>NC_090937.1:1602541657-1605438324 GCF_040938575.1 Ambystoma mexicanum
ACTCAGACCTGCATTCACCCGATTCCCATGGGCCCTTCCCTTCTCTTTACTGTGTGCTGTGATGTCCCCCTACGGGCTTACCTTGATCTTTAGTACGGTGTGCACTCCATCCTGCATTTGCAGGGGCGCGATTCACTCATGTGATTAGTGCTAATGTCTGTAGGCTGAGTTCAGATGCCAAACACTGTATTATGCCTTCACAGCAAGGCTGAGAGTTCAAGGCGCCAGTTTCTTCACTGGCTAGAAAGTCCTTCCCACAAGTGAACGTTGCGTGGAGAATGTTGAGTGTCCAAAGTTGTCCGTGTTGTCTTTGTTTGCCGGTATTTTTGTGGGTGAGAAGCACTGCATGTAGAAGCTGGCTGCTGGTAGGTTTGCGCAGCGCCTTCAATTCCAGCGTGCCTGGTAATGTCTCTCCCTTTCCCTTGCAGGAGAAATTATGTGGTATTAGCGCCTTGAGTCCGGGTTCAGCGCTACTGGAGACTTGGTGGTTAGGTAAGTTTGCACAGAGGCTTTTAGTAAGTATGCACCGCATAGAGAAAGAGTGCAATGAAATAAGTGTCTGTTTTATTCGAGCGAGTGCAATGAATAATGTGTCTTCTTTCTTACAGGGGTTTGTGCGCTCGTGCAACTAACTTGGATTCCAGCATTGCGGGAAGATTCGGTGAGTATGCGCAGCGTTACTGATGTGCGCGTGTTCACGCGGTTCTTCTTTGTTCTTACAGGTGCTGGTGGAGAATTCCCCTCTTGACTGGAGATGCTGCGGCGTGGAGTAAGAACCAGGTAAGCTGAAGCTGAATGATCCGGAGCGGGTAAGCAGAAGTAGGATGATCCGGAGCGGGTAAGCAGAAGTAGGATGATCCGGAGCAGGTAAGCAGAAGTAGGACTATCCGGAGCGGGTAAGCTGAAGCAGGATGATCCGGAGCAGGTAAGCAGAAGCAAGATGATCCGGAGCAGTTAAGCAGGATGATCCGGAGCAGGTAAGCAGATGCTGGCTGATCCAGAGCACGGCAAGTGTGTTGCTGATACAGCGCACAGTAAGCAACACGAAGCACTGGAAGAATCTTGGGTGTGGCTTATATAGCCAGAGTCACCCAAACACAAGAGAGCTGATGAGTTATCATGCACTTCCTGTTTGGCAACAGGAAGTGGTAACCAGGAAGTTACTACAAACATTAGGAAAGAATGAAAGGAAGGATTTGTTATGGGTTCTTTGTGTGCCTATGCCAGGCCTGCCAAGCCTCCACCCAGCTTGCCCCAACTACCTGCCTGATACCCATGACAGTTGTATATATACTGCTGCTTGAGCGCTGTTCACTCTCTTGCATCTCACGGGGTCTGGGAACACAAGTCGTGAGGCGTTGAGACCCTGTCTGCCGACTGAGAAGCTCTGAATAAACCCAGACTTGTTTGGAAAACAAACCTCGCGTCTGAGGTTTAATTACAGTATATGGTTATTGTGCCTTAGTTTCCACATGCAGTCTTTATGGCCTAACAAATATGGCGCCCAAATAGGGACCCTCCCATTAATGCTCCATCGCATACGTTGAAGTTGAAGGAAGGCAAAAACGAGTCAAGGACGAAGCCGTCGGACCGGGATCGAACGGTGTTCGGGGCGCCCCTGCAGAAGTGATGAGAGATTTCTCTGCAGAGCTGTTTGTTTGTTTGTTTGTTTATTTATTTATATTGCGCACCAGACCCTTAGGTTACCGGGCGCAGCAACAAGTATATGCGAAGCTTACAATGTTACAATGTTATATAAATGAATTTACAATATTACGCCATATTACACAAATTACTAGAATGTACAGATAAAGAGTTGCCGTATTTACATGAATGTACAGTTAACAATATACATGATTAGCAGTAATAAGCATAAAGGTTGATGTCGCGTCGGGGTGCATTAGGTAGGACTACGCTTGTGAGTGTTCGGGTGTTAAGTCATTGTTGGCGATAATGTGTTTGATAAGGTTCCTTCTGAAATGGGGGAAGGGTTGGTCAGCTCTAAGGTTAGGTGGCAGGGCGTTCCACAGGTTAGCAGCTTTCACAGGGAAGCAAACGCCACCAATTTTGGCAAGTCTGAATCTAGGTACTGCCAAACAATTGGAGTTGGCGAGTCTCATGGGTCTATTGGAAGTTTTTCTTTTTATTTTGTCCATCAAGTAGCTAGGAGCAGCATTATTTAAGGCCTTATGGGTTAATGAGATCATTTTTAGCTGGATTTTATTCTCAGTAGAAAGCCATTTATGTTGCCGCCTAGTCGAGGAGATATGCTCCCTCTTTCTTATTCCTAATGCAGCTCTGAGAGCATTATTTTGTAGAGTTTGAAGTCTTAGGGTAGTGGCTTTATTGGCGCTACTGTATAGGGCATTACAGTAATCAAGTCGGGAAAGAATTAAGGCTCTAGCCAGGATTAGGCAGCTGGTATTGGACAGGAAGGGCTTGCCTGCTCTGATCAATTTACAGGTGTAAGCAGTGGTGGAGGCTAGGGAGTTTACCTGTTTAGTGAAGGACAGGGTAGAGTCGAGATAAAAACCAAGTGTTTTTACTTCCCTCGAGACTTTAATGACATTTCCGTCTATGCTGAAGGCTGAGTAATCTGGGCCCAATTTGTTAATATTGGCTTGTGTGCCCAGAATGATCAACTCTGTCTTATCATCATTCAGGCAAAGACCGTGAGTGGCCATCCATGCCTGAATGATGAGATACACTCTATTCACCAACTCCCCATCCTCACTGTGATCCCCAGAAAGTGGGAAGAGAATCTGTGTATCATCTGCATAGTTAGTGTAGGTGATACCGAGATTGTCCAAATCATCGAACAGAGGTTTGGTGAATATATTGTAAAGGGTCGGAGAGACACAGGATCCCTGAGGGACACCACAAGTAATGGGTATAGGGTCAGCTGCTGCCGAAGGGGAAAAGACTCTCATAGTTCTCTCACTCAGAAAGCTGTACGTAGCCAATCCCTGATCGACGAGCTGCGTCCCGAGAGCATCGAGGCGAGGGTCCTGGATACAAGGCAAATTGAGCCAGACACGCAGTCGCAACAATTCTTGGTTGCGCCTGTATACGGGTGAATTTCATCCTGAGTGACGAATTGGTTGATCAGATGAGTCGTGCCCCGATTCTTAAACATCTTGATATAGGTCGAGTGTTGCACTTGCAAGTTCAAACGCCCAGGGTAAGAAAAGGTTAAGATTTAACCATGCCTGGGAAATTGTCTTAGTGTCTAGTGAGTTTTTTTCACTGCGGTAGACAATCTTTGGAAACTGGCCAAGTCGCGCCACCCGAAGGGTCACGGCGTATGAGATGTACATCAAATATGGAATAGGGGCAATAATGTTCAATACGGTTTGGCATAGGCAGACCAGACGTGTATCAGACCTTCAGTGGCCTAATAATGGAAGCTTTCAATTAGCGCGCATAGAACACTTAGAATCAGTATTGCTACGCAAAAAGGCCAGACCTGCAGCGTTCGACGTTGTAAGAGACTGGAGAAAGGAAGCTAATCGTAGGGAGAAACACGCACATAGACATAAAATAAATAGAGAGAAAGCACTAGAACATGGTCGGCACCAGCAGACAAAAGCCATTAGGAACATGGATAGGGCCTTCCAATTAGATATACAGAAAATATATCCATCACAAGATTTGGATACATCAGATGAACTAAAACAAAATATTAAATGAGTGAAGAAATGAACATCAAAGTACTGACCCAGTTGCACCTCCTCCTTATGTACTTCCTATTCCTGCGATTCCATCCGCACCTGCAGTAAGCATTCCCTCTCCCTCTGTGCCTGTGACATCATTCCCTCCACCTCCTTCAGAGCATGAGTTGTCCGCTTTAGCTGGCAGTTCTACAACAAAGGGGCCTGAACGTGGAAGTCTTAAACTCGAAGTACGATTAGCAAGGGAAGGAAAGAAGAACTGAAGGAGTGGGCCGAAACGTATATTGATGACAATGAAGCGGCTGTGCAAAGTTGCATATCTGATCATAGTGGCCTTGAACAACAGGTATTGTTAGAATGTATGGGGAATTATCTGGTTAAAATATGGAGTGATTGGATAGATAGTGGTACCGCAAGAGTTGCGCGATTTGGTTGTCCTTTCGGATTTACGTTTTAATGCGGCGAAAGTACGATAACATGTAAGGCGAATATTTGTGTTTAAGCGAGAACTTGATCGATTGCATAAGGAAATAATGAAAAAAGATGAACCACATATGTCGTACATTCAGAAACTTTTTTTCCGCCGTTGAAACCTGTTAGTGAAGGGATGCGAATTTGTACGCGAGATGCGCTTAGATGGATTACAGATGCCGCGATTTCCCCGATTGAAGCGCATGATACGTTTAGTCAGTATACACCAGAAATGCAAAGAAAGGTGTTGCAAGTTATGGTGGAGTATTTACAGGATGAATGTATAAAAAATAAGATGTGTTGTCCTGCTGATTTAATGACAATTTATAAAAGAGCGTTTTCACCTGATACTGGAACGACTGCATTTTCCCTTGATCTAGCTTTGTTGCTTAATAGACAAACGAATGTAGAATCTCCTACGTTGCAATTACCCATGAGGGAGGTGCCTCCCACGTTTGTCCCGAAAGTAGAGGTTGCTGCCGATGGAGCTACTCCAGCGCGAATGATAGAAGCTCATTATATCGCACAGTTTGTACATGTCCCATTTTCAAGGCAAGAAGTAAATACTATAAAGCAGACGGTCCCTGACATTAGTAAAAATCCAGCAGGATTCTATAAGGAAATTGAATCTGTTTTGAATTCATCTGTTTTTACGCTCAGTAACATTGATTTATTGTTTCCGGTAATTCTTCCTGTGGATATATGGAAGCAAGTTAGAGGTATAAATGAAGCACCGATGTTAGGCGATACATGGGAGAATTTGATTAAAATTGATAGTGAGAGAAAGGCTGGAGAAAGACCGCAAGTAATGTTGGCTTTACCATCGCGAATATGTCATGATGCCTACCTCTAAGGAGCGAGGCCGGGCCCAGCAACCCCAGAGGCAGACATCATTTTCCCCAGGGAAGTCTCAGCGGGCCCAAGTCGGGGCCCTTTGGACTCAGTCCTGGCGCCTTAGGCGCCAGGCTCATAGCGGACCCCAGTCCTGGCGCCTTAGGCGCCAGGCTCATAGAAGAGGATATGTGTTTAAGTGCTTGGGTGCACACTTACCTGATGCAGACCTTGCTGCTTCATCCAGGCCCTCTTGAGGCCTGAATGGGACTACTTAACCTGTAGGACTACTTCACCACCCGGGCGTGGTCGGGGAAGGATACATACCTGATTGGTGGAAGGATACATACCAGGAACTTCTTCCAAGGCTATTTAAACCCCACCCGAACAGCCACACATGCTTCGCGTTGTTCTGCACCTAGTAGCTGGACGGTCACCGTGTCAGCTCCTGCATCCTGACTTCAGCCACGCCTGCCAGCACCCTGGAACACCTGCAAGGGGAGAAAGGAAGAGAATAGGAGAAGAAAAGCCCTTACCTGCTAAATCTGCATCCCGGAGTCATTTCTCCAACGGCCCTGAAAAGGAAGACATCATTTTAAAGGCATTTCGTTTCGATCGCTGCAGCGCTGCATTTTACTCACCTTTGCAAGGCGCTTCCATCTTCAGCACCGATCTTCCGGATTCAGCTACGCCCCGGCGCCTAGAGGAAAAAAGACAAGAACAAAGGTGAGAGGGAGAAAAGGAATAAGGAAAGCTCAGTTTCCTTTTAAGTCTTACCTGTTGGATTATTCCCACTGCATTTCGGGTCCTGCCGCTTCCTGGCATCTCCGGACCCCGGCCCCTATGGGGGAAAAAAGACAAAGACATTGAATGAGCGAATGCAAAGACATTACCTGAGCGCTCATCCAGAACTGTTTCACTTCGGGTCGGCGCCATATCTCCGGCACTCCGAACCCCGGCCCCTAAGGGGAAAAAGACATAAGCATTAGCGCTTGCTGCAATTAGACAACAAACATTATTATTAAGCTTGAACTTTTGAACAGAACTTTTACAGCGCCTTACCTGAACAGTCAAGCTTACCTGAACTCCCATCAATCCTCAATCCAGTGAAGTAACTGGGTTTCAACGCGCCCCTGCATCAGAAGCAGGATGGAGAGCTCATCCTTCCAAACCCTAAGGTGAGGCTTCACGGGGAATCGTGGAGGAGGTATCGTGGAGGGTTGGAAGGGAGTGGGAGGCTTGAGCATTGTTCCACAGTTGGTAATACTCCCTTTTCATGCACAGGAGGGTATCCAACGAGCCAGGGAAGCCAGAATAGAGGGGCCCTTCCTGTCCATCTTCAGAGTTCTGCGCCTTCGACGCCGCGCCTCCGTGGGAACCAGGTGAGCGTTACAGAATAGTAGAGAAATTGAAAACTTTAGTGCCTGAAAAAAGAATAGTTTGGGATAAATTGACTGCCTGCTTACAAGGCAAATCGGAAGGAGCAACAGATTATTTTAATCGATTTGAAGAAGTATTTGCAGATTTTAGTGGCCAAGAACTAAATACTGAACCTGGGAATAGATTGTTGATAAATTTGTGCAAGGATTGTTATAAAAAATTCAGGCATTAATAATGACATCTGAAAGTGCATGGCAAGCAAAAACACAAAAGTGAAGTATTACATATGACCCAATACTATGAGAATAGAGTGAATTCTGAAAAGTATAAGGAATTAAGAGAAAAAGGAGATTTGAAAACAAGAGTTGTTACAACAGGTAGAGAACAACAACAGAGGTGGTGGGAACGCACCGTCTAGAGTCCAATTTGCATTAACGTCCAACATGCAAGGAGGTCCAATAGGTACTAATCAATGTGCCTATTGTATACAAGAAGGCCATTGGCGAGGCGAGCACAGTGCCCGCACACAGAATATAAATGGAACTATTCCAAGAAGACAGAATAGAGGTAGTCCAGGAATACTAGTGTAGAATAGAAATCAAACAAAGCCACAATTTCAGGGTAATCAGAATCAACAACGGAGCAACATGAATGGTGGAAATATTTTTGATAACCCGTCCAATGCATATTACTCTGGCGACTTTACATCTGACGATGTACTGTTCCCCTAGGAGCACATTTTGTTAGTGGACAAAGGTGCACAAAAATGTTCAATTCATCATCAGCGGGTTCCAGAAATACCACTGTCAGGGTATAGGAATGTCTCAGTAGGGTTCTCAGGTATGCCAGTAATTAGCCCGGTCTCACAACCGGTGCCAATCACACTAGGTCCATTTACTGAGTTTTGTACGTTTCTTTTAACGAACAATTGTGGTGAAAATGTGTTGGGATTAAATATGTTGAAGAAATTGAATGCAGTTATTTATTGTTCTCCTGATGGAGTGCATTTAACAATCTGGCCACAAAAGACTCCTGTATCGCAATTTGTATCCATGCCATTGCCGACTGAATTGAGTAAAGTACCGGCTTGTATATGGGCAGTAAATTATAATGATGTTGGATGTTTGAGAGCAGAACCGGTAGAAATTGTGTTGACAGAAGGAATTATATTACCGCGTATTCCGCAATACAAAATTTCAGCTGAGGGTGAAAGAGCTTTGAAGTGCATAGTAGCATATTTCATTGCTAGGAATGTAATTGAAGAAACTACTGGTAGTATTTGTAATAGCCCGATTCTTCCTGTTTACAAGAAAGGAGGTAATGATATACCTTACCATTTTATAACTGATTTACGTGGCGGAATAAAGTGGTTGATCCGCAATTCCCATTAGTCCCGGATGTGACGACAATCTTGACTATGATCCCAGCCTCGGCATCGTATTTTAGTATAATAGATCTGAAAAATGCATTCTTTAGTATACCAGTGCATCCAGATAGTAGATATTCATTTGCTTTTACTCAAGGAGGATGTTAATTAACATTCACACGTATTCCACAAGGCTACACTGAAAGTCCAAGTATTTACAGTAGAGCATTGAAAGAACAACTAGATACACTAGAATTACCTTCAGGGTGTGTAGTATTGCAATATACTGATGACCTGCTTATAGCAGCAGACTCGGAAGATATTTGTAAAGAAAGCATTGTTGACACATTCAACAACACACGGTCACAAGACATCATTGAAAAAATGTCAGTATTGTCGACAGGAGGGGGCCTATTTGGGCTACCTCCTATCGAAGGAGGGAAGAAGATTGACACCAGAAAGAATAGAAAGCATCTCTGATATGCGTACTCCAAACACGCAGAAAGACATCAGGGCTTTAATTGGCATGGCTTCATATTGTAGGCAGAGGATCACAAACTTTTCCATGATTGTGAAACCAATAGTGACAGTGACAAGGAAGGATGTTACCTTACCTTTGCCATGGAACATGGATTGTCAAGAAGCATTTGACCTACTCAGAGCTGTGCTATGTTCAGCTCCAGTTTTGGATACGCCAAATTACGACAAGAGTTATTTGTGCATGAAAATGATGGATGTGCTTTGGCTGTTCTGACTCAGGAGCACGGGGGGGTGGGAGAAATCGACCATGCGGTTACTTCCCTTCTACGTTGGCTCCTGTTGCATGTGCTTTGCCACATTGATTGCGAGCTGTTGCTGCAGCGTCACTAAAACAAACTGAGGGAATGGTTTTAGGTCATGCTTTAACCGTGATGGTGCCTCATTCAGTAGACGTTCTTTTAAATAGATCGCAGACGCAACATTTCACATCTGCCCGACTAACAAGGTATGAGATCATCCTATTTGCACAGCATATTCAAATTAAGAGATGTTGCGCTTTTAATCCGGCCAAGTTAATGACCCCCCCCAATGAAAATAGGGGTGAAACAATTCTCATATGATTGCTTAATGCTTACTGAACAAGGAGACAAAAGGAAGAATTTATTTAATTGATGCTCCAGTGAAAGAGCCAGAGGGAGAACTGTTTTGTGACGGTTCTTGTTTTAAACTACCGAATGGCACATTAACTGCTGCTTATGCCATTACGACACTGAAAACTATTGTAGAGAGTAAAGAATCCCATAGAACTCAGCACAAGCTGCGGAAATAATAGCGTTAACCAGAGCATGTGAAATTTCTGCAAACCGCAATGTAAACATATATACTGACAGTCAGTATGCATTTGGGGTGGTACACAATTTTGGTCGATTATGGACTGAAAGAGGTTTCCTGATGTCACATGAACCCAGAATTCAACATGGCACGTTGATAGTGAGCCTGTTGTCAGCACTTCCGCTTCCCAAACGATTAGCAATAATGAAATGTGAAGCACATAAAAAAATGACGTGTAATGTTGGAAAGGGAAACTGCATTGCGCATTTGCAGACAGAATCGCAAAACAAACTGTCATTGAGTTGCATACAAAAATTTATGTCAAAACAACAGAAGGATTGTGTTGCATGATAGAGGACGGAATTGAAACAGTTAAAGAGATACAAGCAGAAGCCACTCTAAATGAAATAAAACAATGGTCTGAGGGTCCAGCAGAATTAGATTCTGGAGGTTGTTGGGTGGACAAAAAGAATAACCAATGGATGTGATGGACATGGTTACTATGGCTTACATTCCAACTCACACGTGCGAAAGAAATGACTCAACACCTTGATTCTGTATGGCAGAATACTAATATTAGGAAAACTGCTGAAAGATTGGTTCAGAATTGCATGACTTCTTTGAAACATAACATTGGAAAGGGAACAGTGACACCAGTAGGAGGTTTTGGCCCACCGTCTATGCCATTTGAAGTCATCCATTTTGATTTCATAGAAATGGAGAGGTGCCAAAATGATAAGTATGTCCTCGTGGTCTGCGCATTCAGCAAATGGGTAGAGGCCTATCCCCTGAAAGATTGTACAGCTATGTCCACAGCTAAATCCATGCTAAAAGAGTACTTTCCCCGATTTGGGCTACCCCGTGTCATATGGTCAGATAATGGACCACTTTCTATAGCGCCGTGATATCGTAGATTTGTGCAGGTCTCCAACTTGATAAGCGATTCCATTCGGCCAGACACCCGCTGGTTTGTGGAACACCAAAAACGTTATGTTGAAAAATAAATTAAGTAAAATTTGTGAAGGGAGGAATTTGAAATGGGCCGATGCCTTGCCACTGGCTTTACTGTGCATGCGCACAACTGTGCAGGCAAGAACCGGACTCTCCCCATATGAGATAGTTATGTGGAGACCAGGCAATGTCTGGAATGTGCCACGCCTGAACAAATTAAGGGATGTTGAGTATCCATTGCTTATTGATTACTGTAAACAGTTGACTCAAAAGACATTCTCTGCAGCCAGGAGATTGGACTTAAGTAAAGAACTTTGAAAGAAAATCTTTGCTTGCACCGCGATGGAAGGGGGCTTTCCAGGTGCTGCTGGCTACGCAGACTGCAGTCCGAGTGAATGGCCGAAAGCATTGGATCCACGCAACACACACAAAAAGAATTCCGTTTCCTTTGCCAGATGAGAAAGAGATTGATGATCCTGACATCAAAAGCAGGACAGCTGTACCTGACCACAAAGACATCACTGCCGAATTCCAGCCAGAAGTCCTTCCTGAGCCCGAGAAAGGGCCTGGGGAGACTGCAGCGAATTGGCACTGATCCTGCATCTGGAGATGACAATGCATTGTTCATCGATCATACTGTACCTGGAGCTGTAAGGTACCATCTACATTCACGAAATCTAAGTGATCAGCTTTCATTTTTCGCCTTTGTTTCTAGCTCACGGATGAAGCTGGGAACGGAGGCCTAGGGAAAAGGAGCGTCTGAGCTGTGTCGGTTGAGTGGTCTGACACATGGTTTCCCTGTGCTATCATTGAAAGGGAAGGCCTTTGCAACCTTGCGCGGGCAAGCGGTGGCAAATGGTACCAACACTATAAAATTGATACTTGCTCCTGCCTTTTTGGAGCTCTGTGAAATTAAACGTCAGCTTGATGCTATCTTAAGTAGGTTGACCTGAATTGTTTGAACTTTTGAACTTTTAACTGCTAACGTGTGTTGCTGTGGAGAACTTTTCCGACAGATGCAGAAGTAAACAAGATAGACAATGCCTGTATTTGCTCCTGCTCCCGCCTGCACAATGCTGTTGATGATAGATATTGGTATTAAGTCTGCACCAAGAAAGCCTTTGTTCATAAAGACTAGTGTGCTTTTAATTATGATACCTCTTTGCATTTTAATTACACTGATGCCAATGTTTTGGTACTTGCAAACTATATATCCCTTAAAAACTATATTGTCGGCTACCAATACTCCCACTATGAGTACTCCAGCCCATGTGCTCTCTTATACCCTTCCGTCACAAGAAGTGAAACATAGAAAAGGTTACGAAAATAACACTTTACTGCTGATTATGAATATGACACATGCTATTTTGAATAGGTCCAATTGCTGGGTTTGTTCCCATTTACCCCAGCATGGGGAAAGAGGAATGGGTTTGTATATACATCCGTTACCGCTTAATACTGCCGGTTATGCCTCATTAAGAGCGCCATTTTTCGGAAAATGGAATGATAGTGTTACTGGACAATTCGATAGAACAAATATAAATGAATTTGAAAGATTGGTCTTAGAACCGTTAGGTTGTTCTGTGTTCACAAACAGAAGCAAAATAAAAACTCTAACAACTAAACCAATAGATAAGCACTCAAGGCCGTACCAGCCTCTAATCACTTTTAAAATGGCTCCAGTGGGAAACAAGGATGCTGTGCCCCCCTCCTATATCATTAATCGTAGTCCACATTCTGCTCCATTTTGTCTGCGGAAAAAGGGTTCCCACTCAGTGGGAACATTTACTAGATGTATGAATACTGCTGTGCTTGAACAAGAGAAACCATTATATATAGGAAGTTCTGTCTATTTTTTGTGCGGAGATCAGGCTTATCCATGGTTACCTAGAAACTGGGAAGGGACTTGTTATCTAGGGATACTTTTTCCTGGTGTATTTCTTGCCAAAACTTTTGAAATGGCAAAAATATCTAGATCTCCTCCACGAAGGGATGATACTGCTGGGCAGATTATTGGGGATATAGCGAAATCGTTTATACAATTTTGGGGACAAGCAATAAACTCATTGAATATAAGAAAACGATCTAAGGTGTTAGAGAAAAATATAAATGGACAACTAATATACTTTACAATATGACACTGGAACAAAAAGCAATTAGACTAGTTGCACTACAAAACAGAATGCTGCTTGACATTATGGCTGATCGTGGAGGTGTATGCAAATTAATGGGGTCAGCGTGCTGTGTATTCGTAAGTGACTGCTCCCCTACGATATTTGAAGTAATCAAGAAATTGCATGTCTTAAGCTCCGAAATTCATGTCCCCACAGGTGGTTGGAATCTGAATATAAGTTCATGGTTCTGGGAACTGCTACGATCCTGGGCATGGAAGCTAATTACAATCTTTGTTATGATATTTGGGATCCTCATATTCTGCTGCTGTTGCATGCACGGCCTGCCAGTCATTTGCTCCCAAATTACAAATGAGTGTGTACATGCAATTAGTACTAAGCTTCCTCCTCGTATGAAAAATGATGGTACAAATCACGAAAATGAAATAATTAAAGAATTTATGGCAATTAGTATTTTTTGATGATGAAGTTAGCGACATGGGTATTTCAGAACTGGACACTTGGTCCGATGAAGATGCGATGTTTGGCTGATGCTATTGGCTTAAGGCCAAAAGGAGGGTTTGTTATACTGAAAAATAACCCCATAGCCGAATGATACGTATAATATGTTGGGCAGAAGAGAATCGCATCATGTGACAAACATCGCAATCCAAGAAACCTGAATGCAACCAAAGGGAGTCAATTTTGTGTTACGCCGGCCATTTTCTATCTTCATGTAACGCTTTGCAATTGTATTGTATGCTTAGATCCGCACCCGGTGCAAGGTCATGGCTTGAACTCTGAAATGCTAATGCAGACAAGAATGCAGGACTGTACAAAAATACTTTTTTTTCCCCACTCAACATCCATGAAGCCAAGCAGAAGCCGTGCCTAATCAGCAGTCCAGGTGCCGGTCTGTCTTGCTAGCCCTGTTGTAAAAGGCAGTTAAACAGGAATTATATGCTCCTAGCGGTTCTCCTTCATGGAGGATGGTATTTTCTGCTTCAGAACTGTCTGACCCTTAGCTCATGAGCCGGAGCAAACAGGAATGTTTCTCTTCTTAGAACAATATTTTCCTCATAACAGAAAACTGTCTCTGCTGCCTTTGCTAGTATAACTAATGTTTAGAATGAAGATTTGTCATAACGTGTCATAATTGTCATTCACTAAACCCTAGCCTGTATGACATGTATAAGGGTGGATCGAATAACTTCTAACAAATGATGATGTATATATACTGCTGCTTGAGCGCTGTTCGCTCTCTCGCATCTCACAGGGTCTGGGAACACATGTCGTGAGGCATTGAGAACCAATCGGCCGACTGAGAAACTATGAATAAACCCAGACTTGTTTGGAAAACGAACCTCGCATCTGACCTGTCATTATAGTATATTGTTATTGTTCCTTAGTTTCCATATGCAGTCTTTATGGCCTAACAATATGTGGGCCTCTAACTTCTTGGGGTAAGGAGTGGTACAATAGGGAGAGACTGGGATAACTAACTGATAATTAGGAATGATGTAAGAAGGTTGAACAAGGGCATCTGACACTACAGTGCAGTAATCGTAGCATTTATTCCTTAGTAAGTCAGAGAAAGGGTGGACAAAAAGAGTACAGGAACAATATCCAGGACAGTTAGTAAAGCATCCTTGTTTATGGGGAAAAACAAAAGTAAGTCTACCCTACTGGCTTGGATTGGACAGCAAGCAACCCCATGGAGGCCAGGAAGTTAGTCCAATTAAGAGATCCAGTAGCCCTATGAGAGGATGCAGCAAAGGAGGAAGAACACCCCACCAAAAGGTAACCAATGGGAAATTCTGTAAAGGCCCATTTTAGTAAAGTCTTTAACCCAGAGGGCGAGTAGCGAGAGAACCGCTGGTTTCGTGAAAGACTGCTCCTGAGAGGCGAAAAACACCAAGTAAGTACAGGGTTTCTTTATGGGTGTGGTTTTCAGTTCCATGTCTCCACTATGCAGTATTTACTGTGAGGGTCTTTACTGCGAAGTAAATACCTCTGAATTCTTTCCCTGCCCGCAAAGTGTGGGTTTCTGTAACGCTCACCTGATTCCCACGGAGGCGCAGGTCTGGCTTCGAGTGCTGGTGCTTCTTCAATGGTGAAGCGCAGGACCCTGAAGATGGACAGGAAGGGCCCCTCTACTCTGGCTTCTCTGGCTTGCAGGAATATTCCCCTGTGCGGGAAAAGGGAGTATTACCTACTGACTGAGTTATGCTCAAGCCTCCCACTCTCCTCCAGCCCTCCACGATACCCTTCCACGATTCCCCGTGAAGTCTCACCCTTGGGTCAAGAAGGATGAGCTCTCCATCCTGCTTCTGATGCAGGGGCGCGTTGAAACCCAGTTACTTCACTGGATTGAGGATTGATGGGAGTTCAGGTAAGCTTGACTATTCAGGTAAGGCGCTGTAAAAGTTCTGCTGCAAGTTCTAAAGTCCAAGCTTAAAAATAATGTTCATTGTCTTGTTGCAGAATGCCGGAGATATGGCGCCGACCCGAAGTGAAACGTGCAGTTCCAGTAAATGACAGGTAAGTTCCGGATGAGCGCTCGGGTAATGTCTTTGCATTCGCTCATTCAATGTCTTTGTCTTTTTTCCCCATAGGGGCCGGGGTCTGGAAAATGCCTGGAAGCGCCAAGACCCGAAATGAAATGGGAATGACCCAAAAGGTAAGTCTTAGAAGGAAACTGAGCTTTTCCTATTCCTTTCCTTCTCTCACCTTGTTCTTGTCTTTTTCTCTCTAGGCTCTGGGAAGTGGCTGTGGATCCGGATGATCGCTGCTGAAGATGGAGGAGTCCAGGATAGGTGAGTGAAATGCAGCGCTGCAGCGATCGTAGCGAAATGCTTTTAAAGTTATGTCTTCCTTTTCAGGATCGTCGGTGTGATGTCTCCGTGGTGCTGATTTAGCAGGTAAGGTCTTTTGTCTCCCTTTGCAGGTGACCCAGGATACTGACAGGCGTGGCTGAGGTCCAGATGCAGGAGCTGACACGGTGAGCGTCCAGCTGCGAGGAGCAGAACAACGCGAAGCGTGAGTTGCTGATCGGTGTGGTTTAAATAGCTTTGGAAGAAGTTCCCAGTGTGTATCCTTCCACCGATCAGGTATGTATCCTTCCCCGACCACACCCGGGTGGAAAGTAGTCCCACAGGTAAAGTAGTTCCATTCAGGCCTCAAGAGGGCCTGGATGTAGCAGCATGGTCTGCATCAGGTAAGTGCACATTAAAACACTTGAACACATGTCTAGCTTTATGAGCCTGGCACCTAAGGCGCCAGGACAGGGGTCCAACATGAGCCTGGCGCCTAAGGCGCCAGGACTGCGTCCAAAGGGCCCCAGCTTGGGCCCGCTGGCACTCCCCTGGGGGAAATGATGCCTGCCTCTGGGGTTGCTGGGTCGGACCTGGCTCCTTGGAGGTAGGCATCATGACAGTTTCCCACCTTCCCCGTCCCTCTCTTTCCTATCCAAAAACATAATTCACACCCTTACCTTGAAGACAGTCCTATTCCTTCCAGGTTCTTCCTTGACATTGCTGCCCGCTCCCTACCTGCTCACTCACAAGTCTCCCAAGGGCCAGCATACCTGCACAGCCTCTGCAGAACAGTAACTCCAGTATCCTGTCAGGTGCATCGACCCACTTTCAAGTTATTATGCTGCAACATTTGGTGCTGTGGGCTTAGAAAATCCAAGATGGCCGAAAAGCCCACATTTGCGCCAGAATCCAGGAAAACTGCACACCAAAATGGTTGCATGACCTGCCACCCACCAGTGCGAGCGTGATGGGCCAAAAGCGCCATGAGTTAAACGTGGTGCCAAAGGAAAAACAGCAGTGCCTGTTAGCTCAAAAAGCGCTTTGAAATCACCTTTTTTTCACTGAAATGCAAGCTCAAAATGCCTATTTCAAACATTGCAAGATATTCAAAAATCTTACTGAACACCAGCAGACGTCTGGTAGAATGAAGTCTTGTGTGCATACCAAATCTGGAAGGATGAAGAGCCTAAAATAATGTTCAGAACAAAACCGGCTGAGCTGTGGATGTCAGCAGCTTAAGTGAAATGGGATTTAAAGCCACTAAAATCGAAATGTTTAAAATAAATGAGTGACCTACTTTTGAGTGTCACATAGGCTGCAACTGTTTAAATGTCATAGTTTTGAACTTAGAATCATCGTTCTAGCTGCATGTGTCGAAATTGTACGTTTGATTTGAATGAAGAAAAATGGGAACAAAAGTGACATTTGGCTGAAGCCTGGTTTAAAGGCCTGGCTTAAAGGGGTTGAATTCTGCCCGGCAACTACCCCCGACAGGAGTTGAAACTTGCCCAGCAACTGCATTCACAGGCCTGGCTGCATTCTGCTGCCCCCACCAAAAGGAGATCACTCCTCTCTGATTGAATCAGGGGAGGAGTACCTGGGAGCAGGGAAACAGAACAATGAACTTCCCTTTGCTCCAAGCAATTTCTAAATCAGGGGGTCGTAAATTGCTTCCTCTTGGAAGGAAATGGGAGGGGTACTGCCTCTGTGAGCCAGCTGAGCTTGGAGGAAGTGGACAAGTGGACAAACCAGAAATTCTCCCATGTGCTTTGGGAAACCACACCACTCTGGGCCAGAGCATAATTTTAGAAAGATGGATAATTCATAGTACATAGTTTGCAAAGGTAGCGGGCGCCCCTCTCTCGACAGAACAAGGCCTGATAACCTGTTCAGTGGTTATTAACCACTTGAGAGTTCGCAGCCACTGCTTTTACTCACTGTGCCTTTCACAGATGGGAAATATCCATTTGCATATCAGTCTTTGTCCTGCCCAGGGGCAGTCCAGCACCGAAATGCAATGGCAATTCCAACCTGAACGAGAGTACCACCAGCAACCCCATACACGTGTTTCACCCTTGTTGGGGATCATCAGTGAGGTGAAGCTGATGCCTCTCTAAGCACAGTGAGAGGGAGACCACGTCTGGTTGCCCCCAGGAGACCTAGGGTTACCAATCCCAGGTTCCTTGAAATTTAGTTTGCAAAGGTAGCGGGCGCCCCTCTCTCGACAGAACAAGGCCTGATAACCTGTTCAGTGGTTATTAACCACTTGAGAGTTCGCAGCCACTGGCTGCGAACTCTCAAGTGGTTAATAACCACTGAACAGGTTATCATGTCTGTTCTTGCGAGAGAGGGGCGCCCGCTACCTTTGTAAAACTATTTTAAGGAACCTGGGATTGGTAACCCTAGGTCTCCTGGGGGCAACCAGACGTGGTCTCCCTCTCACTGTGCTTAGAGAGGCATCAGCTTCACCTCACTGATGATCCCCAACAAGGGTGAAACACGTGTATGGGGTTGCTGGTGGTACTCTCGTTCAGATTGGAGTTGCCATTGTATTTCGGTGCTGGACTGCCCCTGGGCAGGACAAAGACTGATATGCAAATGGATATTTCCCATCTGTGAAAGGCACAGTGAGTAAAAGCAGTGGCTGCGAACTCTCAAGTGGTTAATAACCACTGAACAGGTTATCATGTCTCTTCTTGCGAGAGAGGGGCGCCCGCTACCTTTGTAAAATTCATAGTACATAAATGTCAAAATTATATCAATCATATCATGATTCCTGTGATTTTTCTGTGCACATTTTAAGAGGTGTTAGGACTCTGGTATGTTCTGGGTGGTAGTAGCGGAAAATAGGGTATTACTCCAAATGTATGCATGTTAAAAATCTGACACTTCATCATCTGATGCCCATATTCCTTGCGCACATTTGTGTAGATTCTGGAACAGTTTAGAGGTTGTGTTCTGGATGAAAATGGCAGAATTCTGTCAGAAGTGGACACGACATCTTACAAAGACAGGGATCGTATGGTTTGGTGCTACAGAAAATATGTTAACTGGACATATAATATTAGAAAAATTGTACATAGATAAATATGCATTTAAGTCAAAAATAGATTTGTGTGCAAAGTGACAAGGGGAGTGTTCTTTCTGTTTGCCATAAAAAGGATGCCTCATATTCAGTTCCCCAGTCAGGCGACAGAGAATCCTATAGCCTATCAGGATCCTCAGAGGGTTGGGCATAGAAAGTCAGCCTTCCCACCCACTTTCAAAAGACATAAAAAGAGCCACTGAGACCCACGTAGAGACAATCACTTTCCACTCAAACTGATTTCCTGCGAAGCGCTTTGCCAGAAGACTCCAGAACCAGAACTTAGAATCCAAACTTCAGAACTTGTAGCAGAGAGGCCTAGTCCACAAGCTGAATCCTTCAGAGGCCTCAGAATCCAGCAACCTAACCAAACTATTCATCAGCCTGGCGAGCTGTTTGATTCTGGCCTAGAACCCTGTGCCAGACTCAGAAAGCAGAGCTGTATCCCGACCGACCAGACCAGACCGCTGTGCCAGGAACTTCTGCCAGAACCAGAGATCCAGACCAGCAGAGCAGAGAGAACCGCAGCTAAACCTGTTGACCAGATCTGTGACGAGGCCCGTTCCTTCCAAAATTAGGAGTGAGTATTCAGCCAGAGCTATGGAAACCAATCTCTTAGTTTAAAATAATCTAATTAAAACCATTTCCACCTATTGAGAACTGCATAGAAACAGTGTGTCCATTCTGTGTCCATTCTGTAATTTCAAACCTGTGAAAGTGTCATTTGTCATTTGAATCTTACTTTATTTCTGAGAATCTACCTCCACTAAATTGTCTGTATCTTTTGAACCACAGGAGCG
This sequence comes from Ambystoma mexicanum, assembly GCF_040938575.1. Classification (NCBI taxonomy): domain Eukaryota; kingdom Metazoa; phylum Chordata; class Amphibia; order Caudata; family Ambystomatidae; genus Ambystoma; species Ambystoma mexicanum. The sequence continues at coordinate 1,602,560,451 of NC_090937.1, forward strand.
AGATTTAACTTTCGTTTTAAAGCTAAGAATCTAAGCTTTCCAACAAGCTCAGAACCGACTTTCTACTCCTTATAGTTTTTCCGTAATCGCGCACGACGCACTCGGAAAAAGTGCCGCGAATTGCAATTTGACTCGAACTTCTTCACCTGTCAAAAATAGCTGTCTTTCGCTTCCATTGCTGAAATTCGTTTTATTTTTAAACCTGATAATCCCTCATGAATCATTGCTAGTGTTGACCTGAACTAATTCGAAGTAGCTGTCACCTACCCTGAATCTCCTAAAGGGAATTAAAATAATTTTTAGCATATTTTCACTTCATTACAAATCACATTAAAAGTATTTCTGCATGTTTTAAAAGCATACCGGTTGCTCTAAGCTTGCTAGAAGGGGAGGGGAACTAGAATTTGTATTGCATTTGATTATATTCCTGAAAATTGTGTGCTCTCCTTCCATCTCCTTATATTGCATAGGGGTGGAGTGAATTGCCACAAGGGGAAAAGTGATTATATTTAATGCAGTTTGATAAGTTTATTTGATATACTTACAGCAAAAGCTTTGTATAACATTTCATATAAAACATTAAAAAAAGAATTCATTCAAGATACAAGCTGGTAATCATAAAGCATTGTGACAAACACTATAAAAGCTTTTCCGCACTTTGAACAATGGACATTATGTTAAACAGTTAAAACCATATCAGTTTATCCCTGTGCTGCATTCTTTTCCATCATTGCATTTCCTTGAAACCATAAAGTATTCTCAGCTACCTTATCATTTCTATACCAACTCCTAAGTGATTAAAAAAGTGTGCTAGCGTAATATTATCCATTGTTGATCACTGTCATATTCATAAGTGTGCTATCAAATATTAATTTATTCATAAAAGTGAGATATATATATGTTTTCATTTTTCAAATAAATCTTTTAACTTGCAAACAAACCTACTTCTTGGCTCAGTGAGATCAGGAGGATTCAAAGAGAGGGGTGTTATATAAGGGTTTATCATCCATATTATAACTTGTCATAAAAATATATAAATAAGGGCTTCCCTTGGGCATCCCAGACTAGGCATTGGCGTAGTTGGAGTGCTGAATTGAAGTCACTTAATCCCCAGTCACTAGAGTTTACCATCAGATGACCCTTGGCAAGTTACAGCAGCACAGCTATCTCATAGCTTTTGGCTTAGCCTTCTTCTCGTACATTAGAACTAATATCGGGGGTTTGACAAAGTAAAGCATCAGGCTCCCAGATTAAAATAAATGTTGGCAGTGAAGTGTAAAGAGCTAATTATTTAACCTATCGGTAATTTTCTTTCTGATGGATATTCCTCCCACAGATTCCTCATCTAGTATATCCATCTCCCAACGCCAACTGATCTTCTGAAACCTTTCCACCGCCAGTGAGGAGCAGAGCAGATCCACATCAGTTCCGACTGACACCTCTATGTTCCCTGCACCGGCCATGATGTCACGGCTAGTGCATATAGAGGTGCTGCACCCCCTGTCCTCAGTTCCACCCTTTTTACATAGCATTCTGACACTACTACATAACTAAGGTGTACTAGCTACCCCAAGAGAGGCAGGTAGGGACGCTGATGAGGAAGCTGTGAGGAACGTCCATCAGAAAGAATATTACTGAGAGATAAGTAATGTGTCCTTCCTCCCACAGATTCGTCATCTATGATAGACTCCCAAAGCAGGAGGTGAGAGCATACCAAAGATACCAGCTAAACCAGAATACATTGAAGGACAGCCTTGCAGAAAACAAGCATCCTGACCTGACATAGAATCCAAGCAGTAATGCCTAGCAAACACGTTCAAGGAAGTCAATGTGGCTGCTTGGCAAATATCTAGAACAGGTAGTCCCCATTACAGAGCCAAGGTGGCGGCCAAACCTCTGGTGGAGTAAGCTGAAGTCCCTCAGGGACTCCCTTGCCAGCCAGATCGTAGCATTCAGAGATACAGAAAATGATCCAAAGAAACATGGTCTGTTTTGTAACAGCCTTTCCGGCTCGAGCACCTATGTAACCAATGAAAAGCTTGTAATCAGTCCTATTCTCCTGAGTCCGAGAGACGTAGAACTTGAGGACCTCCACCATATCTAACCGATGGAACAATTCCTCTGCCTTGAAAGGGTGAGGCAGTGGAAAGAAGACATGTACGTGGATCTTTTAAGAGCGATGGCAATCAGAGACCACCTTCAGAAGGAAGGATGTTCCAACTCTCAGCGTCGCCTTCCACTTGGAGAAAAACAAGTAGGGAGGATTAGCAGACAGAGCCTGGAGCTCACTTGCGCGTTTAGCAGAACCAGGAAAATCACCTTAAGGGTGAGTAGTCTTAAAGAAGAAGGAAGGGGCTCAAATGGAGCACCCATTAAAAACATCAACACTAAAATCCCAGGCCGAAACAAATTTGCGTGTGAGAAACATATTGGATAGACCCCTCAGGAATTGAATAACTGTGGGGATTATGAAAAAGTAGCCCTGCTCTGGGGTGTTCTTGAAGTCCGAAATGGCCGGTTATGCTTGAACTAAAATGGCGCTGGTGCACAGTGCATTCTGGGAGCGCTCAGAGCCATGATGGATATTTACTTCATGCCGCAGTGAAAAGCTGCACACATTTTAATGAGTGTTAGATTCACGGTGCTGAGGAAAACATGCTTTCCAAACCTGGTATGCAGTCAAGGACATTTCTGCTGGGAAAGCTAACTTTGTTATGGTTTGTTACTGTTCTCCGTGGAGCGTGTTTTTAGAGGAGGGAGGCACTCTGCTCCTTGAGGGTGGCTGTCGATTGACCCAGCTGGCAACCAACAGCTGCTCATCAATGCGCAAGTGCCATTTCCAGAAGGTTCGAGAACTGCCACCCCTTTTCGGAGTGTGTATATATGCGGAAACCCGGAGGTGGTCGGGTGAGACTCCAGCCGGAGGACGACGCTTACGTCCGGCATTCCTGTGAGCTGTAGTGCTCTCGGCCTGGCTGTTCCCGGGGTCTTCAAGCCGCTTCTGGGCGAGATGAGGAATCCAGTTACGCTCACGGTGATGTATTTCCTTTTGAATTCTTTGCTTCTTATGTTATTACTGGTTGCTTCTAAACTTTGAATAAATAGCCGTATAAGTGCTGATTATCTTCTAAGAGTGTGTGGTTGCGAGTTATTGCGTCTTTCCGCGTTTAAAGTATTGGCTCTATAATTGCATTGGTGATGTATGTTTTTCCGTGCACTCTGTGGAGAGCAATACATGGCCTCAACATACCCCGTCACTGTACCAACTTCTAGGCCCATCCAGGCCAAAGTCAGAAGAAATTCCAACACACAGGAGGTGGAACAAGTAACAGGCATCACACTGAAAACTTTTGCCACCTGCAGGCATAAATGACTTGGTGTCAGCTCTTCTAGCAGATAAGAGTACGGCCAAACATCCTCTCACAAGTCCCAATCCCAACTACCACTACCTTAACCTTACAGCAGCCAGGCATGAGGATTCAGGCTACGGAAGTTTGGTGCAGGACCGTGGGAGAGGAGGTCCGTCCTCTGCGGATGATGCCAGGGATGGCAGATGGCCATGTCAAACAGCTCCATGTACCACGTTCTCCTGGCCCATCAGGAGAGATCAAGTGCAGCGAACAGGCGCATTCTCCTGAGAACCAGCGGAATGACACAGCAACACACAAAGCAGGTCGAAGTCCCATTCGACCGTCATGGCATCCCCAGTGCACCTCGTAGAGGAAACTCCTTGGAGCTGTAGTGAAAAGGGAAAACGCACCCCCTTGTGGCCAGCACTTAGTGCAATACAACTCCTAATCACCTTCCCTCACAAGTAAGAAACTATGCAAGACAATGAACTCAGTCTGGAAGAAAGCCACTCACTCAGAAGATGTTCTGCTTGCATTTATTTACTACATATTTACTACATAAACTAATTAGAATCAAGCAGCAGTTTTCAATAGTATGGAAATTAAAGTGCAAGCTGAATAATACAAATTATCAATCACAGATGAATATGCAATAATTCTTACGCTCCAAGGAATCATTGATGCCGATACGATAGAGTCACACCCAGGACCCATGCCACTCAGTGCCCGGTACCGCTCAGGGACTGGCCTAGCCCCGAAGGCCTGCACCCAAGCAGGAATGTGATGCCAGGAGCCTCTGCCCTCTAGTGCTGGCTGGTTGTCTAGGCGCTGTTTCTCTCCGCGCGCGCATCTCGCAAACAGCCCAGGAAGAGTCCTCCTCTAACTGGTCCAGGTAAAGTTCTCTTATTAGGGGCTGCATGTCAATCACTATGACGTACCAGCTCTTCGAGAATCTTCTAGACTAAAACCTTCCATGCAGCAAAACATGTTTTTGACTGGAAAGTTACTGTCAGTTTTTGGCTCTCAGGCTCCATGTACGTTGTAGTGGGAAGCGCCTTTCTACATTCCTGCGTTATCAGTGCACCTGATTCGCAGAGCGCAGAAGAGAATAGCCGTGCCTGGCTCCTACAAGCTGCGCAGGGCTTCATGCAAAACTAGATGTTTATTTCTCGAAAAGGGCCTTCGCAGTTAACCCCTCGCAAGCATGCTGGCTACTCAGATCAAGAGGCCTGGCTGTTTCAGCATTTTCCTCCACACTTCGAATAAGCTCTACATACACGCAAGATAGCTCAGTAGGTTAATGTAAGTGCAGGTTACTGCAAGTGCCTAGATGCTTTTCACGACAGGAGCAAAACTAGGTGCACTTTTTAAAAAAAATCTTTTTTTTATTTTTTATTATTATTTTTTTTTTTTTTTTACACAGAATCTCCTCCAGAACTTCCTGGCATGGCTTCCACTCATGGAAGGTTGAGGACTGCCTGCTCAGTGCGTCTGCTACAGTGTTGTCTTTGCCGACCAGGTGAGCCGTAGTCAAAGACATGCTGCTCGTCAGAGCCCAGAACCACAATCGCATTCCCGCATTCTACGCTACCCCTCTCGTTGAGGTAATGCATGGCTACAGTATTATCCCTCAGGGCCAGTACCATCTTGCCCTTTACAGATGGGAGGAAAGTGACCAGTGCCAGCCTGATTGCCCTCAGCAGATTGATGTGCTCCCGGGGTTCTAATGGGCCCCATAATACACTCATCGTCGGATGTTAGGACAGTTTTTCTTAAGTCCAACTAAGGGCTTAGTAAAACCATTCAACTGAGGCAGTACAAGACTCTACTCTTAGTATAAGGCTGTACCACATGAACAATGGTAGCGTAGACAGAGCAGCCAGGCTTATTTTAGGAGGGTGAGAGGGCTGTAGAATCAGTACCAGTGAAATTGTAATACAAATTATCCAAAGAAACATTGAAACACTATGTATGTAAAAATAAAGGATTTATTTAAATAAAGGTAGGCCCAGATAAATCTAGGGGTAAGTTAAAAACACAACACTATACTTGAAAGTACACAGACCCGAGCATAGACCTTATTTGAAGTGCCTAACCGTAGTTCTATGGAAGTCAAAACCTTTTCATACACATTCAGTATAGGTCAAGCCTATTCTTGGGGAGTAAAAACCAATGGTTACTTTTTACAATTACATTTAGTAATGCAAGGGCAGTAGACCCTTCCAGTTGTATAATGATTCTCAGCACAAATCACTTCATCAGTCAACTGGTCAATATACTTTTGATGAATAGTGAAACACTTATAGGTTTTTACTGCACCTAGAATAACTACTTTTGTCATAACACACAGCTATACTAGTTTAGTAAAACCTAAAGATGTACTATATAACTACAGGTGCTTTTGAAATCAGGGAACCCTAGATTGGATGTAAGCAGTAACTCTTGTAACTTATTTTTGGATGGCACACAGTTTACACAAGGTAAGTAAACCCCACATACTTTGTTTAACCTCACAATGGAGGGGGAAGTAAAACTCAATATTACACTATACTGAATAGTTATTCTAGGTAGGCAACAACCTAATGCAGACTTATTAAGGACATGCTAGCAGCAAGTCAGCGGAAGCAAGACCCAGTTGGGGGACACTCATACAATTATCCTCAAGGGACTAATCTGGTGATACCAACACATTACTTTTGAGAAGCACAACCTAATCAAGAGAGTAAAATAACTTCACATCTACTTTCTATTAGACTGGCAAAACAGTGGCTAAGGAAAAAAAGATGTTAACCATACTTTTAAGAATAGTGCATCACACATTCAAGATCAGTAAGAACTTTTGTAACTGTTCACTCTTAGAATTACAGTCGCCAACCAACTCTTTACATGCAAGTAACTTTTAAAACACTTATTTTCTTTTCTAGGCAGGAGTCCCAATCCCTTGACGGTCTTTCCCTTATTCTTGGAGCATGAGTATTCTCAGTGGCAGAAGGGGAGGGTCACGAGGATTAGTGACTAACAGGCTGTGTCAGAATAGGTTCTTTAGTAGCAAAAGTCGGAGTTCCTTAGAAAAACTTAGCAAATAGGTGAGTACTTTACTTTAAAGTTAGAAGAGGGTCCAGGGGCTTCACAGAAGACACCCTAGCAGGATTCTAGTAGTGGGACTGGGTGCAATGGACGAGGGACCTCCCAATCACAGAAAACACCACATAGCTACACAGAAATCCTAACAGGCTTAAGGTAAGTACATACCCAAGCCAACACAGTACCTCAGCATTGAAGAAGCTTTTGCAGCAGGAGAACTTCAGGGTCTGGAGCCAAATACCCGGTCAATGGATTCCTTGTCGTGGAGACTGAAAAAAAGACCTCACAAGGGACTTTGCAGCAGGGGTCAATGAAGAAGGTTCTAAGCAAGGTTTCCCTCATGGCTGAAACAATCGTCATTTTAAAAAGGTCCAGCACTCTGTTGATGGGACTTGTAGGACTCGATTTGTGTCTCTGGAGATCCACCAGGATGCCCGTGCAGTTTCAGCGAGATTCGGAATTCGGAAGACTGTGCACCGAACAATGGCTTGAAGTCCCAGGGTATATGGGGTATTGCAGCAGCGCAAGGTCGCAGTAACACGTGGGATGGCTCAAAATGAAGGTCTTATTGAGTCTAGTGGGTCTCACCAGGCTCTGGGTCAGGGTCTTCGTTTTCGGAGTCCCCAGACCGATTGGAAGGAAGGGCTACAGCAGGCTCTGATTACACAGCAGGCTCTCGGGTCGCTGGAAATCGTCTCAGCTGCTTTTCCTTCATCTTCCTCTTCGGTTTAAGTTCCAGTGGTCAACATATCTTCAGCTTCCAGGTTTGCAGTATTTATCAGGAATTACAACACAACCTCTGCATTCTCTCCCCACATTTTACAAGAAGGGGCAGTCTGGTTGTCCAGCCAGGACAGCCAGCCACCACTGGGATTTGTCCCCATTCAAGCAAGGTGTAAAACAAAGGGCTGGGGAGTTTTGGACTCCTCCCTCACTTCCTGCTCTCACAGACAGACTGGAGCCTGGGCGGGGAGTCCAGGGAACTCCCGCTGAAGACAAAGATCACACAAAGAAATTTCCCACCCTCGAAGTCAGGGGAAGGAACAAGAAATTACAAGAAACAAGAAAATGGTGAAAGAAGAAGACAGGGGCAATTTTGGTAAAAATGGACACCCTTAGGTCCCTTTACTGCAGCTGTGAACACAGCGCGCAGTAAAGGTGCACCAAATCAATACAAGGTATCACTGCCACCAACCATTGAAGGTAAGCTTGTCACTGTAACAGAATTGTTACAGTTTTAGTGTGAAAGGGGATACATTACATCTCCCCAGCACCAACATATGGTGGGGTGTGCTGGTTTCACTAAATAAAATGTAAAAGGGATCCAAAGATCCGTTCTATCCTTGGGAACTGTAGTTCACTCAAGGTTAGCACAAGAAAGTTAAAAGGAGAGCTTTTAGGGAAACCCAGCAGCAACAGGAACTTATTGCCAAATACGTTGTTAAAGATGATAACTTTAAAAAGACACTATGAGAGTCTTAAAAATGACACCCATAAAGAGAGTTAAAAATGTGAGTGTGGAAAAAGGTTCCCACTCACTGAGGTATTTTTTTATTTTATTTTAAAATACATATGGTTTATAGCTTTAAATCTTACATTTATCATAAACTCATTACATCAGTTCATACAAAAGGATTTGACAATTTAATAGGAATTATCCGAGGAGAGACAATTGTCCATGATCAGGCATTAATTGTGTCTGAATTCCTTGCCAGAAGTGAATAACCGCAGTCGTCATGGAATTGTTGTTGCCAGATAAGATATGTGCCCATCGTTCTTCAGGGTTGATGGGTTTGTTGGATTTCATGTAGAGCCTACCAACTGCAATGCGTTCGTCTGCTAAGGCTGGGCATTGCATTAATAGATGATGGAGACTTTCAATAGTGTCTTCTTCCTTGCAATACCTGCATGTTTGATTTCGAAGGGTTTTTTGTGCTTGTATCCCAAGAATTTGCTGTGTTGGAAGTGCATTAAGACGAAGCCGCATAAAAGTGTCTCGAATAAGGCGGTCGCGAAACAGGTTCAGATAACGAGGGATCACATTTAAGGCTCTAACTTCGGTGGTAGAGTTTAACGTAAGTTTGTATCAGTCTTTTTCTTTTATTGTTGATATCCAGTCGAATCTTTCAATTTGAATTTTGGCTCTTTGGGGTCTGCAAACTAGGGTTTCAGTTGATATGTCGTATCTTATTGTTTCTTGATAGAGGAAATCCTTCCATGTATTCAGAGCCTTTGCGTTGATGTTTCCAGCGATTGGACGAAGAATGTTCAAGGCGGGAATCTTCTCGTTATTGCTTATTTTCCTGAGAAGATCAAGTTGTTTCCACCGTATGATTGATTGCAGGGATTGTAGGCCAAGTTCGAATCGAATTCTTGATGAAGGAATGGATTTTAGGAAGGCTAATACCTTTACCCAAAAGATTCGCTCCAATTGGTCCCATACGATTGTTGGTAGGTTTATCATTGACTCTCTGCTGCATGTCAAGATGGGTACAACTTTTTGTTTGTAGACAATTACGATTGGTTTCGTAAAATATTTACCAAATTTTTTATGTAGTGCTATGCCTTGACACGCTAGAGAGTGTGCTTTGCTTTTCAGGTGAGCAATCCATGGTTGCTCGACACAGGATTTATTGAGCCAGACCCTAGATATTTAATTGTTTGAACTTGCTAATTTTTTTCCTTCTGTAGAAAGAATGATGGTGTTTTCTGAGTAGGGCCCTTTTGGGTAGTTAATGACATGATCTTAGTTTCTCTGGTATTTATTTCCAACTGATGTGTATCAATGTATTCTTGGATGTTATTCAAGGCAGTCTGCAGGCCTCTCTGTGTTTTGGCAAAGATTGAGATATCATCAGCATAGAGAATCATTGGAATTGCTGTTGAGTTTAATTTTGGTGGGTTCACTTGAGGGGTAGCTACAGTCTCTTCAAAATCTGAGGTATACAAATTATACAGGGCAGCAGCCAGTGGACAGCCTTGTTTGAGCCCATGCCATGTTTTTATTAGTTGCGTGACTAGGCCACTCTTGCTTAAATGGATCTGCACTTGTGTAGTTGAATATAGCAACTTTATTGGTTCCAGTATGTTTTCTTGGCAGCCCCATTTTGACAATTTTTCCCATAAGATGTTTCTGTTGATTTTATAAAAAGCGAGATGCAGGTCGATGAAGGCCGCATAAGTCGGGGTACTGGATCTGATGGTTTCATGTTTAAGCACGTTTAAGATGAGTAAGTTAATGTTAGTCCCAATGTTTTTTTTACAAAGCCAGTTTGCCGAGTGGCATGTCTGTTTGCTGTGGTGGCCCATTGGTTCAGTTTCAAAAGAAGGATGTTTGCAAAAACTTTTCCCAATGGGTCAAAGAGCGCAATGAGCCTGTAATAAGATGGATTCTCAGTTGGTCCTTGCTTGTAAATAGGGATTATTGTCACTCTTTGCCATGAGGCAGGGATTTGTTTCGTACGATTTATCAAGGGAAATAAATGGCTGCATGTGTCAGGGTTCTTTTTTATAATGGCATTTAATAGGCCATCTGGACCAGGGGCCCGAGATACATTTAGATGGAGTATTGCATCATTTATATCCGCAAGATCCCACTCAAACGTCCAGTTTGGTTGCGGGGTTGTTGTTTCATCGCAGCCGATCGGTGGTCGTTTTTTTTATATAGATGGTGGTAGTGGGTTATCCAGTTTGTTTCAGGGACCTCGGAGATCATATGGTCGGATGTATTTGTTGTTTCATTCAACAATTTCCAGAGATCCCGTGTGTTTCGTGTCCCCATGGCTCTTAGCATGGTCTCTGCATCATTCTGTTCGAGGGTCATCTTAGCATTTTTCAGCCAGTTCTTGTGTCTTTGTTTGAGGTGTTTAATCTGAATATACGTAGCTGGATTAGGTTGTTTCTTTAGTTGCCTGATCTGAGTTCTTAGAGCTTTTTTCCTTAGAGCTATCGTGCGGCTGTAGGCATGGTGGTGTTTGTTTCTCGGTGGGTGTTCGGCAGTTGGACGTTGGTGAAAGTTTTGTAGTATCCATTCATAATTTAGTTTGGATTCATCTTTCATTGTTGTGTTCTTGAATATATCTGGGAGAGACTTTATTTCAGGTTGTGATAATGTCAATCTTGTTGCCCTAGAGTTGGCTTCCAACTCTGGTAGTTGAAGTCGCAGTGGTGGTTCTCTGCTGTTGGACCATGATCTGATCAAGATGCAATGATCGCTGTCCTTTGTGGCAATATTTTCTATCCGGCATATGGGATCTTTAATGCTCCCTGAACGGTATATATAGTCGATGATTCCAGTACTAGTTCCGCATGACCACGTAGGAGTAAAGGAGTTGGAGGATGCATTATGGGCATCAAGCTGCATCATGTTTCTGTCTGTCATTTCTTTAGACCATCGCCGAGCACGTGTTCTACAAGCTCTTCGCCATTGGGGGAAAAAAGGTGGATGTTCAAGTCACCACATGTAATAAATGTAATTCCAGGATATTTCAAGGCGTCTTCGTCCATTGTTGTAAAGAAGGAATCTAAAAAAAGGTTGTCAGATATTTTGTTGGGATTCCAATATAAATTGAAAAAACCCATGTATTGAGTGTGGCTGGGTATCAGAGGATCTTGTATGGAGTTCTCAGGAATCTGATCTTGTTGTACGAGTCTCTGGATCCACAAGTCTTGTGCTTCTATTACATTGCCCATTTTGATAAAAATTAGAAAACCAGCGGAGGGGCGTCCTTTTTGCCAGCAAATCGTTGGGTTCATGTAGGCAGTGTACCCATCGCATATTGGTTTTTGATGAAGCCACGTTTCTTGGAAAAACAATCTCAGAATTTGTTAGTTCAGGTCGCGTCGATTGGTACAGATGAAGGTGACTTCGGGTGTTCCACTGAGGTATTAATGAAAAATATCCCACTAATAAAGCATACAGTTCTGGGTTTACCCAGGAAAGGAAGATTTGCTAGTTCTGTGCAAATCTTACCTAACATCGGATTTTGCAGTTTAGCGCCCCAGCCCGTCAGGCACACATCCGTGTCTAAGGTCACTTGTGCCCAAGTTGATGGAAAAAAAGACCTTCAGGAGGTTGTCTTTCACGGACCAGAAGGTGGCCCGAAGTACGTACCTGAAACAGAAACTATTGAGAGCTCAGGAGCCACTGTAGCGACCAAATGCGCAGACCACCATGATATATGCCAGGAAACCCAGCAAAAGCCGAGGCTGGGACAATCATCTGAAGTTCAAAACCCGGACCATCGTGAAAATGTTCGCCACTCTGTCCTCAGGAGTGTAACCGCCGACCGACACAAGGGCCCAAGAATAGCCCGATGAATCAGAGGAACTGGCACAGCGAAACCTGAGACTTCTTATAGTTCAAGGAGAAGCCCAAGCTGTGCAACAGGCTGCACATCCGGTACAGGTGTGCCATAGCTATAATTAGTGAATGCCTTACCTACTGAGGCAAGCCGCAGCTACTTCTAGAAGCTTGCTGAAAACCCTGGGTGCCAAAGAAAGACCAAAAAGGAAGGACTGAACTGGTAACATCAGTTCCCCACTTTGAATCTCAGATACTTCCTATGCTTCTTGTGGATAGCTACATGAAAGTAACCATAATGAAGATCTAGTGAAACTAGCCAGTCATGCACGTCCAGAGCCTGGAGGATCTGGGCTAGAGTGACCATCTTGTACTTGTCCTTGCGCATGTACAAGTTCAGAAGCCGCAAAATCATGATGGGTCTTAGACCCTTGTCTTCCTTCGGCACCAGAAGGTTGAGTACCAACCCCTGACTCGTTCTGAGCAGGGTACCATCTCTATGGCCCCTTTTGGCAGGAGCAGACGGATCTCACCCAGTAGGAGAGGTTCAGGAGGCAAGGGTGGGGTTGTCTGGAGGGCGTGAGAAAAAGGGGTGGCAGAATCCCAGCTGTATGACCTGCAAAGCCCAGGCGTCCCAGGGGGTATTTCTCCATTCCTCTCTGTTAGGGGAGTTTTCCTGAAGTTCCACTTGAAGGTAAGACTTTAGTAAGCAATCCCAGTGGTTTGTAGATCCCCCCAACTCTCAGTATCACACTGAAACTAGTTAGTAATGCACATCAAAGAAACACTAAAATGTATGTTAAAATATATATTATATATACACAATAGTCACTGTTAAATACTTGGCACAATAAACCAACACACATAGGTATACTTTACAATACTTTCAAAAGGCCACTTCTTAGTGGGTAGTTTGCTAAACTAGCACAATTGTTACAGGAGTTTGACAGGTCTACCGTATTATTGGTAATAGCGCACACCCACAAAGTAATACGGTAATTGCATTTAGCCTGCAGACACATATAAGATCGTGGTTTTTGGGAAGGAAAACAGTTGGTTAGAGTTATCCTAACGGAGCTTCAGGTTCTAGCAGCTGTTTTTTGTGCCACAGCAAGTCTTTTAAAGTCCAAAACGCAACCCTAGCTAAAAGGCAATTTCCGAGAGGCTTAGTGTCTTGCAGAAATCAAAAGATCCTGTCGATATGTTCTAGTCTATACGAAGGAAGCTACAAGACGGCTTAACCAATGGAGACCCTGTAAAAAGGACTTGCTAAAAGGGACACAAGTAACAGCTTGAATCGGAGGTAAGAGGGGATTGCCCTGGATACCTCTACGTGCACTTCAACGCTCTGGAGCGACTTTCTGGAATACGGTAAGCAATACCTTTTCCCCACAGTATCCTTTGGTTAGAAGAAAGTGTTTGTGGCTGGATGCTCTGCAATGTTGCAGCTCTGGATCAGACCTTGCGATTCCTTGGTCCGATTATGAAAGGCAGAACAATGGATGGGGTCTCTCAGCAGGAGTCGTTGGAGGTTTCGGCACCTTTTCTGCAGCACCAACATAGGATGCGTTTCTCCCAGTCATTCTTCTTCAGTTCCTGCAGTCCCACACTCTGGTGAGGGGGTCTGGTTGAGTTGGCTTGTGTCTCTGGAGTGTACTTGAAGGCTCAGCAAAGACTTGGATGGATTCAGCCTTTCCATGATCATGCACTTGAAATAGGCAGCAGGTCACCTGACATTGGGGTTCCGCAGCTCTTGAAACTCACAGGACCTCGGGAGATGGCTCCAATCAAAATTTCGTCCGGTGACTGGTTCTTCCCACCAGTCAAAGGGAGGGAGTCGTCCTATTCGGAGTTCCTCTGTCGCATAGAAAACAGGATCAGGACATCAGAGGTCACTTCACAGTGTTGCAAAGGGTCTGGAGGCATCTCTGGTTGTCTTTTTCTCTGGTTACTTCAGTTTCCAGTAGTCAACTTGCTTTTCACTCCATGAGCCTCACCTTTTATATAGTTCCACAACTGAGGCTATGGACATAGCCTGCAGAAAAGGAATTAACAATAGTTGGTAGAACACGTCCACTGCCACTAGCCATAACTAGGTTGTCGTCTATGTGACTAAAAAGTCACAGAAGCCGAGAGAAGGGGTATAACTAGTTATCCCTTTGGCATGCCACAGAAGGTGGTGTGAAACAATCTCTCATACTAGAAAATAATCTTTAAGGGGGATGCAAAGGATCTCCAGCAACACTGCCCTATAAGGAGCTTGAGGCAGCAATAGAAAAATACAGATGCCTTAAAGGTGTATGGAGCAATATAGACTCCATACGACAGGTAAGATGCAAAGAACAGAGTTTCAAACGACAGAGCCCATAAGAATGAGTTGGAAATGGCTCAGCTCATTCAGGATTAAAGAAAAAGGTCCAGAAGTCCAGCAAAAATTGCTGGGGGTCTCACTTGGAGAGGGGATGAAGCATAAAAATGATAAATCACACAAAAACTCTCAGCTGGGATATCCAGCCCCCCCTCCCAAAAAGGGGCAGTGGGGGAGATGAATGGCATACGTTTTATTCACAGATGCTTTGCTCTGGGGTTTGCAGAGGGCACCGAGGAGGAGGAAGCACCTCCCCTAGGCACACTGTCCCAATACCACTGTAGGGACAATGTTGTCTGTCCGTGCCGGCCCGAGGAAGATTGGCCTCTAACCCCCTCCATAGTCGTAAGAGGCAAAGGGATGAAAACACCTGTTCCTGCCCACCGGGCAGTTGCTACACAGCAAGCCCAAATGACCTGGCTATCGCCTTGGAGGCCTGGCACCTTTGGAGCGACTAGACAGTGCCAAACAAGTTCAGTGGTGAAACCGGACGACCTCAGCTAAGAAGAGCACCTCAAGACAGTGCTGGAAGAATTTGTCCTAGTGACACAGTCTGCAGTGTTCAGACGAGTTTGCAAAATCTGACGGTAAGCCTTCTTGCCATCTGTAACAATAGCCTGTCTGCATTTCCTCTTCTGGGATGTGCTGCGCAACCTCTGTTAACATGGACCAGAGACCAAAGGAGAATATGCCCAATTCAGAAGAGGCGTTGACACAAGAGACCTATGCTCAAGGAGCCAAAAATGTTCCTGTCCCACGCATACAACCATTTGCTCTCCCTACCCTGGGGAAAAGATGGAAAAGTCATGAATTTGAGGTATGCCGTAGTGGCCTGCACCACCAAACTCTCTGGAGAAGCATGGGCAGCAATGAACAAGCGACCGGCCTGTGCTTCTTGGCCAAGTCATTGTCCACTGTGAGAACAGAGGCCGGTTTGGCCCACAGTGCCACTACAAGCCCCTCTACTGCCCGATTGAAAGGCAGCAAGGTCTCCTTCTTAGGACAGGTCATACTGCACCTTGGGTTTGTAGAGTGTCGACTACCTTTGCAGTCAGGAGCTGAAAAGCCATGTGGTTTTTAAAGGATTGCAGCATGCACCATGCCGACCTCCGGTGAGGTGTCCAGGCCACTTGCCTCATGCAAGTCGGCTGCCAGGTTCACCAAGTCACCCAGTTCCCCATAAAACTCCTCACCCCTCCCTGGTGTGACTTATATGCCTTTCTTGGGAGCAGGAGGAATTATTTAGCGTCTATGGCATTGTTGGGCCGACACCATAAGCGGTTGGACAGACGTCCGACGATGGAACAGTGCGCCCCTTTCTCGTGATCTTGTCGTGTTGTCCTAGGGACTCCCTGCTAGCTCCTCCAAGCGCGGCAGGAACCAGCGATTCGGCAGAAGCCAGAGTCGTTGGCGCCAGCACCAAAGCCGCCAGGGGCCTTGGCGGAGATGTCGAGCATCTTCAACCAGAAATCCTCCCACTCCTCTGGTGAAGAGGATTTGGTTGGAAAAGGTACCTGCGGGGCTGGTTCTTCCCGGGCTTGCTTCGAGAGGTGGCTTTTCTTCTTAAGGACAAAGGTGAGTGATGCAGATAAGAACCACCAGCTTACATTGACGTTCTGCAGTGCTGATGCTTCTTTTTGTCCTTCCGGGCAGGTGAGCGCTCCATGGTGCAGCGCTCCGTGACCATCAACAAACAGATACGCTTATTCCCTCTCTCCTTGTGGAAAAATGTGAACAGCTTTGCGTTCGCAGAGCATGGGAACGTGCCGAGGCCCCACCATCTGGCGCCTCATCTCAGTCCCCTTTGAACACATCAGACACTTAGATACACGACTACTCTTAGTACATATTTGCCCTTGGCATACTATCAGAGGAAGGGGGGTGGGACGTATGGAGGAAAGGGGACTATAGACCATCTAATCACTACGGTGAGTAACTTTATTTACTCATATATCCCGTCCCCTTTCCTCCATCCTTGTGCGTGATTCCACCGACCAAGAACACAGGGTGGTGCAGTGATAACTTCCTCATATCCAAGACAAAAGCAAATAGGTTCTTCACAACCTCCTGACCACATTCTGCATTGCGCCTGGAGCTGGTGTGCAGTGAGTAGTGAGCAAGCTTTTGAATTTCTTTGTGTCTTTCTGGAGGCTGCACTTGTCAGTGGCAGAGACAGCACAAGCACATACAAACTCAGAAGCTGCGCCGAGCGGTGTGCACCAGTGTTTTCTGGTTTTCAGGTGGTAGGCAGTTTTCCCCCCACGCTGAGTTTGCTGTCTAGGAGCGGCCTGGAATTGGGGAAATGATTACTTCATTCTGTCGCACCTTCTCTCTTCTTTTGTCTTATGGGGTTGAGCGCAGCTGAGCACTCAATATCGTCAATAATATATTTTGCAATCTTACGGCGGAGCTGAACAAATTACTGCTTGTGGGACTGCTGCACTGCCTCTAATCAGCTTGTGACATTAGAGCATCACCCTCAGACTACGCCACTGCCTGTGAAATTAGCACACTTGCGCGCCAGTGCATACACTATGGGCTGGAACGTAGCAGAGGGTTCAGTGATTGGTGGCGTGGGGGCCCATAAGGTAAGCTGCAACAGCCTTAAGTACGACGATGAAATACTTGGCTACACGTAAATATGGACAACGAAGCACCGCCGCCCGCACAGCCAAAAGACTGAGAAGCCCCGCTTCAGACCTCTCCTCTAGGGAGAAAGTGCCCTCGAGAAAAAAAGATAAAATCGAGGATGGCAATGGAATGCAACCCACTATCACGGGCTACATGAATCCCATGCCTCCACTGATTGAGCCTGAATTGCTTTCTTCTTCACTGCCATCACTTCCGGATACTGAGCAACCTGGGAACAGTCTTTTGCCTGCAATTGATAATGACTATTTTAAATATGTGCATCAGTCTGCAGAGAGCCTCATTGGAGGAGGAGCTCACTCAATTCCTCTTACCAGCGGTAAAGACAATACAATTGGAGCTAACCTTTCTATCACTCTGGATTTAACGTTATTAGCCTCATCTGATTTTCTCGGATTACTCAGGATCAGAAAGTGGCAGTGAATATCCATCCGCCTTCCAACTTGAACTTGCTCAGCAGGCGAAAGAGCAATCAGATTTGAAACACATTTTAGTAAAAGAGGACGACGTGATATTAGATCCACTGAATCTTCTTCACCATCTCTTCTGCCATCTATGGATCCATTACCTGGTCTTCCTCCTTCATTGATTCAATACCAGATAACATCTGTGAAGCAAATCCAGCCTGCTTCACCTAACGAGTAGGATCATGAGATTTCTATGCCAACTCTTTCACCAGAAGCAATCAATAGTGCCGAGAGCTCAAGGCCAGTATCTATTGCATCCAGCTCTAAGGTAAGGAGTTTATCTGCCACTTTTATTCCTTAAAAATTGGCAAATGCTCCCAAAACATAAAACTATACTCCCAACAAAAAAATAGGAAAAAGACATGTAGAATCTTGCACCTGTGCTTCCACCCTCGCAGCTCCATGGATATGTTTGGACCAGTAGTGCACGTAGTACCACACGAAGAAACTATTAAACATGCATCTTTTTGTGTGCATGAATAACTAAGTGCCAAGAAATAATATTACAAAAACATTTTTACTCACTTATACTATACTCATTGGGAACTTGACTTACATTTTTACTCCCCAACAAATCATTTTACTCCCAACTTTAAAAAATAGGGAGTAAAATACTCCCACTTCCAAATCTCATCTGGAGCACTGATTGCATCGATTGTTGCGCCTAAGTAGAAGAATTTACTTCTCAGCTAATGGTGGCACTTGTTAAAACAAGTGCTTGCTTATGCCTTGGAATTACTGGGCTTTTCATTAGCTATCTGTGGTAAGGTTAAGAAATTAGTATCTGCCTTGAAAAGTCCTAGAAACAAACCAGCACAATGAGTGCCAAGACAGTGAACGGACCATATTAAGCACCTCTAAACTTCATAGCGACCAAAAACAGGAGAATAATAGTGAAACTGAACAATGGATCTCAGAACATGTCACTAAAGGTCCAAATTGACAATCGCTCTCTCAGCATAACGAAGTGGCTATCGTTATTCATCCAATTGGTTTTTCCACGATCTCTGCTTCTGATCTTTTTAATTTGCAGGAAACATTGGCCACTACGTGTTTTGAAGTTGATGGCTATATCACAGTGCATAATCCGACCACACATTCTATTTGAGGATGTCCTAGTGGGCGGCCTAACAATATGAGTCAAGACTAATTTCTATCTTGAGTGGTACTAGCCTTATTCAATTTCCCCTCACGTTTTGTCATCTATGTTCTCCCTTCCACAAAATACTGTAACTAGGATATTGATCATTAATCTATACGATAAAAATTCAAAAGTTAATAGGTATAATCACTCTTTGACGAGGAATTTATTGTACATGCCCTATATTGATAGCAGGCAGTCTTAATGCTAAGGACATTCATTTGGAGACATATGCCGTAGACATCTCGGAGCAAAACTAGAAGCGATTACTGTCAGTCCAGGATTTAAAATGTCTCCCTCACACAATCGTATAATAATAATCCTTTAAATTACACTTGGACAAACGGGCATGATTTCTCCCACAGACTACGTCATAACTGAATCAGCAATGGCATATTACTGTGGTCCTATCAAGACGCATGCAAATAATGTGAGTGACCATGCTGCTATATACTCGATTGGAAATGTTGATTCATGGGTTAGGAATAGCTCTAGAAACTTTATAATAAAGTTAACAGGTAGGGAAGCAGCATCATATGGCCTGGTGCAGTGTTAAAGTACATTACATCCTATTAGCGAATCAATCCTCACTTGAAACTTGCCTGGTAAATCACAACTGGGATAATGAAAAGAGGATTGGGTATATAACAAAAAATGAGAAACCCCTAATAGCTGGAAAAAGAGTCCTTATACCTGTTTAAGAACAAAGACAGACATGATCCTGCGAACAACCGCCTCTTGGCGATGCTTGATTCCAGCCAAAAGATCTTTGCCACAATACTATTGAAAAGTCTTGCTAAATGGGTGCATGAAAGTGAACTGCTAAGACCTCCCCAGACTGCCTTCAGAAAGCAACACAGTACACTACATAATAGTGCCATTCATTATTTGATTTCATTTTTAAAAAAAATTGTTTATTTAAGATTTTACTACAACAAGGGAACATCAATCACAAAGCCAATACAAAGCAAAAGTGGCGAATCACAACACAAGAAACAGCATGTAGAAAAAAGAAAAAAAAAAAAAAAACTTCCCTGCAAAATATCCATTCCATTTGCCAATACAGGGTTACATACAGTTATTCGCTAATATAGTTTAGGAATGCATCCCACAGCTTAGCATGCACCCGCAATTTCCCCAAACGCTTATACATCCCTATTTGCCAGCGAAATCATTTCATCAATCCAGCCATCTGCAGTTGGCGGAAACCAGGATTTCCAGCTTCTCAAGATTAGCTTCTTGGACACCGACGCTCCTCTGAACAAAATTCTTTTGTTAGACACAGAAAGATCTTCAAACAACTCACCAGAGCCCAGAACCATCGTTTTAAAATCCAAATCAATGTTGCAGTCCAGGACCCGGAAACACACATTGCAAACCTCATTCTAAAAGCCCCATACCCTGACACAATCCCAGAGCATATGTTCAAGAGTTCCAACATCCAAACCACAACACCAACACACATCTGAATCAGACAAGCCTCTCCAGACACCAAGACACTCTGTTAAGAACCTTAATTTGCCTAGATCGCTCACACAAATTAACCTAACAAAGTTGCACATTGGCACACATCTCATTCCACACATCAATGGTGATCTCACTACCCAATCTCCTACTCCATTCATCCACTAATCCAGTATTATCTTTGTAGCTTGCAACCATCTGGCGATAAATCTTGCTTGCCACAGACTGACAATCCACAGCCATATTTTCCAAGACCTCAAAGTCACTCACCACAATTTCACCAATGCATCTTTTCAATTTCCTGTAGTCCTCAACAGACACATTCTCAATATTAAACTCAGTACATAGCATATCAAAATCAATCCATTTGCCACCTCTAAAAATATCCTTGATCCAGTGGACACTGCCAATAAACCACTCCGGCCAAAAAATAGGCTTGCCAGCCTCAGTAATTGATTTATTAAACCAAATCGAAGCAGAAGGTGACGTCTGAGCAAATGAACCGCACATGTCATGAACGCCCTTCCATACTTCCCGCAGAAAACCAGACAAAGGATGTGTCCCACCGCGTCTGCTAACTGACGTATAGCACGAGGTGCAAGAGGACCCAAAGTACTCGCTTCCGCCACAGCCCAAGCACCCAGAGACACATCCAAAAAAGGAAGCAAAAACTGACACGAGAAGGCAAGATGATATGCCCTGAAATTAGGGACCCCAAGTCCCGCTCTGTCAGCAGGAAGCTGCAACTTCCACAACTTTGAGGTTTCCCATCCCAAAGGAAGGTTTGCATAGATACATCAATCATTTTCCAATTTTCATAGGGAGCATACTCAAGATATAGTTTATTTTGGGTGCCGCCACCATCTTCAAGGCGTTCACCTTGCCCCACAATGACAAACGTAAAACCAACCATCTCAGCGTAGACGATTTCAGTTCACGACAGGCCCCCAAATTTGCTTCCACCATATCATTCACTATCGGAGTTAACCAAAATCCCAGATATTTCATTTTGTGAGCGCACCATTGAAAGCCAAATCCAGTCACCACGGATTTAATACAACTCCTAGTGATAGGCAAAGCCTCTGACTTCGACCAGTTAATCAGATAGCCAGACGCGACATGGAACCTGTCCAAAACAGCCATCAATGAAGGTAAAGAGATTTCCAAATTCCTTAAAACCAATAGAAGGTCATCCGCAAAAAAACAAGTTTTTTGTTCAACTCCATTAAAAGGTACACCCTCCAAGGTCAAATCATTCCGCAGAGCAATTGCCAGGGGCTCCATATCCAACACAAACAGCAAGGGCGAAAGCGGACACCCTTGCCTGGTGCCGCGCCATAAAGCAAAGGTTTCAGACAACAAGCCGTTCGTCTTAACATTAGCCGTAGGGCGAGCATACAAAAGTGAGACCCATGAAATAAAATCATCACCCAAATTAATCGCCCTCATCACAGCAAACCTATATTGCCAATTAATACGATCAAAAGCCTTCTCGGCGTCCAAGGAAAACACTGCCACATCATCACCATCCAAATCCAATCTATTGTTCTAATAATCATCTGTTCTCTTGTTATGTGGGCTATAGTAAGGCTTCTGATCTCGTCTCCCAGCCACGACTTTGGAAGAAGCTAGAGCTATGGGGAATTTAACTCTACCTCTTGTCTCTTATCAAAATGCGTTGCATGGACACGTTAGTCACAGTGCGCTTGAGCCAAGATGGTGAATCCACTAAATACATAAGTACTAACAGAGGTCTCAAACAGGGCTGTGTCCTAGCGCCTCTTATTTAACTTGTACGTGGATGATAACATGGCCCACAACTTTTCCCCTAAAATTAATGGCTTCCCAGTTCCCTGGCTTGCCTATGCAGATGACACAATTCTGTTGTATTTGATCCGAATTGGTCTTCAACACTCTGGAAAATTTGCAACGGATAACTTTATGAAAATTAACATCTTAAAAACAAAAATAATGTGTCTTGGTGAAAAACTGCCAAAGAAGCCCTCAATTGTGTGGTAGATCAAAAACATTAAGCTAGGCTGCTCTACGGTTCTCTGCCAGCCCACAGGAGGTAAGGCGAGGCTCACAGAAGGATGCTCCTTCAGACGCAAACAGCACTAAGTGACATCAGCATGCTGAGTGATGATGGGTAGGACTACCTGCACAGTTTGTGGCACAGAACGTCAGTCCAGGAGCAGAGCAGTGATCCGTGATGGAAAAGTGCAAAAATGGAGAAGGGAGTATAAAATTTGAATGTTGGTTGGAAATATTGGGCTCTCATACACTGTACCTGTAGACTTATCCATCTGACTCAATAAATTTGGATATAAAACCCCCAAAAAAAATGGAAATTACACTATAGGCTTCTTTGTAAAATTACGATATCATGGCGAGCAAATCAGGACTAAGATCTGGAACAAATGGTCAGCAGTGAAGTATTGGAAATAAAAAGGGGGCATAATGTTGAGGGCTTGTTTAAAATATACTGTGTCAGTATTACAGCAAGCCTTCTATATGGTTTTTCGGAACTTCCTTTTGAACACGCTGGCTTGGTAAGAGAGAAGGAAAGATGTTGCACTCTATTTTAAATCTACCGCGCTAAGTGCCTATGGAAGCCCTTAGGATGGAATTTGGTCTTCCCACTCTTAGTTCAAAGTGGTCAGTAACTCTGTTCTCCAGTGAGAGCACAGAAAATTCTTTAACCTATCAGGATCCTCAGAGGGTTGGGCATAGAAAGTTAGCCTTCCCAGCCACTTTCAAAAGACATAAAAAGAGCCACTGAGACCCAGGTAGGGGGTCACTTTCCACTTTCTTGTGAAGCACTTTGCCGGACCAGACAATATCCAGAAGGACCATAGACTCCAGAACATGAAGCAGAGAGGCCTGAACCAAAAGCTGAATCCTTCTCAGCAGGCCTCAGAATCCAGCCACCTAACCAAACTATTCAACAGCCGGGCTGTGCTGTTCGCTTCTGGCTAGAACTTTTGCCGGAACCAGAGACCCAGACCAGACCGCGGTGCCAGTACCAGACCCAGAAAGCAGAGCTGTATCCAAACCGCAGACCAGACCTAGGTCAGACCGCTGTGCAGTGCCAAGAACTTTTGCCAGAACCAGAGCAGAGAGAACTACAGCTAAACCTGTTGACCAGATCTGTGACGAGGCCCATCCCTTCCAATATTAGGAGTGAGTATCCAGCCAGAGCTGTGCAAAACCAATCTCTTAGTTTAAAATAATCAAATTCAAACCATCCATTCCACCTATTTAAAACTGCATCATAGAAATCGTGTGTCCATTCTGTGATTTCAAACCTGTGAAAGTTTCATTTGTCATTTGAATCTTACTTTATTTCTGAGAATCTACCTCCACTAAATCGTCCGTATCTTTTGAACCATACGTGCTAGGAAAGAGATTTAACTTTCATTGTAAAGCTAAGAACCTAAGCTTTCCAACAAAACTTTCTACTCCTTATAGTTTTTCCGTACTTGCGCTTTACGCACTCGGAAAAAGTGCAGCAAATTGCAATTTGGCTCAGTTTTACCACACGTTAAAAATAGCTGTCTTTTGCTTGCAACTGCTGAAATTCGTTTTCAACCTGATAATCCCTCATGAATCATTGCTAGTGTTGACCTGTACTAATTCAAAGTAGGTGTCACCAACCCTGAATCTCCTATAGGGAATTAAAATCATTTTTAGCATATTTTCACTTCATTGCAAATCACATTAAAAGAATTTCTGCATGTTTTAAAAGCATACCAGTTGCTCTAAGCTTGCTAGGGGGGGGACCTAAAATTTGTATTGCATTTGATTATATTCCTGAAAATTGTGTGCTCTCCTTCCATCTCTTTATATTGCATAGGGGGGAGTGAAGTGTCAAAAGAAAAAGTGATCATATTATCTCTTGTTGAAACCATATCAGTTTATTTCTGTGCTGCAATCTTTTCCATCATTACATTTCTTTGAAACCATAAAAGCATTCTCAGCTACCTTATCCTTTCTACACTAACTCCTCACTGATTGAAAAGAGTGTGCAATTGTAACATTACCCATTGTTGATCAACATTATATTCATAAGAGTGCTATCAAATATTAATTTATTTATACAAGTGTGATATATATCTTGTTTCATTTTTCAATAAATCTTTTAATTTGCAAAACAAACCTACTTCTTGGCTCAGTGAGGTCAGGGGGATTCAAAGAGAGGGGCTTTATACAAGGGTTTATCATCCAGATCTATGAACTTGTCATAAAAAATATATAAATAAGGGCTTCCCTTGGGCATCCCAGACTAGGCATTGACTTAGTTTGAGTGCTCAATTGAAGTCACTTAACAGAGTGGGGGCTCGTCCGGGATGTCTGGATTAGATCTACCACTTGTACAGCTTAATACAGTGTGCTAACTGATAGGATACATGCATCCTGTTGGATCACCACGCTGTGTTACACTGTAAAAGCATCCCTGAAAAGAAGGACGCTCTAAAGAGACAGTCTATTTTGCTAAATAAAATACAAACTTTTGTAAGTCCGGAAGGAAATCAATTTCCAGAATGACTACCTTGGTAGATATCAAAATAGCCAGAGAACACCTCTTACATAAGCTATTTGTGAAAAGGCGAATGGACGGAACAGGACCAGACGGTGTGGTTGAAGGCAATCGCACCCCAGATCACTGCAACAGGGTCAGACATATGGAGAGATCAGGGTCCATTACATGTGGCCCTGAGTGAACAAAATATGGCCCCTAAAGCCAAAGATGAGCACGACAAGATTGTCAGGATAGCAGCAGATCTCTATTTATATATGGGAGCCATACAGGACAAATGTGCTGAAGGCCAAGATCTGGCAAATAGGCAACAGATGGCATTAGAGAAGGCCCAATCTGACCTGGTCTCTTCTGAGTAGAGGCTGCACAGGAGTCAGAAAATGCGAGTAGACAGTATCTCATTAAAATCAAAGAGGATATGGGTATCCTGCAACAGGAAAAGTCTGACCAGGATACCAGATTTCTGGCCTTACTGAAGGAGTACCAAGAAGGTTTGGACTCCCTACTGCAGAGCCAGAAAAAGCTGAGCAACAACTGGACTTCAATAGGGCATGTGCTGAGCAGGTAGTCACCTTGCAAAGCCACCTAGATAGGGTGAAGGCAGAGAGCAACAAACTGATTCTGAAAGACCTGGATACCCAGACAGAATTTGAGGAAGAGCGCCAGAAAGCTGGTGCCCTTCAAAGGCAGAGGGACGACCTGGCGGCACAGAGGCAGACTCTTAGTCAGGAAAGGGACACCTTAGGCCAGGAAGTCTGCCACTTAAAAAGAAAAATGGAAGAAAATCACCTGGCCCTCCAAGGACTGGGTGACCGCCAAAAAGAGCATCAAAACTTGTTGGAGCACACCAGGAGGGTGGAAGATGCTCTGGCAAGAAAGGAGCAGGCCAGTAGGAATGGGGCTCAGGAGGTAACCCTCCTGCAGCAAAGACTGGCCCAATATTCCAGGACAAACCAGGAAGCACAGAGAGAGAATGAGGCTCTCTGTCAGCGCAATGATAGGCTCCAGCAACAGGTAGCCATGCAGGAGAGACTGATCGAGTCTAGTAAGGCCTTGGCTGAAGAACTGAAAGCACAGGCTCTTGAATTGCAACAGGGAGCAGAGGCTGATAGAGATGAGGTTCGCTGGGAAAGGGAAACACCCGAGCATAACCTCAGGAGCCCTAGTACCAGAGGCCTTCACCTCTCCCAGTCCCTGGACTCTGCCACCCCCATGTCCCCTGGCGCACATGAGCACAGGGCCACAGGGATGGCAGATTACTATCCAGCCAAAATTATGGGGCTCAAAGGCCAGTACCACCCAGGAATGGATGGGCGGGCATCCGGGTATGGGCACCGAAGTACAGTGCAATTTAGTGGGGAACCCCAGGAGAGTAGGCCCACTAAGGGCATCCTGAAAACCTCTGCCCAGTTAGGTCAGTGGAGGGGGGGGGGTACCCATCAAATCCTGGCAGCAAGGAGGGATCTGAAGACTCCTCTGAGCGTCACAGGACACAGGAGACCAGGTCCCCACATTCCGCCAGCCATTCCCAGGCTCGCAGAATCCGGGAAAACCTGGAAGATCAGACGGGCACCTCTGGGAGAAGTGCTTCTGAGTCAGAGGATGAATGGACCAGGGTTACCCGAACCTAAAAGGCCAATAAGGCAAAAAATGGCCTTGCTTAAGGACCCCTTAAAACAGATTAAGGCAATAAGGAGTGTCATCACCCCTTATCACAAGAACGCCAAGTATTCTGTTTGGGAAAACTTGGAGCTTTACGAGCAAATGATGGAGACTTTCCATTTGAAGGACAGCAGTAGCTGCATCCAGTATGTAAAATGGACATTCTCCCCAGAATACTCCAGTTTCTTTATGGGGCTGGAGGACCAAAACCATTCAAGATGGTCCACATATAGGGTGGCCATCTTGAAACATTTTTCTGTTCACCGGAATCCCCAAGAGGCTCGCAAGGCAGCCTACAATTTGCAATGTGGGGAGGATCAGGCCCCACAAGAATTTGTGCAGGAATTGAAGCGTGCCTTTGCGCAGACTACCAAAAGGGTGCGATCGGACAGTAAAGAGTTTGTAAATACGTTTTTCCATGCCTTACCCAAATACATAATGACCCAGCTAGTGAGAGATTTTCATGAGAAAAGGTCACTAGACTGGGTCATTGAACAGGCTACCCGGATCTATGAGGTGCAGAAGCCCATAGAAAATAAAAGTAATGTGCAGAAAAGCCCCAATCAACCAGCACCCCTGCTGCTGCTAAGGTGGCAGAGGTAAAGGTTGCCCCCATTTTAGATTTGGAGATGGGGGGACCTAAAAACTTGTCTGCGCAGAATAACTAAGCCCAGAATGCCCTTGGGCCAGTCACACACAGGCAGTCAAGGAGGTAGTCCCACAAATGGGATCCCTCATTCCCCTGATCATGTAAGTCCCTGTTACAAGGGTAACCGACCCATCCTGTGTTATGTGTGGACTCCTCTGGCCCAAGGGGGGGATCCAGCCAAGCACCTAACCCAGGGAACTCCCCTCCTAACTTCCCACAGGAGGGCAGAAATTCCCCAAATACTGGGCAGAACTTTTTTCCCCAGGTATCCACCCAATTTCCAACCCCAAAATCATCCATTCTTCTTTCCCCAATTCCCTGAGCCCAGACCACTTAATCCGGGAGAGGGGAGGCCAAGGGTGGAGGGGTACCCAAATCTTCCCAACCCGGGGTACTACCAGAGAAGGGATATCTACCCTTCCCGGGATCAGCCCAGGGGAGAAAACGGAACCCCGTATCAGCCTAAGCGGGTTTCACAGTTAGAGCGCCAGGTCCAAAATATGGCACGGGACCTGGGTCACATGCTGAGGGCTCAACAGAACCCTCAGATGAGCATGCTGGTGCATAATGCCCCAAACTCTGGGCCTGGTGCTCCAGAACAATGACGGGGGCAGCACCCCGATAACCCATCGGTTCCCAGGGAGGAGGCACAAGGGAAAGGGGGGTGTAAAGCCTGGGAGGAAGCTTCCTTCCCCACTTGTAAACAGCCCCTGGAAACCCAGGAACCGGAAACAAAATCTCCTACCCCTGAAAGTCTGCCACCCAGGAGCAGAGAGGAGGTAGGAGAAACAAAGGACCCAAACAGACCCAGTTTGTGGAGGAGGTACAGATCTTCTAATTTGAGGGAGAGGAATCCTCAGAGGATCCTGGGAAAAGGATCTTCTCCTTCAGAGATGGGGGAACTCCTCCCAAAGAAAGATGGGTCCCAAGGGATTCACATCCCGACTGGGGAGATGTGGGGACTGAGTTAGCGCCACCCATCATCTCATCCCAGAACCAACCGCATCAAAATCCACTGGTTCAAACCCATCCTGGTGACTGCCTCCAAAAAGGGGGGACGGGGGGCGGCCCAGAACCGGAACCAGGGGAACCCACAAGGGCTCTGATTTCCAGTTGCCAACTTTTTCTTGCAGATTCCCATGACTCTCCACAGAATTCTGCCCAAATCTCTTTCGCAATGTCCAAAACTAAAAAATTAGCCCATCAGTTGTCCAAAAATGTGCATCATCTGTGCCCCCTTGAGGAGGAGGGAAGATACTATGCCCCGGTACAAGTGCAGGGGCAGTGTACAATTTTGGCACTGGTGGACACTGGATCCCAAGCTACTCTTCTGTCCAGAAGGGCCTTTGATAAACTAAATGCAGGAAGGGGGGAGAATTACTGTATTCCTCTCACCTCTCTTCCTGGACAACTTCAGAACTTTGACGGAAAGGAAATTCCCGTCGAGGGGACTGCGGATTTGGACATTAAAATTGGGCGACACAAGGTAAAACACCCGGTCATAGTAGTGACTCCAGAGGGCACCGCTTGTTTACTAGGGAATGACCTCCTGAGAAGGTTGTCACCCCTAATAGGTTGCGTAAACAAGGTCCTCTGGACCCAGACTAGCCGACCAATAAAATTAAAACAGAGTGTCAACCATGTTAGTTTAAACGGCACATGCCACATGGTTGAACAAAAATCTGACTAAGTAGAATTTCACTTCCAGAACAACCAAATTCCAGACGTGACAGTAATAGAAGTAGGACAACAGACTGGTGATGGGGGGTCTTCTCTTATTTCTGAAAATCAACCTTCCTTCCAGTTTAAGGTGGTATTCCACACTGGAAGGAAACACTCTGAAATTCTTTACTAATTCACAATCAGACATTCCCACTCCAATAGTCCAGAAAGATGTGAAATCAGCTCAGAGGCTGGCTGATATTCAGCAAATTGGAGAGCAGTTGTTCATCCCTGTTAAGTTAAATGATGGGAAGGACTCTGTTCTCGCCCGAGTGTGTGTGAACAATGGTAAGAGCTTCATCAGCGAAGCCATGTTCCGCCAACTCCCAAAAGATCCAACCATTCCCATATTCAAACTGATAGACAAATGGGAAATGGACCTGGAATCACCCAATTCCAAACATCTCCTGCCACGCAGGTGTATGCTCAAAATCTCCATTGGCAACAAGAGCATAGTCCATAATTGTTGGGTCGTGCGAGAAGTCACTGCCGCCTTTTTCTAAGGCAGTGATATTCTCAATCGCTTTGCCATTAGTTTGGAGCTAATAAACTTCAAAGCTTGGTCCTGATTAGCGGATAATCCCATGGGCTTTGATGATCCAGAAAAAGCATTTAGGTTGGCTCAGTTGCTACCTTATGCAGTTGAAATTCAGATTAAAGAGGAAGTCACCATCCCAGAAAGGACCTGACAATTCTCCCAGGAAGTGAAAGTTAAGAGGACAAAAATTGAAAATCCCTGATGCTTATATTCATCTAAATGCTTTACTCCAACAGCGAGGGTTAGGGGTAAATCCAACACCATTAGTCAACATAGAACATGACACCATTCCAATAGAGGTGGATAACAGCGACTTAAAGAGTATTACTCTAGCCGCAGGCACCATTATTGGAATGACGTTTGATGACCGACATTTCTCCATTTATTTAGGAAATGAACTGTTAGGACCAATCCCCAAGAACAGTTTTGACAGTGATGTCAATACAACACCAGACAGGATCTTTACCCGGCATGGGGGGAACTTCCTGGTGTACACTTCCTGCCCTTATGGTAAGGAAGATGTGACTTGTGACTTCACAAGGGATGAGGTGATTTTCCAGGTCCATGAGGGCTGCCTTTCCCACCTGAAGCCTCCAGTCCAAATCAGCACTCTGACCAGGGACTTCTCCACCCAGCTGGAGGAGGCCACTGAGATAGCAAAACCAGAAGTCTTTCCAGGCTTCAGGCAGATGGTGGAAGAGAGTCAACCTGGCTGATGCCTGTGTGACTCTGGAACAGAAGCAAAAGTTGAAACAAGTGTTCTTGGATTTTCAAGATCTCTTTGCGGTAGACTCATAGGACTGTGGTCGCACCGACATCCACACAACAACAATTCCCACAGATCCTGGCATGACTCCAGTGTTTGTGAAGCAATATTGCTTGCATCTCGCATCAATGGAGTCCCTTACTGAAATAATTAAGAACCTCGAGTCCCGGGGGATAATCCGTCCAGTTCACAGCACCTTCAATAATCCGGTGCTGGGAATATTGAAGCCAAACGGCCAGTGGAGACTCTGCGCCGACCTTAGGGAGCTCAACAAATGGATCCATACTTCCCGATGGCCTCTTCCCTACATTGACCAAGGGCTGGCCCAGATCCAGGGGTCACAGGTATTCACTGCAATAGACCTGACCAATGGATACTGGACTGTGCCTGTCAGTAGGGAGAACCAATACAAACTGGCTTTTATATTGGGGGCCAGCAGTACACATGGACCCGGACTCCCTTTGGATATCTCAACTCCGGCAATTAATTCAACATTTTCCTACATAAGGCCATGCCCGACTTGGCTTATGTAGATGATGTCCTCTCAAAAGTTAATCTGTGGAGGAACACATAGCGGAGATCCGTTATGTTCTGACACAGTTGAGGGCCGCCGGAGCAAAACTTTCCTTTCAGAAAGCACAGTGGTGTAGAACCCGTGTTAATTTCTTGGGGCATGAGATTACTCCTCAGGGTCTCTGTCCTCAGGAAAAGAAAGTGGAAGCACTCCAGAAGCTGAAAGACCCCACAACTCTGCGGGAACTAAGGAGCCTCCTTGGACTGACTAATTACAGCAGAAAGTTCATTGAGGGCTACGCAGAGATCCCAAGACCCCTGATTCATCTCTTGAAGGGGGGGTCAAGTGGGAATGGGGTCCAGAACAATCCGAGGCAGTAAGACAGCTCAAAAAAAGCCTCTCACAAGCGCCCTGTCTAGCCTACCTTGTCAGAAACAAGGAGTTTTTCTTGGAGACAGGGTTCTCTAATACATGCTTGACTGCAGTATTATATCAAAAGCATGACAAGGTCAATAAAGTAATCTCCTATGCGAGCAAAACTTTATCCTCTGTGGAGGAAAAATTCAACGATTTATGAGAAGGCACTCCTGGCAACGGTGTGGGCATTGAAGAATTAATGCCCATTTATCCAGGAGGAACACATCATAGTGGAGACTCCACACCAGCCTCTGCAATATCTCCAAAGTGACAGAATCCGGGCCGGAAATTTGAGTAATTCCCGAATTACTTCCTGGATTCTGTCAATGCAAGGCTTTACTGTGGAGGTCAGATATGGCCAAAACAAGAAGAGTCACCTCGCACAAGGTCTGGCTGACTTGCATGATTGTGCCAGAGAAAACTGTCTCAAGGACGAAAGTCTAAGAAACAAGGACAACATGGAGGCATACCTTAATTCCCCACACAAAGTCTTTGAAGAAGACAAGTGTGAGGGAATGCCCACTGTCTATGTGGATGGATGCACTTACCATATTGACAACAACGGGGAGAAAGAACTGGTGGCCGGCGTAGGGAATGCATGGGTGAATGAGTCCCCAGAACTCTCCGCTGGTTACAAAATTGGTCCCCGAAGTAGTCAGGTGGCAGAGTTGATGGCTGTGCATCAAGCCATGCATCAAGTCATCCTCACTGCTGCCCAACATCAACTGGTTAATTGGAAAACCAGAGGCATGTTATGCGCTAATAATAAACCCTTGAAACATGGGAAGTTAATCCAAAATATTGATGATCGGGTCACTTCGAACAGGATGACCATCTACTGGAAGAAGATCAAGGGTCATTCCAAAGTAGAGGGACCAGACAAAACTGGAAATGAATTGGCTGATCAGCTGGCCAAAACCGGGGCCATCCAAGGGGATCCAATAGAGATTGAGTCCCTGTTGGGGGAAATCCAGGTCACTGCTATCACTAGGTCCCAGACAAATGCTTACAATGATCTTTCAACTGCACAATGGTTTAAGGAGACCCCAGATGCTGATTTGATTACGGCTCAGAAGGGGGAATCCAATAATTGGTAAGTTTTACCAACACATTGAGCACCCTGAGAACTTTCCCCTGACGGATACCGATTACATTAGGAAAGATGACCTTAAGAGTGTTGATGAAATGTCCAAAAAATGTTCCGAATCCAAGACGCTTTGTTGGTAAGGAAATCCCAAGCTGGCCATGATCAGTGGGTGGTCCCTACCTCATTCCAAAGCCTGATGTTAAGTCACGCCCATGATGCAGCCACCGCCGGTCATAGGGGGTTTCAAACAACACTTGAGATCTTAAGAGAGGTTGCTTACTGGTCACACATGGGGCAGGACCTCGACCAATACTTGAAGGGGTGTCTGGTGTGTGCACAATTTCAGCCAACATCCCTCACACACCGTGTGCCTCTCCAAAAGAAGAGGATGACACTGCCATGGTCAGATTTGCAAGTCGACTACATAGGGCACGTGATTCGCTCCTCTAGGGGGAATAAGTATATGTTGACGGTGACATGCTTATTTACTAAATGGGTGGAATGTCTCCCGGCCCCAAACTGCAAGGCAGAAACAGCAGCTGCCCTGATGATCAACCACATCTTTTCCCGTTTTGGTCTACCCCAAAGGATTGAGTCAGACAGACGTAGCCATTTCACTAGCGAAGTAATGACAAAGATGTGGGAGATACTGGGGGTTAAAAGGAAGCTACACATTGGTTACCGGCTGGCCTCTTCTGGTGCAGTAGAACGTTACAACCGAACCATTGTGAGCATATTAAAAAAGTTTGTGGCAGATTCTGGGCCAAGTTGGGATATCCGATTACCTCTGGTCCTAATGGCCATCAGATCTACCCCTTCATCTGCAACTCAAATGTCACCGTTTGAGCTGATGACTGGGCCAGGATGGTGCTTCCCCAGCATTTGCTCTACAGGACCCAAGAGCAAACATTGATCAATGCCTCCACAACTCACGAGTATGTAAAATGTACATGCTTATGCCTATACTCAGCCAAACCTAGAAAGATCAGCAGATAGCATGAAGACTCATTACGATTTAAAGACTACTAGGAAAGAATACAATGTGGGAGACCAGGTCTATCTATACATTTTCCAAAGGAACCAGGCCAAACAGCGAAAATTTCTGCCTACATGGAAGGGACCTTTTGAAATTGTAGACAAGATCTCCCCAGTCGCCTACAAGATATGCATCCCCAAGGGTAGTTTGGCGGAACGGGAAGACAAGTGGGTCCATATTAATCAGCTAAAGTGTTGCCATTCCAAGCACACACTGCAGCAACTGGAGGAGTCCTCTGCAATCCCAGAGGGGGCCGCTTCAGATTAATACAAGTCCAACCCTAAAATATTCCCCATATAGCCTATAAAATTCTATGATTCTTGAATGCAAATGTCTCCTGATGTATAAAATGTATATGTTCGCCCCACCATTAATAGTGGTGGGGTAATGTCTACGAATATGTTTCTGCCGCTTTGCTTTGTCATCCTAGGAGAGAGAAACCATGGAGACTGATCAAGGACGACGACCCGGGGACCGGGAGCAAAGATCCCAGGGGCCCGAGGTACCGCCCGAAACTTCCATCAGGACCAGCGAGGAGAACCGATCGATACACCCCGATGGAGGAAAAGATGCTGAACTGTGCCATCTGCGGAATCGGAAGAAGATGCGGACATCCCAGCGCGTGGATCAAAACACCCTTTGCACCCGACTCCCCCTCGACTCGTCAGGTGTATCGACCCACGTTCAAGTTATTATGCTGCAACATTTGCTGCTGTGGGCTTAGAAAATCCAAGATCGCCAAAAAGCCCACATTTGCACCAGAACCCAGGAAAACCGTGCAGTTTTTGCGCACACCAAAATGGTCGCCTGACCTGCCACCCACCAGTGCGAGCGTGATGGGCCAGAAGCGCCATGGGCGAAATCAGTGCAAAGGAATATGGTGCTGTTCAAAATCTGTTTTAATTAATGTCAAAAATCGCAGAAATCATGGGCAAAACCACCAGACAAAAAATCCAACTTCTGGTTGGGTGTTCTACATTACTCTACTGCAGAATCCACATTAATACAATGTTAGCAAGGATCATATGCTATCAAGTAAAATCCCCTTTTTGAAATGTATTAATTCAAGACGGCGCCCAAGATGGGTGCAGTACCGGTGTTTGACACTGACCGGTGCTAGCGATCTAAACTCTGACAGGAGACCTGCATTTCAGGAGCTGAAAAGGAACCTAAGCCAGCTGGGACTTCAAAGCCTTGCTGGTTAATGAGAATTCTTAACACCTACTGTTCCCGGGCCCTATACTAGAAGGCAGTCTGATTTAATTAAAAGTTCAAGAGGCCTCTGTCCATGGGAAGCCTAGACACCTGCTCTTAACCAGCAACAGCACAGGAGATCACATGGTCGTGTTAATCAGATGCAGAGTGGCACCCTGGTCTGCTGACCTCAGTCAACACAATAGACTCTTTCTACTGAATAGGATATGCTGATTTGAGGTGTAATTGTCAACAGTTGCTCTGGGGGAATGAAAGACATTTGATCTCTGAGTCAAGCCAAGTTCCCGGGGGCGGGGACAAGCAAATGGGTGTACTGAAGGAGAGGCAAATGTATGTTTAATTAAAATATTGTATTAAGCTGACAGAAATGTACAATTTGGGGATTCTTAATATGAGAAATGGACCCACAATTTGAGACTACGCTCAACGTTGTGGGATGTTCTGAGGCTAAACCCCGGGATTTATCAATATTGCAGACACCGGGTTTACGCTAGAAAAATGAAAACTTACTGTAATATGCGTAGAAAGGGGGTGTACCAACGTGGAAGATTCGATGAAAAACCAACATGGCAAAACCCACTAAAAGCGCAAAATGTTGTCGTTTCTGAACCCAAGCTCGCAGGAACATGAGGCTTGAACAGATACCGGTCTTAATTCATCTGTTATGTGTACATGTATTATGAACCACTTGTATTTTTGGGAAACATGTTCGATTATGAAAAATTGGGTTCTCAGTAAAAGCAAAGGGGCGTTTCTTCAATAGATTGTAAAATGTAGCAACACTGACTCATAACTCTGTTCTCCAGTGAGAGCACAGAAAATTATTTAACCTATCAGGATCCTCAGAGGGTTGGGCATAGAAAGTAAGCCTTCCCACCCACTTTCAAAAGACATAAAAAGAGCCACTGAGACCCATGTAGGGGGTCACTTTCCACTTTCTTGCAAAGCACTTTGCCGGACCAGACAATATCCAGAAGGACCATAGACTCCAGATAGACTCCAGAACTTGAAGCAGAGAGGCCTGAACCAAAAGCTGAATCCTTCTCAGCAGGCCTCAGAATCCAGCCACCTAACCAAACTATTCAACAGCCGGGCTGTGCTGTTCGCTTCTGGCTAGAACTTTTGCCGGAACCAGAGACCCAGACCAGACCGCAGTGCCAGTACCAGACCCAGAAAGCAGAGCTGTATCCAAACCGCAGACCAGACCGCTGTGCAGTGACAAGAACTTTTGCCAGAACCAGAGATCCAGACCAGCAAAGCAGAGAACCGCAGCTAAACCTGTTGACCAGATCTGTGACGAGGCCCATTCCTTCCAAAATTAGGAGTGAGAATCCAGCCAGAGCTGTGCAAAACCAATCTCTTAGTTTAAAATAATCAAATTCAAACCATCCATTCCGCCTATTTAAAACTGCATCATAGAAATAGTGTGTCCATTCTGTGATTTCAAACCTGTGAAAGTGTCATTTGTCATTTGAATCTTACTTTATTTCTGAGAATCTACCTCCACTAAATCGTCCGTATCTTTTGAACCATACGTGCAAGGAACGAGATTTAACTTTCATTTTAAAGCTAAGAACCTTAGCTTTCCAACAAGCCCTACTCCTTATAGTTATTCGTTTCTCACGCTTTACGCACTCAGAAAAAGTGCAGCAAATTGCAATTTGGCTCAGTTTTACCACACGTTAAAAATAGCTGTCTTTTGCTTGCAACTGCTGAAATTTGTTTTCAACTTGATAATCCCTCATGAATCATTGCTAGTGTTGGCCTGAACTAATTCAACGTAGCCGTCACCTATCGTGACTCTCCTATAGGGAAGCATATTTTCACTTCATTGCAAATCACATTAAAAGTATTTCTGCATGTTTTAAAAGCATACCGGTTGCTCTAAGCTTGCAAGGGGGGAACTAGAATTTGTATTGCAATTGATTATATTCCTGAAAATTGTGTGCTCTCCTTCCATCTCTTTATATTGCATAGGGAGGGAGTGAACTGTCAAAAGAAAAAGTGATCATATTATCTCTTGTTGAAACCATATCAGTTTATTTCTGTGCTGCAATCTTTTCCATCATTGCATTTCCTTGAAACCATAAAAGCATTCTCAGCTACCTTATCCTTTCTATACTAACTCCTCACCGATTGAAAAGAGTGTGCAATTGTAACATTACCCATTGTTGATCAACATTATATTCATAAGTGTGCTATCAAATATTAATTTACTTATAAAAGTGAGATATATATCTTGTTTAATTTTTCAATAAATCTTTTAATTTGCAAAACAAACCTACTTCTTGGCTCAGTGAGGTCAGTTGGATTCAAAGAGAGGGGCGCTTTACAAGGGTTTATCATCCAGATCTATGAACTTGTAATAAAAATATATAAATGAGGGCTTCCCTTGGGCTTCCCAGACTAGGCATTGACTTAGTTGGAGTGCTGAATTGAAGTCACTTAACACTACGCCTAAATGTGCTGCCTAAATTAGAATTTAAAGGGGCTTGGGAAAAATATTCCCCTAGAGGACTATTTATGGCAATTGTGTATGATTAAAATTTAAACTGCCCGACATGTTTTATCCGAGTGTCATGTATTGCAAACCTATAACATCAAGGAATATATAGATATTTTACCAACTGTATTGAACACATTGAAGCAGATCCATCCTGGAGAAATTTGATTGGAGCACAATCTATTGTTATCACTGCTGTGGAGCACAACATTTGGAATGATGCTTCAAAGTTGATTGGTACCTCCATTTGACCTCTAGTGAATGCTTGATTTTAGTGCATTTGTTGGAAAAAATATTACATGAAATGCTTTATAATATTGTATGAAAGGAAAACTGATCTTGAAAATACATTTTACATTTTTGTTATATATAATTATTCTTTTAATTGTATTTTAATGTGACAGAACCAAGTAACCACCTTGCTGTTGACATCCCAAGAAGCATGTCTCTGAAACACAAAGGCTGTGGCCTACGCTCTGATCGCAT
This sequence comes from Ambystoma mexicanum, assembly GCF_040938575.1. Classification (NCBI taxonomy): domain Eukaryota; kingdom Metazoa; phylum Chordata; class Amphibia; order Caudata; family Ambystomatidae; genus Ambystoma; species Ambystoma mexicanum. The sequence goes on from NC_090937.1 coordinate 1,602,597,411, forward strand.
GGGCATTAAAGCCCCCAGAAACAGGTTTGCCCATGGCCGTGTAAGCCTATGAGATCTCTTGATTCAGATAAAATGGGGAGACCACCCTGGGCAGGAGGTTTGGGTGAGTGCACAAGATGACCTTGTCATTGTGAAAAGTGGTGAAAAGCTTGCTTGAGGACAACGCCTGCTGCTACGTGTAAGGTGAGAGCCACCGGTAGAACTGTCTTTAGTGCCACCAAGCGGATGTCCACAGAGGCAAAGCTGCAAGAACCACATGCAGGTCCCAGACTGGGTGCGGCTTATGCACTTGCGGAAAAAGCCTACACAAACCCTTAAGATGGGCCTTAACCATGGGTTGCTCGGAGAAAACAAATGCTCAGGGCAATTCTTGTAAGCCCCAATGGCTGCAAGATAAGTGCGGCACAAATCCACCTGAACTCCAGAACGAGCCAGGTATGCTGAAAAAGCCAGTATGTCATCCAGAGGACAGGTGACAGGGTCCAGACCCTTGTCACAAGCCCAATGGCAGAACCTAGTCCATTTACACTTCTACTGGGACTGAGTCGAGGGCCTGCTTGCCTGCTGACTGATGTCCCAATTGTCATCCGAAAATTTAGCATGCTGAAGCTTCAGCTGGTCAGGAACCATTCCGCCAGCACCAGGTTGGCCGTGTCCGGATGTGCAACCGCCCCGCCCTGCTGTGTCAGGAATCCCATGCTGCAGATGGGAAGGTGGACGGGAACCTGGGAGCACAACAGAAACAGATCCGAAAACCAGGGTCTCAAAGGCCAGTGGGGGGCAATCAGGATGAGGATGCAACACACCGAAGCCCGGAACTTGCAGAGGGTCAGTTGGAAAAGAGGGGTGAGCGGGAACGCTTAACACTTGCGGACATGCCAGCAGACCTGCAAGGCGTCTCCCACAGACCCCTGACCCCGTCCTGTCAATGAAGCAAACTGGGGGCACTTGGAATTCAGAGAGGATGCAAACAAATCCAGGTCTGCGAACACCCAATGCTGGAACTGGGGCAACAAGGAGTTAGTGTGCAACTCCCACTCGTAGGTGTTGAACCCCGGGCAGCTCAGCTGCTCTGCTTCTGCCTTGCTGTGCTGGATCTAGCCAAGGACAGTCTCTTGGGGGTGGCACCGACGATCCCATTGCCAACCTGGGGTAGAAGAGGACAAACTTGATTGCCCTTCCGAGGATAGCCTGCTAGGGCCCCCCGGCCACTCAGCTTGGGAGCCAATAACCTTAGATGCCTTGGGCCTACCAGAACCCCAATCCGTGGGAACCCCGGGGATGGAGTCATCACACTGTGAAGCCGTGCTGAACAAAGGGCCTATCTTGTCTTGACGAGAGGTCCTTGAGACAAAATCTTTAAGGTGGGGGAAGAGGAGAAGTGTGTAAGATATCCCTCCACCACGACAACCAATTCTTGAATGCCCTGTGACTGAGAGCGCTGCAAGCCGAACATGTGATCCAGCCGTGGTTGGGCCCCAAACACTCAAGACAGAGTGCATTGGGGCCCCCGAGGCTGGGAACGAGCGGTTACATGAGGTGCCGCTCGTAAAACCTCCTGTGGCCGATATGCGCCGAGGGACCGAACGGAAGTTAAAGATTGAAAATACCAAACGGGAAGCAAGCAAAAAGCTAAAAAAAGTTGCTGCGCTAGCTGCCAGGTCTGACACCGTCCATGTGGAAACAGGAACTGAAGTGAGGCGTCCTAGGGCAGACCCTCAGAAGGGCGTGCCCACGCCCAAGGCATCGACCATGCATGCTACACTAAATTTAAAGGAGAAGCTCAATTTTTCGCAGCCAAAGGATCCAGTACAGTCGCCATGTTGGGGGACACCCACAAGCATGGAGGAAAGGGGACAGACTTATGAGTAGTGATATTAGGGTATTCTACGATACAGTCAGATGAATGCTAGTAGGTACATCTTCTAGCAACCCGGTATTGCACACACAGCTAGTCATGCCATGCCATGCCATGCCATGAGACTCAGTGGGGAAAACAGGACTTTCTTTGGGACGCCACTGACCTAAGAGGCCAATGGTGTCCGGGAAGGCACGCCACATTTGCATCCCGGATGAAGCTGCATTAGGACTCATTCAGGAAACCTGGCCAGGAAAAATCATCTAAAGAAGAACTGTCTCCTCGAAAATAGGAAATCCTTCTCAAATACAAACCAAATGAATTGTAAGAATTCTAAAAACATGTTTATATGGCTATGGCAACTAAAACAACATTTTAAATGTTAGAGTACAGTATGGCCTCATCACAACAAAAGGAATGATCTCTTCTTGGCATGAAATTCAAAACCACGGTTTCAACATTTTCATTTTGGATCCCCCTTAAAACTGGAGGCAGGCTGTAAATGGTTGTATTTGGATGCCCCAGTATATTCATTATTACAGAAGAGTCCAAAAAAGGTCCAGTAAACAATATCACATTTTTAAAATCTCAATTCATCATTGTTGCCATTTTCCATTACTTTTTGTTCTTCATATACTTTATGTAATGATTTGAAATCCTGAAAACAAGGAAAAAACTACAAATTGCAAATGCTATAGAATGTCCGAAAATATGTTGCACGTGACAAAATAGAGTAGCGGGATGGAGACACCAGCATAAAATATAGCGCTAAGGCTGATACTTTTGCTTTTAATGCAGAGGTCTGTTCGCATTCAGTGTCACCTGGTGCACAGTCAGTGTTTCTCACTTTTAAAAATGTACATCTGACACATTGCGATATTTTAAGAAATGAGAAACCTATATGAGGAAAGCAGGCATTACGTTGAAAAAAATATTTTTCAAATGGGCATTTAGAGCTTTACATCCCTTTCACTTACCAAGTCGTTGACAGTCTCGCGGAGGCCTCTCACTTTTTCCTCCAAGTCAAGATTTCGCTCGGTCAGCATCTCTACCATCTCTTCAGCCCCCAGAGCAGCATCCACCTAAATTCAAAAAGAAAATACCTGTAGTTCCCAAAAGCATCCACGCTACATGAATCTGAAACATCAGAAGAAAACCCTTTTCTGAAATTCTAGATTCATGATCCTATAAATGTAACCTATCCATCGCGCCCCTAAATCTTTGTATATATGCGCTCAGTGATGGAGGCGATTCTTGAAGCATTGATGAGCTGGGCCGCTCAGCTAAACATATCTGGACAGGCACATGTTCCTTCAAATTAGATCCTGCATGAGGCGCTACCTAATTCACAAATAAGTATAGCCAATAGGTTTCGTTTCAGACCACCTGTCGATATACATCGAAACATTCATCCCAGGGGCCAGACAGGTAGATATCCAAGGAGCTTCCTGGGACTTATGCCTAGAGTTTAGTCATTATGCGTACACGACTTCAGAGAAGACCGTCTGAACCATTTTAGACTATGCATTCTATTGTCTCAGACCCATGGTATTGAAATCTAACAGGCAAATTAAGCAACTACTAATACTCAGAGAACAGTGATTGTAAGCTACAATAGGATCCAAGAACCCCTCTCAAGTAAAGTAAAAAAGCTGAAAACATTGTAGGCATGCCCTAAATGTCGTTCTTACATGGAGGGTGCCTTTTGCGGCATCTGCCATGCGCATACATGGTGATATTTAAAATTAGGTAAATCCGATTTGGCACAGCTTAAGGTAGAGGAAAGAGGCAAACAATTTGGCATCTTCAGCCTTTATTTATGCAGAAGGCCCCAGTCCCACTCCTCCCTGCAGCTCTCCAGGCCTCTGGAGCGCAAGCATTTGGGGACTACCTGCTTAGAACAGAAATTCTGGCCTTCGCATTAACCTGGGAGTTAGCAATAACCATGCCTTTAAGAATAGCAGCAAACTCAATCAAGGACCTGTTTCTAATGGCTATTAAGTTAAGCTTGGCTCAGTATATAACACACCTACGGTGCAAGGTGATACCTTTGTTGCTTCTATGCACAACAGTCGAGTCCTCACCTGTTCCTTTAGCTCATCAATTGTTTTCTCAGCCAGTTTGACTTCCTCTAGGAGTTTCTCCCTCTGTTGGCGCAGTGTGTCCAGCTCTGCATTTTTCTTCTCTAGGTGTTTTTGAACCCTTATGTGCTCCTGCTTCTCAGACGCAGAAAGATCACGCATTCTATATGGACAAAATGATTTTACAAAAAGGAAAACATCAAGGTTTAAGAGCATACGACTTTATCTTTATAACAGTCATTTTATACAGTGCGTTCCGAGCCTCGACGAATGTCAGAATGCTGTATACATATGTGGATCTTACTATATTCAAATGATGAGGGTGTTCTAGCAATTGCAAAGGTTTCGGACAAAAGCAGTGGCACACATTTACATATCATTAGCAATACAAGGAATGGTAGAGTGGTCTACTGCCTACATAAGATCACACGATGGTCCAACAGCATTGTTTTATTAAACCTGAAGGCCATAACCGTGCACAAAAAGGCCATGATATTCTTGTAGCCTGGACTCGCTTATCCATTTAGGCATCTTTATAATTAAGTGTAGGCACAGCAAAAGTACGTGGGAATAATGCCAGCGGGTTGCAGCGGCTATTGCAGTCAGTTTAACCTATAACTGTGTATCATCCTTCTGAAAGCGCTGGGATCATGGTCCCCATCTGGAAATGAGAACGCATAACTGAAAATGACAACTAACTGCTTTTCAAGTCACTTCAGTCAGTGATTGGCGCTGTGAGTTTGTGTAGGCACTGTGAATGTACTCGTCATGTAGAGCAGTCAGGGAAGAGGTGCAAGGGGAGGTGAACTAGTGTTAAGCCACAATTCCGATTTTGGAGACTCGAGGGCCACTTTTTGGGCCCCTCAAACTTTAGATTTTTCCTTCTGTCTTTTTTAGGTCTGACTTCTTGATGGCCAAAGGAACTTATCCTGAAGTCCCCCAGTCAATACGTCCATTTTTACCTTGTATATACATATATACGGTATATGGTATTGGGTTGCCTCCAGGCTCAATATTCTTGCCGTTGGGTGATTTTATCACCTTACACACGTTTTGGGGAGCAGGTTGATAGCATCTAGAGTTAGTTTTGGCTTTAGGGGTGGGCTACCACATTGGCAGCCCAAAGTACCATTACATTACCAAAAACATGATATTGTTTTTTAAATACTGCACATGGCCATTTTGTGGTTTAGGCCTGTACAGGTCCCTGGACTATTTCGCTCACTTTCTGTGAAGGTGGCTAAGACGAAGTGGCAGTCCCACTGACCAACCAGTATGGTTAGTCATCTGATGCTCAACTCCAGCATCTTTTAGTGATTGGCCAGCCCCTGCGTGCAAGGTTATTTAGGCCTTGACTGCCCCTGTTGCACTCCCTCATTTCTTGTTCTGCAATGAGGCGGGAGAAGAAGGTCTACCGACTTCGAGGAGATTTCTACCAGGATTCCTACAGCTTTTGCCATTTTAAGTCCCGTCTTTAAATACAGTGGCTTAGAAATATCCTGGTGTAGGTTTTTTGCCTTTAGAGGTCCTGTCCACACCCCATGAAATCTCCTATTCTCCGCCCATATGTGCTTGGTGAAGCCTTCCTCGCAAGGAACGTAGTCCGGCACCGCGAATCGGTGGTATACGGCCCAGACAACGGTCCTGTTGAGGAGCCATCCAATCGGCTATGGCTCGCTGCTGAAATCCATAAAATGGTTAAAGCACAATTGGTTACCAGATCTTCAGATTAGGGCATCTGCCTGTCATCCGTCATTGTCTCCACCCTGGGAAGGTGAGCCTTTTCCATGGGTTGCCTTGATTTCATGAAGCCTCACACCGGATTTTCCACTTCTGGCTAGAAGGTGGTCACTGTTGTCCCTTTCCTGGGTCACTGGGATCGTTGTTGGCCCAAGGTTCAAATCCCTGGCAAGAGAATCCTGAAAACCACACCTGTGGAAAAGAGCAGGTTACTCGCCAGGTTGTTTCAGGAGCCGTTTTCTCCAAAGTCCCAGATGTGATTATTTACCTTGGCGTTCAGAGGTGGGCGATTATTTGAGATGCTCACCATTGGGTGGGCGGTGACCCACTGGTCCATGATAGAGACTCCCTGGAGGCAAGCCTTTTCCTCATTTCTGATAGACTTCTATTGAGTGGGGTCCAGCTGTTTTGTAGAGTCTTTCTCTGGGGTGTTGAGTCCACCTCCAGACATCTGTAACACTTCCTTGGGTTTGTTTTTTTGTCCTTCTCTGGGGTTGATCATCGCATAATCTGAACCTGCGTGGCATCTCAGACTTCCCTCTATTAACGTGGATGGCCATTATTCTTTTTCCACTTGTTTGTTTGGCACTGTGAACTTACACTGGAACTCAACTTAAATTGACAATGTGGCCCCACCTGTCCCTCGATAACTTTACTGGATCCACTAGACGATCACTGTGCTCTGAACGAAGTTTCACATTTTTTGCACTTACCTGTTATTTTATATCCATTTTTAAAGTCATGCCCTGCATTTCTCTCATGGTAAATGTACTTGCAACACTGCCCATTTCTGGTAACAATGTGTAGTCTTTCTCTGAACTATTTAAGAAATGTGACTGTTGCTGAAATGTTTGATTGATTCTTGGAAGCCTATGGTTTACACGCAATTGTCCTTGTAGCTATGATGCATCAATATAGGTGACTGTGAATGAATACTTACATAACAGGATAGGAGCCCAAATAGGGATTCATGTTATAGGCCTTAGAGATTTATAACCCATTTTTCATGTTGGTAAATTGTTTTTCCCTTTTAATCACATCCCCGGTCATATGTGTTCGGTGATGACCATCTGGTCTAGGGCCTTCCATATATATTAGGGTTAAAATGTGCTTAACTGTGCAGGGCAACAGGACACTTACCTGCTTTTCAGGTTCTCAATTCCAATTTCTCCACACACCCTGTTATTTTATGTTGGGTGCTCACCTCTGCACAGGGCCCACATTGGGTTTAGGAGAGTCCTGTATAAGCATGACCGTCTTTAGAACATTCTGGTGTCATTGTAATACTGTGCACTAATACCCAAAGCACTTATTTGAAATGATAGCTTTATATGCATTACTTATCAAACAATATATTTTTCAATACATCAGAGCACTGTGTTTTCTGGAGGGAGTTATGTTTGGACTAATTGTACCTGTGTGTTGACCTACTACTGATACCTGAGAGTTAAGCCTGGTTGATTGAACCAAGTACATGACCAGCTTTGGTTTGTTAGCCTTCCTGCTAGGGCTTGTGGTTGTAGCATCCTCACAGGGTGGTACACAAACTGCCTTAACACGTGGAGAGCTTTAGAGCACTGTGGAGCATTGATAGAGGGTGTTATGGCCTAATTTATTCTCACAAGCAAGGCATTTCTTGAATGAAAAAGCTTTGATTTCCTTTTGAAACACTAATACTAAATAGTATAGTAATGTTTGTAGTCAGATAAAAGGTCTATGCTTCTTCAATGCATGCGGTTTGCAGTGTGCAGACTCCTCTTGCTTTCTCGTGCTGGTGATGTTACTACGACAGATGGCATCTGAACGTTGTTATGTTATTGTGCATTTGTATAGCGCCTTATATACCAGTGGGATGATCTCAAAGCACTGTGGGTTAAACGCCCTTGTGGACCGTGGTCCAGGTCAGTGGAGCGAGTAGGATAGTAAACAGTGCTTGGGTGCACACAGTATGTGTGCAGCCAGTGCAATGTGTAGCTGTATTCTTATGGTAGGCGTGATGCAGTGGCTGTGTAAGGTCAGTAGGTGTGCAGCAAGGCCGTGTGAGAAACCTGAGGGTATTCTCCCTGTAGGACCTCTGGGATCCCTTATTCAGTTGACCAGGACACGGCCATCGCTGTTGGATTCAGTTCATGGGGGTGAACCAGTGGGGGAGGATCACCTGGGAGGGTGAACCCAGTGTTATGCTTGGGGGGGGTGGAGGGGGGGGGGGAGCACAGGTGACACCCAGTAACATCACGGGGAGGATGGTGAGGGAAACGAAGTCCCTGAAGCTTTTATAAGCTATTCTCACTCATGTCTTCTACCCATTGAATCTCCCTTTCCCAAAGGAAAAACCACCAACCCATTCACATCTGATAGATGCCCTAGGAGCATGAGCCCCATCAGGATTAAAAACCGCCTCTCTCAGAATCCTTGCTTTCCTGTTCCTTATCTGAATACTCCCAGTCATTCTTCTTCCCGTCCCTCTGGCTGCCATCTTCTGCACTCCCAAACTACACAGGTAAACTATATTTTCCACAATCCCTCTAGTTTACTTCACAACCCCAGCTATTCCCATTTGCACCACACCTACCAATCCTGTCCCTCTGATTTGTCATTTATTTTTCAAACAACCAATCCACTATGCCAGAACACTACCGTTCCCAAAATCCCCTGTGTTCTGTTCTTCATGCAGGTCATTCTGTGGCAAGGAGAGAAGTGACCTTGCCCTTTTCATCCCAGACCCGCAGAGCCTCCGTGGAAGAGAGTTTAAGACCATGAACAATAGCACAAGTGTCCTGCAGTAGATGTCAACGGTACAGGGGGCAAACCTAAGCCGATAAGCAAGAGCGAGGGAAGCTACAGTGCCAGTGCTACCAGCCTTGACTCGAGAGAGGCAACAGCCAACCGGTTCATCACAGCCAGTGAGACGAGGGAAGAACCGATAAGAACCGGGCTGTATCGAGTAAGAATCGAAAAGTGGCAAGTTTGAACCAAAGCGGATGAACTTTGAATGAACTGTAAAGAGAAGGGAGAGACCAGCTGCAGAGGGAAACTGGCACCACGAGGTTGCTAACTCAAGAGACTCTGGTCGAGCCCCAGATCAAAGAAAATGCAGACACCAGAAGGCCGTAGGAGGGCCGGCGAAATAGGTCAAAGTGGTCATACAGAAGTTCAAGCAAAAACCCAGCACAATCGAATGCCTGCTCTACAAGCGCTGTGAAAGAAAGGGAAGTGAATCCCACACACATTAAACTGTGTAAACTGTGTAAAAGAGAACATTGGAAGTGAAGAGGGATCTGAGCCCGACAAAGGAATATCCAGGGGTGAAGCCATCACCCAAAAAGATAAAAAGGCAAGAGGGGTTCGAGCCCGACCGAGGTGGTGTAGCTTTCAACCAAAGTTGTTTGATAAAGAAACTGTGGTATATTTTGGAATATGATATGAGAAGGGTCAACGCCCGGAAGAGGGGGACCCAAGGGTGACATTGTCACCCCACGCACAACAGTGATAAACGATTGAGAAGGGTTGACTCCCAGAAGAGGGGGACCCTAGGGTGAATCTATCACCCAGCGAACATTGGAACCAACTTTGCTAAAGGAACCTTTGTTTTTGTTATTTGGGCATATCAGTCCCCGAAGGCAAGAAACTTTCTAAGGAAATGAGATTTGGCCCTCAACGATCCTGAGAACTGCCATTGGAACGGTTGTCTCGTGCTGGAGCAGCCTGATACTGTACTGTACTGTGCTCCAAGCTCCCATCTTACCCAGTGTCCAAAACGTGGGAAAGGGAGACTCAGGCTACCTCATCCTGACATATTATTTGAGAACACGGCTTTCCTTTATTGAGAAGTATACCAACCCCTTGTTTTTTTAGTTGTGAGGTTTGGCAATAGATTTCGTAGTATAGGCCCTTTTGTTTTGACACACCGCCACTAGGACTGCCTTATTTTTCATTCGATGATCAATGCTTGTTCCCATCTTAGATTTAGGTTTTTTCAACCTGCATACAGCATTCATTGTTCAATAAACTCTATTGAACTGTGATCACTTGCGTCTGTCTTACTGGTCACCTTACAGCCATTGACCTCAGAGTCTGCATTCTGGCGGTGGTGGTGCTTGTGTATAATATTATGTGAGAGAAATTTAGGTTAACAAGTCTCTTGTGCGCTTAGACAAAACATGTTTTCTGATTTATAATTCAAATATGGAAGGCCACGGTCACAGTTCTCTAGAGCCTTAGACTAAGCCCTGATGAAGGGATTAATGTATTCAGAGTCACAGTGACTATGATATTATGTGTGCAGCTTTCTCAGAGGGATATAGCTGTGTGGTGAAGGTGTTCATGGAGGTGAGTGGGTATGTGTGCAGCTAGACCGAATTGATCAAGGGGTATAGCTGTAATCTATTGGGTGTTGGTCTAGAGCAAAGAGTGAGAATATTGGTATGTGCGAGTTTCTGTGCAGATTGTTTGGAGACCCCCCCGTTTCTGAATTCCTTCCAGTGTTTGCTGAGCTGACCCTTCTATTCTAGAGGAGCATTGGTTCTCTGAGAGAAATCCTCTGTCAGATTCCTCGCCCGCTTCAGAGCGCCTTCCCATGCAGTGGGACAGAAATAAGTCTGTTTCAGAAGTTCGGTTATAAGTGCTGGTGGGCCCATTTTCCAAGTCCCAGGTAATAGTTTGTGGCAGGTGGCTAAGTATTCCCATCATAGTTTAAGGTTTCAATTGTGGAATCGTATCGCATTATTGTACCTTCAGGGAGCTGCGAGAGCTTGAGAGCTCCCCGGATCGAAGGTCATAGTGCATATCTGCAAGCTGTAGTGCATATCAAGAATAGTGAAGATCTCACGAGTTTTCAATTTAAAATGAGCAATTCTGGTGTTCTAGGTGGAGGATTTTGTTTGTAGGATAGCTTGTTTGTACGCCTTAGCAGCAGTTGCAAACAACTGCTTACGAGTGTCAGAAGGTTTTTGGCACATAGTTCTAAGAGGTTCGGAGTGCACCAAGAGTTAAGGTGAATAGTGGTTTTGGTTTTGCCTGGTTTTTCCTGGAAAATTGTGACTTATTCCTATTGTTTACAGGCATTAAGCATCATGATCTGGTATGCATCAGCGACTTTAACATCTGGCCTGACGACTTACCTGCCCCAGACTCGATGTTACCTCTTTCCACCTATAGGGCTACTGCCTGGCTCCCATTTTGATCCGCGGCTCGGAACTTACCATGATCAATACAATGCCTGTTTCATAGTAATATCATTTTATTATACTGTTGTCCTTTAGTCTTATTAAGGAAATGGAGAAAACATCGGATCCTAATAAATGGCCATGTGCCGCAAGCCCAAAGATCGGTCGGAAATACTGGGCCCCATACTACATGGGGCCTTGCAATCTATAGATTCATCACTGAAATGTGATTACTTCTTTTCACAGGGAGTGAAAATTATGGCTGCTATCTGCACCAAACTTACACCACTGTCGCTGCGGATGACGAGATAAAAATCTAAGCCATGGTACTCTCCATCCTCAGCTTCATTACGAACAAAATACAGGGCAACGAAAAGAAAACAGAGGAAGCTTAGAACCACAGACATGGCATTGAATGCTAAAATAGCTTTGAAGCAAAAGGCAGACATTTTTAAAGCTAAGTCAGCTTTTCTGCACAAAAAGATCTAATCAGTCAATCTTCCAAGAAAACCTTTTTCAGTTATTGCTAACCTTTTTCGTAAAAGCAACAGCTCTTCTACCGTCATACCCTCATTAGATCAAGCTAATGCATTTAATTAATTCTTTACGAATAACATTAAAGCCATTCAAAGGAAGATTTTACAGAATAGCCCGATGACTCCGAACCCTAACAACATAACATCCTCTCATGGCCTTGTTACTGAATCTAATAATTACCCGAGCGTCAAGCATCTGTTTGACTTCAAAGTAGTCTGTGAGGATACCATCTTGCCCTTACTGCGGACACTTAGACCCACTAACCATTTGTTATTCGAACTGCCAGAGTGTCCTACGCAATGCTTGGCAGCTTGGCTCCCCCTTTATGACTTTGTCAATGCTTCCCTCTCAAAAGGTTTTGTTCTGGCTAAGCTTAAAAATTACATTTTAATGCTGCTGAAGAAACACAACCCAAATAAATAACAGAATAATCGGCCAGTGGCAGGTCTCCCCAAGCCAAAAGAAATCCTGGAAAAAGTAGTCACGACCCAGCTCCAGGATCATGTTGACAAATTTGCTTTATTAGAACCATGCCAATCTGTGTTCCAGACGGGATTTGGTACAGAAACGGTGCTGATAGCAGTCTGGGATGAGCTTCTTCGGGTATAGGACGCAAAGGGAAATGTCTTTGCTAGTAATCCTGGATTTGTCTTCCGTGGACAACGGTCTTTTACTAGAACAATTGAGAAAGGATGGGCACAGTGTCAGACCATGCTATAAACTGATTAGGCTCCTTCCTATCTGAACACCGGCAGCAGGTGGAGTTGGGGGGATATTTGCAAGATTCTTTTTCCTAGGGCTGTGGCGTACCCCAGGGCTGGTCACTCTCCTCTCTGTTATTCAGTCTGTACTCCCAACCTCTAATGGACATCTTGAGGAAACACAAGGTTGGTTTTGAATCGTATGCTGATGATACCCAGATTTTTGTTAAACTGGGTAATTTTGTGGATTTGTTTGACATAATTTGGCAGTGTTTTGATGACACTGGAAACTGGATGTTGCTAAACGGGCTCCAATGCAACCCTAGTAAAAGGGAAGTGGACTTGTTTGGGCCGAAACACCACTTTCTAGACAATGAGATGCGTCGGCCAACCACATGCTTTCTGGGCTCCAGTCAAAAAATGTTCTACGAAAATTAAAAATGTAGGCTATATTTGGCAAGACAATCGAGGATGTGAAAATCAGTTAGGAGCGAAACTTCAATCCGTTTTTTATTCTTTGGCTTCCGATGGCTTGCCCTTCCATATGTTCCCTCTGAAGACCATGCCACCATTCTGGGGGCATTAGTCAATTCCCAGCTGGACTATGATATGATAGTTTATTTAAATAGCGCCTATACACAATGTGTTTCAAAGCGCTTCAAGGCAAGGGAGGGAACAAGGGAAAATACAATGACATTCTTACAGGCCATGAACAGTAAGGATGTGAAATTAACTATCGTACTAGGCCTAACGCAATTTCAGATAGTGCTGAGGGGGGGGGGAGGGCAAGTAAGGGGGAGGGTTAGGAGACAGACGAGGTTGCTATCATACAGAATAAGTAGTCAAAAAGAGTGGAGAAGCAAGAGAGGAGACTGAATACAATTACAGAAGTCAGTAGTAACACAATGTTGCAAGCAAGGATACAAGATGAAGATGGGAACAGCATGATTCAGGGCCACCATGAGTACAAGAGGCAAAGGAAGTCCAGCATGAGAGTTGAGAAAGGGTAACACACCGTAAATCAATGAAGTCCATAAAAGTCAAATCCAGCATTGGCCACAAGACGGCGATGGTATAAGCAGAATGTATCAGGACAGACTCCTTCAGAAGTAGGCCGGAAGGAGGGGGCGGGAGGGCAGGGTTGAAGAATCAAGAAAAACAGGCAACACCTGTGTGCGAGTAGGGTGGGGGGCACAAGGGAACAGCACAGGGGGACCAGAGGTGGTGGGGATGGCCTGTGGGGACAGAGGGAGTAAACACAAGTTGGTGCATGCTTACATGTTGTCTGAGCAGGGGTTCGAGCCCTGGATCCACCTGGTCCGAACAGGTCCAAAAAGGAATTGCCTTTTTCTTTGTCTGCCCTTCGCTTCGGACACCCTTGATCTAGGAGTGAAGAGCAGGAAGGAAGAGGCAGGGCTAAGAAGGTGCGCGGGGCTTAGGCCAGGTGACCTAGATCCACCTGCACCTGCTCCTCATCACTATGGGAATGGCCTATTAGCTGGTATCCCATGCAAACATATGATCTGGCTACAGAAGGCACAGTATGCTGGAGTGAGACTGATCTTTAAAGTCCCTAAATCAATCCCACTTTCAGCTCTGCACCACTCCCTTCATTGGTTGTCAGTTGGTGATCGAATTGATTTTAGGATTTTATGCCTGGTCTATAAATCCCTGAATAACGTAGCCCAGTCATATCTGGCTGAAAAACTGATACATTATCAACTGTCCTTAACGCTGCAATCTGCTGATAAACTGCTGTTGGTTGTCCCCCCCTCCGATTGCATTTCCACGGGAGACAGCCGGTTTGCAGTATACAGCCCCAGACTATGGAACAGTCTTCCTTGGGAGGTTAGGAAGAAGGAAACACTTTTCCAGGTCTGTAAATCCCTTAATACATACCTTTTTAAGTAACTTACCTTGAGTGGCAGTGGACGGAATACTCACTTACCTCTAAAAAGCGAGCCCATTTCTTTTTTTGAGCCATCTGAGCCTAGATGCGGTTAACTCTGCTCGGTTCTGCGTGTTGCAGATGATTCAATCAAGTATCAATTTATTTTAGTCTAAGATATGAACAGTTCAAGAAGGTGGCTTTAGCACCTTCACTAAAGGGCAAATTCCAGTTTGAGTTTAGCAAAGTATGCAATTCAGCCACAACTCCAGGATGATTGTCTGGTGTTAGACTGGATTTCTATACTCCAGGTAGTGGACAGATGTATAGGAGGCCAACCAAGCTAGTGAGCATAGACAACTCTGGGCGCTAGAGCCAAACCAATCAAGGTAGCATGGAGAGTGGTCAAGGCTGAGTCTCCGGAAGCGGCAAGCCCGGTCAAGGGTGTTCGTAATTCTGCTTTAGAAAGTAGATCCTGCTAATCAAGCCACCAGGTTCATAATGTTCCTTGCTAAAAAAAAGTATATTGTAAACGTTAATCACTGCTGGCACACCCAACAGCTACCTTGTGTTAGAGATTTGGCTCAGAGAGACCACAGAGCCTCTTACAGGTATCCAGACTATTACCAAAGGATTTACATCTGCCCCAGGAGGCTCAGGTTCTGCCAACGCTGCAGAAATAAGACTGCAGAGCGTTACAACACTAGAGGGTCGTTTCCTATAAACCGCTCGTCCTCTACATCCATCCACAGCTAATTGCCAGCATTTCAGAACATAGATTAAACGCAACGGGCGTTCTTGGAATGACACTCTTCCTGTTGCCTGATCGTCCTGAATTACTAGGTAATTAGACTATCCATGTCACAGGTAATTCCTTTCTAAACTAACCACAAACCCTAAGTGGGATTCTGTTGAGCCAGGAGCAGCTTAATACTGGCAAGACTGCTGTTTTGTTTCTACTCATTCTTACTGTGTGTGATCTTGAGTTCCTCACCACCCTTGTTTTCTGTCTCCTACTCCAGCTCATGTCTCGTCAAGTCCCAGAAGGGGGTGGAAGGTGTTCCGGTGCACTCCTACCCAGGGGAGATCTACCAAGCTGCATTGTCATTTCAACCCGCTGGGTTATCCTTTTGGGTTGGGGAGTACAGTGACCAGAGGTTCCTGAGAGTGCTTCCTTCCGTCTACCAAGCCAATCGGACACCTTGTAGTTGGCAGCATAGCAGCTACAGTGTAACATGCATTCTTGTGAACAGCCTGCTGGAATCCAAATTCCCAAAACCAGGTACTGCTCCAAACGTGGCAACCTCAATCCAAATGATATGCAACTGTGCATCCCCAAGGCTTGGTGGACGATCCCCTCGTAAAATATAAAGATAAGCCGTATCTATGCTGATGAGAAGATAGACCTACCGGCCAAATCAATTTAATGTATTTTATTGTCAGCTTAGTTTCTATTGACTCACTCATCAGTCAGAGTTTTGTGTACCAGTGTCGTAGAAGCTCCTTTTGTTCTCGGCTGGGAATACTTGTCAACACCACAAGACAACAGCAAATACCAGGATATACCGCCTACATGGTAAAGGGATCAGTGCTTCAAAGACAGCCCGCTTATCACAATGTGGAATCCATACAATGAGGGCCATTAATGAAGTCTTTGTTGTAGGCAAACATGGAAAGAGAGGAATTAGAGTAGACAACAAGAGAAGTTACTAACAGGAGAAGGGTTCCACCAACTTTCCTAGGGTTCTAAAACTTCCTGTACCCTCTCCTCCATTTCCTGCAGATAAAGATCTCTAGGACTCGCATCACCAGGTTAAGACCCTTGTCAGAGCAGCTGGTATTGGGCCTTTACAGAAAGCTTGAAATTGCTCCAATCTGCTATGGTAAGATGACTATATAAAGGGCTCGGACTACCCCCTCTTCCCTCTCCACTTAGTTGAATGATCTTTGAACACCAGAAAAAAGTTTCACCTGGAACTTTATTGGGGTAGAGTATGTTAAAGTCCTCTGCCATAGAGGTGAAGATCAACACTTCCAAGAAAGAAGCAAGACCCTCCACTCACCTACTGCAGGGGACCAATTGCAGTGACACACTGGTAGACGAGAACTGCCTTTTGTAGAGACAATGGTCTCCGGGACCCCGCCTACTGGAAGTGACAGCCCCTCCAAGTGCTCCCTGGAACCTTTTCTTCCTGCGAAGTGCAAAAAGACTCTCCCTAAATGTTGGCTCCCTGGACAGCATTCCACAGCAACCGATGGACAAACAGACTGTTTGGGGCTCTGTTTTATCCCTCAAACTGCTTGAAAGCCAGCTTGACTTCTTTAGAGTGATTGCAAGCAGCTATAGGAACTCAGAAGCTGCCTTCATCATTCAATGCTTATTGGCCATTTCTGATAAACTAGTCCCAGGTGGAGCAGTGACTAACCATCTCAATGCCTACTCCACCTATTGTACAGCACCGACTTTTACCAATTGACACTGATGCAACACATTGAGAGGCTGGACCAGACCCATTTCGATCTGTGGGCAACAATGAGGAGATTTTATGAAGGGCAAGTACCCACTTGCATGGTACTAGTCCATGCTGGCGAGTATGGGATGTCTGAAACCTATTTGAACACATTGTATTTGCAGTAAATGGCAAACATTTGTTTCACTGTGCATAGCTGGCCCGTGAGTGGCAGCATTGCACCAGATATGAAGTGTTACAGAAGACAACGATTAATATTTTGTCACACATTACCATCGGATGAGTGCATTTCTCTTGGCTCGAGTATGTAAATAAAGAAACTCGCTGTGCAGATCAAATGGGAATTGTTAAGTATTTCAAAGGCCTGGTAGTAGTGAGGTGTTGAGTAGGAGTTTCAAAACCACTACTTAACCCTGTACTTCTGCAGAGAATTATTCATTTTGTCACAGTTACCTCTTGCTAATTAAGTTGGTCATCCTATTGTGAATCTGTGATCACATTACATTCACTTCTTGTATTTTATTCAAATCTGGCCAGTTGTGGGTATACAAGGTTACTTCAAGTCCTTTTTATATCATAGGTATCTTAATTACATTTTTTTAAATGAATCCCTATGTGCCAGAACACAGAACCCTTGAAACAGAAAAATTAAATATTTATTTTAAAGCATGTCCACACTTAGATAGAATTGTGAACACTAGCCTGCGTCGCATCTAGATGGAATTGTGAATGTTAGCATGTCATTGGCAGATGCACTGGCCACTAAAGTCTAAATGGAGGATAAGGGGAGCTATCAGAGAGCATGTTAGACGCGGGGTCTAGAGGAGCATGGAACCTGTATGCCAGTCAGACCCAGATCAGGACAGAGCCGCAACAGGGGAGACTAGGCTTCAATTCAGGATAGAGACGCAAACTAACCAAACTTACTAACAATTTCCCTTTCTGCATACACCTCTCAAACTCCAAACCAAACACAACCAAAACCTACAGCACAACAAACCGTACAAACTTCACTACATTGCAACAACAAAATAAAAAACACACATAGCCTTGCACAACAGTACACAACGACTACTGACGGCAAACACCCCTGGCCCAGCCAACGGACCCACCGGGCTGAGGCCGCCAACAGCACATCACTGCTCTCTTGCACTTTTCCGGCTTCCTCCCACTAACTCAACCTCCCCAGCTCTTTCAGAACCGCCAGAGCGCCAAGGGACCACTACTACTTTAACATTAACATTAACTTCTTGCATTTTATTCAAATCTGGCCAGTTGTGGGTATACAAGGTTACTTCAAGTCCTTTTTATATCATGGGTATCTTAATTACATTTTTTTAAAATGAATCCCTATGTGCCAGAACACAGAACCCTTGAAACAGAAACATTAAATATTTATTTTAAAAGTGACCCTATCTTCTCCTGTCAGTGCCACATTGAAAAGGCATCACACTATTTCTTATTAAATACTACACTTGGCGTAAATGTTTTTAAAAATAAATAAATAAAAAACACAGGAAACATAAGCAGCAATGCATACCAGGTAAAAAAACATTTTAAGGCAATCACACTGCTCCAGAACCTCTCAATGGAGTGTAGCAGTCTCAATTCAGTTTTAGCAAGGGCCTTTAATGAGTTCTATGGCTACCTAATATAGCTATTAGTTATTAGTATACCCCTCGCTCTTAAAAGTAATATAATAAAGGAGTGATAGTTAACAAGGTAGCAAAAGAACTAGAATGACAGGAAATGAAAACAGAGGCAAGGAAGGCAGAGAAATCTTTATCCCTGAATGCTGAAAGGACACAAGTTGAGCGGTCAAACTTTAAAGGAAGGGGCTTTGAGGTAGTGTTGAAGACGGTTATAAAAACTACTGAGAGTATAGTTTATGACCTTGCCCTGTAGAAAGAGTGCTGGTAGCGGGAGGCACGTGCAAGTAGATCTGGAAGGGAGGGTGGAAATATGTGCTATTGGGATTTGGATTTCCATTATTATGGAGCAGAGCAGCAAGTTCATTTTATTTTTGCTTGTTGAGGTGTCTAGTAGATTTTAATTGAAGAATCATTCCTGTGCCCTGTTAACAGGCATTATTTAACCAGATTGACAGCCAGCATTGGCCATAATTTGTACCCTTTGACTCGTAGGCCACGATTGGTGTTGATGGTATTGAGTTTTGCTTTTTTACTAATAGTTTGCATCAGGCTGCTCAATTGTTTTCATCTAGTGACCTACAGGTATACCAGATTGATTCTACTTTCCCTTTAGAAGTGAGACACAAATATGTAGTTTGTGCCCTCGAAGAACAAGTTACTTACCCCTGGTAACGTTCTTTCGTCTGGATGTTCCTCCCACGTATACCTCATCTTTGATATACGATATCCAGCTTCAGCTGCTTCGACAAAAATCATTTGGGCAGTGGGTGCTGTGCGTCGATGCCGTTGCCTCGTGTCCTTCGTGAGCCTCTGTCTCGAGGATGTCATCAAAAGGCATATATAGCATGCACAGCGCCCGTTGGCTTCAGTTGGTTTTTTTCTTACAGTAGAAATACACGCCTAACCATGGGACTGACCGTACTCGGCCTTGTAGGAGCAAAAGCTGTAATAGCATGGGAAATTCTACTGTGGGGTAGGTTGGCAGGGCGACGAGGAATAAGTGGGACGAACATCCAGTTGAAAGAACGTTACCAGGGGCAAGTAACTTGTTTTTCGAATGGATTGGGTCTTCCCACGTATTCCTCATCTTTGATAGACTCCCAAAGAAGTATTAGATTTGGTGGAGGGATTTAGAATTTTAGTTTTTCAAAGGTTTTCATGAACCGAATGCAGGACTGGTTCTGCAAAGCTCCCATCCTGACCGAGGGAAGTCTCATGGCAGCAATGTTTTGTGAACATGTGCTGCCTCAAATACTTTTTATAGGTACACTCCTTTGCCAGGCTGTAGAGGTAACGAAGCCCCAGGTGGAATAGGCTCTTAATCCTTCAGGAGGATCCTTTCCTGCCAGTCTATAACATTCCGAAATTGCCAGAATGATCCACCAGGATAAGGTCTACTGACCCAGCCAATGAAAAGCTGATCATCAATGCGAAGTTGGACAGCCTAGATATACAAATATACCAGAGCTCTGCGAGGGTCCAACCTGTGTTCTCCCTCCTCCTCCTTGCCAGGATGAGGTGGGAGATAGAAAGAAGGTAAAACAATGTTCTGCCAAATGTGAAATTCAGAAATGATTTTGGGTAGAAATGAGGGTTTAATCCTCAGAACACCCTATCCTTATAGAAGATAGTAAGGTGTGGCATGGACGAAACTAGCAGTTAAAGGTGGACAGCGCTGTCAAATAGCCTTTAATAGTACCAACCTAGAGCCCCAAATTGGCTAAGGATAGTAGAAAGGCTAAAACATCCGGTGTTATGCACAGAAAAGGGTCTACATTATTTTCTTTGCACCAGCTGCAGAATTTATTCCAACGGCAATGGTACAAACACTTTGTTGTTGGCCGAAAGCAAAATCTCCATTACGTCATCCGGGAGGTCCCAATCCTTGTATCTCAGCCACTCAGAAACCATGCATGAAGGCTGAGCGTCTTCACCTCTGGATGGAGAACCCGATCTTCCTCTCGCGTACAGGAGTGGAAATTCCCAGTCGACTATGAACGGGTCTCCTAAAGCTCCTCATGGGAGAAATTCCCTGGAGCAGTATAGTTTCGACTTCCGGTTGACACCAGTCACGAACAGATCCACTTGAGGGGTTGCCCAAAGTGTGAAGATCTCTTGAAGGTCTTTCTGAGCTAGTTACTACTCGTGGGATACTGTGCTCTGCCTGCTCAGAGCATCCGCCATGTTCTCCTCTCCGGCTAGGTGAACTGTCGATAGGGAGATTCCTTCTTGAATTGCCCAGTACTAGAGCTGCATTCCCTCTCTGCACAGTGGTAGTAACCCTACACCTCCTCTCTTGTTGAGGTAGTACATGGCCACTGTGTTGTCGATCATTATCAGGTCATTGTTTCCCCGTACAGAGGGCAGGAAGGCCTTCAGCGCTAGTCTGATTGCCCTCGGCTCCAAATGATTGATATGTAGAGTTTGGACTCAGATGGAGACCAACGACCGCTGACAGTCTGTTCATTGGTGTGGGCTCCCCACATAGTGAGTGAGGCGTCCGTCACTACTCTTATCTCCGGCCATGGTTCCCAAAAGGGTTCTCGCTTCAAAAGATTGTCCTCGTAGGCCCACCACAAAAGATCTTGTGTGACCCTGCTTGGAACCTGAAGTAGGGCCGACATCTTTCCTGAGAACTGGGACCATTGAGTTCTGAGAGCCCATTGAAGGGATTTCATTCTCAGGCGGGCCTCTGGCACCAGAAAGATGCAGGATGCAATGAAGCCGAGCAACCTCAAAAAAGGAATCGAAGGCCGGGTGATGCGGGGCAATCTGAAATTTGGAGACCATCTGGAGAATGTCTTGAGCCCTCACCTCGGGTGGTGAGCTCTTTCCCAAGGATGTATCCAGTACAGCCACGATGAATTGGAGCTTTTGAGAAGGTGTCATATGGGATTTCTTGTAATTGAGGGAGAAGCCCAGTCTGTGAAGAGTGTGGCAGGTGATCCCAGACTTGTTCGGGAGAACGCGCCCTGATCAGCCACTCGTCCAGGTAGGGGTAGACGTGAATCCCCCTCTCCTGAGACTCGCTTCCACTACCACCATCAGTTTGGTGAAAACCCTTGGGCGGAGGTCAGCCCAAATTGCAGGACTCGAAATTGATCATGAGAACCACCAACTGCAAAGCTCAGGTATTTTCTGTGCTTGAGATGGATTGGCACATGAAAATAAGCATCCTGAAGGTCCAATGACACCATCCACCCCTAGAGTTGGAGGGCCTGAAGGATCTGAGAAAGAGTGACCATCTTGAATTTGTCCTTCCTGAGGTTTTCAGTATCTCAAGTCCAAGATGAGTCTCTGTCCTCTGTCCTGCTTGGGTATTAAGAAAATATCATCCTTTGTTCCTCACCGCTACAGGCACCGGCTCTAGAGTGCCTTTCTATAGCAGGGTTAAAAGTTCCTGCACTAGGAGCAGATCTGGAATCCTCAAAGAGTTGCTCCCCGGTGGATTGCTCCGAGGTCTCTGTTTAAAAGGAAGGCAGTACCCATTGGCTATGGTTACCAATGCCCAAGCATCCGAAATAATTTCTCCCCATTCTTCTAGGTGCTGAGATAGTCTGCCCCCACTGGTGAGTTGCGACAAATTCTCCCATCTGAGCTCCCCAACCCACTAGGGAGGCCTCCTCGGTCACTTGACTTGATGTGCCAGAAGACGAAAGGGTGCGCCCCGATGAGATTGGTGCTGATGGTTCCACCATTGGAGAGCTCGGCGGAAGATGGTGCAAGGCAAAGCTGGTCTTTACAGGACACTGACATCTATTGCCAACTGGAGTCTAGGAACTAGTGGTCTCATTTGGAGTCTACAGTGAGGGATTAACGGGATTCAAGACAACATCATCCCCAAGAGGGACTTGAGGGAGCAGACTGCGATCGGCAGCCTTGACAGTTGCTGGACATTGATCAGATTTGTCTTCACACCCTGTCAGATACTGTATGGTATCCTTGGAGTGTCGTGTTACTAGTGTTGGGCTGCGCACCAAACAGTCGTCTAGGTATGGGTAAACATGGACGTCAGAATGACTGAGGTGGGCTGCCACTGGAGCCGGGCACTTTGTGAAGACTCTTTGGCAGATTTCAACCGAAAGGCAGGGCTTTAAACTGGTAGTGTTTACCCTGGACCTGAAATCAGAGGAAACGCATATGCCTCCGATGAAGGGAGATGTGGAAGTAAGCACCTTCTAGGTCTAGAGACGCGAGGAAATCCGCTTCTTCCAGTTGGTCTAGGATGTGATGCAGCATTACCATGCAGAACCTATGAAACTTGAAGAATTTGTTTAACCTCCTGAGGTCTAGTATAGGTTTCCATCCTCCCGATTATTTCCTTACCATTAAGAGGGACCGTACTTCTTGGAGGAGGTATGCTTTGTGTTTTTCCGCCTTTGCTATGGGGTTAAGGGGACGGGGGAGAGGTGGATGGACATTTTCCCACGAGTTCCAGGATATGGCCTGTTGAATGATGGACAGCACCCATTTGGCGGTGATGTTCTTCCACTGTGTAAAGAAGTTGGCAAGCTGCTCACTTGCTGGGGTGCTGATGTGGGGGGTGGGTTTGGTGGCCTGATCAGGCCTGTTTCGGGGCTCGAGTTCTGGAGGAGGTTCTGTGTCTTTGCTGGTTTTCTCTGTAGGGTTTAGAACGTCCCTTATTACTCTATTGGATAGTGACAGTGCGACGTTTGCGGATGGTAGGAGGACTTGTAGTCTCTCGAAGTCCTGGAAAAACTCACTTTCCCTGAGCGAATGGATTGGAGGCATTGTTGTAACATGCAAAGTGAACGTGGTGCTTCCGCGTCAGCCTTGATGGCTTGTCAACTTCTTTTCAAAAGGTTGACGTGTTCAAAAGGCATATCAACTAGCTTTAATTGGACCTCAGGCCTAATATTTGTGTCTTTCAACCACCCATGGCGAAGTAACACTGCCCCATTGGACCCTGAATCCGCTATGTCCACAGCAACTGAGATGGCATGGTCTGACACTGCTTATCCTTCATGAAGAAGTGCAAGTGCTTCATCCCATTTTTCATCGGGTAGGAAATTAAGTATTGGTCCTAGTTTGAACCAGAGTTCAGGGTCTTAGCAGGAGAGAATCGTAAGCGAGTTTGCCGCCTTGATGATGGTTGCAGCGGCCGTGATGACTCTTTTGCCAAAGGCGTCCAGCTGTCTGCCTGCTTTGTCGGGAAGTACCATATAGGGAGAGGACAGATTGGTACAATGCTTATGGGCAGCTGCAGACACAACCGAGTCTGGGTAAGGTTGCGTTGAAGGCACTTTGGAGCAGACTCTGATTTTATTTCTTCTCAAAGTGATCCTTTTTGAAGGGGCGCTGAAAATGGGGTCCTCATCAATAGGAGACCGCCTTCCCAAATATCCTCCAGTACTGGAATGGCTACCATTGATCTTCTGGCAGATTCCCGCTGTTGGTAAAGGAACCCTCCATCTGCTCTTCCAGCCGCAGATCAGAGAGTTTTGCTTTTCGTGCCATAAGGGCATGGAAAGAACCATTCTCCTCTGGAGGCAAGTCTCTTGGTGGTAGGTCTGCTGGCTCACCATCAACTGGCACCAGATCTTCACATTTTTCTGTAGAATGTGTGCCTGGAAAACCATCCATCAGATAGTCAGCGTCTGAGTCCGTATTTGTGAGGGTAACTGGAGACAAAAGAGGGGCTTCTTGAAGGGGCAGAAGGAGCTAGACCTTCCCTTACAGCAATCTCACAAAGTTGTGCAGGAGAAGGCAACTGTGGAGTAGGAAGCTGATGTTGCAGCTCCAGAACAAGTCTTAACAATGTGTATAATATATCCATTGACACACACCTGGAGCCACTGGAAAAATGAGCAGGTCCATGTGGTAGAGGAAGGTTTTGCTTTGATGGTGCTGGGGTAGGCATGTTAGCAACAGGAGTCGCTTTTCCATTTCCTGCATCACCATTACCACTTACTCCTCTGCTTCGGAGAACATGTCTGAATACCCACCCTGTTGCAGTATCTGCTCAGGAGGGCCCATGGACGGACACGGTACTGTAGGTGGTGCCTAAGGAGCCAAAGAAAACAGTGGTTGAGCACGCGTCAGTCTCGGAAGATAGGACAATACATACAGAGTCTCCATGCATGTCCACAGCAACTCCCCTCGAGAACATGGAGGCCAACAGACTCTGAACCGGTACAGTTGATCATGCAGAAGTGGTAGAAGACTTGGCCATCAACGAAGTGGTCGACGGGGCGGAAGGAGTTATTTTCATCATCGACGTAATTATCTTAGTCATTAACGGAGTCAACGCGACAGCGGATGTCTTTGAAAAAAAGGTCTTAGCCATCGTCAAGTATTTTGGGTGACTGTGGGTCGTGGATGGGGTTGTCGATGGCGATGCCATCGACGAAGGCTTTCCCGGCACAGAAGTGGTCCATGAGGTGACCCTAGGCATAGATGGAGTTGTCAACAAAACTGCTGACGAAGGAACAGTGTGAGTGTGTGACGCATGTCCCTTCTTACTCCTGGAAGATTTTTCATAGGACTGCGTTCTAGGGGTCCGCAGCACAACTTGAATGTTAGATTGAAAAAAGCAAAATAGACAAAATGGTAGAATGTCTACAAACGACAATTCTAGGACTCAACACTTGACGTGCGATAAAATAATCTGAAGATGGCCACCAGGGGTGGAGCTAAGGGGTCCAGTCTAATTAGCTGTGGGCAGTATGACCCAAAATTACTATAATAGAGCACAATAGAACCAAGTAATGAGCAGTTTAAGCATTTAAAGGTAAACTGCTTTAATGTTATAAAGGATTCCCAGCCTGACGACAGGAACTATTCAAGAGCATGTGAATCCATGAATGTTCCAATGCTCGAGAATTAATGTTTGAATTCTTAGAACAGATTATCCAAACTGCAAGATCGGCCATTAATTCTCATTAACTTGAAATTAATAGAGTTTCAGGATTTATATATTACGAGAGTCCTTTAAGGCAGTAGCATGTGACTGCAAGTTTATAAACGCCCCTGCAGCACCATCTTGGAGTTCTCCCGGATGGTACTACACACTTTCTCACAATCCTGTGACTTTCCACTTCATTCGGATCAGCGGTCCCGTCTGTGAGGCAGTACTTTCTCATTCTCTTTAGGGAATGCCTCTTGGTTTGTTTCTTTAGAGCTTTCAAACTGTATAGGTTCACAAATGTGTAGTTTATAACTCGTGTATGAAGGCCTCCCGAAGTTTTGGGCTTCTACAGTATTTTGCACGGTACCCTGGAATATGTAGGTCTGCGGACATATACTCCACAGTGAGACACCTGTTAAGGCATTACTCCATATGGATCCCACCTCATCGACGCCAACAGAGCACAATGGGAAGCAGCCATACAGCCAAGTCCCTGTTGGCTTGCTTCCCCCCACATAAAAGTATGGGGATTTTGGACAGCTCAAAAAACACCCAAAGAACGTTTTAAGGGCCATCGCTGGGATCCACCTGCAATCTTCCAACACTGGCACCATGTGTTCTGCTCCATAAGCTACAGCACTCAAGTGGCATCCTGCTGCACCGCTGCACCTGAAACTGCTTTTCTGTGACCTCCAATATTCACTGGATCAAACCATCTGCTAACTCAGAACAGAATCAGACTATCTCTGGCGGAGGCCATGAGCATGTGACAATGCCTCGAGAGAAGTCTGAAAGATTTTCATAAGTGTTTGTAAACTGGCAGTTTCCAAGGTACAATCTTAACAACTCAGCATCAGGAAAATATTTGGCTCCAGCTATCAGAACCTATGTCCTCATTTATTCGAAGTACTATAGTGTTTCCCGGTCTTCTTGTGTGACCCCTGCCCTTACAAGTGCGTTGCTTTGACTGCTTAACAACTCGTTCAACTATGTGGGCCAAAGAGAAGTAAAGGAAACCCTACACAATCTACACCAATCTGCCAATTGCACCCTACACACGGAATCATGGGCAAGTTTGACAGATTGGGAATGCAGGGGGTACTAAGGAATACCAGTATACAAGAGCATAGACATTTAGTGAGGTATGCCCAGTCCCCCTACGCATTAACTCCACGGAAGGTTTAAAAACCTGCTTGATCAAACAGCACATCTCACCTGGAGTTAAATTATATGGGGAAGTACTTATAAAATGCTCAGATAGGCCAAGGGGTGGCCCATCAAATTACCTGGCGCTGGAAAGCCACTAAAGAATCTTCTGCTCTAACAGAATGAAAGTGGATGCACCAAGGGTTGGCGGCAGGCAGTCATCTTCATCTCTACATGTCACTAGAAGAAGCAACACACCAACGCCAAATGACTGAACACACAATAGATCACAGCCATTTGTAGCTGAACTGATAACTTGCGGAGACCAAAAGAAGCCGTTCATTGTTTTTGAAGATCCACTAGAGAGAAGTTTTGCCCATGTTCAATCATCTAAGTTTTTACACTGGAGAAGCAAGTCATCGTAAATGGATTCTGTGCAATGTAATTCATGTGTTAAAATACACAATTTGCAGGATGAAGAAATAAGAGACATTTAAAAAGCAATGACAAATTTCTACCACCACAAACTGTATGGATTATAACTAGATGGCAGTGCCACTTGCTAAATTTCATTAGCATTCCAAATATGTATTACTTTATCAATTGAGAAACTGCAGTTTTCTGTTTACGAGCACTCATTATTTGAATTAAAAAATGTAAAGAGCAATAATACATTCAACAGAATTGTAATGCAAGGACAAGATGGGTTCCAACCTAACAAGGGCTTCCTTTAGCCTGGCATTCTGTTCCTCGAATTGTTTGACTTGGTAACTGGATGCTGCTCCATCTGACCCTGAAGACAACAGAAACACAACGTCAATTGTTTTACTAGCTTTTTTTCCAAGTGCATTTGGATTTTTCAACAGCCTGGGCAAAGAAAGAATTCGGTTATGTATTGAGACGTCTACAAATAGACACAAACATACATCTAACATTCTCCAATAGCATGAAATAACAATCTTGAAAATCTTAGCTGTAGGTTTAAATGGAGCTACCAATGTGTTTGACAGGCTTTATTATCACACTGCACACATACGTCACAATAAAGCCCTCCCCCATTTTAGTGGACATCAGTGCCTTGCCTGCAACGGATTAAAAAATAGGTGTCCAAATAGTCATGAGTGAAGAACCATCAATCGGAAGGCACAGATCAATGATTCACCTGTCACCCTTTATACCCCCTTTAAAACCCCTTTATACCTAGATTTTGAAGCCCTACAAGAACTTGGTACATATAATGGCAGACGTGGGCAATTGGACTAAAACGTAGAATGGATGCCATCAGAGATGGCTCTCATCCTAACCCCCTCATTGGACAGCCTACAGTTTTTCTACTGCTTAAGGGCAGAATGTTTAGTGCTGCATGTGATCACACAGCCACCTATAGTGTCAGCAATTGGTTTAGGCGAAGTTCCAGAGACACAGGCTTACTGCTACTGGTGGTTACAGTTTGTAGATCCAATAGAAGGCCATGAAGCTTCATTATGCAGACTTTCTACTCTTACGGCCAGCCTGTACAAAAACCATTCAATTATTCTGGATATTTCATTATCCAGCACCAATGGATTATTTTTCGTGCGAGATAAACTGGCTTTTACAGTATTGTTTAGTCGCCAGCAGGGCCCCACAGATTTCCAATGAAGTTATTGCAACAGGGGTTGCTTTCGCTTTAAGAATTATGTGCAAATACGTCCAGACACAGTGAGGACACACTGGAGTGTGGATGCCTTACACACCCCAGCAAACATGAATAGGTTGATGCAGTGAATGAAGTTGGTCCAACTCCCAAACTCTCCTTGAGACAGACCATGCTGAGCACTGGCGTCGCAAAGGTGAGGCCAGGGGGTGGGTGGGCCGCTCTTCTACAATCCTGTGGCCCCCCTACCTGGGCTACTCTCGCTGCAGTAGAAACTCTCTTTCACAGAGCGTCCTGGAAAAGGCTGCTGGCAATTATTGCAGGTCGGTAAGCTGCCTACAGGGCAATTACTCCTTTGTTAACAGTCCCAATGTGAGTGCTCTTTTCTTTTTGCATATGTTTAGGCATTTAGCACTGATGTGCCCTTTACATATGAAATCCCACTCACGGATTTGAACCGGTCCAAAAAGTGTCCGATCAGTGTCAAATGCCCAAACATAAGCAAAAGAAGAGAAAGCCCCCTTATAAAGTTGTCATGTCTGTAATTGACGTGCAAAAAATGATTCCCTTGCATAGATAGCAAATGTTCCTAACACTAACAGCAAGCTGGGAGTTTGTCACATAGGTGATCTGTATCCAAATAACATTACCACTCTTTATTGTGATTCTCAAAGTATATATATTTTTTTTATTATATTTAATCTATTTAGATTTTTACAAAAACGTTTCCGTGGTGCAGAAAGAAAAACTGGTGAGAAATATTTACTGTTTTGACTGAGCGTTCTCAGTGGGGACCAAGAAAGAAAAGAAAAAGAAAAGTTCTACGGGTGGGTAGACTTCTGGGGTAAGAGTCCCACTGCCTTCATCTTCTAACTAGATGGATTTTACTGTTTAGGTTGGGAGACTTTCTCCAATCCAATGTTTAGAAGTTTGGCCGATGCTATTAGCCATCTAGTTTGGGCTCCTGTTATAAGGCGATTCCACCAAATGTTTTCAGCGTTGATAAAGGAGTTTATGAACAAGGGGCCGAGGAAAGCTTCTCTTTCTTGGTCTATTGTCGGACAAACCATCAGAAGGTGCCTAATTGATTCTGTGGAGTAAGGATCTTTACAGAGTCTACATGCTTTTTCATCGGACGCTGTTCTGATTGCGAAGATTTCTTGGGTGGGTAACAGGTTAAGTCGAGCTTTCAATAGGGTCTTCATTAAAAGTTTACTGGGGTATTTTGTGCAGTACCCCATGGGCTCTAAGTTTGTTGAAGGCCGGTGGCAGGTGGGCTAGTAGTTTATTCGAAACTGCTTTCTCGTTTGTTTTTATCCAGTCTAGCCATTCAATTTTTGATTTTATTCTTAGTGGATTTTGGATTAATTCTTCTTCAGAACAGGCTATCTCCTGCAGTATGAGCCTTTGTGTACTTACCCAGTCGTTTAGGGATTTGTTAGTGCCATTGGCGATTTCCACAGCAATCATGTGGTATATTTCTAGGATCTCTGGGTTCTGGATTTTTCTGAAGTGTTGGATGGTACCCTGGGCCACCACTGCCTCTAAGGAAAGTAAACCTAGTTCTCGTCTTATTGCTGCAGATGCTGTAGATTTGGGTAGGCCTTATACTGCTCTCCAAATGTAGCTTTCCAATTTGGTCCACAACGTAGATGGAATTGCAGGTGTTGCGTCCATGCCGTAAGTTAGTGATGGAATTACTTTTGACTTGTAAAACTGTCCACTGCACGTAGTTGAGAAGTTAGGATTTTGGTCTTTGCCCATAAGGCTTGCTGCATGCTCAATCCTTTCTTTGAGCTGTCGATTTCGACTCCAACAAAACAATTTCGATTTTCGACTAGTCTAAATACCACTGTAAGGTCTCTTTTTTCGTTCCCCTGCCTCTGGAGGATCAGTATTTTTGTTTTGATTTGTTAATCTCCAGATTATTCTCCTTGGTGTATTGGGCCAGGTTGTCAAGTTGGCGTTGGAGGCCTACCTGTGTATGATCCAAGATGATCAGATCGTCGGCATATAAAAGTCTGGTGACCCTTGTGTTTCCGACTTTCGGTGGAAATGATCTAATCAGGTCTTGGGAATCTTTGAAGTCGCCGAGGAAAGATATGAACAGTGCTGGGGGCATCGGACAGCCCTGTTTGACTCCGCGGCATGATGGTATATGATTGGAGAGAAGCCCTTGATAGTTCAATCGGACGGAGACACTGGTGTTGGAGTGAAGGGCAATAATGGGGTCGAGGATTTCTTTGGGGCAATTCCACACCTTCAGTTTGTTCCACAGTTCAGACAGTTTAGACCTGTCGACTCTGTCGTAGGCCTAGGATAGATCCACGAAAGTGAGGAAAATTTGTGGAGCTCCTAGTAGGAATCTTTCTTTAAGGATGTTCAAAATCATTAAGTTGGCACCTGTGCTTGCATTCTCCTGGAATCCCGTTTGGAGTGGGTCCGCGGCTGATGAAGATCGGGCCCATTTCTGGAAGTGGGTCAGGAGAATTGTTGCGAAGACCTTGCCGATGACATCAAGCAATGCTATGGGCCGGTAGTTGGAGGGATCTTCTCCAATGCCTTTTTTTGAAGATTGGGACAATGACTGCTTGAGTCCAAGAGCTTGGCAGTATCTTCCGTTCTTTGCAGTCTTTAAAAATCATACTCAGGACGGCTGACCAGTCCTCAGGATGTTGCTTTAGGTCAGAGTTTGTCAGTCTGTCCGGTCCAGGTGCTCTCGACAGTTTCAATTTTAAGATGACTTTTTTTATTTCTTCTTTGTCAGACAGGTACACCCAGGTTCCATCTGTAAGCTGTTTTGTTGTCTCCGTGTTAGGGGTAGGGGACTCGAAGAGTTGCGAGAAGTGGGTGATCCAGCTGACTTCAGAGAATCAATTTATCATTTGAGAATTGGGGTGATGGTTTTATTAACAAGTGACCAGAATTCTCGAGTTTTGTTTGTTTGTTAAGACCTTGAGCATGTTTTCTGCGTCTGATTGGTAGAGGGCAGATCTGTTGTTTCTTAGCCACTGCTTATATAGTCTCAACTCAGTACGGTAGGATTTCCATAGCGTTGCTGTGTTCAAGGTCGCTGCTTCTTTTTTTAGTTTCCTTAGGTGACCTCGTCTGATCACCAGGTTCCGGTTGTACGTGTGGTTGTGATTTAATGAAGAATTAGGATGGTGTTTCTGTGTTTTCTTTTGGGAAGTAGCAGAGGAATATAACTGTCCTTAAAGGTTGTGTCGTTTGCTTCGGTGTCAGAAGTTAGGATTTTGTATTTAACTGACAGAGTTTTAATGTCTTTAGTCGTCATGCGCAAGTGAGTTAGTTGAGGATTTGTCTCGATCGCGGTTTTATAAAATTGCTGCATGCATTTGCAGCGTTTGAGATTTTTAGACTTCATTAATGTAGCCCGCGATTTTCCTCTTGCCTGCGTCATAGTACGAGTAGACTGGTTCGTCTTGGTAGAATTAGAGTTCGTGCAATTTGCGTTTAGATCTCCACAAATGAGGATATTCGAGGTCTGGTGTTTGATCATAATCTCGTCGATAATGTTGGCTGATGCATCGCAGAAGTTTGCTGAGGATGTTTTGTGGGGGTTGCAGTATATGTTGATTATGGCAAAAGCTTTGTGGGGAAATTTAGTCTGTTGGGGTTTCGTCGTTCCGTGTCGCAAGGACTGTCAGAAATCCATAAGTTGCTGCCATTATCTTGGTGATGGTTATGTTTGATCCTGTCCGAATTGAAATCAGTAAGCCGGAAGATGGTCTGCCCAGATGGCCTTTGAGGGCAGGTGAAAGGTGTAGCCATCCAGAGCTGGTTTGTCCTGCAACCAGGTCTCTTTGAGACAATGTCATGGGCCGTATATCCATGACCAACTGCCCTTTTTTGGCAAGACCTCTGGGCAGGTGGTGGTCGGATCTGATATGTTTAGTGCTTTTGCAGCGATCTGGCGATATAGACCTACGTTCGTACTGGCGGGATCTTGAAGGGCGAAAGAGCGTTTGATGTCTTTCATACTCTTTGTAGTTTCTATACTCTCTTCTTGTTTCAGCTCTGCCAATGTGGGGTTGGTCGTATTTCGGTTGGTCAGATCGGTTTGCTCGTTTCCAGGTTAATCTGGTATGATTATAATCGGATTTTCCCAGTGGAGAAGAAGTTGTTCTCCTTCTCGCTGATCTGTATAGCTCCTCTATTTGTATATATAATTTTTTGTAGGAGATTTCTTGTAGTTTTCAGCCTGTTTCTTGGTAGTGTTTACCGCCTTGATCTCAGTTAGGATGAAGCCGACATGTGCTAGTTTCGCATATACATCTTGAGGGATTTCGCGAAGTGCCGAGTTTTTGATGTGAAGGTAGGCCTTAGCTTGGTTGTTCCTATGGTAGGGCTCTATCAGGATAAAACCATCTGACTTTAAAGCATGAAGCGTGTCCACTTGTTTGAGTATTTTAAGAACCGTTCTTCTGTTTAAGATCATGTAGTGGTCGTCAGACGGTTTTTGTTCAATTTTGAACAGACGGACGGGGTTTGTTGATTGGCCTTTTGCTCTTCGGGCATCTTCTTTTCGATTGACTGGTGAAGTTTTTTGTTCTTTGGAGTGCCTGTTGCTGGTAGAAGCGTTCGATTGGGTTGTCTCTAGTTTTTGGTAAAGTTGCTCAATACTCATGTCTTTCGACGATGGTGTTCTGTCATTAAGCTCTGGGTGGAGGTTTGAAGATAGTGGTTTATTGTTGACCTTTTCAGGGCTGGGGGGTATGCTTGACGATTGAGATTTGGTGTTTGTAGTTTCTATTTGCGGTTCCAAAATGTCTATTGAATCCCAGTGTTGCGTTAGGTCGATCATGGAGCTTCGGATCATAAATTCCTCCACGGCCCTAGGGGGAAGGGGTGGACTGAGACTTGGTGTTGGTAATGTTTTCTTAGTCTCGTACAGCATCCACGGTCTCCCTCGAGGTATTTTTGGTTTTCTTATTTGAAGAAAGCAGTGGGTCAAACACAGTTGCTTTTCCCATGTTAGTGGAATCTTGTTGGGAGCAGGTAACAAGTTTCAGGAGAGGTTGCTTTTACGTTGTGGAAGTGGATTTTGAGAGGAGTCGCTTGGTGGCGCTGATTTAGGCACCACATTTGATTGAGAAGGGTTTTTGTCTTGATCTTGCAAACAGTGGAGCCGATTTCATGGGTTGGGATTGGGGCAATGTCTGAGATTCCTTATCGGCTGTCAGTGGTTTTTCATGACTCGTGGTTTGAGGAGCTTTAGTTTTTCTTCCAGAAGGGACATCTTCAGGTCCCAGGAGTCTCCATGTTTCTTGTTTCTTTGGTCCAGGGCGGTGATGAATCCCTCCACAAAGATGAACTTGGTATGCATCATTGCTGTTACTGTGATACTGTCCTTTAGCGAGTCGTTGATGTTTTCCCGAATGGAGCTAGGGCTATTGTTATAGCCGACATGATGGTTGCAAGATCAATTTTTTTTGCCGGTGAGTCCTTGGAGTTTGAGGTGGCTATTTCACTTAAACTCCTGTTTCTTGGAGGAGATTGGACTCTAGGTGTAGATGGCGATGCTGGCTCTGTTAGGGCAAAGCGGTCGTCTGTTTGAGAAGGTCTGTCCGAGTTTTTTGGTTTCAATGAAAGTGGTCTTGTTCAAGTTGGTTCGTCGGTTTGCTCCCGTAGGGCAGTTGCTGCCTGGAAGCAGGGGAAAGTAATGGTTTTGTTCAAGTAGGTGAATTTTTTTTTTTGGAGAAATCTCCTTGTTGGGTACTGATATCTCAGTTACCCCTTCTTCATGGAGTGGCGTAGGCTTCTCAGAGTTGTTCGCTTGCACTGCCTTTCCTAAGATATTGGGGGTTGTTTTAGCTGACCCAGCTAACACTGTTTTAGCTGGGAGATGGTCAAATATGGACGTGTTTGGGACGGTTGCACTAGTCTCATTTTGTTTCTCCGCTGCTGGTGGAGCTCCTTGGGTAACATTGTTTTTTTTCTAATTCCAGTATTTCAAGGGTTGGCAATGTGGGTCGTTTTTCTTGCTTCAGTTGCTGGAGGAAGGTCCTGGATTGCCTCCAGGATGTCTGCATCCGAGAATTCTTGAGCTTCATCTAACTTTCTTTTGCACTGTTTTTTAAAGAAATCTTTGGGAGCTGAGGATAGGAGTG
Organism: Ambystoma mexicanum; assembly: GCF_040938575.1. NCBI lineage: Eukaryota > Metazoa > Chordata > Amphibia > Caudata > Ambystomatidae > Ambystoma > Ambystoma mexicanum. The sequence continues at coordinate 1,602,631,285 of NC_090937.1, forward strand.
GACGGGGAAGGATTTTCTTTCCTGCGTCTTTTTTTCTGTATTTCTTTTTTGGATTTGATGCTTTTTTAGGTTGAATATCTTGTTTGTTAACTTTTTCCATTGCTTGGGGTTCTGTGGCTTCAGAGTCAAGTTCCTCGAGGTCTATGTCTCGTTTCCGTGAAATCGGTAGGTTGGCGTTACTTGTTATGGAAGAAAGGGGCTCTCTGAGGGTTGAGCGACCATCATTGCTTGACGATCTTGGCTCAGGCGCAGATAGAACTCCATTGAGGAGGGTACTGGTTGTTGTTTTTTTGTTTGACGGTTTGGGCGGTAGATCAATGTCGCTCTGCCGCTGTGGTTCCATAGTTGGGTCCCTTGGATCCATTGTGGCGTGGATTTGTGCCAGAATCACTGTGGGCATTGAAGTTGAGATTGTTGGCTGTGCAGAGCCCCCTTGCGGGCTCCCCTGCGTGCCAGCGGTCCGACTTGCAGACGGCTGCTGCTGGTGCTGGTGTATGGGAGTAAGTGCACCCACGCTGTGGGAGAAACCTTCGTCCAGCGGAAGAGTCTGTCTGGGCGGCTCCGCCGTCGGCACTTGTTCCTGTTCCCTGTCCCAGTCTCTGCCGCCCACGACCGGGGGATCGATCGCTGAAGGGGCACCCTCCTCCTCTGCACGGAATGCAAGCACAGGGGCAGAGGCTGACCGTCCTCCGACAGTCGAAGCCTCCGCACCCCTCGCCACCGTGAGGGCCTGGCGGGAAGGCTGGGCGCCGCATGGAGAGGAACCCCGATGTGGAAGCTGATCGCAGCGAAGGCGTTACTGAGGGATGGAGGAGATCCTCCGAAGTCCGAAAGTATTTAAAGAATAGAAGTGGTGTTAAAAAACGATTATTCCGGGTTGCATTATTTTGCATTTCGTGCCTTCTAGCTTGCCATACACTAAACCTAAAACAACATTATTGTGGCTAAACAGGTTTCTCTAAGAATTTAAACATTGTAAGTTTGCTTTCCTATAAGATGTGTATTTTGCAAGTTACTTACCTGTAACTGTTGTTCTCCAGGATGGGTCTGGCATGGATTCACATGCTCATGAATATTCCCCGTCGTCAGGCTGGGAATCCTCGGTAAATAAAAAATCAGTATCAGTTTCGTTTCTGATCTGTCTTTCGTAGTAGTAACCAATCACTGATCTCTGCGTCATACTGACCACAGCCAATGACTGCCCTCTACCCAAGCCCCGCCTCTGGCAGCCATCTTCAGATTTGGTAGCACGTGAAGAGGCAGTATGACCAAGTGAAGAGCCGCAGAGGGGTAGGCGGGAGGGTTCGCATGTGAATCCATGCCAGACCCATGCTGGAGAACAACAGTTACAGGTAAGTAACTTGTTCCTTCTCCAGCATGGGGTCTGGCATGGATTCACATCCTCATGAATATAAGAATAAATAGCAGTACACATGCACAACCACGGGGGGTGGCAAAGGGCTCAACATTAAGCAATACAAAAAACTCAACATTAAGCATCTCTTACCTCCTCACCAGGCTCACCTTAAGCGAACAGGTTGCGCAGCACTGCTTGGCCGACCCTGGACTCCTCCCTGGAATCCCGATCGACGCAGTAGAATCTCGTGAAGGTATGCGTCGACCTCCACGTAGCAGCCCTGCAGATGTCCAGCAGGGGCACACCAGATAAGAACGCCGTAGTAGCAGCGATCGCTCTGGTCGAATGGGCTCTCGGACGGCCTGGCAGCGGTCGGCTAGCCAACCGGTGGCAGTGCATGATGCAGCCGGAGAGCCATCTGGAAATAGAAAACTTCGAGAGAGCCTTCCCTTGATTCACAGGTCCAAACTTCAAGAACAGCTGTGATGTCCTCCGGAAACTCTTTGTGCGGTCCACGTAGAACTTCAGCGCTCTAGCCACATCCAGCGAGTGCAAAGTCCTCTCGGCCGGCGACGGAGGAGACGGGAAGAAAACAGGTAACACCAAGGGCTCGTTAAGATGGAAATCCGACGGCACCTTGGGCATAAAGGAGGGGTGCGTCCTAAGCACCACCCTCGAGGCATGGAAAGTCAAGTACGGTGCTTTGCAGGATAGGGCCTGGATCTCTCCCACTCGTCGTGTGGAGGTAATGGCCACCAGGAATGCAGTCTTCCACGACACAAACTTCATCGGTGCGGAGTGCATCGGCTCGAATGGGGGCCCCATGAGCCTGGTCAGCACTACGTTAAGTTCCCACGCCGAGGCCTTCACCGACGGGAACGACCGTAACAGTCCTTTCATAAACTCTTTTACCAGTCGATGGGACCACAGGGACGTCCGTCCTGTGGTTCTGGTATATCTGGAGATCGCCGCCAGATGAATCTTAATGGAGGCATGGGCTAGCCCAGCCTTTGCCAGCGATAGCAGGTACGGCAGTACTTGAGGGGCTGTAATCCGTAGGGGGTTGATCTTCTGTGCTCGGCACCAGATAGAGAACCTCTTCCACTTACGACCGTAGCATTTGAGAGTCGAGGACGCCCTGCTCTTTGCAAGAACCTCTCTGCAATCGGCCGGTATATCGTAGCCTCCAAACTCTAGCGCTGCAGGAGCCAAGCCTGCAGGTTCAGCGGCGCCGGGTCGTGGTGGAAGATGGCGCCTCCTTCTCTGGAGAGAAGGTCCGCGTCTGCCGACAGCCTGATGGGAGGGGACGTTGACAAGTCCAGAAGGTCCGGGAACCAGATCTGCCTCGGCCACGCCAGTGCGATGAGGATCATCCTGCACCGGGACCTCTTGAGTTGGCTGATGAGTCGAAGCAGCAACGGCAACGGAGGGAACGCATACAGGTATAGGCCGTCCCAGGGGAACGAGAACGCATCGCCCATGCTTCTCGGCTGGGGAAACCTGCTGGTGAACCTCTTGCACTTCGAGTTTGTCGCTGTTGCGAACAGGTCGATTTGGGGTTTGCCCCATCGTCGGAAGAGTTGATCCACCTGATCCTGGCGCAGTTCCCACTCGTGACACGCGCGCAGCTCCCTGCTGAGCGAGTCGGCGATGGTGTTGCTTTCTCCTGCCAGATGGAAGGGAACCAGGAACATCCCCTGGGCGACGGCCCAGTGCCACAGATCCTGTGCCTCCTTGGATAGGGCTGGGGATCTGGTGCCTCCCTGCTTCCGTATGTAAAACATTGTCGTGGTGTTGTCCGTGAAGATCCGCACCACCTTGCCCTTGAGCGAGGGGAGGAACGATTTGAGAGCCCAGAACACGGCTCGGAGTTCCAGGACGTTGATGTGCAGGAGCCTCTCCTCCGGGAGCCAGAGGCCTCTTGCGTGGAGATCTCCGGTGTGGGCGCCCCAACCTTCCAGGGAGGCGTCCGTCGTCACCGTCTCCTGGTACGCCGGCGTCTGAAAGTCCTTGCCCGCCGTGAGGTGTGCTCGAACGCCCCACCACTGAATCGCCCGCCGGAACACCTCGTTGAGGGGGACCCTGTCTTCGAAGGAGCCCGTCGCCTGCATCCAACGGGCGTCAAGAAATTCTTGAAGAGGGCGCATCCGTAGTCTGCAGAGGCGCACCAGGTAGATGCAAGAGGACATCATCCCCAGGAGGGACTTGATGGACCTCACCCTGGCCACGTCCGTGGCTAGCAGGCGCTGCACTTTGCCCAGAATGGTCTTCGTCCGTTCTTCGTACGGGGCCGCCAGGCGCCTCACTGTATCGAGCTTCGCTCCCAGAAACAGGGACACCTGCGACGGCACCAGTTGGGACTTTGGGTAGTTTATGGCGAATCCCAGGTCTGTGGGTAGCTGGACGGTCCTCGCAGTGTGTTCGACGGCGAGTTCCCTCGTCCTTGAGCGGATGAGCCAGTCGTCCAGGTAGGGGTAGACGTGAATCCCCTGCAGGCGCAGCCGCGCCGCCACTGGTGCTAGGCACTTGGTAAAGACCCTGGGGGCCGACTTCAATCCGAACGGCAGTGCCCTGAATTGCTAGTGGCGTCCCTGGACGACGAACCTGAGGAACTTTCGGTGACTTTTGAGGATGGGAACGTGGAATTAAGCATCCTCCAGGTCCAACGACGATAGAAAGTCGCCTTCCTCCAGCTGTCCCAGTACGTGCTGGAGGGTGACCATCCTGAACTTTTGTGATCTGATGTATTTGTTCAAACGACGAAGGTTCCTGACGAGGAAGTACCTTGAGTACACCCTGGAGCCCCGGAGCCTCTTCGGGACAAGCTCGATGGCGCCTTTCCTGAGCATCGCCCGTGCTTCCAACAGCAGTTGCGGGACGTGATTTTCCTTCCTGGCCACAGGTGGAATGTGAGGGCACTTCTTCAGGAATTCGATAGTGTCCTCTTGCCAGGGTATACAGCACCCAACGGTCGGTGGAGATGGACTTCCACACGCCGACGAAATTCGTCAGCCGGCCTCCCACCGGGGTGCTTCGGTGGGGGCCCGAGACCACGGCCGGTTCAGTCCTGCTTGGAGGTGGTGGCCTTGCCACCCTGGCCACCTTGCCGACGGAGGCGAGGCGCTCCCTGCTTGCCGCGACCCCTGTAGGCCTCCTGAGACGAGGAGCGTGCCGCCTGGCGGTAGGACGACGAGCCACCGCTGGATCCCTTGGAGACACCCAGTCTGCCTCCGGAGCTCCGAAAGGGCCGTCGTTGCTGAAGGGCTCCTAGGGCGCGGGCCGTCTCCGTGTCCGTTTTTATGGCTTGGAGGGATTCGTCCACCGACTTCCCGAACAAGTTGCTGCCTAACACCCTGGTCCGGACGTCCTGACGGAAGTCGGTCGCCCGGAGCCAACCCCGTCGTCGTAGGCAAACACCGTTGCCCAGCTGGCGGAACCCGGTATCGGCAATATCGGTTGCCACCGTTATGGCGTGGTCCGACGCCACCTCGCCCTCTTGCAGTATTTCCAGGGCCTCGGACCTCTTGTCGTCTGGCAGGAAGTCCAATATGGGGGCCAGCTTAAACCGGAGCTCCCTGTCGTAACGGGCCACGATCGCCAGGGCGTTGGCCGCTTTGATCGTCGTCGCCGCCGACGATATGACCCGCCGCCCCATGGCGTCCAACTTCTTTCCCTCGCCGTCCGGCGGGGAATTCGACGTTGAGGCTCCTGACCCCACCGCTTTCTTCTTCGCCGCCGCCGAGACGACCGAGTCTGGTGTTGGCTGGGCCCTGAGGTACAGGGGAGCGGTTTCGGGGACCCGGTACTTCTTCTCGTACCGGTCCCGTTTGGCTGGTGCCGTGAAGGAGTTTTTGAGAACCGACAGGCCCTCCTCCCAGATGTCATCGATTAGAGGCACCGCGATGACAGTCTTCCTCTTGGCCTCCCGGCGCTGATAGAGGAAACCTTCCTTTTTCTGCTCCTCCCGGCAGAGCTGGAACAATTCGGACGCCCTGGCGATCATGGCGTGGAATGAGCCAATCTCGTCGGGCGGCGAGGCCCGTGCGACGGGAGACCCGTTCCGTCGTCGTCGCCCTCAGAACCCGTCGTCGAGCCCAACGCACCGTCATCTCCCGACTCGTGGGAGGATGAGGAGGGAACTGTAGGCCTTACGGGGGCGAGCGGAGGAGAGGGTTGGGTCCTCCGTCGTTTGTTCTGAGGACTTCCCGACGGGCCAGGTTGCGGGTCCTCCGGCCTGGGCCGTGGGAATCTCGTCCTTATCTCAGAGAGACTGGATCGCAGACAAAATGGCCGCCGAGCCATCCTTAAGCCTAGGTTCCGGCCGCGCCGGAAGGGAAGGCTGCTCTTCCTCGCCATCGTCGTCGTCGTCTTCCTCGGTTATCTCCCGAGGATCTTCCTTACAGGATCGAACCTTCTCGAATTGAACTTCGAGGATCCTCACGGCCTCGGTCAGTTCCTCCTCCGAGGCTGACTCCAAGCTCGAGGAGGCTACCGTGCCCCCCCTCGCTTCTTCCACCATGGCAGCCACGACGATGGGCTGAAAAGAGGATTCCCTCCTTGGCGGCAGGGAAACTCTAGTCCCGGAGGCAGTCTCCGCTGACCGGGTCTCTGCCGGCTTGGCCAGAGTCGCTGCGATCGCCTCGATAGAGGCCTTTGCCTGCTGGGTAGGGGCCTTCACCACCTTAGGTGCGTCCCGGGCCTTCTCCTTCGGGGGAGGGGCGACGCCTCGCTCCCCCTCTTCTGAGATCGGACGGGCTTCTCCCGAAGCTTACCCGGGGTCTCGGACTTCCTCTTCCCCGAACCGGAGCGCTGGCTCGTGGTTGACGGTGCCGGGGAAGGTGCGCCCTGCCTGGCGACCGAAGAGCCCGACCTTTCGGCGCTCCCGGAGCCAGCGGACTCGCAGCGCTTGGCCTGGTGTTGGGCCCCCGTCGCCGGGGCGCCCGCACAGGACTTAGAAGCCCGCTCGGACCCTTTCTTCTTCTTCTCACCCATTGAGCCCTTCTCCAACCAGCTGGCGAGACGGGATCGACGGTCCCTCATGGTCCGCTCCGCCAAGTTCTTGCAGAACTGGCAGTCCTTCTCTACATGAGTCTTGTCCCCATGAAGACAGTAGAGGCATCGCGAATGTTCGTCTTCCTTAAACACATTCTGCAGCCCGCATCCAGGGCAGCTGCGAAAACAGTTTGAGTCCGGGCGACGAACTCGCATCCTGGGCCATCTCGAAGTAGGCCGCGAATCTTCTGGAATCCTCCAAGAAGTTGATTGGACGAAATCTTCACCCTTGAGGGGCGTAAGAAAATCCTGCAACGTTTAGCCGTTAACGGGAGTAGAAACGGTGGAGCTTGAGGCTCGATTAACCGAAAAAATGTGAAAATTCACCTGAAAAAGCGCGAAACACGCAGTAAAAGCTCGAGAGCTAAGCACGAGGACTCCCAACACTTGAACGTGCGGTAAAAATCTGAAGATGGCTGCCAGAGGCGGGGCTTGGGTAGAGGGCAGTCATTGGCTGTTGTCAGTATGACGCAGAGATCAGTGATTGGTTACTACTACGAAAGACAGATCAGAAACGAAACTGATACTGATTTTTTCTTTACCGAGGATTCCCAGCCTGACGACGGGGAATATTCATGAGCATGTGAATCCATGCCAGACCCCATGCTGGAGAAGTAAACTATCAGAGCTGTCAAGTTTCCTGTGGCCATGCGTGAGATCACCCAGTCCTGTTTTTTCCTTTGGATTCTGGAACTTGTAGTTTTCCAAAATTTCAAATGGGTAAGAAAAAACTTCAAGTATAAGAATTTCCAAGAAAAAACAGGACTGGATATCTTTCTCGTGTATGGCCATGGGCTGGCCAGAATACTGCCCCACAGGAGAATTAGTGACAATTTCCAATGCCCTGTTATGCTATTCAGTCTGATATAGCATGAAGTCTACAATGTTCACGCTTTGGAGTTTTAGGATCTGTAAGAGGTGGGGTATGGGGCTAACTTAAGAGCAGGATAAGGTTATTTTGTTTCAAAGTTGATATCTGTATATCTCTGTGGTATCTCTTTTTATATATTTTGTGAGTTGTCTGGGGCAGTGGTTAGTGTATGTGCTTTAGGAACATTGTGTCTGATTTTGGTGGCTGCTGGAGTGGGGTTTAAGAACTGTGGAGAGTTACGTTGATGTATTTGTGATGGGCTACTGGGCTATTTAGGGACATTTGTTATGGGCATGTGTGGTGTGCATTTCATTGTGTAACCTTTGTTGTTCTGGGCTGGGAGGAGCTGTGTGTGTGTAGACAAGTGTGGTTTTTTAAGGTTGGATGTTGAATGATTTCAGGCAGTACTACCAGATCATGCTCAAGAGGCCACCTAAAAACAGAGGATTTGGAAACATCCGAGTTGGCATTTGCTTACATCACTGCAAAACCGCCTTTCTCCAGATGTTATTCCTTGTTATGCCATTATATTTAATATTGGAAACACTGTTAATCTAAGTGTTTCTAAAACACCGTCCGCTGATTCTTAAAATTCAAATTGGGGTCTTGGCGGGTAGCTCGCCCCAGGCAAGGTTTACCCAGCTGAGCCACCAGCTTCGCTAAGGGAAACAGGGGGCTCAGTGATCTAATCTGCTGTCCTCCTTTCCCCAACCTCCCCTCGGGCGTTTGCCAGCTATTTGCTCAGCCTGTTTTCTTTCTTCTTCCCTGAATGGACACACTGCCCTCGGGACATCAGAGTGGCTCCATCTCTGCAGAATACACTGCTTTAATGGATCATATCTTGCCGCTGGTTGACCGCTGTTATAGCACACACACACACACACACACACACACTGACACACAGTGCTCCTCTAGTTCACACGCCCGCTCCGGGTCTTCTCAGTGCTCTTGCTACATTTGCACTATAAAACGCCCACACAAAGACACTGCTGAGAATGGAACCTACAGCACCAAATGCAATCTGCACAGACCTTCCAGAAAAGTACCCAAAGCCAGATGCGAGATGCACAAAAAGGCATTGTGAACCGTGGGTATAAATGGCACACTTGAAAAAGGACACCTACAGCAGATGCAATAGGGACATAATATGGACAATATAATTTCAAAGTGCACACAATGGCAGGTGTCCATCACCAGTCAATGACAACAGGAAACATCTGAGCAAATTGCCCATGAAGGCTCGAAACCAGGAGTGAACTTAACTGGTCCCTGGTGTGTGCTTCTAGAATATAAATGTCCCTTTACATTTCTTAACACAGAATGGTCTCTCACTGGTAAATAGCTCCCACTTTAAATGCTCTGCCAGAAGAAAAAAAGTGATAAGCAGTCATTAAGGGCTCCCTCCCATTCCCCGAGCACCGTCTGCTGCTGGGAGGTGGTATTTGTCTTTAAAGAGTCTGGGGTAGGGCTGGGCGTGATATAGAGTTCTGGAGATATATCTATATATATCAATATCGATGAAGGATGAGACAATATCGTTGACATCCAGATATGAAAAATTACCTTCATGGTTGGGAAGCCCGGCATCCGCAGGCGGGCCGGAAAAGAAGGGTTCAAAAGATAGGTGTCACTTTAACAAAAAATTAAAGGCGTAGAGCCTACGTCACACGTGCGTCCCTCCATGCACCGGGCCCATACCTCACCCCTACGTCTCCAACGTTCCACACCCAGTTCCTGTGGTTCCACCGATGGCAGTATAATTTTAAGTATATGCTTACTATAGGGGATGGCTGGGTGGGTGTTATGAAGGAGGGAGGGAGAGAGAGAGAGAGAGAGAGAGAGAGAGAGAGAGAGAGAGAGAGAGCCTGGACTAAGAGAACCTGAATCACCATGAAGGTAATTTATTAATGTATCTTTCGTCCTTGCTCTCCCTCCTTCCAAACTGGTTGGGACCAGACTAAAAAGGCTTAGAATAAGTAAGGGTGGAGGTGACAGCATGTACGGAATACAGGCAAACAGTTGCAGAGCACCTCTTGGCCAAATTATTCATTGTTTCTAGAGGATGTATCCATAGCATAGTGCTTGCAAAAGGCAAGAGGTTAAGCACAGGTAGCAGTTCTACAGATGTCTACAATGGGAACATGCCTGGTGAAGGCTACAAACGCTGGCTTCGCTCTTGTGGAATGAGCCTGAAGTCTCTGCAGAGTCGCAAGCCATTCCATATCACAAGCCTTGGAGCGACAGGAGACAACCTATCTGGCGATGGAAGCTTTAGCTTTATTGCGAGGAGATGGACCACTGTAAGTAATGAAGAGCTGGTCTGCTTTCCTGAATGGTTTGGTCATTTCTAGATAACATTTTAGAGTTCTTACAACATCTAGGTTATGTAATTTCTCCTCGACCACAGAAGTATGCGGCCTAGGAAGAAAGACAGGGAGACTTATTTTGTGATTCAAATGAAAATCGCAAACCACATTCGGTAGAAAGGAGGTGACCGTACAGAGGACTACTTTATCCTTAAGAAAAATATATAAGGTTCCTTCGAGAAGAGAGCTTGGAGCTCTCCAATCTTTCTAGACGATGCAATGGCCACTATAAATGCTGTTTTCCAAGTTAGAAATTCTAATTTGCATGATGCCATAGGTTCAAATGGTTTTTGCATTAGAGCTGACAAAACTACGGTGAGATCCCACTGAGGTGGAGGTTAAAAAATACGGGAATGTAAATGTAGAAGGCTCTCAAAGCCTATGAATGGCTTTGTTTGAAAGAGAGAAAGATGTTCTCTGTTTCGGTATGCTCCAATAGCCAATAAGTAATGTATGCAAGAGTCTACTTTGACACCTGCGGAAACTAGATCAACAAAGGCTCTAGAGGATTAAGGTCACGGTCTAAGGACCAGTGACAGAACCGTAACCATTTGCTACAATATTGCTTCTTAGTAGAAGCTTTTCTGGAACCTGACATGATGGTTATATTTTGCTCTGACAATTGTAAGTGCGAGAAGGCTAGTTTTTCAGGAACTAGGCCTTCAAGTTCAGAAATTGAGGGGAGGGATGAAGAACCTGCCCTTTGTGTTGAGTCAACAGATCCCTCGATGATGGGAGGTCTAATTTGGAGGTCCCTGCTAATTCCAGGAGGTCTGGAAACCAAATCTGGCGAGGCCAGAATGGAGCTATAATAATCATTGTTAGATTCTGTGACATTTTGAATTTGAGCAATGTTTTGTATATCAATGGGAAAGGTGGAAACGTGTCAAGTGCTAGGTTCAACCAATCGAGGTGTAGAGCAACTCCCATGGACTGAAGACCCTGACTTGACGTAAATGGAGGGCATAGAGAGTTGTGCTGGTTGGAAAACGGGCCTACTGATTGATGGCATATCGACTTTCCTACTGACTGTTTCAGCTCACACTCATGCGGAGCAGGCTGTAACCTGCTCAGTTTGTCTGCTAGGACCGTCTTCTTTACCTCTAGATGGGACGCCAACAAGAAAATGCGATTCTGGATGGCCCAATAACAAATCTTCTCTGCCAGGAGACACAGGGGAAGGGAATGAGTACTCGCCTCCTGGTTATTCAGAACATTTCAGTGGTGTTGTCCGCTAGACCTTTCACCACCTTTCCTTGAAGTGAGGGAAGAAATGATTTAGAGAGAAAAATATGGCTCTTAGTGCCAGGACATTTATGTGGTCCCTTTTATCTTGCGGAGACCAAAGGCCATGTGCTGTTAGATTTAGACAATGGGCTCCCCAACCGTACTCGGATGAGTCTGTTGTAATAACTATTTAGTGAAGAGGAGGCTGAAAAGGAGTCCTGGTTCTCTGGGGAGTTCTACCAGGTTAATGAGTCCTGAACCTGCTTCGGAATTTGAATTTCCCGAGAATGCAACAGTTGGTTCCAGTTGCAGGAAAGATGCCACTGGACTGGTCTCATACAGAGTCTTGCAAAGGGAACTAGGTTATACAAGAGGCCATTATCCACAAGAGCCTTTGAAACCAACAAGCTGTTAGAACAGGATGTGTTTTGAACTTTAAGATGGCTTGTTGAATTGCTTCCACTCTTTTCAGGGGAGGGAAGGCTCTGTGTAGAGTAGTATCTATAACTGCTCATAGAAACTGGATCCTTTGCGAAGGGATGGGTTTGGATTTTGCCACGTTTATGGAAAAACCTAGGTTGAAAAGAGTGTGGCATGTTAATTGCTTCTTTTGGGGCAATTCCTCCGGAGACTGGACCTTGAGGAGCCAGTCGTCTAGGTAAGGATAAAGATGTACTGTCCTTAACCGAAGGTAAGCTGCCACTGTTCCCAGAACCTTTGTGAATACCCTGTAAGCAGAATTGAATCCGAAGGGCAGACACGTGAACTGGTATCAAGACCTTCCTATGGTGAACCTCAGGAACTGAGGGCGATCTTTGAAGATGGGAATGTGAAAATAAGCATCCTGCAGATGTATAGATGCCATCTAATCGTTCCGAAGAAGAGAGGCTAGAATCTGAGGAATGGTCACCATATGTAAGGTATTGATTAACAGAAACTGTTGAGTTCTGAGAGGTTTCAAATTGGCCGGATCCCGCCGGCTTTTTTGGTGTAAGAAAGTAATGAGAATAAAACCCACGACCCAATTCCTTTTGAGGAACCAATTCTATTGCTCCCAAGGAAAGGAGTTTTTAGATCTCTTCCAGGAGCGCCAGGGAGGATGTTTGGAGGAGAGGATGGGAGAATAGCCAGAAGGGAAGACGGTAAACATGTTGAATAATATTCAGGACCCAGTCCTCTAGATTAATGCCTTTCCAATGGGGAAGAAAGTTGGACACCCTTCCTGCTGCTACCGGGGATGTATGCTCCTTGATGATAGTAGGAGCGGAAGGTATGTACATGCCCCGAAAGAAGTCAAATAGACTTCTTTTGTTCTTGTGGAGAATTTGAGAATAGGGGAAGGCCCAGACTTCAATTTAAGTCTATATCTTATCTTTTTAGAAGAGTAATACCATTTTGTGGAAGTGGCAGGACCACTATTTCCTTTAAGACGTGGCTTGGAGGATTTAAAGTTTTGGTAATACGGTTGTTTCACTGAAATTGTAAAGGGATTTAGCACAGTGACACTGGCTTTACATTTATGAAGGACCTCATCAGTGGAGGGATCAAAGGTCGGAGAGGAATGAGGCCAACCAGGCCAGTGCCAGGCCCGTGATGCCAAGGGAGCAGAACCAATTTGTCAGGGTGGCATGATTGACCATGGCTATGGCAAAGGAAAGATGAGAACGGATTGGAGAGTTGGAATTAAAATTTGAGAGCAAGTCTTCACGCGTGTTCAGCAGAGCAGTTTCCGTTCCTCTGGCTGCTCTGAAGCCAGACTGTAGGGAGTGGAGACAACCAACAGATTTAGTGTGTTGGAGCAGTTGAGAGATGACCGGCTTCTCCAGGAGTTTGCCCGGGAAGGGGATACTGGATATAGGATGGAAGTTAGCCAGGCAGGAGCGGTCGGCAGAGGGCTTTTTGAGGAAACGATGCACAAGAGATTGCTTGAAGTGTAGCAGGAAAGAGCCAGTGGAAAAGGAGTGATTACAGAAATCGGCCAAGGATGGCGCAAAGGAGGCAATGTTGTCCTTTCTAGTTCTGGAGGAGCACGGGAGCACCTGTTTGGAGGAGACTTTAATAGAGAGCTAATGGCTAATTACCCTTACCTATAGAGTCCCCCAGCAGCTTTGCAGGATTTGAAGGGTTTGTTTTTTTCTCCTGCTAAGAGTGTGACTCCTTTTCACACTCTTAGGCATATTTGCTATGTGTGTTCTAGGCTATTTTTTGTTTAATGTCTATGGGGTTTATCTCACTCCCATAGGAACCATCCTTATCCACATGTGTTACACAGCACCCTCCGTGCAGTGACACAGGGGTGTCGTAGCGACCACCAAACATAGACCCCATACCCTGGGACTGACTACTGTCTCCCAGGGCATGTAAAGTCCCCATTGACTTTACTAGTCAATCTTTATTAACAAAACCAGTACAACCCATCTTACTATGGAGGTACTGGCAAGGGTTAATAATTTTTCCCTTATGTTCATTTTCAAGAGGGTACCGTAGAGTCCCTCTCTCAAAGGTTTCTGGCTGGTGGCAGTGGTTACTACCAAAAATATTCCACCGCGAATATTTCCCTATGGGATTTTCCCATTGTTCGAGGCTACCACATTTTCTAACAGCCTCTAACATACAGCCGGTTTATTTTGATATTAACTTTACTTCGGTAGGTTTTATTTGCCAGAACTTTAATATAAATTCTTTCTCGTGTCTTTCTCAAAACTCCTAACCTAGGTCGGGGATCCTTTGTTCGTCCTTTTGGCGGGCTTCTGCCAAGAAGCCCTCCTTTCGGTGCCACTGAGTCTGGGGTGGATCCATTGTGTGGGAGGGGGAGTAGGACCCCTGGACAGGGTTGCCTCAGCAACCCATGTCGCACTCTGCCCTGATAGGCTGGAGGGTCCCCCGCCAGGATGACCCCTCTACTGTGTGAGTGACAGCTAGGCTGTATGAATCTTTTTACATAAAAGCATGGTCCTGAGGACTGGAAGAGCAAGACGTTGCCACTAGAACTAAGAAGCCGAAGAGGAGAGAAGCCAAAGACATCTGCAACGACTGAACCACCGGTGAAGCCCTGCTGCAGCATCTCAGCACTTTTCTCCACACGACGAGAGAAGATCTTCATCTGCAAGAGCCTTCTTCCCTTGAGCTGGTGGGGCCAACCAGTTTGCCAATCGCCTTCCTGGACCTGCCTTGGTCGAATCGCCAGTACCCTGTACTCAGAGACCGGATAGCCAGGCACCCGTCCACACGGACCGCGATTTAAAGGAGCGTACCGTTTATTCGTTGGGCAGCACCGCAGCTGTTTTCATCCCTGGGCAGTGCAGTAACTCGAACCTTCCTCCACGACGAGAGTCCCACTTCCTCTGCTGGATCACCCGAACTGCAGGAACTGCCAGGAACAACCGCCACCGCAGGAGCCTCTTCTACATTTCAAGGTACATTGTTCCTTCCACCAGGCCGCTCTTTTCGCGTGGTAGTGCTGAAGGTGTTTTAAATCCTTTACCTAACTGTTGGGTTGGCCGTCCCTATCATCTAACATTGTCTTTCACCTTCTGCATCCACCTTTTCGAATCGTTAACCAAAGACTTGACTGCAGCTACAAGAACATTTTGCTCCTGGGCCCTTTGCCCTGTACCACTGACTCTGGCACAGGCCTACTGACTGGCTACATTTGTTAGAACTGCCTTCTCTAGATTGCTTCTCAACTAGAACTGTGTTGGTGCACCTACTTCTTATAACCACCTCTTTCTTCACATTTTTTAAACTTGTGAAGTGCCATTTTGCTCGGTTTTCATTTAAATATTATACAAACTAAAGTACTGCCTTGCGTAAACTTGTTCACAAACTTATGGGAAGTGTTGCTAGGGTGTGTAAGAAGATATTCCTGTACAACCTGTGCTTTTCCTCCCTTGTGAGAAATTGCTAGAGTGCCATTTGTGTTTGGTTTTCACTGTGCCATTTTGCTCAGTTTTCACTCTTGCTCAAACTTGTCTACAATTTAACGAGTTGTGTATACTTTTCTTGACTGATTTTTACCTGCTTTAATAACTGTCATTAATGTGTTGAACTAGAAGTGTGTAACATAAATATATATATTCTTTTTAATACAAAGCTTTGGTCAATGTTTCCTTGTACCCTAGTATTGTGGTCCTATTGTGTAAACCCTGAATACTGCTCATCTCCCTCTTGATATAAGTCTGACTGTTTAGCCACAGCTACCAACTAGATCTTTGTGGTACAGACTGATCCCAAAAGGGATTTATTGCTCATACCTGCAGTCTTAATCTTCTGTAATGCTCCCTAAGGGAACTGCACAGGATTCTGCCTAACAGCACTTGTCTAGAGTCCTCATCCGGTGCTATGGGTGATAAAGAGGAGAGTAGGAGGGAAGGGTAGTGGGGGGCCAAGGGAGGCCTGAGAGCTGGGAAGTGAGGGGAGGAGAGTGAAGACAGGATGTCCTGAGTTTTGGTTAAGAAGTGGGAGGCCAGTGAAGTACAGAGGGGCAGGGATGGCAGGGTAGAAGTGGAGACTACAGTAGGATTGGCGAGTGCCTTGCAGATTTTAAACAGTTTGACCCCGTTAACAGTGGCCCCAGAGATGCAGGCTTGGAAATGGGCCCTCTTCTCAGAGCAGATGGAGTCTGTATTGCCTTTGGAGCAAGCGGCAGGCCAGTCTGTCAGAGGATGTACTTGATGCCCACTCAGTAACTCTGCAATTGCGTTTCAGAGAGGCTAGGTCAGAGTCATACCTAGTGTTGCACTTGGCGGCAGGCTTGATGCGGATCCTCATGACGGGGGCAAGGATGTCCATGGTGTTGGTGATAGAGAGGTGAAGATTAGCAAGGGCAGAGTCTGTGTGGGTGTCAGAAGCAGGAGTGGGAGGGGGAATGAAAGTGGCGGTAAAAGCAGCAACTGGCACTCACTTCATCGATCGAATGATGGTCAGTCGAATGACGGAGAAGGAGACTGGCAGTGCAGGCAGAGGCTTAGCCGGGGGACCAAAGAGATCCATGTGAGAGGACAGGAGAGCATGGTCAGACCAGGAGAGAGGTGTAATGCTAGGATTAGAAATGGGGATGTCTGTTGAGATGAGAGCATCCAAGGTATGTCCGGCTGAGTGCATCAGACCGTAGGGATGAATGGTGAGGGAAAGAAAGTCACAGAGGCTGCAGAAGAGTTCAGTGGACAAATCAGGAGCGTCGAGGTGAATATTAAAGTCTCAGAGGAGAAGCTTAGAGGTGGAGGCGAGAAGAAGTCAGGTCAGACCACTCGGACGAAGAGGGATAGGGCTAACTGAACAGGGCTCCTTTAGATGGCGGCAAGAGTCAACGAGAGGTTGGAGAGCCACTAAGCCTGCAGACGAGGCATTTGAACGAAGAGTAAGTCTGAGTGGGAATGATAGTAGCAGGGTTCCCATTCCGAGAAGATCATGGCCACTCCGCCCACAGACCGGTTAGGCCTGAGCTTAGAGAGGATCTTGTAACCCTCAGGGAGTAGTGTGTCAAAAGCAGTGACAGAACTGGCAGTGAAACGCGTCTCAGTGAGAGCAAGAGCGTCAAGGTCAAAGTCTTCAAGAAGGAAACAGATGTCATAGGATTTTTTAACGGCAGAACGCAAGTTGAGGGTAGCTAGGTGAAGCTGGTTGCCACTTTGAAGGTCTTCTGAGGAGGGGGTACAGGGATGTGGTACACCCGGTGTTGGTGGTGGATAAAGGGCCAGGGGGATGGCAGATGGAGGAGTGGCAGGAGAAGCGAGGAAGTTGATGAGTGACGGAAGACACCTATCGAGAAGGAGGAGGGTGGGCTGTGAGTCCTGGGCCATTCTGGTAGACATTAATGATGCATCTAGAAGATTGGAAGTGTGAATACTTCCCATCTGGCACCACTATTAACTGGTGAAGAAGAGAAAGTGGAAAGGACTGAGACCATATGGGGAGTCATTGGGTCTGGAGAAGGAGCGACAAAGAGGAGGTCACTGACAGCGTGCCTGGAAGAAGTGTTGACGTAGGTGTCAGCAAGGGGCAGGCCTGGGTTGGAGACCAGGAGAACATTCTTGAATTTTTTTCAAAATTTTGAAAGAGAGGTAGGAAAGGAGATAGAGTAGCAGAAGAGTAAATAGGTGAAATGGAGAGCTCCATGGAGGGAGGGGGCAGATGGATGGAAGGGGAGGGCTGGGGGGAGGGCAGGAGAAATGCACAATTCACGATGAACTCCCAGGTGGCCTAGAAGCAAGACAGGCGCAGACTAATCGGCTGCAAGACACCACACAGGTCACTACATGGGTATTTTGCTGCTTCAGCAGCAGAGGAAGGCGACTCAGGAGGGAGTAACACTTCTACAGAGCATGCGAAAAGAGTCCACACATCAATGAGGGCACATTTGACGGATATTCCATTGTCACAGTCTCCTAGCACTCTTCAAATTTCCACTGTAGCTGGCTGTGCAATAAGGGTTTTCTCTCAAGGCTCTCTGAATAAAGGTACATTTCCAAGGGCCTACAGTGCTCTCTGCCACAGGCACCACATGAGCCTCTTGGTTGTGGTAATTCTGTGTTTCTGCTCTAGTCAGACCCCCATGATGAGGCCCGGCCTGCCCCTGCAATCAACGCACACACAGGGTTTCATATGGGCAGGGCTATTCACCGACTTCTTGGGAGAGGTGTGCCCTCACTCTGTTAACCGGGACTGCTCCCCTCCTCCCACCCACCTTCCAGAACCAAGAATACTTTGACGCTTTGCCAGATTGCTGATTGCTGTAAGCATAGGCAAATTGATAATAAGCGGAACTGCTCCGAGAACTCAGCTTCGAAACAATGGAGCTCATGCTGGCTGGGGCAGTTCAATCCTTGGCACACCACTACTTCTCTGGAACCAGTGGTTTGTCAGGCTAGTCCAAAATAAACCGGGGTGGGAACGCCTCTTTGTCTTCCTCTCTGGTACCTCCTCACGGCCATGGCTCGACCACACCATCCGGAGCCTCTGCATCACCCCGCAGCACTCCCATGCCCGGCCAAACCTCGATGCATCCAGGACCTCAACTATGGTGTTTGTGAAGCTAATGGGGCACTCACACGGGGGCAGAAGGGGACTAGGCATTTTCCCCTCTACGTCCGACTTCTCGCCTCGGCTGGGCCCATATCGGGCGAGCTCTATGGGACAGTCTCCATATCCCCCACGGACCTCTTGGTGGCTATGGCACCATCTTGGTCGGCCAGGACAGCCTCCGTAGCCCGCCTACGATCACTTGTGCAGCTGGTCCGTCTACATTCACCGGACCCAAGATTTCTCCTGCTGATACAATGCACAGCACCGATCCCCGCCTTCAAACCAGTTTCTATGTTCGCTGTGCACCACCACTGTCACCCTGAGCAAACTTCGGGTGTCTATGCCTTGCAGTCCTTTGCAGTCGCCCTTCTCTTCGCCCCTCTGCCTCCACCAGCCTCTAATTTACAGGCTCTTCCGAGCGACTCCTCTTCACTTTTCAGGGCCAGTCATTATCTCTCCCCTGTCCACTTCCAGATGACAGCTTCTTGCTGACGTGTGACAGTGTTTTGGGGGAGGATTTTGTTCCCAATAAAGTGACCGGTCGGGAGCCTTTGCTTGTTGCATCTGCTCAGCCCGCCATTTTGTTGCACAAGATTAATCCTAACAAAAGACTCCTTAGTGACTGTAGGGGGCAAGATGATTTGTGCCAGACTTGTGTTGAGCTAGGAGAATCCTCAAAAATGTGACTACGGTAATGAGACCTCGGCCGCCTCGAGGCAAGTCACCACCATCAATGAATCATTCTATTTGAATCTTTCGGTTTGTCTGGCCGCATTGTGGCTGTTATGTATGTGGACTGAGAAGTTGCCCTGTTTTGGAAATATTGGGAGTGAAAACTACATCTAGTTACGGGAAAATCCCTCTGTTCATAGCATTTGCCTGCAATGTGCCCTAAAGACCTAATGGTCCCATGTTCTTTTTTGGCCTTCTCCAAGAACCTGTAATTGTAATAGTATTCATTAGTACCCGGCGAGTGTCAATGAGATGGTAAAACGCAAGATCATTGGCCCTCGCCAGGCTTTACCTGCCCAAGAAGACTCCTACCTCTGCAGCATCCGACTGGCCACCATGAAAAGGGAGAAGGGACTACATGCAAGTCCCTTCTCCCCGTTCCATAGCGGCCATTTTCTTTGCTTTTTTTTCTCATGTCTAGAAACGGTTGCATCGCTGTTTCTCGAACCAGACCAGTTATGGCCCCAGGGGCATTATCCGACTGGCGATGGCCCCTCACCACGGGTCATATTGCCTAAATCGAATATTTGTAAAGAGGCCCTAAAGAATTGCTGACCATAGAGAGACATTGGACTTCGATGTAGCATTGGCAAGCCCATCATGGTCCGGTGCATTCAATTGTTTCGACCTCAAAATTAACTATTTAATTTCAGCATAATTCATCACTACAGAGCCCGACCATTTGTTATCATAACACAAAGGTAAGATTTCTTTTCTCACTTTTGCATGAAGATCAACTGGTTGAGACTGACGGGACTTTTAAAAAAAAAAAAAAATGTTTTTATTGTGCTTATTGGTTAAATACAAACCATTTGCACATTTTTTTAGGACAGAAAAACATTAAAACAGTATTGACCTTTGTGTATCAGGAGCCTTCAGCAAACGTCAAAAGGTTGCAACATCTTTCTTGACCACTGCTGCCAGCATGGCTTCGGCATCAGTTATAAAGAGAATGGCCCGGTGTCCCTTTATCCAATTTCTATAACTTGTTTTCAACCCAAGGGCTTCGGATTTACAATAAGGGTCACTTTTATTTAAATTAGTTGGTGACCTATGCAAGAGCACTTTTCTTACTTCAGAATCAAAAGAATATTTCTCAATATTTGTTTTAAATTGAAAAGATCGAGTTTCTTTCAGAACAAATCCATTCTAAAGTAGTTTTTGAACGGGAAGGTCATAGAAAAAGGGTAAAACACAAATATCTAGATATAGATTCACCAAACAAAATTACATTATTAAAAATGCAAGCTAGTGCTGGATTCCATATCAACTTGTGGTCCCTAGGATGTACCTCCATGATAAGATAGGGGCATACATTTGACACCAGTACAAGTCCAGATCTAACGAAAGGGCTAAAAGACAATGATCACTTGTTTCCATATAAAGTACTGAAAACGCTGAACATATAATCTAAGGTTGATTTAGAAAGTGTACCAGCACCGGTAAATTTGGGGGGAATATCGGCCATAACATCCCTATTTATCAAAGACAGGCCTCAAAGCTTAAATTCTTCTCTAATGTGCAGCCATCTTTCTCTTACCAATAAGGAAGTGCCACACTGCCCGATCGGCAGCCATTCACTGTTAAAATCTCCAAGAATAATGCCACTAGCATTCTCACACCATTCATTCGCAAATAAAGCAGAAATAACTTCCAAAAATTATAATTTACTTGCAAATACCAGGGCAACTTATAATGTACTACCAGAGCAAAGTTACTTGGGCAGTAAACTACAGGATACCTTTAAAGCACCAGAAATTCAAATGTAGATCGGGAGGTACAGCACACATGGGTGTATTCCTAGTGAGGCCTCTGGGTGGCACCTACTAGGGGAAAAAAGGTTGGTGAATCAGTACAGGAAAAAATAAAACTCTTAGGGGACTTTGGTGGGAAAACCAGTGCTTTGGTTACAGCAAAAAAGGGGAAAACTTGCATTTTAGAATTTGGCGGGTGAGGGGGTATAACAGGTTTTGTTTTGCATTCATTCTGAGGCAGCACAATAAATAGCATCAGCAAACCATTAAGCTCCAAATTAAAATATTTAGGTGTCAAATCTTTGCAATTAGTGCATTGTTTAATAGATGCAGGCTGGGCAAGTAAATAAAATCATTTGGTCCTTTGAGGTATAGTTCTCATGCTCACGAAAGATGGCAAAAATCCATCTAAAACAAAAAAACATCTCCTTTACTGAAGTGAAATTGTTGATGCTAATAGGATCTGTGTCAGTTTCTCCAGCAGAGCTACTATCTACCATCTAAATAGTAGAACAAGCACACTATCCACTAGTTAAAAAGGACAGTTGGCTAGGCAGATGGCAAAAATCCATCTAAAACAAAAAAACATCTCCTTTCCTGAAGTGAAATTGTTGATGCTAATAGGATCTGTGTCAGTTTCTCCAGCAGAGCTACTATCTACCATCTAAATAGTAGAACAAGCACACTATCCACTAGTTAAAAAGGACAGTTAGCTAGGCAAACAGACAAACTATGCAGTCATGAGCGAACCGAGTGTTACTGGATCTCTTCTGATATATTCATTTACACTTGGCCCTCACCCCCACCAGCCATCAACGCCAGGAACCTAGGTGTCATACTGGACTTCTCTCTAGCTTTCAAAATTAACCTGATCTGTAAAAAGCCAATCCGTAAACCTAGGGGCTAAAATGTAAAACTTATCCCGAAGACACATCAACGTCTAGACCAACTAAAGATCTTGGTCTTCCCAAAAAAGTATTATTTGTATTTTATAGAATGCAAAACTAGCTGGAATTCATTGCAAGGAACAGGACACTAATCTGCTTATTAATCAAGTGGTAGTAAGCATACTTGAAATAAGATATTTTTTACTACACCAGAAGCTGGTTAACAGCTACATTTAAGCAATTACATTCCTGAAAATTGCTTAAAAGAGACTCAAGGTGGGTGTGTTTTGGGCAAGGGGGAGCATTAGTCGATGAGCGGCAAGTGGCACTAGAAAGACCCACAGATGGTGCCACTATTATTGTCCCATCTTTCGATCTCCACTCCCCATTGCAATAGTTTCAGCTTATAGGCAATGCTTACAGCACAGCTGAATAGCCAAAAGTAAGAAGGAGCTATTCTGTTATGGGGCATGATTCAGGACAGATTAGTCTGAAGAGTTGAGCTCGACCCATGCCATCCAAAATAGACATGTTTGGGAATGAGGTTATCTTGATGTGTAACAAAAAAGTGAAGAATTATGATTTGACAAAATCCAGTCACTGCAAAAGCCACGTCCCTTCAGAACAAAAATATATGGCCATCATGATTCTTTTTTATCTGGGGTGTCATTTAGTATAAGACCATCCCTAAAAGGAGGCACTATCATGACAAGAAGCAGAGTTTGCAACCGGGCTACCAATTCCCTACTTAACCTGGGAGTTCGCACCCGTACTATGTCAAACCATTGAACGAAATTCTGGCGCATGATAAGACAATGCTAAAACCAAACAGGACTGCAAGGAAGGCCTTCTGCTACATCTTGCCAAGAACAGTTTGACGACAAAGCTCAACCATTGTCTAAGGGCACCAGACTTCAAAGGATCAGAGAGATAAAGAACTGTTTCCAGTGCATCGTTGCGTGAAAACTCCCTTATTGAATGTTATATCTGTTAAACTGTAGCTAGCCATCTCCTTTTGCTCTGATAATGATCTCCATGACTGTTCAGCCATTGTTACCACTAGGTGAGGACGGAAAGAACAGTCTATACACTTCAAGATGAATTTATAGTTTGGCAACAAAAGTATTTTTGATTTATACAGAGTAGCCATGGAGATCATTTTGACACATGCAGATTGGTTTAACAAATGTTTTCTGAAGATGTAAAAAATAAAGCCGGGCTTCCTATACTCAGCGTGCAAAATCTGAACTCGCTATTAGCCACTGGTCAGTGATAAATGCAAGTAAGAAATGGTCTTCTAAGTGTATGCGTAGAACTCAGGTGGTAAGAAGTAGCTTGCAACATGAAACCTTTACCCCTACTATAGTGCTAAGGAGCCTTTACCAGACAGATTGCTCATTTGCAGCAACAGTGAACTAAATAATGTTCCCTCAAATCTTACTCTTGCACTGCAATGAACTCACAAATGATCCATAAGAGCCATTCAAGTGTAATTCTCCATATAACAAATTGTTTAGCCTAACTATGAAAGTTGAAGGAAGGGCAATTCAGTTCTCGATATCCAGCCCCTAAAAATTCTATATTACTAAAACATACGCATGCAGAAGATGGTCTCTGGAAGTAATGCCAAACTATCCAAATGTTTTTTACAACACTACTACTGCTGTGGGAAGAGTACATCATTGCTACAGATCTTCTCCCAATCCCAATGTGTAAAAAAAAAAAAGGTTCTGATCCTTAGTGGATATTAATGGTAGCTGTTACCATATCTGAAAGTATTACCTTTTTCTTCGATTTCATGTTTAAGAATTTCAAGATCCATTGTGAGCTCCTCCACCTTCTCCTTCAGTGAATCAACTTCTTGTTGGAGAGACTCGCCCCGTTCCTCAGCCATTTCCTTGTCCAGAGTTGCCATTTCAATGGCATCTGCAGTGTCAGCCATTTCTTCCATGTAGCGATCCTTAGCTTCAATGGCTTCTTTGGCTTCCTATATACCCAAGAAAAAAAGATACTTTCTTCAGAACAACATTTGTATTTGGTTTGTGGTTGGAAGTTAATACGGAAAAGATGTATTATTCCAAAGGTTCATATCAAGCAGTCAACATGTTAGTTATGCCTCATTGTACTTTGAAAACAAAGCTGTCTGAGAACCCCGGAACATTTCCCTCTAGTTCCTCAGTTCAGAAATGCCCCGCTGTATTGAAATATAACCACAAAATATCTTTTTGTTAGGGTAACCCAAACTACTAGTTACACCAACAAACATAAGCGGTTTACAAACCGCCACAAACACACACAGCATACAAGCTTGAGTTACCCTTTGAAAAACTGGAAATTTGGCTTAATTTAGAATATATCCCCAAATAAAGTAGTCCATCTAGGAAAATAATCTGATAATTATGGCAAACAAGGGAATAATCCAGATGGTCTTTCTAATCGTGAATGAAAACAAGAGAAATATACTTAATGAAAGGATTCCAAAAAAGCATGTACTTTGTGCAATTTTCAGCACAAGGAGTGTGAAATACATGTAGGCCGAAGTTGACATAGGTCATGATAGAAGGCCAATGTTGATTTGTATTAGGATTTGATTTTTCAATGGATAGTAACATTCACAAATGAAAATTCATATTCTGATTTAAATCCATACGGTATTCATTCTGAATTGGATTACTTGTTTTCGGAATTGCTACTATTGTGTCCTTTGGAAAGTGGAGTTATTATTCCTGAATACACAGAGTTTGTATGAATAACAGGCAATAGGGAAGAATGTTTTATAGTCTGTATATTACTAAACGTTCTTATTAAAGTAATAGCACTGAACAGTTTAAGTTACATATTAGCATTCAGTGACACATCTACACAGGTGGTTGCTTTTGTTCAGCTTGCAAACTGAATTTGTAGCAGTCAATAGGAGTCATCTATTGCCTAGAGCGCAGTGCTGTTTTTAGACCTTGGTTTTCAAAATCACCTCAGAAAACTGTGTACGTGTGACATACAGAAGAGGAAAAGAAGGTTATTGCTTGTTTGTTGCATCAGGCTCTCTAAAAGAAGAGACTTTGAATGGAAAAGAACCGTTGACAAAGAAGGGCAAGATGTTGAAGTTCTGAACTGCACCCTCGTGCTAAGGAAGCCAGAGACTGTGCTAAGCATGAGTGTGCCGCCTTGTCCCGTGCTGAAAACGTGGGCAAGGGAAGTCTACGGCTTGAATATCCTGACATATGCTCGCCTGAACACTTTTCTTTTGCATAACATTGTTTCCCACACTATTTGGATTTATAGATGAGGATTGGCAATAGGTTTATTAATATAAGCCCTTTTACTTGGACAAGACACCACTAGGACTGCGTTATTATTTGATGGCTGTTGCTTGCTCCCATCTTTAGATTTAGGATTAGATGGGCGTTTTCTTAAACCCAATTGAAGTTCAATCAACACCCTTGAACTGTGGTCACTTGTGTCTGTCTTACTGTTGAGACCATGCCTTCCTTACATGTCTGAATACAGGAATTCAAGCGCTAACAGCCATTTTACATTGAAGTAAATGTGGAAAACTACTAGCTGTACGGCGTTCTGTTGCTTGTCCACTTACACTTATAAAACGAAACAGATGCGTGACAAGTGCTATCAATGTCAGGACGTAAATAAACATGATTTGTATTTATTGTTTATATAGCGCTTTAATCCAAAAGCGCTTTACATTATAACAACAAGTTACACAGAAATATATAACAGTAGAAGCAATTTACAAGACCTGAATCAAACCAATAAAACCGTAGGTAGAGCAATTAACCTGTGAGGGTAAGTAAGGGAAGGAGGAGGGAAACAGAAAGGGCATTAGGGTGAAGATGTAAGGAGGGAGAGGTAAGGGTAAGGGGAAAGGAGCGGGTAGGAAAGGTGAGTAGGGGGAAGATGTGAGGGAAGAGAGAAGTGAGAGGGGATGAGGGTATCAGGGTGGGTAATGGAGGAGAGATTTCAAGGAAGTATGGAAGGAGGAAAAGGTGGGGTTGGAGCAGATAGAGAGGGAGGGAGTTCAAGTGTATGTGGGCTAGGAGCAGAAAGGAGTGGAAACGGGAAGAGGCACATGGGGAAGGGGGGACGGTGAGAAGGAAGAGATCAGCAGATTGAAGTGAACGGGAAGGGGTGTAGAAAGAAAAGAGAGAGGCGAGATAAGGGGGAGCGAGGTCATGAAGAGATTTAAAGACGAGACAGAGGAAATTAAATTTAAGTTGGGAGTGAAAGGGAAGCCAACCAAGGTAAGAAAGCGAGGAAGAAATGGAGTCGTGAGGAGCAAGCAGACAGAGGGTACGGATGGCTGAGTGGTAGAGGGATTTGAGAGGGGCGAGATGAGATGCAGGGAGTCCAAAGAGGATAGAGGAGCATTAGAAGAGGCGAGAGAAGATGAGGGAGGAGATTAAAAGTTTAGTGGCATGGAAGGTGAGAGATGAGCAGACTTTAAGAATGTTGAAGAGAAGGTAGTGACAGGCGCGAGAGAGAAGAGAAATGTGGCGGGAGAGGGAGGAGTGAAAGTGAATTCCTAGATTGCGAACGTGGGAAGAGATAGGGAGGTTAGAGGGGAAAAGTGAACAAAAGGTGGAGGACAGGGAGGGGGAAGTGTGTTGGAGGGAAAGAATAAGATTTCTGTCTTATAGGTGTTGAGGGAAAGAAAGTGGGATGACATCCAATTTTTAATGGCAATAAGAGAGGACGAGAATTTAAGGTGAAGGTCAGGAGAGAAGGAAGAGAAGGAAAGGATGAGTTGGGTATCATCAGCATAGAAATGGTGAGAGATACCGAAGGAAGAGATGATGGGGGAAAGAAGAGAGGTGTAAAGAGAGAATAGGAAAGGGCCAAGAACCGAACCTTGGGGTATGCCGTAATCCAAGGGGAGGGTGGATGAGGTACGACCGCCCCAGGATAAAGCAAAAGAGCGGGAGGAGAGGTAAAAGGAGAGCCAGTTGAGAACAGAGCCTTTGAAACCAAAGGAAGAAAGAGTGTTGAGAAGTAAGGGGTGATCGACAGTGTCGAAGGCAGCGGAGAGGTCGAGGAGGACAACGACAAAGGAGTGCTTATAGTACCGAGCAGAGAGGAGGGAGTTGAGAACATAAATGAGAGCAGTTTCAGGGGAGTGTTTAGGTCGGAAGCCAGATTGAGAGGAAGGAAGGAGAGAAAGGTTAGAAACAAAGGCTGAGAGCTGGGAGTAGGCTCGGCGTTCAAGTAATTTAGTTTGGAATAGGAGTAGAGAGATTGGACAGAAGTTTCTTCAGAATAGGTATAATGGTAGCATGCTTGAATTCGGAGGGGAAGGTAGCTGAGGAGAGACATGTTGAAGGAGGTTAAGTAAGGAATGAGAAGAGGGTAGATCTTTGGGATAAGGAAGGTGGGGAGAGGGTCAGTGGGGGCCGACGCAGGATGGGCATGGAATGGAGAAGGGACACATCAGAAGGGGAGACAGGTGAGAAATCTGATATGCAAGATGAAGGGGAGAGGGGGGGAAGTGGAAGGGGGAAATGGAAGGAGAGCAGAGAATAATTTGGCAAAGAGAGAGAATCTTGTAGGAGAAGAAGTCAGCAAAGTCAGAAGGATAGAGGGTGTATGTGGTTGAGGGGTCAGGGGTAGGCGGGGAGAGAAGATGAGCGGGTTTGAAAGATACAGCGAGGGTGTCATGATCTCTGCTTCCAAAAGGTCAGGGTTTTCCCAACTCCCTTGGAAGCAGATCCATAACCCAGGTTCCGAGTACCAACCAGTCCCAATTGGGACCTTTTGGACCCAGTCCTGGCGCCAGTGGCACCAGGCTCATAAATATGCCCAGTCCCAGCGCTGGAAGCGCCGGGCTCATAATGCTTGGGTGGACTTACCTGCAGCAGACCATGCTGCTTACTTGCCTGCCAGTTGAGCCTCTGATCCTCTTCTGTTTGGAACTACTTTTCCTGTTGGGTGGGGCAGGAGCCACTCCCTAGATTCAGAACACTGGAACTCTTCTGGAAAGCAGGAACTCTTTTCTTACCTAGGCGTGGCTGTGGAAGGAGACACCTAAGCACTACAGGAGGCTATTTAAACCACACCCGATGGATGAATCTTGCTTTGCGTTATTCTGCATCCTCTGCAGCAGAACGCTCATCGTGTCTTCTGCATCTGATCCTGGGCCTAAGGAAAAAGGCTTACCATCCTGAATCCAGTCTTCAGCAACACCTATAAAGACAAGAAAGAACAGGTTAGCATTACGGTCTTCAGTGACAGCTCTTCACTTACCTGGTCCATCGGCTGTCACCAACGCCTCGCGCTGCATTCCGGCATCTGAAAGACAAAGGCTTACCTACTCTTCGTGCGCTCCGGAGGTCTTCACACTGCATCCCGCATCTGAAAGACAAAACAAGGTGCGTTTAAAGACATTGGGGAACTTTAATACTCACGTGCCATTACTCCTTTCCACATCTAACCCAGTGGGTATTCCGGCACCCTGCAGCCGCTCCGAACTTGTACCTGCAAAATAAAAAGACAGTTAGAGCGCATCGTGAAGCAGGCAACAAGCGCTTACTTACGTGCTTCCAGGCGCTTCTATTCATCACACGGGCTCCATCTTCAACTCACTTCAGCCCGTCATCCGCCATCGCCGGAACCCTGCAAAACAAGAAACATCATTACTAAAGACTTTAAAGACATTAGAATTACTCGAAACTTACCGTTCGTGCAGTAAACGACGGACAGCAGTCCTCTGAAGTCAAGAGGCCTGCTCCCCTTATCCAGTGAAGAAACTGGTTACAGCACCCTGCCCCGAGGCAGATGGAGAGCACGGCGTTCACTTACCTAAGGTGAG
Organism: Ambystoma mexicanum; assembly: GCF_040938575.1. Classification (NCBI taxonomy): domain Eukaryota; kingdom Metazoa; phylum Chordata; class Amphibia; order Caudata; family Ambystomatidae; genus Ambystoma; species Ambystoma mexicanum. The sequence continues at coordinate 1,602,659,371 of NC_090937.1, forward strand.
AGCGTTAACCTTTGGGGTTCTACAGGAGAAGAGGAAGGGAAGAAGAGAGAGACATTCAATAACCCAGTTCTTTAATCCCATATTTTCTATCTGCAGACATCTTACCCTTCAAGTCAGACATACAGTGCACAGAGGTCCAGCCCAAAGAGCCAGCCGTGTGTTACACATCACCTTTGCAGATACGGTATACGCCCAGTCAAGACCGGCGCCTCTACGGGAATCAGGTGAGCGTTACAGAGGGTGAGAGGCTTGGAAGTGGAGAAGGTTAGAATAGTAGGAACATTTAGCAGAGCTGAGGCAGAAGTCATCAAGAGAGTGGTAAGAGAAATACGAGGTTTGATTGGATAGCGAGGGACATTTGAGCCAGTGTTGCTCGAGGCGACGGAGGAGACTCCACATGGAGAGAAGTTGAGGGGAGAGCCAAGGTTGAGAGGGTTTGTAAGTAGGACGGAAGGAGGAGAGGGGGTAAAGTTGATCAAGGGTGGAGAAGACAGAGGAGGAAAGAGTGGCTAGAGCATCATTGGCCGAGTGAGAGACGTAATCAGGGAAGGGGGTGAAGAGAGGAAGAGCAAGTGTCAAAAAAGAGAGAAGGACTAAAGTCGCAAAGGTCACGTCAAGAGAAAGAGGTAGGGGAGGGTACAGGAGCAGAAGAAAGGAGAAGGGGAGTAAGGGAGAAGGAGAGTAAAGCATGGTCAGAGAGATAGTTGGGTAGTGTAGAGACGGTGGAGGAGAGGTAGGTAGTGTTAAAGATAAGATCATGAACAGAGCCAGAAGAGTGGGTAGGAGAAGAAGTGAGAGGAAGGTAGGAGTCAAGGATGGAGAGAAGAGGGGAAAATTGAGGGGGAGTAGGGAGGTGAAGATTGAAGTCGCCAAGTACAGTGAGAGGGGAGGGAGAGATAAGAGAAGGTGGTCGAGGTCATCGTAGAAGGAGGAAAGGGGGCCAGGAGGTCAGTAGATGATTAGAAAGGAAATGGGGGTGAGGGGAAGTAAATGATTTGTATTGGTATTTGAAGGAAGGGAAGGTATGAAGAGGCAGTGGAGAAGTAGAAGAAAGGTATTTAGGGTGGAAGAGGAGGCCAATGCCACCGCCACGACCAGAAGAACGAGAGATATTAGAGAAGCAAGAGGAGGTGGTGAGAGAAGCAGGGACAGTAAAGTTGTGAAGGGGGATCCAGGTTTCGGTTAGACATAGGAAATGAAGGTTAAGACAAAAGAACATGTCCAAGACAGCTGCGGTCTTATTGCAGAGGGATCTGGCTTTCCAGAGAGCAATGTTGATGAGGCTAGAGGGTTGGACAATAGGGGGGTAGATAAGGTTAGGCTGAAGAGGGAGGGTGGGCGTGGGTTGGGAAGAGTGGGGGAGGGGGTTGAGCAAGGGAATGGACATTGAGGAAAAGGGGAATGGAAAGGAAGTGGGAGGGGGAGGAGTAATGAGGATGGGAAGAGAGAGGTCTGGCAATGGCATGACAGAGGGGAGCAGAGTGAGCTGTGATGAGGAGGGAGTAAAAGGAAAAGAAGGGGGAAGGTGTATAGAAGAAGGAAGAAAGAAAGAAAGAAAGAAAGAAAGAAAGAAAGAAAGAAAGAAAGAAAGAAAGAAAGAAAGAAAGAAAGAAAGAAAGAAAGAAAGAAAGAAAGAAAGAAAGAAAGAAAGAAAGAAAGAAAGAAAGAAAGAAAGAAAGAAAGAGTCAATGGGGAGAAAAAGCAATCAGGACAGGGTATGAGAACCTCGGATCAGAGGGTTTGGATGGGGGTAAGGGGAAATAGGAGACCTAGAGATGGTGGGTTAGCAGTCAGGCGAGCTCAGGTAGGAGCAAGCAGATCGCTGATCAGAAAGGGCCAATGGTAGCCAATGGGGGATGAAGAATCTTGGAGGTGGCAGGGAGGTCCGCTGATAGGAAGGGCCAGGTGGTGACCGGCGGGCCACAGAGATAAGATGGGAAATAGATAGTAGCAGGAGGTCACAGTTCAGAAAATCTCAGGTGGAAGTAGGCGGTCAGTGTTAGGGAGAATTCTCTGTTTAGGCTGAATTTCCTAACCTAGTGAGTCCCCCAGCAGCTTTGCTGGATTTTTGGGGTTTATTTTTTTCTCCTGCCAAGAGTGAGACTCTTTTACCCTCACTCTTGGACCTGATTTGAGAGTGTTACTGTGACTTGCTATGTGCTTATGGGCTAGGGGGTATTTTTCCCCTTAGGCTATCATTGGTTTTTGAATGTGTGTTACACAGCACCCTCAGTGCAGTAACACAGGGGTGTCATAGAGACCCCCAAACATAGACTCCACACCCTGGGACTGACTACTGTCTCCCTGGGTCTGTAAAGTCACCATTGACTTTACTAGTCTTAACTTAGGAACTTAACCAGTACAAACCATCTTACTGTGGAAGTACTGGTAGGGGCAATTAGATTGCCCCTGGGTCTGTTGTCGAGGGGGTACTGACCCGTCCCCCCTCGCCGAGTTCTGGCTGGTGGCAGTGGATACCACGGAAATATTCCACCGGAATATTTCCCAATGGGATTTCCCATTGTTTTTAATGCACCACTTTTTGGTGCAATGTTAAAGATACCGCCGGTTTATTTATTTAATATAAATTCACCGGTTGGGATTTTTTGCCAGAACTCGCCGCCAAAATGGCGTCTAGGTTCACTTCAGTAACCCTGAACCCGAATCGAGCCTTTGTTCCACTTTTGGCGGGCTTCTGCACAGAAGCCCTCCACAGTGGTGCCATTCTGTCTGGGTACCACAGGAGGTGTGGGAGGGGGTTTAGGCACCCTGGACTGAGTTGCCTTGCCAACTCATGTCGCACTCTGGTGTGATTGGCCCAAGTGGTGAGCCACCCCGCTCACCACTTAGAATGTTTGAGTGACAGCTAGGCTGTATGAATGGGGGTTTGCTGCATGAAAGCAGGGTTTTTGGGACTGGTTCTTCAGAAGTCGCGCCACAGGACCTAAGAAGCCGAAGAGGGAGAAGCCGAGACGACCTGCCAAGACGACACCACCGGTGAAGCCCTGCGGAACCGTCTCACCACTTTTACCGACGACAGAGGAGATCTCCCGCCGGAGAGTCTCTTTCCCTTAACTGGTGGGGACAACCAGTTGCTGCCTTCTTTTCGCCGTCCCGAAGCATCTCGTGGCCGCCTTGCCTGTGCCAAGCACCTCGGCAACCGGGATACCACTTTTTACCTCAACCGCAAAAGAGGGGTAAAATCCTTTGTGACCGGAAAACTCCACGGCTGGTCTCATCCCTGGTAGTGCAACGACCTGCAGCTTTCCTCCATGTCGAGATCACCTCTTCCTCTGGACGACGCCGCGACTTGCACCCACTACCAGGAACAACTACCACCGCTGGAGGATCCTTTCCACTTTTAAAGGTACTGTGTTCCGCCTGGCTTCCCTTGCCACCGATTGTACGGGGTAGATTTAGCCCTCGGCTCTCGACCCTGGGTAAGCCTGGGACACCCTAACTAAACTTTTTCTAAAACTCTGTAAAACCTTTTCTACTCACCTGCAAAGACTTGTGACATTGTGTGATCTTGGGCATATTTTCGCCTGGCTTTCTCTAAAGCGGGCCACAAACCAATTCTCCTTGTTCCACAGTTGACTGCCTTTGCTAACCTTATGTGAAAAGTGTTTTACCTTGCTGCTTTCATTACTTCTGTCTTTTCCCTCCCTTTTCTAATAACTTGTTGGAGTGCCATCTGATGTTAAGCGCTCACCTCTGTTTGGAAATAAGTGGTGTTAACTTAGACTTGTCCAACAAATGACTAGGGATGTACATATAAGTAATAGTGACTGTGTTTTGACTTACTTACCTTTTTCTGTGCTAGTGTAATTTATGAGTGTGCCTTTAAAATAAATAAGTATATACTTTTACACCTAGCTCTGGTCAGTGTTTGCTTGTACTACTGTGCCTCTGTACCTATCCTGTATCCTCTATATACTGCCTAACTCTTCTTGAGGGAAGTCTGACTGCTCAGCCACAGCTACCACAGTGAATCTGTGTGGTGCAGACTGCTACCAAGTGGGTTTACTGCCAACACCTGTAATCTTAAATCTTTTGCAGTGGTCCCAGAGGGAACTGCACAGGTTTCTGCTTAAGACGGTCCACGGAAGATGAGGAATCCAGTAGGTGGTAGGAAGGCAAGCAGATGGGAAGGGCCAGGTGGTGACAGGCAGACCGTAGAAAAAGAATGGGCTCAGGTGGTAGCAGGAAGTCCACAGTACAGAGGTCAGATGGTAGCAGGCGGCCCGAGGAAGATGAAGAACCCTGGAGGTAGGGGTCCACGGGTGGTAGCAGGTAGATCACAGTGCTGAAGTCCCAAAGGTAGCGGGCAGTGCGTGAAAGATGAAGAGCCTTGGAGGTGGCGGGGGCCAGCAGGCAGGAGGGTGCAGGTGATAACAAACATGCCACTGGGGAGAGGGACCAGGAGGTAGCAGGTGGTCCGGAGGGGCTAGAGGCCCAGGTGGAGTCAGGGGCAAGCAGATGGGAAGGTCAGGGTCGTCTGTGGAAGTTGAATAAACTAGGATGGGTAGGGAGTTTAGCAGAAGGGGCCAGGTGGTATCGGGCGAGCCACTAAGCAGTGGGTGGAAGCAGGAAGATTACCGATTAAAGGGTCTCAGGAGATAGTGGGCGGTCTGATTTGAGGGTTCTGTTTCAGCCTATGTTTTGCAAAACAAGGGTATGGATGAAGTAATTAGGTGAGAAAAGTGGGCAGTGGTTTATATTTATTCATTTGTATATGTATAGCAATATAGCTTAAACATAGTTACTAAATAACAGAGCACTGTACAAAACAGAGAGGTGAATAAATTGAGAGAACACTTAGGATAGCCATGGGATGGAAGAACTATTAGTATGGTTGATCCCCTTTGGCCATGTACATAAACTTTGAGATATACAGAGATCTGTGGGGAACCTGTATGCACATGTTCCAATTGTGACAGGGGATTTTCAGCTTTTCAATACGGAGTTGAAATGGTGCCACATAGGAGTACTGTTTTTTCAATTTGGGCAAAACACTATACAATGTAATAATTGCAACAACCATACTTTTTGCTCACTCAAAATGTTATGGCTGGGTTGTTCTAGGATTCATGCACATTTAAAGACATCACTACAAAACGGAATGGTTTTTTAGCCCTATGATTTACACTTTTTATAAATATAACTTTTTGACAAAATCTTTTAAAGCTAGTCAGCTGTTTCGTGCTCTGAAAAACCGGTGTATGAGCGCAATATAAATAAACTATCATAAAGTAGCATTGAATTACTTTCTTAGGCTGAAATCTGTGGCCTGGCGTGGCCTGGCCTGTGAGCAATTTGCATGTATTGGGTATATGCTAAACTGGCAGTGGATTCTATTGTTTGACAAAGCAGAACTTGATATATACTGATTTCCTTTTTTAAACATATAACGCATTGTTTGAAATACTTTGATTGTTTTTGCCTATGCAGTCAGTGGCGTGATAAGAGTAAGGAGGCTGACAAGGTGTTCTCATTTTGGCAATAGACTTATTATTAACTCAAAGCAAGTAAACCTGTCTTTCTCTATATCTAGAATGGTTATTCCTGCCTCAACAGAAAATACTTAGGTCCTCATCAGAATGCCAGTCAAAACAAAAAGGTACCGTCCTCTGTCCAAGCCAACAACTCGATCTCTGCCGCTAAGAACTAAACCACTCAATGTTCTAGCTTCTTAACAAAAGCACCTTCTCCTGGTGAAATCATCCATTCTTGGTTCATTCAATAGCAGTCTCTTGTGAAAGGGGCCGTTCTATCAAAAGCACTAGGACCTGGAGAATGAGTTCCTTATCCTGGTCTATTTGGGGACGTTTTCAAGATTCTTTCTTTATATTCTCTTGAACACTTTTTTAAAAAGTCCTTTCACTTCCTGCCAAGGATTAATTAACAAAGTGGTTAATCTTTTCTCAAATCTTCGTCTTACTGTTGATACCCTCTTAGTGCAATTTGTATCTTGACTACAGGGTTGATTGCTCTTGAATAGCTCTTGGTCCTTTTTATCTCTTTCCTGCAAGTTGGATGTCCTACTTTGATGGAGTTCACTCCTGAGGCACTCTTGATGTTTAGGACTCTTGTCACCACTGTGAAGAGGAAGTTCACTCTTGATGTATTCTTTACTTTGAAAGTAGGCATGATATTTAAGGAGACTATCCCTCCGAGTCTCTTGATCTTTACCTCCATGATTATCACACCAATAAGCCGACTTCTATTTTCAAGGAATACTGGACTCATGGTCTTTTATCACTATGATAAGGGGGTACACTGCTGAGTAACACTTGGCTCTTCTCTGAATATCACTGATGAGGGAGATCACTCGCGAGTACACTTGACTCTTTATCTGACTTGAACATTCAGCCGGACCCCACCCAGGTCTCCCACAACTCCCGTTACCTTGGCTGTGGTCGGAGTGCGTCTCTGGTTCTTCACGGGGTCTTGGGTTGGCTTCTCGCTCATATGAGTCTTCTGCATGTCTTTCTTCCATGGTTCCTGTTTAGGTGCAGCTCTGCAGCACTGACCTGCTTGCAGCGGTCTACGGTGCAGTTTCTACACCACTCGTTCCACCTCCCGGAGGTCGAGCAAACACTGGCAACCTTACAGTGGATGTTGGAGTCGGGTCCATTCCGACTCACCGAGAGACTCTTCCGCCTGCTGCTTGAGGTTATCTCGCTCGAGGGCCGACTGCAGTCCTTTTCTCTGAATTCAAATCTCCCAGGTCCGTGTCTCAGGACGCTAGGCTCCCATGCTGCAGCTGCAGGCCAACTGCCTGTTCCCAGAGTCTGAGCCCTTCTTCAATCTCTACGTTATACAGCGGCGACCGTCCCCGCGTTACCTCAAAGTCTCTTTCCAATCGTTTTGAGGTCATCATCATGCTTCCTTGATGCCACCTCGTCACTGTCTTGGCTATACATCCCAAGGTTATTTTTCATATTTCCCAGCTTCTTCGTCACAGTTATGTTGGACCTTGCAGGTGAAACAGAAGAAATCTTACAAGAGCACACAATAGTACTCTTAGGATGGTTATTAGGATGGTTAACAAGGGTCGTGGGATGTAAGGGAACGAGTTTAGGGAGGTTATTCACAGTACAGAAGTCCTTATAAGGGAGTCTCTCCCTAGGTGGTCCTCCCGCATGATAACAGCCATAGGAGACTTTTGGGTAGCAACCTCAACTTCGTAGCTTCATAGCGAAGGGCTCTCCTCTGCAGAGAAATGGCAAGCTCTTGTGAATTGTCACAAGCCCCGAAAAAACCAAACTACTTGATGAAATCCTGAATGCAGATACATCAAACAAAAGCCAACTAACGTTGATTGGCGTTTGCAATAATATACACATTACGAAAATAATCTTCCTAAAGGAAGCCGTCTGCGATCCTAAAAAGTAGGTACACTAAACTGCAGTGAAAATGCTATTACAGAGGCATCCTACAATTATTTGATGGTAAACACATGTACTTTTGCAGATGGTGCAATTGTGAATGGTGCAGTAACCCTGTTGTAAGAGATTTTAAAAACCGTTGTGAATTTATGTATGCCATGTCAGGCATGCAGTTAGGTGCACACTGTGAGGGGTCAGTAATGAGAGGCGGACACAAAGTTGTAATGTTTTCAACAATAGATATTTTTATCAAAGTAAAAGGGTTATTTACTTAACTAAGAAATATGCAAAGCTAGTTTAAAGAAGAGAAAATATGAAATCATAATTTGGAGTTCTGACATTTCATTCAATGTCTCTGGCAGTGGTATACACAATGCTGCAAAATTACACTTAGGAGGAATATCCTACAATGTAGATACAGGCGCTTGCATGGTGGAAGCTGGAACTTCTGTTTTCAAAACATTCTATGGTTAACCCATTTTATGCTATATGAACTGCCATCTATTTTTAAATAAATATTTCATACCAAGTCATAAACAAAATCAAATTACCAAAGAGACTTACATTTAACATTAAGGATAGCAAAGAAATGTGTTCCCACCCCCTGTGCTAGTAAATGTAAATTACCTTCTTCGCATCCTTCAGCTGCTTCTGCAGTTCCGCCTGCTGCTCTTGGATTTTGCTCTTCCATTCCTGCAGCTGCTCCAGTTGTATTTTGTACTTTTCAAGCTCCTTCAGCTTTGCTTTGTCCTCATTCCTCTTTATCTTCAAGGTCTCCAGTTTTTCCTCGAGGTCCTTCACTTGGGCCCGCAAACTCTCTTCCTCCTACAAAAAAAGGAGGAAGACAATCAATCCCACGGATACATAAAAGCAATGAAAATTGGCTATGTGGCAACATTAAAGTAACTGCATAAAATAGGATTCAACATTTTAACTCTAAGCATTGCCGCCTGCAGGCTACTTTCAATCTAAACCTGACACATGAAGGTATCGATTAAAAATAAAAAACAATGTAATTCAATTTCACTTTCTGCAGATTTCCCTAAATAGGTCCATGAATTAGTAAATCTGTTCAGGCCGCAACAACCGCCAATTAGCTTTTTGTTTTTCATATAGAAAAGCCTAGACATAGAAGAGCATCTGGGAACTTCTATTAGAACAAGGTGGCAGATGGAACATCAAAACTATTGTCTACTCAATACCTACCTCTGAGAATCAGTGCACTGCCAGACATCACACAGCATTAAGGACGTACCAGCAGCAGCTCTGCCCTATATATGGAGGTAACAGAGTATCGAAAATGTACTCGCAATAGTGTCCATTGTATTCTCACCACGGAAGAATGGGATCTAAGGCCTTTTTCCAAGCTAAAGTCTGTTGACATTGTAAAGCGCTTGATTGAACTTGCTGCATGGTTTGCGCTATATACACATTTTAAATAAAGCAAAAAAGGTCTCTGCAAATTTAGTAAAATGCAAGTGATTTGGCACTACCACTCACTGTCTTGGACACCAACTCTTTTCCATGAACCCAGACTTACCAACATAAGAATTTAGATAGCATTGCTTTTCAGGCAGCCCCACCGCCTACAGATTTTGGCGACCAATCCTCTCATTTTCTAACAGCTAAGCACTAGCTATTGTGTAGAGTCTAGACCTGGGCTCCAGAAAGCACAGCAAACCCAGAGTGTTAGAGAAAGTGTGGTATTCATGTGACTTCACACATATTGCCCGCAAGCACAGAGATAGTTCATCTTTTCCTGTGCGTACACTCAACTTTCGAGGAGCGCATGAGCGGTAAATGCATGAAGTGCACTACGGAGCAAAATTAAATAAAGCATTTCAGTGACTGCAAATTCCCCTCTCTGTGTTCTACAGTGAAATACCACAGGCTCCCAGCAACCTGGCACTGGTATATGGTGCTGGGAGGTTGTGGTCACCGCTACTGATGCTTTGGTAAGATCAGGTGAAGAATTTCTACAAGTGTATTGTCACTGCTTCTCTTCGGAGGGGAGTTTGGAGGCCACAAGTTGTTCTACTCACCATTGCACAAACAATAAAGGCCCAGTTAAAGGGTAAGGACATTAAATGTGGCTGACTGGATAAAGAAGTCACATTAAACCGGACTGATGTGAAGAAAAGGTATCTTATGAAGGCTGAGAATTAATGCCACCCACAAGTTCCTGTTTGCAAGGAGGGTATCTCATTCCCTTTCCTCCATTCGTTTGGGACATTCCATCCTTGCGGTCAGGACGGGAGGGCTTTTGAGCAGCACGAAAACATTTATTTTCAATTCAATGCGACTCAGAATGCATACATGGCAACGGCCTGACCCCCCATAGAACCTCCCATGGCTTCGCTCCCCAGTCGTTGGCAGCATGCGCCACATCAGCGTTTGAACAATCTGTCACTGTTGGGACGCCTGCCTCTATTGTGCCACTTTCAAAGCACTCTGCAGATACTCTGTTAAAGATCCAGTTGCTGTAAGGACGTCTTCAGACAACTGGCAAACATCCAAAGAATTTATTGAAGAAAAAAAGCAGCATCCAGTTAGTGATCTTTTCAGGTCACTCTGCGCTCGAAACATCTTCCTGGGGAGCTCAGGTTATCGGAGGGGTTTTCAAGTCCCAGCACCAACAGGCTTGTGCATGAGATACCCCAGCAGGAAACTAAGAACACCAGCGAGTTCCCAGAGATTTCCCGAGAAGGGGTTAAACCTGTCAACAAAACATTAGCTCCCCATTGAGAGGCTAACCTTGTTGAGGTTTGCGTAGATGTTCTCTAGCAAGGGTGCAACGTTATCAGGGCCTGTCCAGAGTATCCCATTGAAAAGCTAATTCAGGTATCAGTCCTACCGAGGTTCTCCACTTCAAGGCTAAACACACCAGCGGGAAATCACTGAGGATCCCTCTCGTATGGCTACATTTGTCACTGGTGTGACCCAGATTCCCAGATTAGGGGCTAAACATCACATCAGGGGTGCTTCAGAGGAACCCTCTGTTCAGAGGATTACAACTCAGTTTCTCAAGAGCAATCTCAAATGTCTGGTCTTTGTCTATATGGTTTTCAAATAGGCTGTTCATAAGAGCAGTGAAGGGTATTTGAGTTTGAAGGTCTAACCTTTTAAAATATCTACAACTATCAGGTTTTGTAATTTGCTCGTAAGCACCTTTAATGGTTTAGCTGGTCAGAGGGATGGTAGATATTCCTTCCAAGTCCTATACAACATATTATCATTACAGGAGAATATTGGTTTAACAGCATATCTTATTTGGATGTTACAAACTCTATTCAATACATAGTGAGACCAAGATCAACTTGCAAAGCAGCACTTGGTAATCCCTAGAGTAAGAAGAAAAGCCTTTTCCAAAAAACACAGGTTCATATCTTTTAACAATGTCCATCTGATCCCAGAGCCTCAGAACTTAAGGCAGTTTTTGGAGAAAACTCTGTTGTGAATGCTACATCCTTTAACCCTAATGAGGAGTCTAACACACCTGACAAGACAGGGAATCTAAACCTTTCTTAGTGCAGCTAACATGGTCTGATTGACAAAGCTCAGCTCTTAGTAGGTCAATACAAAGATACAATCGGTCCACATATCTCTAGTAAAGGCCCCACATTATTAAAGTCAAACATATAAAAATATCAGTTCAAATAAGTACGTCGGTATTAATACATAGTATTAAAAAGATAACACATTATAAAAACAGTAATGTCTATACAAGGACTCTCCAAACCCTGATGTCTACATGTGGGCCCACTCCCAGAGGTAAGTACCAACAGAAAACAGTTTGGTGGGGAGAGCCAAGGTCCTATAATATCCAACAAGCAGGCAGGTCCCCTATTGTCCTTCACAACAATTTACAGTCACCTGAAGACACAACCCAACTGCACTTTATGTGGAACCATAGACCTGGTGATCAGCACAAAACACATTTGATAGGGTAGAGGATCAAGAAAGGGAATTCACAATTTTCCCAGCAGGAAAATAACTTACAAATCCATAACGCCTAAAACAGTAATCCACAATAATTCGTACACCGTAGGACACAATATTATTAACATTTTAGCAACAGTTACCTCATTAATACAGTTCAGGGACAAAGTAATACTGTTAGGTTTAGTAACAATGTTAAACATACAGTCCCATTATAGAATATTCTTAAACATTGTTTTTTTTAAATCAGGAGGTAACTTCTAAAAATAATACATCTAGGTCAAGCGCTCACTGGATTCCAGATCAATATACAGGGGCAGATGAACACCCCTGAATATTGCCGAGTTTCAAAACAGGCTTAATGTTCCATAGGAATCAATGAGAGACTCTACAAGGCCATCTGCTTTAGTGGTGGTAAGGTTGTTTGACCTCACGGGTACGGATTCTGCAGCAAGCATCCACAGAAAAGGCCAATGTAGTCACCAAACAAATTTTCCAGAGGTCTCAAGACTGACCCGGAGCCCCAATAGGTGATGCAGAGGAGGACCCGAAATAGAACTGTATGGGAATTGCGGTAAAGACTTGCCTTTAAGGAATCTCTACCTCGGACCAGAGGGACATTAGATGTGGTGTATCGTGAGTAATCGCCCACCCCAGGGTGCAAACAGTAGGTACTCAAATCATAGTTTTAAGTGGAAACAGCTACAGCCGCACAAAACAATCAGGTAAGTTAACTGCTCTTTTCCACAGGTGCAGCTTTCAGATTTTGGTTCAGGGCCTTGCACCCTGAGCCAGTGACCCGGAAAAACATCACACGCTATTCCTATGACTTCGACTCGCAAGTCTTCATCAGAGAGGACCACCACAGAAAGACGTAGGGACGCGCAAAATCTGCTCCCAGCGGCTTGATGCAAAAAGATGAACATGGATGCCCTTAGCTGAAGGTATGCCGGGTGATTCCATCTCAGCATCTCTGGACACCACCAGCGACCCACAGCTAAGCAGATAGCAGGAAATAGTGGGAACCTGCAGGAGGCGTCGGGAAACAGACCAGTAAACGGTTCCAGAGTAGGGAGCTGGAGGCAGCAGCTATAGGTAGTCAACAGGAGTTTTAAGGAAGCCCTGACAGCACCTTTGGTGGGAAAGAATCCAATCCGGAATATGTCAAAACCACTACAATAACAAGTATTGCCAAGTGGGGGCTTTTTAAATTGCAAAAACAGCAGAATGTGCAGGAAAACTCCTTCAGCGTGTCAGCAGACTGGCCACCTATCAGTAACAAAACAACAGAAAGAAGCAGGAGCATGCCAAGGCCTAAATTGCACTTGCACAAAGGGACTGGCCAAAGGCCGACCAGCCAATCGCTAAAAGAAGCTGGTGGCAATGGATCAGATGGCCATCCGTTCAATTTGGTCAGTAGAACTGCCAATAAGCCAAACTCCACCCCATCCCCTCCACAGGAGGTGAGAGGAATAGCTTAGGGGCCTATACTGGCCTAAACCAATAAGGGCCACTTGGAGGCATGCCTGTGTGGGCTCACAAAGATCCCACTTGGTCACAATGGGCATTTTGGGTCTACCTCGTGGGCACCCTCAACAAAGGAAGCCTTGAAAGACAAAATGGCTGAGAGCAGGATTTTAAAAATCCCAGTGGTAACCCAATGGCTACAAAAATGGTACATTGGGCTACCAATGTAGTAAAACTACTTGAATCCTTGGTGAAGCCAAATCTAAGTATTGCGGCCTATACCCACTCCCTAAAACTGGAGTAGGGTGATAGAATCACCCTGGGGCATACACGCAAACACTGATAGCCACCTTTGATACTGAGCACCTATGGGGCGATCGAGCACCATGTACCTTAAGGTATATAGGGACATAATGGCAGGGGACTTCAGGAGAAGCACCATAGTCTCCAAAACGAAAGCAAAGAATCAAAAAAGACAGCCCTCGAGGTGGGGGTTGGTGGGGGGCAAAGGGGGTGGGCGCAAAACATTGAGGTGCTTTGGAGACCCCAAAATAGGTTAATCATAGGGTAGAATGCACCCATATTTGCTTTAAAGGATGTCGATTAATGTGGATTTCAGTTATTTTCTGTGAAAGAATCAACCCAATAAAGGTCACGTTTGCTTGATTGGCCACTTACTCAAGACATGTACCACAATCCCTTTTCCTTCATTTTGTCCTCCAAACATCATTGTGTTTAGTACATTATGTTGCTAGCCATTTATTTTTAGTTACAATAATCCTCTACTGCCACTGGTTGAATTTAAAAGTTTGTTCAGTGTCCTTAAGGAGGACTGAATCACCAGCATAACAGGACAATTACATTACAAAACAAATACATCAGACAATCTTATGTACAAGGCAGATCTTTAGCAGCCATCAGCATTTTGGTCATTGTGACGAATCCGTGGATGTTGTCCCTTCTTCCATGGAGGAGGAACCTTCACAAGTGGCCAGGGTGGTGCAGCCAGAGTCCAATAGTCTCCCTGTGGGTGGTGCACTGGGGAAGGATCACATGGGAGGGGAAACCCCTATGGGACAAGGGAGGAACATCCACCAAGAATGCAGTATTCCACCTACCCCCTTCCTCAACCTCTCACCCTAAAACGGTGATACAATTAACCAAATATCCATGTAGTTCAGTAAGGTAGAACTTGCAAAACACAAAATTCATATCAAAGCAGGGAAGAGCAGGAACTGTATATGTAAATCCTCTTAAAATGGGACTAAGAAGATGCAGAACAAGATACAGGAGTCTAACAGTAAAAATACTGAGAAGAGGAAGAACCAGGGAGGAATGAAGATCACTGCGCACAAGCTGCAAGTGCAGTCTCGTCGATATGGACCTGATAGTTGCATACAAACTGAGGAAGAACTCAACTTAATGTTGAGGCCTCCAGGGAGGAACCAGATGTTCAGAGCAGCGATCAGGAGACAGAAGGCAGGACGGGACGCCATGGAAGGAGCGAACCAGCTGAAGGGTCCGGTGTCGAGAGACAGTTTCAGGGAAGGAGGAGCAGCACCAGGCATCCGGCAGGGACGGCGAATGTGCAGAGCCAGAAGCTCAGCCGCGCGAACGAGGATTTCAAAACGCAGAGCCGCTGTAAGCAACAGGAGAGCACAGACCGGCACAGAAGCGCCTAGGCAGGTCAGAAACCATGCAAAAGCCCCAAGGCCACCGCGGACCATGGACACAAGTATGCAGGAGTGAGGGAAGGTGAAAAGGGCACAATGCAAGGGTGCAGCCATCAGGGTCTTCAAGGGAAGTCAAGGATAAGGGTTTGGTATAACGGGAGAAGTTGTGAAAGCATCAAACCCCATCCTCCTCGTCACAGTATCTGGAAAGTCAGAAAGCCAGGTGAACTAAACCCAGAAAACAAGTGCAAGTGTGGGACCCACGCCTAAGCCTCAGCAATCATCCTTATTGTGCCAGTACCTGGCAGGCGAGTAAACCAGGAGGACTAACCAAAGAAGAATACAAGTGTGTGTCTCGGACCCACACAGGGGAAAAAAGGCTACTTAAGCCTCGCCAATCATCATTGTAGTTACAGTACCTGGCAGGATAATGAACCAGGTATTACAAAATAAGAAGCACATGGAGAAATAAGCAAACCCTAAGCAAGGGAAGCCTGAGAAAGGCCATTGGAAGGGAGACACTCCCCCCAACTGTGTGAACTTCTCAAAACCAGCCTTAAAAAGGCCATAGGAAGGCAGAACCCCCCCGCCCAATGATGTGTATTTATCAAGAGGAGCCTGAGAAAGGTCAGTGGAAGGGAGACATTCACCTAACTTTGTTGAACTGTAAAACTTTGTGTTCATCTGAGACATTTTTGTTCAAAGCTCTAAACCAGTGTCCAGAAGAATGGAGTCATTCTTCTGGACCTAATAGATGGCACATATGTTATGCACTGCCCCTGCAACACTCCCCCAAACACCTGATAACTAAATTCTGTGTGGATGGAAAGCAGTGGCAAGCAAGAAGAGGGGAAAATCGGTTTTTAAATTCGAAAACCTTCAAAATGAGCGAAATCGCATACTCTGATTTCACTCGTTACTTATGGATCAGTTACACTCGCGGTAGGATAGCTTGGACAGAAATTCTTGTGGCTGCACTAAAGAGACGAGGAAGCTTACAGGCTACTGGGCCGGGCACCAAAGCCACATGAACACAGGTGAGAAGATCGATTTTGGGAGGGAAACAATGCAACAAAAATCACACGTGGCAGAATTGCAATTTATTTCACACAGGCTTTAGATTGGCAAACAGCTAGGAAAATGGGCTTAGCAGTCAAATTCTGAAATCGGTTTTGGGGCTGGGAAACAAAGACACAGAACAGCTAGGATACTAAGAGGACAGGATGACTCATGGGATGATGTGTTTTATTATGGGAAATGCAAATCGGATTTATAAAGGAAAGTGAAATACATGGGCAAAATCTGTTTTGTTAGCACAATGATTAGTTCTACTGAAACTATATGTTAAGGCTATAATTAGTAAAAACACTCGACAAAATTGTTACTTTCGAAGTGCAACAATAACGAACATGAATTTTCAATGTGGAATTAATGAATTTATTCCAAATGATACTAGGGACTTACACAGGTAACTGAAGGTAATGGAAAAGAAATATGCTAACAGATATAGACTAAACAGATTCTTCTAGTGAAAGGGTGAACAGAGGATACTGGCAATTTGGAAAATAACTAGGGTTGTTATGGGATTTTAATAGGATTTGAACAAGATGCAAAATAAAAGAGTGCGATATGTAGTTTTTGGGTACTGTGTGATGTGATACTTACAAGGTACACTTGAGTTGGGCAATTTGCACAGCCAGCAAGGTCTCTGGACAGCGGGGGCTAAAATCTGGTCACGGGCAGCGGGGTCAAGAGATTGGGTTACTGGGTCAGCTGGTCTCTCCTGGATTGGAACAGCTGGGCAAGGTCTGGTCACTCTGGACAGCGGAATGGGTCAGCTGAGCAAAATGTCCGGTCACTGAATTCTCCTAAACGGGATCAGTTGCCTTTCCTTCTTTCTCCCTGGATTATTGTGTATGCCTGGGTCTGGATAGGTGGTTCTGTCTGGATCTGGAGTCTTGGAATCTTGAAGGGTGAATTTTGAATATCCCTGTGTCTCCCTGTCTACCCCTTATATAGCCAGAATGATGAGAGAATTTTACAATATGGGCGGAAGTATCCTGGGCGTACCCCCTGAATGGGATGGGCCAGGCCATTGGGGTCGCCTCCTCACTCCGGGCTGATTGGTCGAAGGGAAGTGACCTCACCTTTGGTGTGTGCATTTTTATGACTCCCGTTGTCTCACAAGCCTCAAAAGTGGGTTATGGAACAAAACATCATATTTACAATAGTCATCATCATAAAAATCAGATGGGCAGATCCCATATTTCACAAGGAATATGCCGCTTTGAACGACAATTCAGTGCGATGTTGTTTCAAACTTGGGCACAATTTTGCCGTTTTCAGGAGCAACGTTTTATCCAAAATACAGCAAATGGCTACACCTATGCATAATAGTATTTGGCATAGTTTCCCCAAGTTTAATATCTGTGCCTATTATGCTTCTGTGAGGTTCCCTCTCGGTAGATTTAAACTAAAATAATCACAATGAGACAAAGTAGGTCAACTTGTTTCCGAAACAACTTTTATTCACATTTAAACTTTCTTTTCTTTTGTTTTCTTTCAGAAAAGGATACGGGTTCTGACTCTTGACGATTGTTCTTAGGGTGAAGGAAATCCTCGAGTGACTCAAAGGAGATATCTTCAGATAAGTTTTTGTTCAGGTTTGTTTTATCTTTTCTTCAGAGTTTTAATACATCTCTTGTTTAGGTTTTGTTCCATATAACTGTTCTATCTCGATTCATGTGTCTCCTGTTTTATTATATTATTCTTCTCTTCTCAGATCTCAGAACATTTATGGACTTTCAGGCTGCTGAGTCTCTTTAGAGGATTGCTCTTTTATGACTCGCTTTACATAAACTTTTCTCTAATTCCTTCAGACAGTTCTTTGCAAACTTTCTTCTCTCTCTTTTCAGTCAATCAATTTTCCTGCAAATCTCTCATTCAAACTTGTCTCTGTTCTTTTACCTCTCCTAAGGTACTTGTTATGCTTTATCGTCAGTCTTTGCCTCTTTCTTCACTTCTCTTCTCACTCTCTCACCCAGTCACATACCTTCACTTTCTTTAACACCGTGGATCTCTTCTCGTTACTCTGGTGTGATCTGCCTCGGCGCTCTTCCTGACGGATCAGCTGTTCGTTCCGACGCAGCTACTCGCCTCCTCCCCCTTTCAGCTGCTCTGTGCGTCGCAGCTGACCGCCATAAACTCCGCCCCTCGAAACGCCTTCTCAGGCGTTGAGCTCAAGTGCCGGAATCTTGTTATCTTCACCTTTGAGGCTTCCCAACGGTAATTTGGGCGTCTGCAGAACCTGAATCGGCTGTTTCCTCGCACTCGGAGCCTCGGCTTCCTCTCTCAGACCAGGGGGGTCGCCTTGATCCGATGCCGTGGTTCGTGCCCTCGACTTCACTCGGCAGTATTCACTCTTTCTTTACAGCGTTTATAAAAAAGGACAAACGATCCAACTACGGAGCGATTTCAGAACTATCGCTTACAAGAATAACTTATAACTTTAGCACGTAACTTAGCGCAACAACCTAATGAGCTTTCTTTCAGCACGGCAAAACGCTCCTCTTCATCAAGTTTGTCTTTAATAAGCCCATTCGTAACCGTCACCCTTCAATTCCTCCGCTTCTGTCTCCTGGCAACACAGTAAAAACAAACAAGACCATCATTTGTTGACACAGACCTTCATTTTTCCATATAAGCTAGCCTCTGATTGGTTCAGTGACTTCTCAATTACTCTTTTCCGTCTGACAGTCTGATTAACCCTTCATATGGTCTTTCTGCCTCGTATTGATAGAGCCTGAGCCAGCTGGTATCCTTTTTGTACATTTTATCTCATTTTTATCACAGCTTCCCCCAGAATTGCATTTTTCCATGTCATTTCAGTTCACCACGTGCCAGGAAGATGCACCTAGTCTTATTGTGCCTGTCCAAAAATCACATTAAAACTATCATAATATCACAGTACGGCTTATTCATACTGCAGGGAAAAATGCAAAGTATAAATGTCCTGCATTGTCAAGGAGGTGGATTTGCCAAAGATGCCGGCGGCGCAGCCACCCCTCATCCAAATAGTCTCCCCTGGGTTACCCTGCACAAGAGTTAGTCCTCCAGTTTGAATGTAGAGGAAATCACCCCCGAGGCAAAACTCAGGGTTTCATCCTTTGTCCTGGGGAGCCGTTCTGCCTGGCAGTCTGGGAGAACCTGTAATTATCACACTTGTCAGGTCCATAAGAACAGGGCCCCTGCCCTAGTTGACGGGGAGGTGTGACATTGGCCTTGCTGCCAAACGGATTTTACATAAATTCCTGGGCCTCAGCCAGGATGATTTGTGTTTTGGGCGGGCGGGGGAGAACAGAGCACAATACATATCTTTGCAGCCCCTCTCCCCACATGTACAATTGTGTTTCTGTGCGAGCTACAGTATTATTTCACATTTAGCTTTCCCAATGTCATTTTCTGCTTTGCAAAAACAGATTTACTCATGTTCTTTTTCTCTCATGTTTATTTCACAAAACGCAGTTTTTTACCCGCACGCAGCATCCTTTGCATTTACTTTCTGAAAGCATTTTATGGATCTGTTCAGTTTCTGGACACAGAGATATGGTTGAAAATGGTTTCTTGGTAATTGATATGAGGCAAGAGAGAGCATCTTTCCTTTGAAGTACTTTGCGTGTGTTGGTTTATTTAAAAAAGTAAATCCCAGCTGTGCGGACTTGAAGCAGAATTCTTTTGCTTTTCATGGACTTTACACTGATGAAACAAAGCCGTTCTGGGAGGGATGGCCCTATTTGATGGTGTTCAAAATAAAATACACAGACAGGGCTGTATTTTAATAGAACAAAGCTGTGTAATGTATGAAATGAAAGTGGCACCAGTGCAATGCCATTTTAAATGTAGGTCATTTTCCTGTGCAGCTGTGAATGCTTAAAGGACAGAAAAGCAATGTACAGCCACTCTGAATTTGAGTGGTTTTCTCTGGATTCATGTGAATGACAAAATGCAGCTATTCATTGGAGGGTCTGTGTTCAACTCTCGTTCCATATGTGCTCAAAAGACCAAAGTACAGCCATTTTTGGGTGACTGCTAAAATGCAGTTTTTGTTTGTGTGGTGGTTCTGCCTTAGGCCTTAAATGAACCCACAGTTCGTTCCAGTTGCAGGCAAGATGCCACTGGACTGTTCTCATACAGAGCCTTGCAAACGGAACTAGGTTTATACAAGAGGCCATTAGCCCAAATAGCCTTTGAAACCACCAGGCTGTTCGAACCCGATATGTTTTTAACTTTAAGATGGCTTGTTGAATTGCTTATACCCTTTTCAGGGGGTGGGGGGAAGCTCTGTGTAGAATAGGATCTATAACTGCTCCTAGAAATTGAATCCTTTGCGACGGGATGAGTTTGTACTTTGTCACGTTTATGGAAAACCTTAGGTTGAAAAGTGTGGCATGTAAATTGCATCTTTTGCAGCAATTCCTCCGGAGACTGGGCCTCGAGTAGCCAGTCGTCTAGGTAAGGATATAGATGTACTGTTTTAAGCGAAGGTAAGCTGCCACTGTTCCCAGAATTGAGTCCAAAGGGCAGCCCTGTGAACTGGGAATGAGAACTTCCTATGATGAACCTCTGGAACTGACTAATCTTTGAAGATAGGAATGTGAAAATAAGTATCCTGTAGAACTATAGATGCAATCCAATCGTTCAGATGAAGAGGCTAGAATCTGAGGAACGGTCATCATATGGAAGTTTTCAATTAACAGAAACTGGTCGAGATCTGAGAAGTCTAGAATTGGCTGGATCCAGCCGTTTTTCTTTGGGATCAGAAATTAACTCCCAACCTAATTCCTCTTGAGGAACTAATTCGATCGCTCCTAAGGAAAGGAGTTTTTGGATCTCTTCCGGGAGCTAAGGGGAAGATTTCTGGAGCTTTGGGGGGAGAATAGCCAGAAGGGCAAGACGGTAACCATGTCAAATAATGTTCAAACCCCATTCCTCTTGAGTAATGCTTTCCCAATGAGGAAGAAAGTTGGACACCCTTCCTGCTAACAGGGATGTATACTCCTTGATAGTAGGACCGGAAGGTATGTACATGTCCGGAAGGAAGTCAAATAGACTTCTTTTGTTCTTGTGAAGAATTTGACTATGGGGGGGAAGGGCCAGACATATTTAGGCCTATATCTTCTCTTCTTAGAAGAATACAACAAAGCTACTCACTGTAGTGACAACCTTACTCCTAGTCCATAGTCCCCTTTCCTCCATACCTGTGGGACATTCCGTCCTTCAGGACGGGACCGGAGCACTTTTGTCAAAAAGCATCAAATATTAAATGTTTGTCCTTTTATTTTTATGCAGGGTACCGCACATGGCTGTAACCCCGGCCCTCTGAGCTCCGCCCCACTCATTGCCCTTCAGTCCTTTTCTATCACCAGGTCTGAGACTATTTAAGCAATAATACTTATGGAGGAAAGGGGACTATGGACTAGGAGCAAGGTATTCACTACGGTGAGTAACTTTGTTATACTCCTCTCTCCTGTCCCCTTTCCTCCATACTTGTGGGAGATTCCCAAGCACACACCATAGGTATTACGGGTGGATGGAAAAAACCCTTTACATGAATAAGTTCTTAAGAACAGCCTTGCCAAATTGGGCATCCGTCCTGGAGCTCAGGTAAAGCCGATGGGAAAGCCCACAAAGCCGCCCCGTCGATGGACTCCCAAGGTGCATACTTTTGGAAGGCAACAGCACTCGCTTTGCCATAGATTACATGTGCATGGATGCTCTTCGGTGGATGAAGGCCTTGAATGCTTTAGGCTTCTGAAAAACATAAGGCTATCCAGCGGGGAATGGTTGTTTTGGAAGCTGGTTTCCCCTTCAGGTCTCCGAACGTGAGAAAGAGTTGTGAGGAGCTTCTTAGTTTACTCGTTCTATTGAGGTAAAACTTCAGGGTTTGCCCGACATCCAAGTTGTGTAAAACTCTCTCGGCATCAGATGCCTGGTTAGGAAAGAAGACGGTTAAAGAGACCGATTGGTTCATATGAAAATCGACAACCACCTTAGGCAGGAACGAAGGAATTGTACGGTCGGACCGAAAACAAAAGGTCCGACCGTACAAAAAGTCTGAAAAATGCTACCACCAAAGGTTCGAACACCAAAAGTTAGAACCTTTGGAGGTAGCATTGTAGGTAAGTATAAAACTTTTTTTTTTTTTTTAAAAGACTGCGGGTTGTCCCCTGCAACACCGCGCTCACTATACCTTTAGTATAGTGAGCAGGGGATGCGGGCGAAACCCCTGCAGCTCCCGAAAAAAAAGAAAAAGAAAATGAAAAGGAGCCTGTGGCGCCGGTTCCCGATCACGGAAGTGAAAGGGATCTGGCACCGCAGGGACACAGTGCGACGCAATGACAGGTAAGTGGGGTGTGGATATGTTGGGGGAGTGGGTGGGGTGTGGGTATGTAGGGGTTTTGAACGTGTTTTCGCATTGGGAAATGTACGAATCACAAAAGGTTCGTACATGTCACATGCAAACATTTCGACCGTGGTAAAATGAGCTGCGGTCGGATCACGTAGATCCGGAAGGAAGGAAGAGAGCGAAGTACAACCTTATCCCTGTGGAAAGTGAGGAACAGATGTTCCACTGAAGGAACTTGGAGCTCACTTACTTGCCTCACCGATGTTATTGTGATCAGAAGACAACCTTCTAAGAAAGGTATTTAAGATAGATAGTGGCCATGGGTTCAAATGGCTTATGCTATAATGCCCCGACAGGAAGAGATGAGACCTGCAAAATCAAAATGCCTTTTGATGACTGGATTAGTCAATGAAAAGGAACAGCTGTCTGGTCAGGTAGGCCGCAATAGCAGGCAAGTACGTTCTGTATAACAGAACATGAATGCCAGAAACGGCCAGATGAGACACAAAAGATAGACCGTGTCGACCGAAGCTTGTCTGGGATCGAGCTGTTTAGCTAAATACCTATGGCAGAAACAGAACCATTTTGTCCTGTACCGAGTTTTCGTAGAATGCTTCCTAGCCACTTTGATAATGCACACATTGTCCCTGGACAGATCGAACTGTGTTAACGATCTGAATTTAGGCACCCCGCCACCAAGCTGAACGATTGTGGGGAGGGGTGCCACATCTGGTGAAAAACTCTGGTGAAGCAGGTCGAGAATCTGTGCCAATCTGATCGGAGGAGTAACCGACAGATGCTGCAGTTCCGAAAACCAGAATCTGGCTGGTCACCAAGGAGCCTTGAACAGAAGAATGCAGTTCAATGTGCTCCTGAGCTTGCAGAACGACCGATAGATAAGAGGCAATGAAGGAAAAGCATAAGCTTTCAGGTTGTCCCACGAGATCTTGAGGGCGTCCCCCAGGGAGGACGCTCCGAGCCTGTCCCTGGACATATAAACAGGCAATTTCTTTTTTGAAGAATTTGCAAAGAGGTCCACCTCTGGAATGTCCCATTGATGGAAAATGTTGGAGAGGACATTACTGTTCATCTCCCACTCTTGATCCTGACTGGAGACTGAGTGAATCTGCGGCCACATTGATGTGATCCGGAATGTGTACAGCCTGGAGCCAAACATTGTGCTGGATGGCCAGGTCCCAAATTTATATGGCAAGATCCACAAGGAGAGGAGACTTGGTTCTGCCCTGCTTGTTGATGTAAAACATTGCAACCAAATTGTCCGTGCACGCACGAACTACACTGTTGCTGTAAGGGAGGTATTCAAAATGGCAGCCGTTGCCCTTAGAGGTTGTGGCCGCCATTTTCTGAACACCTGGGGCGAACTATGTCACAGGAGCAAGTGAGGCAATATTCTCCTCGGGAGAGTCAGGGGCCTTGCGTGCCATCTAAGCCTTGAAAAAAGGAAGCTTGGCAGAGTCGGTACTGGCAGATATAGGGTGTTTACCCGAGCCGCTAAGGAGTGGCCCAGAATTAGCCTCTAGTGGAGGATCCTCGGAAGTGCTGGTACTGGAAAGCCTTTGGTGCATGACGTTCTTTTTTTCCCCCTCAACAGAACTGGTATCACAATGGCCGCGCGCGTCGGAAGGCTGAGGGATATACCTTACAGCAAAGACACTCAACGAGATACCCTCAATTCTGTTGTTGTCCAAATTAGCCCCTAGAAGGGGAACCTCCGGTTTAACCCTGGACCATATAGCCCCCTTGAGAAGGACCTCGAGCCAAGACTCTGTACAGTTAGCTCCAGATGCGGAAGCCTCAGTGCGAACCCTAGTATCCAGAGCCACAGAAGAACTGGGCTCCACCTTAGCCCCAAAAGGGGAACCTCGGAAGAAGATCCGGTTTTGGCAGACCCGCTGGGGGGGCCTCGGAGGTTTGTTTGTTTGTTTGTTTTTATTTATTTATAATGCGCTCCAGACCCTTAGGTTACCAGGCGCAGCAGCAGGTATATGCGAGACTTACAATGTTACATGAATGAATTTTCAATATTACAAAATTACATAAATGTACAATTCGCGGTTGCAGTATTTACATGAATGTACAGTTAGCAATATACAGAGTTAGCAGTTATAAACATAAGGGTTACTAACGCATCTGAGTGCATTAAGTAGGGCTACACTTGTGAAGGTTCAGGTGTCTAGTCGTTGTTAGCGTTAATATGTTTGATGAAGTTCCTTCTGAAGTGTGGGAAGGGTTGGTCTACTCTTAGGTTGGGTGGCAAAGCGTTCCACAAGTTGGCAGCTCTCACGGGGAAGCTTGCACCACCGATTTTATCAAGTCTAAATCTGGGTACTACCAGGCAATTGGAGTTGGCGAGTCTCATGGGTCTATTAGATGTTTTTCTTTTTATTTTGTCCGTCAAGTAGCTAGGAGCAGCATTGTTTAGGGCCTTATGGGTCAAGGAGATCATTTTTAGGTGGATTTTATTATCCGTGGAGAGCCATTTGTGTTGCCGCCTAATAGAGGAGATATGCTCCCTCTTCTTTATGCCTAATGCGGCGCTAAGAGCATTGTTTTGTAGAGTTTGGAGTCTTTGGGTAGTGGCTTTATTGGCACCATTGTATAGGGCATTACAATAGTCGAGTTGGGAAAGTATTAAGACTCTAGCCAAGATTAGACAACTGGTATTGGACAGGAAGGGCGTGCCTGCTCTTATCAGTTTACAGGTGTAGGCAGTAGTGGAAGCTAGGGAGTTCACCTGTTTAGTGAAAGACAAGGTAGAATCAAGTTAAAAACCGAGTGTTTTTACTTCCCTCGAGACGTTGATAACATTTCCATCTATGCTGAAAGCTGAGTAGTCCGGGCCCAATTTGTTAATATTGGCTTGTGTACCCAGAATGATCAACTCTGTCTTATCATCATTCAGGCAAAGACCATGAGTAGCCATCCATGCCTGAATGATGAGATACACTCTATTCACCAATTCCCTCCCTGTCCTTGCTATGATCCCCAGAAAGTGGGAGGAGAATCTGTGTATCATCTGCATAGTTGGTATAGGTGATACCAAGATTGTCCAGATCATCGAACAGAGGTTTGGTGAATATATTGTATAGAGTCGGGGAGACGCAGGATCCCTGAGGGACTCCACAGGTGATGGGTATGGGGTCTGCTGCTGCCGATGGGGAAAAACTCTCATAGTTCTCTCGCTCAGAAAGGATTCTATTCAACTGATAGCTTGAGTGGAGAAGCGGCAGAGTCCAAGTGTCTGCAGAGGACCTTGTGGTCCACAAGGTCAAACGCAGCTGAGAGATCTAGTAGGAGGAGGAGGAGGGCTGTCTTACCTTGATCTCTCAATTAATCTATTTGGGCCTTTAAATCAATAAGGGCTGTTTCCGTTCCATGTAGTGGGCGGAAGCCAGATTGTCTAGATCCTAATAGTTTATGCAGTTCAAGGTATTTTTGAATCTGTATGTAGGCCACTTTGTCCAGGATTGTCAACAGAAATGAAACTGTAGTGATTGGACGGTAGTTAGTAGGGATGAGAGGGTCTAGAGATTGCTTTTTGAGCAACGGGAGCACCCAAGATTGTTTTAAATTGGCTGGGATGATGCCTGTGGAGAAGGATGCGTTGACAAGTTTGGAAATAAAAGGTGATAAATCTCTGGCAGCGTCTTTTATTAACTGTGCTGGGCAGATGTCACCTTTGCAATTAGATGGTTTGAGGGTAAGGATGATTTTTTCTCTCTCTAGTTTGGTGGTTTTGGTGAAAGAGAATTTGCTAGACTGGGGCATGTGGGTAGCCCTGGGTGGTGACAGAGTAGGAAGGTTAAGCAAATCTTTTTTCAGTTGAATTTTATTTTGGAGGGTGTTAATTTTATTGGTTAGAGCATGTTGGATGTCTGTGCACCAGGTCTGATCTTTAGTACAGGTGTCTGGTATGGCAATAGGTGACTCAAGTTCCTTCAGTATGGAAAAGAGTTCCTTCATATTTGAATTAGAGTTGGCGATACGATCATTGTATGAATTCCTCTTAGCCAGACAAACTGCATTTTTGTATTGTCGGGAAATAGATGTTAGGTTGGCCTTGTTCTCAGCAGTTGGGCATAGTTTCCAGTTGGATTCATATTTTCTCTTGGTGAGGCGTAGGGCCTTGAGTTCAGGAGTAAACCATTTATTTAAATGGGCTTTAGGTTTACTTGTACGCATTTTAAGTGGGGCAATTTTGTCCATAGCATCAGTCATGATTTTGTTGTACTCATGAACTAATATGCTGGGGTCTAAGTTGTCAGGCAGTGCATTTAATGTTGGAAGAATAGCGGGTATGACATTGTCTATTGTCATATTCTGTTTGTTTCTTGTTGGGCATGAAAGTGCCATGGGGACGACTGTAAAGGATGGTCGGGAGGTTAGGAGGTTGAAGGACACTAGTGAGCGATCAGTCCATGATAATGCCGAGATAGACGAGATAACTGCTGTACAGTTTGAGTCAGCGACCCAGTCTAATATTCTACCTTTCGTATGGGTGGGGTTGTTGACTTTTTGGGAGAATCCTAGGGAGTTAATAGCGTGGGCAATAGTCACGGCGTGCGCATCTGCTTGGTCATTAAATCCTAGGTTAAAATCCCCTAGTACCAGCAGTTGTGAAGTGGTTTTAGCATTGAGGGTTAGTAGCTTGTGCAGATCCTCTTTGAAGGTCCCAAGCGGACCTGGAGGTCTATAGATTAGGTGAATGGTTAGGGATTGATTATTGCTTATGAGGAGTTTTGCAGTGAGGGCTTCACAAGATTGTGGAGTTTGGGCAGGGGCTAGCCTTAGCGAAAAACTCGATTTGGAGATGATGGCAATTCCGCCTCCGCGGGTGCCCTCTCGGTCTTGCCTACATATAGTGTAACCGTCGGGGATGGCTAGCATAAGTGAAGGGCCTGCTGCCTTGTGTAGCCAGGTTTCGGTTATTGCAATAAAGTCCAAATTCGCCTCAGTGATTAGATGAGCTATGTCAAGGGCATGTGCAACTAATGACCTGGCATTGAGAAGCGCTCCTTTGTAGGAGTGATCCTTGGTTTCCTCTTTAGGTTGTGTGAGAGTTGGAGTATTTTTCGCACTAGATTTTATCTTAGATTCAGATGTTTGTGTGTACATTGAAGCTGGGGTGATGTAGGAAGTGTTGCCTTCCTTACCATTTTGACGTTTCATCTCACGTTTTGTAGGAGGGAGGAGTCGTCTGGGTGTCTCGTGAAGTTTGTTAAGTCTAGCACGTAGTTTGTTGTTTCTATCGTGAGTGGAACTGGGCTTGGAGGTGTAAGCTAAAGGTCCTAGCAGAGCTTGGTGTTTTAAGTCAGTGTAGACATGAGTATTGGTAATTATATCTGTTGATATAGGTGAGAAGGGTCCAAGTGCATGTAGTGGGGTCTCTGTGTGGCTGACCTGATTGCAAGTGACAGGAAGTGTAGCAGTAGCCATGATGCAGTAGAAACTAAATAGGCTAGACATTGTGTGGAGCTAACACTTAGTTGGATGGGTAGTGGTCCACAGGGTCCTGCAGGGAGGATGTTCCCTGTGGTAAGGTAAAGTGATCTAGCACACCTAGAATTGAGAGTATCACAATGGCTAAAAAGCACAGCACTAGATTTAGGAATATCACAATGTCTAAAATGCACAACACCTAGAATTGAGAGTATCACAATGGCTAAAGAAGCACAGCACCTAGATTTAAGAGTATCACAATGTCTAAAGTGCACAACACCTAGAATTGAGAGTATCACAATGGCTAAAAAGCACAGCACCTAGATTTAAGAGTATCACAATGGGCCTCATTACGACCCTGGCGGAGGACCATGGTGCAATTTGCACCATGGTCCATGGCGCAAAGCTGCCAACTACGCCATGGGGGTTGGCGGACTTACCGCCCCATTCCGAGGTTGGCGGGGCGGTAAGTCCCCAATCCCCATTTACCCTTCCCCATTCCCATTTTTGCCCCATAGGGTATAATGGGAGTGGGGAAGGCGTTAATTACGCCACCGTAAATTACGGTGGCGTAATTAACAACAAGTCCCGTAGCGCCATGGATTTTTCCGCCTGCGAAAAGCAGGCGAAAAAATCACCATGGCGCTACGGGAACTCGTAGTCTGGCGGAAAGGTACGCCATGCTTTACGCCGGCGTAAAACCCTTTCCGCCAGGGTCGTAATGAGGGCCAATGTCTAAAAATGCACAACACCTAGAATTGAAAGTATCACAATGGCTAAAAAGCACTGCACTAGATTTAGGAATATCACAATGTCTAAAATGCACAACACATAGAATTGAGAGTATCACAGTGGCTAAAAAAGCACAGCACCTAGATTTGAGAGTATCACAGTGGCTAGGAGGCACAATACCTAGATTTGAAGTGTCTTAATGTCTAAGAAGCATACCTAGTTACAGAGTGACATAATTAAAGTTGCATACATGGGCAGCAACTGAGAAGCCGGATCGGCAATACAAGTTGGACAGGAATGCAAACATCATTGCTGTAAGCTTAGTGGGCCGCGTAGCATAGTGGTGCATAAGAGAGGCATATATGTAGCGTGATACAATGCATACCCCGTCTGCATACCCCCGGCTCCTTAGTAAGACGCAAAATACAATTTGCAGGTATGTGGATGCAATAATGGCATTGGGTTCACCTAGATTCAAATTACATGGTAGAGTTTTGGATGCAATGTGCAGGCAGGTGGCACAGCTGAAAGCAGTGTGCCTCTATAAACAACAGGCTAAAGCAAGCCACAGGCTAATTGCAGTATTTGGTACCAGGCACAAAGGCTAAAGGTGGTTATTCGGGGCAGGGCGTAAAAGTCTAGGTGCAACAGACGCTGACAAGCCACACAGGTCTCAATGCGTCATTCATTTGCATGGTGCAGTTCAGGAGTAGTAGACAGCGTTTCGGGCAAAGCATGGAAGCTACTGAGAAAGCCAAGGTGCATGTAGAGATAGTAGCAATAAAGAACAATAGTCAATAGTACTTCCGATTTATAAATGTTGTGTAGATAGAGTAGAGGGGTCAGAAGGCAGTCCTTACCGAGTAGTAACAGGTAAGCCCAGAGCCCATCCAGCTCCAGACAGGCTCCCGACAGGCAGTAGCCTTCGTGTGTTGCCTTAGTGGGTCTGCCGGCTCGAGCCTGCCGGCTCGTGATTGGTCAAACAATAGGGCAGCAGACCAATCCAGATCGATGCTGCTGCAGAGTGGGGACTTCCAAACAAAGGTGGCTTAGGCAGTAATGGCGGCGGCCATTTTGGAGAGGTGTAGCCTCGTGGCAATTACTGCAGTTAATGCAGATCAAACAGGAAAATGACTGCATAGGTGATTTCCGGTAGATGGAAGGGCCATTCACGGCAAAAGATTCTTGGAGCAAGTAAAACGAGGTAAATTACAGAGACCATTTACCTGTTTTATTCTGGCTGGATCGTGGATTTCAATTTCTTGTGCAAGGTCTAGGCATCAGCCCAGTGCCCTCCGGTGGCGCTTCTGCAACGGCCACTGCTCCTGCAGTGGAAAGGGAGCTCCTGCTCCTCTCGGGGGATCGGCAGCATGTGAAACCACTAGGCTCCCGACAGGCAGTAGCCTTCGTGTGTT
Organism: Ambystoma mexicanum; assembly: GCF_040938575.1. Taxonomy (NCBI): domain Eukaryota; kingdom Metazoa; phylum Chordata; class Amphibia; order Caudata; family Ambystomatidae; genus Ambystoma; species Ambystoma mexicanum. The sequence continues at coordinate 1,602,688,853 of NC_090937.1, forward strand.
GCCTTGGTGGGTCTGCCGGAGGTGTCTCCGGTGCGCTTCAGCGAGCTGAGACCAAAAGGGAGTACACGAAACTGAAAGTGTTCTGCTCCCACAAAGAACCGCAGATATTTCCTATGCAGGCTCCAAATCAGAATTTGTATATACGCATCTGGATGTCCACCACACTGAGCCAATCGCCCTTCTGATGAGAGGACTTTATTTGGCAAGGCGTGATCATCTTGAATTTCTCTTAGGGAAGAGAAAGGTTGAACTGGAAAAGATAGAGGATAGTGCGCAGGCCAGACTGGTTGGGTTTGGGCACTGAGCAGATGGGAGTAGAAACCATCTCCTTGTCGTCTGAGGCGAACAGGTCTCACCGCTCTGAGTTCTAGAAGTTTCTGTACCTCGGCTCTGAGGGCGGGTGACACGATCTGCTGGAAGAGAGGGTTGAAGGGTGGGGTGTGGGGAGGGTACAAGCGAAAGCTCGCCCGAGCGATGGACAAAACACACCGGTCTTCGGTGATGGTCTGCCACGCATCCAAACGAGACACGATTCGTCCTCCCACCGGAATTGATTTATCATTTGGATGATTTGTCGGCAGAGAGACTTCTTGTCCCTGGAAAGGAGGCTGATGGGCGAGAGAAAAAACAACCACCTTGCTGTTGTTGTTTACTGCGGGTCCCGCCCACCGGAGCATCAGTTTGGTGCGCACAACGATCCTGAAACCCCCTGAACCCAGAGAAGGATCTAATCTGGGACCTTGACCTCTGTATAAGGGGACTTAGCTGGAGCTTCCGCCAAGACCGATAAGCATTTGGCGGTCTGAGTACTCGCTTTGGTCTTTGTGAGCTCCTAGTCGGTAGAAGAATGGAACAATTCCTTGCCATCAAAAGGAAGGTCCAGTACTTTGTCTTGTACTTCCTTTGAAAACCTTGTCTCGTGGAGCCACGCCTGGCGGGAGATGTCAACCCCTAACATAAGGCCTCGATCTGAGGCATCTACGTGGTGTGCTGCAGCTTCCAGTAGATCCTGCACCAGCACTCTGGCGTCCGACAAACAGGCTTTAAAGTAATCTCGCCTAACCGCAAGAATGCACGCCTGGAAATCGGCTAACTCTTTCCATAGCCTAAGATTGGCTACTGCCAGGATGAGATCGGTGTTCGCTTGACGAAGCTGGAGAGCCGAATTGGCAAAGACTTTCTTGCCCAAGGAGTCCAGAAGTTTATCCTCCTTGGATTTGGGCTGAGGCCGGCTTGGACTGGGGGGTGGCCGCTGCCGCCACAGTTGAGGACAGGAGCGGATAAGCTGATAAGGCTATCTCCTCAGAGGTGTGAAGCTTGTTTCGAGCGTCAAATCCCTTGCTGATGTGGAGCCCAGTGTGGGGTTTACCCCAGACTTTGTGGGCCTCAGGCCAAGACGTCCTTCTGGAAGAACAGGCCGGTGCACTCTTAAGGGGACAGGGTAAAGGCTCCCGATAGCACCCCCTCCGGAGGAGTGGGGGTCTTAGATACTGGCATGTCAAGAAGGGCCATCATATCCAGAACCCGGTCATGGAATGCTCTCACCGAGCGGGGCTGTTCATCGCTATTCTGATCCGCTTGAGGCTCATCCAGCAAGACAGGGACAGAAAACGGGTCCACCACACATCGCCTCAGGTTTTAAAGTGTTGTCACGGTCCGCCGGTGTCTTCTCTATAGGACACAACGGGGCAGAGGAGGGGAGGCTCATGGTACATTTCCCTGAAAAGACGCTTGAAATGCGCTTTCATAGGGTCAGAGTGCATGAGCATCTGAAACTTTCCAAAAAACTCATCCTCAGCCGAAGGCTTGGGCGCTGGTACAGGCAGAGGCTGCTCGTGAGGGGCATAACCCCATGAACGCAGGGAGGATGGTTGCCGGGAAGGGCACGTAAATCAGTGGAGCGGAAGCAGAAGGTAGCAAGACTGTATGAGGCAGCGGTGTCCGGGAGTGCCAGTCAAATGTAGGGCGGAATGGAAGGGCGGAACGGATTTCTGTTGTCCACATGGCGTGGAAAAGGCTGCTCAGCCTCAAAGGGAATGCTCCGAGCACCAGGCGGCGTGAACGTCTGTGTAAGAGAGGTATTCACCAAAGGTGTTGGGCCGTCATTTTGTCGACACCTGAGGAGAACTGCGTCACATGTGGAAATGAGGCAATCGTCTCCTCAGGGGAGTCAGGGGACTTAAGTAACACCTTAGCCTTGAAGCAAGGATCCTCGGCAGAGCCGGTACTGGGTGGTCTCGGATGTTTACTGGACATCTTAGAACTGGTCCCAAAATTAGCCTCCAGCTGAGGGACCTCGGCAAAGCCGGTAGTGGAGGGGTAATGGTCCGTGACCACCCTTTTTTGCCCCAATCAACCCCGAGCGTGGGAAGGTTGAGGGCTATACCGACAAGACCTCCAAAGAGTGTCTCTCGGATCTGTCGGTGCTGACTTTAGACAGAGCTACATGAGCCACTCAAGCCATTCCCGGACCTGGAAGACCCCGGAAAGGAGTTCCCTGGCCAGGGCGCCCTAAAAAGTAAAGCACTTACATGGCTTCTCTTCTTTTCGTCGATGAAAAGCTGAAAATGAGGTGGAAGAACGTGCTGAAACACCTCCTCCCAACGAAGAAGACAACGTTTGAGTGTCCGGATGGAGAGGGAGTCGCAGTAGAAGCACAAATCCCCAACGATATTCCAGGCCCAGGCACTCCAAGCAAAGAGAGTGGAGATCCGCCCTAGCGAAGAGACTTTCGCATGAAGAACGGGACACGAATCCCAGATGCTCCGGCATAGACGGAGGACTAGATGAACGAGGCACCGGAGAAGGAAGGAAGGACAAAAAGGGAATACAAATTAAAATTCCAAGTGATGCTAGTGCGTCCAGCCCCGACCGCGCAGATAAAAGGACTGAAGGGCGAGGCGGAGCTCCGGGGGGTTGGCTTACGGTCACGTACCCCGCGTAAAAATAAAAAGGACAACATTTTTATTTTGTATGCTTTTTGACGAAAGTGCCCCGGTCCCGTCTCGAAGGACGGAATGTCCCAAAAGAAGGGACAAAAGGGAACGGGACGTAGGAGTAATATGATTTTGCGGATGTGGCAGGACCACCATTTCCTCGAGGATGTTGTTTGAATGGTTTAAAGGTTGGGGGATATGGTTGTTTCACCGAAATCGAGCAAAGGGTTTTAGCGGCAGTGACATTGGCTTTACATTTTTGAAGGACCTCATCAGCAGAAGGATAAAAAGGAAGGTCGAGATCTTGCTCTTGAATATCCAGGTGTAGAAAAGAGGCTGATAAGTATGCGCGTGTACGCATGCAGAGTTCATTAGTGAGCGGTCTTGCTGTTGTATCCGTTAGGTCCTTAACCACTTGAAGCTGTTGGATAACTGCCTCTCTACCTTCAAGGAAAACTCAGCGGCTCCTGAGGGAGCAAGTCTGTAAAGCGTTTCAGGATCTCCCAATTAAGGATATTAAATCCTGCTAAAACTGTAGCAGTGTTTACTTGCCTGAGTTGAAAGGTAGCATTAGTGTAGGATATTTTACCTTGTGCCTCCCAGACTTTTGTTTCCCTTGCTTCCTAGGGCAGCTGACACTACCGCAGATTGTGCAGGAAGATTTCCCATAAGGAACAAGTTACTTACCTGTAACTGTTGTTCTCAAGCATGGGTCTGGCATGGATTCACATGCTCATGAATATTCCCCGTCGTCAGGCTGGGAATCCTCGGTAAAGAAAAAATCAGTATCAGTTTCGTTTCTGATCTGTTTTTTTTTTAGTAGTAACCAATCACTGATCTCTGGGTCATACTGCCCCCAGCCAATGACTGCCCTCTCCCTAAGCCCCTCCCCTGGCAGCCATCCTCAGATTTGGTAGCACGTAAAGTGGCAGGATGACCAAGTGAAGAGCCGCAGAGGGGAAGGAGGGAGGATTCGCATGTGAATCCATGCCAGACCCATGCTGGAGAACAACAGTTACAGGTAAGTAACTTGTTCCTTCTCCAGCATGGGGTCTGGCATGGATTCACATGCTCATGAATATAAGAATACATAGCAGTATACACATGCACAACCACGGGAGGTGGCAACAGGCTCAACATTAAGGAATACAACAACTCAACATTAGGCATCTCTTACCTCCTCACCAGGCTCACCTTAAGCTAACAGGTTGCGCAGCACTGCTTGGCCGACCCTGGAGTCCAGATCGACGCAGTAGAATCTTGTGAAGGTGTGCGTCGACCTCCACGTAGCAGCCCTGCAGATGTCCAGCAGGGGCACACCAGACAGGAACGCCATGGTAGCAGCGATCGCTCTGGTCGAATGGGCTCTCGGACGGCCAGCCAGCGGTCGGTTTGCCAACCGGTGACAGTGTATGATGCAGCCGGAGAGCCATCTGGAAATGGAAGCCTTCGAGAGAGCCTTCCCTTGATTCACAGGTCCAAAGTTCACAAACAGCTGTGATGTCTTCCGAAAAAACTTTGTGCGGTCCACGTAGAACTTCAGTGCTCTAGCCACATCCAGCGAGTGCAATGTCCTCTCGGCCGGAGACGAAGGCGACGGGAAGAAAACTAGCAACACCAAGGTGGAAGTCCGACGGCACCTTGGGCATAAAGGAGGGGTGCCTCCTCAGCACCACCCTCATGTCATGAAAAGTCAAGTATGGAGGCTTGCAAGATGGGGCCTGGATCTCTCCCACTCGTCGTGCGGAGGGGATGGCCACGAGAAATGCTGTCTTCCACGACAGGAACATCAACGGCGCCGAATGCAAAGGCTCGATTGGGGCCCCCATGAGCCTGGTTAGCAGCACGTTGAGCTCCCACGCCAGGGCAGGGGCCTTCACCGGCGGGAACGATCGGAATAGTCCCTTCATAAATTCCTCCACCAGGCGATGAGACCACAAGGACGCCCGTCCTGTAGTTCTGGTGTATCGGGAGATGGCCGCCAGATGTATCTTGATGGAGGCGTGAGCCAGTCCAGCTTTGGCCAGCAACAGTAGGTACGGCAATACTGGAGGGGCCGTAATCCACAGAGGGTTAATCTTCTGGGCACGGCACCAGACAGAGAACCTCTTCCACTTATGTCCATAGCATTTGAGAGTTGAGGACCCCTGGCTTTTGCAAAAACCTCTCTGCAGTCAGCCGGGATATCGTATCCTCCAAACTCTAGTTCTGCAGAAGCCAAGCCTGCAAGTCCAGCGACTCCGGGTCGTGATGAAGAATGGCGCCTCCATCTCTGTAGAGAAGATCCGCGTCCGTCGCCAGCTTGATAGGTGGGGATGCTGACAAGTCCAGAAGGTCCGGGAACCAGATCTATCGCGGCCACGCCAGTGCAACGAGGATCATTCTGCACCTAAACCTCTTGAGCTTGTTGATGAGACGGAGCAGCAACGGCAACGGAGGGAATGCGTACAGGAACAGGCCGTCCCAAGGGAACGAGAAAGCATCGCCCATGCTCCACCTCTGGCACTTGGAGTTCGTCGCCGTCGCGAACAGGTCGATCTGGGGTTTGCCCCATCGTTGAAAGAGCCGATCCACCTGGTCCTGGTGTAGTTCCCACTCGTGGCACGAGCGCAGCTCCCTGCTGAGTGAGTCGGTGATAGTGTTTTTTATTCCTGCCAGGTGGAAGGGAACCAGAAACATCCCCCAGGCGACGGCCCAGTGCCACAGATCCTGGGCCTCCTAAGATAGGGCTGGGGATCTGGTGCCTCCCTGCTTCCGGATGTAGAACATTGTGGTGGTGTTGTCGGTGAAGATCCTCACCACTTTTGTCCTTGAGGGACGGAAGGAACGATTTGAGCACCCAGAACACGGCTCGTAGCTCCAGGATGTTGATGTGGAGGGGCCTCTCCTTCGGGAGCCAGAGGCCTCTTGCGTGGAGATCTCTGGTGTGTGCCCCCATCCCTCCAGGGAGGCGTCCGTCGTTACCGTCTCCCGATACGCCGTGGTCTGAAAGTCCATGCCTGCCGTGAGGTGCGCATGGGCACCCCACCATAGAATCGCCCAACGGAACTCCTCGTCGAGCGGGATCCTGTCTTCGAAGCTGCCCGCCGTTTGAATCCAGCGGGCGTCGAGGAACTCTTGTAGCGGACGCATCCGAAGTCTGCAAAGGGGTACAAGGTAGATGCATGAGGACATCATCCCGAGGAGGGACTTGATGGACCTCACTCTGGCCACATCCGTGGCTAACAGGCGCTGCACCTTGCCCAAAATGGCCTTCGTCCTTTCTTCCGACGGAGATGCCAATCGCTTCACTGTATGGAGCTTCGCTCCCAGAAACAGTGCCACTGTTACGCTCACCTGACTCCCACGGCGGCGCTGGACTGGTTCGCGCTGCTGTGACCTCTTCTAAGGTGATGCGCAGGGTTCGGAAGACGGACTGGACCGGGCCCCCAAATCTGGCTTGTCTGGCTCGCAGAAGTATCCTTCTGTAGGCAAAAATAGGGGATTAACTGTCTGCGGGGTAATGCAATCGGCCTCCCACTTTCCCCTCTCACCCTCCTTGAAACCCTTCTGTGATTTCTCGTAGCGTCTCACCTTAGGGTCTGGAAGGACGAGCTTTCCATCCTGCTTCTGATGCAGGGGCGCGTTGGTATCCAGTTACTTCACTGGATTTTCGGATTGGTGAGAACCAAACTTGCTTGGCTTCCAGTTAAGTTTTTTTGATAAGAGGTTCCCCCTTGTGTCCATGCATTAATGTACTAATGCTAGTGTCTTTTTCCCCATAGGGGCCGGGGTACGGCATGCCGGGGAACAGGCACCGACCCGAGATGAGAGGTGAAATCCTTGTAGAAATCAGGTAAGTCTTTAATGAGCGTTTTTTGGCAATGTCTTTTCATTCGCTCATTAACGCTGATGTCTCTTTTTCCCCTTATGGGCCGGGGTCCGGAAATGCCAGGATGCGGCGCGGACCCGAAATGAAGAGGGAATGAATCAACAGGTAAGTCTTAACATGGAGATTTAGCTTTCCATATTCCCTTCTATCTCTCACCTTTTGTTCTGGTCTTTTTCTCCCTAGGCGCTGGGGCGTGACTGCGAATCCGGATGATCGCTGCTGAACATGGAGGCGCCCTGTAAAGGTGAGTGGAATGCGGCGCTGCAGCGATCGACGCGATGAGCTTTTAAATTAAAGTCTTCCTTTTCAGGATTGTCGGCGAGATGTCTCCGGGATGCGGATTTAGCAGGTAAGGACTTATCCTTCTTCTGTTCTCTTCTTCTCTTCCTTTGCAGGTGATCCAGGATGCTGGCAGGCGTGGCAGAAGTCAGGATGCAGGAGCAGACACGGTGAGCGTCCAGCTGCTAGATGCAGAACAACGCGAAGCACGTGTGGCTGTTCGGGTGGGGTCTAAATAGCCTTGGAAGAAGTTCCAGGAATGTATCCTTCCTCCAATCAGGTATGTATCCTTCCCCGACCACGCCCGGATGGTAAATTAGTCCCACAGGTAAAGTAGTTCCTTTCAGGCCTCAAGGAGGCCGGGATCCTGCAGCATGGTCTGCATCAGGTAAGTGCACCCAAGCATTCCCATAATGAGCCTGGCGCCTATGGCGCCAGGACACTGTCCAAAGGGCCCCTATATGGGGTTGCTGGGTCCTTCCTTGGGGACTGGATGTCCGCTCTCGGGGACGCCGGGCTTGAACCGGCTCCCCGGGAGTGGGCATCATGACAGCACTCACCCCCCCTCCCCTCCCCAAGGCCCCTCCCAACTCCCAAGGTTGTTCCCTCCGGGGGTTTCGGTTTGTCTGGGAAGAGTCGGTGGAATTTCCTGACTAATCGAGGTGCATGCACATGGTCACTGGGTTCCCCTTCCAATCAATTAAGTAGAACAGTTTTGACCTAAACATTTTTGAGTCTAAAATGTTCTTCACTTCGAATTCGGGCTCCCCATCTATTAGAATAGGTTCTGGAGGTTTGAGAAGTCGGGTTCCGGGTACCACTGGTTTCAGAAGTGACATGAAAAACAGGGTGAATTCGCGTACTAGCTGGTAAATCAAGTTTAACAGCCACTGGGTTAATTATTGCCGTAATAGAATAAGGTCCCAGATATTTTGGGTTAAAAGTTCGAGGCCCTTTGAGTGGTAAATGTCTGGTAGCTAACCACACTCGATCCCCAATCTGATACGGAGGTGCTTCACTCCGATGTAGATCAGCATTCTCCTTGTATTTTCTCTTGGCTTGTTGTAAATGCGTAGTTGCCTCTTTGAAGGCTTGGGTGATTGTAGAATGCAGATGTTCTACTGCAGGCATTCCGAGGTTCTGAGGTGAGTCAAGGTTTGAGGTTCGAGGGTGATGCCCAAACAAAGTATAAAAAGGACGGTGGCCAGTTCCAGAGTGTACCGAATTATTATATGCGTATTCAGCTATCCAAAGAATGTCTTTCCAGTTGCTTTCAGATTGCTGTAACATACACCGTAAGTACTGTTCAAGGGTCATATTTGTCCTCTCGGTCTGACCATCGGTCTGAGGGTGGTGACTGGTCGATCTGCGCCATTTGACAACATTTGCGCCAGAAGTGGGAAATGAATTGGCTTCCCCGGTCAGAGATTAGTATAGATGGGAATCCATGTAGCCGAACAATATTTTCGAGGAATTCTTTGGCTAGGACAGAAGCTGAAGGTAAACCTTTCAAAGGAATAAAGTGGGCCATTTTGGAAAACAAATCCACAATTACCAGAATAGTATTGTACCCCGAACAAGGAGGCAGGCCCGTAATAAAATCCATTGATAGGGTGTGCCAGGGTGCTGGTGGTATGTCTAGAGGTTGAAGGAGACCGGCTTGTCTTTTCTTTTGACTTTTATTTTGGGCGCAAACACCACAGGACATCACAAAAGATTTAACAACTTTTCGCCAAGAGGGCCACCAAAATTGTCGTTTCACCTTTTCCTCTGTCTTGGCAATACCGGGGTGTCCCTCTATTAATGTATCATGATAACCGGAAATAACTAGTTTGTGTAATTCCTTATGTGGCAGGAATAAGCGTCCTTGGAAATAAGGTAAACCATTATCTATGGTAAAGTCTGATCCCTTTTGTATCCATTCCTGTAAGGTTGTAGGGTCCAGGAGTTGTTTCACTCTGGCTTGAATGTCTTCAAGCGTCTGTAACGAAGTCATGCCTAGAATCCTCTGTTCGGGAATTATTGGTACTGGTTCTGAGTTTGTATCAGATTCTCCCATTCCAATTCGGGATAAGGCGTCTGCTTTGCCATTCTTGCAGCCAGGTCGATAGGTAATCACGAAATCAAATTCAGCGAAAAACAAAGCCCATCGGAGCTGCCGTGATGACTGAGCCTTGGCGGTTTTCAAATACTGTAAATTCCGGTGATCAGTGATCACTGTGATGGTATGTCGAGCACCAAGCAGTTAATGCCGCCAGGCTTTAAAAGCGGACTTAATGGCTAACAGTTCTTTGTCCGTGATTGCATAATTAACCTCAGGTGCCGATAATTTTCTGGACCAAAATGCTACAGGATGCAGTTGGTTGGTTTCGGGATCTCTTTGGGACAGGACAGCTCCCATGGCTAGGCTGCATGCATCAGTCTCGACAACATAAGGGAGATCTGGATGCGGGTGTTTCAATATAGGTGCGGAGGTAAACTTAGCTTTTAAATCCTGAAAGGCCTGCTCGGCTTCTTCAGACCATTCAAAACGTTTATTTTTCCTCAAGAGTGCAGTAATGGGTTGTACCACGCGTGAAAATTCCGGGATAAACCTGCGATAGAAATCGGCAAAGCCGAGCATGCTTTGAACCCCTTTTACAGAGCTAGGTGATGGCCATTTGAGGATGGCATCCACTTTTCTTGAGTCCATTCGGACTCCTTTGGGTGTCAGGATGAAACCTAGAAACTCGACTTCTGTGGTATGGAAAACACATTACTCCAATTTAGCAATTAGTTTGTGGTGGCGCAGTTTTTCAAGTACTGCCCTGACGTGTTTTCTGTGATCAGATTCCGAAGAGGAGTACACCAGAATGTCATCGATATATACGACAACACAAACATCGATGAGTTCCCGAAGAACATCATTCATGAAGTATTGGAAGGCAGCCGGCGCGTTACACAATCCGAAAGGCATCACCTGGTACTCGAATAATCCGTATTTAGTACGGAAGGCAGTTTTCCATTCGTCGCCTTCTTTAACTCGTACCAGATGATAAGCCCCCCGGAGATCTAACTTGGTGTATATGCAAGCGTCCTTCACCTGGTCATGGAGTTCAGGGATCAGAGGCAGAGGATAACGGTTTTTAACCGTTATCTGGTTCAATGCGCGGTAATCGATACAAGTTCTAAGGTTGCCTTCTTTTTTGGGCACGAAGAACAAAGCTGAGGATGCCGGGGACTTTGACGGGCGAATAAAACCATTAGCTAGGTATTGATCCAAATATTTTCTCAAATGCAGATTCTCAGGTTCGGTAAGGGCATAAATCCTGCTTCAAGGGGGTTGTGCACCGGGCACCAGATCGATTTGGCAATCGTACGATCTGTGAGGAAGTAACGTGTTGGCCTGTTCCTTTTGGAAGACGTCCTGAAAGTCTTGGTATTCCGGAGGTAGTTGCATGGAGGCAGAGGTTACAGATGCTAGATTAATCTTCAGGTTTTCTGGGTAGCAGGTTTGTGTACAATCCGGGAAGGTTATTCTCTTAGCTCGCCAATCAATTCAAGGATTATGTGTCTCTAACCAAGGGATTCCAAGAATAACCTGAAACTGTGGAGCCTTGATTACATCAAACACAACACCCTCCCGATGGCCGTCGGGACCAATAAGAGTCACCTCAGTAGTGGAATGTGTTACCGGTCCAGAGGCAATTTCAGTTCCATCGACTGTGGTGATGACATCTTTGCTGGTTTTAGGACGGAGAGGGAGGTTAATCCTAGAGACCAATTCACGATCCACGTGGTTTCCAATAGCCCCACTATCGATGTATGCCTTTATTGCATGCAACCGCTTAGGCTGTTCTGGATCTACGAGAACCATTGGCACAATGAAATGCGAGGTCTGAGAGTTAGTTTTCAAGCTCGGCAAGCGGACCCCTTGTCGGGCGGAGTCGTTTCGCGAAACAGTCTTCATGGTTTTTATCAGCGGCTCCTACCGCCTTTCGGGGCGGTTTTGCCGGGCAATCTCGTAGAAAGTGTCCAGAATTCCCACAATAAAGACATCATTTTAACTGCCGCCTCCTTTCACGTTCCTTTTGAGTTAAGGGTCCTTTAACCCCTCCAATTTGCATAGGCTCAGAGACATGAACTTCCTTGGGATTAGCATGGGTCTTGACCAACACCCGGGTCTCAAACCTGGACCGATCTGCTTTTCTGTTTTGAAGTCTGTGATCCAATTGGACCACTAAGTCTATATACTCTGTGCATTCTTGGGGCGGATTTACAACTTGGGCCAAGACATCTTTAAGTTCTCCGCGAAGGCCTCGATAAAACAACGTGACTCTTTTATACTCTGGCCATCCCGTTTCCACAATTAGTCTATTAAAGGTTGCAATATAGGATAGGAGGTCCTGATTGCCCTGTCGCAGGGATAGAAGTTCGTCATCCAGAGCCTGCCCCTGAGAGTGTCGAGCAAATAACCTTTCCATGCTTGCTTGAAACCTTTGAAAATCACAGAGAATCGGGTCATCTTGAGTAACCAGTGGAACTGACCAATCGGTAGCGCAGCCGCTGAGATATGACAATACAAAGGCTACCTTGGTCTGATCATTAGGGAAGGCCCCAGGTCTGCATAGGAAGTGCAAACGACACTGATTCATGAATACGGCAAATCGTTTGGGGTCCCCAGCAAAGCGTTCGGGTGGGGCCAGCAGCATCTTTCCAGGTAGATTAATCTGCACAGGGTTACTGGAAACCACAGGAGGGGGGTTGCCTCCGGAACCGGGTAGAGGAATTTGCCCAGCTTGACCTTGCAAAAGCCGTCTGGCCAGGTCATCAGTTCTTTCCTTTGAAATTATTAATTCCCTCCTGAGGGCATTAGTCTCTTGACGAGCGGCATGTACTTCGGCCCGTAATTCCCCCAGTAATTGGGCCAACTGATCAGTCTCAGAACTTTCCATAGCGCCTGGGTGGGAATTTGTAGGAAGGCTTTGCGTTCTGTTACGCTCACCTGACTCCCACGGAGGCGCTGGCCTGGTTCGCGCTGCTGTGACCTCTTCTAAGGTGATGCGCAGGGTTCGGAAGACGGACTGGACCGGGCCCCCAAATCTGGCTTGTCTGGCTCGCAGAAGTATCCTTCTGTAGGCGAAAATAGGGGATTAACTGTCTGCGGGGTAATGCAATCGGCCTCCCACTTTCCCCTCTCACCCTCCTTGAAACCCTTCTGTGATTTCTCGTAGCGTCTCACCTTAGGGTCTGGAAGGACGAGCTTTCCATCCTGCTTCTGATGCAGGGGCGCGTTGGTATCCCGTTACTTCACTGGATTTTCGGATTGGTGAGAACCAAACTTGCTTGGCTTCCAGGTAAGTTTTTTTTGATAAGAGGTTCCCCTTGTGTCCATGCATTAATGTACTAATACTAGTGTCTTTTTCCCCATAGGGGCCGAGGTACGGAATGCCGGGGAACAGGCACCGACCCGAGATGAGAGGTGAAATCCTTGTAGAAATCAGGTAAGTCTTTAATGAGCGTTTTTTGGCAATGTGTTTTCATTCGCTCATTAACGCTGTCTTTTTTTCCCCTTAGGGGCCGGGGTCCGGAAATGCCAGGATGCGGCGCGGACCCGAAATGAAGAGGGAATGAATCAACAGGTAAGTCTTAACATGGAGATTTAGCTTTCCTTAATCCCTTCTATCTCTCACCTTTTGTTCTGGTCTTTTTCTCCCTAGGCGCTGGGGCGTGACTGCGAAGCCGGATGATCGCTGCTGAACATGGAGACGCCCTGTAAAGGTGAGTGGAATGCGGCGCTGCAGCGATCGACGCGATGAGCTTTTAAATTAAAGTCTTCCTTTTCAGGATTGTCGGCGAGATGTCTCCGGGATGCGGATTTAGCAGGTAAGGACTTTTCCTTCTTCTGTTCTCTTCTTCTCTTCCTTTGCAGGTGATCCAGGATGCTGGCAGGCGTGGCAGAAGTCAGGATGCAGGAGCAGACACAGTGAGCCTCCAGCTGCTAGATGCAGAACAACGCGAAGCACGTGTGGCTGTTCGGGTGGGGTTTAAATAGCCTTGGAAGAAGTTCCAGGAATGTATCCTTCCTCCAATCAGGTATGTATCCTTCCCCGACCACGCCCGGATGGTAAAATTAGTCCCACAGGTAAAGTAGTTCCTTTCAGGCCTCAAGGAGGCCGGGATCCTGCAGCATGGTCTGCATCAGGTAAGTGCACCCAAGCATTCCCATAATGAGCCTGGCGCCTATGGCGCCAGGACTGATGTCTTTTATGAGCCTGGCGCCATAGGTGCCAGGACACTGTCCAAAGGGCCCCTATATGGGGTTGCTGGGTCCTTCCTTGGGGACTGGATGTCCGCTTTCGGGGACGCCGGACTTGAACCGGCTCCCCGGGAGCGGGCATCATGACAGCCACCTGCGACGGGACCAGATGGGATTTGGGGTAGTTGATGGTGAATCCCAGCTCCGTGAGCAGGCGGACGGTCCTCGCTGTGTGTTCGACGGCGAGCTCTCTTGACCTTGAACGGATTAGCCAGTCGTCCAGGTAGGGGTAGACGTGGATCCCTTGCAGGCGCAACCGCGCCGCCACAGGTGCAAGGCACTTGGTGAACACCCTGGGAGCCGACTTTAATCCGAATGGCAGGGCTCTGAATTGGTAAAGACGCCGCTGGACTACGAATCTGAGGAACTTTGTGTCCTTTTAGAATGGGGATGTGGAAGTAAGCAGGTCCAGTGACGATAGGAAGTCGCCTTGCTCCAGCTGTCCCAGCACGTGCTGGAGGGTGACCATCCTGAATTTCTGTGCCTTGATGTACTTGTTCAACCGACGCAGGTCCAGGATGGGGTGCCAACCGCCTGTCTTCTTTCTGACGAGGAAGCATCTTGAGTATACTCCGGAGCCCCGGAGCCTCTTGAGGACGAGCTCGATGGCACCTTTCTTGAGCATCGCCCTTACCTCCAACAGCAGTTGAGGGACGTGATTCTCCTTCCTGGCCACAGGGGGAATGCGAGGACACTTCTTTTGAAATTCTAGCGAGTGTCCGCGGGCCAGGGTGTCCAGCACCCAACGGTCGGAGATGGACTCCCACACGCTGACGAACTTAGTCAGCCGCCTCCCACCGGGGTGCTTTGGTGGGGGCCTGATGCTACGGCCGGTTCAGCTTGGAAGAGGCCTTGCCGCCTTGGCCTCCTTGCCGACGGCGGCAAGACCCTCCTTGCTTGCCGCGGCCTCTGTAGGCCTCCTGGGACGAGGAGCGGGCCGCCAGGCGGTAAGTAGAAGAGCCACCGCTTGATCCCTTGGAGGCTCCCTGTCTGCCTCCAGAGCTCTGAAAGGGCCGCCGTTGCTGAAGGACTCACAGGTCTCGAGCTGTTTCTGCGTCTGTCTTGATGGCCTGGAGGGACTCATCCACCGTCTTTCCAAACAGGTTGTTGCCGTCGAACAGCATGTCCAACACTCCGGTCTGGACGTCCCGGCGAAAGTCCGTCGCCTTGAGCCATCCTCGTCGGAGGCAAACCCCGTTGCCCAGTTGGTGAAATCCGGTATCGGCAATGTCCGTTGCCACCGTTATGGCGTGATCCGACGCCACCCCGCCTTCCTGCAGAATCTGTAGGGCATCCGCCCTCTTGTCATCCGGTAGGAAGTTTAGCAGAGGAGCTATCTTGAACCAAAGCTCCCTGTCCTAACGGGCCACAATCACTAAGGCATTGGCCACCTTAATCGTCGTCGCCGCTGACATGTCTCGTCGTCCCATGGAGTCCAACTTCTTGCCCTCGCTGTCTGGCAGGAGGTGGAAGTTGAAGCCGCCGCACTCGCTGCTTTCTTCTTGGCTGCTGCCGAGACAACAGAGTCCGGCGTGGGCTGGGCCCTGAGGCACAAGGGGCGGCATCGGGGACCCGGTACTACTTCTCGTACCTGTCCCTTTTGGCGGGTGTCGTGGAAGGGTTCTTCAGGATAGCCAGCCCCTCGTCCCAGATGTTGTCGAGCAACGGCACCGAGAGGACCGTCTTTCTCTTGGCCTCTCGTCGTTGGTAAAGAACACCTTCCTTTTGCTGTTCTTCAGGGCAGAGCTGGAAGAGCTCGGATGCCCTTGCTATCATTGCGTGAAAAGAGCCAATTTCGTAGGGCGGAGATGCCCGGGGTGGGGGGTGATGACGGGATGTCCATTGTATCATCGCCGCCGTCGTCGTCGTCCGTCCCCGTCGCTGTATCCGTAGCTGTATCCTTCCGAGGGTCCGGCGAGGGGGATGACGGGTCCACAGGCCTCGCGGGCACGAAGGGTGGTGCGGGGTGGACTCTCCTCCGCTTGTTCGGAGGGCTTCTCGACGGTCCTGGTTCTGGATTCTCCGTGGGGATCCGTGGTAACCTCGTCCTTATCTCAGTACATAATGATTGGATCGCCAACAAAATGGCCGCCGAGCTATCCTGGGGCTCGGGTAATGGCTGCGACTGACGGGATGGCTGCTCCACTGGGCCCTCGTTGTCGCCATCCTCGCTATCTTCGATAACATCAGCAGGAACCTTCCCCTGGGATCAAAGCTTCTCGAACCTCTCGTTGAGGCCTACGAACCTCGCGTTGAGGCCTTTCACGGTATCCACCGGATCCTCCTTGGAGGCTGAATCCGAGTCCGTAATGGCCACCAGCCCCCCCCCTTTTTCCACCGGGGTCTTCACGGGGGTCTTAACGATGGTCTGGAAAGAGGACTCCCTCCGCGGTGGCAGGGAAACTCTGGGCCCCGAGGCCGCCTCCACTGGCGTAGCCTCTGCCAGCTTCACCTGGGCCACTGCGACAACCTCGATAGAGGCCTTTGCCGGTTGGATCAAGGCCCTCACCACCTTAGATGCGTCCTGGGCCTTCGCTTTGGGGGGAGGGTCATCGCCTCGCTCCCCCTCGGCTCCCTTCGAGATCGACCGGGGCCTCTCCAGAAACTTACCCGGGTTCTCGGACTTCCTCTTCCCTGAACCAGAGCGCTGGCTCATGGTTGATCGTGCCGGGGAAGTCGCGCCCTGCCTGGCAGCCGAGGAGCTCGACCTTTCGGCGCTCCCGGTGCCCGCGGACTATCAGTGCTTGGCCTTCTGTGGGGCCCCGTCGCCGGGGAGCCCTCACAGGACTTAGAAGACCGCTCAGACTTTTTCTTTGCCTTCTCACCTGCTGTGCCCTTCTCCAGCCAGGCGGCGAGGCAGGAACGACGATCTTGCTTGGTCCGTTCCGACAGGTTTTTGCAGAACGCACAGTCCTTCTCCACGTGCGTCTTGTCCTTATGAAGGCAGTAGAGACATCTTGAATGCTCGTCCTCGAAAACATTTTGCAATCCGCATCCTGGGCAGCAGCTGTTCAGCTTGGATCCGGGCGTCGAGCTTCCCTTGTCCTGGGCCATGTCCGTTGAGGTAGGCCACAGATCTTCTGGAATCCTCCAAGACGCGTAACAACGAAAACTTCACCCTTGAGGGGCGTAGAAGAATTCCGAAACGGGTCCCCGTTATCAGAAGTAGAAACGGTGGAGCTTGAGGCTCGTTAAAACTGAAAAAATGAGAAAATTCTCCTGAAAAAGCGTGAAAACGCAGTAAAAGCTCGAGAGCTAAAGCACGAGGACTCCCAACACTTGAACGTGAAGTAAAAATCTGAGGATGGCTGCCGAGGGGCTTAGGGAGAGGGCAGTCATTGGCTCAGAGATCAGTGATTGGTTACTACTAAGAAAGACAGATCAGAAATGAAACTGATGCTGAATTTTTCTTTACCGAGGATTCCCAGCCTGACGACGGGGAATATTCATGAGCATGTGAATCCATGCCAGACCCCATGCTGGAGAACTATGAAAGGCTCTACTTTAGGCACCTTATACTTGGTGTCTAAAGCTTTGGAGCTGTGCGCATCTGAATGAGGTTTTCCCCAACGTGCTAATGCATGTTCTAGAACACAACTCCATGGGAAGTGGATTTTTAGACTGCTGAGATGGCAGTTTACCATAAACACCAGCCATTTCAGGCTTATCCTTAGGCTTTCCAAGGGCTGCATGGCTTTCGCCACAATCTCATGAAACACCATAGATGGTGACGGAGCGGTGTTGTCATCTGTATCTGTGTCAGAATCTTTGGAAATATTTTGTTTCTTTGTCGAAGGAGCTGAATCCTCGTTGTCAACTAGGTTGGGGCTCTTGCAACCTAAAAGGTGATGTAGAAGAGTCAACCGTGGTAGACAGATGGTTTGGATTGTAAATGTTGAAAACCACAGGTCCATGCACTTGGATATTAGTTCAAAACCAGCTGTGCTGGAACCGGAGTTGTTTGAACCAAATTGTCCTAAGACTGAGGAGAAAATTGTGGCAAAATTTGAGGT
Organism: Ambystoma mexicanum; assembly: GCF_040938575.1. Taxonomy (NCBI): domain Eukaryota; kingdom Metazoa; phylum Chordata; class Amphibia; order Caudata; family Ambystomatidae; genus Ambystoma; species Ambystoma mexicanum. Next base: position 1,602,706,250 of record NC_090937.1, read on the forward strand.
GAATTCACTCTCATAGGAGTGCTGAATAATTGTGATCCGGAGGAACTGCAAATAATTGAGGCATCAAAATCTTCAAAAACTAGAATGGAATTATCTTTTTGACTCTCCGATACCGAATCAGAGATAGGTGCAACGGATGATTTTTTTCCACTTGTGCTTCCTTGGAGAAGTCGGTACCAGACTGGATCTGGAGTGAGAATGTTTATGCCTCTTATGAGAGTACTAATGTGACTTCTTCGGTACCGAGGAGCTTGAGGGCTCAACTGCGGTAAGCGAGGATAAGATGCTGTCCTTTGGCACCGAAGAACCAGAGGTTTTACATGCAGTAGCTGACTTGGCTGTAGCATATACAGGGGAATCGGAAGGTACTGAGTCAACCCTGGATGCATGCACCTCTTTGAAGGAACTCTTGCCTGTCGGTTTACAGAGGCATTAGAGGGTTTTCCTGGTACCATAATAATGTTGTCTGGTGTAAATAATTCTTCCCGTACCGGGAAGATTTTTTCAGACCCTTTCCCAACTGGAGGTGCTAAAACGTTCCCAGTGTTTTCCTACCCAGAGGTACTCGGGTGACCACGCCTGGGTTTTCCGCCTGAACGGTCCAGTGAAGACAGCGGAACCAAGGAGGCGTTATTACCTCAGCTGCCGAGAAATGCTTCCGACAAAGGTTGCACTGCTTGAATCCTGTCGCATACGTAGAGGGAGGCAGCGCAGCACCCTTTGACTTCTGTCGGTTCCTCCGCCCTGAAGAGGAATTACCAGGCGGACCATAGACCATAGGCTCAAAGAAAGCGTGAAGGCAGGGTAGGCTGGGAGGGGTGATGAAGAATATGTGTGAGGAACATCCAATCGAAGGAAGGTTACCAGGGGTAAGTATCTTGTTATTCAAATGGATTGTGTCCTCCCACGTATTCCTCATCTTATGATAGACTCCCAAAGAAGTAATTTGGGTGTGGGAGTACAAATTAAAAACATTTCTAATCATGGACCGAATGAAGGACTGCTTTTGCAAACTGTCCTCCCTGACTGGAAGATGAATATAGACAGTAATGTCTATCATAAGTGTGAACAGACCAAGTGGCCACTGAACAAAGGTCTTTGATTATTACACCTCTTTGAAGAGCAGCAGAGGTTGCCATGCCCCTTGTGGAATTTGCTCTTTGGCCTTCTGGCAGGTCGTTGCCTGCTAATCTGTAACATTCACCAATAGCCAAGAGGATCCATCTGGATATTTTTTTTTTGTAACCGCTAGACCCAATCAGTATAGCCAATGAATAATTGGTCATTTTGGCGAAAATTAGCCATTCTAGATATGTAAAAACAGAGACCTTTTTGGGTCCAGTCTATGTGATCTTTCCTCCTCCTTTCCCCGATGGGGAGGTGGATAGAAAGTTGGTAAAGTGATTTTTCTTGCGACAAGTGAAAGTTGGAGATTACCTTAGGTAAGAAAGAATGTTTCACCTCGAGAATAACCTTGTTTTTATGGAAAACTGTATGTGGAGGTTTACAGGAAAGAGCCTGCAACTCGTTTAACCTGCACGCTGACGTTACTGCAATAAGCAAAACAGTTTTGAATGTTAAAAGTCTTAATGCGCATGAGTGTAAAGGCTCAAAAGGAATGCATGATAAAAATGATCCCATACAGGGATATTGAATGGAACCTGTGGAATTACATTAATAAGGCCAAAAAGGACTACAACAATAAGAGAAATCAGAAAATATTAATCCTCCTCTGAACAGCGCTTGAAAATAGCTCCACCAGGTAACTTCTAATTGTACCAATCTGTAGCCCCAGATTTGCCAAAAGTAACAAAAAGGAAAGCACCATAGGTGTGTCACTTGGAAAGGGATCCACATTCTTATCCCTGCACCAGCTGCTGAACTTGTTCCAATGACAGCGGAACAAAGATTTTGTTGCTGGCATTCTGACTGAAAGCAAAATCTCCATTACGTCATCCAGGAGGTCACAATCCTTGTATCTTAGCCTTTCAGTCAGAAACCATGCATGAAGGCTGAGTGTCTTGGCTTCTGGATGGAGAACTCAACAGTCCTCTTGCGAGTGAAGATCCTCTCTTTGTGGAAGATGCATTGGACGGCAGATGGACATGTGGAGAAGGTCTGGGCATCATGTCCTCTTGGCCCAATCCAGAGCAATTAGGATCATGGATTTCCCGAACTTTCTCAACCTCCTGATCTCGTGAGGAATGACTGGGACTGGAGGAAACACATACAGGAGTGTAAACTCCCAGTCCATCACAAACGCGTCCCCTAGAGCTCCTCTTGGCACTGGGCGCGAAAGATCCATTCAAAGGGTCCCCCAAAGGGTGAAGATCTCTTGAAGGACTTCATGAGCTAGTTCCCACTCGTGGGAGACTGTGCTCTGCCTGCTCAGAGCGCCACTGCCGCGTTCTCCTCTCCGGCTAGGTGAAATGCTGATAGAGATTCCTTCTTGAATTCCCTGCAGAGTGGGAGTGACCTTACACCTCCTCTCTTGTTCAGGTAGTACATTGCCACAGTGTTGTCCGTCATTATCAGGAAATGTTTTTCCCGGTACAGAGGGAAGAAAGGCCTTCAGCACTAGTCTGATTGCCCTCAGCTCCAAAAGGTTGATATATAGCTTGTACTCCGATGGAGACCAACGACTGCTGATTGTCACATCGTTGGTGTGGACTCCCCACCCCGTGAGTGATGCGTCCGTCACTACCGTTATCTCCAGCCATGGCTGCCAAAAAGATTCTCCCATGAGAATGTTGTCCGTGCAAGCCCACCACAGAAGGGTCTGAGAGACTCTGCTTGGAACTTTCAGGTGGTCCGACATTCTGTCTGAAATCTGGGACCATCAAATCCTGAGATGCCATTGGAGGGATCTCATTCTCAGGTGAGCCTGTAGCACCAGGAAAATGCAGTATGCCATTTGACCGAGCAGTCTAAAAAAAAAAAAAAAAAAAGAAAGAAAAAAAAATAATAATCGAAGGCCAGAAGTGCTGGGCACTCTGGAATTTGGCAACCATCTGCAGAATGTGTTGAGCTCTCATCTCAGGTAGCAAGGCTTTCCCTGAGGAAGCATCCAGGACTGCTCCAATAAATTGGAGTCTTTGAGATCATGTGGAACTTCTTGTAATTGAGGGGGAGGCCCAGTCTGTGGAGAGAGTGGCAGGTTATGCATGTTCCTGGGCTTGTTCAGGTGAACAAGCCCTGATCAGCCAATCGTCTAGGTAGGGGTAGATGTGAATCCCCCCCTCTCCGGAGACTCATTGCCACCATCGCCATCAACTTGGTGAAAACCCTCGGCTGAACTGGAAACTGATAATGAGAACCGCCAACCTCAGCTACTTTCTGTGCTTGGGATGGATAGGCACATGAAAGTAAGCATACTGAAGGTCCAATGACACCATGCAGTCCTGGAGTTGGAGAGTCAGAAGGATTTGGGAAAGGGTAACCATCTTGAATGTGTCCTTCCGGTGGAACTTGTTCAAGTTTCTTAAGTCCATGATGAGTCTCAATCCTCTGTCCTTTTTGGGAATCAGGAAGTATGGGGAATACCAACCCTTGTTCCTTTCCGCTACAGGTACATGTTCTATTTCACCTTTCCCCTAGCAGGGTCAAAAGTTCCTGCACACAGAGCGGATCTGGAAGTTTGAAAAAGCTGTTCCCCGGTGGATGATCCTGAGGGCTTTAATTTTAAAAGGAAGGCAGTAACCTTGGGCTACAGTTTCCAGTGCCTAAGCAAAGTCATTCCTTGCCACTCATTCAGATGCTAAGTAAGTCTGCCTCACACCGGAGTCTTGTGAGTCAAGGCCTCAGAGTGATTTTGACGTGGCTGAAGCGGCGGCTGATGGTAAAACTGCCACAGTTTGGGTTGGCTTAGCACCTCTCCCTCGTTCTGCACGAGGGAATATTCTCTGAGCCCTTTGACCGGCTTGTAGAATCGAAAGGACTTACACCTCCAGGAAGATGAGCTAGAGTTGGAGTGTTGAGGCTGTCTAATGGCGGCGCTAAGGGATTTAGCCACCGCCTTTGAGGTCTGCAGCTTTTCCAAACTCTCATCTGCCTTGCTGCCAAGCAACCTCGAGCGATCAAAGGGCATGTTGAGTAGTCTAGCTTGCACATTTGTTGCAATCTTGGATTTCCTCAACCACACAAATCTGCCTAACACTGTGCTAGCCGCCATGGATCTGCTGATGCTGTCTGCAGTATCCAGACCTGACAGGAGACATTCACCTATTGCCTCCTTACCATCCTTGATGATTGCCAGAAAGCCGTCCCTTTTCTCTCCTTTTGGGATGTGGTCAGCTGTCACAGCTAGGCAGTCCCACAGGGTAAAGATAAACCTTGACAAAGTACATGTTACATTAGTTTATTTTAATGCCATACTGCCAGCAGCAAATCCCTTTCTTGCCCAGGCATCCACTCTCTTATCATCCATATCAGGAGGCTTGATGGGTACGCCGACTGCTTGGTGGATGTAGCAGCCTGAACCACCAAACTTTCTGGTGTTGGATGCTTAGTAAGATACTCTGGGTTGCTGCTGGATGGTCTGTATTTTTTATCAACATTTTTATTCACTGCAGCCGCAGTTTCTGGTGTCTCCCAATTTGCGGAGACCCTTTCTTGGAATGCCTTATGAAATGGCAAAATTGGATGTTTCTGGGGACTCTGGTCCAAGATATTGGTCCTGCCATCCTGCTCAAAAGAAGGAGTAGGCCTGCTCCAGCCTAAAAATTCTATAACCTTACTCAGTCTCCTATATGAGGAGTTAGCATGGTCAGTAGAATCTGCCTTGACAAATTCGAACTCGGGAGAGGTATCTAACTGACTGAAGGTTGTCATACAAGTCCTTTAATCTAGACTCATCAGAGATCAGTTCATCTGGCACATTAGGGGTGCCAAATTGTAACCCAAATGGTGATGTGTTATCATCTGAAGGTTGTTCCTCTTCATAGATTGCTGATAAAGTCTCTTTTTAGGGAAAGGTTTGAAAATCTTTTCCTGGACTACCATTGCTTTGAAAATTTCGAAGTAATCGTCAACAATGACTTCGAAGTCGGTATCGCATTTGTCGGCGTCAGCACTGGTGTCGACGGCTCTGGCGCAGACACTGACAGCGAAGGCGTCAACGTATGTTTCTTCAATGGAACTCTCGATGGGCTGGGTTCCTGACTCGTCGAATCCCTTGACGATTTCTCATCAGATCGAGATTTTTCTCAATGCATAACCGGCTTAAGGCTCGGTTTCGAAGATTTTGTCTTCGACTTCCCTTGATCGCCTTTTTGCAGATCAACAAAGACATAGGCTTTCTGCTTGTCCATCGAGGGGGTCGAGGCCACATTATCGAAGATTTTGAGCATTTCATAATGAAAGGCATCCGACCTTGCTGGGAGTCTGATCTAGTTGCATACCTGATTACCTCAGCCGAGGAATCACTGGAGGTCAAAGGTGACCAATGACCCGTTTCTTGGCCTTCTTCAAAGAAGATGATGAAGAATGGAGTGATGGACTACTCGATCGAGACTGTTTTGATTTTATTACGTCGAGAAGAATCCCTTGACTCATCAGTCTTCCTTTTAGAACTTCCAAGGAGACTTCAAAGGCAACCTCCCGACCACCAATTTACCTTTAAATTCCCCAAGAGCCTGTCCGCCATCGCCTGACAAGAGCCACAGTCACGGTGACTGGTACCAAGACCATAGACATATGCAGTGGGGGTCGATGAAACATCTTCGATCCACAGTCTTGGCACGTCTTGAAGCCTGTCTTAGGTGTTCATTGAACCGACGGGAAGACCTTTTCAAAACAAAAATAGCAATCAAAGTCACAGAAGAACCAAAGCGTGACGTCATTCTCTGGAAGCGTTAGCTGAGAAAAACAGAACTGAAGTCAACAGGCGCTGCATGCGCTACTTATCCTGATGACGTTGAGAGTCGAATGGAGTCCCTCGAGGGACATCAACGAGAGGGCACACAAAGCCCCCTGTGAAAAAACAAGAAATCCGAAGCTGGAGAGATTATTATTATAAGATGAGGAATACGCGGGAGGACACAATCCATTTGAAATATGTATAGCTCTTAGAGTCTCACCATTTAAGAGTACAATGAACACTGCCATTACGTAATCAGATTTGCAGTTCTCTACCCAGCAAAACATGTGGTGGCCCAGCCAGTTTCTTTACTTTTGTGCTTGAAAGGTGAATTTGCTAAAGCATAAATCCCCCACTAATTCTCATGAAGGAATAAGAAACGTTTCTTGAAGGATGATCACCTCAGATGTGCTAAGAAATGAGAAGATCAGCTTTGTCCATTTTCTGTAGCACCCCTGCAATAGCCAATGATAGAAGCCCTGTGTACCTCCAAAAGGAGCCAGGTGTCAATCTGCTGATTCATAAAGTATTGATCTGTGCAATAATCATGCTTTGTAGGACGACTGACTAATCCACCAGCATCTTCCTTCTGTTGGTTTGCACTTCTCTCTTCCAAGATGGCACTCACACATTTAGAGTGTACAACTTCTAGCATCATAATACATTCAGGATTACACTAGAGATCTTTCTTAAAGCTCTGATTTTAAAGGGTTCCTCCAACATCAATTCTCCATTTGCTCGGGAGTTATGATAGTTGTACGGACCACATAGTTCCTGTTCATGACTTTTGGGCATCCTATTGTTACTGCAGTCATTATTTCTGGTTTGATCTTTACCGTCTTTAGGACTTCCATTCAGGCATTGTTTCAAGCAAGCTTCTTTGCACTAGGCATGAACATACAATTGCCCAGTGTTGGCTCAGGTTCATTTGATCTGGTCTTACTAACCTGGCTCAACAGGGATTGTGTCCTGTATATAAAGGATATTAAACTGGAAATCCATATAGGCCACACGGTCCGAACACCAATTGAAGCCAGTCTTCAGTGTGGAGGCCATTTTGGAAGTAAAATGTAGTTTAATTGCTGAGGCGAGTAGCTCCGAAGCATGCAGCAATGCGGAAAAAACAGAACCGAGGTAACGGGCAGCGTGCGTGCCAATATAGATCAGCATCAGCGTCACAAAGGATGCTACCGAGACCGTTGAGGACCAAGATTCGACGCTGCAGGACACTTGACCCTATGAGAAAAAATTGACAAAGCAAGCTGCAAGCAGACTTGCATATCAAAGATGAGGAATACATGGGAGGACACAATCCAATCGAAATTTACATTTTCTATTGTTCTAATGGATTTTCTGATTTGTTGTTTTTACTTTACAATTGTCTCCTCCTTAGGCTAACACCTGCTTCAAATCTCACGCAGACATCAACGTCTCTCCTCATAAAATTGAAACACGGTTACCTTCTGCTGGTAAAATCAAAGACTCCTCCTTCCCCCGCCAATGCAGCAGGGGGAAATAAAAGGGTGGGAACATAAGATCCTTCACTCCTACGTCGAGAGAGCTGAATGGGAAGCCACATTTCGGCCCTGCACACACTTGTGTGCATCTCCAGCAGATTCAGCCGTACTCCCTCAACGGCTGGAGCTGAAGTTAAAGCACCACCTAGAAGACACTGTGGAGGAGAGGCATAGAAGATTGGTTGAAGAAGCAAAACCATTTAACACCAGAGGTAAAAGGGCTGAAAGTGGTGGCCAAAGAGAAAATAGATCAAGAGGGGAAAGGAGTTAAGCCACAGTGGAAAGTGATAGTGTATCCCCCAACCAGAATTATCGCATAGTTTCACATCTTATCATACACAGGAGCCTTTCCGCATTCTGCCATCTGTCTCTTGCCAGTTAATCCTTGCTGTTTTCACCCTTTCCGAGCATTACTAATCTCAATGCAAATTACTCAGTTATGAGTGGAATGTATGCTTTATTTCAAACTATAGTATACTGTAAAGCATACAAGTTATTTACCTGCAACTTCAGCATGGGTCTTGCATGGATTCACATGCTCATGAATATTCCCCGTCATCAGGCGGGGAATCCTCAGTAAAAAAAAACAAATAAAACAAAAAACAAGGAGTTTAGCATTAAACTAAAAGTACTTGTCTTCTCTATAGCCTCTCAGTGTCCTTGGGGGTCATACTGTCCCTAGCCAGTGACACTCATCATCCTAAACTGCACCCATGGTGGCCATCTTCATATTTTGTAGCACACTTTGAGTGGCAGTATGAACAAAGAAGAGCCAGAGAGGGGAAGTTGGGATGGTTTGCATGTGAATCCATGCAAGACCCATGCAGGAGAACAAGAGTTACAAGTAAGTAACTTGTACCTTCTCCAGCATGGGGTGCTGCATGGATTCACATGCTCATGAATACAATTACACAGCGAGGTGAAATGGATCAGAAACAAGCATTGAAGAATAACCCAGTGCCATAGAGACTGGGCTTCCAGGTAGAGAGCGGGGGAGTACGTCCTGCCCTGTTTGATGTAAAACAGGGTGGTGTCTGTGAAGACCCACACTGCCTATCCCAGGAGCTGAGGTTTGCAAGAATTGGGGGCCCAAAAGACGGCCTGAAATTCCAGGACAATTATGTGCAACTCCTTTTTTTCCAGGAGCCAGAGCCCTCTGGTGTGAGAATATCCTGGGTGGGCTCCCCAACCATCCAGAGAGGGTTTGGTCGTGACTGTAGCCTGGTAAGGAGGAATCTGAAAAGGGACCTCCCTGAATGAGGTGTGGATGGACTGACCACCATTGCAGGGTTGGAAAGAATGCCCGATTGAGGGCGTTCTTGTCTGGTCATGCGCCTGTGACTTGCTGCCACCAGGGGTCTCATGTGAAGCCTGCAAAAGGGGAATGCAGGAAGACATCATACAGAGCAGGGACTTGATTGACGGGACTGTTGCAACGGCTGCTGCTGACAGCCATTGTACCTTTCGCAGGATGGCCTTCATCCTCTTTTCCTAGGGGGTCATCAGACACAAGACTGTTGAGCTAGGCGCCCAGGAATAGTGCATTCTGAGATGGCACTACGTGGGACTTCGGATAGTTGATCCTGGATGGGCTGCAACAATGGGAGCGACACCTATAAGTCTCCTGGGTGGTGGAATGGAAGGGTGGTGTAACCCTTGGATGATCTGGAGACTCTCCCCTACGGGGAACAAAAGGATGGCCTCCTCTGCTGCAGGGTCCCCAGAGAGCGCGTCATTTGTGTCGGTCTTCATGGCCTGAAGAGAGTCATTAACCGCTTATCAAAATAGGGTGTCCCCATCGAATGGCATGTCAATGACTTTGGTCTGCACATCTCATTTAAAAATTTGTACCTTGGCATCAGAGAGCCATACCATTCCCCGTCTGGCAGAAGCTGGAGTCCACAATGTTGAGAGCAATGGTGTGGTAGGAAGCCATTTCGCCTTCCTGGAACAGGGCCAAAGCTTCCGCCTTTTTAGGATGGGTCCTAGATTGTACCGCAGCTCCCCTTCATACCTAGACAGGATGGTGAGGGCATTGTCGGCCTTGATGGTGGAAGCTGCCGTGGTTATGATGCGCATCCCTGCAGCATCGAGCTTCTTGCCCTCCTGGTCTGAAGGCCCCATGGACAAGAGGAGCTGAAGGACCTCTTTCTGACGGCAGCGGAATCTACTGAGTCCGGAGAAGGCTGAGACCTGAGGCACCTAGGGGCAGAGTCCAGAAGCTGGTATTTCTTCTCCTACCAGTCACGCTTTGCCAGCATGGTATTAGGAGCCTTCATTACTGCCAAGCCATCTTCCCATAGGTCATCCAACAAAGGGACCAATACAATGACTCCTGCTGCTCAAAGTGGAAACCCTCCTTCATTTCTGGCATCAGGTTGAAGAATTTGGCAGCTTTCCAAATGGAGTGGAAAGAGCCATTTTCGTCCTGGGGAAAGACCCGGGCGGGCTTGACATCTGGAGTTTCCCCATCTGTGGGAACATAGTCAAACTCATTTGTACGAGTACCGGCTGTGTCAGTGTCTATGCCAGTGTTAGTTTGAACTGGCCCTTCCGCCACGGTAGTTAGAGCTGCTGGGGCGGACCAACGGATAACAGGTGCCTTTGGGAATTCCAGAGGAGTAAGAGTAAAGAGCGGGACAGCCTTGGTGGACCTGGGCAGGAATTACTGAGGCACGTCTCTCACCAGATCAGAGCCCTTTGGAAAGGCGGAAAAAACTCAAGCCTACGGAGCAGGAATAGGTGCCATTGTCGTATCATTGTTGGAACAGCTGATAAGAGGTCAAGGAAGCAGAGATACCCTGGGCGTGGTGACCGTCAAAGAGGTTAAGGTTGTTAACGAGCCCTTCGGGCTAGCAGCCTTCGAAATAAGACTTGAATACGCAGACCGAGTCGACAGCAGGACAGTCGATGGAACCGGAGACTGTTCCTTGGATGACTTGCTCGTCTTCAATGACAACCTGTGCTTGGATGACGAGGCCAGTGATTTTCTCGCAGATGGAGGCAACCCACCAGCTGCTAGGCTAACCGCTGACGGAGTCAACAATGGTGACCAATCCTTCTCAGAACTGGGTTGCTGAGACCGTTGACAAGACGGGAAAATTGATGAGTGGGAATTCGCCTTCTTGTGGATCTTCACCAGAGAAGCACCCTCAAAGGACCTCGACCTCTTCTGATCAGAGGGAATACTCTCAGTGGACAAGTTGGCCCGGAAAAGGCATGAATACACCCCGATGCAGCGTTCAGAGGCCTTATCTTCCTCAATCCTAGCCATCAACCTCCAGTGGTGTGGTCCTTCCAAGTCTTTGATGAAAAGGATTGACAGATCGAGCATCCGTTTGTATTGTGGTCGGGATGAAGATAGTAAATGCACGTGAAGTGTCGATCCTCGAGGATATTCTTCAGGCTGCAGCTTTCACAGGACCTTAAAATGCTTTTCTTCATGGCATCTGCCATTGTTGAGGTGTAGGCTCAAGCCTGACCCTGTGGCGCCACGGGCTGAAGAGCCGACAGTGGATTGTAGATTTTTGCTGTCAACTGGTCACCGCTGCCTGTAGTAGCCATGTGACGGTTGACAGCGAAGAGATGGGGAATTTCTTAAAAAAACAGCAACAAAATTAGGATTTTCAAGGAGTGAAGCATGAGCACACTCAACACTAGAAACGTCTGGTAACATCTGAATATGGGCACAAGAATTGGAGCTTAGGAGGAGTGTCATTGGCTGGGGCTAGTATGAACCAAAAGACACCGATAGGCTATAGAGATTAACAGTTTTAAGGGAATATTCATGTGCATGTGAATCCATGCAAGACCCCATGCTGGAAAATTGGTTTGGTGCAGCAATGCTGAAGGAGTACAGGGCACACCAGTGGTAGGTTTGTGCCAAGCTTATTTTAAGAAAAAAGCCTGACACGGCATGAGAGGATGCAGTTATTACAGAAACATATGCAACCATTATTGAAATATTAACCATTACTCAGATCAGCAGGAGATAGGAGAAAGACAAAAGCTTGCAATATTCTCATAAAAAAACATTCCAAACAGAACTGAAACCTTTGTCAAACCCAGAATTATAAATCTAGATTTCTTATGTAGGGAGTAGTTCCCCTTTATGCCCTCTTTATAGCCAAACACATGTTATTGTACAATCATTAAGTCACTCCAATAAAAGATCTTCTGGCCTTGTTATTATTTCCACACACTAAAAACTAATACAGGAAAAACCTTCCACATTTAGGACAGGTTTTAAGAGACCATCACAAAGCTGTACTAGGACCAACTTCCTTCCGGTGTTAGTTCCAATGGCATCCATTCTGTGAGTTTCAAAACAAGGACTCCCTCTAATGACAAAGGCATTTGTGTTTTTAGAGAAGCAGCCACACAAACACAATGTTAATTTGAACAGAGTGGGAACATGATTTCACGAAGCACTCCTTAATTGTCACATGAGAGGGCAGACCAGTGCATTAACTACAAATCGGTCATTTTAATGTATATTATAAGCCAATACCCTTCATAAACACATATGGCACCTGAGATTGATCACCTAAAGAGGAATTGGATGATAATATATCAAAGTTACATTACATGTCTGGGCCTATAGGCTCAAGTGGTGGCAGAAACAAAAACAGAAATCAGAACATGGTTTTCTTACCTTTGTGGGCAATGGACCAGGCAAAGGACCCATTGGCGAGCTAAGTGGTGTTCGGATGACTGGGGCAGCCAGTGGTGTCTGAGCAGGTGTGCTGGGTTCGCTGCTGCTGATCTCGCCATATGATGCAGAGGCAGAACCCGAGGCCCCTGCTGTCCCACTAGACGCTGCAGAGGTAGTGGTTCGAGTAGGCTGAAAACAAAAATCACAAAGGATCATTCCTGTTTTTTTTCCCAAGCTCTTGCGAGAACCTCATCTCAAATTTAGACGTTCACTAAACTGTCTAGCATAATCATGTCGAGATCAATTACTGAGCATTATCACAGGGATTAAAATGGGACCTAGTTCTAGTTAATTGAATTTTAAAAAAGGCCATTTGCTGCAGACACAACCAATTCGGACTTCTTCCCGCCACGTTCCCTGGCTGCATGAAACAATGCAGAGTGAAAGCACCCCGGTTTCTACATAAATATGGCTGACTATTTGCATCAGGTCTAGTTCTGATATAAAATGTGTCGCTACAGTAAACAAAAGCATGTTAAGTGGTTCCTAATGGTGTTAGACTACATGGCATAGCTCTGTTGACTAAAAGAAGCAGGTCAGCGAATCAACAACTAAACGTGAAGACTTGCCCACTTTGGTCTTAATATGGTCTCAAAAACGCTACAGAAGAACAAGTTACTTCTTACCTTGTAATGTTCTTTCGACGGGATGTTCCTCCGACGTATTCCTTATCTTTGATAATACGTTTCCAGCTTGCTGGCCTCGGAAATTGTTTCTGTAGAGGGCGCTGCGCGTCGACGTCCGCCGAGTCGATGTCCCTCGAAGGCCACCGTATCGGCGCCGACGTCACCATGCCCATAAATAGCCACGCGCTGCGTCCGTTGCTCCGTTCCGTTTTGTAGCATAAGAAAGGTCATGCCTGAATTGGTTATTGACCTTGAAGGAGCGTAAGCTGCAACCACAAGGGAAGTATCACTGCGGGGATGGATGGGAGGGGCGATAAGGAATACGTCTGAGGAACATCCCGTCGAAAGAACGTTACAAGGTAAGAAGTAACTTGTTCTTCGAAGGGATTGTGTCCTCCGACGTATTCCTTATCTTTGATAGACTCCTATAGCAGTGGCATGTAATTGGAGGTGGGAGTGAGAATGTTATGTATCCCTTTAGGGATGGACCGAATGTAATACGGCCTTGCCAAATCTGGTCTCTTGACTAGTGGAGGAATCCAGATTGTAAAATGTTGTGAATGTATGTGCGGACGACCATGTGGCAGCCGCACATATGTCTCAGACCGGTACCCCTCTTTGGAGAGCCGAGGAGGCTGCGATACCCATGGTTGAATGAGCCCTGAGATTTTGGGGTGGCTCTTTCCCTGCCAGTTTGTAACATTCCAGAATGGCCAAAATAATCCACCTGGAGATGGCTTGTTTTGTTATGGGTAGTCCCAACTTGTGATCAGAGTATCCTACAAACAGATGGTCTGCTTGCCTGATCCTAGCCATTCTGCTGATATAAAAGCTGAGAGCTCGCCTTGGGTCCAGCCTATGTAGCCTTTCTTCCTCTTTCCCCGGATGGGGAGGAGGGTAGAACGAAGGTAAGGTAATTTTCTGAGTAATATGAAATTCAGAAACCACCTTCGGGAGGAAATTAGGCTTCACCTGTAGGACAACTTTGTCCTTGTGGAAAATTGTATGTGGGGGTTTCCAGGAGAGAGCTTGTAGCTCGCTCACCCTTCTAGCAGATGTTAGTGCTACCAATAGGACAGTTTTAAGCGTGAGAAATCTCAGCGAACAAGAGTGAAGTGATTCGAATGGAGTGCCCATTAGGAAGTTTAAGACTAAATTTAAGTCCCATAAGGGAACCGGGAATGGTTTTGGAGGATAAACATTAGTTAATCCCTTGAGAAATTGTATCACTAGAGGAAGTTTGAAATACGATGGTTCCTCCGCAGTGCGCTTGAAGATAGAAAGCGCTGCGAGATAGCCTTTTACAGTGCCAACTTGAAGGCCTGAGTTTGCCAAGTAGAGTAGAAACGATAACACCGTTGGTGTACCACATGAAAAAGGGTCGATATTCTCTTCCCTACACCAGCTGCAAAATTTGTTCCAACGGCAGCAGTATAAAGACTTTGTTGCTGGCCTTCTGGCCGAAAGCAACACCTCCATGACGTCATCAGAGAGATCCCAATCCTTGTACCTCACCCTTTCAGAAGCCAAGCGTGAAGGTTGAGGGTTCTGGTGTCTGGATGGAGAACCTGACCTCCCATCTGCGAGAGAAGATTCTCTTTGAGTGGAAGACGGATTGGAGGACAGATGGACAGATCTAGAAGGTCCGGGTACCACGTTCTCCTGGCCCAATCCGGGGCAATTAAGATCATGGTTTTCCGGAATCTTCTCAACCTCCTGATCATTTGAGGAATAACAGGGACTGGTGGGAACGCGTAAAGGAGTGGAAACTCCCAGTCCACTACGAACGCGTCTCCTAGAACTCCTCTCGGGGGAAATTTCCTTGAACAGAACAGATCGCACTTCCTGTTGGTGCTTGTGGCGAACAGATCCAACTGAGGGGTTCCCCAAAGTGCGAAGATCTCTTGAAGGACTTCCTGAGCTAGCTCCCCCTCGTGGGAGACTGTGCTCTGTCTGCTCAGAGCGTCCGCTGTCAAGTTCTTCTCTCCGGCTAGGTGGACTGTCGATAGAGAGATTCCTTCTTGGATTGCCCAAAACCAGAGCTGCATCGCCTCTCTGCACAGTGGCAGTGATCCTATGCCTCGTCTTTTGTTGAGGTAGTGCATGGCCACCATGTTGCCCGTCATTATCAGGACATTTCTCCCCTGTACTGATGGCAGAAAAGCTTTCAGCGCTAGTCTGATCGCTCTCAGCTCCAATAGGTTGATGTGTAGTCTGGACTCCGATGGAGACCAACGATCGCTGATGGTCAAGTCGTTGGCATGGGCTCCCCACCCCGTGAGTGAGGCGTCTGTGACTACGGTCATCTCCGGCCATGGTTGCCAAAACAGTTCTCCTTTCAAGATGTTCTCTGGATAGGCCCACCATTGAAGGTCGCGGGCTACCTTGTCCGGAATCCAGAGGAGATCTGTCATTCTCCCTGAGAATTGCGACCACTGACTTCTCAGTGCCCACTGAAGAGATCTCATTCTCAGACGAGCCTCTGGCACAAGGAAGATGCAGGATGCCATGAGGCCTAGCAACCTCAAAAAGCCGAAGGCTGGGAGACATTGGGCATTTTGAAACTTGGTGACCATCTGTAGAATATCTTGAGCCCTCACCTCTGGTGGCGAGGCTTTTCCCAGGGAAGTGTCAGGACCGCTCCAATGATCTGGAGTCTCTGTGATGGTATCATCTGTGACTTCTTTAAATTGACGGAGAAGCCCAGTTTGTGAAGGAAGTGGCAGACAATCTAGATGGGCCTGGGCCTGTTTCGAAGATACAGCCCTGATCAGCCAATCGTCCGGGTAGGGGTAGACGTGGATCCCTTCCCTCCTTAGACTCGCCGCCACTACCGACATCAGCTTGGTGAAGACCCTCGGGGCGGAGGTCAGCCCAAATGGCAGAACTCGAAATTGATAATGAGAGTCGCCAATTGCGAACCTCAGGTATTTCCTGTGTTTGAGATGGATTGGCACATGGAAATAAGCATCCTGAAGGTCCAGAGATACCAGCCAGTCCTGGAGCTGGAGGGCCTGAAGGATCTGAGAGAGAGTTACCATCTTGAACTTGTCCTTCTTGAGAACTTGTTCAATTCTCGTAAGTCCAGGATGGGTCTCAGTCCTCCGTCCTTCTTTGGTATGAGAAAGTAGGGGGAGTACCAGCCCTTGTTCCTGTCCTCTACAAGTACCGGTTCTATGGCACCTTTCTCTAGCAGGTCTATAATTTCCTGCAAGAGGAGCGGATCTGGAACTTTTAGAGAGCTGTTCCCCAGTGGATGACTGAGGGATGTGTAGAAAGGGTAGGCAGTAACCCTGGGCAATGGCCTCCAATGCCCAAGCATCTGACGTTATAGCCTGCCATTCCGTCAGATGGTGAGTTAACCTGCCCCCTACATGTGTATTGTGTGGAAAGGCCTCACAGTGGTTTGGGGGCGGCTGATGCAGATGCAGAGGATAAAGAGGCACCTGCTGCTGCTGCGGCCTTAGTACCTTTGACCCGTCCACCTCGGGTAGATCTCCTTTGGCGTCTTTGAGCCGGCTGTCCTCTGCCTTTCCCGAATGCGGAATAATAGCGAAAGGACTTTCCTCTCCCAGAGGTTCCCGAGGGGCGAAAAGGGGTTTGGCGGATAGCAGCTCCTAAGGATTTTGCTGCTGCTTTAGAAGTCTGCAACTTTTCCAGATTGTCATCAGCCTTTTTTCCGAATAGTGAAAAGCTGTCAAAGGGCATATTCAAAAGTCTGGCCTGTACATCTGGAGCAAAGCCCGACTTTCGCAACCACGCATGCCTGCGGATTGTTGTACTTGCCGCCATGGCCCTGCTGATACTGTCAGCGGAATCAATGCCAGTTTGAAGTGATTCGCACATGGCATCTTTGCCATCTTTAATAATGTTAAGGAAGGCTTCCTTTTCCTCTCCTTCGGGTATGCAGTCAGCCGCTGATGAACCACACTCCCACAGTGTGTGACTGAACCTGGCAAGCGTACAGGTGGCGTTGATGGACTTCAACGCCATACTACAAGCAGAGAAGACTTTCTTCGCCATAGAATCGTACCTCTTGTCATCTCTATCCTGTGGGACAGTAGGGTAAGCGGTCCTACTGCTAGATGAAGTTGCCGCTTGAACCACCAGGCTCTCTGGAGTCGGGTGTTTTGATAAGCATTCAGGGTCAGCAGCCGCTACCCTATACTTGGCTGACAATCTTTTATTGACCGCAGGGATAACTTCAGGAGTTTCCTAATTAGATGTAATTTTTCTTTGTAAGGCTGCATGGAAGGGGACCACAGGGTCCTCCTGTGGACCTTTGTCTAATATGTCTGTTAGGTCATCCTGTTGAAAAACAGGGGAAGGCGCAGGCCAACCAATAAATTCAATAATTCTTGCCATAAGGGTTCTATAGGGTGTTTCGGCATATTCCCCTGGGTCTGGCTTAACAAATTCCACTTCTGGGGAAGTGTCCAGCCCACTTGCCTCATGTAGTGACTCCTGTAGGTCCTTCAGCCTTCTTTCCTCAGAGGTGAAATCCTCTGAAATAGGCAGTGTGGTCCTCTGTAACCCAAACATTTCCTGGTCAGAATCTTCCCCCTCTTCATAAATTGAAGATAGTACAGGGTACTCTGACCTCTGAAATGGTGTAAAACCCATCTCTAAGGCAGAAGGAGCCAAACTCGTCATTATTGGGAGAGAAAACATGGATGTCGTCGACGCCGATGCGACAGGCTTCGAAGGCGCCGAGAACCGCGTCGAAAAAACTGGAAGGGGTCTCGAAGAACTCAAGAGGATCGGGATCCTACTTGAGGACATCGACGATGGTCTCGGCGTCGTGCCAGAGGCCCTTGGAATCGCCGTTGGCTGTGGAGTAGCCTGGGTCTCCTCTTTCACCGGCGTCGATGTCGGCGTCGACGATGGTGTCGAGTCGATCGACCGACCGACGCGTCGAGGAACCCTTCGACAACGGCGTCGATGGCACCGATCCATGCGTCGAAGGAATCTTCGACGACTGCATCGAAGATGGTGCCTTCTTACCCGATGGCTCGTGGCGCTCTCGGGTGGAATGATTCGCCGGGTGCTGCGACTCGCGCCGTTTTGATTTTTTGGGTTTTTCACCCGGGGTATCACCCTCAGCTGTCTTCGAGGGGGTCGAGGCCGCGTTCTCGAAGACGCTTAACATTTTCTTTCTGAATTCCTCCCACTCAGCCTGAGAGCTGTGTTTTGTGGGACAGGAGACCCGTTCTGGGGAAACAGAAGACGACGAGGAAGGGGATCTTCGACGTCTCTTTTTTGAGTGTCTTGATCTCGACGAATGGTGGGAGCTACTTCGAGATCTAGAATGGGAATGTTTGACGGCGAGGAGACGAATGCCTCGACTCAGCCGAAGAAACCTTCGAGGAGGTTTTGACTGACTTACCTCTCTCAGGTTCCCCTTGCGCTCATTCAAGGCTTTCGTCGTCATGGACATGCAGTCCTCACACTCCGAACAATGGTGCTCAGCTCCCAAGCACCACAAGCAGATCCTGTGTGGATCCGTTATCGACATTTTTTTACCGCAGTCTCGACATTTCTTGAAGCCGGATCGCGGCGTCGTCGGTTTCGATGAAGATGCCATCGAGAACGAGTAGGTATTATTCGAGTAGATATAGAGTTATCCTGACTGAACTGAGCAACGACGTTCCGAGGCCCCACGAAGCGCGGAAACACGGAACTGAGCAACGGACGCAGCGCGTGGCTATTTATGGGCATGGTGACGTCGGCGCCGATACGGTGGCCGTCGAGGGACATCGAATCGGCGGACGTTGACGCGCAGTGCCCTCTACAGAAAACATTTCTGAGGCCAGCAAGCTGGAAACGTATTATCAAAGATAAGGAATACGTCGGAGGACACAATCCCTTCGAAGAAGTATTTTAAAGTGAGAGCATCACTCTCTTTTCAAATTGGGAAGGAGCCAAGTGCTTTCCTTCATTCCCAAGTTTCACAAGCGCTTTAGAATTAGGCAAGACTTCTGTTAACTGTGTTCTAAGCGCTACAAGAGTACAGGGGGAGGAGGGTTATAAAATAAAGGTGCAAATAACTATTTAGATGGATATATAGTAGTGCCTAATGATGTTAGGCTACAAGGCATAGCTCTGTCGACTAAAAGAAACAGGTCACCAAATCAACAACTGAACGTGAATACTTGCCCACTGTGGTCTTAATCTGGTCTCAAAAACGCTATAGAAGAAGTATTTTAAAGTGAGAGCATCACTCCCTTTTCAAATTTGAAGATTGTGTCTTTGGTGACTATAGACTTTTTTATTAAGATATATATAGCATTCATGCAGACAATGATGTCCTCTGTGTTTGTACCCACAGTCAGAGAAGAAATATGTTCAATAAAAGCACTCTGAAATAGGTGGAGTTCATTACGTCTGCTGAAGATGAAGGGATCATGTTAAAATTCCACAACTTGGCAACCGAAATGCATTGCCAGTCTCCGACACACAACTAAATTTAGTCTGGTTAAACGAGGTCCATGTAACACCTTCTGCAAAATCAAAGAATGCCCTAGACGTCTCATGTTCACAATTATCGGCACTTGGTTATGAAAGACTACAATATCAAAAAAACTATTCCAGGGTAATGACTTCATCAATATTTCAATTGAGATTAAGGTGAAGTCTTTGTTTGCACCAAAAAACCTGCAAATGTTCAGCGATAGGGAGGATATTCAGTTTGTCACTGTTATACATATTGTTATGTAAGATTGTGTGCAGTACCCTTTGGGAGACTACAGCAATCTTGACCTCCTAGCAATAGGAACCCAACCTTTGGTTTAAGTCTGTACTATACAGGTTGTTAGTGTGGCTGAGCAGCCAGGCTTATCTCAAGATGGGTCATTGTCAGCAGTAGGGTTTTTACACAGAAATTCACAGTGACAAGTATTCAAATAAACTCTTACGCTCAAGGTTTCTTGATTAAACAATTAATTTTTTTAACAGTCAGTTCAATAAGCCTTCTTCAGAAGGGAGCAATATATCAGCAACACACACATACACTTCAAAATACACACTCCTAGTTTCTATAAATCAGCAAGTACCCATTTGGGATGGCACAGAGATGGTTCCTACACCCTAAGGTGAGCTAAATAACTAGGACACTGTGGACATTAATATATCACTGGTACATTAGAGCAATACTGAGTTGGTGTCAAAGAAAAGGGTTTGGGAATAAAACTAATGTTAAAACAAATATTCTGAAGCAGGTAAGTACTTTTTAACCCTCCAATGCAAAGTAAAATAACCTTTTCCTGGAGGAAAGGTAAAACACAAAGTTAGAGGTAAAAAAAGCCTTTCAGGGAACCAGGCCAGTCAATGTTAATTGAGCACAAGTCTAGGTGAGCTTCTTGCAGTTAAGTAAAAGTATTGCACAATGTTTTAGAAGTCTTCGTAGAAATAAAGAATCACCGTAGGGCCACAAG
The DNA here is from genome assembly GCF_040938575.1 of Ambystoma mexicanum. Lineage (NCBI taxonomy): Eukaryota > Metazoa > Chordata > Amphibia > Caudata > Ambystomatidae > Ambystoma > Ambystoma mexicanum. Next base: position 1,602,726,397 of record NC_090937.1, read on the forward strand.
CTGGGAGGCTTGTAAGAGGCAAAGCTGCAAGCAACTCTGCAAAGGCAACCAAGACAAGTCTCAACTGAGAAATAACAAGGCAAGTCCACTTAGTTTTACAGTACCTTTGGTTAGAAGAAATTGGTTCCAGCTGGCTTCTGTTCCTGTGTAGGTCTGCAGATCCTGTTGTTCCTGGGCCCCAGTCGTGGGGAAAAGAGGGAGGACCTCTGGGGACTCTAGCACTACAAATTGAAGCTCAGCTGCAGGAATGGGAAAACTTCAAATCAGCAGCACTTAGCGGTTTCAGCTCCTCACATCTCTAGAAAATAGCAACACCGCGGTTCTCGGATACCACTTTGGACTTTCCTCGCTTCTGGGGTCCAGCGGTCTGTTGAAGTGGCTCAGGCTTGGGCAGTCCTTCCTGGGAGTTGGGAGGATCTTCCCACCCAATCATTGATTGGTAGCTCATGAATCTTGTCTTGGCTATCTTAATGTAACAAAGGAGTGCTTAGCTAGGCTTTTACTCAATGTTATGCCTGAATTAACAGCTCTTGATGCTACATTATGTCACAGATGGGAAGCATCTTTGCTGTCTTGGGAAAAACTCTTCTCTCGATTTGGTATGAAGTAAATATGAAAAAATGACCTTCATGGTGATTCAGAATCTTAGTCCTTGCGCTCCCTCCCTTAAAACTGGTTGGGAACGCCTGCATTTGCAGGCAGATCTGAAAAAGCTGACTCAAACATAGCTGCCCCTTCAAGAACTTTTAAATGATGGGACTATATCGCGCATTTGTGTGTTCCTCCACACCACCAGCCTCCCCTCTTTGCTCCTACGTCACCAACTGCGCACACCCAGTTCCTGATGACACATACAGGCCGTTGTGATCAAGTGCATGCTTTTACCAGGGATGGCTTGTTGGGTGTTGTGAAGGAGAAAGACCAAGGAGTAATAACCTGAATCACCATGAAGGTAAGATTTTCATTTCTCTGTCGTGCTGCTCTCCTTTTCCAACTGGTTGGGACCAGACTGAAAAGCCCCAACAATAGTAAGGGAGAAGAGAAAGCATATACGAGATTCAAGCAAATTACGAAACACCTCTTGCCCGAACCTAGCATCTTTCCTGGAAGATGCACCAAAAGCGTAATGCTTGCAAAAAGCAAGAGTAGTAGCCCAAGTAGCAGCCTTGCAGATTTCTTCAATAGGGACATGCCTAATAAAGGCTACTCATACTGTCTTTGCTCTTGTAGAGTAAGCCCAAGTCTCTGCAGTGCTGAAAGCCCCCTCACGTTGTACGCTTTTGCACTACATGAGACACACCACCTGGCAATTGAAGATTTTACAGCTGTATCACCAGGAGAAAGACCACAATACGTGATAAAACGTTGGCCTGTTTTTCTGAACGGTTTGTTTCTATGCAAATCAAATTTTAGAGTTCTTGACATGTCCAGATTATGTAAGGCCTCCACGGCCAGTGAAGAATGTGTTCTTGGATGGAAACCGGAAGGAAAATCTCTTGGTTCAGCTGACATTTCGAAACCATCGTCGGTATGATGGAGTGTACTGTACGAAGGAATACCTTATCCCTGTAAAAAAATCAGATAAGGCTCCTCAGATACCAGAGCCTACAGATCTCCTACTTTCCTTGCAGATGTAATGGCTACTAGAAAAAGCAGTCTTCCATGTTAAGAGATCAATCACACAATAGGGAATAGGTTGAAATGATGTGTGCACCAAAGCTGACAAAACCATTCTCACAACTGAAGCTTTTAGTTCCCATAGTCTGCTCAATTTGTCCGCCAATTGTAACTAATTGGTTATTGATAACGCGCTTAATACCCAGAGGTTTCTAAGCGCGGAATCAAACCTGTGTTGCTCTGCAACGTCTTGCTTCCAAGACGAGAGCGTTGCCACTGAGCTATCCTCCCGAGAAAGACGTTCTTCTTTCCCTCCAGATGGAACGCTATCAGAGAAAGATTTCCCAGGCCCAAAACCATAACGTTTCCACTAGAATAAAGAGAGGGTGGGAGAGAATCACTCCTTGTTTGCTCACATAAAACATCACTGTGCTATTGTCTGTAAAAATCTTTGCCACCTTTGCCTGAACTGATGGAAGAAATTATTTTAGAGCATAAACAATTGCTTTCAGCTCCAGGACAGTGATGTGGCCTTTCCTCTCCTGCATTGACCAAAGATTGAGCCGTCAAGTCTCGACAATGAGCCTCCACCCACCCGTACTCGGCGAGTCCGTTGTTACTACAACCTGATGAAGAGAAAACCTGACCAACAGATTGCATGTAAACAAATTTAATGTGAACGTCTTTTAGAGCTCTGGGGTTGTAACCCTACCAGTTATGGTCACCACAAATGTCCTGTAGGTACCAATTCTGGTAATCAGTATCCGGGGGTCCCTGAAGCCTAATTCTCCCAAGTGGAGGAAAGGCTATTAAGAATACATGGGATTGTGTGCTGACTGCCGTGTTAAAATTACAGAATTCAATAAAAGCAGCTCATATTTTGTAAAATGTGAGGCGGAGGGGCGTTATGTTTTTTCCCCCCAATGTTAATGCTGTATCTGCATGCAGCACTCCTAAACAATTAGGGGGCAACTCTCTCAAATACCACATTTTCTGAGGACTGTGCAGCCAAGGCAGCCGCTGCGACCTACTACAAGCATGGCGGCATTCCAGATGCAACAGTGTTTAATGCAGTGCTGTAATAGGCAATAGGAAAGTGCTTTTTCCTGCGTGTCTGTGTTATTACACTTGGGCATACAGCCTCCCTTCTGAGGACATTTTTAAACAAATAGCCTTGTGTAACCAGGTAAACCAAGAGCTGGCAAACCATTTCATTTATTTTTTACCAAATGAAATGCTTATTCGTCCTCTCATTCTACACCCACTCCAATTTTTAACACTAGTCCAAGTTAAAAAAGCTCAATATTGACCACAGACTTCCAAACACCATCTGGCAAAACTTCAGAAGTTGGGAAAATCCAAGTTAACCAGCAGCCACGCCAATCTCCAGTTCTGCAGGTACGGTTCGCTCATCTTGGCAAACCTGCTGTGCTACAGACAAGAAGGAAAATGGAAGAACCACTGTGAAGAAGCTGGACAAGAAAAAAATCGGTTGATGCTGGGATATGGTGCAGCTGCGCTTTTCAGTGTCAGTACGTTTCTGGAATAAGATTTAGTCCGTGCCAAACAATCACAGTTCGATAAGAAACTCCTTGGAGTCCAAAGAACAGATCATTAATGTTCTTCAGTTTTGTAATGATAGGCCTTCAGCTTTATCAGAGGTTGCTCTGCCAATAGGTTATACAAAGCAAGGATGCAGACGCTAAGGATGAAAAGGAATATTGGGGGCAGAATGCAAATGCTGATTCCAATCAGAAAGATGCATCCTTTCAAGCCTTTTACAGCCACCCAATCACTGGTGGTCGCTACATACAAGCTACCTAGGTGGCAAACACTAAAGAGGTGTACTTCAAAAAAAGGTAGCAGGCGCTCCTCTCCAGAAAGAGCATGGCATGATAACCTGTTCTGAGATGATGTTTGCAGCACACGCTTTTTGCTCACTGTACCTTTCACAGATGGGAAATATCCATTTGCATATTAGTCTTTGTCCCGCCCACATTGGCAGTCCAGCACCAAAATGCTATGGCAATTCCTCTCTGAACAAGAGTGCCAACAGCAACCCCATACACGTGTTTCAGCCTTGTTGGGCCTCATCAGTGAGGTGAAGCTGCGCCTCTCTGGGCACAGTGAGCAGGGAGTCCAAGTCTGGGCACAGTGAGCAGGGAGTCCAAGTTTGGTTGCCCCCAGGTAACTCAGTGTGACCAACCCCAAGTTCCTTGTAAATACTTCAAAAAAGGTAGCAGGCGCTCCTCTCCAGAAAGAACATGGCATGATAACCTGTTCTGAGATGGGAGTTTGCAGCACACGCTTTTTGCTCACTGTACCTTTCTGTAAAGAAGTGTATTTGACTCCAGAATCCAGACATCATTCAGATATCTGAACAGAACTGGTGTTGGCACACATGGACCCGCTTTTCTGAGGTTTACAGAAGACATTAACTTGCATGTCTTCATCGGTTTCCTTTCAAACTCGGGGAACAAAGTTACAGGGTTAGTTTTTACACCAAGGGTCATCTAGTGCATTCCTTGGGGTAAAGCATGCTGAAACACAACATTCTGATTTTAAGTATCTACACCACAAACCACATAAGTACAAACAGCAAACAATACAAAGAGACTGGCCAAGGGAACAGGGTATTTCTGGGACACCCCAAACATAAGAGGTCAAGACACATTGATAAGAAGTCTATCCAGCACGAAGGATGAGAAGGCCTGGCCCCTGAGCAGGCATGTCCTGACTATGAACCTGGGGAATCAGCAAATAGGTTTGATTGAAGCACTTTGGAGGTGAGCGGGTAGGTGTGCTGCAGTGTGACAGCACCATGAAGCGAAGACAGCTGGTGAACGTTGCAGTGGCAAAGTTGATCAGAAAAGCATGCAAAGATTTAGCAATTGGACTAGATGCAAGAGTTGGCCGTATTTTCATCACAATGAATGAAAATACATTTGGAGTGGCTTCGAACACCACTAATGTAGGTCAGATAAGAAGGGAATTTCTAGCAGTCTGTTCCCAACACCAACCCAGGTAATCAAAATAGGGAATCATTGTCCGAGTCTTAGAATGCAGCTGAGGCAGGAGAGACGAGCAATCGGGATTATGCTGACTCACAAGAAGTGTATCTTGCTAAAGAAGAAATCAATTTAATGGCAGCCTTTACAGAGATTCAGCAATCCTCCTAGAAAGAAGAAAGCAGGTTCATCGCTCTATAGACTGCAAACTGAATTCCCCACAAACTAGAATTGCCATCAATGTGAATGGTATCTCGCATACCAGAGAGACTGACATCTGGATTCCTTCATGAGTTCTCATGGTGCAGACCTGGACACTGGGAACTAAATTCAGGACAGATCTTGTAACGATTACAGTATTGGAGGATTTGATAGAGCGACCGGGTTATGGTGCAAGAGCTGGCATGCAGTGGATTTTGGCTGCAGGGTAAAGAGACACTTGGTGAAGAGGCTCAGTCCTTTTTGGAGCCAGCGAACCTGGACGGCCATAATGGAGGAATTGTGAATGTTTTTAGAACAGTGCGGCTATCAACAAGAGGCCATGCAGGCACTAAAGGTCGAATGATCTTGGCGGGCTACTAGAAAATGAAAGGCAGAGGTTCTCTGAGGGGTGGCTAAGAGGGACATGTTTTTCAGAGGTACTAAAGGTCTGGTATGCCGAGATCTTTCTAGAGACAACTAAGTGAGATGTTGCTAACTACGTACTATTAAGAAGTCATTTGGAGTGATGGGAAGTGATACCACATTTTGGTTCTTTGCGAAGCTATGGGTGGTGCATAGGGCAAGATACAGTTCTTTGCAAATGCAATGGCAGGTGAGTGATTCAATAGAAACTGCAATCCAGACAGGGAAGCAGTGGGGAGAGTTTTTCTGGGAACAATTAAAATGTAGAGAGATCCATTGGATGGATTGGGCAGGGATAGGGTTGGGAAGCAGGCGCTGTCCGGATTGACTGTAATAAGCGTTTGGATTATTTTTCTCATGTTTATTTCCTTACCATCCATTTCCAACCCTCTCCTAGTCTGCGGACGGAATGGAGATTGTAGACCTAGTAAGGAACAAGTTACTTACCTGTAAATGTTGTTCTCCAGCATGGGTCTGGCATGGACTCACATGCTCATGAATATTCCCCGTCGTCAGGCTGGGAATCCTCGGTAAAGAAAAAAATCAGTATCAGTTTTGTTTCTGATCTGATCACTGATCTCTGTGTCATACTGCCCCCAGCCAATGACTGCCCTCTCCCTAAGCGCCTCCCCTCACAGCCATCCTCAGATTTGGTAGCACGTAAAGTGGCAGTATGACCAAGTGAAGAGCCGCAGAGGAGAAGGAGGGAGGGTTCGCATGTGAATCCATGCCAGACCCATGCTGGAGAACAACAGTTACAGGTAAGTAACTTGTTCCTTCTCCAGCATGGGGTCTGGCATGGATTCACATGCTCATAAATATAAGAATACATAGCAGTATACACATGCAGAACCATGGGAGGTGGCAACAGGCTCAACATTAAGCAATACAACAACTCAACATTAAGCATCTCTTACCGCCTCACCAGGCTCACCTTAAGCGAACAGGTTGCGCAGCACTGCTTGGCCGACCCTGGACTCCTCCCTGGAGTCCCGGTCGACACAGTAGAATCTTGTGAAGGTGTGCGTCGACCTCCACGTAGCAGCCCTGCAGATGTCCAGCAGGGGCACACAAGACAGGAACGCCGTGGTAGAAGCGATCGCTCTGGTCGAATGGGCTCTCGGACAGCCGGGCAGCAGTTGGTTTGCCAACCGGTTACAGTGTATGATGCAGCCGGAGAGCCATCTGGAAATGGAAGCCTTCGAGAGAGCCTTCCCTTGATTCACAGGTCCAAAGTTCACAAACAGCTGTGATGTCTTCCGAAAACTCTTCGTGCGGTCCACATAGAAGTTCAGCGCTCTAGCCACATCCAGCGAATGCAAAGTCCTCTCGGCCGGAGAAGAAGGCGATGGGAAGAAAGGAGGGGTGCGTCTTCAGCACCACCCTCGTGTCGTGAAAGGTCAAGTATGGAGGCTTGCAAGATGGGGCCTGGATCTCTCCCACTCATCGTGCGGAGGTGATGGCCACGAGAAATGCTGTCTTCCACGACAGGAACTTCAACAGCACCGAACGCATAGGCTAGAATGGGGCCCCCATGAGCCCGGTCAGCACCACGTTGAGCTCCCACGCCGGGGCAGGGGCCTTCACCGGCAGGAACGATCGGAATAGTCCCTTCATAAATTCCTTCACCAGGCGATGAGACCACAAGGACGCCCGTCCTGTAGTTCTGGGGTATTGGGAGATGGGCGCCAGATGTATCTTGATGGAGGCGTGAGCCAGTCCAGCTTTGGCCAGCGACCGTAGGTACAGCAATACTGGAGGGGCAGTAATCCGCTGAGGGTTAATCATCTGTGCACGGCACCAGACAGAGAACCTCTTCCACTTATATCCATAGCATTTGAGAGTTGAGGACGCCCTGGCTTTTGCAAGAACCTCTCAGCAGTCAGCCGGGATATCGTATCCTCCAAACTCTAGTGCTGCAGGAGCCAAGCCTGCAAGTTCAGCGACTCCGGGTCGTGATGAAGAATGGCACCTCCTTCTCTGGAGAGAAGATCTGCGTCCGTCGCCAGCTTGATAGGTGGGGACGCTGACAAGTCCAGAAGGTTCGGGAACCAGATCTGTCTCGGCCACGCCGGTGCGACGAGGATCATCCTGCACCTGGACCTCTTGAGCTGGTTGATGAGACGGAGGGAACGCGTACAGGAACAGGCCGTCCCAAGGGAACGAGAAAGCATCGCCCATGCTCCTCGGCTGTGCGAATCTGCTGGCGAACCTCTGGCACTTGGAGTTTGTCGCTGTCGCAAACAGGTCGATCTGGGGTTTGCCCCATCGTTGAAAGAGCCGATCCACCTGGTCCTGGCGTAGTTCCCACTCGTGGCACGAGCGCAGCTCCCTGCTGAGTGAGTCGGTGATGGTGTTTTTTATTCCTGCCAGGTGGAAAGGAACCAGAAACATCCCCCGGGCGACAGCCCAGTGCCACAGATCCTGGGCCTCCCTGGCTAGGGCTGGGGATCTGGTGCCTCCCTGCTTCCGGATGTAGAACATCGTGGTGGTGTTGTCGGTGAAGATCCTCACCACATTTGAGCGCCCAGAACACGGCTCGTAGCTCCAGGATGTTGATGTGGAGAGGCCTCTCCTCCGGGAGCCAGAGGCCTCTTGCGTGAAGATCTCCGGTGTGGGCCCCCATCCCTCCAGGGAGGCGTCCGTCATTACCGTCTCCTGATACGCCGGGGTCTGAAAGTCCATGCCTGCCGTGAGGTGCGCACGGGCACCCCACCATAGAATCGCCCGACGGAACTCCTCGTCGAGCGGGTTCCTGTCTTCGAAGCTGCCCGCCGCTTGAATCCAGTGGGCCTCGAGGAACTCTTGTAGCGGACGCATCCGAAGTTTTCAAAGGGGCACAAGGTAGATGCATGAGGACATCATCCAGAGGAGGGACTTGATGGACCTCACTCTGGCCACATCCGTGGCTAACAGGCGCTGCACCTTGCCCAAAATTGCCTTTGTCTTTTCTTCCGACGGAGATGCCAATCGCTTCACTGTATCGAGCTTCGCTCCCAGAAACAGTGCCACCTGCGACGGGACCAGATGGGATTTGGGGTAGTTGATGGCGAATCCCAGATCCGTGAGCAGGCGGACGGTCCTCGCTGTGTGTTCAACGGCGAGTTCTCTTGACCTTGCACGGATTAGCCAGTCGTCCAGGTAGGGGTGGACGTGGATCCCTTGCAGGCGCAACCGAGCCGCCACAGCTGCGAGGCACTTGGTGAACACCCTGGGTGCCGACTTTAATCCGAACGGCAGGGCTCTGAATTGGTAGTGTCTTGAGTATACTCCGGAGCCCTGGAGCCTCTTGGGGACGAGCTCGATGGATCGCCCTTACCTCCAACAGCAGTTGAGGGAAGTGATTCTCCTTCCTGGCCACGGGAGGAATGCGAGGACACTGGTTTTGAAATTCTAGTGAGTGTCCGCGGGCCAGGGTGACCAGCACCCAACGGTCGGTGGAGATGGACTCCCACACGCTGACGAACTTCGTCAGCCGGCCTCCCAGGGTGCTTCGGTGGGGGCCTGACGCTACGGCCGGTTCAGTCCTGCTTGGAAGAGGCCTTGCCGCCTTGGCCTCCTTGCTGACGGCGGCGAGACCCTCCTTGCTTGCCGCGGCCTCTGTAAGCCTCCTGGGACGAGGAGCGGGCCGCCTGGCGGTAAGTAGAAGAGCCACTGCTGGATCCCTTGGAGGCTCCCTGTCTGCCTCCAGAGCTCCGAAAGGGCCGCTGTTGCTGAAGGACTCCTAGGGCTCGGGCTGTTTCCGTGTCTGTCTTGATGGCCTGGAGGGACTCATCCACCGTCTTTCCAAACAGATTGTTGCCGTCGAACGGCATGTCCAACACTCTGGTCTGGACATCCTGGCGAAAGTCGTCGCCTTGAGCCATCCTCGTCGTTGGAGGCAAGCCCAGTTGGCGAAATCCGGTATCGGCAATGTACGTTGCCACCGTTATGGCGTGATCCGACGCCACCTCGCCTTCCTGCAGAATCTGTAGGGCCTCCGCCCTCGTCATCCGGTAGGAAGTCTAGCAGAGGAGCTATCTTGAACCAAAGCTCCCTGTCGTAACGGGCCACAATCGCTAAGGCATTGGCCGCCTTAATCGTCGCCGCCGCCGACGAGATGACTCGTCGTCCCATGGAGTACAACTTCTTGCCCTCGCTGTCCGGCGGGAAGTGGAAGTTGAAGCCGCTGCACCCGCTGCTTTCTTCTTGGCCGCTGCCGAGACAACAGAGTCCGGCATGGGCTGGGCCCTGAGGCACAAGGGGGCGGCATCGGGGACCCAGTACTTCTTCTCGTACCTGTCCCTTTTGGCGGGTGTCGTGGAAGGGTTCTTCAGGATAGCCAGCCCCTCGTCCCAGATGTCGTCGAGCAACGGCACCGCAAGGACCGTCTTTCTCTTGGCCTCTCGTCGTTGGTAAGGAAAACCTTCCTTTTTCTGTTCCTCAGGGCAGAGCTGGAAGAGCTCGGATGCCCTGGCTATCATGGCGTGAAAAGAGCCAATTTCGTCGGGCGGAGAGGCCCGAGGGGGGGGGGGGGTGATGACAGGGTGTCCGTTGTATCATCGCCGCCGTCGTCCGTCCCCGTATCCTCCCGAGGGTCCGGCGAGGGGGATGAGGGGTCCACAGGCCTCGCAGGCACGAAGGGCGGCGCGGGGTGGACTCTCCTCCGCTTGTTCAGAGGGCTTCCCGATGGTCCTGGTTCTGGATCCTCCATCGGGGTCCGTGGTAACCTCGTCCTCATCTCAGTACATAAGGATTGGATCGCCAACAAAATGGCCGCCAAGCTATCCTGGGGCTCGGGTAATGGCTGCGACGGACGGGATGGCTGCTCCACTGGGCCCTCGTCGTCGCTATCTCCGATCACATCAGCGGGAACCTTCCCCTAGGATAGAACCTTCTCGAACCTTGTTGAGGCCTACGAACCTCTCGTTGAGGCCTTTCACGGTATCCACCGGATCCTCCTCGGAGGCTGAATCCGAGTCCGTAATGGCCACCAGCTCCCCCCCTCTTTTTCCACCGGGGTCTTCACGGGGGTCTTAATAATGGTCTGGAAAGAGGATTCCCTCTGCGGTGGCAGGGAAACTCTGGGCCCCGAGGCCACCTCCACTGGCGTAGCCTCTGCAGGCTTCGCCAGGGCCGCTGCGACAACCTCGATAGAGGCCTTTGCCGGTTGGATTAAGGCCCTCACCACCTGGGGGCAGTATAACACAGAGATCAGTTATTGGTTACTACTAAGAAAGACAGATCAGAAACGAAACTGATACTGATTTTTTCTTTACCGAGGATTCCCAGCCTGACGGGGAATATTCATGAGCATGTGAATCCATGCCAGCCCCCATGCTGGAGAATTGAGCTCACTCGGAACAGAAGACGAGTCAGACAAACCAATGCCCCAAGTCGAGAACATGCTCAGTTTAGTCAGAGATCGGTGCTGAGGTTTTGGTAGTATTCCTAATATTTGCTTGCAGATGCTGGTTGAAAAGATTAATGCAAGACCCATGCTGGAGAACAAGAGTTACAGGTAAGCAACTTGTTCATTTTCCAGCACGGATTCACATGCTCATGAATACAATTACACAGACAACGAGGGGCAGTGGCAAGGTTCACAGAAACAATACACATAACCCTGGAACAGACTCACCTCAACGCACGTTGCACAGCACGGTTTGGCTGACCTGGGACTCCTCCCTCGAATCCCTGTCGACATAGTTGAATCTTGTTACGGTGTCGGTAGACCTCCACGTAGAAGCCCTGCAGATGTCGAGCAGGGGAACACCAAAGAGAAACGCTGTCACCACAGCAATGGCTCTGGTGGAGTGGGTTCACGGCCAGCCTGCAAGCAGTCGGTTGGCCAGAAGATGCAATGCATGATACAGCCGGAGACCCACCTGGAGATGGAAGCCCTAGATAGGGCCTTTACGTGTCCCAAAGGTCCAAAATGGACACAAAGTTGAGAAGTCTTTTGAAGGTCCTTTGTGCATGCAACATAAAACTTCAGGGCACGCGCAATGTCTAGTGAATGCAATGAACTTTCAGCAGGCAGAGAAGGATTTGCAAAGAAAACTGGTAGGACCAAATGATCATTCAGATGGAAGTCTAATGGTACCTTTGGCATGAAGGAAGGAGGAGTTTGCAGAACACTTTGGCCGGGTGTAACAACAAATATGGAGGATTATAGGAGAGCGCCTACAGTTCCCCGAACCGCCTGGCCGAGGTGACCGCCACAAGGAAGGCAGCTTTCCACTAACTGTAAAGAGGCCTGATTCATAGATTCAAACGAAGGACACATCAAAGAGCACGCTCTTTGGACCAGCCAGCCCTGGAAGAGGCATGACTACTCCCGAAAGTCGCGTCAGAGATCTTCCCTTCCTTGATCCACCCCACTAACCTCCGGTTGCAGTCCTTCCGTTTCTTGGAGGAGGGAGAAGGCCTGGCAAATCAAACATCCGTCAGCATCGTGGTCGGGATGTAGACAACAGAGGCAACCTGTGCTACCGATCTTCGATGAAGATGTTCTTTAGGCAGTCCTCACAGGCCCTGAAGAGGCTTTTCTTTGTGGCGTCTGCCATGGTGTTGAGCAAAGACCCAAACATGTGCCTGAGTCGACCACGGTTTGGAGATCTTGCGATGGAACAAGGTTCTCCAAAGTCAACTGACGAGCAGTTTTTAGCATAAAGCTAAACTGCTTTAATTTTAGCACGGATTCCCAGTGTGACAACGGAGAATATTCATGAGCATGTGAATCCATGCTGGAGAACAACTAGTATCAGGCTTGCGGGTGCCTTTGGCATCACCAGAACTGATTGCTTAACGCAAGCAGCACGGGAGGAGGTCAATCACTCAAATGCCTCAAACCTGCATGCACAGGACCCCGTATTAAGAAGATTTTGGCACCAAAATTACCTGACAGACTCTAGGACACCCAGTGACTGATCTGCTTGGCAGCACCACCACAATTTTAGACCAGAGGAGCAACCCATCGAGTGCTTGGCTTAAAGAGAGATCATGTCTGCGTCATACTGCGAGAAGCAATAAAGGTTTCAATGCCTCGACTCCGAAACCAATAAGTGGCATTGAATGGGTTGTTAAACGAGAGAATGAGAATAGGCAAGACATGTTAATAAGGCGGCCAGCAAATAAAACTCACAAAGGGTAGCAAGAATGGTGCTGAAGTATCAAAGATTGGGGACGGTGTCCATGATGAGGGAAATGGACAGAATAAAAGAGCGCTCGACTTTCTGCTGGTACTTTCACTTTATCTACGAATCAGTACATGGAGACATTAACCCTCTCCGCTCTTCACCCAGATTTACTAGATTATTACACTGTGTCCTGCCACTTCTCTACACGACAATGAGCCATCCGTTCAAGGCAGCAGGACTGCAATGCCAACAAATGAGCTGGAAACAGCTTGATAGCATCTCCCAGACAGTTCTGTTTCAACGTTTCTCAATCTCCTACACCTTTCCTCCAAACCGAAAGGGCATTATTTTAAGATTCAATGTAGAACACCATTTTGTTACGATTTCTGTTAATGTGGAGAAACAATGTGCTTAGTGGCTGAAGTATCCTCAAGAAAACTGCTGCCGGTGGGATAAAATTGCCATCTTGTATTTAAACAGATATTGTAATGGTTGAAAACAAGTTTTTCCAATCACCATTAACACTTTGACACAGATTACAAATCCAAGGTAAGGTAATCCATGCACTTGGAGGTCCAGACGGCCATGAGGCAATTGTGATAGGATATATGATATTTTATGTATATCGCGCTCGTACACCAGTGTTTCAGAGTGCGACCAAGCAAAAGGGAGGGGCACAGGGGAGAAAAACAACGGTCTTACTAGGCCCAGTGACATTGAGAACGTGCAAGTGCATGGGGGAGGGAAAAAGGGGGAAAGTGCATGGGGGGAGACATTGGAAAGTTCAGAGTATAGGAGAGAACAAGATTAATAAATAAATACGGTGAGCAAGGACAGTGGTAGTGCAGCCTGTTAGTGGCAAAGTGCAGAAGAAGGGGGGGGGTCTGTAAGGGCCCAGATAAAAGGCATAAATTATAATAAATAAATTGCAGCATAATCCTTAAAGACTTTGGAAAAGCACAGTATTTTCATATTGAAACGACATACCTTTCACAAATAAGAGTTTGGAGCTTCAAAAAAGGATTAGTCTTTTGAGTACACACAAGCATTCCAGGAATAGGTCAGAGTACACGAATGAGCATGTGCTGCAGAAATATGGTCCTCACCTTGGTGCGCCTCACAGTTGTCTGGAGAGTGGCCGTTGAGGGCAGATACGCAAGGAGGAAAGAGTCACACACAGAAAGACAGAGAAACAGAGCAGGAGCAGCAGAGGCAGCAGAAAGTGCAGCAAAAGGAAACAAAAGACAGACTGTAGTTAGTGAACATGGTAGCAAGGCAACATGCGCGACAACCTGGGCTATAACAAGCTCCAGATGTGCATGATGTTTCTACAAACCTACAAAACAGGGCCTAAAGAAAATAGTTCCTGGTGACGCAACATCCTTGAAGAGTTGGTTTTCCTGTGTTAATTTTGTAGAACTGTTTGTACTGATGACCCCAATCCTACCTTCAACCCTGCCCCCAGAAAGCAATCAAACAATTGCTTCACATGGTACCTTTCTGGCTAAAGAAGACAACATTTCACATTTTAAAAAATTACACACCCTTTAAATACTCACAATTTTCCAAAAAGCAGCTTAAGGAAGTAAGCAAGTAATAGTAACTCGTGCAAGCTCAGCGACAGAACGGAGAGCAACAAGCACCAGCAAACACTAGTGTGAAAAGCATGAAAATATGGCCAGGACCAGAGATGCCATACCATCAGCTGTGCCCCTGAACAAGGGTCAACGTGGCCAGAGATTAAGACCACTGGTATCAGATGGCCTTTGAGATGGACGAGGTTCATTCATTTAGGAGCTTTAAAATGCACTGCACATCACCTCACTGTCTCTTCGGAGCACAATGTTTGCCAATGGACATTCTGCCAAATCATCTTGGAGAGGTAGAATTCAACACAAGAGTCAGTATTTTTTTATAATTCCATGTCTCTAAAGATCATCCCTTCTAAACGATTCAGGAAGGGAACTGTATTTGGGGGAAGGGGTTTGAGTTTGGAGGACGAGGGTAACTCAGTGGCATGAGGAGTTCTATCGGGGGCTGGGTTGATGCAGAAATTCCTGTACTGTGGTCTACATACAGTATTACTACAAGTATAATGGGACACACTGCTGCCGCAGAGCAGGGCATACCAGGAATGATATCAAAAGGAAGGTATTATTTTAGTGTATATTCAGCTTGTGCTTTGTGATATGGCCTGTGCATCTAGGCAATAAGCGTCCCCCTCTAAGATTTGTAAATACAAGAATCTGGTGACTGATCAAGACAGACTTGCTCTGAACTTTGAGTGGCCAATGGGCAGTTTGTTCTTTTCCGGGGAAATGTAGTGAAAGAGGACCTTAAAGGAGCTTACTTTGATGTGGTATTTAATCAATCGGCCACAGCACTCTTAAGGTACAATGCCAGCTCAAGTCAGACTCGCTATTTGGTGTTACATCTTTGCCATAGAGACTTATAAAAAACTGATTTTGAATGTAACAAAAACAAATCAAATTTGTTCCCAACCTAAGACCATAAATCTATGAAGTCACTAACGTTAATAGCAATTTTATAAATGCAGAGTTTAACACGAGAGTGACAATGTATTATGGTGCACGAGGTAAACAGGCCTAATGCGATTCTGGTTGCCATCATTGGAAGCCCTGGGTGCAGGATAAAGGCGCACTTCAAAGAAGTCGCTTTTTGAAGTCGCTGTTACGCTGCGACATTCTCGGCTCCGTGGAACACTGTTCGTGCTGATACTTTGAGGACACTCCTATTGGAGATTTGTTGGTGTTCGTAATCTGATGCAAAGATAAAGACCTTCATTTCTACATTACTGAACTCACCAATACGAATATATATTTTAAATATATTACCCCTTTTTGTTTCTCTTAGGTTGACTCCGCCCACTTTACCCATAATTCTGTTAAAAAGGGCCAAGCGCGCACTTCAAGGAAGTCGCTTTTTGAAGTCACTGTTACGCTGTTAAGCTGCTTTAGCTGACCGCGTAACGCTAACCTCTACCCTTTAACCTATATATTAGATTGGCTCTGAATTTTACATTACTAATGAATTCCACAATGCTCTAGAAACAATCTTTTGTGATAAAGACAGGTAGAATACTGACATTCCAAAGTCACAGAAAGCTGCTGGATATACTTTAAAAACTAGAATGCCGCCCAGTTTAATGGTGACGCGGGCGTCCGTCCATCTTAAAGCTACACCTTTGAAACCGTCTCCAATCATAGCACTTAAGAGGAAAATATGTGGAAAACCGTCTCAATTCATCAGAAAAAAGTGCCAAGGGTGACATTCGTGAGTTTTACCCTCCACGCACTACTATTGATTCTCTTTCTGATATAAACTGTAATAACAATGTACCTATCAACCAACCTGTAATAATTAATATATGTGATCATGGATTGGATGCACACGCATCGAACTTTACTATTTCTGATACTCAGGTTATCGAGTTTGCTTCGAATGTTGTGATCGATTCATCTGTTGTAGATTTAACTACGCAAGGGACCAGAAATACCAAACAAGTAAGTCCATCTATGAGTTCTAGTTCATCATGCAGTAATAGAAAAGATTTTTCCTTTTACAGTAAGAATGTTTCCGCTGTTACTACATGTCAAAATGATGAAGAAATTGTAGAGATACCACGTAGTGACGATGAAAAGTTACAACCTCTACAAAAATCGTCACTTCCAATTGACATGTTCTCACATGCAGCCGAGTTTGTTTAATCATTCTAGTGACACTTTAGCCGAGAGCCCCACATCATTTGCTCACAGAGGAAAAAATTAGATGTTTGCTCTCCAAACTTGTCACCCGTGTTAAAAGAGACATCAAACAAACATAATCTTCTATTAGAAACTACTCTCAATGCAATGAATGAACAAGTTACTTTACCTGGTAACGTTCTTTCGATGGGATGGTCCTACGACGTATTCTGTGTCTATGACAGTAATCACCACAGCTGTCCTGCTTCGAGAAAAAAAAAAAAAAATCGGCGTCTGCGTCGATGACGTTGATACGCTGTCCTCGAGGGCCTCCGTCAAGCCGACGTCACCGGATGTTATAAGTAGGACGCACGACGCCCGTAGCCTCAGTTGTAGTTTTTTCCCCAGAACGTGTGGCACCAATCTACTCCCAGTATGACCACAGAAAGCCTTGCGGAAAGGTAAGCTGCAATCGCATAAGAAATTCTGTAGCGGGGCAGCGATATGGAATAAGTCGTCGGACCATCCCATCGAAAGAACGTTACCAGGTAAGATAGTAACTTGTTCTTCGAGGGGATTGGGTCCTCCGACGTATTTCATATCTATGACAGACTCACAAAGCAGTACCAACGTATGGAGGAGGGAAAAAGAATTTAGAATATAGAAATTTAGAATGCCCAATCAAATTGCAGAGTAAAGGACCGCCTTGCCAAAGGCCAGATCCTGCCCAGGGATAGAAACTAGGGAGTAGTGTCGTACAAAAGTATGGAACGAAGCCCATGAGGCTGCTTCACAGATGTTACGAATAGGAACACCCCTCTGCAGGGCAGTAGAGGCAGCCATACCCCTAGTAGAATGGGCCCGTAAGCCTAGCGGAGGGTCCTTACCCGCCAAGCGGTAACATTCAGAAATTGCCAAGATAATCCATCTAGACAAAGTCTGCTTAGTAACAGCTTGTGCCACACGCCTTCCAGCATAACCAATAAAGAGCTGATCGTCCACTCTGACCCGGGACATGCGTGAAATGTGGAAACTTAAAGCTCTCCTCAGATCCAACCTGTGGAGCCTCTCCTCTTCCTTACCAGGATGTGGAGGAGGATAAAATGCCAGAAGAATAACCTTCTGGCTTAAATGATATTCCGACACCACCTTTGGAAGAAAGGAAGCACGAACTCTAAGGACAACCCTGTCCTTATGAAACAATGTGAAGGGTGGCTTCACTGAAAGTGCCTGCAACTCGCTCACTCTGCGAGCGGAAGTGACCGCAACTAAAAATACAGTTTTAAGGGTTGACAATCTCAAAGGACAAGAACGTAAAGGCTCAAATGGAGCACCCATTAGGAATTTAAGAACAAGATTCAAATCCCAACCAGGCACCTGGAAAGGTGACAGCGGAAACACATTAGTGTGCCCTTTGAGAAACTGAGAAATTAAAGGAATTTTGAAATAAGAACACTCCTCAGACGAGTGCTTAAATATGTACAGCGCCGCCAGGTAACCTTTAACGGTACCCACTTGCAGGCCCCTTGTAAGCTAATGAAAGCAAAAAAGACAGAACCACAGGAATGTCACATGAAAAAGGATCCACATTCTTAACCCTGCACCAGTCGCAGAACTTTCTCCAACGGCAACGGTACAGGGACTTTGTTGACGGCCGTCTGGCTGAAAGCAACACCTCCATCACGTCTTCAGGGAGGTCCCAATCCCTATACCTCAACCTTTCAGAAGCCAAGCGTGAAGGTTGAGGGATTTGACCTCTGGATGGAGAACCTGACTCCCTCCCGTGAGAGCAGATCGTCTTGGTCGGGAAGACGACATGGAGGGCAGATGGACAAGTCGAGAAGGTCCGGGTACGACGTCCTCCGGGCCCAAGCCGGAGCAATGAGGATCATCTGGGAACCGAACCTCTGTAACCTCCGCAGCACTTGCGGGATGACAGACTGGAGGAAACGCGTACAGCAGTGGGAAGGACAACTCCACCACAAACACGTCTCCTAAGGCTCCTTTTGGAGGAAATTCCCACGAGCAGAAGCTTTCGCACTTCCGGTTGACACTGGAGGCAAAGAGATCCACTTGAGGGGTCCCCCAAAGGGCGAAGATCTCCAGGAGAATCTCCTGAGCCAGCTCCCACTCAGAGATCGTGCTCTGCCTGCTCAGAGCGTCCGCCATCTCGTTTTCGTCTCTGGCCAGATGAACTTCCGAGATCGAAACATCCTGCTGGATGGCCCAGAACCAGAGCTGCATCGCCTCCCTGCACAGAGGAAGTGACCCTGCCCCCCCCCTTTTGTTGAGGTAGTGCATGGCCACTGTGTTGTCCGTCAGAATCAGGACATTCTTCCCTTGCAGTTGGCAGAAAAGCCTTCAGGGCAAGCCTGACGGCCCTCAGCTCCAACAGATTGATATGGAGTCTGGACTCCGACGGGATGCGTCCGTCACGATCGTCACCTCTGGCCAGGGCAGCCAAAATGGAGCCCCCCCTCATCAGATTGCCTTCGACGGCCCACCACAGAAGGTCCTGGGCGACCGAGGGCGGCACCAGAATGGGGTCCGACATCCTGCTGGAGGACTGCGACCACTGGAGCTTGAGAGCCCATTGCAGAAATCTCATCCGCAACCTGGCCTCTGGCACCAGAAGAATGCATGATGCCATGAGGCCGAGCAACCTCAAGAACTCGAACGCCGGGAGACTCTGGGCATGTTGAAACTTGTGCATCATCTGCTGAATGTGATGAGCCCTCACCTGGGGAGGAAAACACTGCACCAGGGATGTGTTGAGCACTGCTCCGATGTACTGGAGCCGCTGGGTTGGCGTCAAATGGGACTTCTTTAAGTTGAGGGAGAAGCCCAGCTTGTGAAGGGAGAGGTAGGTGACGGACAGATGATCCAGGACTTGCTCGGGAGAGCGCTCCATGATCAATCAATTGTCCAGGTAGGGGTAGACGTGAATCCCCCCTTTCCCCGAAACACGCTGCCACCACCACCATAAGCTTGGTGAAGACCCTCGGGCGGAGGTCAATCTGAACGACAGGACCCAAAACTGAAAGTGCCAGTCCTGAAGTTGAAGGGCCTGGAGGACTTGAGAAAGAGTAACCATCTTGAACTTGTCCTTCCTGAGGAGCTTGTTCAAACAGCGCAAGTCCATGATGGGTCTCAATCCCCATCTTTCTTCGAAATCAAAAAATAAGGGGAATACCATTCCTTATTCCTCTCCGCTACAGGCACCAGGTCTATGGTGCCTTTCTCCAGCAGGGAAGGAATTTCCTGCGCAAGGAGCGGATCCGGACTCTTCAAAGAGATTCCCTGGTGGATTGTCGTGAGGCCTCTGCCGGAAAGGAAGACAGTAGCCGTGGGCTATGATCTCCAGAACCCACACATCTGAAGTAATGGCACGCCACTCTACAAGATGCTGTGCCAACCTTCCAACAACCAAGGAAACCATGGGAGCTGAAGCGGCTGCGGCAGTGCCTTAGGGCAAAGAGGCAACTGCCCAAGCGGCCTTGGCACCTCGAGTACCCTGTTTTCCACCTCTGACATTCCTACGGTGGCCCCTTTGACTTGCAGCTCCTCTCGATTTACTAAAGGATGAGTAATATTGAAAGGAACCTCCCCTCCATTGCTGTCCCCTAGGACGAAAAGGCGGAGGTTGGCGAACTGCAGCGCTCAACGACTTTGCTGCAGCTTTGGAGGTCTGCAACCTCTCAAGGCTCTCGTCAGCCTTGCTGCCAAAAAGATGTTCACCATCAAAGGGCATGTTGAGGAGCCGGAGCCGGGCTTACACATCAGGAGCAAACCCAACTTCTGCAACCACGCAAAACTGCGTATTACGGTGCTCGCCACCATGGACCGGCTGACACAATCTGTCATGTCCAGACCCGACTGAACGGACTCACACATGGCATCCTTGCCATCCTGCACAATAGCAAGAAAACCATCCCGTTTCTCCCCTTCGGGAATATGTTCAGTCGCTAACGAAATACAGTTCCAGAGTTGGCTGCCTGTAAAGCCATACCACCTGAAGAAAACACTTTCTTCGCCCAGCCATCAAAATGCTTGTCGTCCCCAACAGGAGAGATGGTAGGGTACGACGCCTGCATTGCTGGAGCCGTAGCCGCCTGCACCACCAAACTCTCCGGAGTGGGGTGCATGGTCAAGTAGCAGGGGTCGCTACTGGCTGGGTGGTATTTTCGCGGCAAAGACTTGCTCACTGCCGGGAGACTCTTCAGAGCAGTCCAAGCCGCTGCCACCCTTCTTTGCAAGGCCATATGGAATGGCAGTACCCGGTCAGTTGGTGGACCTTGGTCGAGGATATCCATCAGGTCATCCTGCAGAAAATCCACTGGTGGCGCAGACCAGCCCAAGTATTCCGTGACCCTCGACATAAGGCGCCGGTACGAGGACTCGGCATGGGGGCCAGGCTTAGGCCTACAGAACTCCACCTCCGGAGAGGTGTCCAGACCACTGGCGTCGTGCAGCGACTTACGCAGGTCTTCAATCTGGCTATGACCAGACAAAATCTCGTCTGGCACCTCCTCAGGCACCATACCGTCCCCAGGCCCCTCATCCACCTCAGAAATATAATCCAGAGGTTGGAATGAGGGCACAGAAAAAGGGACAAAGGCATTTTTAGCTTTGGCCAGAGCCTTTCTGGGGGTTTCCACCGTGCCACAAGGTACCTCTGACAAAGCAGCCTCGAAAGGCGTCGACCGAATTGGCGTCGAGCGTGGCACCGCCCGCTTCAACGGCGTCGACACTGTCCTCGAGGGCAGAGCCCCGAGCGTGTCCTTCGACAGCCTGGGCGCCGATGGCGTCGACAGCTTCCTCGGAGGTGGAGCCTCGAGAGTCCCTCAACAACCTTGGCGCCGAAGGCGTCGATGTCTTCCTCGAAGACTTCACAGGCTCCGACGGTCTCGAGGGCGTCGAGGACCGGGACCTGGAACGGGCATGTCTAGAGCAACCATCCTTGTCCGACCGGGACCTCTAAGGCGCCCGGTGGTCGCAACGACCGCTCGAGAGCGAAGGCGGACGAGTGGCGTCTCTAGCACATTCACAGCCGGCGTCTTTCGACGACGCGGACGGAGCCCTGCGACTGAAAAATCACCATCATCTCCTGCCAGAATGAATCCCATTCCGCAGGAGTGGAATGCTTGTTGGGACAAGCAACCCGCCGACGGGCGGTGTCCTCGGCGATGACTGGGAAGACGACCGGTGACAGCACCTCCATGAGTGCCTCGAAGAGGCAGAGGAAAGGCGGGACCTACTCTTGGACTGAGACCCCCCCGGACTTACCCAGAGGATGCAGAGAGTCGCCCCTCGAATCGTCCGTCGAAAGCCCAGTGGATCGCGACTTCCGGGGCTTGGCCACCTTACCTACAGAAAGCTTTTTCTTACGCTCCCGCAAGGCCTTCGAAGTAAGCAACTGGCAGTCAACACAGTCATCCGTGTTGTGGACCTCCCCCAGGCACCAGAGGCAAGCGTTGTGCGTGTCCGTCAACGACATCTTGGAACCGCAGTCCCGACACTTCTTAAAACCCGGCCGCAGAGTGGAAGAAGCCGAAGACATCATAGACTCCACAACGAACAGGTTCGAAGAACCGAAAGAACAGAACTGAGTAGAATCGAGGTTCGCCGAGATCTCCGAAGCGAACACGTTCGCGGAAAAAACGGAACTGAGGCTATGGGCGTCGTGCGTCCTAGTTATAACATCCGGTGACGTCGGCTCGACGGAGGCCCTCGAGGACAGCGTATCGACGTCATTGATGCCGAAAATTTTACCAGTGCAGCACAGCTGTGGTGATTACTGTCATAGATATGGAATACGTCGGAGGACCCAATCCCCTCGAAACAACTATCATGTCTTTGGTTACATTTTTTGCATCATTAGAAATCACGCATCAAATGCAAAAAATTGACAAGATTGTTGAATGGATGAATGACTGGGACATGAAACAAAATGTTAAATCTAAACAAGATTGTGTTGCTACTGACCGAAATGACCAAAAAGGTTTTACAAAATCCTAGAGATGATAAACAATCCTCTGCATTAAACATGCAGCCCCCACATTTCTCCGCTTCCAGAATTGGAAAAAATGATTGCCTTTCAAACTTGTCAGGAAGTGTCTCGCGATTCTTTACATGCAAAAATGTCATATCCAGCAAACCTTTTAAAAAAAACTAAGAATCAAAAGAATTTGAAGCACAATAGTAGTGCGAACGTCAAACAGTTTGTACAACGCCTGACATTGGTTAAAAATTCTAACTCGAACATAAGGAAAGTAATACAGAATAAGTATAAATATTTAAATAAAAAAATCTGAACAAAAATGTAAAAGATTACGCTCCTTTGAACGAGATTATTACGATGATCGAGTCCCTTTTTGTCCCAAAAGACAGTGAACCCAAAGCTAATCCATCTGCTTCTGTTCCTGTAGCAGATTGTATCCCGATCCATACAGGCTGTTTAGATCCTGAGAAAAATCCAAATGAGCTACTAACTAAAACACCTATTGCTATGCAATGCCCAAAAGAGAAAAAATCTACTATTTCAAAAGAAATACAATTGAATCAGAATAAATCTCTTTTCTCTGATGAAATCCTGAAAGAGATTCAGGCTGAAATTCGAAGATCTTTAGAAGACTATAAACATCTTAAACAGCCAACTTTAACTTCCAAATCTTTGAAATCCACCCTGCCCCTTTATGTGGATGCTCAAGAGATAATAGCGTTGCCAAGTGAACTTTCTAGACAGTTGGACTGTACACCACAATTGGTCTCTCATACGAATCCAAAAACATCAATAGTTGAGACGACTTCACATCTTAACAAGAGAGAGGATATAAAACGCGATTGCATAGGAACAGTACAGATGAATATTAAGAGCCGAAATTCATCATGTAATGGATGAATATTTAAAAATAAATAAAAGAGCTCGCTATTAACACCATTGAAACAAAAATGGCATATGTGAACACACTCCCAAAAGAAAATGCAATTAGCACCATGCTTCTCTATGCACCAGAACAAAAGAACCTGCTGCAAAATAAACAGCAAACGCTAAGAAAATGTCAAGACACATGCCAAATCAAAAACACATCCATCTATTTATACTGAAATGCCGTGCTGCTCCATTCGAGGTGCGCCGAGCCAGTGTCTTAGCGATTTGTGAAGCTATACCAAACCTGAGTGTTGTCCCTTCTAATGACATTACTCAGGTCGAATTTCTGAATGATTCAAATCTGTACGTGGTCATTCTGGCTATTGACCCTACAGTTTATGAGAGCCAAAATGACCAAGAGGTAGAGATAACCTCCACACCCCAAACGCAACAGTTGAAAATATATAATGATAATGATAAACGTAACTCCAAGAGATTGTGCCAAGAAAATTCCCTGTTAAATTATGGAGATGAAACAAACACACGCTATAGTTCATAACTACTTTTAATGAAAAAACCCATTGAATTTTCAATCATAAATTGGAATACCTGCGGCCACTCATCTATTGAAAGATTCTTCGTAGCTACTAACGTACAACATCATAGACCTTCAAGAAACGTGGTTCACCACAGTGCCTGTGTGGAACGAATATGAAATCCTCCTGTCCCCCGCAATTAAAGGAACCAAAGGTAGACCAGCATCTGGGCTAATGGTAGCTGTTAACATTGACTCTGGCTTCAGAATCTTCCCCTGGGCCCAACCAAACCCCTTCTTACAAATGGTTAAAATAACGTCATGGCAACCTTATGGCCCTAATAAATGTTTACCGACACCCCATGGGATCGGCTGATAAGATCTTCTTGAGAGAGCTAGAGAAATTGTTAAAACTTATACTCCAATCCCCTGAGGTTACGAATATTTTTGTTGTTGGGGACTTGAACCTACATTGTTTGGCAAAGACATCTAATAACCGAAACAATTTGTGTCAAATGAGAAGAAATTATGAAATCTTGTAACCTACTGATGCTTAATGGCTTAATTAAAAATGGTATCCCGGCCCATTACACCCGGAGGAGAGGTATTAATACCTCTATTATTGAATATATGTATGTGGATACCAACTCATTCAGTCTAGTGACTAAATTTGAAGTAGTGCATTGTTCCAATATCGACCATGAAATGCTTACTGCACATTGGCATTCTGATAGTACATTATCAGACTCTTACACTAGTAGATATACTCCAAGACTAAATGTAAACAACTCACAAATTAGATTTCGATGGAATGAACAGTCGCTAACTAGTCTTTATATAGACTTTTTGAGATTAAAAGCAAGTTCCAACTGGGAAGATCAAACATATCTTTCAGCTTTACATCTATACAAATTGAATCCTCACCCTTCCTCCCAAAAGAAACATATAATGAGGAATTGTTTCAATAGAAAAATACAACAGCGGAAAACAGATTTCCGCAAAGAGAAGAGACTGGCCTTACAACTTCCGATATCTGTAAAATAAGAAGCTCTTCGTGTTATAAAAAACACATAGAAACTGGACGAGAGCCCATAAAACCTGACTATATATCAGAATGACGGTGAAACGATGTGATTAGCAATAAGTTCCAAAAGCACTGCCGAAATTTGGGGTCGCCTGAATATGGCAACTAATTTAACTCAATACCCGGTTCAAATAAACGGGGTCCTTGAAGCAGACTGGATATTACATTATACAAATCTATACTCCAATACCAACTTGGCAGAATTTAGAATCCAAAGCTCAATTCGGAGCTTGGAACAAATGCAGAGTTTGGAAGAAGACGTTTTGTACTTTATCAACAAATCTAATACCTCTAGGGCTCCAGGTCCTGACGGATTTAGCAACTTTGACCTTAAACATCCCCAGATATGGGCCAAGATCTTGCACAACATTTTCGTCCAGGTTCTCGAAACGAACATCATTCCCGATTCCTGGCAAAGATCGGTAATAATTCCAATCTTCAAATAGGGGGATCGGGCCAGTCCCTCCAACTATAGACCGATCATCCTTTTAGATGTACCAGGCAAGATTTTTGCCCGTTTTATATTGCTAGATCTTAATGAATGGATTAACAACCATTCATTAGGTGACCCTTGTCAGACCGGATTTATTGCTGGATTGGGAACTTCAGTTAACTTACTAACTCTGACATCAATTATTAAACCCCACCAGGCCAGCAATCAAGCATTATATATGGTATTTGTTGACCTATGAGCAGCGTTCGACTCAGTGTCACGCAAATTGTTGTTAAGAAAAATGGCACGAGACAACTGCCCGAACCATATAATTACACTCATTCATGCTCTTCATACCAACACTAGTATTCGAGTGAGATTAAATCTGGAAGGTACCCTATCCTCAGCAATTAAAACCTATAGAGGATTACAACAAGGTTGCATTTTAGCTGCAGCACCATTTAGTTATTTTATCGCAGATATGTGCAAATCTTTTAGTGAAATTCAATCAGATGCCCCTAAGTTAGATCATAAAAAAAACACCTGCACTTCTTTATGCAGATCTAGTTCTGTTATCGAAAACACCGGTGGGGCTTGATGCACTCTCAGACTATGCTGATAGAAATTTGCTAATAATTAATTTAGAAAAGACTAAAGTAATGACATGTAATCCGACCACGAAAAACCACTGTAGAAACTGCAAATGGTGCATTCAAGGGACGCAGCTGGAATGCGTTCAAGAATATACATATCTGGGTGTTGCTATCTCTGGCACTACGAATATAGTGTAGATGAAAAACTGGAAGACAAAGTTAAGTACAATGATCTCTCAATCACATATAATCCAGGCAAAATTTGGCACATTTTCCATTATTCCGATTCTAACTTTTTTTTAGACAAAAAACTATACCAATCTTATTGTATGGATCAGAAAGCCTGCCAGTTATACCTGAACTGATATGGGGACAATTTGAAGCTAAATTCTGGAGACGTACCCTTGGCTTTCCAAGCTGTACTCCAATTGCGCTTATTCGTAATGAGCTTGGTTTAATATCGCTATATGCTCGATATTTGTGACAAATACACATGTTTCGGAAGTGTCTATTAGCATATGATTCAGACATGCTATTGGGGACTTTTGCTCGATATCTTCTGCAATCTAAAGATGCTTTTGCGGAAAATTGGCGTCACTAAGTAATAAATGCTCTAGCCTATGCAGATGCTTCAATCGAGGTACTGCTACACAATCTGATACGTGTAAAAACAAAGTTATTCCAATGGGATTGGGCAAGAAATAGATTAAGTTGCCTGCAGTACCAGGACTTCGATGAAAGCGTCTCTACACAGAAGAAATATAGCCTCCCAGAACCGTATATGATCAAATCCCCATCTATTCACCATATGGTAGACTTCCTGAGAATAAGATTGAATTTATGGCTAACACAAGAAGTCCTCGCAAAACGTAAATTTATTCTACCACAAGAAAACTTTTGCCGACTATGTAAAAATGAAGGACAAGTTGAATCATTGAGACATGTTCTGGTAGAATGTAAAGCTCTATGCAAAGAAAGACTACTCTATCTAAAACCTCCACTAAAAGAATATGGTGATCTAACTACATATACTCTGTGGATGATGATTATGTCTGGACTGTCCCTACCTTTAAGAATTGGTCCTATTCGAATTTTAAGAAGCGTACCAGTGTTAAATATCCATAAGGAGGGTAATGAAATGAAGTGAATTGGCAAACCCACTGCGATGGTGTGTACGTTTTTTTTTTTTACTTATTTTAAGATAAAAAGTCAAAAATTGTAACAAACTATAATTTCAATGTTGGATTTGTATGTTGGAATTTCATTCTTTTTTAAAAAATCTTGATTTTTTTTCCTTTTAACTTACTTACTTTTTTAGGACAGTTATGTGAATTATAAAAAAAATTGTAAAGTTGACTATTTTCAGCTAAAACAATAAAAAATAAATTTAAAAAAAGATAAAGGCGAACCAACTGCTACTGTTTAAAGTCACATGTCACAAATAGTGGGGTGTACAAAGGCCTCCTACCAGACTAGAGTTAAGGAGGGTGATAAGACTGCTTATCACTCACAGGAGAGTAAGCTTAAAGAAGTTAACAAACAACTTCACATGAGTGCATGAAGTGATGACACTATGGAAAATGGCCTATTTGAGCAATACCAATATGATATTCTAAAAAAAACGGGACTATCAACTAACTTCAACTAAAAAAAGCAAGCCATCATTCCAAATTAGCCACAGACCTGCATTGTGAGTGCTGTGTCACCACCAAATTAAACCCGTGCACAGGGACCCACAAGCCACACTATAGAACCTTGGAAAAGCGTAACTTGTGCTGGGTGTATTGCTTCCAATGCACAGGTTTATCTGTGGAGTGTGCCATGGTACATAACACACAATCGAATGTCTGAAAGACATTGAACACTCAATGTCCAAAGGTTTCTACAATCTTCAATGCTCCTTGAAAGTTTATTGCAATCAATACTTCCCTAGAAAAAGCCCTGTATCATGCACCGCCAAACTATATACACTCTTTAGCCGGGAACTTTCGCTTCCAAAATAAAAGCCAGCTTTCCATCCAAATCCATCAGAATGATTGTGAGGAATGGGCGGATATAGAACTTGCCACTTCTGCCCACGCCACAGCATGCCTAAATGACAGCCACCCAAGCCGTTCCATCACACCAGATATGCAGTGAAACAAATCCACGCTCAGCGCTCACAAGTGCCTTGCAAATAAATGCCAGCAAACTAGCCCAGAGAGGCCTCAGACGTCAGAACGTATTATGCAGTCCTATATACGAACCCCATCTGATTCAGCCATTTAGCGATGTGAAGTTGATAAAGGTTCCATGAAATCGAGCAATTACGCATATAGTACCTAGAAGCTTGAGGAATCCGCTATGAAGCGCCACAAAAAATGCGGTATCTGTACCCAATTCCGGTTCTTGGCATAGACATTCACAGACTGTCCATGATAACTAGTACATGACAACTTGGCAAAATGCATCTAGTTAAAATAAAAAAAATAATAAAAAAAACCCTTACAATTCTATTAACCGAAACGTGCATTATGAAAATTCACGTATTTAGGACACTTTGCAAAGAAATCAGATCTACGAAAGGTGGCGGAGTTCATAAACAGTCTCGCTACTGTAGTAGTTAGTGAGAATGTGCAAGTAAATATTAGATGCTAAACATGTTTTGCCAGTTTCAAGAATGGAACCATGGCAGAGCCTGCAATTCAATTTCCAGCTTTGGGAACTACCAAGAAGGCTGGATCCTATATCGATTCACCGCACAGCCACTTATTGGTGTGTCACTAGATAAGAGTCAGACACCGCCTGTGTGTGTGTGTGTGCGCGCGCGCTACTGGCCTCTTGGGAGTTCAATGAAATTGTTGCTGCAGACTTTCTACGGCTAACCACACAAACATATTTGGAAAAGTGAACGCACCTATTCCCTTTGCACTGATGAGTTCTCTACATTGTAGTAATCCTGCCTACACTCCTGCGCTAGCCAAGTAAAACCCCACCTAGAGACGTTTCTCTAAAAGGCATCACTCATCACTGTTCCTTGCAACCGTGCGTGCGCGTGAAGCAAGCAGTCAAAGTAGGGTTTTATTGTACCCAACAAAATCCTAAAACGGCAGGCACGTAAGAACGGTTTACACACACAGCAAAACGGGAACGTGCAGCAAGCACAGCCTGTGTGGTGGGGATTCCTTCCCCTCTGTGTGCACGGAAGGAACTGCAGCCTTCCCCCAAACCACCCCCGTGAACAATTGTCTCACCACTAGGATGCTAAGTGAATCCACCAGTCAATGATGGCTATCTATTTATCTTGCCTTCTTCAAGAAATGTAAGCTACACCAGAGAAGTAGCAGTCTGAAGTAATAGCCCGCCTCTAACTGCAACCCACTGCCAGATTCATGTTGATACTCCCAGTTACCATGGGAGCCGCATGCCGAGGCCGGCCCCCAGCAAAGGCCAACCTGCCATCCGATCAACAAGGTAAGGAGAGCACGTATACAGCACCCCTCCCCTATGTCCTCTGCCTGTTTCCTCCAAACCTACCGACCCCTAACCCCTTCCTCCAAGCCTCCTCACCAGCGGCCAACTACGTCCGATGCGCCTTACCATTCCAAACTCTAGCGCCCGCCAATCCTACTGTCCCCGTTGCACCCGCTAAGCCCACCTCCACCACAGTGCTCGCCAAGCCCACCTCCACCACGACGCCCACCAAGCCCACTGTTCCCCACGGCACCCGCCAAGCCCACTGTTCCCCACGGCACCCGCCAAGCCCACTGTTCCCCACGGCACCCGCCAAGCCCACTGTTCCCCACGGCACCCGCCAAGCCCACTGTTCCCCACGGCACCCGCCAAGCCCACTGTTCCCCACGGCACCCGCCAAGCCCACTGTTCCCCACGGCACCCGCCAAGCCCACTGTTCCCCGTTGCGCCCCGCCAAGCCCACTGTTCCCCGTTGCGCCCCGCCAAGCCCACTGTTCCCCGTTGCGCCCCGCCAAGCCCACTGTTCCCCGTTGCGCCCCGCCAAGCCCACTGTTCCCCGTTGCGCCCTGCCAAGCCCACTGTTCCCCGTTGCGCCCTGCCAAGCCCACTGTTCCCCGTTGCGCCCTGCCAAGCCCACTGTCCCCGTTGCGCCCTGCCAAGCCCACTGTCCCCGTTGCGCCCTGCCAAGCCCACTGTCCCCGTTGCGCCCTGCCAAGCCCACTGTCCCCCCTTGCACCCGCCAAGCCCACTGTCCCTCTTGCACCCGCCAAGCCCACTGTCCCTCTTGCACCCGCCAAGCCCACTGTCCCTCTTGCACCCGCCAAGCCCACTGTCCCTCTTGCACCCGCCAAGCCCACTGTCCCTCTTGCACCCGCCAAGCCCACTGTCCCTCTTGCACCCGCCAAGCCTACCTCCACCACAGTACTCACCAAGTCCACTTTCCCAGTTGCACCCACTAAGCCCCCCTCCACCGGTGCCAGCCAAAGACTTTACTCTTTGAATAAACCCCCAATAACTCCCCTCCACGAGATGACTCAATTCTTCCAACACAAAAGCCTGCGTAGGACTCGCACGTTCCTCATGACTCAGAACCAGAACACTTATCAATGACCACCTACCCCCCTCCACTGTCCTTTTGATAGGCACGTTATACAAACAGTAACACAGACACAAGTGATCACAATTCAAGGGTGTTTATTGAACTTCAATAGTGAGTGAAGAAAAGAGGCTCACACTCTTTCCAGGTAAAAATTAAAATCCTAGAAATCCAGCAAAGTTGCTGGGGGTCCCAAAAGGTAAGGGAAATTAGCACATTCTTGAGAATTCTCCCTAACACTCCTAACCAAAATCAATCCCGAAAGACTCCCTCGCAACTAAACCGCCCCCAGTTAGTATAATAGACTGCAGCAAACCTGTCCTCCCTCCTTGCACTGCACCATTCAAATTCACCAAAGTATCTCAAGAACAAGTGCTATCCACCATCCTCGCCCTAAAACCAACTAATTGTAAAGACGATACCTGTCCCGCACACTTAGTTAAACTATGTGCCCCGACTTTCAGCCCCATTATCACAGACGTCATTAACGCATCCTTCTCCAGCAACCTTATTCCAACAAACATCAAAGCAGCATAGATCACTCCCTCAAGAAACCCACACTCTACCAACTAATTCCTACAACTATCGACCTATTACCACAGTACCCTTCCTTTTGAAGATAATCAAACGTGTAGCGTACTCACCAATCCAATCCTTCCTTGAGCTCTACCACCTCCTTGGCACTAGACAATCGGGTTTCTGCCCCAAACACAGCATCGAAACCGCCCTGTTGGGCCTACAAAACCAGATGGACAGCATATGCGACTCTGGAAATCTAAGCATTCTACTGTTTCTAGAGTTATCTGCAGCATTCAACCTAGTTGACCTCAAAAACCTATGGCAAAGCATCCGCCACAATTTTCAATTCTCAACTGAAGCCAACTCATGGACCCAGTCCTTCCTATCTGACTACCAGAGTCTTCATCGGCGAAGTGGCAGCCAACCCCATCCCTGTGACACTCAAGAGTACCCCAAGGCTCCTGCCTCTCACCCACACTGTACAATACTTATACCAAACCCCTCTTTTACCTCTTGGACTTAAAGGATATCATGCGCACAAACTTTGCTGATGACACCCAAGTCCTCATCCTCATCACTGGACATTACACTCAGGACACCACTACAATCAACAAAGTATTCAGCACCATTGAAATCTGGGTGGCTACATACAGCCTTTATCAAAATGAGGATAAAACAGATCTCCTCATTGTGGGCTCACCCTCTCGACTAAAAACACTGGACAGCAGCTACTCTTCCATTGGCATTGATGGCATAACAATCCCAATCAACCTCAAACAGTGGAAATCACTGGGAGTCTACCTGGATGCCGAGTTGTTAATGTTCAGACAGATTTACGTGCTACACCTTCAGACTCATATCTCCGAGTAGAAAATTCCTATCACTTGATAACTGCCACTTGTGTGCGTGCTTATCCTTCCAAACTAGACTATTGTAAAGCGCTCTTTCTGGGTACATCAGCTACTATCCTATCCAAACTGCAGATTCTACTAAACAGAGCCCTACAAGCCGCTCTTGGACTATTTCCATGAGAAATAAACAATCCTACAAAAAATTCAAAATGTTAGCCAACACCTGGCTTTTTGATAAATACTATTAACCCTGTTTTGCTATTACTGTTTCACTGCATGACTACTCACTGATTCACCTACTGTCTGTAACAAACGCAGTGATACCCTTGGGTTTGGGTGTTACACAAATGCCATAAATAAAGCAATCAATAAATAAATGCACCTGTACACCAGGTGGTGATGGTGATGGTGTAGATGGTGGATGTTTTTCAATTGTGTCCCCAACTTCCTCTTTTCCCCTATAGATGGCAAACCTTTGCATGATGCATTGCTGTGTCAGAAAGAATCTTTTCTCCTCCCAGATCAGGTGGCTCACAGACAGCCCTATAAGCCCTGTGTTGCTGCTCTTACACCACTTTTCACAACACCCTCACTGTACTGAACTAGTTAGTTATTCTCGGCCTCTGCTTAGTCTTTAAACCCCTACTTTCCACCGGACCAGAGTTCGACTGTCATTACTGAAATGCTAGCTTTAATTCGGTACCATGGCAGTTGAACCATAGTAGGGTACATTCAGTTCCCCGTTTGAACTCCTGGAAAATAAAGTTTCACAGCCCCCCACCCCAAGTCTTGTAATGCCACCAGTCAAGTTCAAGCTACAGCTTTTTCGTTCCTCCCTGCCCAGCCCTGTACATCAGGTAAATCTTTGATGGCAACAGTCTGTTCTTTTCTTGGAGCGGGTTATTTTTGAGGATGACTACTATAACGATGAGGAGCAAAGACGCCTTGCTCGTCATTCCAGACTGAAGACATCCACCCTGGTCTTGGTCTACAGGCACCCAAATTCATTGCTACCTCTAATGTTCTGGGAGGCATAAAGGGACATTCCCTCCAGGAGTGACTGATTGTGAAAGGATGTTCAAATCAACTTGGTTAGCAGGTGATCGACAACCTTAACCAACATTTCAGACACTTGCAAGGCTGCAATATTAAAATATAAAAATCTTCAATTAAAAAGACATTTGGGTTTAACTTGACCATTTTCCTATAAAACTGTTGCCACCAGAAGTAAATAATTGGACCCATATTCCAGGTATATTATGAATTCTAGATTTGGTATGGGTGGTCTTCCCCCGTAGATCTAATCCACTGCTACATCAGGGATATTGCCTTTGATGGGATAGCAGCCTATCTGTTCGACCAGACTGCAGCATTTTTGCCTGCTGGTAGAGGACAATATGGATTATTGATTAATTCAATGGTCTCATGATACTGACAGAGGAACCCCTAGAATGTCTTTTACTTTACCCACCAGTAATTGGGTCGGGTCCGATGCAAGCCTGTGCTCTGGAATATGATGAGAGTCCAGAGTGGCAAAAGGGGTCAAAACAGCTAAGCTGCTTTTGTTTCCTTTTTGCCATGGGTAGATATAATATGATATATGTTACACTGGGGAATGGCTATGCAAGCAATCTCAAGGGTAGTAAGAGCCTATGATCACCCTGCCGATTACCATATGCAATCACCGTTCAATGGAAGCAAGTCGAGAATGAAGAACTGCATGCCAGAGTGAATAAGCATTAATCAGCAGATCCTTCCACCTCTCTATTAAAGGTTTGGCCTGCTTTATGCTGGTGGATATCTCAGGAGTTAAGAGCCATCACGTTCAAAACTAAAGGGGGAAAACTTGCTTCCTTTCTGTACACATTCTTTAATGACATCAGGCGAGGAGTGATGCTTACCTCTTTAAAAAGATGTTAATGGCATCAACATTTACATACAAAACAATATGAAAAAAAACGTCATTGTGATTTAGGTTCTCTTAGTACTTGCTCTCCCTCACCCCTACGTCACCAACTGTCCACACCCAGTTCCTGATTTCGCCTGCTGGCTGTTATGATGAAGTATATGCTTTTAGAAGGGATGGCTGGGTGGGTGTTGTGAAGGAAAGAGCAAGGACTAAGAGAACCTGAATCACCATAAAGGTATTTTTTTCATTTCTTACGTGTTTCCCAAACGGGTGGGACCAGATTGAAAAGCCTCAAAAACAGTAAGGGTAGAGGAGACAGCATATAAGGGATTCAAACAAACTTCAAAGAACCCAACAGCCAAACCTGGCATCTTTTGTAGCAGATGCGTCCAAACCGTAATGTTTGCAAAAGAAAGGAGTAGCCCAAGTAGCTGCCCTACACATGTCTGCAATAGGAAAATGCCTAATGAATCGCTACTGATGCTGCCTTGGCTTTTGTAGAGTGAGCAAGAAGCAGCTGCAGAACCAAACGCACTCGAAGTTATAAGCATTTGCGATACACGAGACAACCTAACTTGCAATGGAAGCCTTAGAAGCTTTCCTACAGGTGAAAGGTCACCATATGCGACAAAACGTAGGTATCTTTTTCTGAAAGGATTTGTCCTTTCTAAATAAAGGTTAAGAGTACGTGACACATCCAGATTATGTAAGGTCTACTCATCCGGGGAAGAATGATGATGTCTGGGATGAAAAACCAAATGAAATGCAACTTTAGGTAGGGAGGGCACCACCCGAAGGACTACCTTATCCTTATGAAAAACAAGATAAGGTTCCTTTGAAGATAGAGCCTGAAGCTCTCCTACTCTCCATGCTGATGTAACAGCTACTGAAAAGGCCATTTTTCATGTTAAGAGATGAAAATCACTAGAAGACATGGGTTCAAATGGGTTGTGCATTAATGTAGAATGAACCAAATTCAAATCTCACTGAGGTGGAGGATCATGAATCGTTGGATGTAAGCAAAGGAGGCCTTCAAAATGCCTCCGGATTGCCGCATTTGAAAGGGAAAATGATTTTTTCTCTCTAGTCAAATAAGCCCCCAATGGGGACAAATAATGTTTACAAATGTCAACTTTTACACCCATTAAAACCAAAAAGGACATTAAGGACATCATATCATTGATTGTAGCGTTTAATGGATTCAAATAGTGATTCAAAGCCCAATGGCAAAACCACAACCATTTGCTTGGATATTTTTTCTTTGTGAAAGCCTTTCTAGAAGCTGCCATGATTTCCAAATTCTGTTTAGATAAATGTATT
Organism: Ambystoma mexicanum; assembly: GCF_040938575.1. Classification (NCBI taxonomy): domain Eukaryota; kingdom Metazoa; phylum Chordata; class Amphibia; order Caudata; family Ambystomatidae; genus Ambystoma; species Ambystoma mexicanum. The sequence goes on from NC_090937.1 coordinate 1,602,761,135, forward strand.
TATTTTATTTGTTTGCTTGTTAGGCGCTTATACAGCAAGTACATACTGTTTCAAAGCACTGTTTCAAATCTAGATGTGAGAAGCCCAGAAACTGAGCAGAGGGGTGAAGCACCTGCCCCTTAAATTGGGTCAGAAGATCAACCATCGGTAGATACATCATCGCTAACCGACAGGTCCAGAAGCTCTGGAAACCAAATATGACGTGGCCAGAATGTGATCACAAGAATCATCGTCGAATTGGAGGGAGTCTTGTGTGGGTGAAACGCATTCATCATCTTGTTCGACCAGCCCAGCTTGACGTCCTCAAGGAGTGACGTCCCTGACCCTCAATCGAAGCAAAAAGAGCGCACACTTCATTGTATTGGGTTGCTAATAAAGCCACCGCTGGGAGACCCCACAAAAAGCATCCTTACAACTGATGTTTTCAGTTCCGATTCATGTGGGGCGGATTCTAACCTGCTCAGTTTGCCCGCCAAGACTTTTTTCTTTCCCTCTAGATGGGACTCAATAAGAAGAATTTCCCTGGCCAAATACAAAATTTGTTCTGCAAGAACATACACAGAGGACGGGATCGAGTCCCTCCCTGCTTTTTCACATAGAACATAATGGTGGTATTGTCCGTAAATATCTTTACTACTTTTCCCTGAACTGAGGGAAGAAAAGAATTTAGAGCATAAAGGATTGCGCTCAACTTCAAAATAATGTGGCCTCTCTTTTCATGTTTCGACCAGACACCATGCGTTATGAGATCTAGACAATGGCCTCCCCATCCGTACTGCAATGAATCCTTTGTTACTACAGTGGGGAGTTTGAAAAGGAAAACCAATCAAAAGATTGTTCTAAATGTTTCACTAAAACAGGGATTCTTGAACATGACTTGGCATTGGAATATCTAAGCTCTGAGGGTCCGACACTTGATTCCAGCTGCTGGCCAGATATTCATTCATAGTCTTACGAAGGGTACTAGATGGATGCCGTCAGCCCCAAGAGTCTTTGGCACCACCAGGCCGATTAAGACTGGTGTGTCCTGAAAATTTAGATCACTTCTTGAATAGACGACACCTTGTCTACAGGAGGAAAAGTCATCTTTAGAGTAGAATCTACTACTGTTTCCGATTAATTGAATGCTTTGAGATGGGATCAGCTTTGTCTTGGCCACATTTATTGAAAAACCTAGTTCGAACAACGTGTTGCATGCACATTGCACTTTCTGCAACACCTAATTTGGAGATTGGGCTTTTATCAACCAATTGTCCAGGTATGGGTAGAGATGAACCTTCTTAAACTGTAGGTAATCTGCTACAGCGCCCAGTCCATTGGAGAAAATTCTGGCAACAGAATTCATGCCCGAATGGGAGACAGGTGTGTTGGTAGTGTATCTTGCCTATGGTAAACCTCAGGTATTGACAGTGTTTCTTCACAATGGGAATGTGAAAATATGCATCTTGAAGATCTAGAGATGCCATCCAGTCATTGTGCTGGAGTGCCGCTAGAACCTGAGGCACAGTTATCATGTGAAAGGTTTCCACCAGGAGAAACTGGTTCAGATCTGAAATATCCAATATTGATCCAAGCATTGCAGCATGGACTTTTTACCCTGACCTTCCCAACCCTTAGCATTGTTGTCCAACACTGTAGCAGGAGCAGGTGCAGGGCCCTTTCCCTTTGAACCCAAAGTTGCCGATACCACAGAAGACTGCACTGGCAAGTTTCCCATCAATACCAAGGTTTCCTCCGTTGGGACTTTGTATTTGGCGTCCAATGCCTTGGACACACGAGGATCCGAAAAATGAGGCTGTCCCCAAAAATGTACAGCCTGATCCATAACAGACAGCTCCATAGGCAATAAGCACTTGGAGTGTTGAGAAGGTAGCCTGACAAAAACTGCCCCAGTATCTGGTTTGTCCTTAGGCACAATTTCCAATGCCTGCATGACTTTAGCCACACTGTCATGGAACACCATTAAAGGCTTTTCCTAATCTGAACCAGAGTCTGCGTCCTTGGACACCTTCTGCATCTTGGTAGATGGGGCAGTTGCTCCTCAACTGTTGCAGGCGTTATTGGGGGAAGTCTCTGTGGGAACCTCCTTTTGGAGGCGTTTCAGAAGACCCCATTTTCTCTTTAACGCGTTGAGCCAGGTTCTTGAGAAAAGGCTCCGACAACATGGTCTCAAGCACTGTATTAGTAATGTCTTCAGCCATTTCCAAAGCTCCCTCTGGATATCTTTTGCAACAGGTGAAGTAGAAGAGTCTACCCTGGAAAGTTGCTGTGCAGGATTGTATATGTTGAACACCACAGGTCTTGGTACCTGAATATCCGTTAACACCAACTGTGGTGCAGAATTCACAGGCTCTGCTAGGATCTGTTCAGTTTTAGGAGAGAACCGAGGAGAAATCTCTGGTGCTTTGGGCCTCGCTGGGGTACCGAAAAGCTCCTCAGGTGGAACTGTGAAAAATGTTGAAGGATCGAACTTTTCCATGTACAGTACAAGATCAATATGATCACTGTATATCTCTGGTACCAAGGACGTTTTAGGATGGTTATCCTTTGAAGATCTCTTTCTTTTGTGTTTTTTAGGCAAAACTGGTACCAAGCTTGGTACCGGCGAGAATGCTTATGTCTCTTGTGAGAGTCTTCATCAGCCTTCTTCGCTACCAAAGAGTAAGATCTCACTGCTGCAGCAGAAACAGATACTGATGCAGACAGGAGAATCAGCTGGTACTGAGCCAATCCTGAAGGCTTTTGTCTCTTTATGGTTATTCTTCCCTGTACAGCTGAAGTCCAAAGCAGACAGCGGAGTCAGCCGGTTCTGACTCGACCCTGGAGGTTTTCGCCTCTTTAAGGCTAATTTTAGCTGATCGGGGGGTATCCGAGGCAGAAAATCCCTTTCCTAGTACCGTACTGAATGTGTCCAGAGATAACATATCTACCATTTTCATTACGGATTCTAAATTTCGAAGTGCTTAAGACACAAGTCAGTGACCACAATATGATCGTAGCACATCTTGATATGCCACAACAATTGTTTTCAGCAACATGGAATTGGAATATAATTCCCAACTGTAGTGGTATCAGATTAAAACTTAATTCACAGCAGGTGAATATACTGAAAAATGATTATGAGAAACAAATTGACTTGGGTATAGATTATACCCCCCTGTTAGAACAATATAAGATTTTGAGAAATCTGAGTGGTATTCAGTCTCAAAAATACTCTCATATTTACAACCCTGAAATTGTCATGAGGAAAAGAGAAATGCGCAGGGCCCTGCGACAATTAAAAAATGACAGTCAAATGGACGAGCTGAAGATGAGGAAAATGATCAAACAAAACTATAAGAATTGGCTGATAGCACATCGTGCTCTAACCGAACAACATGATGCTGAACAAATAATGAAGTCCACGAAAGAGAAACATTCTGCAGTTTTCTGGTCAATTATCAACAATGAATCTGGAATACAGAGAGCATCAAACAAGAACATGGTCACTGAAAAAAAATGGATTGAGCATTTTTCAATCCTGTTCTCAAAAAAGGGAAACACTCCTGACCCTCCGCTACCTGTTCTCTCTTCTTGGGATATTCAGTTTGATCAGGTAGAAATTTTATCAGACATCAAAAAACTTTCTAACTCTCGAGCACCTGGTCCAGATGGCATAACAAATGCCATGCTAAAATCTGATCCAGAAGCCTGGGCTGATTTCTGTAAGGTACTGTTTGATAGAATCGCCATGGAAGGTATCACCCCTGTGTCGTGGAAAAAAGCCATTGTTGTCCCAATATTTAAAAAGGGCAATCGATCAAACCCAATGGATTATAGGCCTATTGCCTTGCTAGATGTAATAGGTAAGATTTATGCAACACAACTTCAGCATAAATTGATGGAATGGTTAGTTTTAACCAATCATATTGATGCCAGACAAAGTGGATTTGTGAAGGGCGTTGGCTGCTGCCTAAACTTAATACTTATCAATTTATTAAAAATAGACATGATTATGAAAAAAACGAAAGTGTACCTTGCATTTGTTGACCTGTCTCATGCTTTTGATAGCATAGACAGAGAAATCCTTTGGACAAACTTAAAAAGCTGGAATTATCCAAACAGTCTTTTACATGCCATCAAGGATTTGCATACCGATACTAAGATCTATATTCGGTTGGATTCAAGTGGAACACCATCGGAACCCATTCGTACTCATTGTGGAGTCAAACAAGGGTGCCCTCTAGCGGCCATAATATTCAATGCCTTCATCTCTGATATCGGTGAAGCACTTGGAAAAGCAAAAGGAGTTGACCCGAAAATAATGGACTCTGCTTTAAATGGGATCCTTTATGCAGATGACTTAGTCCTAATGGGCCTTACACCCATTGGATTACAAAGGAAACTGCACGTGCTGGAACAATATGTCCAAACTAATGGTCTACAGATAAATCCAAGTAAGTCTGTCATTTTAACATTACAAAATTTGACTAAAGGTACATCAAAGAAATTCAACTGGCGCCTTGACGGCGAACCACTACAACAGGTAAAACAGGTAAAATACCTCGGCATGTGGCTAAACTCCAACATAAATGATCATACTTGGGTTGAGAAAACAAAATCAAAATGTTGTCAATTAAGTGCCCAAGCTATGGCCTTAGATACAAAATATGGCAAGTTTTCATTGGTTCCGACTCTAAAAATATATCTTTTGGGGCAGAATTTTGAAAGTTGGTAGAGGATTGCCGGCAGTTGTAGTAAGGTACGAATTGGGACTGATCTCAATAAATGCAAAAGTTATATGGAACACTTTGTCCATTTTTCGCAAGATAATCTTGCCAAATGGTGCACCGCAAATGAAAATTCTACATGAATTGGTTGCCAAACAATCAAAGACAGTTTTTTCGGCCTGGATAAATCAATGTCACCAAATTCTAATGGATATAAATAGTGATGTAATCACTCTGATGGGAAATCCAGATGCTGTAAAAAAAAAGTTGTGGGAAATTGATTGGATCAGCACCTTCACTAGTAGAGCAAAATATTCGCTCTTGAAGGACGTTCCTCCAGAAGTGAAAGCCTACAATTCAACCTACAAATATCTTGAAAAATGTCCGGACAAACAAAAGAGAACTTTGCTTATGAAATTCAGGCTAAATCAATTTAAGACAAAAGAAGTAATTAGACGATGGAGCAAATATGAGAAGCTGAACCCAACATGCAGATTCTGTGACCATTTTGAAGAGAATAACAAACATCTGGTTTTAACTTGTGAAGCTTTCTCCACGAGAAGAATGACACTGTTTAGCACAATTGTAGCAAATAAACCTCTTCATACCATGGAAGAATGGTGGGTGGAATGTTTTACAGAGATAAATAATAAACTAACATACAGCCTGACATTACTCCTTAAAAACATTGAAGATGAACAAGCCAAATCGCACGAAAAATGGTCCTAAATATTGGCTTGCGATTAATGATGCACTTTGCCCAATTCAGTGTTCATTTCTTCTCATTACTTTTTATTATTTTAATTGTTTATATATTTTTATTCTGTGATATCCTCTGCTTCTCTTTGCTTTATTTGTTAATTGTGATTTCTTTTTTTATGATTAAATGTGATGTTATTTTTTCTTTAAAGGTTTGTTTAAACCAATAAAAAGAAATATAAAAATAAAAAAAATATAAAAATATCTAACTGTTGGATCTTTCCAGATCCCCTCTCACCTGGAGGCACTAATGTTTTCGCACGCCGAGGTACTCGCACTTGTAAACACCCGGGTTACCCCCTTAACGGACTTGTGAAGACCCCTAAACTCGGGCAGCGATCTTCACTTGGGTACCGAGGGCTGGTGCTGAAACGGGTACCTCACCTGCCGGTAACAGTCTCCCTCTTACTAATATCGCCTCCTTCCTGGCCAAAACTAAGTCTTCTGTAGTCTTCGGTACAAGTCCCGGCTGTGACATGGAAAGAAGACGAGTCCGCAGAGACCGCGTGTGAATTCCACGACAGAAGACACAGGAACTAACCAGGTGATGTATCACCATGAATAAGATGCGGGAATGATGAGGATTGGCCGCAGAGAACTGCTTCCTAAATCGGATGCATTGTTTGAACCCTGTGGTAAACGGCATGCGTCAGAGAGAGACACTGTGTAAGAGAAAAAAAGAAAAAATATATCCAATTGGATGAAAACAGGGGATGAACAATACAAAGTAACACCCAAAAAAGGTATGTCACGGAGCATAGCAAATAAGACCCACTCAGTAGGTGGGAATAAAAGGAACTGGGTGTGGACCGTTGGTGATGTAGGGGTGAGGGTTAGGCTGGCATGCAGAGGGAAGAACACACGCAAGATGGTCCCATCACGTCAAAGTTCTTAAAGGGGCATCTATATTTTAGAGTCTGCTTTTTCCGACCCGCCTACGAATGCAGGTGGTACCAACCAGTTGGGAAAGAGGGAGAGCAGGACGCGAGAGAAAGATTGACATTATCCAGGCAATTACGGTCCCATTTTCCTACTACATGCTAGCAAAGTATTTGTGAAAGTGATATTAACTCATTTGCAGCGCGGGACAAGCTGTGAATACGATGTAGAATACCAGGGGTACAGTACAGTGTTTTCCTGTGAAAATTCCAGATTGAGTGAAGTTTTGACCCAGCTCAGGTTAGCTTTTTCACAACCATAGTGCAGGGAAGGCGACGATTCATTACCAAGAAGGAAGCTACACAGGAGTTGTTCATTGGTAAAGGAGTTTGGCAGGACCGCACCTTCGCTAATACGCTTTAAGTATTTTTTTGAATGACAGCAACTATTGCCTGCGTGGGGTATGGACGGACACAGAAGAATAGGTCGAGTCTGCCACTTGTTTATATTCGCAGCATTCATACTTTCCCGTACAGAATTGGGGTTGAATAAAATACTGGAGGCCTTAACTGAAAGTTTAAGTAAAGTGAGGAAAAACCAATGTCACCATTATGGCGACATAAGGTCTCAAAGCACTAAGCTGTTGTGAACTGACATGACCTTTGCGTGAGTGTCCTGGTACGATTAGCAGAGTATTCCCTTAACTTTTGTGGGACACTGAAGCAACAGTTACTTAATATTGCTTTACAACGAAGTAGGCTGCAGGTGATGTGAAGCACCTTAATCTCCCAGGACACGCTCGAGTCTACAGCACAGAAGCAAAGTGTACTATAAGGCTGTGCATTGCTAGGGTATTCCTTAGCAGGAGTGGCATCTCCTATAGATGCAGAGATGGTTGGTTTCCTTAAACCCTTGATGCATGTCGGCTAGAAAGTCACTAACCCATTGTGCCAAAAGGAACAGAGCCCCGGGTTTAATAAAATGGCTGCCAATAGGTCACCTCTTCGGTTTAGAATGGAGTTAAACCAGACAGCACTTTCTAAATACAGGATCTGGAAGAAGTCGGGAATCTGGAGAGCGGTGCTTGTGTGCCCTGGTAGCAATTCATGTAAGTAAAGAAAAGGCCAGCTTACACAATTTAGCATCCACGTGCCCCATTTCCCTGCAAATTCGCGGCGTGTGGCAGTCAGAGGTCCCAGCAAGCCATCTCAGTGGAGGGCATTGCAAACGCATTGCAGAGGTCGATGCGAGCTGCACCTCCTGATCTATTCCCGTTTGCATGGAGACAAAGGCAAGACTAATCTTTTCATAATGACCCATTAGGGAAACCCGATATGCTCGGCAAATTATTGATCCAGCGCACTTATGGTACTCTCACATTTCACAAGTATGCCAGATGCATGGTCAAAATGAACAGCTTTAACTCAAAAATCCCATCTGCCCACATTACAATAATTCACAGATATTGAACCAGTGCCAACCTGAGAGGCAGCCCTTGTTCTTATCCATCGGGCAAGTTGACTCCCTTTTGGCAGGAATATCCTGCATGGAGCGAAACGCACAGTACATATTTAGTTTGCGATCCATACACCATACCTTCCCTGATGAAATATTTTTATTTTTTCAATATAAAAATGGGAAAATTGTGCACACATTTGAATAATCCTTCAGATAGTAACTTCCTTGGTTTTGAAATAGTAAACCTGTCTGGTGTTGGCCACCCTTTCCTCACCGCCGGGACACAAACCCGCTGCGGTGACAGCACTGTTGGCTGCCGCAAGTGCACCGCCTCATTTCAATCTGGAACAGGCAGTCAAAGCAGACGATACGGAGCTCATTGAATAGGGTCAGTACAGCTATACATCGCTTCTTCTGAGCACTCCCTTCCCTTTTCAGATATACAAATTGTGCTTCGTGAATCGGTCCATTACGGACTGGAGAACCTGCAAACATGAAAAATTCACAAGAGCGCCACTATAAACCCAACTGGTCACTGCTGAAAAGCAAATGCCGGTTTAGGTTCTACCTCTACATTCGTTTTGGCAATGCCAGATGACCCAAACAATTGACTGCTGATCGGACCGATTGGAGTGGGGTTCAGCGGTGGAGTGATTGATGAACCTTCCACCGCAGGTTCTTCCAGCCACGACAAGCTTTAGACTCTTAATGGAAGCACTGCACTCGGTTTAGGAATCTGCCCAAGATTTCAAGAAGGCAGGCCATTTACACTTTTGGAGCCAAAGATCAAAGGTTTTAAGGGCTGAGATGACACTAAACCAAATGCATCAAAAGTGGACTTATTTAGGGGAGGGCTAGGCTTAAACGTGCAGGGTGCTATCACCTGCATGTGAGTTCTAGGTAGATTACTACTGCTGTAAACTCAGAACCTCAGAAATTGCGCCTCCAGAGTTGCAAAGGCGGGCGTGAAGACGAGGATCCACGCCTGCGCATTGCATGTGCTCCAACACATCCATTCAGAAAAGTACCCACCGAGACTATTAAGAGACTAGTACGAGGGATGCGTGGACAGCGCTCTGCACCTGCAGCACACGCCATAATTATTGACATTACGGTCACTTAACAAGCCATTCTTCTGCAGGTTCTGGTCATGAGGCAGGGTCACAGCAGAAGCGTGTTAAGAGGGTATATGGAAAGCTTGCTGCAAAATGCTAGAGCGCAGGTTTCCTCGAGGACAGATCCATCAGGAAGAGGCAAGACTTCAGCTGCCTTGCTGCTGGATCAGCTTGGCATTGAATGCCACTGTAATGTGCCAACGTCTATGAATCCTGGCCCTCACTGTTGAGGGCAGACGATGCTATTTTGGAAGTAAAAGAGGTAGTAATGTAATGTAGGGGGGTAGAAATTCACTTCCACCCAAAGGGTATAGAAGTGCTCCGTCTACAGGCCCAAGAAGGAAGTAAAGGGAGATTCTACCAGGTGGGTCTCATTCGAAAACGAAGGTTTTCACTTTTTTTCTAAAGACAAGTAGGTTCTTAATGTGACGAATATTTTCGGGATGGATGCTGTAGAGTTTAGCTGCGGTCACTACAGTGGAACGGCCAAAATCCCTAGACCATCTGAAGCGAAGGATAAACATAGGAAACTGAGTGGTAGATCTTTGCAGTGGCAGTGAACAGTTCCACTTGAAGAACATGTTTTAATATAAAGTGGAACCTGTCCAAAAAGGGCTTTGAGAGCAGTGTGTATCCAGACATTTGGTGTTAGCCAGTGCAGTGGTTCAGCAACAACTGAACATGGTGAATTATGGAATCCAGCACCCTAGCATAAAGCGAGTACCCATAGTCCATTTGGAGCCAATGATGTCCCTAGCAAAGGAAGCACAATGTTTTTTAGAGAGTGGGGGCTGCATTGGCCAGGGTAACATCATATGCTAATAAGGGTTTTCTTTTTAAACACCCGATGGTCTGAGGAGTCAAGGAGAGGGCAGATTCCAGGATTATGCCCAACGTTGTTAATATGGTTTGTGCTTTATAGCTGTGTCCTGCGAACTCACATTCAGAGTAAATGTTTAATGCTTAATGTTTAATGGCAAAGCTACGAGCAAAATCTCCGTTTTTTTCTGGTTAAGCCCAAACCAATGTTCTGCCATCCATTGTTTAACACAGCTGAAAACGAAAGGAATACAGGCCATGTTAGTCCGAGGATTGCCATCCAAATGAAAGCTAACTTGCATGTCGTCCACAAAGTTTTGAAATACTGCTCCCAAATCCATTAAAAAGGTAATGTAATTGCTTCATATAACAGATAAAAAGGGCAGGGAAACTACAGGAGCTTTGTAATTCAAGGGATGAGACATGTTTCGGCATTTTAATCTGTGAAGTTCTTCGACTAAGAAAGAATTGAAGCCAACTGGCTGCCCTCTCCGGCACTAGAGCCATTTCTCTAATACGTTGAAGTAATAAGAGTGGTCAACGGTATCAAACGCAGCCCAGAGATCAAGCAACATTAAAAGGCTGATATGGCTTGGATTCATAAAATGTAGGAGGCAGTAAACCCCTACCAGGATGGAAGCCTGAAGGCTGACGGTGCAATTACAAATGGTCCTGAAATGAAATACTGAAATGAAATAGTGGTTATGTCCAAGATCTTCAAGTAAAGTGATTTTTCAACAGAATTGTAATCCAGGCTTGTTTTAAGTTTATCTGTGACCGGGCAGTCTTTAAAGGAGGCATTAATAACTCCTAACTAATGGATACAGAAAATCAGGGCCTCGAGGACAGATAGATTAAAGCCTTCAATCAAGAATAAATTTGGCCTCTGTGGCAGACACAAGTTGGAAATAGCTCCTGGTCAGAGATTCTTTCAGTACAGACCAGAAGGGAATTATAGAGTTCGTATAGGTTCTTTCTGTGAAGAATCCTGCAGAGTCATCTCTAATTCCTCAGTAGTGGTCTCTTCCCACATGACCAGTGTAAGGAAGGCATGGTGTCAAACAGTCAAGACAGACACAAGTGATCACAGTTCACGGGTGTTTATTGAACTTCCATGGCTGGGTTAAACGCCCATCTAAACCTAAATCTAAAGATGGGAGCAAGCTATGTAGTCGTAGTCAAGTCTGTCAAAATAGAAAAGAGCCTACACAAAGAAACCTATTGCCAATCGTTACTTCCAAATACAAAAAGGGTGTGGGACAATTGTGTATGCAAGAATAAAAGTGTTCAAGAAATAATAGGTCAGGAAAATTGAGCAGTTGGCTTCCCTTCCACACGTTTTCAACATGGGGCAAGTCGGCACGTTCGAGCTTCGCACACACTCTGGCTTCTCTGCCACATGGATACAATTCAAAGCAAAGCTTCTTTTCCAATAAAAGTCTCTGACTGCATAGGGCCTGTCGCAACAAATAAGCACCAAAGTTCCTTTCTTATCAGGGCTTTCACATATACAAGGTCTCGTTTTCAATATTCATCATGGGTCTCTCTTCTTCAGGTTTTGACCCCTTTTTACCAGATGTTCACAACTGTCGCCCTCGTTTGGGCTCAGACCATGGATCTGCCCCATTCTGGCTCGGATCCTTTTAGCACAATATTCACATTTGGTCTCCCTCTTTCGGGCTCAGACCTTGTAATCTCACTTTCTATGTTTTCTTCTTGATATCAAAAATCGAAGACTTTTGAATATGCAATGGGTTTTGCTTCACCGTCGTAGGACCACTTTGATTCACTGCACACAATGTTCTAACTTTCGTTTCTGACACCTCTTGGCTGGATACTTTTACAGAGACCTTCGATTGAGCACCCACGCAGCACCGGACCACTCAGTCACTTGTATCGTATCTTTCCTTCTCAAAGTTCAAACACTCATCAGCAATTCAGCTTTACTTGCGTCTTTCATCACACGCGCTTAACAATGTTCGTTTCTGCACTCGTTATACAATGTTGCCGCTTGCAAACTTTACTTCAACACAGACCGATCTTGCATCGGCCTCCCTAACGCACTGGCTGTGTTGATCTCTCTGGCGCTACTTGGTTCTTGGAGCCAAGATCGATACCACGGAGGCTGCTGCTCCTCTCCGACACACAAGGCAGGATTCTTTAGCCTGGTTTCTTGGCCTTCTGATCTACAGGGGTTTTGAAAGTAATGTTTTCCTGACGGAAAGGTCAAGGGCATTTCCCTCCTTGCAAACCCTTCTTGGTTTGCAGTCTTTCTCCCCTCGTTCAGCTGCCTTCTCGATACTGCTGCTCGTTCATGTGCTTTGCCTCGCTCCGAGTGCGCTCTCATGCTCCGCCTTTTATAGGTGTGGGGAGGTTTCATCGAAGTCAGGTGCGAGTGATTGTCAGTAATTGCCTGACTTTGCCTGACCATAGTAGCGGGACATGTCGGTTACACTTCTCAGGTGTGATTCCGTTTTCTTCCAGAGCGGGCTGTCAGTGTGGACGTGTTTGTGTAGGGAAAGGGGCTGGAGGTGGCGTAAAGTTCCCATATATCCTACCTGGTAGGATGGGGTAAAAGGTGTTACCGGGGGAGGGATACTGCGTCTTACCATACAGTGTCGCACTGCGTCTCACCATACAGTGTAGCACTCCCCGAAGACCACTCACCCAGGTGATCCTCCCTGTAATGAAGGCATGGTGTCAAAAACTGAAGACAGACACATGATCATAGTTCAAGGGAGTTTATTGAACTTCAGTGGGTTGGTAGAAGCCCATCTAAACCTAAATCTAAAGATGGGAGCCAGCTACGACAAACAAATAATAATAATGCAGTCCTAGTGAAGTCTGTCAAAATAAAAGGGCCTATACAAATAAACCTATTGCCAATCCTTACTTATAAATACAAAATAGTGTGGGATAACAATATATGCAAAAGAAAAGTGTTCCAAGAAATTATATGTCAGCATAGTTGAACAGTTTGCTACCCTTCCCCATGTTTTGAGCACGTGGCAAGGCAGCACGTGCGGGCTTCGCACACACTCTGGCTTCTTGGCCACGAGGTAACAGTTCAACACCTAGGCATCAGGGCCTTCCGCCAAAGTGTCTCTCACAAGGATTCCTTTCCATTGTCAGCATTGCCCCTTTACAAATTCACGACTGGTCTCCCTACTTCGGGTTCGGACCACGGGTCCCCCTCATCCGGGCTCATACCCCCTTTCTACAATGCTCACAATTTGGTCTCCCTCCTTCAGGCTCGGATCATGGATTCCCCCCCTCGGCCGGGCTCAGATCACTTTTGATACCAGAATTGAAGACTTTTCATTGTGCGATGGGGTTTTGCTTAAACCGTTGCAGGACCACTTTGATTCACTTCACACAATTTACACTTCACATTAATCTTCTACTTAAGATTCTCGTGCCAGGATACCGTACAGAGACTGGCTGAGCACTTTCACAGTGCAGACCACTCTGTCAACGGGTTTGTATCTTTCCTTTTAATGTTCAAATATTCACCAGCAATTTAGCTTCACTCGCGTCTTTCACACACATTTAGCAATTTTCGTTCCAGTTCTCGTTTTAAAATGTTGCCTCTTGCAACCTTAACTTCAACACAGACCGGTCTGGCATTGGTCTCCCCAACTCACCAGTTGTGGTGTTCTCTGTCGTTTCTATTGTTCTTGGAGCCTAGGACGATACCACAGCATCTGCTGCTCCTCCCGCCTTGGACAGTAATGCGGGAGGACCCTCTGTAACTCCGACACACGATGCAAGATTCTTCAACCTGGTTTCCTGGTCTTATGCTTTCTCACTTGAAGGTTTCTTTAAAGTAACGGCTTCCTGCCAACAAGGTTTAAGGGTGTTGCCCCCCTGACAAACCTTTCGTGCCTCTCCGTCTTTCTCCCTTCACTCAGCTGCCAACTCGAAAACGTTGTGTGCTCTCGTGCCTTTTATCCGTGTGGGGAAGCGTAATGGAAATCAGGTGTGAGTGATTGTCGATAACTGCCTGATCACAGTATTGGGACATGTCAGGTTCACAGCTCGGGTGGGAGTGTTTTCTCCTAGAGCGGGCTATCCGTGTAAAATTGTTGAGGCATGAAAGGGGAATGGGGGGGTGTGGTGGGGGGTTGGGTTTGAGTTTCTAAATATCCCATCGGGTAGGGTGTTACAGGGAACAGAGAGATACTGCATCTCACCATCCGGTGTTCCACTCCACGAAGAACCCCTCATTCACCCATGTGATCCTCCCCCACTGGACCACCCCCAGGGTCTGCATCCAAAAGAGATGGTCGTGCTCTGGCCACCTGAGAGAGAGATCCCCGGGGACTAGCGGGTGAGACACCTTCTGGTTTCTCACACCAGGGAAAGGCAGCCGCTACCTGGTCCTGACGCTGGGGGTGGTGTCAGGAGTGAAGATCATGTGGGGAGAGAAAACTGTTGGAGAGAGATGATGGCTGCGACAGGAGAGAGACTGCATTCTTCCCTTGATTGTGAAGAAGAAACCCTAACACCAAAGTTACTAATGGCCTATTGTCCTTCTTCAAAACCCTTTAATTGTAAGGTCTTAAAACACACTTCTGTTAAACATCTTAACTATATTCATCCTTCACATATGTATGACTCCTCCAAATCTTATTTGACAACTGATGTGAATGGTGATTGTTATGTTGATAAATGTTCCGCAAAAGAACTTAAAACACTGTAATGATCCTTTGGACTGCAACTCCCAGAAATCCTTAAGTACTAGGACAAAGAAGAGGAGTAAAGGGTCAATGGGGACCAATAGTACTGCCAAGAAGAACATGAGTTCTAGTGGTTACGCAACCAATAGGCAGAGCGAGGCAGAAGCCCAGTAGGAAGCCCAGCTTCTTGTCACTTTGAGTCTCCCGCCACTCTGGTGCAGCAGAGGAGGCTGACGGGGTCCCAAGAAGTACTGCGAAGGCACAGGCAGCCGCAGAGAGGTTGTCAGCAGCGCTGTCAAAATGAAAAGCAGCAGATTTAGCTGCAGGGAATCGCGAGGCCGGCAAAGAAGCTACGAGAGGGTTGGAAAGTCCACGGACGCCATTCCCGAAGCAATGCAGTATCGCAGCAAAGTGCCAACAGTCGGAGATGCCAGGAGATACCGGTGAGTTAGTACATTGACAGTGGTATCTCAGGGGCGTTCAGACAGGCAGACACACAGAACCATTAAGGCAAGATTTTGAATAATGACCAACTAGAGAGATGTCAGTTGGGGGAAACCTGGAACAAGCATTTCCAAGAATCAAGAGACACTGTAGGAAAGGTTGACAGAAGGAGCTTGACCAAACCCTCATATAGGGGATGCCATCATGTGGGAAGAAGAGGCAAGTCATAACTGAAGTCAACAAAGTTATACCACTGAGGAAGTACAATTGTGTGCTATTTAAGAGAAATATGAAATGTTGTGGAGAGACCTGATAAGAGCATCAGGTAGTGAACCTTTTGGAAAAGATACCTGGCGGGAGAGTACACCAGGCAATCAGTGTGAGCCAAAAGGGGGATATTCTTGGCAGGAGAGTAAACAGAGATATGTAGAGTTGTGGGGTGCATTTAAAGGACCAAAACAGAAGTCTCTTTGACATGAATAGCAAAATTGTAACCACTGAAACAGAAACGGCCTGGTAGTTTTTGTTTAAGTAAAGTTAATAAGAGCCATGTGGAAAGGGGCCTAACTGTCATTACCAATGGACAAGCAGCATTTTAATTTACTAAAGAAGGAATCAAAGATCCCTGCCACATGAAAAACAGGATTTTTAAACATTGTAAACAAAAACAGCCTGCACATGTGTGTGCAAATAAAAACGGCTTTGAAAGCAAATTTGAAAAAGATATCACTGCTTACAAAAAAATGTCAGGAAAACAAAACATTATGTGTGGGTTGTCAAAGCAATGCATATTATGTTTCACCTAAAAAAAAACTCTAGTGACATTTGAAGAGTCACGTTGTCTGCATGGAAAATGTTAGCCCAAGGCAGACTTGTTGGGCAAAACTTCACAAAGGAAAACTCCCACTTCCAGCCTGGATGTCATATCTCCCATCTAATGACGACCCACAACAACATTTCCTGCTGATGGTGTTGGAGGACCAGCTTTCTCCAGACCCTTGGCTAGAGCACGACTAATGTGTGAAAATGGGGTGGGCAACTTCAAAGAGCAAACTACCAACTTCAGAGAGACTCATAAAAAACCTCTGGTCACAGGCTGATCCGGTGAAAACAAATGGCCGGAAGGCAGAAACTGGCATTTGTCCCACATGAAAATGTACAATTCATTTTAAAAGGACTATCATCATTTAGGCCTTTTTCTCAGCAACCATAATGTGGATTGATTTCATTTTTGTACCATTTTTATATGCAATTTCCAGGCTATTTTGGGGATATAAAATGCATCCTATCTATGACTCTGGGAACTATAATGGTGAGTTAGACTAGGTTTCTGGCTGATCTGAACATGTTCCAAATATGAGAGTTGGTTAGCGGGTGGAAAATGAAATTAGGACTATGCTTAATAACTTAACTCTTCATAACTGTTGTGCTTTTTATCGAAACGCCAGAAATATGCCACATGGCCATGCTACATCGTACAGATTTGGTAGTCGGCTTATCTAATTCTCCATGATTAGCTAAATCAGAAAATATGTTTAGTATGGCAGTTGCTAGCAAAATTATGAAGTTATGATACATAAGGAACAAGTTACTTACCTGTAACTGTTGTTCTCCAGCATGGGTCTGGCATGGATTCACATGCTCATGAATATTCCCCGTCGTCAGGCTGGGAATCCTCGGTAAAGAAAAAACCAGTATCAGTTTCGTTTCTGATCTGTCTTTCGTAGTAGTAACCAATCACTGGTCTCTGCGTCATACTGACCACAGCCAATGACGGCCCTCTACCTAAGCCCCGCCTCTGGCAGCCATCTTCAGATTTGGAAGCACGTGAAGTGGCAGTATGACCAAGTGAAGAGCCGCAGAGGGGAAGGCGGGAGGGTTCGCATGTGAATCCATGCCAGACCCATGCTGGAGAACAACAGTTACAGGTAAGTAACTTGTTCCTTCTCCAGCATGGGGTCTGGCATGGATTCACATGCTCATGAATAAAGAATACATAGCAGTACACACATGCACAACCAGGGGAGGTGGCAAAGGCTCAACATTAAGCATTACATCAAACTCAACATTAAGCAATCTTACCTCCTCACCAGGCTCACCTCAGGCGAACAGGTTGCGCAGCACTGCTTGGCCGACCCTGGACTCCTCCCTGGAATCCCGATCGACGCAGTAGAATTTCGTGAAGGTGTGCGTCGACCTCCACGTAGCAGCCCTGCATATGTCCAGCAGGGGCACACCAGATAGGAACGCCGTGGTAGCTGCGATCGCTCTGGTGGAATGGGCTCTCGGACGGCCAGGCAGCGGTCGGTTTGCCAACCGATGACAGTACATGATACAGCCAGAGAGCCATCTGGAAATGGAAGCCTTCGAAAGAGCCTTCCCCTGATTGACAGGTCCAAAGTTCACAAAGAGTTGTGAGGTCTTCCGAAAACACTTCGTGCGGTCCACGTAGAACTTCAGCGCTCTAGCCACATCAAGCGAGTGCAAAGTCCTCTCAGCCGGCGACGAAGGCGACGGGAAAAACACAGGCAACACCAAGGGTTCGTTGAGGTGGAAGTCCGACGGCACCTTGGGCATGAAGGAGGGGTGCGTCCTGAGCACCACCCTCGTGTCGTGAAAAGTCAAGTATGGTGGCTTGCAAGATAGGGCCTGGATCTCTCCCACTCGTCGTGCGGAGGTGATGGCCACAAGAAACGCTGTTTTCCACGACAGGAACTTCAACGGGGCCGAGTGCAGAGGCTCGAACGGAGGTCCCATGAGCTTGGTCAGCACCACGTTGAGCTCCCACGCCGGGGCCGGAGCCTTCACCGGCGGGAACGATCTGAACAGTCCCTTCATGAACTCTTTCACCAGAAGATGAGACCACAAGGACGTCCGCCCCGTGGTTCTGGTGTATCGGGAGATCGCAGCAAGATGAATCTTGATGGACGCGTGTGCCAGTCCAGCCTTGACCAGCGTCAACAGGTACGGCAGTACTTGGGGAGCCGTAATCCTTATAGGGTTAATCTTCTGTGCGTGGCACCAGACAGAGAACCTCTTCCATTTGTGTCCGTAGCATTTAAGAGTCGAGGACGCCCTGGCCTTTGCAAGAACCTCTCTGCAGTCGGCCGGTATGTCGTATCCTCCAAACTCTAGCGCTGCAGGAGCCAGGCCTGCAAGTTCAGCGACTTCGGGTCGTGGTGGAGGATGGCGCCTCCTTCCCTGGAGAGCAGATCCGCGTCCACTGGCAGCTTGATTGACGGGGACGCTGACAAGTCCAGAAGGTCCGGGAACCATATCTGCCTCGGCCACGCAGGTGCGACGAGGATCATCCTGCACCGTGACCTCTTGAGCTGGTTGATGAGCCGGATCAGCAGTGGCAGTGGAGGGAACGCGTATAGGAACAGGCCTTTCCAGGGGAACGAGAAAGCATCGCCCATGCTCCTCGGCTGGGGAAACCTGCTGGCGAACCTCCGGCACTTGGAGTTCGTCGCTGTCGCGAACAGGTCGATCTGGGGTGTGCCCCACCGTCGGAAGAGGCGATCCACTAGATCCTGCCGTAGTTCCCACTCGTGGCACGAGCGCAGCTCCCTGCTGAGTGAGTCGGCGATGGTGTTTTTTATCCCTGCCAGATGAAACGGCACCAGAAACATCCTTTGGGCGACGGCCCAATGCCACAGGTCCTGCGCCTCCTTGGACAGTGCTGGGGACCTGGTTCCGCCCTGTTTCCTGATGTAAAACATGGTGGGGGTGTTGTCGGTGAAGATCCTCACCACCTTGCCCTTGAGGGACGGAAGGAAGGACCTGAGGGCCCAAAACACTGCACGGAGCTCCAGGACGTTGATATGGAGGGACTTCTCCGTCGGAAGCCAAAGGCCTCTCGCGTGCAGATTTTCAGTGTGCGCTCCCCACCCTTCCAGTGAGGCATCCGTGGTCACTGTCTCCTGGTGGCCTGGGGTCTGGAAGTCCATGCCCGCCGTCAGAGGCGCGCGGGTGCCCCACCACCGGATCGCTCGTCGGAAACTCTCGTTGAGTGTGATCCTCTCCTCGAAGTCGCCCGTCGTTTGGATCCAGCGCGCGTCCAGGAACTCCTGCAACGGGCGCATCCGGAGCCTGCACATGGGAATGAGGTAGATGCAAGAAGACATCATTCCGAGGAGGGACTTGATGGACCTCACATTGGCCGCGTCGGCAACCAACATCCGCTGTACCTTGCCCAGGATGGCCCTGGTCCTTTCCTCCGACGGGGAGGCCAGAAGGGACACTGTGTCGAGCTTCGCTCCCAGAAACAGTGCGTCTTGCGCGGGTACCAGGTGGGACTTGGCGTAGTTCACGGAGAATCCCAGGTCCGTGAGAAGTTGGACGGTCCTTGCCGTGTGCTCCACGGCGAGCTCCCTCGTCTTGGCTCGGATGAGCCAGTCGTCCAGGTAGGGGTAGACGTGGATCCCCTCTCGGCGCAGCTGCGCCGCCACTGGTGCAAGGCACTTGGTGAATACCCTGGGTGCCGACCGCAGACCGAAGGGAAGGGCTCTGAACTGATAGTGACGCCCTTGGACCACGAACCTGAGAAATTTTCGGTGCCCCTTTAGGATGGGAATATGGAAGTAGGCATCTTCCAAATCCAACGACGACAGCTGGTCTTTACGTCTTGACGAAAGTCAGTAGCCTTGAGCCATCCACGCCGCCTAAGGCACACGCCGTTGCCCAACTGGCGAAATCCAGTGTCGGCGAGGTCCGTCGCAATCGTGATGCGTGGTCCGACGCCACCTCACCTTCCTGCAAGATCTCCAGGGCATCCGCCCTCTTGTCGTCCGGTAGGAAGTCCAGCAGGGGAGCCAGTTTTTACCACAGCTCCCTGTCGTAGCGGGCTACGATAGCCAAGGCGTTAGCCGCCTTAATCGTCGTCGCTGCAGACGAGATGACCCTGCGCCCCATCGTGTCCAATTTCTTTCCCTCGCCGTCCGGTGGGGAAGTCGACGTGGAGGCCGCACCCCCCCCCCCCGCTTTCTTCCTGGCCGCCGCGGAGACGACGGAGTCCGGGGTAGGCTGTGCCCGGAGGCACAAGGGGGCCGCGTCCGGGACCCGGTACTTCTTCTCGTACCGGTCTCTTCTAGCCAGCGTCGTGGATGGGTTCTTGAGGAGGGCTAGGCCCTCATCCCAAATATCGTCCAGTAGAGGTACCGCGAGGACCGTCTTCCTCTTGGCCTCGCGCCGCTGATAAAGGAAACCTTCCTTCTTCTCCTCCGGGCAGAGCTGGAAGAGCTCGGATGCCCTGGCGATCATGGAGTGAAAAGATCCAATCTTGTCGGGCAGGGAAGCCCGGGTGGGAGGAGACGACGGCAGATCCTCGTCGTACACCTCGTCGTCCGTACCCGTCGCGGCCGTGTCAGTCCCCGTATCATCCCCTCGAGACCTAGACGGGGAGGAGGGCTGAACGGGGCGCGACGGCTGAAAAGGAGGTGGAGGGTGAATCCTTCTTTTCTTAGGAGGGGGGCTGCCCGAAGGGCCTGGTTCCGGGTCCCCCGACGGGAGTGGTTCCTCCACTGGTAACGGCAGTCTCGTCCTTATCTCTGAGCATAAGGAATGTATAGCCAACAAAATGGCCGCCGAGTTGTCTTGCGGCACTGGCAGAGGGGAATCCGACGGGCGGTCGGGGGCCCCGTCGGTACCCTCGACGATGTCGTCGTCTCCTGCGTCGGAATCCCTCCCGACGGGCTGGTCTTCTTCCACGCCAACGCCGTGGCTTAAGACCTCGATCAGTTCTTCCTCAGAGGTTGAGGCCAAATCCACGACGACCTCCTGCCCCCCTTTTTCTTCTCCGTCGGAGGTTTCACGGGGGTCCTGTCGATGGGCATAAAAGAGGACTCCCTCCGCGGTGGCAGGGAGACTCTGAGCCCCGAGGTCGCCACCACTGGTGTAGCCTCCACAGGCTGAGCCAGGGCCGCCGTGACTGTCTCGATAGAGGCCTTGGCCGGATGGATTAAGGCTTTCACCACCTTAGGTGCGCTCACCGCCTTCTCCTTGAGGGGGGGGGACACTGCCTCGCTCCCCCTCCGCCTTCGAGCTCGACCGGGGCCTCTCCAGGAGCTTCGCCGGGTGCTCGGCCTTCCTCTTACCCAACCCAGAGCGTTGGCTCGTGGTTGATGGTGCCGGGGAGGGTGCGCCCTGCCTGGTGCCCGTAGAGCCTGACCGTTCGGCGCTCCCGGTGCCAGCGGACTCGCGGTGCTTGGCCTTATGTTGGACCCCCGTCGCCCGGGCGTCCTCAAAGGTCTTAGAAGACCGCTCGGATTTCTTCCTCTTCTTCTCGCCGGACGGGCTCTTCCCTTCCAGCCAGTTGGCGAGACGTTGATGGCGGTACTTCATGGTCCGCTCTGACATGTTGCCGCAAAACGCACAGTCCTTCTCCACGTGCGTCTTGTCCTCATGTAGGCAGTAAAGACAAAAGGAGTGTTCGTCTTCCTTAAAGACATTCTGCAGCTGGCATCCAGGGCAGACCCTGGACAGCTTTCCGGGCGTCGAGCTTCCCTTCTCCTGGGCCATGACCGAGATGGGCCTGAGAAACTTCTGGAGTCCTCCAAAAGCGTAGCTCGACAAATCTTCACCCTTGAGGGGCGTGGACGAATCCGACACGGGTCCCCGTTGATCGGATGGAGAGTCGGTGGAGCTTGAGGCTCTTTTGACCGAAAAAAACGAAGTTTTTGAGAAAAAACGTGAAAAAAATAGCACTAACGCTCGAGAGCATTAGCACGAGGATCCTAACACATGACATGAACGTGCTGTAAAAATCTGAAGATGGCTGCCAGAGGCGGGGCTTAGGTAGAGGGCAGTCATTGGCTGTGGTCAGTATGACGCAGAGACCAGTGATTGGTTACTACTACGAAAGACAGATCAGAAACGAAACTGATACTGGTTTTTTCTTTACCGAGGATTCCCAGCCTGACGACGGGGAATATTCATGAGCATGTGAATCCATGCCAGACCTCATGCTGGAGAACTAGTTTTTGCCAAAAAGTTGAAAGGAGAACAAAGGGCCGATGACATATGGGAATAGACTTCTGTTGCTCCAGACCCCTAAACCAGTCCTGGGTTGGGGCGGAGAGAGTGGGTAACTGTCCAATCCTAGTGGCAGGGAATATTGCAAGGTACTTGCCCAAGATTGTAAAATTGGTGATGTCATTGCTGCTATATAAGCGGGACTGCACTAGGACAGAGGGGACACAAAAATCGGCTAGACAGAAAAAGGAGAAAGACAAGAGGACAGAGAGAAGAGACAGACCATCAGGAAGGCTGCTGAAACTTACTATCTGAAAGCTGTAAGGAAACACCAGATTAGATTGCTGAGAGTGGAGGCCTCAAAGCTGACTGGGTCCTGTGGTGGAGAGAGGGAGGCCATCGTTGAGAGTGGAGTGACCAGACCCCTGCCCCATCTTTCCAGAGTTTTCTCAGATGCAGCTGGCTTTCCTAAACTTTAAACAGATGCTTGCTATGTAAGTAGAAAAAGGTGTGGTGGTGGGGGGGGGGGGTCAGCTTGCCTTGAATCCTTTCCCTTTATAACGGGGGGGAGTGATCGAGGGAGGGGGTGGGGGAGTTGGTGAACTGTGTAGATCCTTCGCCTATGTAACCAAAATATTAATTAAATGAATTCCCCATTTGGCAGAACACTACGGGGTGTATTTTGTTAAAATTCGAAATTAACAAAGCTCACTTCCCAGTGTGCGCTAAAAACTATAGCCTATAATTAAATTGGGTTATCCTTGTTGTCCAGCTGACCCAGACTTCTTTAAGGAAGAGGGGTGTCGTCGTTCTTAAATCAGTCCAAACTTTTTGCACAGCTTCCCCAACACAAGCCGTCATTAACGGGGCTCGAATTTCCTAAATTCCCCTAAGCATTCCAATTTTTCTGTCTGACAACATAGACCAAAGCAAGGGGGGGTCTGAAAAACAAAGCGATAAGTCACCCTGTGTCTGTTTTAAACCAAAGATGTGGGCGAAATTATATTATTGATCAGTGTAATTATTATGTGTAGTGAAATTGGCAGAAAGTGTACAATTTTTGTGATTTATTTATGCAGAGAGAAGTTGATTGTGTTGTGCCACGTATAAAGTGGGGTTTTCAATATTTTTGTGCTAATGTCTATTACTGTTTATTTAAATAAATACTAATATTTCCCATACACCGGCCTGGTTCTTGGGTCATTATTAGCTCAGGGGAGAGGGATCCAACGGGCACGATATGTGTCTGAGATAGGGCTAAAAGGAATCTGTTAAACAGTTTGTTGAATAACCACTTGAGTGGGGAGGGAAGGTACTCCCCATGTTGAGGTTGGCTTCTCCAACCGACACAGAGTTTCAGTTAGAGTTTCAGTTGAACATTTCTGGCAGGGGAGTACACCAGGAAATTCAAGCTTGTGTTGAAATTGAGTGTTTGGTCTATTAAACCTTTGTTAAACATTTTGCTTTTCCATCCTAAAAACTATAAAACTTTCTTTCCATATACTGCAACTTGTATAACAGAAAGAATGTTTGCTCTGCCATCCTAAAGACTGAAAGAATGTTCTCCAATATATTTCTAACAGTATAATACAAAGAACAATTTGTTTTGCCATCTTGGGGAGGCCATCAGTGGAGAGAAACATTGTCATTATCTTTTCTGGAACTTTGATGAAACAGAGCATTTTTACTTTCTCCTGAAACAGTTCAGGGGAAGGGAACTAAACCCTGGAGACAAGAATTGCTTTCTGGAAAATATAATATATATATATATGGTTTTGCACAATTTGGTGGAAGCTAAGACAAGTTCTACTGTACCATTTTCGTATTATGTATGTTAGTGTGAGGGTCAGAGGTATTTTGGACACAAGGACACTTTTGTTTTTGTTTCATAGGTAGGGACATCCTCTTTTGGTTAGGGCCAGATAGGCCTTTTTCCAACCCCATTTTATCATAATAAATATGGCTAATATTGGGAACACTACACCTTTATGTCTGCCGCTCATTGCTGACCCCTCACATTTCCCTACGTGCCACAACGTGGAATTTAAAGTAGTATTAACATGATCTCTAATCTTTATAATCGTATCACGAAAGACGGTATTGTGTTACGCCGCACTGAGGAATGGCATGTAGACAGTTGTTGTACAAGGTAGTGATGTGAAAGTTTTAGTGGAGAAACGTGCAGCCAACACTCAGATTAAAACAAATGACCAAACTAAAAAGAACTACGCCTGAAATGGGAGGTTGGAACCAAATGTTAGTTCTGATAATTACAGAAATAGCATCAAACGCTGCACTATACAAAGTACAGCTTTAAAGGAATCAAGAGCACCAAACGTGGCAACGGAATAGGACATCTAGAGCCTGGTCGGAGGCTCAGGAGTACCTTCCGAAATCAATCTATTTACAGATTGACTAGCAAACGCATGCCTCAACATGTGGTGGGGGGGGGGGCGAGCAGCTCTGTTTTTAAAGATGTGAATACAAATAGAGTACAAAGATAGGAGAGTACGAAAAGTGCACCTGGAGTCCACGTAGCATCCGAGTATAAAATAGGCATTCATTGGGCAGGAGGAGTGGCCCTGGCAGTTCCATCTGTCCTTCTATTCATTGTCGGATTACAGCACATAAACCATTGTGCCTCAATATAGAAACACGTTGGGAGCCGGCTGCGGGAAGTCTGTTGTCCTGTGAAATGCCCGTATGAAAACGCACAGCACCTGCCACTGATCAGCACACTGACAAGCACAGTGCCACACTGTTCCATGGAAGCAAGTTTATTTTGCGAGCTTTGCTCGTTAAATTAAAGTATTTTTTTGGAACAACATTTGACTGATTTAGAAATAAGGCCCCTCCGGTTTTGCCCGCTGGCAATCTTACAGGAGTGGTGATAGACTGCCGCTGTGCCAGCTCGAGTGCCAACACAGGCTGCTATTAAGAGGTGACTCCCGTGAAAAAGGCCTCTCAGATTAGGATTATAGGGTTTACGGCTTTAAGTAAACGAATTCAGAAAAAAAAACTGTAGCCTTATCAAGATGCAAAGGACACATGTAAAATCTAAGGCACACCAAAATATCAAAAGCAGAGTCAGTGTAAATTCAGAACAGTTTGTATCCCATGTGCGGTACACCCACCCCTTTCTTGCAAGGCTACACAATTGGTACCCTGCCCGCCGTCCACTACTGCCAAGAAATCGCAGCTTTTGGTGGCAGACAGCAGGGCTCGGCTTCCCCTTGACAAGTAACTGTAAAAGCCGATGGCAGTGACTGGAATGATATTCTCTTTGGTAGGAGAACCCCACGCGGGGTATCAGGAAGTGGATTGGGAAGGCTTAAATTACAGAGCTTTCTCTTTGGGTTCGACAGGACTGACCTTATTCGAATCCTCTGGAGATAGGCTCAGTACCGCCACCTAGAGGGAAGAGTATACTACTGGCAGTGGTCGACGTGAACAACCGTCCAATATGGATCCAGGGGATCAGAACTAAAACTAAATGGCTGCACTGAAACTTTCTTCCAGAAAATACACAGGGAGGAAAATGACGCTGCTGCAGACATAGCAGAGAAAGTAGTGGGGCTATATTCACGAACAGAAGAGATTGGAAAACTCCTTTCAGTTAAAAGGTTAAAAAAAACAAAAGCTTAGTAGTGCCACGGGTATGCGGTCATGAGTTACTCTGTCAACGATGTTCAGTGTTAAGAGGTGGGGGGTCCTTAAGGGACGGTTGGGAATGTTATTCCCCACGGTGACTACTGTACTCTCAAGTGCACTTTCCTTTATGCTCATGGATGCTTTGCCCTATGGGGAGGGGGAACAGTGCACAATAGGGAGCAGTACATCCAAAACAAAAAGGAGACGATATGTAGGCTCGCTTGCCACACAGGACCCACATGCACGCACGTCTGCAAGTCTTTTTTCTAGCCTACGTGCGGGTCATGATCCCTCGGGGGAGGGGGAGAGCGGTGTGGGCTGTACCGAGGAAAGGGTATCATGGGTATAGCAGTCACTAGGGTGAGCAACATTCCCTCATTCCTACCGTATATATCCTTTTCTCCATACTAATGGGCGATTACAAATCAAACAGACCTTATTTGGAGATCGCCACACCAGTATGCACATACCTGCTTGCCCGAAGCAATGAGCTGATTTTGCGGTGCCATCCAAGGAAAAGTGTTTGCAGAAGGCATGAGGGTTCACCCAAGCTGCTGAATTGCAAATGTTCTCAAGAGGAACATGCCTCCGGAATGCCAGAGATGCATGTAGAGAGCCTACAGAGGAGAAGGTCTAAATTGAAAAACATCATCATGCAGTTAACCACCCATCTGGCAAATATGGCACTAGAAGCTGCAGAGCGGAGGTCTGTCCTGCATAACTATGTAACAAAGACCTTCCGAACAGCGTACTTTAGATGTACAGTTTAGGTATCATTTGACAGCCCTGGATACGTCAATGTCTGAAACCTGGTTAGAGGAAAACTGTTACTAAACAAAACTCTTGGTTTATATGTGAACGTCTGACCATTTTTTAAAGAAAGTTCACGCGAGTACGGAGAACCTCCTTGTGTTTGAAATTTTAGAAAGGTGTAGTTCATACAGAATGCTGCATCTCACTTGTCTTCCTCGCTGAGATGATAGCAACCAGGAAAGCTGCCCTCCAAGTTACTAGTAGACACGGCAGCCCATATTGCTGAAGGATAGGTTTGCTGCACCCCACACAAAGATGGGTGGTCTTCGTGTATTTACACATTTATGAATTAAACATTGTACAGGATACATCAGTCCAATTATCACGTTTATATTTAATTGTGTACATTTATATGACAAAATGCATTACTATATGGTAGTTGCATCAGTGGTCCTTTGTTTCATATATTAGGTTTATATACCCGGGCATACTCCATATCTATTTTCCGAGTCACTCTCAAGCTGTCATCGGCAGAAGGACTGTAACTCTCAGGGGAACATGAAAGGCATAAGCCTTTTTTTTTTTTTAGAAACGGGTTTGGTAATTACAAGTGTATGAACTTCCAGCTAAATGGGCTAAAACGTTGCGATAGGATTGTGGGGTGAAATATAGTCCCTGAATGCCAGAAATAAAGAGGCCAGATTGATTTGTGAAGTCCCATTGAAGAATAAGGCCAGCACAGAAAAGTTACTGTCAGACAGGAGACCTATTGAAGTAAAGACAGGCCTGAACCTCAAAAAGTGCGAAGATCTGCGCAATGCATTTCAGCAAGAAAAAGAAAGACTTGTGGCTGACAAGGCTGTTTTACTAAATCCATGGAGAGCTGGACTTTTACTTAGAGTTACAGATAGTGTGTACAGTATCTTCAATGGAATACCAGATTTTGCTTCAGACATCTCAAGTGAAACCAAGCTCATTGCAATTCTAAGAAATAAAAGGACTTCCTTTGTCCTCATCCAAATGACAGTATGCTAAAAGTGCTCACTAGACTTTCAGAGTTTGAACATGGTTTACTCAAATAACTGCCCTATACATTTGGAAAATCCAGAAGGGATACTTGTGTCTTTGCAACTGTGAGAGTAACGAAGTATATTACACATGGACATAAGGACCAGGATGTAAAATGTATTGTGTGTGAGTTTAAAAGCCATTGCTTGCAGAATTGTACATTCAGCCGGTCATTTCTCCTAAAGATGAAAAGTAACCTCCAAGACCTTTCCTCTGCTGATCCTGTAGAGGGAGGTCTGGTTGTCAACCATTGGTCAGGGCCATTGCTTAAAAATATAGAAAGCAATACACTGCCTAGATGTCAACCATTATTTAAACCACAGTGGAAACAGAAACTCATGCCTGTCCTTTCCGCAAAAATGACCTTGAGGTCACAATTCCCATAAAATGTCCATTAGAGTTGCAGTTACCTCTACAAAGGTAATCTCCCTCAATTTTTGTTTTCGGGGGGGCCAGTATCTCAGAACGGGAGACACACTGTCAGGAAAAATACTAAAGCGAGACAACTGGCTACTCCACTCTCTGTCCAACCAGGGCAGGCGTGGTGATCTACAGAGTTATAGTGGCGCGGGTTTACACCTTCGAATTTGGTAAGCCCAGTTCATACAAGACATATCTCATATTTTGTGGAAAAAGGAATGGAACCAACCCACTCAATTAAAAAACACCAACAACATCACTATTCTTCAATAAGTCCACGTCAATTTATTAAGTGTTAAGACCAATTTAGAAAATTTAAAAAAGAGGGAGAAGAAGAACAACAAACCACTATATTAATCGTAGTACAGCAAAAAACATATCTTTTTCTCGCTCAGTTCTTAAAAACAGTATGCTTTGTATGGGGTGCTTTACCTTAATGAAAACCACTATGTTCACTTCAGCAGTTTACAGATACAAGACTATTATTCGGCTAGTCTATAGTCATGTTTTGGCCTTTTATGGAGAAGAAACACTATCCCTAGTGTCTCTATGACCACAACCTTTTACGGCCTTCTTCAGGACAGACAATTTCTTTTCACATGATGGGCACCTCTTTCAAATCCCCCGTGACAGGGTAAGCACAATATCCTGGTTGGACCCGAGCTTTACAATAGCTTCATCCTAGTCGTGGCAGGGCTTAATTCCTACTCCCAAGGATTCACGGATCAACTCTGATTTGTTCAGAAATTCCACACTGCAAGGAACCTGCCTGCGTGACTGGGTAAATTGCTTCACTGGATTTTTCTTGCTGGGACACAGGTGGAAAGCTGACACCGACGCTTGGAGCGATGCTGCATCGGCAAGTCCTACTACAGATGTCAAGATTTTTTTATGGTGCCATTCCTGCTGGGGACTTTTGTCCAAGATGGGATGATAGAGCCAATTTGTGTTCCTGCCCGCACACAACATGGAGTTGCAGCCAGGGCCATTACAGGCCATGAAGGAAGAGGCGAAGATAAACACGAGCCAGCCTCTGGTGGATCACATGCTTAAGGGGACATGAAACTTAAAGCGAATAAAGAAAAGACTGGAGTTTAGTTAATAGAAAAATACATACTATTGCAGCGTATATGCCACAACGGTCATTCCAGACTCTCTTTTTTTTTTTAAAGTGACAGTAACCCCCTTTGAACCATGCTAAAACGACATTTGTGTGATGAACATAATAAAAGTTATTAATAAAATTTTGATTTGGGGCTTCCCTAGATTCTGAGAGATAGGAATATTGGTGTGAGGTTGAAGGGTAAAATTAACATGGGAACTATGAAGTGGCATATTTTTCACTGATACGCCTCTTGAGTAAAAGAAGAATAAAAACGTATATCTGCATAGGAAAGCCGTGCAGACTCCAGATTAGCATCATCTGATTTGCCTTAAAATGTAGTTCTGAAAAATATATCCATACATGTAAAGATTTGAAAAATTAAGGTACTTGCCATGTTGGTAGATTTTCTGAGTCTAAACAGGCTGAGCCCACATGTCAGTTTGGGATGAAAAAGCATTCTCCTCCCACAGCTCTGCTAACACCCCTCATCTCCTTGTCCTATTAGCACACAGGTGGGATGTGGGTAGAAAAAAACAACCATTCCCTTTCCTGGGAACCATGACAAGTTTGTGAGGTCATTTGCCCTATAAGTGAACCATCTTGCATCAGAACTTTTTTTTTTCACTTATTCTGGGAGGTAACCTGCTGCTGAACTCTTGCAAGACACATCCAAGCAGAGAGACCCCAAATCTTGCAATGGAGACAGGGACAAGGAGACAGATGTGACTGGGACACCTTGGAGGAGCCAGAGGGGACTACCCTGGACTGGCACGCTTGCTGTTCCAAAGGTGCCCTGCTGTTCCCTGATGCTCATTACAAGGCCTCTCCTGTAAGTAAAACTATCCCCAAAGCCACAGATTGTGTAGGCCCTGCATTTTCAAGCATTGTTTTAGTTATTTCCCCCATAGCAAAATATCCTCTTTTGTCTTTGTAGATCCTTAGCATATTTAAATTAAAAGTAAATCAATTCATTCCCCTATAGAAATCACAGGATTTGTTGTTGGCAATAAAAACTAACAAGCTCTTCCCAGTGTGTTTTGAGCCGGTATAGACAAAGATTTGTCAAAAGAATGAATCCCAAAACCTTGTTTGCACGTGAGTGTGCAGGGTGCAAAACAAAATTGCCCCTTTGTTCCCATTGTGCTCTGACCAAAGCCACAAAGCCCTGCTTGTTCTTTTTAGGTGTGGCAAAACGAATGTTCCCATTGCTTTTCTTTCCCTCATATTGCATCTGTGGTAATAAGTTAAAAAAACGATTTTGCCCCTTGCACCCCTTTTTCGAAAGAGTGCATTTTATCAGAATCCCAAAACGTTGTTCCCATTGTGTTCCCACTCTCTGCCAATGGCCTTCAATTCGGAGGGGTCAGGTCTAATGTTTGGAGGGTTGGGGTTGCTGGGAGAAAAGTATTACAACCAAATTCAGCAATCACTGTGTTTTGAATTGTTCTTTTTCTGCATTGGTGAGGGATTTGAAAAGAAAGCTGCAGGAAATTGTGACTGCGTATCTCAGTATTATATCTGTATTGGTGCCATTACGGAAGTCATTTTTGTTCTTGTGTTGCCACACCATTGGTGGCTAATCTTAGTCTATTTGTCAAATTTGATTGAAATAAATAAATGTATATTCTCGCTAAACACCAGCCTGGTTCCTAGTCCATTGTGGCACAAGGTAATTGTTGGGATTGGGTGCGAGAGAGGCTGGAGGCATAACCAAACAGAACCTTAACAAAAGCAGAGTGCTTTGTTGTGCGCCACCTGGATTGGGGGGGAAAGGAACTCCCTGAGCTGAGGATGACCGTGTAATAAACCGCGACAGGATCACCTACAAAAATAATACGGTTTGCTTTTGCAAAACTGGATGACCGGACACGCTTCGTGGGGTGTCGGTTAAATGTCCACTGTACATGTCACTAGGACAGACCCCCCCACCCACTGAAACCTGGCACTGGTGAGCTCTGGGATAACCAACGAGTCCTGCTGTGCAGTCAGTCTCCCGCGAACTCTGATAATACGAGAGAAGAACAACTTACTTACCAACTGTAACGTTCTTTCGATTGGATGTTCCTCCCACGTATTCCTCATCTTATGATATTCGTATCCCAGCTCTGCTGCTTCGGAATTTTATTTTCACCAGAGGGCGCTGTGTTCGAGGCCACAGAATCGAAGTCCCCCGAGAGCCGCCGTCGGGAGTCAAAGTCATCCGCTGTATAAAGGGCTCCTGCAGCGGCCGTTACCTCAGTTCTGTTTTTACGGTGTTCATGGTCGCATCAGCTGATCAGGTTTTAAGTCCTCAGGCTCTTAAAGAAGTTAGAGTGCACCCGGCGTAAACTGTACAGAGGGGTCGGTTGGGAGGGTCGATGAGGAATACGTGGTAGGAACATCCAATCGAAAGAACATTACAGTTGGGAAGTAACTTGTTCTTCGAATGGATTGTGTCCTCCCACGTATTCCTCATTTTATGATAGACTCCCATGGCAGTAGTAATTTTGGAGGTGGGAGTAATAGAAATTTTGGACTGAATGAAGGACAGCTTTTGCAAATAGTCCTCCTTGATATGAAGTAGAGTCCAAGCAGCAATGCTTTACAAAAGGTGTGCATTGACGACCAGGTGGCCGCAGCACAAATATCCTGCACCGGGACATCCCTCTGAAGAGCAGTGGAAGTTGCCATGCCTCTGGTAGAATGAGCCCTTAATCCATCTGGAGGCTCTTTCCCAGCTAATTTGTAGCATTCAGAGATTGTAGAATTATCCACCTGGATAGTGTTTGTTTAGACACTGCAAGGCCCAATTTGTGCCCAGTAAATTGTAAATACCCAACAAATAGTTGGTCACAATGTCGAAGATTTGCCAATCAGGAAATGTAGAAACTGAGAGCTCTTTTTGGGTCCAGTCTATGCAATCTGCCCTCTTCCTTAATAGTGTGAGGCAGAGGATAAAAGGGAGGGAAGACAATTTTTTGTGACAGATGAAAATCAAACTATTTTAGGCAAGAAAGAAGGTTTGACTTTTAGAATAACCTAGTCTCTATGGAAAATGGTGTGAGGAGGCTTACAAGACAGTGCCTGCAACTCACTTACCCTGCGGGCTGATGTTATAGCCACTAACAGAATTGTCCTAAGAGTGAGAAGTCTAAATGGGCAAGAATGTAAAGGTTCGAAAGGGGCACACATGAGAAATTTTAAGACTAGATTTAAATCCAAGATGGGCACCTGAAAAGGTGTTGGAGGATATACAATTGTCAGCCCTTTCAAGAATTGAATGACTAAAGGCCTTTTAGAATAGGACACTTCTTCTGATGAGCGCTTAAAAATAGATAGCGCTGCCAAATATCCTTTTATAGCACCAACTTGGAGCCCCAGATTGGCTAAATGTAAGAGAAAAGAAAGTACAGTTGGAGTATTACAAAGAAATGGATCCACATTCTTATCCCTGCACCCGTTACTGAACTTGTTCCGACGACACCAATAAAAGGTATTTTGTTGCTGGCCTTCTGGCCGAAAGCAAAATCTCCATTACGTCATCCCAGAGGGCCCAATCCTTATATCTTAGCCTCTCTGAAACCGTGCGTGAAGACTGAGTGTTTTGACCTCTGGATGGAGAACCCGATCTTCCTCTTGCGAGAGAAGATCCTTTCTTTGTGGAAGATGCATTGGAGGGCAGATGGACATGTGCAGAAGGTCCGGGTACCACGTCCTCCTGGCCCAATCCGGGGCAATTAAGATCATGGTTTTCCTGAACTTTCTCAACCTCCTGATTACTTGAGGAATCACAGGGACAGGGGGAAACGCGTAAAGGAGTGGAAATACCCAGTCCACTACGAACGCGTCCCCTAGAGCTGCTCTTGGGGGAAATTCCCTTGAGCAGTACAGTTCGCACTTCCGGTTGGCACCGGTCGCAAACAGATCCACTTGAGGGGTTCCCCAAAGGGTGAAGATCTCTTGAACTTCCTGAGCTAGTTTCCATTCATGATACGGTGCTCGGCCTGCTCAGAGCATCCTCCACCATGTTCAGCTCTCAGGCTAGGTGAACTGCTGATAGAGATTCCTTCTTCCATTGTCCAGAACCAGAGCTGCATTGCCTCTCTGCACAGTTGAAGTGATCCTACGCCTCCTCTTGTTGAGGTAGTACATGGACACTGCGTTGTCCGTCATTATCAGGACATTCTTTCCCTGTACAGAGGGTAGAAAAGCCTTCAGCGCTAGTCAGATTGCCCTCCGCTCCAAAAGGTTGATGTGTAGTTTGGACTCCGATGGAGAACAACGACTGCTGATTGCCAGATCGATGGTGTGGGCTCCCCACCCCGTGAGTGAGGTGTCCATCACTACTGTTATCTCTGGCCATGGTTGCCAAAAAGGTTCCCTCTTGGGGATATTCCCCTTGCAAGCCCACCATAGGAGATCTTCAGTCGCAACTTGCAGAAGATCTGACATCTCCACCAAAAACTGAGACAATCGAGTCCTAAGGGATCATTGAAGGGATCTCATCCTCAATCTGGCCTCTGGCACCAGATAAATGCAGGCCTAGCGACCTTAGAAAGTCAAATGTCGGTAGATGTTGGGCATTTTGAAACTTCATTACCATCTGCATAATGTGGTGAGCTCTCTCCTCGAGAGGCAAGGCTTTCCCTGAGGAAGTGTCCAGGATTGCTCAGATGAATTGGAGTTTTTGGCTTGGAATCATTTGTGACTTCTTGTAATTGAGGGAGAAGCCCAGACTGTGTAAGAAGTGACAGGTGAAGGTCAGATGTTCCTGGGCTTGTTCGGGCGAACTTGCACTGATTAGCCAATAGTCCAGATAAGGGTAGACGTGAATTCCCCCTTCTTCTGATACTCACCGCCATCAGCTTGGTGAAAATCCTCGGGGCGGAGGTCAGCCCAAATGGTAGAACCCGAAACTGATAAGGAGAACCACCAATTGCAACCCTCAGGTACTTTCTGTGCTTGAGATGGATTGACGCATGAAAGTAAGCATCCTGAAGGTCCAATGAAACCAGCCAGTCCTGACGGTGAAGAGCCTGAAGGATCTGAGAAAGGGTCACCATCTTGAACTTGTCCTTCCTGAGGAACTTGTTCAAGTTTCTTAAGTCCAAGATAGGTCTCAATCCTCTGTCCTTTTTGGGGATGAGAAAATAGGGGGGGGGGGCACCAGCCCTTGTTTCTCTCCGCTACAGGTACATGTTCTATTGCACCTTTCTCTAGCAGGGTTAAAATCTCCTGCACAAGGAGCGGGTCTGGAATTTTTACAGAGTTGGCTCCCGGTGGACGATCTTGAGGTCTTTGATGAAAAGGAAGACAGTAACCATGGGTCACTATCTCTGGTGCCCAGACATCTAACGTAATGCCCTGCCATTCGTCCAGATACCGAGTGATTCTGCCTCCCACCTGTGTCTTGTGGGTGAAGACCTCAAAGTGACTTTGCAGCGGCTGCCGCAGCGGCTGAGGTGGTATTAGCCGCCTCTGTGGCTGATCTAGCACCTCTGCCGTTTCCACCACGAAAGGATTTTCTCTGTTGGCCTCTCTGACTGGCATGCCCTCTCCCTTTTCCAAAAGAGGAATAGAAGCGAAAAGGGCGACTCTTCCAGGAAGATGAGCCTGCGTAAGAGTGTTGCTGAGGTTGCCTTGTGCACTGCATTAAGTGATTTTGCTGCCGCTTTTGACGTCTGCAGCTTCTCAAAGCTTTCCTCTGCCTTGCTGCCAAACATCCACAAGTCGTTAAGTAATCTAGACTGCACATCAGGTGCAAAGCCAGATTTCCTTAGCCATGCAAACCTCCATAGAACCGTGCTAGATGCCATGGACCTGCTTACACTATCCGCAGTTTCCAGTCCTGACTGAAGGCATTCCGCAAAAGCCTCTTGAGAAACCATCCCGTTCCTCACCTTCCGGGATGTTTTCAGCCGCTGATGACATACAGTCCCACATGGTATATGTAAATCTAGCTAAAGTGCAAGTGATATTAGTAGATTTAAGGACCATACTTACCAAAGAAAAAACTTTCCGGGCCCAAGCATCAACTTTTTTTATCATCCCTATCTGGTGGTATTGATGGGTAAGCCGATTGCCTAGTAGAGGTTGCAGCTTGTGCCACTAGACTTTCAGGGGAGGGATGTTTAGATAAATATTCTGGCCTATAGTTTGGTACAAGTTTCTTATTTACTGCTGATATAGAATCAGGAGTATTCCAATTGACCATCACCCTTTTTTGCAGTGCTTTATGCAATGGAACAGGATCTTTTAAATGACCTTCACTCAGGATGTCAGTCATGTCATCCTGGTAAAAATCTGGGGAAGCTGCCTTCCAACCCATAAAATCAATGATCCTTCCCATAAGATTCCTATAACTAGGGTCAGCATGATCTGTAAGGTCTGGTCTTTCAAAATCCACTTCAGGTGAAGTGTCTAAGCCACTAACATTTTGGAGACAAAGATCTGTTATTTTAGACTGTGGGTCCACTAGCTCTTCAGGGACCTCTCTGGCTCCAAACCTAACTCCAGCTGAAGTGACATCCTCTTGAGAGGAATGTTCTTCATATATGGATGACATGGATCTGAAAAATTCCTGTCTAGGTTGAGGGTGGAAAGTCTTTTCAGGTAAAGAAGATGGAATCTACCTAGGTATGGACAATGGTGTTGACTTTGGTCTTGGAATCAAACAAGGCCTCGATAAAGGCGTTGAAGGAGTCGATAGAGAAGACGCTGGCTTTGACTGAGTCGAAGGAGGCTTTGATGCTGTCGAAGAAGGCTTTGATACAGCCAAAGTTGTCAACGTCATTTTCATCAGCGTTTGACGGTATGGTCCTCGACTGTATCGAGTCGAGTTTTGGCTTCGACTTCGATTCCGCTAACCCCGATTTATGCACCAGAGGCTTTGACTTAGTACGAGGCGTTGGGGAACTTTCCCTTGAAGACACTCTCTACTCCTTTTCAACTCTTGCGTGTTTAGATCTTGATTTTCCTCTGTCACTTTTAGAGTGAGTAGAGGCATGATCACCACGCGTCAACTTCGAGGGGGTCTGGGCCGCTTTCTCAAATATTTTGAGCATCGAAGCCCTAAAGGCCTCCCATTTTTCTGGGGAATCGTGCTTTGATGGATAAGTTACTCTCCTCTCAGAGGAGGACGAGGAGGAAGAAGAAGACCAGTGACTTCACTTTTTGACTTTTTGGTCGAAGATGAGGAAGATTTCCCCGAGCAACTCTTTGATCTCGACCTCCTCGACTCATGACGAGATTCGACTGGATTCATCCGAATCCTTTTGTCTTTTAGAAGACTTATACGTCCCCTCCGCCACCGCCAGCTTACCTCTACATTCCCTAAGAGCCTTGTTGGACATGGCCTGACAGGACCCGCACTCGTCAATCCAATGGTCTGGGCCGAGGCACCAGAAGCAATTCCGATGGGGGTCAGTTAACATTTTCCTACCACACTTCTGACATTTTTTTAACCCCAACTTGGGTGCAGTGGGAGTAGATGATGAGGACATCGTCGAGGAAAAATCTGATGCGCCGTTCGTAACACGAACCAGTTGCGTCGGAAAAACAGAACTGAGGTAACGGGCGCTGCTCGAGCCCTTTATACAGCGGATGATGTTGACGCCCGACGGCGGCTCTTGAGGGACTTCGACTCTGCGGCCTCAAACACTGCGCCCTCTGGTGAAAAGAAAATTCCGAAGCAGCAGAGTTGGGATACGAATATCATAAGATGAGGAATACGTGGGAGGACACAATCAATTTGAAACTAAGGGGACTTATGAATACACTAGTGGTACGGTTATATTGATAGGGATAATAGTAATGGCATCCTCATGCACGGATAAGCACTCTACTGCGATGGAGACTACTGCGCATTCCATAATATGTTCAGCACTATAACGTGCTAAGAATCCCAGCGAGATCAAAGCAAACAATGATATGGGGGATAACAGAACTATTGCATTCATTATGTTACACAGTATTCTTCACATTGCAACACATTATCTCATGATGTAATACAAACATTTGAAAATTAAAAGAAGCCCACAAATGAGAAACACTAACAGTTGAAGTACTACTTTGCTGCTGTTTCCTATCCGAAAGAGCACTTTCCCGTGTAATGCCATACATATTTTATTCTAATTGTATATTAGTTCAATTCAAAAAGAACTGAACTTTTACAAGAGCAACTTAACAATTACAAATAATTAATTCAAAACCTCACAAAACATTTTCTAATGTCACATAAAACTTCCGTCAATAGCTAAAATTATAAAATCTCAATTCCATTTGAAACAAAACCACCCACAGTACAATAACCCATACCATGTGAAGCATTTTTAAAAACTATTTTACAAACCCACTGCCTATGCAAATAAAACCTCTATCTCTATCATAATCTTCCAAGGCGTATTCTTTATCAGTCTCATTCATCTTGAAGTAATTCATAATACATCTTCAAACTCTGTAAAGAAGCAGCCATACCATTTTAGAAGTGCCATTGAATGCCATATCTGCCGATTGAATAGGGTTGTGAATGAGTAAGCACAAATGCATAAATCGCCCAGCGGAGGTACTACTCTCAAAGTTTGCAATGACTAAGCTGGTCGTCTTAGGCGTCTTACTATGGTTTTATGGATGGCTAGGCTTCCTTTAAGAATCTTACACCCTGGGGTCAGTACTACCTCTCGAGTGGGCAAATCAAAGGGTCAACCAGTCTGCCCATTCACTCCTTGCACTTCACAATGGGTTCTGCACGGTCTAAAGCTGGGTGGCAGAGAATGCACTCTTCCAAGCCTCCTCTTATGGGCCTACTGCGCGCCCGTTGCATACTATGAAAACAATGTCCAATCTCACCCCAAACACCAACTGCCTTTTGTCCGTTGTCTGACCTTTCATCTGAAAAACAACGCACACTGCCTGCTGCAATTCCAGTATCCCTCCATTCAGTCCAATTTCAACCCTCCCCTTGTACATTTTGAGCAGCACCGCCAGCACATTATTTAAGTCCCTGATCGCTAAACGGTCCACGTCCATCTTTGATAAAAACCCTGATGAGCCCTTGCGGGTAATGTGCAGAGATAACACAACCTGTGCGGGTAGTCCCACCTCTGCCAAAGGCCTTGTCCTGTTATTTGAGAAGACTTCAGTTCCGATAGTCCCTTGGTGGCTGAGCTCCATTTAGGAATCATGACCTTGTGCTCGCCTCCCTCGGGAATTCTGTATCGCAGCTGCATCCCTTTGCTGCACTGAACCTAAGCAGGCCTGAGCTTCCGGGACAGCACATCACATCTTTTCATCCAATTCCATCATCAGTTTATGAAAGCATGTTTTGTAAAGTGAATGGTTTGGACTGCACAGGGAATGTCAGATGCGACTGCAACCTAACACTTCTGCCTACACTGAAAAGGCTAGCGGGTTGGACAGTTGCACAAACGTCAAATAATGGAAGCGGAGTGCATTTTCCCCAGAGCGAGGCAGGGTTTAAATGGGAAGAGGTTCTTGGTGCTTACTATAGCCGGGCTAGAGGCGTTACTTGTGGGATCTTGGAAAATGGCCTCTTGTTCATCATTTCTGTCATTATGGCTTGTGCACTCTTTTGTGTATGTGCCCAGAAATGAGGCTTGACGCATCCACACTGGTTTGTTTTATTTTTCTCTTGCAGCTCCAACACATTAAAAAGAGTCTAATCAAGCCTTAATGATAGCTTTAACGAAACTCAATGGAAACATGTTGCAAGGTCTGAAGAGGGGAAGGCAGCTTGGAGGGGAATATGGGATTTCTTGTATGCCTAATGACAGAATTTACATTGAGGACGCCTGGCTAACTGCATTTTACATTACATGATGAAGTTGATCAAATGTTGTGCACATTTGGTTGTATTCGTTCATTGTATTAATTTGCTTTTATCTACTTAAGTGTAAAAGTTTCTTGTAAACTGTAAAACACTTAAATTTAAAAAAAATACATCTCGGAAAGAAAACAAATGAAAAAAAACAGAAGTATTCAGGGACCCCACCACGGATTGCCAAAACCTACTACTTCTAAAAAAGCGCCTCTCACGTCTACATTCTATAGCTTCAACTGACTTTGCCTAAAACCCAAAGCTCGGTGGTCACTTGACAACGCCACCTACAACAGTAGTTACCCTTGTAAATACCAGATCCAATAATCCTTTTCTGCCAGAACGTCACGATGAGTTCCCCAATAGGAGGGTCTACAAGGTTCCTACACCTAGCCACAGAACCAGCGGACATGCTGCAATCAATATGTATCAAATGGATCTACCACCAATTTGCAACGGACCAACCCTATAATTTGTATCCCCGATTAGTGTTCACTCAATCACAATCAGCTGTTCACTGTGCAAAGATTACCTATGAATATACAGGAACCAGTTCTGCACCGCCATACCCCCTGATCTATTCTAAATAGGGCATGTCTCGCAATCTCGTAATAACCAATTCTAGCTCTTAATTCAGCGCATAGGGGTACTAGTCAGGTCATCCCACAGCTCGGAGACTTTCCTCCCCAGAGTAGCGGAATTAGCCTTCCAGAATGCGGCTTCCTAGTCGGGACCAAATGAAGCTTTTCTCCAAATGGACAGCACATACACACGGCGGAGCTACCCACACGGCGGAGCTACCCAGTCAGAATAGTAGTAACTTTCAATGGTATTCATACATAACAATATGAAACATAAGCATGCTTCACAGGCAACCAGACACCTGCATATCCTAATTTAAATCGTCTGCTATACTGATACATCAATAACCTATTTATCTCACTTTTTTCAGGCTGCATAATTCTTTAAACTAATGTAAATCATTTCTATTATTCACAACTTTTTTTGTTTCATTGTATTTTTCCAACTAGTCATTTTCACATATAACCATGCAAGTATTCAATAATTTCCTTAAAAAAACAACAAAATATTACAATTCAACAATGACATTCCTGGCTTCTCTTTTAGAGTCTCACTTTTCTCAACATGTAAAAATGACATTGACAACCGCCCACTCATCTTGAATGAATTCCCCCTTTCTTGGATTACAATCAAAGCACAACGTTCTGCCGCCAGGGGTCCCCTTGGTCGCCATGTGGGCGCCTGGCTGATGACCTCCCTGCTTGCAGTGTCACGGGACGCTACAGTGGCTGATACTTGGCGTTCTTCTGCCCGTGTGTTTCACGGGTCTGTGTATACTAGCAAACCAACCAACCAATGCGAACGAAAGCGAGGTGTGGGAAAGGTAAAATATACATAACTAAAACACCATCAGAAAGAAATACAGCAGGAAATAATGCTGAATTCCGTCATGAATCAGTGAATCTGCTAGACGGACAGGATGCAGAACAGAGAGGAGTCATTTACGTTGCTTAAAGGCTGCATGCAAATGAAGATTGTTTACACATTAAATAGATGGCAAGAGGCGAAGCTGAACTGCGCCGTATTCTGCCCAGCACGGATAAAATAGTGTGCGAGCAGTGCGTGGGTCCGGAGAGGGCACTACGCACTTGGGGGCAGGATGCCCACGAGATATGCACAGTCATTCTAGCCTCGCCCCCTTTCCAAGGACAAGTTGAGCAGAAATGCGCGCCCAAGTCGTAGCCCTGTGAGCCACTTGCAAGCACCCTAGCAGCATGCAAGCTTAGCAAAGCAGCGGACAGGCAGGGGGGTGCAGCTGGCGCGGGGGGCATCTCCGCAAGAGCTGCCGCATGCACCCACGACGTCTATGAACTCCGTGTGCTAGAACCCAAGGCACATGGAAGAGTAGGGGACATGATGGACAGTGTAAGGCACCAAGAACAAACTGCTCCAGTTCCAGCAACCCTCCCCACCCCCCAAAATGCAGTAGACAAGTGAAGGTTTCATGGAATAACAGTGACAGTCATATTTGTACCTTACGTGTTGTTGGGGCCTGTTTCATGGTTGCAGAGAAGGTTAGGAGAGAGGAAGAGAGGGGAGAGCACAGGTTAGAAAAGAAAATCACAACAAGGCAGATTGCTGTAGACACAGTCTCTCAACTGGCGCTGCCCAAGGATGCTCCAAATGGCTGCAGCGTCCTCCTTTCCGCGGCCATGCACTGCGCGCGCCCGATGCCACTGGAGGCTGGCAACCACTGTCGCCAATCAGCGGAGTCCTGGTGCACAGTATCCCATCGCAGGGACACCGATGGCAGGCATCGAGCCACAACAATACAAGTCTGCGCGCACTTCCCTTGCTCTGCCGTCTTCTCCAACCACCGCCCCGGCCCCCGATTACATCATCAGCGGAGGGCTTTTTCCTGCCCGTCTCCAAGTTCCCAGGCAATCCTTGCAGCCCGGCTCTGCATCAGTAATTGATTTGATGCCTCGCACCGAGAGGGCGAGAGGGGAGGGAGGGAAGGAAGGAGGGATTCGGGGACAGATGATGTGCTGCTGTTGCCTAGCAACAGCTTAGGCTCAGCTGTCTGCCGGGCTAATCAGAAAGCTTCTTGGTCCAGCCTCCCAAAAGCGATGCACTGGGCTTAGGGTGTACAGTAGTAGGCTTCTGCCGAGCAGATCGGTGCAGGGGGGCACAGCAGAGGCCCCGCTTTCCTCGTCTGTATCATTAATAGCATCTGAAAGAGGACGCATATAATTGGCCGACTTCAAAGGCACTTTCTCGTGTATCCGGTTAAGGAGTGTACGCTGCCCATTTTATGAAATTATTAGAATGTCTACATTTTGCCAGCCTACTAGCTGTCCAGGCTTTTCAGAGGGTCGTGTGAAAACACAATGCCCAGAGATGAAACTGTGCTACTTCTTTGGACATCTCTCTGCACGTCACATCCACTGGAAGGTCAGTTCTTGCATATAGTGAAGCACACAGGGCTTCGATGCTGAAAACTCTCATGGTATTTAGCTTGGAGTTATGAACGAGTCCACGTTTAATCTGTGCTGAAGCAGCTGCTTGCTACGTTAGCCCAACACGCACGCACACACGCACGCACGCACTTCAATACCCTGACTTTGACCCAATAACTGAAGCTGGCCTAGGACAATCTATTAGTTGGTTAGGGCTGAAGGTAGAATAGTAACTGCACCATGCCAAGTCGAGGCCAAGGTGTCGAGAAGCGGGGATCACCCGGAACAGAATTCCACACTACTTTTAGTTCTTAATGTTTGTAGTTCCCCCACTATTCCCAAGAATGATCAGTTACTGACCTGTTCTTTTTGCACGTCACATCCACTGGAAGGTCAGTTCTTGCATATAGTGAAGCACACAGGGCTTCGATGCTGAAAACTCTCATGGTATTTAGCTTGGAGTTATGAACGAGTCCACGTTTAATCTGTGCTGAAGCAGCTGCTTGCTACGTTAGCCCAACACGCACGCACACACACACACACACACGCACGCACGCACTTCAATACCCTGACTTTGACCCAATAACTGAAGCTGGCCTAGGACAATCTATTAGTTGGTTAGGGCTGAAGGTAGAATAGTAACTGCACCATGCCAAGTCGAGGCCAAGGTGTGGAGAAGCTGGGATCACCAGGAACAGAATTCCACACTACTTTTAGTTCTTAATGTTTGTAGTTCCCCCACTATTCCCAAGAATGATCAGTTACTGACCTGTTCTTTTTGCACTCAAAGTAATCGACTACTTTGTACCGAATAGACTAAGTGTCATTTTACTATTGCTCCTGAATATGGTAAGCAGCAAAATCATCGCGTGCAAGCTCTGTGGGCAAGTCCATCCGCCTGCCATGCAGTGCTATATCAAGAATATACGCCAATGGCGCATTGCCTGCATTCAGAGTCCCAATGTGAGCCAGGTCTAATTGTTGCTATAATAAAACTGATCAACCAATAACAGTACTATTCCACCCCACCAAACAAGCGGTTGCCACCGGTCAGTTCGAGAGGGGAATGTTAGGTTTTAGAGGAAGGTGCCTCTTATTCTGGCAGCTATCTCAAACATCCACGAAAGTCAATAACCTCGAGGTCCTTATAGATGGCGACCAAGCTAATGCTGTGGTTCACAGGAGCTTTTTGCACTCTTAAAAACACTCAATACATCTTCACTTATCAGCTATCCAAACAGTGAAGACAACAATATCCCTGGTATTATCCTCTCTGGACTACCAAAACACGTTTTTTCTTCGTCTACCAAATTTCATGACTAATTGACTGCAAAGGGTGCAGAACATGGCCGCTGCGTTCTGTGGTGTTTGCCGTCATAAGCATTCTCTACAGTGTTGCTGTTCCTACATTAGTTGCCAGTTGACAACACAGAGAAATGTAAGGTCCACAATTCATCCAAAAGAGCTATGCTATAGAACCTTAATATGGTCCTGTCATTTAGTTTCCTCCCTCCTCCTCCTCCTCAACATCATCATTCGAAAAAGAAAACTGCAGAGACTGGGAGACTACGCTTCTATAAAATTCCCTCTGATGATTCCAGCAAGGTATGAGGATCATTTTCACATTGGGAAAGCACTTAAACCTTTATGTAGTTCTATCTCCTCAGTCGTCCCACTAGAACACTTCGTCTGCTCTCTTTAGTGCTAGGAAGCCTCCCCAGGGCAGTGTCCGTGTGCTGTAGATAAACCCAAGAACAAAAAAGTCAAGTTTGCAAATTATCCAAAACAGGCCTCAACATTTGCACTCGCCACTATTGGCTTGTGATTAATAACTCTTGGTGAGTACGAAATGGTGTGCGTGTGTGCCCTCAGTCGCATGTGTGTGCACATGTGGAGAAATTAGGTGAGAAAGTGTATGCCTGGCCCATAGCTTGCAACTTGAACATTTTTACCCTTAATACAAGGGGACAATAAAGGAAACTTTGATGACAAGAGTCACTAATGTGATTTACTTGTACTCCTTGCAAATCCAACTGCATTTTATTCTTTTAATTTCAACATCCCTGTGGTGTGCACCATTTCTTTTAGTGCCTGCATTATTGTACCTGGTGCTCCTTCGACACTGAACCTTCCCTAATCTTAATCATGCTTTTGAAGCCTTCAGATTGTAAATATTTTAAACTAACTTTTCGGCCACCAACTGGACCTGGCCTAGATTAATAATCGTACTGTTAAAATTAGTAGACGCACGATCATTGGACAAAAATGCCTTTGAAGAGTACAGTATCAGTAAGTCAATCTCTTAACTCATGATCTTAGGGATAGAATTCTTACTTAAAGATGTCCTGGTCAAAGCCTGATCCTAAGAATGCAGAAAAATGTCGGATTTTGGCTACAGAAAAATGAGTCACAGCTATGGGCAATTGGGTGTCACTCAAGAATTTTCAATTTAAAGGAGGAAGGTAGTTCAAACCTTTGATGAGTGTTAGTCTCTACGCATTGAAATACCCACCATATACAAATCAATTTTATTTTTTGTAAATTCGGTTTTTATTGGAGTTTTTGTAATTATGACATGGATAAAAAGGTAATACAAATCAATTTGATCTCCTTAAACCAAATCTACGCTTTTTTGCACTTTTTTTCTAAGAAAGTAACCTTTACACTCGTCATGGTCTATATAGTTTGACTAAACATAGCTGTTACTTTAGGATCGATACAAATATTGAAATGCATGTCTAAGTGTTTCTGTCCTTAGGAATGTGCACATCTTGTTATTTCAATACTTCCTAGTTACCCATTTCATTGGCGGTTACATCTAGTTACGGGTTCTGCAGCTCCCCTAGTACAGTGTCATGGTTACTTTGCAAGCATTTATTCTTGCAGATCTTCATTTAAATATATGGCTAACAATAAGTGGCAAGTAGCCCGGCTATTAGCAGTATTGGCAATAACCCTCGAACCACCTATAGCCAAAAGCTACAAAGGGGCTTGCAGAAACCGATCCATGGAGAGAGAGGAGAAGCTGGGTCATCAGGTGCTATTCCGATTCAGACTCCCCAAAACACTCCAACTTTGAAGTTCTCAACATGGCCTGTAGCATCGCACACATTAT
Organism: Ambystoma mexicanum; assembly: GCF_040938575.1. NCBI lineage: Eukaryota > Metazoa > Chordata > Amphibia > Caudata > Ambystomatidae > Ambystoma > Ambystoma mexicanum. The sequence goes on from NC_090937.1 coordinate 1,602,805,876, forward strand.
CAGGTCCAAAGGTCATCCTGAAAGTGAGATACATGTCAAAATGAAACTTCCACTGGTCGGCTGCACCAAAGGGAAACCTATGAAATATTTTCGAATTTTAAAGTCCTCAACTCGATTAAGGGCCCCACACAGAGTGGTTATGCCATGGATATCATGCAACAGTTCCTCTTATGCACATGGACTGATGAGTCTAAAAAACAATTTCAAACCTCCTGAATCCCACTCTGAACTTACACTTATGAAGGGTGTGAATCATACTAATTTCCCATAGAACCTAACAATGTAGGTTACACTCCTACTGCTAACCCTAATCAGAAGTAAAATTCCTAAACCATGAAATAACACGCAACCAAGAGATCCTTGGTCCTTTTATTAAGAAACAATTAACCCCAAACTAATTCTTAAAAAGGGCAAATGAATGAATAAATAAATAACAGCAACCGCAAGACCCAAAAACAAACACCAGAAACCATGAACACACGTCGTGGCACTCTGAAGCGGTCTATCTCACCTTTAAAATACAATCGAAATGATATCACTGTATGACTGAAAGAAAAAAAAAATCTTTTTTCCAGAAAGAGGTGGTTTCAGCAGTCAAAAGCATCAAGGAGGTTTTCAAAATGTTCATAGAGTCCCCAAACCTCCACATCAGTAACATCTTAAAATAGTGCAGTCAACTTGAGCAAAGCTTTGATTAACAAAATTCATTTAATCAGGTATCATCCCAATCCTAAAAAGAATCTTAATTCACAGGACCACAAAACTGCATTCCCCTCTATTGGTGCAACCAATGCTCTTTGAAAGACATTGCTAACTTGATGAATGCGTTGGGATCCCAAAACAATGCCAGGCCCAGCAATCCCAATTACCGAGTACATCACCACATTGACCCTGGCCATCACTTATTTGCAATGTCTCTAAAACCTCTAGCGACAACTGTTCCCTGTACTGAACAATGAAATGTAACTCAGACCCTCATAATTTCTCAAACTATCACCCTAGCTCTAATATTCTTTTTATAGGCAAAATAATTAAGAAGTTTCTCACCAACCAACTATCCAGCACAGTAAATCACGCAGTCTTTATCAGAACATTCAATCGTGTTTTAGGTCCTCAAGAAGCAAACTAGCTAGTGTCCTCTTCATGAGAGAAAACAAAATATTGAAGTCACTTTCTATCCTAATCCTCCTGGATCTTTTGTCAGCATGTGATACTGGAGAGCACTCAATTCTCATTTGCAGACTACAAACATCAGCAATAAAATGGCAGCCTTTAACCACCTTGGCTCTGTTCTCACCATAACTACTTAACTACTTCTGTTAAACCCCACTAAACACTGGTGTCCCCCCAAGGCTCAAATCTGTCCCAATGGATGTTTAACAGTAGCATCAAAGCTTTATTGGCTTTTCTCAGGCAATTGTCTTTATCAATTGCGTTTAACTTGACCAAGACCGTACCCAAACAAGAAATAATTCGAGCTGCTCTATAACGGTCCTCCTAGATGATTTACAGTCTGGCTCCGTCCCAAAAAATGTTACCTGAAATTCTTCCACTGCACTGCACTCCACTTCTAAATCCCTGTGCTGTGCAAGATCACCCCAACTGGAAAGACCCAAAGAATTCAAACTTACTAGATCCTGAGTCCCGATAAACATCATGCCACTGTCATGGTGTCTATGTAGGTTTAAAGCACCAACCGAGACAAACCCAAAACCATGCAAGATTGTTTTGGGGCCTCAAAATATGTGACTCCCATCGCACCAGGGCTTAACGCGCTCTATTGGTTACCAAACAATCAACGCATTCACTTAAAAATTCTGTTCATGACCCATTGTGGCCTCCATAAAAAGGGGCCAAATACATCGCAAAATCATTACCAGGTCAAAGGACAATTCGATCAGTATTTTTGGAATAAAGGACGGAAATGTTCTGAGGAGGTCCGAGTGGACAATAAGGTATGAATCCTCTGTCTGAATAGCTACAATATGTTTGGCCAACAGGCTAGCAAGAAGTAAGGCTTTTTTCAAAGCTGTTTCATGACCAAGAGGCTCAAAGGTTTTATGAATAAAAAAGGCAAGCACCAGAATTAAATTCCATACATTTCTTAGGTGAAACTTAAGGTACAGCCAGGTAAGAGGAAATAGCTGAAAGATAATCTAACACTATTTATCTTTTATTATTTGCATTCAAATTGAATCAACAACTTTTTTGAAATTAATGACATTTCCGTAATCCTGTTATGATATATACAAGAAAAAGTAAGATAACATCAGAAAAACAAAATAGAAAAAAAGGAAAAACAAAAAAGAATCCAATTAAAAAACTTTGACACTGCCGATCTTTGGAAGGACTTCAGTCAAGAACTTGACCACAGTGATGACATGCTTGTTTTTTTTTCCTGTCATTAAGGACGTCCACCAACCATTGGAGTCAGAAATTGCGAAAAATCAGAAAACAAAGGTCCAACATGTTTTGAACAAATGACTCAAGGCCGGGCAGTGTTATGATGTGGAACAAAGATTCGACTTTAGAATCATCGTTACAGTACTGACAGTGTTTTACCAATGATTGGCCCAGAGTTGCTCGAATCTCGTTAGTTGGATGCAGGTTCAAACAAGCTCTCAGGAATTGATCCCTAACCTTTTTATCAGGAAAATGTTTCAAGTATTCACACAATGTGTTAAGCTTTCGACCTTCTGATGGTAAGTGGGCTACCGAATGTTAATTGCTTGCCCAGTCCAACGTTGAAATCCAGTCACAGTCCTGAAGTTTTCTTTTTACTCGTACAGGGTTGGACACCAATTGCCAAAGAGAGCTACCAATAACTTCCAGAAGGTTCATCATGGTTAGGCGCCACCTATTCAGATTTGAGTTGTAGTCAGACAGCATTTCTTTATGTATCATCTCCAAGATCACAGGTCATGAAGAGTTACAACATGTCCCTAACAAGGCAAGTCTGTTCCAGTTGACCGTACACTTCAGGGAATTCGGACCCAATTCTCTCCTGATGATGGTGATCAGAGTCGACAGAGAAGCGCCTAGGACCCTTTCCAGAATATCCCCTCGAGACAATTCCAAAGAGGGTCCGGAAGATTGAACATGGCCTCCGCCCGCAGGCAGCTGCACTTCTCTGACCTTACAGGGGGGATGATCTAGTTAACGGAAAGGCTACAGGAATGTCCTCCAAAAAGAAGTTAAAAATCGCTGGGGCCTTAGGGCACCCCTGCTTGACTCCTCTCGAAGTTGTTATTTCATCAGAAAAAGACCCTGCCTCATTCAGTCCGACTCTTAGGGAGGCATCAGAATGCATAGCCATGATGGGATGGAGTATTGTTTTTGGGCAACCTTTCTTTTCCAGTTTGGACCACAGTTTGCATCTATCGATCTGATCAAATGCTTGGACCTGGTCCTGGGTTTGTGCTTTCCTAAGTTACCCTTTAGCAGTTGTAATAAAAGGATATTTACCGAAGTGCCAAAACCCTTAACAAAACCAGTTTGAAATGGATCAAAAGATCTAGTGTCCTGGCACAACGTTTGAAAGAGATCTAGAATGATGGAGCTATAAAGTTTGCAGATGACATTGAGGAGAGGAGAGGGGAATAGGGTGATACTTCTTTGGGTTCTCCAAACACCTTTTTTGTGGATAGGTACCACTATCGCTCTCCTCCAGGAACTCGGCAACTGGTGAGAGATGGCGATTTGACTGAATAAGATGGAAATAAAAGTACCTACGCTAGTTGCAGTGTTTTACAGTGATGCCATGGTAAGGGCTCCCGGATCTGTATCTACCAGCCCGAGGAAAATCTCAAGACCAAACTGGGACAGATTCTGAACATTCCAGCCTTACGGGCCTCAAATAGGGAAATTATCCCCCATCCTTCAACTCAGTCTTGCCTTGATAAAGACCACTCAGGGTCGAAACACGTGTTGGCTGACCACCATAACACTGTGTCTACACTTCAATAAAAATATTACTGTAAAAACTGCAATTAGAGTGGGAACTAATCTATATAAGGTTTCGCAAATAGTAGAACCGCGAGGTAACCAGGACTGTTACTCTCAACTTTTTCTGGGGCCTGGGTTTACCCCATCCTACCTGTGACCTTGCTCACCAAAATCAGGACTACAAAACTACCAAACAGAGCTTAGCACAGGAGAGTTTCAGCAACTAGAACCCAACTTCTCTCTTAACTGGAAATAATAAGTAGCCCAATCATCAGGAAACTCCAAGAGCATGGAGTTAGACAACCAGTCAGGGCCTGGCGCTCTCAAACCTTTTAACTTTTTAATTCATCTTGCGGTGTCGCTCACGTTGACTGAAGATACTCATGATTCAGGACATTCAGAGAAGTTAGTGGTTTTGTGGGTGTCTCGAACCTTCATATACAGGCTTCTAAAATGATTGATCCAAGTTTCCTCAGTGATTGGGTTAGATTGGTCTGATTTTGGGACCATCTTTTCGGCTTTTAACATTGACCAGAATTTCTTTGGGTCTTTACCGACCAAGGCTTTTCAAATGGCCTCTGAATCATTCTGGTATCGCTGGTACTTAGAAAAGGAGAGCCAGTTTTTGTAACTAGACTTGGCGGACCAGACTTTACGATGGTCCTCAGGTAAACCAGACTTCGTTGCTACTCGTACTAGTTTTTGCACCGCTTTTCTCCAGGCTACCAGTTCAATGTTGAAATTGTATTTGTGGTAGGAAGCCAAGTTACCCTTCTTAGGACAATAATTGAATTGTTTCAAAAGAGGTGAGTATTCAACCAAGGAACCTACTCGTCCCAGGTCCATAGTCAAAGCTCTTAACCTTGTGGTGTATAGTTTCAGACGCAAACCTCCATTGCAGGTATCGAGTGTTGTTGGCATTCGATCCCGGACCAGGGCACCAGGAGCCTTCCATTCCAGCAACATGAGATGATGATCACTGTTTGTTGTCTTAATGACTTGAAACTTTTTTACCAAAGGAAGGAAGTTATTAGAAACATAAATGTAGTTTAAGACTGAAGTGCACCCCATGTGTTCCCACGTTGGTTGGGAAGATATGTCACCTTTACAATTACCATTGAGCAGGTGTAGGGTCTCTAAAGTCCATAAGGACACTCCATAGGTCTCATCTGATGTACCGGGAGTCGTCAGAGTTCCACGCACCACCCTGTCTTTTTTGGCCAAGTCCAGGACATTAAGCTCCTCGCAGATGATAACATGTAGACTGCTGGTTGATGTAGGTGTCATCCAGAAGGTCAGTGACCTGTCCAATAAACAGGTTCAGAGCCCTTCAGCGACCCCTCAGTTTCCCATCCAATCACTAGTTCTTGTGTTAAAAAGTTAGTTGACATAGATTTTAGAAGGTTTAAAGGGCTGCCTAAGTCAACCGTAGTCAAGAGACCCGCCGAGGGACATCCAACAGGCCCTTTGGTGGCACGGTTTATTGATATTTCAAAACCATCCAAGACACTTTTTTTTCTCAGCCTGGTTTCTTGCAGACAGATCAGATCGAAATCCCCCAGGTTTATTTCATTGAGCTTGGTCAGATGAGCAAACCACTGGGTATTCCATGAAGCCAGCTTTAGTACTCATACAGATCACAGATGGTGGGCCTGGGTAGAAACTGCGTGCACTGTGATAATCCACGCCTCACTCGATCTAAGCGGATGATGACAGCCTACTCCCTCGAGTTGCACTGCGGGTAGTTTGCGGATGGGGCGGCGTAAGTTCTGGTGTGGGCCTGGGGTGGTGCCGTGGGCAGGCGGTGAGTCGTGCTGGGCAGTCGGCTCCGAGGGGGGGTAGGCGCTGTCCCCTGTCGGTTCCGATTATGAATTCTGCATCTTTTTTGGCCTGGACAACTCTGCCGTTGGGTTGGGAAGTCGCAGATCTGTGAGGGCTCCACTCAGCAGTTTTCCCCAATGTCACTCCGTCACAAATTGGTATGTTCACGATCCGCAGTTCACTCCTTCGTGCAGCACTTATTCGCGCTCACCGGGTCGGCTGGCTGATCTCACGTCCTCGTGTGAGGGTGTTTCACTCCGGGAGCCGAACACACGCCTTCCGGGCCTTCTAACGGCGAGACACACACAGTTGGTTTCGATTTCCACGTGCCTCGGAGGCCCCGATTTTCTCTTGCGTTTTCTGAGGCCATGGAAGGCCGATTTACATCGGGATTTTTCCTTGGGGTGGGTTGGGGGGGTGCGTTCACACAGCGAAATCCTGTATTTGTTCAGCGGGGGGGGTCCAAAGGACAGGGGCTCATTCCATCTTCCGGGGTGCTGGTTACAGAGCTCACAGAGAGAGCATGCCGATCTCTGCGTCCCCTGGTGGCCGTTCGAAGCCAGCTTTAGGTTACCTGGTGAAGTTCAAATAATTGTAGACAGGGCCCGGCATTGTCCTTCAAGATTGCTGCTGAGTTGCTAGCAGTTGTTTTGGCCGATAATGCTCGTGAAAGCCAGGTCCAGTCTGTTGGAACCAGCTGAACTTCTTTGGAATCGCTTTCAACTCGGCACAGCCCACATGTCGAGAGATGGATTCTGGTTGAAAAGTAACGTTAATTTACGGTCATGGGCTATTCTGAACCCTACCTATGCCTAGGGGGGTCCTCATAGTTGGTTGATGAAATCGGTCAGGCTATTATGTCCTCTACTTGGGTTCGACCTACCTTGCTGTTGCAGATAATGTTTCTCTCTGTTGCAAGTTTTTGGCGATGTAAAGGTACCTCATCCAAGAATTTTCCAGCAATCAAGTCGAACCCCTTAATTAATAAGCTCTCAGACGCCTCAAGCAGCATATTTTTGACGACGGGTGACCTGATGTGAAGAAACACAGCATCTAGGTGCCTCTGAGCCCAAAATTCAATCAAAGGCAAATCAGAGGAACGTAGTTGTGTCAAGTTTGGAATAGAGTGAAAAAGGTCCAGGGCTGTTCTGCGATTAAGAATGATCAAATCATTACAATCCAACACTCTCTAGTTTAAAGGTGCGGGATTGGAAGTTTTTATGCCCCAGCCTCTCCAGCGGTTACGCCCTCTGGTCTTGGGTGGTCTTAAGTCTTCCGTCCTTCCTGTTTTTTTTGTGCACGAGAATCTAGTCCATTATGCCGGAATACAGGCACTTCATGGCGCTTGTAATCCTTTGGCGTAACAGGCTGTTCATAAGCTTTTGCTTGCTGTCTTTTCTCTGCCATGGACAAGAATGGAGGCGAAGCCGGAGGAACTGCTGTTATCTCTCCTTGTTCCGCATTACTTTTAAGTTTGGTGGCTGTAGCTACTGCTATCCTCACTGGGGGCTGGGAGCTTGTTGATAAATCCAGTGAGTACTTTGAAAGATCTAGCATTGCTAACAAGGTTGGGCTGAGAGGCTTGGAAGGAAAATGAGCCGCTGGAGTTGAATCGCTGGCGTCGGGAGGCGCTTGCCCAAACCTGTGTAGTGCCGGTTTCTCGACTTACTCTTTTTCTCGGGGCTGGTTTTGGTGCTCCCGCCGAAGAACTCTAGTTAGATTTTTTGACGTTGTAGCTGGTCATCATTAGCGGGTTTACCAATGTTTCTATCCCTTTAACATGACCAAGAAGTCTTTAGGTGATTGAAAATTGAAAAGGCCACATTGCCAGAACCACATTCAACCTCATCTGGAACTGAGATATTGTGTGAGGTCTCGACATTGCGTGAACCGTTCTCCAAAGATAGTCAAGACGTTTCTTCACTCTGTAAAGTCTTGGAGGTGTCTGGCCGGTCAGGGCATTCACATGTCAATTCCACTGGAAAAGACACATTAGTAGTCTGGACAGACTTCGAACTAGTAAGGCACTCTTTACGACCGTTCTTCATATGCAGTGACGATGCCCTCCAGAAGAATAAGTTTGGAATGCGTCATGGCCAGTAGAGTGGTATGATCTTTGAGGGTGTCGTTTAGTTGTTCATACAACTTGGTAAACGGCGCCAGGGCAATGGTGATCGTTGACATCATGGAGAATAGGTCCAGTTTTTCTCTCTTATCAGAGGGAGTTGTACGTAGTTCGCCATGGGGCGGATCAACCTGGATCTTAGAAACAGTAGGGGCAGCAGGCACTGATGTAGAAAGACCCAGACTCGGACCCGCAATTTCATCAAGAGTTTGACTTTCTTCTCCATGCAGCAACGAGTCCTGGCCTACTTCTGAGCCATAGCCACAAAAGTGATGGGTGGAAGGTTTTGAATGAATCTGAACCACTGGCATTGCTCTGGGCAACCTTCCGCACCCTACTTGTGGGCTAGAAAAAACTGGTTCTGTCCTTGCCCGCTGTAAACCGGAGCCTGACTGGAGGCCCCCACAAGGTGGTAACGGCCTCTGACGACCGTGGGTCCCCACAGTGTTTTCCGTAGGTTGCAGGTTCTCCATCTCCCTCATCTGCCCCTTAGTTGAGGCCCCAGAAGAGAGCAATGGGGCATGGGGCTGACACTTCACCCCAAAACCGGTGGGCACCACATGATCCGGAATCTGTAGCCCACTCCCGTTATTGCCTGATGTCAAGCCACCACTTTGCCTGTTCAGCCTGGACGGCGAGGAAGGTGGTGGCAGATGTATAGATGTGGTGGCAGATGCAGGGAAGTTGAACGGGGTAATAAAGTTGAGGTCTGCAACATGGTCCTTATTAGGGCCCTGGGAGTCTCTATTAAGCCACCCCTAAGATTCTACTCCCTCCAAGAGGTCTGCATCTGATGAATCACTAGGGCTGGTTTCAAAAACAGATTAGGTTGATTTTTTAGAAAACATCAAGGACACAATTGGGCTCAAAGCAGGGCCCTGTTTGAAGAGTTTGTGGCATGTGCAAGCCTTAGGAGTGTTTCAGAGGTGGATTCGGCGACTTTTTTTTCTCCCGCCAAACATCCTATAACATGTCATGTGCCTTGGTCGTTCTTGGTCGAGTCTTAACACCAGGGTGGTTAAAAGCGGGGCTTAAGCTGTTCGGTGGAGGGACAGTCACGGGGTCCGTAACGCCAAGGTCTAATATGTGAGGAACAACGCCTAGAGCGTGTTCTTCCTCCTCAACCAGGTTAGGAAAGCCCAGACTCCAATTGTTAGTGATGATTTCAATCGTAGAGGAAACAATTTGTACATTGTCATCTAGTTCATTGTTTTCAAGCGCCCACGTATGAGACGGGTGGAGATGAAAGCAATTGTCCTGTAGACAGTGGGCTATTGTGCACTTGCGACTCAATCAGGACGGGTGTGCCTGATACACAACATGCCAGATCTGCCTCTTCCGGGGGCTTTTGGATATCATCTACAAAAGTCACCACACCCTTAACAGGGGTGGCCATGACAGGTAGGTGTTTAGAGTGCCCAAAGCCTGTGGAGCCGATGCGATAAGGTTCACCTAGATTGGCGGGCAGTTGAGGCGCCGATCAGTGCTGGCAGTCTATGCTCGACAAATGCTCCTGTTCAGGCGTCTGCATAGGCGAACGTGGCTGAGGCCCGGAAAGAGCACTCGGCCTTCGAAAAGGACGGATCACAAGTTGTGTAAATAGGCGGGATAGAGGCTACCATGTCTGTTAAAGTTGCACGTTGCGGCAATGCAGAGGAATTCGCTGCAGTTAGTATCGTAACGTAGAAGGCTGGACTCGAAGGGGTCCGCGTTACAGGCAAAGGGGACATTGTAACGTTTAAGGTGGTAATCTTAGGTGTACTCACCGAATGGCCCTTAAATTACGAGTCCAGTTGGTCCGTAGATGGGGCTGGAAGCCGATGTCGAGCAGATGGGAAACACCCTTGCTCAGACGTATTCCGGAGTTTACAGCTCCTTAACAGCATGGCCTCATCCATCAGCCACCGGACACCAGACACTCTACAACACACCCAATAGGATCCCTGTGTTAGCAAGATGGGTATGGATGGATAACATTCAAGGATCGTTTCATTACCTTGATCTGTTTTTCAAAAGCCCCAGGTTTAACCATTTGCTACTCTACTGGTTGTTTCCTGACAGCACTCATATGGCAAAGCTTTCGTCAGAAATATTCAGATAAGTATAAACGGTCCAAGACACAGACTGTCAAGTTCAGCAATGGCAGGGAGAACATATAGTGCCTGCATGCTGATCTGGAAACTGAAGAAGGATCACTTACTTGTTGTATTGGACACTGTTCTGAAAACCAGCGCTGACAATCCTAGAATGGAGCTATGAGAATCATTGCTGAATTCGGACAGCTCCTGCATGTTTGCAGTGCACCAGCCTAAGAGTGGATGGGGAGAAGCATCCCCTATGAACTCCTCCCATGCTCATAGGTCAGAGACATGCTGAGAACAATGAGCAGTAGACCTGGTGGCAAAGACATCTATTGGAGGAGTGCCCCATCGGTGAAGTAGAATTGCTCTGTTGATTGTTCACTCGTGTAGAACGAGCCAACGTCTAGTCAGGGACTCTGCCTCCCCTTTTTGCTTCCCCTCTACAGATGGGTCTTCACAGGAAAAACTTGGGACTTGAGTGCAGAATGACAACTGCAACAGAAGACGACACAGGGAGTAACGTGCTGTGGCCCCATGTGTTTGGGTAAAATATGGCTTTTCTTTCACTGGTGCGGATTTGTTCTATACATGAGCGGATTTGGGAGTCAGAAAGATGGCTTTGTTTGAGCTGTAAATGAAGGATGTAGAGCCGGGGAATCCTTTGAGCTTACAACTCGGCTGCATCCACTGGTTCTATAGAAGGGATTGCTGGTTCCTCTGCTTCCTGTGGTCAATTGAAAAAGCCTTGTGTCTGCAGACACCACTGGAACTTTCCATTCAGAAACAGGTCTTAGAAATGCCCCGAGACCAGGAGAACGTCCTTACAATACCTCTTAGGTGGGTACACTCTTCTGTGCTTTGAGACTCATCTCGAGATTCAACAAAGTAAGGATGCAGACAATCGGGGCATTGGGGCAGAGCTGGAAACCTCGCTACCAATCGCAGGGCTGCATTCGAAGTTATGGAGCCCAAGCAATCCAGAGGGGAGCTGCTTCATTCAACTTTCAAGGGCTTGTTCTGCAGTTGTGTCAAGTGTGGAATTATGCTTCCTCACCGACATCATTCAGAAACGAGTCGCATTTCAAATGAGCAAATGCAGCTATTCCTCTCGCAGGCAGGCAGCCAGTAGCATTCAACATCTGTACCACACTAAGCCTTGTAGAAACATTGTCTGGTATACATCTTGGACACAGCAGGCTGAACCTACTAGAATCACAAAAAAGCTGCCAGCAATGAGTGCGTTCCTGCAGGAAGCTGTAAGAAGAGATTGCACATCTGCACCCGGGACCCCCGTGTGCAGCCCCAGACTGGAGAGCCATGTCTAAAGCTTCAAAAAGCACTAAATCAGGAGCTATCTCCACCATGCTGCTGGCCCCAGAGAAAGGGAAGAAAGCCGACCCCCCTATGCCCTCCCCTCAGAGAGTTAGCGAGGATAAAGGGTCGCTCGCAACCAAAGAGGACCTCCAAAGCTTTCATGTCCGACATCAATACGGAATTCAGATCCTGTATGGCGGAGCTCACGACCAAACTGGAGCAAACGGAACAACGGGTCGGCAATATCGAACGCAGGATAGTGGAGACTGAGGAACTGGCCACAGATCACCAACTCCTTGGTAGAGGTCCAACGCTCCATCCAGGCATTAATGGACAGAACCGAAATCCGAGTTCAAGCAGGAGGACTTGGAAAACCGCTTCCGGCGCAACAACCTCCGCATCCGCGGAGTGGCCTCAGCGATCCCTGACAAGGAGCTCCCTGGATATAGAAGCCTCTTCTTTCATTCCCTGCTGCCAGACCTAGATGAGACACAGCTCCTCTTGGACATCACTCACAGATTGTGCTCCCGCCGAGGATCCGACACAGACCCCCTTACCCGGATGTAATCACAAGAGTTCACTTCTACACCACCAAGGAGGCTATTTTAGCGATAGGCCGCTCAAAAGATGAACTCTCTTTCCAAGGCTCTCCACTGCAGATCTTCTAGGACCTCTTCCCTTTGACCCTCCAGAAGCGCGGGATGCTACGTCCACTCTCGCTGTTCTTGCGGGATCAACAGATTCGCTAACAATGGCTGTTCCTTACAGCGCTCCAATTCTCATACAAGGGCACCCCCCGCACCATCAGCCACCTTGATGATGCAGCGTCAATCCTCTGCCCGGACTCCCCTGGGGGCACTGAGCCACACTCCCCAAGCCAGATAACCCTGGTACAGGACGCCGCCTCTCCCAAGCCAAAGCGGGCCCCCTGGTCAAGGGTGCAGAGAAGCCGTAAACCCAGATAATACGAGCTGACGTACCTGCGGTCCATACCCTTCTCCAGGGTGGATGCCACCTTATAACCCCTGGAGAAAATCTCAAATATGTCAGCGTTGTCACCCGGTGAGAGCATGGGTGGCCGGGGGGTACCCGACAGACCAATATCGGTCGCCCCGATCACAGGTTGGTCCTCCCGTTGGAGGCCATTGTTGGAAGTTCTTACCTCCCGTTGGAGACCATTTCTAAAAACCCTTCAGCCACAGGACACCCCTATGCAACGGATCACTCACGATTATGGCTGACTTGACCCGCTCCCACTCCCACCCCTCCACAGAATACGGACTTGGAGCACCAGCCCCCGCATACAAAATTAAAGTTCACCACCTTAAACGTCAGAGGCTTAAATTCTCCCCCGAAGAGGAAATTCACCCTTCAAAGACTGCACAATGAGGGGTCCTCAATTGTTTTTTTTTTTACAAGAAACGCACCTAATCCCGGCAGACTTTCCTCGCTTGCGAAGCAGGCTCTACCCAATACAATTCCTTGCCTCCGGTGGAACCATGAAGGGAGGCACCACTATCCTCTTCACTAAGGATTTAAGACCCCTAATCCTGGACTCGATGACTTGCCGCGAGGGCCGCTTTGTAGCGGTCAAATGCTCTATCCTCGGCCAACTCTACACCCTAAGCCCCGAATGAACACCAGGAGGGATTTTATCAAGACCTGGAGGACTCCCTCCTTCCTTTCATTGAAGGACAGGTAGTTATCGGCGGGGACTTCAACGGGTTCCTGGACCCCTACAAGAACAGATGCCCACCCCACCCCCCACCAGCCAGGGACCTGAAGTTGGCGACACCTCTGCTTCACCTATTTCGCATGCTAAATGTCGTTGACTCCTGGAGAGTGCTATCCCCAGAAGAGAAAAACTTTACCTTCTATTCGTATGTCCACCGCACCTTTTCCAGAATCGACCTGTTGCTAGTCTCCCCCCAGATTCTGGCCTTCACGGACGATGTCACGATTGGCTCCTGGATTCTCTCGGACCACGTTCCGGTTTCGCTGGCCCTGCGGGCACACAACCCGGACCCTCCTCCCGCCGCCAATGGAGCCTATACGACCCCATCCTGGGGAACATGGCAGTGAGAGACTCAATCGCCAGATTAATTAAAAACTTCTTTGCGGAAAATCCTGATGAGGACACTTCCCCGGCTAATACCTGGGATGCCATGAAACCAGTGTTTAGGGGGGAGCTGATCGCCCAGGGCGCCTTGTACCACAAACAGAGGCGGGAGGCCCTTACCGTCCTGGAAGCTGAGATCCGGGAGGCCGAAGCCACCCATAAACGGAAGGGCTGGTCCCCGAAATCCTATAGGGCCCTGCAAATGGCGAGGAAGAGACTCGAGGCGCACTACGCCGACGCTACAGCAAACCTGCTGACCAGGACCAAACAATACTACTACGCCCATAATAACAAAGCTAATAGGCTACTGGTCGGTAAGATGGCTAAGGAGAAGAGCAGAAACTTTATCCAGGGCCTGCGCGACACACAAGGCAAGATCCACTATGCGGAGGGTGACAAACTACGGCTGGCGGTCGCCCACCAGTCGGAAATAATGACAGCAGTCCCGCAGGACCCAGACAAGCAACACTCCTACATTCAGGAGGCTTTGCTTCCGCTGCTCCAGCCTGAGGTGAGAGAGGGTCTAGAAACTCCTATTTCCACTGAGGAAGTTGAGGAGGCCATTAAGAGCTTAAAACCAAGAGCACCGAGCCCAGGCGGGTTCTACACACGCTTCTACAAACTCTTCCGCCCTCAACTAGTGGCCCCGCTGACCCGCCTCTTCAACTTATTCGCAGCCACTGACACCGTCACCTCATCAATGCAGGGGTCCATCACTGTTTTGATTCTTAAACCCGGAAAGGACCCCCAGGAGAACAGCTCATACAGACCTATCTCCCTATTGAACCTGGACGCTAACATCTACTCCAAAGTCCTGGCCAACTGCCTTGCCCCTGTTCTCCCAAGCATAATAGAGATCGCAAGCCAAGACTCCCAGCAACTAGCCCTGATCGCTCTCGATGCAACCAAAGCCTTCGACAAGGTGGACTGGCCTCATCTATCCCTCGCTCTAGCAGCTTTTGGCTTTGGCCCGACCTTCATGAGAATGGCCCTAGCGAACTACCAGGCCCTGAGAACCCAACTGAGAGTCAACGGCCGCCTATCGGATCGGATTCCTCTAACATGTGGAACGCGCCATGGGTGTCTGCTCTCCCCCCTGCTCTTCGCTCTGGCCATGGAACCATTGGCCCAGCGGGTCCGCCGGGACCCCCTGATCTTGGGCCTAACAATCAGTGCTACCCAACATAAAATTGCCCTCTATGCGGACGATGTGCTGCTGACTATCACAAACATCGAAGACTCCATGAAGACGGCCCTAGCTGAAATCTGGGCCTTCAGAAGGGTCTCGGATCAACATTCACAAATCTACGGCCCTCGGGCCTGCACCCAGGTGAAAGGGAGTCCTTAGAGAACCATAGCCCATTCCAATGGAGCACCCAAGCGATCCCATACTTGGGGGTTCAGATACCCGCCGACCCAACAAAAGGTCTACCAGACCAACTTCCCCCGGCTCTTCACTGAGCTGGAAAAGGACCTTGCTCGATGGCAGACAAAGGAGATCTCGTCGTTGGGGCGTATAACGGCATGCAAAATGAACCTCCTTCCCCGCTTTCTTTACGCTTGCGCGGCCCTCCCAACTGCGATCTCCCTCCCCCCCTTGCAACGACTCCAACGGAAAATCACTGGCTTCATCCGGAAAGGCAAGAAACCACGGATCCCGCAAAGGACCCGCTAGAGCTCACGATGAAGGACTTGCCAGCCCGGGGAAAGATCTCGGCTCTCTATAAACTGCTGCAGGAGGATCCCCTCCTTTCCAAACCCTTCTACATGGCCCAGTGGGAGGCAGACCTCGGCCGCACGATTGAGGACCACACATGGGTTGACATCTGGACTAGAACGCGCACAGCATCTCGCTGCATAACCAACCGGGAGTGTGCCCACAAACTCCTATTGCGCTGGTACTACCCCACTCTTACGCCTCCACCACTTTCAGCGGGCCCTGGATCCTCATTGCTGGCGCCTCTGCGGTCACCCAGGTTCCAACTTTCACATGTGGTGGACATGCCCTAAGGTAAGGGAGTTTTGGACCCAATGCTTGGCTACCATACGGGACATCATCCAGGTTGAAATCCCCCTGATGCCCGACCAGGTCCTCCTGGGGATCCCGCTCCCGGACGTATACCCGAGATCTGGGAGGAGAGTGACACTGATCTCCCAACTCCTGTTGGCGGCCAAAATTACTGTGGCTCGCACCTGGAAATCCGCAGACGGACCCCTGATGACTCTCTGGTGGCTTAAATTATGGGACATTCTAATAGCAGAAAAGGTCACGGCAGCCAAAGCGGGTCTGCTCCACCGGTTCACCGACATTTGGACTCCAGTCCTGTACTATGACCACAACTACTTGACCCTGACCTTCAAACCCCGCCCGATTGCGAGAGGCCTCTATACGATGGGAGAGGGCTCGCCGCCTGCTCTGGCCGAATGAGGCACGCACCATGGCCTGCTCGCAAACTGTGGGGTGGGAGATGGGATACCCTATTTGATGAGCTATGTGAAATATGATCATTGTTAATGCTTTGTTTCCTGTGCGCTGAGTTATAAATAAACAAATTTAAGAAGAGATTGCAGAAGGAAACAAGCCCATCAGGAAAAGGAAACATCTGGTAATCCAAGTCAGGCAAAATCAGAAATAAAAATGGAGGACTGGGTGCTAGTAGTGCAGGATGGAAAACATGAACGTACACTGGCTATTATTTATGTGTAAAAGCTCACAGGACCAGTGAACTAGAGGTGAAACAAGTCACTGCAGCCTCATGTCCTTTTGTTAACTTACTGGACCTAACTAAAAGCTTTTATAAAGGGGAATAGCCTCACTAGATTGGCAAGATACACTGGGCCCTCGTGATTCCATTGTACATGTTATTACATCCTTTGTCAAAAATACTTGATGTTTCACATATCACAGGCATCCACTCATACATGCCAAAAAAAGTAGAGCAAATACATTTTACCTGTCGTGCTATCTATATTATTGCCATATTGATTCAGGGTTTCTCATTTGCTCCAGTGACTCGTGTCCAGAACCAGCACATAATAAGCATACAATCACATTGTTATATGATTTAGATTAGAATGCCATATGGGCAAGGTTTCATGTTTAAATGACCGCAGGCTTCTCTCAATTCTTTACGAACAGTGTGATCTACAATACACACATCAATGCTATTTCACTAATATAGACTGACACCTGAGAACTGATCTAAAGATACCTGTGTATGCAAAGCATATCACTGAATGAATAACAGGAGGCTTGTTGACCCATTAAAAAAAAAATAGGTGTGCTAACATCTAGGCACATCATCTTTCAAGAGCCTCCTCAAAGCTATTCAGCAATAGACAAGCGGACGATATAAGAATAGAAACGCTGTCCCTTGCAAACAAACACTAGAGGCATTACTCTCGATGCTGCCAATGTAAACAGTTCTTATGCGTTTACAACCAACCAAGCGGTACAGAAGCAGAGAATACTGAAGATTCATCTATATCAAGAAGCTTATTGGCTCCTGACAAGGGGTAAAATAGAAGATACCCCACAACTCTAGCTCCGTGATCCAGAATAATATATATCGACCACAGATTTGGCTTTTCGTATGGAAAAGAAAGGGGTGAAGACTTCAAGCTTCTATAAAAATCATCACTGTCCTGAAGATGGCCCATTAACGATTTCTTAGACTACCGTAGACAACGGAGGTACTAGTATAAGGGGCCGAAACATATGTCGACCTATAGAAAAACCAATTGTTTTTTCTGATGTCATGTATATTATCAACAACTAATATGCCAAAAGAAAATATAAATTGTCAAACCCCGATGTCACAGTGCGAATGAATTGTTACGAAAGGTATGAGTGGTGTACGAAAAAGCCTATAAATGTACAATTTTTTTAAAAATATGTGGTTTTTAACCAATTATTAAAATGATCTATATCTTCATAATTTAACGGTCTGTGTTAAATAAATCGCTCTCCCAAAAAGTACTTACTGTAGATTTACGCAACAGTACTTTAGCACCTGCATCTGTGTTGTCGAAAGACCTTAGAGAGAGGGGTAGTCAGTCTGTTCTGTTTCCTTGTCTCTTAAGAATCTCCCTGTCCACAGACTAGACCCCCCGACAACAAAAAACCTGGGAGTACCCATTGTTATAATATCTTGTTAAAGAATGTACAGAATCTAAAATAGTGGAAACTGGGAAACGATCCATGATATGAAACGCTGAAGACAGGATTAACTGTAAACCAATTCTTTGTCTAAAAGTACAGTCCCCAAACCGTTTTGGTTTCTCTGTAAGAAGATTATACTGCTTTGAAGAGTTGTTTTGTGATTAACAGTGATTTGAAGCATCACAGTCTGCAGCTTAGATAAGCAGCTTTGAATAAACCCTACAATTCGGTATGAAATTAGCAGTCTGGAGTGTGTGGATTTCTCAAGTAATGACAACAGTTGGTTCTGGGGACGACTTTGAGAAAGCATACTCGCATAGTGCAACAAGCTGCAACATATTGCACACCATCACACGCCTGCCTCCTGTGACGGTCACTACTTCTAAACAGAGCATACACATGTATGCACAAGCATACATATGTGACCAGTTTTATTTTATTGCTGCATGTGTTCTCAGATTTAGTAAAACTGCTCTTGGTATAAATTAATTTTTGATTTTTGCGAAAGAATAAATTTGGAGGTGCTTGGGATAATGCAGTGAAGAATTCAGTGCGCCCCTCCCTGGCCATATTGATCAGATTACTGAACAAGTTCCCCCGGGTAAATCGCCCTAAAGGTTGTCATGCCTTTTACATGCACATTATAAGCTTCATTTTGTAATCATGTAGCCAGGAGAGCATTTGGAGACAAAGACCAGGACTTCTCTCCACGTTACAGAGCTTCCAAATCGATGTCGCTGGAATTGACACCTGGCCTAGTAGGATCGTTGTCTGTCTCCCCTTGTCCCCCCCTCCCTGCCTCGTCGCGCCTTGAAACACTTGTGTATAGGCGCGTTACAAATACCATATCATATCATATCATAACCACATGGAACAGATGGATCAGGACTTGAAAGGGCCACAGCAGCTATCACAGAAGTCACACGTTTGAATCTCTGTAGGACCAACTCACTTTTTCATCATTTGCGGAGGTGGTCCATAACCTCTTGAAGCCAAGAGGATGCAATTAATTTTGTTTCGTACATTAACAAATGATGAATGACATACTATGTAGAGCAGACATTTTAAAGGCCTGTTTTCAGTCTTGCACAACTGGGGCAGGGAGGTAAAATAAAAACCCAGTCTCTAAAGTAAAGTGGACACTTTTAGAACTAATAAGTTTGCATGTGTCTCTATGGACTCCTGCACGTCAGTCCGGTTGAGATCCAAGGTGGCGGACACAACTCATACGAACGACCTCAAGAAAAACAAGCTGCTATTAATCTGTTGTCCAAAGGAAGCTTCTTTTTAAGAACATAAATACAATCTTTAATGCTTGTAAAAGTGCAAGAAATCATCGCATGTAGCACTTCCACTGAGTTCAGCCATAGGGTTCTGCTGCTGACGGGACACTAGTGCAGTCTTAGCTTTAGTGGAAGTAACAGTGATCACTCAAAGGTCATAGGACTGTGACATGCATACAATAATCCACTAGAGAAACAGCTTTAAACGTCCTCACTCTCAGTGATCAGAAGGTCTGAAAAATTTGGTTATCTTCATACATATAATTAAATCCCTGCTATACCCAAATTATACAAGGCATCGTCAGCCGATTTATGAACACTAAAATGAAACATCAAGACATATCTTAATACAATGTAAACTTTGATACACCTTTTGATAGTTTCAAATGGAATGTATGGTGCAAGACTATATAGAAGTGAAAAATCAGAAGTGGTACTTTTGGTAACAGTCATGAAGATCAGCTATTCCTCTGTGCCGATAATATCTACTAGAAACACTCCGCCAGTCTGGAAATATTGTGCCGGTAATTACGCTTCCCCGCGCGTTTCCGGCTTAGGTTGAGATCTGAGATCATATTGTGAACCTCTCCACTGGTAACCAACCTTGACAAATGTGATGGTACAGACGTTTAATCTTCATAGTCCACTGCTGATTCAGCAGAGTATTTTAAATAGAACTTCTATATCAGGTACAGAATGTACAGTCGTAGTCTTGTAGACATTAAACACCACCGGTCTGGGCACCTGTACACTAGCGAAGTGCATTTTTGATCTACTGGAGACTATTCTGTAAGCCAGGTGTAGTATAATAAATTAGAATAACAAAATGTTCACTAAACGGAATTTGCTCTGTGGCGGAGGAGGAATGGACTCTTTTTCATATCCATTCCATGATTTCTACATCTGTGACCTGATAAGTGCATATATGAAAAGACTGTGGTCCTACTACCAATGACTGAAATGCCCTCATCAAGGCATAAAATAAGCCGCCTCCCAAAGAAACCTGCAATGCAATTCTGTAGGTTTGCTAATTAAATTAACACCCGAGTTGCAAAACTAGCTATTTAAGTTTCCCTGTTCAATAAAAACACAGCTCACCCTGTATTCCTCTCTTACCCGCAGGGCTCTCACTACCCCCTTTTCACTGCAAGTTCAACGGGGCAAATAGAGAAGGAGTGCAGGAGTACTCCTCTCCTCCACTCTTGTGCCAAATGCCTGTGTGGGAGTGCTATGCAAGATTTATATTTTTTCTAATGATTGCAAACCAGAAGTAATCAGGATGATTAAGTGGCTTGCATTAAGCTAACTATATCATGCCTGGCAAAGACCGTTGCATTAAAATACAATATTCTTTTAAAAGACAGTCCTGTAAGTTGTTATATAATGCAGAATTACAGTATTGCTACAATTGTCTCCATGTTTTACAGTAAAATTTAGGTTCGTGTATCTTAATTTCATTGAGTCCACTATATTTCATTTTGTTGGGAAGATGCATCACATTGACGAGTGAACACTTTTGAAAATGTACATGATCACACATCACATGCTTTTGATGGCAAACCCAGTACTGTTAGTTGCTGGGTACATACTGTTAGGGAGAATTCTCTGTAAAGGCTAATTTCCCAAACCTAGTGAGTCCCCCAGCAGCTTTGCTGGATTTTTGGGGTTTGTTGTTTTCTCCTGCTAAGAGTGAGACTCTTTTTCTCCCACTCTTAGACATGATTTGAGGTGCTTTTTGACTTAGTATGTGTTCATGGGCTATGGGATAACCTCTTTCCACTCCATAGGGCATCATGTGTTTCTGTATGTGTGTTACACAGCACCCTCAGTGCAGTAACACAGGGGTGTCATAGTGACTCCCCAACTTAGACTCCATACCCTGGGACTGACTACTGTCTCCCAGAGCATGTAAAGTCACCATTGACTTTACTAGTCCTAAATTGTGAAGAGAACCAGTACACACCATCATATTGTGGAAGTACTGGTAGGGGTAATTCAGTTGCCCCTGGGTCTGTTTCCAAGGGGGCACTGTGCAGTCCCCCCCTTGTCGAGTTTCTGGCTGGTGGCAGTGGTTACCACGCAAAATATTCCTTCGGAATTTTCTCTATGGGATTTTCCCATTGATTTTAAATGCACCACTTTTTGGTGCAATGTTAAAGATAACGCCGCTTTATTTATTTAATAGTAAATCCACGGTTGGGTCTTTTTGCCAGAACTCTTTTCCAAAATGGCGTTTGTGTCCGTCTCTGTAACTCTGACCAAGGTCGAGCCCTTTGTTCCACTATTTTGGCGGGCTTCTCCACAGAAGCCCTCCAAATGGTGCCACTCTGTCTGGGTTCCATAGGAGGGGTGGCGGGGGGATTTGGCACCCTGGACTGAGTTGTCGTAGCAACTCAAGTCGCACTCTTCTCTGATTGGCCCAGTGGTGAGCCGCCCGGCTCACCACTTAGCATGTGTGATTGACAGCTAGGTTGATGAATGGGGGTTTTTCTGCATAAAAGCAGGGCCTTTGGGACTGGAAATTCAGAGGTCGCCACAGGACCTAAGAATCCGAAGAGGGAAGACGCTGAGCCATCTGCAACAACGACACCACCAGTGAAGCCCTGCTGCAACGAACTCACCACTTTCCCAACGACAAGAGAAGATCTTCTGCTGGACAAGTCTTCTCCCCTTAAGCTGGTGGGACCAACCAGTTTGCCTCTTTCACCTTCCAAAGACGTCTCTTGGTCGAATCGCCCGTGCCAAGCACCCCGGCGGCCGGATAGCCAAGCTTCACCACTTTGACCGCGAATAAAAGGACTGCACCTTTTAATCGGGAACTCCACCCTGGTTTTATCCCTGGGCAGTGCAACGACTCCAAGTTTCCTCCTCGATGAGATCCTTTCTTCCCCTGCTCGGAACAACGAACTGCAACCACTGCCAGGAACTGCCACCGCTGGAGCTTCCTCTCTCTTAAGGTACTGTGTCCTACCTGGCCTCCCTTTCTACAGATTGCTAAAGGTGACCCTTAAATTCTTGGCTTTCTATACTGGGTTGGCCCCAGACCTTCTAACTTTGTTTCTTGAACTAAAGCAACCTCTTTTGAACACTCTGCAAAGACTTTTAGTGCAACTTAAACTGTGTGATCCTGGGCACATTTCGCCTTGCTCCATTTAAAGTGGGCCTGGCCTATGAACTTTGGCTCTACAGTATATTCTGCCTGTATTCCTTTGCTCTGACTCTTAAAAAGTGTTGGGACTGTATTATTCTTATGCTCTGGCTTTTTCTCTCCCTCTAACCAAACTATTGGAGTGCCATCTTAGTTAGGCGCTCACATCTGTCTTAACAAATAGTGGTGTTTTAACTCTGACTTGTCTAATATTTATTAAGGGAGGTGTGTATACTTTATCTGACTATGTTTTAACTTGCTTTTGATTTAGAGTGCTAGTGTATTGCCTAAAGTGTGTTTTAAATAAATAACTCTATACTTTGATACAAAGCTCTGGTCAGTGTTTGTTTGCTCTACTGTGTTTTTAGTCCTATTGTGTATACTCTACATACTGCCTTACTCTTCTTGAGAGAAGTCTGACTGCTCAGCCACAGCTACCAGGTAAATCTGAGTGGTGCGGACTGCTACCAATTGGGTTTACTGCTAACTCCTGTAGTCTTGATCTTTTTGCAGTGTTCCCTGAGGGAACTGCACAGGATTCTGCCTAACACATACATCTGTGCAAATGGTTTTCAACAATGAGATGAACCCCTACTCCTTTACATTCCATCTGATCAACCTGTTGTTTGATACCAGATACCCTGAAAGTGAGATGGGCGCAAACTACAATATTCCGCCTAGTTTGCCCAGTTCTCTGCCTGCTACGCCATCCACTTTGCTTAGTCTCTTACTTTCTTTCCTCTTGCATAACGAATACACAAAGCTAACTAGAGGTTTACACAACGTAGTGATCAATAGTTCCATCCAGACTGTACATCTACAGCTCTACTGCAATACCATGCACCATAGTAAGCCTCAAGAGCTTGCTTTGCTCGGGTTATGATTGCATTATATATGTTAGAACCAGAAGGAGGGAGCTGGCTAAACTGTTTTCAGAGCCTTTGTCTCAGATCAATTTTTGTGTGTCCATTCATGCAGGTAACCTTTCACATTTTACAGACGCTCATCTAGGGTTCGGAAGTCTACCTGCCCACTTGCAAAGTTAAGTAGATTTCATGAAGGGAGAGTAACATTTTGCAGAGGATGTTGGAAACTTTTATATGACATTTACTTTGCAATACATGTCCAATAAAAGTTTCACTGTTAACGGCTGGCCTCTGGGTGGCAGCAGTGTCCCAAACAAAGTGGGTTTGTGGTCACATGTGCCATTTTACAGAAAGCGCATTTAAATTTGTTGTCATTCACTGCCATGGGTCTAGTGCATTTCTCTTAGGTTGAGTGGCTATACTAAGTTACTTGACCTGCAGGTCTTGCGGAATTGATGCTGTTATGTCTTAGATACAAATAACTTCTGTTGACACTAAAAATATTAGTACAACACTGCTAATCAAATGTGTTTGCTTGCTAATCAAGAATTTTTGACAATAAACGTATGCCTTGCTCATCATCTGCTTATCTAAACCCTTTTCCAGGTCAACAAGGGGAACAGGCAGATGTGGCTTCTTGGTATCACTGCCTCATGGCATACTAATACCAGAGGTAAGTGGTTCTGGAAGTTATGGACTTAAACCTGATCAACGCTAGGGCATACATTGCTTGTTTAGCTCCGTAACAGATGAATTCCTTAATAAACCAGTAAAGTATTAATTGATCTGCAGATACAGAGGTGCCTGAACATCTTTAAGGATGCTTTCCCACCAAGGAGTAGTCACAAACCTGTTGCTCAGCAGCTTCCCCTTGCTAAATGGCAGAATAAGGGCCTCATGTACCAATTGTGTGGCATATATCAGAGTAACGTTAACCTGGGGCCCAATAGACACTGCGCCCAGTATGGGTGAAAAATAGGAAGCCTTTCAGGAAAAGGAAGCAACAGCAAATGGGGCGGCACAGGAGGGGAGCAAGTTCTGGCCCAACCAATAGGTGGCACAAACCGGAACGGAGGGTGGTGGAAGGCAGACATTCAAGCGGCAGAAGAGCAATGCGAGCACATGTGGTGAAATCTAAACATTGTTACTGACCGGCTTCATTTGGAGTCCGCTTGTTCACATCCACCTGTGGAATGCAGGCCATCACTAAGTTAAGAGGGAGCGAAGGACAGGGAACTCATTTCTACTGACTTGATATCTGTACCAAGACAGACCCAGAAGGATTTAAAGGCCTCTCTTGGTACATCTGAGAAGAATTCTACAGATATCAAGTCAGCAAAAATAATTTCTAGAATTTAAGAGCTTGCCTCTGATCGAAATGTGCATGGGTTTTCCCGCACATTGAGCAATTTCCACAGACCACAGGGTCTGCTGATTTATTTGATAGGATCTTCTGCTCATGCAGCAGGATGTTGGGCCTTATAAGAGAAATAGAAGTGACAGATCGAAGTATGAGGTGGAAAATAATGAGTCCAAAGAAAGATTACAAGCTATTTATGGTGTCAAATTAGAACGTAAAAAATATATTTTCAAAAACAAAGCATGGCTCCTACAGGGTGGTTCAGCCTGGTGGGTGCAGGTGAAGGGGTTGCCACATGCCAAGAGGAGCATTAACCAGAAAACCATGAAAAACATTCTGAAATCTGTGTGGATCAACAGTTTATATTTTCTTTCAAATCAAATTAATAAAGCCGGCTATTTTGGGGCTAAAAGCAATTTACACAAAATCAGTGCGATATCTGTACAGCTTACTTTTAGATGGATGTTAAGGTCCTGGTAAGAACCGGAAAGGTCAGGTAGCTCAGAATTAAGTAAACAGATAATGAAGCCTTGCACTGCAAAACTTACCATCAAAAAGTGTGTGTGTGTGAGAGACAGAGAAAAAGACGGACAGATTGGGTGGTAGTACCTGCCTCGAGATGCAGACCAATCAGGAGCAGATTGGATGTTCAACTTTCGGGGAAAGGGTCAGCAGGCTAGTGGAACAACCAGGTTTCGAGGGCTTTGCAGAAATGCAATGTGGGAGGATTAATTTCTGAGAGTAAGTGGCAGGGAATTCCATTGTCTGGCAGCAATGAATGGGAAGCTATCACTACCTGCTTTGGCCCGACAGACTCTGGGGATGAATCGGTGGGAATATGGTGTTCTAGAGGGTCTAGAAGAGCCCACTCTAACTACTTTTGAGGAAAGGTAGGGGGGGCTGTGTGAGTGAACATTTGTGAATAACGGCGAGATTTTTAAATAGGACGCGTGAGATGTGTTCTCTTTTAAGAATGTTGAGAGCAGCTCGAAGTGCGCTGTTTTGGATTATTTCGAGTTTCATTGGGTTTTTCTAGGAGGTGCCAGCAAAGAGGACATTGCAGATTCCAGTGTTGAGCCTATTATTGCTCTAGCAATTGAGAGGCAGTTTTCAGTGGATAAAAATGTTTTGGCTGCGATAATCAGTTTAGTGTAGTAAGCCGCTGAGGAGGCGATAGCGCCGACTTGGCATGACATGAAGAGGGTAGCATCAATATAGACTCCTAGGATCTTGACCGAGGAGGAGACAAGGCTCTGAATGGTGTCAATTGTGAAAGTGGTGTATTGGCATGAAGGTTTTTTTTAGGGTTTCCTGGGGGAACTAGTAGGAGCATTTCCGCCTTTTTATTCGCCTTTGAAGCAGAGACAGTTGGCTGCCATCCAGGCCTGAAGGGTGGAGTAGGTTGTGTTGAGGGCCTTGGCATCAGTTACTTGAGAGTGGGAGGAGGACTTGTGTGTCATCGGCACAGCTGGTGTATGCTATGCTGTAGGGTCTGCAGATGACCGGTTAAAGAACGAACAGGGAAGACTCCGTTGCATATACTGCGGAGGCTGACAAACTGGACAGGAGCACACATTTAAAGTTGCAAGCTAGTATCCAGGCACAAGTCTCAAACCAGTCACTCAGTACAACAGATACACACAGCATACAATCCCTTACTCATGACTAGCTAATAGCTCATCGCGAGTGCACGTAACATTGGACTCTCTTCCCCTGCAAATTCTTTAGGCCTGTATCGGATACCATTAAACCGAGGTTGTTTTGAATCATTAACAATTCCCATAAGTCCCATCACACACTGTCTGCTTCAGTGTGTGAGAGAGAAGATGAGCGGATGCCATTGCAAGGCATCTTACAGTGGGCGGAGTCGGGTTCTGCGGCAGTCGTCCATATGAGTAGAGTGACTGCTATAGTGCCGCCACGTGTTTCGAAACCAGACTACAATCTCATTGTGCAGGTGTTCGTTGTGGCCACGCAGTTCTCGACTGTGAACTGCTGTGGCTTCCTTTAATCTGGGAAAGAAACACCAATACTACCGCCATCATACACCTTGCCCCTCAACCCCATTGTTCCGTCTTGGGGGTGGGGCCGTTTTCCCCGTTGTTCCACCTTTTCCTTTGTCCCCGGTGACCGCTTCGGGTGAACACTGGTGGGGAAAAGAATCAGCACCATTCGGACAAGCCTCTGCACTGCAAGGCCGCTACAGTGGCGATTAGCACAGGATAAAAACGTAAAAATATCAGAAGACAGGCTGGAGGGGTTTTCATCAGAGTTTTGGAATTGTTGGAGAGTTCATTAAAGTGGAGTCGGTCCTTCTCAAAAGTGCCATTCACTTCAGACTTCTCAATGCGGCAGGCCATTTGAATATTGGTGCAATCTGCAGACCTACTCCAGTTTAGGAAATGGATTCACGAGGCCTAAGGGGAAGAGCACGTCACGGCTGCAGCGCAACATTCGGGAAGCAAATTGATATGAAGAAGCACACAAGGCCTCTCCAAAGTCTACCCATACAGGGATAGAGCAAGGGTAGAAGCACACAAGGCCTCTCCAAAGTCTACCCATACAGGGATAGAGCAAGGGCAGAAGCACACAAGGCCTCTCAAGGCCTCTCCAAAGTCTACCAATACAGGGATAGAGTAAGGGCAGAAGCACACAAGGCCTCTCCAAAGTCTACCCATACAGGGATAGAGCAAGGGTAGAAGCACACAAGGCCTCTCCAAAGTCTAACCATACAGTGATAGAGCAAGGGTAGAAGCACACAAGGCCTCTCAAGGCCTCTCCAAAGTCTACCAATACAGGGATAGAGTAAGGGCAGAAGCACACAAGGCCTCGCAAGGCCTCTCCAAAGTCTACCAATACAGGGATAGAGTAAGGGCAGAAGCACACAAGGCCTCTCCAAAGTCTACCCATACAGGGATAGAGTAAGGGCAGAAGCACACAAGGCCTCTCCAAAGTCTACCCATACAGGGATAGAGCAAGGGCAGAAGCACACAAGGCCTCTCCAAAGTCTACCCATACAGGGATAGAGCGAAGGCAGAAACACACAAGGTCTCTCCAAAATCTATCCATACAGGGATAGAGCAAGGGCAGAAGCACAAAAGGCCTCTCCAAAGTCTACCCATACAGGGATAGAGCAAGGGTAGAAGCACACAAGGCCTCTCAAGGCCTCTCCAAAGTCTACCCATACAGGGATAGAGCAAGGGCAGAAGCACACAAGGCCTCTCCAAAGTCTACCCATACAGGGATAGAGCGAAGGCAGAAACACACAAGGTCTCTCCAAAATCTATCCATACAGGGATAGAGCAAGGGCAGAAGCACACAAGGCCTCTCAAGGCCTCTCCAAAGTCTACCCATACAGGGATAGAGTAAGGGCAGAAGCATACAATGCCTCTCCAAAGTCTACCCATACAGGGATAGAGCAAGGGCAGAAGCACACAAGGCCTCTCCAAAGTCTACCCATACAGGGATAGAGCAAGGGCAGAAGCACACAAGGCCTCTCCAAAGTCTACCCATACAGGGATAGAGCAAAGGCAGAAACACACAAGGTCTCTCCAAAGTCTACCCATACAGGGATAGAGCAAGGGCAGACGCACACAAGGCCTCTCCAAAGTCTACCCATACAGGGATAGAGCAAGGGCAGAAGCACACAAGGCCTCTCCAAAGTCTACCCATACAGGGATAGAGCAAAGGCAGAAACACACAAGGTCTCTCCAAAGTCTACCCATACAGGGATAGAGCAAGGGCAGAAGCACACAAGCCCTCTCCAAAGTCTACCCATACAGGGATAGAGCAAGGGCAGAAGCACACAAGCCCTCTCCAAAGTCTACCCATACAGGGCTAGAGCAAGGGCATGCGACAACCTAAGCAACAGGACATTTTACCGCTTTCACCTCCTCGAGCAATTCGCTCACATGTGAGGTCTGTGGTGGATCGTCCGGCAGCGAGCGCCCTTGCGCTGCTAGACCCATACAGAAGGCGCTCTTCCGCACCCTCCAAGGCTCTGCTATCCCGACACAGGGGGCGCATAGAAGGGCGCCGATCGGGTAAGGCAGCAAAGCATGCAAGAAGTGCACAGCATTGGATCGTCAGCAACAGACCCACGAGCTGGACACAGCAGGTTCTCACCGACTAGAGGACCTTTGGGCATAGAGCCAACACGCCAGATGTCTACCTTAGAACGACGAAGACATGGTTGTCTTATAAATTACACCTATACAAATGCACATGTTCCATCTTTAAAAAGTTGTTATTCAAATCATGCACTGATCGCCTCATTGCTGCCTTGGCAATGAAGGCCTCATCTGGGTACAATGATATTAAGTGTTCCCTTGCCACGGCCGGGAGAAACTAGCTCAAGTAAGTACAATCCGTTCAGCATTATCCATTCCAATAATTACAGAAAAGCATGCAACGACAAGGGCCAGTCACATCACGTGCTAGGATCCAGCCCATATGGAATGAACATCAAATGCACGTTAGGAGAGACACCATGCAAGCAAGCAGGGCGGGCCGTGCGCCATGTTAATGTGGGTGGAGACGCATGCAAGAAGGCGACCTACAGACACGCGAAGGCACTCTGGGCTGGAAGGACGCGATCGGCTACTAAAGAAATGGGAAAACGGACAAGCCATAACAGCCGCTTGTCTCTGGTAGCTGCGAGTGGAGGGGCGTGAGCCGGGCTGGGCACAGGGGTTGCTTGCAGAGTTCCGGCGCCGGCGCTTGCACTTGCTTTCCAGCGCATTCTTGCAAGTGCTGCATTCTTCTCCCCGGCCTCTGCAGCATCGCCCAGTTGCGCGGATGGTGTCATGCAGCTGCTGCAGCACGGCTATATGCCCAGGCGCCACAGGGCTTGCATCCTAAAACGCAGCGTTTTGTCGCAAGTAATCACGAATATTCATTTGTTATAGTGCTCTTCATCGATAAGGAAGAAAGTGCATCTTTGCCAAGCTCCTGCTCGTTTATCATCATTTCACAAATGTCCTTCCATCAGCGTCATTTTATTTCATTTGCCTCTTCTAGGTCAGAGTTATGTCCAGCTAAACCAGCTCAAGTTTATAATGCAGTCCTGATGGGGGGTATTTTTAAAATGATAAGAATGTGCACTATGGTGCATGTTGTTACGGATCCATTTACATGTGTACACAGCATTCAAGCTCTCCAGAAAAAGGTAACCTGGAGGAGCGGGGGGGAGGGGGTAGTGGTGATCACCCTTTACACCTTTCCGGTGGAAATGTCCCAATGCCTCGGGGCACCCAGGTCGGCAGTCTTATAACAAAGCCAAATATATGTTTATGGGGTACATATGTGATTTGCAGTATGCGCATTACAGGCTGCCTTTGCTGGCACCCTCAGGCCTTCACCTGCCTCCGGGTTGGAGGTATCCAGCAGCCATCTAATCACCTCGTTCACTCCGGTTCCAACTGCATTCGTTTATTGCTTAAATAGCTTTTCAGTGGACATTTTAGTGTTTCAGGTCCTTTTTACGTTCTGAGCTGAGGCCAAATAAGCCTGTCCCATGATAATGTGCAGCTACATTGCGCCTCGCTCCATTCCTTGGTCTCCCCATTAAAATCTATGCACCATACAGGCGCCTCAGACTGGCTTTCCCGGCTGCAGTCTCCACGAACACTGGCATTTTCAGCCGCACGGATTCACTTTCTTTTTGCTTTTTAAAAGGCATCCATTTTGTCCACTGGGTTTCAGATTGATTTTACAATGGCGATGTCATCTGTTGCATATCAAGAGAAAGAGAGTGCAAAGTATGCCTCATGAACGTGGGTCTGGAAAAGTTAAAATGACTGGTGCGGAGAATCACCGTCCCTGCAATGTATGCAGCAGGATTCAGGGGTTTGGACCTCTTATAACTTATCTAGACTCATTTCCTCCAAAAAGTCTTCAAACATTAGGATGCACTGGCTCCCAGGCTTCGATTTCGGTACACTTTGCCGGTGTGCAGACAATGATCATATGATGGATAGTCTAGAATATTACTGTTTTTTCTTCTTTTGAGAGAGTAAGGGCTGACTTTTTTTAAAATCTAGCCTTCTTTCAAGATTCCATCCATTTGAAGCAGCAAGAAGAGCTACTTTGCCGAGATTCAGATGGTGGGTTGCCTGGCCTGGTACAGCAGTTTAGCAGACCATGTCAGCTTGGAGCAATCTATACTTACATTGTTAAGGTCCACCACCCTGTGGAAAAAGGGTCATGTTAAGCCGATAGCGTGTGCACACTGATGGACATGTCAGGCAGTACACATGCAACGAGTGAGCATGCCACTGGACAATGCGATGAGCGGAGTGACCACGGGCAAGGATGGCGGGGTGTTTCATGCTGTGGAAACAAGGAAAAGCACCACCTTCTTAGGCTTCAGTCCACGCTGCATGAAGGTGTAGGAAAGATTAGCCAGGTTAGTTCAGAAGTCATGAGTTCCCTTAGGAAATGAAAAGGTGAAATACAAAGACACTCGTACGTATTAGGAGAAAAAGGCACACCCACTGGTTTTGATTTATGACGCCAGAGTACATCATTGGACTAGTAACATTATAACAAAACATTGTGCCATCAGGTTAGCCAAAATTCCATCTGCTAAAATCATAATCCACACACTTGAAAACAAACATTAGCAAAGTCAATAGTTTAGGATGTTGGTGCAGTGAACATGTTTTCTATGTTGCTAAGTGCTGTCAGCAATGTACTGGTGAGTGCCAGATCCGCACACAAAATCATCAAAATTGCAGTGTAGCAGAAGTTCTCAGTCTCTTAGGTGGACTGTCAGACGCTCTCCCACATAATTCACCCGTTTCTGAAAACATTCTCTATATATAAACTACTGATGCAGGATTGTTTGCCGCGTGTTCAATGATTCTGCCATTATATATTTTCACACATACGTTGTAATCATTGAAATGGAAGAAGTTAATTACCTGTAACTCATGTTCTCCAGCACTGGTATCTTTCATGGATTCACATTCCCCATTGGCAGGATCAGAATCCTCGGTAATATAAAGCAGTTTAGCTTTAAGCTAAAAACTGCATGTCGCTTATGTAGCCTATGGCTGTCACTTTAGGTCATACTGCTCAAGCCAATGACCTCTGTCCTACTTAGCTCCACCCCTGGTGGCCATGTTCAGATTTGGGAGTGCACTTTAAGTGTCAGTAGGACCCAAAAAGAGCCAAGAGAGGAAGGAGCGAGGGTTCACATGTGAATCCATGCTGGAGAACAAGAGTTAAAAGTAAGTAACTTGCTCCTTCTCCAGCATGGGGTCTTACATGGATTTCCATGCTCATTAATACGATTACACAGCAGTACATGTACTCAACCACAGGAGGTGGCAAAGTTCACAGAAGCAATATAGTTACCCCGGAACAGACTCACCTAATTCAAAGCGGTTGCGAAGCAGCGCCTGCACGACCTGAGACTCCTCCCTGGAATCCCTGTCACAGTAGAATCTTGGTGAAGGTGTGGGTAGACCTCCATGTAACCGCCCTGCAGATATCCAGCAGGGGAACAGAGGAATGCGGTCATTGATGCAATGGCTCAGGTGAAGTTGGCTCTCAGCCAGTCTGGTAACAGCATGTGGGTCAGTTGATGGCAATGCATGATACAACTGGAGAGCCACTTGAGATGGAAGGCTTGGACAGGGCCTTCCCATGTCCCACTTGTCAAAATATTGATGAAAAGTAGAGAAGTGTTTCAAAAGTTCTTTGTGCGTGCAACATAGAACTTCAAAGCATGCGCAATATCCAGTGAATGCAAAGATCTGTCAGCAGGTGATGAAGGGTTTGCAAAGAAAACGGGTCGGATCACAGGCTTGTTAAAGTGAAAGTCCAACCGGACCTTTGGCAATAAGGAAGGATGAGTTTTTAGGACGCCCTTAGCCAAGTGGAACGACAAATGTGGAGGCTTACAAGAGAGCCTGTATTTCCCCAATCTGCCTGGCAGAGGTGATCGCCACCAGGAAGACTGTCTTCCAAGACCGAAACTTCAAGGAGGCCCAATGCATAGGTTTAAACGGGTGCCCCATCTGTCTCGACAGTACCACATTTAGTTCCCATGCAGGGGTAGGAACCTTCACCGGATGAAACGTTCTGAAGAGGCCCTTGAGGAAATCCTTAACAAGCCTGTGTGACCACAGTGAGAGCTTGCCCAGAGCACCCTTACCGGGAAATGGCAGCCAGGTGCACCTTGACAGATGCATGGGAAAATGCCAGACTTGGCCAGCAAGAGCAAATAAGGAAGAAGCCGCTGCACCATTGTACGCAGCAAAAAAATCTTCTGTAACTGGCACCAGACTGTTAAGTGCTTCCACTTGTGCTTGTAGCTGGTAAGAGTAGACTGAGCCCTGGCCATGGCTAGAAGATCCTTGCATTCCGAAGGCAGCGAGTAGTGTCCACATTCTAGGGCTGCAAGAGTCAGGGCGCCAGGCTCAGAGAGGCTGGGTGGTGGTGCAGGATCGACCCTCCCCCTCTGGAGAGTAGATCTGAAAGAGGAGGTAGTTTGATTGCTGGAACCACCAACAGATGGAGAAGGTCTGAGTACCAGATCTGCCTGGAACACGCCGGTGCAATGAGGATCATCTTGCAATGATATCGTCTGAGTGTGTTGATCACGCGTAGCAACAGAGAATTCAGCAGGAAGCACACAGGAAGAGGCCCTCCCAAGGGATATATGATATGGCATTTCAGAAGAGGGGGCCCTAGGATATGAACCGTTCTTGCTAAGCTCTGTCTATTATTGTGATACCTAATTTGTTGGTGCGAGATCACAGGATGTGTTTTAAGGTGAGGCCCACACCTCCTTTGGTACAATAGAGGGTTTTTTCCTGGATACCTCGCAGTTTGTTGTTTATGAAAAAGTAGTTTTTCCACGCTTTTTGCGTTTAGTGGTAAGTGTTGATTTTATTAATCAATTGTAGTGTGGGCTCATGGCCCCATTGTGGTCAGCCGACACGTGTTTCAACCTCGTGGGTCTTTATTAAGGCTAATGGTGGCTAAGTCTTGCCCCCTGTGGGGTCCTGTGTTGGTGCTGGATGTTTCTTGTATGATTACTGCTGGGCTCTTGATGGGCCCTGTGAGAAGGAATGGTTGAGGCGTGTATACGTCCTAGGTCTGGTGGCCTTGATAAAAGGTAAAAACACGTGTCGACTGACCACAAATGGGACCATGTGCCCACCCTACAATTGATGAATAAAATCAACACTTACCACTAAATGCACAAAGCGTGGAAAATCTACTTTTTAAATAAAAAAAAAAAACTGCAAGGTATCCAGGAAAAACCCCTCTATGATATGGCATTTGTATGAGATCCCCCATACTCCTGGCTCAAGGATACCTGCTGTCAAACCTCTGGCACTTGGTGTTCGGTGCTGTCGCAAAGAGGTCAACTTGAGGGTGACCCCCTTCGTTGGAGACTGGACACTTGCGCTTTCTGGAGCTCGGACTCATGGCAGGACCACAGCACCCTGCTGAGAAAGTGGAATGCGTCCCGCCCTGCTTCTCAATGTAAAGCATGGTGGGGGTGTTGTCTGAAGACTCGTACACCACCTTCCCCTGGAGCTGAGGCTGAAAAGGCTTACAAGCCAAGAAAACTGGCTTTAGTTCCAGGGTGTTGATCTGCAACTCCTTTTCCTCCAGGAGACAGAAGTCAATGGCATAGGATTGTTCCGGGTGGACACCCCAAACCTCCAGAGAGGTGTTGGCCATGACTGTCTCCTGATATGCAGGGATCAGAAAAGGAGAACCCTGAGAGAGATGAAGGTGAAAGGACACTAATGCAGGGCCTGACGGAATGCCTAATTGAGAGCAATCTTGTCAGTCCATGAGCCTATAACCTGCTTCCATCTGGCGTCCTAAAGTGGTCTCATCTGCAACCTGCAAGGAGGAACCAGATGGATATAAGAGGACATCATCCACAAGAGGGACTTTGATGGACCGGACTGTTGCAATCTTGGCCTATGACAGCTGCTTAATCTTACTCAGAGACATTGCTGTTTTGAGGCGGGAACACAGAAAACGTGCGTTTGAGATGGCACCATGCAGGATTTGAGATAATTTAACGAGAATCCCAGAGAGGTTAGGGTCTGGATAGTTTCTGGTGTATGCATTACTGCAGGGTCGTGAGAGCGGGAACTGATTAGCCATTTGTCCAGGTACGGATAACGTAGATCCCCTTGAGGTGAAGAAAAGCTGCCACCGGAGTCAAGAACTTGGTGAAGACCCTTAGAGCCGATTTTTTCAGTGGCTTGAATTGGTAGTGTCTTCCTTACGATGAACCAGAGAAACTTTTTGTTTTGGATGGATGGGGATGTGAAAGTGTACATCTTCCAAATCCAGTGATGACAGGAAATCCCCCTCTTTCCAGCTGCTCGAGCATGATACATGATATATTTATAATGCAACCTGTAAACAAGTGTTTCTAGGTGCGACAAGATAAAGGAGGGAAGACAGAAGGAGGACAAACAAATTATCTTATTCAACCTTATGAAATTCAGATTGTGCAAGTGCGAGATGCAAAGTTCAGGCTGTCGAGATGGGATTTCCATGCATCTGGGGTCCAGCACTCTGTTAAGGAGGCTCGGGCTCGGTCAGTCCTGCTTCCCGGGAGTCCGAAGGATTTCCGGGAGCTCTTGGCCAACTTAAAAGTGATGCACTCCGAATCTGGTGTTCCTCTCCCTGGCACTTTGGTCCCTGCAGCAGCAAGGAAGTACAGCCAGCTCTGAGAGGATGTCCAGACAAGTTCACTTTTGAGTTGATTGGTCCCACCTACTCAAGTGGAGAAGTCATCCTTGCAGGGCTTCTCTAGTCGAGGCGAATTAGGAGCTTCAGAAAGCAGCAGGGCTTCACCGGGCAAACCAACGGTCCAGGTGTTGCAGCAGGCGTCTCTTCCAAGTTCTTCTTCGGATTCCTTCGTCCAGTTGTCGACTGCCTTCCATGCCAAAAAGCCTCGCCTTTTATGCAGGTTTCTCCCATTCATTCCAGCCTAGCTGTCAGTCAAACAGCAGGGTGGCTGTCCTTGCCAGACAGCCAGCCGGCCAATCACCTTTGGGTGCATTCCTGTAACCAAGGAGATTAAGCAGAGGGAGTTTCGGTCACCTCCCTCACTTCCGGCCCCTGCCAGACATTCTGGAGCCAGAGGCGAGCTTCACTCTTGAATCCCGCCAAAGGCAAAACAGACAAAGGGACCAAACCTGGTTTGGCATGCAGAGTAAATCTCAAGAAGGACCTTTCCACAAAGAAATGGCGACAAAAGAAGACCGGGGCCATCTTGACAAAAATGGCACCCTTGGCACCAGCTGCGAACGCTGCCCGCAGTAAAAGCACACCATGGTAGTTAAAGTAAACCACTACCACCACCCATTAATCGTAGAAAGGGTAACATAAAAATGTTACATGAGAAACTAGAGAAAGGGGATACTAAGTAACCCCTCCAGCACCCTATTGTAAGATAGCGTGTGCTTGGTCTAGAAAGTTACAAATGTAAGTAAAGTCAATTTCACTTCACTGCTCGTGGAAAGAGTAGTTTATACAAAAGAAGTTATTTAAACCTTTGGGAAATCTGAAAGACTTCCCTGTGCCACTGCACTAAAATGTGCTGTGTGTCGCAATGTAAGAAGATGCCTATGGAATTTGTCAGACTCCAAAAACCAAAAGAAACACAAAGTTCAAATCACAGAAAAATACATGAGAGAGTGGGAAAAGGGGTCTCATTCTCTCCAAGTAAAAAAAAAAACAAAAAGTGCTGGGGGTCTCTAAGGTGGAGAGGAATTAGCACATTTCTGAGAATTCTCCCTAACAGTACCAACATAATATTTTCTTAGACACATATATGGGATACTGATATTTTGCAGTATCTTGTTTTCAGAGTTCTTTACTTTGTTGTATTAGGCCTGCACCGACAGTTGTTGTCTAATCAAGTCAACACAGTGTTTTTCGGCCGTCTTGTCACCAGACTGCAGTGTCAAAGATAGGCGGCCTTCATCGGGACGGAGAGAAGTGTAGAAAAGAACACAAGCATGATGTGTCTGGTTTTGAAGTAGCCTAGTCCAACCTTCGCATGGGCGAGGAAGCCCCTACGTTGAGGGTAATCCTCTTAATGGATATATCCAGCGCCACCAATCTCTCAGAGGGGTGCGGGGGGGTATGTCCCACACTCAGCCAGAATCAAATCACAGGGGGTAAGCTGGTTATTGCCTAAACAGGTCCACGTCAATGAGGTGTGAACAGAGCTGTTTCTGCTACGGTATACAGTCTGCGATCCACGTTGTTAGGCCGTAGATGAAGTACACTCCCATATTAGTGTCCAAATGCCATCCATCAGTGGTGATCCCCACTCGTGTGGGTGAATGACGTTATTCTTTCCTCTAAGGAGGCGACACGGAGGGGAGCTGCAATTTTTAGTCACTGTTTTGAGGAAGAGGATGCATCCTTAGTAGGTGTTCCTCTTCCCTGTGTGCTACCACTGTGCTGTGGTCTGTATTTGGTCTGATAAGAGAGCGATGGAAATCCAGTTGTGCCTTGCCAATCTTCCTGGGTTGCAGCTTACAATTGTTCGGCTACCACACTTTGTGGCTGTTGACCACGAAAAAGTCTACGACTAGAAGACATCCCTAGGTGCCAACATTACATCCCTGTGAGCGGACTGTGGTTTCAATGTCTTAAACAACTTCTTTATTTTTGCCAATGACTTGTCAATAGATTTCCCATATAAAAAATGATTCTGCCACAGGCTTTTCAATTAGAGTGGCTTGTTTTTCCAGACGAGACCTGGTACAGTAACACTAAGTCTCCTCTGAAAACCCTTGCTCCTGCTACTTGCAGACCTGCTGTTTTAGTAGCATTGAGGTAATTCCTAATACATTAAGAGATAGTGGACAGTCGAGAACTACGGCTTGAGCATGTAGAGTAACTGGCATGGTCTTTATGAGAATGCATATGGTCTTGTTGTGCATGATCGTAACATGCCACGAGAGCTGTGGAATTGGCCATCTATACACTACAAGTTGCTGAGGCATCTAGCTTGTGGCCATGGCATCCAATTTCTATTTTTAGTTTCTTTCTCTAGGTGGTGCTTCTAGGTAGAAAGAAGGGCAGCACATATTCTGTGAGCTGTAGTGACAGCCAGCAAGCCAGGGGGGTGTGATATCCCGGGGGTGAGTTGCCCCCTATTATCAGCAGGGTCGGATGGTGCAGGCTTAGATTTCTTTTCATTCCTTGGTTTGCAGCACTTGAAGAAGCTAGCTTCAGTATGAAAGTGGTAATCAGTCTCAACAGAATTTTAAAATGGAAGGAAGCGCCAGGTGCAACAGGCCGCTGCCATTCTGTCTCCTTGAGGAAATCCTTCTCTTCTCAGCTTCCTGAGTCTTAATGTTGAACCTAGCTGCTGCCCTGTTTCATAGGGATGTTGTATAACCAGACTATTCTTCTGCGAGTGCATTCATAATGGGTGGTTTGTTAAGGTCTGAAGGATCCATGGGGTACCGATCAGGGTCATCTTCCTCCCGAGGCATAATCCCTTCAGTGCCCTTTTGCTCATTGATCATCTGGATGTATCAAATCTCTACGAGGTGCCTGAAGTGGTGTCTCAGTGGGTACCTCCATTGGACACTTTTGCTTCCTTTCAAGATTCTCTAGCGTTTCCTGTTGGACAGCCGTGATCTTGGACATAGTATCCACAAACCCCAAATTTTGCCAAGGGTATTCATGTGTACTAGAAGTGGCCCACTAGCTTCACCTTCCGCAAAGATCTTTTTTTTAATCCTCTGCATCAGGACACTTATGAGGCGGTAAACTCTTCCACCCCTTTAGTCCGTTATACTAAACGGAAAGATTGCTGTGCCGGGGCATTCCTAATTTCTGCATTGAGGGTCCCACGCTAAAGAGGTTTTAGTCTGCGGCTCGGTGTAAGTCTATTTAACTGAAGTTGACATTTTGTGATTTTGGTCCCTTAGAGAAAGATTTTGGTTTTTAGGTTTGGTTTCTGTACTAATAAAGTTTCATTTTGAAGAGGATGAATGCAGTAGGATTGTAGTGCAAATTGTCTCATTGGACCGAGCATAAATCTCTAATCTTTAGCATGGATCTTGCATCAGCCTCTTGGAGTTGTGCTTTGAAGCCTTGGGAAGGGACTCTGCTTTTGTTGCTGTCTTTGTGGCTGCGACAGTCCAGGATCGTCAGATGTAGTTCCTTTGAGTGGGACCACGGGCACTACAGGCGGACGGAGTGTGGCCCAGCTTTACCCTCATCTAAGGGCTGACCAGGGTCGTAGGAATTTTTAAAAATGTTACTAATGCATATCGGTGTGAGTGTGCCTGTATGTATGGAAATGTGACTGCCCATGAAAACTTTGAATGCAGTAAAGTTTGGGTTTGGTGGTCAGGATTTCCATGCCCCTGTGTAGATGTTATATTAGGGGAAATTCTACATCATGCCCCAATCCATTTTGTACTTATTTTGTGTGAGAAAGAGTTTGGTGCTGTGTTAGTCCAGCTGTAAAAAGAATTGTGCAAAATCCAAATTTTGATACCTTTTATTGGACTGACAAAGTATTAGGATTCTCCCACTTTATTGGCTGCAGGGAAAAAGTCTGCCAGGAATTCAGTCGTGCATGGCCCCTTTATTTAAAGGGAAATAAATCGGAAATGCAATAGGCACATGCTCAAACACTGGGAGGCAGTT
The DNA here is from genome assembly GCF_040938575.1 of Ambystoma mexicanum. Taxonomy (NCBI): domain Eukaryota; kingdom Metazoa; phylum Chordata; class Amphibia; order Caudata; family Ambystomatidae; genus Ambystoma; species Ambystoma mexicanum. Next base: position 1,602,844,773 of record NC_090937.1, read on the forward strand.
CTCTCCGCAAAGCAATTACATTTCCAGCAGGTCGATGTTGAAGCACATTTTTGCACATAATGAGTCAAAATGTTTAAACGCTTAGTGTCTAATGAATGGAACCCAGCATAAAAAAACAGTAATGCTATTGGTGCGAAATTCCAAAATGTTACATTCAAAGGCACACAGCACAGAAGGAAAGGATATAAAGGACATGCCTTTTCACACCTTTCCTGGACAGTAAGGTTTTTCACATGTACAGTGGTATGCATTTTCCAATGTTATAAGTAGACTCACATTTTTACAATTACAAGCTGTATACGCACACATCTCCCTTGGCGTCGCAGCCAAATTATTGCTTGCAAAGGTTGTAATGCCTCACCGGACTACAAAATAAACTGTGCACCTGTGTGTAGGGACTAAAACATAGTCCAAGGTTGCTACATGTTTCTGCAGCCTCAATGCTGTGCTAGGGTGGTACAATAGGTTAAACTGAGTTACTTCAACCTAATTGTAGGCATATAGTGAAACTAATACAGAAATATTCCCTAATCTTTCAAGGTGCTATGTCTAAATGCATCCTAGTTGTGCCTCATTTGACAGCACTGTAATGGCTTTCAAACAAACAAAAAAACGTGTACAGTGTTCCAATGGTGACGTCAACTGTTTGCTGTGAATACCTCTGCCTCAAAAATGGGTACCAATCGTTTCTTCTGAGATATCTCAATCTTCCCATACATAATGCCTGTGTCATTACTCATTTAGGGATCTAAGCATTGAGACCCATCAGTGTGCAGCACTATAAAAAGAAATACATTATTATTATTATTTGTCTAAAAGTCGTATGTGAGAGGTAGTAGAGGCAGGTCCTATTCTGGTACTGTTGATGTGGTTGCGTTGAATGTTTCAGGCTCAAAGTAGGGTCATAAATCCTGGGTCTACGTTCAGACCAGCATTGTTCAGGTTGAGAATCTTTGTACTCGCGCTTCCATGTTCTTCTTTGTGTTGTACTCGAGAGGTCACCTTTCAGTACCATCCATGACAGGTCATCTAGCGAGCACCCATCTTGTGTGAAGTGCTGGCCAACTGGTGGCTGTTCTGTGGTTCGATGTCGTGTCTATACAGGCTCATGCTTTGACGTAGTTCCATGCAAGTCTCACCGGCATACTTTCTTTGTAGACATTTCTTGCATTGGATGGGGTATAGCACACTGGATAATTTGCAAGTGTATGTTCCTTGTATCTGTATCTATAATGTTTGCTTCTGTGGAGTTTCTACAGCCGATTCGTTGCGGATGTGTTAGGCTTTATTATTAATAATAATAATAAAATAAGTTCGCATTTATATAGCAGTGCGAACCCTCAGGTATCGGAGCACTGCTTATTATTACCCACAGTGTGTGGTACTCTTATCCACCACAGAAGGATGAAAGGCTGAGTTTGGCCCTGCCAGGATTCGAACCTGCCTTAGCAAGCTCTGCACGGATGTCAAAGCGAGCGCTCTACTCGCTTAGCCACTTGACCGGCTATCACTTAACATTGCACAATCTTCTCTGTCTTCTTGATCTGGTAGAAGTGTGCTTCAGATGAAGGATCGTGCAAGATTTCTTGGTTGGGTGTATACAATTAAAGGGGTTGCCTTGAACCATTAATCAGCTCCTCATTTCTGTGAAATATTGATTGTAGGTCCTTAACAATTCTATTCAGTTGCGTTAGTGCTGAACGATATGTGACAACCAAGGGTAGTCTTTCTGTGGTTTCACTGTCTCTGTATTGAAGCAGGTTATTTCTGGGTATTCCCAATGCCCGATCAAATTCCCCGCCAATTTGCCTTTTGCAAGGAGGAACAAAGGGTGGCAAGTCAATTGTCCCTGGAGTTTAAAGTGAGAAAATTCCTTGCCCTTTTTCTATATAAAATTGATGTCCAGCTCTGCGCGCATTTTCTTCTGTTGCTCATTTATCTTGTGACCACCATATGATTAAGAGGTCTTTGAGACTTCGAAATTTTATGGAGCTTACATCTTAGCATAATAACTTGTTAGTCCAATAACAACAGGTATCAAAACTTGGATTTTGCTTCAACTTATTTGGAAGAATTGCAAGCGAGATGGACTCCTCCAGAGCATCCTTTGACCTGGTGTCTTGCCAGGGCTGTGTCCTAGAGATTCTTCATCCCCCTCTTACTGGAAGAACCTCTTGCTGGGTTCTGCATCTAATTCCTACTACTCTGGTCTGCTTGAACTTCGGCTCTGCAACCTCGGATACCCTCAAATAAGCCTTCATGTCCTTTAGTACTGCTGCATCGAAAATGAGACATCCGTTCCTGGCTTGCCCTGGAACATTTGAGTAGCTGTTACTGCACCTTGATCCGCACCGTTTTCAGACGAATCACTTTCTACAGCTGTTCGCCTGAGAGGGATCGTTTCTACTGCCGGTTTCCTCCTGAGCCAGCTCTGAAAAGCTTTTTGGGGCCTCTTCAATGGCCCCTTAGCTGCTGTCACTGCTCTATTTTCCATTTGTTGTGGGTTGGCGATAGGGGGTCCTTCTCCATTTGGCTAACGTGCCCTAGTCCTGACAACTTTTGGGTGTTAAGTAGGCATCACTAAAGTCCTGAACCAATATGTAGCCAGACCCAATTCCAATTCTGAAACATACCTATGGAAATTCGCTTCCTGAGCCAACCCACTGCATCCAGCCCTCAGTTGCCCACGTGGACTCAAACCCTGATCACGTCACTGGCCGTGCCCTCCAGGGTCTCCTGGCTGTGGGTGGTGCAGCTTTGTGCCCCCTTGACCACAACTGTATTTTACCAGTGAGATCTGGGATCATACATGGTAGCCATGCTTCTCGGGGTCTCTGGTGCTATAACTGGAACTGCTTGCACTCGGACTGCTCAGCACAGTGGCGATTATAGCGTCTCTCGCACATATGGTCTGTATGCAGTATTTACTTACCTCTTCACTAGATCCGCAGGAGACTTATTGGTTTCATCGTGTTAAACCCCAGCGACAAACTTATTGGAATTAGCCTTTCAGACATAAAAGAATTGGACAGCCAATGTTTTAAATATCTGTCCTGACAAGACAGAAGTCTTGCAAGTAAAGGCCTCCTCACACCCTTGGTGTTCTATGTTGTGGACACTGTCCTTTGGTTGTTGTCCTACGCCAATCCAGGCTGCGAGAAATCTGGGAATTAGGATTGCTTCCAACCGAACTCCTGAGCTCAGGTTTCACAGCTGGTGAAGACATGCTTTTTGACCAGGTACAAAAACGGAAGCATCGTCTGCCCCATCTGTCTTTCTCTCATAAAGGCCTGGCCAGTGGCACTTTTGCTACAGCCGGTTTACATTTTGGCGTTAGTATTTCCCTAGTTCTTACCGAAAGATAATCATCAAGGCTGCAGAGAGTACAGAAGGATGCTGCTCGAATGCTCCTGAAGGTGAAAACATTAGATTCCATCTGAGGCGGCTTAACCTCATGGATTAGGATCAGAAGCCGTATACATAAAGCGCTGTATAGTAGTAAAGAGTTACTTGCCAAGACTCCAAACTCGGATCTTTGCCCAGTTGTTTACTTAGAACAGTGAAAACAAAAAAGGAACGCTAGGTGGCTGCTACTTCGCTTACATTGTGGCCAAAGCAAGGAATGTTCTACCTCTAGAACTGAGATTCGAACCTTAAAAGCTTTCTATTCAGGAAAACCTTGTCACTACACTGTAAACCAGGTCTTCTCGCGTTATGGTTAGCGCTTCTGACCATGAGTGACTTCTGTTCTGCTATTACAGCGCCATGATGCTCCAGAAACAAAATCTCTTAAGTAACAGACAGTTTTCCTTGCTCCAAACTGTGGTCCTGCAGTTTTCAGAGCAATTTCTGTACTAGTGTTCTGGTGTCTTTCTATGCTTTTTAAATAGATAAATAAACGCAATACACTTATCACCTCCCATCATAGGCGGCTAAATTCGGAAGGATAACTGCCCATGTGTTTCTAACACGTTTTGGGGTGATCTAGGTCTTTTACAGACCCAGTATTGCATTGACTGTTTTAACCATCTTACTTCCTACTAATAAACCCTAGTGAAACTGTCATCCCACTGGGGACTGGAAGACGTTGGGTTTATATAACCCCTTTTCTGTTATTGGGTGTTTAGTTGCCCGATAGCACTCTTGTGGACTGTGTTTTACCTAATGCAATACTTAGAATAGTATATACCTTTTCAGTATATCATAAGTAATGTATTTGGTTGTCTGCTTGTGTGAGCCTAACTGTACCTTGATACGAGACCACTCCTTTGCCCTCCTAAGAGAAACTATTCCATTGCTATAACAATATAAATCGAAGCCCTCCCAAACACAGACACTGGGAGAGGCGAGTAGAAACACACCATCAAAGCTAGGAAGTCAACAATCTGTTGCTTCTAGGGAGGTGCCATATTTATTAGAAACCTCCTCAATCAGCTATATCAATGAGGTTTGTCCAGTAAAACTGAGCCAAGCAATTTCGGATTTATCCAGTAGAAAGGATGCAATACGCTCTGAGGGCTCCAGGTGGCTTTCCAGAAAAATAGGCCTTTACCAGTTCCTATCCCATTCATGGAGTAACCATTAATCGGAACCAATAGAGGATGAAGAGTACTTTAAATTAAACGTGTTCCTCATGCTTCATGCCGGACCACAGCCTCTGAGAGCAGTACCGAGACTAGTTACCGAAGCCGTGCCGCTCAGTATAGTCTTGTTCACAAGACCAGATCGTTGCTCCTGAGCTATCCTTTCCCGTTATGGGAAAGATTTCAGAACCCAAAAGTAGAGCTTTCTTTTTTTTTTTTTATTGATTTGGTTGAAACAAATCAACCCTTCAACATGTTACAAAAGAAATAGGAGAAACACAACAATAAGTATTATACAAAGTAGAATACAATAGAGATAAAAATTGTTATGACAAAGACATGGTATAAAAACAACACGATACGACAACTAGTCGTATTTAGAAAAGATAAATTAACAATTTACCACGCACATAGACCAAGTTAAGACATAGTTAAAAGAAAATGCACTCATTGGTTCATAACAAATAGCAAGACACGATAGCAAAAGGCTGGAGGGTAGATCATCACTGAGTTTAACCATCTGAATTTGTCAAGGACAAGCTTTCAATAAATTTAACAACTGCAGTTTGAATAGGCAGGTACGTAGAGTTCAGAATTGTAAGCCATGATGCTTCATAATCTAGGAAACCTAAATGGCGGCAGTGTCGACCCAAGAACTTGAGTCTATGAGGAGTGAGAGCAGGACACTCAATGATAAGATGCTCCAAAGTCTCAGGTTGACAATTGTTCTTACAAAAGCGACAAAAGTTATCACGATCTATTATTTGCTTGCGTCTGTGAAGAATGGCTTTGGAGACGCATGATTGCAGAGCGAATATTGACTGCTGGGGCTTTGACTAGATAAGGATGGGGTGTTCTCATCTTTTTTGGAGGAAAGCGGGAAACATTACCATCACAATAGGATAAACACAATTCATTTGTCTTAATCCAGTCAAATTCATATAGCTGACGTTTAGCTTTATCCGGATTGTTAATTAATGTATCAAGGGAGATATCAGCACTACTCAATGCAGAGTAGGCAGTAGTCACCCAAGAGGCAAAAAATGTTTGTGTAGTACGAAACATATGAAGAGCAAGTTCTGAAAGTAGAGTCTGATCCCTGGATGCAAGAAGGCATTTTCTGAAAAGCGCACACAGACACCAGATGTATTGGGTTTCGAGTGAGATTAGGCCTAGTTCATATCTGATCCACGAAATGGGGATACAAGCTGGTAATTGTAGTATCTTTTTCCAAAACTGGCTTTCCCATTTGTGGAAGACAAATTTAGACTGACATGTAAAAGTTTCAAGCCCATACAATATTGACGGCACTGCTTTCTGATTCCAGTAAGTAAGGGCTGGAATGATGGAAAATTTGCCATATCTAGACATAATCAGACTAGCTTGTGACGTGGCCGTTGTCACCTTTTTCAGAATCCCGTCCACTTGAGCATTGAAGGACCCACGCAATTCAAATAACACACCTACGTAGGTGTATTGCGGCACAATCAACAATTGTGCCCGATTAATGTACCAATTGAATGATTTATTTCTTTTGGTTGGTTGATACAGCATTATCTGAGATTTATTGGAGTTAATTTTTAATTCATTGCGAATCATATAAGATTCAAAAGCAGTCAGCAGTTTCTGCAAGCCAATTTGAGTTTTGGATAACAGTACCATGTCGTCAGCATACATTAGGGTTTGTACCTGACTATGATTAATTTTAGGAGAATCTGAATCAAGATTTTGAAATATGAAAGCTATATCATGGATAAAATAATTAAAAACAGATGATGCCAAAAGACAGCCCTGTTTAAGTCCACGAGCCGTGGGTATGGAGGTGGACAAAGCTCCATCAAGGGTTAATCGTACATAAATACACGTCTCAGAGTGGAGATCCAAGATGATGTCAAACAATGTTTGTGGACAATGATCACGTTTTAATTTGGCAAAGAGCAGGGGGCGAGAAATAGAATCAAAAGCGGAGTGTAGATCAATAAACGCAAGAAATAAAGGTTGTTTCGATTCTTGACACTGAGCTTTAATTGAGTTCAATGCAAAGAGATTGACCTGGGTGCCCATACCCGCAATGAAACCAGTCTGAAACGGATCTCTAAATGAATTCTGTAGCGTCCACTTATTAAATTCACTCAGAACGAGTTTGGTAAAAATTTTACTCGGGGCGTCTAATAGTGCAATTGGCCGATAGTTCTGGGGTAGACACCTTTCACCTTTTTTGAAAATCGGGATAATGATGGAGGATTTCCAGGATAAGGGGATGGCGCATGTGTGCAATATGTCCTGAAAAATGCCATACAATATACGGGCCCATGTGTCAGGGTTTAGTTTCAGCATGGCGTTGGAAATGCCATCTGGGCCGACGGCTCGGGAGGGGCTAGCTTTTTTGATGACTGATACAATGTCGTCAATTGTAAAAGCCAGCTTCCAAGTTGAAGTTCTAGTAGGGCGAAAGGTGTCCAGAACAAAGTTCGCATCAGCATATAAGTTTGTGAAGTACGATATCCATTGTGTTTCATTGACTGCATTTAATTGTGCATCGGCATCTCTAATGTATGCATGATTGTGTAACAGATGCCACATTTGGGCCGAGTTTTTTTTGGCGAGTGATTTTAACATTATTTCACTGTCATGTTGAAACATTAATGATTTATGGCCCTTTAACCAGTTTTTGTGTTGTGTTTTCAACTTGGTAAGCACTTGCCAACGATTACACGAAGTGGAGGATAGAATTTGGCGCTTTAAGCGCCTAAACTCGGTCTTACGGTCTTTAACCAGCTGATCAAAGGAGTGGATGTGTTTGGATTGAAGTTGTCTGGGGGTCGAAATGGTATACGCAAACGGTGCAAGTATATCAGTATATTGTACACCCACTGTGTACAAGTTCTTTTGAATTGATTTTTCGAATTCATAAAGTCGGTGGTCTGTCCATTTCAGTCTAGATCTGGCCGAGTTGATAACAAAGCCACAGCTGACTGAAGAAGATTTTAACGCAAAAGTTTGCCATGAAAGGGTCAAAAGAAGTAACTTGTGATCACTGCCAGGATATGCAGTGATTGAAAGATCCTGACAGAGTTTAAACAGTGGCGAATCCACAAAAATGTAATCGAGTGTACTTGCACTGTTGTTGCGATACCAAGTCGATTGGGATGGAGAATCACCTTTGAGGGCCCCGTTGATCATGATGAAGTTCCGTTCATTCATAAGTTGCATCCACCGAGAACTAACTGTTGAATATGGATTGTTAACAATACAATTCATATTGAGATCCCCTAATATGATGGTGAAGTTGGTATTGTTTGCCATATTTATAATATCCAACAAGGAAATAAGGCCACCATAAAAGTGTGCATCAGAGCAGGCCACAGGGTTTCTATACACATTCAACAAAGCGAGCGAGGCAGTACCCAGATCAATTTTAACCAATTGCAAATGAACCCCAAAAGAAGCCCATGCATTTACATGGAGACCAGCCCTTTGTAGTACGGCAACCAACAAGCCCGATGTGGGTCTACCTTTAGTTCGAGTGGCCGGCAGTAGAGTGATTTCATACCCGTCCCACACCGGGGGGACTAAAAGCCAGGTCTCCTGTAAGGCAAGGATGTGAAAAGCCACAGGCATAGATTTAATAGAAGCCTGTAGATGATTATGCCCCCTGGTATTCCAACATGCAAGATACAAAGGATTGCCATTTTGACACAATGATGGTTAATTCTGGATGCGGGTCCGAGTATCATACACCTTATTAGTATCACATCTATCAATTTGTTGTCTTTCATAGATGCGTGGCTGTGGGATGGTGACCCTAGGTTGAATTGTGTTATCATGTGGTTCATGAGCCAATAAGAAACCCATGTCAAACAGGGCCATTCTCGCTCGCCAGATCGTGTTGGCAACAATGGTCGATGGTATCCAGAGTCTAATGATAGAATTGGAAGAGACAGAGATGAATTCAATTTGTGCTATATCGAGAGTAGAGATATCCCTTAATTCATCAATGTCACTAAAGATGTTTAAGACACTCCTCCTATTCAAATTGTAAACAGGATAAGGACCATCTCGACATTTTAAAATAAATGTGCAAGTCGAGAGGGTGGAAGAGATTTGAGCAGGTTGAGATGGAGGACACCTTATTTCAGAATTATGAGGATTAGGCAATCTAGATTGGTACGCTTGTTGGAGGGGCAGATCTTTGAACTCAGTCACTTGAGACTCGAGATTGTACTGCTCAAGACTAGAAAAGTTGGACGTGTCAGAAGGTTTAGAAATGAGTTGGACGGGGGCTGTCATAGTAGACATGAGTTGGGGTATGGGCGCTGCAGAGAGCCTTTCCTCTAGAAACTTGTCAACCGCCTGTCTCAGGTCATTCAACGGGCCCTGATGCGATACAGTTGTTGAGAGGGAGGGTCGTCTGGTACCGGAGGCAAAAGAGACAGTTTTAATGGGTGGTATGTCGATCACAACTCGTTCGTTGCGCTGCTCCAGCGTCTCAAGGGACTCAACCAGAGCGTCCAGAGGGGGGTGGGGAGGTATCTGTGCCGGAATACCAATAGGCGTGGAAAGTGCTGCTTCCTTTGTTTGATCAGACGGGTGAAGACTCGCTGGCAGCAGCGCCGGGTTAAGAGTTGCCGAGGGTATTTTGGGGGACTGACTCTGGGAGAGATCTTTCTGCCCTGCTGCCAAAGACCCACCAATAGCTTTGAAAAAGGCATTCAGAGTATTTTTGTTGCCTCGACGAGGGAGCTGTTTTTTCGTTTTTTTCATTGCGATAAGCGATTTTTTTGGAATCATTGTGGTCCTAGACTTGCCACTGGATGAGACCAGAGGAACTGCAACGGCGGGGGTTGCCGGAAGGACATCCTCAGGAAGGGGGAGTATGGCACTAGAAGTAGTAGTTACAACCGGGAGAGGCACCTCAAGAGCAGGCACCAGATCAATGTTGTTTGGGGCTATCTGAATTTGAGGCACAGAGACAGAAGTTATAGTATTAGGAGGAGCGTCAGCTGCACAAATGACATGATGAAAAAGAGGCAAAACAGAGGGGACACTCGCACTTTTCGCATATGGGACACAAATCGCAGGGGGCAAAGCTGTACTTATGTGCCTGTCTAGATTAGTATAGCTACCACAGGTGATAATTGAGGCTTCCTGGCTCACCACTGGCCTTTCTAATGGTGAGGTAGGTGAGAGGCACTGCTGATCATGGCGACGACTCCAATGTAATAACTCCTCCAGTTGTGCACCTTGGGTAGCTATTTTTGTGTGCAGGATATCATACATTTTGTGCATGCCCGAAATAGAGGTATTGATTGCCTGCAAGGCTGGTTCAACACCAATACTGATGGCTGAAGCAAATGTATTGCGAGCAGGCACAACTGGGCGAGGTGTGGGAAGAGCAAAGGAGGCGATTGCTGAATCTATTGGGGTGGAGTAAATACCTCGAGGAGAGAGACAAGATGGAGCCACATCGCAAGAGGAATTCTTAGACTGCAAAGTATCATGATGGCTAGCATACAGGGAGATACTCGTACTATCGAGGTGTAAGGGCGAATTTGGAGTTATGGACGACAGAGTGTGGTTTGAATGCGAGCTGAATTTCCTCCTCACATTCCGTGCTTTTAACGATGCAAGAATCGTTTTATCCGAAATACCACGTGTGCAAGAGGGAGTTGATAGCACTTTGGAAGGACTGGGAAGCACCATACACGGTACCGTTTGTTGATCCACAGCTGAAAGATGAGATCCCGCAAAGCCTTGTATCAAAGAAGGGACAGTCAGGAGTGGGTCCGCCAACGGGCCCACGGTGGGGTTGGTAGAAGTGGGATCAACTGGATTTCTGGGAGATAGAGTGAACGCTGGAAAGTTCGTTTGAAAGAGCCCAGTGCTGGGACAGCCAGGCTTGGGATAGGAAGCCAAGTCTGGCATGTTTGATTTGGAACAAGTTACTTACCTGTAACTGTTGTTCTCCAGCATGGGTCTGGCATGGATTCACATGCTCATGAATATTCCCCGTCGTCAGGCTGGGAATCCTCGGTAAAGAAAAAACCAGTATCAGTTTCGTTTCTGATCTGTCTTTCGTAGTAATAACCAATCACTGGTCTCTGCGTCATACTGACCACAGCCAATGACTGCCCTCTACCTAAGTACCGCCTCTGGCAGCCATCTTCAGATTTTTGGAGCACGTGAAGTGGCAGTATGACCAAGTGAAGAGCCGCAGAGGGGTAGGCGGGAGGGTTCGCATGTGAATCCATGCCAGACCCATGCTGGAGAACAACAGTTACAGGTAAGTAACTTGTTCCTTCTCCAGCACGGGGTCTGGCATGGATTCACATGCTCATGAATAAAGAATACATAGCAGTATACACATGCACAACCACGGGAGGTGGCAAAGGCTCAACATTAAGCATAGCATCAAACTCAACATTAAGCATCTTACCTCCTCACCAGGCTCACCTCAGGCGAACAGGTTGCGCAGCACTGCTTGGCCGACCCTGGACTCCTCCCTGGAATCCCGATCGACGCAGTAGAACTTCGTGAAGGTGTGCGTCGACCTCCACGTAGCAGCCCTGCATATGTCTAGCAGGGGCACACCAGAAAGGAACGCCGTGGTAGCTGCGATCGCTCTGGTGGAATGGGCTCTCGGACGGCCGGGCAAAGGTCGGTTTGCCAACCGATGACAGTACATGATACAGCCGGAGAGCCATCTGGAAATGGAAGCCTTCGAAAGAGCCTTCCCCTGATTGACAGGTCCAAAGTTCACAAAGAGTTGTGACGTCTTCCGAAAACACTTCGTGCGGTCCACGTAGAACTTCAGCGCTCTAGCTACATCCAGCGAGTGCAAAGTCCTCTCAGCCGGCGACGAAGGCGACGGGAAGAATACAGGCAACACCAAGGGTTCGTTGAGATGGAAGTCCGACGGTACCTTGGGCATGAAGGAGGGGTGCGTCCTGAGCACTACCCTCGTGTCGTGGAAAGTCAAGTACGGGGCCTTGCAGGAAAGGGCCTGGATCTCTCCCACTCGTCGTGCGGAGGTGATGGCCACAAGAAAAGCAGTTTTCCACGATAGAAACTTCAACGGAGCCGAGTGCAGAGGCTCGAACGGAGGTCCCATGAGCTTGGTCAGCACCACGTTGAGCTCCCACGCCGGGGCCGGAGCCTTCACCGGCGGGAACGATCTGAACAGTCCCTTCATGAACTCTTTCACCAGGCGATGAGACCACAAGGACGTCGCCCCGTGGTTCTGGTGTATCGGGAGATCGCAGCAAGATGAATCTTGACGGACGCGTGCGCCAGGCCAGCTTTGGCCAGCGTCAGCAGGTACGGCAGTACTTGGGGAGCCGTAATCCGTAGAGGGTTAATCTTCTGTGCGTGGCACCAGACAGAGAACCTCTTCCATTTGTGTCCGTAGCATTTAAGAGTCGAGGACGCCCTGGCCTTTGCAAGAACCTCTCTGCAGTCGGCCGGTATGTCGTATCCTCCAAACTCTAGCGCTGCAGGAGCCAGGCCTGCAAGTTCAGCGACTTCGGGTCGTGGTGGAGGATGGCGCCTCCTTCCCTGGAGAGTAGATCCGCGTCCGCCGGCAGCTTGATCGGCGGGGACGCTGACAAGTCCAGAAGGTCCGGGAACCATATCTGCCTCGGCCACGAAGGTGCGACGAGGATCATCCTGCACCGTGACCTCTCGAGCAGGTTGACTAGCCGGATTAGTAGAGGTAAGGGAGGGAACGCGTAGAGGAACAGGCCCTCCCAGGGGAACGAGAAAGCATCGCCCATGCTCCTCGTCTGGGGAAACCTGCTGGCGAACCTCCGGCACTTGGTGTTCGTCGCCGTCGCGAACAGGTCGATCTGGGGTGTGCCCCACCGTTGGAAGAGTCGATCCACCAGATCCTGCCGTAGTTCCCACTCGTGGCACGAGCGCAGCTCCCTGCTGAGTGAGTCGGCGATGGTGTTTTTTATCCCGGCCAGATGAAACGGTCACCAGAAAAATCCTTTGGGCGACGGCCCAATGCCACAGGTCCTGCGCCTCCTTGGACAGCGCTGGGGACCTGGTTCCGCCCTGTTTCCTGATGTAAAACATGGTGGTGGTGTTGTCGGTGAAGATCCTCACCACCTTGCCCTTGAGGGACGGAAGGAAGGACCTGAGGGCCCAAAACACTGCACGGAGCTCCAGGACGTTGATATGCAGGGACTTCTCCGTCGGGAGCCAGAGTCCCTTTGCGTGCAGATTTTCGGTGTGCGCTCCCCACCCTTCCAGGGAGGCATCCGTAGTCACAGTCTCCTGGTGGGCTGGGGTCTGGAAGTCCATGCCCGCCGTCAGATGCGCGCGGGTGCCCCACCACCGTATCGCTCGTCGGAAGTTCTCGTCGAGCTTGATCCTTTCCTCGAAGCTGCCCGTCGTCTGGATCCAGCGCGCATCCAGGAATTCTTGCAACGGGCGCATCCGGAGCCTGCACATGGGAATGAGGTAGATGCAGGAAGACATCATCCCGAGGAGGGACTTGATGGACCTCACTTCGGCCGCGTCGGCCACCAACATCCGTTGCACCTTGCCCACGATGGTCCTGGTCCTCTCCTCCGACGGGGAGGCCAGAAGGGACACTGTGTCGAGCCTCGCTCCCAGAAACAGTGCGACTTGCGCGGGCACCAGGTGGGATTTGGCGTAGTTCACGGAGAATCCCAGGTCCGTGAGGAGTTGGACGGTCCTTGCCGTGTGAACCACGGCGAGCTCCCTCGTCTTGGCGCGGATGGGCCAGTCGTCCAGGTAGGGGTAGACGTGGATCCCCTCGCGGCGCAGCTGCGCCGCCACCGGTGCGAGGCACTTGGTGAATACCCTGGGTGCCGACCGTAGTCCGAAGGGGAGGGCTCTGAACTGGTAATGACGCCCTTGGACCACGAACCTGAAGAATTTTCGGTGCCCCTTTAGGATGGGAATGTGGAAGTAGGCATCCTCCAAATCCAACGACGATAGGAAATCCCCTTCCTCCAGGAGAAGTTGAGGGACGTGAAGTTCTTTCCTGGCCACGGGGGGGACGCGCGGGCACCGTCTTTGAAACTCGAGCGCGTGGCCCCGGGCCAGAGCGTCCAGCACCCAAAGGTCGGTGGAGATGGACTCCCACACGCTGACGAAGTCCGCCAGCCGGCCTCCCACCGGGGTGCTCCGGTGGGGGCCCGACCCCACAGCCGGTTCAATCCTGCTTGGACGCGGCCTTGCCGCCTTGACCTCCTGGGCGACGACGGTGGGGTCCGCTAGACTTGCCTCGTCCTCTGTAGGCCTCTTGCGACGACGAGCAGGCCGCTTGACGGTAGGAAGCGAAACCGCCGCCGGAACCTCTGGAGGCGCCCTTGCCTCCGCTGCTCCGAAAGGGCGTCCGATGTTGCTGCAGAACTCCGAGGGCCCGGGCCGTCTCAGTATCCGCCTTGATGGCCTGAAGGGAATCGTCCACTGTCTTCCCAAACAGGTTGTTCCCGTCGAAGGGCATGTCCAGGACTCTGGTCTGGACGTCCTGCCGGAAGTCCGTAGCTTTGAGCCATCCACGACGTCGAAGGCAAACGCCGTTGCCCAGCTGGCGGAACCCAGTGTCGGCGATGTCCGTCGCCACGGTGATGGCGTGGTCCGAGGCCACCTCACCTTCCTGCAGGATCTCCAGGGCCTCCGCCCTCTTGTCGTCCGGCAGAAAATCCAGCAGGGGAGCTATCTTGTACCAGAGCTCCCTGTCGTAGCGAGCCACGATAGCCAAGGCGTTGGCCGCTTTAATCGTCGTCGCTGCCGACGAGATGACTCTACGTCCCATAGCATCCAATTTCTTACCCTCGCCGTCCGGCGGGGAAGTCGATGTGGAGGCCGCACCCCCCCCCCCGCTTTCTTCCTGGCTGCCGCGGAGATGACGGAATCCGGGGTAGGCTGTGCCCGGAGGCACAGGGGGGCCGTGTCCGGGACCCGGTACTTTTTCTCGTGGAAGGGTTCTTGAGGAGGGAAAGGCCCTCATCCCAAATGTCGTCCAACAGAGGCACTGCGAGGACCGTCTTCCTCTTGGCCTCGCGCCGCTGATAAAGGAAGCCTTCCTTTTTCTTCTCCTCAGGGCAGAGTTGGAAAAGCTCGGAAGCCCTGGAGATCATGGAGTGGAAAGATCCGATCTCGTCAGGCGGAGAAGCCCTGGCGGGAGGCGACGACGGAATATCCTCGTCGTATGCCTCGTCGTCCGTACCCGTCGCTGCCGTGTCAGTCCCCGTATCATCCCCTCGGGTGGACGGGGAGGAGGGCTGGACGGGGCGCGACGGTTGAAAAGGAGGTGGTGGATGGATCCTTCTTTTCTTGGTAGGGGGAACACCAGAAGGTCCCGGTTCTGGATCCCCCGACGGGAGAGGTTCCTCCGTCGGTAACGGTAGTCTCGTCCTTATCTCGGAGCATAAGGACTGTATGGCCAACAAAATGGCCGCCGAGTTGTCTTGCGGCGCTGGCAGAGGGGAATCCGACGGGCGAGCAGGGGCCCCGTCGGTATCCTCGACGATGTCGTCGTCGTCGTCACCTGCGTCGGGGTCCATTCCGACGGGCTGGCCTTCTTCCACGCCTAGGCCGTGGCTTAAGACCTCGATCAGCTCCTCTTCTGAGGTTGAGGCCGAATCTACGACGACGCCCTGCCCCCCCTTCTTCTTCCCCACGGAGGGTTTCACGGGGGTCCTATCGATGGGCACAAAAGAAGACTCCCTCCGAGGAGGCAGGGAGATTCTAGGCCCCGAGGTCGCCACCACTGGCGCAGCCTCCACAGGCTGAGCCAGGGCCGCCGCGACCATTTCGATAGAGGGCTTGGTCGGATGGATCAAGGCCTTCACCACCTTAGGTGCGCTCACCGCCTTATCCTTGAGGGAGGGGGCACTGCCACGCTCCTCCTCTGCCTTAGAGCTCGACCGGGGCCTCTCCAGGAGTTTCGCCGGGTGCTCGGCCTTCCTCTTACCCGACCCAGAGCGTTGGCTCGTGGTTGATGGTGCCGGGGAGGGTGCGCCCTGCCTGGCGCCCGTAGAGCCCGACCGTTCGGCGCTCCCGGTGCCAGCGGACTCGCGGTGCTTAGCCTTATGTTGGGCCCCCGTCGCCGGGGCGCCCTCAAAGGTCTTAGAAGACCGCTCGGATTTCTTCTTCTTCTCGCCAGACGGGCTCTTACCCTCCAGCCAGTTGGCGAGACGTTGATGGCGGTCCTTCATGGTCCGTTCCGACATGTTGCCGCAAAACGCACAGTCCTTCTCCACGTGCGTCTTGTCCTCATGAAGGCAGTAAAGGCAGAAAGAGTGTTCGTCCTCCTTAAAGACGTTCTGCAGCTGGCATCCAGGGCAGACCCTGAACAGCTTTCCGGGCGTCGAGCTTCCCTTCTCCTGGGCCATCTCCGAGACCGGGCCTGAGAAGCTTCTGGAGTCCTCCGAAGTGTAGCTCGACGAAATCTTCACCCTTGAGGGGCGCAGACGAATCCGACACGGGTCCCCGTGGATCGGATGTAGAATCGGTGGAGCTTGAGGCTCTTTTGACCGAAAGAATCGAGTTTTTGTGAAAAAACGCGAAAAAATAGCACTAACGCTCGAGAGCAATAGCACGAGGATCCCAACACATGAACGTGCGGTAAAAATCTGAAGATGGCTGCCAGAGGCGGTACTTAGGTAGAGGGCAGTCATTGGCTGTGGTCAGTATGACGCAGAGACCAGTGATTGGTTATTACTACGAAAGACAGATCAGAAACGAAACTGATACTGGTTTTTTCTTTACCGAGGATTCCCAGCCTGACGACGGGGAATATTCATGAGCATGTGAATCCATGCCAGACCCCATGCTGGAGAACAATGAGTACGGCACAAAGGTCATTGGAGATAGGGCAACTCTCAATCTAGCCCAAAAAACCAGGGAAAGCGCAGTATACACAATTTGGTAAAAACACCTGCACTAAGAAGCCAGACCGCAACCGCAGAAACGCGGTGAAGCGGTAAAGCGGTAAAGCGGAACTTAGCCGTGAACTTGCTCGTGCGCGCGCGTTGTGCGCGTAGGAACGTCTTTAGTAGGAAACAGTGTAGTGAAGATCACGCCCTTTCCTGTGCAGGGCTGTGTCAATCACTGAGGCTGGTGTAACCAGGAAAGCAATCCTCTTAAGTGCAAAAGGAAACACTGTAAAAACAAAACAAACAAACAAACAAACATATATCAAAAAGTTGCTGAGTGCTGGCAACTCCCACTAGTGGGCTTACGAGTCCAAGTCCTCCAGCCAAAGCAATCACCTGGCTAGGCAAAAGGTCCAAAAACACATCCAAGTGCAGAGCGAAGTCCTCACGAGTCCTCACGAGCGGTAAAGCGGAACTTAGCCGTGAACTTGCTCGTGCGTAGAGCTTTCAAAAAGCCTGGATAGCAAGCATGCATCCCATCAGCAGAGCCTAAGGGGTGCGCAGTGTGCACAGTGGGAAAGTCTGTAACTTGATATGGTAGGTCTTTATGGGCCCACTGAAGAATCATGGGCATTAAAAGCTCCCAAAAAGGTTCCCAATGAAAGTCTGACGAACCCTAGTGTAATACAATTTCAGGAAACGTACCAATCTCGGCAGTGAGGACTATAGAATGGGGACAATGTTAGGCTTCTCAAACTGCAGACACAGTATTTTATCTTGCAGATTGAGCACAATCGGGTTACTCTCCTATTATGTAGTAGACATTCTGCTGAACCACATGAGCTCAAACCATACTAAGGAGGAGATCGCCCACTGTGATGCTGGAAATGCATTGGAGGGACAGGGCCTCCCTGTCCTTGTCCTGTAGTTCTTTTTCATATGTGTTCTGTGATATTTTCTGCACAGGAGTCCATGTGGGACTCCTGGCAGTGCAGCTCTTCCTCTTTTTGGTCATGGTGAACAGACCCTTGGGATACCCGTATGGCACTCATGGGTAGGGGTACAACCCTGTACTACTAGTGTATGTTTTTGGGCACCTGTGGGTGGCATACAGAGCAGGGTATGAGCTGGTGGCAGCTCCATGCTGAATTTGATAGGTGCTCTGTGTATCCTCCATTTTGGGATACCCAGGCCCTTCCATTGGAATCAGTTGATTCCTGATAGGAGACAAGATGGCCTCTTGCTTTCTATTGCCCGTTACCTTGTTTTCCCAAAGTCCTGGGTAGCCCTGACTCTGGCCCTTCCCCTGAATGGCTGTTAGGTGGAAGTTCCATATATGGTAGTGCGGGAAAGACCAGGCCAGACCGGTTGGAGCCTTCACAATGACTATGTTGTGGGTACACCCTTGGGGTGGGACCTGGGTGAATGGAGTGTGTGACTAATATGCAATTCTTGTTGTGGATGTCTGGTTTCTAGTATATGACACAAAGACTGAGACAGTCCTGCCTGAAACTGGTATGAATGCAGTGTGGAGTGCTGAATGGCTGGGTACTTGTCCCAATACACATTTCTTGTTGCGAGTGTCTGAGAGGGAGGAGAATGGCCTGAATGCACTTTAGCCTGATTGAATGCCCGTCTGCCTGAATGCCTTTCTGAATGATTGGCTGCTGAGCTTGGACCACAGCAGTATGAATAAGAGAAAACAGTATATCTGGGGACCTCTCACCGCTAGAAATTGTTCAGAAGCTGAAGTCGAAACTTGATGCTTGATCTCGAGAGCCGAGCCCGAAGAAGAAGGTAGACTGCTGTTACCTTCACCGCAATCTAAAAGCCGCAGTGACATCGAGACTGATCCGAGAGAGGACCTGGCTACGAGACCTCTTCCCGAGCTACGAGGGACCATCGTGCACCACTAGCCTTCACCGAAGCGCCCTGGAAGTCAGCCTTTGAAAGACTGTCAACCGGAGATGGGGACCAGCGAGGAGAACAAAGAGAAGCACCAGAGCCATCCACGACCAGGGTTCGCAGGTTTGCTATAACCGCTTGAGGCCTGTCGAAGCCGTGTTGCCCAGAAGCGGGAGCCGCTTGACGCCGAGCTGCCAACGACCGGAGCCGCAACGCTCCCTTTGATTAAGACACTTTGAATCCAAGGAATCTCTCGCCCGCACCGTCGACCACTTTGTCCCGCCAGAGAAAGTTGAGGCCGCAGACGCACCGAGGAGAATCCGCTGGTGGGTTTCCTGCCATGTGAAGACTGCAGAGATGCCGACGACCTGACTCCTTTGCTGGGCCAAAGTTCCTCAGTGACTCTTTGTGGCAAAGAACTATCATAGCCGAGGTGCACCGCATGCCTCGTCTTCACAGGATGTCCACGACCGATCGTCGGCGAGCACCGCCAGGACCGAAGCTGCTGCCTCGCCACCGTTAATCACCCGCTTCATGGTATTTTGACAGTCCGTGGCTCCTGCCGTCAAGGGAGCCGCTCAAGAAGGATCCGTCGACGACCCGACGTCGAACTCTGCTATTCCAGGTACATTGGGGTGGTAGAACTATTTTAGAAGGAAATAGGACTCAGAAACAATATATGGAATGGGCTTGTATTATATGTATTTACAGCTTGCCCAGGTGGGGGGTTCCTCACACAGAGTTGTGTCTTGGGTAGAGGCCAGTATTCTGCCTATTGTTTTAACCAACCTGCTTTCCTCCTAGGTCTATTAACTGATTTGTATGACATTTGAACTGAGTACAGTTGATGCATATTAATTGAATTGAAGAAGTAATTGTGATACCACATTGAGACTGTATATATTTACTGTTTTAGATTAACTGGAGCACAAAGTGCGTTATTGTGATTGTGTATATAACTTGACCTTATTTATATAAAGAATTGTTTTTATCTCTAACAGTGTGTGGACATTCCTTTGTGCGTGCCTGGGGCCTACACTGTACTTAAGAACCAGCCTGCATCACCTCCTGAGAGCTAGGCCTCGATTGATCACCCACGTTTTACCAAATAGAGAATCTTGGCTGGGGTCCACTGCGCCTCTCTTCTGACATATAGAGAGCAGGCTTACAGATACCCCCCTCCAGTCTTTGCACCCACCAAATGAGAAATTCAATGTGCGTGCAGGATCAAGGACAAGCGGTGCCCTACTGAGTGGCCAGTTTCAGGATCAGGGCAAGGAACTGCATGGAAGAATGGCCACTCTGAATGTATGCGGATGCAGTAGGAAGCCCCACAACTATGTATAGAAAACACACCGCTAGCTGCACAAAGTACAATGAAGCCATAAGAAGCTCACACTGCAACTAGAGAAGGGTCCTATGATAATGCCCAGGAGGCAGAATAGTGGCCGGACGGGTTTTCTCCCATTAACTACAAATGTCTTTTAAAAAGAGCTTTTGTAGGAGGCCTCCGTTGGCTCCTTTGACGAGATGCTAAGCAACTTTCTCTAGCCTACACTGTGCGACGTGGTTGGTTCACCTCTCAGTTAATTTCCTTATGAAACACTGACATCTACCGGTGAAAATGAAAAACATATTTCCAAGTTCTAATGCGCATCATGAGAAAGAAAAAAATGCGACATTGGAAAAGGGGCGGGGTCAGAATATTCCTTTACTGTTTTAATAGCGGGGTGCTATTAAGTATCTTCTCTCGCCCCGCGTCCACGCGAAAGACGGCTGGCAGAGGGCACATTTAAAATGTTTGGGAGCCCCTTTGGGCTCGCTTATCTACATAGAGCTGGGAAATCCAGGCCGCATTTGTTAACATTTGCTCATGTGGTGTCGTTGGAGGGCAGTGGGGAAGCAGAAGCTGCGTTTTTGGGGAGCATGCAGTTTCATACAGTTCTTGCAGTTTGCGTGGTGGAGGCACATTCCCGATCGCACACGGGATGGGAAAGGCCAGGTTCTAAAGTGACCGACTCTAGAACTGGAGCATCCGTCTTCGCTTACGCCTTTCACTTTCAGCCTTAAAGATAAGACTTGTGAAGTCAAGCTCCTGCTTGCATGGGTTAGGTCAACCTGTCTGGAGACAGTATTTCACCCAGTAATTAATGTCAGACTACAAATACCAAATACAACGGAAAAAAAAAGACTGGAGGAAACAGCCGACAAGGGGCAGCTTGGGAGCTCGAACTGCGCATGCCTGGTTTCCAGTGAAGCATTCCTAGGTAAAGGACTGTGTGCTGAATGGATAATGGAGACAATTGCTTTCCCTGTGCAGATTGCAATGGGAGCTGTGCCTGGTGTTATCATAGACATATGTGCCACGCCTTTAACTTCATTACCCTCCGAGTGTATTATTCACTGTCAGAACCAAATAGCTGAAAGCAGGGGGGTGAACTTAATGTCTGGTTACCATGGGAACGCGCATTACACTCTCCAAGACCGCAGCATAGAGAAAGGCAGCAGGGGAGCGGACATTCAAAACGACCGAATCCTTTACCAGAGTCACGAGAGCCCATTTCAATTGAAAATATCACGTGATAAACCTTCCACAACCCCGGCCTTCAAACCACCCTAGATTATACAGCAGATGCGGAAATCGAAAGATATGGGCCCCAGCCAAGGAGTCACACGGGTTTTAGTGTTCACCCTCAGCGCAGAGATATGGGACCCAGCCAAGGAGTCACACAGGTTTTAGTGTTCACCCTCAGAGCGGAGATATGGGACCCAGCCAAGGAGTCACAGGTTTTAGTGGTCACCTTCAGCGCTGAGATAAGGGACCTAGCAAGGAAGTCACACAGGTTTTAGTGTTTACCCTCAGAGCGGAGATATGGGACCCTGCCAAGGAGTCGCACAGGTTTTAGTGTTCACCTTCAGCGCAGAGAGATGGCACCCAGCCAAGGAGTCACATGGGTTTTAGTGTTCGCCCTCAGCGCAGAGATATGGGCCCCAGCCAAGGAGTCACACAGGTTTTAGTATTGACCCTGAGAGCGGAGATATGGGACAAAGCCAAGGAGTCACACAGGTTTTAGTGTTCACCTTCAGCGCAGAGATATGGGACCTAGCAATGAAGTCACACAGGTTTTAGTGTTCACCCTCAGCTCAGAGATATGCGACCCAGCCAAGGAGTCACATGGGTTTTAGTGTTCACCCTCAGCGCAAAGATATGGGACCCAGCCAAGGAGTCACATGGGTTTTAGTGTTCACCCTCAGCGCGGAGATATGGGACCCAGCCAAGGAGTCACATGGGTTTCAGTGTTCACCCTCAGCGCGGAGATATGGGACCCAGCCAAGGAGTCACATGGGTTTTAGTGTTCACCCTCAGCGCGGAGATATGGGACCCAGCCAAGGAGTCACATGGGTTTTAGTGTTCACCTTCAGCGCGGAGATATGGGACCCAGCCAAGGAGTCACATGGGTTTTAGTGTTCACCCTCAGCGCAAAGATATGGGGCCCAGCCAAGGAGTCACATGGGTTTTAGTGTTCACCCTCAGCGCGGAGATATGGGACCCAGCCAAGGAGTCACATGGGTTTTAGTGTTCACCCTCAGCGCGGAGATATGGGACCCAGCCAAGGAGTCACATGGGTTTTAGTGTTCACCCTCAGCGCGGAGATATGGGACCCAGCCAAGGAGTCATATGGGTTTTAGTGTTCACCTTCAGCGCGGAGATATGGGACCCAGCCAAGGAGTCACATGGGTTTTAGTGTTCACCCTCAGCGCAAAGATATGGCACCCAGCCAAGGAGTCACATGGGTTTTAGAGTTCACCTTCAGCGCGGAGATATGGGACCCAGCCAAGGAGTCACATGGGTTTTAGTGTTCACCCTCAGCGCGGAGATATGGGACCTAGCAAGGGAGTTACATGGGTTTTAGTGTTCACCCTCAGAGCGAAGATATGGGACCCAGCCAAGGAGTCACATGGGTTTTAGTGTTCACCCTCAGTGCAGAGATATGGGCCCCAGCCAAGGAGTCACATGGGTTTTAGTGTTCACCCTCAGCGCAAAGATATGGGACCCAGCCAAGGAGTCACATGGCTTTTAGTGTTCACCCTCAGCGCGGAGATATGGGACCCAGCGAAGGAGTCACATGGGTTTTAGTGTTCACCTTCAGCGCGGAGATATGGGACCCAGCCAAGGAGTCACATGGGTTTTAGTGTTCACCCTCAGCGCAAAGATATGGGACCCAGCCAAGAAGTCACATGGGTTTTAGTGTTCACCCTCAGCGCAGAGATATGGGACCCAGACAAGGAGTCACATGGGTTTTATTTAGTGTTCATCCTCAGAGCGTAGATTATTGGACCCAGCCAAGGAGTCACATGGGTTTTAGTGTTCACCCTCAAAGCGGAGATATGGGACCCAGCCAAGGAGTCAAATGGGTTTTAGTGTTAACCTTCAGCGCGGAGATATGGGACCAAGCCAAGGAGTCACATGGGTTTTAGTGTTCACCCTCAGCGCAAAGATATGGGAGCCAGCCAAGGAGTCACATGGGTTTTAGTGTTCACCCTCAGAGCGGAGGTATGGGACCCAGCCAAGAAGTCGCACAGGTTTTATTTAGTGTTCAAACTCAGAGCGTAGATTATTGGACCCAGCCAAGGAGTCACATGGGTTTTAGTGTTCACCCTCAAAGCGGAGATATGGCACCCAGCCAAGGAGTCAAATGGGTTTTAGTGTTAACCTTCAGCGCGGAGATATGGGACCCAGCCAAGGAGTCACATGGGTTTTAGTGTTAACCTTCAGCGCGGAGATATGGGACCAAGCCAAGGAGTCACATGGGTTTTAGTGTTCACCCTCAGCGCAAAGATATGGGAGCCAGCCAAGAAGTCGCACAGGTTTTATTTAGTGTTCAGCCTCAGAGCGTAGATTATTGGACCCAGCCAAGGAGTCACATGGGTTTTAGTGTTCAGCCTCAGAGCGAAGATATGCGACCCAGCCAAGGAGTCACATGGGTTTTAGTGTTCACCCTCAGATTGGAGATATGGGACCCAGCCAAGGAGTCACATGGGTTTTAGTGTTCACCCTCAAAGCGGAGATATGGGACCCAGCTAAGGAGTCACATGGGTTTTAGTGTTCACCCTCAGCGCGGAGACAGGGACCCAGCCAAGGAGTGTCACATGGGTTCTGGTGTTCACCCTCAGCGCGGAGAGCTAAACCTTTGTTTAGCCACCGTTCTAAAGATCTCCTCTACCTGAAGGTAGTCCGGCCACATACGTGACAGGTGTGCAGAGGAGTGCCCCTTGAGAAGCAGCAGACTTTCTATCACATTTAAGAATTCCTCGCCAAAGGTAACGCTAATGCTGCCGCATATGAACAGCGCAAGATTCAGGCGGTGCAAGAAATGGCCGGAACATTAGTTCATTATTACTAAGGAAGGATACTTGTTGGTGGCGTCACCAGCCAAGGAAGGAATTGGGCCGGAACAAGAAGCAGCGGCGCTCCGGCAAGAATTGTCTTGCCGGAGCACCTAACCGTAGAGACAGGAGACCCCAAACCCCTTTCAGAAGACTCTGCAGCGCCGCCAAGTCTTCTCTGTGCGTTGAAGGGATAACCCGGCCTCAGAACAGATCTGAGAGTGCCATGCGCTAGCCCCTGTGTCTGAGGACAGGGCAATGCTCTGGCAAGACATAGCTTTGCCAGAGCGCCGCTGCATCTTGTTGCGGCCCATTTCTTGCGCTGCCTGAACCTTGACAAGAAACCCCATCACTGGTCCTTTTGCTAAAAATGATGAGCCGGGCAACCAGGAATGTGTGACAAAATGCACTACATAACAGCCGAGACCATCGCTGGGTCATACGGGCCACAGGATTGGGTGATGATGAAACGGAACCAATCTGGTAAAGAAGAGAAATATTCTGTGTGCAAAAATGAATATAATCATTAAACAGCACAGGTCTCACCCAATGCACATTTACCCCAACAGAAAGATGATTAACACCACCACAGATTAAGAACTAAAGATCTCAAAGTGGGACTGTAAAGTATTCAGAGGAGTCATAACTGGGCCTCCCTAAGAAAGGTCACAGCGATGGTGGCTTCTCTCACGCCAAGGGAAAGCCATCTTCACCACTCGCCTCATCTGGCCTTAGGGCGCCACTCTCCTCCCCCCCCCTAAACCAATCCACCTTCAATCGGATCGCACGCAGCCTGGCAATTTGCATTTGCCTAAGGCCATACTCCACTCAGGCCATGCCCCTCTCAGCAGGACTGGGTTGCCTCTTGAACCCGTCTCCTCTCCTCATGCCACCCAGGGCTTCCTTGCTTCCTTCCAGGTCCGTGTGGGCCATTGCCTTCCCGGGCGCACCACTCCCCTGAATATCCCCACGAATGCAGCGCCGGGCTGGGGTGCTTATTCTCTCTGGCCGCACCCCTCACAGACCATTGTTTTCTGCCGGCCTCCAGCTTCCATACGCAACCTGCCCAACTAGATGCCCAAAGCCCTCGGCACCAAATCGAGAGTGCGACCCCTTCCCCACCAGGGAGCACACTCGTTTCTCCCTGCTCCTTGTTTTCTCTTTCCTCCTCTGCTCTGCTTTCCCCTCTTTTGCAACTGTACAAGTCCAACTCTTTTTCTTTTAACTGCCTGCTCGGAAGTCTTCCAAGGTAAGTCCATTCTTGTTGGCAGGGGAGACCTGCACATTGTCCCTAGTCACAGTGTTCCACGTGTCCCAGGTGGTGGGGAACTTAGTACAGGCAGGTAAGTCGGTCCTTATTTTACAGTCAAAGCAAATGGACATTTAAGAAACTTTTAAAACACTGGCGTCTTGCGTTCTCCTGTTCATTCCTTCATTCGCCCTCCTACCTACAGCTACCCATCACCCCTACTAACTGGAACCCATTGGAGCCGGGGGTTACAAAATGATAGCCGGATGAAGGTGGATTCTTTACAAGCTGGGCTGAGTCCGAGCACAAAACGGACAGGAACTACCTAGTAACATTGCAAAGGCATTCACTGAAACATGCGATTAATGACCTGCACGCGAAGTGAAGGTCAGAAAAGGATGTTCGGCATCCTCCAATAGGAACACACAGGAGCTGCGAGGTGATTGGTGATGCACCCGAGGGCGAGGGCCTTGGTGCACCGATGGACACTCCTGCTGGGGGCTCAGATCAAAGTCTGCAAAGAGGCAGCTTTCTTTTGGAAAAGGTTTGCACTTCTGCTGGAGTTGCAGGAAGCGAGAGTAACGTCAGTACACATAGAATCTTCTAATCATTTGTGGAAGACTTGGTTTACTGCACAACTTCACTGACACAGAAAAGCATCAAATATAGCCCTTTGAGTTGACCAAAACAGGACTGTTGACACTATTCAGGCTGGCATTATTGATAAAATAACCACTACCCTCCAAACGATGACATAAGTGACAAGAATAACTCACAGGGGCATTCTTGAGCTTGGTCAACACTACATTAAGTTGCACTGGTAGTGCCTTATTGGCAGAGACTGGGCAGTGACATAACACTGTTGTGTTGACGAGGAAATTACCACCAGGCTCCAAAATAGTGGTCCATGCCATGGCGGTCTCGTCCACTTTCTTTTCCCCGCGTTCTGAATCAACAAAATTGGGGGGAAAGGGTAGAGTAGGGTAGAGAAATGGACAGGGCCAACGCATTTAAGCTTCTCCCAGAGGCACCGGATGGTGAAACCAGAGGTGAAATACAAGCATTGTTTGTTTTTCTCTAGTGGTAAATACATCTTTTCCTGGCCAACCGTATCTTTGAATTACCAGCGGCAACGGAAAGGATCCAATTCCCATTTGTGACAATCTTTTAAATCCCAGTGTATAGAATGTGCCATATTTTGGAGCTACATGGTTTGTTGACAACTGTGCCGGATATTTGCATGTTCCCTTCCAAAGAGTTTCAGCTTCTTGCAATAACTACAGATATCTGCAGTATTATTGCTTGTAAATGTGCACAGCGCAGTTTGGGCACACATTGGGAGAGGAACCAAGGAATCCCATTGCACCAGAGGATTAAGCAGCGCACACACCCTTCTATTCAATGGCGCATATATTTGCCCTGCTAAATATAAGGAAAATTGAGAGCTGGACAAGCTAAATATAACATGGTCAATGCAGCAGACAGGGTACAGAAAGGGCCAGGAGACTAACTTGAATGTCTAAGGCACACGGCTATTGTAGTCAGTACTCCACCGGAATAGGACGCTTATTCAGACCTTACAGCAGCCTTTCATAGGGTTAATCAGTCAATTCTTTTGCAGAAATGATATAACTTGTGTATCCCAGAGGTACTTCTCAAGCTAATAATCCTGTTAAATAGCAATGCGGTGGTTCAGATGAGAGGGAGTTGTGTCCTCGCCCAGGGTGGACGACCCCCTTGTATTCTCACAGATAGTGAAATGGGATTGGGGGCCGCATTAGGACCATCTTGCTAAGCGAGTGAGAGCAACAGAATAGTTAATGGCTTTCCCCAATCATAGGGAGGTTCCGTGTTTATAGAAGTACATTTCCTTGTAGAAGAGTAGTGCAATGCTTTACGCCATTTCAATTAAATTTGGTTTAAACAAATTCATTTAGTGGTATATAAAATGAACTCGGTAGACTGAATCGTACTTGCCATTTTTGTTTAAGATCTGCGCATTTCAAACACAGAGGTCCGTAGTCTGCTTTTTAATCAATTAGTTTATAGAGAAAAGCAACTTTATACAAATAGGTTTTGACAGAGACCGGAGCAGGAAATGCATTTGATTTATAAACGCGATTGCAGACTACCGGAAGTGTTATATGAAATTGATAAATATTGTAAACTTTGTCAAGCTATTGTGACTTTATTGTATGAGATCAGTGGAAAGTTGTATTTTAACCAATACACTATGTTCAAATAAATGAGAGAAACTCCTTGAGAACCCACTAAAGGACCCACAATTAAAAAGAGTTAAACGCTGGGTTACACGCCCCCCCCCCTCCTAACCACACTCCATGCACCAGATATTGATCCAGATGAGCCTTCAATAAGTAAACGATGCATCTATCAGTACAGGGTATAGAGCTGTTCTTCTGACACTTTTTCCCAAGTGTTTTACGAAGCTGAATTTATTTTTGAAAAATCTACATGGGCGGACGAGGTAAGGGTTAAAATGAGTGGAGAGGGGGTTCGGGAAGGGGTAAAAGAACAGGGAAAGAGCAGGATTTGGGGACAGGCGGAGCCACCAAAAGAAAAAAAAAAAGAAAAATCGCATTTTTCAGCATCAGAAATTACTTTAAACAAAACTGTCAGCAAATGAACATAAAACCCAGTACAGTCATGCATCGGTTCCGAGAATAGTGTCCCCTTGAGCAAGATCGGCTTGAAAGTCCGAAAAGCTAAACAATTGTTCACTTGATTGGCCAAGACAATCCTATTCCCCCAATCTTCGTCCACATAATGCCATCATTATAGGTTGATAAGCAATATTACAAAATAAGATGATATCTTTCAAGGTGGCACACGTCGCTTCACCCTTTTGGGCAATCCTCCTGCTGCAGAAACTAGGGACCCCTTGCAGGGATTCCTCCAACACTACCTTGGTACTAAACAGAGCACAGTAAACGAATTGTATGTGATGGCTCCAGATGGTGTTGCAATGCTGACCTAAAGCCCAACTGAAGCCATCGCTTTCTGCATTACCTTCTCTGCACTCTCCTTAATGAGCAAAGCAAAATGGAGACAAATACAAACATGACATTATCACTTGAGCAGGCACAACACCTTAAAGGTATTCAATTCACTTTGGGACTTGGGCATTCTATCCATTTTCTTGATGTATCCTTGGCCTGGATGAATGGAAACTTGAAATTGACAGAGTGAAACACCATTCCGCATGCGCTCCATTTATACCAACCACCGAGATTGGCACAGGTCGTTTCTGCGGTTCAAAAGATTATCATCAGATCCGAGTGATTGAAATGGTGACTCGCTTGTTGAGTTAGATTTGCTTTAAGCGGCATGCTTGCTAGCTCCATGTTCTTCAGCAGCGGCTCCAGCTTACTGGGAGATGGCTGATTTACTGAATTTTCATAACTGCACTTTTTACAATGCGCCAAGCTTTGTCCAAAGATTGAAGACGGTACCTGTAGTCTGCCCTTATTTTGGCTTTCCCTCTGTTGAGAGTTGGTGCATCACACACTGAACATTTTGCAGGGCGATGCGAACCTCAGATGACAGAGGACACGGGATGGGGTTATTTCAGAGGCTCTGGGGTGAAAAGGTACATGAAACATGGGGACATTCTTGGTTCCAGGTCATGCAAACTTGCAACCAAAGTTATTACTTATTTTTTTTAAACTGCATCAGTCCTCATAAGAAAGTAGAAAGTATAAAAGGTTCATGAGTCAATGTTACAACACAACCAAAATGCTATGGTTTTCACTCACCAGCTTACTCGTTTTGGGCGTTTCCGCTGGTTCTGTAAAACAGAAAAAGTTTTTCAATGTATTTAACACCAATATAATAAGCTTTACAATGTGCATGTGGGCTCGACATCAAGAGTAAATAGTAAGGACTACTTCTGAAAGTCAATCAGACACGAAGTGGTATGAGTGGGGTTATGTCAATAGATTGTGTCACCCAGCGAGTGTGGGCCATCACCCGACATTCAGGAATGTTCACTTGCACGTTAACAAGCAAAGTGACACAGACTGCAGAGAATCCCTTTAGATCTTATATAGTTTGCACACTGGGATGGATTAAGCACTCGAATGTAAGATGATCCCTTTTAGCAGTGTCTTGAAATGAAGAAAGTGGAGGAGCAGCCACATTCTTGGCTGGGAAGGACGATCCTTTAAGAAGAACTATCCTCCCTAATAGTATCTATTTCGGGTACATCTGTAATTACATCAGAAACTAGATAAAGACAGGCTACAGCAAGCACAGATAAGGCCAACAGCCATGGCTTCTGTGTTTTGAAAATGCATTTGTGTCGCAAGAAGATACTGGTGTCTTATGCATCCAAACTACCCAACCAGATTTGTGGAACTCAGGACGCCGAGGGAAAGGGGTTTGGTGCCAGGGCCAAGTTTTAAGAAGGCGTTTTGCCTGATGGACAGGTAAACATATTCTGTGTTTTTACTTCTAATTTGCCATTTTAAGATGGTTTGCCTGTAAACCCTGTGGTAACCAAAAGTGCGTGGATGTCTATCACAGCAAATGGGAGGGGAATGTGTTTTAATGGGAACATTCTATGGTCAGTCTTCTTGGCATATACAACTGAGCAGGATTACAGCAACTCTGCATGCATTTTGCTGCCACATTCTAGAGCGAGGATGCAAATCCACAGCATAGTGTGCGGGTAAGAGAATCATGGCAGTAGTGCATGCTTCTTTCAGTGGGAGATTAGTGCCGGCACTGTATAAAAACAGACAACAGTGTGCGCACAAGTGCGTAGCGGCACTGCAGCAACTGTGTCCGGATGGACTGCATCCATTGTAGGCGAGACTGCAGGCTGTACATTGAACAGCAAATGGAGACAGATTTAGCCCAAATATAGGCTAACATTTCAGTCAAGTGCATCAGGCATATCGCCAGTTTACTCCCATCCTATGTTGGAAGCCAGCCCGACAGGAGTCAACACGCAATGCATCTCTTCCCATCCTAGGATCCTGGTTTGGATAACTTTACGGCATTTTTCACTGGCTGCATACAGAAGAGAAGGTACTCACCTTTTTGACTGAAAGTAAAATGGTCTTTGTAAGCGACTTCAATTCAACACTACAGCTAAGTCAATGCCTAGTCTGGGATGCTGATGGAAGCCCTTATTGATGTATTTTTATGTTCAGTTTGTTTACTCTGGATGACAACCCTTATATAACACCCCTCTCAGATTCCCCCTGACCCTGCTGAGCCAAGAAGTAGGTTTGTTTTGCAAATTTAAAAAGTTTATATGAAAATTATACAATATATATCTATCACACTTTGATAGTAAATTAATATTTGATAGCACACTTGTGAGGATGATAGTGATCAACAATGGATAATGTTACAGTGGTACACTCTTTTTGATGGCTTAGAAGTGATATAGAGAGGATAAAGTAGCTGAGAATGCTTTTATGGCTTCAAGGACAATGCAATGATGAATGAAAATGCAGTACAGAAAATGAACTTGATATGACTTCAACAAAAGACAATGTAATCACTTTTCTTTGACAATTCACCCCCCCCTTTATGCAAGGTAAAGAGATGGAAGAAAAGCACACAGTTCTCAGGAATGCAATCAAATATAAGTCAGTTCCCACACACAGGCAATATACTTTGATGTGGTATGCAAAGAAGTGAAAAATATGCTAAAATTATTTTAATTCCCTCTAGAGGTTCAGGATGGGTGACAGCTACTTTGTATTAGTTCAGGATCACTTTAGCAATGCTCTATGAATGATTCTCAGGTTGCAAACGAATTTCAGCAAAGGAAAGCAAGGACAAATCTTTTTACACGTGGCTGAAATTAAGCAAAATGTCAAATCGCGGCAAATTTAGTCGCGTGCGTCGAGCGCAATTACGGAGGGAGTATGAGGAGTAGCAAGTCGGTTTAGAGCTTGTTGGAAAGTTCCGGAGATACGTCCGATTTAGTAAAGGTAGTTTTTCGGTTTTGAAATTTTAAAGCTCAGAATGACAGATGACAGTTTTGAGGTTTAAAGATGACAGAATGACACGATTCTAGGAAGCAGTTCTAAATAGGGTAAAATAGTTTGAATTAGATTATTTTAAACTAAGAGATTGGGTTTTGCACAGTTCTGGCGGTACTCACACTATATTTTGGACAGGAATGCCACTTTGCTACGGATCGGGTCAGGATTGGACTGCGGTTCCCTCGCCACGGACGGTGTCTGCCTGGTTCTGCTCACTTCTGGGTCAGCTCTGCTAGCGGCACTGCACAGCGGTCTGGATCTCTGGTTCTGACAAAAGTTCTTGGCAAAAATTCAAACAGCTCGCCCGCCTGTTGAATAGTTTGCAAATGATTTGGAGGCCTGCTGAAAAAGGATTCAGCTTGTGGATTCAGGCCTCTCTGCTACAAATTCTGGAGTTAATTTCTGGTCTCTGGAGATTGATGGATTTGAAGTCTGGATCTCTGGATGTGAAGTCTGAAGTCAAAATGCTCCGCAGAAAGTGAAAAAGAAAAGTCCTATCTGGCTTCCAGTGGCTCGTTTTATGTGTTTAGAAAGTGGGTGGGTCGGCTAATTCTGCATGCCCAACCCTCTCAACTTATCATTGGCCAGTTCCTCCTCTCTTCCTTGATTGGGGGAACTGGGTTGTGAGTCAGAGTGAGGAGGTAGGTTTATGGTCAGAGGATCCTCCCCTTGTCAAATTACACACAAATCTATTTCTGATCCAAATACATATTTATCTATGTACCATTTTTCTAATATTATTCGTCCAGTTAACATATTTTCTGTAGCACCAAACCACCCGATCCCTGTCTTTGTAAGATGTCGTGTCCACTTATGACAGAATTCTGCCCTTTTCATCCAGATCACGACCTCTAAACCTTTCCAGATTTTACACAAATGTGCACCAGGGGATATGGGTTTCAGATGATAAAGTGTCAGATTTTTAACATGCATACATTTGGAGTAGCAACCTTTTTTTCCGCTACTATCCCCAAGAACATACCACAGGGTCCTAACACCTCTTAAAAGGTGCACAGAAAAATCACAAGAATGATGATGTTATTTATATCATTTTTACAAGTCCGCACTATGAATTATACACCTTTTTAAAAATTATGCTCTGGCCCAAAGGGGTGTGGTTTTCCAAAGCACATGGTGGAATTTCTGGTTTATCTACTTCCCCCAAGCTCAGCTTGCTCACAGATGCAGTTCCCCTCCCAGTTTCTCCCAAGAGGAAGCCATTTTACGACCCCCCCCAATATAACATTTGCCTGAGTCCAGGACAGGGCTTTGTTCAGTTTCCTGCAGTCTGCAGGTACCACTCCCCTGATTCAATCAGAGAGGTGTCATCTCCTTTTGGCAGGGGCAGCAGGATGCAGCCAGGCCTGGGAACACAGCTGCTGAATTCCCTCTCCTGTCGGGGGTAGTTGTCATGCAGAATCCAGTTTCATTAAGCCAGGCTTCAGCTAAATGTCACTTTTGTTCCCAGTTTTTCTTCATTCAAATCAAACTCACAATTTTTACACATGCAGCTAGAATGCTGATTCTAAGTTCAAAACTATGACATTTAACAGTTGCAAACTATGTGACACTCAAAAGTAGGTCACTCATTTAATTTAAACATTTCGATTTTAGTGGTTTTAAATCCAATTTCAGTTAAGCTGCTGACATCCACAGCTCAGCCAGTTTTGTTATAAACATTGTTTTGGGCTCTTCATCTTTCCAGATTTTGTATGCACACAAAACTTCATTCTGCCAGATGTCTGCTGGTGTTCAGTTATATCCTGCAATGTTTGAAATAGGCATTTTGAGCTTGCATTCAGGGAAACAAAGGTGATTTTAAAGCGCCTTTTTAGCCAACCGGCACTGCTGTTTTTCCTTTGGCACACATTTCACTCATGGCACTCCTGGCCCATCATGCTTGCACTGGTGGGTGGCAGGTTAGGCAACCATTTTGGTGTGCGCACAAACTGCGGGGTTTTCCCGGATTCTGGCGCAACTGTGGGCTTTGCCTCCATCTTGGATTTTCTAAGCCCACGGCACCAAATGTTGCAGCTTAATAGTCCAAACGTGGGTCAGGACACCCAAAATCATAACAATTGTTCCACAAATATGTATAATGTGGGTCTGGGGTAAGTATATAGTAAGAAGCGTTAAGGAGGAAAGGGGAGACATTGGGGAGTCTCCCCCAGCATTTTGCAGCAAAAAAAGTTAGTTAAAAAAATAAAAATGGACCTTTTTACTTTCTATCAAAAAGATGCGTTGTTCTACGTCAGAACCGGAGAAGAATAGGTCTATCGGTAGACATCTCATACTTGTCCTTCCCAAAAATAGGTATGATCTCTGAAGCTATGCTACTTGCACCAATACCCCTGGGAACACTAACAGTGCAGGAGTAAAAGGCCACATACTGCTTTTTGGGGATGGGCAACGACCTTGATTGCTTCCCAGAGCAGCAGATTGGATCACTTGCAGGATTTCCTGAGGTGACAAGTGCAAGAAGGCAGGCAAAGAGTATGGGGCCGAGGAAGAGGAAGCAAAACTCGAACCAAGTACAGAGAGTCTCCACAGGTCCTATTTGATGGAATTCGTGGCCGGCAAGTGGCGTGAAAACCTCCCGCCTAGTAGGACAGCTTGTCCTTTTGAATACAGGTCCAAAAGTGTCCCATCATTTGTCCTAAAGCCATCACATCAGAAAACAAAACCTTGCCACGGTTACGATGCTGAAACTGTGAAGTTCATCCCTCACTCATGAATGAATGAATCTGCTACCTTGCTGCTCACATTGTTCGCATCCTTTTTTTAATTACATTTTAGACAAAAAAAGATAAAAGAAACCCTTCATAGCTTACAATCAACTTACCAACAATGGGTTACTCATTTTAATGGAGCAGATAAATACTACGGTCGCTATTCTAGAAACGTTCCACAGGTACCAGTGCAGTTATAACTGGGGCAAAACATGCCCCATATTGAAAAACAATACTCTTTCAATGTATTTATGCAACAGGGCACTAGGTTCTAGGACCTCAGAAACATTGTCCAAAACACATCAACATTTTTTATTTTTTACATTAGTGCCATTGTTGCCTTGATGCCAATTGTGCTTCAGTTCAAAGTTTCCATAATATTACCCTACAAGGTTTGACTGTGAAATGTATTATACTAAAATGGTTGTTTTAGTATAATGGAAGTAGCCTACTCAAAAGTCTCAGTGAAAGGTAAATTGTTTGTAGCGATAAAGTGAACGAACTGTAAAAGCGAAGTGATCAAAATTAACCCAGAGAGAAGGGGAGAGTAAAAGGTGAACGTTGAACTTGGTGCCTATGACAGAGAACCATCCAGACCAAGAGACACTGGGGCAAATAAAACAAGAGCGTGATTTAAAAAAGGTAAAGTCGGGAGAGCGCTAGGGGGCGCCTACCAGGATGGATGCGTGAAGACATCGCTCCGCTCTGAGCCATTGGGCATACTGAGTTTTGTTCTCCACCCTCCCGCAGCCTCGAGGGTGTCGTCTTGGGGTAAACCGAGGAATGCATTGAGCGAAGACTGAAGTGCAGACAGACCGGGAGCAGAGGCGTAGAGCTCCGACAAGGAGGTGAACACATGAATCTCATAGAGGACGCCCACATGTGAAGCCCCAGCACAACCCCATCCCATGCTGGCGACATTGAGTGCCCCTGCGGGTGAGGGAAGACAGTGCCAAGTGCCAGCACCAGATCTGGGGGTTGACTCGAGACGCTGTAGCGCCCCAGAGACAAAAGTGGATGCCGGGATCTGAAGCAGGACGCTACTGAGTAGTAACCAAGGGCCCTGAACCTACACACTGAGAAAGACACTGATCCAGTGTTGCACACGACGGTGGGGGAGAAGCACCCCAACCCCCGAGAGGACTAACTTGCGGCGGTAGCTGGGTCAGGGTGGAGTGAGGACCCACCTTGGGGTTGAAACCCAAGCACCCCCAACATACTCGAAGCAGAACGGACGGCCGTCGCCCATATCCAAGAGCGGGCCCCAGCAGGGGCCCCCATATGGACCCCAGACCATGGACAGACACACAATACC
Source organism: Ambystoma mexicanum (assembly GCF_040938575.1). NCBI lineage: Eukaryota > Metazoa > Chordata > Amphibia > Caudata > Ambystomatidae > Ambystoma > Ambystoma mexicanum. The sequence continues at coordinate 1,602,879,817 of NC_090937.1, forward strand.
AGGTGAAGATGCCCAGTCCTTGTCAGAACATGGAGAAAGTTAGACCGTGTCCTCCACACTCAATCACCCTCGGTCCCAAAAGGAAGGGGGCCACACCCAGACTGAGAACCAGGGATTTGCCCTGCAGAGGACACGAGGACAGTCCACAGCCAAAATGAGTCCCCCACAGGGGTTCTTTCACTGCAAAGCTTTCAGAGACGTTCAGGGATCACCCACGGGGTGATCCCCGCCCTTTCAAGGTCGCACGAGACGGCGACCGGAGAAAACACTCCTGCGTTGACCAGAGAAGACCTGAAGGACACAATTAATGAGATCAAAGCAATTAGAAGAGACATACAAGCATCTATCTGTGAACTCAAGGGCAGGATTGACAAATTGGGAGGACAAAATGGAGGGAACCACTCACAAATGGACGTCCTTGACATGAAATATGAAGCACGTCTAGCGGACCTCGAAATGAGGGAAGAAGAAACATTGTTGAAGCTGGACAGCTTAAAAAAAGAGAGAGACACGCAATAACTTAAGAATCCTCGGAGTAAGTGGGACGAAAGGTACAGGGCCTAATAATCCAATTGTTCATTCTCGAAGGGGGCAAGGAGGTGCAGCTGGAAAGGGCCCACAGAGGAGGAGGCAAAGGTGGCAAAGGCCCGAGGTCCATAGTGGTCCGCTTCCTTAAATACAGGGAGAAGATGGAAGTTCTTGAAAAAGCAAAGCGCCTGGGGAGCGTCCTTTTTGAAGGTGACATGATCAAGGTGTTTCAGGACCTCTCTGCCCTGACCCTGGTCCGCCGCATGGACTGCTTTCCCCTCATGCAATGGCTCACTGACAAGAACATCAGATACTGGTGGTCCTTTCCCTTTGCCTGGACATTAGATTGTGGAGAAGTGGACTACTGAGTAACCAGCAGTCAACAGGCACTTCAGGTGCTCCAAGTCATCAAAGGTGAAGAGGTGACTGGGGACCAAGAGGGAGCTGTGGCAGCGCCTTTGAAGCAATGGCAGGGGCCCAGCAGCCCAGCAGCCCACAGGTTACAAAGAGGATGCAGGGTGGCAGAAAATTCAAGAAGTTAAACACACCCTCCAATAAGGAGAACAGGGATATGAGATGAAGGACAGGAAGCCGTGACTGGTCGAAAAGGGGGTGACTAAAAGTGCTGAATCCCCGCCGGTTTCGGGGACCTTAGAAAATACTAGGATAACCATAGTGTCAATCTACTGCCCAAATGTTGTCCAAATGCAGTTCCTAAGAGAGGCAATGGGAGAGGTCCTGGAAAGTGAGGAAAGGTAGAATTCCTTCCAGAAAGAAGAAGCTGAAAGTGGGACTTCTTGGCAATGTCCCGTGTATGAGCGAGGAAGGAGAGAGAGGAGTTGAAGATGACTCCAAGGTTTCTGGCATCCGAAGAGGGATCAGGGGGAGACCCCATGGAAGAAGGCCAGAGTGATGAGAAGAAATAGGGTGCCGGGTTCCCAATACGGAGATCTCCCTTTCGCTGGCATTGAGGCAAAGATCATTAGAAGTACACCAGGCCTGGACGGCTGAGAGGCAGTCAGGGATCAAGGAGGGTGCAAGGCCATCTGTAGGAAGTTTGAAGAAGAGTTGTGTGTCGTCAGCATAGCACTGGAAGTTGGGGGAGAAGGGAGAAGGAGTAAATAAGTTGTGCCAGCAGAGTAAGGTAGATGTTAAAAAGCCAAGGCGAAAGAATTCACCCCTGGGGAACGCCGAAGAAGGCGGAGGAAGTAGCGGAGAAGAAAGTGCCCAGTATGACTTTGGAAGAGCGGTCAGTTAGGAAGGAGGTAAGCCAGTCCATTGCCCGCTCCAAGATACTAAGGCTATCATGGAGCCTTTTTAGGAGGATGGAATGGTTCACTGTGTCAAAAGCAGAAGAGAGATTAAGGAGGATGAGGACAGCTGTGAAGTTTGAATCAAGGGATGCAATCAGTTCTTCACGGGTGTTCAGAAGAGCAGTTTCCGTGCCTCTGGCTGCTCGGAATCCAGACTGATGGTCGTGAAGACCGCCAACAAATTCATTGTGGGAGTTATCACTTTAAAACTAACATTTATTGCCAGGAATTGTATGCGTCAAGTCAGAGCGAGGAAGGAGAAGACGGGCACACAGGTGGCATGATTGTTGGCAGGGGCTTTTATTAAATAAATGAGGGTTGGGAAAATACCTTCCTGTCCCTAATACTAATATTCTAAGGGGCCTGTCAGGCTAGTTCACATAAATAAGTCCACTGTTGTGTTAAAAACCTATTTCCAGCCCTCCCACTAATAACTCATACTAATGTGAAAGCAGGCTCTTCTTTTAGCCTCAAAGTTCTTTTCCAACTCGCAAAACAAAGTTCCAAAATGGTTCAACAAACTTCAAAAGGAAGGACAACCTTACTCCCCAGGTTGTCTCACCCTCTGAATGTCCAACGAGGGTCTTCCTTCTTTTTAGTGCTCTAAACGTGTCCACAAAACAGGGGGAAGGGGTCACTTCCCTTCCCCCTGGTTTTCTCTCCTGCCTCTTCCACGTGTTGATGGAATATCTTCCTTTTCTTGCCTTTGGATTTTGTTTTTTCCAAATTACTAGAGAGGGTGCTTCTCTTCCCCTAGTTTCTACTAAGTATATTTAGCAGTCAACATGGCTCTCATTCTCCCAGGTACCGTGACTATGAAGATTATGTTCTGTACAACCTTTCCAAGGGTAACGTCCCATTTCCTCTTGGTTTCACAGCCAACCTGGTACACAGTCCGGCAGGTACTGTGACTATGAAGAGTGCTTTGGCTCCCTCTACATATATGAGCGATTTCCAGGCTTTTACCTTTTCTGTGCTTCATTGTTGGTCTTCTCGCTTTGCTACTACTTTGTTGGTCACAGCCAGCCTAGTGCACCATCTTGCAGGTACTGTCACTATGAAGATTGCTTTGGCTCTCTCTTCCTATGGGTGCGTGTCCCAGACTCGCCATTTTTGACTCTTCACGCTCTGCTACTACTTCGCTGGTCACAGCCAACCTGGTACATTATCCTGCCAAGTACTGCAAATATAAAGATTGCTTTGGAGGCCTTAATTAGGTTTGTGGGTGCGGGTCCCAAACTCGCCTTCGTAATCCTTGCTTCTCTTACCCATCCTGCTCTCCCCGACCTCTCTGGAGAGCTTATCAGGGGTCTTTGGTTTATTTGCGGGCTCCCCTGCAGCTTCCAGGGTTTGCAGCTGCACTGCATGGACTCCAAGCTTCACGTCTCACATCTCGACTTCCCAACGTGCTCCAGACTCCCTGTCTGGCTGGGTGGGGGCTCAGGCTTCTGCTTTTCCAGGATGTTCATCTGCAACAAATGCCTTGGGAACGCCTCTAGCAGCGGATAAGCTTCCTGCTCCTTGTTCTGTTGTCCTGTCTCCTCTACTGCTCCCGCTTCTTCCTGGGAGGGCTCCCTCTTCACCAAGTCCTTCTTCCCTGTGTATGTTCTGATTTGATTTTCTTTACACAAGTTGACTTGTGCATTTGTACAGGTTTGGTGGAGTATTCCACATTACTCCACACTTCTTCCTCATCCCAGTACTATTGTCATCTCTGTAGTCAATGGAAGTGACATGGTCTATTCTGAAGGTGTACATAGAAGTGTTTGGGGTTATGTCCAGTGCAGGATAATAGGGTGAGCAAGGTTGAGGTGTAGGGTCATTAAAGCACTTTCTCCCAAGATGATATCCCTCGTCCCATAATGAGTTTCCCTTCCCATGAGATCCACCCACCGAGAACCACCCCCAGTGGGACTATCGGGTAGCAGACTCACCTCCCTGGCCTTATGGGAAGGGGTTTACCCCATGGCAGCAGTGACGACATCCTGGGATACGTCACACTCCTAAAGTGTACATTTTCGTATTGAAAGTGTACACTTATACCATCACTTTAAAACTGCTGTCAAAGTCAGCTGTTACTTGCCTTTGATCTGAATTTCTAGATGTTAATTGCGTATTGTACGAACTGTAAAATTCATACGCTCCGTTTACAGTTCGTATGACATGTGCACATTCATTCTGTGCATGCGTTATATAGAAATACACTTTCAATTCTTAATATCTCAAAACTGACAACTCAGTTCACCATTTCAAGCAACAGGGGGATTAAATTCAAAACCCTCTGCATTTTACACAAGGCCTTCTGAGGTCTGGGGCCGCAATACCTTCAACTCTCTCTTCCCAAATATCTTCCTTCTCGAGCTCTTCGTTCATCTGCCTCCAACTCCCTCAGGGTCAGTCGCTTCTCCAAAAAACGAGTTGGTGGCAGATCACTCTCTTCGGCAGGGGCCCCTCTCTGGAACAGCCGTCCTGCCTCCCTGAAACTCAAGGAGAACCATCTCTGGTTCCGGAAACACCTCAAAACTTTCCTCTTTGCTTCTGCTTTCTCTCCTCCCCTCCCTTGCTGAATTCCTGACTGAAATTGCACTGGTTACCTGGCCACCCTTTTCTGATCTCTGGCCCAGGCCCCGTCAACTTCCCACCTGCACTGCCTCCCTGGCAACCTCTGCACTTGGGGACTGTTTTCTGTATCCCTTCAGTCCCCTTTCCAGCACTTTGTCTGCACTGCCTTGCTCTTGCCACCATGCTGGCTGTTTTATGTGTTTTATTTATCTTATTTATTCCACTTCCCATGTACTGCACTTTCCCCTCTCCCTTCCCCCCTCCCCTCGCACTTTTCCTTTCCCCCCTTCCCATGCACCTACGCGATCTGAAGGACACCTAGGCTAGTAGGATCGTTGTCGGTCCTCCCTTTGTTCCCCCCCACTTGCCTTGTCGCGCCTTGAAACACTTGTGTATAGGCGTGTTATAAATGTCATATCATAACAACCTTAGCACCTGCAAAAATTAGGTTGAATTTCGTTTTTTCTTCCCTTTGGGAAAACCCCATGTTAAAAGCTGTTCAAAATACAATCGAAGTAAACATTCTTTAAACTATGAAGCGCTTAAAGGGGTAGTTCACTCAGAAATATTTTGCGTTAAAACGATTGCCCATATTAAAAAAATCTATTTTAAGATTATTTTTAAGCAAAAGCTCCCAGTAGAGGGCTTTTGCTTCATTGTTGCAGCGAGAGTAAAGCTTAACTTCATCGGATGAAACGGCTTCAGTTTAGGAAATGGATGCCCCTTAGTCGTTGAAAATCACAAATTTGGAGCTCAATTGCCGAATATTTTCCATGGATTACTGTTGAATATGTTCGGATTTCTTCATGCAAGCGTTCTAATGTTATTAAGAAATGTTATTTTCTGAAAGGTCAGAGACACTTCATCTTAACCTTAACTATGCCTTGAGCTAGCACAAAGGCATAATACACAAACGCACACACACACACATATTAGAGTACAATAGGATTACGGCTAGAGTACTGTACTATACTTTTGTAAACCTCTTGGCCAGCACCCTTTTCATGTTCCTCTTTCATAGAATACAGCTTAGATTTAAAGACTTTGGAAAAAGAGTATTTTGGGAGATTGAAAAACAAATTTAAAAAAAGAAAAAATAAAAATAAAAGAAATTAAATCTCTTGAACAATGCCTTATTGCGCGTGACCTTATTTGGATATACTGCACTTGCTTTTGGTGCATTGCAGCATCAGCATAAGTCTTCCAACAAATACCTTCAGCATCAGCCTCTCTGCTCCTCTCCACATACTTGTTTACCCAAAAGGAGAATGGCCCATTTCTGGACACAAAAAGTGATGCTTTCTCCAGCTTGTTTGCTCCACGTGCTGACCCCTTCTAGCCTCCCGTAAGCACGGTTCTCCCTCCTGGCTTTCTTTTACTGTTCTTTGCAGCTGGACAGCCCTTTGGCCTTCTGTATTTTTATGCCTGGTCCTGGTTAGTCCCTACTGAGCTGCTCCTTGTGTCAAGCCTTGCCCTCTGAGTGCTTGGGTTTTGGGTAGGGATCCTCTGCCGGACTCACACGTGCAGCCTCCCTCCTCTCTTCCCAAGAGCAACTGCCTTGTCCTCCCCTGCAGGCTCTTTACACCTGTGAGAGGTTAATTTGCTGCAGGTGTGTGGTCAGGGTTGGGCCTACCGGACCTTACCGGTCCTCATTAACAGGACAGCCTGTTGTCAAAATGGGAGTCTGTCCTCTGTGTCTTAAGTGTGTGGTTTCTCAGTACTCTTTATCCCATCAATACCTCTCTTCTTTGTCCCAGTGATTGCGCAAAAAAAGGGAGGTGGGAAGTTGGGAAGTCGGAGTATCCTATAAAACAGGATGGGGTAGGGGTGTTGAAAAGGGGGGAATACTGCATCTCACCAGCGTGTGTTCCACCCCCACTATCCGAGGACCCCTCACCCAGGTGATCCTCCGGCACTGGTCTACCACCAGGGACTGGTTCCAAAGGCACTGGGCGTGCCCCGCCCACCAGGGGAAGAAATCCCTGGGGACTAGACGGTGAGACACCCTCTTGTTTCTCACAGAACTGAAGAAGAGCACTAAGCAGGGATGTCCACTTTGACCAATGTTGTTTATCCTCACTTTGGAATAGCTTGCATTGTTTCGGAGATCAGAATATGCGGAAGCAGTTATTTTAAATGGACGGGGTGCAACACTTAATTTCTTTATATGCTGCTCTATGTCACACACCATGACTTTAATTTACAACACATTCTCAATGCGATAAAATAGGTTTGTAAATCGTTCGGGCATATGCATTAGTCTTCGCAATCATGTTTGTTCCCACTTGCCAGGGTGTCCGGTCTTCACTGAGGTCAATTACCCGACCTAGCTTTGAAATGGGAAACGGATGCTTTTAGTTAACTAGAGGTAATTGTGTTGCATGATTTCGAAGCTTCGCACAGACATAACACCAAAAGCGTTTTGGAAGGGACAGTGAAATCCATGGCGTTCTGGAGGCGGCTTCCTTGATCGAAGATGGTGCGCTCAGCGCTCTCCCGCGGTTACTGTATCATTTTGTGAATATACCGTACATCCCTAAAAAGTTTTTTAGCAAGTTAGATTCCATGGACTTTATCGGGCAGGGACAGGATTGCTCTGCATACTCCGCTAAGAGACTACAAGGATGGAGGGATTAGGCTACCCCACTTCGAATTGTACTATCTAGTGGGGAAGTTGCAGTTTGTAGTGGGCTGGTTGGTGGATGAACCTTCATTGGACAATATTCTATTACAACCTTCCAGGGAACTATACTTTTTGAAGAAAATACTGTGGGTGCACGAGACTCGATTTGCACACTTACCCCATTTCTTAATATTGGGCAAGACTTTGTGGCATAGCGCCTGGAAGCTAATGGGGATTGCGGATACTTATTCCCCTCACCGCCCCCTGGTAGCGCTATTAGACATGATGCCCGAAGAGTGGTTAGGAGGTATTGGGAGACCTGCGGGGTGGCAACAGTGGGAATATGTTGCTAGATGGTAAGGTGATGGATTTTGGATCCCTAGTACAGACTTTGGGTATGCATATAGGCCAATTATTACTACATGAAGGGTTGCTTGCAGCGTTTAGAAGTGGGTGGCCAGAATGTCGAGACTGCATAGAAAGCGAGCCAATCCTGGATGATATGCTTGATGTGTCTGAGGGAGGACACGTCGTCTCCAGAGTGTATTTATGTATTTATTTTTGAGCATCTGTTAGGCATTTATACAACAGAATTGTGTTTCAATGCGCCACAAGGCTAAATGGGAAGGGAACAGGGGAAATAACAATGGCAAGAACAATAAATACAGTCATGGTCCTACGAAGCCTTGTGGCATTCGGAAATGCAAGTGCAGTGAGCAGAAGTGCTGGAGATAGGGAGGGAGGAGAGGGGGAGCAGAGGAGTGGACAAGTGCTGGTGGAGAGACCGGGAGGGAAGTGCTAAGGGGAGCCAAGGAGGAGAACCTCTGGCTAAGTGCTAGTGCAGGCGTCTCTCAAGGATGGGATGCTGGGCCGCCAAGCAGGGGCCCACAAAGGCAGTGCATTGGGAAGAGGGGTGTGAGGATGAGTGCTGGTATCGGCTGGGAAGAAGGGCCAGGAATGGAACAAGTTACTTACCTGTAACTGTTGTTCTCCAGCATGGGTCTGGCATGGATTCACATGCTCATGAATATTCCCCGTCGTCAGGCTGGGAATCCTCGGTAAAGAAAAAAACCAGTATCAGTTTCGTTTCTGATCTGTCTTTCGTAGTAATAACCAATCACTGGTCTCTGCGTCATACTGACCACAGCCAATGAATGCCCTCTACCTAAGCACCGCCTCTGGCAGCCATCTTCAGATTTGGAAGCACGTGAAGTGGCAGTATGACCAAGTGAAGAGCCGAAGAGGGGTAGGCGGGAGGGTTCGCATGTGAATCCATGCCAGACCCATGCTGGAGAACAACAGTTACAGGTAAGTAACTTGTTCCTTCTCCAGCATGGGGTCTGGCATGGATTCACATGCTCATGAATAAAGAATACATAGCAGTACACACATGCACAACCACGGGAGGTGGCAAAGGCGCTACATTAAGCAGTACATCAAACTCAACATTAAGCATCTTACCTCCTCACCAGGCTCACCTCAGGCGAACAGGTTGCGCAGCACTGCTTGGCCGACCCTGGACTCCTCCCTGGAATCCCGATCGACGCAGTAGAATTTCGTGAAGGTGTGCGTCGACCTCCACGTAGCAGCCCTGCATATGTCCAGCAGGGGCACACCAGAAAGGAACGCCGTGGTAGCTGCGATCGCTCTGGTGGAATGGGCTCTCGGACGGCCAGGCAGCGGTCGGTTTGCCAACCGATGACAGTACATGATACAGCCGGAGAGCCATCTGGAAATGGAAGCCTTCGAGAGAGCCTTCCCCTGATTGACAGGTCCAAAGTTCACAAAGAGTTGTGACGTCTTCCGAAAACACTTTGTGCGGTCCACGTAGAACTTCAGCGCTCTAGCCACATCCAGCGAGTGCAAAGTCCTCTCAGCCGGCGACGAAGGCGACGGGAAGAACACAGGCAACACCAAGGGTTCGTTGAGATGGAAGTCCGACGGTACCTTGGGCATGAAGAAGGGGTGCGTCCTGAGCACCACCCTCGTGTCGTGGAAAGTCAAGTACGGGGCCTTGCAGGAAAGGGCCTGGATCTCTCCCACCCGTCCTGCGGAGGTGATGGCCACAAGAAACGCTGTTTTCCACGACAGAAACTTCAACGGGGCCGAGTGCAGAGGCTCGAACGGAGGTCCCATGAGCTTGGTCAGCACCACGTTGAGCTCCCACGCCGGGGCCGGAGCCTTCACCGGCGGGAACGATCTGAACAGTCCCTTCATGAACTCTTTCACCAGACGATGAGACCACAAGGACGTCCGGCCCGTGGTTCTGGTGTATCGGGAGATCGCAGCAAGATGAATCTTGATGGACGCGTGTGCCAGTCCAGCTTTGGCCAGCGTCAGCAGGTACGGCAGTACCTGGGGAGCCGTAATCCGTAGAGTGTTAATCTTCTGTGCGTGGCACCAGACAGAGAACCTCTTCCATTTGTCCGTAGCATTTAAGAGTCGAGGACGCCCTGGCCTTTGCAAGAACCACTCTGCAGTCGGCCGGTATGTCGTATCCTCCAAACTCTAGCGCTGCAGGAGCCAGGCCTGCAAGTTCAGCGATTTCGGGTCGTGGTGGAGGATGGCGCCTCCTTTCCTGGAGAGTAGATCCGCGTCCACCGGCAGCTTGATTGGCGGGGACGCTGACAAGTCCAGAAGGTCCGGGAACCAAATCTGCCTCGGCCACGCAGGTGCGACGAGGATCATCCTGCACCGTGACCTCTTGAGCTGGTTGACGAGCCGGGTTAGCAGTGGCAAAGGAGGGAACGCGTAGAGGAACAGGCCCTCCCAGGGGAACGAGAAAGCATCGCCCATGCTCCTCGCCAGGGGAAACCTGCTGGCGAACCTCCGGCACTTGGAGTTCGTCACCGTCGCGAACAGGTCGATCTGGGGTGTGCCCCACCGTCGGAAGAGGCGATCCACTAGATCCTGCCGTAGTTCCCACTCGTGGCACGAGCGCAGCTCCCTGCTGAGTGAGTCGGCGATGGTGTTTTTTATCCCTGCCAGATGAAACTGCACCAGAAACATCCTTTGGGCGACGGCCCAATGCCACAGGTCCTGCGCCTCCTTGGACAGTGCTGGGGACCTGGTTCCGCCCTGTTGTCTGATATAAAACATGGTGGTGGTGTTGTCGGTGAAGATCCTCACCACCTTGCCCTTGAGGGACGGAAGGAAGGACCAGAGGGCCCAGAACACTGCACGGAGCTCCAGGACGTTGATATGGAGGGACTTCTCCGTCGGGAGCCAAAGGCCTCTCGCGTGCAGATTTTCGGTGTGCGCTCCCCACCCTTCCAGGGAGGCATCCGTGGTCACTGTCTCCTGGTGGTCTGGAAGTCCATGCCCGGCGTCAGATGCGCGCGGTTGCCCCACCACCGGACCGCTCGGCGGAAACTCTCGTCGAGTGTGATCCTCTCCTCGAAGCCGCCCGTCGTTTGGATCCAGCGCGCGTCCAGGAACTCCTGCAACGGGCGCATCCGGAGCCTGCACATGGGAATGAGGTAGATGCAAGAAGACATCATTCCGAGGAGGGACTTGATGGACCTCACCTTGGCCGCGTCGGAAACCAACATCCGCTGTACCTTGCCCAGGATGGACCTGGTCCTTTCCTCCGACGGGGAGGCCAGAAGGGACACTGTGTCGAGCTTCGCTCCCAGAAACAGTGCGTTTTGCGCGGGTACCAGGTGGGACTTGGCGTAGTTCACGGAGAATCCCAGGTCCGTGAGAAGTTGGACGGTCCTTGCCGTGTGCTCCACGGCGAGCTCCCTCGTCTTGGCTCGGATGAGCCAGTCGTCCAGGTAGGGGTAGCCGCCACCGGTGCAAGGCACTTGGTGAATACCCTGGGTGCCGACCGTAGTCCGAAGGGGAGGGCTTTGAACTGGTAGTGACGCCCTTGGACCACAAACCTGAGGAATTTTCGGTGCCCCTTTAGGATGGGAATATGGAAGTAGGCATCCTCCAAATCCAACGACGACAGGAAGTCTCCTTCCTCCAGCTGACCCAGGACGTGCTGGAGGGTGACCATCCGGAACTTCTGCGCCTTGATGAACTTGTTCAGACGTCGCAGGTCTAGGATGGGGCGCCATCCTCCCGTCTTCTTCTTCACGAGGAAGTATCTCGAGTAAACTCCGGAGCCCCGAAGCCTCTTTGGGACGAGTTCGATGGCGCCCTTCCTGAGCATCGCCTTTACCTCCAGGAGAAGCTGAGGGACGTGAAGCTCTTTCCTGGCCACGGGGGGGACGCGCGGGCACCTTCTTTGAAACTCGAGCGCGTGGCCCCGGGCTAAGGCGTCCAGCACCCAACGGTCGGTGGAGATGGACTCCCACACGCTGACGAAGCTCGCCAGCCGGCCTCCCACCGGGGTGCTTCGGTGGGGGCCCGACCCCACGGCCGGTTCAATCCTGTTTCGACGAGGCTTTGCCGCCTTGACCTCCTTGGCGACGACGGCAGGGTCCGCCAGTCTTGCCTCGTCCTCTGTAGGCCTCCTGAGACGACGAGCGGGCCGCTTGACGGTAGGTGGAGAAACCGCCGCCGGAACCTTTGGAGGCGCCCTTGCCTCCGCTGCTCCGAAAGGGCGTCCGCCGTTGCTGCAGAACCCCAAGGGCCCGGGCCGTCTCAGTGTCCGCTTTAATGGCCTGAAGGGAATCGTCCACTGTTTTCCCAAACAGGTTGTTCCCATCGAACGGCATATCCAGGACTCTGGTCTGTACGTCTTGACGGAAGTCCGTAGCCTTGAGCCATCCACGCCGCCTAAGGCACACGCCGTTGCCCAACTGGCGAAACCCAGTGTCGGCGATGTCCGTCGCAATAGTGATGGCGTGGTCCGACGCCACCTCACCTTCCTGTAGGATCTCCAGGGCATCCGCCCTCTTGTCGTCCGGTAGGAAGTCCAGCAGGGGAGCCAGTTTGTACCATAGCTCGCTGTCGTAGCGGGCCACGATAGCCAAGGCGTTGGCCGCTTTAATCGTCGTCGCTGCAGACGAGATGACCCTGCGTCCCATAGCGTCCAATTTCTTTCCCTCGCCGTCCGGTGCGGAAGTCGATGTGGAGGCCGCACCCCCCCCCGCTTTCTTCCTGGCCGCCGCGGAGACGACGGAGTCCGGGGTAGGCAGCGCCCGGAGGCACAGGGGGGCCGCATCCGGGACCCGGTACTTCTTCTCGTACCGGTCTCTTCTAGCTGGCGTCGTGGAAGGGTTCTTGGAGGAGGGCGAGGCCCTCATCCCAAATGTCGTCCAGTAGAGGCACCGCGAGGACAGTCTTCCTCTTGGCCTCGCGCCGTTGATAAAGGAATCCTTCCTTTTTCTTCTCCTCAGGGCAGAGTTGGAAAAGCTCGGATGCCCTGGCGATCATGGAGTGGAACGATCCAATCTCGTCGGGCGGAGAAGCCCTGGTGGGAGGTGACGACGGTAGATCCTCGTCGTATACCTCGTCGTCCGTACCCGTCGCTGCCGTGTCAGTCCCCGTATCATCCCCTCAGGTGGATGGGGAGGAGGGCTGGACGGGGCGCGACGGCTGAAAAGGAGGTGGAGGGTGAATCCTTCTTTTCTTGGGCGGGGGAACATCAGAAGGTCCCGGTTCAGGATCCCCCGACGGGAGAGGTTCCTCCGTCGGCAACGGTAGTCTCGTCCTTATCTCTGAACATAAGGACTGTATAGCCAACAAAATGGCCGCCGAGTTGTCTTGCGGCGCTGGCAGAGGGGAATCCGACGGGCGATCAGGGGCCCCGTCGGCACCCTCGACGATGTCGTCGTCACCTGCGTCGGGATCCATCCCGACGGGCCGGTCTTCTTCCACGCCAAGGCCGTGGCTCAAGACCTCAATCAGCTCTTCCTCCGAGGTTGAGGCCGAATCTACGACGACGCCCTGCCCCCCCTTTTTCTTCCCCGCCGGGGATTTCACGGGGGTCCCATCGATGGGCACAAAAGAGGACTCCCTCCGAGGTGGCAGGGAGACTCTGAGCCCCGAGGTCGCCACCACTGGTGTAGCCTCCACAGGCTGAGCCAGGGCCGCCGCGACAGTATCGATAGAGGGCTTGGCCGGATGGATTAAGGCCTTCACCACCTTAGGTGCACTCACCGCCTTATCCTTGAGGGGGGGGGACACTGCCTCGCTCTCCCTCCGATGGGGCCTTCGAGCTCGACCGGGGCCTCTCCAGGAGCTTCGCCGGGTGCTCGCCCTTCCTCTTACCCGACCCAGAGCGTTGGCTCGTGGCTGAAGGTGCCGGGGAGGGTGCGCCCTGCCTGGCGCCCGTAGAGCCCGACCGTTCGGCGCTCCCGGTGCCAGCGGACTCGCGGTGCTTGGCCTTGTGTTGGACCCCCGTCGCCGGGGCGTCCTCAAAGGTCTTAGAAGACCACTCGGATTTCTTCCTCTTCTTCTCGCCCGACGGGCTCTTCCCTTCCAGCCAGTTGGCGAGACGTTGATGGCGGTCCTTCATGGTCCGCTCCGACATATTGCCGCAAAACGCGCAGTCCTTCTCCACGTGCGTTTTGTCCTCATGTAAGCAGTAGAGACAAAAGGAGTGTTCGTCCTCCTTAAAGACGTTCTGCAGCTGGCATCCAGGGCAGATCCTGAACAGCTTTCCGGGCGTCGAGCTTCCCTTCTCCTGGGCCATGTCCAGGCCTGAGAAGCTTCTGGAGTCCTCCAAAAGCGTAGCTCGACGAAATCTTCACCCTTGAGGGGCGCAGACGAATCCGACACGGGTCCCCGTTGATCGGATGGAGAGTCGGTGGAGCTTGAGGCTCTTTTGACCGAAAAAACGAAGTTTTTGAGAAAAAACGTGAAAAAATAGCACTAACGCTCGAGAGCAATAGCACGAGGATCCCAACACATGAACGTGCGGTAAAAATCTGAAGATGGCTGCCAGAGGCGGTGCTTAGGTAGAGGGCAGTCATTGGCTGTGGTCAATATGACGCAGAGACCAGTGATTGGTTATTACTACGAAAGACAGATCAGAAACGAAACTGATACTGGTTTTTTTCTTTACCGAGGATTCCCAGCCTGACGACGGGGAATATTCATGAGCATGTGAATCCATGCCAGACCCCATGCTGGAGAACCTGTGAAATTCATGAGGATCAGGCCACAGAGGTATTTGGGCGATAAACTGGGAAGGGAAAGAGATAGAGCAGGGAGGCTGTTCCAGAAGGGAGGTGCCAGCCGAGGAGAGAGGATGGACCCCCCTCTCTGCTTGGAGAAGCGATCGACAGTCGAAGAGTTGGAGCTAGAGGAGCGTAGAGCTCTAGCAGGGGAGTATTTAGGGAGGGAAAGTTGGAGATGGCGTGATCCCAGGCCCAGAATGTGTTGTGGTTTATGCAGAGGATATTGAATATGATCCTTGCAGCCACTGGAGAGATTTTATGGCTGGAGAGATAGGGTCCCTGGGCTAGAGGCCAAGGATATGATATGATAGTTTATTTATTTAGGGCCTACATACAATATGTTTCAAAGCGCTTCAAGGCAAGGGAGGGAACAAGGGAAAAAAATGACATTCTTACAGGCCATGAACGGTAAGGATGTGAAATCAACTATCGCACTAGGTCTGACGATATTTCAGATAGTGCAATGTCGTCAGACCTAGTGCGATAGTTGATTTCACATCCAGACAGGCGACTACGGAACTAGGGCTGACAACATTTCTGGCAGAGCCGGTGATGACAAAAAAGGTGAGGGGGAGGGGTGCAGAAAGGCAGGGGAGGAACAAAACAAGCGACTATCGTACTAGGCCTGACATTTCCGATAGTGCTGGGCGGGTGCAAATAAGGGGAGGGGGAGGAGACAGACGAAGTTGCTATTATATTAGATCCAGGGACAATTCTGATAGAGTAAGTGCATACAAGAAAGTAAGGAGAGGAGATAGGAAAAGGGAGAAAGGGAGCGGAGGAGGAGAGAACAGAGTAAGCAGTCAAAAAGATTGGAGAAGCAAGAGGTGAGAGCGGATACAATTGCAGAAGTCAGTAACACATAATGTTGCAAGCCAGGATACAAGATGAAGATGGAAACAGCATGATTCAGGGCCACCATGAGTACAAGATGCAAAGGAAGTCCAGCTTGAGAGTTGAGAAAGGGTGACACACTGTGAATCAATGAAGTACATAAAAGTCAAATCCAGCATTGGCCATAAAACGGTGATGGTGAAACCAGAATGTACCAGGACAGACTGCTGCTGAAGTAGGCTGGAGGGGGAAGGGAGGAGCAGGATAGAAGAATCAAGAAACAGGCAACACCTGTGTGCGTGAAGGGGGAGGCACAAGGAAACATCACGGGGGTACCAGAGAGGGTGGGGATTGCCTGTGGGGACAGAAGGGTAACACATGTTGGTGCATGCATACCTGCTGTCTGAGCAGGGGGTCGGGCCCTGGGTCCGCCACGTCCGAACCGGTCCAAACAGGAATTGCCATTTTCTTTGTCTGCCCTTCGCTTCAGACACCCGGGCGAGAGACACCTTGATCTAAGAGTTAAGAGCAGGAAGGAAGAGGCAGTGCTAGGAAGGTGGGTGGTGCTTAGGCCAGGTGACTTAGATCCACTTGCATCTGCTCCCCCTCTGCAAAGGAAACGAGGCTGGAGGGCTCCGTAAGTAGGGAAAAAGCGTGTCAACCAAGAAGGCACTAGGTGGGAGGGGCTTGCTCGGTGGGGATAATTCTTGCAGCCCTATTCTAGATTAGCTGGAGGGGGCGTTGGGAGGAAAGAGGGAGATTGAGAAAGAGGCTGTTTCAGTAGTCCAGCCTGGAGAGGACCAGCGCTCTGGAGACATTGAACTTCGGTAAGAAGGTGAGGAAAGGAAGAATGCCTCTGAGGAGGTAGAGCTTGAAGAGGGACTTCTTAGTAAGGGCCATGATGTGATGGGTGAATGAGAGCGGAATCATAGATAACCCCGAGGTTTTTGGCTTCACAGGATGGTGGGGGTAGAGGGTTGCCAGAGGGTAGGAGTTGCTTTCAGACAAATTGACTCAATTTGTTTTGAAGGAGCGTGCACAACGGGAAGAAGACCTGCGGAGGTCCTTAACGGAGGAGGAATGGGCTTGGATCCTGCTTTACACTAAACTGTTCTCTCGTCACACACAGCGTATACTTAAACTGCATAAAATATTGCAGTTCCACGGAGCAAGCGAGCAGGCCTGCCCCAGATGCATGAATGATGAGGCAGACATCATGCACATATTTTTGTTTTGTTCGGTGGTTCAGGCATTCTGGTCAGCTATTGCAGACAGAGTAACCAAAGGTGGCACAGAGGCATGCCTGGCTCCCAGATGCCTGTCTACTGGGGATGGTCCTTCGAGCGGAAAAAGTATGTCCCACCTTTCCAGGATGAAAGACCTGATTTGTGTGCTTGCGAAACGCAGGATGATATGGCATGGATGGCAAAAGAGGGGTCCAGTGTGAACGCCTGTTGGGGTGATTTGCAGAGATGGGCTATCTCTGTCTGGTATAGGGCTGTGTACAGAGGCACGCAGGAGGCGAGTGCCGATGTGAATGCATGGAACGCCTTGACGCAGGCAATGTTTGCTCCCTCAGATGACATGCCGCCATAGACCATTAATAATGAACAGTAGGTTTCTGGAACCTTTAGTGGACATAGCGGCTGATCTGGTACCCTGGAACACGCAATGTTTAGAATGATAGGGGGAACGCAGGACTAGAACTGTACAAGCAGGAGATTGTGTATGTTTTTCTTACGTTATTTTGTTTTTGTGTTTTTATTGTTTGTATTGTTTTTTGACCTTATGTAGACTGGATGTTCCATTGACTGTAAGAAAATGTTATACTGTATGGACATCGGTTGTCTTTGTTATATGTTGGAACAGACAAAAAACGATAAAAATAAGATCGGTGTCCATCATTCACTATTTGCTCAAGAGATGCTTGTGTGGAGGAAGTCGACATAGAAGACAACTTGCCATATTGAGAGGTTATCACCACTGACAGAAGTGGCTGTGGATGGTTAGGGAGTTTAGGAGCATCTGTAGTAACCTGCCAATATCAGCTTCTACTTTTTTGTGGCCTGTCGAGATCAAAGCTTTTCCCAAGCTTTTTGGCTGTCAGTATGTGCCCGATGACCCAAATGATTGAAGTGCCAATACATCTGAGAGTACTCATCCGAGTTTCAGCTGATAGAGGGATGTACGGTTAATTGGAGATGCAAGCCATAATCTGGCCGACAAATGGATGTCGTCCACTTCATTACGGTCTGAATCTTCTTGGTGCTTGCGGGACTGAGTTGGATTTTTTGTGGCAGAGCCAAAATCCATCATCTGTGGATTTCATCTCAATCATGAATAGAGAAGTAAAATAAAAACATCTGCCCTTGCACGTCTGCCACTGGGTCTGAGTGGTAGATGGAACGGATAGGAGTACGAGCGCGACAACACCTAGGACCTGCCTTCATCTCAAACTGCATTGAGCAGCATGGTAACCAGCTCTGCAGCACGGATGGATGTCATGTTCTGTGTCTCTGCAACGTGCTTCATAGGGAATGCAAGGGAAACCAAGAGCCCTTTTGCACAGGTTTTCCAGAACCCCCAGGAATGACACTGGCAGTGATGCACTCTGCAGGGTTTGGACCTTTTCAGGATGAACCTCAGGTAGTGCTCTAATATACAGGTGTTCTCTGAGGCCTAGACCCGGTAAAGGAGCTAATGAGCAGGTGCTGTTATAACCAGCCCGCCCATTCACAGGCATGCGCCTGGTAGAAGAGCTCTTATGCTCTTTGGCACATGTGCGGGTGAAAAAAGCCCCATGAGCCTCGGGGTTGGGTTTCCTCAGTGTGGCTGGAAAACTTCACCCAAAGGATGGTGTAGTGACAGCGCTAAGAAATCCCTGGTAAAGAGTCCCGGCTGAGGTGGTGCTCTGGAAAACAAAGGCATAATCACCCGCTGTGCTCATTTCATTTTCTATCTGGCGTGCTCTCGGTGGAATTTGGGAATAATCTCCTTCTAGTGCTGTGAGCAGTTTTTTTAGAGCCCTTGGCGTAAGTACATCACAAGCGACATTCACCCATACTGGTTGTCAGGCTTAAGGCTCTTCAGACAGCAAGTGGTTGAGCGTCAAAAAGTGAAAAGCTATTTTTACAGGTCGCACACCTGGAGAAACTGGCAGAAAGTGAAACATATTAGTGAGAGTAGTTCAGGAGTGGGGTGGAAGTAGTAAAATCAAATTGAAGAGACACTGTAAAAAGCATCAGGGAAAGCATGCAAAAAAGAAATGTTACACTGAGTGCAAATATTTCATTCGAGGCCCACAGCTGCAGCTACGTGTTCAAATTTAAAATGGAAAGCACTCGTGTTGTAAATGGCTCCATTCCTGCCCCCTATGGTAGAGGTACGCTCATGCAGTATGAATGATAGGGGGAGGGACGTAGGAGAATAATGTCTCTTGTGGTTGCCAGATGCCATGTGTCCATCAACCCCATAATGTGACATTTATGCAGGCTTGCTTCTTCTCTTCCTGGCTTGAGGGAATCTAAAATAATGCAATCCAGGTGTTGATTGGGGATTATATTTAAATCGTCCAAAAGGATTTTATAATCTGTGAAATCAGCGTGATCTGGATTTCAGAGCGAGTGTCCTCTAGAGTTGCATGTTTTTTTATCGTTTTATTTTTTTAGTAAGCATTTGGTTTTACAATTCAAAACCTTAAGTTTATACAGAAGAATTAAAAGAATCAGTAAACAAGACAAAGAAAGGAAATAAAGCTATCAATATCACATCACCTGCCTACTTTAAGACATTTCTTTATAGTTCGTATGAAAACAAAACCTGAAAATTCAGACCTTCACAGGCGATCGAAAGGATAGGTTGAGGATGATTAAACCCAATCTTTGTTTCATTTCAGGAGATAGGTTTCATAACTTATAGGCATATTACAGTTCAAGATATTAGTTTCATGTCTTGGTGGGCTTGTCAGCCTTGTCTATATTTATAAAAATGTCCCTAAAAAAACCAAGCACGTATAACACCAATGCAGTGATTCCACCTTCTAAAATCTCAGACCACCAGTGATCCGATGTTCTTGTTAAAAATTTCCCCAAGAACCTGCCCATACATCTCTTTCTCTTTATATTAAGACCCGGGCATATCGTAATCAAAATGTTGCAAGGTCTCCTTTTCCTCGTCACACCACCTACAGGTAAGGTCCCTCAAGATCTTAAAGGAGAGTTCCGGGACTTTTTTTTTATTGTCCCTACGGGTCGGCCATGTGTTTGTAAGCATAAATCGGTAGATCGTAGGAAACTTTCCTATGGACCTTACCCGACTTTTCGCCCCTTATCGCACTCGAAATCAGCCTCCATTTTGTGATAATCCTATCATTCCGCCGCATCGACCTGGCTCACCTGCCTTTGCGGCACTAAATCAAATCCCCCGCCCCTGAAACAGACTTTATCAAAACATTCATATTCCCCGCCTCTATCCGTGACGTGACTGTGCTGCGTAGGCAAACGCGCCCAGGCGTCTTCTACGCGACTCCACACAGACCCCGGAAATCAACACAGATCAGCTCACAATACAGCGCACCACAATTCGGAATATGAAACTGTACTTTGAAATCAAACCGCAAGATTGTAAATGTGGTAAAGTACATTTATTTGACATCAAATGTTTAGAGAATATTCAGCGATTTGCATTTTTATTTGCTCATGTTCCAAAAAGTTCGTATTGAGGAACGCGATGGTCCTTTGCTGTACACAGGGTCTTAGAGCATCTCACAATACAGCACCACAATTCGGAATGTGAAACCGTGGTTTAAAAGCAAACGGCAAGATTGTACATTTGGCAAAGTACGTTTATTGGACATCAAATGTTTAGAGAATATTCAGCGATTTGCATTTTTCTTTGCTCTCGATCCAAATTAGTTCGTCTTGAGGGAAGCGATGTTCGTGTGCAGTACACAGGGTGTTGGTTTACGATAAAAATAAGCTCTTCTGTCGCACTGATAATCGCATGGCTGTTCCAACAACGAGGCGCTAGGCCACCACAATGGTAGGTATGTTGCATCTAACCGTTAGTACCGCGTAAGGGCATACTTGTACTTGGCGATCGTCCCATAAAATGGTCAGGGTGGTAACGTTGTTCACGCGGAGAAGCAACTGGCGGCTGTAGAAGCCGTCCGCCGGTGTCTGGTACTCGTGACACAGACAGTAGTGAATGATGTACCTAAAAACATAAAAAATGAAATTAGTCTCACCATCAGATCCTTATTAAAATTATTCATTTCATAGCGAGGACAGCGCTACTGGGTGTACACAAGTGTTTAAAGGCGTGGCGAGGCATGGAGGGGGGGGGGAGTGCAGGTGGAGAGTGGAAGGGCCCAGGACTGAGGTCGCAGACAGTGGACCAGTTGTAGCAGGGGAGAGGGAGAGAGAAAGCAGAAGCAAAGAGGAAGGTTTTGAGGTGCTTCAGTAAAAGCAGATGTTTCTCCTCAAGATAGTGCGCGGTAGAAAACAATATGCCACATAGAACGAACAAGTACAACTGAACCCGTCTTTAAAGCCACTGTATAGTAATGAAATTGCGGTATAAACTCATCAAAAGTTACTTACATTATATTTGCATTTTCCATTGTGTCTCTGTGTAGGGCAGACCCGAAACACCACTCCTTCTTTGCCGACGTTACTTCTTCTAATGAACGTGGCTCATCGTTTCGTTTCTGAAATTTTATTCATTATCTTTTCTTAGTCTTTCAGGATGGTCCCGGCCTGTCAAGGTCAAATCACAATAGAACCTTATATTGGGTCGTGGGCCGTTCCGCCACCCGAGCAAAACATCAAAGCAGCTGACCTTCACTTTGAGCGAGCACACATTTCTAGTTAGCTGCAGTTAGTTTTAGGGACATCTTGTCTGCGTGCCTTTTTTTTTATTGTCCCTATGGGTCGGCCATGTTTTTGCAATACGGAAACATTCTATAATTTTTGTAAAAATGATTTATATTACTGTTTGGTTTAATTGCAATGGGCCTGCAACATGAGGAGACTCGAGAGAACAGACAATCAAATTACAATCATTTAAACCGTGATGTGTATTTCTCAATGAGCTCTGCTTTAGGTGGACATGGAACAGAGGCAATGTTGGGTGGCAATGCAGTTGTCCCCTGCATAGGTTCGTTCACCACTCCATGTATGTGCCTATCGAGGACATCTACGATAAGTCTCTCAATAAACTCATATTGCATATCCTCAAACACTGGTTTGATCACCCATTGTTTACTTCTTTTAGTGAAGGCCTTATTGTAGCGAAGCGTCCCTAAAGTTCCGGTCGTCCTACTTTGTTGACGGCCAACATTATGGTTATGTGCCAAGACCGCTAAAAGAGTCCGATTTATCATGCCTTCCATGCCAAAATGCAATCTTTTGGGCCTGTACTTGAGGCACATATTGTGGAACACCTCCAAATCTCCTGTGTGGCAGAATTCCGTGAGTCCCCTCAAAGCTTTTGTTATAGTTTTATCAAATACAATCTTTTCAATGGCTTTGTGAGTGGGTGATGAAGGAATCAACCACTTCTTCTTCCGTGCCTCCTCTGTGGACAAATGGCCATGTTCACATTTGTGGAAATGCTCATTTGTCGACCATCGATGTACGTTGCTACAGTGCAACATTACTGACCGCCATTTTTCCAGTAGAATTTCCAACGACCCTTCACATGTTTTTGAGCTCCACCAAAGATGGTTGCTGATTGACTTGGACCACTGTGAAATACCTTGCAATTCTTTTTTTTTACCTGCAGCAGACAATTTTTTATTGATTGATTTTGCAAGATGCCAAACGTCAAATTGGTGATTTATATTTTTGTACTGTTCTCTCATTGTCTTGGCAATTGAAACGTGTCTGTCCGTGGCTATCAGGTCGATCACCATTCCCCGCGATTGTAGTTCTTGCAATGATGCTACAAAGCCAACTTTCTCCATGGCCACTGAGGATGTACTTTGTGACACCTGCACGACCACCGAACTCACAATTTTCTTACTTTCCATGTCCTGAAAGTGGTAGGTGCAGTACTTGGCTGAAAATCCTGGGCTGTCGCACTGTCCATCACCGGCTAGCCTGAAGCGTTTGCCCGCGAATGTACTTTCCATTGACATTTTTTCCATTCTCCAAGCTTCGCTGATGGCTGGAAATAGATAATCGGTTTGGTATTTGTAGAACTGACTTTTCGCAATGAAATGGATTCCCACAAACTGAAAGAAATACTGTAACTTTTTAAAACTTGAACCACTAAAAAGTGCGGCCGCTGCACAAAGTAGATTGCCTGCTGGCAGTTGCCCCAGCATGGGTTGTGCAGACCATGCGAACGGATGATATTGTGTACAGGTGGCATGTATTTTAAGGTTAGTGCCTCGAATTGCACGAGTCACATTAATCAATGGCTCCCCACATACTTCCCCACCAACCGAATGCCCACATTTCATCATCATAATAATATCCATCAAACAGCTATCGAATACAATGAATTTGGCCTCTTTCCTTATACTTTCACTCTGCATCCCAGCTGGTTCGGCCTGTAACGTTGAGGACATGTCACTCGCATGAAAGGTACAATCTCTGATATCGTCTTCCGCTATGCTGAGTGATATTGATGGTGTTTCATTGTCGTCCACGTCATTCTCTTCCATTGCAACATCTGTTCCTTGTCCGGAGATGGGAGAAAAAAACAATGTCTTCAACTTTCGCGCGCTCTTATTTTTTGCGGGTGTGGATTCTGTGAATTGATCTCCGACTGCATCCAAACTACCAGGAGGACATTCACTATCAATGGCTGGTGGTGGTATAGCTCCGTTGTCAATCACTTCATATTCTTCCCATTGGCACGATGCATCTCCAGTCTCAAGTCCCTGCCAAAAGGTTTGACAAGCAACATCTCTCGTTCGCTTCACTGTCTGTGTAGATTTAGTTCTTACACCCACTCGCAACTAGAGGACAGATTAGAAAAGGGATGTTCAGTTTAAACACAACTTACAGTATTGAACTATTGACAGTGAAAGACAACATAATATAGTGAACAGGACACTAACCTTCTTTTGCTTTCTTTTCTTTGAAACTTTCTTGCCTCGAACTTCAACATCTGGACGCTGTTGCTCCGACTCGTGTGTGCATGTCTCCACTTCCTCTCGCGCTGCAACGACTATATTTTCATGATAAGCACATCCATCACTCACTGAGGCTCCATCGACTCCCTGAAACATAGAACTTTCATTAGTATGTATAATAATATTGAAAACACAAAATGTACTTGGGGACCAATACCCATACGTACATCTCAATAGCAAAACACGAATGAACGCATTGTGTAGAACATTCAAACGACAATAGTTCACGCATTGTTGATCTAGTTAGATTGAACTGTCAAGATCCATACCTCGGGCTCCGCATAGACTTCCATTGATGATATTATTGAAGATGACGCTTCAGCAACTCCCTGAAACACAGTAATTGCATTAGTATGCTTTTCTATTTTGTTAAAAAGAACATAAACTTTGAGCAGGCGTCAACGGCTCATCTAAATAGACCTGCACAAATGATCAGTTGTCTAAAATAAATAATGGATATGTAAATATGATTCGATTTGCTCGATCGTTGGAAGTGTCACCACCCAGAGATCTGCATCAACTACTAGGGGTGATGTTCTTGTAGAAGAAGCTCCGTCATCTCCCTGAAACATAGTACTTGCGTTAATAAAGAAGGAAGTATAGCGGATGTAATCACGTCATATGATTTCGCTTGATCGAACTGTCAGTATCCATACCTCGAAATGCATAAGAACATCAAGGGACGATGTAACTGCGGTGCACACTTCTGCAAGCTGTTGCGCCGACCCGTAACTGCATGCTCCCCCTTCTACTTGGACTAATGCTCCATCGACTCCCTGAAACATAGGACTTTCATTAGTAATGAACACAATATTGAAAAAAGAAGACAAATAGGAGGGCGACGACAGAAGGACATATCAATGGCTAAAAACGAAAGAAACGTACCTCGAGCATCTGAGTGACATCTACGGTTGTCGTCAATGCGTTGGACTCCTCAGCATCTCCCTGAAAGACAGTACTTGCATTATTTTGGATAACAATAATTATAACTGAAAACAAAGACTAGAGGACGAGTACAAGGGTGTACCATTAGGTAAAATAATTACACGATCAATTAAAACTATTGATTTACATGCCTAAAACAAGTCAGTGTCAGAATAGCTAAGTAAGATTACCCGATAGGCGCTTGAAGTGGCTGATGACTGCAATAACGACACGGATGGAGAATCTTCCGCCTTCATATTGAGTGGATACATAAATGGGGAAATTATTGTTAGCTACTGCTACACACTACCGCAAGGCCGAGAACTAGATCCGTAAACTTGACTCACCAGTGGAGGCATGTGGACGAATAGAGTGGGAATAGCGGTTGAGAGCAATTTTCGCCTCGCTCGCGGTGTTTTCTTCTTTATTAGCAATGATGTGGAGTACATGTCTGGGCTAAAGTGCCTGCTGCAGATGCGGTATCGATCACCCCTCTTGTCCGCAAAGACTTCTAGGACTCTACTTTCTAGCTCAGAGGCTGGATATCCGCAATATCGGACCCATCCTCTTATCTGATCTATTGTCTTAGGGAAAACATGCATTATAGTACCTTCAGATTTGTTATGGGTCTTCGAAGGGCAACCGCCAATGGAACAGGCAGGCATTATGGAAAGTTCTGAAAAGTAAAGATCAACAATTCTCTATGAATACCAATGTGTTAAAACAGTAAATGACACATAAAAGGTTCAATGCAAGGTCCGTTTTGGTTCTTGGAACTATACACGTTATTCACATGCGGATAAGTATTTCAATAACTTTCAAAAAATAGAAAAAGTAATTTGACTAAACTCAGAACATGTGACTAGTTCCTTGCATGTACTGTCGTGAACGAAAAGAAAACATGGATGCAATTTGATGACTACTAGCAAATAGATATAAATTAAAAAATTGGACGCAAAATGATTATGGTACATGGACTTACCTTGACGAACAAACAGTTAGATGCAGGGATCAGAGTAGTTTCTTGTCGTAGAACAGGGAGCAGTTCACAGGTTGCAAACTGACGAGTTTGCTCAAAGTGGTCACGGAAGTTCACAGAGACGAAGAGCAGATAACCAGCACCTTCACGGGTTGACTAGCAAAGCGCAAAGAAGTTCTCATTAGAAATATGAGGTGGGTTATAAAGAATTCGAACCAGGGGTGTGTTTGTGAATGAATGACGTGTATATGTCGTGGCATTATGTGGATTGCAGGGGGCCGTCCAGCGTGAGGGGGATGCTTGGCAGGAGACACGGGGTCTGGAGGTAGACATGGGAACAACAAACCCATGCTCTATAGACCACTTTGAAGTGTACATGGTCTTTGGCACCTCTTGGCCTTTATCGCTCCCTGACAGCTCCACTTGCCAGCAGCTCAAGTACCCCGGTGCGAACTGCCTTTGATAGGGCGGGGGGTGGATCGGGGCGGTGGTCGTGCAGACAAGACACAGGAAGACTCGTGAATGGAGACACACTTATGTGGATTGCAGGGGGCCGTCCAGCGTGAGGGGGATGCTTGGCAGGAGACACGGGGTCTGGAGGTAGACATGGGAACAACAAACCCATGCTCTATAGACCACTTTGAAGTGTACATGGTCTTTGGCACCTCTTGGCCTTTATCGCTCCCTGACAGCTCCACTTGCCAGCAGCTCAAGTACCCCGGTGCGAACTGCCTTTGATAGGGCGGGGGGTGGATCGGGGCGGTGGTCGTGCAGACAAGACACAGGAAGACTCGTGAATGGAGACACACTTATGTGGATTGCAGGGGGCCGTCCAGCGTGAGGGGGATGCTTGGCAGGAGACACGGGGTCTGGAGGTAGACATGGGAACAACAAACCCATGCTCTATAGACCACTTTGAAGTGTACATGGTCTTTGGCACCTCTTGGCCTTTATCGCTCCCTGACAGCTCCACTTGCCAGCAGCTCAAGTACCCCGGTGCGAACTGCCTTTGATAGGGCGGGGGGTGGATCGGGGCGGTGGTCGTGCAGACAAGACCCGTTTGCCGCAGGGCCTCACCAAGGAGAGGCCATCTAACTGAATGTAAGAGGATGGCTGCAGGATCTACTACATGGAAGGCAGGGGGGTGAGTTTATAAATACCTCACCCTCCCAGGAGAATATACACTAGATTCATTTAAAAAATCAAAACAACCATTGTTAAAATATATGTTGGGCTTTATTTTAGATTTTAATTAAACATAAATAATAAACATTACACATTGTAAAGTTGAGGTTGCAGCACATCGAGGGAAAATCCGCGGTATTGTCCACTGTCACTGGGGAAATGTTGTCTAATGGCAAGTACCGCACAGGCAGGTATTACTCTCCGAACGCGGTGTCCGAGCCTCCCGTGAAGCCACCAAGTGAAGCAACGATAGGCCACCAGCCTGTACCACCTGTGAAAAAAAAAGATGCAAACTGTATTAAACTGACCAAACTTTCTTATCAATGTCGATTCAGGTAACACATGTCATTTTTCTTAGAAAAAAATTATATCTAGAAAATGCACTATATGGAACCAATTTACATGCGTTCCAATGATATGTAAATGTAATTTTATATGTGGGAGACGACCATGAAATAGTGGTGGCATCACTGACATCACAAACAGAGTATACTTACTCGTTACTCGGATTACGCGGACGAACAGTGCCACGAAGTTCGTGCATAAGCACCATCATCATCCTCAACACTGTCCGTGAGAGGCAGGCTTCCCTGAACTCTGGCAGCTCGGTGATGCATTGCGGACTTTGCTCGCCTTCCTGCTGACTTTGCTCGCTTTCCGAAATGTAGGCCAAGCACCCGGAATTTTCACGGCAGCAGCAGTTCTCCTCCTCAGTTGGCATTAGCTCGCACCGATTGCACGTGCACCAGGTGGAGACGCCGTCCATGCGACATGGTCCAGGCTCTTCATCCGTTGACTGGTCCTCCCAACTGCCGTCCGAATCCCCATCGTTTTCGCGTGCTTGCCTTTCCAGTAGTTCTTCCTCGGTGTACTCGGGCTCGTACATATACGGCATTATTGTGGCCATTGTGCGGTAAAGATAGTAAAATAATTTATAGCGGTGGTACTGGTATCTGTTCACACGGGCTACAAGCGGCGAAGGTAGCTGACCAGAGCACTGAAACGAGTCACAGAATACTCAAAGTAACACAGAGAGAGGAATGGAATCGAAAATCTGCTGCTGTATGTTGTGAAACGGTCTGTTTATACTTATTGGGGAAAGAGGCGTCCTGCCATTTCCATGGCAACACGTCAATAGCTGAGGCGCAGCGATTGTTGACACGAGACGTGCTTGAAATGGGCAGTACGCGTCTGCTGATGTCAGGCTCAGGGGCGGGGGATTTGATTTAGTGCCGCAAAGGCAGGTGAGCCAGGTCGATGCGGCGGAATGATAGGATTATCACAAAATGGAGGCTGATTTCGAGTGCGATAAGGGGCGAAAAGTCGGGTAAGGTCCATAGGAAAGTTTCCTACGATCTACCGATTTATGCTTACAAACACATGGCCGACCCGTAGGGACAATAAAAAAAAAGTCCCGGAACTCTCCTTTAATTTTCCTCACTTCCATGGTTTCTCTCGTTGGCATCCAGTTCATCCCAAGCCTCATGAATACCAGACTCCTGAATCTGCATGGACATTTTCTCAGGTATCGTCTCATTTTTCCTCTAGAACTAGGAACCGAGTATTTGTGTCCATACAGTTTTAAAGGTACTTACGTTTTCTCTTGTGTATATCCAGTCCAGGTCTAGAAGTTTGTTTGACTCTGGAAGGATTGGATTTTAATACTTCTATTGAAACATATACTTCGTTAAAATAGCTAGACAATTGTTTTTCCAGGTCTTCAGATTGTGTTCAGACTCTTTACATAAGATTTGATTTAATAGCTTGAAACCTCCGCTCAAATTATTTAACAGGCATTTCCTGAAGAAAGCAAGGGTTTTCCATTGTACTATGGCAAAAAGGAAGGTCAAGCCCAGCTCTTTACGAATCAGGTCCATTGGTGTACATGGAGGGAGAGCCATTAACGTTCGCAATATATCCCCTCTAGCTTAGGCCATAGGTCCTTAGATATCAAAAGAGTGGACTCTGAGCCATAAGTTATGATAGGGACGACGTTGATGTTGTCAAAGTCTATTAATGGTTGCAGTGTAAACTTGCAGCGTTTTCTGAGGATAATTCTCCCCTTTGAGGTTTTGCATCTTTGTTCTGAGGCTCAGTTCTTGGGCGCCTCTTTTTTGCTGTTACTAATGGTAGTCCACAGATAAACAATACTTGAGATTTCGGAAATGGTTTCTCCTTTGAAGTACCATTTTTCTTTACTCGTTTTTTGACTTTGAGACATTCACCTTTAAGTCAATACTGTCTAGGTAGGTATTTTGAGATGGCATCCAGCTGTCATTGCAAGCCCACTTTGTTTTGATCAAGTAGGATAAGGTCATCTGCCTATAGCAGATGACCCACAGCTGTGCCAGCCAGTCATGGTGGAAAAGCTCTTGTTTTTTCAAAGGCCGAAGGGATGTCTGATATGTCGGATATAAACTGGTTGAAGACAATTGGGGCCATCCGCAGCCCTCTTTTAGGCCTTTTGTAGTGGGTATTGCGTCGGTGTAGTTACCCATTCTGTCCAACTTAACCCGCATACTGGTATAAGTATGTAGGGTTCTTAAGGCTTCTTGTAAGTGCATCGGGCAGTTCCAGTTTTGTAACTTTTCCCAAAGATTAGATCTTTTGATTACATGAAATGCCTGAGCAAGGTCTACTGAGGCCAGATTTACCTTTTTCGCTGGACTGGATTTAACAACGATTTTGATGTAATTGATCAGGAACAGATTTAGAGCAGTCCCAATACCCTTCTCGAATCCTGATTGCCATTAGTCGAAGTGGCCTGTTGTATTTCTCCAGTTGTTGAAGGGTGTAAGGGGTGCGTCGAAGATCTTACCCATCGTCGTCTAGAAGGGCGATAGGTCTATAATTAGATGGATCCGACCTATCGCCCTTCTTGAAGATGGGCACCACGATAAACATACACCAAGAGGAGGGTATTCTTTTTGTTATTTTAATCTCTTTGAATTGTTAATACATCACTTCCATCCACCCTTCAGGGTTTTCCTTCAACTGGTAGTTTGTAAATGCCATCCGGCCCCACAGCTCTTGAGTTACTTGCTGATAGAATCATAGCCAAGATGTCTTTTTTCAGTTGAAAAGGACCAGGGGGAGTCGGTGGTGGGGTATTCGACCCTTATTGCTTTGGAGTTTTGGGGGGTACTTAAGTTTTTTAGTATTTTTCCAGATTCCGTATTTTTCGTTCCCACTAATCATAGCATCTCCTTGATGCAACAGCCATTTAATTTTTCATCCAACATCCAATCCCTATGACACGTTTTTATATGTTTTATATGTTTTATGAACAATGCGGGCTGTTTTGACCCACTTTTGCTCTGCCATGCGGCATCACTGTGTCCTGAAAAGCTGAAAGCATCAAAGGGATTTCCACAGCAAAAGTGGCCTGTCTGTGAATCTGTCAAAATCTGGGTGCAGTACCCTGGGCCGCCTGAAAGACAGCTGTCAGTAGCCTGCCGGATTAAACTTTAAACATATATAAACTGAACTCAAATGTTTGCAATCTAAGAGGCCTGTTGTTGAGAGTAACTCATCTTGTAATTGTTTTGATTCATGGTTTAAAATCTTGAATAAGTATTTAGCGGTGATTGATCCCACAAGTTTGTTTTATGCTAAGGGAAAATTCAACAAAAGTAACAATTAAAGTAAGCTGGCTAAAGCTACCAAACTGGAATAACAGCTTTCCTCACAGAGGCAAGGCCTCTCCTTCCACCCGGAAATCACACAAAAGCGATAATTATAGGGTTTGGGAAGAACCTGGTCTGCAGTGGGGAAGGAAACAATGGCAAACTGCAAAGCAGGAAATGCTAGGTGTGAGGGCAGTCATAAAATGGCCTCTACCAAGAGAACAGAGAGGATACTGTTTCTGAACTGAAGGGAGACAAAAAGAGGCGGACCCAAACAGCCATCTGTGGCTGAACATTCACAAAGAACATTTTATTTAAAGACTCCTAATTTACCACTTAAAATTGTCAAAAATACAAAAGTAACAGAATTGTAAATCTAAATTTTGCCGGCACATTTCAAGAGGCGGCAAGATCGTGTGACATGTTCTGGAAAGAAACGGCAGAAATGTGATTTTACACCAAATGTATTTACAATCCACAGAGAAAACCCAAACTGATTTGGACTCTGCAGAGCAAAGGCTACAAAAGACCCAAGAATCAGAGAGAAACCAGACAGTACCTGACAAAAGTAAAGGAAGATCTGGATCTCCTGCAGCAAGAGAAGGTAGAGCAGAAGAACAAGTTACCAACTGTTCGTCCCAAGTATTCCTCATCTTGTGATAAATCGTTATCTCCAGCTTCGCTGCTTCGGAAAAATTTGCTCGCCGAGGGCGCTGTGCTCGAGGTCGTGGCATCGATTGTCCCTCGACGTACTCCGTACTCTGTCGACGTCACCGATGGTATAAGTAGCTCGAGCCACGCCCGTTGCTTCAGTTCTGTTTTTTCGATGAAGTATATATAGGAGGAACACCCAGGCGTGTCCCATGACCGATACCTTCTTTGTGAGAGGAAAGTGTAAGAAAACGTAAACTGTACTGTGGGGTTGGATGGGAGGGTCGATGAGGAATACGTGGGAGGAACATCCAGTCGAAAGAACGTTACAGTTGGTAAGTAACTTGTTCTTCGAATGGATTGTGTCCTCCCACGTATTCCTCATCTTGTGATAGGCTCGCATAGCAGTATCAATTTTTGGAGGTGGGAGTACCATTTCAGTTTTCGTGGACAGAATGCAGAACTGCCTTTGCAAATAAACCCTCGTTAGAGGAGGCAGTGTCCAAACAATAATGTTTGACAAAGGTATGTATTGTTTTCCAGGTTGCAGCTGCACAAATGTCTGCTGCCGGGACTCCCCTCTTTAGAGCCGCAGAAGTAGCCATTCCCCTTGTAGAATGAGCACGAAGCCCATCTGGTGGTTCTTTTCCCGCTAATCTGTAGCATTCAACTATGGCTAATATGATCCAGCGGGAAATGGTCTGTTTTGTTACAGATAAGCCTAATTTGTGACCAGTGTAACCCACAAACAGTTGGTCATCTTGTCTCAATTTAGCCATCCTAGAGATGTAAAAACTAAGAGCCTTCTTGGGATCTAATCTATGTAATCTCTCCTCTTCTTTGCCCAGGTGAGGAGGATAAAACGTTGGAAGTACTATTTTTTGTGACAAATGGAAGTCCGAGACTACTTTTGGCAAAAATTAAGGTTTAACCTTAAGGACTACCTTATCTTTATAAAAAATAGTATATGGTGGTTTGCATGAGAGAGTCTGAAGTTCGCTAACTCTGCGGGCTGATGATAGGGCCACAAGGAGGACAGTTTTTAGAGTTAAAAGCCTCAATGGACATGAGTGCAGAGGCTCAAAAGGTATGCAAGTCAAGAATTTTAATACTAAATTTAAGTCCCAGGTTGGTACATGAAAAGGTACTGGAGGGTATACATTAGTGAGCCCCTTTAAGAATTGAATTATTAACGGTATTTTGAAGTATGAAACCTCTTCCGAGGAGCGCTTGAAAATGGACAGCGCAGCAAGGTATCCTTTTATTGTTCCTATCTGGAGCCCCAGATTAGCTAGATGTAGCAGAAAAGAAAGCACCGTTGGGGTGCCACAGTGAAAAGGGTCCACATCCTTGTCTTTGCACCAGTTACTAAACCTATTCCAGCGACATCGGTACAAAGACTTTGTTGCTGGTCTTCTGGCCGAAAGCAAGATTTCCATTACGTCATCCGGAAGTTCCCAATCCTTGTATCTCAACCTCTCAGAAACCATGCGTGAAGGTTGAGTGTCTTGACCTCTGGATGGAGAACCCGACCCTCCTCTTGCGAGAGAAGATCCTCTTTGCGGAAGACGTATTGGAGGGCAGATGGACATGTCTAGAAGGTCCGGGTACCACGTCCTTCTGGCCCAATCCGGGGCAATTAGGATCGGTTTTCCTGAACTTTCTCAACCTCCCGATTACTTGAGGAATCACAGGGACTGGGGGAAACGCGTACAGCATTGGAAACTTCCACTCCACTACGATTGCGTCTCCCAGAGCTCCTCTTTGAGGAAATTCCCTTGAGCAGTACTGATCGCGGTGGTGAACAGATCCACTTGAGGGGTTCCCCAAAGGGCGAAGATCTCCAGAAGGACTTCCTGAGCCAGCTCCCACTCGTGAGAGACCGTGCTCTGCCTGCTCAGAGCGTCTGCCGCCGTGTTCTTCTCTCCGGCTAGGTGAATTTCCGACAGAGATTCCTTCTCGTATTGCTCAGAACCAGAGCTGCATTGCCTCTCTGCACAGTGGCAGTGACCCTACACCTCCTCTCTTGTTGAGATAGTACATGGCCACTGTGTTGTCCGTCATTATCAGAACATTCTTTCCCTGTACAGAGGGCAGAAAGGCCTTCAGAGCTAGTCTGATTGCCCTCAGCTCTAATAGGTTGATGTGTAGTTTGGACTCCGATGGAGACCAACGACCGCTGATTGTCAGATCGTTGGTGTGTGCTCCCCACCCCGTGAGTGAGGCGTCCCGTCACTATCGTTATCTCCGGCCATGGTTGCCAAAAAGACTCTCCCTTGAGAATGTTGTCGTTGCAAGCCCACCATAGAAGATCCTGAGCAACTGCGCGCGGGACTTGCAGAAGATCCGACATATTCCCTGAGAACTGGGACCACTGAGTTCTGAGTGCCCATTGAAGGGATCTCATTCTCAACCTGGCCTCTGGTACTAGAAAAATGCAGGATGCCATGAGGCCGAGCAACCTGAGAAAATCGAAGGCCGGTAGACGTTGGGCATTCTGGAATTTTGTTACCATCTGCTGGATGTGGAGAGCTCTCACTTCGGGAGGCGAGGCTTTTCCCGATGAAATGTCCAAGACTGCTCCGATAAACTGGAGTTTCTGGGCTGGTATCATGTGGGACTTCTTGAAATTGAGGGAGAAGCCCAGTTTGTGGAGGAAGTGGCAGGTGATCGAAAGATGTTCCTGAGCTTGTTCTGGAGAACTTGCTCTGATCAACCAGTCGTCCAGGTAGGGATATATGTGAATACCTCCTTTCCTGAGGCTTGCTGCCACAATCGCCAACAGTTTGGTGAAAACCCTCAGGGCGGAGGTCAACCCGAATGGTAGAACTCGAAACTGATAATGAGAATTGCCAATCGCGAACCTCAGGTACTTTCTGTGCTTTGGATGGATTGGCACATGAAAGTAAGCATCCTGAAGGTCCAATGATACCAAACAATCTTGGAGTTGGAGAGCCTGAAGGATCTGAGAAAGAGTCACCATCTTGAACTTGTCCTTCCTGAGGAACTTGTGCAAGTTTCTCAAGTCCAAGATGGGTCCCAGTCCTCCATCCTTTTTTGGGATGAGAAAATATGGGGAGTACCAACCCCTGTTCCTCTCCGCTACAGGTACCAGTTCTATGGCACCTTTCTCTAGCAGGGTTAAAATTTCAGGAGCGGATCCGGAATTTTGACGGAGTTGGCCCCCGGTGGATGATTCTGAGGCCTTTTTAGAAAGGGGAGACAGTAACCTTGGGCTACTGTTTCCAGTGCCCAAGCATCTGAGGTAATGCCCCGCCATTCCTTCAGATGTTGAGAGAGCCTGCCTCCCACTGGTGTTTTGTGTAACAAGGTCTCAGAGGGATTTGGAGGCGGCTGCAGGAGTGGCTGAGGGTACAGATGCCGCTCCTGAGGCTGATTTTGCACCTCTTCCCCGTGTTCCACGAGGGAAGTTCCTTTTGCCCCTTTGAGAGGCATGTCCTCTTCCTCTACCAAAAGAGGAGTAGTATCGAAAAGAACGACCCCTCCAGGAAGATGAGCCGGAATAGGGTTTTAGAGGCTGGCGCAAAGAGGGGCTAAGTGATTTAGCTGCCGCTTTCGAGGTCTGAAGTTTTTCAAGGCTTTCATCAGCCTTTCTGCCAAAGAGCCTCAAGCCATCAAAGGGCATTTTGAGGAGTCTAGCTTGCACGTCCGGTGCAAATCCCGACTTCCTCAACCAAGCAAATCTGCGTAGCACAACGCTTGCAGCTATGGATCTGCTGATACTATCAGCAGTATCCAGTCCAGACTGGAGGCATTCCCCCATTGCCTCCTTCCCGTCTTTGACTATATTCAGGAAGCCTTCCCTTTCCTCGCCTTCCGGAATATGATCAGCCGCCGCCGAAATACAGTCCCACAGGGTATGGGTAAACCTGGCTAGGACAAGGTGACATTTGCCGACTTAAGTGCCATACTGCCTGACGTGAAAACTTTACGTGCCCAGGCGTCAATTTTTTTTATCCTCTCTATCTGGAGGGATAGTTGGATAAGCAGTTTGTTTTGAAGTGGATGCTGCTTGAATGACTAAACTCTCTGGAGTCGGATGTTTATTCAAATATTCAGGATCCGATCCAGCTGGTCTATATTTTCTTGGAAAAGTGCTGTCTGCAGCAGCAATGGTTTCTGGTTTCTCCCAGTTTTTCTCCACAGTCCTTTGAAGGGCCCTGTGAAAAGGGAGAAAAGGATCCTTCTGAGGTCCCTTGACGATAATATCCGTCATGTCATCTTGTTCAAAAATGGGTGAAATATTACCATAACCCATGTATTCAACTACCCTGGTCATACGACCCCTGTACCCAGCATCTGCATGCTCTGCAGGATCAGGTTTGGCGAACTCTAATTCTGGGTATGTGTCAACTCCACTGGCAGAATGTAGAGTATCACTCAGGTCTCTCATTCTAGATTCCTGGTCAATAAGTTCTTCAGGAACTTGTCTTGTAACATAAGTAACTCCCAAAGGAGTAACTTCGTCTTCTTCTTCTCAAGCAGACTCTTCATAGATTGCAGACATAGATTTGAAAAAGTCTGATCTGGGCAAAGGAGTGAAAAGCCTTTCTTCCTCTTCCATCTGCTTCGAAGGAAATGGCAAATCCCTCGAAGTTTTTGAGGGTGTCTTCAAAGTTTTCGAAGATGACTTCGATAATGGCGTCGATGACGCATTTGGCTTTGGTGTCGAAATTATCGACGTCAAGGGCGTCGACGAAGTTGTCGAAGTCTTCGACGATTTGTGTTCCTTGGCCGGCACTGGAGAGGTGCTCGACTCTCGAAGATTCTTCGACGGTTTTACGTCGACTCAAGGTTTTTTATATTCCTCGACGCTACTGGTCTTCGCCATAGTAGCCTTGGACTTCCCTTTGTCGTCCAATGGAGCGACCTTAGGGGTATGGCTTTTTCGAGGTTCTTTCGAGGGGGTCGAGGCCGCATTCTCGAAAACCTCGATCATCTTTTTGCGGAATTCTTCCCACGTACTGGAAGAATCAGATTTAGTCGGACAACGAATTTCTTCGGTCAATTCTGAAGAAGAAGATGATGAGGGAGATCTATGTCTCCTCTTCACTTTTTTCGATGACGAAGAATGTCTCGATCTACTTCTAGATCGAGATCTCTTCGAGTGCCTATGGCGATCCGATCCCTTAGAATCAGTCGCTTTATGTTTTTTTGACGAAACCTTTTTTGAGGCCTCCCTCCCCACCGACAGTTTACCTCTCCTCTCACGAAGAGCTTTTTCGGTCATCGATTGGCAGGAGCCGCAGTCGTCGGTTCGGTGACTGGAACCGAGACACCAGAGACAAATCCGGTGGGGATCGGTATTCGACATCTTAGACCCACAAGCTGCACACTTTTTAAACCCAGTGCTGGGTGTCGAAGGTGTCGAAGATGATGACATTTTCCTTCACAGAAAATAGAAGCGCGCCTTTCTCGATAGCGAAGCGATCGGAAAAACGGAACTGAAGCAACGGGCGCGGCTCGAGCTACTTATACCATCGGTGTCGTCGACAGAGTACGGAGTACGTTTAGGGACAATCGACGCCACGACCTCGAGCACAGCGCCCTCTGCCGAGAATTTTTTTTTCCGAAGCAGCGAAGCTGGAGATAACGATTTATCACAAGATGAGGAATACATGGGAGGACACAATCCATTCGAATACCAAATTACTGGCATTGCAAAAATAGTGTCAAGAAAGGTTGGACTCTTAAAAACAGAGCCAACAGAAACTGGCACTACAATAAACTTTTAATAGAGTCTGTGCAGAGCAGGTAGTCACGTTACAGAACCACCTACAATCCTTGAAGGAGGAAAATAAAAAAATAATTATCAAAGACCTTAAATCCCAAACAGAGTTTGATGAAGAGCGCCAGAAATTATGTGCCATTAGAAAACAAAAGGGACGACCTGGCTGCACAGAGGGGTACACTAATTCAGGAAATTCTTCCACCTGGCCCATCAGGGACTGGGTGAACTCAAAATGGACTATGAAAAGCTGTTAGAGCATACCAGGAGGGTGGAAGATGCTCTGGCAAAGAATAATCAGGCTAGTAATGACCAAACTCAGGAGGTGAGTCTCCTGCAGCAAAAATTGGCCCATTACTCGCAAATCAGACAGGAAGCACAGAGAGATAATAAGGCTCTCTGTGAGAAAAATGGCAGGCTCCATAGACAGGAACAACTAACAGAGACCAGTAAGGCCTTAATAGAAGAACAAAAGGGTCAGATTCTTGCATGCCATCAGGGAGTAGGGGGCTGTGAAAGATGAGGTCAGATGTGACAGGGAAACCCCTGAGCATAACCTCAGGAACCTTGGCACCAGAGACTTTAATCTCTTCAATTCCATGGACTCTGCCACCCCCCATGTCCACTTGCTCACATGAACCAAGGGCCATGGGGATGGTAGACTTCAGCCCAAAGGGGAAAATGGGGCTAATAGTTCAGTGCCTCCAAGAAATGGATGGGAGGGCATCTATGTTCCCAAGTGCTAGGGCCATCTTCTCTGACCAGGGAGACTCCAGTGAGGGGAGAATCAGAGAAATGGATCCTCAGAAATATAACTTACCAAGAGATCAGGCAGTGAGACTTGATGGGGAATTCCAGGAGACTAGGCCCACCAAGAGCATACTAAAAAAAAAAAAACTCTTCCCAGCTAGGGCAGTGGTGGTGGTGGTGGGGGATGGGGGTTATTCAACAAATCCTGGGAGCAAGGAAGAGTCAGAAGACTCTTCTGAGCGCCACAGGTCCCAAGAG
Source organism: Ambystoma mexicanum (assembly GCF_040938575.1). Lineage (NCBI taxonomy): Eukaryota > Metazoa > Chordata > Amphibia > Caudata > Ambystomatidae > Ambystoma > Ambystoma mexicanum. The sequence goes on from NC_090937.1 coordinate 1,602,917,018, forward strand.
ACTAGGCCCCCACATTTTGCCAGCCATTCCCAAGCTCGCAGAATCCGGGAGATTGTAGAAGACCAGACAGCCACCTCTGGTAGCAGTGCCTCTGGGTCAGAGGATGAGTGGACCAGGGTGACAAGAACTACAAAGGCTAACAAAGTAAAAAGGGCTTTACTGAAGGATCCCCTGAAATAAATAAAAGCTATCCTGGACAACTTCTGAACTTCGACAGGAAGGAAATTCCCTTTGAGGGGACTGCGGATTTAGACATTAAAATTGGGCGACACACGGTGAAGCACCCGGTCATAGTTGTGACTCCACCGGGCACACCTTATTTACTAGGGAATGACATCCTGCGTAGATTGTCTCCCCTCATAGATTGTGTGAACAAGGTCCTCTGGACCCAGACTAACCGACCAATAAAATTGAAACAGAGTGTCAACCATGTTAGTTTAAATGGCACATGCCACATGGTTGAACAAAAACCTGACCAAATTGACTTCCACTTCCAGACTAATCAAATCTCAGACGTGACAGTAATTGCAGTAGGACAACAAACTGGTGATGGGGGGGTCCTCTCCATTTCTGAAAATCAACCTTCCTTCCAGTCTAAAATGGCATTCCACACTGGAAGGAAACACTCTGAAATTCAATACAAATTCACAATCAGAAAATACCATTCCTATATGGAGAGCAGTTCATCCCTATTCAGTTAAATGAGGGGAAGGAATCTGTTCTCGCTCGAGTGTGTGTGAACAACGGTAAGAGCTTCATCAGCGAGGCCATGTTCCGCAAACTCCCAAAAGATCCAGCCATTCCCTCATTTAAACTGTTAGACAAATGGGAAATGGACCTGGAAACACCCAATTCCAAACATCTCCTGCCTAGCAGGTGTATGCTCAAAATTTCCAAGGGCAACAAGAGCATAGTCCATAATTGTTGGGTCGTGCGAGATGTCCCTGCTGCATTTTATCTAGGCAGTGACATTCTCAATCGCTTTGCCATTAGTTTTGACCTAATAAACTTCAAAGCTTGGTCCCGATTAGAGGGTAATCCCATGGACTTTGATGACCCAGAGAAATCATTTTGGTCAACTCAACTGCTGCCATATGAAATTCAGATTGGAGAGGAAGTCGCCATCCCAGAACGGAACCGACAATTGGCACTGAAAGTAAAAATGAAAAGAGGACAGAAACTGAAAAATCCTGACGCCCATGTCCATCTCAATGCTCATTTCCAACAGCACGGGTTGGGGGTAAACCCAAAACCACTAGCCAACATAGAACACAACACCATTCCAATAGAGGTGGATAACAGCTACCTAAAGAGTATCACTCTGGGCGCAGGCACCATTATTGGATTGGCTGACTGACATTTTTCCATAGATTTAGGTAATGAACTGTTAGGACCAATCCCCAAGGACTGTTTTGACAGTGATAGCGACGATGACAACACCAGACAGGATCTTCACCCGGCATGGGGGGAATTTCCTAGTGTACTCTTCCTGCCCTTATGGTAAGGAAGATGTAACTTGTGACTTCAGGAGGGATGAGGGGATCTTTCAAGTCCACAAACACTGCCTTCCACACCTGAAGCCATCCGTCTAAATCAGCACTTTGACCAGGGACTTCTCCACCCAGCTGGAGGAGGCGGCTGAGATAGCCAAACCGGAAGTCTTTCCAGGCTTCAGGCAGATGGTTGAAGAGAGAGTCAACCTAGCTGATGCCTGTGAGACTCTGGAGCAGAAGCAAAAATGTAAACAGGTTTTCTTAGATTTTCAAGATCTCTCTGCGGTGGATTCATACGACTGTGGTCGTACCGACATCAACAATTCCCACGGACCCTGGCATGACTCCAGTGTTTGTGAAGCAATATTACTTGCCTCTCGTATCAATGGAGTCCTTTACTGAAATAATTAAGAACCTTGAGTCCTGTGGGATAATTCGTCCGTCCACAGCATCTTCAATAATCTGGTGCTGGGGATTTTGAAACCAAACGACCAGTGGAGACTCTGTGCCGACCTAAGGGAGCTCAACAAACGGGTCCATACTTCCTGATGGCCTCTTCCCTACATTGACCAAGGGCTGGCCCAGATCCAAGGGTCACAGGTATTCACTGCAATGGACCTGACCAATGGGTACTGGACACTACCTGTCAGTAGGGAGGACCAATAAAAGCTGGCCTTTACCTTCGGGGGGCAGCAGTAGACATAGACCCGGACTCCCTTCGGATACATCAACTCCGGCAATGAATTTAACATATTCCTACATAAGGCCATGCCCGACCTGGGCGAAAGGGGTAACCTGGCCTATGTAGACTATGTTCTAGTCAAAAGCTCAACTGTGGAGGAACACATAGCGGAGATCCGTTATGCCCTGACACAGTTGAGGGCTGCCATAGCAAAACTCTACTTTCAAAAAGCACAGTGGTGCAGAAACCGTGTCAATTTCTTGGGGCATGAGATAACTCCTCAGGGTCTCTGTCCCGAGGAAAAGAAAGTAGAAGCACTCCAGAAAATAAAAGACCCCACTCTGCGGGAACTAAGGAGCCTCCTTGGACTAACTCATTGCAGCAGAAAGTTCATTGAGGACTATGCAGAGATCACAACACCCCTGATCCATCTTTTGAGGGGGGTAGGAGGGTCAAGTGGGAGTGGGGTCCAGAACAAGCCGAGGCAGTAAGACAACTCAAAAAAAGCCTCCCACAAGCACCTTGCCTAGCTTACCCTGTCAAAAAGAAGGAGTTGTTCTTGGGGACAGGATTCTCCAATACATTCTTCAATGCAGTATTATATCAAAAGCATGACAAGGTCAATAAAGTAATCTCCTATGCGAGCAAGACTTTATCCTCTGTGGAGGAAAAATTCAACGATTGTGAGAAGGCACTCCTGGCAACGGTGTGGGCATTGAAGAATTACCGCCCGTTTATCCAGCGGAACACATCATAGTGGAGACTCCACACCAATCTTTGCAATACCTTCAGAGTGACAGAATCCGGGCCAGAAATGTGAGTAATTCCCGAATTACTTCCTGGATTCTGTGAAAGCAAGGCTTTCCTGTGGAGGTCAGATATGGCCAAAACAAGAAGAGTCCCCTCACGCAAGGTCTGGCTGACTTGCATGATTGTGCCAGAGAAAACTATCTCGAGGACGAAAGTCTTAAAATCAAGGACAACATGGAGACATACCTTAATTCCCCACACAAAGTCTATGAAGAAGACCAGTGTGAGGGAATGCCCACTGTCTATGTGGATGGGTGCTCCTACCATGTTGACAACAACGGGGAAAAGGAACTTGTGGCCGGCATAGGGAATGCATGGCTGAATGATGCCCCAGAACCCTCCGCTGGGTACAAAATCGGTCCCTGAAGTAGTCAAGTGGCAGAGTTCATGGCTGTGCATCAAGCCATCCTCACTGCTGTCCAACACCAATTCCACGGACTGGTCATAATCACTGATTCAGATTATGTACGGAACGGGTTCGTGGGGCACCAGGTTAACTGGAAAACCAGAGGAATGCTATGTGCCAATAACAAACAATTGAAACATGGAAACTTAATACAGAATATTGATGATCCGGTCACCTCGAATGGGATGACGATCTACTGAAAAAAGATCAAGGGTCATTCTAAAGTAGAGGGACCAGACAAAACTGGAAATGACCTAGCTGATCAGCTGGCCAAAACCAGAGCCATCTAAGGGGATCGACTCGAGATCGAATCCCTGTTGGGGGAAATCCAGGTCACTGCTATCACTAGGTCCCAGACAAATGCTCACAATGAACTCTCAACTGCACAATGGAGTAAGGAGACCACAGATGCTGATTTGATTACGGTTCAAAAAGGGGATCCAACAATTGGTAAGTTTTATCAACACATTGAGCACCCTGAGAACTTTCCCCTGATGGATACCGATTACATAGGGAAAGAGGACCTCAGAAATGTCCAAAAATGTTCCGAGTCCAAGACGATTTGTTGGTGAGGAGATCCATAGCTGGCCATGACGAGTGGGTGGTCCCCACCTCATTCCGAAGCCTGATGCTAAGTCACGCCCATGATGCGGCCACAGCCGGTCATCTTGGGGTTTCATACGACACTAGAAGAAGTCTTGCGAGAGGTTGCATACTGGCCACACATGGGGCAGGACCTCGACCAATACTTGAAGGGGTGTCTTGTGTGTGCACAATTTCAACCAACATCACTCACAAACAGTGCTCCCCTCCAAAAGAGGGGGATGGCACTGCCTTGGTCAGATTTACAAGTCGATTTTATCGGGCCCGTGATTCGCTCCTCTAGGGGGAACAAGTACATGTTTACCGTAACGTGCTTGTTCACTAAATGGGTGGAATGTCTCCCGGCCCCAAATTGCAAGGCAGAAACAGCAGCTGCCCTGATGATCAATCACATCTCGCGTTTTGGACTACCCCAAAGGATTGAGTCAGACCGAGGTAGCCACTTCACTAGCGAAGTGATGACAAAGATGTGGGAGATACTTGGGGTAAAAAGGAAACTACACATTGCCTACCAGCTAGCCTCTAGTGGTGGAGTTGAGAAATACAACAAGACTATTGTGAGCATATTAAAAAAGTTTGTGGCAGATTCTGGGCCAAGTTGGGACATTCGATTACCCCTTGTCCTGATGGCCATCAGATCTACCCTTTCTTCTGCAACAAAAATGTCACCATTTGAGCTGATGACTGGACGAAGGATGGTGCTTCCCCAGCATCTGCTCTACAGAACCCAAGAGCAGACCTTGATAAATGCCTCCACAACTCCTGAGTATGTTGAGAATCTGAGAAAACGCCTTCAACATTCTTTTGCCTATGCTCAGCGGAATCTAGAAAGATCTGCAGACAGTATGAAGACCCACTATGACCTTAAGACAACTAAAAAAGAATATCAAGTAGGAGACCAGGTCTACTTGTACAATTTCCAAAGGAATCAAGCCAAAGATCGCAAATTCCTCCCAAGTTGGCGGGGTCCTTTTGAAATTGTAGACAGAATCTCACCAGTCGCCTACAGAATCCGCATCCCCAAGGGCAGTTTGGCAGAAGGGGAAGACAAGTGGGTCCACATAAACCAGCTGAAGAGTTGCAAATCGAGGAGCCAACCGGAAACCCAGAGGGGAAAATTCCGGCCCCCTAGAAGAATCCACCTGTTAAAACCATTCCAACTGTTAAAACAATTAGTAAATACAGGCAGGGAATATTGTAAATTGTATTCAATGTATGCATCTGCCGCACTACATGAATACTAGTGGGAAAATGTCCATAACCATGCTCTGTTCTGGCTCATAGCATTGGAAATAAGAATTTCTAAGTACCAAGGAGGATCACTCTGGAACCGGGAGGAAAGACCCAAGGAGCCTGGAGTATCGCTCCATACTCCCATCCAGAGCCTGCGAGGAGAACATGTCGATCCAGCACTGATGGGAGAAGCAGACTACTTTCTCCATCTGGACCAAAGAAAGAACATTCTAATCTCCCGACTTCCCCTTGACAGCCATCAAACTCAAGTCATGAGGGGGGGTTCTGTGGGACGTTTTGACGCACTATTGCTCTGCCATGCGGCACCACTGTGTTCTGATGGTGCCAAAAATAGTAAAATGGCCGCAAAACCCTTCTGCGCACCAAAACCTCTGAAAATCACGCTTTGCAAAGCACAAAAAAATGGCTGCCCAATCTGCCATGCCTGTTGTCAGTGGTGGAACAGAGATCTCACTCCCGAAACATGTCACTGGGCTCAAATATCCAAAATTCTTGCTCGGTGCTACAATAAGAAATCATTATGAACTTACAATGTCCTAAAAAGCTGAAAGCATTAAGAGATTTCCACAGCAAAAGTGGCCTGTCTGTGAATCTGTCAAAATCTGGGTGCAGTACCCTGTGCCGCCTGAAAGACAGCTGTCAGGAGCCTGCCTGATTAAACTTTAAACATGTATAAACTGAAATCAAATGTTTGCAATCTAAGAGGCCTGTTGTTGAGAGTAACCCATCTTGTAATTGGTTTTGATTCCATGGTTTAAGATCTTGAATAAGTATTTAGCAGTGATTTGATCCCACAAGTTTGTTTTATGCTAAGGGAAAATTCAACAGAGGTAACAAAGTAAGCTGGATAAAGCTACCAAACTGAATACCCGCTTTCCACTCCTTCCACCAGGAAATCACACCAAAGCGATAATTATAGGGTTTGGGAAGAACTTGGTCTGCAGTGGGGAAGGAAACAATGCAAACTGCAAAGCAGGAAATGGTAGGTGTGAGGACAATCGTAAAATGGCCTCTGCCAAGAGAACAGGGAGGAGACTGTTTCTGAACTGAAGGGAGACAAAAAGAGGCGGACCCAAACAGCAGTCTGTGGCTGAACATTCACAAAGAATATTTTATTTGAAGACTCCTAACTTACCACTTAAAATTGTCCAAAATACAAAAGTAACAGAATTGTAAATCTAAATTTTGGCGGCACATTTCAAGAGGCGGCAAGATCGTGTGACATGTTCTGTAAAGAAACGGCAGCAAATGTGATTTTACACTAAATGTATTTCTGCTAGAAGTATGAAACGTTATGCACTTATTCCCAGGTTATACGCGCACACTTGTAGAAATTTGCTATAAATTAGACATTGTGTTTCTGATGAAAAGGGAGAAATTTGGTGAAAAGCAGACACAAGATCCCACAGCGACGGGGTTTTGAGGAGTAGCTGCTACACAAAATATGTAATCTGTATAAGTGATTGTTATAGAGGTTGCTCACGTGTAAATATGTATTGTGTCAAAAGTAGATTTTGACAATACATATTGTATCAAGCCTCATAAACCCACACCATAAAGGTGAAACACTTTATCTCCTCCTATCAAGGCAGAGAGGAGACTTGACCAATCGCCTGTCAAAGGGGCGAGCTTAGGCTAAACCAGAACACACACACCCTTTATCATAGAGAAAGCAGAGGGCAGATAAGGATAGACAGATTCACTCACTATCCCGATACTGGCGGAGCACCCTGCTGCTGAACTTTCCATCGTCCTTGCTCCAGACTACAAAAAACTTGGCAAAGCAGAAAGGCCCATTGCATAGCTGAACCATTTTCAGCTAGACCTCAAATTTCAGAACCAGAATCCCACACACTTAGGGGAACCAAAAGACAGCCAGGCTGCGCTGTACTGCTTGCCTGCTGAAAATACATTTTCCCCATAACCCCACAACCAAGAAGGGCAGATCTAATCCAATCCTGTGCTGTGCTGTGACCAGAGTGCCTTGCAGATCCAATCCAGTCTGGTGCCGTGCGGTGACAGAGCGCCTTGATGCTGCCCAATCCGATGTGACCAGTCTGTCCTAAAACCAGACCCAGTTCCATGACCAGGATCTTGATGGAACAGAATCCTGACGGTTCCATTTAGAAACATATCTAGTGAGTACCTATAGAAAGAACTGTGTCACTAGCATATGTACTGTCCATAGTCAATCTCTAGCTTAAACCCATCCTATCTTGTATTCAGAACCTGTGTTAGAAATATCTTTGAATTGTCTGAACTCTCCATCCAAACCATCCTATCCTCCTCCTGTACTAGTATTGTTAAAACTATATTTCTGCTGATAATTCTTCATATGAAGAAGGCAAGCTCCTCTGCAGGCAGTCACCCTGATCAAGTGGCTGTGTTCCTGTGTGGTATTAGTTTATTCATAGTCATCCTCTAGTGTAAGAAATCCCATTTGTCATTTTAAAAGTGCATTCCCGTTTTCCATTCTTGCGCCCATCTCGAAAAAACGGCCTCCACTAAAACATCCATAACTTTATCAGTAAGATAACTTTAAAGCCATTCTGACAGCTTGACAGTCAATTCCGTCTTTCTCTTGTGTTTGCTGGGGGGGAATTTGGATTGATATTCCGTTTAAATTCTGCCATTCCTGAATACCTGCTCTCTCTCCTCCTATCTCTTTACATTGCCTATTGGGGGGTTGAGGGGTGTGCAGGGGGAACCTATAACCACAGCGCTATCTGATCTGAACACATACAAAAGTATTATTTCTGTGCTGAATTGTTTTGCTCACTATTACTCCTTGTGTATTAAAGAGATTATTCACTGTTACATCACCCCATTGGTAATCATTGTGTACCCATTAAAACATAGTGTGATTGAATTGTAAATACATAAATAAATATTTAAACTTTGCAAACCAGCCTGATTCCTGGTTCAGTGTGACCGGGGGGGTTCCAGGAGAGGGGATGATATGAGTGGTATATCGTTCAGAATAAAGAACTTTTAGACACAAATAAATAAGGATTTCAGTTGTGCATTACATGCTAGGCGTTGACTTGGATGTGTGCCGAATTGAAATCACTTACAATAAGGAGTCTCTGCCTTCTCTTCTGGCTTTGTACAGCTGTCTCCTATGGTCCCTTTTCTTCCTCGTGATTTCTTCATTGAAGACATGGGTCTTCTTAAAGCCCTGTTTTATGGGACATCCCTAAGGCACTTTGAAGGACTCTAGCCTGCTGCTACCCCCTCTCTTTCTGGCCTTTCTTGAACAATCCTATTCTGTTACGCCCCAATTCCACGTAAAAGTCCAATGTTCGAGTGTCGGGTGCGGCGTAGGACCAATTGCCAAATGTAATTGTGACGATCTCATGGTCACTCCTATCAGTTTGGATAACGGAAAGACATCCAAAGGAAACAATTCAAGAAATGTGGTATCAAGGATTTTATTAAACCTGATACTAATTTAATATATCAAACAAATCATGATTAAATCTGCACTTGTGAAAACAATTTACATAGCAGGAAGCAACTTTTATTAAAAAGAACACATCTATATAATAAAAATCATCTTATTCAATCATCCAAGCATACAACCTCATCCATCCATTAGACAAACCACTCATACTATGTAAATGTAATAAAAGTTGCTTCCTGCTATGTAAATTGTTTTCACAAGTGCAGATTTAATCATGATTTGTTTGATATATTAAATTAGTATCAGGTTGAATAAAATCCTTGATACCACATTTCTTGAATTGTTTCCTTTGGATGTCTTTCCGTTATCCAAATTCAAAGTAATACTCCCATCCAAAGTGTGGGGTCTCCTGTGTCTTTCAGAGAAACACACTCCTATCAGTTTGCCAGATTGAAAAATCTAGTAGACAGCAAAAGGAGATCTCTGATACAAACACATAGTCCAATATTTGATGTTCCTTTCCCCTACTCCATGTGGCTTTTGCTGGAGAATCGCCCTGTATGTTACCATCAACCATGAAAATGTTCCTGTCCGTCATCACCTCTCTCCATAGAGAACTCCTACCCACTTGCGGCAAGGGGTTGATGTTATGGTATTCCAGTACTTTTAGCATTTTTATCGAAGCAATGCATGTTGAAGTCCCCACAAAATACAATTTCTAGGTCAGACTTGAAGTCCCTAGCACTGTCAATGTCCAAGATTGTAGTGATGAAGTTTTCGTCTGGAGTCCCCTGCTGACTCCAATACAGATTAAAGAGAAGTACATTTCTGATCTGTTTTATTGTTTTGGTGCCAGTTGGGATCAGTAAGGCTTGGATCCAGGGGGACGGACAGAATTCTTCAAATCACTCGAGATTTTAAGCTGTGTTTCAGAGCAATCAGTAGGCACGCCATAGGGCATCCTTTCTTTCCTTTTACTGCAGGGTTAATGTGCACCTCAAATCCTTCCAGCAAGGGTTCTTCACACAGCCAAGTCTCGTGCAGATATATTATTTCAAAAAGGACAAATATGGGTTCGCCCGGGCTAAAAAGATTGGCAAAACCTTGTGTGTTCCATGACACATGGGACAGCTTTCATTTGAGGTTCCTTCCCTTGTTTGAGCATGGTCCCATCTCTCTATGAGCTGGGATTACCAGCTAGCGCACTCGCTAGCAAAGACCAATTTTCAGTTGTGGCCTCTCTTTGACAAGGCCTCGCTTTTGTTGAAAAAGTCAGAAGTACTATTAACTACAGTTTTTGTAAAAGAACCTGTGTGAGAGTGACCGGGTCGTACGTTGTTAGTACTCCATCTGATATATCATTTGTAATTTCTATTATCATCTGGAGTAATAGGAGTCTGGGATATAGAATCAAGCCAGCTTTCTTCTTGTTGTTCCTCATTATCATAAGCCAGTAGCTCAAAGCCCATAGACAAGAATTTCCCTGCTGCTCTTAAAATTTTAGACATGTTATCTACAGGTGTAACAGATTATTGCTTGGTCTAATCGGTCTTCGTCAGGGAATTCTATCAGTTGGAGATCTCTAGAAGCAATCTTTCTAAGGGTGGGCATACAGTGCAACAGAAGTAAGATGTTCGCTCTGTTTAACACAATTTCCTCCTTTCTTCTGTTGATGTTCTCAATTTGGAGACAGTGTATACTAGCGTCTTTAAATCTTTGGTCCAAGGGAGCCTTTCTAGTTATGTTTCCATGTTTGTACTGCGATTTCTCCGGCCCATTGCTATTCTTACACAAGCTTGTGATGTTCATTCTTTTCTCCTCCATTATCCTAAAAGACGACTTGTTTTTTTTCACCCAACCTTTCAATTTAAGTGGGATGAATTTTGAAGATGGTTCGTCTTCTGAGTCAGATACGCTTGGTAAGTGCCGCCTTTTCAGCAACTATGGATCCAGGGTCCCTCTGAGTTGCCCGTTTAGAAATTTCAATCATGGATTCTTCGTCTGACCCCTTTTGCAAGCGTTTGTAACTCCTTGTTACAGGGATAACTTTACGATATTGTGCACCATCACCCACTTTCTGTTTTTAGTGGTGTTAAAAGACACGCTTCTCACTGGGCTAAGAGCCCCTGGTTCTGACATCCCAAGGGACCTCCTTTTCGTGCAGTTACCTGGGGACCTAAATTAGGTGTGACTGAGATACTATGGCCCTCTTCTTGTGATCCAAAATTTTAGCCCATCTTTCCGTTAGTGTCCGGGTCGGAAGGGTCTCGTTATTAGACTCTTCGTCAAGGGCTGTGGTCACTTCTATACAGACTACTTTCTCAGAGTTTAAATGATCAATACTTTCATCACCAGAGTTCGACTTGTCCGCTGCTGAAATGGTATCAGTAGATAAATCTAGAAGGAACGTCTTTGAGTCGTGGTCAAATGAGTCCTGGAGAGTGACCTTTTGGTTTGGCTGAACAGAATGTAGATGTTTAGTTACTTTGCCTAGGTGGCAGTTATTCACATTTTCCGCTTTCTCAATTGGGACAAATCTTGGTCCTGGGACTTCGACCCTCACAAGGTGAAGTTGGTTGTCACTTGACTTAATCCTGTTCCGTTTCCCCAGGGCCGATTTTAGAGACTCCTTTTTGGATTTGGAGAATACGATTTTAAGTTCCCCTCATGAAATTTAGTAAAAATTTCATATTTCCTTTTTTTAGGAACAGGGTCAGATGCTGCCATTGTCGTTAATGGTCTGATGTGCCAGGATTTTTGAGAACCATCGCTTTTTACTTCGTTGGCAGAGGGTCCAGCAATTTCCTGGATGGTCACTTGTACTACTTTCAGAACCTCTGGTAATTCTCGAGGACAGCCTCCTTTGTTCCTCCTCTTCAATTTGTTCAAGTGAAACAACATCCTCCTCAAGGTGTTTCTCCTTAACTGTAATTGCCTGATCTTGCTCTGCATGTCTATGCCTTTTTTCTTTGTTTTTGTTTTTTGGAGAATGGAAAATGCTTATGGAACCGCAGACTTTTCTATGGTGTATGGGGACGAATGATTAGTGCCTAAACACGCCTGTTCAATCTTCCTCTTCTGTTTATCTTGTGTAGCTGATTCAATTATGTTGTGGAGGATATTCGTTATCTGTTCCGTATTTTTGTCTAGATTTGCTTGAATGCCCGTTACGAAGCCCTCTATGAATATTAGCTTTGAGTGAAGCATTTCTATTAAGTGGATTGATCTCGTATCTGGTCGTTGAGGGCTTCATGGAGCTTCATATAGGGGGATAATGTCAACGTTAAAGCAGCAATAAAGACAGGATTTATTGGATTATTGTTGTTCTGCAGCTCCTTTTCCGTCATTTTCTCCTTAGCCCCCAATGTGCCTGTATCTTTAAAACCGGTGTCATCTGATGTATTGTTTTTGGGGCCACATTCATGGTGCTCTAAGGAGGTCTGTGTAGCAATGGTGTTACTTGCGTGGGTTATCGGACTCAAAAATGGAAGCACTCTGCTTGTGGGCATATTTCACGTAAGATCCATGTTAACCTCCAAGTTCTTCCCTGGTGGATTTTCCGTTGTTTGTAAAAAAAAATTTTTTTTTTTTTAACTGGTGGGCAGGATTTGAGCTGATGGGACCCTTTTCAGTCTCTATCGTTTCCATTTACCCGGTAGTTGCTTTGTCCGATCTACGGGAAAAAAAGATAACATGTTTTGATAACATGTCATTAGTTAAGGTAGATGGTTTCCATGCTGGACTCACCTTCCCTTTCTAATTTTTCTTGGGTGTTCTTGTATTTGTGTTTCTATTCCCAAATGTATATACACTTGGTGAAGGAGAGTCAGAAAAGGAGAGAATTCATCCGAGGGAGAGCCCCAACCTTGCTCCACACTGGTCACCTCGTGTTCATCAGAGGCGTGATTTGTTGCATGTTCAGAGACTGCCTTGATTTACTCGGTTGCAGTGTTAGGACCTTTGATCGGGGAAATCACATTGCTGCTAGTGTCCATTAAGGACTCAGTGGTGGAAGGGGGCTGTAATGTGTTGTCAGCTGATTGTGTGGACGCCTATTTTGACCCCAATTTCAATTGGGCAATTAGTTTAATTATTTATTGGTTCATTATTTATTGCAATCTCGGGGGAGTTCTGGGGCTCAGCTGTCTCAGCTTGCTCTGCTGGCTCACCCAAGGGCTCTTTCAGCTAATTGTCTCTCAAATGTTGAAGGTCTTCTGTCCATGACACAACTATCCATAAGCTCAGGTCAGCCCTTCACATCCACACAATGATTCGATCGCCGGACACCTTTATACTGTTGTCTCCTTTTGTCACTTTTAGTATTTGGTGTTGGCCACTATAAACAACTGACTTATCAATTTCATGTTCAGTTTTTTGCTTACAAGGATACTCTCTCCTTGCTCTTTCACAAGAACGCAGCTTCATGAATCAAGGTCAATCCCAACTCATTTTTAAAGACTCTGGGTTGATGAGATGGGTTTCCTGAAGAATGGCAATGCCGGTCTCGTTGGGATTTAAAAAGGAGATGTTTTTCTGTTTGGTTCTTTTAAACCATTTGTGGGTTCTATTTTAGGGTACTATAATTCAATAAATACTTTATCGCCATTGTACATGACTTGTGCCTGGTGCTCCACATGGAGGGGACACACTAGTACGTTGTTGCTACCTATAATTTGAACATCTGTATGTTAATTCAGCAACCTAAATTACATTAAGAGGCCACATGAATTGCAACCAATACATTTCTGTGTGGCAAGTTGAGTTTTAATTGAATTGCAAATAACACAGGTGATAGAGACTAAGAGGTTATAGTTAGAATTATTCATTGGTATGCATAAACGGGTCGCATGGTGTGCAAAACGTGATCAGAGACCAACACTTATACCTTGGAATATTCCCTGGTCTACAGTATAAGCTGCTGTTCTCTGATGGAGAGTATGGCAGAGAACTAAATGGAGGTTCCCCCTACAGGCCGGATAATCCTAACATCTGTAAGCATTATACAACGGCTAAGTTAATAGGTGTGTCGAGGCGGTCAAAGAGGGTCCCTTCTATTATGAGGAATTCATGTTACGAGTGCCAGACTGATGAATGAGGGTGTGGCAAACTGAGCGCGGTTTACTTTTTGTTCAGAACTGATAAAATATTAGCTTGCACGAACGCAGAAAGATGACTATCAAATCTACCAAATGTAAAAACATACATGTACCTATGAGACATTTGTGAATCTCAATATAAATGCCCTTTTTACAATGAACCAGAACATAGTGGTTAGGGCTCTCTTGCAAAATGCACTTTGACTTCTAAACAGGTTTTCAGACACAGAAGGCAGGTACATGAGTAAACCCAATCTTTTGCGGTCAGCATCTGTAGAAATAGCATTGAGTTTATGGTCTGATAAGACTTGTGGATAGTAGATATAATCTCCTGATGTTTGAGAGCGTGACCAAAAGAGGTTTGTTGTTTATTCTGGTCAGTAGTAAAATACGGGATAAGCTAAATGCCTGAAGTTATTTAGGCGTTTCAATTGTGCAATAAAGTGTGAGCCTTGCAAGGGAACAGATGTTATCTTGGCCTTTGTGTTAAAATCGTTAAAGGTGGTTAGTCATTTGTTCGGGTAAGTATTTTTCCAGGTCATCAGAGGTTGTATGTAGACGCACAACTTAAAAAGGTCTTTTAAAAAGGCACCAGAAGTCTGTGGAATCTATAGTTCAAGGTAAATAAGGGTTAAGCAGACCTTCCTCTATTTGCTAAAATAAGTCAGCAAGACCATGTGAAATCATACTTAAAGTTAAAGGTTTTAGGCCAGTTATTGCTAGCAATTAATTGTTTCAATACTAATGTTTTAACCATACACCAACGTCAGGACCTACTACAACTAATCAAGAAAAGGTGCGTTTTAAAATATGATCTGAAGATAATGATAAAGATAAGCCTGACCAATGGAAATGGAAGAATTGGGGCAAGATGCAATTTCTTTGAAGACGTTTTGGCCAATCCTATTTGGTGGGTGGAGAGTAATACATGTATCTGCAAGGGTTTAAATTTGTTGCAAACAAGTATATAAACCTCCAACTGATGATGTATTGTTGAGAGTTGGGTTAGTTTGGTCCTGCAACACCATCTAACCGCTCCCTGAACCTTCTGTACAATATACTTGCTTTATGTACAACCGTGTAATCTCTTCTCAAGTGGTGGGCTGGTTTTTGGTTAAGATGATTAAAGGTCCACCCCCAAACATGCCTCAAACTCTGTGAACAAAGATTTTCATCTTTAAATCTTTAGGTTTAAAAATATAAGGATTTCACATTTTAAATTGAAGTTGTTCAAAGACAATGTTACATTTAGACCACACGCATGTATGCTGAAGCTAATTATATGCAAAGGTTACAGAATTATATAATGAGGTGACAAACAAAATAGGGCACTTCCAGTTTATTAATTTTTAAAAAAAAGGTTAAAGCTTTTACAGAAAATGTATTTGGCCTCAATGTGCATCTGCAGCGGAAGCACATTTCATAATTTGGTTTTGTGCATGGACTGAAGGGATTTTGCCACCTTTCAAGGTGCAGCATAATCATGCAAAGGGAAGTAACTGTATGTAGAGGAACGTAGGAAGCATCACAGGTAGTGCTGTATTCTTTTAATTAGGGCCATTTCCCAGGATGCATTGGGTCGAGAAAAGATCTTTAAGGCAATTCAGACATTGAAGGGGAGGCTCTCTGCAGTGACTGAAATGTTCCATTAAAGTTGGATAAGATGAAAAACACCACATGCATTTCTACTTACAGAAGAGACATGAAAAGTAGTTACCTTTTTTAGGGACCTTCGAAAGTGAAGGCTCAGGGGTTTCCGGGGATGTGGTATCAGCTCCATCTTCAACTAGTTGAATCTGGGGTGTGATAAAAAGAAATATGTCAATGGATGTTTTTCCCTCAATTCAAATACAGTTTTATGGCATGGACACCATGATGAGCAATCCTACATGCTTGCCCTTGGTTATTTGCCCAAACACAATATAATGTGTCCAGTTGTATGTTGCATCTTTGAATAATGTCTGCCTCTAGATAACATGGTTCTGTTTAATTCTGTTACATTTGGATAAAGATATTCTGGAAATAGCCCTCATTCAAAATTAACATTATGATATCATATTTTAGCATGGTGGATATATAGGCTGCTAAAACTATGCATGTATTGATAGCGTATGAGAACATTTGCAACTAAAATGAGTACTATATATCTACCACTCACTCAGAGATTAGCACTTATGTGCTAAAACTAGAACTAAGAAACAGAAGATGGAGACAGAACAAAAGGCCGATTGTGAGCACTTGTATGGAAAGCACCTAGGGAGACCAGGGTAGGACCCGATATAGGCAGCAGGGAGTGGCCAGCTGTATTTCCGTGTCAAAATCCAGTAAAAGCTGATAGCCATGTAATGATGCCAGCCTTTGATATCCTTTTGCATGTACCATGAGGTTGATTGACAGGATTGTGGTGCAGAACCTGCTCTTCATCTATGGACATTCATTTGCAGGTTGGATGGAGAAAGATAAATTGTGTCCACGAGAGACTGAGCATGGAGGATGAGTTTGCATTGGTGCTACAGTACAGTGTAAAGAGCCCTTGGAATTAGAGGCAGTGGGGGAAATGCACAGAGAAACCAGTCTTTACATTGGATCGAGAATGTCTCTTGTAGACTGCTTTGATGGTGAAATCTGCTGGCAAACGACTCACACTGAGTCGTTTTGAGTGGTGAATAGATACATTTTTGTTTTTCCCCAGGCTTGTGTGTGGCAGCCGCCTGGACACTGCTTAATGAGTCGGCTGTTTTGGACTCCAGACAAATGGATGCTAGGAACATGCAAGGACAGATGGCCCATCTGCATAAATTGTGGTCTTCAGACGCAGGACTTCGTACCTCGTTATTCCAAGTTTCCAAATAAAAAAATATTGTTGTGGTTTGTCTGTGAATATCCTTTAGTTCTTTGCAGTGGGGAAAAACTTCAGCGCTCAAAATACTGACCTGAGCTTTAGTACGTTTATGTGCAATTCGCACTATTTCACGGATATAACGGTCTCCCAAAAGACCTGCTCTTGTCAGATGGACTTCTGATTGCCACCATCACAGACTCTTGTGAAATGATTTGATACGAGATATTTTGTAGTCCCAGTTGCCTGAAATTTGTAATCAAGGAATGTATTTGAAGTCTGGAATTCTCCATTAGGAGAATGCATGATGAAATGCTGTTGGGAAGAGACTTCTGTGTATGGACAGTCATCACTTGCTTTGACTATAGTAAGTGGCTTTTTGGCAGGAGCCCTGTCAGCCTTGCTGTTAAGACCTATTCATCCAACACTACTCCCAGAAATAACAACTCTGTATGGGACCCAGGGTGATTTCTGTACTTGAAGAAGCCTAACTACTTCAATCATACTTCGGTACATTTCATAGCACGGAGGGCCTGCTATCTCGCTCATTAGCCAATTGTCCAATTACGGGTAGACATGTAGGCCTTCCTCATTCTCAGATGTACAGCAACCAGCGCAAGGTACTTAAAAGATTTCTGGGGGCAGATTTTAGGCTAAAATTGAATTGAAAAAGCTTGCCTGCAACTACAAAGCAGACATGGTCGCCACTTGGGGTGTGCATTTTACAGGTGCAAGGAGTTCAGAACATTGCTGCTTGGAAGCTGCCCATAACTTTCTGCAAAGTGACCATCTGAAACGAAAGGGATCTCGAGAATGTGTTGTGAAAGCATCATGAAGTAAGACAACAGGTTCAGGATTGGTTCTCAAAAGGCTTTATTTAACTTATAAGTCAGGATGGAGTAAGGCCTAACTTGCCCTATGCTAAAGTGGGATTTCCTTACCTAAAGAAAACGAAGGAGTATCTATATCAGGAAGTCCAACTCAAAAGTCTGTGTATAAAACCTATACTTGCCCTCACAACTAACTGAATACCCTGTGTAGGGATGTCAGCATCAAAATGAATAGTGTTCAATACAATGTTCGGAGCTTTGTCCAGCTCCTGGTTTGTAATCAGCTTACCCTTCCCCCCAAGTTCAAAATAATTCACAAGGTATTGAGGTTCCCTTCACCAAGAGTCAAACTCTTTCAGGTTTTCAAAACACTCGTTCAAATCTTCCAGCTTTTCAAGACTAGTTAAAATCTTCAAGCTTTTCGAAACACCACAATTCCTTGGGACACTTCCCAGCTCTCGTCATCAATGCTTTTCACTGGTTCACAAAAACATTTCTGTTTCTTGACTACAAAATCACAAACGTAACTGTTGTAAAACACAAGCTTCTTTATGGATACTTTCATTGGCTTTGTCCATAAAGGGGGGGGGCACTTGATCGAGGCACAGTTGTCAGACCACACAGTCCACCCATTACAGGTCATGCAACCAATATTCCTATGTTCTTTGATACACTCTGTATTCTTCTGGCTCTTGCCAATGCATATTTCATCCTGCAGTTCCTTGAACTCTTTTAGCATTGTTCAATACTTTGTTACTCATCTCAAACTCTCATTGGTATTTCGTTGGCTTTGCCAACACATGTATATCAATTCACTCTGTGGTATCTGCTACTTGCACCACATTGCTTTCATTCCATTCACACGTACTCATAACTTGCTTTTGCTTTGTGCAGCATTCAAAAGTGTTTGTAATGTCTTTCAATTCGTTGGTTATTCAAAACCTCCTAATTTGGCATTCAAAATGCTCTTAACTATCAGTTTGTTCGCTATTCAAAAAGCGATCAAGTTTCCAGAGCACCCCAGCAAGAGTTTCCCTGTTTCCAATCACCGGCTTCGCACAGCTGCACCCGTCTTCTTTCCGTTCCTTTTTCTGCTTTCAGCTTCCAATACTTCCACTGTTCCCTCGCGGAGGTTATAGAGAGCACTGCTCGTTCTTCTGGAGACTCAGGGCGACTTTAGTGCTTCAGCGCTCCACAGCTCTTGCTGCTTGCACACAACACAGAGGGCATGCAAGACCTCCAGACCCTGTCATGGTCGGCCTCTGCCCGGCATCCCTCTCTCCTGCTTGACACAGCTCCCAGTGCCAGTGTCCCTCGCTGCTCCTTCTCCAGTCCGTCCATCTTCAGCCTGCTTCGCTCCAGCTGGTGTTCCCCTGCCTGATGTTTGTCTCCTCTCGTGCTGTGCAGCCCCCACTTTTATATCCATTGGGATTTTTAAATGACCGCAAGTGTGGGTCATTCAGTTCAATTTTTAAATTTCTTTATTTCTTTTATTTGCATTTGGTTTTAAAGCAGTCAAAACCTTAAGCAAAATTAGAACATAAAACATGAAATAAGAATTAGTCATGAAAAGCTCCTCAATAGTAATCAATAAGATACCAATTAATAAGACAGGCAGAGTCAGTATCGCGCTCTGGCTAGTAAAAGAAGTGATAAAACGTAAATAGAATCAATTTGCAAATCGAAGCAAGAAAGGAAATAGGGGAGAAAAGAAGAAAACAAAAGAAAACCGCAATTTAGAGGGTGCAAGATACAAAAACATGAGCATACAAGAAGTCAATCTCTAAATGCTGTGTATCTAAATCAAACTCTTCTCCATAGTTTCTGTAAAGAGGACAAATATTAACTGTATTCGCTCAAGATATAACGTCCATCACTCTAGCTTTAAGAATACCTCTTTCAAAAATGCTAAGAGGGCAAGTGTTAGTGAAATACTGTTTTCTGACAATAACTCAGCCCACCAGTCCTTTATTGTTCTTGTCGTATATTGCATAAAAAACGTGTTTAGCCATATGCTTCTTACATGATTTAAGGTACGGCATGTCATGGTCAGATGCAAGAGAGTCTCTTTGTCCCCTTTACACATTCTACAACTACAGTTGTGTAAGCTTTTTCCTTACGTGCTTTCAAAAGTTCTTTTGTTGGCCACAGATTCATTTGAAATCTCAAAGTCTTTCTTGTCTTTAACGGTAGCAAGGACATTTTATCAAGTATTGCTGCAATTCACCTCGCGGTCGATGTGCTGGATCTTTAAGACCATATAACTTCAGGCTTCTAACCTTATTTCTTGTGGAGACCCAGTCCAGATTCTGGAACCTTTTTTTTTGTTTTCTCTCGTTGAGTTTTTAGGGATTCCTCACATGTACTTAAATCAGCAAGAGTACTCGGGCAAGAGTCTCTCCAGTTATTAAGCACATGCTCAGAGTCCTCTTTCACTGCTCTATTCAGTACTGTGAATCCGCCTTCCAAATCGTCCAGCAAGCATTTACGGAAAAAGGCTTTTTGCATTGAACAGTGGCGTATAATGACGTCGGACCCAGTTCATCGCGGATCAGTTCGAAAAGATTTTGATGTTGGAATCCTCAGAAACTGGTAGACCCTTCAAGTTTTGGCCAGAGGTCTTTGGGGAGCAAGAGCAACGATTCTGACCCATAGGTGATGATTGACACTACCTTCATCTTATATTAAGTCTATCACCGGTTTAAATGTGAATTTGCAATATTTGTTTTTATTTATTCTCCCCTGAGAGGTCAACCTTCTTATTTTCATTCTTAGTCTTGCTTCCTACGGAGCCTCCACAATACTGTTGATTTTTACTCCCAAGTAGACAAGACTAGACAATTTTTCACCCTTGAGATACCAACTATGTTTTTTGGAAGTTCTGTGGGCAATTTATCCTCCAAGAGTCAGGATCTTTGATTTTGATACATTCACTTTCAAGCCATTATCGTCCAGGTATTTTACAGTTGCATCTAATTGCCTCAGCAGCCAAAATTTTCGTCTGGTCGAGTAAGATCGTCTGCATATAGCACGACCAACGGCTTCCCCCATCAATCTAGGTGGAAACATTCTGATGTTTTCATAGGCGAGTTGGATGTCGGAAAAAAAATGATTGAAAATTGTAGGGGCTTGTGTACACCCTTGCTTAAGCCCAATCGTTGTTCTTATTGGGTCTGACAAATGGCCTTTTTTATTAAGGCGTATTCTTATGGTTGTGTTCGTGTGCAGGCTCATTAGTGCCTATCTCAGATCTATTGGACAATTCCATAACTTCAGCTTCTCCCATAGTTTAGATCTTTCTGCCAGGTCGAAGGCTTGAACAAGATCTATAGCTGCTAGATATAGCCTTCTTCCTGGTTTATTTTTTTACTATGGATTTCATATAATTAATAGAGAAGAGGTTCACTGCAGTTCCAATATCTTTCTCTAAACCGACTTGCCATTTATCAAAATGGCACGTGGTTCTCCTCCATGCATTAAATGCTTTAAGGATCAATGCTCCAAAGATCTTTCCCGTTACGTCTAAGAGGGCAATAGGTCTATAGTTGGTAGGTTTTAACTGTTGGGCAGAATCCCGTGCTGTGCCCTTAGGGACCACTATACACAATTAAGACTACAGGTGGTGATACAAGTTTTACCTTTGGTAAAAGCCTTTACTACTATGTCATAGTGGTAGCAGTGGCGGAGCAGCCAGGCTTATCTCAAGAGTATATGAGCAGTAGCAGAGATTACACAAAGGGACCACAACTACTGTGACTCAAGCAAACACTGACTCTCTCAAGGTTTCAGGTAGAAAAATATAAGTACATTTATTTTTAAACCATTCGTTATAAACACAACACTTCTATGAAACTTCAATAAAAACCACGTTAAATATACTACAACTAACCAATTCACTTTGTACATTAAGTCTCAATGTAAGTACCCTGTGTTGGAATGAACCGGTGCTAGGCACAAAACACGTTACCGCGAATACGAATGCGATCACTTTTCTACAGTTCGGTCTACTAAACAAACGCGTATCCGTGACATGAAATGCTACCGGGGCAAAAACACACTTAGCACCTGAGATACCCAGAGGGAGTTGGAGGCAAAAATCACAGGCAATATTTTGGTTAGGCAGGCAGAATCAAGAAACACTCAGAGACAGGAGTTCAAAAGTCAAAGAGCCAGAGCCAGGGTCGAGAGACGCCGGGGCCAGTTGCCGAAGATCACAGGGTCAGACAGTTCACGATTCAACGCAGCCAAAAGTACTTTCATATTGTCAATGTTCGGAAGAAAAAGTTATAAGAAGGAGGGAAGACAAGGGAAAGCCTTGAAAATGAAGAAAAGGGATTCACCCATTTTCCTCAACAGAACACAGTACCTTGTTCCAATGGTGCAGCTGGTTCCCTGGCAGTTGTTCCTGTTGGTCTCCCGCAGACCCACGATTCCTGGAGCTTCGTCGAGAAGGGAGGACGTCTGAAGGGGGTCTGCACCACACAGGGATGAGGCCGGCAGCAGCGACACAGAATAAAAGGTGCGCTCCTTAAAAACAGGAGAGGCTCTTCAGGTGGCTATCCGGATCACTACAGCAGTGTGCAGCGATTTCGACCACAGCAGAGAATCCTCTGGCAAAAGAAGGTGAGCAGGTTATCCCCACCAAGCTCAAGGGAAGAAGACTCCGGACTGGATCTTCTCTGAGTCGTTGAAGGGCAGATAGCTCAGGACTGCAGCAGGGCTTCACCGGGACGGGGTAGTTGCAGCAGCCGTAGTTCTCTCTGCTTCTGTTCAGTTCCTTGTAGTTCCAGTGGCGACTCTCTGACTTCTAGCCCAAGAGACCTGCCTTTTATGCGAAAAACCCCCATTCACGCAGCCTGGCTGTCAATCACCCAGCAGGGGGGTTGTCCAGCCCTGACAACTACCCTGGCCAATCATGACAAAGTGCGACTTGGGTTTCCTAGGATACCCTGTGCAGGGGGTGACTACACCCCTCCCTCACATTCAGCCCACCTAGATACCCAGGCTCCTTGAGGAGGGCTTCTGAGCAGAAGCCCGCCAAAAGACAGTGAACGGTGTCCAGTCAACAGGTCGACTGCAATTTGGTCGACTGCAATTTGGTCGACACCATTTGGTCGAATGCCAAATGGTCGAATTTTTTTTTTTTTTTTTATATATATGTGTTTTGTGGGTTTTCGTGTGGGGAAAAAAAAGAAAAAAGAAAAAAAAGGGGGTTGGGGGGGGGGGGACCCCCCCAAAAAAAACCAAAAAATGGGTAAAAAAAAAATTCGACCATTTGGCATTCGACCAAATGGTGTCGACCAAATTGTCTGTCGACCAAATGTTTTCGACCATTTGACTGGTAACCACAGTGAACAAAGAAGGCGAACCTGGTTTGCCACACAATATAAAACACAAGAAGGACTTTAACAAAAAGAAATGGCGAATAAACCCAACCGGAGCAAAAAGAAAGACGATTTGGTCAAGCGGGTTTATGTTCGAGGCTAATATAATAGCCAAGAACAGTACCACGTTTAACTAATATAATCGCGGTAGAAAAGTTAGTGTAGATACCACTGCCACCAGCCAAGTCTAAATGTTAAAAGAATGAAACAATGCTCTAGGAGGTACAGATAAAAAGGGATACGAGTTAACCCTTTCCAGTACTCCATGGAAGATGGGGTGGACTGGATCTGGGGGACAGTAGTCGCCTCCGAAATGGACTCGAGGAAGTCTCAAAGACAACCCCTGTGCCACGGCACTGAAGGTGCTGTGTGACACACAAAGAAGGGGGCTACTGGAGTGGTGTACTTCAGAGTCCACACTCACAAAAACAGATGGAAACACATAGCAAAACACAGGTAAGAGTGGGGGAAAAGCTCTCCCTCTTACCAAGTGGAGAAAAAATAAACTCCAGAAGTCCAGCAAAGCTGCTGGGGGACTCACTAGGTGAGGGAAATTTGCCATAAATGAGAATTCTCCCTAACATTGACCTATCGCCCGTCTGAAAAATGGGCACGATGATGGCAGAGATCCATTCTTTATTTTATTTCTATAAACAGTTCAAACATGGTGTCTGCCCAGCCTTCAGGATCCTCTTTTAGTGTCAGGTTGGTGTGGCCGTCTGGGCCAGGGGCCCTTGAATTACTGGCTAGAAGTATCAAAGTTTTCATTTCATCTTTTTCAGTTGAAAATTACCAGTTTTGGGTTGAAACTGTACATTCTTTTCCATCCGATCAACAAATTTATACAATTCATCAAAATGCTTTTGCCAATCATAAAATGATACTCAGTTACCAAAGATTCTGGAGGTGCATTTAAGGTGTTTATTGTCCTCCAGATTTCCGCGCTATTTTTATTTGCGACCAATCGCAACATCTCTTCTGCATCATGTTGGAGTAGCAGCCATTTATGGCCTTTTATCCAGTTTTTTCATTGCTGTTGATCAAGTGAACCCGAACTTTTTTTCTTAGCCTGGAGCAGCTCTCTTTTCAGGATCTTTTTTCCTCATTATCTCCACCTTAAAAGTGTGAGCTTTATTAGAACCGCCTTTCGATGTTCCAGTGTCGGTTGGCTTAAAGTTCTTTAACATGTAGTCTGTAGAAGCATAGTAATAACTTCCAGTATTCATTCGCAGTTCGTTTCTCCCCTGCTGTACCCATATATCTAGTCCATCATCATTCAAGACTTTATATGACCAGTGTTCAAAACTCAGAGTCATGCTATCATGGTCACTCATGTCTGTTTGTGACCCTAAAATCAGACACATTTCCGGATTAGATCTTCTGAAGCAAATAAATAGTCCAGAATTTGATGATCTTCCCCTCTTCTCCATGTAGGTTTAGGTGGAACATCGCCAGCCAAACGTCCATTACCCATAGAGATAGGTCTCTCCTCCATTTCTTCTCTCCAAAGGAAACCGCTCACGATCTTAGGCAACGGATTTATAGATTGGTTTAATATAACTCGGGAGTCTTTGTCGAAACAATGGATGTTTAGATCTCTGCAGATCAGGAACTCTAAGCCCGGTCTTAGTTCACTTGCCTCACCCATGAAGTTGACTACCAATTTAACAAAATAGTCCTCTACACGCTCTCCGGAGATCCAATAGAGATTAAGAAGTAAGAGGGTCTTCAAATGGTTAGGGTTAGTTGCGTTTGGATCTATTAGTAATCCCTGGATCAGTGGCGACGGTCTGAATTCTTTGATGACCAAGCTTTTACTTACATTCTTTATGTCCGTCAGCAGTCCCGCTACGGCCCGATTGCTGTACACATTATATCCCTCCAATAGCGGTCTCTCTCACAGCCACGCCTCCTGTAGACTTATTTCAAATTTCTCGAATTGAAGATCACCTGGACTAAAAGATGTGAAAAACCTCTTGTATTCCAAGAGGCCAGTCAAATTTTCTGGGTATAGCTCTTTCCAGAGTCACTGGTCCTATGCAGTACTGGCTATAAGTTAGATTTCTTGTCTGCTAAAACCCCCGCCAACCAAGACCAGTCTTCACTGGAGTTCACCTTCTTTCCTAGGGTAGAGGTGCGTTTTGGCTCTTTTCTTTGTTTTTCACCGTTATTTTCACACTTCTTCCTTCAGTTCCAGGGCTATAGCGTGAGCTTTCTTTTGTTTCGAATAAGCGTTTTCCTCTACACATTGGCGTTTATCATCTCTCTGAGGTCTATATCCAGCTTCTTGTTTGTTGTCGGACCTAAATTTGGTTTGATCATCCTTGTCGTACTGTGTTATTTTTAAAGCTCATGGTTAATAGTTTAACAGCTGCATTCATGATGTGGTTCTTTTTTCCTCTAGAGGCAAGAGTAAATGACCACTTTCTCTAGTCTTTCGTCCTCCCGAAATTCAATCAAGTGAAAGTCTTTTGTTTCGGTATGATTCAACGCAGGAATACAATGCAACAGACGTAATATGTTGGCACGATTTAGCACCAACTTGTCTTTTCTCATGAGGACGCTCTCTAGCAAATGGCGGTAAGTGATGTTAGCCTTGTTTTTATGTCTTTGTTGCCTCCTTAAGCCGGTTATCCTTCTCTATGCAAGACCTGATCTTCTTTCCTAATGATCTTAGTTTGTTTATGAATGATGTCTCTCTTTTCGTATATGGTTAAGAACGCGGCAGCGCTTTTTTTCAGGTAAATTTTCTGTTTAAGAGGAATACATTTTAAAGACTGATCCTCATCCTCTAAGTCCGACTTCATGTATACTTGTCTCCTTGTATCCACCTCTTTCTTCTGGGACATTCCCTTGTGGATTACTCTCACAACTGTTAATGGTTTGAATTTCACTATTTTTCTATGTGATGCACATCAGTTTTAGCTTCCACTCTGTTTACTTTCTGAGTTTGACATTGCCAAGCCGGGCTGGCCCGACTACTGAACGATGTTTTGCAGTTTGGACAAAGTAATCACTCTTTGTGTGATGATTCCCTTATTGAAGTATCGGGTTCCAGATCCTGATCACTGAACGTGCCATCATGTTGTCCGTTTTTGCCTTGGAGTGGACTGTTATTTTCCTGCTCGGTTTCAGAATCGTCTTCGTCCGTAATTGTATATGTAGATAAGTTCATAAGTGATTCAATTTGGTCTTCATTGTCAGCGTTGTTTTGTGAATCCTCGTATTTTGGCACGCCTCAAGCTCCCTTTCATTCCCTTCTTCCGCTACTGTAGGTATAGGCGGACCACTTCCAGCTCCCTTTGGTTTTCTCTTTCGGCCAGGTGTCTCCAGACCTTTAACAAAGTGCAAAGCTTTTTCACTGTTCTTAATCCTGTTCAAGGAGTATGTAATTCCCTCCTGAATAGTGTCTTGCTGTTTCTTTTGTCTCGTTACTTTCGCTTTAAGAAGATCTCGTTTAATATTACAAGATTTTTGTTCCATCATGGTCAGTTTGGAAAAAATCCCAAAGCTTTTTTTATTAGATGGATCTTTGTCTAAGCTTTCTTGGTCCCCCACAGAAAACTCACTTTTCCTCTTGGCACTTGTCTCCGCCCTTTCTTTATTAGCTATGGGTACTTCCCTACCTGAATCAGCTATATTTGCCGATTCGGCTAGCATTGACATGTGAGTCTGGGCTGATGCATCTATCTTCAAAGGTAAGTCCATGTCTTGGTTGTTTCCAGAGGATTTGGATGCTTGGTTTGCCTTTGCAACTTTGGATCTCCGTTTGTTCTTATTCTCTATTATGGGATCTATGATCTTATTCAGAATGTTAATAATTTGTTATCTAATTTTTTTTTCGAGATTTGACTGAATGGCTGTCACAAAGATCTCAATAAAAATTACCTTAGAATGCGCGTAGCTAATAAGGTTGACTGATCTTTTATTTGATCATTGAGGGTTTCGTGTAGTTTCATATACGGAATTTAAGTTATAGTCAAAGCAGCAATTAACTTGGGATCGACTGACATTTTTCTGGCAGCACTTATCCGATTTGTGAGTTCAAATGCGGTTAATAATTCCTCATCCGACAAGGGCAAGACTCCATCATGTTTTTCTGTCTCCAACACGGATTGCTTATTTTGGCTTGCACCAGACGGCTTGTTAATAGTACCACTTCCTTCCATGTGCGGTTGGCGAGAAGTTGAGGTCTTCACCTGGCTTGCCCTGCTAGTCCTTGATGTGACCATAGGTGCTGTTAATAGCTCCAAGTTTGACAATGAACTATTAGGGATTTTCCCCACATTTGTGAATACAATTTGTCCCCCCATCCACACTTTATCTTGATCCAAATTTAGATTTATACCAGCCTTTGATTTTCATTAAAAAACACTTTGTCGAGAGGCTAGCATGTCTGAAGTTAATGTAGTCGAGCTCCAAACTGACCTGTTCTTAATATGGGGAGGGGTCTTTAAAGGTGATCGAGACCTGTTTCTCTTTCCAAATGTAAACACCTTTGGAGGTGAGGGGCAAGACGGGCACGACACGTCTGAAGGACTCCCCATGCCTGCGTGCTCTTTGTCCCCCCACTTTAATACAGTTTTCACATTTCTGCAGAGATCCTCTATGGGTTCATGACTTTGCTTTGGGTTATTGTAAAAAGTTTATCGATGAGGCAGTCGTAGCGCCGATCTCAACACAAATGTTTATTGGACACAGTGTTTGAGTCAAATTGAGGGTCAGCCCCTCACTAGCTTCACCCTCTTCCTTAGACAATTCTTTGTTAGTGTCCTGTACTCCCAACCTCTCAGCGGGTGCCGAGCTCTCTGTCAGTTGTTCCTCGCAGCCAATATGATGTTCATGTAGCTCTTCCACTTCAGCGACGGTCGGTTCATCCCCCATTTCCAAGAAATGATGTAGAGGGGCCAAACACTCTGCTATAGGCAGCAACATCCTCCTCCAAGTAGCTATTAGCAACTAGCAAGCAGCAAAGGTTTTGGAAGACTTTAAAAGACCTTAGAAAGCCTTGCAAGGCTATACCTCTTCCACTGTTTGCCCAGACTGGCTCAAAGAATGGAATTCCGCAGTCACCAGTCTGGTAGTATGAATGATAAGCTATCAATTCAGTGAGGGAGGCCCTTCTTAGGGGCCAGAGAAAACACACCCTCTTATGTTCTCGGGCACACAAGGCTTACAGAACTTGTGTGCGAACCAGCTACATCTTGCGTGCCATAATAAGGCAATGAGGCAATAAAGCAAAGTATGCAAGGTGTCCTTCACAATAGTTGTGCACAACAAAACTGCCTTTGTTTTGTACATTCAGCCACCTCCAGCGCCGGTCCATCAAACCAGCATTGAGAACCAGCACTCACAACTCACCAGTCGCTGCTGCAACCTCCTTTGCAGGTGACGAGAAAAGCTGCTAGTCTACTGCATACGTTACACCAGACAGGTCTCTTATTCCCGGCACCAGCACCGTCGGGCACCACACCAACTCTGTAACGCAACGCTGCTTAACGCCTTAATTCGCTACACTGTACTCCGCAGCTCCCAAACAGAGTCAGCCGCCTTGTCTGCCTCCGAGGAAAAGACCTTTCGCCGGGCAATACCACGTCAAGCCACCCCTCCAAACACCAACGCAACTGAACGCAGCTATAGAGGCCGCTTCAGACGCCGGTCACAATCAGAAATCTCCTTTTGTTTCTCCTTTCAGTCCAATTACCGGACCATAGTAAAACTCACTAATGGGACATGCATGGCGGCTACATCTGAAATCCTCCATAGCCCTCTTCTTCGTCTCAGTATCAGAGTGGTGTCTGGGGAGGTTTGAATTAAAGAAAGTGTGCCTAACTGTGTTGTCTCCTCCTCGTCCTGGTACTTGACGGATATGCATCTGCATTACCATTATAAGGTTGATCTGTGTTTATCTCATCCATATGAGGAGGTGTCCTAGTTGGTCTCTTCCTTGTCCCAGTGTTGAGGAAGTGTTTCTGGGGGACATTTTGAAGGGAAGAAAAGAGAAAGAGCTGACAGTAGCCTACGAAGGCTTGAGGGATAGAAGGTTCATTCTGAAACGGGAATGGGGACCATGTCTCACCTAAGGATGTGCTCTCCCCAGGTTCCCTCCACCCAGGTGATCCTCCCTTGCATGTCCACTCCCTGGGACCGGGTCCAAAAGCGATGGCCTTTCCTTGGCCACCTGAGAGGAGAATCCAGGGGGGGAAAAAGGTGAGGATGCCCTTAAGTTTCTCACAGTGTGGGAAATCTGAGATGCAGGACGGGTGTCGAAATGTCTTCTGGCAAATTAGCATTGGAGGATCCTCTATAGGACTATGAAGGGTCGGAGGATCAGAAATCCCATTCAGATCTTGAATATCATCCTCTGTGGTGAAAGCAATAATAAAGGATAGTGACATCTGTGTTGAGTGTCCGTCTTATTTGCAAGCAATGGGTTGTCTACTTTTTTCCTGAATATGTCCTCCTGTAAAAGAGTATGCCACAATCATTTCTTGAACATTTGGTCTAAAATGAGTTGCTTTCAGCCATCCTTGAGTACAGCTCCATTTCCCAGCTGAAGCCGGGATATCCACAGCAACCGATATTGCCTCGTCCGATGCAGTTTCATCCTCTCGCAGTGGCACCAGAGCTTTTTGCTTCTTTTCAAGTATGGGTCCCAGTTTGTACCTAATCTCATATCTGGCCAAGATAGCTAAAGTTTGCCACCTGGATGGCTGTTGCTTCAGTAGTAATTATCTGTTTCCCCAAAGGCATCCATCCTTCACTGGGGGAACTGCAAATTGACAGTATAAATATACTGACCTCTTCCTGGCAGTTGTGTAAACGACCGACTAAGGACTAGCTTGCCTGGTGCTCTGTATTACTTTTAATCCAACAGGTCCATTATTGCCAAGGCTGTGAAGGGGGTTTGCATCGCAAATACACCACCTTCCCAGTTATCCGCAATAATGAGCACAGACCATCTTTTTCTCGCTCCCACGCCTTTCTGGTACAGGAACCCTTCATTTCTTTGCTCTGCAAGGAACAAATCGAACACTGTGGCTGCATTTGCTGTCCTGGTGTGTAAAGTTCCAGTTTTGTTGGGAGGAGAGAATCTCTTGGCAGGTATTCCCTCAATGTCCCCATCCACGGGTATGATGTAATCAAACTCGCCCATCATGCAAGTTTGTGTAGAAGCTGTATTTTGAACATCCTTTTGAGTCAGGTCTGTCTCAAGGTCAATGTTTTTTGAATGGTTATCTCCCACCATCCTTTTCATTGTGCATGCATGGAGGGATAACCTAGGGCATGGGCAGTTTCAATATGGGTCTTGTTGGAGACTGGGGTTTCTGTGGGCCTGTGAGGGATGTCTGGTACTCTCATTTGCAAATCTGTGATCAGCATGGAACCTATCCATGGCCAGTGCTGGTCTCTGTGGTGGCTCCAACATGTACACAGGTTTTTGGTGTTGGTCTTTCCTCCTCGATCTTTACTCTTCCTGAGAGAACACCCCTTCCAGTATCACAAATTGTGAATACAGTGCTTCTTCCAGTATATCTACCGGTGGGATCTCCAAGAGGCTGGGTGACATGTCAGTAGACTCGGTCTTCGACTTTTTGGCTTTTGGCAAGTCAGAAACTCACTGTATGGTTTCAATATGTGCTCATCAACCTTGTCATTTTTCGATTGTCCCAGAAACAGTTTGCTAGACAATCGTGTCGACTGCTTGAGTGACTGGGCTGTTAACAGGTCTGTCATCGACCGAGTCGGAATGTTTTTTGTTGATATTGTAGTTTTATTCTGAGCGGTCAAAGATGTTGCCATTGAGGTGTTCGTCACAGAAAGCACAGCAGCCGATGAGCCCATCACCAACGAGGTAGTGAACATCTTCATTGATTTATCTTTCGACAGCTTTGAGGACTGTGTCAGAGAGTTAGAGGTCACCAATGGCCTACATTGCTACCCTAAAGAATGCATCTTCAAAGAATATTTAGAAAATTACTGCTTTGTGAACTATTCTTGTGTGGCCCGCTACCATGGGATTGTTCCGCTTTTAGCTTACATGGCAAGGCAGAAGCAGATTTTGCAGACAAGGTCATCTTATCTGAACCTTTCTTTGCCAGGGTCCGATCCTCACCCGTCACCCTTCTATTCCAGGACATCTAATAAGCTCTTGGGTGAAGTAATTTCAATAGATGAGCTGGCATGTCGAACTGAGGCAGAAAATCTAATATATGCCTAATCAGATGCCACTGTGCCCTCAGCCACTGGGCTTCAGAGTTTGTCCCTCTGTGTCTAATTGCAGAGGATAGACAGATGTCATAGGTCTCCATATCATGATCTGGATAGAGGCAGTACAAACACTCCTTGTGGTCGTCATTTACGTAGCTTTTTTCAGCTTGCATGTGGAGCAGCTTTTAAACAAGCTTTTTATTATTTAACATTATTGTATAAAACATTACAAGTAATAAATGAAAAAACAATTCACATTCAATACAATAAGGGAAAATATCAAAAATCATTTTAACATTGTTCCACATTTCCACCATGTGATAACT
This sequence comes from Ambystoma mexicanum, assembly GCF_040938575.1. Classification (NCBI taxonomy): domain Eukaryota; kingdom Metazoa; phylum Chordata; class Amphibia; order Caudata; family Ambystomatidae; genus Ambystoma; species Ambystoma mexicanum. The sequence continues at coordinate 1,602,948,355 of NC_090937.1, forward strand.
CAAACCAACATCGCTGCCACCAAACAGCTACTCCCATATTTTTCCGGTGATAGCCAGTCCCGATAGACAGATCCTAGCAGCTCTAGACATCCTTCTCCTTAGCATATATAGGCTTTCGCAATATAGCAACAGATGTTTGCTAGTTCCAGTACATCCATTGCCACATAACCTGCACCAGCTCTGGGTTTTGTCTAGTCCCATCCTAGCGCCTACAACCTCAAGTGTCGAGACCAAGTTAAACTTGATTCGTAGATATGTGTGGGCAATTTAATTATTTGGCTAGTCCATAAAATAATTGGGATGATCCACACGCATACTAAGCTGAAGGAGGAATTTGTCACTATGTGATTTAGTGGCAAGGTCAACCGTGATCTGCTCATAATCAGTGGCGTAGCAGGCCCTCTTGACCCTGCCCCTCAGATGCACATAGGAGAAACACCTGGGATCCAAGCCAAATATAGATCACCATCTTCGTCTCCCCCTTCATTAGGGTTTAAAGTGCAACTGAAACCCCCTAGTTCCCAACTAATCCGCTACTGAAGTGATGTGTAGTAGGGAATCTTCAGGACTATTTAGAAAATTGTGACGCAGTAAGCAGAATCTAAACCCGACTGAATAGACTTGCACATGCCTTCCTTGCCATCCTTAACAATAGCCAAGAAATCATCTCTTTCCTCTCCTTCGGGAATATGCTCATCTGCCATAGAAATGCAGTCTCATAGGGTGTATGAAAACTTTTCCAAACCATGTGAGAAGGTGAGTGTCTTGACCTCTGGATGGAGAACCCGAACTTCCTCTTGCGAGAGAAGATCCTCTCTTTATGGACGGCGTATTGGAGGGCAGATGGACAGGTCCTGGAAGGTCTGGGTACCATGTCCTCCTAGCCCAATCCGGGGCAATTAGGATCATGGATTTCCCAAACTTTCTTAGCCTTCTGATTTTTATTATTTATTATTATTATTATTTATGGGGACTGGAGGAAATGCGTACAAATCCACTTGAGGTGGTTCCCCAAAGGAAGATCTGTTGAAGGACTTCTTGAGCTTGTTCCCACTTGTGGGAGACTGTGCTCTGCCTGCTCAGAGCGCCCACCGCCGTATTGAGGTAGTACATGGCCACTGTGTTGTCCGTCATTATCAGGAAATTCTTCCCCCGCACAGAGGGCAGAAAGGCCTTCAGTGCTGGTCTGATTGCCCTCAGCTCCAATAGGTTGATTTGTAGTTTGGACTCTGATGGAGACCATCGACCGCCGATTGCCAGGTCGTTGGTATGCGGTCCCCCCACCCTGTGAATGAGGCGTCCGTTACTACCTTCATCTCCGGCAGTGCCAAAATGGTTCTCCTTTTAAAATGTTGTCCTTTCAGTCCCACCAAGGGAGATCATTCTCAGGTGCACATCTAGCACCAGAAAAATGCTGGATGGCATGAGGACGAGCAGTCTCATAGTTGAAGGCCGGAAGACGCTGGCCACTCTGAAATTTTGTGACCATCTGCAGAATGTCTTGATCTCTCACCTCTGGTGGCAAGGCTTTTCTCAAGAATGCATCTACAACTGCTTCAATGAATAGGAGCTTCTGGGATGGTATTATGCGAGACTTCCTGATGATGAGGGAGAAGCCCAGCCTTTGAAGGGAGTGACAGGTGTAACAGATGTTTCAGGGCCTGTTCGGGAGAACGTGCCCTGATCAGCCATTCGTCTAAGTCGGGGTAGACAAGAATAACTCCCTCCTGAGGCTCACTGCCACCACCACTATTAACTTGGTAAAAACCCCCGGGCAGAGGTTTGCCCAAAAGGCAGAACTGGAAACTGATCATGAGAACCGCCAAACACGAACCTCAGGTACCTTCTGTGCTGGTGATGGATTGGAACATGAAAGTAAGCATCCTGAAAGTCCAGTGATAAGACACAGTCCTGAGGCTGGAGGGCCTGAAGGATTGGAGAAACAGTGACCATCTTGAACTTGTCCTTCCTGAGGAACTTGTTCAAGTCTCTTAAGTCCAAGATGGGTCTCAATCCTCTGTCCTTTTTTGGAATTAAAGTACGAGGAGTACCAACCCTTGTTCATCTCAGCTACAGGTACTAGTTCTATAGCACCTTTCTCCAGCAGGGTTAATATTTCCTGCACAAGGAGCGGATCTGGAACTTTGAAAGCTGCTCCCCAGTCGATGACGGGCTTTTTTTTTTTTTTTAGAAAGGGAAGGCAGGAACCCTGGGCAATTGTTTCCAAAGCCCATGCATCTGAAGGAATAACCTGCCATTCCTTCAGATGCTGCGAGATCCTGCCTCCCAATGGAGTCTTGTGAATTACGTCCTCAGTGAGGTTTTGGGGCGACTGACGCAGTGGCTGATGGCAAAGTTGCTGCTGCTGAGGCCGTCTTAGTACCTCTTCCCAGTTGTAAAGAAAACCTGCACTGTGGGGGTAGGGGGTCATCTATACTCCTGTTCTCTATACGGCAAAGGAGAGGCACAGAGGACCCCAGCCAAGATTCTCTATTATTGGTAATGTAATCGAGCAATCAAGGCCTAGCCTCTCAGGAGGTGATGCGGGCTGGTTCTTATGTACAGTGTAGTCCCCAAGCACCCACAAAGGAATGGCCACACACTGTATTAGTTAAAACAGTCTTCATATAAATAAGGTTCAAGGTTATATATACAATCACGATAATACACTTTGTGCTCTGACAATCCTAAAATGATAAATATATACAGTTCTAGGTGGTACCACTATTACTCTCATTCCATTAAAATGCATCAACTGTACTTAGTTCAAATAGCATACGAATCAACCCAGTAAAACGATATCAACCATAGATTTAGGAGGGAGATAAGTTGGTTAGACAATTGGCAGAATACTGAGTCCCTACCACTAGGCACAGCTCCGTATGAGGAAAAAACTCCCCACCTGGGCAACCTGTAAATAAAGATCTATCGTACAAGCCCAGTCCATGTATTGTCTATTAGTGTCTTATCTTCCCCTATAGTTCTGCAACCCAAATGTACCTTGCGTTGTAGAGTTCTTAGTCGGGGAATCGACAGGTCCTTCTTGAGTGCACTCCCTTTCAAGCGGGAGCCACGGGTCGTTGAACTGAGATGAAGAAAGGTTGTCGTTGAGGCAGCAGCTTCAGTCCTTGCGGTGCTTGTAGATGAGTGATCAAAAACGTCCTGCAACAGGGGAGGAGTGCGGTGCACCTCGTTGACAATGGTTCGGTGCCGCAAAGAGTTAGTGAAGAACTTTGGCCCAGCAAGGGCATCGAGCCGTCGGCGTCTGGCACCGGCGAACTGGACGTGACAACTGCTGGCTTCAGTATCTTCGTCGGTGTCGGAGGTCTGAGGGTGGCGGGAAACCCACCGGCAGATTCTCCTCAGTCGCTGGCGGACTTGACTTTCTCCGGCAGGATGAAAACGGTTGACGATGATGAACAAGGGAGTCCTTGGATCAAATGTTCTTAGGCAAAGGGAGCACTATGGCTCCGGTCGTCGACAGCTGTCCGGTGCTTCTCTTCATTCTCCTCGACGGTCCCCTTCTCCAGTCGGAAGCCTTTCGTAGGTCTGTCTACCAGAGAGCTTTGGCAAAGATCAGCTGGTGCACAATGGTCCCTCGTAGCTTGGGGAGAGGTCTCCTTACATGGGCCTCTCTTGGATCAGTTCTTCAAGACACAGCAGCTTTCAGATTACACAGAAGAGAACAGCGGTTCACCTTCTTCTGGATCGGCTTCGAGAGTAAGCAATAAGTATCAGCTTCAGCTTCTGAATGATTTCTAGCAGTGAGAGGCCTCCAGATATACTGTTGATCTCCCGTTCATTCTGCTGGGTCACACTCAGGCAACCAATCACTCAGAAGGGCATTCAGGCAGGCAGTCAGCCAGCCAATCAGGTGCACGGTGCTTTCAGGCCATTCTTCTCCATCCAGGCACTCACAACACAGAATGTGGATTTGGACAAGTACTCTGCGATTCAGCACTACACACTGCATTCATACCAGTTTCAGGCAGGGCTGTCTCAGTCATTGTGTCAAACACCAGATACTAGACGCCCATAAAACAGAATGCGTAGTCGTCACACACTCCATTCACCCAGGTCCCACTCAACGGGCGTACCCACAACATACGGTCGTTGCGAAGGCTCTAGTTAGTCTGGTCAGCACTTCCCCACACTACCATATATGGAACTTCCACCCAACAGCCAGTCAGGCAGAAGGGACAGAATGGAGCTTCCTGGGACTTTGGGAAAACCAAGGTAACAGGTATTGGATGGCAAGAGGCCACGGGGGCCATCTTGTCTCCATCAGGAATCTACTGATTCCAAATGACAGGGCCTGGGCATCCCAAAATGGAGGACGCTAAGGTCACCTGTCAATTCAGCACAGAACTGCCACCAGCCCATACCCTGCTCTGTGGGCCACACACAGGTGCCCAAAAACATACACTAGGAGTACAGGGTCATACTCCCACCCATAAGTGCCATAAGGGTATCCCAAGGATCTGTTCACCAACCCAAATACAGGAAGAGCCGCACCGCCAGGAGTTCCACATGAACTCTGGCGTGGAAAACAAGTCAGAACATACATAAGGTAATAAAGGACAAGGATTCAGAGGCCCTGTCCCTCTGCTGCATTTCCAGCATCACACCCGTCCACCCCGGAAATTCTTCTTTGGCTTCTTTGAACCGACTGTCCTCTGCCTCTTCCAAATGTGGAGTCAGACGCCATGGATATACACTCCCAAAGAGTATAAGTGAACCTAACCAACGTGCAAGTGGCATTTGCGGACTTCAGGGCCATTCTACAAGCTGAAAAACCTTAGCTAATGCATTATAAGGTTTATCATCCCTATCAGGAGGGATAGTATGGTAGGCATTTTGTGTTGTGGTTGAGATGGCAGCCTGTACCACCAGACGCTCTGGGGATGGGTGCTTTGATAAGTAATAGGTGTCACTGCTGGACACCCTGTATTTAGAAGTCAGTTTTTTGTTGAAAGCCAGATTCAATTCAGGCCCTTCCCAATTGGTAATGATGTGTTTTTGTAAAGCTGCATGAAACAATTGGGACTTCCTGAGGTCCCCTTGTCCAGAATATCGGTCAGGTCATCTTGTTCGAAAACTGGGCTTGGTCTACTCCATCCCATGTACTCAACCACCCTCGACATTAACTGCCTGTGGGGTACTTCTGCATGGTTAGATCTGACAAACTCTACCTCTTTTGAGGTGTCCAAAACTACGGGCATTATGTAGCCACTCTTGAAGTTCTTTAATCCTGGACTCTAGATATTAGGGCCTCAGGGACTGATGGTGTACCATATTAGAGGCCAAAAGGTCTCGATTCATCAGATGATGGTTCTGCGTCCTCATAAATCAAGGAAAGAGACTTGAAAAAAAAAACAAACAGCCTTAGGTAAAAGGGTATATTATTTTCTCAATGATACCCGATGGTGTCATGATATTCATCGACAAAGGAGCCAAGATTGTCGATATCGCCGAAGGCTTCGATGCCTGCGTCGACGACGCCTGTAGCATCTAGGAGCTCAAAGCCTGTAGCATAGAGGAGCTCGATGCCAGATTACTTTTGTTTATGTTTTTGTGTCGATGGCATCAACAAATGGTCTTTTGGGGCCGATAGCATACATGACACGGCTTTCAGCGCCCTCTGCTAAAAAAAAAATCAAAAAGCAGCTAGGCTAGATATTGGAAATATCATAACATAAGGAATACGTGGGAGGTCATAATCCATACGAAAGAAGGTTTAAGAGCCGTAGGTGAGGAGGTGGCCAAGTCAAGGTCCAATAAAATGAGGGGGCGATTGAAATTAAAGTGCCTGCAGAGACTCTGGGAGAGTCTGTGACCAAGACAGAGGGGATTAAGCCAAACAACCCACCATGACCATTGCTCATGTCCAAAAAGAATGACCAGAGGTGCTCAATCAGATGAACCAAGGCATCAGGAGTGACGTTGCAGATTCTACGATAAGATAAGGGTGACATCCTAAATTCTTCTCCAAAAGCCAAGCATCCTACTTCAAGAGCAATAAAAGTAAGTGCTGGAGCACTTAATCCCCAAAACACTAAATAATTTTTCAGATGCCCGGAGGTGGAGTCTACGGGTGAAAGCAAAGGGTAGATCTAAAGGTACAGCTCTGCTTCAAACAAATATCAGTTATGATAGTTTACCTCATGTACCTTCATTCAAACTAGGACCGTTTGAAGACCACATGTGGTATACCCCAGACTACCCATTTCTCCTAGACCTGTTCCATATTAACAGTATCAGAGACTGAAGAGGGACACAAAAACTCAGAGAAATGCAAAGTTCGACCACACCAGAGTCGTTCTAGCCAGTAATAATTGAATGAAACTATGTGGAAGAGCACACAGACCTTGAAAGTTGGTAGGATAAGCCAGAATCAAAGGGCAATCAGACCATCTTTGCTCTGTGATGTACTTCGTCCCTTCGTATCTAAGGGAATTGGAGCACACCACCACCAGTATAATTGAGAGCATCATCCTGAAAATGTTTTCAGAGTCACATCGGAGAACACTGGGTACTCTTGCTGTAGAATCCTTTAATTTAGCCGTCATCCTCCATAGGTCTTCCAGTGATGAGCTAAAGATGTACTTGATATATGATATGATAGGTTATTTATAACGCGCTTAATACCCGGAGGTTTCTAAGCGCGGTGCTGGAGATCGAATCTGTGTTGATCCGTGTCGTTTTGCTTCCAAGGCGAGCACGCTGCCTCTGAGCTATACTCTTGACACTTGGTAGAACTACTGGCAGTCGGCGATGGGCAGTGCATACAGACCCAACCTACTAATCGTTGGATAACCTGCTGTAGCATAGACAGACTATAAGTTAATTACAATCATTTACTAACGTCACGAAAAGTCTGGAGTCTTTACTCTAATTGCCCAGCTGGTTGATGTTTTACAAACATTTCAATGCTATTATAAAGTTCATTTGGCGTTGAACCTTTACATTACATGTATTTACACAACTCTGAAACCATGTTTGAGACACCAATGTATGTATGTATGTATGTATGTATGTATGACGGCTTACATGGCACACAATGGCTAGAAACAGTTTCAAAGGGCTGTAGAGAAAGAAGGGACAATGCTGTCTGAGAAAGGGAAGGCTTTGAGAGAGAAAAATTAATCGACCCCAATCTGTATTAAAGTAGAGTTGTCTGCAATTGTTCACTATAGATATCAGTGCACATTAATATTAATATGTACACGAAGACAAATTGAAGTACCGTTTGGGGAATTCCAAGTACTTTTTAACCCAAGGGAGACTTATCTTTTGTGATTGCACGTTTTTTTATATGGTGTATTAAAAAAGCTTAATGTCTGAGGTAGGTTTGTCATGAGGAAGAGCAGAAGTTGGCACAATAGAGGAACACGTTACTTATTTTACCTGGTAACATTCTTTCGATGGGATGTTCCTCCGACGTATTCCACATGTATGGCAGTAATGACCACAGCTGTGCTGCTTCTTTTTTTTTTTTTTTTTTGGCGTTGGTGTCCTGCGTCGATGATGTCGGTACGCTGTCCCTCGAGGGCCTCCGTCGAGGGGCGACATAGGATGCACAACGCCCATAGCCAGAGTTGTAGTTGTTTTCCCCCCAGAACGTGTGGCACCAATCTCCTGCCAGTATGACTGCAGAAAGCCTTGTGGAAATGTAAGCTGCAATTGCATAAGAAATTCTGTAGAGGGGCAGGCTGGGAGGGTTCGATGTGGAATACATCGGAGGAACATTCCATCGAAAGAACGTTACCAGGTAAGATAAGTAACTTGTTCTTCAAGGGGATTGTGTCCTCCGACGTATTCCATATCTATGACAGACTCCCAAAGCAGTACCAACGTATGGAGGTGGGAAAAGAATTTACAAATTTAGAATTTTAGAATGCCCAATCAAATTGCTGAATACAGGACTGCCTTACCAAAGGCCAAATCCTGGCCATTGATGGAGTCCAAGGAATAGTGTCTCACAAAAGTATGGACAGAGGCCCATGTGGCTTCTTCGCAAATATTGCGAATCGGAACACCCCTCTGTAGGGCAGTGGAGGCAGCCACACCCCTAGTAGAGTGAGCCCGTAAGCCTACTGCAGGGTCCTTTCCCGCCAAAGGTAACACTCAGAGATAGTCAAATTATCCATCTGGATAAGGTCTGCTTGGAAACAGCCTGACCTAAATGCCTTCCAGCACAAACAACAAAGAGCCGATCGTCCACTCTGACCCGGGACATCCGTGAGAGATAGAAACTCAAAGTTCTCCTAGGATCCAACCTATGGAGCCTCTCCTCTTCCTTGTCAGGATGTGGAGGAGGATAAAACGCCGGAAGAATTACCTTCTGGCTCAAATGGAATTCCGACACAACCTTCGGAAGACAAGAAGGCCGCACCCTAAGGACAACCCTGTCCTTATGGAACACAGTGAGGGTGGTTTGGTGGAAAGTGTCTGCAACTCACTCACTCTGCATGCAGAAGTAACCACAACTAGAAATATAGTTTTAAAGTCGCAACAGACAAGAATGCAAGGGCTCAAACGGAGCTCCCATTAGAAACTTTAAAACCAAATTCAAATCCCATCCCCGCACCTGGAAAGCCATTTTAGAAACTGAGAGATCAAAGGGATCTTAAAATAAGAACAATCCTCAGACGAGCCCTTAAATATGGACAGCGCCGCCCGGTAACCCTTAATGGTACCTACTTGCAGGCCCTTGTGGGCTAAAGAAAGCAAAAGATAAAAACCAAAGAATGGAACATTGGAAAGGATCCACATTCTGTACCCTGCACCTGTCGCAAAACTTTCTCCAGCGGAAAGGGTACAGAGTTTTCGTTGCGGGCCTTCTGGCCTAAAGCAACACCTCCATCACGTCTTTGGGGAGGTCCCAATCCTTATACCTCAACCTTTCAGATGCCGAGCACGAAGGCTGAGGGACTTGACCTCTGGATGGAGAACCCGACCCCCCCTCCTGTGAGAGCAGATCGTCTCGGTAGGGAAGACGGCGTGAAGGGCAGATGGACAGGTCGAGAAGGTCCAGGTACCACACTCTCCTGGCCCATGCCGGAGCAATGGGGATCATACGGGAACCGAACCTCCGTAACCTCTGCAACACCTGCGGAAGGACGGGGACTAGAGGAAACTCGTACAGCAGCGGGAAGGACCACTCCACTACGAACACGTCCCCTAAGGCTCCTCTTGGAGGAAATTCCCGCGAGCACAAAGATTTGCACTTCCAGTTGACACTGGTGGCGAAGAGATCCACTTGCGGGGTGTCCCAAAGGGCGAAGATCTCCAACAGAACTTCCTGAGCCAGCTCCCACTCGTGAGAGACCGTCCGCGTTTACGTATATGGCCAGATGAACTGCCAAGATCGAAATGTCCTGCTGAATGGCCCAGAACCAGAGCTGCATTGCCTCCCTGCACAAAGGGAGTGACCCTGACCCCCCCTTTTTTGTTGAGGTAGTGCGTGGCCACTGTATTGTCCGTCATAATCAGGACATTCCTCCCCCGTAAAGACGGCAGAAAAGCCTTCAGGCTTAGCCTGACAGCCCGCAGCTCTAACAGATTGATGTGGAGTCTGGACTCCAGAGACAAACGCCCGCTGGCCGTCAACTCGTTGGCATGAGCTACCCATCCCGTGAAGGATGCGTCCGTCACAATCTCCAAGGTCGCCAAAATGGCGCACCCTTCATCAGATTGCCTTTGATGGCCCACCACAGAAGATCTTATGCGACCGAGGGGCGGAATCTGAACGGGATCCGACATCCTGCCGGAGAACTGTGACCATTGCATCTTGAGAGCCCACTGCAGAGATCTCATCCGCAGCCTGGCGTCTGGCACCAGGAAAATGCAGGATGCCATTAGGCCGAGCAACCTCAAGAACTCGAATGCCGGGAGACTCTAGGCACGTTGAAACTTGTCCACCATCAGCAGAAAGTGATGAGCCCTCACCTGAGGAGGCGAACACAGCCCCAGGGATGTGTCGAGCACTGCTCCGATGTACTGGAGCCGCTGGGTAGGTGTCAAATGGGACTTCTTTAAATTGAGGGATAAGCCCAGCTTGTGAAGTGAGTGGCAGGTGACGGACAGATGATCCAGGGCTTGCTCAGTAGAACGCGCCCTGATGAACCAATCATCCAGGTAGGGGTAGGCGAGAATCCCCCTTTCCCCGAGATACGCTGCCACCACCATCAGATTGGTGAAGACCCTCGGGCGGAGGTCAATCCGAATGGCAGGACCCAAAACTGAAAATGTGAGTCGCCAACTGCGAATCTCAGGTACTTCCTTTGCTTTGGATGAATCGGCACATGAAAGTAAGCATCCTTGAGGTCTAGAGACACCAACCAATCTTGCAGTTGAAGGACCTTGAGGACTTCAGAAAGAGTTACCATCTTGAACTTGTCCTTCCTGAGGAGCTTGTTCAGCCCACGCAAGTCCATGATGGGTCTCAATCCCCCGTCTTTTTTCGGGATCAAAAAATAAGGGGAATACCATCCCTTGTCCCAATACTCTGGCGCCTTTCTCCAGCACGGATTTCCTGCGCAAGGAGCGGATCCGGATGCTTCAAAGAGAGCTTCCCCGGTGGATTGTCGTGAGGCCTCTGCCGAAAGGGGAGACAGTAGCCGTGGGTTATGATCTCCAGAACCCACACATCTGAAGTAATGGCACGCCTTCTCCAAGATGCTGCGCCAGTCTGCCCCCAACCAGCGAACCATGGTACTTTACTTTCCACCTCTGGTACTCCTACGGTGGCCCCTTTGACTGGCAGCTCCTCTCGATCTACCAAAGGAAGAGTAGTGCCGAAAGGAACCTCCCCTCCATTGCTGTCCCCTAGGACGAAAAGGCGGAGTTTGACGTACTGTAGCGCTCAAAGACTTTGCTGCCGCTCTCGTCAGCCTTATTGCCATCAAAGGGCACGTTGAGAAGCCGGGATTGCACATCAGGAGCAAACCCAGACTTCCGCAACCATGCAAACCTGCGTATCACAGTGCTCGCAGCCATGGACCGGCTGACACAGTCTACCATATCCAGACCCGACTGAACGGATTCACACATGGCATCCTCGCCGTCTTGTACGAGGGCTAGAAAACCATCCCGTTCTTCCCCTTCGGGAATATGCTCAGCCGCCAAAGATACACAATTCCACAGAGTGTGAGTGAATCTTGCCAAGGCACAAACGGAGTTGGCTGCCTTTAAAGCCATACCCCCAGAAGAAAATACCTTCTTTGCCCAACCATCAAAGCGCTTGTCATCCCTATCAGGAGGGATGGTAGGGTACGTAGCCTGCATCGCTGGGGCTGTAGCCGCCTGCACCACCAAACTCTCCGGGATGGGGTGCGTTGACAAGTAGCAGGGGTCACCACTGGCTGGACGTATTTTTTCGGAAGCGACTTATTCACTGCCGGGAGACTCTCGGAGCAGTCCACGCCGCCGCCACCCTTCTTTGCAAAGCCATATGAAATGGCAACTCCAGGTCAGTGGGTGGACCTTGGTCCAGGATATCCGTCGATCATCCTGAAGAAAAACAACAGATTGAGCAGACCACCCCAAGAACTCAGTCACCCTCGACATGAGACGCCTATACGTGGATTCGGCATGCGTGCCAGGCTCAGGCCTGCCAAACTCAACCTCCGGAGAGGTGTCGAGACCACTTGCGTCATGTAAGGACTGACGTAGGTCTTCCATTTGACTGTGACCAGACAACAGATCCTCAGGAACCTCAAGAGGCACAACCCTCTCCTCATCAGATCCTGCTTCCACCACTGAAAAATACTCCAAAGGTTGGAATAAATCCAATCTGATGGAGGAGCCGAGAAGGGCTCAAAAACAGACCTCACAGACTTACAGGGAGCCTTCCTCAGATTTTCCATAGCCCTACGGTGCACCTCCGGCAAATTCTCTTCAAAAGGCGTCGAGGGCGCTGAAGACTTCGACGCCTTCTTCGAAGCCGGAGCCTCAAGTGTGTCCTTCGACTGCCGTGGTGCCGATGGCGTTGAGGACTTCTTTGAAGCCGGAGCCTCGAGAGAGTCCCTCGACGGACACGCCGCCGACGGCGTTGACGCCTTCTTGGAAGGCCTCACAGGCTCCGATGGTCTCGATGGCGTCGAGCACCGGGACCTGGCACAGCTATGGCGATCAACCTTGTCCGATCAGGACCTCGACGGCTCCCGATGATCGCGCTGACCGCCCGAGCCCGAAGGCGTGCGAGTGGTAGCTCTAGCTCATTCCTTGCTGGTTTCTCTTCTCTCGAAGGCGTGGATGGAACGGTGCCTTGCGATTCGAAAATCGCCATCTGCTGGTGGAATGCGTCTCATTGGGCCGGCGACAACTACTTGGTGGGACAAGTCACCCGCCTTCTGGCGGAGTCCTCCGACGAGGATGGGGAAGGCGATCGGTGACGGCACTTCCGAGAGTGCCTAGAAGAGGCAGAGGAATGGCAGGAACCACTCCGAGACTGAGACCCCCTGGACTTATGCCAATGGGGAGAGTCGCCCCTCAAGTCGTCGGTCGAAAGCCCAGCAGATTTCCACTTACAGGTTTTCGAAACCCTACCTACCAATAACTTCTTCCGCTCCCACAAGGCCTTCGATGTCAGGGACTGGCAGTCATCGCAGTCGTTGGTGGCGTGGCTTTTGCCGAGGCACCCGAGGCAGACGTTGTGCGGGTCCGTGATGGACATTTTGGAACCGCAGTCCCAACACTTTTTAAAGCCCGACTTCGCGGTAGAAGAGGATGAAGACCTTCCTCCTTTATTCAGACCTGCCTTCGCTGACAACCTGGCAGACTTGTTTATCAACTCATCATAGGATACAAACATCTCTCCACAATACTACGAGATTTCCATAGACAATGTCCCCCTAGACAAAGCTGGTCTTTCTTTATCTCAAACAATTGGTAGAAGAACTAGCTCACGAGGACAACTTGGAAAGAGTCTTCTGCAATGAGAATGTCATCACAGTCTCTGTCCCAGCCACATGACCCTGGAGGACCACCCCTCAATTCCTACCACGATTTTCACGGGGTACCAAAACTAGCAACACCATCCAAAGGACTCCCATGGTTAACCACACCAGGGAAAAAATCCAAGTGGTCTTGCTGCTGGAAAAGATTGCATCTCCTAATCCAGACAAAGTCGAACAAGAACACTGAATGACTTGATCAGCAATCACATCTGACTAAACACCACACTGGATGCCATATCTCCAAAGAAAGGATTTAAAACCCGCAAAAGAAATAAGCCTCCGAACCTGAACCAGATTGAACAAAAGAAAACTGGAAGCTATAAGAAACTTTGGAGAAGCAACCCATCAACAGAAGTGATGACCTACAACTTTAATTGTGGCCGTGGAGCAGAAAAGCAACGCACCAGACAGAAGTCTTTGAAATCATCCACGTATGAACTCGGAATCCATTGCATCATTTTTCATACCGCAGCCAAAATCTCATCGTGCTCTTGGGTTGTAGCAGAGGAGGAAGACTAGTCCACCGAACACCAAATATTTCCCCAACACGCCCTTCGACCAATGTAACTGGCGTCAAGGGATCCATCGTCACATCTCTGAAATGAGGTTTATAAAGTGATCAGGTCACCTGACCCCTTTTCATTCTAACAGACAGAATACAACCATCCCTCCACCCATATTCGCTAAATCAGCTTTGCTGCCCACCTTCTTAGCAAGCAACCATTTAAGACCTTTCATCCAGCATCACCAGGAGACTGATTCATGACCCACAGATCTTCATATACAAGCATCTGGTGTGCCTGGTCCATGCTCTTCTACTTCGGTTCTACAAACTTAAGAAACTTAGGTCTATACCCATTGAAAGTCATAGGTGTATACGCATTAGTCGCAACCTTCGCTTCAGAAAGTAAAACGTTTTTATTTCACACTTCAGAGGTCTGTGCTTCTCAAAACCTTGTACAATATCAATGCTTAGATATTTTCACATTAACATCACACTGACCATCATAACACGGATAGGTGACATTGACACAATGGTCAAGACTGGTCCCTTTTCAAAAGGTTAGCCAAATATCACTGCATGCAATAACTAATGTGTACTCAATTTCCCAGCCGAAAAAGCCGACTCCCTTGAAGAAAAAGAAGAAAAAAAAAAATACTCAAAAGAACATGTTTTAACCAGTGCCTGCAAGGGCAAATATGCCAACACTTTCATTAAGAACCACAATAAAAATGCACAGATGTCATGGCGTCCTAAAGGATGGAGCAACGTGAGAGGCATTCTACCATAGAAAGGTACATCTTAACGGCCCATAAGATATTTACCAATTACTGCTTTATAACCAAATTCCTTCAAAGCTCTAAAAGCCAGCTGTAGTTCAATTTCATAAAAGCCTTAAGAGTACGATAGCTTTCACCAGACTGAATGGGGCTTCTATTCAGATTATTGGACTAAAAATACCCTCATAAAATAGCGAGTAAGCCATCAATCAGCTGGTGAACAATGGAGAAGAACAACTTACTTACCAACTGTAACGTTCTTTCGACTGGATGTTCCTCCCACGTATTGCTCATCTTATGATATTCATATCCTGCCAGCTTCGCTGCTTCGGAAAAAACGTTCTCTCGGCAGAGGGCCCTGTGCACAAGGTCGTGGCATCGATGTCCCTCGACGGGCTCTGTACCGTGTCGACGTCACCATCAGTATAAATATCTTGTGCCGCGCCCTTTGGCTTCAGTTCTGTTTTTTCGTGGAAATATTCGAGGAACACCCAGGCGTGCCTCATGACCCGATACTCTTCGTGAGATTAAAGTGTAAGTAATGTAAACTGTACTGTGCGGTAGGATGAGGAATATGTGGGAGGAACATCCAGTCGAAAGAACGTTAAAAGTTGGTAAGTAACTTGTTCTTCGAATGGATTGGGTCCTCCCACGTATTCCTCATCTTATGATAGACTCCCATAGCAGTGGTCATTTTGAAGGTGGGAGTACTAGTTATTCGTCTCATGGACGGAATGAAGGACCATTTTGGCAAATAAACCCTCATTGGAAGAAGAGGCATCTAAGGAATAATGCTTGATGAAGATATGCATTGCTGCCCATGTTGCAGTTGAACAAATATCTATATCTGCTGCAGGGACTACCCTCTTCAGAGCCGCAGAAGTAGCCATCCCCCTAGTGGAATGGGCTCAAAGCCCATCCGGTGGGTCCTTTCACGCCAATCAGTAGCACTCAATTATAGCCAGAAAGATCCAGCGGGATATAATCTATTTTGTCACCGCTAATCCCAATTTATGACCTGTATAACCTACAGAAAGTTGGTCATCTTGACACAATTTTGACTTTCTAGAAATGTAAAAACAGAGCCCTTTTAGGGTCCAGTCTTTGCTGTCTCTCCGCTCCTTTGCCCAAATGATGAGGTGGCAAGAATGTTGTTAATATGATTTTTTGTGACAAGTGGAAGTCAGAAACTACTTTTGGTAAGAAAGAGGCTGTAACCTTAAGAACCACTTTATCCTTGTAAAAAGTAGTACATGGAGGGTTACATGAGAGAGCCTGTAGTTCACTAACCCTGCGGGCTGATGTTAAGGCCACAAGAAGGACAGTCTTTAATGTTAGAAGCCTCGAGGGACATGAGTGCAGAGGCTCAAAAAGGTATACAAGTTAGAAACTTAAGTACTAGATTTAAATCCCAAGTCGGGACATGAAAGGGGACTGGAGGGTACACATTTGTAAGCCCTTTCAGGAATTGAATTATGAATGGAATTTTGAATTAAGAAACCTCTTCCGAGGAGTGCTTGAAAATGGACAGCGCAGCTAGATATCCTTTAATTGTCCCAATCTGGAGCCCCAGATTGGCTAGATGCAATAGGAAAGAAAGCACCATTGGGGTGCCACATTGAAAGGGCCCACATCCTTATCTTTGCACCAGTTACTGAACTTGTTCCAACGACACCGGTACAAAGATTTGGTTGCTGGCCTTCTGTCTGAAAGGAAAATCTCCATTACGTTATCCGGAAGATCCCAATCCTTATCTCAACCTCTCACAAACCATTCGTGGAGGTTCAGTGTTTGGACCTCTGGATGGAGAACCCGACCTTCCTCTTGCGAGAGAAGATTCTCTCTTTGCGGAAGACGTATTGGAGGGCAGATGGACATGTCCTGAAGGTCTGGGTACCACGTACTCCTGGCCCAATCCGGGGCAATTAGGATCATGGTTTTCCTGAACTTACTCAACCTCCCGATTACTTGAGGAATCACGGATACTGTAGGAAACGCGTACAGAAGTGGGAACTTCCAATCCACCACAAACGTGTCTCCTAGAGCTCCTCTTGGGGGAAATTCCCTTGAACAGAACTGTTTGCACTTCCGGAAGACCGCGGTCGCGAATAGATCCACTTGAGGGGTTCCCCAAAGGGCAAAGATCTCCAGAAGGACTTCCTGAGCTAGCTCCCACTCGTCGGAGACTTTGCTCTGCCTGCTCAGACCGTCTGCCGCCGTGTTCTGTTCTCCGGCTAGATGAACTGCCGATAGAGAGATTCCCTCTCCTACTGCCCAGAACCAGAGCTGCATTGCCTCTCTGCACAGTGGTAGTGATCCTACGCCTCCTCTCTTGTTGAGGTAGTACATGACCACCGTGTTGTCCGTCATTATCAGTACATCCTTTCCCTGTACAGAGGGCAGGAAGGCCTTCAGCGCTAGTCTGATTGCCCTCAGCTCCAACAGGTTGATGTGTAGTTTCTCCGATGGAGACCAACGACCGCTGATAGATCGTTGGTGTGGGCTCCTCACTCCGTGAGTGAGGGGTCCGTTACTACTGTTATCTCCGGTCATGGTTGCCAAAAAGATTCTCCCTTGAGGATGTTGTCGTTGAAAGCCCACCATAGTAGATCCTGAGCAACTGCACTCTGGACTTAGAGAAGATCTGACATACTCCCCGAGAATTGGGACCACTGAGTTCTGAGGGCCCATTGGAGAGACCTCATTCTCAGCCGAGCCTGTGGCACCAGAAAAAAGCAGGATGCCATGAGGCCGAGCAACCTCAGAAAAATCAAAGGCCGGCAGATGCTGGGCATTCTGGAAATGTGTTACCATCTGCAGAATGTGGAGAGCTCTCACCTCGGGAGGGGAGGCTTTGCCCAATGAAGTATCCAAAACTGCTCCGATAAACTGGAGCTCTTGGGATGGTATCATGTGAGACTTCTTGAAATTGAGGGAGAAGCCCAGTTTGTGAAGGAAGGGACAGGTGATCGACAGATGTTCCTGAGCTTGTTCAGGAGAACGCGCTCTGATCAACCAATCGTCCAGGTAGGGGTAACCGTGAATCCCCCCTCTCCAGAGACTCAGTGCCACAACCGCTATTAGTTTGGTGAAAACCCTCAGGGCGCAGGTCAGCCCGAATGGCAGAACTCGAAACTGAAAGTGAGAACCGCCAACCACGAACCTCAGGTACTTTCTATGCTTGGGATGGATTGGCACATGAAAGTAAGCATCCTGAAGGTCCAATGATACCAACCAGTCTTGGAGTTGGAGAGCCTGAAGGATCGGAGAAAGGGTTACCATCTTGAACTTGTCCTTCCTAAGGAACTTGTTCATGTTTCTTAAGTCCAAGATGGGTCTCAATCCTCCGTCCTTCTTTGGAATGAGAAAATAAGGGGAGTACCAACCCTTGTTCTTCTTCTCCACTACAGGTACATGTTCCATTGCACCTTTCTCTAGCAGGGTTATTTCCTGCAACAGGAGCAGATGTGGAATTTTGACAGAGTTGGTTACCGGTGGATGGTCCTGAGGCCTTTTAAGGAAGGGAAAGCAGTAACCTTGAGCTACTGTCTCCAGTGCCCAAGCATCTGAAGTAATGCCCCTCCATTCTTTCAGATGCTGAGAGATTCTGCCTCCCACCGGGTTTTGTGTGATAAGGCCTCAGAGTGGTTTGGAGGCAGGTGCAGGAGCGGCTGAGGGCAAAGATGTCGTTCCTGAGGCTGGTTTTGCACTTTTTCCTCATCCACCACGAGCGACATTTCTCTTGCCTCTTTGAATGGCCTGTCCTCTTCCTCTACCAAAAGAGGAGTAGTACCGAAAAGAACGACCTCTCCAGGAAGATGAGCCCGAATAAGGCTTTAGCCACCGCTTTTGAGGTCTGTAGTTTTTCCAAGCTCTCATCAGCTTTACTACCAAACAGCCTCAAGCCATCAGAAGGCATGTTGAGTAGTCTGCCATGCACATTCGGTGCAAACCCCGACTTCCTCAACCACGCAAATCTTCGTAGCACTGTGCGTGCAGCCATGGATCTGCTGATACTATCAGCAGTATCCAGTCCAGATTGGAGACATTCCCCCATTGCCTCCTTTCCATCTTTGACAATATTCAGTAAGCCTTACCTTCCCTCGCCTTCCGGAATATGTTCAGCCGCTGCCGAAACGCAGTCCCACAGGGTATGGGTGAACCTGGCCAGGGTACAGGTGACATTAGTTGACTTGAGAGCCATGCTACCCGAGGTAAAGACCTTACAGGCCCAAGCATCCACCTTCTTATCCTCTCTATCCGGGGGGATAGATGATATGCTGTTCGTCTTGAGGAAGTTGCAGCCTGAATACCCAGACTTTCTGGAGTGGGATGCCTACTTAAATAATCAGGATCAGAACTAGAAGTTCTATACTTCTTTGGAAAATTATTGTTGACTGCAGCAATTGTATCAGGAACTTCCCAGTTTTTTTCTATCATTCTTTGAAATGCCCTACGGAAGGGGAGAACTGGATCCTTCTGGGGGCTCTGATCAAGAATATTAGTCATATCATCCTGATCAAAAGTGGGTGAGGCTCTACCCCACCCCATGTATTCAACCACCCTATTCATTAGGGTCCTGTACACTGTATCTGAATGTTCTGCAGGGTCAGGTTTTGCAAACTCAAGCTCAGGTGACGTATCAATGCCACTGAGTGAAGGGTATCACAAAGGTCTCTCATTTTTGATTCTGGATCGATTAATTCTTCTGGGACCTCTCTAGTACCATACTGTACTCAAAAAGGGGAAGCAACTTCTTCAGAGAAACTTTCTTCAAATATAGAAGACAGACTTAAAAAAGTCAGACTTCGGTAAAGGAGTACATCTCCTTTCCTGTAGATCAGTTTGGGTCGAAGGAACCTTCAATGGTATTGAAGGAGTCTTCGAAGACACCGATGACGTCTTCGACAAAGACGTCGAAAACACTTTGCTTCGATGTCGAAGCCGTCGGCACCGATGTCTTCGAGGGCTTCAACGACTTATGTTTTTTAGACGGTGTCGGGGAAACACTCGATTCTCGAGGAATCTTCGACGTTTTGACATCGACTCGAGTCTTTCGAGGTTCACCTTTACTACTGGATCTATCCACAGTAGTTCCTGACTTTTCTGTGTCGTCAGACAGAGCGACCGGGGTCTGGCTCTTTTGAGGCTTCTTTGAGGGGGTTGAGGCCGCATTCTCAAAGACCATCATATTCCTTCTAAATTCATCCCATTTTCTTGTGGAGTCCGACTTAGTCGGGCATCGTACCAATTCAGTAGACGTATCCGTGGAATAAGAGGGAGATCTATGTCTCCTCTTAACCTTTTTTGAAGAGGAAGATGAAGAGCGTCTTGATCTACTGCATGATCGAGACCTCTTAGAATGTTTACGGCGATCCGATTCCTTCAAATCCCTCGATTTCCTATGTCTTTTTGACGAGGCCTTCAAGGAGGCCTTGGAAGCTTCCTGCCCCACCACCAGTTTACCTTTCCTCTCATGATGGGCCTTGTCTGTCATCGACAGACAGGAGCCACAGTCACGGTTCGTTGGTCTGAACCTAGGCACCAAAGACAAATGCGGTGAGGATCTGTAATCGACATTGTCAATACATTTTTTGAACCCCGTCTTGGGAGTAGAAGGGGTGGAAGAAGACAACATTTTCTGAAGAAAATGTCGAAGCGCGCTGTTCGAGAGCGAAGCAATCGGAAAAACGGAACTGAAGCCAATGGGCGTGGCACAAGATATTTATACTGATGGTGACATTGACATGGTATGGAACCCGTCGAGGGACATTCGACACCACGGCCTTGTGCACAGCGCACTCTGCCGAGAATTTTTTTCTCCAACCCAGCGAAGCTGGCAGGATACGAATATCATGAGATGAGGAATACGTGGGAGGACACAATCCATTCGAAGTAGGTTTACTGCTTTTAGTAGATAGTGACATTTTTTCAATATGGAACAGGTTTGCATCTTAATAGACAGCTAGAAGTCTCTAACCCTTTCCCTCCAAATCAACTGTAATGCCCTCTGTTAACTCTCAGGAAATCTTGACATGCAGCCTTTGAGAACACATTCATCATAAAAAAAAAAAGGGACCCGCCAGCTACTCAAGGCTGCATTTTTGTAACGACTGCGGGTCAAACAAACTCCTAAACATACAACTGGCAGAGGTGCAGCAGTTAAATTAAACCACACGCTATGAAAACAGGGCCTTCTATTGGGCCACAGACTTACACCTTGCGTGTCATCTATCGAAAGGCAGTCCTACTGCATACCTGCAGGTCACATACACAGCTATTCTTAAAATAGGTGGAATGAGTTACGTTTGAAATCTGATGATTCTGTACAATAGCGGTAGAATGGTCAGGACAACTGAAGCAGGTCTGGTAAAAGGGCCCCCGAGTGAAGATTTCCACCACCTGAAAGACGTTCCCCTTCATCGACAGGAAACAAAAATGTCCACCTTTCAGGAATGTGTAGAAAGCGCAACTCCTTATCCAGAACATATTCTTCTAATCCCATTTTCAGTTCTCCGGATCACAAAAGTCAATGCCAAGAGGTACATTGCACAGAAGCAGCAGCCTATTCCTTACAATGGTGGCTAATACTTCAAATTAAGATGTCATCTAGTTTCAATATGACTGTCTGTAATGTTCCTACCTCAGCTGTATACATGTTTAGACCATCGCCCTAGGTTAATTGCTCACTTTCCATTATTCAGATAAAGAATTCATCAAATGATAATCATTTGCCTTAAACAATCGATGAAAGACTTGTAATGTGGTGAGGTGGCAGAAGAAATCAAAATATGATCCCAATAGTGTTGAGGCAGGGATGATTGATAGTACAGTTATCTGTGTCTCATTCCTCTGGTTACAAGAGCCCAAAGGATTCACATAAAAAGGTGCATTTGCTGGGACACTCTGAATGCCTAGACCTGCAAGGTTCTGTTCCTCCACAGCCCTGTACGCCTTTGCAAGTAAAGACGGGTCCTTCAAGGGCAGGGTGACTAGGCTCTTCAGGACGTTTTTGGGGTGAGAGCCAAGAGCTATTGGAGGTTCTGAAGGATACACTGAGAGCTTAACAGGAAACCAATAGGCAAGGGGAGAGAAGACTTAAATCAGTGGGGCTTGCAGATGCAATGGGAAGAGGGTCTCAGTAATGATGGCACTTGGGTATGAAGTTGGCAAGCAGCATAGAGTAAAGGCAGGCTCTATGAAGGTGTTTAGAGAGTTTGTTAAAAATGTCCTTCTTTCCCTGGACTATGACATGAATAGATATTGTGATAAAATGGTGAACAAAAAAAGAAGGCATGGGCAAGGCACGACCCAACGTCTTTACAGGGGGTTCAGAGATTAAAATGGGTTAGAACATAATTATATAGCGGCCTAGCAGTGAGGAATTTGGCACAGTGCTGAATGAAAAAGGGAGATTGGAGTATTATCACTGAGCATATAAAAAAGAAGCTTAGACAGATAGTGATAAAAATGTTGGCATGAGGACATGTTTGACAGTTGTTTCTTTATAAAGCACAGCTTGAAGAAAGGAGACCATAGGATGCTCCCCCACCTGCATGTGATTGATATATTCTATTGATACTGAAATGCAGAGGAAAGATGAGATAGTGCTAAGAGACTGCTTGTTTGGACATCAAGGCCTCTGGCCGGGTGAGGCCATACAGCGGGCAGAACAACTTTATTGCAAACCCTAGTACTTTTTAGAATAAATGACTGTTCAGTTGCAAAGAACAATTATGGCCCCCTTCTATCAAAATGACCAAACTAAAACGTGAGAGCAGTTTGCTGTTCTGTATTAAAGGCAAGTAAAAGTTGGAAATTAGCTCTAACTTGTGTTAATGTTGATGTCAAATGATCCTTTTGCTGAACTGGTCAATACGTGGAATGTGAGTTGCAAACTATGTAACAATGAAATGAGTGTTGGGAGGCTGTAAGGATGCGGAAAGTAATGATACCAAAAGAAAAAAAGTCAGAGAAGTGTAGGCAAAGATGGTGACAACAGTGTGGAAAGGAGGAAGAAATAAGGGAGTAAGGTGGTGAAGAGCAGAGGGAGCAGGGTGGGAAGCTGAGTCCTAAAGACTGGAACATACAGACAGAACAATGGATACTTTGGGGGGGGATGGAGCAAGCATAATTAAAAGAAGAGACCTAGATATGTGTCCAAAAGAAGAAGAATCAGCAAACGGGATAATGCAAGCAAGATATGCTCTGGAGGATGTAATCTTGAGTTCCACTTCCAGCATTAAACTATTCGGCTCTAAATCACATGCGTAATATACACATTTTCACAGGATTTACTGCAAGGTAGACACGTTTGGAAAATATGGTGTCAGTGTGTTCCATTTTTTATTAACTCTATTTTTTATTACCCTCTGCCAACAAGTTAACACTTCAGACAATGATCATGCACTTATCCCACAGCTGTTAAATAATATACTGGCATAACATGGCAGTTGGATAGGATAGTGAAGCAACGTACCTGGGACTGTCGCACAAAGATACCATGGTTATCTTCACAGGTGAAGTACCTCCGGCCCTGCACAGTTCCATCGTTCTTGCCCTTGGATTCATCGAGGATGACTCCAACCCATTTTCCTGTGGCAAATAAAGTGGCACCAACATAGGCCACTGTGCCACGGTGTCCCTTCCCAATGACTTCCACGCGAGAGCCCACCTTCAAGGGCTTCCCAGATGCTTCCACATTCATCCTGGGAGCGGAACTTGGCGTCTGCATATCAAGAGAAAACAAGCACTTATTAGAATTGGTGGCTTCTTGGAGGAACAGAGAGCTCATTTGTATAATGCTCTATGGCTTAGTGGAAACAACTTACCAATGAGAATATTGTTACTGGGTCATTAACAACCAAACTTAAGTAATTACGTACTCTAGTTGTAATCCAAGAGTGTGGACGGAGGACCGTCACGCCGATTCCAAAGTACACAAAATGCCCTGTCCACTTGACAGATGAAATAAATGACCTTCCTCAGAAAGCCTGTGTTGTGTACACTGAACGGGATACATGGTCTTATACACCCCACTTCCGTTGTTACACCTAGACCGCCTAGCCTTGTGATGTTAGCCTCAGTTCCTGCACTTTCAATCAAGAACAGTTCCAGCTTAAAGAAAAAGCCACAGCGCACACAAAGCAAGATGTCTAATTTAAAAGATTAAATTAACAGAAAGAAAGCATTTATTGAATACATTTCGGGTGTGGTACCATTCATCATTGAAATAGCGCTGTAGAGTGCTGCATTTTAAAAACGTTATTTGCCTTCTCAGAAAAAGGAAGCTGTAGGCCACTAGTTTGCTAGTAGATGTTAATCCATCTGCCGTTCCTCTGAATCGTCTACCTGATGCGCATTCCACCTGTGGGTCCTTTTCTTCCGTATTTGACCTCACTATTATTTCTCTACCAGTGCCTTTCCCCTTCCTTTTACATATGAGACCATTCTGCCTAGTCTTAAACTTTAAACTGTTTTTTGCATTCAAATGTTTCGCTCTTCTTCCTTTTATGGTTCAGTGTGGGTCATTCTCAACTTTCTGTGACTCATACTCTCCCCTTACGCCTGTGCAATCTAGTTTTCACCCATCTCATTTTACAGAAACCGCTCTTGCGGTTGGGATTAGATGAGCAGGAGCCAAAACCAGCTCCTGGGTGTCGGACATCAATCACATTGTAGGCAGTAGCTCCCGCTGGGGAATCAAAAGCACATACACAGCGCATTGTAAATCCAACTTTTACACATGATTAACATGTTCACTTTTTGCCAATTAGGTATGATCCATTATATTTAAATGTGTCTCAATCCTTTTATTTACATTCTCAAACACTCCAAGGGAACCAAAATAAGGTTATTGTAACTGTTGGTTTTTAGATAACCAGGTTCTCCCAGGGTTAACAGCAACAGCAAAATAGCTCCCAGCAATTCCGAACCAAACCTATAGTTAAGAACCCCTAAACAATACCATGGTTGCATAAGGACAGCTCTTCCCCTTTTAAACAATTGATCAAATGACTTTGTAGATCTTTATAACTGAGCAAATCAAAACTCACAAAGACTCCTCTATTCTCTTGAATGAAGCGTCCTCCACAGTAAAGATAAAGGTTGTACTTCATTATGGTTTAAACACATTCGAAACAATCTTTTAATTCTAATCATGTTTGACTGGCCCCCAAGCACTTCTAGTCTCCAGTAGGTTGAAGCTGAAATACACAAAACTTTGCATGTATCACAATTTTGGGAAAAAAGACCAGATAGGGCTGCGATGCATACTAGGTTGGAACTATGTTATATATTCTTGCAAAACAAAGATAAGGAATCAATTGTCAAAATAAAAGCGCCCAAACAAAGATACAGGCACTGGATGAAAAAAAAAAATCACAACATGATGCTATTACAATCAGACGCAGAAGCAATCCTGGAAACATATAAAAAAAAACACAACCTTCGAGATCTATGGAATCTCTTGAACAATAATGCTGCTCAACAACAAAAACTAACAGGAAATGTGGCGGAACACCAATGGATTGCCCACTACACAGAAATATATAAAGCCCGTTCTGACGGCGAAAGTAATCCACAACCACAGAACGACAAATGGACAGTAACTTGCAGTCACCAAGATATTTTCGAAATTATTCAAAAACTCAATATATCATGTGCCCCAGGTCCTGACGGGACATCAAATGCAATGCTAAAAGAAAATCCGCAAGCATGGGCTAACCTGATAGAAAACATCTTAACACTTATAAACAAGCTCAACCAGATACCTAAGACATGGAAAATGGCAACCATTGTTCCCATCCACAAGCAAGGTCCAAAGGATGACCCGACCAACTTCCGCCCAATAGCATTACTGGACCCCTGGGAAAGTTGTTCGCTTCGATCCTCCTGGAAAAACTGAATCTATGGGCAATCCAAACAAAGCGCTTCGCCACAAGACAAACCGGCTTCACCCCAAATGTTGGGATTAATATCAACCTACTTTTACTAAACTTAATAAAACATGAAGCCATTAACAGCAAAACAAAAATGTACATGGCGTTTATAGGACCTTCATATGGCCTTTGATGGGATCTCTCAACAAAAACTTTGGGCCAAACTTGAAAAATGGGAATACCCTAATGACATACTGGGCCCGATTAAACAACTCTACACAAATACCTCCATTACAATAAGACGCACAAGAGGTCACACATCATCTAACATAAACGCTGCAAATGGACTAAAACAAGGATGCCCCTTGGCTGCAACACTGTACAATCTCTATACTGCATATATTGAGACTCATCTCCAACCTGATGCGCTGAATCCGCCGAAGATTAGCTCAACTCCGGTGAAAATAATGACATATGCGGATGATATAATTCTACTGGACAAGACACCATCAGGGTTACAACATAGTCTCAATCAACTAAGCTCTTATATGCTTCTTAATGAACTCACTATCAATTAAAAAAAAAACAAAATCATGCAACTGACAAGACTGCCAAACACCAATGGAAAACAACTGAAAATCTATCTCAATAGTAAACAGCTGGAAGAAGTAACAACTTTTAAATACTTAGGTATCTTCATAAATCAATCCAAATGTGAAAAAGAGTGGACGATGAAATTGGAACAACGAACTCAATCTTTGGCAAGACAAGGATATTTGATACAGCGTAAATTTGGGAAATACTCTCTCAAACCGATAACCTCATTTTACAAACAAAAAGGTATTCTGACTATAGTCTATGGAACAGAGGTAATGATACATGCAACAGATCATACCTGGACAAAACTAGAGGCCCTCTTCTGGCGTAAGATCTTGTAACTTCCATCTATCTTTCCTATGCCCAGAATTAGGCATGAAATAGCCTTACAATCCATCAACTCAATAGTTTTATGGAAACAACTAGATCTGTATCGAAAGCTTCTCACTGACGAAAAAACACCAGCAATTGAAATCTTGAGGTTCCACGAAGGAGAAATGAACAACACAATCCTTATGAAGTGGAAAGCAAACTTAGAACAACTAATGCAAACAGAAGAAATTTCACACGAAATGCTTACGCTCCGCCCCCAGTATGCAAAAAAGAAAATAATGGAAAATGACTGGATAAAAACACTTGAAGAAAAAAAAAATACTCCCTCAATCTACAATGTGTGACAGACCTCAGATCCATCAACGAACTACCGGCATATTTGGCCATCTTCCCTGATGCTAAAATTCGCACAATATATCTGAGGCTCAGAATGAACATAATTCCAACCCGCTACTACTTAGCAAAAACCAGACAAATCGCGCCATCTGACAATTTTTCCCGTTTTTGCTCAGACACCGAAAAACCAAAAACACTTTTTCACCTAGTAATGGAATGTAAGGACTTATCTGAGCAAAGAATAAGATTCGGCAGCTACTACAAGATACACAAACAAATAATGGAGACAGAGGAAAGATGGATGGAGTTACTTAATGGCAGATCGCAAAAACTTATCCTGACAATATGCCATTTTCTTCAAGAAATTCTCAACCTGGCCGAACCTTTTATGAGCTAAAAAAAAAAAAAAAAGAAAAAAAAAACTTATTTTTATTTGGCCGAGTAATGAAAAGTTAAAAAAATGAAACTACAACATTTAAAAGAAAAACAAAAAATATATATATATATATATTCTTGCAATAACGTTTTTTTCTTGAGGTATTGTGAAGTTTTCATTTTATCCAAATTCAACACGTTTTACTTTAAAGCCTCCTTTTGTTGGCTGAAAAGGAGGTCATAATCCCAATCAAAACTTCAATGTTGCAAAATGTACCTACAGTTGATGTTATACCAATGTCCCATTTACAAAACGGCCTTAACAGTTACAGTGAAGAAAATAATCTGTATTTTGACTGTTGGTGTAGAATTATCCTTCATATGAAAACAGGTTTGTTTAGCTAAATTAGTAATAGATGGACACGCCCCTTTTGTCCTAATTTGCTGAATCATAATACCAATGGGAAAACCCATAAGGGATCCTCCAAGCAGGTCACAGTTAAATTGATTTGAGCCAATACATCAGCAAGAAATAAGGAGAGGGGCTATATTTGTCTTAATGTACAGGCATTAACGCGGGGAGTTAAACTACAGCCCCCACTGTCCAATTAAAGCCTCAGAGTGCAGCAATGATCTTCCATGTGCCAGTTATTGACTGGTTTTTCATCAATTTTTGCTCACCATCAATTTAACCTTTGCTATCTTTTACTAGTGCCGCGAAATCCCATTGCCCGGGGTCGTACACTCTTCAAATGCACCAGTTATGTTATCAAATATCACTCCCAAATATTTGAAGCATCTTCCCACATCAATGTTCAGTGTTTAGAAACAACTTTTATCACATTGATTTTGATTAAGAAACACAATTTGAGTTTTACACAAACTGCATGTTCAAATCTTTCTTTCCTTGGGTGTGCAAAGATACAAATTAATTCTGCTCTGTGCTCACAAATATGAATGGGAAGAAAAGTACACACGCGCCAAACTACAAATCAGCCACAAATTGAATTCAGCACTAGTTGTCACTGCTCATGTAGATCAAACAGAAAACACCACACAGTACCGAACACAAAAGAATACATAGTAAAACGCTCCACAACCGTGTTAGAAGTACTGCGTTGGAACGTCATGGGAAGTGGTATTAACAGGCCATCATTAGTAGCAGCTGTAAAATGGTCAAGTAACTGGGCATATAATAGAAGTACCTGGCAAATGCCTCCTACTTATACACCATGCCAAAATTGAACTGACCTAGCACAACCAACGACGACAGAATCACGTTTGCCTTGCTGGGATTCATCGGTGAGGGGTGGATGTGATGTTTTGTGTTGCTCTAGGCCAGGGGTCTGGAACCTGCAGCTCTCGAGATGTTTTGGACTACAGCTCCTATGATCCTATACCATTGACTAACCTCGATAGCACTGGTGGGATTTGTAGTCAAAAAGAATTATGGAGAACCACGGGTTCCAGACGCCAGCTCCATGCACAAAGGGGTAGCGGGCCCAATGCTAGATTACCCCTACTGACTTAGGGTGAAACTACAACCATTTCCTATTTTGAAAAAATGTTGGAGACCACCTTCTGAGATCCAACGTGGCCAAGTAACATTATCTAAACTGCAAAAGCAAAGGGAAACTGCAATGGAAATCTTTTCAAGGGAACACTTCAGAAGATCAATATACATGCCTAGACTAACGGTTATGTAGCATACTTATATAGTTTACAGCAAATTCTAATAGGGATAAGGGGTATCTCTTTATTGTTTCCGTTTTAGAAAGAAAATCTCAGTGCACTAAAATGTTGAGCGTCAACCCAACCATTTAACAAAGGACAAGACTGTATACAGAAAATCGAGAATATTGAGAGTGCTGCATCCATTAACTCCAAGTGAGTATCCATTTTTTGCAAATCCAACATAAATATTTGAATCAATATCATATACTTCCTAATTTAAGATCTGGTAGCACCTGCACTGATATTACCTTATATTCATTTTGTGTCAGGTCAACACCTTTATACAAAACGTTTTTGTTTCAAACCCTCCTGATGAACCATCAACAACTAAGGTACTGGGAAACACATGCCGAAGGAATAAGAGTAAACGTCTATCAATATTTTCAACACAAAAATGTTATGTTTGATTTATTACAACAAACAAGTTTGAGAAATCATATATATTAAATCCAGACAATCAAGTCCAATAAATTGACTTTGGCGCAAAACATTTGGATCCATCTTTTCATTTGAGTCTACTAGGTACTGGACAACCTCAGTACCTAATAAATCTTTATGCAAACTATTTGAACTAGAAAAATTCCCCAAAAATGAACTTTATAAGTGGGAGGTGAAACTTTGGAAAAATATCTTGAAGTGGGAAGAATTCAACGCGTATTACGGATTTGCATCTTCCCCCCTTTCGATGAAGAAGACATGACAGGCCTAAAACAATGGGAGGAATTACTTACGAACACTTCTAAAGAAATGATACATAGACGTATACAACATGATAAAAAAAGCACATGAAAAAACAATTGAAGATATAACCAATATCAAGTAAGAAATAGATGTTCTTAATCTTCCAGAAGCCAACTTTAAAAACTATGAAATTATGAATGATATATATCGAACTAAACTGTAGAATTGAAAATCAAAAAACAAATGAAATTTGTCAGAGAAGAAATAGACTATAAATTTAAAAGAGTATACACTTTTCAAACTCAAACCACGAGAATTGCCAAACAACTCAAACTAAGTCTATCATACGACTACAAACACTGATTTCCCCTCAATCATCGGATGTTGAGTCAGCCAGTGATCAAGAAACAGCCCAACGGAATCGTCAACAACCAAAGAGATCCAAGAATTGAGTTATTCTTTAGAAGAATTCAAAAAGCACAAAAATCTAATAATTACTTCACAACCACAACAATCAAGAAACCAACAGAGATCTGGTCAACAACAATATCCCTCTTCCAGAAGAAGAGGACAAGGAGTGGGAGGAGGGGCACGGCTGGCCGCTCCAAATCAAAAATCAAGAAACTAAGGGATGCAAACCTGTTCAAGGAACACATCCCTTAACAGGAGAACTTAGTAGTCAATCTTATGAACAAGGAACTCACAACAGAATTGTCTACAGCCCTGAATAAAGGCTCATCTTTTTGCTCAACTAATGTATCAGACTACTTTGTCACAAATATAGTTCTCTTTAAATTATGCCATCGGTTAAAACTAAAAAAAACATTTCCCTAACATGGCCATTAACAAAAGGAAGCCAACTCTGGAAAATCCTCCTGACTTGTCAGTCGGACATGTAGAAGATACAGTGACATTGCTTAACATACTAGAACCACAAGATACTCATACTATACAAAACACTTGTATGTGACCTCAACATCAATACGGATCTCTCTGAAGAGACAACATTAAGACATAAATCTAAGTTTATACCAAACCTAGCTGCGGACAACGTAATTGACATGTTCTTCAAAGCAGTACAGCAAGACCTAAGAATAGAACATATGTTGGGAAACAAACCAAAAATGTGCTATAATCTGTCATAACAACAGAAAAGAGCATTAGCAGAACTAAGAAACAATCCTGCAATAACAGTTAAAATTGATGAGGAAGCATTATTTTAAATCAACACCACTAACTACATCAAAATGGCACAGAAGCATCTAAACAACGAATCATGCTATGAGAAATTAACAACGAATCCCTTACCGAAACGCGTACAGGATTGGAAGCTTATGAGCACTCATTGGCAAGAAACTGGTTTGATCGCTGAACAAGAACACAACTTCATGAACATCCTGTATCTAATTGTAGCTACAATCCATTTAATCCCTAAGATACATAAGCCTCATCATACTCTACCTTCCTGCAGACCTATCATCAATGGTATAGGATCACTCACAGAACCGATCTACAACCTTTAGCTGCAGGTCTCTCATCATTCATACAGGACACGAAACACGTAAGCCAACAACAAATTTGTCATATGGGAACCAAACTATAGGCTAATGACTCTAGATGTATCGGCTTTATATACAAGCATTTTACATAAGGGTATAGATGCCACCTACCACTTCCTTAAAACAAGATCAGTTTCTATCAGCACAACCTTATGCTAACAGAAATGTTCAATTTCACATTTCACAATAATATCTTCAATAACCAATTTCATCGCCAACAGCAAGGTACAGCCATGGGGGCTAAATGTGTGCCATCTACGCTAATTTGTACATGTGTCATGATCTCTGCTTCCAAAAGATCAGGACTTGCCCGACTCCCTTGGAAGCAGACCCATAACCCCGGTTCCGAGTGCCAGCCAGTCCCAATTGGGACCTTTTGGACCCTGTCCTGGCGCCCTTGGCACCAGGCTCATAAAGATGCCCAGTCCCAGCGCTGGAAGCGCCGGGCTCATAATGCTTGGGTGGACTTACCTGCAGCAGACCATGCTGCTTACTTACCTGCCAGTTGAACCCCTGATCCTCTTCTGTTTGGGGCTACTTTTCCTGTTGGGTGGGGCAGGAGCCACTCCCTAGGTTCAGAACACTGGAACTCTTCTGGAAAGCAGGAACTCTTTTCTTACCTAGGCGTGGCTGTGGAAGGAGACACCTAAGCACTACAGGAGGCTATTTAAACCACACCCGATGGATGAATCTTGCTTTGCGTTATTCTGCATTCTCTGCAGCAGAACGCTCATTCGTGCCTTCTGCTTCTGATCCTGGGCCTAAGGGAACAAAGGCTTACCATCCTGGAATCCAGTCTTCAGCAGCACCTGTAAAGACAAAGAAAGAACAGGTTAGTACTACGGTCTTCAGTGGCAGCGCATCTCTTACCTGGTCCATCGGCTGTCACCAACGCCTCACGCTGCATTTCGGCATCTGAAAGACAAAGGCTTATCTACTCTTCGCATGCTCCGGAGGTCTTCGCACTGCATTCCGGCATCTGAAAGACAAAAGCTTACCAGCTCTTCGCACGCTCCGGAGGCCTTCGGCGCTGCATCCCGCAACTGAAAGACAAAAGAAGGTGCGTTTAAAGACATTGGGCAACTTTATTACTCA
The DNA here is from genome assembly GCF_040938575.1 of Ambystoma mexicanum. Lineage (NCBI taxonomy): Eukaryota > Metazoa > Chordata > Amphibia > Caudata > Ambystomatidae > Ambystoma > Ambystoma mexicanum. The sequence continues at coordinate 1,602,980,188 of NC_090937.1, forward strand.
CGTGCCATTACTCCTTCCCACGCCGATTCCAGTGGGTATTCCAGCACCCTTCAGCTTCTCTAAAGCTACGAAATTGTACCTGCAAGATAAAAGGGACAGTTAGTGCGCATTGTGAAGCAGGCTACAAGCGCTTCCTTACGTGCTTCCAGGCGCTTCTATTCCTCACGCGGGTTCGATCCTCAACTCTCATCAGCCCGCCATCCGCCATCGCCGGAACCCTGCAAAACAAGAGATATCATTACAAAAGACTTTTAAGACATTTGAAGTGCCCAGAACTTACCGTTCGTGCAGTTAACGACGGACAGCAGTCCTCTGAGGTCAAGAGGCCTGCACCCTTGTCCAGTGAAGAAACTGGTTACGGCACCCTGCCCCGAGGCAGATGGAGAGCTCGGCGTTCACTTACCTAAGGTGAGGGCGTTAACCTTTGGGGTTCTACAGGAGAAGAGAAAGGGAAGAGGAGAGAGGCACCCAATAACCCCAGTTCATTAATCCCATATTTTCTATCTGCAGACATCTTACTCTTCGAGTCAGACATACAGTGCACAGAGGTCCAGCCCAAAGAGCCAACCGTGTGTTACACATCACCTTTGAAGATACGGCATTCACCCAGTCAAGACCGGCGCCTCTGCGGGAATCAGGTGAGCGTTACAACATGCGTCACTTTGAGATGGAATATGCCTGGCAACACCCAACTTTCACTAGTGAAAACAACATAGTATATTGGGTAAGGTATATTGATGATATAATCATAATATGGAATGGAACCAAACAACAACTTCAAGAATGTCATCAATATCTCAATGCAAAATATTACAAATACAAAATGTACCCTCCAAGAAAGTATCTCAGAAATAGATTTCCTAGATTTACCTCTATATATAGCTAATAATACCATCCAATCAACCTTATTTGTGAAACCTACAGCAGTAAACAGCATCATTCATGCCACAAGTAACCACCCACAACATGTGATTTCAAATGGAGTACACATAAAGAAACTACACCAATATCATGGAATTTGAGAAACATGCTGAAACATCGATCCGTAAATTTCAAGAAAGAGGGTACAACAAAAAACTTCTAACAAAAATATATCAAAAGACCAACTTGTGAAACAGAACAGATTTGCTCGCTCACCAACAATGACCAAACATGAGGGAGGAACATGACAAAGGAAGATTTCTAACCACCTACAGTACAAATGTACAGACGATCTGAAGAATTCTAGCCAAACACTGGTACATATTGCAACTAGAGGCATATTTATAAGAATGTTTGGATACCACACTGAGTTTGACATTCAGGAAAGCCCAAAATCTCAAAAATATGTTGAGTCCATCTAATTTTTCACCAAAACAAAAACACACCAGGCTCTCGCAAATATGGACGCAAACACCATTGCAAGGACATTTTAAATGTGGAAATTGTCAAATGTGTCCTTTCTAAAAAATGGAAAGAAAGATATCAAGATGCCCAATGGTGTAATACGCAAAATTCAACATTTTATTAATTGCAACACAAAATATGTGGTCTATGGTATCAAATGCATATGTTCCAAAAATATATACAGGCAGTACCATTCGACCTCTCAAAACCAGAATAGGAGAACACTTAAGGTCGATAAAAAATAAAAGATATACGTTTTCTGTTAACCTTTCATTTTCAACATCTTCACGATGTAACTATGAACAAAATTAGATTTTTACAGATTAGAACAAAAAGGTACCTATGCTCCTAAGAAGGAGAAATCATGAAAAGCTGCTTCGATGCAAAGAAGCATCATGGATCTGACTAATGGACAGTTGCTTTACAGGACTTGCAGATATAGAGATGCACCAGTTTTTGTGATCAGTTCGCATTGATATGAATGCCTCTATATTTTGCTTTATTGAATATGTGATGTCACTTTACATTTACTTTTAATTTTTCATCAGCCTCCTACAGCACTTGACTATTCTGTTTTTCTCTAGTATACTCTAGAGCAACACACACAAAATGAGTCAATCAATATTTAGTATCAGTAACAAGTGCTACCTAGATCTTCAATTTAGAAAAAAAACAACAAAGTACAGCAACAAAGGATTATATTCAATTACCTTTAACAGCATAAACAAAAGATCATAAGAAAGCCATAGCTAACTACTACCTACTGCTCCCTCCTTTCCTGTAGCTCTCTGGCCGGCCTCTCCTGGCCCTCTTCCTGCAAGGCTAAAAACCTAGGGGTCATCTTCGACTCCACACACTCCTTCTCGCCTCACATCTCCGACGTCTCTTAGAAGTCGCCCTATCAGCTGCACCTCCTTAGAGGTATCCTTCCTTTCCTCTCCTTCCCCCAGAAGCTCACTGTCTCCAGAGCTCCAGTTCTCTCTAGGCTGGACTATTGCAATAGCCTCTTTCTAAATCTGCCTGCTTCTACTCTCCGCCCTCTGCAACTTATCCAGAACAGGACTGCGAGAATTGTCCTTGGGCTCAAGCCCAGGGATCGTATCTCTCCAGGAATGAAATCTCGGCACTGGCTCACAGTGGCTGCGAGGATCAAGTTCAAAACCCTCTGCATCGTCCACAAGGCCTTCTGGGGCCTGGGGCCTCAATACCTTCAACTCTCTCTTCCTAAATACCTTCCTTTGCAAGCTCTTCGCTCATCTGCCTCCAACTCCCTCAGGGTCAGTCGCTTCTCCAAGCAAGGCATTGATGGTAGATCTCTTTCCTCAGCCGGAGCCTCCCTCTGGAACAGCCTCCCTGCAACTTGAGGAGAATCATCTTCGGTTCCGTAAGCACTGCAAAACCTTTGTTTGCTTCTGCTTGTTCTCCTCCTCTCCCCTGCTGACTTCCTGGCTGACACCCGATACTGCACTGGTTACCTGGCCAACCTCTGATCTCGAGCCCAGGTCCCCTCCCCCGCCAGTCGCACTCCTGCACTACTTTGCTGGCAACCCCCACACTTGGGGACTGTTTCTGTATCCCTACAGTCCCACTACCAGCACTTGACACCGGTTGTCTGCACTTACCCTTGCACTTGCCATCTGCTGGCCGTACCTTTACCTATTGTTATTTATTCTTATCCCATGTACTGCACTGTCCTCTCCCCCGCCCCCGCACTTCTCCTCCCTCCCCTTCCCATGCACTTGCGGGATCTGAATGACACCTGGCCTAGTAGGATCGTTGTCTGCCTTCCCTCTGTTGCCCCTCCCTTGCCGCATCGCGCCTTGAAAAAATGCCATATCATATCATACCATGCTCCCAATAAGGGTTTTCCTACAGGGAGCACTATGATAATTTATATGGTTGCAACCATTCAAGGTTCAATCAATCCAATACGAATTCTAAATGGGTTAAAACCACATTATTGGACCAAGTTCTATATACTTATGTAACTATAGAAACCCAACTATGAGTGGATTAATTATTTTTAATATGGACCGTAGTGCTGTATACATATTTGCAGTAGTGTATGCATAAGCACGTTTATAAATATCATGTAACATGCGTCTATTGAGAGCATTTCTCAGTCTCCCAATGCAAAATGGAGAACAGATGACACAGTTGCGCTAACCCAACAAGACCACGTCCTCACGTACATAAGTATGATTAGACTAATTATTTTCAGTATTCACTGAAGTGCTATACACATATTTGCAGAAATGTATGCATTAGCATCTTTAGAAAATATCACGTAATACGTGTTCTAATACTAGTCTAATTTTCAGCCTCCCAATGCAAAATAGAGAACAGATGATGACGCAGTCGTGCTTACCTGACGCGACTACGTCATCACGTACATTTATAAAGCGACCATTTTTGGTTTGCCCACGGCCGAAATGCTGCGAGGAAAACTGCGAAAGCAAAGGGAAACCGCAATTGAAATCTTATCAAGGTAACACTTCAGAAGATCAATATAGATGCCTAGACTAACGGTTATGTAGCATACCTATATAGTTTACAGCAAATTTTAATAGGGATAAGGGGTATCAGCAGTGCACCTACAGTCTTGCAGTCTGCGTGGCTGCAGTGCTGATGGGGGTGCTCGCTCTGAACAAGAAGAAGCCCTATTTCTGTTTGCTCTAGTGGAGGCGGCAAGTGTTTAATTGCACATTATTGTATAATTTCTGTTGAGAAGTCTTGGATATGACCAGCAAATCTAAGCATACAAAAAGCGCCACAAAGTGGGATGCTAACTAAGTCAGATGGTACTATGGCCAGTAAGAATTGTGTACGGTTGAGATTCAAGTAACTGAAACTTGTGTTGGCACCACCAAACTTTGAGGTGATGTCCATCCCCTGGAGGGGGTTCTAGAGGGACAGCCTGCATATCGGGCCGCCCTGCTGGCCACATTCCTCCTGTGGGGGCACTCCCACTTTGCCTCCTCCCCAGGTGGAAGGGGCTTCTCTGGGCCAAGCCACATCCGGCTGGGCTTCAGGGAGCGGGTATGAGGCGGGAAGAAGGCTGAGCCCAGTCTCTTTCCACAGCCCCCTGCCTGAAGATCCACCCTCCCTCACCTTACAATAGGATAGCAGAAAAACAGAGGTTAAGAGGTAAGTTATTGGTAATTAAGGTTTCTGTTGAATTAAGGTTTCTGTTGAATTAAAATTAAGTTAGTCCCCCATTTGGTTAGGTTGTGGATTTATTTGCTTTCAACGGATTTTGAGGTGTGTACGTTTTCAGTTGTTCAATTCAAAGGTTCTGTTTGATCTTGATTAAGATTAGTTCACCATCAGGGAGTACGATTATGGATTTCTTTGCTTTTCGGCAGATTTCGAGTCTCTCTGTTTTGTTCATCTTTTTGTACCAGCTGTTAATTTTCCATTTTCTGTCACAGGCGGCATTTCGGGGCAGTACTAGCCAGGGGAGGAGTTGGACACTGCGGTTTCAGCCGTGGGTGGTTTCTCGATGGCCGTACTGGAGCCAAATTCGGACGACAGGCACCGAGTCCATTAGGGACAGTTGAGACTCCTCGTCAACAAGATTCAGTTGTTCTGAAGAATTACTGCTTCACAGCATTAATCATAGGCGTATGCCCGCTAATCTGCTAACCGGATGGGACAAGCGTCCCTGGTAACATTAAGACAATGACATTGCCCGACCTATGGGCTACCTTAGAAGACTAAGGAATTGAAATGTGAATTTACTTAGGGCTGGGACTGCCCCCCATATTGTTGTATGCTCCAATAAATGTGATTGTGGTTTTCCAAATATAAACAGTTGTCTGTATTATTCTTAGTAGGTATAGCTAGAGCATGATGTATTTCTGCTCCCCCAGAAAAGGTGGTGGGCAATGGGGATTGGCAACACTATGAAAACGTGAAAATTAGAGACTTTTTCCTCGGGCAAGATGTCATTCAGACGGATGAACACAATAAAACCTCTGACGAGGGAGAGCGTAGAGTGCTACAGAACTCTGCTACAGAACTCTAAAGCCGCAGAAGCGGATAATAACTTGATTACATTTTTGTTACTCCCTACAGACAGATCTAATTGACAATTTATGCCAAGAACAGGTACCGGCAGAGGGGGAACTGACGGTTTCTTATTTACTGGTGAGGGAGACCCTTTGACCGCCCTCCAACCAAAGCCCTACAGAAACTCCTGATACATTTGTTAGAGATTCAGCGATTGCAACGAAGCATCCACGTCAACCAGATCCTCAATGTCGTCGTCCACCCCATCCACGGTACAATTTGCGGTGAACATTTCATTAAAACTTTGTACTAAAGATTCACAAGAACGTCTGTGCTCGCAGTAGTGGTCTTCACCGAAATGAAAATAAATTGGATAAGATGGGTGCATGGCTCAGCCAGGAGGGTGCTCAGGGAATGGCAAACTTGAGTAATGAGCATCAAGGGTCTAATGCCGAATTGTCTGTTGACAAGAATGAAATAGTCATCATATCGGGGTATGGCGATATTAACAGCATTGATAGGGAGAGAAAGGAGGATTGTGAAAATTCCCTAAGGTGGTTTGTTACCAGAAAAGAGCGTAAAAGGTTGAAAGAACTGAATGTGTGAAAGTTAAAAAAAAAAAAAAGAAAAGGGGGGAAATCTAAGGCTGTTAGGTAATGTCATGTAATTGTCAATTGTAAAGCACCTTTCACCATTGGTGTGGTTGGACAGAAGTCCTGGTATGTTTAACTCGTCAGAGAATTATAGAATGCATGCAAGATATGTAGGGGTGGCCAAGTCCCTGCGAGTGCCCATGTCGAGAAAGCATGTGGGTGCGTGCAGAGAGGTAGTATGGAGAGAATGCGAGAGCAGGACAATCACGTGTGCAGCCAGACAGAATTTATATCGTGGGGGAGAGCTGCATTTTAATGGCAGAAGTGTTGTCCAATGTGTTTTAGAGTAGTTAGTGCACGATAGCAGATACGTGCAGGTGTTATAAATGTGGTAACATTAGAAAGTGTGGCCGAGGTATCAGGTAACACAGACTGAAAACTAAGGAGGAAAGGAAAAAGGTGACCAGTCAATTGCAAAGAATAATGAAATAAATAGGAATTTAAACCAGTTGGGTCATTAAGAAAGAGGACCATGGTGTGACTAAAGTTGCATCCTCGGAAGCTACAGATGGTAAACCCCTAAATAGCACTGCGACAGAAAGGCATTGATAAACGTTCCCCGTTGGCAAAGGGTATTATTTCCTTTGCCCTAGATAGTGCTGAGAATAATGGCGATAATAACACTGGAGGCGACACCTCTCCTGACTCTGCAGGTCACGCTCAATTGCGCCTCCGTGACGGGCAGGCTCATTGTAAAAGTGACTTATATTGTAAGCATTTCACAATTAGCAAGGATAAATAGGTCGTACATTATCTAGTTCAACTTATTCTAACTCTTCAGGTGCTGAACTCTAGAGACATTGAGTATGTTGAGATTATGAAAAATACCAGTAATAGGGCTACTAAGGTCCTTTGTTATTTAGGGGACACAGTGCAACTTCTTGGAAAACATCTGGGTAATTTTTAAAAAATGGGATAGGATTTAGATGCCCAGCACTAAATCAGGACGGCTTATGGAAATAAAATATCCTGAATTAAAGATAACCATAAATGGGCAGGTTCGAAAGGTAGTCAAGGAAAGGTTGGACAGGAATGCAAATGAGTGGGATTGGTAACCTGGTTATTTACCTGTGAAACCGTTTGACAGACCATGAATGGGTAATGTGCTTTCTTGAAACCCTCGGGGGTTTAACCATTTATGTAATTCAAATGGTTTGCTTGCTTTCTTGTTAGATAATGCCATATTTATGATTGAAGAGTGTTGGATAACAAACGACTTTTATCTGGACGGATATAACATCTTACAAAGCAGGCTACAAAAGGCCCCCATGGACGACCGTCTGGTGGGATAATGGCAAGGATAGGGAGGAGAATAACGCATTGACTGTTGTGTTAACAGTGAAGGATAATTGCTCTATAAAAAAAGCTATTGGTTCGGAATGTTTATGGTCCCCTGGAGGTTCCTTTACCGGTGGAATTCTTGAGTAAATCTCAGAGATTTTTGTTAGATTGGCAGGAAAAACATGGTGGCAAGTTAGTGCTTTTGGGAGGAGTTCTAAATGATCATTGTATAGATAAAAACGTAACAGAAGAAAAGGCCCTTCTTAATGCTGAAAGCATTATGACACAAAGTAAGAGTAACAGGCTGGGAGTTGATCATGTTGAATGGTAGACTGTGTGGAGATGTACCGCGAGGGTACACGTGGCAAAGCGGGAACAAGAAAGCCACTTGATTATTTCTCTGGTAATTTGGAAGCTGCCACTCGGTCTGTCAAACTCTGTGTTCCCCAACGATTATAGCGATCATGCAGTAGTGAGGTTAAAGATGAATATTAAACACCACCAGAAATAGTAACATGATTAGGGATGTTGACATTAACAATGGCAGTAACCGGATTAGCTTGACAGCCAGTAACTTAAATAAAGTGAGCAATCAGTTGTACTTAATAGATTCGAGTGTCCTGTTAGAACTAAATAAAATGACAGCCATTGGCATTATAAACTGGGTTATGCACCTCACTACCAGAACCGCTGAGCAAGGGCGTAGGTACTAGGTTAAACATGGCACTGGGAACGCTAAAAGATATGGTAAAGCAATTTGTGATGCAACATTTTTAATGAGAAGGGGTATTCGTAGAAATAGAGAAAGTGGCCTAGATATGAACGAGAGGGGAATAGCCAACAAAAAAGTTGCAAATACATTAATCTAAATTGTTTAAAGAGATGGAGGGATTTAATTCAAAATCCACAGGGGAAAAATATATTTCAATCTCTAAACAGCAGAAATACAAGTAAAATGTGTAATCTGTTCAAAGCTGGCAGTTACCCCAAGTCGGAAGTAGTTACAACCCCAATTAGTGAATATGAGTGGGTTAAGTACATTAGGTCACACTAGAGTGGTGCAGTAAGTAGCGAGAGTAGCCAACATCAGGCAAATAATGGTGGCTGTAGACCGTTTTTTTTCCCACGTTAATGTTGTGATGGACATTAGACGCTTAAAGAAATCTAGGGCTCCGGGTCCAGATAGCCTTGCAAACGTGGTGTTAAAAAGAGACACCGACATATGGACCACTATATCGACGACATTATTTAGGAAAGGTATGTGTGGAAAGTAAAATACCAGAATCCTGGAAGTAGGCAGTACTTACACCTATTTTTAAAATGATCGAGAATGGATCCCAGTAATTATAGGATACTTTCTTTGATGGATGTCCCAAGAAAACTATCTGCGGTCATTATATTAAGACTGCTGAGACAATGGTTTGATGAAACAAATCTCTCAAGTATATTCCAAACTGGGTTTCGAGCAGGATCTGCAACATCCCACACAGTGTCCAGTCAACTCGTCGAAAAAAAACTGGTCGACTGTAATTTGGTCGACGCAATTTGGTCGAAAACCAAATGGTCGAATTTTTTTTTTTATTTATATATTTATTTTTCGGGTTTTCGTTTAGTTAAAAAAAGGGGTTTTTAGAGAAAAAAAGGGGGTTGGGGGGAAAATTTCGACCATTTGGTTTTCGACCAAATTGGTTCGACCATTTGTCTGGTCGACCAATTTTTTTCGACGAAATGTCTGGCAACCATCCCACACCATTCTGACCTGGAATATTTTCATTAAGGCAGTCCTTAGCAAAATAGCCCTCTGTTAAATGGTGTATATGTTGATTCCAAGGCCCTTTTTGATTGGGGTGTGCCTGTCTACTAAATCCTATAGGGCAACTATATGAAGACACAAGTGTGAAGGTAAGATTAAGCAACATGGGCGCTTGCATGGAGAATGTAATCATAAATGGGGGTCTTAAACAGGGCTTCCTGCAGTTTCTATTACCTTTCTCTAGTTTGAAGCCGAGACTGATTCTGTATGAATACATGTAGAATCCCACTTTATGGTAAGGATATGGGAATGCACATGCCATATTTAAATGTATATAGATTGGTGAAAGGTATGATCGTTAAATAGATGCTACATTAAAAGCCCCAGTTTCAGATTATTGGTTTAGGTGCACAAAAATAAAGAAAACCCCAGAAATGTCCATGGACTCATTTAGGAGGTGAATTAGAAAGTAATGGTCCGCTGTGCCAAACGCAGCACTGTGGTCAACAGTACCTGTGCACAGACCTTCTTTAGAGCAAACAATCATGAACGTAATATCAATTCCTCCATCAGAGCAGAGACGAGACTCAAAGTCAATCAAGACCCATTGGGAATGCGAACTGCATCTTTCGAAAACAAAAGCAACACCAGATGTAAATTTATCCTGCGTTATCCGGCCGTGACAAATGTAGAACCTCCTGCCAGTCCTGTAGGCACAGTACATTAGTTTATCTACTCCTAAGGGAAATTAACTCAAATATTTTTTGCATTGAAAAACCATTGCGATTAGCAGCAATTCTAAATGTAACTTTTCAATACCTCCTCCTCCTCCTGTACACTATAGAACACAAGTTCCCATACACTGCAGAAAGTAACACATGTGAATAGCCATTAGGTGAGGCCCATATGATGGTTTGACAACATTCGGGGGACAGTCTTAGAATTGCAATAGCTTGTTTGTTTGAGTTGGGATTAGAACAAGTCTAAAAGTTAGGATTGGAGTTAGAGTTAGGATACATGATTTAATACACAATAGGACGTGGGCCACGTGAGCCAAAGCCCAGGATAGGATTACAGTATGAATTGGTGTTTGGATTTATTAAACAGAAGGAGCACTAAATAGTGCAGGATGTCACCAGAAATAATAAGGCTGGCTGCAAACAGATGCAGCATTATAATACTATGAGTTACAGTGCATGTGTTTATTTAAAGAGTTAATCCTTTGTACCACACAATGCCGCTGCTCACTTATAACAAGCCTTATTTCACAACACCGGTGGCAGAGGCGTGCAGAAGGGGCTACTGCCCGCTGCCTAGTGTTGGATCATGAAAAGCCAACTACACTTGAAGAGCAACAATTTACATATCTATTTAGAGGCTCAACATTAGGTAACTAAACTGCCTCTTCCCAGAGAAGGATCTACAAGGGGTTTAGGTCGGAACAGCCAGGGATACAATAGGCTCCAATGTAGCTGTCCCTACCTGGCCATACTTCTGCTCTGTCCCGTCAGGAATTAACAAAAGAAAGCTCATAGTCTCCACTGTGTTGAGGTTGCATAGTCCTGAACACTTTCTCAGATTTCTTATGTTCTTATGGAGCAGTACTTTCAATGCAAGCTCAGATAGCCTCCACTCTGTTCTTAACTGCTCACAATCAATGTGCAGTGGTTGGTCCAGTGCTGCTGAAGGTGTTGAGTTTGATGCATAGAGAGCTGCCATTTCCACGCTTTTCCTTACTCAGTCTGGCGTGTGCCACCTGGACTGCTACCAGCGGCTTTATGCAGCAAACCTTTGCCCTCCATGCCCAATGTAGAATGATTCAAGATGGAGATGAGCGAGCATAGGCTTGATAGCAGGCAGGCAATCAGGGACAGAGGTATACATTTGATAATTAAAAGAAGGAGATTTGTAAATCGTCATCATAGAAGTGACAATCCAGACCAAATTAATGAATTCTAGAAGGGAGGAGAATACTATGAATAAAGTGTGAATAATTCACCTCCAGCCAAGGATACAGACTAGAAACAATAAGAGGAATAGGTGAAACCCGAAACAGCAGTGCCACAGATATCAAGAGAAGCAAGATGATAGATTGAGAAACCAGATGAAAGGCTGCAGTTATGTCTAAAAGAATAAGAAATGAAAATTGCTTAAAATGAAGTACGACAATTAGTGACATGAACAAGGGAAGTTTAAGGCGAGCGAGCAGGCCAGAAAACAGATTGAGGAGGAAGGAAGATTAGATTTTGAAACAAGATGGAGAGGAGTTGAATGTGAATAAATGCCTAGAATGAAAGGGAGGAAGAGAAAAAAGGCCTATTAGTTAGGAAGAAGAGGAGGATGTGCTGAAGAGGAGTGCTAAAGACAGGGGATCAAGAGGGACAGCAAAAGGAAACTCGAGAGACTCACGAAAATGTAGAAGGAAGAAGGGATTGGAGAATAGAGATGAAAAAAGAATGTAAATTATCAATTTCAGAAGTAAAGTAAGAAGCAAAATTCTGAGGCAGAGTGAATAATTCACAATAGCATCAGCAACATGAAGAGCCAGCAGATTATTAAGAAGAGAAAATGAAGCAAGAAGCGAAGGCGAAGTGATGAAATGGATAGTGTTGTTTAGCAGTGACACGGAAACCATCAATAAAATATACAAAGCCATACAAGATTGGATGGCCTGCAATTCTCTTGCCCTGAACGATAAAATAACCAAACTCCTTATCGTGGAATATAAAAACACTCGGGCGAAACTTGATTCTAACTACGACAGTTTCCATATAGCCAACAATACCATTATCGTTCAAAAGAAAGTTAAGACATTAGGAGTAATTCTTGATGAAGAACTCTCCATGAAATCCCATGTTTCCTGCATTACATCCAGCTGTGGTCTTATAAAGAAGAGAAGAAGATATATTCGACCATTCATCTCGGAAGAGAACTGTGCTCTTTTGTCCACTGCACTGGTTAATTCAAGATTGGACTATTATAACAGTCTCTTGGCGGGCACCTCAGCCTCTAATATCTAATCCTTACAAGTGGCACAGAATAATGCCGTGCGTAACATTTTCAATCAGTCTCGTCATACATACATTTCTACCTTTAGGAAAAAACTCCACTGGCTTCACGTCAAACACTTCATAACACATAAGATGCTTATCACGACCCACAAATGCCTAAATCTAAGAAGTCCCATCTATCGGTCATCCCGCATTAGCACCAAACCCAATGTGAGGAACCTTTGCTCTTCCTCCGCGATCATTCTCAAACATCCTAAATTTAGGACAGCCAAATTTGGAGGTACTACCCTTGATGCTCACGGTCCCCTTCTTTGGAACACACTTCCAGCTAGGATACGGCAGATCCAAAGTTATACCGCGTTCAAGCATGCTATAAAGACGCACTTCTTCAACGTGGAATCCTCTGACTCTTCTATCCTTCTGTTTTAATGCCTGTTGTCTTCGTCCTTGTTCTGTTCAGTGTGCGCCCTGAGGCCCACGGGCATGTTGGCGCGTTACAAAAAATAATAAATAAAATAGTTTTGTTTAGCGTGAAATAAATGAGATGATAATAGGAACAAAGAATAAAGAGCAACAATTCCCGCCAGGGAGGGATATTTCTGCCAGCAGCATTCAGGTTGAGAAGGGAATTATAAGAAGCATGAAGATGTCAGCCAAGGTTGGTGATGCTTATGCAAAGAAACCCAGAGGCAAAATAGGGTGGCGAGCATCGAGAGAAAATGCCATGATCGAGGATAAAAGAATAGTAGTGGAATCAGAGTGAAGAACAAAAACATAAGTTAAAGAGGGAACAGTGATGGACATCAGTAACATGTTATGTAATGTTATATGACATTTGTATAGCACCACTGCCATGGATATGGCCTGAAGGTGCTGTGGCTGAATGCCCTTGGAGGACTAAAGTCCGAGATGCGAGATTTGAAGGAGGATTCTAGAACGTGTAACGCTCACCTGATTCCCGCAGAGGCGCCGGTCTTGACTGGGCGAATACCGTATCTTCAAAGGTGATGTGTAACACACGGTTGGCTCTTTGGGCTGGACCTCTGTGCACTGTATGTCTGACTCGAAGAGTAAGATGTCTGCAGATAGAAAATATGGGATTAATGAACTGGGGTTATTGGGTGTCTCTCTCTTCTTCCCCTTCTCTTCTCCTGTAGAACCCCAAAGGTTAACGCTCTCACCTTAGGTAAGTGAACGCCGAGCTCTCTATCTGCCTCGGGGCAGGGTGCCGTAACCAGTTTCTTCACTGGATAAGGGTGCAGGCCTCTTGACCTCAGAGGACTGCTGTCCGTCGTTTACTGCACGAACGGTAAGTTCCGAGTATTTCAAATGTCTTTAAAAGTCTTTTGTAATGATGTCTCTTGTTTTGCAGGGTTCCGGCGATGGCGGATGACGGGCTGAAGTGAGTTGAGGATGGAACCCGTGTGAGGAATAGAAGCGCCTGGAAGCACGTAAGTAAGCGCTTGTTGCCTGCTTCACGATGTGCACTAACTGTCCTTTTATCTTGCAGGTACAAGTTCGGAGCTGCTGAAGGGTGCCGGAATACCCACTGGGTTCGGCGTGGGAAGGAGTACTGGCACGTGAGTAATAAAGTTACCCAATGTCTTTAAACGCACCTTCTTTTGTCTTTCAGATGCGGGATGCAGCGCCGAAGGCCTCCGGAGCGTGCGAAGAGTTGGTAAGCTTTTGTCTTTCAGATGCCGGAATGCAGTGCGAAGACCTCCGGAGCACGTGAAGAGTAGGTAAGCCTTTGTCTTTCAGATGCCGGAATGCAGCGCGAGGCGTTGGTGACAGCCGATGGACCAGGTAAGAGAAGCGCTGTCACTGAAGACCGTAATGCTAACCTGTTCTTTCTTGTCTTTGTAGGTGTTGCTGAAGACTGGATTCAGGATGGTAAGCCTTTTTCCCTTAGGCCCAGGATCAGATGCAGAAGACATGATGAGCGTTCTGCTGCAGAGGATGCAGAATAACGCAAAGCAAGATTCATCCATCGGGTGTGGTTTAAATAGCCTCCTGTAGTGCTTAGGCGTCTCCTTCCACAGCCACGCCTAGGTAAGAAAAGAGTTCCTGCTTTCCAGAATAGTTCCAGTGTTCTGAACCTAGGGAGTGGCTCCTGCCCCACCCAACAGGAAAAGTAGTCCCAAACAGAAGAGGATCAGGGGTTCAACTGGCAGGTAAGTAAGCAGCATGGTCTGCTGCAGGTAAGTCCACCCAAGCATTATGAGCCCGGCGCTTCCAGCGCTGGGACTGGGCATCTTTATGAGCCTGGTGCCACTGGCGCCAGGACATGGTCCAAAAGGTCCCAATTGGGACTGGCTGACACTCGGAACCGGGGTTATGGGTCTGCTTCCAAGGGAGTCGGGCAAGTCCTGATCTTTTGGAAGCAGAGATCATGACACCACCCCCCCTCAAGGCCCCTCCCAAACCGGGCTTCTCCGAGGGTTTGGGCTTGTTAGGAAATTTTCGATGAAATCTTTTGATTAGACGAGGCGCGTGGACATATTCTGCAGGTTCCCAGGATCTTTCTTGGTGACCGTAGCCTTTCCAGTCAATCAGGTAAAATAGTTTAGATTTGGAGATCTTGGAATCCAGGATGCTTTTGACTTCAAACTCGAGTTCTCCATCAACTAGAATAGGTTTTGGAGATGTAGTTAGTCGGGTTTGAGGTTGCACGGGTTTTAATAGAGAGACGTGGAAGACCGGATGTATCTTCAGGTGAGGGGGCAAGTCCAACTTGACCGCTACTGGATTTACTATGGTAGTGATGGAATAGGGACCAAGGTATCTTGGGTTGAATGTGCGTGGTCCTTTTAGAGGTAGATATTTGGTGGATAACCAGACTTGATCTCCTACTTGATATTGGGGGGCTTCCTTCCAATGTTGTTCTGCTCCTTTCTTGTATTGTTCTTTAGCCCTTTGAAGGTGTGAAACGGCTTCCTTAAAGGCTTGGGTGATTGTAGAATGCAGGTGGTCTACTGCTGGTGTTACAAGATCTTGGAGTGGATCCAACTCCGAGGTTCGAGGGTGACTACCGTATAAAAGAAAAAACGGGGTCTTCCCAGTTCCCGAGTGGACAGAGTTATTGTAGGCATATTCGGCTATCCAAAGGATATCTTTCCAAGTTTTTTCAGTTTGTTGTAGCATGCAGCGCAAATACTGTTCCAGAGTTTGATTGGTCCTCTCGGTTTGTCCGTCGGTTTGAGGGTGGTGGCTGGTCGAAAGTCTCACATCAATTTGAGCCGACCGACAGCAACTTCGCCAAAAATGAGAAATAAATGAAGCCGGATTGAGATGGTTGTTTGAGAAAAGTCTGTAGTTGGTCGTTACAATGGGTTGAGGGTGGGTTTTTTCAGCAAGGGTTGATGTACGAGGTCTTGAAATCTGCTGGGGAAGTGCCGAGGTGAGGGACAAATAATGGATTTGGCGATGTTGCCAGCACATTTTGAGTATAAGATTCATTTTAGAAGAGTAGGACGACAGGGGTGTTGAGGGGATACTGAGAGACGGCTGTTAGCTGTAAAAATTCAGAGTCGTAGATAGGAGAGAATGAAGAGAAGAGCGAGTGAGTGCAGGGCAGGAGAGCCTGGTTGTAGCTGCTGGGGAGTGGGGCGTGAGCAAAGCTATTTTAGTGCCAATGGCAAGGTTTCTTTCCAAGGCTATGTTGTGGAAGTGGTCTGAGAGAGAGTTACAGAGTAATTGGGTATGGGGGGGTGGTGCAAAAAGGGACCTTATTTCACTACAGGTGTTGGGGACATTGGTGATTTTACTCCAGTAGAATTATTTTTTGGCTGTGGTGCTGGGATTTGAGAGCTGAGGTAGTCCATCAGGTGGGGAGAAGCCATGTTGGAGAAGGGTCTGATAGGTGTGAGAGCTTCTGTGAGCCACTCGTCAACGTTTTGAATGGAGAGCTGAATGGAGTGGTAGGGAGGGCAGCGAAACAAGCAGGCTGTCTGCCAGGTCTGGAGTTATTTTGAATTTATTCCACAGAGGGGCGTGTGTGGGAGGCCCTGGGCTGTCGGGGAGGAAGGTCGGTCTGCGTTTGATACAGTGAAGAAATGGCTTCATGGCTTGTCCAAACTGGTGATCAGTTCAGGAGAGCTGAAAATTGCATCTAGGATGTCACCTGCAGAGTAGGTAGGTCCTAATACTATTTGTGTAAAATGTATGGATTCAAGGTTGTCCAGAATGGGTTGTGTCATAGGGTAATGTGGGACGTCAAACCAGATGTTGGAGTCCCCTGGCAGTGTGAGGGAGTGGTGAGAGACCAATATGGCAGCTAAAGAGTAACAGAGATTTTTAGTGAAATGTCTGTTGTAGCCCAGGAGACTAGATATAAGTAGGAAACTGAGAAGAAAGTTTACAAGGAGGGATTTGCAGTCCGAGTTGAAGGCTTGTGTCTCAGCGTGCGAGATGGAGAAGTAGGATTGGTTTAGGATAGGAATGCCACCTGCCCTGATGGTTCTATTGTGGAGTGGGGGGAAGGGTGGGAGAGGGTTGGAGCAGTGATAGTTGTCATGAAGGGGGTGGAGGGCGAGAGAGGGGAGAAAGAGGAAGAAAGAAAAAAAAAAAGGATTGCGAGGTCAGTGTCCTCTGGGTATTGGTGGTGTAGTGATTAATAGAGGTGTGTGAGGGGTGAGAAGAGGAGAACATGTTCTGAGCTATGAGGGGATACAGAGGTGAGAGGAGGGGTGGGAGAGTAAGCAGGGCTGCGACTGGGAAATTCATACTTATTTCCTGTTGTGATGGAGTGGTCAGTAGACAGACTTCTAGGCTCAGTGGCGGAGTCAGGGGAGCAGTTTATAGAGGAGCCACGGAAGTGGTGTCTGGTGCGAGTGCCATGTGTGTTAATTGGCTGGTTGAAGCATGATTTTCACTTGGTTGTGTGGCCTGAGGGAGGCTGTGTGGCTTTATGTGTGGGAAGGGCAATGTCATGGCTCTGGAAGAGATAGGGTGAGGTGCAAATGTGCAAGAAGTGTCAAATCGGAGTAGATCACCATTTCAAAGAAATAACTGCATGTACTACGGTAAAGGTCCTGAATTAACTGAAACATATCTGGGTCAGCTGCAGATAAATGTTTAAAGTCTTGAGAGACTCAGCCCTTCAGCCTTACAAGGTCAATAAATTTCACTGTATTAAACCGCAAACCAAAAATAACTATTATTACAGTGGTTAGAGCTGGGAGGAATTCTGCATTAAGCGCTATATAAAAAAATGTATACTCAGCAGTGTTGACTTACATACAGCTGTAGCACTACAAACAGCACTTGGCACTACTGAAAACCCACAAGGTAAATAAACATGTTTGTGGCAATGTCTACAAAGTACAAAGATGGCATAGAACATCTAGAAAAAATGTGGCTTGAGAGGTTTGACAATATTATTTCATAAAACCACATTGTTTCTCTAAATGAACGTGCACCTGGTGGTTAATGCAAGGATCAAGGAACTCCTAACTACAACCCCATCCACAAAAACTTGTCTCTGTATCAGCCTCTAAACATCTTTTAAGTGGAAAGTGTCAAAGGAAGGAGCACTGCATAGATAAGAAGCCTCCCTTCTAGGAGGTCAGCTTGACATAGATATGTGGAGTGCTCCATCAAAAGATGGCAAGCAGTAATTTAAATAGGCTGGCACTATCAGGCCCAAATATCTATGCATCTTTGAATTTAAAAAAAAAAAAACAGAGTACAAGTACGCTAGTTTCACTCAGGGGCTAAGGTTAAGGCACGGATATGCCTGCCTGCCCAACCATGTAAGCAGTAGGTTTGGTCTCTCACTAAACACTCAATGTATAGGAAAAGGCCTGGTCTGCTTTTATTCAAAACAGTTTAGGATTTCTGGTTTTGACAGTTTATCCTTTGTCAATGTCAGTGTTTTTCCAGTGTTTATACAAAACTTAAAAATTGTGTATATCAGTGCTTATACATTTTTGCAGAAAATAATGGAGGGCAACAGTATTTTTCAAGTGTATATGAAAAACACGCATTTAATAACATACATACTTTTTGGAGTAGAAATATCATGGGATATACAATGTACTAAATGGACAGGCTATTGAGGTAACAGTCTCTCAAAAGGGGTAGCCAACACGCTTCTGCTGAGAAAACCAACAATAGATGTCAGTATGACACTGGCTCTGGATAGGGTGGTGTAGGCAATTTAGTGTACTCAATGATACCATTTATCAATATCTAGATTTTAGATTCTAGATTTTGGTGCAGGTTCTATGTGTGAGGGCCTATGTTAAAAAGGAAGTGCAGGGGGTCCTAATTTGCATATGTATTGACATCAGTGTGAAATCACAGATAATTCAGAATAGTCACCGTTATTTATGGCGCAACATATGAGTGGGACATGAGTACAATGTGGACAGAATCAGTTCTAAGGAAATATTTGGTTCTTAGGACTTTTCCCAATTAGGTCACAGTGAGATAAAATGATTTGCTTAAGATCACACAAGTTAAGTGGTGATGCAGGGATTTGAGCATCGTCTGAAACATAGAATTTTGAGCACATACATCTTCCAGGCTCTAGTTGGTAAAAAGATACGTTTTTGTCTTTCAAGAATACTCTATACACAAATCATAATAAACCACTCCGACACACATACATTCTTGTAGAAATATGTTAAGAAAAAAGAGGCTAATTGTAGATGTGTTTGCACCATCTTGCACAGACGCCTGAATGTATCAGAACGCTAAGCAGCATGAGTAAATGTACTTTCAAGACATTTGTACGTCAATATGTTGATACGGTCACCTTGGTTAGTCATTATTTTACACATGCATTCAAGTGGCAACTAGGGAGGGTTGGCAGAGCCTCAATACACTAGAGAAGGAAGAACCTTAAAAGTGTAACAATACTGTGCAGCAGTGTACTTTGTCCCTGACTTCTTAGACACCCACATCTCTCTTACCCATTGCTTGCCTCGTCTCAACATGTGTGCAGGAACAGAAGCAAAGTGCCCAGGAACACACATATGCAGATACAAAATTACATTGCCTTTATTTGCAAAAGAAAAACATGATTGGTCAGTGGCTGGCTGGTGGCTGTTTAGAGGAAGTGTGGGAAACTTCATTTTTGGGGTCAAGTGAATTTGTAGATGCACAAATGACTAGAAGTTGGTTACAATTTATTTAAGCAGCCCCTGTCCACTGACGATATTTTATTTTACAAGAAAAACAAAAAAAGGATGCAACAGAGATTTGGCAGTTCCTGAACATGTCTTATTCCAACACAGACCCTCCAGCTTATAGCGATTTTGCGATCCCGCAAAATGCCGCGAAAACGGCCGTTTTGCGCAAAATGCCGCAAAAACTGACGTTTTGTGCAAAAACAGCATCTTTTTAAAAAATTATTATTTTTTTTTTACATTTTATTTAAAAGTAATCTGCAAAAATTACTGTTTTAAAAAAAAGAATACTCGGGGTGCCAGGTTCTCAACTTTTTTTTTTACACAAGAAATGAAATGCGCTAACACATCTCATCACTTGCGCCCCAAAAAAGTGCAGCCCAATCCACAAGGGACACATGAATGGGCACATTTTATATGCGCGCCCATTCAGATGGCCTTTTTCACCTCCTTGATCAAATACAGTGGCGTTTCTGTCAATTTAAAAGCGCATCCCACATTTCCAAGCAAATTGCACTTTTAAATGTGCAGAAATTGTAGGCAACCCTACGCGCACGGGATGTGGGGCTGCCACTGGATGACAGGGTCTTTCCTGACCCTGTCATGCATTTCTTTTAAGGTATGAACCGCTGCTGTGTCGCTTGCATTTCTGTTCCTCAAACAGGATAGAAATTCATTTTTTGGGGTCGCATTTTACAGCTGCAGGCACCTGGAGAGCCTGTCCCTGTGAAAGGCGCTGGGAGCTTGCAGAACACTGTCGGGAGAGCGATTCTATTAAAAGTACTGCCCATTTTGATGACAAAAATCTATCGAATGTTACAATTTGACCTTTTTCGTCCAGTACTATTCGATCGATTTTTTTAAATACTGAACATGTGTTGCGGGGGTGTCACCCGCTCCCCATGTTCAGTATTTTTGATCTAGGGTGGTTGCAGAAGTGTTTTCCCCTTTTTCCTCAAAATTGGAGGCGAGGACAGAAAAAAAAAGAAAATAACGAAAAAGGGACCCTGCGGAGTCGGATCCGACCCGCGTTAGAGGGACGGATCTGGCACCGCAGGGTTGCAGGGGAAGCGGCAGCGACCAAGTAGTTAAGCAGTTAAGTAGGGGAGGGGGTGGGGTGGTGGTGAAAGGTACATTTTGGGTTGTTTGGCTGAAGTGCAAATCAATTCGCAGCGAAATTGACTACGGTCAATTCCGCCGCAAATAATTACACTTCGGTCAAACAACCCAGAAAACCATTCAAGGCAGCTGGCCAGCGCACAATTTGCGCTACAGCTCAAGCCTGTGGAAATGAGCCGGTAACCTTTGAGAATAAGGTGACCTGCTCATTTCCAAAAATGGGTTGTCTAAAAATAGCATATCCTCCGTTCTTTTTTTAAATGCCCCATTATTTGAGGAACTGGGTCAAAATCCACATTTTAAAAAAAAATAAAAAATGGTTACGCTATGAGAGAGGGAGAGTGATGGGTGAGATGTGAAGTGATAGGCAAGAAAGCAGAGGGAGAGCAGTGGGTCAGAGGAGGAGGCGCTGCACAAGAGAGCAGAGGAAGCAGTGATGCGGTGGGCGAGAAATCTGAGAGCAAGCAGAGGTACAGAAAGTAGAGGGAGCGTGTGGTCAGTGAGCCAGAAAGAAGAGAGGAAGCGGTTGGCAAGAAAGAGGCAGTGAGCTGCAGATTGGGAAAAAGGATGAGGGAAGAGTGCGACAGAATGGGAGAATGGATGCAAGATGCAGAAGCAGCACAAAAGAATGAAGGACTGTATATTGCGGGAGGAATTGTAGAGTGTAAGATGTGAGTTGGGAGTATGAATTGGAGTTTGGCAGGGGCTGGGCAGTGCAAATTGTGACTTGACAGTGTGACATAGCACATGAGTATTTGTATGACAGAGTGAGAGGTTAAGGAATTTAAGTTGTGCTGGAGAGTTGGTGAGATGTGTGTTGGTGAGAGAGGTGTTTGGGGGATTGGAGAACATAGAAGGGGAATATTTTCAGCATTACAATTGATAATGATCAATTTAGTTAATACTATTAAATAGGCATGAACATTAAACCAGCAATGTAGCCAAATCAAACACTGTTCTGCCAAGCCAGAGACATCTGGGACTCTTCCTATTAAATTAATACAAAGGATACATAATAATGATACCCTGGCTCTCTTGTAGCCTTGCACTCTGCCTATTTCCTGCAATGTGGCAATCTTACACCCTCCAGTTAGTACAAAATGTCCCGCAAAAATGCCGCAATAAATAAAGGTTTGTGCTGCAAAATTTGGCATTTCATGCCGCAAAATCCTGGAAGGTCTGACTAATATATAGGATTAGTCACAAAGACAGCCTGGGGACACAAATAGGTATGCTGCAAAATCTATTTTGCATCCTTGCTTATTTGACAAAAAACGTATTCTTCGGGGATATTTTTAGGAATTGTTGCACAATTTGAGATACATTTATACTTGGGGGAATGTGAAGTCATGTTCAAATAAAAAAGGCTCAAAGTGGGATACAATTGCTCAAAGTACCACACAGACATTTTTTTCTTTTTACAAACAAATCAATGGGTCATACATGTGTTGGTATCTGTGCATGTCTTATTCAAACCCTTCATTCAATAGAAGGGGGGGTCTGGGTGATAAATAGATACACTGGAAAATCCATGTTAAACAATTGTTTGCAAGTACAAATATTTGTCAGTGGTTAAAAGAATTTTGTCAGATGTGATGTAACATAAAACGTGCAGCGTTTCTGAATAAGGTCTGGGGACAGGAGAGGATGCATTGGGAGAAAAAATGCAGGCTTACTTGGAGGGGTTTAGGTAAGAGTAGGGCTCTTCTCCTCTTTGTATACCAAGCCCACCTATTGCAGGAAATACATCTTCATCCCTGCAAACACCAAGGCATCACTGGGATGGACCAAAAACAGTGTTCATCGGTTTAAACCGAGGAGACACTCTTCCTCCCGCTGGTGTTTTCCTGGGTCAATCAGATTCAACTGAAAATTGGAAAGCCTAAATATAAATAAATGAAATATTTAAAATACAATAGGACCCATTCCTTCTGCCAGATGCAGTCCAATACAAAATTGCCACCTAAAATGATGCTGTATGTATGAGTTCTCAACACCCCGTTCCAAGAGCTGGTGCGGGGGGGAGTTGGGGTGTAACGGCCCGCCAGCTCTTCCCTTTCCATGGCGGCCTCCAGGAGGGGTGGGAATGAGGAATCCAATAAACAGGGTGGAGGGGGGGGGGGTATGGTGACTGGAGGGAACCAGCTGCCAGGCGGCATGGAACGCAGACTGAGATTGCCAGTTTCAGCCCACATTCCAAGCCAATTGATTGGATGGCTCCCCCACGTCAACGTGCTAATGGGTATTAAAACTCAAAATCACATAGAAAGAAAGTTTTGGGAGAGCAAAAAAGGGAGACTTGACAGGAGAAAATTAGATTGGTGCTTCATCAGGTTAGCACTCATAGAACATCTGCTTAAAGTGGCCTTTTCTAGATGGGGCTCAACGCAGAGGCCTTTCCTAAAACGGAACAGATTACATGAGATACATTTTGGGAGCTGGTAGACAGGCTGAAAGGCTGACCCTATCTCGGGGAATTAAGCAGGAAGACGGGCGATGTTCCTACATATCCTATGTAGTACAATAATCCCAGTGCATTTCGTCAAAGGAATTAATGAAATCACGCACAATAAAGAAGAGCATTTAGGGAACCTTGTTTACAAGCTAAATCAATTAAGAGGGAACGGACCTGTAAATGAAACTTTTTAGAAGTACATTTATAACAGTTTGCCCTAGAATCTATAATTGTACGTGGCTTATTTGTCTATAAAAGTAACAAATTATCAATATATCTGGGTGAGCGCAGTGCACAACATATCGCACCCAATGCAGGGACTGAAACTTCATGCCCATTGCAACCCATAGTCTACATTACAAAACTTCCTGAATAATGCCTTCTACTCCTTACTGTGGAATGGCAAAGGAGGATAAATTCTCCCAGTCAGTCCCAAGAAAATAAGGGCAATTTAAAAAAAAAAAAATCCAGGTAACTGCCTAGAAATAGGAGTCTGCCCTAAAAGGACACCTAATTTCAATTAAAATTAATTTGTCGATTCCTCATCCATTTCACTTTCATAATTGCAGACATGTGTGTCACTAATCCATCACGTTTTGCTCTCCAGAATAGAAGAGTAATTATCAAAAGTCTTGTCCATGGTGCTGATGAAAAAAAGAGTTGGGTCAGGTCACCACATACATGCGACACAAATATGGCACTTTAAATGAAAATTATTTAGAAATGAAAGTAGTCTTATTTAAACATAGAATTAAGTATTTATTTTTGATTATCTACTGATATTAGAAGATCCCATTTTTGTGGAGAACAGTTATTTATATTTGAATACCTATGCATGGATGTTGGTGCAATTATACAAAGTTAGATTATGAATGCCAACATAATGAACAGCAGGCAGGAAGCAGTTTCATGTCTAAACAAGCCGTCTATATTACAATTTTCGATGTATTCATAAATCAGAGTCACAGATTAAAAACAGCCTATATCTTGTATAAGACTGTTGAGGGGTTATCATGGTGGGTGTATTAGGTTATTAACATTCTCCGTAATGTACAAATAAGTCAATATAAATCACATATACACCTTCATATGTCTTCCCTTCCTGCGGACCATAATCAAGAGATGTAACCCAAGAAGACCGAGGTCCCCCACTGTTACCCAAATTATGGGTAACAGTGGGGGACCTCGGTCTTTCCACACACCTGTGGCCAACAAGGATGCTGCTCCCTCCAACTCGGTTGACAAGAGAGAAGATGGGGGAGATGGAGTGAGCCCTTGGTACTGCCAATTTTACTCACAGAGCTACTACATACTTTGGGCACACTACCTAGTCCTTTCTAATGGATCTCCAGCTGCTCGTCTGGAGGAGATGATGTGCTGCTCAGATATCTCATCACCTTTTTGGAGCGGTCATCAAATCTAGATGGCATTCCTGGTTAATAACTTGGGTGAGGCTTCCCAGAGGGTGATACTGCTCCAGCTCCCATTTCTGGGACAACTGTTCAGTTCCAAGATATGGGATTTGGTTAATAATGCCCAAGATGAGAACAAGCGGTCTACCACCATTAGATTCAAGCCTTCAGCCCCTCGCCGCAGAAGGGGCTACAGCTATCAGTACAGATGGGTGTCTCGGCCCTCCAGAGGACATGGGGACCTCCAAGCTGTCGCTAGCAGGGGAGGAGTACTTCAAAGCCCATAATATCCAGAACAAGGACAGCTGCCAGACCTACTTGCAACTCACCAGGCTTTCCATGTTCCCCAGGTGCTTGCAGAATTGGAGGAGGTTGGGGGGCGGATAACATGGAGAGACTTCTACTCGGTTTAGAAAGAGGGGGGTATCTAATGCCTTAGCAGGGGATACAGTTGAGGTGGATACAGCCTTTCGTCCCCCCCCCCAGAAACAGAACAAATAGTTACACCTTGGCCCAGAGACTCCTTAAAGAGGAAGGCTCTGCAACTGAGCATTCAAGACTTGATTTTTATGGGGCTGTGACTCCAGTCCTTCGGAATGGAGAGGACACAGGGGTCGTCTCAATCCTATTACTAGTGAAGATTGCTCAAAAGCATGGTGACCCATAATAGATGTGACGAGGGTGAATGTATTTATCAAGACCATGCTGTTCAAAATTGAGACTCTCCAGTCCATCATTCCCACGGTGACTGTGGACAAAACTTCCTGACCTCGGTCGACTTAGAGAAAGCTTATTTCAGGGTGCAAAACCTGCACTCTCCACTAGCTATTGGCAAGTGATATTTGACTCTTGCAGAGTTAGAAATGGTGCGCAGTGCGTGTATAAAAAATAATTGAGGTGACGAGTGACTATGGCTGGCTAGTAGCTTGCAACTTGAATTCTTGACCCATGCTTATTTCCATGTGCCAATCCATCCAGCTCAAACTGTTCCTGCATTTCTCAGTGGAAGGGTCCCAGTTCCAATTTTGGGTACTTTCCGTTGGCCTGAAATCGGCACGAAGGTTCTTTCCCAAGGCTCTGCTCCCCCTGGGATCCTTCACCAGGAGGGATTTTCAGGAAGGAATTTCTCTACATCCGTACTGGGATGATTGGCTGATCCATGTGTCATCCATGGATTAGGCCACCCAGGTCACAACCCTAGTCTGCTCTGCCGTTTCACAGTTCAGCTGGCTCTTCAATGCCCGCAAGTCATCCCTGTCCCTGAACCAGAACCTATAATTTGTAGGATGTTCAATACAGAGCAAGGAACACTCTCCCTTTCCCCTGCCAGAGTATCCAAATTGAAACTCCTCACTTTTGCTCCACTAGAGCCTCTGCACTCCAGTGGATGACTGCACAGGCATCTGGTAGCTAGTGTCCTCATTCATCCCCTCAGGCAGTGGACTGTCCATCTGTCTCACTAGGAGGCGGCCTCCCAGAATTACATCCAGACAATTTCAAGGAAAAGAAAATGGAACAGTGGCTGGCAGATTCCAATCTTCTGCCCTATTTCCTACTGGCTCCACCGAGACCCTCATTCCCACAACAGAGGCCAGTGAAGGGGGTTGGAGTGTCACATGAAATCAGGTTTCCATCCCTGGGAGAAATCCAGCGTCCGCAATCAGAGATCTTCCAATTGGAGAAAACGGTCAGCAATCCGGGAGGTATTTGCGCTCTTGCCCTCCTTCTCTAGGAGAATCCCATTCTTTTTCACACAGACATACAGGCATCCAGGGTTTACATGGACCATCCGTGAGGGACTCGATAGGTCTCCTTTCAGGAGGTGGTGCTTCTGAAAAGGGTCTGAGGGATGTTCATCTCTTCCCACTGAGGGCAGTCTGTTTATCAGGCATCCGGAACAATCGGACATATACGCTCAGGCACCGATTTCCAGCAAAAGTAGAATATGCCCTGTCCCTCAGCACCTTCAATCTTGTATGCTCCCAATAGGGTTCCCCCTTGGTGGATCGCTTTGCCTTTTCATCACACATATTCCTTCCACTGTTCTCCCTCTCCACAGATCCCAGGGCTCTGGGAACAGGTGCCCCCTCATCAGCCTGGCCCTGCATCTGTGTCTGGGCGTTGCAACCCTTCCCACATGCCCCCTTATTCAAAGACACCTGCCCCCACATCAGGAGGGAGGGGTTTTGGATCATTCTTATAGCACCCCAGCGGACAAGGAGTGCTGCTTCCCCCACACCCATCTCCATCGACTCTCCTCTGCAGCCCCACCATCTAAAGTGGTTAATTTACCCTCTCCCAACCTCTTTAGGCATCTACGTTGGACAGCTTGGCTCATGAGGTGCTAGGTCTAGAGAAGGAGGATCTCATCCATGCACTGGCAGTTACCAACCAGGACTGAAAGAGGCTCTCTACACTGGACTGCACTATCGTCAACTGACAAGCAGATTCACTCTTTGTCTCCTTTGGTCCAGGAAATGCAGTGAAGAAGCCCTTTTGTGGTTTGTGAAAAGGGTGCCTTTCCCTGAGGTAGGATGCCTCATTATGTTAGGACAGCGATGAGGAATGGAAGGACTAACAGTAATTGGGTTACCAGTAAGTAATCTAGGCATTAACAGGCAGCAGCAAACGACTTACAGCGGCAGATACAGAAGCCTTCCCTGCCCAGATCACTATACCCTCATTATGAAGACAAAGATTTTACTGCACTGCTCAACAATTACACGGTCCACCTCTCCCAATGATTGCCATCTCTTTGTGAAACTAAACATCCTCAAAATTGGGGTCGAGGATGGATGTAATGGACCAAAGGAAGGCATAGTAAGTGAAGGAAGAGACAATAGAAAATATTATTCAACATCCTGGCCTTAGAGAGCATCCAGATGTGCACATGCGTGCAAACGTGCCTTGCGGGTCTAGGTCCCCAAACTACGATTGGATAAGCAGGAGCTAAAGGCAACTCCTGGGTATCCAGGATTAACCAGGGGCTGCCATAGGGAAAGGAGGAGCTAGTACATAGCAGTCTACAAATCCAACTTCCACCCAAGATGCAAACATATCATTATGTCCATTATTTAAACCTCGTATGCTTATACCTTCAACAGGGTGTGTCCAAATGTTTATTTATAAGACTGTAATGCACAGAGATAAATTCGTATAGGTGTTTTCGTTTAACACCAGTAGGCTCGGGAGCCAAAAGAAGCTCCTAATCACTGCTGGTGTCAAGATAACCAGGCTCTTCTAGGCTACAAGCAGGGGCTAAATAGCTCACAACCCCCTTAATTTGGAATCCTGGAGTACTAGGGTTGAAACCTAGTAAGACCACCCAATGAGTTAAAGCAGTGATCTGTGTGTAGCCTACAGGCCATATATCCAGCACCTGGTGAGAGGATACATGTTTGCTTGTGGTGCCTGGACCTGTAGTCATCTCAAAACACCCCAAGAAGGTGCCCTTTTTGATTCTCAGCACAAGTAACTGATAAACACCAACACCTCATTTATTCTCAGGTCAGTCGGGAGCATAGAGACAACTTTGTATGCCAATGGCTAAAAAGACCAGAGTGCACCAAACATAGGCACAATGACAGTGGGCATGCAGGCACTTGGAAGGCCATCACACATAGACCCACACATGAGCCACTATTTAAAAAATTGCCCGCCTCTCCCAAATGCTCATACAGGTGTCTACAGAAGAGTTCTGGTTTTTCACTGGCAGTAGCAACACACAAACAGGTGCTGTTGCCGATCGGGACGCTCAATGAGTACCTGCACTTTGCCCCAACTATTTAAAGTATTAGTGCTAAGCAAAGACTTTCCAGCATGGCAAGAGTGAAGGTGCGAACTGTGGAAATGGGGCAAGAAAAATTTCCCAAATAATATAATATATAATTGGTTATTTATAATGCACTTAATGTATAGGTTTCTAAGCGCGGACCCAGGGATCGAACTGTGTTGCTCCGCATCCTTTTGCTTCCAAGGTAAGCACATTGCCACCAAGCTATCCTCCCGAGAAAGCACCCAAAGAAGGTATCAAGGCCTAAGTAGCCATCTTCGTGGGCTTCCATGCCCCACAATGACAATATCATTATAGTCTAGAGCAGCTACAGCTGGTGAATTTGTAAACTGAAGGGGTGTAAACGTATTCCCCTGTATTGAACCAAGAAAGCGCATCTGAACAAATAAAGTGTTGCTTGGTGTTTTTCTGCAGAACCTTTTTTTTTTTTTTAAGAATGGGTTGAAATCGTACACGTCACAGCAAATTTCAGAAAAAATATATAACCATGTACAATTTACACTCTTCTGCAGGACAAAACCTTGAACAGCCCAATAGATACAATGTCACCATCATTAAATAAAAGCATTTTGTAACAGGTGTTGGTTGAGCTGTCCCCAAAGAAAAACCACCAGGTCATACTCAATATATGCCACCATTGCTACACTTTCAAGCACGTTCTTCTCAAACCAGAGCATGAGGTATTTCCCAGTCATGTGTCCAACGAAATGGACTGTAATGAGGCTGGTCTCAACAATACCTGGTCTCAACAATAGATGCCAGCATGGCCCCTGCAGAACACAGTTTCCTGCTGCGAGTTCTCCCAAAAAAGCCAGTCACGACAATATTTGTCTGTGCTGCCCATATTTCATGCTGCTAGTGCCCCAATAAATTCCTGTAGTTGACTCAAAACATGCCCATGCTGGCCCCATTTCTTCAGCCAGTCGCTCTCAGTCCCCACAACACCTAAATACACGTAAGGAGGAACATACTAACGTTTGCTTTGCCAGTAACAAAATACCATGCCATATTAAGAAAACATGTACTGACTTGACTGCCTGCATTAATGTAGGCGAGTCTAGCCATGTAATTATTTTTGCTTTACCATAGATGCCAGTAAAAAAAAAGGCATTGATATAGTAAGAAAAAATAGCCAGACAGGATGCACAAAAGTAGACCAGTTTAGCTACGTGATGGCACTCATAAGGTTTGCTTTACACCCAATGCCAAGAAAAAAGGCCATGCCTCCAGTAGCTCTCTAAAATTGGAAACCCGCTCCCACTTCACAAACTCTGCACAGCCGCACACACGCTCTCGTTCACACAACATAAACTGTGTCATGTATCCGCGCTTTCATGCAGCACTCGGACAGGTCCTTCAACGCATGCATGCATGCATGCATGCATGCATGCATACATAAAAGCAAACATGCGCTCGTTTACACGTGGACCCATTCATACAAGGTCACTCCGGCAGTTCCCTCCATGCATGCATACTAACATTCAAATGTCACCTCTTGCTCGCACCCTAAGCATGCCGCCGCTCGTGACGACCGGTTGCCCTGCCCCACCTAGGGTGTGCTGACTGGCAGAATAGGAGAGGACTCCTCTGCTTTAAGTCAGCACCTATGCTATTAACACAATAATGAGAGGCGGCAGTGCCAGACTTCAACGCACCACCGACCTTTCATTATTGTGCACTGAAAAAAGTAGAAGGGGAGGAGCCCCCTCTCCAAGCCAGGCAGCACAGTCCCCCAATGCAAATAAAACACTTGGATAGAATGTGGTGCCTCCCATTAAGATGAGATGTACCCATGTACCTAGAATTCCCCAATGATGCCTTTTGGACACAAAACACCACAAGAAAACATTTTCAAACAGGGCTGGTCACAAGTAGACGTTTCTGATGGCTTGATCCAAAATTCCTCGATTTGGTCTCAAAACACGACCTTTTCGGGTGGGACCAACGCAGATTTGCATATGGTCTTTCCCCTTTCTGTAATGGCTTGGCAGGTGAAGAACAATGGTCTGGAATGTTGCCCAGAGCAATGCCAAAGGTTAGGATTAATTCTAAACCTTCCAGCCATCACCTCTTGTTTGAATCAGACTACAATTTACCTGGCCTGTCTGGCAGACATTTCTACATCTAGAGATATCGGGAGGGAGTTACCGGAGGTCATTTAGGTAGTACTGATAGACAGTGCTTTAAGAGGGATAAAACATTGATGGGGAGGGGGTGGCGTTCTAATGCGTCATGATGCAATATTTGGCGGTGGGCAC
Organism: Ambystoma mexicanum; assembly: GCF_040938575.1. NCBI lineage: Eukaryota > Metazoa > Chordata > Amphibia > Caudata > Ambystomatidae > Ambystoma > Ambystoma mexicanum. The sequence continues at coordinate 1,603,010,453 of NC_090937.1, forward strand.
TAAAAAGGGTCTTGCGCAGCCACTAATCCCAAGTAGCTAATTAAGCTTTTAAAGAGGAGTGTCATGTGTAATTAATGGAGTGACCTAACATAGCCAATCGAGTTTACATATGTGCAATGAAAGGGCAAAAATTCTGGCTAAACAGATTTAAATATGGTTAATGTTTGTAAATATTTTGACCAAAATAAATATATTCAAACATGAAAGAGAACATCAAATCAAAAGGGGTCAGTACACTATGCAATCCCATAGTTCTATCTAAAGAACATAGTTCTTCTAAAGGAAAACCATTATTTATATATACCAATTAAAAGCCTTCTAATGATAATACTTTAATACAATGTATGGCAGAAATAAAACAATGTATTCTCTTATAATTTCCCTTTGCAGTTTGAAAAATACCTAATTTCACATTTCTTTAACTGATGTTGTGATTCTAAACATTACTGAAGGTGACATCTACTGACAATGAGCAGTACTGCCACTCATATTTGTAAAGGAATTTGGTGAGTGAGGTCGGTTCGGAGAGCCCTGGCAGAGCCCTTGCTCAAGGGCAATATTTGGAGACTGACAGAGCTGAGCCCTGGTCCACATATAGTCCTGCTGCTAGAGAGCTTGCTGGTCCAGCAGACTAGGCACTATGTTTTGGTTGCATTAGTAAGGAAAGGCCATGTTGCTTCTGCTGCTGCCATTGGGCAAGCTCTGTATGAGGGGTGGGTGACACAGAAATATTTTAATGATACCATTGTAACTGGTGCTAAGAAAATGTTTCTGAAATATAAATGTTCATATAAGACAGTGAGAAGGGATTTGTGCTTAAGAATGTCACATGTACAGAAGCCAATATCTTTACACAGGATACTTCTGAGAAGGTAATAGTACAGTAGGGAGGGTACGAGGGCACTGCAGAACCGAAGGGTAGAAAGAAAGAGTAAACTTGAGGAGAACCACCTCCGGTTCCAGAAGCACCTCAAGACATCCCTCTTCGATTCTTCCTTTTCCACTCTTCTCCCATGCTTATCTGCTTTCTCTCTCAGCACCATTCAGGCACCCTGCCACCCCCTGCATTGGGGTCTGTATCTGTACCCATGCAGTCTCCCACCCACTTCTCTTCGGCACTTATCAGATTAACCCTATCTGCCTAACCTAGCACTTGCCACTTGCTGGCTGCACTACCACCTTTATTTATTTATTTATTCTGCACTTTCCTCTTTCCCTTCCATGCACTTTACCCCCTTTCCCATTCCACGGACTTGCGCGTTCTCAATGTCACTGGGCCTAGTAAGATTGTCGTTTTTGTTCTCCCCTGCTCCCCTCACTTTGCCTGGTTGCGCTCTGAAACACTTGTGTACGAGCGCGCTACAAATAAAATATCATTTCATTTTAGATAGTGGGGGGGTGGTTGCTATCGCAGATGAGCGAGCAGCATAGTAATGAGGGTGGGCTGAGAGGTAGGAAGAGTGCAGACAAGATAGCTGGTTTGGGGAAAGGATGCACTAGGGTGTCAGAAGAGGGGATGGGCATACAGGCATCCCTACTGATAAAAGGACTACCAGCCATATTAACTCCCTAGCCATAGACAAATGGGGGTAAGCAAAAAAATAAAAATACTAAAAACGTAAAAATGGAAACAGCTGTCACGTAGGATCCTGTCCACTGCTCACACCCATATCTTCAAGTGTATGTTCAGCCGGTAAAATATCTTAGCGGGTTGAGCACTCGCTGCTGCGATCTGAGCGCGGTCTGCAGATCGCAGATTCAAATCCCGGCGCGGCCAACTCAGCCTTTTATCCTTCCAAGGTCGATAAATGAGTACCAATTTCGGTTGGCTGATATTGTATGTAAATATGTGTTCTGTAAAGCGCTTTGGGTTAAGGCGCTATATAAATAACACATCATTATCATTACCCCAAGGGTACCAGCAGAGCAGTGTATACCAGGCAGCATCTCTATTCTCACTGCTTCATCAAAAGAGAAACTTGAAAAGTTAGAGATGCACCTTCTAAGTTGCATGAATTATTAGGTGAAGAATAATATGCCATTGAAAGGAGATCGGTTTTGGAGTGAACACGTTTACTTGCTTATGGCATGGATGGGCGCGGTGGTCCTGCCCCTACTGTCGCAGGCGGGCACATCCATTGGGAGAAGGTGGGTTCCATCCCTGCTGCTGCTGCTGCCTGGCAGTTGCCAGCAGTGCAGCCTCGGGCACCCACCCTCCCTGAACATTCCAGCCCTAACGGTCACTCACCCAGCGAGCGAGCGCGCGGCCCTGTCCAGCAGCAGGGACACCCCCAGGGGCCGCTTCTCTATTTACTTCTGACACGGGCCAGGCTGACAGGGAAGGCAGGCTGTGGGCGCAGCAGGGGCGGCTTCCTGGAGAAAGGCAACTATCGCGAGAGCACGGGAGCTGGCCATTCACCGAACAGAGAAGCCTCGTCTGCCGGTAGCCGGCGTGCGTTCCAAGACTCGTTCTGGAAAGGATGAGCTACATGTGTTCCATTCCCTCAGCGGGCGTTACAAGAGACCGACAACTCGGCGAGACATTTCGGTTATACAACAAAATGGACAATCATGCTGTCATTTTTCATGAACGAAATTTTATTTATATATTGAGCACAGAAGTGTCATCACAGTTACTCTGTTGACACTTTTGTGCTCAATATATAAATTAATTTACGACACAGTATAATGAGGCATTAAATAGTAAGTCCATGAACTTCTAAGAAATTGAAGCACATGTTAATTTCCCCTGTTTGGGCCACTGTTTAGGATGCGTTGGTAGTCCAAGATGGCCGCCAAATTGCAATGCTTCTGCCCGGGAGTGTCAGAGTCGACGCCCAAACGCCTCCAGTTGCTAACGCGCCTTCACACATCCCATTGCCACGCTTGATCTACTAGTGAAGAATAAGGTGCAGCCTGCAGATCACGCAGAAAGGCTGCGGCCAGGAGCAGATAAGCGTGAACAGGAGCAGAAAATCGCGCAGATTATATTTCATTTTTTAAAATGTCCCAAACATTCCCACGTTAAATCACTAGTGCAAGCAAGCAAGTATTCGACATGCCAACAGTGTAGGCATAGGACAGTGTCGGCCTGGTGTCAAACATAGCTCTCAACTCACACGCTTTTGGCGGGTGTCACCCGCCTTGTAAAGGGCTGACTCACCCGCCAAGCCTCCTGCACGCCCATCCATTTCAATGGGCGTCTCACCCGCCAAAAACAAAATCTGGTGATTTCACCCGCCTTTGCAACAGAAATCGTTGAGAGCTATGTGTCAAAGCCTTTAATTTTTACATTTTGGCGCGTTGGTTACATAAGCCACCTAATCGCTAAAACATTGATACTGTAATGTAGGGTGGACAACTTTTTTGAGATCCTTTTGCGGGACACCTGCCCACAAGGTGGTGATGACGTCACAGCGTCATTCAGGTTTGGCCCGCCCCATTTGTAATTTATGTTTAAACATGTTAATTTAAACAAAAAGAATAATGGGTTTTAATAATATTACTAGCCAACTCGAATGGCTACGCTAAGGAGCGGAGCTGGGACGGCAAAGGTTCACATATTTCCTAACACTGTTTTCCGAAGCTCCTTTAGGTTTCATTTTATATATCATTAGTCCGGTGTCCAGCGTTTGGTCTTGCTGAGTACGCACATTAAGCAAAGAACAACCTCGCCATCTAGTGATTTTACCTCTGATATTTTCTGTTGTTAGTGGGCCGCGGCGGACAGGGCAGCCTTGTGCGATTATCATTCGTATGCACCCTGCCAAGCTTTCAGGTTAATCTGAATCCATTTAAAAGACATCCATTGGTTCACAATGGCTTATACAGTGGCAAACGGCCACTTGAGTTTGCAGAGTGGCTGTGCTGGACGCAGGTTATCCTGGCTTGCTATCTCCCGAGAGTCACACTCCAGGGACAAAGCAAGTCGGGACAACCTGCGTCCTGCGCAGATACTCTACAAACTGCTCGACAGAGTCCCCAAATACAGGACGATCCCGCAAAATACTGGACAGTTGGCCACCCTATGTAAATGTAAAAAAAGGAGAAAGGGCAGTTAGGGAGCATTGTATGGCATTGGCATGGCAACTTGCTGATGCTTGCCTATGCAATTGCTGAAGCACCATCTGGGCCTTGATCATCTCGCTCACGTCTGCCGGCCTGCTGCTGTAGTGGGGAGCTATACCAGGCCACAGCGGCAGAGGCAGTGTAAGCAGCCCTTCTACCCCGCTCCCAACCTCTTGCACAGCGCAACACAACAGAGCCTTTTTGTGAAGCCAATTAAGAAGTGTTCTCTCCCAGCACTGCTTCGTGGGTCATGAATGCAGCAAGCCTTTTTAGGCTGTTGATTTTGTAAATACCTTGATTTCGGTAAATTGGCCAGAAGCGGGTCGTTATACTGGTCAGGTATTAACTAAGAGGAACAGACACAAGGCATTAATTTAAGGGGATATAGCGAGGGCGTGTTTCTGTATCTCCTCATGCAGGTCGGGACTGTTTACCCTGAGGTCATTGGAGGGGTGGGAGGAGGTACTTTTAGAACGAGGGGTGGTTTCTCTCGCAACGCACACCTGGCAGGCACTTCTAGATTTTGTGGGGAAGGGCTAGACCCATTTTTCAAACACCATGGCAAAGGGAGGCAGCCACAGTTAAGCAGAAGTAAAGTACAATTCTAAATTTTAAGTGCAGTTTGGGTAAATTAAAGGTAGCTCTCCAGTTTGGCCCCATCTGCGTAATGCGAAGGCACAACAAGCAGCACACTACGCTATTCAATCATTTAGGAGCCAGCAAAAATTGGTTTACAGTTTACACACCTGGGAAGGTATTGTCTGTGAGGGGGTTAATATGGAAAATCAACAAAGCAATACATTGTTCTTTAAGGCTGTTGGAATATTTGTTTTAAAATATTTTGCGGAGAGGCTTGTGTCTCGCACGTGGATGCAACACTATGCCCTTAGATTTGACTAGGAGGTTTGATTATTTTGATTACTGGTGATATTTTGGGAAGTGGGCCACTGAGTGCGTGCACTGATTCTTTATGAGAAATAGCACACTTATTGATATTGATATTTTATTTGTATCGCGCTCATACACAAGTGTTTCAGAGCGCGACAAGGCAAGGTGGGGACAAGGGAGAAGAAAACAACTATCTCACTTGGCCCAGTGACATTGAGAAATTGCAAGTGCGGGGAAGGGGGACAGTGCAGGGGTAGGGGGAGAAGTGAAAAGTGCTGAGCAAAGGAATAAAAAACAACATCAGTGGTAGTGCAGCCAGTAGGTGGCAAGTGCTAGGTTTAAGGCAACATACAGGGGGTGCCTGATAAGTGCAACAAAAAGTGGGTCTGTAGGGTTACAGATACAAATCCAAGTGTAGGTGTTGCCAGAAGGTAGTGCGGGTGCATGGCACGATGAGCAGGTACCTGAGCCCGAAATCAGAGGATAACCAGCAACGCGATGCCGAAACAGAGCAGATCAAGGGAGAGGAGGAGCGAAGGCAGAATCAAAGAGGAAAGTCTTGAGGTGCTTCCAGAACCGGAGATGGTTCTCCTCAAGTTTCAGAGTGGCAGGGAGGCTGTTCCAGAGGAAGGCCCCAGCCGAAAACAGAGATCTACCCCCAGCTTGTTTCTTTGAGAGACGACTGACCCTGAGGGAGTTTGAGGTGGAGGAGCGAAGAGCTCGGGAGGTAAGGTATTTACAGAGGGACAGTTGAAGGTATTTTGGGCCCAGGCACCAGAAAGCCTTGTGGACAATGCAAAGGGTCTTGAATTAAATCCTTGCAGCCACTGGGAGCCAATGAAGAGATTTCAGGGCTGGAGAGATACAATCCCAGGGCTCGAGGCCAAGGACAAGTCTTGCAGTCCTGTTCTGGATGAGTTGCAAAGGGCAGAGAGTAGAAGCAGGTAGATTTAGAAAGGGGCTGTTGGAATAATCCAACCTAGAGAGAACCAGGGCTCGTGAGACAGCAAGCTTTTGGGGGAAGGAGAGAAAAGGCAGAATACCTCTGAGGAGGTGCAGTAGGAAGTTTGACTTTTTAGAGACATCAGACACGTGGGCAGAAAAGGAAAGCGTTCTTAGCCTCGCAGGTAGGGGTAAGTGGAGGGCCAAGGGAGGCCGGCGAGAGAGTGACAGAAAAGGAGGGTGAAGGTGTGCCGATGAGGAGGATCTCTGTCTTGCTGGCATTCAGAGATCGTTGGCGGCACACCATTCCTGAATAGCAGACATGCAGTCAGAGATTAGAGAAGGAGAAGAGGTGGCCGAGGGAAGCCTGAAAATGACTTGAGTGTCATCAGCATAGCACTGAACATTGGTTGGAGCAGAAAACAGCAATGCAATGGCCGAGAGTTGCCAGGTATTGGTTGAAAAGCCAGGGTGAGAGGTTAGACCCAAGGGGAACACGCAGGTAGAAGGCGAGATAGAGGAAAGGAAGGACCCAAGTTGGACCTGGGAGGGTGAAACAGAGAGAAAAGAAGTCAGCCAGGCCAGAGCATGATCAGTGATACCCCCATTGTCACAGAGATGATTGAGCAGGATGGTATGGTTAACTGTGTCAAAGGCAGAAGAGAGGGTGAGTAGGATGAGGACAGAGGGGATATTAGAGTCAAGGTTGGAGAGCAGTTTCCGTGCTTCAGGCAGCTCTAAAGCCAGACTAATGTTTGTGGACATTTGATTTATTTTCTAACAAAAAAAAAGAAACAATTAATAGATTTTTTGAGTGCGACCCTAAATACATATTTCCTGCTGTGGAGAAGCCACACGAGTTGCAGGTGCAGAGGTCACTTCAGGTGTCATGACAGAGTCTGTTCTGGCTTTCCCGGGTCTAATGGAGCATGTTGATCTGGCCCTGCCATAGGAGGTCCAAAAATATCAGCGACAGGTGGGAGAGAGGTAGCTGCTCAAAGGTAGTTCTTGCGAAATCCATGATGATAGAAAAACCTTATTTAAGTTTAGTGCCACCCCGTACCACTCAGTACTTCCAGGTATACTCATTATATGCAACCAAAACCGAGCCTTCAATTATTCCAACTCCCAGGTGCAGACTCTCACAGGAGTCATAGCCCAAGGGAAGTGTGCACAGGGCTCAGATGTTATGTAGTGGAGTTTGGAGAGGTTTTGAGATCGTTTTAAGGAGGATGATGCTTGGAGAGATGGATGTCATTTGAGAGGAGGAGTTTGAGGAGTAAGAGGAGACTGGAGAAGTTAAGTAGCCAAAGTAGAGGAGGAAATAATTGGATAGAAGCATTTTGATGAGGAGGAACAGAGTATAATCTTTTTTGAGGAGGAGGGTTGAAGTTATTCTGAGTAAGAGATTAGTGAAAGATTGGGTGTGGAGGAGGCTGGTAGGAAATATTTGAAGGAGGGTTTTAGTTACATTGAAGCAAATGTTAAGAGACGTCACTAGAAGGTGGAGACAAACAAATTAGAGGAGGATGTCAGGAAACGCCATGATGAGATGCGTGGTAGATGGGCCGGGAAGACAGCAGCAGGTATTCTAAGGAAGAGAGGGATATTGTGGTGAAGATGGAAGTGGAGCACTGGAAGAAGGTGCTGGTAGGAGAACCGAAGTAAAGTATCTGAAGGGAGTGGCAGAAGAACATCAGAAGGGGAGGTGGGGTGGAGTCTCAATACGGTTTTGTAGGAGGGGGCTGAAGAAGAGTATCAGCAGGAGGAGCATGCTCAGGAGCATGAGGGTGGGGCTAAAAAAGAGCAGAGTTGATGAAAGAAACTTAGGTAGGTTTGAGTGTGAGTGTGAGGTAGGTGATGTCCAACAGGAGGTGCCCAAGAGGGGAGTGAGGGTGGAAGAAGATGTAAGAACCTTAGGGAGGTTTGATAGCATTGGCTAGGTGATAATAAAGCAATAGAACCCGAGGGAGGGGGGCATTAACCGATCAGTAATGCCCCCTCCTAGGGTTCTATTGCTATTAATCCCTCGGCACGTTGTACTGGGGGACTAATAGTATTTTTACTCAAGTTTAGAAATGGTGTGTCAACTGTTTCACGACTTGCGCCCCAAAAAAATGGCTGCCATGGATTGTGGCGAAGGGCCTACACGTAGTCCCTCTTCCTTTCCATGGCGGCCATTGAAAATATATTTTTTTAAAGAAAACAAAGAAAATGGCCGCTATGGAATGGAGTGATGTGACTACACGTAGTGCCTTCTCCCTTTCCATGGCTGACGGGTATCGACCTGCTGAGGGCCAATCTGATTGTAACAATCCGACTGTCCATTTGCCAGGTACTAACACCCTATAGAGTCCTCACTAGATTGGACTGCATTCCAAGCTGCCTGCATCTGCATTCCTCTCAGCCCTTTCCTAGCTGATAGGGGGATCTACCTCTTTAAAAACCAGAAGTTTCAGGAGGGTGAAAACACTAAGGCTGGGGGAGAACAAATCCTGAAATGAAAGAATCAGAGACGCTACAAGCTACAGGGCTCAGGAAACACCTCAAAAGCCAATGGAGGAAGACCCAGAGACATCCCCAGAAATAGGCTGTGCAAAACCCAGAAACTGAGTTGGGATTCCACTGGAACATATGTTCAACGCACCCGACAAGGGTCTTTCATGCAAGTGAATCCAAAGTTTGATTTCTATTTCTTCGAACCTTTTGATTTTGACCAATCCTGCACCTCTTACCCTAAAATAAACACCAAGTCAAAAAAATGTTCAGTCTTGGTCACATTTCGGATATGTGTCACCTTGTTATTGGGCCAAAACTAAAAACAGCAAACTAGGATCCAGACACCAAATTTGGTGGCATGCAGAAAAGAATAAGAGTACCTTGGTACAATGTATCCTTACACCAATCCAAAAGCCTAAATGCAAAGCAATATGTGGCAAATTGGCTTTGCCAATTTACAGCCAAAAGTAATTTATACAAAAATATGAAGTGAGTTGTGCGGTTTGAATCATCAACATCCGTGTGTGGGTGCCCAGTGTATTTGTATTTTGTATTTTATTTATTTATATAGCACAGAACCAGGCCCAGAGGCTACCGGGCGCATATCTTCAACAGTGGTTACAACATTACATGGACATGGTGCAGATCATGGGAATCCCAAAAGATAGTACAAAAGTACAGGTAAAAAACATAGTACAGGGCATAGGAATCAAGAAACAGAGCAGATAAGTCAAGCATACATGTCAAATTAGGGTATCAGCTATTCAGTAGGACATGCAGTCATCTGAGGTGGCTAGCCAATGTTTAGCTTTGAGTTTAAATAGGTTGAGTGATGATAGATTTCTAATATTGAGAGGCACAGAATTCCACAGTTTGGCTACTTAGACTGGGAAACTAGTTCCTCCGGCTGTTTGGAGCTTGAATCTGGGGATGGATAGACCTCGGTTATGGGCAGACCTGAGTGTTCGAGGGGGGGTATATTGCATGAACCGCGAAGCTAGGTAGATAGGGGCTAGGTTATGAAGGCATTTGTAGGTGAGGGCAAGTGATTTTAGAGAGGTCCTTTGGGCGACTGAGAGCCAGTGCATGTTCTTCCTGGTAAACGTGATATGTGCTGATCTGGGGATGTTGAGGGCTGCTCTAATAGCGTTATTTTGAGTGATTTGGAGTTTATTGAGGTGGCATTGGTTAGTGCCTTGATACAGTACATTACAAATGTCCAGTTTGGATATAACCAGAGTCCTAGCGAGGGTAATGCAATTCTGCGTAGAGAGGAATGGGCAACAGGTTGTGATCAACTTACATGTGTAGGCTGATGCAGCAGCAACTGCATTGGCTTGTCTGTGCAAAGAAAGTGAGGAATCTAGGTGAATTCCCAGGGTTTTTGTGTCTTTGGATACTTTAGTAGGGTTGCCATCGATATTGAATGAGCTGGACAGGGGGTTCAACTTGTTGAGTCTTTGTTGTGTGCCTAGAATGAGGAGCTCTGTCTTGTCATCATTAAGACAGAGCTCATGTTGTGCCATCCAGACTTGGATGACAAGGTAGATGTCGTTTAGTGATTTAGAGTCAACAGAGTAGTCGCCCGTGATGGGAATGAGTATCTGGGTGTCATCCGCCTAATTAGTGTAGGTGACACCCAGATAGTCAAGCACATCAAACAGAGGTTTAGTAAACACATTATAGAGGGTAGGTGAAACGCACGACCCTTGCGGAACCCCACCGGGGACTGGTGCTGGGTCGGCTGAGGAGGTGGGGGAGAATACTCTCATGTGTCTGTTGTCTAGGAATGATCTGATCCAGTTGGTGGTGTTGTCAGAGAAATGTGCTGCAGATTTCAAATGTTGACAGAGGATTTGGTGGTTGACCAAATCGAAGGCAGCAGATAAGTCCAGTAGGAGTAGTAGTGGCAGTTTGCCATTGTCTTTTAGATCCTCTATTTGGGTTTTGAGGTCCAAAAGGGCTGTTTCAGTCCCGTGTTTGGGTCTGAAGCCAGATTGTCTTGTACCCAGCAGACTGTTTGTTTCCAGATAATTCTGTATCTGTAAGTAGGCTGCCCTGTCTAGTATTTTTAGGAGAAATGGGACAGTAGTGATGGGCCTGTAGTTGGACGGAGTCTCTGGATCTAGGGTAGGTTTGTTTGTAGGGGGATGACCCAGGCATCCTTCAAACTGTTAGGGACCACCCCCGATTGAAATGAGGAATTGATGAAGGAGGTTATGAAAGGCGCGAGGTCATGGGCTGATTCCTTAATGATCAGTGCCGGGCAAGTGTCACATTGACCATTTGAAGGTTTTTGGGTACTGATGATTTTTTCAACCTCACTGATGGTGAGTGGTGTAAAGCTGAATGAGATATGGGAAAATGAGGTAGTCATTTTCGGAGGCATAGACTTAGTTAGGGGTGGAGTGAGAAGGGTATTTTGTTTGGCCTTAATTTTGGATTGCAGGGTAGTAATTTTGTTAAGCAGTGCGTTTTGGATGTTATTACACCACATACTGTCTTTGATGCAGGAGTCGGGGACGGGTGAAGGAGATTCTAGTTCTTTAAGAATTTTAAATAGCTCCTTAGTGTTGGATTCGGCTTTCAATATACGTTGGTTGTACGTCTTTTATTTGGCTTGAAGGATAGCTTCCTTATAGTTGAGTGAGGTGATGAGAAGGGAGTCTTTATTCACCAAGCTAGGCTTACTTTTCCAGAGGGCTTCGGCCTTCCTCTTTTCCTTATGCAAAACTCTCAGCTGTGGGGTGAACCATGAGTTCAGATGAGATCGCTGTTTTGCTTTGCGTATTTTAAGAGGGCTATAGACTCAATGGCTTTAAGTAGGGTACGATTGTAGATGTCTACAAGGACGGTAGGGTCCTTATGCTGTAAGGCGCATTTGTTGAGGATGGGGAGAATGAGCGGAATCAGTTTATCCCTGGTAATGTCCTTTTTATTCCTAGTGGGTATGGCAGTGGCTGTGGTAGGTTTGGGCTGGAGGTTGGTGGCTGGTAGATGGAACGTAATGATGTGATGTGATGGTCAAACCAGGCACAGACAGAGTTGGATGTGATTGTAATGTTACAGTTAAGGTCAGAAATCCAGTCGAGTGTTCTGCCCTTAATATGTGTGGGTACGAGAATATGTTGTTGGAAGTCTAAGTTACTAAGGGTGGTAGCAAACCTCGGTGGCCATATGGTCCTTGAGGTCAGAGAGGCCAAGATTGAGGTCTCCTAGTAACAGCACCTGAGAGTTAGGCTTAGTATTGGCAGACAAGATGGATGTAATATCATCTGTGAATGAACCTAGTTGACCAGGGGGTCTATAGATAAGGTGTATAGTAGCTGTGTTAGTGGGTGAGAGGGATAATTTCACAGATAAGGATTCTGCCGAGCTGAGTTGGGAATTGGTAGTGGTTCTCATAGTGATATTATCTCTATGTATAAATGCGACCCCTCCACCTTTGGACAGGTTGGAGTGACTGTCGTTTCTAATGATGGAGTAGCCGTTGGGTAAGGCTAAGGCGAGGAGAGGGCCGGAGGCAGCATGTAGCCAAGTTTCAGTGATGGCTAAGAAATCGAGGTTTTGGACTATGATGAGGTCAGCGATGTCGAGAGGGTGGGCCGTGAGGGATCTGGCATTGATGAGTGCTCCCTTAAGCGCTGTGATTGGAGGGGGGGAGGTTGGGTATCGAGGGTGTATCAGGTTGTGTATGGGCAGTAAGGTCGCGCTGGGCGCAAGGTGCCCGGGGCAGTCTAGATCTCAGTCTGGTGTTCCTAGATAGTAAAGTGCATGGTTGGTTAGGTGTGGGTTTTGTTGCAAAGTGCCTAATCCATAGAGCTAGGTCGTCGAGGTACAGATTAGTTTGGCGGTCTGTGCAAAGGTGCATTGTGAAGGAGGGTGTGGGAAGGTGGTTGTGTGTCTTGGCAGCGCTAGTGACAAGAGTGACGATTGAGTACACTGCGCTGACCAGGTAGGTAAGGTGGAGGCAAGCAGAGTGCCACAGCCGCATGGCGTGTCCTGATGGTTAGAATCTCAGGTAGGAAGAGGTGCCAGGTGCTTAATAGCTGGTGAGGTATTTGACCGGATGATAGTTCGCCAAGGGGTGTCCACCACAAGTGGCAATAAGTGGAGAGCAATGGGTAGCCCCTAGATTCGAGATCTCAGTGTAAGAAAAAATTGCACATAGGTAACCCAATGCAATAAGGAGCACCTAAATTCGAAATGTCAGTATAAGGCAGGAGGTAATGCAGTAGGCCCACAGTATGGCAGGTGAGCATAGGGGTAGCACAGTGGGATTAGCAGGCAGTGGGAAGCAGAGGTACGCACATAATCACATAAGTTTAAGGGAAAGACAGATAAGCGAGATGCTGCAATGCGGTGCCTAAATGCAGTAGTGACTATTGATACGCATTAGTAAGGTTATGCTGTGGTACATTTCAATTCAGAGTAGGTACAAAGCCCAAGATGCAATGGGGCAGCAAAGCGGTAGAGTATTGACATTTAAGTGAGAGGAGTGAATTGCAGCACATAAGGATCACACGTGTTACAGGACAGGAGGCAGTGGCAACAGAGGCAAATACAAGGCTATAAGTACCGGTAGTCACTGAAGGCCTGAGGTTATCCTTGCGGGCAGGCGCGCGGACCAGGGGTTCTGGCAAACGGCATACAGCGACAAACAGGTCGGGGAACAGGCAGCGGCCTTGTTCGTCGTGGGCCTTGCTGGAGGTTAGGCCGGCTCCGCCTGCCGGCAGCCCATGGCCTTCAAGAGTGCTCTGCTCGGGCTCCTTCTGTGCTTGCTAGTTCCAGTAAGGAGAGACCTATTTACTGCACTTACATGGAAGTAATGCGGCTGTTATGAGCGCTTGTGTCACAACAGCTCGAGCGCAGTCTCTAATTTCAGGCCACAAGGGGGGCGCTTTGCCACGTTGTGCAATTCAGGCGTTGATTTATTTCCTGGTGAGTCTCCCAGGACAGGCGACGGCGGAGGCTAATTGCCCCAATACTTTGAGAGCTTTTACACTACAGTCATTTCCTTAAAACAATAAAAGGTGAAATGGGCAACGGGCAATCTTTTAAAAAAAATATATAATTCAGTGCTCCCTCAGCCCACTCCTGCCTGCCTCCTGCCAGATTTGTACCCAGGGCTTTAAGTGCGGCAGGCTGGTCGGGGCCAAGCCCCGGCCGTCCCTGAGATGGGCTACCGAGCAGGGGCCCTGCCAGCGCTCACCCAGACTAGACCCAGCCACGCCGACCTCTCAGGCAGCTGTTTAGCCAAGCTGTGCACGGAGCCAACATTGCCATTTCTTTTTTCTAATCCGAAATGCTGACACCTGAAGTCAGCTGTGTCATCGAGCAGCGCTTCGGCTAAACCTGCTGCGTGATGTCGCTTTATTCAGAAACAGGAGAAGGGCTTGGTTGGCCAACCTCTCCTCCTTTTGTTTCTGAGTAAAGAGCTAACACGCAGCAGGAAGCCCATTTACTGTGCTTGGTTAAAGGGCTTCCACTGCGTGTTAGCTCTTTACTCAGAAGCAAAAGGAGAGGCTGGCCAACCCAGCCCTTCTCCTGTTTCGGAATAAAGAGACATCACGTCGCAGGCAACCCATTGCATTTAAGGAGCTATGTGGTTGAAGGGTTTCCTGGGCGGGGCAGCGGCCCCTGCAGCCATTTCTCCTTGAATGTGAGCGCTGGGGGTGGGGCTCTTGTTGGGGAACTCTTGTTGGGGGGCGTGACCTAAGCACTCAGACTCACAATTGTCGTTCAGGAGGAGACCGTGGCGGGAGTTATCACAGACAATACCGGGTCAAAGTCTCAAAACCTTTTTTTGCTGCAAGTGATGAGATGCGTTTGCCCACTGAACTTCTGCAACAACAAAACCTGTGCCCTATGCGCACATTCAGATGGCCTTTGCGCATTTGTGCAAATAAGCGGCATTTATCATTTCAATATGCACCCTGTATTCACAAATTAGATATTTGCTCTTGAGTCTAGTGGGAACAGGCACATGGGGTGAGCAATGCATGACAGGCTCATTTCTGACCCTGTTATACATTTTCATGCTGTTGCACTTACTTTCTATCCCCCCAAAAGTGATAGAAATGTTTGCATTTTTTGACTAATATTTCACAATGACGTGTCCTATAAGCACTCGTCACTGCGACATGCACTCCCATTACTCACATGGGTGCTGCTAGCCTGTAATCCACTAGTATTTCCTTACTTACGCCTGGCCCATAGTGTCAAGTCCATTCGATCTTGCACCTGCACTGATAACACAATGCAAAGTTAAAGCGAGCTAGGCCTCTCACATGAAATATGAAACCCCTTTGACGTCACTTGGCTACATTAACTAGGTAGACGTGGCTACCTGTGCATGTTGGGTCGCAGTGTCGCCACATAAAAGTGACCCGGGCGTGTGGCCCACAATCGCAAGTGCCAAGTGGTTACTTTTCACGCTGTTTTTAATATGAATAAATGCGGAAAAGCACTAGATTCAACGTACTTTTTTTTTTACAGAAGAAATATAAATAAGGATAAATCTCGATAAAATTACTGAAAAAGAAATATGGACAAATAGAGAGACATGTTGAAAAAATAAATACCTTAAAAGCAAGAGGCTTAGTTTTCGTGCTCTATACATTTTCAAATAATCACAATAAAGTGAGCAGGACCTTTAAGGAGGACCTTGGCTGGGCAAAGAGGGCGTGGCCCTGTGGCCGGAAGTCTGTCTCTCCATTGAAATGGGACAGCTATATATAGTGTCTGGAGATTCGGCCGCATTGTGACTCACTCGGGAGGTTTCGAATATGAGCAATGTGCCTGACCCCTAATTGCCACCCCTTTTGTACTAGGGTAACTAGACGTCCAGGTTTTGCCGGGCTGTCCTGGAATGGGGTGCTCTGTGTCCCCTTTCTCAAGATTATGGTCCCATTGGAAACTGCAGTGGTCCCGGTCTTCATAGCCGACAGGCAGGAATGCACAATCGCGCACAGAAGAAATGCTGCATTTTATGAATTAAGATAATGGTCGTTTGTGATAAATTAATGATATGTGTTTATTCCACCAGTAACACTTAAACCTCCAAGCTATACTGAAGTGCAGAGCCTTGACAGCCACTTTCAAGAGCTAGTCCTACTTTTATGTTAGCTGCCGTGTCCCGGTTTTTTACTTCTAAAATCAAGCACCCAGTCAGGTTGCTGGGATCTGTTACCACATCGCCACTTACCTGTCATAGGGGGCACACCTATGGGTCACGGTGCGCCCCATCCTGGCGCTGCTATCCTCGATACCGGCTGGGGGGACCGTGGTCTTCTGCGGCACTCGGCGCTTCCGGGGTTTCTGTGTCTCGGGATCTGCGCATGCGCGGAAGGCCGCGTTTCGTTCTTCGTGCATGCGCAGTCCACGGAACGCTTGGGAAGCCACAAGCTTGCTTCCCAAGCCTCGCTCTGGGCACGGCAGCACTCGGGAACAGCACGGCTTGCGTTCCAAGCCTCCCGGGTGCTGCCCGCCCTATTTAAGGGATAGAATCTTGAAACTCACCGCGTCTCAACGCGGTTTGTTTCCAGATCGTGCTTTTCGCTCCTGCAGCCTTCCGCTGCGCCCAAATTCCTCCTTGTTGGATTCCTGTTCCTCCTGTGTTCCAGGGTTGGCCCTTCCTTCCCTGGGTTCCCTTAGACTGCCTTTCTCTTCTCCTTGCCTGCTGCAGCCCCTTTGCCATGGACTAATCCTTCCTGATCAGCCTGCTTGCTTGCTGTCTTCCCTGAGCCCTGCAGCCCCTGCCTCGGACTACTCTCCTCTGACCAGCCAACTTGCCTGCTGCCATCCTTGTGCCTTGCACAGCCTTGGACTACCTACACTGCCCTACTATTGGTCCCCAGCCTTGAATCTTGCTACTTTTGTGGACATTAATCTTCAGCCTATTTTTGGGGACCTCTCAGAAGCGGATTCCGGCATCATGCTTGTGGCGTTGGGAGCTGGTCCACCCCTAGTCCTGTTGATATCAGGGAGAGGGCTGCACTGGTTTCTCGCGTTGCACCTTCTGCAGTCATCTATCGGACAGCCTGGCGACCTCACCACGATCAACTACCGGAAGTTCAGGTACTCAGCGCCCTAGGGACGCTATCTTTAACAGGATCTCTGTCTCACTCGGGTGGACTGGCCTATAGCAAACTCTGGAGATTGCCCAGTAGGTCTATGCACCCTGGGTCTCTTTCATGTGGTAACCTCTTTGATTTCCAAATGTTCTCATAGGAAAAGCGTATGGCTTGCTTACATATGTCATATGGGGCCCCTTTGAAAGTTATTTCCAGGGCCTAGTTTGGTTGCCAGTCCACCTGTGCTGTAGTGGCAGAACCCCGAGTTCTGAGCAAGCCGTTTGCTGTCCGCAATTACTCAATCACATATCAATCTATTGCTTTCTGATTAAAAAACAGAAACACTGACTTGCCTCTACCACACGCTTTCTTCCTACACCCCTCCACCACCTCCACCACAAGCCAAGCCTTCGAAATACAAAATGGCGCTCATATTGGGAGCTCCGGTTTCGATTGGGGCAACAGCCATTCTTCACTGTTTTTCTTTTCTTTTTATAAAAATACGCCCCCCTGCAAGCGTTTTACCAAGAAAGGAAAAGCACCCATGGAGGGGGGAACGGTACCACTGCACCAGGTTGCAAGGATCATGCATGGGCAGCAGGCTATACCTGGGGCTAACAGCCCTTAGACCCAGGGACGACATTTAGGGGTCGCACCTGCAGCCCCCGAGGTCTCCCTTGCTACCCCTGTAGTCTCGCTTGCTACCCCTAAAAAAAGAAAAGTAATAAAAAAGAAAATCTTTTTTTTCTTTTTTTTTTAAATTGAGGCTTCTGAGCAGTGGCCAGCAGCATGTGGCTCTATGTTTTTTGAGTGGCTCGTTTTCTGATAGCGACAGCTGGCAAGATAGCTCAATGGGTTGAGCGCTCGCTGCTGCAATGCTGCGGGAGCTCTGCAGGTTGCAGGTTCGGCTCCCAGGAAGGTCAACTGGGCCTTTCATCCTGCTGAGGTTGATAAATGAGTACCAACACAGGTTGGGAGATATTGTATGTATATTTGGTCTATATGAAGTGCTTAAGCATAAGTGCTATATAATAACAGATCATTATCGTTTGGCTTTGGACGTCTGTTGGCATTCACAGTCATTTGGTAAATGGGCCTATACTTACTGATATTAACGATACATATGGTGATCCATTCTTGTATGAAATGTATGTCACTTTACAGTCATATCGTAACCATATTTTTCGTAGTGTACAATGCTATGTGATGCCACTTCCTGTTTTGTCAAGGGGTAAAAGATTGTGTGCCATCGCTTCCCATGATGTGACTACGTGGTGGGGCCAAATGACATAACTTCCTGCGATGTCATCCGAGGTCAAGGGTTGTGTGATGTCACTTCTGCTACCCCTGGCATTTTGGTGAAATGACGTCCCTGCTTAGACCGTGTACGCTTGGGAAGTTTTCCGTTACCACCCAGTATGTCTCACTGCACTACACAGAGCCGGTAATGCAGTTTCGCCAGTACCCCCCCTGTACCGGCGGGATAGCGGTGAAATTGTAAAGAGGGCCACCATGGTCCCTGAAGTAAACCTATCTAGCTATTACTAGTGATCCTGCTGCATTACAGTGAATTCCCACAAGCAGCCACTCTCTTAGGATAACATGCACAATAATAGCAGGAGAAGACCAGGGCCTCCGGCACCCCCACAAATATAGGCCCGGTGACCACGACCTGCCCTCCTTCCTCTACCTTCTTCCTCATGTCGCGTCGCATCTAGATATGATTGTAAATTATAGCAAGTCCCACACTTGGATGGAATCGTGAACACTAGCCTACATTACATCTAGATAGAAATATGAATGATTAGACAGTCCCACACTTAGATTGAATCGCAAATGATAGCATGTCCCACACTTAGATTAAATCACGAATGATAGCATGTGCCACACTTAGATTGAATTGTGAATGATAGCATGTGCCACACTTAGACTGAATCGTGAATGATAGCATATGCCACGCTTAGATGGAGTCGTGAACACTAGCCTGCGTCGCATCTAGATAGGACTGTGTATGTTAGCATGTGCCACACTTAGATGGAACTGTGAATGTTAGCATGTGCCTCACTTAGATGGAATTAGGAATGTGAACATGTACCACAATCAGAACTGTGAATGTTAGCATGTTAAATGTTATATAACCCACTAACCAAAAACCTCAAACCTTCTACTTAAGTCACTCAAAAGCTCACACAACCATCTCTCGCACAACAACTGCAACAACACATACTTCTCAACAACAGCATGCGAGGACTGACATCGACCCAATACTCGTACCAAAGCTCAACGCACAGTGTATACTGAGATGAATCTGCCAATAGAACACCACCCCTCTCACTATCCTACTCCCTCTTCACCTTACTAACCCATCCTGCCTTCTCGTTTGCAGATCCGCCAGAGTGCCTGGGGACGAACTCCGTTGGTGACGGTGCGCGTCACAAATACCTTTAAAATTTAACATTAACATATAACATGTCGGGGAAAGTGATGTAAACATGTCTGTGTCACCTACCCTCCATGGGCCCAGGAGCTCCTCAAGAGCAAATGAGCTAGAGGTGGCATGGCTGGACTCAAGCAACTGCGAAGGGGGCAGGGTTGGGCTCTGGGACTAACTCACTCTTTGTCCGTCTGCTGACTGTTAAGTCTGCCTCTGTTCACATGTATGTATATGGTCCTCCGTCTTCCATTGTCTAGTTCTCTGAGACTGCCATTGGATGGCAAAGGACACGTTACAAATCTCCAATGAATACAAAAACACAGATCTTCCTTCGGATGAAAAATACCACTTTCTAGCTGTGAACGTCCCAGAGCATACATCCAGTCTAGGATCCCAACACTTGAAATTGTCACCTCTAAATGATTGCGCAGCCCTGAGCAAATGGTAAATGTCCTATTCAAATTGAGTGTGTAACTGAACAACAGATACGGTGAAACAAAGAGTCCAAAGCAAGTAGATTCTAGCACCTCCAATGGCTTACAACAGGAATTAGGCATTCACCAACATAATTTTGAAATGATGGAGCACAAACCCAGATCCAAATTTGTACCAGCTATTACTGATGCTACTGTTATAGACACCTTTTATCAGGCAGTCATTCAAGATATACACAAACAAATAGATCGTTCCCAGTTTCAGTCAACCAAGAGCAATCTCACTCTTTCCGAAAAAACTGCTCTCAAAAATCTTGCTGAGGATACGAGCATTGTCATTAAAGAAGCCGATAAAGGTGGTAATATTGTCATTTTAAATACTGCAGATTATATTACTATGGCTAATGAACATCTGAGTACTCCTGGATGTTATCAATTGTTACCTGGCAACCCTACCAAAGAGACGGTATCTGAATTGAAAGTTTTATTATATGACTGGCACTCACGTGGGACATTGACAGATGAGGAAAAGGCTTTCCTTTACAGACCTAATCCGGTCATTCCTATAATGTAGTATCAAGTGTTTGTATCTATTAGCAGTTTATGAGGTGACTGCTGGTCCCTCTTTCGTGCAGCAACCCAATCTTATTTGGTTTGTAAGGGTCTCATTGACTTTAGTTTGTCTTCTCAAATTTAGTTCTAACCCAGCGCCTCACCACACCGGCACACCTCAATTCAGTCTAGGATCCCACCTGTCGCTGGAGGTTTTTGAACAAGCTGGTGTTGGCGTAGGTCTTCGAATGGGTGAACAGGCACTCACTCCAATTATCAGAATAATTCACGCGGTTCAGTGGGTGTCCTAGCACGTTGCTGGGTATTTTGTGTACATGTCCCACAGGCCGATACGTGTCTAGTTGTTTCTGGCCACTTTTCTTGTCAGTTCAATTAATAGAGGCCAGATTAATCTAGTGGTTTGTGGATCATGTTGGCATCTACTCTATGAGCCCACATCTTCCAGGAATTGTATGGAGCATTCTGGGAGGAGATTAGCATGTAAGCCTGGTTGACCTATCTGACCTCTCATTTCAACAGTCTTTTGTCATGCATCTGGGGCATCATGTGCCCATCCACGTATTTTGGACTATAGCTCTTAGCCTAAGGCAGCATGGTGTGTGTTGAAGGATCATGGCAGTTGTATTCCTAAACATCTAAATGGCAACACCCCCTGGTAGACTTAGGTCTTGGAGTAGAGTTTTCCAAACCCCATGTACTGTGGTGAATCGTAGTGTTGCGATCCCCACCAGATACATACCCAGGACTGCCTTATGGGGATAATGGCACTACCCACTGGAGCGGGAGGGCGTCAGCTGTGGCGCAGCTCATGACACCGGGAGGAACAAATGGCCATCCACTTCTCAGCATCCCTGTGTTGGAACAGTGGGAGCTGCTGGGGCGGTAGCATGCTCCGCCATGAGAGATGGAAGTAGGTAAGAGATAACGGCAGAAAGACACTGCAGGGACTCAGAGGAAGGCCATAGCCTTCTCCTTAGACAGCGCCAGAACAAGTCCTGGATGGTTTGAACACCATAGAGCCTATTGCAGGACCCGGGTTTCAAATCCTCATAGAGGTACTTAAATTAATAAAATACAAGCCTGAGCCGTAAGGACCAAACAAATCATATATGAAAGGAGCCCAGGATATTAGAAGAATAATTAAAGGATAAAGAAAGTGAAACCATGGTTAAAACAACTGAGGTCCAACTGGCCAATCTGGAGAGAGAATCTAACACAAGAGGACCAGAGTGAAAACGCCCTGCCAACCAATCCTGTAAGCAGGATTTTCCACCAATCAGCAGCCAACGGTATGAGGAGGAGTCTGGCTATAAAAGCAGAGCCAGCTCTCTCTGCACTTGTCGCAGTCGGGGACAGGTTCCCTGTATTTCTCTCGAGATGCTGGTGAAGGGAAGAGGAGCTGTACCCTGAAGGAGGAGATGCTGCGTTGGTGAGGGAGCCTGGACTACCCTGGAGCACTGCCTGCCTGGAAGCTGCCTGGAGAGCATGGAGGGAACTGATTTACGCCTGTGGAATAATGAGCGTATCCCTGCAGCCCACGTAAGCCTAAAAGATGGAAGAGCTGACCTGTCGGAGAAGCTCGAGAAGAGGTAGGGGGTACTGACTGAACGAAGGGCGAAGAAGGAGAGGACCCTTGCTGCACCAACAAAGCCCAAAAGGTGGAAGAGATGGCCAGCCTGAGAAGTCTGGGGAGACGCTAAGGCAACACCTTGCTAAGACCATTAAGAGAAACCAGGACAAAAGCAGTACTCCTGAAGAGTAGAGGGGCAAATATCCAGGTCCCCTGAAGATGTGAGGGGTAAATAAAGAGAAAGAGGGGCAAGACGATAGACTCCTGAAGGAACGAGGAGCCACGCCAAGTCCCCTGAGGTGGAGAAGAGTAAAGCGAAAGAGAAAAGGCCCACCAAGTAAAAAGTGAGAATACCCCATGGAGGGGAGGGGGTAAGAGGCTGAAGCAAGAGAGAATGACCAAAACTCCTGAATGGAAGGTCAAAACCCCTGAAAGGAAGACTGAGCTAAAGTTAAGTAGAGAAAGAAGGAGAAAGGACCGCAACAGGAGTTTGGGCACACAAGACCTCTGAAGCAGAAGAGGGCCAAAAGCTAAAGACTGACGAAGAAAGAGGGAGACACCTAGAAGCCCAACAGTAGAGAGGGGCAGAAGCTAAAGACTGCAGAAGAAAGAGACACTTAGAAGCTCAACAGAAGAGAGGGGTAGAATCTAAAGGCTGTAGAAGAAAGAAAGAGAAACCTAGAAGCCAAACAGGAGATAGGGGCAGAAGCTAAAGGCTGTGGAAGTCAGAGAGAGAGAAACTTAGAAGCCCAACAGGTTGGAGCAACACGTTAAGCAACCAAGAGAGTGTGAGAGATTGTGAGAGGGATAAATCAACCAAAGAACTAAGATAAATGACCAAAGCGCAGGACGCAGCTGATCCCTCGTCTAAGAGGTCCTGCACCTGGAAGGCAACACCAGGTCCCAGATTGAGTTTTCGCATAAACGGCTCTGTTGCTGGTCTAAGCGAGGAGAATGCCTCGCTGAATTGATGTCCTTTGTTATTTTAGCGAAGGGCTTTAAGTTAGAGATGCCCCCAATCACACTTTAGGGAAGGACTCACTATTTTGGGAACATCTGATTCAGGAATCCTTTATATTGAGTTGTGACAGGCAGTACTTTGGCACCTTCTCGAGTCCATAGGGCAAGTGCACCTTATGTTTGTGTTATTCACACAGGGATGGACTTCTAGATCATTTGTGTTTGTACACTTAATTCCTCATACCCTGTTTTGTCTTACACTTGCTTAATAAAGAGTGTTCTTTGAAAAGACCCAGAGTCTGAGACTCTTTTGTTCGACATGTCGTCACAGTACACAATTATTTCCCAAATAATCAATAGTGTTAAATAGGACTGCCGGGGTCGATGCATCTCCGACATCTACTCTAACACAACTTTTACAAATGTATCATGTACATGTCTGCAATACGTGCATTTATATAAATAGCCTTTTTCATCTCAAAAGCATTACTTCAATGTTTCTGAATGTGTCCTTATGTCTCGCCTTACCTCCCTACAGGTGAACGGGTCAGTACAAATAGCATACCCCTTTATCGCTCATTTTCAATTCACAGAAGATTTAAGTACCACACCTGAATTGTTGTTATACTTCTTTTTATGATTTGCAGCATATACCTGCTTATTGATTTTGGTATAGTGCTGAACACCATTATCGTTGACGTTTACTTTCAAATCACAGTGTTCCAAATGTTTCCACTGTATCATTGGCCGAGTTACACGCGTCCTCGCGGCTTCTCGCTTAGTTTCACGATCGTTTTTGAAGAGTAAAGATCGTTAGTGAAAGCACTACGTATGAACGCGCGTGCACTAGACAACAAGCAGGGTGAATTCTAATCTCACCTTCACACGCACCCCTACACCGAAGGGAAACAAGGCCCTGATGAAGGAAGTTGGACTTCCGAAATGCATTGGCCATTCCTAAAGGCACCTGCATTAATTTAATTTACCTACCTCTACCATTTTTTGAATTAAATATAACTATATGAATAAGAATCAAAGCATATAGGATTTTTCATGAGTTCGGATAACAACCCATCCCAAGTTTCAAGAAACCACTAAACAGTGGGCACAGGAGTGCAGCCCGCACCACTGGCTTCACAGCAAAGGTCTTTGAACATAGTCCACTGTATCTTATTGTCATTAATTATAAGTACCCTTTGCATTTGTCCATGTGACATGACCCCTGTCGTTTCTCTATATATCGACAGTAGAATCTGTACTATGTTAACTGTATATATGTATGTGCAAGGAATTTAACTTGCTTCTGTTTATTGTGCAAATCTAGGTTGCTTTATGTGTAACTAATGGTGTTCAGCACTATACCAAAATCATTAAGCAAGTATATGAGGCAAATCATGAAAAGAAGTATTACAACAATTCAGGTGTGGTACTTAAATCTTCTGTAAATTGAAAATGGGCGATAAGGGGGTATGTTATTTGTACTGACCCGTTCACCTGTATTTTGATAAACACAGAGCCCCCCCTGGGCAGAATAGGGTCGTTTCCAGGAGCCCTTGCTCACAATCGCCTTACCTCCCTACAGAGTCTCAGATTATTTGGTTATTTCCTGATCTGACATTTCATCCTTAAACAATGAAGCGTCTGAAGTATTAAGAGCCTTGAGGGCTGTTCACAATTAATCACTCAATTGAAAACTCCTGTATATATGTAGCTGTGGCCATTCCCACCCACAGATGACACAAGAACTTGCCAGCAGGGGATAAAGGGTAGGTAGCATGGTTACCAGCGGGGGTGTCCCAGCACAGTCCTAAAGAACAAATTCACTCCATATTTTCATGATATCCATACAAAATACATTTGAAGACAGTGGATCTAAATGAGAGTTATTTATTTTGTCAATGGTTATCCAGAAACGATGGTGTGGTCAGGGATCACAAGGATCAGACTAGATTCGAATGAGATTGTTTGTTACAGTATAAGCCGAAACTCATTGCTAATACAGTCGCTCGTGCGAGGTGCATAAGCACCAGTCTACAGAGGGTTGGGCATAGCATTGTCCACCGCGCACACATACATTGTATTATATTTCTTTTTCTATTTGGGTAAAGGAGACAGGTGCTACTACCATAATGTATCTGGGGCCTGCGGGCAAGTTGGCGCTCGACAAAAATTCTCTAGAATAGAATAGTTTCTCAAAAGGATTCTCAGCACTCGGCCACTGAAACGAAGAGTAGGGGCAATATCAATAAGAATCAAACAGTAAGGTTTTCAGTCTCTTCCTGAACTCCAAAAGGGTTGGCGTCTCCCTAAGCTCCAGCCAAATGCTGTTGCAAAGCTTAATACCAATAACTGCGCTGGATGAGTATCCCACAGCATAGAAGAAGGATACGTTGAGAGTGAATGAATTGGCATTCAAGCAGTGTATGATGATACAGGAATTGATTTATTCAAGGAAAAGAATTTGAAGGATTTAGAATTGTTGGAAGGTGCACAGAAATAGGACTGGTCCTGAGGAAGACATTCAGAGTGTCGAAACACGTGTCGGCTGTCCAATAAACAACTAATGAACATTTAAAACTAGTGGTGTTGTGATTATCTGGCCATTTAGATTTGTATTGATGTTATGAAGCAGTGGGTTGGGGCGCAAGTGGCCAGTTTTTTTCAATACTTGGATCTGCCAAAGGCCCCAGATCTAAAGGAGCTGGGAAATGAAAGCGTAAGACAAATCAAAGATCTAAGTCAGGATTGTCCAACTCCAGGCCTCGAGGGCAGGAATCCTGACGGATGTTCAGGATATCCTTCAGTAGTATTCATCAGGAGAAATGTGCATACAATTAAGAATCATTGTGTGCAAATGTATCTCACGAATACTAATGAGGGGTATCCTGAAAACCCGGCATGGATCCGGCCCTCAAGGTATGGAGTTCAACAATCCTGATCTCAGCGATCCGGTAGAGCGTGACTACAAGTAGATGGGAGACAAGACTCCTTGCAAATGGGCCTGATGTGTGAACACCCCAGTTACTGGAGGAAACAGTTACACATACATATTGTTGCAACAGTGACTGCCTCTCTTCCAGTAAACACAGACTTTAACCCATTGAAAGGCTCAACTGAATACATTGTCTCTTTCCAGACCACCTGGGTTTAAACTTTGCATTATGGGACTTGTATTTTTGGCTTTCTCATAAATTGAATGGGGATACGAGACCACACTTTCTCTGTTCCCCTTTGAGTTCTATCAGGTGGGATTTGTACAACTTCTTTAACACTTTTTTTTACATGCCAACCTAGAACACTCGAGAGCCCAGTGACATTTCGGATGTTTTTAAGGTCCGACTGAAGAGCCAAAACTATATACCAAAAAATAACAAAAACATCAGAAAAGGACTCTGTGGTGCCAAGAAAAGCAGACACTTGCTGCCAGCAGTAGGTGCATCAGTTCTCACTGGTTGTGTGCCAACATGGGAAGTCAAAAAGGGGGAAGGAAACACTGACTGGCCACCTCCTCTTGCAAATAAATCTGCACATCTGATGCCATCGCACCCATGCCCCAAAGCCCGCCTTCCAGTCCTCAACCAATGAGAATATGGGTGGGCGGGCTTATGGGCAGGCTTATGGTAGGGCTGCAAAGTTAATTATTCCGTCTGCACTTTATTATCCTCCCCATTGCGGCGGGCACCATCATGGGACATGTGGGATGGGACATGTGGGGTGTGCCTGCAGAGTGGCATTCTGGAATGAGTGGAAAAGGGTCAGGATCTGCCGCTGTACTTTCCAGCCCTACATCTCCCATAATAAACCAGTCTTTTTTGTGTTCGGGCTTCAAAATGTGGAAATATCACATAGAACCTAAACCGTGCATCATTTAACATTGTACAATTGAGGCAGATCAAACATGGCCTCAAGTCTTTCTGCAATGTTACAAGCGAAGCGAGGTCCAAAAGAAATCTCTGCATAGAAAGGCACTTTTGCCCGATTGAGGCCATTACTCTTAGGGCAGTTCAACGTTACCCCTGTACCTCACTGCAGATCCTCAACTGAAGCCATGCAAGCGCTGCAGTAGCCCACAGTCCAAAAAATAGCAACTTTAGAAGGGTCTTTGCTGGCAGAATACCCAGGAAATATGTGTGACATGTATCCCATGACAACAGCATACCCTGAGACTGGTCTAATGTGGTGACATCATTAAAGGTCCAGGAGGACAAGCACCACCACACCCTAGGTCACACCAGCAACCCAAACACCAGCAGCACATCTCACACAATGATTCTCCGTAAAGCCTGAAATATAACTCAACACTTACCAAAGGTTAGCGGAAACATATTATTTTATTAAACTGGATGTCACGTGTAGCCAGCCATCATCTGAGAGGAGCCCAGTAGACTTAGGTGTCGGCATGGTGAAACCTCGAGTCACGGCGGCCATTCTGTCTAGCCATGGCATTCCAGGTTCCATGCCATTTCACTGCGTCATTTCATCGCGGGATGAAAGGACGTCGTACCGGCATTGCAACCCATGAGTGAGTGCAGGCTGTCCTACTTCACCAGGGAAGCTTCCGGGGTGTTGCTGGGTGTGGAAAAGATCCGGTGCTACGCTAATGTCGGGACTGGCAGTACTCGGCGCTAGCTAGCCTTCTGGTTATAGCCCGTGAGCTTCTATCTGGGGATACAACCAAAAGAGCCGAGGCTATGGTCCCCTCGGCCCCCCCCCCACTAGCAACGCCTCTCGAAAGCTGTCTGGTCGGGTGGCAGAAGGTGCGCGAACAAGCACAGCAATATCTTTGTTTCCAAGGCACACCTAGTCGTCCTTCAGACATGTAGGCACACCTAGAACCAAAACCTAAACTGTGTCCTCCAAAAGAGAACGTAACTGTTCCCCCACAACACACCCAAAGCCTCCCGGAGAATTGGCGTGAGAGGGAATGGGAGTATCCCAGCACTGCCTCACTTGGCACACACCAGGCAGAGGATTGTGATATAGTGGTACCCCAGACCCTAAGAAAGGGGGCACTCCAAACAAGGGGGATTGTGATATAGTGGTACCCCAGACCCTAAGAAAGGGGGCACTCCAAACAAGGGGGATTGTGATATAGTGGTACCCCGGACCCTAAGAAAGGGGGCACTCCAAACAAGGGGGATTGTGATATAGTGGTACCCCGGACCCTAAGAGAGGGGGCACTCCAAACAAGGGAGCGGAATATAATCACGCACAGCGAGAACAGAGAACACAAGAGGTCTAGAGCGTACCATAAGGACACCTTCTACCGGCACCCCTCCTACACCAAAACCCCTGACCTTTTTTTTTTTTTGGCAGGGGGAGAATCTCATTAAACAAAAATGGGGCGCTGCTGTATGGCCACTGGACATTGCAGACAGACATACATACCCCTGAAACAGAGAACGGCTCTAAAACGGGAAATGGTAGAGGGCCGCCACATTCCACGCGTGCCCGCGAGCACTCGGAAACCAAGCGGCTTCTGGTAGCACCCGTGACCGGACTGCAGCAGAGGGACTCGTCAATATCAGGAGCCGGAAGCAAGTGGAACACAATAGGAACTAAGCTCTCTTGCTTTGATGCTGTGCTGTTTTTAGTGCCGCTACCTTTCCCCACCATGTCCACAGTTCCATGCCTGTGCTTTTTAGGGATTGGCCTTCACTTGGGCTTCTGCTGAACGGGAGGCACGCAAACAATGTGTAAGGCCTTGTTAGGTGCTGCTTTCTGGCTGTGGCGAGGGTGTGGCAGGGCTGGAAGTTGATCTGGCTCTGCACAGAGGATTATCACGGGCAAGTGGACACCACTTGCACGGTGCATGTGGAGCATGTCACACTATGCATCTCTTTTGTTCTTCTGAACACTTCCTGAAACACCCTGAGGGTGGAGCTAATCGCTTGGATCCATGTACCCTTTTAGAATTCATATTTGCCCTCTTTCCATTCTGCTGACTCAAAGGTGTGCACAGGTACTGCGCTCACAAATGTCGCTATTCACGCTCACGGTGCCATCATGCATGTATCTCCAACAGCATCGCCCTGAATTGGCACGGGGGAAGAGGGGCCAATGTAAGAGAAATTCCTGTACTCTGTAGGGGTATGATCACGCCTGATTTGCCTATGGTCTTTCCCCTTCTGTAATGCTTTGGCAGGCGAAGACTCCTAGAGCAATGCCAGAGGTTGAGATTCATTCTAAACCTTCCAGCCATCACCTGTTCAGGTAAGCCCAGACGTGGGTCCCATGCCTGCCGGGCCTAGAGACCCAAGCTACTCCTCACTGTTGAGGCCCAACAAGACCGAAACATGTCTGGGGATGCGGAGTGGATTAGAAGTTCGGGCTGGGCTGCCCCATTAGGGCTGGGACCAAGCCTGATTTGCATATGGTTTTGCCCTTCTGTAATGGCTTGGCAGGTGAAGAACGATGGTATGAAGAGTTGCCCGGAGCAAGGCCAGAGGTTAGGATTATTTCCAAATCTTCCAGCCATCACTTCTTGTGTTTTACAAAAATGATTGTACTAAATTAAAAAAAAGGATTTTTCCTCCGTGCCTTGAATTTAGTTTTAAGGAAAAAATAAAGGCCACTGTACCTCTTTATTTCTTTACATGCAAACTATGATAAGTTTATTTATATAGCGCCTATACACAATTTGTTTCAAAGCACTTCAAGGCAAGGGAGGGAACAAGGGAAAATACAATGACATTCTTACAGGCCATGAACAGTAAGGATGTGAAATTAACTATCGTACTCGGCCTGATGACATTTCAGAGAGTGCAAGAGCTAAGACATAGATAAGGAAGGGAGGGGGAGAGTGGGAAGGAAATGGAAACAGAGAGGCGACTGCCCTACTAGGCCTGACGACATTTCTGGTATTGCTGGAGGGAGGGTGGGGGAACAGTAAAGGGATGGGTGAGCGACAGACGAACTGTGATAGTGTTGAAACATTGTACTACAATATAAACGTCATATCAGTATTGAAAAAAAAGATAAATTGAAATAGCCACTTTGCCTGAACTTTTGGTAGAATTTCTAGAATTCGTACAAGGAAAAAAACACCCCATATTCAGACGATATTAACCGAGCGGCGGCCGACCCTGTCTGCAGAATGGGTCCTGGGTAGGTGGGGATGATGATCACCTGGATGCAGATTTCACTAAATGAAAAGTCCTTGAAGCATTACTCAAATAATTCCAAGGCCCGGAGGATAGCTCAGGGGCAACACGGTTGCCTTGAGCAACACAGGTTCGAAGCCCGGCCCGGTGGGCGGATCAACTGAGTGGCAGGGCCTGGCCACGGTCAGGCTTCGCCTCATGACAAGCAGCCTACCCAGCACTGTCAGACATGTTCAAGCGAATAAACCACAGCTATAACATAGTGTATCATCTCACCACACCTGGAGCCATAATACAAGAGGAAAACTAGGACTCATATAACAGAATGGCCTGCGGGCACAGTTACAGTAAGAATCTATAGTGTGGTGCGGGTCTAGAGCTCGGATCCTCGAAGCACGGGTTGATAAAAGCTGAATAAGAACAGCATATAATGTTAGGAGCTGCAGACAAATTGGCAAGGCTAACATCCTGGCTTTTCCCAGCAGATGATACTGTGATCCAGGGCAGATTATTGTATCTTCTTTGTAAAAATTTGCTGTATTTGGTGAAAAGGTTTACCTTCTTATATTCTGGTAGCATTGTTAAGCCAACTGCCCGCTCTTTCTTTTCATGTACACAGCTTGAAGGGAAGGGGTCCCAGACAGTAAAGAGACAACCAAGCACCATTAATACCAATCTGCAAGTAGTTATTAAAAATAACTGTAAGCAGGTCAGCCTATCATACAGCTTCTTTTTTGTGTGTATTTACATGTTTAAAATAGAGTAGTTAAATTCAAATGCAATATTATAGGATCTCATCGATTTGTATTCTGGTACTTTTAGACTACAATTCATGATGAAACAAAGGAAGCCATGATCCTTCTACTTCGCATATCATGTTTCTATACAGATGTATTGTAAAAGTATTTTATTGTTGCTTTATCATGTGATTTGTATACTTTCCAAGTCAGGAATAAAACACAAGCTGCTCGTTTAAGTTCATAAATGGTAAACATACACAAACAATTGCACTTTCTTGTAGGACAAGAACAGGGACGCAATGTGGTCAAGCTCCAAAATTGAAGACCTGGCTCAAATCCATGCTGTGTTCCTGGCAACACATTTAATGTCACACTGCCTAAATTGTCAAATTGGCCAATTTTTAAAGATTTCAAAAGTGACTGTCTCTAAAATCGATTTAGTCTCAGGGTATGCTCACTCGGGTTTAACTAACTGACTATAGTATTGCTTCATGTGTAACAGGGGTCATGTGTGTATTGCAAACTCATGTTTCTTGGCTCACTCATGGAAAGACCACTTTAAAACCATGGCCGTTCTCTAATCCTCTAAATGTTCGGGTGTGTCCACCTTCCTGGTAACCTCTGACCTGTGCCCCCTAGCTATACCATGGTATGTATACCTTCCTCGTTGCTACCAATCTGTTTCATGAATGCATGCTTGAGCACTTCTATATGCTGTGCTGCTGCTAATCCGAGTTCTGAGTCTATGCTGAGGTATATGTCCCTTTGTTTGTTTGTTTATTTATTTGTAATGCGCACCATACCCAAGGGTATCAGTCTGTGTCCTGCATCTATTTGTTAAGTCTACATCCTGTATACCTCCCTCATGGCTGCTGGTGTCAAAATGTCTTCTGTACAAATGCTAGGAGACAAGTTCTCTCTGTTTAATGTGTAAAAGTTATTTCTAAAATCAAATGGTAAAGTTACTCTGGCCCTCGAGTCTGGGTGGAGACCACTGCGTTGCCCACTAATTGCCCACAGAGACAGTGCTTCTGTGCCAGAAATCTAATGTAAGCTGGGAAAGAAGAAGTTGTCTTCGACAGCAGAACAGTGTACGCATCCAACATGAAAAAAATGCCTGTCAGATGTATACACATAACTATTTGTTTGCCCATGCTTTACTGTTAGGGTGAGTACTATGACACATTAACCGAGTGCCAGGCGCAGTGGGCACTATGTGGTCAAAATAGGTGCATGCTTACGTCCCTACTGCAGTCATATTTATGGCCATTTTTATGTTCCCATAATGCTCTCTGATATAATGCAAAGTAGCCATAGACTAGTGTGCTAGTTATCCCCATATATTTTGCCACTGGAGCTTGTTTTACAGAACGAGGGAGATCTGTTTACTGCGAGAATTGTTTATATCGTGGCTGAATTAATATTTTATTTATGAACAGTGATTTATTTGCACACTGAGCCACAGAAATGTATTTAGAATATTCTGCCTGGATGCAAACCAGACCACACAAGACCATGCTGAGTGACAAAAAATACACGTTTTAAGGTTCTCATCAGTTATTGCGTGAGTGTTGCTTGCACGTGTGTGGAGGGGTGAGTGGATGATGGGTAAGTGTGCACAATACATCCATGTGTTTGGTGGCAGGAGGTTGCATTATAGAAGTTATTGATAGTGATAATACCGGTTTGTTGGTGTAACATTATTCAGCCTGCTATATTGGGAATTATGATATAGAATATAGATTGTGGCTGCAGCTTCATAAAATGGATTAACAGGGACCATAATGGCATAGATTGTGGCTGCAAAATCAAATAGTTAATACTGGTAATGTTAGCATATATTATAAACCTAGCGCCTTATGGTGCAGTAACAATGCTGTTATATATCGTAGGCATGACTGCATAAAAATGACTTACAGCGACAATGCAGGCATATGAGGAGGACGCAGACATTGTGAGCATGTTGTCAAATTCTCCTGTGTGTGGTTGATGACTTGGCCTCTACTGGATTCTTTCACGCGTTACTAAAGAACCAATTGGAAATTATATGACTTGTATTACCTATTTTCTGAAATATCATGTTGTACAATGCACCTGTTCAACAGAGTAGTTTAAAAATGTCATCAGGGGAGCACCACCTGCACCCCCCTGCATTACATAAAGCTCTCTTGCTATACTTGGTCTCTCGCACAAATCTGTGGGTGATGTTAATGCCCCTGGCACAAGCAATATTCTCCTGCCAACACTGACCTTGAATAGTTTTCAATTCCACTGCCACCTCAGTCCAACCGCCCTGGCACCAACAGCTAACTTTGCTACTGGCATGCATCTAATAGTGTTACCGGCCACACATAGTGCTGGCGGGAACATTTGGATGCCAAGGGTACCCACATGTTTCAGAGGTAGGTTTAAGATGTAAGAATTGCTTAAAAAATGTACATCTTCGCCATAGTGCAGCACCCCATTACAGCAGCATAAACACATAAACATCATAACTGTTATGCATGAGCGGGAGACCAGGCCGGGTGTCTGAGGCCCCCAAATATACTTTTTCAAGGTGATTGGGAGGGCCATCAGCAGGTTCTGCAGCGAGGTCCCCTCATTTTGTGTTACACCGCTGCTTACAACGTGTAGCCTGGTGATTCCCTATTTAATTGGCGAGGCTCTGCCTCCTGGAACGACTTTGCTTCCTCTTCTTCATTAGCATCCCCCAAGAATTTACATATCTGCATAATACATGTCTATTTACAAAAATCTTCCAGTGTCACACTCTATTTAATCAAAGCCAAGAATTCTGACACCAGCCACCTGGATTCTCGCGGGCAAACAATTCATAGTCTCAGAGTCTCGGGAGGATAGCTCAGCAGCAACGTGCTCGCCTTGGAAGCAAGATGACACTGAGCAACACAGGTTCGATCTCTGGGGCCGCTCTTAGAAACCTCTGGCTATTAAGTGCGTTATAAATAACCTATCATATTGTGGCATTTTAGGTGGCACTCACCAATTTGCAGTAGCGCAATGTGTTCAATTACTGAGTTGAATAAAGGTCATTTCACCATCTTCTGCAGTTTGTTACATTACTTATGTTACAGGGATTTATAACACCCACTGCTGTTTTTTGTATGGACTCAAGGTGCTCCGGTGACTCTGGAGGAGAGGCTGAGAAGTTTGGTTAGAGGAGAGAGTGAGCAATGTATGATAACTTGGCAGCTTTGTTAATGTTAATGTTAACGGGTCTTGTACCGCGCATTCTTGTCACTTGCGTAGTCTCTTGGCGCTCTGGCGGATCTGCAATGGAAGGAAAATTGTGGGGTATGTTAGTGGGATCGAGAGGGAGAAGAGCAAGAGAGCTTTGATGTGCAGTTGGCAGCTTCAGCTCGGAGTTGGTGAGGTGTGCAGTTCGGAAGTACCCGGGTAATGTATGCAAGTTCATCTAGTTAGAGTTGACTATGATACATTTTGCTGGAGATGCAATTTTCATGCTGAAGCTTTTGAGCTCATTTGCATACCCACAATGCAGTTTTCAGTGGCTCTGAACTAGCGGTGACTTACAGGGATGGCTACTGGCTGGTACCGTGGCATGGGAGGCTTAGGTGAAATCACCCCCTCTACTCTCACATTTCAGCAGGAGTTTCTTTAATGTTAAAGCTTTCTTTAAACTCCCCATAACATTCATGGCACATCTACTGCCTTTCTAAAAGGTCACCTAGCTGAAGAACTATATGCAAAGGCTTACAGTAGTCTGCTTAAGGCCACCAATTAAAGAAAATGACTGCTACAAAGAACTGCAAAATCCATGCGAAAAACGGAGCATAAAACCTGCCATCCGCTGACATGCAAATACAAGAAAATTGCAGCTTAGTTAGCTGAGGCTGTTAGTGTGAGAGGAACTCCTGCAAGGCAGGAAATTAAATTGTAGAACTATTCTTGCTCTGTATTTGTAATTTCACAATTTGCTTTTCTTTCGTTATCAGCCGTTCTTTGCCAGCCCAATAGTGTGAGTTAATGTACAACTATGTGTGGGGTCGTTTTAAGTGTTCAGTGTGTATTTTAGGTTTTTGAATGCAGGCTCTATTTTTACAAAGAGCCTGTCTCTTTGCCTGATGCTTTGGTTCGTGTGTTCATTCCTGAACTCCAAAGTTCTCCCTGTCGGCTTTGGCTTTTAAAGGTCTGATGGACCCACTGACTGGGGCTTTAAATCAGCGTGGACGCCTTTGAACCTCTCAGTGTCAATCATTCACCTGAAGGCAGTCGGTGCTGCACACATCAGAAAAGAAAAGAAATTACCCATAAAAACAAAAGAAGCAACATCATCGGTACAAAAACTGGATACAAAAGAAACTCCATTATAAAAACACATATACAACACAGAAATAGCTGAAAACCACCAGGCCAGCCCTTTTCAGGAACACCAGACTAGAAAGAGGTAATCGAACAACCAGGGCCCGCGGCTGTGGCGCTGCCCGATGACGGGCTTACGCGGCGGCGTGACGTGTCACGCCGCCGCGGTGTGTATAAATAAAGGGGGCGTTCCCGGCCGCGGGAGAGCGACCGGGAAGCCCGAACAGGAAGGACTGGTGCCCGTGTGAGTCCTTTATGTTAAGGGGCTTACGGGACCGCGTGGGGGCTCCGACCCGCCCCCAGCAGTGGCGACGAGTGGTGAGGGAGACCCGGGCCCGGCGGTGAAATCCTTTGGATAAATTTTTTCAAATGGAAGCGGAACGAAGCTTCGCTTCGCTTCATGCCGGGTCGCGGGACGCACACGCGGCCGGTGGCCATTTTGTCTTGTAGGCCGTGAAACTTCACAAGGCTCCGGTTTGGAGCGTGAAGGCAACACGGGCCTAATTTTTGGAAATATTGATAGCAGGAAGTCTAACCTGCACGCCCATGCCTGTTTTGTGCATTTTAACCCAGTTTTGGGACTCCTACGTCGTGTGAAAGCTAGGAGAAGGACTAACATGACAGGGCCTGTCTAGGCCAATC
This sequence comes from Ambystoma mexicanum, assembly GCF_040938575.1. Classification (NCBI taxonomy): domain Eukaryota; kingdom Metazoa; phylum Chordata; class Amphibia; order Caudata; family Ambystomatidae; genus Ambystoma; species Ambystoma mexicanum. Next base: position 1,603,045,722 of record NC_090937.1, read on the forward strand.
CATCACCTCAGCTCAATTTTTGGAACTCCCAGGTCTATTTGGACTACGGCAAGGTGGATTCACAGTGTTCTCTTTGTCCCCTTCATCATCAGAGCGCTGTGGCTTCTTCTTTGTCTCCTTCATCATCAAGTTTGGCTGCTCTGGGTGTCTTATTCTTTTGTGCCTCCATTGGTGCCCTGTCCGGAAGCCTCCCCCAGTTTGAACTGTTCGTGTGCCTGGAAAGGAAGGGGTGAGTTGCACTATGATGGTGGGAGTTTGAGTCGCGGCCCTCAGGACAGTAGGTGGGGGTGCCTGTGCGCTCAAGCCCATGGGTGACTCTGAGGATTCAGACAGTGATGTTGCAGCTGCGTCACTCCCCCGCGATCGTGGCCAGGCAGCGGCTCAACAACAGGCTGTCCTACCTCCGGTGATTCAAGCCCCTGCAGGACCGCTACCTGGACAACCAGGACTTCCCATCATGGCTCAAGCACGAGCACCCGCGGCCCATGCCGCCTTGCAGCCCATCCCGGTGTTCGATGCATCGGGCCCACCCTCGAGCATGGGGCCCTGATGGAGAAGATGGGTGAGTCGCCTTGACATGTATTTCAGGGCTGCACAGGTGACGGATGATGACAGCAGAATTGCCACCATGCTGTACTCGGCAGGGCCGGCAGTCCAGGAGATATTTGAATCGCTTACACCTATTAATAACTCTTATGATGTGGCCAAGGCGGCACTCCTTGCACATTTCCTTCCCCTTGCAAATGTGGATTATGAGAGATTCGTCATGCTCTCGGCTAAGCAGAAGGAAGAGGAGACACTGGACACTTTTTATGGTCGCCTACGCCACCTCTCCCTCGGATGCGCATGGGGGGATGCAGACGACATGATGCGCACGATGCTGATCCAGGCATGCTCCTCTGGCAAGCTCAGGAGGCAAGTCCTGAGAGAGCTGGGCATCACGCTGCCCCGCATACTGGAGCTGGGCAGGTGCCACGAGGTAGCAGAAGCCCGAGCCAACAAGATGGAAGCAGGGTCTCGGTCGGTGAGGTCAGAGGAGGTGTGTGTCGTGTGGCGAGGTGGCCGAGGAGTGAGACGCCCTGGTGGAGGACCCCGAGACAGGGCAGGAAGAGCCGGGAAGTCGTGCCAGAAGTGCGGGTACGACCTCCCTCACATGGCAGAATGCCCGGCGGTTGGAAAAACCTGTGGGAGGTGTGGACTGGCCGATCACTTCTCGAGAGTATGTCGTGCAGCCATGCCGGTGATGGTGCCGAGAGGTCAGGCACGGACGTGGACTCCGCGCCAGAGCCAACCGCCCAGTGTAGCCCAGGTAGAACAGGGTGAAGTCGAGTCCCATGCTGAAGGAGCCGAAGAGGAAGAGGAGGAGAACATCTTTTTCGTCTCCAGCGTGGGAATACTCAAAGGAAAAAGCAGGAGACAGCTGAGATGTGTGGTGGAGATCAACCACTCCCCAGTCCCAGTGCTCGTTGACACAGGCGCCTCAGTCAATGTGATGGCCAGAGGGCATTATGACTCTCTCAAACCCCTCCCAGGTCTGGTCACATCGAAGGCCCGCATATTTGCTTTTGGGGGTCAGGAACAGATACCGCTAGACGGTGCCTTCATGGCAGATGTGGAGCATGATGGCTCACAGATCAAGGCTCGATTCTATGTGACCCCGGTGAGCAGCAATACCTTGCTCAGCTGTGCAGCTGCGGAGGCCTTAGGTATCCTCAGCTTTGCATACTCCGTCCACCTGGAGGACATTAATGATCTCCTTGACAAATATGCTGCACTCTTCAGTGGGATCGGAAAGATGACTGGGGAACCAATTCGACTACACATCGATGAGTCGGTGCAGCCCATCGCATTGAAACACCGCCGAGTACCATTCCATTTAAGGGAGCAGGCGATAAGGAGCTGGACAACTTGGTGAGCCTGGATATCATCGAGAAGGTTGAAGGCCCAACCCCCTGGGTGTCTCCGATCGTGGTGGCCAGAAAGCCCAAGCAACCTGACTCGGTACGCATCTGCATGGACATGAGGCTCCCCAACAAGGCGATCAAAAGGGAGCGGCATCTTACACCAACGATCGATGATATCATTGCTGATGTTCAAGGGCCTCGATTTTTCTCGAAACTGGACCTCCGAGCCGGGTATCAACAGGTCGTCCTTCATCCGGAGTCCCGGTACATAACAACGTTTACCACCCATCGGGGACTGTATCGATACAAGCGGTTGAGGTTCGGAGTATCGTCTGCCGCTGAAGTGTTCCAAAATATCATCAGGGGCGCCCTAGCAGATCTGGAGGGCGTCCTTAACATTAGCGATGATATTTTGGTATTCGCCAAAACCGAAGTGGATCACATGAAGAGGCTCGGTAAGACTCTGAAACGACTTCAATCATTGGGCCTCACCCTTCACAGGGAAAAGTGTGAATTCATGCGCTCCTCTATTGAATTCTTCGGCTTCATATTCAAGGAAGGGGGGGTGTCGCCAGACCCGAAAAAGGTCCAGGACATCAAAGCGGCGAAAGCCCCCGAGTCTGTGACGGACGTGAGGAGTTTCCTGGGGATGGTAACCTACTGTGGGCGGTTCATCCCGAACTTAGCCTCGAGATCTGAACCACTCCGGGCGCTGACCAAGAAAGAGTCACCATGGCATTGGGGCCCTCTCGAACAGGCCGCCTTTGAGGGTGCCCTCACAACGGTGGACACCATGGCGTTTTTCGACCCCGCATTGGAATCAGAGATCGTGGTCGATGCAAGTCCTTTCGGGTTGGGAGCAGTGCTGACTCAAGTGGACTGCAACGGGATCGTTCGACCTGTGGCATATGCTAGAAAAGCTCACGGAAACGGAACAGAGGTACTCCCAGATCGAGCGGGAGGCCTTGGCGGTGCTGTGGGGCTGCAGACATTTCCGGCTCTATGTTTTGGGATGTCCGGTGACGGTGGTAACCACAAACCACTGCTTCCAATACTGGTGGGCTCCTCTTCAAAACCACCGGCTAGAATCGAGAGGTGGATGCTCGCCCTCCTGGAGTATTCCGTCACCCTGGTGTATAGGCCAGGGGCCAACAATGCCGCAGACTACATCTCTCGTCATCCGGGAGTGGGTGGGGGAGAGGGATATGACACCTGCGGAGAAGAAGCGGACAGTCATGTACGTATGGTGGTGGAGGCGGCAACACCAAATGCAATGTCCCTAGAGGAGTTGGAGGCTGCGGCGGCTGTGGACGAGTGCTTTTGAATCTTGAAGGACTCGATGCGTAATGGGTCTTGGAAGTCCATCCTCGAAGCTGTGGCCGGGCGCACGCAAGAAGCCAAAACAGTACTGGAGCAGTTGTGGAAGGTGAAGGAGGAGTTGTCGTTCTCGGACTCAGGGCTGCTACTCTGGGGTGACCGGATTGTTGTTCCACAGTCAAAGGTGAGCGATGTGATCAGTCTCGCCCACCATGGACATCAGGGCGCCGCCAAGACCAAGGCGCGGCTCCGTTCGAAAGTCTGGTTTCCGGAGTTGGAGAAAAGGGTGGACGACTTTGTGGCGGCATGCGTATGGTGTCAGGCGGCCTCTCCTCTGCAACGAGAGCCTGCCATTGAGGCAATGCCCCGAGGCACGAGGCCATGGGAGATCGTCCACGCCGACTTTGGCTCAACATCAGTGGGCACCCACTTCCTGGTAATAGTTGATGAACACACGAGATACCCGGAGGTCGAGTTCGTTGAATCTGTGGCCTTTGAGCATGTGGTGGTAGCGATGGAGAAAATATTTGCGGCCCATGGTTTTCCCCTCACTCTATGCTCTGACAACGGATCGCCCTTCCAAAGTGAGTGGTTCTCCGAGTTGATGGAGAGCTGCGGAATACAACACAGGAAGATATCCCCACTGTGGCCCCGAGCGAACGGGGATGCTGAGAGACTGATGCGGACTCTGAACAAGACCTTCCGAATTGCTCAGGGGCAGGGTCAATCATTACAACGCGCCCTCTATCAGTTTCTGCGGGTTTACCGCACCACCCCACATGCCGCCACGGGAGTGGCTCCGGCAGAAGTGTTATTCAAGAGGTGCCCCCGGGGGCTGTTGCCGGAAGTTGGGGAGAAAGAACCTGGGGTCATCGATAATCAGCGGGTGGAGGCTGAAAGGCGAGTCCGAACTGAACAAGAAAACCTGCGCAGGGGTCTCCGACCTCAAAGACTTGAACCGGGAGATGAGGTCCTCATCCGCAACCGACACCCCCACGGGAAGCTCTCACTCCCCTATGAACCGGAGCCATTGGATGTAGTGGCAGTGAAAGGGTCCATGGTGACGGCCTCGGATGGACGATCTGCTGTCACCCGAAATGTGAGTTTCTTCAAGAAGCTGGGTGATCCACGAACTGAAACCCCGCCCGAACCTGATCCACCAGACATGCCTGCTGGCGGAGGCCTCTGTGACGAGGTACCCGAATCCCCAGTCCGTGGAGAAGTGGCGGAAGGACGTCACGTGCCGGAGGTAGGCAGGAGGTACCCCCAGAGGGCTGGGCGAGGGAAACCTGCCTACCTCAGCGAATATGTCGTGGGACAATTGGTTAGTGAACTGGGGTGAGAGGATCTGGGTGGATGACATTAAAGGGGTTTTGGGTGTGCAGTAGTGTTTATGATAGATGTGTGGTTTTCTGGTTAATAAAGTTAATGTTAATGTGTTTTGTTGTTCCTCCCGGAAAAGGAGGAGTGTGGCGCTGCCCGATGACGGGCTTACGCGGCGGCGTGACGTGTCACGCCGCCGCGGTGTGTATAAATAAAGGGGGCGTTCCTGGCCGCGGGAGAGCGACCGGGAAGCCCGAACAGGAAGGACTGGTGCCCGTGTGAGTCCTTTATGTTGAGGGGCTTACGGGACCGCGTGGGGGCTCCGACCCGCCCCCAACAGCGGCCTAAAATGACAAATACAGCGAAACAGAGGAAAGGGAAGGCAGCATTTAAAACGTGGTTTAATGCCTTTGTAAAGTCCAAAAAAGGGAACCAGCTGTACCTATAAAGATAGGGAATTCCAAAGACATGAGGTTTCATCAGAAAGAGTAGCCAAGTGGAAGAGTCCATTCTTTACTTCCGGTGTCTGTGGAACACGCTGGAGATGACATAGATCCGCGAGACAGCGGCTAAGACAGGCCAAGTGCTTTAGAAATGACAGAGCGCGGGAAACCCAGTGTAGGCCAAATAAAATGGCGGAAAATGTGATCACATTAACGCGCTCCCGTTAGCAAGTGGGTAGATGTGCGGACAATAGCATTCAAAGAGCCCAGAGTAACCACTGGTAGCCTCAAACCAGTGGAACCCCGCCGTCAACACTGCAACTGTGCACCCCCGCATGACAGGCAGCATTATAACTTAAGAGACAATTTGTTCACCTGAGCAGCATAATTAAGTATATGCAAATTTGCACAAGCTGGGTGACATGGCATACTTGCCAACATGACCCATTCAAATCTGTAGGTACTTATCCCGTGCTGTCTTTTTTCCTTTGCATTCTGGCTCATGTAGTTCCACTTTTCCCACTATAGAACTCGGACTACAAATCCCAGAATCCAAAGAGAAAAACAGGACTGGATACGCACCTACGGATTGGAACGTCAGCACACCCATTCTGTTACAAACATGAGAATCCAGCCCTCCTTTTCCCTTTCCATTCTGGGACGTGTAGTTCTGGATGTCACCATTATGAAGGTATGTATGTGGGCTCTAAAATATGTGAAGCATTCGCTGGGGACACTCACAGTAGGCGGGGGAGTGCACAAGAATGGGAGTCATAAGTAGGTGCCTGGTCTCTCCAAGGTGCAGTTTCAGCGAGTGAGTCCCTCGGCCGGGGCATGCACCACAGGCAAGGCTGGCTACCATTATCCTGGTAAGATAAAAGCTGTATGTAGGATCACCCCAGTGAGGCATTCTGGTGCTGATAGCTCATCCTTATTTTTTCCCCAACTCATTGGTACTCATTTTCCAAACCTCAGGATGATGATGATGGTCTGAGAAGACCTGCCGGAAAAACAAATCTGTGACCATGAGGTCAAAGGATGAATATGAGGCCCAGACCCCGCTTAAGGAACCGGTTTTAGTTTTGGCTATTAGGTGGTACTGTAAGCACTGCCTGTAAGCCAAAACTATTGGCATGGGAAATTAAGAAAGGAGATGAGATGTGACGAGTGACACATATCCTGTGGGTGTTTTGGCTATTTAACCACCCATTGACCACCTATGGTCATGCTACTACCTTTGACCATTCTCACTCACTAACTTTGTCCCCACACACAGAACCTCCCCCCGGTATCTCTTTGGCATCCGTCTTTTCAGGGTCTGCCATTGGCCTTCCTGATTCATCTTCTAAAAAGTATTGGCTTAATTACAGCTTAGACAGCTCCTTGTGTAATAAAACTGTCTCAACCAAGTGATCCTTCAGCTACTTGATTTATGAACTATATTTGTGTTCTCGCACCTGTTTGGGGCACTGAATTCCCATTAAAAACAGGCATTGGAAACAGTATAGCCACTGCCATCATATGCCCAGGTACTATGCCCAGGTACTAACACCATTTTCCAGCTGTCACGATTTTAATGCCAGGAAGTTCCATCTGGCAGTGCCTGTAAAATGCCTATCCCATGCCTACACCACAAAAGCCAAAACAGTAGGCTTTGCCAATGCTTGTTTCATTTCAGGTTTCCTGATCTATAAGTATAAAGGAAACACATTTTGATTGACTACCAAAAAGAAAACGTAGAAAAAAGAGAGACAAAAGAAACAAATGAAGGGGACCCACTTGTTCTTGAACTTGAAGAAGCAAATCGACTTTACATGTGATTTTTTTTTTTCAAAATAAACATTTTCTTTTTAATCATCAATAACTTTTACACACTACCTTGTTTTTTACTGGAGAATGACGTGAAGTATTTATCCGGCATACCTTTCTCTTCCTCATTTATAGCTGCCAAATGGCTACTGTGATGGATCCAACGGAGTCATGACGAATTCCCTGGTCGGAACTTCCTCCCTTGTGGCCAGGGGATGGCAGCTGCTACCTAATCCTGACCCTGGGGGCGGCTATATGAAGGAGGCTCACATGGGAGGAGACAACTACTGGGGAGATGGCATGACTTCACTGGATAAGCTACAGTACTGACCAACCCCCTTTTCCATGAGGAAGACCCTCTAACACCCAAGACCTTAATAATCTATTTTCAGCTAACGGCTCCCCCTTGTAGAGGAAGTCAAGAAACCTCTTATTTACACTAATCTGATAAGGTCCCCACCTATGACCCAAACACCCACAACTTACACATAACACCTTTTGTTTTTAATATGCCTTTGTGTAAAACCTCTGAGAAAAACCATCTATGAGTAAAAACTCAGACGACATCCATGAACTCCCATAACCACTCAGGTACTGAAAGGTGGCGGAGGATGAGGGAGTTTGTGCAAAGTGACAGGAGCTTGAATTACGACATGTACGCTAGTTGTTTTATGAAGCATTCAGTGCGCAGGAGAAGATGTTGAATCCCATGCTGTGGCTCACGGACGTGAGGCATGAAGACCAGTGTGACGGAACAGGAGGAAAAATGCAGCGTGCAAGCACGAAGGGCTCTCAAGACGCTAGGAGCCGTGCAGGAGCTCCGTCAGGTTTTGGCCGCATGAAGAGGCAGTGTTTCACTGTCTGGGCCAAAGACGGAAGCTACCGTGTAACCACAGAGCCGCGCATGATGCTGCAAGAATGTCTGCACACTGCGAACTGGAAAGCAGGTGAAGGAACCACACTGAAGAAGCGTGAGTAGGATCGGAGATGCTGGAAGGAACCAGTGAGTCTGCCCAAAACAGCTAGGAACCCCGGGGCGTTCTGACAAGTGCGCCAACAAGTATTTGAATGGTACAAGATTGCTAATGCAGAAAACACCCGAAGAATGTTTGAATGCAGACAAGGCAAAGTGTAAAGGCAATCCCCAATCAAGTACAGATGTATGAGATGGCAGTGTGGGGGAGAAGTTTGAACACAGGTTACCATAGAAATATATACCAAGTACCTCATGGTATATGCTATTGTGGTATAACCAAAGAACTGTGAAATGCATAAGAATTCCAGGGAGGCGAGTACACCAGGCAGATGAAATTGTATCAAGATTCCTGACAGAGGAGTAAACCAGGTGATCCCTGAAACCTTAAGAGAAGTCCTGGCAGGCGAGTACACCAGGCAGCTGAAATTGTATAAAGATTCCTGGCATGGGAGTATACCAGGCAATCTGCAAAGTTGCAAGAAATGCTACAAAAATACTGTTAAAGAATGTATTCCTTAAACAAGAACTTTATGAGCCCAGTGAGGGCCCAAAGGAACTATAAGTTAAAGAGAAACGTTGTTGCCATCCTACTTAAGAATCCAGGGGAAGGGGATCACTCTCTGGATCCGAGGGTCTTTACCTTGGAAAACATTTTCGTTGTAGTCATTCTTATACTTTTGGGTTTGAAAACTTTTTGCCAACATCAAGTTAAAGATACTTCCTTGCACCCTTTTATTGTTTTATTTATAGTGTCAGAATCATGATAGGACGTCTTGGACACGAGGATGGCTTTTCAGTTATTTATATCTTGACACAGACTGATCCTTAGTTTTTGAGTTTCTAGGTAGGAAAGTTCCTCTTTAGAATAGGGCCAGAGAGGCGTTTTCCCAACCCATTTTTGGTTAATAAAATGTCCGAACTTGAGAATATGACAACCTTGTGCCCGGCTTTCATTTCTACGCATAATGAGGATCTCCTTCGCAAAGTACAATTATGCTTTTTAGGCAACACTGCCTACCATTCTGAGACTAGCAGTTTCTAATCTTCAACTACAGATTCCAAATTCCAGCTGGGCAAGAACTGTGTACTAAAATGCTAGGTTTGAAGTGGGATGACCTGCACTGCAGAGTGGAAGCTAGCTGGCATCTATTGTCACCTTTAACTGTTATGCTCTGTTCATATGCTTTTATACTGTCCCAAATCACTATGCAAACTTATCAGGGTGCCAAGGCTTGTTCGTGGAGCAGCATATGGTGTCCTTGCCGGGGGTATCCACATCTAAATCTACTGCAAGCAAGAAAATGAGTGTGAATGAGTGTGAAATTAATAAGAGGATGGAGAAGCTGTAAATAGATACCACAAAAACCGGGACGGGGGATGCAGCCTGTGAAGAATGTTTTGGGATACCCATAATGCACATCACTCCTGTTATGTGGATTGTAGTTCTGCAAAAGGGATGAGGCGGATGTGTCCTTAATTGTTATGACATATGGTTCGTTTTCCCGAGGCAGATTTGGAGGATTGTAAATTAGTGCACTATGTCATATCGGATACATGGGGGGATTGAGAGTGCATTTGGGCAATCTTGGAAGTTTGGTGGCTTATTTTCCCCGGCATCTATCCCAAGTCAAGCTGCAGAATGTTGGCTCTGTGACTGCCGAGCCTCAGCCAGGAGTGGCATAGTCAAAGATAGACTGTGTATAAAGGTGAATCGTGTTGGTAAACATAAAGTCAAAACTGGCACAGTAGAATTCTAAAGGCCTGGCACTATGATGTCAAAAAGGTTATTGTAAAGAGTTTATTTCACGTCATGTCGCGCTGGACTTTATTTTATTTTATGGTTATGTTACATGTTTGAAATTCTGTACATCTTACCTAAGGCTGTATGGAGACAGTTAAAAATGACTAATATGTGCAATTGGTAAAAAGGTTTTTATTTTCATTTATATGACTGCATTTCTTACTTGGGGAGGAGATTTGCGGACAGCGACTTTAACGTTCAACACTGCATTAAATCTGCTTCAATGGCGGGACGGACCTATCTACTCAACGTTTGTAAAATAATCCCCCTCCTCACTTAAAACTCCGCAGAAATCCTGATAGTCACCTTGGTAATCAGTAATCTTGACTTCTGTGCCATCCTCTCTATTTGACCAGGCACACTACTTTGCCACCCGCACCCTACAACCGTCCAATGTCATCTACCACTTTGCAACACTGCCGCCATGCCTGTTGGTGATCCAAGGATCACTGGTCCTTCTCTAAGTTCCTAAGGCTTGTGTTCAAATCCGTTCATGGTCTTGTATCCCCCATATAACTAACACTATCACTTGATATTTTCTGCCATGTGCGCTTCAATCTTTTACTCTTACCAGTCACACTGTCCCCAGACCACCCTGTTCTTTCTCCCATTCCCCATCATCCTCCCTTCTGTCCCCATACCACTGGAATGCTCTCGTTATCCACGTCTAAAACACCACTACTATCCAGTACGTTAAATGTCTGCTCAAGACCATCTCCTTAATAGTGAAGGTGCTCCTTCTGCCCATTCCCACATTACTCACCCACACTGACCACCCGTCACCCTACACCTACCTCCACTGCACAATATACCCTGCTCTTGGCTAGTACCCAAGAAGAATACTGTCTTCAGTGTCTATCTCGCCCCTGGTCTCTGCTCCTTGTATTCCCCATTAGTACCCGGCGGGAGAGTGGCTTGGCCCTCCCAACCAATGTGGAGGCTCAGCGCGGGGGCATTACCATACGGTAATCCCGCCCCTCTGAGCCTCCTCAGTGCTGGAAGCCGACTTCTCCCCCGCCGGGGAACAAGGTAAGTGCCCACCTCCCCTTTGTCACAGATTTCACTCTGCCCCCCACTTACCTTCTCCTTTCTGTTCCTGCACTGGGAACATTAGTGTTCCCGGTGCATCTACTCCCGATCTGCAACACCCCACATGAAAAGGGAGAAGGGACTACGAAGGGATTTGCTTCGCTCATGCCTGTAACTATGGACCCCGGGGCATTACCTGAAGTGATAATGCCCCCCCAGCTTGTGGCTTATTGCTTAATTATCCACTGGTCATTTGATCACTGTTTCAGACTGCCCGATCACTGTATGTATGTGTTCCTGGACAAAACACCCTCAATAAATAAACACAAAATAATACAATATAAGGTGGCATAGTGAATTAGTGGCTGATTATAGAACCCAGAGCCCCCTTTTCAGCACTACATCAAGAATCATGTGATTGTGAGCAAATCATTTTGTCCCTGGGCCTAAATTGTAAATATGTGTAATGTAAGGAACTCATGGTGGCAACAGTAAAGACAGACACAAGTGATCACAGTTCAAGAGTGTTTATTAAACTGTATAAATGGGTGAGGAAAATGCCTAATCTAAACCTAAATCTAAGATGGGAGCAAGCTACGACCATCAAATAATAAAAAGGCAGTCCTAGTGCGCCTTGTCAAATAGAAACGTCCAATACAACAACAAAAAACTATTGCCAATCCTTACCGCTAAATTACAAAATAGTGTGGTATAATTTTCACCAGAAGAGAAAGAAGTGTTCACCAAATGATAAGTCAGGATGGTAGGGCTGGGGTCTCCCTTCCCTACGTTTTTAGCACGGGACAAGCCAGGACCCATGAGCACAGCACACTCCTGAGCCTCGTCAGCACAGGGTTACAGTTCCTTTCACTGATACTAGGACCTTCCGGGGCCAAGTCTCTTGTCTGCAAAAATCTCTTGCCTTAGAAGGCCTGCTTTACACAATAAACAAACAAATGTTCCTTTGGTAATCTTTTGCATTGGACGATTACTCTTCGCCCCTTGGCTCTCCCGCAGTCGGGCTATGACCCTTGCAATGTTAGCCTCCCTCAGTCGGGTTCACTACGGCCTTTCACTCAAAATGCATCACTCAAAAGTCTCAATTGGCCTCATTATGACTCTGGCAGTAGCCGTGCCGGTAAATACTGGCACGGCTGCCGCCGGAGTCATTTTTATTCTGGTGCCTGGGAATGGGAAACTACCGGGGCATTACAGCCCTGGCAGTCCCTCTGGCCAGGAGCATGAAAAAAAGGAAATCCCCATTCCCATCGAGTCCCATTGGACTCGAAGGGAATGGGGTGTGCGGTGCCGGTGCATCCGTCAAGGTTTGCAAGCGGGTGCCGTTCCGCCCGCCAGGTCAGACCTGGTGGGCTGAAAGGCACCCGCTCGCAGAACTCGTAGTTTGCCAGTCCAGAAACAACAGTACCAGCAAGCTTTCCAGTACCGGTGTGTCCGCACCAGCAAACTCGTAATGAGGCCAAATGTATTTTTGAACAACTATTCATTGTGGACACCCTTCAGCCGGGTACACACTTCTCGCCACAATGTTCACCAGTATATCACTGTTTACCCCTAATTTGCAGGCATCCCTCTGTCGGGTTCACATTTGCCAATTTCACAATTCACTCAATTTTCTTCAATTTGTCAAAGACGTACGAGTGTACGATGGGTTTTGCTTGGCCCTTGTAGGACCACTTTGACACTTCACGTCGGCCTCTCCTAAGGCCTCTTGGTTCTCGTAGTTTAAAAAAAAACACAACCCAAAAAGGCTCCAGTTAGAGTACTTCGAATGAGTGCCCCCGCACGCCGGACCACTCTGCTTCTGGGCTTTTTACTACGGTTTCTTTAAAGTTCAATTACACAAGCTCTTTGTTCAACAACATTGGCGCCTGCAACCTTGGGCCCAGCACAGTTCGGTTTACTATCAGTCTTCTACGACTCACCGGCTGTGCTGAACTGTTGGTGCTTCTTGTCTTGGGAGTCAAGGACGGCACTAAGGCGGCAAGTGCTTCTCCCCGCTTTGGCTAACACTGCGGGAGGGATCTGTGTGCCATTGACACCTGTCACACCACACGCCACTTGGACTTTCCGGTTTTATGATTTCCCTTTCTGAGGCTTTGCGGGTCTGAGTTGAAAAGGGCAAGGGGCATTCCCTCTTCGTCGTCCCTCCAGGTCTCACGGCCTTCCTACTATGTTTAAACTGCCGGTCTGGGATTGCTATTTCCTCATTCGTTCGCCCTTGCTCAAAGTGTGCCTTCGTGCTCTGCCTTTTATCCATGTGGCGAAAGGAAAGGGCTGTTAGGTGTGCATAGGTATTGTTAATTGGCTCACTCTGTCTGACCCTTGTGTTAGGACATGTCAGGTAAATGGCTCTGGTGTTAGTCTGTTGTCTTTCACAGTGTTAGAAAGTGTTGTCTTGGAAAAGGGGGGTTGAGCTTCTAAATTATCTATGGGGTAGGATGTGGAAAAGGTGCTGTAAGAAAGGGGGTACCGCATCTCACCCATCAGTGTCTCACTCCCACTTCTCGAAGACTCCCCATCCATGTGATCACTGCCACTGGTCCACCCCCAGAACCTGGATCCAATAGCGATGGCCATGTCCTGGCCACCTGGATGACAGATCTCCGGGGACTAGCAGGTGAGACACCTTCAGGCTTCTCACAGAATTGTAAAAACGCAAAATCTGTTATACAGTATACTGCAGTTTAGTAGATGTGCTCAAACCCCACCTACCATGCCCAGTGTCAATAACTCGGTCTCAGAAGGACCCCATACACAATACCAGTCTATGTACATCATCCTTGATCGAGTGCTTCCCCTACAATAAATGTACGACCGCTCAGAAGGTTAAGCTCTTGCCTCAGTGGCATCTTGGACTGGGCCAACCCACTGCTTGCTCCTTTCATGGTTCATTAATTGAGTGCCATGAAAAGTTGGTTGAATATAACACCTATTGTTACAGTGCCAGAAGTAGGAGAAATCCTGCATGAAGCTCTATACTATATACCTTTTTTTGCCTGCTCCTGGGAACTAAGCCCTCGTGAATGAAACACCTAAATAAATGTCCTTTAGTTGTGCTTTGTGCGCCTATGCATGTGTTGATCATTTCAGAACATTGTGTACGGTGCTGTATATAACTATCCATCCATCTTGAGATAGAATAACACCATGTGAATACATGCCAGACCACAAGCAGCAGAATCAATAAGCGAAGGCAAACAAAGTGTTCTCAGTATCAGAGGTCTGGTGGCTTGGAAGGGAAATTCTCTCCTCTATTCACCTTTTCATATTGGGTCTGTCTTTAGATCAGCATTTACACATTCTCTGTTTCTACCTTATTCTATTCCTCAACATATAATCCCTGCTCTGAGAAGGGCGGCAGAACTAGAAAAAACAGATTGCTTATTTAGTTTCTATTATTTCAGACCAGCTAATAACCTCCATTTTAGATTCTCCTTGCGTGAAATGGGGAAGTGGGAAGCAATGTCCCAGCCACCCCTACCAGCGCAGCCTTCAATCAACTACTCTTTATGGGAAATCCTCATATTCCCCCCTACTGAATACCTCAAGCACATACTGTTAATTTAGCAATATAACCCGAGCAGGGGGGCATTAATGGTCAGGTAATGCCCCGGGGCTACAGATACAAGCCCTGGGGCATTTCCCGACCGGTAATGCTCCCCTCCAAGGGTTATATTGCCATTAGTACCCTGGCACATTTTACTAGTGTCTTTTTCTCGAGTCGAGAAACAACGTGTTAACTGTTTCACAACACGAGATAAAACGACAAAAAAAGATGGCCACCATGGATCAGGGAGAAGGGAACTACACCTAGTCCCTTCTCTCTTTGTATGGTGGCCGTTCTCGAGTCAGAGACACGGCAGGCACACTACTGTTTCCGGCGCTGGAGAGGGACACGGAAGCGCAAGGTAAGTGGTGTGGGTTTGGGTCTGAAGAAAAGGGGGTTTGGGAAGGGAATGTGGGGGAGAGTGCACTTAACGGATTCCCGGGGAGGAAAGATGGCAGCCTCCTGCTCTGAGGAGGCTCGGAGCAGGGTCTGTACCGTGTGGTATAGACCCTGTTCTGAGCCTCCTTATGGGCTGGGAGGCCGCCACCCCCCTCTCGCCGGATACTAATAGCTTATAATGGAAGAAGACTCTCTACTGCGCCGGTTACCAACATAGTGGTCGTCCAGCATTGAGGCTTGGCTGCAGGTTGCCGAATTCTCCTCCCACTGCGCTATCCAGACCAGAGACTGAGGAGAGGATGAGGAAGGGGGAAGCAGGAGGGCAAATAGGAACAGCTGCAGACAAATGAAACATAATTGTATTTGTATTTGGGTTTATATGGCGCAAACCTAACTAGGAAGCAACAGAGGGCTGTACAAGTAATTTGTGGTTAACAGAGCTGATCTTCTAGAGAGGCTCTCAGGGGTCCCATGCATTCTGTGTTATACCCCTGCTTGATTGCCCCTGAAAATCTTTATATACAAATCCTAATTAAATAATTTGTGTTTTTATCCTTAGGGTGTATAGGGTGCATATATATGCATTTTAAATTGGAGTGCACCACTCCCCAAGGAGGAAGGACCCTCGTG
The DNA here is from genome assembly GCF_040938575.1 of Ambystoma mexicanum. Lineage (NCBI taxonomy): Eukaryota > Metazoa > Chordata > Amphibia > Caudata > Ambystomatidae > Ambystoma > Ambystoma mexicanum. The sequence goes on from NC_090937.1 coordinate 1,603,060,921, forward strand.
CAAAACCTTTTTCATCCCAACATTTTCTTGGCGAGGGACAGCCACTGAAAAGGTTCACACTCAAGAACTAAGCCTTTAATCATAGTGAGTGCTTGTTCAATATCTTCTTACCACTACAGTCACCCACTTGACCTTCCCACCGTTCACCACTACCATGTTTTCATTTTTCCGTAAATTTTTTCAGGTGAGATTTGTGAAAACATCCTCTGTAATAAAAGGCCAGATGTATGTTTTTCTGATGCCGTCATGCGCAGTAGAGGCTGTCTGAATGCACAGAAGGCACCGCTAGAGGGAGCTGTTTCCTTAGGAAATAAAGTGGTACAATTTGTATTGCCTTGCCTGTTGTCACCACTAGAGGGAGCTGTAGGCTTAGGATATATTGTGGTCCTACTGTGTTAATGAAAACCTGCACTTTGTCCCGTGTACACTGGTTCATAATAACTATTTTGGTATTTCACAGTGAGGCCTGTAGTTCTCATATTGGCCCTCTTCACAGACTGCTTCACTGTTCATAAAATACATGTTTTACACTTTTTAATCAACCAGTACAATTTATTGTTGACACGGTTCATGACAAACATACCGCAAGGAAATGGTGTGCACCATGTGTGACAGAATACTGTCGCGAGAGTCTGTTTTCCATGACAACAGTAAGGAACGCGACACGCTGTACTGAGGCTGGAAGAAAAGCAGCAGCAACAAGGAACAACAAGGGGCTGAACTTGTGAAAATTGGCAGCTGTCTTACAGGAAGCAGGTGACCAACAACCCTTTGCCAGGGAACCCTTGCCAGATTTTGATAATTCCAAGGAAATATGAGAGTAGGAAGTGGAAGAGAGACACCAGTCTGTGTCGTCTAGCAGAACCACCAGAGAGAGTTCTGATGCATGAACCCAGACGAGAGACCAGAACAATAGTAGAGCGGATAAGGCGATGCCCCAAACTAGCTAAAGTGTGATGGCGGGGGATGGATGCCGGAAGCCAAAGGAAGAAAGGAAGACGATGAGGCAAAGATCTTTGTATAAAGGAGAAAGGCCTGGGCCTTCTCCGTTGGCAAAACCCGAGAGAGATTGAAGACAGAGTTGCTGCATGCTGAAACCAGGATCGTGTATTTCTAGCACAAATTAAGAAAGAAACATTGCAGAAGAATGCTGCATGCTGAAGGTGGGAGAGTACGCTCTTCAAACATATTAAGAAAGTGTCACTCCAAAGGCAAGCCCCAAGCGCTCCAAGAGTATTATAGTGGTGAGTTGGCACAGCATACAAGTATATTAACATATGTGACGAATCGAGAGAAGGTGTCCCTTCACCACAATGGGGAGCCCCCTCTTATGAGGCTAGGGAGGTGAGCCCGCTCTGCAAAAACCTCCCTAGGGGTCGAGCCACGTACGACCTTCACTGGTAGAATCCGCCTCTGGGGGCAGAAGCTCCTGTTGCTGTGAGAAACTCACTTAAAGATACACCGAAGTGGCATACTTGGGAATATCATACCTACAAAACAATATACAATACCAAGAGTTGCATGCAGAGAGAACTAACATATGTTATTGTCAACAAGAAAGAGAGCATATCACTTTAAATGAGTATCCCCATTTAACTGGAACGAGGAGTCGGAACGGAGAGTGACGCCGCAACAAGCGGAGGAAGAGAGACATGAACGTCAGCCAGGGAAGCCCCACGGCGATGTAACACCTAAGAGGGGAAGAGACTCTACAACCCATGGAGACTCCAAGTTTGGAAAGTGCTCTGGAGTCGAAAGCAGAAGACTGGACATCCAGCGTTCTTTGAGATGGAGAGAGCGAGAAGCTGATGCTGGTGGAATGACGATGAGAACTTCATGGTGGACCTGTGGTCTACAAAACAGCACTTCAACCACTAGGCCGTAAAACCCACATGCCATCCGGATACCCTCAGGAGTGCCGGTGCATTCAGAAGGTAGGTACGGAACGCAGGACACTGGATTAACCAGAGGAGTCGACAAAGCAAGGAGCACAATCAACCCTGAGTGAACAAAGGCTCCAGAGAAGTTGTCCCAGAGAAATCAAGGTAACTAGGAGAACGAGCGACTCAGGAGGCCACTGGGGAATTGTTATGGGACGGCTCATACTCAATCCAGTCGAATTGATGAGGACAGAGCATGGAAAATCAGAAACATGGAATGATGATAATGAGAGGAACCCAGATACTTTAAAGAATGAGAGACAAACTAAGACTGAGAGACAAAGGCCTGGGGAGAAAGGCAGAGTGCCATGTATGTCAAAAGACAGAGACTATAAACTAGCAACAGAATTCTATAAGGAGAAAGAATACTAAGAATTAAGAATAAGAGACGTAAACCCCAAAAGGGAGAAGTGTAGAGTGTGGATATAACTACCCTGAGAAAAGGCAAATGTACCCTTTTTAAGGGAAAAGGAAGGAGGGGAACCAAGTTATTCAACACACATTAATACGGATCAAAATATTTGTTCAAGGTCAAAGAAACCACATTTTGAGAAGGAAGACAAGTCTTCTAAAATCTTGAACGAATTACACAAACTGCTTAAAAAAATCACATATGAAGAAGAACCAGAAAGAAGACAAATTTGCAAGAAGCAAAGCTGGGACAAGGGAGTCATTCTCCTGTCTTTAGTTGTTAGTTAGGGTTAGCTTTGGACTGTGGATTTACAGATGGCTGACGAGAATCTTGGTTAGTTTGATAGGTAGGGCACACCCCATAGCTGCAGGGAAAGTTAGGCCTTCCACTTATTCTTTAATAAACCTGTCTTTGGAATGTCCTCAGTGTGTTTACATCCTTCTTCTGACCCGCCACACATAACCTAATTAAAGAGGCTAATTGCATGCTGGAGGATGGAGTTAGGAAACGATTGAATGTTGGAAAGTAAAGTCAGTTTTTCTTAAACACCCCGACAAAGTGAAGCTAAAGGAAGCATTCCATGTGGGTTTGTAGAGTCCGATCTTCTTAAAAATCCTGAGAGTGTGAGGCTAAAGGAAACCATTACATGTTGGAACATGGAGACAGGTCTTCTTAAGCAGTTGAGAAAGTGAAGCTAAAGGAAACCATTGCATGTTGGTGCATAGAGACAGGACAGGTCTTCTTAAACACCCTGAGAAGGTTATACTAAAGGAAACTATTGCATATTGTAAAGTAGCATCAAGTTTGCTTAAACATCCTGAGAAAGTTAAACTAATGGGGACCATTGCATATTGTAAAGTAGCGTCAGGTTTGCTTAAACTTCCTGAGAAAGTGAAGCTAAAGAAACCATTGCATATTGTAAAGTAGCATCAGGGTTGTTTAAACACCATGAGAAAGTTAAACTAATAAACCAGAGTTACAAAAAACCATTGCATATTGTAAAGTAGCGCCAGGGTTGTTTAAGCATCCTGAGAAAGTTAAACTAATGGAAACCATTGCATATTGTAAAGTAGCGTCAGGTTTGCTTAAACTTCCTGAGAAAGTGAAGCTAAAGAGACCATTGTATGTTGGAGCATAGAGTGAGATCTTCTTAAACATCCTAAGAAAGTGAGGCTAAAAGAAACCATTGAACGCTAGAACTGGGAATCAGAATTGCTAAAGCAGATTGAGGAGGTCAAACCAAAGGAACCTAGTGATATCACAGAATATCTGTCAATCATCGAAACACTTGTCAAACATAAAGTTTAGTTTAATGCGATACCTTTACAATCCCTTTTTCTTCATGCTTAAACGGCTTCTGGTGCATTGACCAGATGCACAAGCATTGTGGATTACCTACTTCTGATAAAGTCCACAATGATGCTTCATGCCTCAAAAACGTCCTTTGTCATTTGCATCCACATCTCTTTGCTGTAGTGCTCAGCCTGGGTCTACTGTGGCCAGTCTGTGCTTCGGGTGGGATAGGGAGAAAAGAGACACAGTGCAGAAACCGTGCACTGGTGCAATTGCAATTTTGTTTAGTAATTACTGGGGCAAAGCATGCCCTATTTATTTATTTATTTATTTAGCTCTTAAACCTATGGGTGTCAAAGCGCTGAAGTACATATTCTTTAAATGCATTTTTGTACCAGGTCAGAGTTTGACCAAGTGCTAATAACGTCAGTAGTGTATGGGGCCCCCCTTTCACGCACATCAACATTTGGACAGGTGGGAACCCCCCCCCCTGCTTTTGGTCTTAATCCCGCCTTCCTTTTGATAGGGTTTTGATATAAAGTGAATATAAATGTTATATAAAAATGATATAAAGAATGATATCGATTTGATATAAAACTTTATATTTTATATGATATGATATGGCATTTATAACGCGCCTATACATAAGTGTTTCGAGACGAGGCAAGGGAGGGGGGACAAAGGGAAGACAGACAACGATCTTACTAGGCCAGGTGTCATTCAGATCGCGCAAGTGCATGGGAAGGGGGAAAGGAAAGTGAATATAAAACAGCAATCAAAATGTTTTGATAGGATGTTGAGATGATTTGATAGAAATTGCATATACATTTTATACAAACATTTGTATAAACATTGGAGCAGGGGGTAGTGGTGGTGGTGCCTGGACGACTATGGAATGCAAAGTGAGTTCTGAAGACAAGAACTGTGAACTTAGGGTTTTGCAGAGTGAAACAGCGATGGCGTTGGAGAGGGGCTTGGCCTTTAATGTTATAGGAAACGTATATACATTTTATATATAGTATAGATGATGTCATGATTTTATAATTTAATGGCACAGCCTACAGAGTTAGCTTCAATGGCCAGTAACATTAAACCTGGATATAGCTTTGATATAGAGTGCAAATAGAGCCTGTGACAGCAGTCCTATGTGAATTTGCTTTTATAGGCAAAGTGTGGTTTTATAGTGCTAATACAAAAGATGAAGAGTCAAACCTTTTTATAAAACTATTGGCTATTTTCAATGCTTGCTTCACTCTAAATGAAGACCATGTAATAAGCCTGAAACTTTGACATAAAAACTGTTGGCTTTGGACAATGCGTGAATACTTTTTTAAATGAATAGTGAACATTTAACATTAAACTATTAACTTTTTGGCATTTCGTGTTTTCTTTTAAATGAAGAGTGAAACATTTACATATAGAGTATTGGGTTTTGATAATGCTTGCCCCAGCAGGAATGCCTCACCATTTTAACACTGCTAGGCATTTCAATGTGCTTTTTTTACGCAAAGTGTCTTTATCAAAGTTACACAAAAGTCCAAAATATTGCTATGGCAAAATATAAATGATAGTGTGCAAAGTGTTATGTTATACGTTACATTATGCTGATATATACCACACACTGCTACCACCCAAGGGCAGTCTCCAGGCACTCATGCCGCTCTGCAAGAAAGGGGACAGGGTTGATTAGTGAGGGAAGAGTGATAGGATATCTCCAGAACCAGGAGAATCTGGTGTCTGTGTGTGTTGGCTTGCAGATGGGTGATTGCGTGCACTGGCTTATTATATCCATACAGGTAAGGTCTTTTGTGACATTTTGTTATGTAGGAGTGTTTCTGTGTGACTTTATTTGTAGATTGGATGATATTTTAGGTTGTGTGCACCGGCCTGTTGTATCCGTATGGGTATGGTCCAATGCCTATGTTGTTTCTATGTGAATGTTATGTTGGAGTGTGTCTGTGTGTTTTATGTGTATACTGGATGGTATTTCAGGTTGTGCGTGCTGGCTTGTTGTATCCATATGGGTAAGGTCCAGTGTCCAGGTTTGTTGCTGTAAGCTTGTGTTACTAGTGTTGGGTGTCTGTTAGTGTATAGGTTGGCTATCCCAGTGGGTGTGTATAGTGTTTGGAGGTGTGATTAGTACATTGTCTACTCTCTAAGTTCTTCTATGAGAACTTCTATGTGGCTAATCTACACAATTGTATCTAAATGTGCTGCATTGCTAAACTTCACAATATATGTAAGTGTGACGCATGGCCAATTTTCACAATCTATCTAAATGTGCCATGTGGCCCAACGGATCTCAAAACACCACAGCCAGTAAAAATGAAAAAGTGCCATCCGCCAACGCTGGAGGTTGACAGAGGGGGTTCACAAACGTGGTGAGCCAAAGTCCACAACTCCTGCTGATAAGTCTCAAGACCTTGTCCCTACATTTTAGCAGCTGCAGGACTAGAACCATCACTGCACAAAGGTTTTAGAGGCCACATGGTAAGCAGATAATCCCCAAAATCCAATCGATGATAAATACAGGAAACATTATACAGGATATTGGAAGGGCGATTGGAACATAAATAAATAAACAAAGCTCCTGAAAGCATTGTGACACTGTGCAAAATATTTCTATGATGGTGCAGCCAAAGGCCTTTGCAAAGACGCACCAGGAGGTGTCACACACAATTGCCTGATTACGTGATCACCGAGATTCGAGCTATTGTTTGAGACAAAGATATCAAACACTTCAGTTGAATAAAGAATCAGGCAAGAAATTGGATCCTTAGAAGCAGCTGATACTATTTATTAAATAGTAAAGATCAGTCGTAAAATGGTGGATACATTCTATAATTTAGCTGAAGAGAAAAATTGTGATGCTGTCATGCATGCTGGACGCTACGCTCGTAGGACAGCGAGACCGTTCTACTCCAAATGGAGGCTATTCGATACGTTACCGGGAAAACGACGTTTACACTTTTCACGTCGCTAACTTCACGTGACTTTTGCTTCGTCACGTGAACTACGGTATTACGTATTTAAGCAGCGTAGAAACTTCACTCGCTGCTTCTGATCGTCTCTATTGGCGTTGTGTAGCTGAACCTCTGATCTACATCCTGGCATAATCCTACAGCTACTTTTGGGCCTTCGATAGCGTGTGTTCCGCCACACGCTGATTCCTGGAACTATCCCTTCGCGTGATAATGCACACGCGTTCTCTGTCTTCAATTGCGGCTGGCCAAGGCTGCGTGAACCCGGCCCGCGTGTAAAATCCACACGCGCTCTTTGTCTTCACACGCGGCTGGCCCAGGCTGCGCGAATCCTGCTCGCGTGTAAAATCCACACGCGCTCTTTTGTCCTCAAGTGCGGCTGGCCACGGCTGCGTGAATCCTGCCCGCGTGTAGAATCCACACGCGCTCTTCGTCTTCAAGTGCGGCTGGCCAAGGCTGCGCGAATCCTGCCCGCGTGTAAATCCACACGCGTACGTTGTCTTCACACGCGGCTGGCCAAGGCTGTGTGAATCCTGCCCGCGTGTAGAATCCACACGCGCTCTTCGTCTTCAAGTGCGGCTGGCCAAGGCTGCGCGAATCCTGCCCGCGTGTAGAATCCACACGCGCTCTTCGTCTTCAAGTGCGGCTGGCCAAGGCTGCGCGAATCCTGCCCGCGTGTAAATCCACACGCGCACGTTGTCTTCACACGCGGCTGGCCCAGGCTGCGCGAATCCTGCCCGCGTGTAAATCCACACGCGCACGTTGTCTTCACACGCGGCTGGCCCAGGCTGCGCGAATCCTGCCCGCGTGTAAATCCACACGCTCACGTTGTCTTCAAACGCTATTTTCTTCTAACTCCTGCATCTGTGGAATTAACAGAAGGATTGATCCCTAAAGTGGGAAGGAAGCCTTTCAAGGATCATTGGAAGTGACTTTGAACTGAACTTTGGACGCTATCCTGTGGTGAATTCAACCCGTATCTGGCGTGAGCCTCATTCCGTTCGGGATAAGTCTCCCTTACTAATTTTCCCTTCCCTGTCGTTTTGTTCTTCATTTCAAATCCATCAAGAGACTTCTGGATTGTTCTACCCAGAGATACAGGTCAGTGTGATCATTCCTGTCATTATCTAATTCATCATACTCAGATTGGAGCAGTTATTCATGATACTTTAATTTGTCCTAGGCTGGATTACTATACCTTACCCACGCCCTTTCCAGTGATCCATCGCTCTGCCTGTTTTATCAGCCAGAGGGTTGTATCATTTGGAAGGTCTTTGTTGACTTCACGACTATCAAGTCGGGTGAACAGGGATCCGGAAGACCCTACCTCCTGTATCCTTTTGAGTATTGTATCCTTTTCAGTTGATACTTTGGTACATTTCTGACAGATGCAATGAGTTTCCTTTCATAACAAGGAATTTGTTCATGTTCATCGCTTGGGGCACAAAGTTTTGTGATGAGAATACATTATCTAGTAACAGCAGAATAAGGAATAATGAACAGAAGTAGACACCTTGGAACAACGGCCTTATCAGACAACACCCAAACGAGAGTTTGCAGGATGCGGGATCTAATACCAATCAGACTTTTCAGCAATCTGCTTTGACTTCCAACTCAACAAAAGGTCAGTCTGATGACATTTATTTCCAAGTAAAATGCAATCATCAGAGTTACACAGAAATCTGTTGATCCGGACAATGTGCACTTGCCTTTTTAAATGAATAGTGAAACTTTTACATAAAAATATTGGCTTTGTCAATGCTTGTTTCTTAATAATGTGCAACAGTATTTTAACATGAGATGCTGAACCAACTTGATACATCGTCAACACTTACCATTAAACATTGGCTTTATCATACCTATTCAAAAACACTGACTACTGGTTTTGTCAATGCGTGGTTTCTTTCTAAATGAAGACACTGCAAAGCCTCTTAGAATGAATGCTGTTTAAAAAGGGTGCAAGGGAAATGCCTTGTGGGCCAGAACAAAATATAACAGAGCTCATCAGTTGTGAAACAGGGCTGCGGTTAGGGAGGGGTTTTTAATTGGTCAAACTCAAGACTTTTGCATTTCCGCTGAGCATAGCAGAAAACACAGATGACGGTTCTGTTAAGGACTGGCAAGCAGGGGGAGCATATGGGGAGGGGGTCTGCAATACACAATATTGTTATCTACGGCTGGCCAGAGGGGGCTAGGTAATTTTAGGTTTGTTACAAAGGTCAATTTTAATGCAAAGTAAGAACAATATAATGAGTTCAGGATACCTGAATGTGTTGATAAGAAAACTGTTCAGGGAGGATTTGTCTTTTTACCTTTAAAAGGGGGCTTCTGCCTGCACAGGGATATCTCTTTGCCTGGACTTGGGAATTCTGGCAGAGCTCAGATCCTGTGTTTTCACTGCTGCATGACTAATTGACTGGAACATCTGTTTGTAATGCCACAAGGAAACCTTGTAATCTGGATTTAATTGGATTTGATCGTGGCTTGGGACACTGCGACAGAGGAGACCACTGCAAGGCTTTTTGAATGAAAACAGACCTGGTCTTTTATTCATATAAGCATTCAGAAAAAAGGTGAGTTGTACTTACTTTCAAATTAAACAACTGTGTGTATTTTAATGACAAGTTTAAAAAATGTACAGTCAATATGGGCTTTCACTGTTGAAGGATTGACTAAGCTTTTGTTTAAAAGGTGTTTGTAGACTCATGTGGTACTGTATTTCACCGACATTGCACACTTTTTATTTTTTGAAGCAGGCTAGTTACATATATTTTAGTGTTTAAAAGGCACTCACAGGTGCTAGCCTTTGTTCTGTGGATTTACATGTTGGCTAGGATAATGTGTAGAGGTTTAAGTGTTTATGGGGTGTCACACAATCAAACAGCACTTAAATATTAAAGCTTGGGAAGTATGAGGTCAAAATTATAGAGGGGTAAAATTCCTACCTAAAACCCTTGTATAATTATTTAAGCTTATACTGCTCTAAGTATACAAAATGGCCGGATGGATTTATTTAAGTAATGCTGCAAATGTAGGCCTTTCAAGTTATAAACCTACACCCAGCAGAGATGACATTTTAGAAAAAAATGTAATCTTCAGCGTCCAGCGCGGCTCGCATGTCTTTAAACACTGTGCAAGTTGAATATGTGTTTTATAGATTACACACTAATAAATCTTAATATTTATTTATGGGTCTTGATAGTGCAGCACTAAATGGCCTGTAATACAGCACCATTTTTCCAAACTTTGCAGATTCACTGTTTGCTCTTGTTACAAAGGGTCAGGCTATAATGAGGCAACAAAGTTAGTAATGTCATATAGCAACAATTAACATTTAGGAATGACAAGTGCTGATAAACTTTATAAAATATTTTAAGCATGTGAAATATTCGGCACAGTTGGATCATGACCCGATTTGACGATGTGTGCAATGTAAAATTAATATTTAAGTATTTAAGTTTTTTGTCAGAGATCACACATATTGCGGAAATGGTGTCAATGAGATTTATTTGCATTAAGCGCTGGAGTAGATGTCATTTTGTTAAGGGGCCAACTGTTGTGGGTGTTAAATGTATATGGATATTTGAATTTTTAAAGAGGGTCTTTTAAGTTTTTACGACTGTTTACGACTGTGTTAGTTCATGTTCTAGATTGTTACAAGTAGGCCTTACAATTTATTTTACTTTTTTGTGCAATGTGGCTCAAAGTGAAACAAAATTAGTTCATTCTCTGTGTGTAAGGGACATGCAGATTGTTGGGGGCAAGTACAGCGGTGTTATGCTGGACTTGATATGTTATGTAAGATGTCTTATGTATTGATGGGAATTGTCATTGAGTAAAGGATGACCTATTCAGATTTTATATTCTTTTTTTTGTATTTCTTTAGAGACAGCGTAATTAAGAAGAGCCAGATGATGCATAAGACAGACCCCAAAGAAATCACCTGTGCCGGACCAACAGGTGTTATCCGTTGGATATATGGAGATTTGTGCATCCAATTCAACAAAATGTGGATGTTTTACGGGCCCAAGAATGGGGTTGCATTTTTTCGCCGGATCGGCAATGGGCCTGACTGGATTACAGTTCCAGCAAAAGTCGATGGATTGGGGGCTCCAACATAATGAACTTTTGCAGATGAGGCAATGGGCTGGATTGCAGCACCAGTAAGGGCAGATGGACTGTCTGGTGACCACAACGCAGAAGGGTTGTTTTTTTTTGATGCATTAACGGGCATCAGCAACAGGTTCCTTGGGAATGTTTTGGCTTATGATTGCAGGTCCAAGGAACCGCAACAGATTTTGCTGTTATGTTGTTAGTAGGGGGGTATACATCTGAGGCAGCACCCCATACCAATGCTTTTAATTATGGCCCGCTATAGATAGTGATATTTAACCCTCAGCCAGTGCTACAGGCTGTGAGGGTCATCGCAACAGTTTTTAAGTGTAATGCATGGTTCTGTGATGTTGGCGACAGGGCTGCCATATGCCAGATTATTTATCGTAACGCTCAAAGGCGTGGTGTGTGTTATACACACGGTGTGTGTGTGGTTTTCTATACAGCCTTTTCAAAACATGTGCGCATTGAGCTCCAGATTGTGCAAACTGCGAGCCATCACTCTGCGAGACAATAAGCTCACAGTGCCTGTCTTCAGAGATCACTTCACCCTCCGTAGTCATCCAGGCAGCACCACTACCCGCTGCTCCAATGTCTACACACAGTTCTGTATAAAATGTATATTCACTTTCTATAAAATCATCTCAACATCCTATCAAAATATTTTGATAACCTTTTTATACCAACTTTATATAAAATATACATTTTATATCAAGTCGATATCATTTTTGATATCATTTTTATATGAAATGTATATTGACTTTACATCAAAACCCTATCAAAATGAAGGCTGAACTAAGACTAGAAGCAGGGGGCGTTCCCACCTGTCAAAATGTTTATGCGTGCGAAAGGGGGCCCATACACTACATGGGTGCCTGGGCTCTGTTATAGAGCCAGTCGTTGTCCTAACCTTCATGATGTCATCTACCCATAATATTGGGAGGTCAAGGGTCCATTATCCTCTCGTATTCATCAACATTCACGCATGCTCTACACATAATACCCATGGAAAGCATATGCAGCCCTAATCAGCTTTGCATCTGCCAGGTGCCACACATCCTACTCGGAGAACTCCTCTAGATGAGGACTATTATGCTTAAAGATTGATGTCCAGTATGTTTTTAAACATAAATGTTTGCAGAGTACTCCCAGATTCCCACAATGCAAGGCATTAGCTAGTTTTGTAATCGGTATCACTACATATTATCCCACCAAAAATAAAGCCATATATATGGTCGTCTGGAATGGCCATAGGCGATATTTTTTGGGGGGATAATATTCGGGGTTTTTAGGAGCAATGGTTGCAGGGATGTCCCCCGCAGGTACCATGCCATAATATTGCTGCAAAAATTTGGTGATATTTTTGTATGGCAATATTTTTGCGGGGATATTAACACATGGAACCTTGTAATCTACATAGCAAGTATAGCTTATGCCCCCATCATTAAGACGGGGTAAACAAGACTTCTTTTCAGTACCTTAATCCTAAGGAGAGGCCAAGCTTCCGGTGGTAGGGAGTTCTCAGAAGCATTTAATAGTAAGTGGGAGCCAGGAGCCCGCCCAAAAAGTTCAAGTATTACTCAAGCTGCCAGGCCCAAGGGATGGCACTGAACCTCGGCCCATGCCGTGACTTCTCCATTGCCCAAGGTAAGGCAGAAAGTCGTCCAGGTCAAAGCTCCCTTTGTCTTTAGAGCAATGTGATGTTCAGGAGACAAGCTATTGTAATGTGAATACGACTGACATGTTAGGCAAGATACTTTGCATGCTAGCTAGATTATAGGGTAATGATTCAGCATTCAGATCAAGGATTGTGCCATAGTATATGCAGCAATGGTTACGCCAATATAGCCACAAAAAGGCCAGCATGCTTGTTTTATCTCTAAAAGGCTGACCGGTGCAACCAACAAAGCATATCAGCCTCAATTCAGTGTCAAACATGGGAAGTAAACAAGGTAATTGTCTCATGTCTTCCGCTCTGTTCTTTGCAAAAGCGCATGCACATTTAACAGGTTGGTGGCAGTGTGCAGCTGTTTGGAGGAGTCTCTTACTTAATATATGAGCCTGCAGCGCTTTGGTCCTCATTATAGTTTACGAGGTAACGGTAAAACAGGCAGCATTTCCAAATACCACCTGCTATACTGCTACAACTGATTATGAAGTGCAGGGCACTTAGCACATAAGTATTCGGAATAATAGCACATGTGGTAAGTACCACCTGATTATGCAACTGATTACCGTAAAATATACCTCCAATATTTACCGCAATAAGTGTGAAAACTCTTCCGAATTCTTTTTTTCTTTTTTTTTTTTTTTAGTAGTGAAGGGAAGCATCTTCACTGAAGATAAAAAATATCCAACTTGGGGTAATCCAAAGTGGGCGAACGCCTTGCCCAGCAATGCCACTTTGCACATTTACTGTTTTCTTAGATTAAATAGTAGCGTTAACTGCTACTGTATGGAAACCATTTCTGTCCTTAAAAGGAGGGGGGACATTATTTTTTAAAACAATTGAAAAAGAATGCATGCCGATTTCCAGAAATACTGTAGGTGTAATGTCAGGAAAAGTGCACCCGTTTCTCATAATTAGGTGCACTTCTAGAAATACAGCATGCGGTAATGCAATTACCGCAGGCGGTATCGTGCGTTAGAAATTCACCACGGTCGTAATGAAGGCCATGCGCTTCATGATGTTAAAGACTTGAGCCCTTAGAAGCGAATCGCTCTTTTTATGCATCTTTTATGTTATGTTCTCGGGCATTCTATAGCAGGAGCTGCTGGCATTTCCATGGCTTCTTGCCACTTTTGGGGCCTGCACTTTTGGTACTTAATCCTTGTGGAAGTAGATTGGGTGCACCCTGAGCTAGGCACGTACATAGCATATCAGGGCGATACCTAGGGTTTCTAGGGGGGACTGAGGGGCTATAGCCCTGGTCTTTTGGTTGTAGTCCCGGCTAGAAGCTCAGGGGCTACACCCAAAGGCTAGCTATCCCCGAGTCACGACAGTCCTGACATTAGCCTAGCCCCGGATCTTTTCCAGACCTAGCAACACCCCCTGCATGGTAGGTTTCAGCATTGTGCTCCTGTGGATTGCTCTGTGGGATTGTGTTTGGTTTATGTTATGTTATGTTACTTTGCATTTATATAGCGCCTTATGTACCATTGGTGTGGTCTGAATGCGCTGGTAGGTTGAACGCCCTTGGGAACCGAAGTTCAAGTCAGTAGAGAGAGTAGAGAGAGTCAAAGGTGCGTGTGAGCACCGGATATGTGTGCAGCTGGTGTAGCATTCGTGAAATAGCTGCTTCTTAGCGGTAGGTGTGGTGGTTGAGAGGTCAATAGTATGTGTTCGTTCTGGCAGGATTTATCCAGACCAATTGTGGCTGCGTTGTGCCTGAGGAGAACGCCTGGCTGGGGGGGGGGTGTAACCAGCAGTGTTTAGTTAGAGTGATGGGGAGTTTGAGGCAGAGGTTGGTATGAGAACAGCTCTCATGTGTAGAAAAACACAACTAAACCCCCAAAAATGTTGATATGTATGATAGAGTGAGACATTATGAATCGAAGTTAAAAGGCGCACACACCAGGAGAATCGAAGCAAGTTTAAGGCAATGACAGAGGGAACTCTAAGAGACCAGAAGGTGATAGAGTTCCAGATGACCGACATGTTCTGAAAGATACGAAATACTCAAAGAGAGACTTTTTGGCACTATATATATTTTTTTTTAATTAGCATTTTTAAAGCGCTCACACAGCCTGAGGCGCTGTTACAGAATTTTTTGTTGTTGCCTTAGTTCCATATTTATAATGCGCTTTCTAAGCACAGACCCGGGGATCGAACTTGTGTTGCTTTGTGTCATCTTGCTTCCTATCCTCCCGGGACACTAGACACTACACTGTCAGTAGTCTAATCAGGGTAAAGGCAATAAGACGTTGGGTAGAATAGACACCAAAAGGAGAAGATGAGAGAATGTGAAAAGTGGCGAAACATGAAATTAGGCCAGGGCTCTTCCCTGTAGAACCTGGAACCGAACTGCTGGGCTGACCGCCACCTGTAAGGGTGAGGGAGAACCTGGTATTCGGTAGCTGGGCAGGCAGTGGTAGGGCTGGCAGTCTTGGGAATAGCATATTTGGAAGCTCAGAAAGGCCTAGAACCAGACTGAATGGCAGATCTTCTGACCATTATCCCATAACCTTATTTGGTCCGCGCCACCTGGTTCTATTTTTTTTTTTTTTTTAAAAAAGTTTATTGATTTTTCAACACAAACAACAATACAAACCAAACCGTAGTGCAATTAACAATATTACAATAAAGCATTTAATCATTAGTGCGCACTACCTCCCTGATCCCTCCCCCCTCGCGAGCCAGTTTCCATGTCACATTCCGTATCTGCCGCACATGAGCGGGCCTCGTTGTCATCCGACCCTCCCGAAGCCATCCCTGTCCCAAATATGCAAGATATCAAAGTCCTCCATGCCATCAAAGAGGCCAGTTCCTCCTCCCAAGACATACAACTCGCCTCCTGCCACACTGCTGTCTCGGCCTCCGCCCATTTCTGTAGGTCATTCCACCACACCTCAACCCGTGGCTTGCTACATTTTTTCCAGCCCATGGCTATTCTCCGTTTGGCCAGCACATACGCCAAGTCTTTCAGTTTACACACATGTTTCTGCTTCCTAGGTCTGGAAAACCCACCCAGCAGGCATGCCCAGGCGGTGTCTATGGCAAGCGTGACCCCTTTCTCTCCTAGCTTGCGCGCCACCTCCCTCCAGAACCCCTCGATCACTGGGCATGCCCAGAACATATGCGTCATGTCCGCATTTTCTTCGTCGCATTTAGGGCACGCCTGTCTGCCCGCATTCCGGAATTTGGATATCCGCAGTGGGGTCATATACGCTCTGTGCGTGACATATAGCTGTACCTGCTGCAGTCTGGCATTTCGAGATACTTTCCTGTGGTATCTTAGAGCCCGTTCCCACATCCCATCTCCCATCTGGGTCCCCACCTCGCACTCCCATTCCGATCGTAGGCCTGTCAATTCCTTCCCAACCTTCAACATCACCATCTCATACAACCTAGAGATCTCATGTCCCCCTTCCGTCGTGTCGTATATCCCTTCCAGCGTAACCTCCGATTCGTCTGCCAAGGTAAATTCAGGCCATAGTTCCCGAATTTTCCTCCCCAATCTGTGGTATGTTACATATTGGCCTCCATGTAATCCAACCTCCCCGCTAAGTTCCTCAAACGCTCTGATGGCACCCTCCTGCCACACATCACCCAATGTCACCAACCCCACAGATTCCCAATAGGTCCTAATAATCCCCCTCAGCTGTCCGTCTACCCCCGCCAGGGCAACTAGTGGAATCTGCGGAGAACACGGGAGTGGGTCTCCCATCAGT
Source organism: Ambystoma mexicanum (assembly GCF_040938575.1). Classification (NCBI taxonomy): domain Eukaryota; kingdom Metazoa; phylum Chordata; class Amphibia; order Caudata; family Ambystomatidae; genus Ambystoma; species Ambystoma mexicanum. Next base: position 1,603,077,051 of record NC_090937.1, read on the forward strand.
TTGCATGCTCGTCTCCACATCTTCCATCCCAGCCTCACCATCGCCGGGTACTTTCTCGTAACAGTTTCTGGCAACCAAATGACTTCCTTCAGGAAAAATGGGGCACAATCATGCCCGAATAATCTAAGTTCTGGGGTCTCTTCGTCGGAAAGCCATTTGGATACAAACTGTAGTTGGCTCGCTATGTAATAAGCCTCAAAGTTTGGGAGTCTAACTCCCCCTTTTTCATGAGAGTTCTGCAACTTCCAGAGTGCTACCCTGTTTCGAGTGCCATGCCACAGGAACTCTCTGCAAACCCCATTTATTTTAGCAAAAAAACCCTTAGGGATCATATATGGGATGTTACTAAAGTAGTGTAGCAGCCTAGGCAGAACCACCATTTTAATCATTGCTCCACGCCCCATCATCGCCAGGGGCAACTTCTGCCAGAAACTCATGCATGCGCGTATCTTCTCAACAGCCATCTCAGTGTTACACTTATGTTCTTTCTCTACCGTGTGGTAGACATCTATTCCCAGGTAACGAAACGTGTTAACTGCCCAGGGCACCTGTAGCACCGGCAGCCTCTCTATGGGGACACCCGTATAGCAGCCCAATGGGAAAATGTTCGACTTCTGGGGGTTGACCGCTATGCCTGACAACCTCGCATATCTCCCCATCACGTCCAGGATATACTGTAAATTCTCCTCCGGATGACTCAGGTACAATAACAAGTCGTCCGCATACAGGGATATCAGATGCTTTTCCCTCCCAATCTCAATACCCACAATGTCGTACTGCTGCCGCAGGTACAGTGCCAGGGGTTCCAGGGCCAGGATATACAGCATCGGGGACCAAGGACACCCCTGTCTAGTGCCTCTGCTGAGTTGCCATCTCTCGGATATGATTGCCCCCGTCCGGACCCTGGCCAGTGGAGCACTATACAGCAGCTCCGCCCATCTAACGTATCTTGGACCCAGTCCGTATTCTCTCAAGGCCGTCAGCAGCCACCCCCAATTAACCGAATCGAAGGCCTTTACAGCATCCAACGACACTATCGCCATTTCCCCGTCGCTAATGGATCCCATCTCTATCACCCGGTGGAGGCGTCTGTGGTTTTGGGTAATATTCCTCCCCGGGACATACCCTGTTTGGTCCGGGTGTACCAGTTTGCCTATCACCCTCCGCAGTCTGTTTGCCAGGACAGCCGTTAGTATCTTGCTGTCCTGATTCAGCATAGATACTGGCCTGTACGACCCACAACTATGCCTGGGTTTATTGGGCTTAGGGAGCGGTACAATGACCGCCTCTCTGAGCGATTCCGGCAACCTCCCCGTCTCGAACGCCTCATTGAGCATATCAAGCATCGGGGGGAGCACTTCCGCTCCAAAGGTTTTGTAAAATTCGCTGGGCAGGCCGTCCGTCCCTGGGGTCTTACTAGTGGGTAGTTGCCGGACAACCGCCTCCAACTCCTCCAATGTTATCGGGGCATCTAATTCCTCTCTTTCTTCCGTGCTTATCCTGGGCAGCCCAATATCTTGCAGGGTCTCCAGCATATCCTCCCGGTCACCGCCACCCGGATCCCCGTACAATTCCCTATAGTAATTCACAAATTGTTCGTTTATGCCCTCTTGGGTATCTATCTGCTTCCCATCCTCTCTAGTAATCGTCCTAATCGGGGGTCTCGGGGTTTCTTTCTTATATAGCCATGCCAGGAGACGGCCCGTTTTGTCTCCTCCCGCGTGTTGTCTCTCAATATATTTTTTATAGTTTAGGTTACAGAGCCTCCCCCAATGTTCCGTACACTGCTGTTGCAGTTTAAGCACCAGCTCGTTGTCTATGGGCTCGCTCTTCAACGCCCGTTCCAACTGGCTTTCTGCCCTCTGTAAATCAACCAGGACCCCATTCTGCAAGCCTTTCGATTTGGCAATCGCCACCCCTCGCATCACAACCTTAAAAGCCTCCCACAGAGTTCCCGCCGAATCAACGCTGCCAGTATTGGTATCGAAATAACTAGCTATTTCCTCCCGCATATCTTCCCTGAAAACCTGGTCTTTAAGCGCCTCTGCGCGCAGACGCCACGTCGGGATCCGCGCTCTGGGGCGGCCATATTGCCAACCCACCACCAATGGCGAGTGGTCCGATAGGACCCTCGCTTTATATTCCGCCCTGGACACCTCTGTCAAGACATCCGATGTGGCAAAGATATAATCAAGCCTGGTGTGCAACTGCTGCGGGGCCGAGTAGTGTGAGTACTGTCTCACATTGGGGTGCTTAGTCCTCCACACATCCTCGAGCTCGAAGTCTCGCAGCAGCGTCCGCAGCGCCCGGGCTGCCGGGGCGGGCCTAGTCACTTTATCGTCGGATCTATCCATCCCCGGCTCCAACACACAGTTAAAATCCCCTCCCCAGAACACCGCACTCCCAACACACCAGCTCAGGCTGGCACTCATAGTCCGATAGTACTCTGCCGTGCCCTGGTTCGGGGCATACGTGTTCACTACACACATCTCTTTATTCTCGATTGCCCCTCTTACCATAGCCAGGCGCCCCTCAGTATCCAAGATTTCCTGCCTCAGTTGAAACGGGACATGTGGCGCCACCCAGATCAGTACACCTCTGGCATAAGCCGAGTACGTGGATCCCACCACCGTTCCACCCCACTTTTTCTTTACCAGCTCCAGTTTATCTCGGGTCAAATGCGTTTCTTGCAACAATGCGATGTCTATCTTTTGCCTTCTCAAGTATAGCATGACTTTATTCCGTTTTAGATAGCTATTGAGACCCCTGACGTTCCATGTTAGCAATTTTAGCTCCCCCATAATTCACTGGTATCCTGCCCACTCCCCCCCAACCCACCCCGCTCATCCGTGCCGTCCAGATATCTCATCCAAAATGTACTCCCAGGGCTCGCGGTCAAACTTAAACTCCCCAACGCTATGTACACCCCAACTTTCCCCGCACCCCCCATTCCCCCCACCCGTCCCCCCAACACCCTCCCCAACTGTTGCCCAGCTCCACCTCGGGAACTCAGGCCCCCCCACATCTAGTTCTGGCTGTTACACACAGAGCCCAGTAGGGTAAAGTCGCCCTAACGGCCACTTAACTAAAAAACACTAAATGGGGGTGAATGGACTAGCCCCGAAAGGCTCCTTCGTATAACCACAGGTACGGTGCAAACAGTGCATTGATCATTCAGTTCCAGGCCCGACCTCCCCCGGCCATAACAGTAACTATATTCAAGTCCCATAGTCTTCTGGCTGCACTCTTTATCGTCGTAGCGCACTTAACTCTTATTGCCACCTTCATCAGCCTGGACCTCCGGCTCCTGGGGGCTGCCCTGCATGTCCAACCAACCCATGGCTTCCTCAGGCGACTCGAAAAACAAGGATCTGTTGTTGTGGATCACCTTCAATTTGGCCGGGTAGAGGAGCATATACTTCTTCCCCGCCTCTCTAAGTCTCCTTTTGACCGCTGCAAAGTTCATCCGACTCCTCTGCACCATCATGGTGTAGTCTGGGTAGGCCGTTATGGTGGCCTCCCCCCTCTTGATGGTTCCTCCTTTGCGAAAATGCTCCAAAATCCTCTCTCTGTCTCGGTAGTTAAGGATTTTGGCTATCATTGGCCTGGGCGGACCGCCCGGCGGAGGCCTCCTGGCCAATGCTCTATGCGCTCGCTCCACCGCAAAACCCTGCGACAGCACTCCCCCAGTGATCTCTTGGAGCAACATATTCTCAATGAAGTCCGTGGGGTTGTGACCCTCCAATCCTTCCGGGATGCCCACTACACGGATATTATTCCTCCGGGCGCGCCCTTCTGCTTCTTCGGCCCTGTTCTCCAGGTTGCGCACTTTCTGTTCCAAGACATGCAGGTCGGCCTTGTGTGAGGCGCAATCTGCCGTGTTGGCGCTCCCCTCCTTTTCCAGGCTCTCCGTGCGCTCCGACAGAGTCCTCACATCTTGTCGAAGTAGGTTCACCTCCTCCCGAACTTCTCCCACTTTGAGGTCAAGCACTGTTTTCAGGTCCGCCACCACCATTTCGAGCTTGGCTTCCCAAGCGGTTTTCAAATCCGCTTTCAATTCTGCGAGCGCAACTAACACGTCCTGATTTGGGCTAGCGGCGGCCATGCCGCCTGCAGATGGCTTCTCCTTGCTCCGAGCACTTTCTGGGCCTGGTGGTGTCTTGGTAAACTCATCCAATGTGGGTTGTTTCACTTTCTGTCTGACGGATTTATTCGCCATTCCACCACCACTGTATGTCGCGGGCCCGTACACTCCCGCCTCACCCCCACCCCGGGAGAGAGGAGCCCACCTTCCGCTCGCAATGGAGCGAGTCGCTTCTCCCGCACCAAGTGTACCTCCGCAGTCACTCCTTCCGCCACTCGACTGGGTCCCTACCAGCGAGTTCCTACACAATGTGGGCCCTCCGTCCCAAGGCTGCCGCTTGACCAGCACGCGATGCTCCGGCACCCAAGGCGGGTGGTCAGCTCGGGTGGGTCCTAGTGCCGACCACTGACCGTCACTGTCCAAAGCCCGTGATAAGTAATCGGTGCCCACCGAGACTCGCCGGTTCTCTCCCAGAGGCCATTCTCACACTTCACAGCTTACTTTGCCACCGATCACTACGAGAATGCCTCTTCATCGCCCCGCATGTATCTCCTCCGTTGTCCGGCATGGCCGCCATCTTCCCTCCGTCCGGGCCGTGACTCCCGGATCTTCGATCGCAATTTTTCTGTTGTTGCCGGGCTTACGAAGGATTCAGCTCCTCAATATTTATGCAGCATACATTCATGGACGGGTTCCTTCGTTCCTGACTCGCGAAAGTTAGTCTCAATGCACTTTTACACAGGATAAATGCAGGATCTTCAGGAGCTCTTCCAAGAGCGCGTCCTCTCACATGGCTTCCAAGCCACGCCCCCCACCACCTGGTTCTATGTTGCTGCAGTGCCTAGCCACCTCTCTTGGATGCCAGGGCAGATGAAACCAGAGGCTGTACTATAGCAGCCACTGGCTCGGACTGGGCTACAGGGGAATAGGGCAATGCCCGAAGTAAAGGACCAACATGCTAGTGGGGACCAATTGATTTGGTCAAAGTGCCAGGTTTTTGGCCAAAGGGGGCCCTTTTATGATATGATATGGCATTTCTAACGCGACTATACACAAGTGTTTCAAGGCACGACTGGGCAAGGGAGGGGAACAGAGGGAAGACAGACAGCGATCCTACTAGGCCAGGTGTCACTCTGATCGCGTAAGTGTATGGGAAGGGAAAAAGGGAAATGTGCGGGGGAAGGGGGAGGGGACAGTGCAGTACAAGGGATAATAGACTAAATAACAATAAGTAAAAGTAATGCCAGTAGTTGGCAAGTGCAAGGGTAAGTGCAGGCACAGGTGCCAAGTGCTGGTAGTGGGATAGGGATACAGAAAACAGTCCCCAAGTGCGGGGGTTACCAGGAATGCAGTGCAGGTGTGCGACTGGCGGGGTAGGGGACCTGGGCCAGAAATCAGATGGTGGCCAGGTACCCAGTGCAGTTTCAGTTTCAGCCGGGAATTCAGCAGGGAAGAGGAGGAGAAAAAGCAGAAGCAAAGAGAAAGGTTTTGAGGTGCTTCCGGAACCGGAGATGGTTCTACTCAAGGTTCAGGGAGGCAGGGAGGCTGTTCCAGAGGGAGGCCCCATCCGAAGCAAGAGATATACCACCAACTCGTTGCTTCGAGAAGTGACTGACCCTGAGGGAGTTGGAGGCAAATGAGCAAAGAGCGCGAGAAGGAAGATATTTAGGAAGAGAGAGTTGAAGGTATTGAGGCCCCAAGCCTCAGAAGGCCTTGTGGACAATGTAGAGGGTTTTGAACTTAATCCTCACAGCCACTAGGAGACACTGCAGAGATTTCAATTCTGGAGAGATACGATCCCTGGGCTTGAGGCCAAGGACAAGTCTCACAGTCCTGTCTTGGATGAGTTGCAGAGGGTGGAGAGTAGACACATGCAGATTTAGAAGAGGCTGTTGCAATAGTCCAGCCTAGAGAGAACCAGAGCTCTGGTGTCATCCGCCGTCATGGCCATATCCGTAATTGGCGGTTGTTTCCGCGTTGGAGCTGGAGACACAGAGGTAGGGTGTTTTAGTCCTTTCTCTGTGTTCTTGCTACCAGCCCCAGTTACGTGACGTAGCTCCGCTGGAAGTATTTAAACTCCCTGCCTCCTGGTAGACGCTGTGTTGCAACCCACTTCGGACTCTTCCTGTTTCTGGGTTTCCTCACTCCGATCCTCTGCCGTCGACATTTCGGATCTGCCAGAGGGTTTCCCTGTTCTCCTGTGTTCCTGTTTCTTTCTTCGGAACGCTACTATTTTCCTTCCGCTGCTCCGGGCGGTACTCCGGTGTGCTTATTTCCGTTTCTCTCTCTCTTCTGATTTTCGGGAATCTTTCCCGTACTCTCTTCCTGTTGGGCTCCTCTGAGCTGGCTTGCTGAGTACCTATTTCCTCTTCCTGGAACCAGTGCTATATCTTCCAACTACCATAAGGAGCCTCCGTCTCCCCTGAATCTACTACTCCATGGTTTAGACGGTTGCACATCTTCTACTCTGCTATCAGCCTCGCTCCATTACACTCTTCAGCGACTATCCTGTCATCCGGATTGTAGAGTCTACACAGCTCCGCAGGGTTTTTTCCCTTTTGGGTTTTTCCCTGATTTCCGGCTTGGTTCCGGAAAGGGAGTCACGGGACAGCTGTTTATCCAGCGGTCACTGTGGCTTCCCTCCGTGACAAGCACATTCATCATAAGAAGCGAAGAGACTACCTTGCACGACGACGTCTACAAGAGACCGCCAACTCAGACAGCTCAGGTGAGGAGAGTGTGCTTGTGGGGGAGAAAGAGCTTGAATTGCACCACTCATCACATCTGGAGACAGTGAGCTTCTGGGGAAGGAGAGGAAAGAAAGAATACCTCTGAGGAGGTGCAGCTGGTAGGGTGACTTTTTAGAGACATCAGAGATGTGGGGAGAAGGATAGTGTGGAGTCGAAGATGACCCTGAGGTTTTTAGCCTCACAGGTGGGAGCAGGAAGAGGGCCAATAGAGGCCGGCAAGAGAGTGACAGGAAAGGAGGGTGTGGGTATGCCGATGAGGAGAATCTCGGTCTTACTTGAATTAAGGCAGAGATCATTTTAAACCCATTAGAGGAGTTAGCTAAAAGGTTTGACCAGTGCTACTGAACACATGTTCTTAAAAATTCACAATTTTCAGCACATTTTATGGAACAACTCCCCCTTGGACACTACTCATGATGTCATGTCACAAAATGAAAAAATTGCCATTTGTGACTGTGGACCACCTTTTCATTGATAACCGAGCAAATTTGGTGCCCCAGTCCAACCATGCAGTCACTGCAACCAGCACCACATCTCATGGCCACAGGATAGTAGACGTGTCATGGTCACTACAACAACCTTGTCATGCCATCAGACCAGCGGGGATTGAGACCTCACACAAGTCTTCCTGATACTCCTATGAAAGGACGCAATACAAAATGTAGAAATATATATAAATGAATTTATGTATTGATTCCGCTAGGGTGGCACAAATCGTCTCATATTCCTGATGTACAATTCCACCCCACAAGTCTCATTGAAATGTAATCAACAAAATGAAATTCTTACTACCTAAGAATCTCACAAAGTCAGATGCAAGCACTAAATACACTAATTCTATGATTACTTGTATCTAAGTAACACAGTTTAATTTAATGATAACATTGCTGCCTTTCCGCCAGTGTGTTCAAATAAAGAACCATTTCAAAATTCTTCAAAACAATTGATTTTATCCAGTATCAAAACAAGTATTGTATAGGAGGAAAATGACTTGCACAAATAGCATTTGTAAACATATATTCTACTTGGTTCCCCGAGTATGAGGTTGTGATTTTATTGGCTATGAGCTGGTCATTTAAATACAGACAAGGACAGATTATATCTGACTCTTGCCGGTTTGGATTAGGAAAATAAAACTCTCACGGTTTGCGCACTCTTCTCTGCACACATATGTGTTCAGTGTTTACAGAATATGCATGTGTAGCTTACTCTGAACATGCGTATGTAACTTTTAGTCTAATTGGGTGCACCTTTCCATTTACATATGTGTGTACAGCTTTCACTGTACATGTCTGTAGTTTTCAATGCATTCCTATTTATTTTACCTCTGTTTTTGGGCTGAAGGTGTAATATTCTCCAGCAACAGGTAACTTGTTAAAACACCCCTGCCCGTTGACATTTGACCTAGGTCTGCCTATGCATTTCAAGATAATGGACTTCAGGGTTTTAACACTATGCACAGTTTTCTGCATATAGGATGAATTCTAGTTGCTCATTTCTCTTGTGCGTACATATAATCTATGCTTAGACTACCACTGAACACAAACATATGCCTGATATACCATTAGACAATACTGTTTATAAATACACTATGGTCTAGATTATTCTACAATGGCATGAGCCAAGGATTTTATTTTAACTTGGTATCCTTGTACAAAAGCAATATGCATTCAACTGCACAAAATACTGTCAGACTTAAGTTGTGCCTCTCAATACAACAATGCATTGTGTTTTTAGGAAATGACATTTCAGTTTGTACTCATTGTAAATTGGAGACACAGGGCACCATATTTAACAATGCATCTGTATGTGTGTCACATTAGCATTTCCTTTGGCTACTCGTCTTCTATTCCACAGACATACAATGGACAGTCTATAGGGACAATTTGAAGTTATATAGGAACTTCTACTTCTATTTTAAATATGACATCTCACTTTGGAGACACAGGCCCTCATTACAACACCGGCGCTAGACCATGGCGCTATTAGCACCATGGTTGGTGCCGGTGTTGTAACGGGTTCGCCATGGTTCAATGGAGAATTACCACCCCATTCCAAGGTTGGCGGGGCGGTAATTCCCCATTGAACCATGGCCCTTCCCCATTACCATTTTTGCCCCATAGGGCTCTATGGGAATGGGGAAGGCGCTAAGTACGGTACCGCAAATTGCTGTACCGTACTTAGCACCAAGGTCCCATTGCGGGTCCCTACTTTAATGGCTGGTCTAGACCAGCCGTTCAGGTCGGGTCCCGCAAAGGGACCTCGTAGTAAGGCGCTAAGTGTTTAACGGCGCCACAGCCTTTTACGGCGCCATTAAACACTTAGCGCCAGGGTCCTAATGAGGCCCACAGTCTAGAGTAGACCCTCAATATACAGGGTCATCAAGATAGCTGCGAGGCAGCGCATTTGTCTTGGAAGTAAGACACGGCAGAGCAACACAGATTCAAATTATGGTCCCACACTTAAATACTGGTCTCCGTTATTATGCGCATTAGAAAAGATTAATTATTTTTTAATGTAAAGTTTCTAGCTCAACATATTTTTCAACTGACTGTCTCGAACTCAGTTTCCAATATTGGTTGATCACCTCTCCCTTGTATGGCTTCTGTCTCCAGCCTGCCTACGTTCGGTCATCCAAATGGTTTCAGCTCTGCTCCTTGTGAGGAGTCAGTAATGAAACTCAGAGACAAGTTAGATATGGTTTTGCCTAAAAACTTTATTGATAAATAAAAGTGGTTGGGAAAAGGCCTTGCTGTCTCTGCATAATAGTTGTTACCTACCTAAACTGAAAACTAAGTATCTGCCAGTGACAGAATGTCCAAAACAAACCGTCATGTGTCCAAAGTACTATTATGACCCTCACAGTCTAAGGAAATGAAGTTTAAACTCAAAAGGATAATGTCTTTAACCTTCAGTGTTTTAGACATTTTCAAATGGGAAAAGTAATAGGTAACTCGAAGAAAAAGTCTCACATGGATACAGATCCTTAATACAGAAGGTGTCTCCCTTACCCTGATCCTTCTTCATGTTTTCTTGAGAATAACAGTTCTAGTCTTTCCTCTTGATCAATACCAAAATGATGTACAATTATCTTTGGTCGTTGAGTTGTCAGGCTCCTTGATGTACCCCTGGCCAGGGGTTCTCCTATATTCACACATTTGTAATTGCCTGGTTTACTCTCCTGCCAGGGCTATTTGTATTCACACACTTGTAATTGTCTGGTATTTGAGTTACCAGGATACTGTGTGTACCCTCCTGCCATGGTTTCTCTGCTCAATTATCTTCACATGCGTGTAGTTGCCTGTTATACTCTCCTGCCAGGGATTCTTGTATTTACACACTTGTAATTGCCTGGTATACTCTCCTGCTAGGGCTTCTTGCATTCGTACCCTTGTAGTTGCCTTTTTCTGAAACTCCACTTTTCATAATTCACCACATTAGCCTTTTTGGCTAATTCATTTAGTCCATGGTGTATTGCCTTGTTAGTGTTTTGCTCATACCTACACTCTTGGGAATTCACTGACCTAGCTTATTGGCAAGTTCACCTTGTTTGTTACTTACTGACTTATCACTGTTTCCTATACGTACATATGGGTAGGCTTCACAGCTTCCCTTCTTTACCAGATGCACTTTCTCTTTCTCTCTCTTTTGGTTTTTATAACCACCTTTCTCTATATATTTGTGCTCCTCTATTCTATTCAATGGTTAGCATGTGGTGTGCTCGCCGATTAACCCTGGTGTCCCCTTTGTCCCAGCGTGGACTCACTAGCTTTCCATGGCGTTCCTGGTGTCGCTTGCAGCCTTCCGATAACAATCATTAGGTGATTTCGACCTTGCACAGCTCGGCCTTCTGCGTTACAGATTCCTGTGGTTCCAGCTGGGCTTCTCTGCTTCGCACAAGTCTCCGGTAAGTCTCACTGCTTCTTTCCACCGGAAAACGCCCAGGAGCCCTGCACTAGTTTCTGTCATTCCTGCCACTTGAAATCTTCCTGGCATATCTTTCAGCTTCTTAGCACTTGAGACGGAAGGCAACACCGTCGTTCTCTCGGGCCGTCGGTCGCACAGAGAGGAGCAGGCCGCTTCCATGGTTTCTGGTGGTCCAGTGTTAAATGTCCCGGGCACAGGTGAGTGCTCCCAGAAACTAGAACGTTCCCTTTGCTTGGGGTTGTTCCCGCACTGCTTTCCTCCACTCCTCTTCTTGTCACAGTGTTAAGGTGTTTCTGGGAACAGTATTTCCTGATAGTTAACTTGCACGAAAACATTGGAGGAATGTTTCTAATATATTTTGGGGGAAAGTCAGTGTTTGAAAGTTATTCTGAAAATTGGAATGGGAAAGATTTAGCACTCTCCTTTAGAGGAGCAGGGCAAGAATCGCAATAGGCCATTAGAGTTTTACAAATGGAAGATTCATCCTGCAGGGGAAAAGGGGGATACCATGTCTCATCCGTGGCCATTGCCACTTCCTCCCAGAGGCTGTCTCCCCCGTGTAATCCTCTCTCACATAGCCACCCCCAGGGTCAGGTTCAGGTTGCATCTGCTGTCATCTGGACACAGGAGAGGAGGCTACCACTGGGAGAACAGTGATGACTCATTGGATTCTTCACATGCCTCAGCCACCTCCTTCCAGTTGTTTCTAGAAATATGCTTCAATGTTAATCTCCCAATATTCATAATAACAAGCATCCCTCAATTCTGTGTGCAAGCCGTTTTATAATCTTTAGCTCTTCCCCCAATCTTGTGACCTTGGAATTATGGACTGTACCCCCTTGAGTCCCATGACTTCCAAGGTCGTAGAGAATTTCCCTCGTCATATTGTTTTAGTTAAATTGCAATAAATTTGGATCTGAACGTGCACGTTTAATAAAACAAAATAAGGATCATTAGATTCTGTAGATCAGAAGGTATAATTCAATTTGTGGAATGTGCCCGAGTATTGTGTACTTCCAGAGATACATATTATTCCCATTTATGGTTATTTTTTTCGATTACACCCCAATTAAATTTTAGGGTGGTCAAAAGACATATTATGTACGTACAATTTGCAATTAGTCTCATGTTTCCAAAAGCTTCCCATATGAAGTTATGATTTGTGTATGATTAAATCTTGGGATTAAAAAACACAAATGAAACTTTCCTATTCATTTTATAAATCAGGAAGTGCTGATTTCCGCCAATAGGGGTCACTGTTGCTACATCCCATATACTTACACAAGGCTGGTACTGGCCATGTCACACAAACTTTTTTTTAATTTTTTTATTTTATTGTATATGGTTTACAAAAGAAACCTTTACAAAGAATTAAAAAAGAAGGAAAAGAAAAATAAATGAAAAAACATTCATTGCAACTAAATTTCATTTATACAAACAGTTTTTTAGAGTAATACCTTAAAAACATAGATCCAATTTCCAGATTTTAAGACTCATAATACAAGCAACACATTTTAAAAGATTCAGTGCAATTAGAATTCAACAAAAAATGTAGAATTTAAAATACATCTTCAAATAACTAATAAACAACTTTTACCAAAGATATCACAGAAGTTTGAAATTTCATGTAAACAGACAAAATCAGGCAAGATGGGCATACAAATCTAGAGCTTTAATAAAACCCGCCACAGCAAGCCCATCCTTAGTATTAGTAATAGCAAGACACTGTGACCAGATAATATTATCAGGCCCCAATTGGCCCAGTGTGTTAAATCTAACTAGGTATTTGTCCCTTAGACTTTTCAAAGCCATGTATTCTAGAAAGAGATGTCAAGAAGACTCAATCACCCCCAGAGTTTTACAAAAGCGGCAGGTAGGGTCTAAATCAGAAAACTCCTTCCTTTTTTGTAGAACTTCCCTGGTGGGAAGGAGTTTAATGAGAAGTGAACGGTAATAGCGATTAGGGAATTGAAACAAAATAAAAGACAGCAAGCCTCTTTTCTTATGATCAAATTGTAGGTCAGTGAGAGAAGGATAGGTATGCAGTTTTTCCAGTGTATTACTCCAGTCATGACTAAAAAGACACTCCTTAACCTTATTGGGATTCGTTAACAAAGTATCCCTGTCAGCAGAGATCTCTGAAAGGGTCACACAAACTAAAAACTTGCCTGGTGGTGGCCCAGTGCTCTGCTATTTCTTTCGCAGGTGTGTGATTTTGTTGTAACCTTCACATCAATGTGCTTTCCGTTTGTGAAGTTGTTAGAGCCCCTGCTTGCTTATGTAGTGCTGTTTTCATGCATTTCATGTCAATGAATGCAATGCTTTCACTTTCCCTAGAGAATATAGTTTTGATTTTGTTGGCTTTTTGATGTATGAGTTAGGCCCAACTCTAATAAACGGTGTAGGAGTCATTTGAATCGATGCAACATCTACATTTTACAGTTGGCCTAAGCGTGGGGAATTGGCATCCTCCTTAACCAGTAACTGATGTATTCATGGCGAAAAAAACACATATAATGTCATTGAAGTACTTGCAGGAAAGAAACATGTTTGTAGTGAATCACTGTAATTGAAATAAAATAGTAATAATTCATTACAATAAGTGGTTCTAAGGGTAACGTTGAGGGATGAAGGATTGGCCCAGAAGACAATGATATCTGAGTGTGTTCCTTGCCGGGCAGCCAGCATTGATCACAATGCCACTCTGAAAGTGGCTCCTACTAGGATCATTTCTCCTGCCAGCGGTCACTTGGCCAAGGTTAAGAACCATAATTCTCTGCAAGAATAAAAGTATTGGCCGCGCAACACTGGAACGCGGGCGACCGTAATCAATAGCAGTGGCGCGCTGACAAATGGCTGTCAGATTTAGGATGAAGATGTTTCACTTAGACAGGTTCTTGCCATCACACATTGCGAGATGCTGCAAGAATACCAGGAAAACTAACACTGGTAATTGTTTCTATAGAGACATATCCTTCTCCAGGACTTCGACAGTTCCACTGACTGGCCAGCAGGGACCTCACTTCTAACGCTGAATGCAAATCTCCAGGAAATGGGTGTATTGTCATTACACCAAAGCTTCCTTAAAATGTAAAGCCGGCCTGACCTTCGTGTTTATTATTAGAATGTTGATTTCTTGGGCAAGTGAATTATGGGAATACTGTAACATTCCTCCCATTGCAAAGCCTTTCTGGAGTTTCTAGGGACTCAGCACCGCCATTTCACTGTATACAGTGGCATGCAGAAGAGGTGCAGCAAACTAATACAGTCTGGAGCCAGGAGCCATGCTGCGATTGGCTAATACAGTCTGGAGCCAGGAGCCATGCTGCGATTGGCTTATACAGTCTGGAGCCAGGCGCCATGCTGCGATTGGCTAATACAGTCTGGAGCCAGGAGCCATGCTGCGATTGGCTAATACAGTCTGGAGCCAGGAGCCATGCTGCGATTGGGCGGTGTCGATGATGAGGCACTACAGCGAAGTGGCTTGATGGTGTCCCTGGACTCACCAATTGTGTCACTAGTTTATGGGCCCTGAAGGCAAACATAGCAACAAGCACTGGCACAGTCAATGGGCCTCATTACACGGACGGCGGTGGACCAATGTGCTATTAGCACCTTGGTCCATGCCGGTAAAATACCGGCACCGCCTTGGTGGAAAGGGGAATTACCGCCCTATTCCAAGGTTGGTGGGGCGGTAATTCCCCCTTCCCCCATTGCCCTTCCCATTCCCATTTTTGCCCCATAGGGCATAATGGGAATGGGGAAGGTGCTAATTACGGCACCGCAAATTGCGGTACGGTAATTAGGTCCCTGGTCCCTTCGCGGGTTGGTTTTTAACGCCTGCAAAAAGCAGGCGTTAAATTCTCCAACCCGCAAAGGGACCTCGTAGTAAGGCGGTAAGGGTTTACCGGTACCGGTTACATACTGGTACCGGTAAACCCTTACCTCCTACCGTGTAATGAGGCCCAATATGTCTTAAGATTCCATTGATTATGTGAGGTTTTGCTCGGTCCTCAAACCGACACAGGCACATATCACGGGGGAGCCGTTTTAGAGATAACCTGCTTTATTAACTGCCAGGCATGAACTGCCGAAACCCCTCAACCCCCTCCCGCACCCTAACGTCACTTCCCGTGTGGCGGGAAGAAGGACCGCAACGGCGGTCCGCCCACCTAACGAGGTGGACGGGCGGTATGCCCATAGGAGCAACATGACAGATTACTTTTTTGAAAACGTCCTACTGCTCAATGAGTCTCTCTCATGGAAAGTCTTCCTATCCCTTTACACAACCTTTTTTTTATGTTTCCCTAAATGGCGCTGGTGCACCACCTATCTAGGTAAAAGGGATAGAGAAGAGACTAGCACTAGTCTAGCTACCCAGTTTTCTAAACAATGTTGTGTTCCATTAGTGAACGAGACCCTATCTGCACAATTCTTGGGTGTGACAAATGTGAGTTAGCAAGCCGTTCCCACGATTGTCAAGTCTTAAAAAACAACACTGGGGAGTTTTCCTTTAACTTACGTGTGTGCGATAAAAACACAGCTATCTCTGTGATTAATACAATATTATTTTCTATTCCTGGCATTTGCGTAGTATGTGAATGCCCCAAGGGTTCAAGGCGTCACCCTAAGCTCTGATGGTCGATCGGTTTCAGCGGGTTCCATGTTACTCAAACTGCTTTCCTCAGGACCCAATGGTTATCCAAACAGCCTTGTATTGCTGAAGAGTTTTCAAGGCCAGTAGGGTTAAGGCCAGTAGGGTTATCAGTTTGTTTTGTAATTCTTTTTCTCAGGCTGGCTTTTATTTAATCACGTTTGGATATAACCATGGTAATTCACGTGGTGCTCGTCCAGGCAGCCCGTACCTTTACCTGGCCGGTGTAGCCCCGTCCTGGGCTGAGAATGCAGCTCAATTATTCATCCTTTAGACAATGTTCAGCTTTGTTGTCCCGGGGCTCCCGCTACTTGTCAGGTTTCACCGGTGTTCTTAGCGCTTTATTTAATGACACATCCTGTATTATATGCCTTTTGCTAGAAAGTTATGCCCAGGCTAAGAATCACATGACTGGGCACTGCCATCATAGGCTGGGTGCAGCCTCCTGTTGTGAACTACTTCCATGGTTTAACAGGTGCAATGCCAACTGTCCAAAGACAGCCAAATGCAGCCGGCTGCAGTTAGCCAATGCCTACATCCAGCCTTACGCCCAGGTGCAGCTCATATACAGAATGTATTTATTAATTTATTTAATTTATTTATAAAATCGCACTTATCCCGGAGTCATCAAGGCGCTGAATACGGCATTATATGTAAGTATAGGCTCACTTGCCCAAAACTGTAATAACGTGTCATGGTTTACCATCATAAGGAGAGGCCGAATTACTTCCTCCTTCACTAAGTGGAAAGCATGCACTCTGCTAATTCTGGACCGAATTTCAAACAGCTCATAGAATGCACTCTGTCTCTTTTTGTAGAAACGCCCAACTGCCGGTACATGCCCACCATTGAACTCTGACTAACATGAAGTAGAGGCCCCCATGGTCCTCGTTTCCAAGAGAGCACGGTCAATCACTCAGACAGGACACTAGGTAGGACATGATATGGCATTTATAAGGCGCCTGTACACAAGTGTTTCTAGGCGCGCCCCAGAATGCATCATAGTCACTGAGTATAGGATCACACGCTTCATTGCATGTCACAGAACACATGTGGGTCGCCCTGTACACATTCCACTTCAGGGTACACATTTTAGAAGGCATATCGCATGCAGCAAAGAAGCCCACACAGTGGCTCTGGAAGTCGGGGTGCTTAAGTCGAGAGTGTATTGATGCAGGCGTTGAACTGGTTTCCTTTCACATCTGTGATGTATTTTATCGTCCAGATGATCTCCCTACAAAATATCCCCACCAAAAATATCGCCGTACATATGGCTGTTTGTCTCGCCATAGCCGATATTTTTGGGGGGATAATTTGTGGGCGCGGGGATGCGGGGGTGTCCCACGAACATTTTAAAATAATGCGGGGGTGTCACCCGCGGAGTCATGGGTCAATATCGCCGCGATATTTATCGCAATAATTTTTCGGGGATATTAACACATGGAACCGTCCAGATCAGTGCTTTTTTTCTGGCTGCAAAGTGAGGACTTTTAGAAGACAGTTTAGCAGAGACCTTGAAAGGGTAAGGGGGGAGGCCTACAAAAAGAAGTTTTCTTAAAAACCCAGCTCTTAAAATAATTGCCAAAACCAGTACTATGTAATCTGTTATTAAGAACAATGCATGATGAAGCATTTATAGTTTGAAAATATTTTGTTTATAAAAGGCAATATGAATTCACTGCACCTTTTCATTAGGAAAGGATAGTTTGGTTTGGGCAGCAATTCTGATGGAATGTTTTTCCCTCCCGAGTGCATGTAAGACACTGGTGGGCAGACGCTCTTCATCGAGATTGCTGCATTCTATAGCTCCAGTGCAAACATGGATTAGAGTGCAATGCAATAACAGCACGTGCACTTCAAACACGAATTGCCAATGCCAACAGCTTGGGCTTGCGTGTAGCAATGGGAAAGGCACCCAGGTACAGCCATAGTATTATGAACTGGCCATTGATGGTAGCAGGCGCAAAATGGTGCGAGTGCCTAGGCATCGATGAGCAGTGCCTGGCAAATGCCTAATATATACACAGGCCAAACCGGTTGGCTTTGCCAGTGCTTGTCTTTAACAGGACTTCAGTGAAGGACACAGCGCTTTTAAATCGAGTGGCTGACGGCAGACCTGGCTGAGACATTTTGATTACACCAATAGAGCGGGTACAGCTCCAATTAATTATTTAACTCACAGAAGACTACTTTGAAAAAACCAGGCACGTTGACTGCAAAGTTTGATGCTAAGGCTTATTTAAAGCGAGCTCAAAGAGTTCCAATGAGGTGTTTTGGGTGGAGACGGGCAGGAACTGGGCGCGAATGGCCATAGGGATTAGCATGGGAAGTCAATGGGTGGGCAAATAACCAAACACCTACAAGTTTTGTGTCACACCTCACATGCCATTTCTCTGCAGCTGTTTTATAAACCAACATGTTTGGTTTATAGTAGCCCCTAGGGAAAAGGCCGTTGGTTTAATGGCACAGTACCAGCATTTCCCAGAAGGGCTGCCACACATTTTAATAGTAGATTTCGAGCACTTCTCAGATGTGTTGCTAGCATTTTAATGTATTTATTTATTTATATATTTATTTATTTATTTTACCTGTTTAGCAGCGCACAAACCCTAGTGGCATCTAGGTGCTAGTTGCAGAAATTGGTGCAGGCAGAGATGGGAAAAGCTGATGGGTAGGATGTTGCATGGAGAATGGTTGAATAGTTAACTGGATCAGTACCAGTATTTCTCGGTTGTAATGCCATCCTCCTGTATTGAATAGTGCTTGCCCTTGTCAGAAGAGCTACTATCTTTTCAATTGCAAAGAGCAAGCACTTGTCGACAGCCTCACTAGAGAGTAAAGGGTCATGCACATTTTCCCATCCATGCAGTTCTGATCCATGCTGTCTGGTAAGTGGGAAGCCAGCACTGCTGCGCGAGACTGCCACCTCTTGTGTTTTCCATCCACCTCCTTTTACCGCTTCTCCTTCTCCCGAGCCTATCAACTGACTGACACTTCCCCAATGCCAATAGAGCCGGGAGCAGGCAGTCACAAGTGAAGTGTGGCTTAGAAGTGACAGCTACTGCCCCAGTGCTATGAGGACCTGCCTGCCAGAACCTCACTGTGCTCATGCACCTGCTTCAGAGATCTCTATTCAACTTGCAGGCTACAGGATACACATCCTAGTGAAATGGCTCAGTAGGTGAATGTGCCTGGTGCAAAGATACGTGAGTGCGTGGTGTGTGTGTGTGCGTGTGAGGGGTGTGTGTGTGTGAGTGCGTGCGCACGCCAGTGGTCTGAATTGAGTTAGCTTCCCACTTTTAAATAGGGCTGCATTACTTTCATTGTGACAGGACTGGCAGTTATAAGCAGACCTACTGTGCTGTTGTGTGGGACTATCCCTTAAGTTATTTCGTTACACATTTTAAATGGAACAATCTTTCAATGGAGCAGGGCCGGCACTTCTATGCAGTGCTACTATTCAGTAAAAGCACTTTTCAGCAGGACTGCTTTACTTTTAAAAAGACAGTACAGCACTTTATGGGACATCATCACCACCCCTGGCAGGGGTCACTATGTCTTCATGGACAGTGCCAGTACTTCTCAGTACTTCTCAGTAGGACAGCTATACTTATATTTGGATAGTACTGTCCATAGCCATGCGTCACACTGTTTTGCTTTTCTGATACGTGCAATGACCTCAGAACTACTCACCCTATTACACGGACCAAAAGATCTTGGACTCAGGAAGGCAATAATTCACACCCAGGGCAACAGTTGGAATATAATTGGCTCTTTACAGGCCCTTTATTCACACATATTATAAACACACCAATAACTACTGGAATAAATGCAATTGGTTATACATAAACACACAAACAAGAATGGTCATAAAGGGTCTAGATCGCTGTTAGTGCAGTTGTAGGAGAAAACTTAATCTCAGCCACGATGACACTACCCAGTCCCGAGGCTGGTAGGCAGAGAGATCACACATACTTACAGGGACTGGAGCGGAGCGGCCTCCCTCTCAGTGAGACTTCAAGAGTTCTAACTCTTTCTCTAACATCAGGATACCTTGCGTCTTATGGGGGCCAAATACCAGGCCCTCATGGGTTGCAAACTGTCTGTGGCTGACGGACAGACAGCAAACATGGGTGGCAAAGAGCGGAAAAATCCAGACAGGAGTGGAAAACCCCAGCTTGTTCCCAGCACCCCTTATCAATGCAACTGCACAACTCCGACTCCCTTCTCAGCTCATCCTTGAGTGTACCATTGCACATGCATAAGACATACTTTGGAGAGGCGATTGAGCGGGGGTATCTAATATGGGGAGGAATAAATGATAATTGATTGGCTGGACGAGATGTTCTTTGAAAAGTAGGATCTTCAGGACTGTCCTGAAGTGATGGATGGAAGGGGGCAAGTCTTATCTGCTTTGGTAACTCGTTCCAGAGACAGAGCACATACTGAAAAAGGCTTGTCACCTGTGTTTATGAGAAAATAGTGGAGGGGTAAAGGAGTAAAGGACAGAGGCAGGCACCATAAGAATGTTATTACAGTTCTTGAGAAAAGACAAGAGATAAGACAAGGCGTTAAGATACTGTGCAAACAAATGGGCCTGATGATGAGCTTGGAGGTATATGAATTACTTCAATTTCTTTTAGTCCCCATGCATGGAGGGATTACCTCCAAAACAACTGAGGAATTACTAGAAGTGGAATAAGCTCTGTAGATAATTCCTGCATTTCTCAATGAAGTCCATACTTTGTTGGGAATTCGGTGGTAACTGTAATTCCATTTGGAGGAATTAGCACAGATAACACCTGCAACATTGTAATGAGACCCACCATATTCCCTGCATGGCCTAAACGATTTTAGCAATCGATTTAAGAGGTGGCGGGAGTTCCAGACCAAAGTTACCCCCTATAGCAGTTCTTAGAGAGGGCCCTTATGAACAGCAGTGTTTTGAGGGCTTTTCTAAATTGAAGAGGGTCTGGTTGAAGTCTAAGGTTTCATTGAAAGGCATTCCAAAGTTCAGGGCCAGCTACCACTATTGTTCTTTTCCCAAGTCTCTTGAGGCTGTAGGTTCAAGGGATGAGACTGTGATATGCTCAGCCGGGGTGGTGTGGTGCTGCGTCCATAGCACAGTGTTTGAAAGGGATGTGTTGTCCATGTCTGACTCGAAATATCTAACTGAAGGCTCTCAGATTTGTGAATCTCCCATGCTGGCCATTATTTGTAATAATAATAAAGGCCCAAATCACCTAATCTTTGTGAAATCTTCCCCTCCTTGCAAGTATCTGTCATTTGAGTTTCTACTTCGAACTCAATCGCTCTGAATATGACCTGGCTCTACTCTTGTGGTCTATAAGACAGTAGTAAATGTTTTTACGGCAACCATTTTCAAAGCGAAGGAGTTTAAATTAAATGAGCGTATTAGCGCAGCTGAATCGAATTCTAGGGGATTATTCTCTATTTTACATGAGATAAAAAGCACACCAAATGATTTGCATGCTGTCATTGGCAATAACTGGTGCCAAACAATTTATAATGGTTTTACACAGAAAATTAACCAGCATCATACCTGTATCACAGGATGCGTGAAACGGTTAACAAGTACAGAAACTGTGACACCTGATTATTGTTCAATGGTGACAACAGATTCTTCTCCATCATTTGTTTTTAAGCAAGTCTTAGACACTGATGTTTTTAATATTGTGCATGCGATGAAGCCAACCTCTTGCAAGCGAGGCGTTCTCCCAGCCTCCTTTTTAAAGAGACCCTGCCCTCCTTTGTTGAATGGGTCACTGGTTTCATAAATCGCCCGGAAGGCAATGTTCCAGAATGCCTCAAAGAGGCTTGGATATCACCTTTGTTAAAGAAGGAGAACCTTGATCCCAGCGACCCAGCAAGTTCTAGGCCTATAACGAATGTTCCTTGCATGCCGAAAATTCTTCATAAAGTGGCTTGCCACCAATATCAGGAGTTTGTTGAACAACATGGAATTCGTGCCTTGGGACAATCAGGCTTCCGGATGAAACATGGTATGGAGACAGCGCTCCTAGATTTAAAATCTAATATAGCTAAAATTATAGACAAAGCTGGCCTGGCATTACTTCTACTTCTCGACCTCTCGGCCGCTTTTGATTTGGTCAATCATGAGATGCTGGCAGATAGATTGGTCGGGATTGGAAATTGCTCGAATAAAGCCGCCTAATGATTCAAATCCTTCCTTGGGCCAAGAATGGCAAGCGTGGTTAAGGGCGACTGTTAATCACAGAAGTTTACTCTTAACTATTGGGTTCCAGAGGGCCTGTGCCTGTTGCCACTTCTGTTTAATGTCTATTCTAGACCTTTATGTGATCTCCTGGATGGTCTGGGGGTTCAGTTCGCCAACTGGGTGGGTGACACCCAGATCATCCGTGAGTTGTCTGGGTCACATACTAAAGATATGGCAAGGGTAAATGAGGCTTTTGGTGCCATTCAGTCATGGATGGCGATGAACACACTTGCCTTAAATGATTAAAGAAAACGGAGATCTTCATTATTGTGCTAAACTGAAAGAATTGCACCCTCAGAATAGCTGCTTCTTGATTGCAGGTAATAATATTCATGTTTCAGAGTGTGTAAAAACTCTTGAGTTGTTCTTTGACTCCCAATTAACCTTCAAGAAACATGTCTCTCATCTGAGCTCTTCCTGTTCCTATATGACACACTTGTTATGGAAAATTCGCCCCTACCTTCTAAATAAACAGGTCCTTGATTGCAGCAGCAACAATAAATACAAAACTGGATCATTGCAATAGCCCTTGTTGCATTTGCTTAGGTCTGTTCCAACAATGGCACAATTTAAAAAGAGCTTAAAAACATTTCTCTTTGACAAGGGAACTGACTGATGATTTGTGATGCTTAACTGATGCCCATGTCTTTTTATGTTTCTTGTTGTATGTCCTTGTGAGCGCCCAGAGGCCTTTGTGCATGTTGGCACAATATAAAAACTCCATGGAATAGAATTGAATGGAATAGAATGATCTAATATCAGAAACTCATGATCAATGACCAATGGCCAGGCACCTGGTGGATATTGTCTCTGCCAGTGACCCCTCAGGGCCTGGCTGTGGCCAGGCTTCTTTGCAATCCCTCTGTTGTCCTTAGGGGGGGTGTTAGTATCTAGGTAAGAAGAATAGAAGGCAAGGCGTCTTGGTCTGGTATTATTCCTGTTCATACTGTGGTTTTTTGCCCGGCAGACATCCTGTTATGGCTAGCTGCAAAAGTACCTGTGTCAAACTAACAGGCAGAATATAAAAAAGTAGGGGGAAGTCTTTGCGTGTAACTGATTACCCACCCAATTTTCTTCTGATGTTTACCAGTGCCCCTTTGTCCGCCTTAAAGGAAACCCTACAGCCATAATAACCACAAAAAGCAGAATTCTATGCGGTCTCGGTATCGTTACAGATCTATGGCTCCCATTTGCCCATCTAGTGTATCAAAGTGTTTTAGACTATGGGCCTCAAAGTAGGAAGCCCACAGCAGAACTGGATGATATAGCTGTACATTTGGGCCCCAAAATCCAGAACTGTGGCCAATACCCCAGTATGTGCTTCGTTTCCAGTATCAGAGCCTGATGAAGGAAGGAGCAAGATACCAGCCGAAACACAGAAGCGGAGCGACAGATAGTGGAGCTTACAAAAAGCATTCCATCCCCCAGCAAAGGTGCCCACACAGACTAAGGGCATGGGCTCATATCTGCAACCGGAGTGAAGCAACAAGGCATTGCAATGGGATGGCAGTGAAGGAGCACTGTGTGCGCCATCGGCCTGCCACTGTACAGACAAGAGACCACATTCTACTACTGTCCTTTGATATGTTTTGCCTTTTTCTCTTACCATTGCCAATGCTAGCCCGGGTGACTATCTAACTATTTTCTATTGTCCTTTTCATCTGCTAACTACTATCAGCCAAGAACTGGTGGTGTTATTGAAGTGCAGTTGCCAGTTAAGTGCAGTGGGAATGGTTCTCTAATATGGCCTAATCAGGCCACTGCAAATCTAGGCTGTTACAGGCACCCCCAACTACTGACCGGGACTGAGATAACAAGCATTCTTTGGTTCTCAGTAGGAACCCTGAGGCTTTTTAGGAACAGAACCATTTGCCTCAAATGTGCTCCTTGCTGTACAAAAAGATGCACAAAGGAGACCAGCTCATCCCCAACATCCACCCGTCCCACTTTTCCACGCTTAGGTGTTGGCTATGTAGTAATATCTGGCAGTCTAACCAACACTGGAATGCATATGGGCCCAAGTTGTGCGACGGGTATGACTTGGCAAGGGAATATAATGACTACCAACTGCATGAAACTGAGGGGAACAGTACCAGCGTTACCGTCTAGTGCCAAGACATAGAGGTCACACAGCGTTTGCCCAGACCTAAAAAACGGACAGCCCACAAAAGTCTTGTGTGCAAAGCATCACTAAGTGTTAGAAGCACTGAAGCCAGTTAGTACTGGGACTTCAGAATAAGCACACCGGAATGAACGTGATCAATGCTGGTGCAGAGTTTTTCAGCAATGCAGTTTTATCTGAAAATATTATAGCACATGCTTTCCTCTGCCTTTCTAAACTACACTCCTATGTATAAGGAACCGTTAAAGGGTCGTTTGTAAAGTAGAGGGTAGAGAAAATGCTGTATTTCTGATTCCATATCCCCCTGTCTCGTCAAAGTAGGAGGACACATTTCGAAACGGTATTACCCAAATTGACATTTTACAATTGACCTTTTGTCCTAATTGACCTTATTATAGTGGTCCTAATTGACCTTCAGCAAAATTGATCTTTATATTATTTTAGTTATTTTATATATGTATAGGATTGGTTTTGGATTATAAATAATATAAAGGGATTGGGCAGGGGTTGCGGGGGTTTTCCCCCCATATATATGTCCTAATTGACCTTTTAAATTAGGTCAATTCGCCCCAGATCAATTCTCCCGAGGTCAATTGTGAAAAGGTCAATTAGCATACATCCTTCGAAACTTGGAGAAGCCATACACAACTATGATATTTCCCATGGATGTTGTGGTTGTGGTTTTACGTCTGGTGTGTGCATCACGTGGAAGGTAGGGCAGGGTGGCAGGACGCCACGACTACTCTAAGACCGCCCCACTCTCTTTTCTGTATGGAATCAAATGGTCTCTGTTAATTACCACCCTGGTATGAGCTGTCCATTGTCCTTAAAGGTCTTGCCTTTGATGCAGTGTTTCCTAGCTAACTCCCAGGGGAGATGTCCTGTTTTCTGGTTAACATGACAAGCATTCCCAGAGAGTGGTGGGGGGTTCATGGGATGGGTCCAATGTGTTTGTTTTGGGTGAAATGCAGCCCGAGACGCTGATAAACAAAAGACCCTCTCAGTGAAAGGAGACACTAGCAGCTCAGGTGGCAATACAAAGACACCAATAGGTTTTCACCAGTATAACTCCCAGAGTCCACCAGGTCCAAACTAGATATGGCTCAAATGAAGAGTTTGATCTGCCACCAGGCTCTGTGGGTGCACAATTATAGGATTCTGCAACAGAGCCACTCACATCGTTAAACACCGATCCTGGCTGCTGGAACTTTCGGCTCCATCAGGATGTTGACTGGAATGCACATATGACTTTTAGGTGAAAATGCTGCCAAACTATAAGGCAGCCACTGAGAAGTGTCAGTAGACACGCTCAGTAGAGTTACAGGTGTGCACTATATTTTTCAACATTGAGCATTATGAAAATGGGGTAGGATTAGTAGACCTTGCTTCCTGAAACAGATTTACCCACATACTTTTATATTAAAAGTAAAAAAAAGCTCAGGCTCTTCCACCCTCAGGATGGCATTCTATCACAACCATAGTGTGTAAGAACTTTAGTTATGAAACCGGTCGCTCAGTGATAGCAGCCTTATGTAAAACACCAGAATTATAATCATCCAACCAGCCACTCATGAAAGCCTACGACAGGAAAGTGATAACCACCAAGGCATAAAGAGTCCCAGCCTTATGCTACATCCACCTAGAACTACTAGAACGAGTCGACATGAGATTCCTCAGGGAGGCCTTGGTGATGCTGTCAACACTCCGGAAGAAGCACTAGGTAGAGAGAATTACAGCGGGGCATTACAACTGCACAAGACAAGCGCATAAGACCACACCTCAGAGACAAGCAAACTGCTACTCAACTAGCTGACATCATGGGCACTCAGGAGCAGAGCAGCAAGCAAAGCACTCAAAGCTCTGACCTCAGCACACTCAAGAACATCACACTCCCTCCATGGGCACCCGAAAGACTCAGAGGAAGCCAGCAAGTCTGTAAGACATATGCGCCACCTACACTAGACTGAGACAAAGGCAGCAGCCATGTTACACGTGGAGAGGGGGCTTCTGTGAGCTGTAATGGGAAAATAAGGAGCACCCGTGCAGGGATCGGCAGGAAGAGTTCGCAATCAGGATGTAAACGGGCTCCTGCGCACGAAAAATCACGAGTCTGCAGGAGCTACTTCTGTAGAATCTGGAGCAGGTAGCATACACAGCAGGGGTCTCCAAGTCCATTTGAAAGGTCACTAATCAAGCCCATATTTCCGGGTATCCACATAGAATGCACTCGAATGCAGTGAATCTAAGAGGCAGTTATTTACGTACACTCCGTTCATCCGGAAATAATTGCATAGATGGTGCCCTTGGGGCTGGTCATAGATAACCCCAATATAGTAACACAGTAACTCCGACTTCCACAGGAGTTTGAAACAATGCTAGATTTTCCATCAAATATCATGACAATGGGCCTCATTACACGGATGGCGGTAAGGGTTAACCGGTAAATCCTTACCGCCTTACTACAAGGTCCCTTTGCGGGTTGGGGAATTTAACGCAAAGGGACCATGGAGCTAATTACGGTACCGCAATTTGCGGTACCATAATTAGTGCCTTCCCCATTCCCATAGAGCCCTATGGGGAAAAAATGGGAATGGGGAAGGGCAATGGTGGAAGGGGGATTTACCGCCCCGCCAACCTTGGAATAGGGCGGTAATTCCCCTTTCCACCAAGGCGCTGCCGGTATTTTACTGGCATCAACCATGGCACTAATAGCACCATGGTTCACTGCCATCCGTGTAATGAGGCCAAAAGTTTTTAAGGTGATATGTCTTCAATGAGCTAATATAAGCAGTGTGGGTACTATTTTCCATGCCAAACCTATGCTGCGTACTTTACCATGCTTCTAATGTCAGCACAGCAAAAGCCTATGTCCGGGGTGGGAAAGGATAGGGAAGTGGTGTGCAGGGGCTGGGTGTGAAGTAACGAAGCGAGCACCCTGGGTGTGGAGTAGAAACTAGGGAGCCAGAAGACCAGCATGGAGCAAACCCACATGGTTGGAGGTGTGGCAAGGGACACAACAATTACAGGTGAAGGGTGTAACCCCCCACATGGGCTGAAGCATGGTTGGAACCCCTGCTTTGAAGGAAGAGGGTGAAGAAGGTGAAAGGAAGTGACTCAAAATTCCAATGGCTTTCACAAAGAAACAAATGCACTTATGTCAAGAAAGCAAGATTATCACATGCTAACGATCGGGAGGGGCTAGTCAGTTCCTTGGAGCTGAAAACTAACCCGATTCTCTCCGAATGACAACAAAGTTACAATTTATATATCCTCTTAGACGATTTACATAATCACAAATATTTTGTTACAAAATTATCCCCCAACCCTCCATTGGCTAACACTATTACAAAGTAATCGATTCCTCCATCACTAACACCCCAATGGATACATTTACAAATTACAACCCCTTTGACATGTGATCTTCTTATATAGTCAGTAATGATGTACTCCACATAATACATTTATCATTCATGAATATTCAGACCATGTGACAGAAACCCATTAACCCAAATGGTGATTGTGCAAGGCTTTACATACACACTTTAAGGCATGGGAAAGGAGCAAAATAAATAAGTATGCCTTTGACTCAGCAGTAAAAATCATTATCCTCCAATATGCTCCAGGTGGCCCATACCATTTTCCCTGAATTCTCTCATGCAATCCTATGTGCCACTGCCATCTCAAGTCATACAGCCTTCCACATATATTCTACTTATTTCCCTGAAAGCCCATAAACCATCAGCTCGCAATGTAACCCTCCATGTAACTGGACCTTTCCGGACAACAAAAACAAGCCTTGTGCTCCCAGGGAAATTACACTTTACTTGCATCTAAGAACCCAATCTGGCCATAACAATCTAACAAATGGCTTTCCATTCCGTTTTCACATTCAGCTCTTTGCGATGTTATCACAACGGCCATCTGCTGTTTGCTTTCTACCCCCTTCGATGACCTATGTCATCCAGCTCCTCAAACCAGGCAAAACACCATCTCTGCGTATCCATGTGCGCTAGTAAGACTCCAAGTAGTTAAAACCTGCATTCTGCGATGTCTCCATGTTCACACAATGAACCCCACATTTCCCAATGCCCTAAATGTGTCTGTTCTCTAAACCATTGTTGAATTCCAACATGTTAGTTTCCCCTTCCATGAACTCCTCTCTCGCATGCATGAAGCTCCCCAATACATACTTCTCAGCGCTACAACTTGTACATTGCACAACACATTGTATCCATTCTCTTGCTACTCATGTTGCTGTCTACTGTGACTCTAAAAGGTGTCCAACTAAAATACAAAGTAATACTCATGTCAATTCTTCTGACTACATTGAACACGTGTTTAGTTGCAACAATGCATATAACCCAGTCTCACCATGACATAGTAAAATTTACGTAGCGTAAACTTCTTTCCTGTGTTGGGACCTAATACATCTACCTCAACAATGGGGTGGGGAAGTGAAGGAGTGTGTGTCCTTTGAGGGTAATGGAGGCAGAGGACATCTCTCAGCACGTGTCAAGCAAAGCTGTGGTAGGATTGCGTGCCATAAGTGCAGAACGGCAACTGCAGCATTGCAAAGACATGGATTTATTTTTTAATGCATTACATAAAACTCTACTTGTAGAATTGTCAAGATAAAATGAAACCCTTATCATATAGATCTTTAAATGAAGCAAAATAAAAACAAAGTGAATGGATGGGTCCATGCTCAGTATGATGTCTCTGATTGACACCTAACATAGATGTGTTGGAAAGTCCTAATAGCACACAGTGACTGTGTAATGTCACATGTGTATTTCTATGACACCAATTGGTCTAGAGTTCAAGGTAGCTCCAGATAGTAGTCCTTGTAAACTACATGCAGAAGCCATACAGTTCCCAGCTCTGCGACTGGGTCAGCATTGGACCATCTCACACTTAGGCTCATCCTCCCGCCTGTATCATGGGGAAAGCAGGCATCCCGAGTGAGATATGCAATGCCATCCCAACAGTGCCATGCCGCGTGAAAGGGATTGGTATGCAGCTACGCCTCCTATAGCAGAGAGGCACTGTGCCTCCAAGGGATGTACAACGGAAAACTAAACTCTGACACAACTCAAGGCAAGCATTGCCAAAGCCAACAGTTTTGATTTGTGTTAATTGCTCATCTACGACCTTTACGCAAGCTAAGACTGTTGTCTAGGCCAGTGCTTGATTTTAACAGGTCTTCAGTGAAAGGAAAAATTGTGAGGACATGCAAATTGGGTTTGAATCAAGTGGCTGAAAGCACACTTAGTTAAGACATTTGTATTACCCTGGATGCATTTTCCAATTGCAATTAAGCGATTAACTGTTAGACGATTGCTTAGAAATAACACTGACAGGCCCTTTACAGAACAGAGGTTGATGTTAAAGCATGCTAAAACTGGTAGAAAGAGATCACGGGAGAATGTGTGCTGGACAGATAGTGGTGGGAATAGGTGGGAAAAAAGACCAAACGGCACCCACAAAATGTGTGTCCCTCCTTATATCCCGTCTCCCTCCTACATGGACTTCAATGCAACCGTTTTTGCTTAAAGGTGGCGCTAATGTGCACCTTACAGCCAAAATAAACAAATAGATGGTTGTATATGAGTAAAAGAGGGCCATGAAACTAATAGCAGGGAGGTCATGTACAAGGTCGCGCGCTGGCCCTGGCACAACAATGCAAGCGACACCCACAAATACAGAAATATCAGAACATAAGCCCACCAGTTTCACATGGAGTGGAATGCCTTTCTAGAGGCCGCTATGGAGGTGAGGGGCGCTGGCTGTGCAGCATTAGATGCGGCGCAACAATGGACAGCAGGGGGCGCGCAAGGAGCAGAAACCAATGCCTAGCAAAGCTAGCTAAGGGCAGGCAAAGTGCGAGCGCCGCCGCTACTATACAAAGTAGCGAAGCTTCAAGGGCCCACCGCCTCACACACACACTCTCGCGCGGAATGGAAACACTTGCCAAACGTGCACAGCGAGCAAAGAGCCACTGTCAGAGACCAGGGTCACAGCTGGCCGTGGCTGGGTGCCTTACACCTCTGGGAGTATGTTTAGATAAGCATGTGTCCATAAGGCAACGATTGGAGACAACCACGGACCATGACTCTGGAAGGATGAGCATTTAAAACGCCCCCATGCGCTGCACTACAGGGGTCACCGGACCCTCTCAGCAGTAAAAGGCACTGGGAAGCGACGGAGCAACAGAATGACACATCCAGACTCAGAGGGAAACACAGTGGGGTGGGCTGAGATCCAGGTGGATCGATGGCTGATTAAATGGAGTATTGATTTCACGCTGGACTGCCGTCCCCACAGCCGTCACTGCAAGCAAATTATCGCGGAATAAATCCAGCCAGCGTGAAAAACGAAATGTACACGTTGCACAGACATGCCGCCCATTCAAACAATTAAAATGGGGTGAAAACGCAGTTTATGGGACACGGAATTGACCGTTTTAGGACAACGAATAGCGCTATAAAAATAAAGCGCCGCGTTTGCATAAGGATTTTATATTAACGCTATGCAATAAAAGTTGAAACAACACCGAGTAATCTAGTTCCCACGTGCCACGCGAGAATGGCAGCCATTCCTTGGCTTTGCATTCTGGGACCTGTAGTTGAAAATGGGACAAGGCAAAACTGCAAGCCCCTGAATGCTAAGAATAAAACAAAAATTGCATCCGCTAGGTGGCCCGCCTTATTTTTTTGCTGACGATGCGGCAGCTTTTCCAAAAGATCTCAAATTAGCGCTTGATATTTTTGTGGGGAAATGCAAGGATCTTGGATGAGAAGTAAAAGTCACAAAAACCAAGGCAATGGTTTTCAAGCCACCGTTGACTAAATCTTGCGCGCTGAGAGCTGAGAAAGAAAGAAGGTCGAGCATTGGAGCAAGTTAGGCTCTTGGATTATTTGGGGTTTGGATTTAGTGTAGGAAGGGGGATGGGCTGGCCAACTGTTGAAAGCCAAGGTTAACCTGTCCAAACACAGTGGGGGGATTTCTCCTTTTTTCCAGAGCCATGGAAGTGGGGCGATCTCGCTGGCTATGAAGCTGTCTGATAAGCAAGCCCTACCAGCTGCATCCTATGGCGCTGAGATTTGCGGTTATACTCCCACAAAAGGTGTATCCCCGATTGACAATATCTTCCAGAAGAAGTTGTTGCTATTACCAAAAAATGCTCCGACCTCATGGATTCAGTTACACCCTCAGGCATAGCCTGTAGCGGCACGGGTTGCTCTAAAGCCAGTATTGTATTGGGTGAGACGCTGGTCCTCCCCTGCTACGATCACCTATCGGGATGCACTTAGGGTCTTTTTGAGGTTGGATGGTGCAGTCAACCGTCGGTGGATGTGGCACGTTGAAAACATGCAAACAGGGTTGAATGCCGGATTGCGCTGGAGTGACCCCACAGAATGCCGACAGGTTTATAAAATGGACCTGAACACAAAGGGTAAAGACATTGCCGGGGCGTAAAAGGAGGTTCCAGGCCGTGCTCTGGAGGAAGGTCCAGAATGTTAACCCATTAGTATGATGGGGAATTTCAAGCATATTTTGGAGGCGATCCATCTACCCTGTGAGCATTCACCTTATGGAGGTTTCAGACTAGGGTTCTTACACACCGCCCAGTTGCACACCTGCACTGCCTCCTGGCAACCCTTGCACTTGGGTCTGTGAGCATTCACCTTATGGAGGTTTCAGACTAGGGTTCTTACACACCGCCCAGTTGCACCCCTGCACTGCCTCCTGGCAACCCTTGCACTTGGGTCTGTGAGCATTCACCTTATGGAGGTTTCAGGCTAGGGTTCTTACACACCGCCCAGTTGCACACCTGCACTGCCTCCTGGCAACCCTTGCACTTGGGTCTGTGAGCTCACCTTATGGAGGTTTCAGGCTAGGGTTCTTACACACCGCCCAGTTGCACACCTGCACTGCCTCCTGGCAACCCTTGCACTTGGGTCTGTGAGCTCACCTTATGGAGGTTTCAGGCTAGGGTTCTTACACACCGCCCAGTTGCACCCCGGCACTGCCTCCTGGCAACCCTTGCACTTGGGTCTGTGAGCATTCACCTTATGGAGGTTTCAGACTAGGGTTCTTACACACCGCCCAGTTGCACCCCTGCACTGCCTCCTAGCAACCCTTCACTTGGGTCTGTGAGCATTCACCTTATGGAGGTTTCAGACTAGGGTTCTTACACACCGCCCAGTTGCACACCGGCACTGCCTCCTGGCAACCCTTGCACTTGGGTCTGTGAGCATTCACCTTATGGAGGTTTCAGACTAGGGTTCTTACACACCGCCCAGTTGCACCCCTGCACTGCCTCCTAGCAACCCTTCACTTGGGTCTGTGAGCATTCACCTTATGGAGGTTTCAGACTAGGGTTCTTACACACCGCCCAGTTGCACACCGGCACTGCCTCCTGGCAACCCTTGCACTTGGGTCTGTGAGCATTCACCTTATGGAGGTTTCAGACTAGGGTTCTTACACACCGCCAAGTTGCACACCGGCACTGCCTCCTGGCAACCCTTGCACTTGGGTCTGTGAGCTCACCTTATGGAGGTTTCAGACTCGGGTTCTTACACACCGCCCAGTTGCACACCGGCACTGCCTCCTGGCAACCCTTGCACTTGGGTCTGTGAGCTCACCTTATGGAGGTTTCAGACTAGGGTTCTTACACACCGCCCAGTTGCACACCTGCACTGCCTCCTGGCAACCCTTGCACTTGGGTCTGTGAGCATTCACCTTATGGATGTTTCAGCCTAGGGTTCGTACACGCCGCCCAGTTGCACACCTGCACTGCCTCCTGGCAACCCTTGCACTTGGGTCTGTGAGCATTCACCTTATGGAGGTTTCAGACTATGGTTCTTACACACCGCCCAGTTGCACCCCTGCACTGCCTCCTGGCAACCCTTGCACTTGGGTCTGTGAGCATTCACCTTATGGAGGTTTCAGACTAGGGTTCTTACACACCGCCAAGTTGCACACCTGCACTGCCTCCTGGCAACCCTTGCAATTGGGTCTGTGAGCATTCACCTTATGGAGGTTTCAGACTAGGGTTCTTACACACCGCCCAGTTGCACACCTGCACTGCCTCCTGGCAACCCTTGCACTTGGGTCTGTGAGCATTCACCTTAAGGAGGTTTCAGACTAGGGTTCTTACACACCGCCCAGTTGCACACCTGCACTGCCTCCTGGCAACCCTTGCGCTTGGGTCTGTGAGCTCACCTTATGGAGGTTTCAGACTAGGGTTCTTACACACCGCCCAGTTGCACCCCTGCACTGCCTCCTGGCAACCCTTGCGCTTGGGTCTGTGAGCTCACCTTATGGAGGTTTCAGACTAGGGTTCTTACACACCGCCCAGTTGCACACCGGCACTGCCTCCTGGCAACCCTTGCACTTGGGTCTGTGAGCATTCACCTTATGGAGGTTTCAGACTAGGGTTCTTACACACCGCCCAGTTGCACTGCCTTCTGGCAACCCTTGCACTTGGGTCTGTGAGCATTCACCTTATGGAGGTTTCAAACTAGGGTTCTTACACACCGCCCAGTTGCACACCGGCACTGCCTCCTGGCAACCCTTGCACTTGGGTCTGTGAGCATTCACCTTATGGATGTTTCAGACTAGGGTTCTTACACACCACCCAGTTGCACACCTGCACTGCCTCCTGGCAGCCCTTGCACTTGGGTCTGTGAGCATTCACCTTATGGAGGTTTCAGACTAGGGTTCTTACACACCGCCCAGTTGCACACCGGCACTGCCTCCTGGCAACCCTTGCACTTGGGTCTGTGAGCTCACCTTATGGAGGTTTCAGACTAGGGTTCTTACACACCGCCCAGTTGTACACCTGCACTGCCTCCTGGCAACCCTTGCACCTGGGTCTGTGAGCATTCACCTTATGGATGTTTCAGACTATGGTTCGTACACACCGCCCAGTTGCACACCTGCACTGCCTCCTGGCAACCCTTGCACTTGGGTCTGTGAGCATTCACCTTATGGAGGTTTCAGACTAGGGTTCTTACACACCGCCCAGTTGCACCCCTGCACTGCCTCCTGGCAACCCTTGCACTTGGGTCTGTGAGCATTCACCTTATGGAGGTTTCAGACTAGGGTTCTTACACACCGCCCAGTTGCACACCTGCACTGCCTCCTGGCAACCCTTGCAATTGGGTCTGTGAGCATTCACCTTATGGAGGTTTCAGACTAGGGTTCTTACACACCGCCCAGTTGCACACCTGCACTGCCTCCTGGCAACCCTTGCAATTGGGTCTGTGAGCATTCACCTTATGGAGGTTTCAGACTAGGGTTCTTACACACCGCCCAGTTGCACACCTGCACTGCCTCCTGGCAACCCTTGCACTTGGGTCTGTGAGTATTCACCTTATGGAGGTTTCAGACTAGGGTTCTTACACACCGCCCAGTTGCACACCTGCACTGCCTCCTGGCAACCCTTGCACTTTGGTCTGTGAGCATTCACCTTATGGAGGTTTCAGACTAGGGTTCTTACACACCGCCCAGTTGCACACCTGCACTGCCTCCTGGCAACCCTTGCACTTGGGTCTGTGAGCATTCACCTTATGGAGGTTTCAGACTAGGGTTCTTACACACCGCCCAGTTGCACCCCTGCACTGCCTCCTGGCAACCCTTGCACTTGGGTCTGTGAGCATTCCCCTTATGGAGGTTTCAGACTAGGGTTCTTACACACCGCCCAGTTGCACCCCTGCACTGCCTCCTGGCAACCCTTGCACTTGGGTCTGTGAGCTCACCTTATGGAGGTTTCAGACTAGGGTTCTTACACACCGCCCAGTTGCACCCCTGCACTGCCTCCTGGCAACCCTTGCACTTGGGTCTGTGAGCTCACCTTATGGAGGTTTCAGACTAGGGTTCTTACACACCGCCCAGTTGCACACCGGCACTGCCTCCGGGCAACCCTTGCACTTGAGTCTGTGAGCATTCACCTTATGGAGGTTTCAGACTAGGGTTCTTACACACCGCCCAGTTGCACCCCTGCACTGCCTCCTGGCAACCCTTGCACTTGGGTCTGTGAGCTCACCTTATGGAGGTTTCAGACTCGGGTTCTTACACACCGCCCAGTTGCACACCGGCACTGCCTCATGGCAACCCTTGCACTTGGGTCTGTGAGCATTCACCTTATGGAGGTTTCAGACTAGGGTTCTTACACACCGCCCAGTTGCACGCCTGCACTGCCTCCTGGCAACCCTTGCACTTGGGTCTGTGAGCATTCACCTTATGGAGGTTTCAGACTAGGGTTCTTACACACCGCCCAGTTGCACGCCTGCACTGCCTCCTGGCAACCCTTGCACTTGGGTCTGTGAGCATTCACCTTATGGAGGTTTCAGACTAGGGTTCTTACACACCGCCAAGTTGCACGCCTGCACTGCCTCCTGGCAACCCTTGCACTTGGGTCTGTGAGCATTCACCTTATGGAGGTTTCAGACTAGGGTTCTTACACACCACCCAGTTGCACACCTGCACTGCCTCCTGGCAACCCTTGCACTTGGGTCTGTGAGCATTCACCTTATGGAGGTTTTAGACTAGGGTTCTTACACACCGCCCAGTTGCACACCTGCACTGCCTCCTGGCAACCCGTGCACTTGGGTCTGTGAGCATTCACCTTATGGAGGTTTCAGACTAGGGTTCTTACACACCGCCCAGTTGCACACCTGCACTGCCTCCTGGCAACCCTTGCACTTGGGTCTGTATCTGAAACCCTACAGTCCCTTTACCTGCATTCACCAGACACTTAACGCTTGCACTGCCACCTGCTGGCCGCACTACTTGTTTTTTGATCCTGTGTCCTGCACTTACTCCTCCTCCCCCTTCCCCAGGCACTTTTCCCCTTTCCTCTCCTCTGCACTTGCGCGATCTCAATGTCACTAGGCCTAGCAAGATCGTTGTCTTGTCCTCCCTTTGTTTTCCCTTCCCATGCCTCGTTGCGCTTTGAAACACTTGTGAATAGGCGCGTTATACATGTCATATCATATCACATGACACTTGTTTATGGTCTGGTTCTAATTCTGGGGTTTTCCCCCTTTGACTCTATTGCATTTTGTGCCAGTGTGTCCGGTCCCACTCGATATGAGATGGAGGTATTTGAGACCCGATTTGTTCAGGGCTCAAGTTGAGGGTACACGTGGGGGGGCGGAGTCCATCCACTTTATTCAGAGGGTGGACTCAGTCCCCCCTCCATCTAAAATGAGAAAAATTGAATGTCCTCTTTGAATTTATGAATTAAAGCCGACCTCGGGGATCAAACCGCGCCATCGGGATTGTAGGCCGGACACTTTACCACTGCACTATGTAACTTGATGAAGAACAGCAAACAACTAAAGGTGAAATGTCCCATTTTGGTGCTGCAAGTCCCAGGGAAAACATTTGTATTGGTTCTTGGAGTTTAAAACATGCACACCTTTTAACGTTTTCAAAAACACTATTGGAAGAAAATATCCTCTCTTGGTTTTGTTTGTGTTGATGTTATGAAAGGCAAATGCCATTCGTCCTGTGCAATATGGGTGGTTATGCAAAGTCATTTTAATGAAATGTGCATATTTCACCTTGTTTTGAATATTTCTAGCGATGTCACATCTCATTCGTTTGCTGATGAGCCCCCCCACTTTAATTTTTAGGACTTGACCCCTGGTTTTGTTGGAGTTGAGCATC
This sequence comes from Ambystoma mexicanum, assembly GCF_040938575.1. NCBI lineage: Eukaryota > Metazoa > Chordata > Amphibia > Caudata > Ambystomatidae > Ambystoma > Ambystoma mexicanum. Next base: position 1,603,113,528 of record NC_090937.1, read on the forward strand.
AGTTCCGCAAGCAATGCTATGTTGTTTTTAACTTGTTCGCAGGGCTGGACAGTTATTTCCGCTACAGCCAGATATGTGCTCCGTTCTTGGCTCTTAAGAAGCAGATTGCTGGGTACCGTGTCATCGTTGAGGGTATCCTCATGAGGCTGCGAGCTCGCTCTCCTCACAGAGGATCCCTTGGGAGGAGGTATTATCTCCAGGAGGTTTTTACAAACACATATATCAATTTGTCCTGTTTTTTAAATAGTTATATGTGTAAGCGACTTCAATTCAACACTACAGCTAAGTCAATGCCTAGTCTGGGATGCTGATGGAAGCCCTTATTGATGTATTTTTATGTCCAGTTCGTTTACTCTGGATGACAACCCTTATATAACACCCCTCTCTTAGAATCCCCCTGGCCCCACTGAGCCAAGAAGTAGGTTTGTTTTGCAAATTAAAAGGTTTATTTGAAAATTAAACAAAATATATGTATATCACACTTTTATAATAACTTAATATTTGATAGCACACTTGTGAAGATGATAGTGATCAACAATGGATAATGTTACAGTGGTACACTCTTTTTGATGGCTTAGAAGTGATATAGAGAGGATAAAGTAGCTGAGAATGCCTTATGGCTTCAAGGACAATGCAATGATGAATGAAAATGCAGTACAGACAATAAACTTGATATGACATCAACAAAAGACAATGTAATCACTTTTCTTTGACAATTCACCCCCCTCCCCCCCTTTATGCAAGGTAAAGAGATGGGAGGAAAGCACACAGTTCTCAGGAATGCAATCAAATATAATTCAGTTCCCCCCTAGTAAGCTTAGAGGCAAACAGGTAGGAGTCTTAAACACAGGCAATATACTTTGATGTGGTTGCAATTAAGTGAACAATATGCGAAAAATGCTTTTAATTCCCTATAGGAGGTTCAGGGTAGGTGATAGCTACTTTGTATTAGTTCAGGATCACTTTAGCAATGCTGTATGAATGATTGTCAGGTTGCAAACGAATTTCAGCAAAGGAAAGCAAGGACAAATATTTTTACACGTGGCTGAAATTAAGAAAAATGTCAAATCGCGGCAAATTTAGCCGTGTGCGTCGAGCGCAATTACGGAGGGAGTATGAGGAGTAGCAAGTCGGATTAGAGCTTGTTGGAAAGCTTAGAATCTAGCTTAAAAAAAAGATCTCGCTTCTATCACAAACGGTTCCGGAGATATGGCCGATTTAGTAAAGGTAGTTTTTCGGATTTGAAATTTTAAAGCTCAGAATGACAGATGACAGTTTTCAGGTTTAAAGATGACAGAATGACACGATTCTAGGAGGCAGTTCTAAATAGGTTCAAATAGTTTCGATTAGATTATTTTAAACTAAGAGATTGGGTTTTGCACAGTTCTGGCGGTACTCACACTATATTTTGGACAGGAATGCGACTTCGCCACGGATCGGGTCAGGATTGGACTGCGGTTCCCTCGCCACGGACGGTCTCGGCCTGGTTATGCTCACTGGATAATTCTACCTTCTGGGTCAGCTCTGCTAGTGGCACTGCACAGCGGTCTGGATCTCTGGTTCTGACAAAAGTCTCGGCACTGCACGGCGGTCTGGTCTCTGGTTCTGACAAAAGTTCTTGGCAAAAATCCAAACAGCTCGCCCGGCTGTTGAATAGTTTGCAAATGATTTGGAGGCCTGCTGAAAAAGGATTCAGCTTGTGGATTCAGGCCTCTCTGCTACAAATTCTGGAGTTCATTTCTGGTCTCTGGAAATTGATGGATTTGAAGTCTGGATCTCTGGATGTGAAGTCTGAAGTCAAAATGCTCAGCAGAAAGTGAAAAAGAAAAGTCCTATCTGGCTTCCAGTGGCTCTTTTATGTGTTTAGAAAGTGGGTGGGTCGTCTAATTCTGCATGCCCAACCCACTAAGGGTTCTGATAGGTTGAAGAGTGTTCTGTGCTCTCACTGGAGAACAGAGTTGTGTGTCAGAGTGAGCCATGAGGTGTCATCTTTATGGCATACATTAAGAACACTCCCCTTTGCTCTTACCTTAGAAAATCATTTTCATAACTAAATACCTTTCCCAGATACACAAGTGGTTGACATTACATACACACATCATATATCACATAAGGTAGTCTCTGTTCCAACTCTGATGTTTCTAAGAGCTTAGATTAAGAAATGGCAACTTATTTTCATTTTTAGTGGGTTTTGCAACATTGGTTTTTCATCAAAAATTACACAAATGTACACTCCCTTCTACACACATTCCAGTAATTTACTAGGTTTCTAGCATAACCCCAGTGTCTGTAATATCAATAAATAGCAGGGTTTTGCCTCCGAACATGGTTCAAAGTTGAATCAAGTCTTGAATTGTGGGTACATTTCTTAGATTAAGGTTCATCAAATTGCACATTTTTGTGAGCTTAATACAATATTTTAGAAGCTTTTAACTTAAACATATATTTGCTGCAATATGATTCCACAAAAGTGTCTGAGTCCACCCCCAGAAACTTGGGAGTGCCACATGTCTCTCCTCTCCCAGGCAGGGCTCTGTTTACAGTCCACATTGAAAATCAACATACCCCATTAAATTGCAAGGGTCTACTGTGTCGGCTGAGGTCAGCAGGCCAGGGGGCCACTCTGCATTTGGATAGCATGTCCATGTGATCTCCTGGGCTGTTGTGTGGGTCTCTGAGGTGAGAAGATTTCCCAGCCTCTTGGCCTGCTAATGCAATCAGATTGTCTCTGGGAACAGCAGGTGGTTAAGAGTTTTAATTAACCAGCGGGCCTTTGAAGATTCCAGCTGTCTCAGGAGGCTGATTAGCTTCTGAAGTAGCAGTTCTCCTGTCAGAGTTTAGACCGCTAGCGCCGGTTTGTGGACAAAGCTGGTACTGCACCCATTTTTGGGATCTGTCTTGAATTAATGCATTTCAATAGAGTGGTCTTTTGCTTGATAGTATAGGATCCTTGCTTAGCATTGTTTTGATGGCATCCTTACAGTAGAGTGGTGATGTGGAACCCCCACAAGAAGGTTGTATCTTTAGAGTGGTCTTGTGCCCATGATTTTAGCAACTTTTTGACATCAATAAAAACGGATTTTGAACAGAACCATCTTTCTTTGCACTGGTGGGTGGCAGATTAGGTGACCATTTTGGTGTGCGCAAACTGCGCGGTTCTCCTGGATTCTGGCGTGAATGTGGGCGGCGACAGCTCATCCCCACATCTACCTAGTCTATTGATTTAGTTTGTACTGGGATAGAATAATGGGCGGTGACAGCTCATCCCCACATCTACCCAGTCTATTGATTCAACATGGGTCAAAACCCTTGACAAGCCCCCCCGCCCGACTGCGCTTTGATTTGGAGTTGAGGGGGAGTCGGGTGCAAAGGATGTTTTTGATCCACGCGCTGGTATGTCCGCATCATCTTCTTCAAATTCCGTAGATGGCACAGTTCAGCAACTTTTCCTCCATCCGGTTGGATCGATCGGTTCTCCTCGCCGGTCCTGAAGGGAATATTGGGCGGTACCCCGGGCCCCTCGGATCTTTGCTCCCGGTCCCCGGATCGTTCTCCTTGGTCAGTCTCCATGGTTTCATCTTTCCTAGGATGATAAAGCAAAAGCGGCAATACCTATTAGTAGACATTTCTCCCCCACTATTGATATAGTGGGGCGGCATGTACATTTTATAAATCAATATAAATCAAGAGACATAGCATTCTTATTTTGAAAAACAAGATATAATTCAAAGACAGATGCATACAAGAATCATAATATTTTAGAGACTATATGTGGGATATTTTAGGGTGGAACTGAATTAATCTGGAGCGGTCCCCTCTGGTATTGCAGAGGACTCCTCCAGTTGCTCCAGAGTGTGCCTGGGATGGCAACACTTTAGCTGATTTATATGTACCCACTTGTCTTCCCCTTCCGCCAGACTACCTTTGGGGATGCAGATCTTATACGCTACTGGGGAGACCTTGTCTATAATTTCAAACGGTCCCTTCCATGTAGGCAAATATTTTCGCTGTTTGGCCTGGTTCCTTTGGAAATTGTATAGATAGACCCGGTCTCCCACAGTGTATTCCTTCCTGGTGGTCTTCGGGTCATAGTGGGTGTTCATGCTATCAGCTGATCTTTCTAGATTCCGCTGAGCATAGGCAAAAGCATGCTGAAGGTGTTTCCTTAAATTCTCCACATACTCATGAGTTGTGGAGGCATTTATCAGTGTCTGCTCTTGGGTCCTGTAGAGCAAATGCTGGGGAAGCACCATCTTGCGTCCGGTCATCAACTCAAATGGTGACATTTTAGTTGCAGATGAAGGGGTAGATCTGATGGCCATTAGGACCAGAGGTAATCGGATATCCCAACTTGGCCCAGAATCTGCCACAAACGTTTTTAAGATGCTCACAATGGTTCGGTTGTATCTCTCCACTGCTCCAGAAGAAGCTGGCCTGTAAGCAATGTGTAGCTTACTTTTAACCCCCAGTATCATCCTCATCTTTGTCATTACCTCGCTGGTGAAATGGCTACCTCTATCCGACTCAATCCTTTGAGGTATACCAAAACGGGAAAAGATGTGGTTAATCATCAGGGCAGCTGCTGTTTCTGCCTTGCAGTTTGGGGCCGAGAGACATTCCACCCACTTGGTAAACAAGCATGTGACGGTCAACATGTACTTGTTTCCTCTAGACGAGCGAATTACAGGGCCTACGAAGTCGATTTGCAAATCGGACCATGGCAGTGTCATCCCCCTCTTTTGGAGAGGCGCCCGGTGTGTGAGAGATGTTGGCTGAAATTGTGCACACACCAGATACCCCTTCAAGTATTGGTCGAGGTCCTGCCCCATGTGTGGCCAGTATGCAACCTCTCTTAAGATCTCAAGGGTTGTGTGAAACCCCCTATGACCGGCTGTGGCCGCATCATGGGCGTGACTTAACATCAGGCTTCAGAATGAGGTAGGGACCACCCACTGATCATGGCCAGCTTGGGATTTCCTTACCAACAAACCGTCTTGGATTCGGAACATCTTTGGACATTTCATCAACACTCTAAGGTCCTCCTTCCCAATGTAATCGGTATCCGTCAGGGGAAAGTTCTCAGGGTCCTCAATGTGTTGGTAGAGCTTACCAATTATTGTATCCCCCTTTTGAGCCGTGATTTAATCAGCATCAGGGGTCTCCTTCCTCCATTGTGCAGTTGAAAGATCATTGTGAGCATTTGTCTGGGACCTAGTGATAGCAGTGACCTGGATTTCCCCCAAACGGAATTATATTTCTATTAGATCCCCTTGGATGGCCCTGGTTTTGGCCAGCTGATCAGCTAAGTCATTTCCAGTTTTGTCTGGTCCCTCTACTTTGGAATGATCCTTGATCTTTTTCCAGTAGATGGTCATCCCATTCGAGGTGACCAGATCATCAATGTTTTGGATTAACTTCCCATGTTTCAAGGGTTTGTTATTAGTACATAACATGCCTCTGGTTTTCCAATTAACCAGGTGCATCACGAACCCGTTCCGTACATAATCCGAATCTGTGATTATGACCAGTTCATGGAGTTGATGTTGGACGGCAGTGAGGATGGCCTGATGCACAGCCATCAATTCTGCCACCTGACTACTTCGGGGACCAATTCTGTACCCAGCGGAGGGTTCTGGAAACTCCTTCACCCATGCATTCCCTACACCGGCCACCAGTTCTTTCTCCCCGTTGTTGTCAACATGGTACGAGCATCCATCCACATAGTCAGTGGGCATTCCCTCACACTTGTCTTCTTCAAAGACTTTGTGTGGGGAATTAAGGTATGCCTCCATGTTGTCCTTGATTTTTAGACTTTCGTCCTTGAGACAGTTTTCTCTGGCACAATCACGCAAGTCAGCCAGACCTTGCGCGAGGGGACTCTTCTTGTTTTGGCCATATCTGACCTCCACAGGAAAGCCTTGCATTGACAGAATCCAGGAAGTAATTCAGGAATTACTCACATTTCTGGCCCGGATTCTGTCACTTTGGAGGTATTGCAGAGGCTGGTGTGGAGTCTCCACTATGATGTGTTCCCCCTGGATGAACGGACGGTAATTCTTCAATGCCCACACCGTTGCCAGGAGTGCCTTCTCACAATCGTTGAATTTTTCCTCCAAAGAGGATAAAGTTTTGCTCGCATAGGAGATTACTTTATTGACCTTGTCATGCTTTTGGTATAATACTGCCGTCAAGCACATATTAGAGAACCCTGTCTCCAGGAAGAACTCCTTGTTTCTGAAAGGGTAAGCTAGGCAAGGCGCTTGTGAGAGGCTTCTTTTGAGTTGTCTTACTGCCTCGGATTGTTCTGGACCCCATTCCCACTGGACCCCCCCTTCAAAAGATGAATCCGGGGTCTGGTGATCTCTGCGTAGCCCTCAATGAACTTTCTGCTGTAATTAGTCAGTCCAAGGAGGCTCCTTAGTTCCCGCAGAGTTGTGGGATCCTTCAGTTTCTGGAGTGCTTTCACTTTCTTTTCTTGGGGACAGAGACCCTGAGGAGTAATCTCATGCCCCAAGAAATTAACACGGGTTCTACACCACTGTGCCTTCTGAAAGGAAGGTTTTGCTCTGGCAGCCCTCAACTGCGTCAGAACATAACGGATCTCCACTATGTGTTCCTCCACAGATGAACCTTTAATGAGGACATCATCTACATAAGCCAGGTTACCCCTCGCACCCAGGTCGGGCATGGCCTTATGTAGGAAAATGTTGAATTCATTGCCGGAGTTGAGGTATCCGAAGGGAGTCCGGGTCCATGTGTACTGCTGGCCCCCAAAGGTAAAAGCCAGTTTGTATTGGTCATCCCTACTGACAGGCACGGTCCAGTATCCATTGGTCAGGTCTATTGCAGTGAATACCTGCGACACCTGAATCTGGGCCAGCCCTTGGTCAATGTAGGGCAGAGGCCATCGGGAAGTATGGACCCGTTTGTTGAGCTCCCTAAGGTCGGCGCAGAGTCTCCACTGGCCGTTTGGCTTCAATATTCCCAGCACCGGATTATTGAAAGTGCTGTGGACTGGACGGATTATTCCCCGGGACTCAAGGTTCTTAATTATTTCAGTAAGGGACTCCATGGATGCGAGAGGCAAGCGATATTGCTTCACAAACACTGGAGTCATGCCAGGGTCCGAGGGAATTGTTGTTGTGTGGATGTCGGTGCGACCACAGTCATATGAGTCTACTGCAAAGAGATCTTGGAAATCCAAGAAAACTTGTTTCAACTTTTGCTTCTGTTCCAGAGTCACACAGGCATCAGCTAGGTTGACTCTCTCTTCCACCATCTGCCTGAAGCCTGGAAAGACTTCTGGTTTGGCTATCTCAGTGGCCTCCTCCAGCTGGGTGGAGAAGTCCCTGGTCAGAGTGCTGATTTGGACTGGAGGCTTCAGGTGGGAAAGGCAGCCCTCATGGACCTGGAAAATCACCTCATCCCTCCTGAAGTCACAAGTCACATCTTCCTTACCATAAGGGCAAGAAGTGTACACCATGAAGTTCCCCCCATGTCGGGTGAAAATCCTGTCTGGTGTTGTATTGTCCTCACTGTCACTGTCAAAACAGTCCTTGGGGATTAGTCCTAACAGTTCATTTCCTAAATCAATGGAGAAATGTCGGTCATCAACTGCCATTCCAATGCGGCTAGAGTAATACTCTTTAAGTCGCTGTTATCCACCGCTATTGGAATGGTGTCATGTTCTATGTTGACTAATGGTGTTGGGTTTACCCCCAACCCTTGTTGTTGGAGAGAAGCATTTAGATGAATATAAGCATCAGGGTTTTTCAATTTTTGTCCTCTTTTAACTTTCACTTCCAGGGAGAATTCTCGGGTCCTTTCTGGGATGGTGACTTCCTCTTTAATCTGAATTTCAACTGCATAAGGTAGCAATTGAGCTGACCTAAATGCTTTTTTTGAATCATCGAAGCCCATGGGATTATCTGCTAATCGGGACCACGCTTTGAAGTATATTAGGTCCAAATTAATGGTAAAGCGATTGAGAATGTCACTGCCTAAGTAAAAGGCGGCAGTGACGTCTCGCACGACCCAACAATTATGGACTATGCTCTTGTTGCCAATGGAGATTTTGAGCATACACCTGCTTGGCAGGAGATGTTTGGAATTGGGTGCTTCCAGGTCCATCTCCCATTTGTCTATCAGTTTGAATGTGGAAATGGCTGGATCTTTTGGGAGTTGGCAGAACATGGCTTCGCTGATGAAGCTCTTACCGTTGTTCACACACACTCGGGCGAGAACAGAATCCTTCCCATCATTTAACTGAACAGGGATGAACAACTGCTCTCCAGTTTGCTGAATATCAGCCAGGCTCTGAGCTGATTTCACATCTTTCTGGACTATAGGAGTCGGAGTGTCTGATTTTGGATTGGTAAAGAATTTCAGAGTGTTTCCTTCCAGTGTGGAATACCACCTTAAACTGGAAGGAAGGTTGATTTTCAGAAATAGAGAGGACCTCCCATCACCAGTCTGTTGTCCTACTGCTATTACTGTCATGTCTGGAATTTGGTTGTTCTGGAAGTGAAATTCTACTTGGTCAGATTTTTGTTCAACCATGTGGCAGGTGCCATTTAAACTAACATGGTTGACACTCTGTTTTAATTTTATTGGTCGGCTAGTCTGGGTCCAGAGGACCTTGTTTACACAATCTATTAGGGGTGGCAAACTTCTCAGGAGGTAATTCCCTAGTAAACAAGGGGTGCCCTCTGGAGTCACTACTATGACCGGGTGTTTCACCTTGTGTCGCCCAATTTTGATGTCCAAATCTGCAGTCCCCTCGACAGGATTTTCCTTCCCGTCAAAGTTCTGCAGTTGTCCAGGAAGAGAGGTGAGAGGAATACAGTAATTCTCCCCCCTTCCTGCATTTAGTTCATCAAAGGTCCCTTTGGACAGAAGGGTAGCTTGGGATCCAATGTCCACCAGTGCCAAAATTGTACCCTGCCCCTGTACTTGTACTGGGGCATAGTATCTTCCCTCCTTCTCCTCAAGGGGGCACAGATAATGCACATTTTTGGACAACTGGTGGGCTAATTTTCTGGTTTTGGACATTGCTAGCGAAGAGATTTGGGCAGAATTCTGTGGAGAGCCTGGGGAATCTGAAAGAATAAGTTGGCAACTGGAAATGGTTTCGCGTTCTGGGCCGCCCCCCCCCCCCCCTTTTGGAGGCAGTCATCAGGATGGGTTTAAACCAGGGAAGTTTGGTTTTGTTGGTTCTGGGATAGGATGACGGGCGGTGACAGCTCAATCCCCACATCCACCCAGTCTGGATTGGAATCTCTTGGGACCCATTTTTCCTTGGGAGGAGTTCCCCCATCTCTGAAGGAGAAGATCCTTTTCCCAGGATCCTCTGAGGAACCCTCTCCCTCAAATTGGAAGACCTGTACCTCCTCCACAAAGTGGGTCTGTTTGGGTCCTTTGTTTCTCCTACCCCCCCTCTGCTCCTTGGGAGGCAGGCTTTCAGGGGCAGGAGATTTTGTTTCCGGTTCCTGGTTTTCCAAGGGCTGTTTACAAGTTGGGAAGGAAGCTTCCTCCAAGGCTTTACACCCCTTTTCCCCTTGTGCCTCCTCCCTGGGAACCGGTGGGTTATCGGGGTGCTGCCCCCGTCATTGCTCTGGAGCACCAGGTCCAGAGTTTGGGGCATTCTGTGCCGGCATACCCATCTGAGGGTTCTGTTGGGCCCTCAGCATGCGGCCCAAATCCTGTGCCATGTTCTGAACCTGGCGCTCTAATTGTGAAACCTGCTCAGGCTGATACGGGGCTCTATTTTCTTCCCTGGGCTGATCCCGGGAAGGGTAGCTATCCCTTCTCTGGTAATACCCCGGGTTGGGAAGATTTGGGTACTCCTCCACCCTTGACCTCTCCTCTCCCGGTTTAGGTTGTCTGGGCTTAGGGAATTGGGGAAAGAAGGATGGATGAGTTTGGGGCTGGAAACCTTGTGGATACCTGGGGAAAAAGTTCGGCCCAGGGTTTGGTGAATTTCTGCCCTTCTGTGGGAAGTTTGGAGGGAAGTTCTCTGGGTTAGGTGCTTGACTGGATCCCCCCCATTGGGCTGGAGGAGTCCACACATAACCCAGGATGGGTCGGTTTCCCTTGTAGCGGGGACTTACATAATCAGGGGAGCGAGGGACCCCATTTGTGGGACTACCTCCTCGACTCCCTGTCTGTGACAGGCCCAAGGGCCTTCTGGGTTGTGAATTATTTGGCGCAGGCAGGTTTTTAGGCCCCCCATCTCCAAATCTAACATGGGGGCAACCTATACCTCTGCCACCTTGGCAGCAGCAGGGGTGCTGTTGGTTTTGGGGTTTTTCTGCGCATTACTTTTATTTTCTATGGGCTTCTGCACCTCATAGATCCGGGTGGCTTGCTCAATGACCCAGTCTAAAGATCTTTTCTCGTGAAAATCTCTCACGAGCTCGGTCATTATGTACTTGGGAAGAGCATGGAAAAATGAATTCTCTGCTGTCCGTGCGCACCCTTCTGGTGGTCTGCGCAAAGGCACGCTTCAATTCTTGCACAAATTCTTGTGGGGCCTGATCCTCCCCACATTGCAAATTGTAGGCTGCCTTGCGAGCCTCTTGGGGATTTCTTTGTACAGAAAAATGTTTCAAGATGGCCGCCCTATATGTCGACCATCTTGAATGGTTTTGGTCCTCCAGCCCCGCAAAGAAGCTGGAGTATTCAGGGGAGAATGTCCATTTGACGTACTGGATGCAGCTACTGCTGTCCTTCAAATCGAAAGTCTCCATCATTTGCTCATAGAGCTCCAAGTGTTCCCAAACAGAATACTTGGCGTTCTTATGATAAGGCGTCATGACACTCCTGATTGCCTTAATCTGTTTTAAGGGGTCCTTAAGCAAGGCCCTTTTCACCTTATTGGCCTTTTTGGTTCGGGTAACCCTGGTCCATTCATCCTTTGATTCAGAAGCACTGCTCCCAGAGGTGCCCGTCTGATCTTCCAGGTTTTCCTGGATTCTGCGAGCCTGGGAATAGCTGGCAGAATGTGGAGGCCTGGTCTCCTGTGGCGCTCAGAGGAGTCTTCAGATCCCTCCTTGCTACCAGGATTTGATTGGTACCCCCCCCCACTGACCTAACTGGGCAGAGGTTTTCAGGATGCCCTTAGTGGGCCTACTCTCCTGGGGTTCCCCACTAAATTGCACTGTACTTAGGTGCCCATACCCGGATGCCCACCCATCCATTCCTGGGAGGTACTGGCCTATGAACCCCATACTTTTGGCTGGATAGTAATCTGCCATCCCTGTGGCCCTGTGCTCATGTGCGCCAGGGGAAATGGGGGTGGCAGAGTCCAGGGACTGGGAGAGATGAAGGCCTCTGGTACTAGGGCTCCTGAGGTTATGCTCAGGCATTTCCCTTTCCCAGCGAACCTCATCTCTATCAGCCCCTGCTCCCTGTTGCACTGCAAGAGCCTGCGCTTTCAGTTCCTCAGTTAAGGCCTTACTAGACTCTATCAGTCTCTCCTGCATGGCTACCTGTTGCTGGAGCCTATCACTGTGCTGACAGAGAGCCTCATCCTCTCTCTGTGCCTCCTGATTGGTCCTGGAGTACTGGGCCAGTCTTTGCTGCAGGAGGGCTACCTCCTCAGTCCCATCCCTACTGGCCTGCTCCTTTCTTGCCAGAGCATCCTCCACCCTCCTGGTGTGCTCTATAAAGTTCTGATGCTCTTTTTGGAGGTCACCCAGCCCCTGGAGGGCCAAGTGATTTTCTTCAGTTTTTCTTTTTAAATGACAGACTTCCTGGCCTAAGGTGTCCCTTTCCTGACTAAGAGTCTGCATCTGTGCCGCCAGGTCGTCCCTTTGCCTTTGAAGGGCACCAGCTTTCTGGCGCTCCTGATCAAACTCTGCCTGGGTATCCAGGTCTTTCAGGATCGGTTTATTGCTCTCTGCCTTTTCCCTATCTAGGTGGCTTTGCAGGGTGACTACCTGCTCAGCACATGCCCTATTGAAATCTAATTGTTGCTCCAGCTTTTTCTGGCTCTGCAGTAGGGAGTCCAAACCTTCTTGGTACTCCTTCTGCAAGGCCAGAAATCTGGTATCCTGGTCAGACTTTTCCTGTTGCAGGATACACATGTCCTCTTTGATTGTAATGAGATACTGTCTGCTCTCATTTTCTGACTCCTAGCTTCTGTGCATCCTCTGCTCAGAAGAGACCAGGTCAGATTGGGCCTTCTCTAACGCAATCTGTTGCCTATTTGCCAGATTTTGGCTTTCAGCACATCTATCCTGCATGTCTCCCATATATAGGTACAGGTATGCCGCTATCCTAACCATCTTGTCGTGTTCATCTTTAGCTTTAGGAGCCATGTATAGTTCACTCAGGGCCACATGTAAGGGACCCTGATCGCTGCAGATATCTAACCCAGTTGCAGTGACCTGTTGTGTGATTGCCTGCAACCACGCATCCTGGCCCTGCTCAGTCCATTCACCTCTCACAAATAGCTTATGTAAGAAGTGCTCTCTGGCTATTTTGATGTCTACCAGTGTCGTCATTCTGGAATTTGAGTTCCTTCCTGACTTACAGAAGTTTGTAGTTTATTTTGCAAAACAGACCGTTTCCTTAGAGCGTTCCTTTGAGGGGTGCTTTCACAGTGTAAAACAGTGTGGTGATCTAACCGGATATGTGTATCCGGTCAGTTGGCACACTGTATTAAGCTGCACAAGTGGTAAATCTAACCCAGAATATCCCGGCTCCGAGCCCCCACTTTGTAAGCGGATTCAATTCAACACTACAGCTAAGTCAATGCCTAGTCTGGGATGCTGATGGAAGCCCTTATTGATGTATTTTTATGTCCAGTTCGTTTACTCTGGATCACAACCCTTATATAACACCCCTCTCTTAGAATCCCCCTGACCCCACTGAGCCAAGAAGTAGATTTGTTTTGCAAATTAAAAGGTTTATTTGAAAATTAAACAAAATATATGTATATCACACTTTTATAATAACTTAATATTTGATAACACACTTGTGAAGATGATAGTGATCAACAATGGATAATGTTACAGTGGTACACTCTTTTTGATGGCTTAGAAGTGATATAGAGAGGATAAAGTAGCTGAGAATGCCTTTATGGCTTCAAGGACAATGCAATGATGAATGAAAATGCAGTACAGAAAATAAACTTGATATGACATCAACAAAAGACAATGTAATCACTTTTCTTTGACAATTCACCCCCCCCCCCCCTTTATGTAAGGTAAAGAGATGGGAGGAAAGCACACAGTTCTCAGGAATGCAATCAAATATAATTCAGTTCCCCCCTAGCAAGCTTAGAGGAAAACAGGTAGGAGTCTTAAACACAGGCAATATACTTTGATGTGGTTGCAATTAAGAGAAAAATATGGGAAAAATGCTTTTAATTCTCTATAGGAGGTTCAGGTTAGGTGATAGCTACTTTGTATTTGTTCAGGATCACCTTAGCAATGCTCTATGAATGATTGTCAGGTTGCAAACGAATTTCAGCAAAGGAAAGCAAGGACAAATATGGGAATTTGTACTAAGAAAGATGGGCGGAGCTTTGGTACGTTTTCCTGTCACAGCATAAGTACTGATCGATGAAGAGCGCATGCTGGGATGTCCAGTCTTCTGGCCATTCTTGGATTAGGCAGAGGGAATTCTAGGACACAGCGCCTGCTTTACAAAAGCGTTTTACAATGGCAAACTGCCATTGAAAAACGCCTTATAAATCTGGCCGTAGTCTTAATAATAGCAAGCATTTTCTTTATATATAGCACTTCATGTCATAATCCTCCAACTACTAAGTGTTGTAATAATTAAGCGTTATAGACTCCACCTGAGGGCCATACCAGGAATTAGAGGCCCCGAAGCGAGAGTTAAAGGCCGGACTGCAGGAAGATTATTTAAGAAGGTTTACAGGCACATAATACCTGGTATGGTCCAAGAGTGTGCTGTATAAAGCAATTTTATTGTGTTTTGCTCATAATAGTATGATACATATTCTTTTTGAATCCCACAGCCAACTCCCTGAAACTTGCCCAGGAGGAGTTAGTAAATAAATCAGCATGGGGGATGGTAGGGAACTGGCTGCAGGGGTGAAAGCGCTGCCTGAGGCTCTGGAGTGAGTTCTGAACAATCTGTGGCCCATAAGAACAATTCTCTGAGCTACACGCTTCAATTGGCCCGCAAATTATCCAATCAGAACACCAATTGAACATTCCAAGATTTTTAATGACATTTCACTCTCCCTGGTCAAAGGGCATGCTGGGAGTTATGGGCCCTGAAGACTGACCTAAAAGCCTGAGTGCAGTCAGGGCGTGTAACTAGGTGTACAGGCCCATTACTCCCAGTCCAGCAAAGGAAGGAGGCACTCTGCTTGGGGTAGTTTCTGGGGTCCAGCTGCATTCCAAGCGAACACATAGAAAGCACTGAGGGAAGAGACTGGTGAATGCCTTCGTAAACTGGGCCGGGCTGCATCTGCCGGGTGCACCCCAGCAAACAACCAGGCTTCTGGCCTGGGGGGAGGTTAGAGTTAAAGCAGGACTGTGCCTGCCAGGCGTGGCCTGGTGTAGATTCAGTGCAGCGGCTGGGGTCTTGAGGTAAATAGCGGGGTGTGGCATGTGGTGTGTTGGAGACTTGGAGTGCCCAGGCCTTGCCTGCCAGGTGCGGCATGGGCTAGGACATGGACAGTGCTTGCGGCGGGGCACCCAACGGCGCTCCCACGATGAACGGAAAGGCTGTGCTGGGAGCCTTGCCTCTCAAGGAACTCCCTCATTGGCTACATGCCAGGCTATTTATGAGAATTTCCGAGCCATATCGGCTCATATAGCCTGGAAATTGGTCAATGGGGGAGTGCCATGTCATTCTCTGAGATTATAATAGCTGTTAAAGTTACCCATTCTACTGGGTTTTCAATGTATTGACCTCAGAAGGGTGAAGGTCACCGCTAGGTTGCGAATTTGAGAAGTACAGCTGCCTGCATGACACCGCCAAGTACTTAACTCACTACAATGGACCTGTGAAGACATCACTAGCGAGTGGGGGAGAGTATATTGTAGCAATCACCACCGCTTTGGGGAGTGTACAGGGCTGGCACATGCCCCTAAGGTGGGGGCTTGGGGTTGAAATGGGGTGCAGGAGGAGGGTCGGTGGGGGGCAGGGGGGTGCCACAAAAAATGACAGCACCCGGGGAAGGGCTTCAGGTGGTTGGGAAAGCGTGGACTGTACAGTGTGCATCCTCGCTCACGTTTCCAGCCGTTTGATTGGCTGAGCGCCCTTCCACGTGTGGGATTCTGGGATATTCCCTGCAGTGCGGACATCTAAACTGAGTGAGACGAGGTGCATTCTGGAACACTTAGTCCTTTTAAGCAGTGACTTAATACTGAATGAGTTGGAGTGCACCCTTGTATATGCAGTCCTTTGGAGCTAATGCACCATGGGGCATATAACGGCTTTAGCTGGAATCTCAGACCTTCTGGGCATATTCAAGTACACTAAACCACACTGCTAATCGTTCCCTGGGAGCCAAACCCAGCCACCTATTCATTAAAATACCTGACTGCATCTGTGCAGCCTGTGGTGACCAGATTAAAAAACAGAAAAACTGGGACAAGCCATAGACATGGAAGTAGGACTACAATAAAACGGTACACTTACTTCTATATCGCTGGCATGTTGCGGGGGGTGGGGCGACATGGTGGGGGTGTGCTCACCGGGACTGTAGCAGCCTTCCAATCCCCAGACGGGGTCTGGAAAATGAAAAAACTCCTGGGACCCCGGGACAAAGAGTGATTTCCACAGACTATCCCGGGAAAACCGGGACGTCTGGTCACCATAGTGCATAGTGCAGCATTTTAGGAGCTAAATAAAACAAACACAATTAACAAATGAAATGAATTAAAGAAGAGACATGCACTCATCTGGGAGTGCAGTGCCCACACGCCATGTTGAACGCCAAGCGATAGGACTGCTGCAGACAGGCAAGTGCAGGTCAGTTCTTTAGACAGGCTGTTAGGGGAACCCCTGGTATGTCTAGTGGATTCTCAAAGTCTCTGGGCTTCTGGGGCTACTAGGGGGAACCCCTGGTATGTCTAGTGGATTCTCAAAGTCTCTGGGCTTCTGGGGGCTACTAGGGGGAACCCCTGGTATGTCTAGTGGATTCTCAAAGTCTCTGGGCTTGTGGGGATTGCCAGGACACCAGGGAAGCGCTTAAGAACATGGGAACGAGGCTGCAAAGTGATGAGCTATTTACAGCTTTTCTGAGTCATGGGGGGGGATCATAATTCTCGGGACTCCTCGAGAGTGAAGAAAATGCTTTTTTCTGTGCGGGTTGTTCATGATGAGCTAAGCCATGGCATTTAACCACTATGCTCCTCACCTTTCTTTGTAACCAGCAAGTCTCATCTTTGTAACAGCGCCACGATGCCTAAGGGCTGCTGTGCACTCTATAAATATGTAGTATCCTGCATAAGTATGAATGAGGTCTGAGTCAGTGTAAGAGCTGTGTTGGAATGCTAGGGGCGCCTGGAGTGTTGGGGCACCTGGGGATTCTAAGGGAGACGGTTGTGGACTTGGAGCTGGCAGGGAACCAGGGTAGATGCTGCCAATAATCTCTCTCTCCTATATTCTTATCTGTACCTGTAACAAAGACAATAAAGCGTGTTCCTGTTTATACATACCTGGGTCCGCCTGGTTCCTGCTCCTTGTTCTTACTGGCCCAGGGCAGATCCTGCAGGAGGCAGGATACATCATTTGGCGACGAGGATCAAAGTGAACCTTGGAGACACCTGAGAGATCGAAGGCTCTAAGAAGAGAAATGCCCATCTACCAGCGCCAAACAGCTCTGAAGTAAGTGAGCTGTTGGAATTAAATGTGGAGTTGGCGCCGTAGAAGGAGGTGACTGACGGTAGCATTGGAGGCACCAGTCAGGCTTGGGCAAAAGCCTGTGGTCAGTCATAAGCTGCAGGAGGTGTATTGGGCCTTTCCTGGATGGAGGATGTGTGGCATGGAGAAGGTGCCACCAGTAAGCAACTGTCATGTTTTGGAGTCCGAGCGCCGTTTGCGTTTTTGATGTACAGAGGATTTTGGAACTTGCAGTCTGTGGAGGAGTGCACCGCAGCATAAAAAAAAATGTGTAAACGTAATGTGGCATTTTTGGAGGGTGCCTGGGGGGTCCTGGATGGCGCGCACCCACGTGAGCCCCCTGCTTTCCAGCCGAACCGTTGGCTGGAACGCACGAAATGCTGCCTCTGCACCATCGTACGGATCTCCAGTGTTACTGTCTATAACAGGAGGCCGTGTTAGAAGAAAGGCCCTAAGGTCGTGGGCCAACGTAATGACGCTGCATCAGGAAGAAGGTGTTGAGATTTGAATTTGCGAGGCGAGCGGTGTGTTTATTTACGACCCAGGCCTGGATTCGTGGGTTAGCGTAATTATGCCTCATCAGGAAGAAGGAGTTGCCATTTGGGAGTGAGTTTATTTACGAACCGTTGCCGGAACCGGAATGACATTAGTTATTTGAGCTTCTTTGTCGAGGAAGACATATGTTTGAAAACTGATTTTTCTGCCAATAAGGTACTGTAACTTCCAAGGATTTATGCATCGTGATAGAGTTTTTAAATAACGGAAGAAATATTTAGAAGTTACACTTTCTGCATTCAATGATCATCTGGCGTAGAGTTACAGCGTAATTCGCTGCGTGGGTAATGATGCAAAATGTTTTATTCTGAACATATGAAACTGGAGAGGCGGTTTTGGAGGAAGCCACATGTTGACATATATGTCCTTAGCTGGACGTGCAGACGGCATTGCATTTATGACTGAATCGATTAATGTTGGAAATGTCGTATTTAAGGAACGTGTTTATTCTTTTGTTTTACAGGAGGACATTAAACGGTGTGATGCATTTCAGTATTGTTATGCGACATCAGGGCTGAATGTGCACGTTTATCGTGGTAAAGTTAAAATGAAGTCATTGATTTACATACATTTTGGCATGGATGTGTTGTATTATGAGTGTAGTATGGAATTTGGGCGCTGCTGTGAGAAGTGGAAAAAGCAATGATTTTTTTATCATATCAGGACATTTTTACTTAAGCTATAAAGGACTTTGAAGGCACAATCAAATACTTTAGAATGAAGTTATAGCTTGCTACACATTTGTAGGAGTTAAAATGCAGAAACGCTCTAAATTTCGTGAAATGCACATGATATGTGTTTGGGGAATCATTGATTATTTTCACCTTGAATTTGAAGTGCATATTGGGGAATGTAATTTTGGGTAAATGTACATTTTGGGTAAGGCAAATTTTGGGAAATGCAAAATTTTGGAAATGAAAATTTTGGGAAATGCATATTATGTATTATGCAGATGTTGTGTATGAGTTGTGCATGAGTTGTAGTCGCAGCATGGAGGGTGAGTTGAAGTTTGCGTATGTGTGTGCAAGTGGAGCCAATAGTTTTTTTTACGCAAGTGTGCACACAGTATGTAGTAGTTGTGTAATGTGCGTGCAGAGAGTGTCACGGTTGTGCATCAGACATGTGGGCATGTACACGTTTGTAGTGAAGTATTTTGCGCAAATATTGGAGTATTTTATTGGGAATTGCATATATGTAATGTGGTTTGACTTATGCACCCTGGCCAGGTGTTTTGGCAGTAATATAAAACCTTCAGGAGGAACCCCAAGTTTTGTTTTTAAGGAGGTTGGACACAGTAGAGTGCTCCAGTGATGTTGACCTTAGGGCATGGGGCCCGTTTCGAGGTAGTTGTGGACTGTCAACGCAGTTGTGCGTTTAAAAAAGGAAGGGAAAAGAGATTTTTTTTTTCTCAAAGTTGTGTATGTTTACTATATTGGGGCTACACAATATTGTCTGCGTTGAAGGTAACCGCACGGCAATCTTCCTTTTGTGGTGTTTAGGGTTGATTTTTAGGAACTTGTTTTGTTTTCCTAGGTTTTCTGTGATGCCAGGCGGTGCATGCGGGAGGAGGGATTAAATAATTTGTAGTTATTGCACGCCAGTTTAAAAATTGGTTTTAAAGAGTATTTGGAGGGCACACAGTTTGTAGTCAGTGTTAGGTTTGTATTTGAAGTTGTGGAATATCCACTGGCATGGGTTACTGATTTATTTCAGTTCGAATTACATTGTTCAAATATTTTTCAGAGTTTTCTTCTCACACCATTGTGTTTCATCTTTGTGGTGTGTCTGAAACTTTGGGTTTTGCAAAACTTATTAAAGTGCAAATGCACTACTGTTTTCCTTTCTTTGGTAGTGTTTATTTTTACATTTGAATTTTGGGTTTTTGCAAATGTGAATGTGCAATGCACTACTATTTTTGTCATCTGGTAGTAATTGCATTTTAACAATTTTTTCATAGCTTTTGCTATGCAATTTTTAAGCCACAAATCCTCCTTTTGTGGTTGTGTTTTCCGTGATCTTTGTATCGTGTGTCATTTTCCTAGATTTTTTTCATTCTTTTTCATGTTCTTTTTAGGGGAGAGGGGATGAAGCATTGTTATATTTTGTTTGGCATGTTTAGGACTATTGTGATGGCCTTTGTGTAAGTTTGCTATATTCGTGGCTACACTGTTTTTGGCAAGAGAGTTAGCCTACTTTGGGGCGTTTTGGTTTGTGCTCAGGTGTGACAGACTTGAGGCCAAGAGTGACAGTCTTGGCGGAAGGTATTTTGTCTAGGAGGGTTGTTGGTTGTAGTTTGGGTTTTGTTTGTCCTTTGAGGCAAGGTTGTGCTTGGTGGTGGCGGCACCAAGACCCTGGTGTGGCAGGCCAGGGTGGAAGGAGTAGTAGAAATGTTGTGGTTGTTTGTCCTATCATGGTTGTGAGTGTATGCGTTTTCTTTTGATTGAAAAAGGGGGGGATGTGTAGAATCCTGCATAAGTATGAATGAGGTCTGAGTCAGTGTAAGAGCTGTGTTGGAATGCTAGGGGCGCCTGGAGTGTTGGGGTACCTGGGGATTCTAAGGGAGACGGTTGTGGACTTGGAGCTGGCAGGGAACCAGGGTAGATGCTGCCAATGATCTCTCTCTCCTATATTCTTATCTGTACCTGTAACAAAGACAATAAAGCGTGTTCCTGTTTATACATACCTGGTTTAGCCTGGTTCCTGCTCCTTGCTCTTACTGGCCCAGGTCAGATCCTGCAGGAGGCAGGATACATCAAAATACTAATAAATACATGATTCAATGTAATATTGATGGGGTATTTTCACCTCTCAGTAAGCGATAATGATGAGTGGAGGTCTGCCATGATTAAAAGCCTCCCTGCATGCCTTGCTACTGGCTGTAAAGGGTAGGGGTCGCAAGAGAGGGGGAGGGGTGGAGTGTGATCAACCATGGACAGCCAGCCATTGTGACACCTCTCCCTCCCCCAGCTACTTTCCTGGCAGATGAAAGCGATGGCAGACCAAAATATCGACTGGAAAATAACGCCCCTCAAAATAAAGAGAACCAACACATCAACATGTGAATATAAGAGTCCAGCAATAATGTAACCGAAAAGGGACGTATTCGCTTGCCTAGTGCTTTGAGGGTGCGAGGGGCAGAGTGAGAGGCAAGCATGGGGAAATGAGGACATAGCCACTCCCTCGCCCACTCCACTTACTCCCTAATACTGCGCTAACAGACATATTTGTGGAAAATAATTGGGGAAAAAGTGAAAAAGGGGAAACGTGGATGTTATACTTAAGAAAGTCAATGAAGTCACAGGCGTCCGATACTTCGCACCAGGCTCAACGTATGTAATAGAAATTCAAGATTTGATAACCCAAAAAGGTTTTTTGAGGACTTGGTGGGTGCAAAAAAAGCGCCTTAGAATAATGTGCCAGCGTCCAAAATTGAAACCTCCTGTTCCTCTGGCGTCCATGACTCTGATCTCAAAACTAGAGCTGCCCCCGCTCCCCCCAACAGCGGCTGAAGCTGGGCAAGTGGCAACCTATTTATTCCTTGCAGAAAAAAAAAACTTTTCATCTCTCTCTCTCTCTCTCTCTCTCTCGCCTAGAACTATTCTGAAATAGGCCCCAAACCAGAGACTGACAGGGTTTGCCACCCAACGCGCCCTCTGATGGTTTCATGGGGAAAGAGGATTTGGGAATTGTATGGTGGCTTGGGGAGAGGGCAGGAGACTCTGAAATGGGCATTTCGCCCACCCTCTACGGAGTACCCGCAAAGCTTTGGGAATGGGATCAGAAGCCGGGAACGGTGTTCCCTTTAGTACCCGCCCACTTTGACCTCTGGGTTTAAGGCGGTTTCAAAGAGCTGCAATAATCAGAGAAGTGAGTAATTCAAGGCGCTGCATGGGCCTGTTTAACACGAAAGCAATATCAAGTGGTCAATGCACGTCACATATACTTACTGTCACTTTAGAACGCTAACAAAAACATCACACGTGCGCTTTTATATAACTAAATGTGGGCCATTTCTTGGAGAGCCCCTTCACACTAGGACTTATGCCTTTTGGCAGCAGTACAGATAAGTGGCCTAGTAGCCGTTATTATCTCAAAATCAGGCAAATGCTCACAGCAACAACAAAACAGGGTGTAAAAATACTCCCAACAGAAAATAGAAACCAGCTAACACACACGAGCCTCCCCCATGCTTACGCCTGTTTGGACATGTGCGGATCAGTGGTGCTAGAGGGCGGTGCTGCAGGAGAGGGCTCTAATACGATTACTGCCCGATTTGCAGAGTAACTTTATGTTAAAAGTGCCACCTTACACCATGAATTCATGGCTTGGTGCAAAGCAGCAGGATGCCTAAAGAACGGATCCCGACTCAGAAAAAAACACCCGCATTGACAATGAAAATTACTTTTTTAACTCCCATAAAATTATTTATTGTCAGCTTCAAAAAATGGAGAGTAAAATACTCCCTTGTCAACATTTTACCTGGGCCCTTACTTTTAGGCCCTGTTGTGATATGCATAGTGCTCAGACTATCTTGTATTTTATCGCACAACTCTATCGTGATGAAGGCCTGCACGAATGGTTTATTGTTCACATTGCCGAAACATTGTCAACACGATTTTTGTGTTCATGTGTAGTGCTGGATGGCTCATGGTTCTGTTACCCGAATTAATGGGATTCAATTTATGGCCGTCAGAATGAAGAAAGGCTGAGCCTGCCATGCTGGGATTCCGATAGGCAAAGTGAAGACTGGCCAAGTGATTAACTCTTTAACAGCCTCATTACGAGTTGGGCGGTGTGGTTAACATCGGCAGTAATACCATTTAACGCCACATTATTGCACGGCCCAACTACGAGTTTGGGGCTAAGGTGGAGGTAAAACAAACTGGAGGTAATTCCACTACCTTACTGTGCAAAATCTGCCAATTCAGCAGTATTACCACTAGCGGAATTCCCACCAGCGGTAATACCGTAGAAATTCCCTATGGACTCCTATGCACTGCAATGAACGTGGCCTAACACTGCCTACCACCACTTGTAATGTGGCGGACATACTGCCGGACCAAGTGGAGGTAACAGTAATTCCGTTTTGTGGTATCTCGGTGGAAGTACCGCAGAGATACCACCAAACTCGTAATGACGCTCTTTGAGCTATCTGTTTGGATAACGACTTTTGATGTCAGTGTGAGACGGATATTATCTGTTTTTGAGCCCTGCTTCTCTCAGCCTTCAACGATGTTGCACTTCATCCAGTTAACATTTCTCATAGTATGTTAGAAGCACATTTTAATCCACCACAATTCTGTACTGTGTAATCACTTCACAAAGGTCTTTTTTTCTGTGCTATACCTTCTGTAATGATTTTCATAAAAGCAAACTATAACACACATTTTAATTTAATATTAAGTGCTGACACAGGAAAATCAGATAAACAATAACCAAAACAGACATTCTACAATGTGAAGACTAAGCTTAGCTAATTTAGCTCCCTATAAGCCCAAACTATTGGGAGTTTAAGTGAAGATTGGAGAGAAGTTGGATGCGAGGAGGGTCACACAACCTGTGGGTGTTGTTTGGCTTTAACCCACCCCTTCACGACTACTGATCAAGCCAGCCCCTATGGCCATTATCACCCACTGCTTACCCGCCCCTCCCAACACACACACCACTGGGTTCTCTGAACTAGCACTGTGCCTGCTTTTTAAGGGCTGTCAATACTATTTCTAAGCAGCCTTCTGAAGCATAATGTCTGAATTGCAGCTGTAAATCAACCCCTGGTTTAATCAGCCACTTCAGGTATAAGGGATATGTGAGCTCTTGCGTCTGTTCCTTGCACTACATTCACGTAAAACCCCAACAATTGGCTAAACCAACAGTTTTGGCTTTGGACAGGCATTACACGGGCCTTTTGCTAGGTAATGCCATACTTTGCTCTGGTACTAACACCACTTGCAAGCTATTGTAAACGTATGGGCAGGTACTATCATTGTGGGAGTGCCTGGAACCTGCCCATCCGTGGCCTACACAAAAGCCGAGACCGTTGGCTGGGCCAATGTTTTTTTTCAGTTGCTAAATAAGGATACTTAGTCAATTTAACTCTAAAATGACTGCTGGACCCTGAATAATAATCTCCCACTGGAACGCCTTCATCCCCTGGAATCTGTCCGCGGTCACTTCGTATCTATGTATGTAAGGCGGGAGCACGGCTGGACTCACACCCTTCACTGGCTAATGCCCTGTACATTTTCCTGATGCAGTTGTTTATTGCATTTCTGTACGTTTACGGTGCTCCAAAGTGCACTGAAGCAAAAGGTTAATGAATGGTGCCAGATGAAAAACCTAAAAATGGAATTTGCATTTGGGGCGAATTGAGCCGAGCATGGGGGTGGAGATGGCGGTGCTTCTTTCTCAAGTCACTTCTTGCTTCATGCAGTGGGCATGATTTGAGCTGCCTCCAGGCGGATTCCCTAATTCCTAAAGAAAGGGTTAGGTCCTGATGAAGCACTCCAGGTGTGAAACATGTGTCGGCCAACACATGAGAGTGGCATCTCTCTGCACTTAACCCATGTTCTGACAGGACTGGGCGCCCTTGGTCCCTATTGCCCCTCCCAACCCCACCCCCCCCCCACACACACTTCCTGTTCTGTGCACCTGCACGGTTTGACGTTTGTCTTGTTTTCCTTGGGTCGTCCCCTTCCATGCATATCCTGGTAGCGCTTTGAAACACTTGTTCAATCAATCAATCAATCAACATCACTAGTGCATATGAAGAAAAGGTACGATTATCGATTCGGACACATATGATGAGAATATGTGCGAAGAAGGGACGGAGGCAGACTGCTTGGCAACCGTTGAGCAAATGTTGAACATCCTGCTGTGCGCACTGGGTAAATATCGGGTGCATTTATTAAATGCTGGGAGAGAAAAGGCAAAACGCAAATATGTTTCACCATTGGAAAAAAGTGACAACGTTCAATCAAACCAACCTGCAGGAATTCAGTGTTAGGAACAGATGCGCGTGCACGCAGTCAAGCTGAAACACTTAGCAAATCTAATACACAACGATATGCACTGGAGAAAATCAGGAGACGCCTGTGAGCGCCTGCGATCTGCACCAGAGTCATAACGTCACAACCACATCGTGCAGATCTCTATGGATGCCATTTGCATGGGGGTAGTTGATCTAGTTTTACTTCCGGTGTACGGTACTCAGTGCAGATCTAAGATGCAGATGGGTAGAGCCATCTCCTCATTTTAACCAGTGCCAATCGGTGTGACTTCCAGCCCTATGGTCTCTGCTTTCTCCCTGGTATCTGCGGTATATTGAAAAAGAGTAGTCAAGGTTTCAACAACCAAGTGGCTTTGCGAGGTGTTTCTTGCATGACAGATGCATTAAGGTACTCAAACGTATTGAAGGTCGATACAATGAGTAGCATAACATGGGATAAGTAAATCTGTTACTACAGTGCTTAGAACCAGGAGCATTCCGATAGGAGGTGCTATATGAGAACGCACATTATTATTATTAAACAACACTCAAATGGTCAAAAAGAAGATGCCCGAATGGCTCCAGGTTGGGGGTGTAGCTGACGCGTTAATTATTTGGTCACATGGGCTGATGTACGTAGCCCAGGGCAATGGTGTTCAAGCGTCCCATGTCACGTGGCCATGGATGGACCAATGGGAGACAGAGAACGTCTTCAAGTTTGGCCACATCTGTCATTCTTTTCTCAAACCCTTGTGCCCGAGCGCGCTAGAAATAAAATGTCACTATCAAAGCTCCCTTGTTATACTCTCGTTCATTCTCAGTGCCCCTTACCCGAAAGCTAGCGCATCAGGCGCGAAACCTTGGCAAGAGCGGGGTGCAGGCTGTGGTGTCACTGTGATCCAATGACACAAGTGTCCGTGGGTGCGAAGGCCCATCAGAAAGACACATGGGCGATAGGCGGCCATTTCAGACGAAGCTCCCCTCTGAGCCCGAGGTTTAACTCGTCTGGTCAGCAGTGTCTAGCACTGAAATACACTCTGCATGCCACTCGCTTCCTTGGGCCTGCCTTAGCTCAGGCTGGCGGGACGTTAAAGGCCATGTCCTCCCTCCTGGCAGGGCATGAAATCCATATTGAATTCTTGCAGAATATGGTAGTGCGGGTTAGCCTGGGCTCCAGAGTTTCTGCTGAAGCTGGGAAAAGCATAGGTGAGGGGAATGTGAACTCACCCACTGACTAGCAGCCGTCTCCAAATCGGCTCAGGAAGTCATGCACTCACCCTAGACCTCTGCAGTTACAGGTTGGCATCCTGGTTGTAATGACTCGGCCTTCATCCTTCAGGGGTTGATAAATTGAATACCATTTCATTGCATGATAACACCTGTTACTAACTCACTATACAAGTGACATGAAATGCTCTATACATGTGGTATGATTGTTATTCAACTGCATCAAAGATTCCTCTATCTGCATGATATCCTGTAAATAACGTGTTCTCATCACAGACTAGCTGTTACATCACCACTCACCTGTAATAAGAACATGACATCACAACTCGACTGTAATGACTTTTTACAGGTGAGTTGTGACATCACTTTACTGCTGCCAGAACAAGCACACAGGACATTTCCAGCTGGCAGTGGAACACATAATTAAAGGTGTGCCCAGTTTCAAGACGCTTTTCTTGTGAACTGCCTGTAAACATTACAAACATTAGTGGATAACTAGACATGTGTGCTGGCATGATTATTGACTAATTAAGTTAAATACAGGAGAACTGTGGTCTATGCTCACGTTGCCACTCAATTTAAACCACACAAACAGCTTTTAAATGCATCTGACAAAAATCAAATATTTGTTTGCAAAAAAAATGCAAATTTTGTTTTGGGTGTGTTTTTTGCCAACCATCACAGATTCAACATGATTGTGCGAGAGTACAAGACACGTATGGAAGGGAGTGAGGGGTGGCCATGTATTATAAGGAATACATGACACCGTACGACGTGTAAGAAGGATACTGCAAGCTAGCTGGAGTTATAGGACTTAGGAAAGCAGCCTTAAGCCTTCCTCCTCTCTTTGGTAATGGAACTCCTTGGTGACTTGCAATATCCTTATAATGCACACTAAAGGGTGCTTTAGCTCTCCTATGATGCGTGCTAACTCACACAGGAACTGGGAACACTCCTAACAGGTCTTTTGGAACTTGCTGAGCAAGAAGCTTAGCAACAGAGGAGAGAAGAGTAAAAAGCAGAAAACCTGAAACCATGAAACTCTTCCTAAAGCATCCTGAAAGTACTTGCACTCCAGCCGGGACTGTGGCTCTGTTTATAGTTTGAATCAGGACGTCCATGGTAATAGTTCAGCTGGTCAGCCCACCTTCTGTTCACAGTTACCAAGTCCCTCAAAACTACTAATAAGTACTAGGCTCTATTATGCAAGTCTATGTAAAAAGGACAAGCATACTCGTCCTTGGCACTTAAGGGGTTAAACATGTCCACGTGTTGCAATAGCTATGGGCCTACTCGCACGCTCCACAATGTAGCGCCTCATTTTACTTTGTGGAGTTGAATGGCGCTACAGCTGCTTCTCCAATTGCCACAATGTGTTTTACATCTGGCGTTCTGTGGGTATCTGGTCTTTCCATCTAATGCCATTCCATCGAAATGTTTCCATCTAAAAAATGTCTATTGAATGCATATATTTTGGGGGGGGGGGTAAAGGTTTAATTTTTGTTTAGGTGCATTATAAAGGGTAAAAAACAGGGGTTGGGGAACTCCCTCCAAAAGAAAACCAAAAAAAAAAAAATGCAGTGGATGCACATTTTTTAGATGGAAAACATTTGATGGAATGGCATTAGATGGAAAGACCATAAACCTTTTCTGTGCCATCTTCTTTAGGCAGGCTGCCCATTATGCGGTGGCTTTAATTTCGCAAATCTTACACCAGGGAAGGGAAAATATACCAGCACACATTTTAATGCAATTATATTTAATTAACAACAGTGTCCACAATGATTACAGCTATGTGTTCGAGAGCTGGGGGTCCTCACTGGCCTGCTCCGATGAAAAACAAGTACTTCCGGAGGGAGTTCTTCCATTTAACTGACATAGTGCCATGAGGTCCCTGGCGTTGTGGTCGCGATATGTCAAAAGTGCCATTGATTTCTCATTTAAAGTACTAAAATGAAGGTCTTACGTGGGAAATGCTAAACTTTGGACATTGTTTAAGCTTTCCAGGGCCTTTGAAACTGATATGTTTAGCATTTTCTCACCCGAGCGTGTAATACCTATAAACTGGATAGTCTGAGGGAGGGGCATGAGCAAACAGAAGAGGGTTTATTGTGACAGAGTGACTACTGCCTGCAGAAATACATGGGGGAGTTGTGACTCAGACCCGCACTGACACTAAACTAGCAGTGATGCCAACCATACAGGTGAAATAGACGTTGCCAAATGAGTACACTGCCTATGCCTCTTTTCATAACATGGGGCCAAAGGCAAGCAATAGTCTTCAAGAAGGATATGTGAGATGGTAACCATAGCAACCCAAAAGACCTTAGTACAATGGTTCAAATATAAAAGCATGTCCACTGAAGGGGCTAGAAAAATATTGATACTTTAATCAAGCAATAAAATGTAGGCAATCAATTAGTAGCACTAGCAAAACTAACTTGTGTAAAGAAAGACATTCAATGCAGACTTCTGAAAGTGTACATCGGGGAGATGAGAAAGTGTACATCGGGGAGAAGAGAAAGTGTACATTGGGGAGAAGAGAAAGTGTACATTGGGGAGATGAGAAAGTGTACATTGGGGAGATGAGGAAGTGTACATTGGGGAGAAGAGAAAGTGTACATTGGGGAGATGAGAAAGTGTACATTGGGGAGAAGAGAAAGTGTACATCGGGGAGAAGAGAAAGTGTACATTGGGGAGATGAGGAAGTGTACATTGGGTAGATGAGCTGGGACATTCATTCAATCCGATTTGGCAACAATGTCAATGTTCAAAGTTCTGTTCTTGAAAAAAAAAAGTAGAGACGGGGCTCAAAAGTCACTATTGTCCAGTAAAGTGGACCAGGGGAACAGAACCTCTTCACAGTACCCAGCACCAAGCTGAAATTCTGGGCACTTTGGGTGCCATGAAGCCAGTGATGAGATGTTTGAGTCGGTGTCATCCCACTGGCAGCTGGCGTCGAGTCAGTTAACACAATCTATGGCTCCCAATTGGTGAGACAATGGCTTCCTACAGCTCAGAGTAAGAGGTCAACCTGACAGTGAGACGAGGGCTCTGCTGGGATATGTCGGTGTTGAGTCAGGGCTCGAGTCAATGTCTTCTTCAATTTGAGATGGCGTCTGGATGGCCCAACATGAAGTGCTAGGTTCTAAGTCAAAGAAAGTGGCAAAAGCAGTACCATGGGTCCTGTGGTGCTCTCAGTGCACTGAGCAAGGTCACATCTGGCTCAACAGTGTCTCGAGGTAACAAACCAGGATGCCAGCTGCTTCTGGGCTTTTCATAGCCAAAGCTAGGGGCTTCAGAACTAGGTGAGTCCTGCTATTCTGCAGTCCCACTCCAGGGAACTTTGCTGGCACCCACCAAGGATTCTTCCCCTCCAATGAGGAGCCTGGTTCCAGTGCAGCTGGAAGAGAGGCAAACATTGTGCCACAGATGTTCAGCCATACTGCTCCCTGGGGGGTGGTTAGGGCTAAGAGCTCCCCTCAGATTTGGACACTGTCTGGTGGGAGGATAGCTCTGGGGCAACACGCTCGCCTTGGAAGCAAGACGACATGGAGCAACACAGGTCTGATAGCTGGGCCAAAGCTTAAAACCTCTGGGTATTAAGCGTGTTATAAATAACCAATTACAATTCACCATTCTGCTGGAGGATGTTGGAGTGGAGTGTACTCCCATCGGAGATCCAGTTAATTATTTATTTCTTCTAAGAAAGTCCAGAGATGAATAAAAGAGTGAGGGGATTCCCCCATCCTTTTAATGGTGAAATGTTACAGGGGTTTTGTTGCCAGCAAGCTGTACGGGGTCCAATCAGACTGTTGTAACAAATGCCCTTTGCATTATGCCATCACAACCAAGTGCATTGTTTGCAGTAGAGCGCCCTAACAGAAAGCATGAAGGTGGAACACCTCTCTCAGCACCCCTTTCTCTCCTGCCTCTCTAACTCCTCCAACTTTGCATGCATGCTGAGTTGTATGCAGTATGCAGGGAAGTGCGGAGTTGATACAAAGGGAGGAAACTATTCTGAATCGCCTCAGGGTGGTTCATGCAGAGTTGGCGGGATGGAAGTGTTTGATGGGTAGAGTTGCATAAGCGGCGTGTAAGGCTTGCAGGTGCCCAGAGACGGTGCCTCATTATATGTTGGACTGTGTGAGGTTTGATGTGCAGCGAGAATTGCTCAGAGTCAGGATGAGTCGCATTGGGGTGGTTGTTAAGGGGTTATCTGATCTGTTCGGTTGGAAAAGAGGGGTGGTAGATGAACAGTGTAGCTTCCTGCTTCAGTTTGTGCGGGAGACTGAGAAGTGGGATGAGATCCAGTGGAGGTCGATGGCTGATTGATGCTTATTTTGGCGAACATCATCTTAATAGATGGAAACGGCCGGCTTTGGGTTTCTGGAGTCAACCTAACAAGGAGAAGAAGAAAAGAAGGGAATGACTACAGTGTGGTTTTGATATAGTCAGTGATGCCTGAAAAAGACTGCCCACCAGAATAACTACTGGGCTAAGCTTCTGTGTCCTGAGGGAGTTGTTACTCTTCATGTAGGGGAATCAATAGGAAGTATTCTGGCTATCGTTCCATGTGGCTGTCGTGGTGACAGTGAGAACAGTGACCAGTCCACATCAGTTTTGTCATGGCTGTGCCACAGCTGACACTGCCATGATATTAAATGAGTGTGGCTGTGAAGACGGAAGTCCAAGTGTGGCCCTCGTGACCCCCACTCGACTATCAGACCGGAGACAGAGAAGCGACAGATGCAGATAACTCCTAGGCCCTTCTTTTTTTTTTTATTTTTTTTATTTGTTTATGACTCAATGAGTCTTTACAAAACATAAAAAACAGACCAACAAAACAGATTTATATACATTTGAATATAAAATAAGTATGAAAAAAAAAATAATAATAATAATAGCAAAATAAATAAAAAATAAAATAAAAATAAAAATACATTTTTTTTAAAAAAAATTAAATAATAAATCCAGCCAAAATTGACCATTAAAATATTCCAGCCAGTGATGTTGCTCAACAGAAGTGGCTGTTTTTCTAATTCCACTTTGCTCCCCAGTCCTTTTATTGGTACCAGATGTTCTCTAGTCAGATTGATCCAGATTTCCCATTCCACACACAATCCATCTAAACGTCAATTTTACAATGTATTAGCACCTGAATTGCAGCTGCAGCAAGCATAATGTTTGAGCCTGAGATGATTCTGTCCCATAGAAATTCTGAAATGATGTCATTTTCTTTTCGAACAAAATTTCTAAAAAGTCTAAGGCGGTATTTCCATGAACCTTCGCAGTCCATTAGCAGGTGCCTTAGTGTCTGTTTGGCCGGATTTATACAGATCGAACATAACCTTTTGGCTCTATGACCCTGATTTCGTTTCTCCAGCCCTTCCCCACAGCAGACTAGATTTAGTCTCATTCTGAGAATATTTGTGCAAAGTTTCCTGTCTGGAGATTTCATCAGATATTTTGAGAGACATCCAAGATTTTTTTCTCCCCTTAGAAATGGGTTTGCAACTGGAACCTTTCTTACTTTTTCTATTGTCTCTATCCAGTCTAGAATTTCAAATTCTTTTTTGACTTTGAGTGGATTTGAGACCAATGTTTCTATATCAAGTTCGGTTTTAGCAAATGCTTTAATTACAATTCCCCTTAGGGTCGAGAGGATGTCTGATTTGCAGCTTACCATATGTGTTCTCATATCATTATACAAGCTGGTTTCTTTTCCTATGATTATCTCTCTGTAAAGGGTCATTAGTTTCCAGTTTGCCATACATCTTAAGGACTTAAGTCCTAGTTCAAATCTCAGGCTGCTGGTGGATGTACAGTTCGGCAGACCTAGAGTTTTTTCCATAATCGCCCCTCAAAGTGCTCCCAATTTGCAGACCAGAAATTTGGTTTTGCTTCCAAACCGTATAATATTACTGGAACTACTTTGGCTAAATAGTACCTCACTAGTGGTATGATGGAAAATTTGCAAAGCTTGTAGTTTAATTTGATCATCTGTGATGCTACTTGTGTTACCTTGGCCATTACCTCACCCTCTACCTTGTATATAGCAGGATTGGCATGTATATTGTAGCCTAGATATTTTACTCTTTCTACTACTTTAACTTGCTCTCCACCTAGTTTCCAGCTGATGGATTTCACTTTTTTCTGCCGGTGTTTAAAGATGAGAATGTTTGTTTTAGCTGAGTTGATTGAGAGTCCATTGATCTTGGCATACTCTTTCATTCTTGTTAGCAATCGCTTAAGGCCTATTGGTGTTCTGTCTAAAAGTAGAAGTCATCAGCATAGGCCATCCAACAGATTTTCCTCCCGTTCAAAACGGGGCTGGCCAATGCTGATGCTTCAATGAAGGGTCCTATATCTGATAAGAAGAGATTGAAAGAGAGCGGTGCTCCCAGACAGCCCTGTCTTACTCCTCTATTTACCTCTATGAGTTCAGACAAATGGCCTATTTCATCTAAGCAAACTCTGAGATTGGTGTTTTTGTGCAGTTCCACCAATATGGATAACAGCGTTTCTGGTATGCCCCAACTTCGCAGTTTTTGCCATAATAAAACTCTTTCAACTTGGTCAAACGCTTTTGACAGGTCAATCCATGCTCCATATAAAGGGGGAGAGTTGTCTTTTTTTGTCTGTTCATTTAACAGGTTTAGGGTCAGACCATTTATTGTAGTCGACATTCCTTTTCTAAAACCTGTTTGATAGCGTGAGAGTATTTCATGTTCTTCTACCCAATGTAGGATATGGTTTAAAAGGAGCTTCATGAAAATTTTGCTCTCTATGTCGAGCAGGGCTATTGGTCTATAATTGGCCGCTGCTCGACAATCTCCATTTTTGAAGAGTGGTATTATCAGCGCTGTTTTCCAAGAGATTGGAACTGTTCGCTTCCTCAGAATTTCTCTGAAAAGACGTGACAATAATTGTGACCATAGTTCTGGTTCATTCTTGAGTGTTTGATAAGTTAGGCCATTCAGGCCTGCTGCTTTAGAGGTTGAAGCATTGGTTATGATCTCCTGGATTTCTTTTGTCTCAAAATCTAGTTTCCAGGGTATTTCTTGGTTTAGCAGAAATTGTTGGGTGTTTTGGCTTCTAAACGTTTCTGTCAGGTGTTTCACCCAACCCTCTTTCGGAACCAGATTACATAAAGAGTTGCCTGTTCCCCCTTCTAGATGACTAATCGTTGACCAAAAGTTTTTTGTACTGTACTCTGTTAGGGTTTTTAGGGCATACTCCCCATCTTTTTGCATTCGGGCTTCTTTCTGCAGGTATGACCAAGATTTATAGTTGGTTTTCTCTTTTTTTAGTTCTATTTTATATGACTCATCCGAAAGTCCCAAGGCTCTAATTTTTCTTATGGCTTTCCTATGTTCTCTTTTTTCTTTTGAGTTATTTCATCGAATGTGTGTAGATGTTGTTGCTTCTCTGTACCCAATAATTCACTTGGGGGTAGGGTTTCCTAAAGAAAATTAGTGAATCTCTGTGGGTTGCATTCTGCTTCCCAAATGTAGTTTGGAATTTTTTTTAGTTGTTTATTAAGCTTTGTCCCTCCACTTTTATATTTCACAACCCTCACCTTACCTTTCATATTCTGGAGGTTCTGGTTATTTACATTTGGTACGCCACTGAGAATATTGGGAAAGGTAAGCTCCAATCTACTATGATCACTGCCACCATCTTGTTTTATTCCAAGGACTAGAGAAGATGTAAATAGTTTCTGAGAAATAAAGATGTAGTCCAAGGTGGAAGCAGAGTTTCCTCTATGCCGTGTCGCAACTGGTTCTTGGTCTACACCTGTGGATCCATTAACCATTTTCAGGTCCCAGTGTTTCATAAATTCTAGCCACAATCGTCCCCTTCTTGATTTCTCAGTTGTGGGAGAGTTCAGAGTATTTTCTTTTTGCTGAGTGCAATTTGCATTGAAGTCTCCAGCTAGAATTATGTGACTACAGGTCGATTCTATTTTTATTCTTTCGAGAAGGAGACCTAGATTATCTAAGAAGTTGATCAGTTTTGAGCTAGCAGGGTTCCAGTAAATATTAATAAAATTCCATGTTGAGGACTTACCCTCTAGAGCAATATGTGCTTTGCATGCTTGAATACCTAAATGGTTTTCCCATGTTGGGACTATATTTTTGAATATATGATTTTTTAGAGCCATGAGAAGGCCACCTGGGGGTCTTCCCTGTGCCTTTTGAGATGCTGAAGGCTCCTAGGCCCTTCATTGCCATCATCAATGTAGCAAAGATGTTATAAACGTTACTCTCTCAGGCAGCCATTCCAACCATACCAGATTGATGATATGGAGGAGGTGGAGTTGTCGTCGAACGAACAAGTCGACGGACTGTGAATCGAGAAGGTCATGATGTCATCACTGACATCACGATGTAGGTGCAAGTAGACATGAAGTATATAAGCATGAAGTTATTTATTTATTTTAATTCTTGTTACGTGCCACATGGCGTGGGCCTCAGGGCGCACAGAAAACAAAAACATACATTAGATTATTGCATATAGACACAAAAGAAATGTTTATGACTCAAACAGATAGATGACAGACACACGCATATACATATATCTATATCCTTTGCCAAAGCCGAAAACCGCAAGATGCAAAGAGTACGTATAGACAGATTGCACATGCTTGATTGCAACGAACATGGAGAAGCAATACGGACCAACATAGAAGCTGTATGCTCATTGAAGTAAATGAGGAAGGGGAGACAGATTTCGAATACATGGAAGGGCTAGTAGCCCATTGCTGCCAAAGGCAGGCAGGCGGAGCTTCCAGCACAGATACAGTGCGCCCCAGCCTAGGACGAACAGAGATGGTACGTTTCCAGTTACCAAGACAATAAGCCACCTGCAAGGAATACAGTCAAAAATCCGGAGAGCTCCATTTCGTGGTCCTGAAACAAGTTAACTGCAAGAGCAAGGCAATGCCTATTCATTCAAGGTAGATGGGGAGAAGCTGTTCCCACCGAACCAGAGGTGGAAGATACAAGTGTTGAAGAATTAACAACTGAATGTACTCTCTCACTCTTAGGTGATCAGAGATGGCAACATTAGGGAACACGCTGCACCTCTGTGTTCATTCTCATAGCCTTGAAAAGGTGCACCCAGTCTGGTAACTGTCCAAGGTCCCAAGGCTGGGAGGACACATTCTGCCCAATCCAGAGTCACCTTTCACGTTAAGACATATTATGTTGCAGGAGTCAATAGTTTCTCCATGTTCCTGCAACTTTGTATTTGTAGTAGATAGAGGCGGTCTCAGGAGGAGCCACCAGATATGGCTACCCAATAGTTGACCTAACCCCTATGTATTTTATATATGTCTTGCCTGAACTGACCAATCCGCAGCACCGATAGGTTTCAGGGATGGAACTTGTTTTTGTGACATCACTCCTGCTTAAAATAGGGGGCGGTCACACATTCAGAAGACGAAAACTCTGGAGAATGTATGCTTTTCTAGTGTGAACCCTGTCAATTGTTCAGATAATATGGACAGTAAACTTTGCCCTATGGTTGAGTCTTCCGTTCCTGCGGCAGGGATGTTGATGGGGCCCAAGTATCTCTCTGCTGGTAAATGGGGAGACTGCTAGGGAGCCCTTTACAGCTGTATAATTGTATGTCATTAGTAGTAACCAAGCCACAACTGTGCATGGCTTTTGTTTCAAGATTTACGTGCCACTAGACTGCCTAAAGCATACAATTATTATAAATTAGATCAGCAGTGAGAAATACATCCTTCGTGGCAGGGACGTTTTGTTCGCCCAATTGTCAGGGGTGCACATATGCCCTTTAAACCTGCTCGAAGCCAATGTCTTTCAAGTGGTCGAGGCTGAAATAGGGGGCATGTTGCCATATGGAGCATATTCTTGTGGGCTTAACCATGAAAGGGCATCACTGGGCAGACGTGAACAGAAGTCCTGAGTCTCTTATAATGTCCAAAAGAGAACAGCACCCACTGGTGGTGGGAGCAAGAAAAGAAACTGTGACATACACCATGAAGAGGGAGAGTATGAGACATCAGAATCGCCAGCAATTTCAATGGCACAGTGGCATTACTAGGCCGGCCCATGGAATATGTTACACTAATGTGATTTATGCCGCGCACTGCAGCCACTCTCACAGTCTCCAGGCGCTCTGGCGCATCTGAAAAGAAGAACAGGGAGGAGTGGGTTTGTTAGTGGGAGGAGAGAAAGAGCACAAGAATGCTTTTGCTGTTCTGTTGGTAGTTTCAGTTATGAAGAATCGGTCACTGCGTGTTGGGTTTGCTTCTAGGTGGTGTGGGTGGGTGGGAGACGAGGCCTGGATAGAGTAACATCTATGGCACAACTGGTGTAGGTGAAAACGGCAGCAATCAAAAGTAGAGGATATGGAAAAGAAAACTGTCGATGGACCTGAAAGGGATGCTCTCAATGGGGCA
Source organism: Ambystoma mexicanum (assembly GCF_040938575.1). Classification (NCBI taxonomy): domain Eukaryota; kingdom Metazoa; phylum Chordata; class Amphibia; order Caudata; family Ambystomatidae; genus Ambystoma; species Ambystoma mexicanum. The sequence goes on from NC_090937.1 coordinate 1,603,149,563, forward strand.
GTGTCCTCAGGCGCGCTGGGAGACAGCAGCAAATATGCAGAGAAGCGGCTGCTTGCCTTTGCCTCGCGCAGACTCACGGCCTCTAAACCCCAGCATGAAGACGTCTCGGGCGACCCTAGAAAGCCGACTACATTCTGAGAGAAGAAAAAATCAAAGTAACTAGTGGCCAGTGGTCGAAGTGTACGAAAAGAAGTAGTGGAACTATGTTCCCTATTGGACAGCCACCTCTCCCCACAAAGAACTAGCCACATATCCGATAATAGGTGTACAGTTAGGTGGCCACTGTGGTCTGAAGATTGATAATAGGTGTGCAGTTAGGTGGCCACAGTGGTCTGAAGATTGATAATAGGTGTGCAGTTAGGTGGCCACTGTGGTCTGAAGATTGATAATAGGTGTGCAGTTAGGTGGCCACTGTGGTCTGAAGATATATAATAGGTGTGCAGTTAGGTGGCCACCGTGGTCTGAAGATTGATAATAGGAGTGCAGTTAGGTGGCCACAGTGGTCTGAAGATTGATGATAGGTGTGCAGTTAGGTGGCCACCATGGTCTGAAGATTGATAATAGGAGTGCAGTTAGGTGGCCACAGTGGTCTGAAGATTGATGATAGGTGTGCAGTTAGGTGGCCACCATGGTCTGAAGATTGATAATAGGAGTGCAGTTAGGTGGCCACTGTGGTCTGAAGATTGATAATAGGTGTGCAGTTAGGTGGCCAGTGTGGTCTGAAGATTGATAATAGGTGTGCAGTTAGGTGGCCACTGTGGTCTGATGATTGATAATAGGTGTGCAGTTAGGTGGCCACTGTGGTCTGAAGATATATAATAGGTGTGCAGTTAGGTGGCCACCGTGGTCTGAAGATTGATAATAGGAGTGCAGTTAGGTGGCCACAGTGGTCTGAAGATTGATGATAGGTGTGCAGTTAGGTGGCCACCATGGTCTGAAGATTGATAATAGGAGTGCAGTTAGGTGGCCACAGTGGTCTGAAGATTGATGATAGGTGTGCAGTTAGGTGGCCACCATGGTCTGAAGATTGATAATAGGAGTGCAGTTAGGTGGCCACTGTGGTCTGAAGATTGATAATAGGTGTGCAGTTAGGTGGCCACTGTGGTCTGGAGATTGATAATAGGAGTGCAGTTAGGTGGCCACAGTGGTCTGAAGATTGATGATAGGTGTGCAGTTAGGTGGCCACCATGGTCTGAAGATTGATAATAGGAGTGCAGTTAGGTGGCCACAGTGGTCTGAAGATTGATGATAGGTGTGCAGTTAGGTGGCCACCATGGTCTGAAGATTGATGATAGGTGTGCAGTCAGGTGGCCACTGTGGTCTGAAGATTGATAATAGGTGTGCAGTCAGGTGGCCACTGTGGTCTGAAGATTGATAATAGGTGTGCAGTTAGGTGGCCACTGTGGTCTGGAGATTGATAATAGGTGTACAGTTAGGTGGCCACTGTGGTCTGAAGATTGATAATAGGTGTGCAGTTAGGCGGCCACCGTGGTCTGAAGATTGATAATAGGTGTGCAGTTAGGTGGCCACTGTGGTCTGAAGATTGATAATAGGTGTGCAGTTAGGTGGCCACTGTGGACTGGAGATTGATAATAGGTGTACAGTTAGGTGGCCACTGTGGTCTGAAGAAAGGATGCAGCCCTGAAGATGCTTCCAGTTCTGGGTCCATCAATGGACGATGCACAACCCGGAAGGACAAACTGCAGGGAGTTGAGGGTTCTGGGTGGCCTCCCACATCACCTGCCCACCTCATCGAAACTCCCACCATTTCATTAATTAACATGAAACCCAAATGAAAATGCATGTGGGCACTTTCCATGATCACCAACCACTTGAGGGGGCCAAAGGCAGGTGCACTCCCCATGCACCGTTAACTATCAATGAGATCCATTTATTCAATGGTGGCAAGATATAGGCTGATCTACAATCTATGGTTCTCCAGTTCTTTTGGACAACAAATCCCATGATGCTTCAACAATCATGATGCTGGTTGGGACTGATGGGAACTGTAGTCACAACATCGGGAGAACCAAAGGTTGCCGACTCCTGACCTATGGGATTCTTCAATGTCAGCCACAGTGGACAACTTCCTAAGGTGCTGCATTTTCCGAATAGATCCTCTAACCACAGTGTACGTGATATGAAGCAAGTCTCTTTAACCAATATTTCTGGCCACCCTATTTAAAATACATGAACCCATTTTATGTTTGGCTATTACATTGGAGTGCAGATAGAAGGATGATGAGAAATGAGGAGGGAAACGCAACCTGTGGGCTTTGTTTGGTTATTTACCCCCCGCCCCATTGACTGCCAATGGACATGCTGATCCATATGGGGGTTACCATCCAATATCCGCCCCTCTAAAAAACACATCCTCATATGATCTGCTTATGCTTGCTCAATTAATCAGTAACATCAAATGTTGTGCTGTATAAGGCCTGCCAGTGTTATTTCTAAACAGTCTTCTGAGAGTTCATGGCTTAATTCCATATGTAAATGAGGCCATTGTGTAATAAGAATTCCTTAACCAAGTGTGCCTTCATCCAGTTGATTTATATGCAAGAAATGTGCCCTTGCATTTGTTCCTTGCACTGAAGTTCTGTTAAAAACAAGTTTCGGCAAAACCAACAGTTTGAGCTTATTGGGCATTTTCCAGTCGTTGACAGCACATGTCGAGGTGCTCACATCATGTTCCAACTGTTGCCATCTTCTGACCACTGCACTGTGTATTGCAGTAACCGTATTATTGCTACAAACGGATGCAATCCGAGGCCCCCGCCTGAAAGGGAAGCCTTGTTCCCCCTGGTGCTGCTGACTGAGCCCAGGGCTGGCGGCTGGCTGCCCTGGACGCTCGTCCAGAGAGCCCTGCTGCCGGCTCACCACAAAGACCCATTATGTTTAAAGACGGTTTAATGGTCTGGAACGGCTTCAGTAGAGGGTGGGGATAAATCACCAGGACGGCAATGAGGTGACGTGCTGACGACATCACGCTCAAGAGGCCGTCCGTCCGTCCTTCCTTCCTTCCTTCCTTCCTTCCTTCCTTCCTTCCTTCCTTCCTTCCTTCCTTCCTTCCTTCCTTCCTTCCTTCCTTCCTTCCTTCCTTCCTTCCTTCCTTCCTTCCTTCCTTCCTTCCTTCCTTCCTTCCTTCCTTCCTTCCTTCCTTCCTTCCTTCCTTCCTTCCTTCCTTCCTTCCTCCCTCCCTCCCTTCCTTCCTTCCTTCCTTCCTTCCTTCCCTCTCTTTTTTCAATCATCTTTCTTGTTCTCCTCTCCTCCTCTGTTACTTTCACTCCTCTATTTCTTTGACTCCTCTACTTTTTTCTACTCTCATTTTATCTTTATTCACCTGGTTTCCCTTCTCCCTTTTTCTTTCACTCCTTCTATCGTTTAACTTTTTCTTACACCTCTTCCTTCCATCCATTCCCCCATTTTGCCTTTCTTTTACTCCTTCTATGCTCTCTTTCTTACACTCCTTCTGCAATTCCTCTCATTTTTCCTTCGTCTTTCTCTCGCTTTCTCTATTTCACTACGTTTCCCCTTTATCTTTTTTAACACTGTCTATCCTTTCCTTTTCTCTTTGACTCAAAATGAATACTAATAGAGTCAGAACGCCCCATAAAACTAAATTTCCCCATCCTGTGTCAAAAACCTACGTCTGTCCGTCACAAGACAACTACAAAGGTAACTTTCTTCTTCAAGCAGAATTGGTCCCTTCTCCTACTTCTTGGATGGGAATCCACAAAAATGTTCCTTCAAAACAAATATATCAGGAGGAATGCCTCCCTTCCCCAGGCTTGCATTTGTCAGACAGTCTTTATACAATGTTCTCTCGAGGAGAATGGCCCCCTTCCACTGGTATGGTTTGGTATAATTCACAAGGCCAGAGGGGAATGACTCCCCTTCCCAGGCTTGCAATTGACAGACAGTCTTTATACAATGTTCTCTCCAGGAGAGTGGCTCCCTCCCACTGGTATGGGTTGGTATAATTCACAACAAGGCCAGAGGGGAATGACTCCCTTCCCCAGGCTTGCATTTGACAGACAGTCTTTATACAATGTTCTCCTCAGGAGAGTGGCTCTCTTCCATTGGTATGGGTTGGTATAATTCACAACAAGGCCAGAGGGGAATGACTCCCTTCCCCAGGCTTGCAATTGTAAGACAGTCTTTATAGAATGTTCTCTCCAGGAGAGTGGCTCCCTTCCACTGGTATGGTTTGGTATAATTCACAACAAGGCCAGAGGGGAATGACTCCCTTCCCCAGGCTTGCATTTGACAGACAGTCTTTATACAATGTTCTCTCCAGGAAAGTGGCTTTCTTCCACTGGTATGGGTTGGTATAATTCACAACAAGGCCAGAGGGGAATGACTCCCTTCCCCAGGCTTGCAATTGTGAGACAGTCTTTATAGAATGTTCTCTCCAGGAGAGTGGCTCCCTTCCACTGGTATGGTTTGGTATAATTCACAACAAGGCCAGAGGGGAATGACTCCCTTCCCCAGGCTTGCAATTGTGAGATAGTCTTTATATGATGTTGTCTCCAGGAGAAGGGCTCCCTTCCACTGGTATGGTTTGGTATAATTCACAAGGCCAGAGGGGAATGACTCCCCTCCCCAGGCTTGCAATTGACAGACAGTCTTATACAATGTTCTCTCCAGGGGAATTGCTCCCTTCCACTGGTATGTTTTGGTATAATTCACAACAAGGCCAGAGGGGAATGACTCCCTTCGCCAGGCTTGCAGTTGTCAGACAGTCTTTATACAATGTTCTCTCCAGGAGAATGGCTCCCTTCCACTGGTATGGTTTGGTATAATTCACAATAAGGCCAGAGGGGAATGACTCCCTTCTCCCATATTGCAATTGTCAGACAATCTTTATACAATGCTTTCTCCAGGAGAATGGCTCCTTTCCACTGGTATGGTTTGGTATAATTCACAACAAGGCCAGAGGGGAATGAAGTCCGTCCCCAAGCTTGCAATTGTCAGTCTTTATACAAAGTTGTCTTCAGAAGAATGGCTCCCTTATCATGATGTGGCTATCTACAATTCCAACAGAATAAGGGGCAATGACTACCTTCCACTGGTATGGTTTGGTATAATTCACAACAAGGCTAGAGGGCAGTGGCTCCCTTCCACTGGTATGGTTTGGTATAATTCACAAGGCCAGAGGGGAATGACTCTCTTCCCCAGGCTTGCAATTTCCAGACAGTCTTTATATAATGTCCTCTCCAGGAGAATGGCTCCCTTCTCATGCTGTGGCTCTAAACAGTTTCCAATAGAACAAGGGAATGACTCCCTTCCCCTGGCTTCTTCACCTCAACTCTCAGTTCAGGACCAAAATACTGTCTCCCTTCTCCTGACCTGCTTTGGCACTGTTCAAAACAAAGTCAGGGGTATGACTCCCTTTCCCTGGCGTCTCTATCACAGCTTCTGTTTTGGTAACAGAAACGTGACTCCTTTCTCCTGGTATAGCGTGTCACAGTTCCTTCTTACGGCGTCCAGCTTGATAATCACTCTGTCGATCTGATCTATTTTCACCAGTGTCCCAAATCTTGTTAGGATCTAAGAACCTTCTCTTGTAACTAGTGTACCTATCACTGCCACTATATTGTGGACGACTTCTTCTATGCTTTGGTTTACTTCAATTGGGGTCCCAGTCCCTTCATACACGGCCAGAGGTCTCCTCTTCACCACTGTTATGCTGGACAGGCGCCCAGACCCTTCCCTGGTGGCCAGTGGGCTTCTCCTTCCCACTGTTATGTTGGACAGGAACCCGATCCTTCCCTGGTGGTCAGTGGGCTTATCTTTGCCACTGTCTAGAGGGCGACACACTCTGGTATTTGCTTGGGGATTTGTTCGGGTCCTAGACCCTTATCTTGCTTGTGTTCAAAGCCCAAGTCTCTCTATCTCCTGTGTTAGGCCCATTTGGTTCACTCTCCTGCCAAGTACTGCAACAACGGTGATTACATGTGTCTTTATTTTCAGCAAGCTTTCATTTATTTACCAGTTTTGTACCCCCTACTAGTTCCTGGGTTTCCCCCGTTGCCTTTACTGGCTCCCGGGCACTGTGCCAGTTTTTTCCTTGGGTCGTGCTTCATTTGGGAGCGTTGCATGAGCGTTCCGTGTTTCCACTGCTCTTGCTCCACGTGTCTCGTTCCCGTTCACTGGGCTGGCGGTGTAGGTCACTGTTGAAGGACTCCATGGTCTAGCTTTCAGAGGTTTTGCCACCGCTTTTCAGTCTCCAGCCAATGTCTCAACCAGATCCACAGCACCGGGTCATGGAATCCTTCCGGCTGCTTCCTGTCTCCAACAGATGACGGCTCTCAGGTTCTCCACAGTGTTATCTGTGTCTCCTTTGCTTTTCCCAGGCTGGGCTGTCTCTGTGCTATTCTCCTTCTCTCTCTTGTCCAGTCCTTCTTCTGTTTTTATGTTAGTCATGTTAACACTCCCATGCAGAGCACTAGAATGGTTTTTCCAGTTCCCTGGGCCACTCTTCATGAATCCTAAGGTCCACCTCGTCCCAGCACTTGAGAATCATCTTTATTTCCCGGATGTTCTTCTTCGTCTCAGTTGATGAAACTGACGTGATGTTACAATAGCACATGGTTGTGTCAGTCAGAGGGTGGGTGAAAGGGTGCTAGAGGTTTCTGGTAGGTTTGGGTTTTGGTGTTGGGCCGCCTATCACCCAGGTGGTCGTCCTCATCCCCAGAAGGCACGTCCTTCCACATGAGGTCCTCCCAAATTAAACCACCATTAGGCGGAATATTTGGTAACGCCTCACCTCCCAAGCCTCATGAGAAGGGGCTCCCCCTTATGGTGAAGTGATGACGCCAAGTGAACACCCACGGAATTGCGCTCTCGCTCAGTGCTGCAGGGACTAAAATTCTTCATAAAACCCATTGCACTCTGAAGGTAAGGAAAAGACCTAAGAATGTTCATAACGGCTTCTCAGAAGCACAAGATCTGGAGCATACAGGAAGGAAAGGTTGTAATGTACCAGGTCTCATAGCAATCATCATCATCACAAGTGATGGGGCGCTGCCGAGAAGGTCTGAAATCCACGGGTATCTGGAGATCTCCATCATCAGTATCCAAGCTTGTCTATTGCAACAGTCCATATGCAAGCCTCCCAAGAAAGTCCATAACCAACCTCCAACTCATACAGGATAGAGCAGTCGGACTGGTCCTCAACTTGAAAAAGAAGTAGAAGATCATTGGATGCCTTACACCCCTCCACTGACTTCCCATCCCGCAAGGCACTCTGCATCACACTAAAAGGGCTGAGGTTCTGGCATACCCGATGGACCACCTGATGACTTACAAGGGCCATCCTTTTGATGGATGTATGTCCACCTCCATCCTCCTTGTGGACTCTCGGTCCACACCCAAACCTCCAAACCTCACAAGCCCACCTTTTTATGCTGTTGTGCCTCTGCAGGGCCTTTTATACCTGCGACTTCCTAGTTCCTTCATTGCTCCGTGACTCATCTGACTTTACGTGTCAATCTGACCCTGAACTTCCCCCTGGGGTTGGGTCGACACTGGGACTCACTCTTAGTTCGCTTCCCTCTTCGTGTATGGGTCGTCAGTTAGCCCGTGCAGTATTGTTGACTTCGTGTTTGCTCAGCATTCTCTTTTGTCGTTGCTGCAGTAAGTGATATCCTTCCTCCGTGCACTGGAGGTTGTCTGTCAATGGAGTCGCATGGGCTTTCTTGTTGCTGGTGTCTTTATCCAGCCCTTCGTGCTGTTCTCCTGACACCACATCAGATTCTGGAACCTACAGTCCAAGAAGAGCACTACAGCCATAAAAGGCCTTGGAAGGCATTTGGTGATAGATTGGAAAACCTACTTCATCATTTAAGGCACATTTAGAGGGATCAGGGGCCAGGTCCCTACGAACTCCCTCACCCCCACTGTGGGGTAGGATTAGCTCTGGTAGGCTACCTAGACAAGGCAGAGAGGGGTCCCCTTCCCTTCCTGACATGGTCAAGTCCCTGACTCTGTCACACCCTCTAATTGCAGGCCAGAACCGTAGATAATTCTTTCAACTCTGCCAGATTGGGTGTCCAGATGTTATGGTACGTTATGGCGGTATATTTAATTAAGTGCAACATCCTGCCTTAAAGCATCTTGGCACTAGGTTTGTGATGGAAAATTAATATCTGCTAGGGACCAGTCTACTAAAAGTACCATGGGAATAGCTTGTGGGATGCCGAGTGATCGGCCAAGCATCTCAGGTAGAGAGTAAGGCACTCTACCCACAAGGCACCAGATATCAATATCAGCACCCACCGAGTCATTGCCTCGTAACAGCTGGAATCTTTAGTGGTGTCTGCTCTAAAGGGTAAAGATTGTGGGATGAAAGGTTTGCTAAAGAAATGTAGGTGTCAGATTGATCGAAAGCATAATGAGTTAAGCAGAGGGCCTTAAACCTGAGCTATCTGTCCAGGCCCAGGCAGCCCAGGCAGTAATGTGAGAGAAGCAGGAATATGTTCAGTCTTTTTCAAAGAGAACATCTAATGGGCAGATGCATATTGTATGCATTGCAAATGTGCAATCTGTGTTTTTGGCAAACCATGGTATAAGACATTAAAATAATCAAGGCTGGACAATATGTACGCATCTAGCAGGATGGACCTTTGCTATTTGGAAACGAAAATTCATAAATGTGTCTCCAGTTGGAGAGAAATATGACTCTACTAGTTGGTCGATTCTGAATCAACAATAAAACAAGGGTGTGGGCATGAGGAAGAAGGTGAGGTCAATGGCTGAAAGACTCAGGACACACAGAATTCTTCAAGAGCAGCCACATTCAATCACTCCAATGCTGGGCAGGATTACACTTCAAAAGAATTGTATGTAAGCAGATCATCACTGTTTTCTCCATGCAACATTTGAGGTTACATGTGGTGGGAGCCAGCCCCTCTGCCTGATGTTGCAACTGCTCCTTTTCTCTATAGCCTTCCCATACCTGGCTGCTTGGGCGTGGGTAGCCTCGAGGCCTGCATCCATCCAGTGTTCACAGTTTATGCGACAGATCGATGCCCATCAAGCTGTTGGCATTAACCTTTGGGGGTGGCAGAAAGGCAGTGTGTGGACTAGCCAAAACAGCCAGGCAGAGGTCTGTTGCACAGCAACAAATTGTTGCCTTGGGGGTCATTACGACTCAGGCGGTAAGTACGCCAACTTTACCACCATGGTGTAAACTATGTTTACACCATGGTGGATGGCGGATTTACCGCCCCATTCCAAGGTGAGTGGGGCAGTAAATCCCCATTTCCCATTTTACCCTTCCCCATTCCCATTTTTGCCCCATAGGGCATAATGGGAGTGGGGAAGGCGCTAATTACGCCACCGTAAATTACGGTGCCGTAATTAGCACCAAGGCGGTTTAGCGCCATGGATTTTAACGGCTGCTAAAAGCAGCCGTTAAAATCGGAATCAGGCGTTAAGGGTTAACGACAGCGTTAACCCTTAACGCCTGAGTTGCAATGAGGCCTCTTGAGTGTTTATTGAGAACTTGAATAATCTCATCCACCTGGCAGGTAGTCAATTTCCATTCATGTAAATATAAACAGACAAAAAAGAAGAGCCGTGGTGGAGCGAGCAGGGCTTCCCTGTAATGAGTCCTTTTCATTATGTATCATGTTTTATTTTGTACTTGGCCAATCTGTTCAGAAAACAATATTGCACATTTCAATCAAATGGTGTTTTTCAATTGTAGGCCATTTAAGGTCATAACAGTTTATATTCATAAATACAAAGGTTCTATGCTGAAATCACGCAGCTGACAACGCGGCTTTGCCCGCCGAGCGTGAAAGCTTCATATAACAGTGATTTGGCCACCCCAGCCACCACCACCCAAGATCTCACAAAAGACGAATCCTGGTGCATTAACATCCAGACTGCTATGCTCAACAAAATAGATCTCCTACAAAACAAAATCAAAGCCCACTACGACGCCCTCCCTCAATCCAATCTCCCTTCCCCGCCAAAGGATAATCCTCACCCATCGGAAGACAAGATGCTTTTCTCCTTTAGGGACTTGTCAGACTCTGAAATATGAGCAATACTCAAAAACACAAAACCCTCCAACTGTAAAGGAGACGCCTGCCCGGCTAATCTCATCAAAGATTGTGCAGAGACCCTAACACCCTTCTTAACAGCCTCATAAATGCCTCCTTCGCCTCCAGTATTTCCCCACCTTGCCTGAAAGAGGTATGGGTTCGCCCACTCCTTAAGAAACAATCAGTAGACCCTGCTTCTCGAAACAAATACAAACCCATAACCACCGTGCCCTTCATGTTAAAAATCTCAGACAAAGCTGCATACATACAAATTCAGAAATTCCTGGAAACAAACAACATCCTAGGTAAGAGGCAATCAGGTTTCCACCCTGGACCCCAAGAACCAACTAGGGGAAATCATGGATGAAGGCAAGCTAGCTCCTTCTTAACTTGTCTGCAGCGTTCGATCTGGTAGACCACAAGACACTCTGCGGACAACTCATTAACTCAGCCCATTTCTCCCCGGAAGCCACTGCCTGGGTCACATCCTTTCTTGAAGGGAGAGCCATTAAGGTCTTTTCAGAGCAGGCTTCATCAGCTCCTACTACCTTACACTGTGGAGTCCCCAGGGCTCCTGTACCTCTCCCACCTTGTATAATCTCTTCACCCTACCGCTTTTCAATGACTTGGACAATATCGGCATAGCCTACGCTAACTATGCCGGTGATACACAAGTACTCCTTCCTCACACTATAACCTATGAAATAGACGCAGAAACACTAAGCAACACCTACGCCACCATCCAAGCCTGGATGGCTGCCAATGGTCTATGCCTCAACGGGGATAAAACCGCACTCGTCATTGTAGGCCCCAAGGAAATACTCAACAAGCTCGACAAACAGTATAACTCCTTTAGTATAGACAACACCCAAATCCCTGTCTCAACAGCGGTACATTGATTCCACCCTCTCTATGACACGTCAAGTTAACGCGGTTGCATCCTCAGTGGCATTTACAACCAAAATAATTAATGCGGTCAAACCGTACCTATCCACAAGCAACTGCCTCCCCATGGCCAGAGCCACCATTGTAGCCAAGTTCGATTACTGTAATGTCCTATTTGCCGGCACCTCGTCAAAATATCTCAACAATCTTCAAATTATTCACAATAATGCCCTCAGGGCGGCCCTCAGCATTCCCAAAAGGGAACCCATCTTCCGGGTCAGACAAGAAGCCCACTGGCTTCTGGTCAAAGAACAAATTCTCTTCAAGACATTAGGCATTACCCATAAGTGCCTCTCACGTACTGCCCCCTTGATCTTGCTGCTAAAGTAACTAGAGCCACATCCTCCAGACCTATAAGATCACATCACTCCAATCAGCTTAAAGTCCCCTCCTCCAAAAGGGCCAAAACAGGAGGTACCTGCTTCTCTTTCCTCGCCCCAAATCTCTGTAACTCCCTCCCCTCCACCCTCAGGAATGAAACCTCTCACCTAGCATTCTGCAAGTCTCTCAAAACTGTTCTCTTCAACTAGCTCACCACAGCGCCCCATGCCTTCGACACCCTCCCACTCCTCCACCTTGGAGAAGGTCTTCTGCCTTCGGACTGGGCATCTGGTATTCTGACCCCTACGTGAACCTTTCAGCCTGTATCTCTTTCCATTATCTGCAGCAATGCAACATCCGTCTGTCTGGCATTAGGTTCAATGTAACCAAGAACCTCAGACAAGCGTGCATGCCTACTTCTTGTGTGACTAAGTAAGCCCCACTGTAACAGTGCCATGATGCCCCAGGGCTGCTTTGTGCGCTTTATAAATGTAATAAATAAATAAATAAATAAGGTAAATCTTGAATCACCGATTCTACACACCAGAAGGACCTTGTGCGGACGACTTTTATGCACAAACGAAAGTCAAACACAAGTAGAAAAAAGCTTTTATTCATACTTTTATGCACAAAAGCGAATAACGTCAAACCCACTTGTTCGGCATTATGGGATTCAGAATTTTCATCCATGCCGAATGCGCACTAAACACGCGGTCCACATTTTTTTTTCTCACTATTTTCAGGGACTATCAATACAAATAAAAGTAGAACGCTGGCAGTGGTTTTCAAACCCAGGTTACTAGACTCATCACTTTTTCCACAATCCCTGTCCATTCCTCTACACAACCAACACTTTAGTTCTTGCATGCATAAGCTTAAACACAGCCCGATGCCTCAACATTCAGTGCCTGCACTGCAGAACAGTGGATAACAGTGGATAATACGATAGGTGGTTTTGCATTTAGTGCCAGACCATAGAAAGAGTGGGCGGCTGACGTCTACTTGTGGCCTATTTATTATAGAGAATAAATAAATATATATGTGGGCGGTGGCTCACCGAGATGCCGGGTATCATATTGAAGCAAAGGGCACATTGCGTTTCAATTGATATTACAAATGTTAATTACAAGCACTGTTACAAGACAAGCAGAACCTCTTAGATTCCATTGCACACTAGTGTGAGGCCATGGCCTAGAGTTGCCTCGGTGACTCATATCAGATTCTAGCTTTTGCCTCTCATTGCTACCAAAAAAGACTTCCTGTTACACAGGAGCGTCCGTCAAAGGCCCCATTCTGTGCTCATAAACAAGCAGGCCCACTGTTTACAAGTAACCCAAACTACTGAAGCCCCTTTTGTACTGGACCTTAAAAGAAAGTGGCTTTTCAGCTTGAACCGATGCCAGCCCACTGGCATCCGGGCAAGACCCGGATCAGATTCAGGGTGAGCTCATCAATTGTAAGTGACTATACCTTCTCGACCCGGAAATTGATCAGACTTCTCAGTTAATCAGACTGCTCAGTTAATCAGACTTTACTTGTCGTAGCTAGAAGCTGGACATGAGCCGCAACGGTAGCAGGACACACGAGTGAGTAGTGAGGGACATGCTCAGAGCCCCCCCCGCCCCCACACTGGACTTGGAAGAGACAAAGGACCCCCATAAAGCACCAGCTACATGGGCAAGTCCCTGATGCCAAGTGAAGGGGGAGAGGAAGAAGGGCTAAGGTCTGTGTCGGCCAGTTGCATCCTAAGCTTGAGGGGTAATTATTGCAGTGCAATAACCATAACATGCAAGAGAAGGGCAAACTGAGCCCCCAACCCTCCACGATAAGGACAACTGGGCACATTTTGCTCACAGCGCAATGCAGTGTGCAACGGCTGGCGCTAGTCCTTACCGACTGGAATGATCGATTCAGTTCTATTCAGATCTAACAGTTTATATCGGATTTCTTAATTATATAACATCCTACACATCTCCTGCATATCAGACACAAATACCACTAACATAGAACATTTGATAAAGCCTAGAGTTAAAGCCAATTTATTACCCGTTGCAGACAATTAACGCCCTGAGCTCTTGGTGACAGGAACGTGCCCAGACCATGCATAGCGCCCATTGGCTCAGTTCTTAAAAGCAGTTCTAGCGGGGCTGTGAACAGATAAATATGAAACTTTAGAAACTCGTTTTTACGTGGGTATACTGGGAACCAAAAGTGGCCCTAGAAATGTTTTTAAAGTAGACAACTATTGTATCATGCAAGCAAAAATAACAAGCAACCCAAACACCTACAGTAAAGACTGAGTTTCCTAGCAGGAGAGTCTACTGGGAAGCTTATGATGGCTTGTGCAAAATAACTATGACAAAGACTGAGTTTCCTAGCAGGAGAGTGTCCTGGGAAGCTTATGATGGCTTGTGCAAAAGAACTATAACAGAGACTGAGTTTCCTAGCAGGAGAGTGTCCTGGTAAGCTTATGATGGCTTGCGAAAAAGAACTATAAAAGAAACTGAGTTCCCTAGCAGGAGAGAGTCCTGGAAAGCTTATAATGGCTTATGCAAAAGAATTATAACAGAGACTTAGGCCCTCATTACAAGCTGGGCGCAAAGGGATACCGGGCACCGGTAATGACACCTGTGCTGGTAATCCCTTTGCCCCCATTCCGAGGTCCCTTTGCGGCTCCCTCCCTTAACGCCTGGTTTTACCAGGCGTTAAGTACGGGACCAGCAAAGGGATACCGGGGTCAATAATGGTACCACAATTTGCAGTACCGTTATTGCCGCCTTCCCCCTTCCCATTTGGGAATGGGGAATGGCCCTGGTGAATGGGGAATTACCGGTCCTGCTGACCTCGGACTGAACCGGTAATTACTCCCTTCACCAGGCCGGAGTCGGACCGATTTTGGAGGTAGACATGGCAATAATATCGCCATGGCTACCTCCAAACTCAGAATGAGGGCCTTAGTTTCCTAGCAGGAGAGTCTACTGGGAAGCATATGGTGGCTTGTGCAAAAGAACTATAATAGAGACTGAGTTCCCTAGCAGGAGAGTGTCCTGGGAAGCTTATGGTGGCTTGTGTAAAAGAACTATAACAGAGACTGGGTTTCCTAGCAGGAGAGTCTACTGGGAAGCTTATGATGGCTTGTGCAAAAGAACTATAACAGAGACTGGGTTTCCTAGCAGGAGAGTCTACTGGGAAGCTTATGATGGCTTGTGCATAAGAACTATAACAGAGACTGAGTTTCCTAGCAGGAGAGTCCACTGGGAAGCTTATGATGGCTTGTGCAAAAGAACTATAACATATCCTGGCAGGAGAGTGTCCTGGGAAGCCTGTGTTGGTCTTTGCAAGCCAAAGCGACTACACAAGTGAATGGTGACAAAGCAAGCAATAATACAGCATCAAGGGCATGTTAAATAAGAACAAATCAAGCCTCATTGTAAAGCTGAAACTGTGGCATGATACCTATGAAGCAAAAGCAAGTAATGTCTGTCGGTTGCGTGACCTGTAATGGGTAGACCGTGTGGTCTGACAACTGCGCCTAGACCGAGTACACCCACCTAAGGAAGAGCCACTTTGTGAATGAACCAAGGAATACATATGTGAACTGAAATCGAAGGAACTGAACTTTATAAATTGATGAAAGGTAACCAAACCAGAAGAGCTGGGAAGTATCCCAAGGAATTGTGCTATTTGGAAACCTTGGGAGACTTGAAAGCTTGGGGAAGGGAACCCCTCTTTGATAACATGAACTGTTTCAACCTTGGGGAAGGGAAACCCCTTTTCCGCCCAAGAGCTGGAAGAAGCTCTGAACATTTATTTGAACACTTTTCATATTGACTCTGACATCCCTACACATTGCATACAATTAGAGGTGAGAGCATGTATAGGTATTGACTGACAGACTATCATTAGTTTTTATTTAGGCAGGCAAACCCCACCTTAGTATAGGGCAAGTTAGGCCTTTAATAAATATGAACTTTTAAAAACTAGAGCAACTGCCATTTTAACAGGGGTGTACTGGGAACCAAAAGTGGCCCTAGAAATGTTTTTCAAAGTAGCCAGCTATTGCATCGTGCGAGCAAAAATAACAAGCAACCTAAACTCATCTAGGCTAGCTTATGGGCTGTTCGCCTCGCAAACAGGTTTGGAAAGATGAGTTCATATAATGTATTTTAAAGTGCATTTTCCCCTATAGAGACATTAAAAAAAGTTAAGCAGAATAATAAACTAGCATACTGCATTTGTTAATATCTCTATACAAAAAGGGGTGCCTGGTTGTAATCTCTTGTCCTCCAGGCTTGATACTTTAAAACACACACAAAAATGGACCAGCAGGATAAGGGATGGCTCATCTCATGCATTTATCTTTTTCTCATTGTGTGTGAGTCGAATTTTGAAAAACATGTGTATTAATATTGTTATGAAATTAAAGCATATCATTGTTTATGATAATAAAAAATCTAATTGAATCTAGACTGGGGCATTTATTGATATATATAAAAAGATAAATGCATAAGATGAGGTATCCCATATCCTACTGGTTCATTTTTGTGTGCATTTGGTAATAGTAGGGGAATAAGATCCCATTAGCTTTATTATGAATTCTGTGCTTAAGAGGGATGTGGGGGATGAGGAGAGAGGGAATAAAGCGGGTGTAGTGACGAGAAGGAACGGTAAGGGAAGCAGAAAACCATGCCACTCACACTAAAGAGGCTCTCGGTACAGAGGCCCACCGGGAAATCTCCAGAATTTCCTGTAGGCCAGGCCACCTTTGCCGTTTGCCTTTTAAATGGTTCTATGTTCTTCGATCGACAGATTTATTTCTGCAGAGTTTTGGCCTAATAGTTTTGGCTGAAAAAACGAATTGCATTTTTTATTTGGGGAGTTACCCCATAAATCCCATTTTGCTATTATCTAGTCCCTATTCCCCACCCCTCTACCAACCCCTATATTGTTCAATTTGTTTTTTCGGCAAAAACCTCTGCGGAAAGAAGCCTGGCGATGTAACAATGTCATACCTTGTAATTAAGCAACAGATCAATAAAAGGAGTGGTATAGCTTCTGCACACAACAGGACTCTTGGAGCACATATTTAAAGCTGTGGTAACAGCCCGCTATTCCGAGATAGTGGGCTAGATGGAGCAAAGGGCAATGGGACCGTATCAAATTGTACAGCCTGCCCCAAGGGCATTATTACCATTGGCCGAACACTGAGCGGGGGCAAATGGTGCTGAGCCAAAAACAAAAACATGAAAGGAGGCATCTGGCGCATGGCGTGAAGCATGTGCTGCCGACGCAGAGAAACAGGATAACAAGGTGGGTAGCACAATGGAGATGCAACATGTCTGGGACAAAGGGAATGAGCATGGAGAGGGACACCAGAAGAAGAGTGGAGACGGCAGAGTGGGAATGCCATGGCTGGCGAGTGAAAGAAAAGCTAGGAACGAAGGATGCGAGAGCGGTGAGGGGGCTTACGGGGCAGACTGTAAAAAGCTGGTGCAGAGGTCCATGGGGAATTCAGGCTTCTGCTGGCAGATAGTGCCCACTTTCTCTACGCCTTGATTGGCTGCCTCAAGAGCATTCTCTCTAGACTGAGAATTTGGAATCTTTCCACTGCTCCTTTCAGTCCCCCAGAAGGAACACATTTAAGCACGCTGCTGCTATTCATCTAGTTGATACAGCAGGGATTCACTTTTGTTAAGTAAATCTTTGGCTCATAGTGATTTTTCCCTCGATGAACGAGTTCAAGTAGATGGCCCTCCCCCTGTCTTCAAGCTACCTTTCAAGATCAAATCCTTCTTTTCTTTTATTCTTCACTGCTCCCCATCACACCCCTAGGTAACCACCTCCGAGACCGAAGTTACCTTGGGTGGGTACCATGAATCGCCAAAGTCTTCCAACGTTCTGTGCCAAGAACACCCACCCTTAGTCCGTGGAGCCAGTACTTCAGAGAAGGTATTGCCAATTTTTATGTTAGTAAGTGCACCTTTACCATCTGTGAAGGCATCATGAAGTTGACCCAGACAACTAAGTAGAGTTTGGGATATAAACTTTTATTAACTCAAAAGAAGTGTTGGAAAAAGGCCGAACTTGCCCTATACTGAGGGGGGGTTTCGTACCTAAATAAAACTAATGATAGTCTGTGGCAAGAAGTCCAAAGCAAATGTCTTTCTGTGTCCAAAACTTATACTTGCCCTCACCTCTAATTGTATACAATGTATAGGGATGTCAGCATCAAATGAACAGTGTTCAGATAAAACTTTACTGCTTCTTCCAGCTCTTCAGAGGAAAAGGGGGTTCCTTTCCCCAAGGTTCGAATAGTTCACGTTATCAAAGAGTGGTTCCCGTCCTTTCAAGTATCTCAATGTTCTGAAATAAACACAATTCCCTGGGATATTACCCAGCTCTTCTGGTTTGGTGGCCTTTCATCAATTCATAAAGTTCATTTCTTTGATTTCAGTTCACATATGTTTTCCTTGGTTCAATCACAAAGTGGCTCTTCCTTATGTCGTGTATTCGGTCTAGGCGCAGTTGTCAGACCACACGGTCTACCCATTACAGGTCACGCAACCGACAGACATTACTTGCGTTTGCTTCATAGGTATCATGCCACAGTTTCAGATTTACAATGAGGCTTGATTTGTTCTTATTTCACATGCCCTTGATGCTGTATTATTGCTTGCTTTGTCACCATTCACTTGTTAGTAGCTTTGGAAGCTCTGGCTTCCCAGGAGACTCTCCTGCTAGGAAGCTCAGTCTCTGTTGTAGTTATTTTGCACAAGCCATCATAATCTTCCAAGGACACACTCCTGCTAGGTACCTCAGTCTCTGTTGTAGTTCTTTTGCACAAGCCATCATAATCTTCCCAGGACACTCTCCTGCTATGAAGCTCAGTCTCTGTTGTAGTTATTTTGCACAAGCCATCATAATCTTCCAAGGACACACTCCTGCTAGGTACCTCAGTCTCTGTTGTAGTTCTTTTGCACAAGCCATCATAATCTTCCCAGGACACTCTCCTGCTATGAAGCTCAGTCTCTGTTGTAGTTATTTTGCACAAGCCATCATAATCTTCCCAGGACACACTCCTGATAGGAAACTCAGTCTCTGTTGTAGTTATTTTGCACAAGCCATCATAATCTTCCCAGGACACACTCCTGATAGGAAACTCAGTCTCTGTTGTAGTTCTTTTGCACAAGCCATCATAAGCTTCCCAGTACACACTCCTGCTAGGAAACTCCGTCTCTATCATAGTTCTTTTGCACAAGTTTTGACCAACACCTCTGTCACCCTATGCAAGGTTTCATCGCACTTTACTCTTGTATACAGGTTTGTTTCTCAAACATTAATTTCTTTCAATAATACTTAGTGATGTCTATTTGACTCTTGGAATTGCTTGCTTGACTCTTGGCAATGCGTGTTTGCCTCCTGACAATGTTCATTATAACCATTCATTCCTTTCAGTAATAGCTTGACATTTGGCTATGTTTACTTGACTCTTGCCAATGCCTCTTTGCCTCTTGACAATGTTCATTACAACCATTCATTCCTTTCAGTAATAGCTTGACATTTGGTAATGCTTACTTGACTCTTGGCAATGCCTCTTTGCCTCTTGACAATGTTCATTACAACCATTCATTCCATTCAGTTATAGCTTGACTTTTGGCAATGCTTACTTGACTCTTGGCAATGCCTCTTTAACAGTTCCCGGTCCCCTTTTCTCTGACCTTTAATACATTTAGGTTTTCTAAGCTTCTTTTGTGCAATTGACATGCCCGGGTCCCCTTGCCATCTGGGCAGACTCGCCGGTTTCCAGTCGCGTGTCTGTCGGCTTCAGCGTGTCGCTGGATAACCTCCTTCAGTTCACACTTCTTCGCACCATCTTTCTACTACTTCGGCTTCCTTTCTAAAGGACTTTGCTTCACCCTGTTGCCTTCCCTGGAGCCCGGGTAAGCACTGTCCTCACGGTTCTGCAGCTGCAAATGTCCAGGGACCTTCACTCTGCTCCCATCGTCTCTGCAACATTCAACAATGCTGGTTCTGCTTCATCTGGCACACTAGGGAGTCTCCACCTGGCCTCCCTCTGGTTGCCGCTCCTCTGCTGCTAAAGCTTCTCCGGGTCTCTGCGTCTTGTCCTTTGTCCCGCTATGTCCCCAAGAGGAAACAGAAGTCATCCTCTTGCCATCGTCTCCTCATTTTAAAGTTCCCGGCATCAATTAAGGTTTCAGTAAGACTAATCTGCTCCTTGTCAAACCAACAATCTTTCTTCAGTGTTTGATGCCTCTTCCTCGTCTCAGTACCAAAGTGATGTTTGTGTGTGTCCGATTCATTAATGAGAGGATGTATGGCTCTGGTGTAGCTCTTCCTCATCCCAGTACTTGACTGGGTTCTACCGGGAGATGATTTATGTGAAAGATAGGGAAGAGACTGGTAGTTACCTACAATGTCCTCAGGGATATTAGACTCATTAGAAAAGGGAAATGGGGGATACCATATCTCATCTAAGACTGCCTTATCCCCACTCCCCAAGTCTCATTCTCCCAGGTGATCCTCCCTCGCATATCCACCCCCGGGGTCAGGATCTGATAGCAACAGCCTTTCCCTGGCCACCTGGGAGGAGGATATATTGGGGAAAGAAGTGAGAATTCCCTCAGATTCCACAACCTTCCCTATGCACATCCCATAAAAGCAATCTTGGCTTGTGGTACTAAGGGGAAAATGCCTCTTTCCAAGTATGTTGCAACTTGGAGTGCGCACCAAATTATAGACTCAACAAAGGATTTGGTTATCAAGCCTGGAGACCCATAGTCTCTGCCAGCCTGAAGTTCACACACAGAGCTCTAATACAGAGCCAACATGAAAGGCTTTCAAGAATCCCCTGTTAACTTGTTATCCCCTCTTCCTCTCTGCCGCAATTCCCTCTACTATCTTTACTCTTTGAACTCTCT
Organism: Ambystoma mexicanum; assembly: GCF_040938575.1. NCBI lineage: Eukaryota > Metazoa > Chordata > Amphibia > Caudata > Ambystomatidae > Ambystoma > Ambystoma mexicanum. Next base: position 1,603,169,826 of record NC_090937.1, read on the forward strand.
AGCAAGTCTATTAAACATGCAATGCCTTACAATTCATAGACTAACATTACCAAAATCAATTGGTTTTAGCTTTCATATCAGGTGCAGTAACAAACTCCATAATAAACATGATTAGCACTTGGGCAGGGGGAGCAGCCAATCAGGTTCCCCGGATCGCAGACTGAAATCTCTGATCTCAAGCACGCATTCCATGGAACCCACAGGCTGCCCTCCCTCCCGCGGACTCCCATCTTCTCCCCACCCTTTCCCCCTTTTTATTGTTATTTTTAAACTTATCCCAGGCCCTCACTGCCAACCCCAGCTTCCCCCGTTCTTGGTTTGCGGATGACATGGAAACGAAAGAAGGACTCTGTATCAATCTCAGCCTTCCATAAACATGGTGGCCATCTTGGCACAGTATTTTCATTCAATGAATGGGACGCAGCGCGCATCCCGTGCTTTGAATGTAAATACTTTTTTTAACACCTCAGGTTACCGCTTTGGTAACCCGGGGTGCTAACAGCTTTAGCACCCAGTTCCAAGGGCTGGAGTGTGAGGGTAACGTCTCGGTGCACTGCCCTCGTTATAATTCAGGCTGCTGGGCCATTACCCCCTGTGCCAGCCCTTGGAATAGGGTCCTAACACTATATGGCATGACTAAAGCACAGAAATAGTTCAAAGCATTCCAAATAATAACAAGTATTAAAGTATTTAACTTAAGAAAGTCACATGCTTTCAACAACTAAATAGAGCAAAACAAAGAAGTTTCAGTCAAGACTGGACATCCGGGACTTATTAAATTAACAGCAGAGGCGAACCAAATGGTACAAGTGCTCACATAGCACACAGAGCCTGCTCATCTTTCAGCAAATAAAAATGCAAGGGGACTAGAGCAGGAGGGACTAATGGCACATCACTCATATTAGCAGACATTTGCCATCTACCATGATAGATATAGCCCATCAGTTTTTGCTCCACTGAGTGTCTGAAACAACATTGATTAACCAAAACGGAATAAATGAAAGCACAAAAGTGAGTGAGCCCTGGGTGGACTGGGAACCAAAGAGGATTGAGTAATGGTTTTCAAAGTGTCCCCACATTACACAGTATAAGCAAGGCCAATCCCTTTCCCATGAGAACATTTGGAAATAAAATAGTTAACTACACAAAGGAGGCGCATGACGCAGAGGTCCACTGGGAAATCTCCAGAGTTCCCCGTAGGCCAGTCCCCCGTGGAGGCAGCTCTGTATGTAATGCTGGCAGAGAAGGAGAGCTGGAGCCCCAGCATCTCCCATGAAGCAGCTCCAGGGAATGTGTACAATATTTTGTAATGAGGCGATATTACCCGAGGCGGCGGGCCGACCCTTGTGGTAACGAGCGCTCTGCCCATGTTAAGGGCCCGAGCGAAGCGAGGATCCCTTAACGCGGGCGGTGGTGCCGTTATCAACAGAGTCAGCCTGCCGCCTCTGGTAATATCGCCATTAGTACCCGTGTAGTTACCCATAGCTCTCAACTCACACGCTTTTGGCGGGTGTCACCCGCCTTGTAAAAGGCTGACTCACCCGCCAAGCCTCCTGCACTCCCATTCATTCCAATGGGCGTCTCACCCGCCAAAAACAAAATCGGGTGATTTCACCCGCCTTTGCAACACAAATGGTTGAGAGCTATGAGTTACCTACGCGGGTGCTAATGGTGTGTATTATTATTATTATTATTTTTTTAAACGTAACTTTTCTGCACGGCCCGGCGCTGTGTCCGTTTTCAGTCCGTTTTCAATGTTGATGTTTGTGACGCCAACAACATTGAAAACGAACTCCAGGAACCATGGTGCGTCACCGGGCCGCACAGAAGAGGTACGTTTCTTTTTCTTTTTAATAAAATACACATTTGTATCATTCGCTGAGGTAAGTACACAGGTGCTAAGAGGCGGGGGAGGGAAGGGAAAGAAAGGAGGAGCTGGGAAGGGGGCACTGGCCAGCAGCACACAGGCTGCTCGGAATCAGGCTTATACCATATAATACAGCCCGTTTTGCGAGCACCCTGATTGGCCAGCGCCCCCCTCCAGGGTGCTAATGGTTATTAGTACATATAGGAAGAGTTCAGTTGTCTCAGAATATGTCTGTACCTTGTTAATCAGCGGTACCTTTGAAGAGATCTGAATGGTGAAACATTGCCGCACAATCGTTCAGCATCCAGGGTTGGGCTGGGACAAGAAATTGACTAAAGCAGCAGAAACAAGTAACCCAGATTCCTAAACCAAAATGTGTGACTTTTTGGGACAACCTGGGTGAGTATGGCCTTGCGTGCATTTCGGTAAAAACATAAACACATTGCAGTTGAATAAAAACGTTGTGCTAGCAACATTCGTTAGAAAGACCAGCTTCCCTCGCTCTGTTCTTCCCCCTATGATTGTAAAGCGCTTGAAGCTAGGTCCATGCTCAATAAATACCCTTAAAAAAATAATAATCAGGAGGTAAGTTCGCTTATTCCCGAAACTGACCTACATTGGTTCATAAAAGGGGCCCAGCTGGCCCTTGGGGTATCGGCCCGTTGCCCCAAAGGCTAGCCCAAGCCTGCCACCATTCCCGTGAAAGTGCACTATATTAGAGGGCCAGAAAACTATGCTTGCAGGTGGCATCTGGTTTAAAATGTCCAGTTGTTCATGTTAGGTGTGGGTAGACATCACCAGCATTACTGATAAGCAGTGCGTCCAGTGGTCGAAGTGAGCAGGAACGGTCGGGAGCTATGTTCCACTACTTTTTTACTATTAACAGCTCCATAACTTTTTGCAACCATTTTCACCATTCCGGAACTGTTCTTATGAAGTTAAAGCCCACTTCTCCACTTTACCAAAGGATAACAGTTACAGCTCAACTCAAATCTATTTCAACTCAAATGGCTGTGCTCCAGCGTGACTGCAGCCCTTGAAATATGTTTTGCAAGTCGCTCCTTTACTTCCAACTCTGTCCCCGGCCGGGATCACAGTTCCACTATTTGTTTGGTACACTTCTATCACTGAGTACACCAGCTCCCTTTACTCTCCAAAAACATATAACTCATCCCAACTGCAATTAAAAATATTCTGAGCACAATATAGACATCGACTGATGTTCAGGAGGTCCATGCCACCTGCTTCATCCACACAGACTCACGCATATGATTGGCACCGTGGTTCCAGCAGAGCAGTGCCATGAGAAGGAACTGTACTCCTATTAATGCCTGGTTTAGGGTGTAACGTTTGAAGTAGAGATGTATCTTTTGATTTGCGGTAATTACTTGATGCAATGAATTATGGGATTGCCAAATGGTGGATCTGTTTTACAGTTAACATATATTTCCTCTTGCATAAAATCCCCCCTTTTTTTTACTCCTAACTTCAAAATATAGGGAGCAACAGAGTCCAATTGAAACTGTAGCTGTAACCCTGGCTACCACTCCTTGGGGAGGAGTCTATGGGGATGGGAGAAGAGGGCCTGGTGCATCTCACACTGAAATGATCTTGTTTAAATTCTTTAATTATTTTTAACACATATACCTCTAATATGATAGTCGAGATAAATCTCACAATTTCCAAATGACTTCTAGAACAAATTACACTGTGTTAAAATGGGTCTATATTTTTTATTATTATTGATATGGCTGAATTAATCAACCTTTCACAAATATATTACATCTTGTACACAATTAATGCATTATTCACAATATTATCACACAATTTAACAATAGTAAAAAAAAGATATGTCCCAATGTATTAATTTTAAAAAGTAACTCCTTACCATACCACCTGGCCATCTTTGTTGTGATGTAAGTCTTGTATTGTCACTGGCCTGGAGTGCATGCTGTTGGAATGTTGATGTATGCAGGAATGGCAGCTCAGGAGAATTTTGAGTGTGTCTGTGAGTGAGTGTTCCATGAATGTCAGTTGGGGCATGGGCTGGGTGTGTAAGGATGGCCGGTGGGTCTCTCTGTCCATGTGTGTACCTGTTCATGTACCCACAATGTCCACTATGACTACCTGAACTATCTATTTATATACTAAAAGAAACTGGATCCTGTACAGATTTAAACATGCATAATAAAGCCTACCTGGACAAACTATATGGCTCCACACCTGGTCTTTGTATGTGATGTCAGAGCCCAAAATCAATCCACAACAACCTTCTAAATAGAAACAACGAAAATATCAATAGCGATCAGAGATTTAACAGTTGCTAAAATCAATTGTACATATTGACCACTAAAAATCATCGCCCAAAAAAGGTGTCTATAAACATATCGGTGCAGAAGAGCGGTAGCGCAACACCAACTAAAGTTCTAGAATACCAAAGCCTTTTATGGGGTGACGAGTGCAGTGTTTTGGACAGTGAATGTATATCGTATAGGTGAGAATAAGAAATTGTTGCATTGATCGTGAGATTTCAATGGGAAAATGTACAGTCATGATGTACAAGGTTGTGTGTATGCAGAGTGTAGAGTGGTGTGAACCAGGCGTATATTGGTTCACACCACTCTGTCTACACACAACGCAACAATGTCTCAATCTCACCTAAACTATATAAAGTCACTGTCCAAAACATTGCACTGGTCACCTGCACGCAAGTGATTATTTTCCTAAACTGCATATCCATCACACCTTGTTCTGTCACTGCAGCCTTGATAAAGACCCATGTTAGGTCGAAACACGTGTCAGCTGAGTTTTTTAATTAATCACCAACGAATATAAAGCGACAAGACTGCTCCAATTCTTTGTAAAATCTGTATACAATCATACAAAGAGTCATTACTTCAATGAACCAGCGCCCGGGTGATACCGGCTCTTCCACCCAAATTCACTCTATTCCTCACCAGAACAGAAGAGCACTGCCTTGTAAGAACCCCCTCACCGGCAGCAGGTTCTACTTACTTTCATAAGATCAACGCAGTGATCTGCGAATTCTAGTGCTCTACCCACCCTGCATTATCCATATAACCACCCGCATCTCCACAAGCATCTGCCGGGCCACATTAGGCAATTCGTTCAAGGTTATAGAAAGATGTCCAGTGAGCAACATTATTTTTATGTTTCAGCCATGGATTCCATCATCTTGGAAGCTGGGAAGGATAATTCCAACCTACTTTGAGATGACCCATTTGTTTCAGCTGCGCGATTTATCGTCTCGTGCTGTAGAAATGATAGCTCAGCTCTTTCGTCATATATCTTAGATGGCCGTTGAAACATTGTGCATGCATGTAGTGTGTTGCAAAACACCAAATAAATTACCACATATGTTGCAATGGTGTTTTTTTCTAAACCTTCTGAGATGATCTCTGCTAACAGGCAAAGCTATCAGTCGAATCAAAAGCATTTGCCTTAAATTGACCTTGTTGTTAGAGTTCTCTAGAGAGTTGTATCATTAAATTGAAATATTGGTAATGCTGCGGTTCAAATAAATGGCTAAAAGATAGATTTCATTTTGACTTTAAAAGATACATTCTGTATGCAATATACGCATCACCCTTCATGCCTCCTGCTCCGCTCTTTATTGGGGAATTGTACCCCAAATCCAAGGATCGTGCCGTGTATGCACATTTATTCTTGGCTATATGACCTTTTTACAGGTTTACATTTTCGCTATGAAGCATTGTTTTTGTATTAAATATTAAAAGAATAGACTCAGAAAAGGCAGCTTCATTATCATAAGGCAGTGTCACTTTAAACCCCACTCTTAGCCATAAAGAGGCCACACAGGTAGTGGATACACATTCAGTATTGCAGACGCGGACTTCTAACGTTTGTAGCATTTGAACTTTGGATGAATTATCTGTTGTAAAGCACTATATCGCCAAATAGAAAGGTCTGCAATTTATCTCTCAAGACAGATAGTGAATTTTATGTCAGACAAAATCTACCCGGACAGAATGTAGATTTGATAGGCAAAAGCTCCTCTTAGCATATTCTGAATTTGTTGCTAGACCAGATCTCCTCGTGGCAGATTGTAAATGTGTTAGACCTAATCGAATCTGAGCAGATTGTAAATTTGTTGCTAGACCAGATCTCCTCCTGGCAGATTGTAAGTGTGTTAGACCTAATCTACTCTGAGCAGACTGTACATTTGTTACAAGACGAGATCTCCTCCTGGCAGATTGTAAATGTGTTAGACCTAATCGACTCTGAGCAGATTGTACATTTGTTGCTAGACGAGATCTGCTCCTGGCAGATTTTAAATGTGTTAGACCTAATCTACTCTGAGCAGACTGTACATTTGTTGCTAGACCAGATCTCCTCCTGGCAGATTGTAAGTGTGTTAGACCTAATCAACTCTGAGCAGATTGTACATTTGTTGCTAGACCAGATCTCCTCCTGGCAGAATGTAAATATGTTAGACCTAATCGACTCTGAGCAGATTGTACATTTGTTGCTAGACCAGATCTCCTCCTGGCAGATTGTAAGTGTGTTAGACCTTATATACTCTGAGCAGATTGTACATTTGTTGCTAGACCAGATCTCCTCCTGGCACATTGTAAGTGTGTTAGACCTAATCAACTCTGAGCAGATTGTACATTTGTTGCTAGACCAGATCTCCTCCTGGCAAATTGTAAGTGTGTTAGACCTAATATACTCTGAGCAGATTGTACATTTGTTGCCAGACCAGATCTCCTCCTAGCAGATTGTAAATGTGTTAGACCTAATCGACTCTGAGCAGATTGTACATTTGTTGCTAGACCAGATCTCCTCCTGGCAGATTGTAAGTGTGTTAGACCTTATATACTCTGAGCAGATTGTACATTTGTTGCTAGACCAGATATCCTCCTGGCAGATTGTAAATGTGTTAGACCTAATCGACTCTGAGCAGATTGTACATTTGTTGCTAGACCAGATCTCCTCCTGGCAGATTGTAAGTTTGTTAGACCTAATATACTCTGAGCAGATTGTAAATTTGTTGCTAGACCAGATCTCCTCCTGGCAGATTGTAAATATGTTAGATCTAATCGACTCTGAGCAGATTGTACATTTGTTGCTAGACCAGATCTCCTCCTGGCAGATTGTAAATATGTTAGACCTAACTAATCTACTCTGACCAAGATTGTACATTTTTTGCTAGACTAGATCTCCTCCTGGTAGAATATGGATTTGTAGTTAGGCTACATCTTGTGGCAGACTGAAAATGTGTTTTTAGACCCAATCCCCTCCTGGCATAGTGCAGACTTCTTTTAAAAACCAAATCTCCTCATTGTGATGAATTTTGTTAGGCCAACTCTCCTCTTTGCAGAGTTTAGATTGTTTGTTTTCAACATTGTGTGGTAAGGCATGATCTGTCTGTATTTTGCAACGTTAGCTTGAATGAGCAGACAATTTGCTTTAAGGTTTATGACATTCGTTTCATATGATTTATACATGCATCTTAATTTGTTAAAATAAACAATTGAAATGGTTGTTACCCGGATCATGTCTTCATTTAGACTTTTTTTACCAATCGATAATTGTGTACATCATCGAGAAGGTGTGTTCCAGGTTACAGCGGCATTTTCCAAGCACTACCAAAATGTTTCAATCTGGCCATAAGATGGGAACAGCTGGGAAATGTGCGTAACTGGAGACAAATGCCTATCTAATGCCTATTTGAGAGTCAAAACTGTGGGTTTTGTCAATGCTTATTTTTAACAGAATTCAGTGCAAGGAACAGCTGCGGGGCTACGCATGTTGCTTATGAGTCAGGTGTCTGAGGCACACTTGGTTAAAACACTTTTATTATAGCTGTAATTAAGTCATTGTCTATCAGAAGGATGCTCAGAAATGATATTGTCATCCCCTTAAAAGAACAGAGCAATCTCTTGTCTGCAGTAAGAAGAGAACCCACATCCAAGCCTTGTCTCAGCACCTCTCCTCCCTCTTTCTCATCTTTTCCTCTGTTTTACCCCGACGAGATTTCCAGACAATTCTGATCTATGAAAGTCTTGTCTAAATAGGTTCTTCCCCGTTTGTCAAAAACCATCAAGGACAACATTGACACCCTGGCTCCTGCTCTGGCCGACTTCTGCAACCACTCCTTCACCTCTGGAGTCTTCCCCTCCCTTCTGAAGCACTCTCTTGCGCACCCTCTTCTCAAGAAACCCAGAGCCGACCGCTCTTGCCTGGCTAACTATTGCCAGATCACTATCACTCCTTTCCTGGGCAAACTCATGGAAAAGCTTGCCATCTCCCAGCTTAATCTCCACACCGATTCTGTTGGTTGTCTCCATGACCATCAGTCTGGCTTCAGAGCTGCCAGAAGTACGGAAACTGCTCTCCTGGACATCCGTGAAGAGCTGCTCTCCAACCTTGATTCTAATATCCCATCTGTCCTCATCCTACTCAATCTTTCATCTGACTTTGATACGGCCAACCATGCCATCCTGCTCAAACGTCTCTATGATACTGGGTTTCACCGATCAGGCTCTGGCCTGGCCGGCCCTGTTCCTCTCTGATAGACCCTCCCGGGCCCAACTTGGAGCCTTCCTTCCCTCTATTTCACTTTCTACCTGTGGTGTTCACCAGGGGTGTGACCTCTCTCCCTGGCTTTTCAACCAATGCCTGGCACTTCTTGCCCAGTGCATTGCTGCTTTCTGCTCCAGCTTTCAGTGCCATGCGGATGACACACATCTTGTTTGTAGGCTCCCCTCTGCCACGTCTTCTCCCTCTCTCATTTTTGTCTGCAATCCAGGATTGGTGCGCCGCCAGCGACCTCTGCCTTAATGCCAGTAAGACAGAGATCCTCCTCATCGGCACACCTGCACCTTCCTTTCCTGTCACTCTCTGGCCCACCTCCCTTGACCCTCTCCCTGTTCCCACTTGATTGCCTAAGAACCTCACAGTCATCTTCGACTCCACGCTTTCCTTTTCTCCTCACATCTCTGACTTCTCAAAGAAGTCTAACTACCAACTGCACCTCCTCAGAGGTATTCTTCCTTTCCTCTCCTTCCCCCAGAAGCTCACTGTCTCCAGAGCTCTGGTTCTCTCTAGGCTGGACTATTGCAACAGCCTCTTTCTAAATCTGCCTGCAACCACTCTCCACCATCTGCAGCTCATCCAGAACAGGGCTGCGAGACTTGTCCTTGGCCTCAAGCCCAGGGATAGTATCTCTCCCGCCCTGACATCTCTTCATTGGCAGATTCAAGACCCGTTGCATTGTCCACAAGGCTTTCTGAGGTCTGGGTCCACAATACCTTCTACTTTCCCTCTGTAAATACCTCCCTACTGAAGCCCTTTGCTCCTCTACCTCCAACTCCCTCAGGGTCAGTTGCTTCTCCAAGCAACGAGTTGGTGGTACATCTCTTTCCTCGGCTGGGGCCTCTCTCTGGAACAGCCTCCCTGCCTCTCTGAAACTTGAGCCATCCTTGGTTTCCGGAAGCACCTCTAGACCTTCCTCTTTGCCTCTGACTTCACTCTTCCTCTCCCCTGCTTATCCGTCTGCTTTGGCACCGGGCATCTGGTTACCCTCTGATTTAATGCGCAGATCCCTGCCCGACCAGTCTCCTACCCGCTCTGCCTCCTGGCAACCCTTGCACCCGGGTCTGTATCTGCAACCCTACAGTCCCTTCCTGCACTTATTAGACACCCGTTGTCTGCGCCTTATTCTTGCACTTACCACCTGCTGGCAGCACTACCTGTGGTTGTTCTATCACGTGTTCAGCACTTTCCACTCCTGTCCTGCTCCTCGCACTTTCCCCCTCCCCTGCACTTGCACGTTCTCAATGTCACTGGGCCTAGTATTGTTGTGTTGTGTTCTCCCCAGTTGCCCTCCCTTGCCTCGTCGCGCTCTGAAACACGTTTTTATGGGCGCGATACAAATAAAATATCATATCAAAGAGATCCCAGGGTTTTGTGTTTTGGCGGGGAGGGGCAGCTAGTGGGTGAGGAATGGTTACAGTGACTAGCAAAGCCACGGACAGTCAATGGGTGGGTAAAAAGACAAACACCACCGATAGGCTGCGCGTCCATTCTCACGTCCCAACTCTCTGCTATCTTCACTTCCCGGATCAATAGTTTTGTTATATAGGTACCATTTATAGCAGCAAGAATGGCCAAAACTAAAAATCCCAGAGAAATAAATCCCTGGGCATAACTGCAAGGACGAGCTGGGAATGTCATAGTAGGAGTGTCCAGCCAGCCATAGATCTGTCCATATATACACTTACTCATCCATCCACCCATCAGGCCATCCCTCCAACCTGTGCAATGCATAGGGCTCTGCTCTGCAGAAGACAGCAGTCAGCACATCTGGCTAGGGGTTTCAGAAAGGTGGCACCTGTGCTTGGATGCCTTTCAGTACAGAACAGGCTGTGCTACGGGGCTACCCGATTCACCAATCCTCAGGAGTCCTACAGATGCCCCCTGCCCCCCACATCCCCACCATTAATTAAAATCACTTGGCTCATTTAGGACATCTATCCCGATTTCCATTGAAATATAAAATATTCAGGACCTTGTATCCTGTACATTTGCAAGTAATGATACTTCGTATATATGTTGTGAAAGTTATAGCATGATGGGCGTCCCTACTCTATTTCACACCGTTGTACTTTTCTTTATTTACATTTCTTTGGCTTGCCAGTTTCAGGTGACTATTTGGTTTTCACTTTTCTGAGTACAGTAAACAGTCGTTTCACACACAGCAGCTTAACCGCGACGGCGCTGCTCCGCCCCTCACGTACACAAGTATGTAGAGCAATTGAGGCAGAGTAAACACAATTAGGGTACGAAGTAAAGGGTTAACTGAGGCTCAGCATGGCCTACTGCCACAGTTCAACAATAGGTAGTATTGGGCGACCTATGCCGACGTGACCCATTCCATTTGGGAGCAGTGTTAGAAGTATACCAAAATAAGTAGTGGAACTGTGACCCTGACAGCAGATATAGTAGGCAAGAAGGGAGCACCGTGCAACACATTTTTCAAGGGTTGCAGCCATGCTGACTGACAGCCAATTGAGTTGAAACAGCTTTTAGTTTGGCTGTAACTGCCATTGCGTAGTAAAGTGGAGCAGTGTGCTTTAACTTCATAAAGAACAGTTCCGGAATGCTGAAAATGGTTGCAAAAAGTAGTGGAAATGTTGACGGTAAAAAAGAAAAGTAGTGGAACGCCGCGCCCGACCGTTCCCGCTCACTTCGACCACTGTTTGAGAGATGGGAGAGTGGTCTTGTTGTTTTTCTTTGCATCATGGGCCTTGTAGGTCCAGGTTTATCATGTGAACATCCAGGACTATGGGTCCCAGAATGCAAAGAAAAAGCAGGCCTGGACTACTAGCTACCGAATGGAACGGGAGATGTCGCATGTATGCTTTTGGAGCCCCTGAAACCCCACACAACACCATGGCGGTACGTTTATGGTTGTTCAACAGCCCCTAGTGGAGGTTACTTTGTAGAGTATTGCAGGGTTTCTTGGCTGAGAATTCACCAGGTGAGATTTCAACAAGGCCTTCTTTTTTCAAACTTTGTAAATTAATTGTCTGTTTTTTTTATTTTTCATCATTTTGCCTCCAATCTTTTAACCGCCATGGTTAAATTACGTTAATTCTAAATCTTGCAAATGGATTTCATTTCATGGTAGTTTATGTATGTTTGAACCCTTATTGTATCAGCTTGCTTGTGTTTATAGCCACAGAGGGGTTTGCTGGATAAAACCATGTACATTTACTGGCCCGGTTAAACTAAGGTTGACATTTTGCCCAACATGCAAAGCAAAAATGATCTTAATGCAATAAAGGAAAGAATTTCGAAGATTTGAAGAGCTTAGAGGTAATCGCCGCTCGAGTGAATTCATAAACTCAGTCAGATGACAGAGTGATTGTGTTGTCTACGTTTATTTTTAACTAAATGGTCAGATGGGGTCTGATGGGGGAGCTAAACTACAAGACCCAGAATGCAGCGAGGAAACCAGGCCAGATGTCGCTTCTCACAGTTGAGCAATTTCAGATCCTGGGTTACACTGCAGGGCTCATGAGTAGCACACGGCGGGTAATGATATAAACTGTTATTACAGCGCTTTGATGGTCTTCAGTGAGCTAGCGCTATATAACAAATGGGATTATCATTATTGTTTAAGACAATGCCCCACAGTTGCATTGGGAATGGAGCGGACTTGGTGTTGAACTTCAAGTTAAGAAATCCAAAAGCATTCCACTTATCTGGTATTGCCTAACAGTTGTTTCATTTAAAATCTATTTGTTAAAACATAAAAAAAGCTCTTTTTTTATTTAAAATATTTTTCATAGTTATTTTAGTTTTTTGTTTGGGAGTATTCAGTTTAAACCCAATGTTGTTTCTTAAATAATACAGAATGGAGCAAACAGGTTTAGTGCCACTCCTCACTATCTGAACATGTTTTCACTGGGGCAATAACGTGGCAGACTTATTTTTGGTCACTATGTTTGCTGCGTAACACGAGAAGGAACACAGTAAGCACATGCACGTAAACCCACGGCAGGGGGAGTCATGATAGGCCGGCGGTGGGGTCTGAATGCAGTGCTTATTCCCACACGCGCTGCATTGATAGGCAGTGGTGCAGGGAGGGCGCAGGAGCCATCAGCACAGAGAAGCCACTGTGCCCAGCTCTCTTTCTTCCTCGGTATCAATGCCACGAACAGAGGACTGTCCAGCCTCTGCACTAACCGTAGGCGCAGGTACCCCCTCATGCGCCCTCAATGGTGCTTTGAGCTAATCCTCTTGTAAACAGGCGCTTTATAATACACAAAAAAAATACATTATTTAAAAAAATAAGCTTTCAGCCCACAAATTCTGAAACTGTGCCAGTGGACATGGTGCCCTGGGCACTGCATGGGAAGGGTGCTAGCCTGCCGGGACATTCCTTTCACAAACCAGCAGTTAACCTAAAATAAAACACCCAAGAGGGTCTGGAAAAGTGCTGCCACAGGGGCAAGCAGGGATCCAGGCACTCAATAAAATAGGGGGTGAGAGAACCAAAGGGCGTCCCATTTGTAGGCATGAATGACAATGTGTTATTTATATAACGCTTCCTGTACAACATCCCACCCAACCAAAGTTGCTCCTCATTTATAGACCTCGGAAGAATGAAAGGCTGAGTGGGCTTGTTGGGATTCGAACCTGTGACCTGCAGACCACGCACACGTATCGCTGCATCGAACACTCAAGCCGGTGAGCTATTTTACCGGAAAATGATACAGTAAACGTCTATTCCCCTGACTCTGTAGGAAATGAGATTTCAAATGGTCCCATGTCACGTGTAAGTAGCTTACTCAGATGTGTATTTCCTTTGCATTCTGGTACATGTAGTCAGGCTTCTACAGAGCAAATGCCAGCTTTCTAATAAAAAAACTGGAGTGGCAGGACTAGTTATTTATTGTTGTCAGGGATGCAACCCCCCCCCCATGACATGTGACACACCAGCACCAGAACTGGCATTTCAGCCAACACAACTTCACACATTGGGACTTGGAGGGGGGCGGGGCTAGTACGCTGGCCTTGTCAAGAGGGGATGTGAACCCCCTCTCAGTCAGGGGTGGGAGGCCTATCAGGGCGAAACTTAGAGGCAGTCCTATCCATGAGGCGGACCGAGGCAGTTGAGAAGGCCACAGTTCCGGTCCCCACCACCTCAGTGACAGCATGTACCTAAGCAGTGCACCTTTGTCTCAAACCAAGCCTCTGCACAAAGATACTTGTCGGTGTTTGTTGACTTCTCCAAAGGGACATCCGAAAAAAAGAGAGAGCAGCGAGAAGAACCACATTAGAACAAATATTACAGCGCCAAACACCAACTACCAGCAGAACAAGACCTGACCACCAAAACCAAACCATGCAGGATTCTGCATTCAGCCAGTGCAGGAGGAACACAGCGAGGGACACCTACAGCACCTCTAGTAGCGGCAACTCGGGAAGCTACACGGCACTGCCATGCAGATACGGCAAGTACATCGAGCCGCAGATTACAACCCTAGACTACCAGGGGCTAATATTGGGCCTACCACCCCACCCAACACTGTGACTTACCTGTGATGTCAACCGAACCAAGGCTCGAACACAGACTGAAGCCTTCCGCCTCACAAATCGCCCTTGTTCTGTTGTGCCAGCCCCGCGCTAAGCTTGCGGGAACGCTTAGCCCCCTATTTGTGAATTTTGCCTCTTGCCTCCTAGGAAGGAAATACAGACCCAAAATGGCAAGGCACAGCGGGGTAATCCAGGAAGGAGGAGGGGGGATACAAAACGATAATCAGAAACAGGAAGTGTGGATTATTCGGGTGAGGTCAGAGGAGGAGGGGGAGGATGACCAAGAGACCAGCAGGAGGGAGGAGGGAGCAGAAGACGGTGGAGTTGATTTCTGGAGAAGATGAAGTACTGGCTAGTGAGTTAATGTGGTACTGCAGTGTGAGTCTGGCAAGAGTGGTTAGAAACCTCAGTGTAAGTAGCGATTGTGAAGTGTATTTAGCTGGGGGAAAGGAGGGTGGGTGAGTAGTAGAAGTGGAGAGGAGAGGGTGGTAGTGTAGATGAGGGAGTAGCACTGGCGTAACAGGGGCATCCACAGGCCCCGTGGTGCGGGGGGCCCCGCCAGCACATGTCCTGGGAGGGGGCCACACTTGAAAAAACAAATTGCAAAATATTTTTTTTTCTCAACAAAAAAAAAATAAGTTTAGTTTTGAATTCACTCTGAATTAATAAAGAAATAATTGCTGCAACAGAAATAATTTCTTTATGAAGGCAGAGTGACTACAAAAAGAAACTTTCTTTTTGAAGGTTGAGGGCTTCCCCCAACCCATGACATGGAAGACCCTAGGCTGGAGGGCTGCATGTCATGGGGTGGTGGGGAGCCCTATGACTTCAAAAATAAATAGTTTATTTTTGAAGTCACTCTGAATTCATAAAGGAATTATTTCCGTTATGGTTAGCTCCTTAACTGAATAATTTCTTAATGAAGTTAGAGTGACTTCAAAAAGAAACAATGGGGCTCATTGTGACCATACCGGGCCGGAAACAACGGTTCTGCTAAGCTTACCGGCACCATTGTTTCCGGACCTGCATATTACAGGTCTACCTGCTGGGGTCGCTGTGCCCGACAGGTCTGACCCTGCCGGCCACAGCGGCCACGGTAGGCACACCCAACACGGAAGCACCGACACCGTTAACAATGGTGCCGGTGCTTCCGTGTCCCCAATCCCATGGAGTCCTATGGGACTCCACAGGAATGGGGATTACCGAAATTACCGGTGCCTGAATTCCCGGCCGCCGGACTTGGAAGAGCCCGGTGGCACTGGGAAGTCAGGCGCTGGTAATTTTTTACTGCTGGGCTGGTGGCAACCCGCCGGCACGGTTACCGCCGGACCCGTAATGAGCCCCAATTTTTTTTTGAAGTAATAGGGCTCCCCTCAACCCCATGACATGTGCGTGTGTGAGTGTATGGTGAAAGGGTGCACACTTAAATGTGTAGGTGGCTGCCTGTGTGAGTGTATGGCGAAAGGGTGCACACAAATGTATGGGTCGCTGGGTGTGCGTGTGTGCGTGTACGGTGAAAGGGTGCACACTTAAATGTATGGATGGCTGGGTGTCTATATGGTGAATGGTGTGTGTGCTTGTGTACAGGGGCACAACAAAACCTGCATTTCGGGGGGCTAACCCTTCAAATGTTTGGAGAGACGCTAACTTTACGGGTGGTGGGGAGGGGCAAACTTATTTTTGTGGGGGCATCTAACTTCTTTACGCGTTTTAATGAGACTATTCTAGTGCAGCTTCAATGTTACAAGCAGTTAACACTCTCCTTTAAGTCTCCTATTCCCTCTCTACCCTTCCAATCACTCCCCTGGCACGCAAGTACTAGACCCACATCGCGATTTCAATTGCCTACAAAATGTGGCATTTGAATGCAGGTACAAACGGTGAAATGCGTTACGTTGGTAATTGCTGGGCCCTTATTAACAGTAAAACCCAGGTACTGTTTAACATCTGTGTCCCGTTCTGTCCGGCAACTGCTCTAAAGGTCAGCCAGGTCGAGTCAACATAGCCCAAAGTCTCAGGGGGTGGGGGGAAGTGCTGAAGCCCAGTAAAATCAATGGTGTTGTGCCACTACTTGTGTTTAATGCCTTGATTACTCCTAGCCCTATTCTTCCTCGTCCCAGTATTTATGTATAAGGCAGTACTTGTGCACTCTGCCTCCTAAACAAGTAATGGGATGAGGTAGAGGTACATGGAGGTAATGCCTGACTTAGCTACCTGTAATCTTCATTACTCCTAGTCCCACTCCTCCTCATCCCAGTACTTACCTATGAGGCAAGGAGCCTCATACGTAAGCTCTGGGACAAGGAAGTGGGACGTGGAGGTAATTCTTGGCCAATGAGCTGATTTAGGAGGTTGGGGTGGGGGTGGGAGGGTTAGGGGATGTGTAGTGGGTGCGGGATTGTGCAATAAATCATAATGGTTGTCCATGTCCAGGCTAAGCAGGCATGATATGTGGTATTAGTGGCTAGAGAGGCATTTTGGTGCAGCCAGTCTAGTCATTCCTCAGTTTGGTATGACTTTCTTTTAACTGGGAATTTCTGATAAAGGAGTCCTGCTAAGTTTAATTACCTGGCTAGATTGGCATTTGGGTCCTGCCAGTCTAGCCATTTCTTACTGCGGCATTGTATATTTTTCTGGGCCTGTGTGATAAAATGATATGATAAAAGTCATTTATAACGCACCTGTACACAAGTGATAAGAAAAGGGAGGGAAGATAGAGGGAGGACAAGACAAACGATCTCACTAGGCCTTGTGTCTTTGTGAGAACGAGAGGTGCAAGAGAAAAGGGAGGGGGAAGTGCAAGGGAGAGGGGAGGGGAAAATAGGGATGCGATGCTCTGAGTAAGTGCAGCCTGAGCAGCGCAGCTATGGGTAGTGCAAGGAGAACAAGGGGCTGCAGGGTTACAGTTACAACCCCTAAGTGCATTATAGGCACGGAGACAGTGTAAGGGGGACGGATCAAGAAAGAGCCTGGACTCATACAGACTCTGAGGTTATGCAAGCAACTGGTCAGAAAAGCAGCAGACAGGTAGGTCAGCAGGGGAGGAAGAGAGAGAAATTAGAGGAGAAAAGGAAAGTTTTGAGCTGCTTCCGAAACTTCAGATGGTCTGCCTCAAGTTTGAAGGGGCAAGGAGGCCATTCCAGAGGGAGGCACCAGCAGAGGGGAGAGATCTACCCCCCACTATCTGCCTGGAGAAGCATCTAATCCTTAGAGAGTTGCAGGTAGCTGAGCGAAGGGTTCGAGAAGGAAGGTGTTTTGGAAGAGAGCGTTGGATGTAGTGCGGACTCCTACCCCAGAAAGACTTGTGGACAATGCAAAGGGTCTTGAACTTGATCTTTGCAGCCACCGGGTGTCAGTGGAGAGATTTTAGGGCTGGAGAGATATGAGCCCTGGGCTTGAGGTCAATGATAAGTCTTGCAGTCCTGTTCTGGATGAGTTGCAGATGACGGAGAGTAGAGGAAGGCAGAATGAGAAAGAGGCTGTTGTAGTAGTCCAGCCTAGAGAGAACCAGGGCTCTGGAGACAGTGAGCTTCTGGTGGAAAGTGAGAAAGGGAAGAGTCCCTTTGAGGAGGAGCAGATTGTAGTGGAACTTCTTGGTGACATCCGAGATGTGAGGAGAGAAAGAGAGAGTGGCATAGAAGATGACACCAAGGTTTTTTGCCTCGCAGGAAGGTGAAGGAAGAGGGCCTAAGGCGGACGGCCAGAGTGAGAGAGGGAAAGCTGGTGCCAGGGTCCCAATGAGAAGGATCTCCGTTTTACTGGCATTGAGGCAGAGATAGTTGGAGGCGCACCAATCCTGAATCGTGGATGGACAGCCAGGAATGAGCGAGAGAGCAGAGGAGGCTGAGGGGAGCCTGAAGGAAAGCTGAGTCATCCACATAACACTGAAAGTTAGAGGAGACGGTAGAGATCAGGTGGGCCAAAGGGGCCAAGTAAAGTTTGAAAAACCAGGGCGAGAGTATAGCGCCCTCGGGAACGCCACAGGTAGAGAGAGGTGGCAGAGAGATTGGGACCAGTTTGGACCTGGGAGGGCGGGGGCGATCTAAGAGGAAGGAGGACAGTCACTCTAGGGCCTGGTCTGTGATGCCCAGGTTCTCACAGAGTCGATTGATCAGGATGGCATTGTGTGCCGTGTTGAAAGCAGAGGAAAGAAGGAGGGTGAGGATAGAAGGAATGCTGGAATCAAGGTTAGAGAGCAGATCTTCACAGGTGTTCAGGAGAGCAGTTTCAATGCCTCCGGCAGTTCTGAAGCCAGACTGCTGGTCATGGACATAACCAACATAATCAGTGTAGAGAGTAAGCTGGGAGATGGCAAGCTTTTCTAAGAGTTTGTCCAAGAAAGGGGTGATGGAGATTGGGCAATAGTTTTCCGGGCAGGTAGGATCAGCAGACGTCTTCTTGAGAAGTGGGTGCACAAGGGAGTGCTTAAGGGGATAGGGGAACATTCCAGTGGCTAAAGAGTGATTACAGAAATCGGCCAAGGCTGCAGCAAGGGTGTCAATATGGTCCTTGATGGTTCTGGAGGATCAGGGGAGCACCTGTTTCGACGACGCTTTCATAGATCAGACTTGTCTAGAAACCTTGTCAGGTGTTGTCAGAGACAAAGAAGAAAATGGAGGGGGAGACGTAGAGATGGCCAAAGGGGCCCGAGAGAGGAAGAGGGAGAGGAAGAGGAGATAGAGGACAGGATGTCCTGAGATTTAGCGGAGAGCCGTACAGAGGGCCTTGGAGGGAACAAGAGAGGAAGAGACCACAGCAGGATTGACCAGTTCCTTGCAGATTTTTAAGAGTTTGGCCGTGTTGGTAGAGGCTGCGGAGATGCAGGCTTTAATGTGTGCCCTCTTCTTGATGAGTGTTATTGCTTTGACTGGCATTTTGGTGCAACCAGTCTAGGTATGTCTAAATGTGGCATGGCATGCTTTACTGTAATGTTATTACGTGTCTACACGGGCCTACATTGTGCAGCCAGTTGGACATGTTTTCATTGTGGCATGGCATTTTTAATAGCAAAGCATTAATGTTCCTGTGCACTGTTGGTGACTTACATGTATTGGAACAGTGTTACCCTACAAAACAATTGCAAACACTGTGGCTTTATAGTCAACTTTTCTCAGAAAGTGTGCTGTATATTACATTAAAATACATATTTATATCTTTCTCCTAGTGCAGTGTGTGGCATACCCTTTCAACAGCACGTTTGTGTATATTGCGCAAGCGTGACAATCTAGGCTGGCCCAGAGTGTGGCGCGACCAGTGATTTGTTGCCTAGTTGGGGGGGGGGGCCCTCAGCATGGCTCACAGGGGTGCCCCCACATTTTGTGTTACGCCACTGGGGAGTAGTAGTTGGAGAGAAGAGGGTGCAACACTGTGGAGGAGGAAGTGGTAGTTTATTGGACGGAGGAGTAACATTAAAGGTAGGAGGCAGGGCCTAGTAGGAGTGAGAGACATTGGAGGGGCATAGCATCAGAGGAAGGAGAGAGGAGAAGGAGGGGGCGTAGATGAGAGACCAGGAGAGGTAGAGATGATAGGGAGTGTGGTATCAGGAGGACTGAACCCAGCAGAGTGTCTGCAAGGCACATATCCCCAAATCCCACAAGACCATCAACAACTGGATAGAGTTAGGGACAATTAGGAAGTTTCTGAAGGAGTTTAGGGAGAACAGCTGTTCTGCCTTCATGTCCTCACATGTAGCCAATGGTAGCAATAGACAGTCGGGGTGAATGGTCTTTATCTATAACCCGAGGTCAGGGATGCCTGAGTTAGGGAAGAGGTGCAATGTAAGGTAAGAGAGCGATAGGGACGACACTGGGGCCCACAGGAATGTCCATAAAGACCCTTGAACGGTCTCTGAGACTCTGAGCGACTCTTGTACTGCGACAGAGTCTGACACTTACATTGCATATATCTCAACTAAACCCAGGCCACACGGGGGTGTAGTGTGTCCACTCCCCTTCTGTTCTTGGCACTGAAGTAGTAGCCCCCCACAACCGCCTGGGATGAATCTAAGTGGGGTCTGTATAATACAACACGCAGAACGACATGCCCCATTGTACAAACATAGCTGGCAAATGGTCCAAGGTCATGCACGATGGCTTCAGCTAGTCCTGCTTTTTGGACACCACCACTTTCATTGTGGCCTTGGCAATTAAACCATACCTCTCAACAGTCGTGGGAATGGGTTGCCACTCCACGGGCAAACCAAAGCACTCTGGAATTACTACGGAAGGTTTGCCACAGTTTATAAGCCTAGTAACATAACATAACTAGAACCAAGTCTGGGGGGATGGCCCAGTCACTCTTCCGACCACTAACCCTGCTCCCCTTCCATAGTCTCCCTATTTATTTATTTATTTATTTGTTTGAATTTTGAGTATGCGCCACACCCCCATGGGCCTCAGAGCGCACAATCCCATTCCACACTCACCTCCCAAACACCACTTTGCTCATCGCATTCCCATCCCACCTGCCCGAGCCGCCTCACTTCTTCTACTGCAGCCTCTGCTTCCTCTACCCCTCTTTCCCCTATGGACCACTCCCATGATTTCTGAAATGCCCAATCCCTCTACAACAAACTTACGATTGCCATCACTCCAAACTCTCAGAGATGGCTATCACCGAAACATGATGCCCACCCTTGGCAGCACCTGCCTGCCTGCCCTTCACACCGATTCTTCGCCTTTCTCTCACTCCCATCGCCCCTCCAAAACAGGTGGTGGTCTCATGATGAGAAAGGAAACCCCATTGGCACCCCTTCCAGTGAGTTCATGCTGTCCTCCTTTGATCATACCCAGTTCAAGTTCTCAACCTCACCCCTCTTACTATCCTCCTCATCTACTACCCACCGGGCACACTCAACCTCTTCTTATCAACCCTGACCTCGTGCTTGAAGCACTTCCAGCTGATGTACCTGTGTGAACACAACCTCTCCAATATGACTAAGGCCCAACAGCTCCAACTTCACTTCTTTCTCTCGGACAGCTCACTAGTCAATCTGCATAACCTTCCAAATGACATCCAAGGCAACACTCAATCTCAGCCTGGTCTCCTGCTCCAGCATCTCATCTGAATACACTCTCAATCACCTAATCCTCTCTATTCCTCCCACACTCTCCCATCCTCCTCCCTAAATTCATTGTTCCATAGACCGACTAAGTCCACAAAGACTACCTCCCACTCTTCTGGCAGGCGACAAGAAAAGGTTTCTGACCCTGGCCACAGCTCTCACCACAGCCAAAGCCTCTTATTAGGCTAATCCTGTTTCCCCTCTCTGCTCGCACCTTCACAAACTATGCACGACCCTCACAGCCATCCTTTCATCATAAAACCTGCTCTATTCCTTCCTTCCTCTCTTTCTCAGACGATGACTTTGCCTCCTATCCTACTAAAATCACCAAAGTATGGGTCATCTATCTCTCTCGCCACCTGCCTCATTCTCCCCTCCACCCATCCTCCTTACACTCACCTCTCTATCCCACCTTCACCTCAGACGTCCTACTGATCCTGATCCCAGTCATTGCATCGAAACTGCAGCATCAAAATGCCACAACATCGAAAGCAAAGCATTGTTTACCAATGCATCGACAGGCTATCTATTACATGTAAAAGTGCTTTTCCATCGAAACCAGTCCATCGAAAATACAAATGTACTGGTTTCAATAGAAATGCACTATTACATGTAAAAGATAGCATTTCAATGCATTTTTTTTGTAACGTTAAAACGTCACACAGAGCTGTCCAGTGCTGAAATTTCAGCACTGGTCAGCTCCTTGTAACGTGTTAATGTTTTTTTGGTATTTTGGGGGGGGTCACCCAGTCACCCCAAACCCCACAATGCTAACCCTAATGTAACCCTTAATCTAACCCTAGCCCCAACCCTAACCCTAACCCTAATGTAACCCTTAATCCAACCGTAACCCTAGCCCCAACCCTAACCCTAACCCCAACCCTAATGTAACCCTTAATCTAACCCTAAGCCCAACCCTAACCCTAACCCTAACCCTAATGTAACCCTTAATCTAACCCTGAACCCTAACCCCTAACCCTCACCCCTAACCCTAACCACTAACCCTAACCCCAGTTTCGATTATAATGCTTATAATTCAATGGTATAGCATTCGATGGAATGGGTTTAGATGAATTGACTAGATACCCCGATTCTTCATTCTGACAGTTTTCTCCTTTGCACCATAAATTGTTAAGGAACTGGAACTCCTCATCTCCGCTCACTCCTCCCACTATATTCAACCTAGCTCACTCAACTTGTATCTCACCAGCCGATTTAGAAAATAGTTACAGTCATACCTTTCCTAAATAAACCAACAGCTGTCCTCAACATTTCGTCATTCTACAGACCCACCGCTCTCCTTCCATACCACTCTACAATCCTCGAGAGGACTTTCTTCACAATTGACTATCTTAATATACACTCACCCTGTCCAATCTGCACTCTGGTCCAAACACTCCTCCATGACGGTTCTCATCCATGTTACCACTGCCCACTACTCTCACCTCTCCTCCATTCTCATCCTTCTAGACCTTCCAGGTGACTTTGACACTGTGGATCATGCCCTCCTCTTTCAAACAAATTCCCTCCTTGGCGTCAAGGACACCGCACTCGCCTGGGTATCCTCAGATCATTGTAACCACTTTTCTCCATCTCTTGGTGGCCAGCATCTCCTCCCCAACACCACTTTTCATGGATGTCCCTCAGGGTTCAGTCCTAGATCCATGTCTCTATACACCTTCTTCCCCTGCAAATAATACTCAGATATTCTTCTCCTTCTTCACCCCTAGAATCTCTGCACACAAAACCAACTTCTAAACGGCCATCAACCACTGGATGGCTCTACACTGACTTATGCTAAACTCTTCAGAGAAAGAAGATATCTTTCTCTCTGCCTCCTACGCCAAAACCATTTTCTCCCATCTTTTCCCCCTGACCTACTCATCCCATACTCTGGCTTGCAACCATGGGATTGTTTTGATAGCAAAAGAAACTATTCCAGTTTATCTTGGCCACTGCCACCACAGCTAGACTCAACATTAGAAAAATCTGTCCACACCTCACGCACCACTCAACTAAAACACTTGTGCTCAACAAAATGGACTAGTGTGTGAGCCTACTTCCTGGTCTAACCCTCTACTTATCTGTGCCTCTCAACAAAGTTCTCAACTTTGCAGCATGCACTCTTTTCAACCTTTCCAGATCCCCTCGCCCCACACATCTACCTACTGTCACTCAGCTGGATGGATTTCCATGCAATCGCACTCTTTAAGTTGCTGCTTTTTACCTCTACATCTATGTTGATGGCCCCACAACCTCGCTAAATGAAGCTTGCTGTGCTTTCTCTGTAACTCTACGATCTTTGACTCTTAACAATCTTACATTTCCCTGCCTCCTCTGCGTCTCTTCACGCTTTTGCGCCCTTTCAATACTAGTCACACGCAACTGGAAGGTTCCCTCGTTGGCCATAAAGTCAATCTCTTCAGTGAAACTCTTCAAAACGAGGTTGGAGTACTACCTACTAGCACAAACCCTCTAATTTGCTTTGATTTGATAAACATGCACAGAACAACCCTAATCGTATCATGGCACAGCTGGTATAAAGAGAAGAGGACAAGACCAACAAACAGGATGAGGGACCATTGTTCCACTAACCTAGATGTCCAGAATTCTGCCCCTGCGATTACTCTATGTAACTTGTAAATATGCAAATACAGGCCTCGGGTACTCTGGTGCCTGTCTACTGTGTATATTCCTAGTCTTTCCTCCTCCCCACCTTGTTTCCCTCATTCAATCCAACAATGCTCCTCCTACTACCACAGAATTTAATAAAAAGGATGACAATGTACCTCTTCAACCTTCCTCTGGATTTACCTTCTTCTGTTTCCCATGCCTCATCGCCCTCTGGATACTGTATCTTCTGGTGCTACTCTTATTGTCTGTGCGTCTGTATCGCTCTGAGGCCCGCGGATATGTGGCGCGGTTTATAAAAACTCGACTAAATAAATAAATGAAATAAAGGCACCCTATCCTAAGACTGCCTCCGCTCTCTGTTTTTATATCAGTCCGGTTTGAAATAACACTCAGTTCTGAAAGAAATACAAACACAAACTAGTCATGTGTCCTCTAGCAGCTGTAGCTTTGCTTTTCCATTATAAATACAGAACCAAAACTATAAGATTTATGAATGACTGGCTGGGCGGCCCTGCCTGATGGAAGTCTAGTTGAGAAATCAAGTTACGTTTTCCCCCATTTTAATCAGGGACGCTCAGATCCCAGTGTGCCATATTCCGCTGGCTAAAAAAAGACAGGGATGTCTGAGGGTGTCACACCTGGCATATGGCCCCTTGGCAGCTGGGTATTTGCAGGACGTTGTGCATAAATAGTTTGCGTTACATTATAATGGTAAGCCTTGGGGTTCAGCCTTAGTCCAGCTGCATGTTTTTTACCTTTCCGTGTCGCTCCTGAGCTTCTATCCAGGGCTACAACCAAAAGACCCTGGTCTATATCCCCCTGAGACCCTCCAAGCGACGCCTCAGGCAGGTTGTTTGCCGCCTTCTTGATGATGTTCTGTGAACAGCGACCCTTACGATGCTGCACGATTTCCCTCCTGTGGCCTCACCCGACCAGCCTTCTCTTTCTGCCCCTCCTCGTTTGTATGAATTGGTCATTCACACAATTTAACGCCAGTGTGTGATGAGTGTTAACTACCCCTGCAGGGTTTATGGAGGCTGCTGACCTGTAGTCTTACAGATTCAGAAGCTTGCACATCTATATTATAAGCAGAGCCACAGGACCCTCAGGTTTCCAAGATTCAGAAGCGAGCCACAGACCCCTCAAGTTTCCAAGATTCAGAAGCATGCATATCTATATTATAAGCAGAGCCACAGGACCCTCAAATTTCCAAGATTCAGAAGCGAGCCACAGACCCCTCAAGTTTCCAAGATTCAGAAGCTTGCATATCTATATTATAAGCAGAGCCACAGGACCCTCAAATTTCCACGATTCAGAAGCAAGCCACAGGACCCTCAAGTTTCCAAGATTCAGAAGCTTGCATATCTATATTATAAGCAGAGCCACAGGACCCTCAAGTTTCCAAGATTCAGAAGCGAGCCACTGACCCTTCAAGTTTCCAAGATTCAGTAGCGAGCCACAGACCCCTCAAGTTTCCACGATTCAGAAGCGAGACACAGGACCCTCAAGTTTCCAAGATTCAGAAGCATGCATATCTATATTATAAGCAGAGCCACAGGACCCTCAAGTTTCCAAGATTCAGAAGCGAGCCACAGGCCCCTCAAGTTTCCAAGATTCAGAAGCTTGCATTTCTATATTATAAGCAGAGCCACAGACCCCTCAAGTTTCCAAGATTCAGAAGCTTGCATGTCTATATTATAAGCAGAGCCACAGGCCCCACAAGTTTCCATGATTCAGAAGCTTGCATGTCTATATTATAAGTAAAGCCACAGGACCCTCAAGCTTCCAAGATTTAGAAGCTTGTATATCTATATTATAAGCAGAGCCACAGGACCCTCAAGTTTCCACGATTCAGAAGCGAGCCACAGACTCCTCAAGTTTCCAATATTCAGAAGCTTGCATATCTATATTATAAGCAGAGCCACAGGACCCTCAAGTTTCCTAGATTCAGAAGCGAGCCACAGACTCCTCAAGTTTCCAATATTCAGAAGCTTGCATGTCTATATTATAAGCAGAGCCACAAGACCCTCAAGCTTCCAAGATTCAGAAGCTTGCATTTCTATATTATAAGCAGAGCCACAGGACCCTCAAGCTTCCAAGATTCAGAAGCTTGCATTTCTATATTATAAGCAGAGCCACAGGACCCTCAAGTTTCCTAGATTCAGAAGCGAGCCACAGACCCTTCAAGTTTCCAAGATTCAGAAGCTTGCATGTCTATATTATAAGCAGAGCCACAGGACCCTCAGGTTTCCAAGATTCAGACGTGAGCCACAGACCCCTGAAGTTTCCACGAATCAGAAGCGAGCCACAGGACCCTAAAGTTTCCAAGATTCAGAAGCATGCACACCTATATTATAGGCAGAGCCACAGGACCCTCAAGTTTCCAAGATTCAGAGCTTGCATATCTATATAATAAGCAGAGCCACAGGACCCTCAGGTTTCCAAGATTCAGACGCGAGCCACAGACTCCTCAAGTTTCCAAGATTCAGAAGCTTGCATATCTATATTATAAGCAGAGCCACAGGACCCTCAAGTTTCCAAGATTCGGAAGCGAGCCACAGACCCCTCAAGTTTCCAAGATTCAGAAGCTTGCATATCTATATTATAAGCAGAGCCACAGGACCCTCAAGTTTCCAAGATTCAGAAGCGAGCCACAGACCCCTCAAGTTTCCAAGATTCAGAAGCGTGCATGTCTATATTATAAGCAGAGCCACAGACCCCTCAGGTTTCCAAGATTCAGAAGCTTGCATATCTGAATTATAAGCAGAGCCACAGGACCCTCAAGTTTCCAAGATTCAGGCACGAGCCACAGACCCCTCAAGTTTCCACGATTCAGAAGCGAGCCACAGGACCCTCAAGTTTCCAATATTCAGAAACTTGCATTTCTATATTATAAGCAGAGCCACAGAACCCTCAAGTTTCCAAGATTCAGGCACGAGCCACAGACCCCTCAAGTTTCCACGATTCAGAAGCTTGCATATCTATATTATAAGCAGAGCCACAGGTCCCTCAACTTTCCAAGATTCAGATGCGAGTCACAGGAGCCTCAAGTTTCCAAGATTCAGAAGCTTGCATATCTATATTATAAGCAGAGCCACAGGTCCCTCAACTTTCCAAGATTCAGATGCGAGTCACAGGACCCTCAAGTTTCCAAGATTCAGAAGCGAGCCACAGGACCCTCAAGTTTCCAAGATTCAGTAGCGAGCCACAGACCCCTGAAGTTTCCACGAATCAGAAGCGAGCCACAGGACCCTCAAGTTTCCAAGATTCAGAAGCATGCACACCTATATTATAAGCAGAGCCACAGGATCCTCAAGTTTCCAGGATTCAGACGCGAGCCACAGGACCCTCAAGTTTCCAAGTTTCAGAAGCTTGCATATCTATATTATAAGCAGAGGCACAGGACCCTCAAGCTTCCATGATTCAGAAGCATGCATATCTATATTATAAGCAGAGCCACAGGACCCTCAAGTTTCCAAGATTCAGAAGCTTGCATTTCTATATTATAAGCAGAGCCACAGGACCCTCAAGTTTCCAAGATTCAGTGGCCTGCCACAGACCCCTCAAGTTTCCACGATTCAGAAGCGAGCCACAGGACCCTCAAGTTTCCAAGATTCAGACGCGAGCCACAGGACCCTCAAGTTTCCAAGATTCAGAAGCTTGCATATCTATATTATAAGCAGAGCCACAGGACCCTCAAGCTTCCAAGATGGAAAAGCTTGCATATCTATATTATAAGCAGAGCCACAGGACCCTCAAGTTTCCAAGATTCAGACGCGAGCCACAGGCCCCTCAAGTTTCCAAGATTCAGAAGCTTGCATATCTATATTATAAGCAGAGCCACAGGACCCTCAAGTTTCCAAGATTCAGACGCGAGCCACAGAACCCTCAAATTTCCAAGATTCAGAAGGTTGCATATCTAGATTATGAGCAAAGCCACAGGCCTCTCAAGTTTCCACGATTCAGAAGCTTGCATATCAATATTATAAGCAGAGCCATAGGACCCTCAAGCTTCCAAGAATCAGAAGCGAGCCACAGGACCCTCAAGCTTCCAAGATTCAGAAGCGAGCCACAGACATCTCAAGTTTCCACGATTCAGAAGCGAGCCACAGGCCCCTCAAGTTTCCAAGATTCAGAAGCTTGCATAACTATATTATAAGCAGAGTCACAGGCCCCTCAAGTTTCCACGATTCAGAAGCGAGCCACAGGCCCCTCAAGTTTCCAAGATTCAGAAGCTTGCATTTCTATATTATAAGCAGAGCCACAGGACCCTCAAGTTTCCAAGATTCAGTAGCCAGCCACAGACCCCTCAAGTTTCCACGATTCAGAAGCGAGCCACAGGCCACTCAAGTTTCCAAGATTCAGAAGCTTGCATATCTATATTATAAGCAGAGCCACAGGACCCTCAAGCTTCCAAGATTAAAAAGCTTGCATATCTATATTATAAGCAGAGCCACAGGCCTCTCAAGTTTCCAAGATTCAGAAGCGAGCCACAGGCCCCTCAAGTTTCCATTATTCAGAAGCTTGCATATCTATATTATAAGCAGAGCCACAGGACCCTCAAGCTTCCAAGATTCAAAAGCTTGCATATCTATATTATAAGCAGAGCCACAGGACCCTCAAATTTCCAAGATTCAGACACGAGCCACAGGACCTTGCAGTTTCCAAGATTCAGAAGCATGCATATCTATATATTGTAAGCGAGTCACAGAACCCTCAAGTTTCTAAGATTCAGAAGCTTGCATATCTGTATTATGAGCAAAGCCACAGGCCTCTCAAGTTTCCAAGATTCAGAAGTGAGCCACAGACCCCTCAAGTTTCCAAGATTCAGAAGCGAGCCACAGGACCCTCAAGCTTGCAAGATTCAGAAGCAAGCCACAGGACCCTCAAGTTTCCAAGATTCAGAAGCGAGCCACAGGACCCTCAAGTTTCCAAGATTCAGAAGCTTGCATATCTATATTATAAGCAGAGTCACAGGCCCCACAATTTTCCATGATTCAGAAGCTTGCAAATCTATATTATAAGCAGAGTCACAGGACCCTCAAGTTTCCACGATTCAGAAGCATGCATATCTATATTGTAAGCAGAGTCACAGGCCCCTCAAGTTTCCACGATTCAGAAGCTTGCATATCTATATTACAAGCAGAGTCACAGGCCCCTCAAGTTTCCACGATTCAGAAGCGAGCCACAGGCCCCTCAAGTTTCCAAGATTCAGAAGCTTGCATGTCTATATTATAAGCAGAGTCACAGGCCCCACAATTTTCCATGATTCAGAAGCATGCATATCTATATTGTAAGCAGAGTCACAGGACCCTCAAGTTTCCACGATTCAGAAGCATGCATATCTATATTGTAAGCAGAGTCACAGGCCCCTCAAGTTTCCACGATTCAGAAGCTTGCATATCTATATTACAAGCAGAGTCACAGGCCCCTCAAGTTTCCACGATTCAGAAGCGAGCCACAGGCCCCTCAAGTTTCCAAGATTCAGAAGCTTGCATGTCTATATTATAAGCAGAGTCACAGGCCCCACAAGTTTCCATGATTCAGAAGCTTGCATGTCTATATTACAAGCAGAGTCACAGGCCCCTCAAGTTTCCACGATTCAGAAGCGAGCCACAGGCCCCTCAAGTTTCCAAGATTCAGAAGCTTGCATGTCTATATTATAAGCAGAGTCACAGGCCCCTCAAGTTTCCACGATTCAGAAGCTTGCATATCTATATTACAAGCAGAGTCACAGGCCCCTCAAGTTTCCACGATTCAGAAGCGAGCCACAGGCCCCTCAAGTTTCCAAGATTCAGAAGCTTGCATATCTATATTATAAGCAGAGTCACAGGCCCCACAAGTTTCCACGATTCAGAAGCTTGCAAATCTATATTATAAGCAGAGCCACAGGACCCTCAAGTTTCCAAGATTCAGAAGCGAGCCACAGACCCCTCAAGTTTCCAAGATTCAGAAGCTTGCATATCTATATTATAAGCAGAGTCACAGGCCCCACAAGTTTCCACGATTCAGAAGCTTGCAAATCTATATTATAAGCAGAGTCACAGGCCCCTCAAGTTTCCAAGATTCAGAAGCTTGCATATCTATATTATAAGCAGAGTCACAGGCCCCACAAGTTTCCACGATTCAGAAGCTTGCAAATCTATATTATAAGCAGAGTCACAGGCCCCTCAGGTCTTGCCATTCCATGCGGGAGTATGCCATCTAGTCAGGATACAGTTAGATTTGCGACTACATGCCAAGAATGCAACGAAAACCAGGACTGGATGGCGGAATAGGGAATCTTTGGAGGACTTCACTGTGTCACCTTGACATGTCACCTTAGAGATTTCTGCATATCTGTGTGGTGTGAGGGTGTCAGGCGGCCGCCCTCACATCATGTGACATGGGTTTGTGCTTTCTCAGCAAACAGGATGAGCCATGCGGAGGATTTCTACTCATCTAGAATAGGAAAAACCAATGTACCAGTCCCAGAATGCAGTGTTATTGGCTGTAAACAGAAAGTGGCTGAAGATGTCACACAATACATGTCACCACTTGGCAGTCACACATAAGAATGCATGCTTATATGCAAGGCATGGGGAAACATCACATTGTTTCATGCATCATCTACTCCGTCCAGGCTTGGCATGCTTGCTCCTGCAGTGTTCCATTTAAAGTAGGAAAAGACAAACTATAATGAAAAGAATGCAAAGAATATAAACAGGACTGAGGAGGTGTGATGCTGGAAATGCATCGGAGGGACAGGGCCGCCGTATCCTTGTCCTTTACGGCTTTCTACCGTGTGTTCTGTCGTGTTTTCCCCGCAGGAGTTCATGTGGGACTCCTGGCGGTGCAGCTCTCTCTCCTTTTGGTTTGGTGAACGGACCCGTGGGATACCTTTATGGCACCCATGGGTAGGGGTACAACCCTGTGCCCCTAGTGTATGTTTTTGGGCACCTGTGTGTGACCCACAGAGCAGGGTACAGGCTGGTGCCAGCTCCGTGCTGAAATGACTGGTGCCCTGAGCATCCTTTATTTTGGGATGCCCAGGCCCTGTCATTGGAATTGGTAGATTCCTGATGGGGACAAAATGGCCCCCATGGCCTCTTGGCTTCCATCACCTGTTACCCTGATCTTCCCGAAGTCCCGGGAAGCCCTGCCTCTGTCCCTTCTCCCTGACTGGCTGTTGGGTGGAAGTTCTGTATATGGTAGTGTGGGGAAGTGCCGACCAGACTGGCTGGAGCCTTCTCAATGACCGTATGTTGTGGGTACGCCTGTGGGTGGGACCTGGGTGAATGGAGTGTGTGACGAATATACATTCTATGTTGTGACTGTCTAGTAACTGGTGTTTGACACAATGGTTGAGACAGCCATGCCCGAAACCGGTATGAATGCAGCTTGGGGTGTTGAATGGCTTGGTACTTGTCCCAATACACATAACTTGTTGTGAGTGTCTGGAGAGAAGTGAATGGCCCGAATACCTCATGTGCCTGATTGGCTGCCTGCCTGCATGAATGCCTGTAGTCGTGATTGGATGCTTGAGTGCGACCCAGCGGAATGAATGAGAGATCAACAGTATATCTGGGGACCTCTCACTGCTAGGAATCGTGTTCAGAAGCTGAAGTCCACTACGACGAGTAACTGGAGTGAAGCTTAACCTTGAGCCCTGCTGGACGAGAAGAATTGCGGTTGTTCTCCTTCACAATCTGAAAGCTGCTGTGCTTCAAGAACTGACCCTGAGAGGACCTGGTAAGGCGCCCTCTTCCCGAGCCACGAGGGACCATCGTGCACAGCTGATCTTTGCCTAAGCTCCCTGGTAGACAGACCTTTGACAGGCTGCCGACCTGATACGGGGACTGCTGCGGAACTCCAAGAAGAAGCGCCCGGACTGTTGTCCGCCACTGTCGCCGACCGCCGTGGCCGACCGGAGCCGCCGTGCTCCCGTTGCCTCAGAACTTCATTGATCCAAGGACGCTCTCGTCCGCATCGGCGCCTCTGTGGGTTTCCCGCCACCCAAAGACCACAGAGACGCCGACGACTCGACGCCCTTGTTGGGCCACAGTTCTTCAACTCTTTGCGGTCCAGAACTATCGACACCGAGGTACCCCGCACGCCTCTTCCTGGCCAGACATTTACGCTTCCCCGTCAACGAGCACTGCTAGGAACGACGCGACCACTTCACCGTCGTAGCTCGACCTGTTCTCCGTCAGACGTTCGATGACCCATGACTCCTGCCTGAAAGGGATGACACTCAAGAAGGGTTGTCGATTTCCCTGACGCGGAACGCTACAACGCCAGGTACTTTGGGGTTGCAGAACTATTGGAAAGTCTAGTGTGAACAATATATGGACTGGGCTTGTATCTTTCTTCCACAGGTTGCCCAGGTGGGGGGATCTCCACACAGAACTGTGTCTAGGTAACAGGGCCAGTACTCTGCCTATTGTTCAACCATCTTGCTTTCCTTCCTCTCTCTACTGCTGGTTTCCTCTTTATTTTGATCTGTGTGTCATTCTGACCGTATGCACTTTAATAAGATCTAATAACGTTAGTGGTACCACTTTAGAATTGTACATATTTACCATTGTTGATTTTCGGAGTACAAAGTGAGTTATCGTGATCATGTATATGACTTTGAATATTAATTATATAAAGACTGTGTTTTAACCGATACAGTGTGTGGACATTCCTTCGTGGGTGCTTGGGGACTACACTGTACTTAAGAACCAGCCTCCATCACCTCCTGAGAAGCTAGCCCTTGATTGCTCGTCCATTGCTACCGTAATAGAGAATCTTGGCAGGGGTCTCTGTGCCTCCCCTCTACCATATAGAGAGCAGAAGTGCAGACCCCCCCTCCGGTCTTTACAGGAGGCTGCACCCGCCTTCAGGGAACGCAGCCTGGAGAGCGTATGGAACCTTACTTGACATACAGTGCGACAGCCTTCAGGGAAAGCGGCCTGGAGCGTGTACGGAACGTTACTTGAAGTACCGTGCAACGGGCTTCAGGGAAAGCAGCCTGGAGTGCGTATGGAACGTTGCTTGATGTACAGGGCGACAGGCTTTAGGGATAGCGGCCTGGAGAGCGTACGGAACATTGCTTGACATACAGTGCGACGGCCTTCAGGGAAAGCAGCCTGGAGAGCGTACGGAACATTGCTTGACATACAGTGCGACGGCCTTCAGGGAAAGCGGCCTGGAGTGTGTACGGAACGTTGCTTGATGTACAGTGCAACGGGCTTCAGGGAAAGAGGCCTGGAATGCGCATGGAACGTTGCTTGATGTACAGTGCAACAGGCTTCAGGGAAAGCGGCCTGGAGAGCGTACGGAACGTAGCTTGATGTACAGTGCAACAAGCTTCATGGAAAGCGGCCTGGAGTGCGTATTGAACGTTGCTTGATGTACAGTGCAACGGGCTTCAGGGAAAGCGGCCTGGAGTGCGTATTGAACGTTGCTTGATGTACAGTGCAACGGGCTTCAGGGAAAGCGTGCAACAATCTTCAGGGAAAGTGGCCTGGAGAGCGTGAGGAACGTTGCTTGATGAACAGTGCGACAGGCTTTAAGGAAAGCATGCAACGAGCTTCAGGGAAATCGGCCTGGAGTGCTTACGGAACATTACTGGGCATATAGTGCAACAGACTTCAGGGAACGCGTGCCACAGGCTTCAGGGAAAGCGGCCTGGAGTGCATACGGAACGTTGCTTGATGTACATTGCGACGGGCATCAGGGAAAGCATGACACAGGCTTCAGGGAAAGCGGCCTGGAGTGCGTACGGTACGTTGCTTGATGTACAGCGCGACGGGCTGCAGGGAAATCGTGCATCAGGCTTCAGGGAAAACGGCCTGGAGTGCGTACGGTACGTAGCTTTACATACAGTGCGACAAGCTTCAGGGCAACGGGCTTCAAGGAAAGCGGCCTGGAGTGCCTAAGGAACCTTGCTTGATGTACAGTGCGATGGGAATCAAGGAAAGCATGCAACAGGCTTATGTATGCTTTCATGAGACCTAGAAGACATACTTGAGACCTATAGCCACACTTGCCTTTTTGTGCATTCTGGGACTTGTAGTTTTACAATTTCCACTCTATGCAGGGACTCTAGGCCAACTGGTTAAATAACATAAAGAGCACATTAAGTTGTCTTGCTTTCAAGCCAACCAGACTTTTGAATTCTATGCTGGTGGTTAAAGAGCCAGGGGGGTCTGAAATCACTAAACATGGCAAGGGGCGTCTTGATCGCAACGCTTTACAGACGCACTCCACAAATGAGAGCAACTGAATCACAGGGAGGAAATCATTTGAATGACCATATCTGGGCCACACTGTGGGGCTTCGTCCTTATATCGACCCCATCTGCGTCATTCCATAGTTCTGCATCAGTATATTGACCGCATCTGCCCCATGCCATAGTGCTGCATTAGTATATTGACCGCATCTGCCCCATGCCATGGTGCTGCATCAGTATATTGACCGAATCTGCCCCATGCCATGGTGCTGCATCAGTATATTGACAGCATTTGCCCCATGCCACGGTGCTGCATCAGTATATTGACCAAATCTGCCCCATGCCAGTGTGCTGCATTAGTATATTGACAGCATCTGCCCCATGCCACAGTGCTGCATCAGTATATTGACCGCATCTGCCCCATGCCTCTGTGCTGCATTAGTATATTGACAGCAACTGCTCCATGCCACAGTGCTGCATCAGTATAATGACCGTATCTGCCACATGCCACAGTGTTGCATCAGTATAATGACCGCATCTGCCCCATGCCACGGTGCTTCATCAGTATATTGACCACATATGCCCCATGCCACGGTGCTGCATCAGTATAATATACTGCATCTGCCCCATGCCATGGTGCTGCATCAGTATAATGACCGCATCGGCCCCATGCCACGGTGATGCATCAGTATAATGACCGTATCTGCCCCATGCCACGGTGCTGCATTAGTATATTGACTGCATCTGCCCCATGCCACGGTGCTGCATCTGTATAATGACCGCATCTGCCCCATGCCACGGTGCTGCATCAGTATAATGATGATATCTGCCCCATGCCACGGTGCTGCATTAGTATATTGACTGCATCTGCCCCATGCCACGGTGTTGCTTCAGTATAATGACCATATCTGCCCCATGCCAAGGTGCTGCATCTGTATAATGACTGCATCTGCTCCATGCCACGGTGCTGCATCAGTATAATGACCGTATCTGCCCCATGCCACGGTGCTGCATTAGTATATTGACTGCATCTGCCCCATGCCACGGTGTTGCATCTGTATAATGACTGCATTTGCCCCATGCCACGGTGCTGCATCAGTTCATCCCTAATATTCCAATTCCACAGTCTATTAACCGCTGTCCTCACATGAGACTCCATGTCCTAATCTTAGCCCTGCAAAGGTCATTGTGATATATTTTCTTGACGCATCGCTGCCAAAACAATCAATTCTGCTCAATGCAATTTTAATGGTGAGGTGAAGTTGTCGATGCAGATTCTAACCTGAAAAGAAAGTGCACTGCCCCATCTTATAAAACTACAGCCTCTCTCGTTCTTTCAAGAAAATGTTGAGCCGGCATGATAATGACTTTATGATATGATATGTTATTTATAACGCGCTTAATACCCAGAGGTTTCTAAGCACGGACACGGGGATCGAACTTGTGGTGCTTCCTGTCGTATTGCTTCTAAGGCGAGCACGTTGCCCCCGAGCTATCCTCCCGAGACTAGTAATGTCATTACTAAGTCCTAAGGCATCTGCCTCTATTCCGCAGGCCCACCGGCATAAGGACACCATTAGCATACCGAAGAGCGTGCAAGTTGCACCAGGTGCCACAGGAGTAACTCATTCTCTCTGGTCATTCTTTGCATTCGGGGACTTGCAGTCCTCATTTCCTCCACATAGCCTCAACTGTACACCTAACCTACAGACAGTGGACTGCGACACTGCGCCTCCAATACTAACATTGTGCAAAATCTGCACCTCTGCACCAACCCACCACCAGGAGTGGACTGGGAACCAAAAGAGGCCCTGGAAATAATTTTCAAAGTGGCCCCGTATTACACATTTTCAGCAAGCCTAGCACTTTTCCTATGTGAAATTGTGGAAATAAAGTAGGCTACCACACAAAAGAGGCCCAGGGTGCAGATGGTCCACCCTTGCCCACCACATCGCAGCCCACATGGCAAATCCTCGGGCTTCAGCCGTGCTCACAAGGCAAAAACATTAGTGAGTAACCGAGCAAGCTGATAATAGGTTTTGCTCCCATGTAGTAAGATGGGCCTTTGAACGACACCCACCTCCTGCAGTGACCAACAAGGTGCTCATGGCCAGAACTTCTGTCCATGGCAGCTGATGTCAGGTGGCGTGACCAACAAGGCGCTCATGGCCAGACCTTCTGTCCATGGCAGCTGATGGCATGGCCAGACCTTCTGTCCATGGCAGCTGATGGCAGGTGCCGTGACCAACAAGGAGCTCATAGCCAGACAATCTGTCCATGGCAGCTGATGGCAGGTGCCGTGACCAACAAGGCGCTCATGGCCAGACCTTCTGTCCATGGCAGCTGATGGCAGGTGCCGTGACCAACAAGGAGCTCATGGCCAGACCTTCTGTCCATGGCAGCTGATGGCATGGCCAGACCTTCTGTCCATGGCAGCTGATGGCAGGTGCCGTGACCAACAAGGAGCTCATAGCCAGACAATCTGTCCATGGCAGCTGATGGCAGGTGCCGTGACCAACAAGGAGCTCATGGCCAGACCTTCTGTCCATGGCAGCTGATGGCATGGCCAGACCTTCTGTCCATGGCAGCTGATGGCAGGTGCCGTGACCAACAAGGAGCTCATAGCCAGACATATCTATTGTATTATTGTGTTCTGGTAGGTCGTGTGGAGGAGGAGTTGGCAATTGTCTTTGAGAGGTATGATGGTGCAGAGAGGGTGAGGCATTTGTGTGTGAGGGTGAGGATTTTGAAAGTGATTCGCTCTTTGACCGGGAGCCAATGAGCTGAATGTCTGGCCTGGGAAATATACTCCCTTTTAGGGGTGCTTAGCGCTGCACGAAGAGCATTATTCTGCAGGACTTGTAATCTTTTTAGTTTCTTTTCAGATGTACCTGCTAATAGAGCCTTGTAGTAATCTAATTTGGAACCAATAGTTGCTCTGGCTATTGATAGACAGTTGGGCTTGGATAAGTATGGCTTTATGGCGTTGATGAGCTTGGTGGTGTGTGCAGATGAGGATGTGATAGCGCTGACCTGTCTGGTCATGGATAGAGTGGAGTCTAAGTAGACCCCCAATGTCTTGACTGATGTAGACACACGTATGATTGTATTATCAATGGTGAAGTTGGAATGCTGTAGGTTTTCGTATTCACTTCCGGTGATTACAGTAGGGCTCGACACTATGTGATCGCATGTCTTGTATCACCTTCTCGGTTAAGATGCATGTGATGTCCCTTGCTGGGAGGACATGACATTACATTGTCAAAGGGACTGAAGTGTCGCAACCAGCACCCATACAGTTTTGGGGAAATTGTGTCAGCTCAAACTCTATTCCTACACCCGTCATGGTCACATCTCGAGCGCGTCTGGCCGTTCCACCTGCTTGCACTTGAAAATGCCCATTGTTGGTTGTCCTTAATCTATGTATGTCCACTTATGTATTTGTCCCTGATGACTGTTCCATTTGCTCCTCCCCCCCACAACCTGGCCAGAATGTCCCTGAAACTCACCCCATTGTAAAGAAGCTCACTGCTTCCGTCAAATCTGATGTCTTATCTATGGTCAGTGGTCAAAGTGTACGCAAAGAAGTAGTGGAACAATGTCCCCTGCAGGCCTGTCCCCATCACACGCAATCCCCATCCCCCCCCCCCCACACGCAATCTAAACCCCCAAACACATGCACCTGCTGTTTAAGGGAACGTTCAGTGCACAGAACTGAAGTGCAACCTTCAACTTTCTCCTACAATTTCATTTTAAAACTTAACCATTCTGCAATGGTTAGTTTTCAAAATAAAAGTAGGAACTGCAAAACCTTTTTTAAAAACAGTAGAGGAGCACCGCTCCCAACCACTACCGCCCCCTTCATCCACTGTCTATTGTATCTTCTTTTGTGATCAAAGAGCATTGTTCCTCCTGTGTACACATACATGATATCATGTGTCCTGCCCGGCGTGTGGCCCGTCCCCATTGCATTCCTTGCCTTTGCCACACAGGTTGAGGTGGCTTCTTGTGACTGCTCCTACATTTGAATGACTGCATCAGAAGGACCTGGTCATTACCAATTGGCACAAAGAGATACTGTGCTGGCGGAAACCGAGGCCCACTTCCTCTGGCCCCGCCCCTAATTAGGGAAGACATGGAAAAGCTACTATGGATAATTCTCCAGAATGTTCACCGGCTTCTCAAACCTCCCACATAACAAAACAAATCCGGTTCCTGCTAGGAGGGCCCCAGAAATAGTGGGCAAAGCAGCAGAATACCTGGTAGCATGCAACCCCCTTAGAAACTCAAGACGCCAGACATGAGGATTGTGTAGCAAATTAATGATCCTGTAATATTTGTATTAATACTTAATTTGAATAGCAACAGTTCTTAGAAAATTGTTGCTTTTAAAAAAATACGCAGACTTCATTTGGTCCATAGCACATGTTTGATAGATACACAGTATTACACTTTAAATGCAGGAAGGTCTGTTTAATGATTTATATAAGCGTTTTGTATTACGCATGACCGGAACTTTAAACATTATTTAGGGAAGAAATGTGTCTTAAGACCGTTTCAAAATAGTGTCAATGTTGGGGGGGCAGATGTAGTGAAGGCGGCTCTATGTTATTAGTGCAGCGCTGAAAATGTCGCCAAATATATGCTGTGCGCAATTACGGCGAGGCGCAGTGATCACATAGTTCACCTATTCCCTTTTCCACCTTTTTCGTCGCTATTTCCCTTTCGGGGGACACTCATGTGTGTGCCACCGACTCCCCTCTACCTCTACGACATCAGTTCCCTCCCACTTACGCGGTCGGATCTGGCGCTGCAGGGTCCTTTTTTTTATAACTTTCTTTTCCTTCCCTTTCCATGTAATGGAAGCAGGGGAAACCCCTACAACCTCCGACTCCCATTACACCGAACAAGTGCGGTGGGGGACACCCCCGCAAACTCCACTCCCCTTGGCCAGTGTACAATACTATGCATTTGCGCCGTACCAATATTAGCCCGATTTCTGGTACGGCGCAAATGCACCGTATATGATATGTTGGAATTTTATAGTCGATATTTTGGTATGAAACCGAGAAGATGACAGATAATTCCAGGATCGAGACAAGGCAACTGAAAGGGCCTGTCTTGAAGTTTGTGACTATCAGACCTTCATAATGCTTCCGCGTAGAATACCTTTACTGCAGGTAGATTTAAGGCCACCTGCTACTTGAGATTTTTCAGACTCATTGGATGGTCGAGGGAAAACCAAGCCTTGTAAGAGCTAAAACCCAACTGAAAATTAATCCAGCTTTTTAAAGTTAACCGATGAAGATGAGCAAGAAAGGGCGTGGTTTGGTCATGTCTTCGTTTACCCATAATCCACTGAGTGGCGGAGTTAAGCAGTCGACGAAAACTCTAGATTAGACCCATTAAAATGGCATTTGACCCATAAATGTGATTGAGGACCGGAGCCCGAGGAACTGAGTCAAATAGTTCGGTTGGAACAATCGATTTGATCTTTCAGAGAATTTGGCGTTTGAGAACTCTTTTCAATGTGTGTTTTCAATGAAAGTCTTTTCAAGACGCGATCCTAAAGATTTTACAACTGGGACAAAAAAGTGGCTGTAGTTCTTTAACAAGGTAAGTTATCCAGGGGTAGCAAACAAAATAAATTCAGTTTTAAGACAATTACATTTGTAATTAGCTGATGACGTCCAACTCTCTATTTCGGACAAGCCAGCCGTACGTTTATGAATGTCAATAGCCAATGAGACCCGATG
Source organism: Ambystoma mexicanum (assembly GCF_040938575.1). Lineage (NCBI taxonomy): Eukaryota > Metazoa > Chordata > Amphibia > Caudata > Ambystomatidae > Ambystoma > Ambystoma mexicanum. Next base: position 1,603,209,434 of record NC_090937.1, read on the forward strand.
ATAAAGTTGGATGTCATCGGCACATTGATGAATTTGAACCCCAATTGTCTTTACCAAGTCATCCAGGGGTTCCATAGAAGATTGAACAGGCTTGGAGACACGATAGAACATTGCAGAAAAGCACAGGTCACTGGTGTGGAATCGACCGGATTTAATTGGACTGCTGTAGAACGCGCGGAAAGGAAAGGAATGAACAAGGAAAGAACGGCGCCACCAGTACCCATACGGGCTCGGAGAATATCTTTAAGTACACCATAATTTACTGTATCTAAGGTTGTTAACCAATCTAGCAGCAAACGGGCATCAACGGAGTCGCTAGTAAGCGGAATGTTGTCTACATTCTAAAGTAGCAATGTTTCAGTGCAATAAAGGAATCTTGATCTGCAGAAGTTAATCAAGCAATAAGCCCCGTGCTGGGGGCATTATCGATTCAGGTAATGGCCCGGTACCCATAGTTAGAAGCCCAAGCTAAGCGAGTGCCTTAAGCAGGTGCCGAGCATTATCTGAAGCGGCAATACCAATCAGCAACGGGCATATTGCAATATCGCAGCCAGTAAGATCGATATACTAAAAATGACTTTTTAGAAGTTGCGTGACATCTTCGCCTTTGCGCAACTGAAAAAAGGAAAGAAAAAAATTTCTGTCATGGGATGGGGAGAAGGGACTATACTTAGTCCCTTATCTCTTTCCATGGTGGTCAATGAAAAGTGAGCAAAAAAAAGTAAACAATGAACATGGCCACCAGGGAACGGGGAAAAGGAACTTACACGTAGTCACTTCTCTCTGTCCATGGCAGCCATTTCAACATTGAACGGGACTGAGAGGGAGGATTTGTCATGCAGGTAAGGACTCGGCGAGGGCCAATGAGCTTTCTTGTTACAAGCTTGTTGTCCCTCGCTAGGTACTAATGGTAATTAATATGATTTTCAGTACATTAGCTACAAATATCTCCAAGATTTTACACAAGAACCGGAGACTGATAGTGGGCAGATAATTATTAATCACTTCCGGATTCATTGAAGGATTTTTTTAGAAGACGGGAAATAAGTCTGGTCTTTAGATGAGTTGGACAAACCTGTTATCGAAGAGAAAAGTTAATTCGACAATTGAGATGGGAAAGGGCAGAATGGGCACAGCATTCCCGAGTTTTCCACGGATCGTCAATATAAAGACAGCAGATCTCCACCAATGAGTAACTTCGGTAAAGTTCCATTGGGGAAAGAAGTTGAAAAGAAGACCCGGCTGGAATGGGAGATAGGAATAAAGAGGGGAAAAGGTGCGGATAGAACCTTTAGAGTTGAGAGGGGATTCAATCAACGAAATACCATTTTGAAAGGATCTTTACAGTGAGCGTAAGAAGTAGAAATACTTGTAATATTAAAATTAGATTTCGCAGATGCTATCAGCGTTTCCCGATTGATTTGGGCTGCATGTAGTGGAGAAATAAACGCTATCAGAATGATCCAGTTTCCAACGCTTTTCCTAATCTCTCATAGATAACAAACTAACATGCATGCAAAAATAAGCCTTTACCCAGTGGGCACCCAGAACATGGGACACCCTACCTCTTCCTATCTGCACTTTACCCTCCATCGCCACTTTCAGAAAGAACCTCGAAACACACCTGTTTCCCCACTCATAACCCTGCTCCTCCGCCTCCCCTGATCGTCCCATCCTTGCCTGAAAACATTGTGTAACTTCTGTTTCACCTCCCGCCTTTCCTCCCTCTGAACCATGTAAGGCGCTCCATAAGCGCTGAAAAGAATTCAAATAAATAAATAAATAGATCTTTCATCAGCTCAGCGTTTTTGTCAGGACCACAGAACACATTTCTTTCTGGGGAGACTTATTAATTTAAGTGGTGCAAGAGAGTTGACAGAAGAAGTAAAATTGTCTGAATATAAGTTCCGCAATCATTTTCAACAGAGCAGCAGAGTTTTAGGCTTCATGATGGACCAAGGGGGTAATATTAGATAGATTTTGGGGGGCTACATTTCTGTATGCACTACGCACAGGGCGTACAGATACACCCGCTGATAATGGTGTGCGGGGGGGGGGGGGGTGTGTATTCAAATGGTGGCAAATTATTAGGCGCGGATGAAATGATATTCAAAATGGGAGAAATTAATTGGGGTGTAAAACTAAAGGTTTGAAAAATGGGACTGCATTGCGAGACTAAATGTACATCTTTAGCAGGTTTGTGAAGTAGGAGAGGAAACCGGTGGGGCTGGCGTCATTCCTCCCATGGAAGAAAGCGCATGCCTGATGTTATGCGTAAAGGGGAAGGATAACAACTTTTGAAAATAAAATTAAAACATGAATTACAATATAGGAGCACATGACCACAGAGAGAACATTGGGACTTCTGACCAGTGAGAATAGGTCTCTTTCTTTGCAAGTGTAATAGCCCACTGAGCTATCGTGTGTAAATCGGGACTGCAACCTATAGTTTATGAACCAGTCTCTGCTACTGGCGCATTAGCCCGCACGCAGCATGAGCTGGAGCACATGTAGGCAGGTGGGGAGGGGCTTGGTAGCATGGGGAATAGGGGAGCCCAAATGAAGCCGTGCAACACAGCACAGGAAACTGGGAGTGGTGATCCTACTCATCCCTGATGCAGGTGCGATAGCCCACTGCTCTATCTTGTTCGCTGTGCCGGCTGAAAATGTGTCAGAGGCCCAGTTCAATATGGTGTTTGTGGACCCCAATTCTGCCCCAGCAGAGTGTCCATGTCGGGGGAACCCAGAGTAAAAATACAGCGAGGTGATACAAGGTAGCTGACAGCCTGATGGTGCCAGCGAAAGCAAGCCTTAAGCATGCATGCTGCGGCACGTTTAATGTCCCAGATGAAAGGACTGCATTTCTGTATCATAAGACCGCCAACATGGGACAGCTGCTTCGGGTTCACAGAGCTTGGGGCCCATTAGAACCGGACATGTTTAAATGCCCTGACGCCGTCCCTGCTTGTTCGGATTGCACACACATTTTCAGATTACACACTGGTCTCTGCTGCCAGCATATTATCCTCACAACCTATTTTGTTTGGCACAGAGTTGCACATGGCATGCTTTATGCCTAACCTTTAAATTCCGAAACCCTTTTCCAGCTTTCGACGGCAGTATGTTTGGGGTGACGTATAGTGACATTTTCAGGATGGCTTAAAGTTCTTCAATTATAATCGATCAGGAAGTGGTTAGTGGTTTCTGTTTCATTTCTATACACTCGGAAATTACTTCTCATGCAGGCAGAGCCAACCTCCTACACACTCGGAAATGACACCCCATGATGGGTGAGCCAACCCCCTATACACTCGGAAATGACACCCATGCAGGGTGACCCAACCTCCTATACACTCGGAAATGACACCCCATGCAGGGTGAGCCAACCTCCTATACACTCGGAAATGACATCCCATGATAGGTGAGCAAACCTCCTATACACTCGGAAATAACTCCCCATGCAGTGTGAGCCAACCTCCTATACACTCAGAAATTACATCCCATGCAGAGTGAGCCAACCTCCTACACACTCGGACATTACACCTATGCAGGGTAAGCCAACCTCCTATACACTTAGAAATGACACACATGCAGGGTGACCCAACCTCCTACACACTCGGAAATGACACCCATGATGGGTGGGCCAACCTCCTACACACTCGGAAATGACACCCCAGGCAAGTAGAGCCAACCTCCTATACACTCGGAAATTACACCTATCCAGGGTGCGCCAACCTCCTATACACTCAGAAATGACAACCATGACGGGTGAGCTAACCTCCTATACACTCAGAAATGACACCCCATGACGGGTGAGCCAACCTCCTATGCACTTAGAAATGACACCCATGCAGGGTTACCCAACCTCCTATACACTCGGAAATGACACCAATGCAGGGTGCGCCAACCTCCTATACACTCAGAAATGACACCCCATGCAGGGTGCGCCAACCTCCTATACACTCAGAAATAACACCCCATGCAGGGCGCGCCAACCTCCTATACACTCAGAAATGACACCCATGCAGGGTGACCCAACCTCCTATACACTCGGAAATGACAACCATGACGGGTGAGCCAACCTCCTATACACTCGGAAATGACAACCATGACGGGTGAGCCAACCTCCTATACACTCAGAAATGACACCCCATGCAGGGCGCGCCCACCTCCTATACATTCAGAAATGACACCCATGCAGGGTGACCCAACCTCCTATACACTCGGAAATGACAACCATGACGGGTGACCCAACCTCCTATACACTCGGAAATGACAACCATGACGGGTGAGCTAATCTCCTATACACTCGGAAATGACACCCCATGACGGGTGAGCCAACCTCCTATACACTCGGAAATGACACCCCATGACGGGTGAGCCAATCTCCTATACACTCGGAAATGATACCCCATGACGGGTGAGCCAACCTCCTATACACTCGGAAATGACACCCCATGACGGGTGATCCAACCTCCTATACACTCGGAAATGACACCCCATGCAGGGTGAGCAAACCTCCTATACACTCGGAAATGACACCCCATGACGGGTGAGCCAACCTCCTATACACTCGGAAATGATATCCCATGACGGGTGAGCCAACCTCCTATACACTCGGAAATGACACCCCATGACGGGTGATCCAACCTCCTATACACTCGGAAATGACATCCCATGACAGGTGAGCAAACCTCCTATACACTCGGAAATAACCCCCCATGCAGTGTGAGCCAACCTCCTATACACTCAGAAATTAAATCCCATGCAGAGTGAGCCAACCTCCTATACACTTAGAAATGACACCCATGCAGGGAGACCCAACCTCCCACACACTCGGAAATGACACCCATGATGGGTGGGCCAACCTCCTACACACTCGGAAATGACACCCCATGCAAGTAGAGCCAACCTCCTATACACTCGGAAATGACAACCATGACGGGTGAGCCAACCTCCTATACACTCAGAAATGACACCCCATGACGGGTGAGCCAACCTCCTATGCACTTAGAAATGACACCCATGCAGGGTTACCCAACCTCCTATACACTCGGAAATGACACCCATGCAGGGTGCGCCAACCTCCTGTACACTCAGAAATGACACCCCATGCAGGGTGCGCCAACCTCCTATACACTCAGAAATGACACCCCATGCAGGGCGCGCCAACCTCCTATACACTCAGAAATGACACCCATGCAGGGTGACCCAACCTCCTATACACTCGGAAATGACAACCATGACGGGTGAGCCAACCTCCTATACACTCGGAAATGACAACCATGACGGGTGAGCCAACCTCCTATACACTCAGAAATGACACCCCATGCAGGGCGCGCCAACCTCCTATACACTCAGAAATGACACCCATGCAGGGTGACCCAACCTCCTATACACTCGGAAATGACACCCATGCAGGGTGACCCAACCTCCTATACACTCGGAAATGACAACCATGACGGGTGACCCAACGTCCTATACACTCGGAAATGACAAACATGACGGGTGAGACAACCTCCTATACACTCGGAAATGACACCCCATGCAGGGTGAGCCAACCTCCTATACACTCGCAAATGACATCCCATGATAGGTGAGCAAACCTCCTATACACTCGGAAATGACAACCATGACGGGTGAGCCAACCTCCTATACACTCGGAAATGACACCCCATGCAGTGTGAGCCCACCTCCTATACACTCAGAAATTACATCCCATGCAGAGTGAGCCAACCATTTTTAAACTCGGAAATGGCACCTCAGGCAGGCAGAGCAAACCTCCTATAAACTCAGAAGTTGGGTTGGTTTGGAAGTAAAATGAAACGCGCACTGTGAAAGGAGATACGGTCTGAGAAAAATCATATTCATGAATCATGCTATAATCACAAATACACTTGCATTGTTTGCATGAGAAAATGTAATCTGTTAGAGAACAGCCGACACGTGTTTCCACCGAGCAGGTCATTCTCAAGGCTGCGTACTATATGTATAAAACAAAGGAGCGATAATCACAGGTAATTCATAATAGGCAAAGGATGGACAAACAAACAGATATCAATTCACAAAGCCTTCTGAGTAAAATCCTGCCCTCCTATACCACGAAATGACACCTCATACAGGCAAAGTCCTGCCCTCCTATACCACGAAATGACACCTCATACAGGCAAAGTCCTGACCTCCTATACCACGAAATGACACCTCATACAGGTAAAGTACTTCCCTCCTATACCACGAAATGACACCTCATACAGGCAAAGTCCTGACCTCCTATACCATGAAATTACACCTCCAGGCAAGGTACTGCCCTCCTATACCACGAAATGATACCTCATACAGGCAAAGTCCTGCCCTCCTATACCACGAAATGACACCTCATACAGGCAAAGTCCTAACCTCCTATACCACGAAATGACACCTCATACAGGCAAAGTCCTGCCCTCCTATACCACGAAATGACACCTCATACAGGCAAAGTCCTGACCTCCTATACCACGAAATGACACCTCATACAGGTAAAGTACTTCCCTCCTATACCACGAAATGACACCTCATACAGGCAAAGTCCTGACCTCCTATACCATGAAATTACACCTCCAGGCAAGGTACTGCCCTCCTATACCACGAAATGATACCTCATACAGGCAAAGTCCTGCCCTCCTATACCACGAAATGACACCTCATACAGGCAAAGTCCTAACCTCCTATACCACGAAATGACACCTCATACAGGCAAAGTCCTGACCTCCTATACCACGAAATGAAACCTCCAGGCAAAGTACTGCCCTCCTATACCACGAAATGATACCTCATACAGGTAAAGAACTGCCCTCCTATATCACGAAATGACACCTCATACAGGCAAAGTCCTGACCTCCTATACCACGAAATGACACCTCCAGGCAAAGTACTGCCCTCCTATACCACAAAATGACACCTCTTACAGGCAAAGTCCTGACCTCCTATACCACGAAAGGACACCTCCAGGCAAAGTACTGCCCTCCTATACCACGAAATGATACCTCATACAGGCAAAGTCCTGCCCTCCTATACCACGAAATGACACCTCATACAGGCAAAGTACTGCCCTGCTTTACCCCGAAATGACACCTCATACAGGCAAAGCCCTGCACTGCTATACCCCGAAATGACATCTCATACAGGCAAAGTCCTGCCCTCATATACCCCGAAATGGCATCTCATACAGGCAAAGTCCTGCCTTCCTATACCCCTAAATGACATCTCATACAGGCAAAGTCCTGCCCTCCTATACGACAAAATGACACCTCATACAGTCAAAGTCCCTCCCTCACATACCACGAAATGACACCTCATACAGGTAAAGTCCTGCCTTCGTAAACCACGAAATGACACCTCATACAGGCAAAGTCCTGCCCTCATATACCCAGAAATGACACCTCATACAGGCAAAGTACTGCCATCCTATACCACGAAATGACATTCCATGCAGGTAAAGCCCTGCTCCCATTTACTCCAAAATGACAACCCATCTAGGTAAAGCCCCACCCAAATACACATTGAAATGGCACCCACTGCAGGTAAAGCCCCACCCTCATACACATTGAAATGACACCCAGTGCAGGTAAAGCCCCACCCTCGTACACATTGAAATGGCACCCAGTGCAAGTAAAGCCACCCCCTCATACACATTGAAATGGCACCCACTGTAGGTAAAGCCCCGCCCTCATATACATTGAAATGGCACCGACTGCAGGTAAAGCCCCGACATCATATACATTGAAATGGCACCCACTGTAGGTAAAGCCCCGCCCTCATACACATTGAAATGACACCCATTGCAGGTAAAGCCCCACCCTCATACACATTGAAATGGCTCCCACTGCAGGTAAAGCCCCGCCCTCATACACATTGAAATGACACCCACTGTAGGTAAAGCCCCTGCCTCATACACATTGAAATGGCACCCGCTGCAGGTAAAGCCCCAAGCTCATACACATTGAAATGACACCCATCGCAGCTAAAGCCCCGCCCTCATACAAATTGAAATGGCACCCACTGCAGGTAAAGCCCCGCCCTCATACACATTGAAATGACACCCACTGTAGGTAAAGCCCCACGCTCATACACATTGAAATGGCACCCACTGCAGGTAAAGCCCCGCCCTCATACACATTGAAATGACACCCTCTATAGGTAAAGCCCCAGCCTCATATACATTGAAATGGCACCCAGTGCAGGTAAAGCCACGCCCTCATACACATTCAAATGGCGCCCGCTGTAGGTAAAGCCCCGCCCTCATACACATTGAAATGGCACCCACTGCAGGTAAAGCCCCGCCCTCATACACATTGAAATGACACCCATTGCAGGTAAAGCCCCACCCTCATACACACTGAAATGGCGCCCAGAGCAGGTAAAGCCCTGCCCTCATACAAATTGAAATGACACCCGCTGCAGGTAAAGCCCCGCCCTCATACACATTGAAATGACGCCGATTACAGGTGAACCCCCGCACACATACACATTGAAATGGAAACCACTGCAGGTAAAGTCCCGCCCTCCTACACATTGAAAGGACACCCCATGCAGCTAAAGCCCTGATTGTATTCACTGCAAATGTGGAACACCTGCAAGAAGAACACTGCTCCCATTCACTTCAAAATTGCAGGCCCCCCTATACCCACCTTCAAATAGTTTAGTTTAGTTCAGTTTAGTTTGTTTATTTATAGAGCGCGACCGAACCTTCAGGTAGCTGGGCGCATAATCATGTGGAACAAATAGTTACATATCGTTACGTGACACAAAAGGAAAAAAAGAGAAGGTGCATACATTCAATGTTACAATGAGAGTAGCAACTACAGTAGAGCATGAGGACCGGGTTACATGGTGGTTCTTTTCAGGAGGTGGTAAGTCATGCAGTAGAAGTTGGTAGAATTAGCTGGAGAGCAGAGGCAGGGTATTCCAGCATTGAGCTGCCAAAACAGGGAAACCTGAACCTCCGGCTGTTTTTAGGTTAAATTTGGGGATCTTTAGTTGGTGCAGATAGGGGGTTCTGGTAGGTCTGGAAGTGCTGTGTCTAGAGAATTTGTTAGATAGATATCGTGGGGCAGTCAGAGACAGGCACTTATGTGTAATGACCAGGGTTCTTAACTTAATTCTGTCGCGGATGGGGAGCCAGTAGGCTTCTTTGCTGGCTGTGGAGATGTGCGCCTTACGTGGGAGGTTAAGAGCGCATTTTAAGGCGTTATTTGGTATAATCTGGAGTCTGTTCAGATTTTTTGTTGTGGTGCCCAGGAAGAGTGTGTTACAGTAGTCTAGTTTAGACAGAATCAATGCTCTAGCTATGGTGAGACAGCTGGAGGAAGATAGAAAGGGTCTACAGGCATTGATGAGTTTATTGGTGTAGGTGGTAGATGAGATGGTGGCATTTATTTGTTTTTTCAGTGAGAGAGTGGAGTCAAGATACACACCTAATGTTTTGACCTCTTTGGAAACTATTATAGTGTTGCCATCAATGGTGAATGATTGGTACCTGGAGTCCAATTTATTGAGACGGGCCTGGGATCCTATGATAAGCAGTTCCGTCTTATCGTCATTGAGGCAAAGACTATGTGTGGCCATCCAGGCTTGAATTACTAGGTAGATTTAGTTTAGCTTTGCAACATCTTCTTCAGAGCAACCAGTGAGTGTGATGAGGACCTGGGTGTCATCAGCGTAACTGGTGTAGCTGACACCCAGGTCGTCAAGACGGTCAAAGAGAAGCTTAGTGAGGATGTTGTAGAGTGTGGGAGAGATACAGGAACCTTGGGGGACTCCACATTGGATTGGGATAGGGTCAGCGGTCGCTGAAGGGGCGAAGACCCTAATCGACCTATCAGACAAAAATGACTGAATCCAATTGGTGGCATTCTGGGAGAATGCAGCAGCCGAAGAGAGGTGCTGAGTAAGGATCTGTTGGGCAACCAGATCGAAGGCAGCGGAGAGATCCAACAGGAGCAAAATGGCCAGATTGCCCTTGTCTTTGGCTTCATCCATTTGGATTTTTAGATCCAGGAGGGTGGTTTCTGTCCAGTGCCTAGGTCTAAAGCCGGATTGTCGCAGGCCTAGGAGGTTATATTCTTCCAAATGTTGTTGTATTTGGAGATGGGCTACTCTGTCTAATATTTTGAGGAGAAAGGGGACTGTAGTGATAGGTCTGTAATTTGTGGGGGTGTTGGGGTCTAGGTTAGGTTTTTTGAGAAGGGGGAGGACTCACGCTTCTTTGAGGTTATTGGGGACCACTGAGTTCTTGAAAGAAGAAATGATCAGTGAAGCGATGAGAGGGGCTAAGTCTTTGGCTCTGTCCTTGATGACACAAGTCGCCTTTACAATTAGATGGTTTAAGGCTAGCGATTATCTTAATGACTTCCTCCTCAGTGATTGGGGAGAAGTGAAAAGGTGGGCAGTTGGGAGGGGTGCAGTCTATTTTGCTAATTAGGTTGTTTTTAGCAGCAAGGTTGGCTTTTTTGGCCTCAATCTTAGCTTGTAGAAGGGCGATTTTGTTATAGAGAGGGCTAACTGGATATTGTTACACCAGGCCTTGTCTTTAGTGCAGCTCTCTGTAGGTGGTAGCGGTGATTCAAGTTCTCCTAGTATAGAGAATAATTCTTTTGTGCCAGATTTAGCTTTGAGTATTCTCGTGTTGTAAATCTCTTTTTTGGCGTTTAAGATAGCAGATTTGTAGGTGGAGACAGTGTAGAGAAATTGTCTTTTGTGGAAGGAGAAGGAGCTTTTCTGCAGCTAGATTCAGCAGCTCTTTTGAGGTTACGGAGAGCCTTTAGTTCTGCTGAGAACCATTTGTTGGTATGGGCCATGGGTTTGGCTTTACGTTGTTTGAGAGGAGCTATCTGGTTGAGGGCTAGTTCCATCGTGTTGTTATACAGGTCAACCAAGGTGGCGGGGTTGTCATTCTGGATAGGGAGGTTGGCTTTGGAGATAGGCGTGAGGAGAGGTCTAAGGTTTTCTATAGTGATGTTGTAATTGTTTCTGGAGATTATTTGAGGTGTCCTGGGGGGAGGTGTCGTTTTGGGAGCAGTTCTGGGTAATGAGAAGGCGATAAGGTGATGGTCGGTCAATGCACATGGTGTGATGTGTGTTAGGGAGAGGTTACAGTTAGCGTCTGCTAGCCAGTCTAGTGATCTTCCTTTAGTATGTGCTGGCTTGTTAATGTGTTGAGTGAGGCCAAGGTGGGTAATGGTGTCATGCAGTGAGGTGGCATGATTGTCGTTAAGGTCATTAAGTCCCAGGTTGAAATCACCCATGATGATAATTTGTGAATTTGGTTTAGTGTTAAGTAAGAGAGAGATATCCTCTTCAAAAGTGGATAGTGGGCCTGGTGGTCTGTATAAGATGTGTAGGAGTATGGTTTGGGTGTTCGATAATAGGAGTTTGATAGATAGGAGTTAGGCTGAGGGAAAGGTTGTGTTAGAAGCTTCTCCGATGTTAAGGTCTGATTTAGCAATGATCGCCACGCCTCCTCCTGTACCATTTTTCCTGTCGGCAAGGATGATGTTATAGTTATCAGGGATGGCTAATGCTAAGGTGGGACCATTGGCTGTGTGGAGCCATGTCTCTGTGATGGCGATGAAGTCAAGGTGGTTAGAGGAGATAATGTCGGCCACATCGGTGGCGTGGGCTACCAAGGAGCGGGCATTAATGAGAGCACCCTTAATGGGAGTGTGGGTAGGGTTAGCTTTAGGTTGTGGCAGTGTGTGTGATATGCTGCAGTTATGACCTAATGTGGGGTCGATGTGTGGTGTCTGTTGTATGTGATTCATAGTCTGGCTGGTGATCGATCTAGCAGGTTTGTAGCTAGGCCTAGTGCGGTGGCTTAGTCTGTCATTTCTGAGCATGATAGGTGGGACTACACTTAGGTTGGTGGTGGTGGTTGGTGGAGCGAGACGAGAATCTAGTCCTAGGTTTCTTAGTGGAGTAGGGCATGGTATGAGAGGTGTGTGTGGACGAGCAAATCTATTTATCCATTCCACTGGGGATAGAGGTTCTGGGTAGAGTGGGGTATACAAGTTGGTGCAATTCTGAGGTGAGATATTGTGGAGTAAGTGTTGCCATGGTTAATGTGGCTCCTCTTAGAGGGTTGCCATCATAGGAGGTAAGGCTCCAAGGTTGCTAGGCAGTCACAGGGTGCAAGTGGCTGGCAGTTACTAGATAAGACAGCAAAAAAAAAGAGCTGCACATGCTAGAAAAGGTCAACACATGCATGTATAGGTTACCAGATGGGCTGCACATGCTAGATAAGGTCAACACAATAGGCTACAAATGCGAGTATAGGTTACCAGGTGGGCTGCACATGCTAGATAAGGTCAACACAATAGGCTACAAATGCGAGTATAGGTTACCAGGTGGGCTGCACATGCTAGATAAGGACAACACAATAAGCTACAAATGCATGTATAGGTTACCAGGTGGGCTGCACATGCTAGATAAGGTCAACACAATAAGCTACAAATGCATGTATAGGTTACCAGGTGGGCTGCACATGCTAGATAAGGTCAACACAATAGGCTACAAATGCGAGTATAGGTTACCAGGTGGGCTGCACATGCTACACAAGCTGCATATGGACAAAACACTGGGCAGCAGATTCAGGTCTGGGTGTAGACCCCCAATAGTGCTGTGTGCCATAAGAGTTATAATGTTGTTTGCCTCAGAAGGTGATACAGCAAATGGTGGGGCACAGTACCTTTGGTTGGCGCAGCTGGGAAAGGGGCCTCAGTTGGGCAGGGGTTCTGGCGGAAGGCTGGGACCGTTATAGATGTATATTGCTTCCTGCACTTAGGGGCGTATCCATGACCCTGCATCAATGACCCCTAAACGACAGGTACAAATGCGGCTTCTGCGCACTCCGAATTAGAAACTCGTGCAGGTAAGGCCTTGTTTCCATGGGACCCTCAATCAGGTATACAACCCCATTTGCGGCTAGAGTGTCACTACTCTGCCTTCTTTCTCTTTGAGCAAATCTGTATATCCCATGTGTATTGCCATCTGTACTCTTATACAGAGCCTGCTTAAAAGAACAGTGTGGAATTCTGCTCCGAACGGACTGTAAGGTGATGTTTACGTCATTAAGCAGGACACATACATTCATGAATAAATAAATGCTGCGAGATGGTACTATTTCTATTTAGTGGAATTTATAGAGCACCACCTACACACGCAAGGGATATTGGCGCCAAGAAGACGGCAAAGCAACAGGAAGACACCAGGGTAAAGGGTCACCAGGGATAGAGACATTTTTTCCTAAGGACATTAGGTGGCTCTAATCTCCCACGGATGGCTTAGTCGGCCATCTTGGCGCAAGCAACTCAAGAGGCACGTTTAAAGCGAAGGGATAGTCGGAAGCAACGAGGACACAGATTTAAAGAGCAGTTCAGGTGCAAACTGTTGTGGGTTAGACACCATCAGGGCTAGACTTTGGCTCCGGATAGAATGGACTTTAGACTGGATGCGTTCTTGGACCGGCAACCAGTGATGGGAACAGCATGGGATACACGATTGGATGGTCTTCATTCCATAGGGAGGTGTGCAGCACTGGTACGTGACAGGTACATTCTCAGGGGGAAGGATTTCAGAAGATCCACGAGTAGTGAGACGAACATCAAATGGCAGAAGGGCGCTATGGAAGACGAGTTTATCTAGCCACTAACGCAGCAGAAAGGACGGAAGTGATGAAGCTGGTCGCCATCATGCATGAGCAGAGCGGGGAAAGTAAGAACATGCAAACTGTATTCATGGTTCTGCAAGGCTGGTCCTTGAGAGCCTCATGAAAGCCACCCACAGTCTAAATAATCCCCAGCATTCCAATACATTTTCTGTGCATTGTCTGAAAACATGGTATGGATTCGGGTTTTGGGGACCGGACTCAAAAACCCAGTCTTTGAAGACAAGATTGGGAGAGGAGTAGTAGCGACTCAACTCTGAATACAAGATACAGACGTTATCCATACAGAGGGCCCAGGAAACTTGGACTACGAGATATCCGCGGAATCACAGCGAGATATTGTCCCAGTTTTCATAGCCGCTCTGTTTAAATCCATTGTGAAACCTTCGTCAGTCAATAGTTCACAAAGTGTGGCAAACATTTGTTGCTTCCACACCCATGTCACACCGTCTATCCAGAGGATGACCTGGGTTCCATCAACATGCTTGTAAGAAAGCAGGCCAGAAGAGGCCACGAGGCATGTCCCAGGAGAAACAATAGAATTGCACAATAAGTGGAAAGTATTAGAGTCCTGGGGGACTCCTCAGACCAAAGTCCGGATGAGGATTGTAAAGGCGGAAGAGCAACAGATCAAACAAAGTGCTACATATAAGAACGGAGCCAGTGTAAGGCACGTACGGCACACCCAGTATACAGGTCGATAAGCTAGGCTTCCTTCAGAAAATCACACCGTGTTGACAAATCCCTTCAGCGAGAGACTGGGCGTTCAGATGACACCCATGTCGGAGATCAGAAAAACAAAGTGAGTTACACGCTGCACATAGTTGCACCTGAACAGTAAGTACTACAGTTAAGCTTTTACAAAACATACACATATTCACACAAATAAGGTTATAATGTGTAATGAATATGGTTAATGTGATCGCAGTATCTTCGATTTCAAAGAAAAAGTGACCAATGCATTTCGAACCGTACTGGTCCTTCGTCAAAACCCAGGATTGGAATATTTCGGTGTCACTGATTTGTCGTCCCTCGAATCATAGACAACTCAGGTTGTTCCATTTCAGGCGTGAGTCGCTTATTCACAGTCGCTTCTTTCTGAAATGATGGTCCTACATTTAAATTTGATAATAAACAAAACTATGAATTTTATAATACAAATGGAACAACACCAGGACTGGTGTGGCTATTCGTACCAGACACAGGATAACTTTTGATCTCCTTCTTACCTTCATGTTGTGTTTTATTGTACTTGGCATTTGTAGAGTGCCTTTTTACCATTATTATAGTCTCAATGAGCTGTTAGTGGGAACACTCTCGGAGGACCAATGTCCAGAATGTTGGAGGTCACGGAGCACGATTAGGATGCGTGTGTGCATTTGGCCATAAAGGCTTAGCAGGGCTGGCCAGGCTCCGGTAGAGAAGCAACCCATGCGGTCAGGCATGTGGACGGGCGCTGAGAGGAGTATGGATGGCGTCAGTGCTATATGTTGTGATGTCATGTGGAGTGTTTGAGTCTCAGTGTCGGAATGCTTGAGGGAAGGTTCTATGTTGGGCAGGTAGTCAGCCTGAAGCCTGGGTGATGGGCTGCCAGTGTTTCTGTCCTACTAATGTAACTTTCTTAAGGACTAAGTAACTGCTTGTGAAGGTGTCCTGAGAATCTGTAAAAAACCTAGAACGTCAACCTAAGAAGGCTGGGAGCTGCTTCTCAACATTGGCGACGAGTCGGTCTTAAAGAAGAAGAACCCAAGTGCAAGAAAAAGTAGGAAGCTGAAGAAACCTGCTGCGCGGGTTGCAGGAAAGGAAAGGACAAGAAGAAGGACAACACTGCCCCCAATACAAGTAAGACCCATCACCCAGGGCGCCAAAGGGGGAGGAAAAAGACCCCGTAGGCCCATAGCATGTGGGACCAGCAGCTCATGATCTGGAGGGAGAGCTGAGTCCCGGGGGCTGGAGAGGGAGCGGGGCCAGAAGATGAAAGGAAGCTGTGTCCCAGTAATGAAATGAGAAGTCATGCTGCATAGGATGTAGAAAGGAGCTGGCCCATAGGGAGAAAAGGGATGCTGTCCCGGTTACGTGAAGTGGGAAGTACTTGCTTTCAATGTAAAGTGGGAGGTTTGCCCATAAAGGAAGAGCAGAGCTGTCCCATTAGGTGTAATCATATGTCCCAGCAGGTAAAACAAGGGACAAGGCAAACCAAGGGAAAGATCCCCATGATGAAGAAAATGAAAGTAAATGAAGCCTGGGTGATGGGCTGCCAGTGTTTCTGTCCTATTAATGTAACTTACTTAAGGACTATGTAACTGCTTGTGAAGGTGTCCTGAGAAGCTGTAATAAACCTAGCACGTCAACCTTAGAAGGCTTCGTAACTGTTAGGACACTTACCTGGCCTTCTCGCCGCATCCGTTCCCGGACGTGGCGGTTCTACCCCTGTTACCAGCTTGGGAAGCGTGGCTGTGGGCAGCGGGTCGGCGCTCGCTTGCGTACGCAAGCCCCGCGGGTAACCAGGAACGGGCAGGCAAGCTTGTGTTCCAAGCCTCGTTCCGGTGCCCGCTCGGCCATCGCGCATGCGCTGTCCCGCTAGCGTCCACGCCTCGCTTTCGTGCTGGACGCTGTAAATAGCGTCCGGCCCTCTACTGTTCGCGTCTTAACGCGGTTTGTCCCCACTTACCGGTGCTTGGTGCCCGCATTCAGTTCCCTGCTCCTTGGTTCCTGTTTCCTTTTCCCGGCTCCGGGCTGCCCTACTGTTACCCGCCAGTTCCTCTCCCTTCCCTGGGTCCAATTCCTTTGGGATTAGCTCCCTTGGCTCCGTGGCTCTTAGGAGGTTGGGGGGGGGGGATTCCCATCTTGGCCTTCTCCCTCTCTTTGGGTCTCCCTGTTCCTGGGTCCATTCTCTCTTCCTGACCTCCTTGTTTGCCTTGAACCTTTTGTCACTGTGGCTCTGGGTGCCAGCCCTCCGGATTATCAACTGCCTTGGTGGATCGTGCTGAAGACCTCTCGTCCTCCAGTTGTGGCTTTCTACCGGACCGCTCCAGCTTAACCTAGTCACCTCCCTGTCAGTGCTTGCACTGTCCCGACGTCACTGTAATCCACAGGGAGGTGAGCCAGTGGCGTTGGGAGGTGATTCCAATCCATCCCTGTTCCATTAGGGTTGGGTCGGGGTCGCTTCCTAGCGTTGCGATATCTACATTCGGTTTGGAGACTACCAGCCTGGCGTCACCAGTGAGACCAGCAACCGAAACCCCAGGTACGCAGCGCCCCAGAGACGCACAGCTTAACAGTAACATTGGCGACGAGGATGGGACGAGGATGGCGACGAGGATGGGGTGAAGGGATGTGTCCTTTTTACTGGTATAGCATAAAGCGATCATGGCGCATAAAGCAGAGTCAGTGGATGCCAGAGACAGTGACCGTTGGGTGAGCAGAGATCTTCACTACCCTGTGTCTGCAAGGGAATGGTGACGTCAGTATGGAAGTGAACGGATTTGGCGAATGAACCGAATGCTCAGGAGATGCAGGAATCGTTGCTTGTGGGGTTTAAACAAGCCGAACTTTCAGGAGTTGCAAGAATTGGGAGGCTTAAACAATGCGGCTGTATCATGTCAAGGGTGAGAAATGATGGGGATTTCCAAGTAAGGAACCCCAAGGCGTGAGGCTGCGTGTTCAGGACGCAGCGTAATCTTCATTGAGGAATAGTACGGCACACAGAAGTTGAGTGTGCGCTGTGTTGTACTGTGGCGGGACGTTCAGGTAGCGGTCTACCCAGTGAAGGGAAAGTATGCGATGCCCCATTGGAGTACTCCTTATGCATTCTGAGCGGCATGGAGAGGGAATAAGTCTATGTATTGTAAATGCAACGCAGACTTGGAGATCCATCATTCTCCCCACCGAAGGAGGAACGGTGTGGGGGCCGAGGTGCTGTTTGGTTATCTAAAAACTGATAGACAGACCACTGAGATGGTGACGGGTTATCTTCTAAAGATTTAAGGAGAAGAGACTTAAGTATCCTTTTGTGATATTATCCTTGTGTGTTGCGCCACTGATATTTGATGTTTTAAGAGTGGATGAGGATTTGTAGATACATAGGAGGTGACATTGACGTCTTGTTTTAAGCAAATGCATTTCTGTTTAGCTACTTCAGGTAATGGGACGGGTGTTTGCTGCATGGATTTCCCATGATTATTTGTGAGTGGTGTGGGTCATGTTTCAAGACTAGGATTAACCTTTTGAGGACTTTCAGCATTTAGGCCGCTTTATAGCGACATGGACTTTTAGGATTGGATTGGTTCGGAATTCATGAAATATGGTGTTTTTTTAAAAAAATGCATCATTTCAAATGTATAGAGCAATGCAATGTGAACTGTAAATCTGTATTGGCTCAGGGAATTTAGTGAGATTGGGGGTAGCGCCTTCAATTGTTTCTTGTATAGGTGTGGATATGCTTGTTTGGTGAATCCGGGGGTAGCGCCTCCCATGTGCTTGGTTTTGGGTGAAGCTTATATGTGATATGTAAGTATGGTTTTGCTGAAGGTGTGAATGCCAGGACAGCATGTTTGTGACTTCCAAATGTGATTTCTCGGGGTAGCGCCTTTGGTAATATTTTGAGTATGGGTGTGGAATGAAATACACAAGGGCATTTGGGAGGTAGTGCCACGTTATTGGTGTTTGGGGGTAGCGCCTCCAGTACAGTATGGGTGTGATTGTGATGAGTCGCGCTGGGTTAAACAGTGTACGTGGGTTTATGGTGGTAGCGCCACCATATATGTCAGGGCATGACTGTAATGAGTTATGCATGGTCATCCCACGTATGGCTGTGTGAGGTGGTAGCGCCACCAAGTGTTGGAGCTTGACTGTGGTCAGGCATCCGAGGTGAATGGATTGGTATCTGGGTGGTAGCGCCCCAGTAAGTGTAGGGTTGTGGCTGCAGTATAAGTCACGCATGGTTAGGTGTATGTGTGTACGGGTGGTAGTGCCCCCAGTTTTGGTTGGTTTGGGCGTGCCTGTGGTATTAGGCATTGCATGGTCACGTATTACCCCGACTTTGTGGTTTATTTACCACAAATAATGTATTGTTCTATTTGTTGTGCATGTGACATTAGTTGTTGGTCCTGGTGTGCCTGGACAGCGCATCAGGTATGAGACGAGTGTTTGAGTGTCAGAGCACATGTTGTGTGCTTGCCCTGATGATGTGAGTCCGTGTGAATGATTTTGAGGTGTATGGAGGTGTGTTGTGTAATGTCTGTGTTGTTGTCGGAAGAGGTGAGGTGTGTTGTGTATGCGTTATGTATTGTGGCTCTGTGCAATGTGCCAATGTAAGGGGAGGAGATGTGTTGTGTCTGGCTTAGCTTGTTAGAGGGAATGCAGAAGGAATGTTGTGATGTCATGTGGAGTGTTTGTGTCTGAGTGTCGGAATGCTTGAGGGAAGGTTCTATGTTGGGCAGGTAGTCAGCCTGAAGCCTGGGTGATGGGCTGCCAGTGTTTCTGTTACTTTAGGACTATGTAACTGCTTGTGAAGGTGTCCTGAGAAGCTGTAATAAACCTAGCATGTCAACCTAAGGCCGGGAGCTGCTTCGTAACACTGTAGACTCTCGATGTGTTCAGCGTGCCTGAATTTGTCATAGGTCTGCGCTACATTCTGCTGTCAGAGGTATTGAGGCGTAGTCTGGTGTAAGTCAGTGGAGAATTTATGTGAACAGCATGACCGAATTTTGTCGTAGTCCTTGCTGTATACTGATGCGTTTGGATAGCCATGCCTGCACCCAACTGAGTGGTGTATTATACTTACCTTGCCACTATTGATGGTGCTTTCTTGTTGCACGTCTTGGGAGGATAGCTCATGGGCAATGTGCTCACCTTGGAAGCAAAACGACCTGCAGCAACACCGGTTCGATCCCCCGGTCCGCACCTAAGCGTGTTATAAATAACCGATCATATCATGTGCACAAATGGAAGCTTTGTGCCACACCTCTAATACACCAGGCGGACAGAAGTAGCTGTGTATTTCTGTGCTTTACTCTTTAAAACCAGTCCCTGCAGCTAAAATATAAGCCCAGGGAATAAAACACGTAAGTGAGAAATGGTCCCTATGCGTGACATATCTATAAGTACAGCCATCAAAGCGTCTCCCTTCTCACCCCTCCCCCTGTCCACTATCACGGCGGGAGCCGTGGATGTCAAAATACCCGGCAGCCCGCGTTTGGGAAATTGATTTTTCGGGGGATGGTGGGTCATGGATTCATTTGCATATTGTATTGAACCTAGAAAGCAACTCTCGCCATTTATAACAGTCCACAAGAGTCTTCGGTGTGGTTCATCAGTTTCGTGAGTCCATGATTTCAAGCAAATCAGTGCAATCCATAGTGTTACCGGCAACAAGTTATGAAAACTACTCATAAAACCACCCCAAATCACTCTAAAGTAACTTCAAAAAAGCCTGATATAAAATAATAGAAATTCGTACCCTTTTAATGTTGATAAAGTGTTCTCATTGGTCAATCTTCATACTATATGAACCATTAGGATGTTCAACGTACAATGCAGATGTTTGCACAAAGGCATTAGCTGCTAGGACAGTGGTCTGCAAGCTGTGGCTCGTCCACTGTTTTCGGACTACAATTTCCATAATCCCTCACCATTTACCATACTGGCTAGAGCTGATGGAAATTGTAGTCCAAAACATCTAGAAATCCCAAGTTTGCAGACCCTTGTGCTAGGACAAGTCTGTGTTTGTTCCCTGTGTTCTGCTCGGCCCCCATTTCTCCTCTCTACCTGTGCCTACTGTCACTCCCCTACAGTCCTCCACTGCTTCTTTCCTTCCTCAATCAGATCCCTTCTCCCATTCCACCTGCTCCAAGAGTCAATTCATCCTGCGCCCTGGCCCCGGATCGTTTCTATCGGCATCCAACACTGCCTACACTCCCACACCCGCCCACATTGATTAGGGTGACCAGATTTTCCAGAAAAAAAAACAGGACAACCAACAACATAAAAGAGGGACTATCCCCTCCATCCTCACTCCCCTCCACCACATGCCCTTTAACCTGACCCACCTCACCCCACCCTTCCCCAAACCAAACTATCTGCATATAAATTGGGAGATATTGTCTGTGGATGTAAGCACGTTACTAACAAAGGGAGCTGTTGCTCGGTTTGACATGACATGCTTTTCTACATTCACTTATTCCTCAGCCAGGCCCTGTGGCGCAGGCAGTAAGTGCATGTGGAGAGTAACTGGAAGGTTGGCAGTTCAAACCCATCCTCAGATTCTCAAATTGTGTAAATATTATGAAGTAGTTCTAGTTCATAATTGTTGGCGAAATCCTCCCTTTCCACAAAACAGAAAACACCTTCTTCCCTTTACCCAAAACTGGGAAGTGGTTTAAAAAAAAGGGTCCAATTCTGAGACAGTCTGGTCACCCTCACATTAATGTACTTTTTGGGATGTTTCCTCGACCATAATGCACCCACACCGTAGTTGCTGATAGTGAAAATGATCTCGCAGTTGTGCTCTACCATTTGATAACAGCCCTCCAGGAATGTCCTTACTTTGCTTGGGCCAATAACTTAGGACAGCGGGCCATTACCACACAGTAAAGCCTTGGCCTGATGCTATTATGGCTTAAGTGGTACTTAATTTGTAAGAAAATAAGTGCCGGGTCCCAATATTTTCTAACACGCTTGTGCACGCTGCCACCACCCGCCGCTGCACCCCACAGTGTTGACACACGCACCTGCTCATTGGTGTTGATGGATGCACTGGCTATCCTCACTTCATAATCAGAGTCTGAAACAATAAGTGCCGGGGCTGAGAAATAAGTGCCAGGGCTGAGCCCTGGCAAACACCCCCACAAATTAAGCACCGGGTATATCCCCCATATTGTCCAGAACACCAAATTCCAAGCCCTTCGACAGTGCAGAGCAAACCCACAGGCCATCCTCCGCAACCACCCAAACGTATTGAGATATTATCAAATGGTACTGGATACGTACCCACAAACAATTCCTCATAACTGCCCAGGTAGATTTGAATACTATCTACTGGCCGCTATATACTCATTTTAATGTAGGCACTAAAAGTGAAAGGGGAAGTACAGAACCCTAACCACCTGTTCACTAGGTATTACTTGCAGCCACCATTTATGCTCTTGTGCTGTTTTTTCTTCATTATGAAAGACCAAGGTGGATTACAGTAGCTTTGTAGACCCCTCTCTCAGGCCGTATTTGTTGTGAACCAAGTTCAATACCCCCAATGCCCTTATGCCTTGAACTCAATCTTTAGGGCCCATAGTTAAGCTTTATAGACCAGATCAAAGGGCTGTACTGTGCATTATGTCCATTATGACATGGCACTCCTCAATTGGGAAATGTCTGCGCCATACGAGCCGGTATGGCTCGGAAATTTCATATGGCCCACAAATTGGCCAATTAGGGCCTATGGTGTCATTTACCAGAGTGTCGCTGCTCGGCTCGACACAGCTGTCAGTGAGGAGCTCCAGTGATGAGCACGAGCACCTCGCTGAGAGCCACTGGAGAGCTATCAGTGTGGCGCGCTCTCTCTCATCATCGGAGCACCGAGCTCAGAGTCCTGCTGCCAGAGCTGTCACCCTCATGGCTCTCAGCTCAGTGGTCCTTCGCTTGATCAGAGGGACCACTGCAACGAGAGCACTGAGAGGAGCGGTGCTGCGCTCCTACCCTGGGCCGCACCTGACAACCCGGCCCAGGAACACAAAATCCCCCTCTCCTTACCTTACTGAGGTGGTGGCGGTTGGCCACCCCCTCCTCTAGATAAAATCTTTGCCGGGCTACACCAGGCAGAAGCGGCATGGCATCTTCCTAATAATTCCCACTGTCACCTTCCTGAGCCGCGCCCAGCAGCTCCTTTCTAAATCCTGAGCTCCCCATCAGGTTGTTTAGTGGTTTCTGGGAACTAGACAGTTCCCAGCAACCACTGCGGGTATAATGCCTTTTTTTTTTAGGACATAACAGCTTTATAGACCATGCGCTCGGGCAGTACTGGGAGTAATGTCCCTGAAGACCTTGTTAAACATTGTCACTGCGCTCAGCTCTTTAACTTGGTCTTCAGGGCCCATAACTCCCGGTATGGCCCTCTGGCTAGGTCTATACAGCTAAATTATGATTCTTGGAGAGTTGATTAAGAATTTTCATTGGACGAAGTGCAGGTCCTATGAACCGGTGTAGCCCGCATATTGTTCAGAACACCACATTCCATGGATACCGGAAGCACAGAGCATACCTGCATCCAAATCCACGCGACAGCCCAAGCAGATGCTTCGACTGTTAATAAGCCTGCGCATAAGTACATGCAGCCAATTCCCCATGACTCTCCAAGGAGATTTACATACTATGAACATGGCTCTGCTTACCCAATTTAATGTTAATTAAACAATAATATCTGATATGGCAGGCTGAATGAGGTGCTAATGGCCCTGGGGCCTTAGGTACAGGCCTGAGCTCAGCGAGGCAATCCGGCCCACTGGATTGGTTATTGTTGCTATTCGCACCCTGGGTTGCCAATCTGGTAACCCTGGGCGCTGACTGCAATGTCACGGCGTCCCGTTCATTCATACAAAAAGCGGACTCACAATGGCTGCTACGGAGCTGAAAGACAGGGCTCCAAGCGAGCCCCTTTTCCAGTTCCATGGCAGCCAGAAAGAAGAAGGAGTGTCAGGAGGCACGGCATCAGCAGCGCCTCTGAAGGAATCAAGTAAGTGGGGATGGTAAATGAAGGGGAAGGGAAGGGAGGGCGGGAGAAGATGGCAGGTGGGGGAAGCAGCCGTCAGATGGCTCAGAATGCGGGCTTTGATTGAGGGATTCAGCCTGTGATCCGAGCCACCTGATAGGTTACTACCCCTGCCCTGGGCGCTAATACCAAACGCCATTACACAAACTATGCATCTGTGCCTGTAACTGTGTCTTTAGGGCAAAGGAAATCGATACGATGCTCCGACAGGCCTATAAAGCTTACTTAGCACCCTAGGTGTATTTGGCAGCCAATCAGGTTGCTCCAAACCCAGGCTCAATCTACCGATGCAAGCCCATATTCAGAGCAACCCAAGTGCTTACCGACAACCAGTAATGCTGTTTTCCCTCCTCCCTTTCTTCCCTCCCCCAAATCCAGCCCCTCAACAACCTCCCACCACCATCTCCTTACCTTAAATGGTCTCCTCCACCAGGGCCGCACCGTCCGTCCTCCTAATGCCCTGGTCATTGCCATGAAAATGGAAGATGGGCTCCGAGCAGAGCCCCGCCTTCCACATCCATGGCAACCCTCACTCTCCCTGGCTGCTGCTGCGAACGAAACAACGCAGGTGTTTTTTTATTTTTAAATTGCTAATAGCACATCAAGGGTTTGTTTCGGGGTGCTAAAAGCAATGATACGATGTTCTGCTGGCTTCACCGGGCTTCACTCAGGCCTGTAACTTGAACCTTGACTCTCCCGGCCGGTAAAGCCAACAGAACGCGTGATTATTGTTTAATTAGAACATTGGAATTTTGGCTGTTCCCTTAAGACAATGCACTGACAGAGGGCAATAATAATGTCCTTTGAATTAACATTGCAATATTTCTCTTTTGTCTGTCCTAGTTTTAAACAGAGTATTCTACCCTGATCGGGTAGAACATTCTAATGACAATAATGCCCCCCCGTTCATGACCAGTTAGTCCTTGTTAAATGCCCTTATGAACTTGGGCCATTAGCCATTAACACCTGGAAATGCCCTTGGAATGCACCATTATTGCCTAATTATAACATTGGAATGTTTGCAGTTCCATTACAGACAATTCAGCGCCAGAGGTCAATAATTTAGCAATAGTCCCGATCCAGCCCATCGGGTGATAATGTCCTGGGTCCCCTTACCAAGGGGCCCCGGTGCCGTTACCACCCATGGTATTATTGCTATTAGCATCCTGGGTTGCCAATCCACTAACCCGGGGTGCTGACAGCAATGTTATTGCGATGAATGAATGGGACACCTCGCAGCGTCCCGTTCGTTCATTCATACAAAGAAATAACTCAATATGGCAGCCATGGAGCTAGAAGGCAGGGCTAGAAGCGAGCACCTCTTCCATTTCCATGGTGGCTAGATGGAAGAAGGAGCGGCAGGAGCAGCAGCAGTGGTGCCGCTGAAGGAATCAGGGAAGTGGGGCTAGGGGTGGGAGGGATGGTAAACAAAGGGGAAAGGCGGGTGGGGGAAGATGGCGGGCAGAGGAAGCAGCCATCAGGTCGCTCGGAATGCACGCTTGGATGGTGGGATTCAGCCTGCGATCAGAGCAATCTGATTGGTTGCTCTCCTGCCCGGGGTGCTAATGGCTGGTATATCAGTTCTGTTCGAACATTCCAATGCTTCTTGTTTGTCTCAGTGGGTGGAATGTTCTAATGGCTTTATATTACGGCAGCAAAGGGCCTTGCCGGGCCTTATGGTCCCTCTAATAGCCAGATCTGTGGTGCAGCGGATTAATGCACCCACTGTCGGGACCTATGTTTAACCACATGGTCACAGGTTTGAATTCCGATATGATCACTCGGGCCTTCACATCCTTCCGAGGTAGATAACATGACTATTATTGAGTTGGGTGACAATAAACATTTATTGTCATAATCACGCCCAGATACCCCTCTGGGGATGAACTCTACAAATGCACCTTTTATGTTTCTTAGTTCTTAGTTGAGTATTTATAACGTGCTTAATACCCAGAGGGTTCTAAGCGCGACTCGGGGATCGAACCTGTGTTGCTTCATGTCGTCTTGTTTCCAAGGCAAGCACGTTGCCGCTGAGCCTTCCTCATTATAGCTCCCTGCTGTGCTAACGCATTTAATTCGACTTTGTGGACCCATAATGGTCCTAGTTAAGCCACTCTTCTATTCTAAAAAGTGTAAAGCTGCCCTCTGGCTAATAAACAGCTGATCCCACAGCTGCACAGAACATTCAAGGGCATAACAGCCAGTGTTCCAACTTCTGTCTTTTCTTTGGGCCAGAAATGCTATAGTAGACGCTTCACACCCAGGTGTTTGCCTGCAGGCACACAGATGCCAGGTGGCCCAATGCCTAACAACCAAAAAGTAAAGAATGGAAACCATTGATCTGATATCAACCATTGTCAATTGCTTTGCCAGCTTCCATTCCATAGTTGTGTTCTTCTCTGTAACATTACAGCAAGGGGAAAAACATACAAAAATACCATGCCCCAAAAGGGCGGCCCACAAGCCCAGTGACGAAATACCAGGCAGAGGACCTTACATTGGATGAATCTGGCCTCTTCAGGATGGACAGTTATGGGGAAGGAGGTAGGGAAACGAAAAGAGTAACATAAGTGACCCTTGTGCAAATCAAGAGCTAGAGTTTAAATCGCTTAGGCCAGTTAATTGCTAGCAACACATTATGTTTTCAATACCAATGTTCAACCAACTGTTGACGTCATGACTTACTGCGGACAGATCATAAGAAGGGGTGTGTTATAAATATATTCTGAAGATAATTATTTAGATAAGGCTGGCCCATGAAAACGTAGGAATTGGCAAAAAGAAGGGATTTCTTTGAAGAGGGTTTTTTCCAATCATGTTTGGGGTGTGGACTGCAATAAAGTATTTGGGAGTGTTTAACTGTTGCAAAACTGTACACAAGATGTGAGCTGATGTGGTATGTTGAGACTTGGGTTAGTTTGGTCCTGCAACACCATCGAACTACTCCCCAGAGAATTGTACAATAAACTTTCTTTATGTAAAACCATGTACTCACTTCTGAGGTGCTGGGCCTGTTTGGGTTAAGGTGATTAAAGACCCATCCGCACACTCAAGTTGACATTATTATTATTATAACTACAATAATAATAATTATTGTTATTATTATTAGAAGCACTTTGTGAGTAAGGGCATGTGGACTCTACAACATTCAGAATGAAGAAGTACAGGAATTATTCATAAATTATCCACACAGAAAATTCAACAGATGGTTTTATAATACAGGACAGAACTAACTCAACAAAAAAGAGCAAGCATATTATTGTGTTACACTTTACTTACATCAATTGAGGAATGTGCCCAGCTGAAACAGGACTCACCCACCCTTGCAGGCCACCAGGCTACCCTAACATCTTTCTCCAGTCTGTGCCAGACCTCTGACCACAGCTACCTTTAAAGCCCTCAGCCTTGGAGATTTAAACCTACAGTCCAGCGCTAGCACCTCTTAGCTCCGTGCACGCCCTCAAGTTACCCCAGCATGAAAACACCGACCCCACGCACAAAGATGGACACGCTCTAGATGACATCTTTAACGTGACCCTCAAATGCAACAATCAAACATCCGCTGCACTCCGCTCACCACACTTTTCTTCCTCTAATACATGATTTAATGTCAGGATACATTGTACCGGCATGGACACTCATTCTTAATAGAGACGTTCCATGATTACACGCTCGTCGTCTTCCAGTGATCCTTTCCCTCCTGCATACTCCAGGTTCTGCAAGTAAAGGAGGCTGTGCACTCTTAGTGTTGGCCACCACTATGAGGAACAGCCTTCCATCAGACATGAAAGCTTCTAGGTTCTAGATGTAACTCAGACAGCCTTTGAAATGCTCAAAATGTTAGGCACGCGGCATTCACGCCACAAGCCACAGTTGGAACGCGTGGTTATATGACACTACTTACATAATATTAAAGGAACGAAAAGAAACACAAAGAATGGTCTCAGTATCAAAGGAATATCTATGAATTGGAGATTAAAATGATGCTAAAAACGCACCAGAAATAGATATGGCACATTCACAGAAGTGTACATCTCAGATTCTCAGAGATGCGCCACTTTAGAAAAAGGACCACAAAACATGCGTAAATGATGCGCAAAGCGGGTTAAGAGCATCAAATTAAGTATGCAAAGGAGATCAGGGACGGGGGGGTGGGGGGACAGGGAGCAAAGATGCACCAAAATCTGGCCACTTGATTTGCTCCATAAAATGCCCTTCAACATTTGCTCCTTTCTCAAAATGAAGCAAGAGGCCCAGAAAAGCCTGATTGCACCATCCAAAGAAGCACACAGAGCACCCCAATTCCAACCAAGAACAGAATATAAACCCATCACAGAGAGGCAGATGCAAATTCCCAAAGTGGCCAGATCGACTGATGAGGAGGGAAATGATGCATAGGAGCAGACGGAGGCGTTACTTCCCACCGCATATCACACTGGAGATGGGCAGTCAGGGAGAGGCGACCCTCACTACATCCACAATGCATGTCCTCACCACACAGCTGAAGTTAAAAAAAAAAGCATTGTAATTGGTTATTTATAAGGTGCTTAAGACCCAGAGGTTTCTAAGCGCGGACGCGGGGATCGAACCTGTGTTGCTCCATATCGTCTTGTTTCTAAGGCATACACGTTGCTTCTGAGCTATCCTCACGAGACATATATTCTCTTATACTCAGACTTATTATGCACCTAAAGCAAAAAGAGAATGAACATTAAAGAAAAGGAATTACTTTGCTTGTGTTTTTTAGGGCACATGTGGTCATTTTTGGGCCGGCTGATGAGATGCACTTCAGTATTTGCACATAAAAAGTTGTGCATCCGGCAGAAGTGGCGGAAATATGTGCATTTTATAAGATGTGCCATTAAGTGCCCACTTATGTTTGCCTCTTTTGTGCAGCAATTTGTGCACTCCTGCGCTTTGGGCCTTTTTGGTCATTCTTAGTAAATTTGCCACCTCAAATGACAGGCGCGTCTTTGCGCCATTGCGCATCTCATCGCAATGCGCATGTTTTTGAGAATCTGCCCCTAAATCCACACACAAGGAAACTATCTATACGTCAATACAAGAATTTAGGAATACAATTGTGTCGACCGCTTTTTAACTATATAGGATCAATAAGCAAATATTTCTAATATCATCAATGTGGGATATTGTCAGTATGTTTGATAAGACTTAAGGGCTCTGAAGAAGGACCTCTGGTGGCCTGACCATATTTACATTAGTGTGAAGCACGTGTTAATCATAACAGCCAAAATGCAGAAATAACTGTAATGCAATGATCACAATAAGAGTTCAGGAAGGCAGAGTAGGAGCAAGGACTGGAAAGGGCATCCAGTGATAACACAACGAAGAAAAAGGCTAGCAACCAAGGTGAGTAACGCGTTGATTCAATGAATGCAGAAACCAATAGAGGCTGCACAGAGCTCACACATGGGGCCAGATTACAGAAGCTTTGCGCGTTGCAAGTGCAACGTTTGCACAGTATTAGCACCTGGACAAAGTTTGCCCTATTTTTAAAAACACTGGGACACATTAAAAAACCATTGCACCTCGACAAGTGCAGTTTGGCATATTAAAAGCGCCAGGGCTAAAATTGCCCTAGTGCTAAAAAGTTACATTACTGTTGCCCATTGCCGCCCGGGACAGGTGGCAGTACCACCTGCATGCGCGATTGCACCAATCCCTGCGGCCAAGCTAAGACATCCACACATGCCAGCCTTGAGCCTTAACAATTACAGCAAGCAAACTCCACGGATCTGGAGTGAGTTCATGAAACTTTATTGCATGAATTTATGGGAATTTACATAGCCCCCAATCAAGCTCGCAAAACACGGGAGCGCTTTACAAGCGGGTGTTGAAAAATGTACAGATTAATCCTACTGGACCTTTAGGAAACATCTCAAGACTCTGCTCTTCTCCTCGAAGGAGCCAATTGCCTGAACTGTTCACATGAACCTATAAGTGTCGCGCTTCATACCGCTGTCTATATCCAGCGCCTTTGATGCCCATGGGTTTAGAGCGCTCAATAAATGCATAAATAAATAAAATACAATGCATGATGATGTCGCATGATGCACTGCGGCCCAGTACAGTCAACCAATCGAAATGCACAGGCCTCTGCTGAAGCATTCTCTACTCCAGAAGGTGTGAGATCTGCTTTTCATCCTTTTTGGTTTGTGCGCAGGTTTGACTGTGGTCACAGTAGGACACCATAGCGTTGCTGTTGTTCTCATGCGGGGGATTCTCCCACACAGGCACAGAAGCATCTTAACACGGCCAGGCTGACCTCCAGACCTGGCTCTCCTGTACGAACAGTGAATGCTTGGGTCTATGTGATTTTTTTCGCTTTTTGTAGAGTTTTTTTGGCCGATTTTGGGCGGCCTACAAAAAATGAAAAAAACATTCCCTCGCCCTCAACCCCAGCTCCACTCTGGCAGGATTATCGCAAGACTCCTCCAATTTTAAAACATACACAAACACCCAACATACACAAACACACACACACAAGCATGCCATCACACATACATACATACATTTACCTCTTCTCCCTCAATGCCCTTCCGGGTTCTGGCGTGCCCGTCTGCCTCTGCGTGCACTCGTGTGCATCACAAAGGGCTGTCAGTTTGATTTAGAAAGACTGCTCCGTGTGGTCACAGAGCACTCTTTTTAAATCGATTGTTTATGCGGTTGTTTTTTTTTTTAAACGACCTCTACACTTAGGACTGAATGTTTCAGACCTCTGCTGACGACCTGCGTCTAGTCTCTTGGGTTCTACATTGAAATCCAACTCTCCTTCAAGGAGCGTAGAGCAAGGACGACAGAAAAGGATTGGTACCCACTTCCCGTCCTGCGGAAAATCACGCCCTTCATTCCATAAAACAACTTCACACCAGATGTCCATCTTGATGGTGGCAATGCCCTCCTGGAAGGCCTTCCAGTGACCACTCTGGCGACAGAGACGTGCCACACACATTTGACCACATCACCCTGACCCGCATCAAACTGCACTGTCTCACGCTGCACGCACTTACTAACCCCAAATCCTACTGCATCATCTACAAAGACATCGTCCTCAAGCCCCCACGCTACCTCGCTGAGAAGCTCGATTTCTCCAGAGGCCCACGATCCACTAGAAGTAGAGACATGTGCAGCCTTAAACCAGAAGGCCGGCCCTCTCTGTCTACGACCCAGACTCTGGCCCTCTTCCCTGTAAACACCAGAATCGTCCCCTTGAGCCTATATTTTCAGGAAGGCGCTCAAGATCCTCCTCTTCAAGGAATGGCTCGTGCTGAGCAGCTAGTTCTCCAACCCCCCGCCCTCCCCACCAACCTGTGACCGGGCGGTCTGCTCCTATTTAGTCCCCTGGTTGCTTGTAGGTGCACCCCTCCCCCTCCCCCGTTGGTAGGTCCCTGCTCGCTTGTATTGGTCCCTTGCAATCTAATTTCCCTCATTCGGCCCTTCCCCCTTACAACCTGTACAGTGCCCGGTGTCTTCCCAATGCTAGGTACGTGCTCAATAAATACCATCATATTATTATTATTATTATTAATATTATTATTATCCTTATTAACGGGCCGCTGGGGACAACTTATCCAGCACACTGTTAAAGGAAGACCATTTAGTGAGAAGGTAAAAAAGTTGTGGGATGGTCGAAAAGGATCTTAACGCGACATAAGCCGTTTGTCAAAATGTTAATTGTTGGTCCGATCATTATCACAGTCAATTCGGGCATAAGACTTTACCCACCATACTCTCATTGGATCAAAGGAAAAAATGCCACCATGCTCATTTGTAATGAATTAGGCATCTGGTATTTCAGACCATTGAATTAAACTGTGTACTGAACATCCTGAAACCAATCCTTCACACCAGTGATTAAAACTACGTACAAACATTGGCGCAGACAGCATGGTGTGATTTAGTGAGAAGTATGTTCAATGTTTAATCTCTATGTGATTCTATTGTAAAATATGTGTTATGAATAGTTTTAAAAGTTGATTTTTTTAAAAAGACAACTATAAATAAATAAATAAATAAATAAGGGATGACCACGGCCTCAGGTGGGGTAAGAAACGTCTTCACTTAGGTTTCATGTTGCAGATTACTGGTTCAGGAATAAGGTAATTACATAAGGAAAGTGGTAGCACAGAGACATCCACCTGCACCCACTCAGTCAAGCAGCTCCCTTTCAGCTGAAACTCGGGGAACACTCAAACACAAACACTCACTCAACGTTCCAGAGGCAGGCATTCCGCAGGCATTCGAAGCGCAGTAGCTCACGGCACCGGGACAGGGGAGAAGTCAAAACACAACACACACCTGTTACTTCCCACAAAAGCGCTGAGGTACCTGTTGGACATTTTCAATCTACACTTTTAGAGGTGAGTGTGGAGGGGTGATAATCAGAGGAGGGTACGGATATATTCAGAGGGCGCGACAGGAATATGGGGTGCGGTAGGAGGACGTCTGAGCGTTGTTACGTTAGAGGGCTTTTATACTGTGCCCATCGCCACCATCGGGGTCTTCTGAGCTGTTCTTTGAAGAGCTGGGTCTTCCCTCCTTCCTGCGGTCCAGGCAGTGGGACAGGGACATCCTGCATTGCTGTGGAATTCCAAAGCCTGCTCCACAGCAGGAGACGGCCGTTTCCTGTTTCCCCCTTGCTAAGCATGTCTTGGATTCCATGCCGTGGTCGAAGTGGGCGGGAGCTGTTGGGAGCGCCGCTCCTCTACTTTTTTCTTTTAACTTATATACTGTGCCTATACTTTTATTTTAAAAGAAACAGTTCCGGAATTATTTACTTTTAAAATAAGTGTGTATGAAGAATGTTAAACTTGCACTTCAGTGCAGTGCACTTAACATTCCCTTAAAGAGCAGGTGTGTTTGTTTGGGGATTTGGATTGCGCGTAGGGGTGCGGGGGGGTTGCGAGGAGTGGGGCAGGCCAGCAGGAGACATAGTTCTACTACTTCTTTCCATGCACTTCGACCACTGATTTCATGATGGAGATGTCGCAAACTCCAGCTTCTCGGCTGTGCAGGACGGTGCTTGTTACTGTGTCTTCGTGCACTTAATACCTGAAGCCGACAAGCATATGAAGTGCATTCCCGCCGCTCGTAACGTTCGGGCCTCTTCGGGGCCCCAGCCGCCGCATGCAACGCAGCAAAGTCACCAGCACGCAAAAAGTAGACACGACAACCGTGATCAGTTTACAACTCCGGACTGGCGCCGTGACGCCAGTTCCGGTTATTTCTTTATTCCTCTTCCGTGTCACGTGACCTCCGTCTTGCGGGGCACGTGACACCACATTCCTCCCCAAATTGGAGGCGTTTGCACGGCTGTCAACAAACATACATCTTAACTGGTACTTAACATTACGGTCAAACTTGCGGTTGCGTTCAGGGTTCATCTCGGTGTGATTTCGGCTGGCTTATTCTGTCCACCACGTATCCTTTGAGGCGGGACAACGGTTTAGGCTTCTCCCTCAGATGATACCGTGTGCTCCTCTTCTCTGGCGTGTCTGCCTTGGGAGTCTTGGCCTCGTCTCCCCCTGTTTGCTGGTGTGAACTGTCTGATGTTCCTAGAGTGGCTGTGTTTCTTGGCGCCATTTGGTCGGGGGGCGAGGGCGGTGCTTCTACTTCTTCTCTAGGAGACATCGGTTGTTCTTCCCACAGTTCTGGGGGTACTTTCCTGAAGTGAGACACGTTCCTCGTCACTGTCTCCCCGCCTCGGGTGGCTGTGACCATGCTGTGGTTTGTGGTGCTAACTGTCCATGGTTGGAGTTCGAAGTTGAGGGACATCTTTTTGGGTGGGGCTCGGTTCTTGACAATGACGGTGTCTCCTGGTGTCAGCTCTCTGTGACAGGCTCGCCTGGCGATGCTTTCTTGCTCATTTCGCTTCCACCGCATGGCGTCCATGGCAGGGATGTCTGGTTCCGGTGCTATCCATTGGGGGTGTATGGGTAGTTCTGCCTGTATGGGTACGCCGAGCATGAGGGCCGCTGGGCTGATTCCTGTATAGGAGTGTGCGGTTTGTCTGTGTGTTCTCAGGAAACGGTAAACTGTTTTCAGCCACGGGCGTCCTTGTTCTTTGGCGATCCTGATAACTTTGTTGAGTGACCCCATGAACCTTTCGGCGTCTCCGTTTGCTTGCGGCCACCTCGGGGTGATTCGCTGGTGTTTGACATTTACCTCTTTGAAATACTCACGTAATTCTTGACTGGTGAATGATGGCCCGTTGTCACTTTTCACTTTTCTCGGTATCCCGTGTGTGGCAAATATCTTTTCAAGTGTGAGGATGGTGGTCTCTGCATTAGTGGATGTTACGTGTTCCACTTCCGGGTATCGGCTAAACTCGTCGATCACTACGAGGAGATAGCCTTCACCGGCAATTGTGCAGTGGTCCATGCTGACAGCGTCCCAGCGTTTGCAGCTTCTTGGGGCACTGCTGAAGGGTTCGGGGTTTTCTGGTCTCCTGGATGCTTGGCTGGCTGCGCAGGTCTCTACTAACTCTACCACCCTTTGTTGCATGTTCGGCATCCACATTCTGGACTTTAGATAGGCGTTGGTTTTAACAATGCCTTGGTGTCCGCTGTGTGCTAGGAGGAGAGCTCTTTCTTCTAGTGACTCAGGCAGTACAATTCTGTGTCCTTTGAGTAGGACACCTTCTGGGGATACCGAGAGTTCATGTCGAATCCCAAACAGGGCTCTGAGTTTGACTTGGGCTGACGCAGTGCGCTGGGTCATTGACGTGAGATAGGTCTTCAAGTTTCCGGATCGTACGGTAGTAGTGGTATGTTGTAGGATGGTGTCTGCTTCCATTTCGCTGGGCACTTCGTGCAGGGTCAGGGCCCGTGGCCTTGCGCAGGCGACTATGTGGCAGACGTGTTCGTCGGTTTCTTTTGCTTGACGCCGCTCCCTGTTGGTGGCAGGCCGCGGGTGGCGGGATAAGTAGTCCGCCGGGTTGTCTGTTCCTGGACGATATTCAACCTTGATAGTATATGGTTGCAACTGCAGCATCCATTTCTCGATGCGCGCTGTTGGGTGAGGAGCAGACCCCCGGAATATTGGGATCAGCGGTTTGTGATCTGTGAGGACTTTTGCTCGTTTGCCTAGCAGGTACACTTTGAAGTGTCGGCATCCCCATAGAATGGCCAAGGCTTCTTTTTCTATGTGTGCATAGTTCTGTTCAGGTTTTGTAAGAGCCCTGCTGGCAAACACAACGGGAAACACGTTTCCTTCCTTGTCGGTTTGGATTAAGACTGCTCCGAGGCCGACGGGGCTGGCATCGACCAGAAGTTCGGTCTGCCTGTCGGTGTTGAAGAACGCCATGGTGGTGGACGTGGAGAGGGTGTCTTTAATTTGTTGGAACGCCTGTTGGTGAGTTTCGGTCCATTCCCACTTTTGGTCTTTCTTTGTTAGTTCTGTGAGTGGGCTTGCTGTGCTGGCGAGGTCGGGGATGAAACGTGCGCAATACGTGGCCATTCCCATGAAGCTTCTAACTTCGGAGGCTGATTGGGGTGCTTTGGTGTCTTTTATGTCTTGTACTTTGGATGTGTCCGGGGACACGCCCTTGGTGCTGAAGATGTATCCGAAGAAGCATATCTCTTCTTTGTTGAACTCACATTTTTCTGCGTTAAGTGTCAGGCCCGCTTCTTCCAACCTTGTTAGGACCGCTTCCAGTCGTTTGTGGTGATCTCTTTTGTTCGATGCGTATACAAGAATATCGTCACTGATATTGGTAGTGCCTTCTAACCCTGTGATAACTTTGCGGATTTCGTGCTGGAACACTTCTGCAGCAGATGATATTCGGAAGTTGAGTCGTTTGTACCTCATCAGGCCGAGGTGAGAGGAGAATGTGGTGATATATCTCGACTCTCTGGACAGTCTCAGTTGGTGGTAGCCTGATCTGAGGTCGAGTTTACTGAAGATTGTAGCTCCTGTGAGGTCTACGATGAGCTTGTCTATCGTGGGTGTTACATGACGTTCTCTCCCAATGGCTGCGTTGGGAAGCCTCATGTCGATACAAATTCTTACCGCATCTGGTTGTTTGGGTTTTTGGGCCACCACCATGGGCGAGACCCACGGGGTGGTCCTGACGTTCTTTCAATGATTCCTTCTTCTTCTAGCTTAGTTAGTTCTTTTTCCACGGCTCCTCTCAAGTGGAACGGGATTCGACGATGCCTTACTGCCTTAGGTTCAATGGTGGGGTCTATGTGGAGCTTGGTGGTTCGCCCTTTCAGACACCCGATGCCTTGGAACAATTTCTTGTGTTTTTCTAGCAGGTTGTTAAGATTGTCCTGTTGGAGCTCGAAGGCGAAGTGGATCAGCTCTAGCTTCTCTGCTGTCCTGCAGCTCATCAGCGTTTCGCAGCCGGCGTCTACCACATAGATGCGCGCTCTGTAGTTAGTATTTTTGTGGGCAAAGTCCGACTTAAACGATCCTTGTACGGGCAATGGTTTCTTGCTTCCGTAGGTATATAGCTGAACTTTTTCCCTCTGGAGCGTGGGTTTCGGGCGGAGTTTGTTGAATGCCGTCACCGGCATGACGTTCACGGTTGCGCCGGTGTCAATGACTACTTTCAGGGGTGCTCCGTTGGAAAGAACTGTGCACGATGGTCTTTTCCTCTGTCGTGCCCGATGTGGTTCGATGGCTGAGATCAGGTGTACTCTGTGTATCCGTTTACTTCCTTTTTTCCGTCTACTTTTGTCTCTCCTATCTGGGGACGAGCCATCATCGCTGTCGTCGCTACTGCTCGTGTCCGGGGATCTTTGGAAGTCGTCGACGGCTCTAGCTTTACCTTTCCGTTCTTGTTGGCGGGAGAATTCTCTAGGCGCAAACTTTTTCCTGCGATCTTGCGAGGGCTGTTGTGTTGTGCCATTTTTGTTCGGTGGGTTCAAACAAACTGCAGCGTAGTGGTTAAGGCGATTGCATTTTCTACACGTGGATCCCCATGCCGGGCAAGAATCACCTTTGTGCCATGGGCCTTCACACCATTTGCAGTTTCTGTCTCGCCCGTGTGTTGTGGTGGGCCTTTGGCCTTGTTTCATGCGATTGCTCTGGTGTTTGGAAATGGCTGCAACGTCCTCTGTGGGTTTGGGGTTGTCTAGCAGCAGTCTTTGGATCGCAGCCTCCATGATCGCTACTTGATCATCTGTTTGTTCACAGAGGCGTGCCATTTCTAGGATGTGAGAGAGTTGGATATTTTTCTCGGACAGGATGGCTC
Organism: Ambystoma mexicanum; assembly: GCF_040938575.1. Lineage (NCBI taxonomy): Eukaryota > Metazoa > Chordata > Amphibia > Caudata > Ambystomatidae > Ambystoma > Ambystoma mexicanum. The sequence continues at coordinate 1,603,246,112 of NC_090937.1, forward strand.
GTCTTAGTTTTTCTGAGGATATCCCGTTGATGATCTGGAGACGGATGGCGAACTCCTCATCCGGGAACTCACAACCTACTGCCATTTCTCGAAGGCGAGCGTGGAATTTGTCCACGGTCTCTTTCTCGCGCTGCCTCGCCATGCAGAAATGAAAGCGTTCGTAGTCTGGGTTGAGGTCAGGTTTGAACATATTCGTAAGTGCGGCTTTGGCCGCGTCATAGTTGTTGTCGTTGCCACGGTTTGGGGTAGCGTTGAATAGGCTTAGGGTGGCTGCTCCAATGTTGAGTAGGAGGAAGATGCGCTTCTTTTTCGCTATGGTAATGTCTCTCGCATCTAGATGCATCTCAAATTGTTGTAGCCAGATCTCCCACCTAATGGCTGCACCAGTGGTAAAAGGGTCGAACGGTGGCATAAAAGTTGTTTGTGTTGGGTCTGGAGGATCCAGGGTGAGGTCCTTCTGGATGACGAACCTATGCTGGCTCTCGTGGGGCTGGTACTTGGGCTGGACATGCTCTAAAGCACACTTTGCTGTCTTGTACGTTCACTTCCTCCTTGCCAATATACTCCTTACTTGGTTTTAGGGCGTCGTAACTCTTGTGGTGAGGTGGGTTTTGTGCCCTTGGTTCTCCGCATGTGTGGTGCCTGTGCTGTTGTCACTTTTTTCTTTTCCTCGTGCCTGGGGCTGTTGGAGGAGGAGATGTTCACAGTGCGTTAGCTCATTGAGTTTCTTCCACTGCTTCCCATGGAGATAAAATGAGTCATGGGAGTGGTTATGTAGACTTGTGGCGCGCAGGAGTAATGTGATGCACAGCTCATTCATCGGCATGTGTGATGCTCCTGCATGTCGTGGGGTCGTCGTATGGTCTCACCGGTATGGATTGAGAGAAGAAAAACATCCGTTCCTCTGCGCCGGTGAGCGGATTGATGATACGCGGCACCGCGTGTGTTTTGAAACGCGGGTCGATCCCGCTTCGTCGCCAGTGTGGTGTTACGAACGGGGGCAGGTTGATCTGGAGGCAGGCCGCCTCCGCCGCTCGTAACGTTCGGGCCTCTTCGGGGCCCCAGCCGCCGCGCGCAACGCAGCAAAGTCGCCAGCACACAAAAAGGAGACACGACCACCGTGATCAGTTTACAACTCCGGACTGGCGCTGTGACGCCAGTTCCGGTTATTTCTTTATTCCTCTTCCGTGTCACGTGACCTCCGTCTTGCGGGGCACGTGACACCACACCGGCGAACGCTTTATTATTGATTGTCTTATAATATATCAAATAAATCTAACCTCAACCTTTTAAGATTTTATAAGAATTCAACAAGGTTCATCTTGTTCCCAAAATCCCACTTCTCACAAGTTCTAATCTGCTATCCACAAGAATCTTATGGCTCTTTGTGCATGGGTTTAACCGTGAAACCACTGGTGAGTGACACTGAGGGCGGGGTGTTGAGCTGTGTTTGATGAAGAAAATAAATGGCAGCTTCCAGAATAAGTTCTGCTCATTTCTTGAAGAGGGTGATTACGACCTGGGTCCGAATGTGGGGAGAACGACCTGGTGTTTCAATATTTCATTCGGGGGGCGCATCTTGTTCAGTGCAGGAAACGCTAACGTTGTTACTTCGCCAAAGTGTTGGCAGTGTGCTTGCTCTCTGTCTGCCAGTGCTCCAATGGTACCCCCGCAGACCTCCTCGGGCAGTTTAGGATCTGTGTTGGCCCCACGTGCATGAATGCCTTCGTGTGATGCCTGACTACATGCTGCCAACGTGTGTGATCTTGGGTAAATCCAGCTCGCCACCTCCGGCGCGCTCGTGTCAGTCACTTCGAGGGGCTGCCTCGCCCAGCATGACGGCCATCACGGGGCCCAGCACTGCGCGTCAGCCACTCCGTTCCTTCGCACACCAGGACGCAGAAAGCATGGGCTGTTTCCATGGAAAGGCCTCCCACACTTGCTCAGCATCCGCCCAACCCCCCGCGCTATCGTGTATAATCTGCCATTGTATCGTGACATCACCAGGAGTGTCTCGGTGTGTCAGGGCCTTTCCTGGTCGTCGCTATGGAAACAGGCGGCTGTTTCTAGCACCAACCACCGGCAAGTTGCAGGAGGGTTTCTACAAGATGAGACTTCTCTCTGCACCTTTATTGCAGGGAAGGTGAAAGTGATGCCCATATCCTGCCCGTTGGCGCTTCTGGGGGCACTGGGCAGTAGCTCGGCTGCTCTGGGGTGAACAGACTTCTGGCGGGTGGGGCAAGGCTGGTTCATGGGTGGACCCCTTCTTTGATGCCATAGACGAGGTAATATTCCCGCTCCGAGTTGCCAGTGTAGAATCAGCGTTAAGCAAGACCAGTCACCTATATAACATCAGACAGCACAAATTAAATTCCCAGGAAGCAAGTGCGGGTAAAGGGCTCGCCTCTGGCATAAAACCAGCCTGCACTTGGCAGGTTGCAATCTGCAGCAGGCCTGTGTTAGCCTTTCAACCTTCCTTAGGTCGATACATGTGGTAACATTACACATGGGGAAATAAAAGCAACTTTTATTACAGCGCATCGAAGCTGGAGAAGTCTGTCACGAAGCAATATATAAGATTATTATTATCTCTCACCCCCCCCACAACCCACCAAGAATATGCAACAACTCTGCTTGTCCAGTGATGTAGAAAAGAGCTGGAGATGCACACCCCCGCCTCCCCCCCAAAGAACAGCCCAGGGGCCGAAAGGCCACGGAACCCCTCTGGCCCTTCCCCTCCTCACCTGTGTGCACTGCCCCAATCCCTCTAGACCACTCTCCATACCCTTTTAGTAATACCTTTAATATCCCATCCTTCTGGCTGCACCCATATTATTGTACCCTAACCCCAGTAAATATATACATGAATACAATCCCAGCCATCACTTTTGATCTTTTTTTAGTGTGTCTCCCTAAATTGGAGGGGGCATGCCTGCAGTGCGCTACTCGCTGTACATTGGGGATGAAGCTGCATGTCACTAGTGAGGCCCAAACAGGCTGACACATGATGGGTTTTGCTTGTGTTCCCATGAAGAGGGACAACCGTAGAACACCTGCTTTTTGATTGGTCTTTATTCTTGTTTATTTGGTTTTTTTTACTTTTATTCAGGCGATACGGTTAAAAAAGCAATCTTTCACATATTTTAAGCAAACAATCCCCAAATACTAAATTCAGAGTATAATAGCAGAAGATTTTTTAAAAAAGTTACATTTAATCAAAATTACAAATAGAGAAAACCTAGATCTTCTAATAAAAATCTCTGCTTAAATTGAATTAGCTGTTTCAACTGAGAATAAAGAATGAAAGAAAAAGGTCAAATTAAGATATGCTCAGATACATCAAAACTTTGAAGACAGCGATTATTAAATTGATCTCGTCCCCATTGGATAATCTTAACCAGAAATCTTCTTTATGTATACGTTAATATTTGCGACAAATTCACCGAAGGAGCTTATTTGCTGAGTTCGAAGAGCCCTCCAATCAATTAAAAGATGTTTAAGAGTCTGAACACTTGATCTATCGTCACATAGTGAACATAGGTCCGAAACGATGTTAGTGTGATCACGTATACGTCTTAGCTGATTTGTTAAGATGAGATTCATTTGAAAGCGCAGAAAGACGTTTCCGTAATACGAATTAGAAATATAGTCAAATATCTCAGCTGGACTGCCAAAGACTTATCCAAGGAAGAGAAGGACGAATGTACATTCAGCGTACGCATAGATTTAATCGTATCAATCCAGTCACTTTGATAGAAGATATTTTTTATTTTAAATGGATTGTCTCAAAGGTCTTCCTTTGTGGCAATCTATGTACCTTACAAGAGATACTGCTCGCTGAAAAATTTGACAATGGCACTAGTGGTCAGGCCCCGTTTCTCCTCTTTAATATGCGTGTACAGAGAGTCGTTACAGGCAGGCAAAATGATTTTAGAAAAAGTGAAAACTTTCCAATTTAAGTAACCCCTCATTGAGTAACCCTCATTGAGTTAATACCCAATTCATATCTCACCGAAACATCTCACTGAAACAATTGGTAATTAATTTATCAGATTCAGATATTATTTCCAAATCACTGACTCTTCCAATCAATGTTGTCCGACAGAATAAAGATTTCCTGGCCGTACAATATAGTGGGAATTACCTTCGTTTTGTAGAAAGATTGGTCTATTCATATCATATCATATCATTCTGTAATGGTACAGACGATAAACATTTTTTATGAAATAATAACTAGGAAACTTCTAGTGGGCAAGAGTCTCAAGCGGAAGCATATATGTCCATCACTTTATGGTTTTCTACAAGACATTTGAACCCTTGATTGGGAGTTCGATATCCCCCTGAACTGTATCAATTACTACCCGAGCGGTCTCTAGACCTGATCAGGGTAAAACATAATATCTGAATAATTTGGGGGGTTTTCTTACGCAAACTTTGGTTCAAAGTCTGTTGAGTTTTGTATGCTTGAACGGGATTTATAACACACTGACCTGACTGGGGAGCAATAGAGCGATGTACCTGTGGGATGCACCCCCAGAAAGGCGTATTTGGGATGTGAAGTACCAGCCGAAGGGGCTGTCGCACATAGAGAAAAGGATGTCTAGTCTACTCAGTCTGCCCTAAACTCGTACAGTCTAGATGGACTCTAGTTTTAATTGTTGTTACTGTTCCTCAGGACTTTCTGGAGTCCTTGACCATCTCTTAAAGCTGTGTAATATTAAATGGAGGGTGAATTTAAATGTGTGGACGTGTGATCCTCTCAGACGGTATTGAGATTAACAATTTAATGAGGATGCCATTGAAGTCAATGGTGGGGAAGAGGTTAGGTTCCCTTTGATATCAATGGAGGTGTAACATGTTTGTGAAGGTGATGAGAGTTTGCTGAAAGGGCCATCCCATTTAAGTGAATGCTTATGCCCCGTTTTGGCAAAGTTGGCTGGGAGGATGACTCCATGATCTTTACAGGAATTAACCATTTTTCGGAGGGTGATGAAGATTTGCTAAGATGTATTTTATGTTGTGTAACAATTCTTGAGAGGGCTTTGAAGGTTTTCTGAGTTTATGAGCCCATTGAAGTTTATTATACTCTATGGGGGAGGTTGAAGGCTTGCTGAGGCGACGATCGCATTGATGTTTATGCAGCGTAACAATTTGTTCTAGGACAGTGACATTTTGCTGGGACGGTCGTCCTATTGCAGTCAAAGGAAGTGAATTATTTTGGGGAGGTTTAGGAGGGCAGGTTCATCCAGCTACATTAATTGGGGGTGAATCCATGTTGGGAAGGTGACATCTGTTTGCTTGGAGGGGCGTCACACTGTAGTCCACAGAGGTATTTTACTTTTGGGAAGCTGATGAAGAGATTGCTGAAAGGGTACTCCCATTGAAGTCAATGAGGTGAGACAGTGTTGTGAAGGTGTTAGAGGTTTTCTGAGGACGATCATATTGAAGGCAAAGGATGCGTAGTGTTTCATTGTGGGACAGCATGGGGTTTGCTTAAAGAGTGACCCCATTGAAGTCAATGAAGATGTATAATGTTGCGATGCTCGCTAAGAGGATTCCCCAGTTTAGTTCCATTGATGCAGAGGATGAAGCTGGGGAGGGTAAGAACTAATAAACAGAGAGTTCCACATTCCAAACATGGGGTGAGTGGCATGGTGTGCTTTACCATGCCGCCACTAGACTCCTGAGCAGACACTGGTGTGTTGTGTAGCCTGCTCATGACGGCACTAGACCCCTGAGCAGACACTGGTGTGATGTGTACCACTAGACTCCTGAGCAGACACTGGTGTGATGTCTAGCCTGCTCATATAATTTAATTTTCAATTCAATTTAGCATTTATATAGCGCGTCGAACGCTCAGGTATCTAAGCGCTGCTTATTACCCACGTTGTGTGGTGCTCATTTATTGACCTCGGAAAGATGAAAGACTGAGTTTGACCTTGCCAGGATTCGAACCTGCATCAGCAGGCTCTGCACCGATGTCAAAGCAAGCACTTTACTCGCTGTGCTATCGGACCGGCTACATGCTCATGCTGATGCTGCCACAAGACTCCTGAGCAGACACTGGTGTGATGTGTAGCCTGATCATGCAGTCACTAGACTCCTGGGCAAACACTGGTGGTGATGTGTCGCCTGCTCATGCTGCCACAAGATTCCCTAGCAGACACTGGTGTGATGTGCAGCCTGCTCATGCCGCCACTAGACTCCTGAGCAGACACTGGTGTGATGTGTAGCCTGCTCATGCCGCCACTAGACTCCTGAGCAGACGCTGGTGTGATGTGTAACCTGTTCATGCAGTCACTAGACCCCTGAGCAGACACCAGTGTAATGTGAAGCCTGATCATGCAGTCACTAGACTCCTGAGCAGACACTGGTTTGATGTGTAGCCTGCTCTTGCCGCCACTAGACTCCTGAGCAGACACTGGTGTGATGTGTAGCCTGCTCATGCCGCCACAAGACCCCTGAGCAGACACTGGTGTGATGTGTAGCCTGATCATGCAGTCACTAGACTCCTGAGCAGACACTGGTTTGATGTGTAGCCTGCTTATGCTGCCACTAGACTCCTGAGCAGACACTGGTGTTATGTGTAGCCTGCTCATGATGCCACAAGACTCCTGAGCAGACACTGGTGTGATGTGTAGCCTGATCATGCAGTCACTAGACTCCTGAACAGACACTGGTGTGATGTGTAGCCTGCTCATGCCGCCACTTGACTCCTGAGCAGACACTGGTGTGATGTGTAGCCTGCTCATGCGCCACTTGACTCCTGAGCAGACACTGGTGTGATGTGTAGCCTGCTCATGCCGCCACTAGACTACTGAGCAGCCACTGGTGTGATGTGTAGCCTGCTCATGCTGCCACTAGACTCCTGAGCAGACACTGGTGTGATGTGTAGCCTGCTCATGCCGCCACTGGACTCCTGAGCAGGCACTGGTGTGATGTGTAGCCTGCTCATGCAGTCACTAGACTCCTGAGCATACACTGGAGTGATGTGTAGCCTGCTCTTGCCGCCACTAGGCTCCTGAGCAGACACTGGTGTGATGTGTAGCCTGCTCTTGCCGCCACTAGACTCCCGAGCGGACACTGGTGTGATGCGTAGCCTGCTCTTGCCGCCACTAGACTCGTGAGCTGACACTGGTGTGATGCGTAGCCTGCTCTTGCCGCCACTAGACTCCTGAGCGGACGCTGGTGTGATGCGTAGCCTGATCATGCCGCCACTAGACTCGTGAGCTGACACTGGTGTGATGCGTAGCCTCCTCATGCCGCCACTAGACTCCTGAGCGGACGCTGGTGTGATGCGTAGCCTGCTCATGCCTCCACTAGACTCCTGAGCAGACACTGGTGTGATGTGTAGCCAGCTCATGCCGGCACTAGATTCCTGAGCAGACACTGGTGTGATGTGTAGCCTGCTCATGCCGCCACTAGACTCCTGAGCAGACACTGGTGTTATGTGCAGCCTGCTCATGATGCCACAAGACTCCTGAGAAGACACTGGTGTGATGTGTAGCCTGATCATGCAGTCACTAGACTCCTGGGCAGACACTGGTGTGATGTGTAGCCTGCTTATGCCGCCACTAGACTCCTGAGCAGACACTGGTGTTATGTGTAGCCTGCTCATGATGCCACAAGACTCCTGAGCAGACACTGGTGTGATGTGTAGCCTGATCATGCAGTCACTAGACTCCTGAGCATACACTGGTGTGATGTGTAGCCTGATCATGCAGTCACTAGACTCCTGTACAGACACTGGTGTGATGTGTAGCCTGATCATGCAGTCACTAGACTCCTGTACATACACTGGTGTGATGTGTAGCCTGATCATGCCGCCACTAGACTCCTGAGCTGACACTGGTGTGATGCGTAGCCTCCTCATGCCGCCACTAGACTCCTGAGCAGACACTGGTGTGATGCGTAGCCTGATCATGCCGCCACTAGACTCCTGAGCTGACACTGGTGTGATGCGTAGCCTCCTCATGCCGCCACTAGACTCCTGAGCGTACACTGGTGTGATGCGTAGCCTGCTCATGCCTCCACTAGACTCCTGATCGGACACTGGTGTGATGCATAGCCTGCTCATGCCTCCACTAGACTCCTGAGCAGACGCTGGTGTGATGCGTAGCCTGTTCATGCAGTCACTAGACCCCTGAGCAGACACCGGTGTGATGTGTAGCCTGCTCATGCTGCCACTAGACTCCTGAGCAGACACCGGTGTGATGTTTAGCCTGATCATGCATGTACTAGACTCCTGAGCAGACACTGGTGTGATGTGTAGCCTGCTCATGCTGCCACTAGACTCCTGAGCAGACACTGGTGTGATGTGTAGCCTGCTCATGCTGCCACTAGACTCCTGAGCAGACACTGGTGTGATGTGTAGCCGGATCATGCAGTCACTAGACTCCTGAGCAGACACTGGAGTGATGTGTAGCCTGCTCATGCTGCCACTAGACTCCTGAGCAGACACTGGTGTTATGTGTAGCCTGCTCTTGCCGCCACTAGGCCCCTGAGCAGACACTGGCGTGATGTGTAGCCTGCTCTTGCCGCCACTAGACTCCTGAGCCGACACTGGTTTGATGTGTAGCCTGCTCTTGCCGCCACTAGGCTCCTGAGCAGACACTGGCGTGATGTGTAGCCTGCTCTTGCCGCCACTAGACTCCTGAGCCGACACTGGTTTGATGTGTAGCCTGCTCTTGCCGCCACTAGACTCCTAAGCCGACACTGGTTTGATGTGTAGCCTACTCATGCCGCCACTAGACTCCTGAGCGGACACTGGTGTGATGTAAAGAGGACATGCCCCATCCCGGTCTTTAGAGTTTACATAATTTATAAACATCCCAGTCCCAGTTCCATTGCAAGGGAAACACTGGGGGGGGGGTGGACACCTTAGTTGTGACCCCAGAGGTCAGTCCCCTCTTTATTTTGGTTACCCGGGTTTATCCTGTCTCCTCCCTTTCCAGGGGCCCCAAGCACATCAGAGGAAGGAGAAGGGTCTCCATGAGATCCATGTATGAACAGGCCAGATGTTGACCACCCTCCCACCCACAAGGCAGCAGAGCCATGACGGCTGGCCTCAGGAAGAACGCAACTGCACTCCATACTTAGAAGAGAGGAATGAATGGGTCAGGGCAGGATATTAAAATAACAATGCCTTGGAAGTGATCTAGCCGGAAGAGACCCCTGACCTGGAACAAATTTCCCTGGAAGTGAAACCTCTCACCCGGAAGTAATTAAAATGTCAGTGCTGATTATTTCTGAATCGCGCGCAAACTAACTCTTACTGAATTTAATAACGCCTGCGGCCTTTCAAATCTCCCGTCACAATTGTTTTTTGGCTCTTTCATTTAATACGCTAAGTGGATGTGCGTTCTTGGGTTGTCGCCACTATGTGAAATACATCTTTACGACGTCTGGAATAGAGGCGCTCACAGCCAATCCCCGCAGCGGTCCCTTCCTTCACTTTCTGACTCCCTAGCCTCAAAGGGTGTCAATATTGGTGACACACCACAGCATGAATCGTTTGGTGTATGAATGATACATGGTATCGTATTGTAATCCCCCTACAGCGGGCTAGGAGGGCCGGCCTAGGCGCTACAACTTGCAGCACCAATAATATCTTAAACACACACACGTGCATGGTGTATTACACCAGACGTGCAGTTGGTCAGATGGCAATATACGTGGCACACAACATGCATTGCCACTCGATTTTGAATAATAGATGTCAATAAAGTTTTGCACACCCGCCATATACCACATGCGCATGATGTGCTGCACCGTGCGTGCGCACTGTCACTTGGCATGTGGCACACAACGCATGGATTGCCATTGGGTGTTTGAATGATAGATGTCAGTAACCTTTTGCACACAGACACGATAGGCGTACACGTGCGTGATATAGCTCACGGCCAACTTGGCTTGGAAACAAAACAATGCAGAGCGGCAAGGGTTCGAATCCCGCCACGCAGCTGGGAGGCGGATCTCCTTAGAGGCTGGTCTCTGGCATTAAGCATGATATAAAAGCTCCATTTCATTTCTCATGCATGTGATGGTCGGATGGCAATATATGTGGCACACCACAACGTGAATTGTCGCTCGGTGTTTCAATGATTGCTATGTGTATAGTTTTGTGCACGCGCACACACACACACACACGTACATGATGTATTGCACCACACATGAACACAGTGCTGCACACACACATACAGTCCATTGTGTGTGCACCACATCCAGGGTCGGCCTTAGCGGTGGCAGCGCCCCGGGCAGCAGACAAAAATTTGGCCCCTCCCCACGCACGCTCCTGGTCATGCAGGGTGGGGCACTGCATTTTTCAATAGGCGCTGATGCGAAAGCATCAGCGCCCTATTGTTATCAAATGCGACCCGCTCCCGAGAGCAGGGTGCATTTCATTTCAAAAATGTGCCTGACGCACCGTCCTTCTCCCACCACGGCATCTGGGGGAAACCTTGAAAGACTCCCACGAGCTGGCATGGAGGTGGGCTAGTGGCGCCGCGGGCGGCCCTACCCCAAGGCCGGCTCTAATCACGTGATACACTAATACATATCTACACCAGCGCACACTACACTACAGCACACCTACACTGCCATAACAGAAAATAGCTCTGCGGGTTGAACGCTCGCGGCATTTGTCTGTGAACGGCTTATAGGCCCCAGGCCCCGGGCCGTGCAAAGTACGGCCCGATAGAGGGCCTGGGGGGTTAGGCGTGGGGTGGGGGCGAGATGGCGCGAAGAAACATGGGGAGGGGCAGCCAGTTGGCGCCACTGCCCCAGCGTTCCCAGGCAACAGCCCCTAACAACAGGCAAGGTGTGAGGGGAAACCTGCAGGGGGGCTGGGCAGGGCCCGGCCCCCAGGATAATAACAAAAGGACAGAGGGGGTATAAGTATGGCCAAAGGACAAGGGAGAAAAACAAACCAGGCAAGACGCTCACCTCGTACGGGTAGGCGTCTTGGGACCTGGGCAAAGGAGAAGGAAGCCAACCTCACTCGGGTAGGTTTTCTTTTGCTGGATTTCGTTTGGCTGGTTCGGGTTGCTCCTGCTGCTGTTCCAGGATGGAAGAGCTCCAGGGCAGCGTTTGAGATGAAGGCGGTTTTCGTTCGGGATCACAGAAAAGGAGGCACGGGAAGATAGCAACGTGGTAGCGAGGAGCAAGGCACAAATTTGCCTGTTCAAGGTAAGGAGCGGCTAGCAGTACTCTGGGGCCGTAATGGTTTCAAATCCGGTTGCCGCTTCGCGAGCCCGCGCCATGCGTTTCGAGTTAAGAATAAGCATTCACGGAAGCGCCCACCCATTGCATAGGGTATACCTCTTAGGCAAATATAATATGCATGAATTGTAATTGTACTGTTTTTTCAGGAGGGGAACCGGCGGTGGACATAATGATGGTCAGCCGGTGAAATTATGTTCTCAGGCTCGCATTCGGTGCCCGTGCTAATGCTGCGATGAGGAACGATGTCAGGTGTTATGGCCACCTGACATCGGTAGAGACTTGGTAGAGACCTGCTTTACATTGTTTAAGTAGGACATTCTGTTAAATTACAATTGGGACGGATGCTGCGTTTACTATTAGTTAAATGATTTATTGCGCCATGCTGGGGGGGTGGGGGGTGGTGGCTGTAGGCAAAAAAGCAGCTCCATGTGGCACAGCAGCCAAGCTCCCTGCCTCCAAATGGGATGACAAGGGTTCGCATCCTGATGAAGGAAAATAGGCGCAAACACAGCACTTTAAAAAAGTGTTTATTTCCGTGGGTATGTAAATGTGCTATACTGGCTATAGATATACACTTTAAAGGTACAGGCCGGTTATAAGACGTGTTCCGTGGGTCGTTTATCAGAGGGTTGTCTGACCACAGCGGGTGCGGTTCTGTTAACGCCATTTTTGCACGCAAGTTGTGGGACCTGCACGAGATGCAGCATACGATTCAGACGCTATGCTTTCTAGTATGAGGATACGAGATGGTATGGATTTGAAGGGAGCGGGCGCCGTCCCACAAGTCGGCTGTGTTGCTCATGTGCTGAGTTGATAAGGGCAGGTTCAACGCAGATGACCATGCAAATTGATGTGCGGTTGTCACAGCAGGAAATGATAAGCAAGTACGGAGGGTATAGTCATTATGGGCATTGCATGGTGTTTATGAGCGGCAGCATTTAACACGCAAATGTATAGCTGCAGCTAATTACACATAGGTGCTGGGGTAGAGGCGACCCCATTACGATTTAATGTACACACACAATGGTTCACCACGTTCAGGGAGTGAAAGGGCAAAGCGTTACAATCAAGGTAGTTGCTTCTGTGGGTACGATGTTAGATTCACTTTGAAAGGGAAGGGCCAACAGCTGGTCCGGTAGCGCAGCGAGTAGCGGGCTCACGTTGACATCTGGGCAGAGCCTGCTGGCGCAGGTTCGGATCCCAGCAGGGTCAAACTAAACCATGCATCCTCCCGAAGTCGATAAATGGCCACCACACATCATGGGAAATAAGCAGCACCAAGAAGTCTGAGGGTTCGCAGCGCTATATAAATGCTAAAGTATTGGCACTTTGGTCTGTGAACACAGGCTGTGTCTGAACTGGTCTGTGGCACAGTCAGTTAATGTTGTGTGACTTGTACCTGAGAGGTTGGGGGTGCGAGCCAAACCTCCAACTTCAAAATTTTGTAAGGGTTGTGGAAAATAATTACGATTTTAAAGCATGCAACAACTTAATTAGTCTGTCTATACAAAATACTGGTGTTATTATTGCTGGTACAACGAAGGAGGTATTGGCCAGGGTTTGGTTGCACCAGGGATAGCGGGGGTCTCAAGGGAGAGTTTGGTGGGATGTCCAGCGAGATGAATGGGGCTGTGGTGTACAGTACGCCGTGCGCATCAGTCAGCACTCTCTTGCAGGTAGCTTCAGGCAAGCGTCTGTGGCACAGTCATTAAGAGTTGTGACTTGTATCTGAACGGTTGGGGGTTCGACTTCCTTAGACGTGCAGGTAACCACAAAAGAAGGGCAGTAAACAAGAGAGCAGCACAGCGGTGCAAAGCAGGAGAGGGGATACAGCAGCAGAATTTAACAAACCAGGAGAAGCACAAGGAAAACAAGGAGGAAGAGAGCTGTGACAAGAAATAAACTAGGCAAGGAGAAAAGAAAGTGGTTGAGCTAAGAGCAAAGAGGGCAAAAGGAAATGCAGCGGTTGGGTCAAGAAGGCAGAAAAAGGTTTGGGGCTAAAGGGGTACTGGACATCCTGCGGAAGGAGGACAGGGCAAGGGAAAATGTCGCCTTTGCTGAGTGAGGAGTACAGCGGCAGGTGAGGGCACTGCCACCAGGACAGAAGAAAAATGGAAGCAAATCGTAAAGAGGTTAAGCGCAGGCATCACTGGTACGGGTAAGTCGCCCAGAACCATTGACAGGAGGGGGAGAAAGCCGGAAAAAATACAGGGAGGAAGGGGTTTCCACAACCGAGGTAGCAAGGAGGAAGAGAGGGACCCCTTGGAACTATGGGTAAAATGGGAAGGGGTACTAGGTAAGGAGAGAGAGAAGGGCTCTGGTATAGAAGGGGCAGGCAAGAGTGAAGGGGCAGGTTCAACTCCACAACCAAAGTTGAGAGCAGCAGGGGGAAACAGTGGGACCCCTTGGAAGCATGGGAAAAATGGAAAGGAGTAATAGTTAAGGAGAGAGTTAAGGGCTCTGGCGTAGAACGGGCAGGCAAGAGTGCAGGGGCAGGTCCATTTCCACTAGGTGACCCAGGGGATCCAGGACACAGCCCTCAATAGGCACCGACGGTATTGCAACAATACCCAGAGAATGGAGTGGCATTGTAAACATAGCAACAAGGGTCTTGAAGGTATGCAAAGCATTGGGGGGTGGTGCATGAAAGGAATACGAGCGGGAGTGAGAAGGAAATGAAAGGTCACCCGGACAGAGGGTGGGACGAGGAGAGTTTTAATCGGTACATGTTTAACGGATTAAAAGATAAAGGGGACCACAGGGTCCACAGTTCAGGAGGGCAACAGTAATAATGGGAAAATAATGATAAAAGCAAAGACAGGGACAACAACAGGGGATACGTTAACAACGACAAGGAATCGTTTGAGGTCAGGGGAACAGAACCTTTGGGGCAGTCAATAGGGGACACAGAGAGGACGGCAGAGTAGCAAAGTAACACACCTCCCACCAACGGCACAAGGGGGTGGCAGGGGAGATATCGGAAAAACATAGCTGGGAGCATGGAGCATAAGCAGAAGGGCAGAAAAGGGGGAATTCCAAAGTGTTCAATAAGAACAGTCATATGCCAATCGCCTATCAACCAGGAAGGAAAGATGGCTCTGGGGCAACAGTAGGCAACCGTACAGTAGAGAACGCCCACACCAGGGAAGGCATGGGTTCCACGAGTAAGCACCGGAAATAATGAAAAGGCTAGCCATAAGGCTGACTAGGGGAAGGAAAATATGGCCACGCATATGGCAGAGGAAAATAACGCCCATACCTGGAAAGGCATGGGTTCCACGTAGAAGCACCGGAAATAATGAAAAGGTTAGCCATAAAGGCTGCTGGGAAAGGAAAAGATGGCCACGTGTATGGCAGGAAAATAACGCCCATACCGAAAAAGGCATGGGTCCCAAGAATAAGCACCGGAAAGAATGAAAAGGTTAGCCATAAAGGCTGCTGGGAAAGGAAAAGATGGCCACGTGTATGGCAAAGGGTAAGAACGCCCATACCGGGAAAGGCATGGGTTCCAAGTAGAAGCACCGGAAAGAATGAAAAGGTTAGCCAGAAAGGCTGACTGGAAAAGGAAAAGATGGCCACGTGTATGGCAGGAAAATAAACGCCCATACTAGGAAAATCATGGGTTCCACGAATAAGCACCGGAATTAATGAAAAGGTTAGCCATAAGGCTGACTGAAAAAGGAGATTATGGCCTCAGGTCTGGCAGGAAAATAAACACCCACACCGGTAAAGGCATGGGTTCCACTGGAGGAGAAGGGAAGGTTAACAACAAAAAGATATCCGAGAAATAAGTAAAACTAAAGGAAACAGGGCGAGTCAAAGGAAACCTGGGCAGGAACGCCCAAAAAAGTTACGAAATGGGTAAGCAACGCAGAAAGCATGTGCAGATGTAATTTTTTAGACGGGTGTAAAAAATGAAGGGAAGGGTCAACAACAAAAAAAAAATATATGTGAATCCTTGGAAGGGGCTTTTTGGCCAAAGGGAAAAAGTAAAAATTGGGAGGCAGCACATCTAGACACAGATACATACACCGCGAAAATAGCAGGAGTAATAGACCCAACAAACAGCCCGCTAATAAAGTATGAGTTGAAGGATTGGGGCTAGGCTGAAGGGGCAGTTAAAAAAGATGCAATAGCATA
Source organism: Ambystoma mexicanum (assembly GCF_040938575.1). Lineage (NCBI taxonomy): Eukaryota > Metazoa > Chordata > Amphibia > Caudata > Ambystomatidae > Ambystoma > Ambystoma mexicanum. The sequence continues at coordinate 1,603,261,475 of NC_090937.1, forward strand.
TTAAAGGGATTGTAGAATAAGGGAGCCAGTAGACCGGAATACTGTAGCAGGGGATGGCCTGGAAAGAGGGAATGTTAACAGGGGATCTAAAGGGATCTCAGGCTGAGGGAGAAAGAGATTTTCATGTCAACAATAATACCACATAGAACATAGGATGGGGCATTTTGCAGACACTAATTTCAAGGCATTAGAGGAGAGGGGACGCAGACACAGGTACTTTTGGGGGGAACCTGAGCGGCCGAGGCAACGCCCACTCAGGTGTGGCGGCACGTGTCCAGGAACGGATGCCCGAGGGTAACCGAGACTGACCAAGGAGAAGGCTGGCATCGCTAACCCTGGACACGGTGTGCCCAAAAGCACAAACACATGTTGTTATCATGATTCTTGTTTGTTATTTTCTGTAGAAAATAAATGCCTACGGCCAATCATTTTTTCCACAACAAATCTGTCTGTAAGTCATTCCATAGTATAGGAGGTAGGAAACAAGAGCAAGGAGAAGCCCACACTACACAGCCTATGCCCCAGGCCCCGGGCCGTGCAAAGTACGGCCCGATAGAGGGCCTGGGGGGTTAGGCGCGGGGTGGGGGCGAGATGGCGCGAAGAAACATGGGGAGGGGCAGCCAGTTGGCGCCACTGCCCCAGCGTTGCCAGGCAACAGCCCCTAACAACAGGCAAGGTGTGAGGGGAAACCTGCAGGGGGGCTGGGCAGGGCCCGGCCCCCAGGATAATAACAAAAGGACAGAGGGGGTATAAGTATGGCCAAAGGACAAGGGAGAAAAACAAACCAGGCAAGAAGCTCACCTCGTACGGGTAGGCGTCTTGGGACCTGGGCAAAGGAGAAGGAAGCGTTTTGCCACCCAACCCACCCTGCAAAACTTCAGGAAGAAGGAAACGAGCGGAGAGAGGAGCAGGAACGCTGAGTACTTTCTTCGGCACACGGTAGAAGAAAGTCGTAGGCGGCACGTGTCCAGGAACGGATGCCCGAGGGTAACCGAGACTGACCAAGGAGAAGGCTGGCATCGCTAACCCTGGACACGGTGTGCCCAAAAGCACAGACACATGTTGTTATCATGATTCTTGTTTGTGTTATTTTCTGTAGAAAATAAATGCCTACGGCCAATCATTTTTTCCACAACAAATCTGTCTGTAAGTCATTCCATAGTATAGGAGGTAGGAAACAAGAGCAAGGAGAAGCCCACACTACACAGCCTAACAGTATGCTGGGTTGGTGCACACATTCTCGTGTTTACGCAGTAGTTTACGCTTGAATGCCTTTCTATGTTTGCAGGCTTAGAGGCGGCCCCATTTCTAAAGACATGTGCCTCTCGCGGGCCTCGGGCACAGCTACACTGGAAAAGGGAGAATGTGTGCTTTAATTCGGTCCCTCTCGGCTGCCCCTCCTCCCCCCAGCACCTCCCCACCCCCCCCCCCCCCCCCACAGCTATTTAAGCTTCAAAAAATGCCATTCTTTGCATGGCGGGGCTGACGGGGCAGACTCGTGCTGGCTGTTTTCAGCTGTAATCTCCGCATTCGGTGCCACTCACCGCGGGGATGCGGGCACCGAGTCACGGGATGCCAGGCGAGGTGTCCTGTCCCATTCTGGAGACAGTGGATGGTGGCATAAGGCGTCTGGGGAACGGGCCGGGTCACTGTGCTTAGGTGGGCGCGGTTGGGCTTTGCCACCAACACACGTCCGTCTCTGAGCCAGGCATTGTGACCGGCACAGGTGACCACAGTGGCAGAACACAACACGGCACGCAGCCCGCAGGCCCTGCCGGAATTCCCAGTTGGCCGGTCATGAAAAGAACCCCAGTAGTTTCGATGGCTGCATGTGGCTTGCGGTGCCAGGGTGGTGGGCGGGCACACAGACGCCCAAATGACCATCCAGGGACGATTGTATTGTTTGGGAAAAATACCAGCTGAGAGCAATAGCAGCTGAGAGCAACAGCCACCGGGCAGACACTGCCCTCCCACCCCCATGCAACAATCTCCTAACCCCAACACCTCCTGGCACCGCCGCAGGGACACAATGAACAGGCGTGAGGCGTGGGAGGGGGCGGGGAACCGCCTGCATCGGAGGCACCAGGTCGCCTGTCATCCCGGGGTGCAGCGCACGAAGGGTGCAGCGAGAGGAACAATTGCAACCGAGTCACCGGGTGCCCAGGATGTGCCAGGCAGGCAGCGCAACCGCGAGGCAATCACACCCTGCCTTGTGCCACATTAACGCACGCACACAAAGAGACAGGCTCCTTTTAAATAACACATATCCACGCAATATATATGTACATCATATGTGCTAGGTATGCAAGGACATTAATGTGCACACACGCCGTCACATGCGTGTGCTGTCGTGTATGCAGAGTATGTGGTTATACAATAAAACATGTAAATATGTGTGCATGCGTGGGGTGTGTGTACATGTAAGCGTCAGGCACATATATGTCCAGGATACGCGTGTCTTGACGCGTGCATGTGCACGGAGGCATTGTGTCAGAGCATGCACACATCTATAAAGCATGCATGCATGTGTGTTGCACACTCACCCGGGTGTAGACGTGCCGCTTGGTCTGAGCCATCCTGCCTGCCGGCTGCCACTGCCCCTTCCCTCCCTTCTCCCCGGGCGTTCAGCGGCTGCCTTTGTGAGGCTGCTCCCGGCTCATGGCAGGATGTGGCTGGGGGGCCCCGGCCCTGCTGCAGGGCTCTGTCCTTCGGGGGTGGGGTGTGGAAGGAAGCCGCCCCCCCTCTGCCTGCCTGCTCACGGGCACCGGCTATGCGCTAGTACAGCTGCTGAGCCCAGACCTGGCAGGGAGGGCGGCGGGCGCCGCGCGGTCCTAGCGCCGGCCGCTTCCCAGGAGCACAGTGACAGCTCTCCCTGTGCTCAGGGTAGGGGGGCCGGATATTGGAGAACCGGCCCCACTGTGTCAAGTCAATACCATAGATACAGAAAAGGGACATCAAAGACTGAGCACTGAAACATATATGCGATGGAACTGAATGTCTAGCCTTCTGGGTCACTAATGGCCAATGCTGATTGTGACATCATTTCTCCACCACTCACCCGTGTACCCATCTCCCTCCCCATTGCACCCAATGTTTAATCCACCTGCCACTCCTTTTCTATAATCGGAGAAATTAAAATGCTGTAAAAGTGACCTCCCTCCCTGAGCTCCCATAGTTCACACAAATGTTTCCAACACATCCCACCACAAACGTCTCCACAGAAACTCAATGGTTATAGATTTATTTGGAAGCCTAGACAAGCGAGTCTCAACGCACAGCTTCTTCAGGCGGGAAAGGGAGGTGGGGGCTTGGCCCTCCCCGCCTCATCGTCTTATGTTTTGGTGCCTCAGTTCTGTTGGCCAAAGAGTAGACTCACTTGCAAGGTTTTTGAATTGAACCTGACCATTCTGTTACCCTTAAGGAGATATTTGCTACGCCCCTCCCATCATACCCTCACCTCCTGCTGACCACCACCAACTCCACCTTCCCCTGGGGAACACATTGAAAAGTTGGTACACGGCTTTAGGCAGTGCTTTAAGTGGCCTGCAAAATCGAGCCGGGGCTCTTAGGAGGGCGTGGCCTGACAGGGGGTCAGCGCCACAATTAAGGGGCAACACTTGTCTCCACTGAATGCTGTCTGTTAGAACACGCCCCCCGTAAGAGCCCTGGCTCTATTTTGCAAAAGAGCCATAGCCTAACACGAGGCATTCAAATCAGGTAAGTGTTGCCGCCTAATTGCGGCACGACCCCTTGCGAGGCACCACTTTTCATCGATCATTGACCTCGCACCTGGGGCGCGAGGGGTGTGAGCCCTGCATTTCTAATGAAAGGGGTGCCTTACAGGAGGTCAGCGCCTCAATGAAAAGGCAGGCAAGACGTTTTTTTCTAAAGGCTGAAACTCTAACGTATATGTGAGAGCTTCAGGCTTTAGAAAAAAAGCCTTGGCATCTAGTGGGCAGGGGTTAGCAGGAGACACTAGGGAACCCTGGTACGCCTTGTCTCAAACACAATTGTGAGAGCCTGCCAGGACCCTGTTCCGGCTAGCCCCAGCACACTTAAAGCATTGGCTTTAGGTAAATTATCGATATCAATCTTTATCCTGGTCTGGTTGGCAGTTTGCGCAGCCTTAATCTTAGGAGATAAGACATATGCTCAGGGGCAACGTGCGTGCCTTGGAAGCAAGACGACACGAAGCACCACAGGTTCGATCCCTGGGTCCGCGCTTAGAAACCTCTAGGTGTTTAAGCGCGTTATAAATACGCAACTAAGACCAAAACAATTACGCAACCAAAAAATACAAACAATTCCTTTAACAGCGCTTCGATGCCTGCGGGCTGTGTGAGCGCTTTAAAAAAAATAAAAAATAAAAATATGAGTGTTTTTCTCTGGAAGAGAATGGAGGGATGTCTTTATTTTTGATCTCTAAGCATGTTACTGTAACGGTTTATTGAGAAGCCACCCTCAACAAGGGGGAGTCCATCCCTCCCCACTCAAGTGGTTATGCAACAAACTAACAGATTCTTTTTTTTAGTCCTATCTCAGACACATATCATGCCCCTTGGATCCCTCGCCGCCCCCCTCCCCCCAGCTAACAATGAGCCAAGAACCAGGCCGGTGTACGGGAAATATATTGGTAAAAGTAATAGAAATTAGCATGAAAATGTAAAAAAAACACATTGTCCGTGGCACAACACAATCAACTTCTCTCAGCATAAATACATCACAAAGTGAGTTAAAAAGAACACAATAACAATTGTACACTTTCTGCCAATTTCACTCCATGAAATAATTACAATGATCAGTAATATAATTTCACCCAAACATTTAGTTCCAAATAAGCACAGGCTGATTTATCGTTTTGTTTTTCAGACCCCCCCCCCTGACTTTGGTCTATGTTGGGAAGTCAGACAGATCAATTGGAATGTTTTGGGGAATTTTCGATTTAGACTGCTCTTACTGAATGGCCTGTGTAGGGGAACCTGGATAAAAAGGTTAGACCAAATTAAGAACAAAGACACCCCTCTCCCTTAAAGAAGTCGGGGTCAGCTGGACAACAAGGATTACCCAATTAAATTATAGGCTGTAGTTTTCAGTGCACAATGGGAAGTAAGCTTTGTTAATTTCAAAATTTTAACAAAATTCACCCTGTAGTGTTCTGCCAAATGGGGAATTAATTAAATTAATATTTTTGGTTAAATAGGCTAAGGATCTACACAGTTTTGCCCCCCCCCCCCGCTCACTATAAAGGGAAAGGATTCAAGGAAAGCAGACTTGCCCACCTTATGGTTTCCCAGGGCTCAGTTCTATTTACATAACACACCTCTGTTTAAGGTTCAGTATAGCCAGCTGCATCTCAGGACACTCTGGAAAGATAGGGCAGGGTTCTGGTCACTCCACTCTCAAAGATGGACTCCCGCTCTCCACCATAGGACCCAGTCAGCTTTTAGGCCCCTACCTAGAGATAGACAGCTCCACCCAGATGCACTCTCAGCAATCTCCTCGGGTGTCTCCTTACAGCTGTCAGATGGTCTGTCTCTTCTCTCTGCCCTCCTATCTTTCTCCTTTTTCTGTCGCACAGGTTTTCTGTGTGTCCCCTGTCCTAGTGCAGTCCCCCTAATATAGCAGCTATGACATCACCAATTTGACAATCTTGGAGAAGTACCCTGCAATAATCCCTGCCACTAGGATTGGACAGCTACCCTTCTCTCTCCTCCAAACCACGCCTCCAAGTCAGGATTGGTCTAGGGGACTGGAGCAACATATGGCAATTCCTGTTTGTAATTGCCCTTTATTCTCCTTTCAACTTTTTGGAAAACATGAGTTATATATCACAACTGGATAATGTTACTAGCAACTGCCATACTAAACATATGCTCTGTTTTAGCGATCATGGGGAATTAGATAAGCCGACCACCAAATCCGTACGATGTAGCACGGCCATGTGGCACATTCCTGCCATTTCCGTAAAAAGTACAACAGTTATGAATATGTAAATTATTGAGCATATCCCTGATTTAATGTTCCACCCACCCACCAACTCTCACATTTGGAACATGTTTAGATCAGCCAGAAACATAGTGTAACTGGCCATTAAAGTTCCCCGGATCATAGGTAGCTGCATTTTATATCCCCAAAATCGCCTGGAAATGACAAAAAATGGTACAAAAATGAAATCAATCCGCATTATGGTTGCTGGGAAAAAGGCCTAAATGATATGTTAGGCTCACCTGGTCCCTGCGGGGGCGTTGGGGCACGGTTGGAGCCCTCCCTGGATTGGACTCCTCAGGTTCAAGCTCTTCCCTCGACTGAGATAGTGTAGACTGCTCGAGTTGCTGGTTATACCCCTGGGAGAAGGTAAGAGGCAATGAGAATGCTGTGGAGGAAGTGGGATCCCCCTCGGACCCTTCGTGCCAGAATGATATGAGCATGCGTTTTCCCATAATACCTCACCTGTTGTTTTGTAATGATGAGCTCTCTGTCCTGCTTTCTCTCAGCAGGGGCACTGTGGACGTACCAAGTTGCGTCACTGGTCCTTATGCGTGGATGCCCAGACCGGCTGCAACCGCCTTGGAGGTACGTTTTTGTAACTATAATTATTGTCCGTAACCTTTGTGTTGCTTTTCTCCCAATGATTATTGTCCGTAACGTTGTAATGTCCTTTCTTTCCCCTTAGGCATGAAGATGGCCCGCTGAGTCGCGGTATTGGAAGAGGGTTCTAAACAATGCCAAAGAGGATCCAGAAGAGCCCACTAGTATGTAAATTGGTTTACTTCTGGGTGAAGCGCAAGTTTGTGAGTTGCGCGGCCAAGGAGTTAAACGTTTATGCAGGTGCTAACCTTATGCTTTCTGTCTCCCTTGCAGGTTCAACCAGACGGTGCTTGATGGCAGCGATGTTCCGAACACCTATCAGTTGCCAGATGGAAGGATCCGCAAGGATGTTGAGCCGGAAGATGACTTCGTGTTGTCGGGCGTTCAGAACAGGTAAGGATGCAAGGAGCTGCAAGAGTTGGATGAGTGGAGACAGGTAAGAGGCGCGCAGTAACTGCAGAGTTGGAGTCTGATAGCAGTGCTTTGAGCGATGGCATGGCTGGTCCCAGGTAGGATGCGCACTGTAGCTGCAGAGTTGGATTGGGTAACGGTGCTTCGAGCGATGGCTGGGCTCAGGTAAGATGCGTGCGGTAACTGCAGAGTTGGATCAGCAGCAATGCTTCGAGCGATGGCGTGGCTGGTCTCAGGTAAGATGCGCGCGGTAGCTGTAGAATGGAGTTCCGGAGACTGAAGATAAACGTAATGAACTGGAAACAGGTAAGGAACTGTAGACGCTGGTAAGCGTTACACTGCATCCAGCAGACTAACGCGAAGAGCCAGGATGTGGGTGGGGCTGGCATATATAGCCTGGCTCCAGCCTCTCCCTTTAGGCCCCGCCTTGTGGCCCCACCTTACCATTCCCTCTGACTTCTGCACGTGCCTCCAATGGCTTTAGAGGGCCACGCCCAGCCTGGATGCACGTGCCTTAGGCACACTGTGTGCAAAGCACACTTTTAAATGAGCTTGGCGCCAAAGGCGCCAGCACTGGGTCCATTGGGACCCTGTAGGGCATGAGGGTAATGGCCCTTGACCAGTGGCCATGACATAATAGTCCATCACCCTCGTAGAACTATACCACAAAGCCTGTAAGGCAAAAGCCTACATACACATAAAAGAAACCGTATCAATAAAACAGTCCAAAGAGACCAACGAGGACCTACGACAAAGAGACTACTTCCTTACATCAGACGAATCCCCAAATCAATGACCAGCAGACTCCTCGCAGACCAGAACGCTTCCAGTTGACTAACTATAGGTCGAAAACCGAAATAAACCTCAGCCCGGAGAACAGCCCACGAAGCCCACATCGCCTCCCCCCTAGACCTGGTCCTTCAGACAAGCAAAAAAGGAACAAACCCTAAAGCAGGGTGGAAAAGAAAAGGAAAACGACAACACAGATAAAAAAAAAACGTGAGAAGGATCAAACTACGAAAGGTCCACCTGAAGCAAAAGAAAAAATAAAGCAAAGCGGCATCTCCTTCGCGGCAATAAAACAACTTTGGGCATGGCTACCCAAAGCAACCTCAGATCCATCCACCAAATAGCAACGACCAACGAGAGCAGAAAGGGAAACACCTCCGGAACAAACTACAGGACTGCTCTCGACCCAGTCAACATTGAAAATGGCCTTGTGGAACACACAAGGGTTCAAACACTTGATGAGAACAGGAAAAACAAACCTCGGAGACTTTGACATTTCAGCGCTACAAGAGACCTGGCTCACAGCCATGCTGACCATGGACGGATATGAAATAACAGCCTCCCCAGCATCAAGAGGCACGACAGGTCTCCCCTCAGCCGGTCTTCTGATCGCAGTCCGGTCAGGTAGCGGCTTGTCAATAGAAAAGCAACTATCCGCCTCGCAGAGCCATCTATCGGTACTGGTGAGGTGGGCTCGACAAGACCAAAAGACAAACAAAATCTGGGAATCCCCAATCGCAATAATAACAACCTACTGGAACCCAGACAAAATCTCAGATGACAAATTTGTACGTATAATTGAATCTGAAATAGACGAGATAGAAGCGAACTCCGAAACTACGCTGATAGTCATCTGTGGCGATCTAAATGCCAAATGCCAGAGTACAAATCCTCACCCGTCAACAACCACTATCACTCCCTGAGGTGACTCACAAGGACAGCAATGGTTCTAACTAATGGATTCAAGAAACATCCACAACACTGCACAGCTCTCATCAACAAAACTTTAAATCCCAACTTGGGAACGATTGACTCAAACGGCAACCATTGACTCTATATTCGCTTCCGAAGAAAAGTTAAACCTCATAACCTTGTTCAAGGTTCTACGAACAGAGGCAAGTGACCACAACATTTTACAAATAACATGGACCACACAACACCTCAAAAAGTCCATAATGAAGGAAAAGGTGGAAGTGTCAAATCAAGGGAACCGCCTAAGACTCACAGCAGAAAGGATAGCTGATTTGACATCCAACTACAAAAAGAAACTTGAAAAAAGACCTGACAGAAGCAGCGCTGAAATCTACTATCAACCCCTCTTGATTCAGTACCAGGCGAATCCCCCAAAGCACCAGAAAAAAGGCGGACATCAAGGTTTCCACCAGTATGAGAAATTACTCGTGGACAGGCGCCGCGCGATAAGGTAACTAAAGCGTCAAGCATCAAAATCCAGATCAGACTCTATCAAAAAAAGATTGAAAGAAGAAGTAAAAAATTCATTACAGATCTTGGCTAAAATCTCACCGTCTGAAACTCTACCAACACGACTCAGAGGAGATGCTTAAAAAGGTCACGGGAAGAAATTCCAGGGAATTGTGGTCACTCATAAAAACGGTGGATAGGAAAGAGGAGCACACGTTATCCAATACGGTGAGTGAAGAAAGATGGAAGAGCCACTTTTCCATCCTGTTTCAATCTCCTCAAGGATCACTTGCACTGAAAAATTCCATCTGCCCCTCGGCCTGGGAAGACATCTCTAACGCTGAAGACACAGAAGGAGCAATTTGTACATTAAAGTCAAGCCAAACTCCCGGCCCAGACGGAATAACAAGCATCGACTTGAAGACCAATCCCAAGGAATGGGCCGAGTTCATCAGTCTCGTCTTTGAAGCAACAACGAGCACAAAGACAATACCCCGATCTTGGACAATGGCAACAGTGGTGCCAATTTTAAAAAGGGAGACAGATCCGACCCCAGCAACTATCGTCCGATAGCATTGCTGGACACAATCAGGAAAATCTACGGCTCACTCTTACTAAAAGGATTCCAAAGATGGGCAAAAAACTCCCCCACCCTGGACCCATTCCAAGCGGGCTTCACGAAGAACATTGGAACATCAGTAAATATCATGCTCTTGAACATCATAAAGAACAAAACCTGCACACAACAATCCAAGGTTTTTGTAGCCTTTGTCGACCTAAGACAGGCTTTCGACAAGATTGATCGTGCCTTGCTATGGTCCAAACTAGAAGACTGGAAATGCCCATATCAAATCTTGGAACCCATTAAAGCGCTCCACAGGGAAACATCAATGAGAGTGAAGCTAAACCAAATCGGAGCTCTATCAGAAGAAATCTTAATCAACAGAGGTGTGAATCAAGGATGCACACGAGCGCCAGCACTTTTCACAGCATTCCTCGCTGACTACAAAGACTCCGGCAAAGAGCTCAGAACCTTTGCACCGAAACTGGGGGAAACCACAGTCCCAAGGCTCCTCTACGTCTACGCAGATGACATCATCCTCCTCGACCAAACCCCTATCGGGCTACAACGTCAACTAAATACCCTAGCCAGCTACATTTCAAAGAGCAACCTCAAAATAAACATAGAAAAAACTAAAATTCTGATTCTTGAAAAAACAGCAATACGGAAGAAAATACATCATTGGAACGTCGAGAACATCAAAATCGAAGTCGTAAAAGACTTCAGATAACTATGAATGATGATTGACAGCACAGGGAATGAGGCAAAAATGCAGAACAATCTGTGGGAAAAAACCAGGAAACTTGCCGCTCAGGCACAAGCCATAGACAGGAAATTTGTTTGCTTCTCGATGCTTCCGGTAATAAAGTTCTACAAAGCCAAAGTGGTCCCCTCCCTGACATATGGAGGCAAAGCTTTCCTCACAATTGCACCGGGCATCTGGGCAAAGCTGGAGGGCCACTTTTGGAGAGAAGTGATGAACCTTCCAAAATCAACAGCCATTGCGGTAATAAGAAGAGAACTAGGACTGTCTTCACTGAAAGCGACAGTAGACGCAAACGAAATGTCGCTATACAGAGAAGTAATCATCCTGCAAGCTCCTCCACAATACAAACTGATCGAGCAAGAAATTCAAAAAGGACAATGCAAACTACTATCAGCCTGGGCAGCAGAAAAAGAAAACATTCTGGAAGAAATTGGCTGCACTAAAGAAGATCTATTTCTAAATCCAATGAAAGTCAAGAAGCAGATGGATTTATGCGATTGGATACACATGCAAGGTAAATCAGAATCCAACAAATTTCTTGCCCACCTTCTGCGAAAAAGCAAGAAACTAGATGATACCAATTTAGTCAATAGAAGATTTCCAGACAAAAGCTTAAGGCAAACCTTCATAAGGGCAAGACAAAACCTCCTTCCAACAAACGAAATAAGAACACTAAGAGGTCAATCCAACTCTAACATCTGCAGATTGTGCAAAGAGCCCACACAAATTGAAACAGTGCGCCATCTACTGATAAAATGTCCGAAAACTTTCGCCCTGAGGAAAGCCTAATTCCGCTTTTGAAGCCGTTTGAACTACGGGAAGAAGAAATCTGGTGGAACCAACTCATAAGCGGGAACAAAACCAGATGGACAATCGCGGCAGTCAAGATTCTCGAAGCTGCCTTGGCAGAATGTCTCAAACTAGAATCTCCACCAGCAAGGCCGGCAGATGAACAACCACCTTCAACACCTGAAGGATAAACGGACTCAACAACCACAGAGCGACAAAAAACTCAAAAACTCAGAAATGAAGATTCGCTTTTTCACCACTTTTGTAAAATCAAAGAAAATTTGATAAACACAAAAAAAAGTCCTTTTAACATAATTGTGAATCTTCCTGTGGGACGAATGGCAATTTCTTCTTCCAGCCATTTGTTTTCACTGGGTCAGCCTGTACCTTAATCAGTCTCCTTTGTGTTGGATGCTTGCTCTTTGAAGTGGGTGCCCCCATTTTCACAGATATTAGTCGTGCTCCAGCCAAGGATGACTTTCCTTGAATTCCCTGCTTTCAGAGCCAGCAGGTCTGGAGAACACTGGGCTTTTGGCACCTTCAGCAGAACATTTTTATTGCAGGTGGTCAGTAGATGGGAGATGTGACATCCAGGCTGGAAGTGGGAGATTTGCTTTTGTGAAGTTTTGACCACAGCCAAAAACAAGGTCTGTTGGGCTGACATTGTCTATGAAGACAAAGTGGCTCTTCAAATGTCACTGGAGTATTGTAGGTGAAACTTAATATACGTTGCTTTCGTCAACCCACACATCATGTTTTGTTTTCCTGACATTGTTCTCTGAGCAGTGATATTTTATTTCCACTTTTGCTTTTTAAAGCCGTTTTTATTTGCACACACATGTGCAGGCCACTTTGTTTTCAAGGTTTAAAAATCCTGTTTTCCATGTTACAGGGATCTTTGATTCCTCCTTCTTTTGTTAACTAAAATGCTGCTTGTCCATTGATAATGACAGGTAGGCCCCTTTTCACAAGGCTTTAGGATCCAGATCAGTGATACCCAACGGGCACCTCGCAGCATGCTCAAATATTGCTCATCATTTGTTTTTGGCCACAGTGAGGCGGCCAAGAGGAAGCAGTCCTGCAGGGATGACGCATCAATGGCAGTGTACCCTGAGCCAGGACTCAGCGGGAAGGGTGGCCAACTAGCAGACTCTGGCAGATAGACATGGCCTAATGTTAGCTGTGAATGGATAGCAGTATAGGCATTAGTAGAGTGGGCTGAGTGCTGGAGAGGAAGCAAGAGAAGGGGCCGCGGCGATACATCTCTTAAGTCCTCACAGTAGACGGGCCACAGTGTTTGAGAAGAACACGAGGCCCGAATATTAGGCCCTCCTGGCCATCCGTGTGAATCCACTGGTCCTAAATAGAATAAATCAACCGGCGCTTATTGGGACAGCCAGAGTCTGCAGCACTCTATGACACTCTAGCAGGTGCGCCGCTAGCTGGATCGGGTGCATAATCTGTGCAAAAACTGTTTCAGCCAATGGAGCCGTACCCGGCTGCACTCAGGCCGGATGTTAAGGGGCTAGCGTTGAAGCATGCAAGGTGCTTTCATGAAGTATCAGTAAGCTTTTTTGTAGATGCAAAATTGGACTATTGCCTTCATGCACATTATTTGTCTGAACTTGTCCATACTAATTGAACTATCTTTGTGGAAAATGTTTATCTTCCGATTCTTTCTCTCCAGCAGGGAAGTGCTTTAATGGGCAACATTGAGCCAGATGCCCATGTATTTTTGGGTAATTGACATGTACAGTGAGGTTTACCCCAAAATACTGAATTTAAAATGCTGAATGCATGGTTTTGTCACATTCCACATTGGTAAAAAACTAGGTGAGAGGGGTGGCAGGGGTGTCCCCCAGTCGTCTAGTTCAGTATATTCCAGTTTGAGTGTTGCGAGGGGTGTCCCCCGCATACATGAAGGGGAAAGCGTGGGACAATTGCCCAGATTCCGAATCCTCTGGGATGCCAGCCAGCACGCCGGAACACCACTGAGCCAGATAAGCACACATAGGAAATGTACTTTATTGCTTAGGTCTCAGGTCGAAGGTTACTGGGGAGAGATAGCGTTAGGCATCCTTCTACATCAAGTTCCCATTTCCAAGTCCCAACCAGCGGCCGTCTCCAGAATCCCCACCACTCATCACTCTACATTCCCCATTCCTAAGATGGCTGACCCACACAGACAGCAAGGAAAGCCTTCACTCAGCATACACACATGCCAAAGAAACATGGCAGACACCACACTGTTCAAGGTAAGTGCGGTGGGGGTGGAGAGGAGATGTGCAAAAGTTGGGTGTGGTTAGAGGGAAGGGAAAGGAGAAGGAGACGCAGGCAGTTCTCATCTGTGATCCAGAGGGGAAGATGGCAGCCTCCAGCTCTGAGTAGGCTCGTAGCAGGGGCTGTATTGTGTGGTAAAGCCGCCATTCAGAGCCTCCTCATTGGCTGGGAGGATGAAGCCACACCCCCCTCCGGATACTAATAAATAATTAGCCTAGGTTCCGATTTGAAATGAGATGAAGTCACTGTAAATCATTTCTTATTATCATAATAATAATAATAATAATAATAATAATCATTTTTGATTTAATGTAGCTCTTCATGCCAGATTACTCCCGTTTCTAAGAGCTGCAATAATATTTGTTATTATTACCCTATATAATGTACCTATTTTATGGAAAATAGACACATGAATGGCGAGGCCAGACCCTCCAAGAGATTCGACCATGCAAATTGCTTGCTCTCCCCTTGTTAAGGGTGAGCACTTATCTCGTGGGGTGTGCATCCATGACTATATAATCCCCCAAACTATCAAGGAAACTTCTAATAATTCTGTAAAGCACTCTTCAAATATGTCACGTTGTGGCCAATGCTACTGGTCGAAAGTGCTTAAAAATGCACTACTTACAACTACATTTCCCAGAGATCCTCACAGAAAGAGCACCCAATTCCAGCAGAAAACATACTTTTTATTAAACTCTTTTCAGAGTCAGTTAGACAGACTCCTTGTGCTTTAAAAACCAAATGTTCTATTACATTGGACAATAGTTCTTAAGGGAATAAGCCCCAATGTGTGGGCGAAGAAGGGATGTTTAGTCCTTCTATTTTTTGTCCAGTGTTACTCCCCCTATGTATTTAAAAATACACTATTTGCCACTAAAGACCCTTGGAAGTCCATGAAAGGGTAAACCCAAAATTAGCCATCTACCCAAATTTGTGACTGATGCTATTTTCTGAACGTGCTTAAAATACAACGTTTGCCTCTAAAGATCATGTTTATTTCTTTGGTGGGGAACTCCACACACTCTTTAATATTTATTAGCACCCTGTGGGGGGAGCCAGCCAATCAGGAAGCGAGAAACGCAGACTGAACCTGCCGATTTAGCTCACATTCCAAGCAGCCTGGTGGCAGGGTGCTCCAGGCGCCACCTTAACCCCACCATCCGTACTCTTTTTTTTTAATGCCACTTACCTCATTGCGGCGGCGGCAAGTGCCTCTTGTATGCTCCATCCAATTACGGAGCTTGCTCACCATTCCATCTGGTATGCAAAAGTTGCTCATTGCCAACAAAAGGTTGGGGACCCTTGACCTGGATGTGTTCCAAATGATGCCATTTGTATACCCTGCTTAGACCGCAGAATGTACAGAGGAATGCTGAATGTACAGAGGAATGGTGACTCGTCGCTAGATATGGGGTGCTCTATTGGATCTAGTGACATTTTAGTCTTTTTAGTTTTGCCTAATAGGTGGTGTTTTAGCACCACCTATAAACCGAAGCTATTGCATTAGAGTACAGCTAGGGAGAAATGACGTATGAGGAGGGATACAAAGCTTTTAACTGTTGTTTTGTTATTTGCGCATCCCTTGACTGCCCATGACCAGGTTAATCCCTGTGGCCAATCCCACCCACGCCCTGAACCGCTCCGCACAAAACACATCCTCCTAGGATCTCTTTGAGCTATGTTTATCAAACCTTATGATCAAACTTTAGCAGGTCCTGCTAGTGTTTTTGTGAAACAGTCTCCTGAAAGTGAATGACTTACTTGGAGCTGTATAGGTGCTACTGGTCCTTCCCTGAAGTCCTGTTAAAAACAAGCATTGTAGATTAACGCCTATTATGAATAAAGTAGTTTTACCTGATGAATGTGGGATTATTCCGGGGAGATCTGCACAACATAGTCTGCAATGCTCGTTTGCTGTCTTATCTGAAGTGAAGCATGGGCAACGCACTGTAGTTATGCTATTAGATGTGGAGAAAGCTTTCGACTCCCTTAGTTGGGCCTTTTTGTTGATCATTCTTCGCATGGGTATAGGTACCCATTTGATCGCTCTCTGACATAATTGTTGTATGTTAAGCCCACGGCCAAATTACTCATAAATGGTACGACATCCAGCTCTTGGAATTATATAGGGGTATGAGGGAGGGATGACCCCTGACCCCTCTTCTGTTTGTGTTAGCAGTGCAACCACTGGTTTACGTGCTTCATGCATACCATAGTCATAGGGATCTTCGCGTTTATATACAGAGTGCTTTGGTCTCATTATATGCGGATGACCTCTAAATCTAGGTCTCCGATCTAGCTGACAACATTGGTCCTATTGTCCATACAGTTGTAGAATTTGGAGAACATTCTGGATTAGGAATAAATTGGACAAAGTCGGAACTGCTCCCGCTCACATCTATGACATCTCCGGTACACACTGCATGGGGGTTTAAATGTTGCCCAGACAGGGTCAAGTTTCTGGGAGTTTGTTTTTCTACAGATGTCCATAAGCTATATTTTCGACAATTATGTTGTGAAATCTGCATTTTATGTATGGTAAATGTAGCATGCGATTAATCCATTATTTAATTCATTAATTCATGAATGTATGTTTGTTTTGTTTCCATAACATAGCAAATTTTGCTGTAGTATCCACAAAATGGAGCCCACACAGAGGCCCTCTCGAAGCTGATAGAGGACGGAGTGGATGGGACAGACTCTGACTGCCGCAAGTAGGACTTGCCGGCAGCTGTTCCTTCTGATCCACTTTTTGACCAAGATCGCGCTGGCGAGGGTTTGAACCGCGTTGGGGTTGCAACTGTGATGCTGTTTGCATCTTTGGATGGAGAGATTGCCAAACACAGCAAATCGGAATTCGTCTTTGATGCGAGATCATCACGTTGACTCTCTTTTCATGAGCATGCTCCACAGGACCTAGTTGTCCGACTCTGTTTGAAATCCGGATTTGTTTGAAATCTAACTTTGCTTGGAATAATAGTTTGTTTTGAAAATGTGGGCAGTTATTTGCCAGGCTAGAGAATTGTTTTGTTCTTGAAGATGCCTGAAGTTTGTTTGGAAACTCGCAGCGTGTTGTGAGGCTGTCTATTAGAATAAAGCCAGAGGGTTAGAAGTTGAAATAATGAGTCCATACCTTAGTGGTCTTAGAGCAATAAGCGATAGGCTGAGAAATATGTTAGAGAATTGGGAAGTTGTCCGAGAATCAGTGCACCAGAGAGTGTAAACGAATGCAGAGATAGGGGTTACCCAGAAGAAGTTACCTAGGGTAGACTTGTGTGTGATAGATGCTATGTCATGAGAATCAGTGCACCAGGGAGTGTAAACGAATGAGGAGATAGGGGTTACCCAGGAGAAGTTACCTAGGGTAGTCTCGTGTGTGATAGATGCTATGTCACAAACATGTTCCATTGAAAGTTCAGTGGTTCCAGATATTGCCATGTCAGCAGGGCAACTGAATGTTTCTGTAGGAGTTACATGTATGCCAGAAATATGTCCTATGTTAGAATTAGTATCCATTACTGTGAGTCCCTTTGCAGAGAAAAGCCACTTGCAGACATTCCATTATGGAATGAACGTATTGGGATTGGATGTGTTGAGAGAAATGTTCACAGTAATTCATTGCAGTTCTGGTGGAGTATACTTGTCAATGTTCCAGCTGAGAAATGCGTCTACACAGCAGTACTTAGCATTGCATTCTGATGTGATGGGGAGAGAGGAAACAGTGAAAATATATGACCTCAATTGTAATGGCACCATTTTGCCAGGTTATAGAGAGAGTGACAATGTTTTGCCCGACAGTTTTGCAATTTATTTAGAGGACACATGGACCATGAATTCTGCACAGGGAATATGCTTTCTTGTGCAGGATGCATTGAACTTTGCTAGAATGCCTCGAGGATACACTGACAGTACTAGCATTTATAGTGGAGTACAGGGTGATAGTTTAGAGTTGCCACAATATTGTACAATGTTACTAGCAGCAGCAGTATGCCAGAATGCCACCGTTAGTTCACTGAATGATCTTTCTAATGCGGGTGAGAGAGTTTCTATGAATGAGTACCGGTCTTGTCGACCTGAGGACGCCACTGTGGAGTGCCTCTTGTTCAAGGAGGGTATGAGAATTGCTTTAGAGAGAATACAGGTTGCTTTTGTCACATTGCAGCACCACACAAAGCTGTTTGCAATCTTGGATATTTCGAATTATGTGAAGAGATATGTTGTGTTTGTTTATATGAAAAATGGATGTGCTAAGTAGTTGCGTCATGCAGAGAACGTGGAGGCTTCACGGAGTTGACATCAGCTTGAATTATGACAGACCTTTGTCAGTACCTGAACTGCTATACATTGAAAGGGAATGGCCAGACACTGAGATTTTAACATTGCTGTCTCTGAGAGACAGACACAGTTTGCACCTAGTTTATGCAGTAATGCAGTGATGAATAGCTTTGCTTTATTTGAAGAGTTTACCGATATATGCCAAAACGTTGATACTGCACTTTTTTCTTGATTTCTTGAGTTAAGATTGACCTGTTGACCCAGACTGATTGGGATGCAGACTGACCTGACATCTGAACATCCGTGTCATGCGATGTTGCCGTACAGTAGAGAAATCTGTGTAATGCCTTGGGCCTTGATGTTTTGAACTAGATATCCATTCTGCTTCAAGAAGTACACATTTGAACCTGCTGGCTGATTTCCAGGCTTAGCGATTAGCCGTGAGAAAATCCTTGCACATCGAAATGTTTTTCTCTGATGTTTACGTAATGGAATTTGCCACAAGTCCATTTTGTGAGCTGTTTGCATAGACGGCAAGGAGGGGGTTAGAGGGAAAGAGGGAAGGAGATGATACGTACCGACATACGTACCCCCCAGTGCTTTGCTTTCATTGAGAGAGATACATATTGACCCTGGTTGTGTGTTGAGATCTGATTGTTATGAATTTTTCAGACACCACTCTATGCGAGAGTGCATGATACAATCTGTATCAAAGGATCGATAAGGAAGAGACCTTTCTGGATTGAGGGTGAGTGAGGAAAGTGCCATTGAATTTGTTCGTCACCCAGATGAAAACAACAATTTGTTTGCTCCAGTTTGCTCGAAGATGCCTGCTTGCAATGCAGTGAGAAGCGAGCAATGATTTGAATCCCATGAATGATCTTTTTTCCATGAGCCTATGTCATTGAGGCTCCGTGATAGACACTGCTGTGAATGTCCACATGCTGGACACTGGACCTATGCCCACTGGATGAGATACACCGTTTTGGGCACAGACTGACATGATCAGGTCCATTGGAGGCCATTGGTCAGCTAGAGACATTTGTTATGAACTGTCTCTTGAGTACAAGAGAAATGAAATGGGAATACCATCAGAGAACAGATTGCCCATGTACCACATGCTACACCTGCTTTGATTTGCTATGCTTGGTTCCTTTTTGAGTACACACATGCTATTTACACGACTTGCTGTGCATCATTTAGAACAATGCTTTCAGGTTATTAGAAGGAATGCACCACATTCTGTTCACTATTGCAGGGCTTGCAGTGATCATCCACAGCTTGTTTAGTTTTTAATGCATGTACATGTTTCCAGAGATCTAACCCACTTGTCAGCTATATTGCCTGGTAGATTGCTAAAGACGTGCCTATGCTTTTTGCACTAAGAGAATATTGCACCATGTTATTGCCTTAGTATGCATGTTGAGGTTCGCTACACGACCTGCTTGTTTCTTATCCAAGTTTTGACTTGCCACACTAATGTCTAAGTATTATTATTCTGAAACGGATTATCACATGATAAAAAGGATTGTTTGTGAAATCTGCATTTTATTTATGATAAGTTTAGCATGTGATTAATCCATTAATTAATTCATTCATGCATCCATTTAGCATGCACTATGTTTGAGCACTATAGTTTGTTTTGATTATAACAGAATCATGTAATTATGTACACTTGGCATTATGTAGAATGCAGATTTGTAGTGTGTTTCTAGGCGCTAGCTATGGTCTGTCTGCTTTCGTGTCCATTTATGAATTCGAATTCTTGCGTGGAAAGAGCTGCCGTAAGCAGTGAGAGATGTTTTGATAACAAATACAGTCTTGGTAGACAATCAGCTACTCTTTGGCACAGAGAAGCGACCTTGTGCTGAGTGCGGAGAAAGAATGTTTTGGTTTCTGCAAATGAACTGTCTGGGGCGAAGACAGGAAAAGCCACGATATCTTGCTGTTCTTAGAATCAGAGACATGGCATGTCAATATGTTCCAATATATGCTGTGCTGGCACATGATATAGTATGCACGCAGTTTGAAATGGAATGCTTTCTATGCACACAATTGCACAATGAATGCGTCATTGTTCTGTATAACCGTGGTGTTCATTAAAAGGAGAGCTAGAGAGTGGTAGCTGCAGCAGTGGCAGTAGCTGGAGTTAGAGAGCTAGCTAGAGAGGGAGAGAGACGTCTCATCACAGACTTAGAGAGCTGGCTGTGAAGGCATGTAGAGCTAATGTTGAGAGCTAGTAGGGGCTTTGCTATTTGCTAATGCTGGGAGGGTTGGGGTAGCAGCACTCATAGCTAGAGAGTGCTGATTGCTTACTTGTTAGTAATTAGTGATGATTTGCAATGCATGAATAAAATGCATTTTGTTTTGAAACAACCGATTCCTGTGTCTCTGTGATCTCTTATGTTTGTTTTGTTTGCTGTAGTTTCATAATGTAGCAGCTCCTGAAACTGCTGAAGTTATACTAAATCGATGGAATACACTACCAATATCTCTTATCGCCCGGACATCCATCATAAAGATGGTAATTCCTCCCAAATGTCTAGATTACTTCAGACAACTGTGTCTATTAGCTCAGACCTTGCCCTTCTGCAACCCGCCCACTACTTGTTTGTGTGTCTTGTTTTGTTTTCCGTGCGCTTTGAGGCCTACGGGCGAGTAGCGCTATATAAGAACTATAAATAAATATATATATATATTTCTCAACGTGCCTATTAGACCACCGAAAGTATATTTTCAAAGGATATGCACAATGATTGACGGATTCTTTTGGGCTTATAAACAAGCAAGACTTTCGCAGGGAGATATCCCTCGCCCACTTGAGGAAGGGGGCTTAGCTGTGCCAGATTTTCAAATGTGCCATCCGATAGCTCAGATGAGTCATATGAAATACTGGTATAGCACAGCGCCTTATGCACAACAGGTTGCACTGGAGAGAGCCGTAGTAGCCCCATACAGACTCACTGCTAGGTTGAGGGGGAACCAGTAGATACAGAGACACACTTTGAACACGATACACATGGCTTAGACGGTAATACGCCTTCTACACAAGAAATATGGCCACCGAGTCCTTTACCAATAGACGTTACATTTTATAAAGTTAAAGGGCTGCTCTTCAGATGCTGAGCTACCCGGGAGAGATGGACGCAATAGGTGGCTGCAAGTTGAGGAACTGGTTTCCAGAGGGTGACCTCTTATTTTTGGCTGATTTTAGTAATGCCGGGTGCGTGACTCTTACACAACAAATGTATTATTATAGAGCTAAAGGAGAATTGAGTGTGCAGCTGGATAACTTCCCAGAACTCCCTCAACCTTTGGATGTAGTGTTGTTGGTCACAGACCATGAGGAACCACGACATGTCATGACTAAACTGGACAGGGAGTCTCTTCCCACATTTTAGACCAAAAAAAGGTCAAATAAACTTGATCAAATGTGATTAGGTCAAATAGACCCAAACCATGGCATGGAGCTGCCTTATAGTTGCAAGGTACTGGATGCATATTCAGAAAATTCTGACATAAATTACGAACTGTACCGTACCACTTATCCCCGAAGTATGCCCGTTGGGTTCAACCTGTGGGGCACCAAAGCATCATCGTAGAGTTTTAGGAGTAGCCTCGGTAATAACCAAGAGGCACATTGTAAGGAGATGTTGGTCGAAATGTGCCTCCACAGAAGAAGGGTGGGTGAGAGATTTGCTTTGGTGCAATGACCAAGAAGATACCTACAGAGAAGGGACGGTTTATACATCTCAGACTATTGATTACCGGTCTTCACTTAATATGCTTGCTCAACATTCTGATATTTCGATGCGTTTGTATGATACAGCTGCCCGCGTCTAGCCTGTATGATTGTGACGTACTGAGATTGAGTACAAAAGAGAAGGTTAATGTATGGTAATGTGCCTTTACACATTGCTGACGATACCCCTATGTAGAGTACTGAATCTTTGGTCTATGAGGTTACCTGAGGATGGGATAGCTTGGTGTTGTCGTTTATTGCAGTGGCATCTGAGTGGGGAACTGTTGTTTGTCTACACCTCTAGAAATGGAAGACTCTCTGCTCCTAAACGATTATGCTGTATTGTGAACACTGATTTGTCTGAAACATCGCTGTATACAAGATATGCACAACGTGTGCAAAAATATTAAAGTGTTAAAAAAAAAGGATTGGTAAAGCCAACAGTTTTTGCTTGTGTATCAGTACTGGGCATTTGCAACATACTGCTATTAGATGCCCGGGTACTCGCACCATTTTTCAGCTGTTACCATCAATGGCCAGTTAATACCACTAAGGCACTGCCTGGCAAATGCCTTTCCCATGACTACAGAAAACTCTTGGCATTGCCAATGCTTGTTTTACTTAGCCCCGTGGGTGTCATCATGAAACACATGGACATTCAATTCAAGTTAATTCCACCTGGGAGGTTTTCCATGGGTGTACTTCAATCACAGACCTGCTGGAGCGGATGCTTGGGACGTCGGATATGGGCTGCTTCTGCTCTTTGATTGAAGGATATTGCAAAGGAATGGCCTCTTCACTGCGGAGGATTCAGGGGGGTCCGTGGAACTCACCCATTTGCTGAATTTATTTGGTGGGGTGCTGGACCAGCTGGTTGAAGATGGACCCAGACTGAAATTGGTTCTTGTCTTGTTATTTGTGGCGCATCTACCAATCCTCTATTTTTGGAAATTGGAAAAGCTTTGCAGCACACAAGAATGGTGGAATATGGCCTCACACGTCTGCATCATGAAAGACACACTTCTAGCACGAGGCGGCGCTCTGACCAGGCCGAGAAAGTCTGGCCATTGTCTGAAGGCTTGATATGAGATGCGTCCAGCAATTTCATATCTAGGGCAGAGAAATGCCCAATTTAAGAGACATACCCTTTTGCTATGAGCCAAAATATAACTGATTCTTTATAATGGTGGTGTGGTGCACAGGCCCACCAGGAAATCTCCAGAGTTCCCTATAGGCCAGTTCACCCCTGCCAAGGGTGCAGAGGCCTCCCCGGAAATCTCCAGAGTTCCCTATATTCCAGGACAGTCCTGCACAGGGTGCATAGGCCTCCCCGGAAATCTCCAGAGATTCCTATAGGCCAGTCAACCCCTGCCAAGGGTGCAGAGGCCTACTGGGAAATCTGCAGAGTTCCCTGTAGGCCAGTCCATCCCTGCCCAGGGTGCAGAGGCCTACCAGGAAATCTCTAGAGTTCCCTATAGGCCAGTCCACCAAGGCGCAGAGGCCTACCGGGAAATCCCCTGAGTTTCCTATGAGCCAGTCCACCCCTGGCCAGGGTGCAGAGGCCTATTGGGAAATGTAATCTTCAGAGTTCCCTATAAGCCAGTCCACCAAGGTGCAGAGGACTATTGGGAAATCTCCAGCGTTCCCTATAGGCCAGTCCATCCCTTCCCAGGGTGCAGAGGACTATTGGGAAATCTCCAGCGTTCCCTATAGGCCAGTCCACCTCTGCCCAGGGTGCAGGGGCCTACCGGGAAATCCCCAGAGTTCCCTATAAGCCAGTC
Source organism: Ambystoma mexicanum (assembly GCF_040938575.1). Taxonomy (NCBI): domain Eukaryota; kingdom Metazoa; phylum Chordata; class Amphibia; order Caudata; family Ambystomatidae; genus Ambystoma; species Ambystoma mexicanum. The sequence goes on from NC_090937.1 coordinate 1,603,284,883, forward strand.
CACCAAGGTGCAGAGGACTATTGGGAAATCTCCAGCGTTCCCTATAAGCCAGTCCACCTTGCCCAGGGTGCAGGGGCCTATTGGGAAATGTAATCTCCAGAGTTCCCTATAAGCCAGTCCACCAAGGTGCAGAGGACTATTGGGAAATCTCCTGCGTTCCCTATAGGCCAGTCCACCTCTGTGTCACATTACAGCCTTAGAAGATTAATATCGGATATTCACTTGTGTAACATATTTGCTCTGAGTGGGATGCTATATTGAAATATTTGCCACTATCTCTTGATGTGATAATGTTCTTTTGTTGGGATCACTTTTTTTCTCTTTGTAATGTATGTGTTTAATAAAAATACAGTCCCACCAAGAGTTTACAGACATCCCAAGTTGTGCCATTTCACTTGTGAATTGCACACCCGGCCTTGCTTAATTTCCCTGCTATCTGCCACTAGCCACTCCGCAAAGCAATGGAGAAGCAAAGCGACAGGTAGCGATTTGTCATTTACGCAGTGCTTTCGCCATAGCGCTGTACAAAGAACATTTAACACACAATGAGTACCACCCAAAGGAAGATGGTAGTCATGTGTCCACCTCGGAAAAATGAAAGGCTGAGTTCATCTTGCTGAGCCTGCAACCTGCAGACCACACACAGATCACACCAGCAAGCGCTCCTGCAGCTACCAGAATTCCGAGGATAAGCAGAACAGGATATACTTCAATGGTGCATAGTTAGATATCTAAGATGATCAAACTTATGCGCACATTATTGTATTTATGTGCTGCAAGTACAACCGAGAGCTCGAGGTGTCCGATGTCAAGCTTGAGCAATTCATTCAGGCCAGATTCAAACTTTCCTTTGTCTTTTAATTGCTACCTGTAGTGTTCTGCACTCATGCAAGCATAATTAGCACGCTCAGTGGGCAATCACAAGGCAAGGAACGCGAGCTGAAACTGGCGATCTCAGCCCACATTCCAAACCGCCTGATGGCCAGTTCACCCGCCATCTTCCCTCCACCATCCGTTCCCTTTTTTTTTTACTTCCCCCGTCCCCACTTGCCTCATTGCTGCCACCTTAGCTGCTGCCGCTCCTTCAGCTGTACACTGACCGGCCGCCATGGAAAGGGAAGAGCGGCTCTGTACGGAGCGCCGCCTTCCCGTTCCAGGGCGGCCATCTTTGAACAGTATTTTCTTTCCGTGAATGGGACACTGTGAAGCAACCCGTTCACAGAAAGATAATACTTTGTTTTAGCCCTGTCCCAGCCCTTGGGATGGGCGCTAATGGTGTTAACAACCAGTTCCAAGGGCTGGAATGGGTGGTAACGTCCCAATGCCCTTGTTAAACACCCTCACTTCACTCGGGTCTTTAACTCAGGCTGCCCTGCCGTTACCACCCGTTCCAGACCATGGAACAGGTTGTAAACGCCATAGTATAATCCATGGGTATATCAAAACAACGTCAAGTGTGTTCACTTGTTTGCATTCAAATGGCTCATGGTCCGACTGATTTGCAAACCTTGACTACCACCGATTTGGCATGCATAACTCCTCTTATATTTTTCTAACAACCATTAAAGTTTGTTTTCCTTTTTCAAATTCTTAGCTGTTTTGATGTAACGAACAGACCCTCCAGGATATTGAGCCAAGAAATGGCACATTTTGTGGCATGAAATGGCACATTCTGCAGCACAAACCTTTATTTATTGCAGCATTTTTACAGCACATTTTCCATTGAGTGGAGGGTGCAAGATTGGCACATTGCAGGAAAGAGGCAGTCTCCAAGGCTACAAGAGAGCCAGGGTATCATTATTTGTACCTTTTGTAGCAATTACATAGGAAGAGTCCCAGATGTCTATGGCTTGGGTCAACAGTTTTTGCTTTGGCTACGTTTTTTGAGTTAATGTGCATGTCTATTTAATATGTTTAATGGTATTGATCATTATAAGTTGCAATACTGAAAATATTCCCCTTCTATGTTCTTCAGTTGCCCAAACACCTCTCTCACCAACCCACCACACACGCCCCACTAATTCCCCATCACAACTTGCATTCCCAAACCTCTCACTCATACACACTCACATGCTCTGTCACACTGCCAAGTCACACTTCGCACTCTCCAGTCCCTGCCAAACTCCAAACCATACTCCCAACTCACACCTTACGCTCCCCAATTCCTCCCCAAGTATACAGCCCTTCATTCTTTCGTCCTACTTCTGCATCTTACATCCTTTCTCCCATTACATTACACTCTTCCCTCATCCTTTCTCCCAATCTGCAGCTCACTGCCTCTTTCCAGCCAACCACTCTCTGTTTTTGGCCCCCTGACGGCCCTGAGCCCAAGCTCCCTCTATTTACTCTACCTCTGCTCCCTCTCTGTTTTCTGGCCCACTGCCCCACTGCTTCTTCTCTGCTCTCTTGCCCACCGCTTCCCTCTCTGACCCACTGCTCCCCCTCTGCTTTCTTGCCTATCACTCCACAGTTCACCCCTCACCTTTCACTCATTCCCCTCTCATATCGCCACCATTTTTAAAATGTTTGAAAACTGTAGAATTTTGCCCAGATCCTCACAAAATGGGGCAACTAAAAATAGAGCAGAGGGTATGCTATTTTTAGATAACCCATTTTGGGAAATGAGCATGTCACCTTATTGTCAAAGGTCACCTGCGCATTTCCACAGGGCTGAGCTGTAGCACGAATGATGCTCTGGGAAGCGCCTGCAATATGTCTGTGTTGGAAAAGTTCTCCTGACACTGTTCTACAGGCTCCCCGTGCATTTCACCGTGCCACGCACCTAGGGCCTGTAAAATGTGACCCAAAAAAGCCCACATTTTTAGCCCGCTTGAGGAACAGAAATGTAATTGAGACAGCATCTGTCACGCTTAAAAGTATTGCAGTAGTTAGTAAAGACCCTGTCATCCTCGTGCATCTATTCAAAGCGGGCGCATAGGTTTGCCTACAATTTCTGCACATTTAAAAGAGCATCTTGTCAATTTGGGGTGCGCTTTTAAATATGCCTAAATGCCACAGGATTTGCGCATAACGAAGATGCGCCCATTGAGATGTCCTTTTTTAGATTGGGCTGCTCTTTCTTTTTGCGCAAATGATGAGGTGTCTTTGCGCATTTCATTTCTTGAGTAAAAAATAAGATTAGAGAAACTGGGCCCTTGAGTGAGTTTTTCTTTTTAAATGGTTGTTTTTGCAAACATGCACATTGTAGCTTGTGTTTTTGCAAAATTGGCAGTTTTTGTGCTTTTTTTAAAAAAAACAGATGCTTTCGCAGCATTTTGCGGTATTGCATAATCACTATAAACTGGAGGGTCTGAATAAAACAACCTTATACATACACAGCATGTGCATTTTTAGTTAGGGCTATTAGGTGCTGTGTAAGTGCCACCTAGAAGCCAAAACTATTCCAGTAGAGTACAGCTAGGGAGAAATAGAAAATGAGGAGGGACTCAAACTTGTAGGTGTTGTTTGGCTATTAACGCATCCATTGACTGCCAATGGCCATGCTAATCCCTATGGCCATTCTGACCCACTTCCTGCCGCTTCTCACCAAAACCACACCCTCCTGGAATCTCTTTGAGCCTTACCATCAAACTTTGTGCTCGAAGTGTGTGCCAGTGTTTTTTCAAAGCAGTCTTCTGAGAGTTAATGACTTAATTGGAGCTGTAAACATGCTACTGGTGTAATAAAAATGGGACCAGGTCTGCCTTCAACCACTCAATTTTTAGGCAATATACGCATCCTTCACAGAACTGCTGTTAAAAACAAGCATTGAAAAACTTAACAGTTTTGGCTTGTGTATAAATATTAGGCATTTGCCAGGCACTGCTATTAGATGCCCAGGTACCTGTACCATTTTGCAGCTGCTACCATCAATGACAAGTTAATAGCACTACGGGAGTCCCTATGCACACCTTTCTTTGAAGTGCTGTTAAAAACAAGCATTGGCAAAGCCAACCGTTTTGGCTTGTGTATAAATATTAGGCCTTTGCCAGTCACTGCTATTAGATGCGAAGGTACTTTCGCCGTTTTGCAGCTGCTACCATTGATGGACAGTTAATACCACTACGGCAGTGCCAGGCAAATACCTTTCCTATGTCTACACAAAATCACAAACTGTTGGCATTGCCAATGCTTATTTGGGTGGGCAAACATGTTAATACTTCAAAGTTTACCTATTCCATTATTAGCCGATCTAGCACAGAGGCAGACACTTAAACCTAACAAAAACATGTTTTTCAGCTCTCTTCTCCTGTAAAATGGTGGGTGAACACATAGAGCTGCTTTCCTCTTTTCTCCCCCTCATGTGGTGTTATTTCTTGAAATATTGTTAATCGTTTGGTGGAGCTCAGAAGGATGAAATACCCTACCGGCCATACCAAGGATGAAACCTCTGATCTCCCGATCACACACATCTCTGCAGCAGCACTTGAACCAACTGGCAATACTAGCATCATTGACTTGCATGCTAAGGTATGTGTTTATTAGGGAGGTTTATCTGAAGTCCACTGAAAAGGGGCTCAAGAAGAACAACCTTAGTATATGTACAGGGTTTCCACTAAGTTAGTCCAAACTCTCACAGCAGTAAATATGGCGATCAGTCTGGCTTTCTCTTGGGAGAGGAGTGGGCTGGTACCAAGGTACAATTAGTAATTTACAAGTATACTGGTATACATAGTTCCTACTTTAATTCATACACTTCATTTCCCTCTTGTGTATTAAAAAACAAACAAATAAGGGAAGTACTTTAGAAAATTCAACAGAAGAGACAAAAATAGTAAAGGAATAGTAAAGAAACAACTCATAAACTATTATAAAGAGAGGGTACAGAGTATATACCTTTAACTATTTTACAATGCCTTTAATTAGTGAATCACAGTGATTTTTATACAGCTACGTGCATAAAAGTAGCAGCTAAGCATAAAGCATAAAGTAAAACCATCTGAGTACTTTAAAACTTCAGAACTACAAGAGGACCACAGATGCAACAGAGAGTTGCAGCAAAGCAAATGTCTCTAGTACTTTAAGGGACTTTCTAGAAGTTTGTCTGCCCATAGAAACAAATCAGACTAAGACAACAGTTCAGCAACAGTTATTACAACCATGTACCTAAGTGTTACTTACAAGTTCCAGAAGCTGAAGAGGCAGCAACCATCGACCATTAGAACTTGAGTCCTTGAGACTCAAGAAAAGATCCATACTGATGTTTGATTACTGAGGCCCAGAGATGGATGATTGAAGATTGGATCACAAGTGGGGCCAGAGAGAAGGAAAGCTCATACAGCCCCAGATCATATTGTTAAAGAGACCAGTTCCTAGCAATACATCCATACTGTCAGCGTTCCCGTGAAACAAATATACACCATCCAAGAAAGAGACACAAAGGCAGCTGGATGAGAACATCTTGTTTAATCCCCTGCCTCACAGGCTGGAAAAGAATATATCACTGCATTTCTGCATCCATCATGATTTCATAAGGTGTCAAAAATTACACACCAATTTTATGCCAATATGAACCTTCTATTTTGATAGGCCAATTTACTTACCAGTCAAAGAAATCACTTTGTTTCCACTGGACATAAACACTTTCTAAAAGACATGATCATTGTCCATCACATAACCTAATTTCTGCTAATCATCATGACAAGTTGTTTTCGACATTTTCTGGATCACAAGACATGTGTTGCAACTTTAAAACTGAAAAAAGGTTTTGGAAATGACACAGTGCTTCAGACTTCTAGAACACTCTATCAACAACTTAGATTAGCTGCTTGGTTTTCTATTGGTTACCACGCCTTAGCTTATCTATTTCTAACTCTATGCCAGTTTCATTTTGATAGCTGCACTGTTGAAAAATTATATATCCTGCTATATAAACTGGTGCACACAGCACTACATTTTCTGTTTGATTAACCCTTCTAAATTTTCAGGAGATTTAAGGCCTGCATTATTTTTATAATACATGATGTGGCTTTCATTTTGGGAAAAATGGTTTCCTTTTGCCGACTTATATTCTGTATCAGAAATCTATATTCTGTGTTAATTATGTTGTTCGCAATGTAAGCATGTCTTTATTTTGCCCTAAATAAGTATGTGCAGTGTCACCTATTTTCTAATGTGCCTGACTATAATAAGGGCAGCCTGGCTGCCTCAAAGGACAATGCGTCTGACTTTTAAAATGTTAGACAGGAGGGTGGGGCACATACTCTGAATGACATTTTCACCTGTCTATTACCAGAGAGAGTGAGGAGGTTATGTTATGTTAACAAAATGTATAGTGTGCACATCCATCCAAGGTCATCTTGGCATGAAGACTGGAGACAGAGGCCAAGCTACTGTACAACTAAAAGCGATGACCTTGAACAGAAGGGTTTTAATAAGTCAATGAAAAAGGAAATGGTTCTCAGTACGTCTCAAAAATATAGGTAACTTATTCCAAAGTTTGGTGGCGGAGACTCAAAAGGCTCAGCCACCATCCCTGGAGAGATGAAATGTAGGTATCATCATTAGGTGTGCTTTTTCAGAGCGAGGCAAGCGACCTGGAATGTAGTGACGAAATTTACTTCACAGATAGTCAGCTCCTCGTTGGTAGAGAGCTTTGTTGACTAGACACAGGGACTTAAATTCAACCCTTTTGGCCACAGGGAGGCACTGCAAGGAATGGAGAACAGGGCTAATGTGAGATTCATTTGGTATGGACATAGCTACCCTGGCTGTCAGATTTTGGAGGAGCTGCAGCCAATGTATGAGCCCAAGTAGCTGAGCCAGGAACAAAGCGTTGCAGTAATCAATCCGACTGATCACCACTGAGGCAAACACCTGTGGGTGCAGATGGGCAGGAAGAAAAGGCAATACCTTGTGCAGCACCAACAGCGAAAAGAGGCCCACTTTGCATACTGCACTCACCCGAGTGGCCATAGAAAGTGAGGCAGAAAGATAGACTCCCAAATTCATAAAATGGGTATCACAGAGAAGGACCCAGAGGAGAACCTACCATCAGAATCTCCCTCTTGTCCCTGAATATTGAAGAGGGTCTACTCCTCTTCAATATTGATGAAGATCAGAAACAGGATGGAGGTTCAAAGAGTCACAAAATCCTCAGAGGCTGATGCATGCTGCAGAGAAGGCCCAGGAATTGCTGGTTCAGAGATTATTGTTTGGGAAATTACATTATGGCCAATAGTGAAATTGTATGATGTAAAAATCATTCCAGCACTTATTTATGGTATAGAAAAGAGTGACTCATCCATGGAAGGAACAAGTTACTTACCTTTAACTCTTGCTCTGCAGCATGAGTCCTGAATGGATTCACATGATTAATGAAGGAGGGTTGGTGATGTATTGCTTAGGGAGTTCCTCATAAGAATGGGAGTTCTTGTCCCCGGTGAGGTCCAGTTTGCCTCTACCCATAGGGAGGGAATGACATAGCAGGCTCACCTCGCTAGCCTCAAAGTACCAAGCCTTTTTAAAGATAATTTTTTTTAAAAATGCCTACACTAAAATCAACAGAAAAAATAGTATTATTAAATATTAATGTTAGTACTAATTAATTCATATATTAAAATGATAAAGAAATACCCAATTTCAAATGCATCCCTGATCAATAACAAAATTGTGCCTCAATCAGAAAATGTCATATAGAAGTAACTTTCCTTAACATAGTCAATGTAAGCATGGAACCATGTCCCATTTCCAATCTGAACAGTTGAACGAGGAAACATCAAGGCTTAAAAAAGCACACTAGATTTTCCCTTGTAATACATTCAATAAGGTATGGCTATCCTAAAAAGCATTTTGCTCCCATGGACTATAATACGATTAATATTTCGCTTATAAAAACAAATAAGGGGATATGTCAAAAAAACACCATAATGCCTGTAAAAATCATTCAGTGTTGTGATTAAAGGCCACACTTAATATTCAATATTCCAATGTCCATTTCTTGGGGTATTACTAATACAAAAAACACAGATAAGTTAAGTCCGTTTTTTCTTACAAACAAATATTAATGGTATGCACACTGAAGGATTTTCTTTTTATTTCTACATTAGCGAAATTTCATAGTGAAGGATTTTACAGGAATTAATTTTAAATTATTGTTTTAGAGAATAAGTCTGCAAACAGGCACGTCATTTCACCAAAAGGACAGGAGTAGCAGAAGTGTAAGGAAGTGATGTTATTTGACCCCACCCCCAAGTGACATCACAGGAAATGATGGTGCATAACCTTTCACCCCTTGTCAAAACAGGAAGTGGCATCATATAGCATTGTTCCTCAGTACACTAAGAAAAAAAGTGCCCCCGCCTGCCCGTGACACCACGGGAAGTAATGGCCCACGAATTTTCACCCACTGACATAACTGGAAGTGACATCACATTGCATTGTTCCTTAGTACACTAAGAAAAACATGGTTACGATATCACTAAAATGTGATATACATTTCATACAAGAATGGATCACCATATGTAGCATTAATATCAGTGTGTGTAGGCCCATATTACCTTATTACTGTGAATGTAAGCAGACGTCCAACACAACAACCTGGACTCTTGTACATCACTCAGGCTAAATTGTAAACAGATAGAGAATATCCAAGAGGCCTAAACCCCAAAGCGCAGACATCCAGTGCCTGCCAAGTGTCTGGGCACAGACTCGAAACAGCAACTGACCAACTCCAGTACAACCAGAAGACCATCAGAGGCTGTATCACTTCATGCTTTTACACTTGGACAATATGTACATGGGTTTTCTTGTTAATGGTGCACTTTGAACCATTGCACAGCAACCCTACATCAGCCAGTCACCCAGTGCCTGAATATCCCCCAACTATTTTCACCACGGCCCTCTGTCAACAGCTTTAAATGTCTGGCACCCACTCCCGCCCTCCAACACCTTACACCGCCAATGCCATGCTCCAACACCTTCATTTTAACACAGTGCCACCCTGCAGCAATTTAGGTCTCCCGCATTCTCCAACACCATCACTCTCAAGCAAACTAGCAACTTAAGTCTCCAGTACTTTCCTTCAACACCCCAATAGTGTGAGTCTCAATTACTCTCCTCAAACATCTTATGTCTACTTTCAATGCATTTCAACTCTCTTACAATACATTACATCCCAAACACTCTCTCCCAAAATCTGTAAGTCATTAGTACAACATCTTACGTCTCCAGTACCGGCATCCATAAGAGTGAGCCTCAAGCACACACCTCAGACCCAGAGCTCTGCAGTGGTTATGAATGATTTGAAACCTTCCAGCCATCACCTTTCTGTCTTGCTTATTTGCTAAGCAACACAATCTTTTGTTAGATGGAAGAAAGAAGGGAAAGTGGTGTTGCAGGTCACAGTAATGGCAGGTGTTTTTTTAATTTTAAAATGTAAAAAGCAGCAGTAGCTCCATCACATCACCCCTAAAAAAGGCCCATTTTATTATTTTCTTTTGTCCTTTATAGGTTGATTAATGTCAGCCTCCCCCAGCTTCTAAGACCTGGACGGGAATTGTACCCATGTTGCACGGCATCCTCTTCTTTGTAAAGCAAGTATGTTGCCCCTGAGCTATCCTTCCAAATATATATTTATTTTGCTTGTGGAAGCAACAGATGTTTTACTTCAAGGGCAGAGGGCAATTGTATGTAAATTAATGATATGATATGATAGTTTATTTATATGGCGCCTATAGACAATGTGTTTCAAAGCGCTTTAAGGCAAGGGAGGGAACAGGGGAGAATACAATGACATTCTTACAGGCCATAACAGTAAGAATGTGAAATTAACTATCGTACTCGGCCTGACGACATTTCAGATAGTGCAAGAGCTAAGACATAGATAAAGAAGGGAGGGGGAGAGTGTGAAGGAAATGGAAACAGACAAGCGACTACAGTACTAGGCCTGACGACATTTCTGGTAGAGCCGGAGATTAACAAAAGGTGAGGGAGAGGGGTGCAGAAAGGGAGGAGAGGAGCAAAACAAGCGACTAACATACTAGGCCTGACGACATTTCAGATAGTGCTGGAGGGTAGGGGGAATAAGTAGGGGAGGGGAAGGAGACAAACAAGGTTGCTATCATAATAAGTCAAGGACAATTCTGATAGAGTAAGTGCATAGAAGAAAATAAGGGGAGAAGGGGAGGAGATAGGAAAAGTAGGAGAGAACAGAGAGTGAGCAGTGAAAAAGAGCAGAGAAGCAAGAGGGGATAGTGAATACAATTGCAGAAGTCAATAATAACACATAATGTTGAAAGCGAGGATACAAGATGAAAATGGGCACAGCATGATTCAGGGCCACCATGAATAGAAGATGCAGGAGAGGTCCAGCATGAGAGTTGAGAGAGGGTGACGCACCGTGAGTCAATGAAGTCCATAAAAGTCAAATCCAAGCATTGGCAAAAGGCGTTGATGGTGAAACCAGAATGTATCTGGACAGACTCCTGCAGGGGTAGGATGTAGTGGGGGAGACAATTGGAGGGGGGAGCAGGGTAGAAGAATCAAGCAAAACAGTCAACTTCTGTATGCGAGATGGGGGGGTACAACGGAACATCACGGGGGACTAGAGGTGGGGATGGCCTGTGGGGACAGAGGGAGTAAACACATGTTGGTGCATGCTTACCTGCTGTCTGGGCAGGGGTTTGGGCCCTGAGTCCTTCTGGTCCAAAAAGGCTCAAACAGGAATTGCCCTTTTCTTCGTCTGCCCTTCGCTTCAGACGCCTGGGCGAGAGACGCTCTTGATCTAAGAGTCAAGACCAAAAGGAAGAGGCAGGACTAAGAAGGTGGGCTGGCCTTAGGCCAGGTGACCTAGATCCACTTGCCCCTGTTCCCCATCCGCAAAGGAAAAGAGGCTGGAGGGCACTTTAAGTAGGGAAAAAGAGCGGCAACCTGGAAGGCACCAGGTGGGCGTGGCTTGCTAAGTGGGGAAAAAGAGCGGCAACCGGGAAGGCACCAGGTGGGCGGGGCTTGCTAAGTAGGGAAGAAGAGCGGCAACCGGGAAGGCACCAGGTGGGCGGGGCTTGCTAAGTGGGGGGAAAAAGAGCGGCAACCGGGAAGGCACCAGGTTGATCTGCACTAATGATCTCACATTCAGGGACATCATTTGGGGGTTTCTAGGGGTCACAGTTGTGACCCATACGGTCTCCCTTGCTATCCCAGGTCCCCAAAAATGAGTGTTCTGTTTGTCCCCTCTCCACCTCTAAAGTGTCATGTGAATTTCAGGATTATATGCACATCTCATGTTCCAGCCACCACTGCACCTCCGCTTACATATGTTGGTGGCCACTCCTGCTTTGGGGGCCATCATATCGCCTTGTATAGGGCTCACCTCCCTTGTACTATCTCCTTCCTTGGGATAGTGCCTCTCCATTTCCAAACCTTAAGGGAGTGGATACTTGTTAGCATAGTCATCCCTTTGTCACCTCTTAACTGTTGTAGTGTCACCAGAAGTATTGTAACTTGCAGCTGCCGCTTCTTTCTCCTCCGGAAGTGGCCTTCTGTCTTTTGGACATAATGCTGTCCTTCAAATGCCCTCTGTTCCTCACAGAAAATGGAAACCTTGCTGCTTCCAAGACTGGCCTCTCTTGCACCACCTGACCCAAACATGGTCTGTGCCTACACTGCAGCTCGGACACGGGTGGAAAATGTGTGCCTGGATCAGCAAAGCTGGCCTGCCTGTGGGTCTCCTTCCAGGCCATCTGTGCATGTGTGCTGCAGGAATACCTTGCCCGGGGACACCCCCGCAACCCACAGACCCATTATACCATTTAGGGGGAACGGAGGACACTCCCGCAACCCCCGCTGCCCTTAAATGGTGTAATGGGGTACACCTTTAACGGGTCAAACCACGATTTTTTGTACAGGCGACATTTTTGCTGCGATTTTATCAGTGCATTCCGTTTCCTTGCACTCGTTCTATTGCCTTATTGAGCCATCCCTACATTGTGTAAAAATCCTTCTGCTTGAATCTTTTATTCAGGCTTCAACCCAATTCCTGTATCTTATTTAAACTTGAATGTTTCCCATATAACTCTACTCTTTCTTATTTCCGCCCTTTACCATCAGAAAAACCTGAGGGTTTGGCAAAGGCCTTTTGGTCACAAATCGCTTTCCCACGCCCAATCTAAATTCCTTAAACGGGGTTCCACAACCAGATCATGGTTACCTTGACTGCCCTACCCCCCGTTCAATTTGGATTCTGCTCCATGCACTGTGAGGGTCTCCCCTGTTAATGGCACGTGCCACAGTAAACCCTTTACCCATCTGATCTAGCTGGATCCATCTACTAACACGCTAGATCATGCTATTCTCTCTTTAGTCCCCACTCTGCAGCTCTGGCTCTCGATACAAAACACACAATAACAGCCCCATACACCTTAGCACCACGCACACGACACCCACAGACACACACACAACACACAGCAACAGCCCCAACACCTTAACCTTCCCACAAACATGACATCACCCCTGCATACATACTCACATCCACAGCAAACGGGTAGAATAAGAAAAGGCACATATTCTATATACACTTGGGATACAAGTAATCACAAAATGCACACAAATTATGTTCAGGTTGTCCCCTCTCCACCTCTAAAGTGTCATGTGAATTTCAGGATTATATGCACACATGGGCAAGCAATATGATGTGAATAAATGCTCCTACACACCTCCACTAAAAGACAACAAACACCACGTCACACACCATCCTACCCCCTCCACCAACACCCCCCCCCCCCCCACACACACACATCAAACAATAACAGTACACTCTGACAACTCATACAATATGCTTGGAATGTGAGTAAACACACTGCGAACACCTGTGCTCGGGAAGTAAGCTCAACGCAGACATACAACACACCCAGAACTATGAGCGAGCACAGAGCATGTCTTCGGAACATGCTAAGCAGTGAACATCACACAATACGAACATACAAAATATGCACAGAATATGTGTAATCACAAAACACACACACAGTTGACATAGGGTATAAGTGAGCACATACAATTGGCTCCGAATGTGCATGCACTATAACATTGAATGATGCAAGCATACGATGTACATAAATTGTGAGGACGCACACACAATGGACTGGGAATAAACATATCCAGGAACACTACTTTAAAAGAACACTACCTTCCAGCCCTTGCTTTTACATTTTACAGATTAATCAACAGTACCTCTGTTCAGCTGCAGGGGTTTGGTTGGTGGCCACGCCTCCCCTGTAGTCGCTATTGATACGCCGATTCAAAACACCACAGCTTTTCTAGGGGCGTGGTGAGTGGAAACCGTGATGACGCAAACCCATTCAAGGACCTCATGCCCGAGTCCAATCCCGTATCTAGAGGTGAGTTTCTGATTGGCCTCCAAGGACAGTGTCCATGAAGCCGCAGTCATGCCGAGGCTATGCGCGGCATAGTGTACACTCCTTGACCCTTGTCTTGTCTGTGTCATAGTCCTTCCCTTGGACCGTGCCTCTGGTCTTTGGCTTGAACCTGCCCTTTGTCCTTGAGTAGAGTCTTTGTGTTCCTCTAGGTAGACTACACCACCCCTTATAGCTCCTCCTTGAAGTTGTGGTGGCCAGGCAGCTCTGTAGAGCACACCGTTTGCCCTGGGGGCCTTTAGTTGTGAACTTGGCAGGACGTCTCCTTCTTACCAGGGTACTTTCAGGCACAATATGTAACCCCATAGTACACTTTATCTTGACAAAGTGCTGTTTTTTATTTGAGCTGAGTGGCTTTGCTTGTGGTCTCCCTACAATCTAGGCTATCGCCATAAGGGGACGATTTTCTGGCAACACAATTAAGGCCCGCCTTTGCCAGCCTCTGGGCACAGGTTTTCAGCAGGTATTTCCAACTCACTTCTCCCCTAAACCTACCCAAAGGGTTTAGCCCTCTCTGGTTCCATCTTCTCTCAGTAATTGCAATATTTCGCTCCGTCAACGCAAGCCATACTCTCTGATTCGTTGCCTAGCCTTCCTCACCTTGCACCTCAATTCTCTTTCTGGAATGCCATCCTAACACCCTCAGCACTCAGAGAATGCTGCCTTCCTTCATGCACATACCGAATACTTGATGGATCTAATGGGCGCTTTAATTTGTGGGTCTGTTTTCCCGACATGACTCTGGGCCATGATTTGCTGCTCTCAACTAAGTCAACCCCATCTGTTGGTGCTCTGTGGTGATGTCGGAGCAGGTGTGGGTGATAATTAAATGAGGGTAATCAGCATATGCCATGGGCCCTGTGGCCAAAATTATTAAAATGCCCGCCTGCCAGCCAGGGCTTTAAGTGAGCTGGGGCTTGCCCAGACCCAACTCCAGCAGGAGGATCAAGGGGGCCAGAACCCCAAGCCTACCCCTGGTCCCACCCCTAGACAATAGCCCTTGCCAAGGGTGTTAAACCGCACTGGGAGGGGGGTGGCAGACAGGGGGATTTCACTCTAAATGTTCTGCAGCCACTTCAGCGCGATTAACATTCTGAGGGGCTGCATTGAAGGGGGGTCAGACAGGATTTGAGGAAGAAACCTAGTGCTGATCTTGATAGTTCACCCAGTTGTTTTAAAGGTCTATTATTATTGTAGACCAGACAGCAATAGGGTTACAAAGAAAACTGACCAACCTTGCTGCATATATCGCCGCAAATGGCTTGGAGATAAACAAGCCAAAGACTAAGATTCTGTTCTTTGGCAAAGGAAAAATAAAAAGCGACCTTTTCACATGGACTTTGGAAGGAGAACCTATCGAGAAGGTGACAGAATTTAAATATCTGGGTATCATGGTGGATAACACGCCAAAGGAAAACGCCATGCAAAAACAACTCCTGAGAAAAACAAAGAGTTTAATATCTCAAGCCAAAGCAATAGACAAGAAATTTGGCCGTTTTTCTCTCATACCAGTTATAGAATTTTACAAAACCAAGGTCATACCTACACTTGTGTATGGAGCTGAAGCTATGCCTGGCCTTCCAAAAAAAATCTGGCCCATGATAGAAAGCCAATATTGGAGAGAAGTTTTAAATCTACCGAGTTCCACACCTCTGGTCTTAATAAGACGCGAAATGAGCCAGCTCTCGATGACCGCATTAGTAGAAAGGAACACCATGATGCTTTTCAGAAAATGACTTCTTGAAAAACGCTCGAAACTACTAGAAGCGATAAATGCAGAAGCTGAAAGTGGTTGCTCCGCTGTCCTGACCCAGTGGTACAAGGATCAAGAATTGAAACTGGATAAAATAAATTGCTCAAAAAAAGACCTGGTGGAAAATCCAATGAAAATTCAAAAGAAACTAAACGAGCTTGACTGGGTCAACACCTTGGAACAAGCAGGTTCTTACAAACTGGTGGCCGATCTACCACTCATGACCTTTAAATTACACGAACTCCAACCTTTTGTGAAAAGATATCCTGATCGTAAATTGAGGAATACTTTTTTAAGAGCTCGTCTTAACTTACTCCACACTAATGAAATTCTCAAGATAAGAGGTCTAGCAACAACAAACAAATGCAGATTCTGCAAAGACCCAGTGGTGGTAGAGACCACAAGACACCTACTCCTAACTTGTCCAGGCGTAGAGCTTATAAGAAATTCTTATCTGAAGACGATGTTAGCAGCGGCACATACCTTTGACGAAGAGATTTGGTGGGCCAGGTTAATCGGAGGTGGGCGTACTAAATGGGTTACTGCAACTGCTAAAATCTTGGACACAATACTCGCGACTGCAAACAAAGAAGATGTGTAGAGTAAACTGTAAACTGTAAACTGTTAAACTGTAAACTGTAATAATCCAGAAACGAAGAGTTTGAACACAAAACCTTTTAAAAACCTTTTAGGTTAAAGAAAGTATAAAAAAAAAAAAAAGGTCTATTGTTATGAGCTTGAGGGTCCATATAAGATTCTTCCAACGAACCTGAGAATGAAAAAGAGCCTCTGGGGGAGCCGGCCAGAGTCTTTCCAGGTGTGGCAAATACAGCAGGAGTGTCTGAAAGCGACCCAAGAGAAGGTCTCATCTGAACCAATAGCGTCTTGAGCGAGTCTCCTTTGCACAGAGTTATCTGGAACATTTCCAAAGTGCATTCACCACCGCAGTGCACCAGCTTCAAAGTGCATTCACCACTGCAGTGCACCAGCTTCAAAGTGCATTCACCACCGCAGTGCACCAGCTTCAAAGTGAATTCACCACTGCAGTGCACCAGCTTCAAAGTGCATTCACCACCGCAGTGCACCAGCTTCAAAGTGCATTCACCACCGCAGTGCTCCAGCTTCTTGCTCCATAAAAGGTTGCGGATGCAATTGTAAAATGCAACTCATAGGAAGATCTCCGAGACTAACACTAGGACTTTTTGCAAAGAAATCTGTTATTTTCCATTTAAGACTGGTTGAGGTTAACATAAAATGATTTAATCTGTCACTAGATTGACGGCGCGGAGTGCGGGACTGGGAGCCGTTCCCCTTAGAGGATCCGTCCGGTGAGGGAGTATTTTGGGGAATTGGTAGTGTCCCGCTCTAAGTGAGAAGCTTTCTTATCCATAGCATCTGCTTTCCCACCCTTGTTCTTACTTCTCATAAAATACAATGTGGTTGTATTTGCAGAATAATAGGCTCACCTTTCGCTTGAGAATCTGGTTTCCTATTAACCATTC
This sequence comes from Ambystoma mexicanum, assembly GCF_040938575.1. Taxonomy (NCBI): domain Eukaryota; kingdom Metazoa; phylum Chordata; class Amphibia; order Caudata; family Ambystomatidae; genus Ambystoma; species Ambystoma mexicanum. The sequence goes on from NC_090937.1 coordinate 1,603,301,505, forward strand.
AAAAAACTCCCTGCACTGCAACTGCACTTTTGAGGCGCAACGTGCGCGTCCTCTTTTGAAGTGCAGAACAGTCCGTCGTCAATGTTTGCCACCGACTACAGGTAAACGAGTGGAGCTGCGAAAAAGAGAACAAGCGATGGGCTGATACGCCCAGAAGGTGGATCCAGGAGATCCAAAGGGTCAGTGCTCCCTCGGCAGTATAACTGCACTTCTGCTGCAATTCCCCCGGGGATTTATTAAAGCACCAATGACAAGGCAGACACCTCTGCAGCACTCCTCCTTAGGCAGGCTGCATAAAACTATGACAGAAGATCCTGTGTTGCTATTTTCTGACTGCAATATTCATCTTACTTACACTCCTAAGATCTCAAAACTGTAATCACACGTTGATTTCTGTAATTTAAAGTATATTTATTTTTGTAGGAACATAACAGTTATTCCCATCATGCTTAATAACATGTTTAACTGAATCAAACAATAAATGACAGGTGATGTTGCTTGCAGGTATATCAATCGAATGAGGGCACTCACAAATTACATTCAAAAGTATACATTCTGCTGCATTAACTACTTAAATATAAGTGAAAACATAACATTGATAGCAAGAAAAATGTAGTTCTTGCGAGGAGAGTGTAGTAAAATCAAAAAATGATATGCACTGCTTTGAAATAAACCTGGCCTCTATCATTGCTATGGGCAGCTGTCCATGCCATTATTCTTTGGACTGTCTGTGCGATTACAGAAGAGAACGAGCCATTAGCAAATGAGTCTTGGTTTTGCCACCAAAAGATGCGGTTCAATCTCAACTGCTTGGCCAGGTCTTTTCTGCACCGGAACACAAGTGGTCACAGGCATTTTTAGGTCTTGTGGTCTACAGTTTGGGCAGGGCTGCTCACATTAGTGGCAGGACCAAGGCTGATGTGCAAAGATGGACCAGAGCAATGCCAGTGGTTATTATTTATTCAGAGACTTAGATCCATCCTTTTTTAGTTTTGGCTATTAGGTTTGAGGCAGAACTCTTGCATTGGAGCACATACAGGATGGAGATGGGATGTGAGTAGAGACACGCATCCTATGGGCAAGTTTGGTCATTTATCCACTCATGGGCTGCATGTTGCCATGTGAATCCCTAAGGCATTCCCACCTGACCATCCCTCCTGAAAAGTACCCTTGTGGGATCTCTTTGAGCAAGCACTACCACAAAGTAACACCAAACATACTGGATAAGGCCTGTCAGTGTTATATCTAAGCATTCTTTTGAGTGTTTAATAACTTTAATTGTTTCTGTTAATGGGTCCCAGGTGTCATATACATCTCTTAACAAGGTGTGCCTTCAGCCAATTCATTTATAAGCAATTTGTGTGTCCTTGCATCTGTTGTTTGCACTGATTTCCTGTTTAGAGCAAGCAATCGCAAAGCCAACAGTTTTGTCTTGTGTATAGTATTAGACAGACATTTGCCAGGCAATGACATCATATGCCTAGGTACTCAAACCATTTTGTAGCTGTTTCCATTTTCTAGCCAGGTGGTACCATCGTGTCAGTGCCTAGCAAATTCCTATCCCATGCCTACTCAAAAGGCCAGGTTGTTGGCTTTACCAATGAATGTTGGTTTTAGTTTGTCCGACTAAGTGAAAATGTATATGCCCAGATGTGGGGCCATGCTAGCTACATCTAGAGAATAAAGCTACACCTCACTGTGTCGGTCTAACAAGACCCTATCTGAACATGTCAATGCTAGGATTGCAAGTATGACCAAGGGGGTTCCGACCGAAATAAAATGTATCTTTGTCTGTGCGGAAGCTTAGCCTACCCTGCCATAACTTTTCATGATTCAAACTGATAAGTACTGACTTGATAATCCCATATTATGTGAGGAAATATTTACAGAGTTTGCATGCAAACAGAATAAATCACGTGTATTGTGGGTCCTGTTTGGACAGCTTGATGTGACTCATGGCTGCTAAGTGTTTAAGAAGGGCTGGAAATGGAAATGAGTTACTCTGGGATCCCACCAGTGACAGTAGGGAGGGAGGCTGAGTGGGAGGATTATTCCCACCCCACCAATAATCATTCGCCTCTCAGAAGATTAACCATGAACACCTGGAAAATAATACAAGCGAAGAGCATTTCATGCAATGTTCCTGGTAAAGTATAAATGGTGCACATCCAATCAGTATTTAAATATTTCCTGCAAAGTGCCATCAGAGGTGGATTTCACAGTCCGACCAAGGGCTTAAGCCCACATGGCTCCCGGCTCTGCTTCTCTGTCCTCAAAGACAAACAGCCACGGCTGCACCAGCCCTCCTACTGCGGCTGCACAGGCACTTCTAACACGGCTGCACCGGCCCTCCTACTGCGGCTGCACAGGCACTTCTACACGGCTGCACCGGCCCTCCTACTGCGGCTGCACAGGCACTTCTAACACGGCTGCACAGGCCCTCCTAACACGGCTGCACAGGCCCTCCTACTGCGGCTGCACAGGCCCTCCTACCGCGGCTGCACAGGCCCTCCTACCGCAGCTGCACCGGCCCTCCTACTGCGGCTGCACAGGCCCTCCTACCACAGCTGCACAGGCCCTCACCACGGCTGCTCAGGCCCTCCCAGTGAGGTCTTATCTTTTTAACCTGTTCCACCAGCAGATTATTGACAACAGGAAGTGATTAGAGATGGGAACATGTAACTGGTAGTGACCATTGCTGTGGCACTTTTCTCTAAAAATTATAAAAGGTTTTAAAAAGCTATTTAATTGTGATTGAGGGTGATTAAAAATTATCAGGGAACAGAACAAACTGTGTGAAACAATAATAATTTATTTCTTATATAGCGCTACACACACACGTAGGTCTCAGAGCGCTCAAATAACAGAAGACATTATCATCTCACAGAGTGGTACTCATTTTATTGACCTCGGAAGGATGAAAGACTGAGTTGACCCTGCCAGGATTTGAACCTGTCACAGTAGGCTGCACAGCACACAGATATGAGGCGCGAGTGCTTACCTCGTTGTGCTATCTGACCGCCAGTCATCTTATTATGCATTTTATCTCACGTTTTGTCTGTATGAAATTTTTTGTAAGTTCTTTCTACTTTGTATGCTGGAGCTTGTAGGCTTTCGTCCAGGATGGGGGAAAAAGCAACAATCATAGGGGGTCATTTTCCAAGTCCAGTGAAAAAAAGTTGCACTAAAAGCATGTACTGCCACTTTTTATGCATTGCAGGATTTATAATGAAATGAAATGATATTTTATTTATATCGCGCTGGTACACAAGTGTTTCAGAGCGCGATTAATGATTTGGCAGGCAGAGAGCAGGGCAGACTTAAAACATTTGCTTATTCTTATAGGTCACCCTGTCAAATGAGATTGTTTTCCAGCAGTATATATATTGTTATGCTGGCGGAAAACCAATAAATGACTTTGGAATCCACCTGACATTTACACCTGGTAAAAGCAGACAGATTCCAAAGGAATCTATTGTAGGTGGCTCCCACAATAGTGAATTGTGGGAGGGACCCGGGGCGTAGGAGACACATCAAATCTGGGGGGACAGGGGACATCCTGGAGACTTTGCTTCATTTATTTATTGTGTTTTAGTCAAAGAACTCGACTTTATACAAAATTAGAATTGAAATAGCAGTACGTATTGAATTACAAATATCACTGTATAAAACAAGAGAAAAGAAGAAAAGTAAACAGAAGAAAATTAAAGGATGCAGCAGCAAAGAACATGTCTTTGTATGTTGCATTTCTGGATTTTTCATCTGACTATGAGCTCATGGTAAGAAAGAGGAAATAACAATGACTTCCAGTGGGCCACAGCTAGGACGCCAGCTTGTTAAGAGGCAGATCACCTTTAAGTGGACTCCTGCCAAATAAAGGAGTTGAAGCCTTTTCTACCAACTGCAAGTTGCAATTTTTTTGTGTGGGGCAAGGAGACGTGTGTGTCTCGGTGACGTGTGTGTCTCTTGGAATGGAAAGATGGGGGTTTCAAAGAAAGAGGAAATCTTGTTTGTACCTCTGAGTAAGCCCTGTTATGGGAGTAGAGGGACCAGGTGTGTGATGTTGCTGCTTTGACTGTCCTCCGGGGGTGGTGGTACAGCAAACAAAGAGGATGAGCGATCGCAAGCCCAACCCCTTATAAGCACTCCCCAGGTCCATGGCCAGATGTGTCGGACCCGGGGGCTGCCTAGTAGGTGGGGTGTATGTGGACCCAGGGGGGTGGCCAGAGGGGCAGCCTGCTATGTGGGCTGCCCCTCAAGCGCCCCTGCGAGTGCTGGGCCAGCCTCTCACGATGAGCCTGGTCCCTCTTATTCCATCTCATGCTGGCTTCAGAGCCTAGCCTTTCTTTGCCTTTGTTATTCTGAATGCAGAACTGGACTATGTTGCTTTCTCGTTCAACATTTGCTGCAAAGCCTGATGTATTTGATTCTCTCATATGTTACTAGGAGGGCAGAGCATGGGTCCTCTGCCCTATTACACTATTCAAAGAGCCCCTCTGGCCTTTCTTTGCCTCTCCCTTGTCTCACTGCTTTCTTGCTTAATACATACCTCCTTGCTTGAACACTCAACATATTCTCCCTAACACAGCAATGGCAGCTGCAGTCTGTCTTAAATTCTATTTGTTCCGTGTCTTGAATTGGCCCCTTATTTCCGCTTTTCTGTCTGCAGGGGAAAGGCATTTGCCAGTCACTGCCATGATGGTTCTACCTGGCCATGAGAGGGCAACAGCTAGCCAATATTGGAAGGACATGGGCATATTATGCCAGAGGCTGGCAACTGCCTTCCTAATGCCTACACAAGAGACACAACTCTTGCCTTTGTTTCTAACAGTAATTCAGTGGATGAAGAAACGCGAGAACACACATATTGCTTATAAATGAAGGGGATGATGTCACACTTGGTTAATACATTTTGATCACACCCGGAGCTAATTTCCAACTGCAATTAAGCGATTACCTTTTAGACTTCTGGCTTTAAATTACATTAGTATCACCTGGAAAGCACAGAGGTTGCTCAACAGGGTTCTTGGAGCACGAGGGGCACCCTACTCATGGGCATGGATGACTGGAGTGTATTCTTGCCCTGGTTTGGAGTCTGGCCCCTACAGCCATGATGGGGGCGGGGGCCTAATACTTTTGGTTGTACGTACCCTTTGAGAGTGGGCAGACATTGCCGCCAGCTTTAGCCCACTAACAGCTATGCTTTGCAACTTTATCACACATACCATGTAACTCAATGCTACTAATGTTATCAGCCTCAGAAGTCTGGAATCCTTTGCCACATCAACTAGGGTACAGGCTTGCCACCTGAGACTTACCCATGTCTGAGTCGGTATCTGTCGCCCTGTGGGGAAGACACACACAGAAAGAGCAGGGCCTTTGTGGGTTTTTCACACTTCTTCCTCGGGGTGGGCACTATTCACTCCGCAGAGAAAGTGACACATGCTGGGCAACATTCTCCCACTTTGACAATGTCACCCAAAGAGCGAAATTGGCCATTTGAAATACCTCTGTCGACTTATTATTGCGCAATCCACACTGATGGGTTTAAGCACCTGCTTAACACGAGATGGCAATTAAGGGCATTTGTCAACGCACTCAAGAAGCACAGGACACCCTCCTACCAGCGACATGCCATGCTCACTCATTCTGATCACGAATTGGCATTTATCTGGGGTCATGTTAAATGTATTTATTTATTTATTACATGTGTAGCATACGCAATACCCCCAATCATCAAGGCGCAAAGTAAACTGCATGGAGTGGACCACTTCCATTGGTGCACGTTTTTAGTTTTTTGCCACAAAATGGAAGATTTTAGCGTAAAAGGCAGGTGAAATCACATTGCTTTTCCACTTTGGAAGAGTGTAAATACCTTGCGCAATTAGTGATTGCTGGCGGAATTGACAATGGCTTCCTCTGGACTCCGCCCGCTTTTACCAGGTTTCATTTCCCAGCAGATCCCAGAGGAATCCCTTTCCTTATTTCCAGCATGAGAATCCATGCTGGCAGTAAGGTCGCATTTGTCTGGTGGAGCGGGAAATACAGGGGGTCCTGGTGTGTCCACTTGGCTCCCAAACTCCACCCAGTAAATGCATGAAAATCTGGCCAATTAGAAAAAGCGACAGTAATAGTGTTTTCCACCACTTTTTCTGAACCAATTGACCTGGAAAATGCTGTGCTGCATCGGAAGCTGAATGCATTCACTCTGCCTATTATCCCACCGGAAGATTAAGCCAAGTGCTGAAACACAGGTGTTACATATTCCAGTGCACAATCTGCATTTGGAGAATTAACTAACTGAGCTACCTTACAAATTATATCTCCTCTGGGGCTTTACGGTCTTAACCCCTTAACTGCCATGGGAATTTCCTCCCAGGGCCAAGGCCTTTTCTAGTGATTTCGGTATGTCGCCATTCAATCCCTTGTAACTTCTTTGTTACATGAGATATCTCGGCCAAAGTTGACCCCTTTTTCCCACATGTAGGCAGTCGTAACGCCACCCAGGAATCCTAGTTTGCTCTAGGGGGGTGAGAGAAACTAACCAAAAAGGAGAACATTTGGGTTTTTTTCGGAAAAGGCCAATAAAATGTTGCACAAAGAAGCCTATGGTGTTTTCCTTGTAAGAGCTAAGAACAAATGGTTTGCTGTGCTGGATTCGCCATTTTCCAGGCTTTCAAGAACAGATTGAGTGGAAACCAAAATAACATATTTTGATATGCTAATCAGCCATTTTGTGAGAGGTAGGCGATTTTGGAGTTTTTTTATCCAATAGGATATGCGTGGACGGAATGGAAGAAAAGGGTATGAAAGCTGAATGGGAAGCCAGAAAGGCATATATTTCTAAAAAGTAGACAATATTCCAAGTTTAGGAAGGGGTGATTTGCGCAGGTCAGGCAACAACTATGTAGGGAAAGATTCCATAGTTTGGGGGAAAATCGGGAAATGACAGAAAAAAATACACAATTTCTGCACATTTCACTCTGGTCACCCACCGAAACACGCAGCCAACAACACATGGCCTACCTTCCCGTGTTTCCAGAGGTTTCCTGATGAAACCGGTACCTCACATGTGTGAGTGCACCTACATGGGTGCAAAGGGAAAAGCCTAAAACACTGGTAACCCCAAGTCTTTTCGCACAGCAGATTTTCAGGAATTTTGCTCATGTGGACAACCTACAGATTTGGGCCTAGGGTGTCGAAGCCACGAAGGAAAATAGGGAACCCCATGCTTTTCCGAAAGGAAGAGACCCGTGGGAATCCACAGAGGTCTGACTTGCGCGAATCGCCCCATAATTTATGACCCACAATCCCTGACAAAGTCTGAAACTTAGTGGAAAAGACACAATTTTCACTTTGTCTGCTATTGTGGGTAATAACATCTGAGGCGATTCGCACAAGTCAGACCTCTGTGCATTCCCACGGGTGTCTTCTTTTCAGAAATGCATGGGGTACCCTGTTTTCCTTCGTGGCTTCGACACCCTAGGCCCAAATCTGTAGGTTGTCTCCCCAAACCCTTAGGGGGTTACCAGTGGTTAAGCCTTTTCTCTTTGCGCCCAGGTAGGTGCACCCACACATGTGAGGTACCGTTTACATCGGGACACCTGTGGGAACGCGGGAAGGTAGGACATGTGGTGTTGGCAGCGTGTTTCGGTGGGTGGCAAAAGGGAAATTTCTGAAAATTGTAGTTTTTTCACCAAATTTCAGACTTTGCCGGGGATTGTGGGTAATACATTCTGGGGCGATTTGCGCGAGTCAGACCTCTGTGGATTCCCTCTTTTTGGAAATGCATGGGGTTCCCTGTTTTCCTTGATGGCTTCGACACCCTAGGCCCAAATCTGTATGTTGTCCACATGAGCAAAATCTGCTCTGCCGAAAGGCTTGGGGTTACCAGTGGGTTAGCCTTTTCCCTTTGTGCCCAGGTAAGTGCACCCACACATGTGAGGTACCGTTTTCGTCGGTACACCTGTGGAAACGCAGGATGGTAGGACATGTGTTGTTGGCGGCATGTTTCAGTGGGTGGCCAGAGTGAAATGTCTGAAAATTGTGTTTTTTTCCACCAAATTTCAGAGACATTTCCCTCTGCCCACCCACCGAAACACGCCGCCAACAACAGATGTTCTACCTTCCCGTGTTCCCAAAGGTGTTGCAACAAAAATGGTACCTCACATGTGTGGATGCACCTACCTCGGCGCAAAGGGAAAAGGCTAACCCACTGATAAGCCCAAGCCTTTCGGCAAAGCAGATTTTTCTCATGCGGCATACCTACAGATTTGGCGGTAGGGTGTCAAAGCCACCAAGGAAAACAGAAAACCCCATGCATGTCCGAAAAGAAGACACCCGTGGGCACCCCCTTTCCACTAAAAACATCCATTGTGGTTTAGTGACCCCCACACCCACGCAAAACAAGTTATCATTTTTTTTATTTTTGTTTTGCCTCTTTCCTAGGGGCAGATTGTGCTAGCAATCTGCCCCCAGGGAGGGCTACATGAGATGCCCCCCATCCATTTGGGGTGGGGGGAGATGGCCACCCCCCTTTCCACTAAAAACATCCATGGTGGTTCAGTGGCCCCCCAAGCCCACCCAAAACAAGTTATAATTTGTTTTATTTTTGTTTTGCCCCTTTCCTAGGGGCAGATGGGCACATGTGTTGGCCATCTGCCCCCCAGGGGGGCAAAACGTACTGCCCCAGGTTTGGGGGGTGGCTCTGCCAATATTTGCAGTGGCCTCCCCCCCGCCCCAAATGGATGCGGGCATCTCATGTACCCATTCATAGGGGTAGAAATCTGCCACCGGGGGGGCTACATAGGGTGCCGCCCATCCACTTAGGGTGGGGGGAGGGCCACCCCCTTTCAAACACAAAAAATCCTGGTGGTCTAGTGGGCCCTCCCCCACACCCACCCAAAACAATTTATAATATATATATATATATTTGTTTTGCCCTTCCCTAGGGGCATATGGGCACATGTGTGTGCCTTCTGCCCCCAGGGGCGGTCAAAACGTACTTCCCCAGGCTTGGGAGGGGTGGCTCTGCCAATATTTGCAGTGGCCTCTCCCCACACCCCAAATGGATGGAGGGCATCTCATGTACCTCTTCCTAGGGGCAGAAATCTGCCCCCAAGGGAGGGCTACATAAGGTGCTGCACATCCACTTAGGGTGGGGGGGAGAGGGCCACCCCCTTGCAAAAATCCCTAGTGGCTAGTGGTCCCACCCTCAACCAACCAACCCAAAACTACGTTTTTAAAACAATATTCTTTTTTTTCTTTGCCCCTTCGCTGGGGGCAGGTGATCACCCATCTTCCCCCAGGGTATTGCCCCCATGCTTTGGGGTCCAGGGGAGAAGAGGGCAGCTTACATAGTAAGCCAACCCTCCCCCTACTGCAAAATCAGATCTCTGCACAACACACCAAACACATATTCTGGGGGGATAAATGACATTACACCCCCCCCACTTAAAATTGTGGGGGGGATTTGTCCCTCCTGTCCCCCCCATGTCCTACGCCCATGGGAGGGACTTACACTTTCCCAGACACGTAGTGGAAAAGTGAAGAGAAAGTGATTGTGACTATGTTTTACTATTTACTTTTCCAGTTATTGGTGGAATAAATTAAAATGGCACCGAGAGGCCCTTTTGCAAAAATGTGCAAACAGGAGTTGTTCCCTCCATGAAATTTAGGATCCAAAACAAAATGACCGCCTTACTCTTTTTCATCACCACTTTAAAAAAGTGTGTGATCTTGCGCAAATCATTTGATCTCTCTATGGCTTGCCTGCCAAAATGAGGTGACCCCAGAAGTGATTCAGTTCACACTATGAGCTATTCCAAAAAAGCCTCACTCATGGTTTAACGATGGTGTTGCAGGGCTCAGGCCCGCCAAGGAGACACCCACACACCCTTCTCTGGAAAATATAAGGCTGCAATTCTCGAACAAAATTCTGGCATTTGACAGAAAATGAAAGAAAATACGTCAAACAAAAAGTTATCATGGACAATTGCATATTATAAATAGTATATAAATGGTATGTACCACACAATGATATATAGGGGCGAGGCAAGAGAGCAGAGTCCCCTCCACCAGTAGTGATACTAGGAGCCCAGAAACCCCTCAACCTGTCCCACCGGCCTACTGATTCCACACTCCCTGCCCTGGCGTCTCTCTCATGCGCTGCAAAAATACACCAGAAAATATAATTGTGTGCTTCAAAATGTACTTTTGCAAGAAACACAATGGCCCTCATTACGACCCTTGCGGAAATCAACCGACCGGACCGCCATAGCGTAAATAGCGTTTCCGCCATTGCACGATGGAGCAAAGTGCGGCTCATTCCGACCCATCGGGCACGAGCACCACGCCATGGCGGAAGTGCAAAGTCCGCGATGGCGGAAATGACCCCAAAACAGCCCACACCGCCGCCGTACGGCGCCCTAGGTGCAATACCGCCACCCATCACAGCGGACACCGCAGTGAGCGCCAACCGGAAAGTACGGTGACCGTAAATATACGGAAACGGAAGTAAAAGCATGGTACCGGAACGGGAAACATCCCGCCGTACACCTATAAAACCACAAAATCCACACATCCATAAAAAACACTACCCTGAGACACATCCCAACCCGTCATCCACCCTAGTGAAACCAAGAAAAATGGGAAAAGTAGCGAAGAAAGCGTGCGACCGCAAGCGGCAGGTCCACTTCTCCCGTGAGGAACTCACCGTGCTCACAGAGACCCTCCAGGAGAATGCTGCCGTCGTCTTCTCCACGCAAATGACCAGGACGGCACTTGCGAACAAGAAGGCCATATGGGCCCTGGTGGCACAGCGTGTAAGTGCGGTGGGGACCGCTCCCCGCAACCCACAGCAATGCAGAAAGCGATGGGACGACCTGCGGATACGCGTCCGTAGCATACTTTCTGCCAACCGCAACATTGCCACAGCTACCGGGGGAGGATCGGAATCACCCATCAAGTTGACCCCCTGGGAAGAAATCTGTGCCTCCACCATTGGAATGGAGAGCATAGAGGGAGTCGGAGGGATGGAGAAAGGAGTGCAGACATCCGAAGATTCAGGTAGGTGCCCCAAATGAAACAATGCCAAAACCACAATGTCCAATCATGTGAAGTACCACGTGCCCACACAGTGCAACAGGAACACATGTCCAGGAGAACGTCCACATACATAGGCCTGATAGCACACTTTAAAACTCACATCAAATACATAAATAATTAAAAATCCTAAAAACACCCTCTACACGTGCAGCAGGCACACCCTAACTGCAGGCTGCCAAACAACTGCACCCTCACTCCACACACAAATGAAACCACCTCCAAGGCCCCGACCCAAATCACCCTCAGGTACCACCCCAATGCATGTGATACATTGCCATTCCAATTCCCACAGACCCATTAATAACGCTCGCCCTCCTTTACTCCACCACAGGGTCCGATCCAAACGACGAGCTCCAGGACACCCCTACCAGCACACCTGCAAAGAGGGCCAAGACCAACGGCCAAAGACCCTCCACCTCAGCTGCACGCATCAAGACACGGCAGCAGCACAAATCAAGTGACAGCACACAGGAGGGAACTCCAACAGGCACCCCAGCAGCCAGCATGCCCACAACACCACCACCACAGGTCCCCCCAATGGATGCCACAGTAGGCACTGCTTCTGGTGGCAGCAGCACCATAGGTGATACTGCATTAATGGCAGCATGCTCCGACACAGAAAACGGGGATGTCGAAGTTAGATCCATCCATGACCTGTCTCAATCCCCCTGTCTGTTCCATCCCGTACACCATGAGGATACCACGCAGGGGCACCCACAAGACGACGACTGGCCATCCCCCACAAGCCCTGTGGCAAGGCAACATGAGGTGATCAGCCCCTCTGTGACACCACCGCAAATGGCCATGGCACAGCAGAGGCAACAGTCCCTCGACCAGTTAATCGTGCAACAGCAGCAACTGGCCACGCTCCTCAAGGACCATGCCGATGAATGTGGGGGCACTAAGGCAGACATAGAAACATCAACTGAGACACTGAGGGCAGAAATGGAGAGAAGTACAGAGACACTAAGGGCACAAATGGAGAGTAGCACCGAGAGCCTGAGAGTACAAATGGAGAGAAGCACCGAGAGCCTGAGAGTACAAATGGAGAGAAGCACCGAGAGCCTGAGGGGGGAACTGCATGCGACGTCCAAAGACGTATGTGCCGAACTTGCCGCAGTGCGCCGTGTGCTCACTGAGCTCTCACAAACCCTTAGGGACATGCATGGACGTGAGCAGGCAGAGACATCATCCGTTGCAAGTTCCGTCCAGGGCAGCCCCCAACGTAGATCTGGGAGGAACCTGCGCTCCACAGGCAGGGGTGCCCCTGATACCCGCAGAGGGGGCTTGCAATAGCGACAGCCCACTGACAATGAGCATCTTTGGACACTGGTGTTCGGGGGGGAGGTAGGAGGGTGGAGGGGGTGTGTTGGGCTCACTTGGGTGGCGGGTCGATAGGGTGTTCAACATGATATCACATATGCCATAAACAAAGCACGATCATCCAATGAGATGTGTGGACATTGATCTTTGTGTACGAGGCCATTATAGGCGTACAGTCCATATTGTGCATGTCCCAGACACACACAGTGCCACGAGTCCCGTGTCCATGTATCAGCCACCAGGCGTGAGTGCTAGAAGCATGCATCTATGAGATGCTGACGAATGTCACGGCCCTCCTGTGCCTCGCAGACTCCTTGAGGTGCTGCCACATCCCCACCCTCATCATGACCATCATCAGGTGCTTGCAGTTCTGCGTCAGGGGGCATGGGCACATTTCTACGTACGCACATGTTGTGGAGTATGACACATGCCATGACCATCTTTGCAACCTTCACATGGCGGTACAGGAGTGCCCCGCCAGACCTGCTGAGGCAGCGGAAACGAGTCTTCAGTAGGCCGAATGCCTTTTCTATGACTACACGGGTACGTGAGTGGGCATGGTTGTAGTCCTCCTCATGCTGGTCCCGTGGGTTCCGGACTGGTGTGAGGAGCCATCTCTTCAGTGGATACCCGGCATCACCTGTATGTGGACGAGAAAGGAATATTGAGGAATGCCATTGCTACGTACGCACCCCCCCCCTTCCTGCCAGGTCATTGCCGCATCACATACCCCACATCATCATGCATGAAATGAGACTCACCGAGTAGCCAGGATCTGTTCCCTGCGTGTCGCTCCATGTAGCGTGGTATAGTGGAGTTCCTCAAGACCATAGAATCATGGGTAGATCCAGGGAATCTGGCACAACAATGTGTAATGATCCTGTTGGAGTCACACACCATTTGTACATTCAGGGAATGAAATTGTTTTCGGTTGCGGTACTGGGCCTCCATGGCATGTGGGACGACCAATTCCACATGGGTGCAGTCGATGGCACCAATGCAACCCGGTATGCCGGCAAGTGCATGGAATCCCACTTTTGTGTTCGTAATTTCCGGCTCCGAGCATGGTAGAGAGATGAAGTCGTCTGCGTGCTTCAGGAGGGCATCGAGCACTTGCAATAGTGTCCGTGACAACAGTGGCTGTGAAATGCCATGCAACTGTCCGACTGTGTGCTGGTAGGTGCCTGTGGCCAGGAAGTGTAGTACAGACACCACCTTCAGTAGGGGTGGGATGGCGGTTGGGCTATCTATCATGCTGACAAGGTCAGCGTGTGTCATGTCCACAATGGCGGTTATGGTGTCCCGGTCCAAACGGTAGAGGGTGTGGATCTGCTCATCAGTGAGGTTGAACGGATGTGCTCGGAGGCGTGGGATTGCGGGCTGCCTGCGTGGTGGTAGTGGCTGTGCTGGCGGCCCTTGCTGGCCCTTCCTTGCCCTCCTCCTCCTCCTGCGTCTCCGCCGTGCGGCCGGTAGTAGTTGGTGTTCGTCATCTTCTTGAAGTTGGAGTACTTGCAGTGCTATCAGGTCCCCCAGGGCCAACATCGCTAGTCCTGCCGGTAGCATTTCGGAGTGGGTGTGGTTGTGGGAGGAGACTGGGTGTGCAATTTATGTGTTTTCAGGCTGTATGGCCTCCACCTGTGGTGATTGATTCCACCTGTGCAAGCTGCACTCCCCTTTGGGCGAGCACGTCCCGCACACAACGCTGCAATTCGACGAATGGCATCTTGCTATTGCAATCATGTATTTGTACCCGATGGCAGTGTAACATTGGTTGATATGTTCATTCGTCTATGGTCCCATTGTTTCACATACTATCTTTGCAGTCGCGAACAGACTTGTGAAGGGTCAGTGGAACGTAGTACTCGAGTAACGGTGGACCCTCATGCAACACTGTACCGAGCTTCACCGACGGGCGGGGCGTTCCATTTGTGAGTGAAGGCAGTTGCCATTTTCACACACAGCCGCCCTAGATGGATTAATTCGTGGTTCCAAGCGGCCACAGATGCCTTTTCGACGTGATGTTGCAAATGAGGAATTCGAAGGGCGGCGCTTTCGGTTTTCAGCTAGCGGCGAGGAGATGCCCACAGGTCTGACTGCAAATATAACGTTCTATTGTTCAATGTCCTTGGGACAGGGGCCATGGCGAGGATGCAATGATTGATATGAATAGTATGGGATGCGCAATAGCGACGTGGGCGATGAGGCCGGACGTTCCCAAATACATGTTACTTCACAACACTTGAATAACGGGCTGGGGCACGGTGGATTTTGCAGGCTGCATAACGCACAGACTCAATGGAAATTTCACATGTTATGTGAGTATGGAATCAGGCGTTTTCATACCGGGATGAGGGAATGATGTATGGATGCATGGACAGATGATTTGATACAGAGTTTGCCATGTACAGGGCTTCTTGGAATCTATCCGCCTCCCCTGCGCTATGTGATGCAGGGCTGCCATAGTGGGGCCATCGTCTATCTGGCCTTGTTGAGCCCTCCCTGTCTCGACGCACCTTCAGACACTTGTGTCTATGCACGTTACCAATCCCATCAGATGGATTCTGTTGTAACAGACGCATGCACAGGTACACTCGTTTGTGATGGTGTTTTCACCTCGATATAGATAGTTATGATTCGCAAGTGGTTTGTGGGTGGTGATGATCCTTTGGAGTGGGCTAGCATGCATATTTCTGTGGATTTGGTGTGATCATTGAAGTGGTTTATTCAAATGTAGTTCTGATGGCCATACTATTCTTTTTCATTTCATTTGGTTGACAGGTATCTCCTCCCCTTTTGCCACTGCCATCTGTATGCCACTCCTGCAGATGGATTTTACTCCCGACACCTGCTGCTTCGTGTTAATCAGTGGAGCAGCATTACGATCTTATGGGACGATCGCCAATGGGCCACATGCCCTTACGCAGTACTAGTGGCTAGGAGCAACATTTCGGCCTTTCAGCTGGACTAGTGCCTCCCTATTGGGACGGCCCTGCGGTTCTAGGCGCTTCCATGTTGCCTTTTCGTACGGGAATGTAGCCCCTGTGTACCATGAAGGAACAGGGCGTCACACAAGAAGTAGCTGGTCATTTATTGCGGATGCAGCCCACGATAATGAAATATATTTTGGAGTTCATGGCCTAATGGCTGTATGGGCTTGGTGAATTTGTTGTGCATTAAATTTCTATTCTGATATGAACCGTGTAGCGTTCTTCTTTGCGAGTGATGTGGCATATTCCTATTTGGGGAGCGATGTATTGTGAGGAGATCTGCATTGGGTTCCAGCTTCGGAGTATAGTTGCGTGGTACTGTGCTGGGCGCGTTTGCCTACGGAGCCCAGTGAGGTCAGGGATAAGGGCTGCCATTATGACTGTTTTGATGATGTCATGCTCAGGGGTGGGGGATTAGCTTTTGTGTAACAGATGCCGGTCAGCCAGTTGGATTGGTGGAATGATGTGATTATCGGAATTTTGCTGGTCACAGGTGCCTGTGTTTGCGTGCGTTTCTTGGTGGGAGACTGAGGTCATGTCCATTTGTATAGCTTCTGTATTCGTGCCATCTGTGCCCTGCAGCTCCCATTGGGCACTCTTGAGATTCATTTGTTCGTTGGCAGGCATGGATGACTAGTACATTTCACTGGTTGCATTGTGTGACTTCATTGCACCTACGGGGGGTTGTACAATGTGGCCAGGGAGCGGTGTACAAGCACTCAGTAGGGCCGTTTACGGTTGGTTCGCGATGCCGTACTTCTCACCATGGCGGAATGGTACTTTCCGCCGTGCTTGATGGCGTTAGGTGCATGTCCGCTAGGGTCGGAATTCGCGTACCGTTGCGCCATGGTGGTGATTACGGTTTGGCATGGCGCGCGCGCGCGTGCTTGGTGCAGTTAGCGTTGGCGTTCACTACGGTGTCGCTAATGGCATCGTACTTTGCGGTGACGGGTCATGATCGCACCGAGCGCTATTCGATGGCGGTATTGCATTTCCGCCATCGTTTTTCGATTTCCGCCAGGGTCGTAATGAGGCCCAATGTCCTATTTCTTGCTTCAGTATCAGTAGGAGGGTTTGTCTTTCACAACAAGATGTGACAGAATCACAAGTACCTCCTCCCTGGGCTACTGGGAGTACAGTGTTCAGGGCGGCATTGTTGAGTGCACACCACTTGAGATGGAATAAGGACTGGGGGCCGCATTCCTACACCCTCGCAGAGGAGGAGGAAGCATCATCCTCAGTCCTCCCCAGCTTGGCCAAGAAGACATGGTGGGAGTAGATGCGGTAGATGGGAATGATGTAAATGGGAATGAGGTCAGGGAGATGTAACAAATGCAGGATATTCATCCTTCCACTCCAAGGGGGAGCCACCCCCTTTGGGACTAGATGGTGAGTCCTCTATGCAAGACCCACACTAGGGGGCAGGGCATGCGGGATCCCACTGGAGTACCGCCCCATTTGGGAATAAGGAATCTTTAAGTAAGGATTTTATTTCACCTTTCTTTACTTCAAACTCCCAAGTCTTTGATGGTTACATGGAATTACACAGAGGAATCATGTCCAGGACCCCATTAAAGTGGATGGCTTGGTTTCCGGCCTGTATTAGTTGCCGCCCATTTGTGAAGACCGGAACCAATGGAAACTTCCCTACAATTTCAGGATGGACATGAAGACAGATGGACACAAGGAGAAGGAGCAAGAATCAGCAGGAGAGTGATAAACACTGGCTTTTGTGAGCACACAGAGGAGGAAGTCTCTCCTTTGCAGAAGGAGCTGAGCTGAAGAGACATGTGGTGGCTGGTATCTGAGGACAGTCCATATAATGCAGCCACTTCAACGAAGGCAGGGTGCCCGACAAGCTCGTGGCTGCCGTCGAAGGAAGTACAACCAGACCAGAAGAAACGCACCAGTGTCCTGCCTTTTCGATGCCGAAGTCCCGGAGAAGAAGAAGGGACATGAGGAAGTCCACCATGCAGGCCAGAGCCGGGTTGAGAGTGCAGATCTGTGCTGGACAGAGAGACCGCCTCCACGTGAAAGCACCACCACTGGACAGACGGTGGAGAAGGTGCAAGGCAGTGAGGCCACACTGTAGCCACACCAGGCTGATAATCTAAACACCAAGGTCGAACAGGTGGAAGGGGCAAGGCCACACTGTAGCCACACCAGGCAGATAATCTAAACACCTCAGAAAGTGGTGAGGGAAGCAAGAAGCAAAAGAGGGATGAGCTGGCCAGTAGCCCGCAGCGGGCTCTTGATCTGAATACCCCAGGAGGAGATGAGAGAAGCCACAACCAAATCAGGGCTGAGCAAGTCCATAGCCCACACCGGGCTGATAATCCGAATAACCCAGGAGGGGGTGAGAGAAACCACAGCCAAAGCAGGGCTTAGCAGGCCCGTAGCCCATGGCGGTCTGAGAATCTGAAGACCCCAGCAGGGGGTTAGAGAAACCACAACCAGAGCAGTGCTTAGCTGGTCCGTAGCCTACCAGAGGATGGAAGTAGAATATCCCACCAGGGATAAAGAGAATGTTTGGTTTTGTGAATACCTTCATTTAATTTCTTTGTTTTTAGCTCAAAAAATGAACTTTTACAAAAATGTCTTTCTTTTAAAAAAGACATCAACTGTACATCGTCATTCTAGTACCTACAAACAGACATCAACATCACAAAAATAAATAGCATCAAAATCATTACTGAAATAATATTTCCAAAACAAGTCCAATATACAATATAACACATACCCAAGCTTTATTTCCATGAGTTTTAATCTGACACCAGAGACGGTATAGTGTTGTCTGGACTGACTCGGAATTGGTATTCAGGGAGTAATTCCAGAAGTCATCAGTTTTGATGGAATCATATTGACTCACGAATTTACCCAGTAAACACATATAACTCGTACTCATGGCAACGCATTGAGATAGGACACGCCTCGACGTCTCAAGCATATCCGACTTTTTACAGATTTGCTGCTCATTTGGGATATTTGTGTATACACCCTGTACCGTTAAGAGCGGAAGTTGGTTCATTCGGAGATGCAGCCTAAAGCTGCGTACCAGCGGGCTAGGATTTTTAACTAGACAAGCCAGTGTCTTTAAATACTTATGTGTGACTCCAGCTAGATGCCGGCAGTTTCGTAATGTTTCGAGATGGGCATAATTACTTAGCCAGTCCCATTTTTCCATCTTGCTGATATAGATGCGCTTCAAGATCTCGTACTGGGAACCCCTTTTGAATTCCGGAAACCAGTCAATCAGTTGTAAACATTCTTCATTAAGTCTCAGATATCCTTTGTTATTTATTTTTCCCCTTTGTCCCACATCGTAGCTTTTCCCCAATATACCCAACAAGGGCCACTTGGCATCGCTCTTTGACTTCACGTAGAGCGTCCCTCTATGGATCAACACCTGGGCCTTCAGGGGCACCAGGCATAGCTCTAGTCGCAAATAGGCCATGGAAGTTGCCGGTGGGAGACATTCTCCAGAAGGTCTCTTCTATTACGTCCAGGCAAGATAAGTCCCTCACGACTAGCACTTCTAATCCATAGAGGACAGCAGGCACAAAGCTCTGCTCATAGAGTTTTAATATTCCCTACATGGTATAGCCTGCGGTCTGTCTGGAAAATGTGTTAATGACGTATGTTAATTGGCTGGCTTTTCGTCTCTTTCCTTCAATGATAATATCATGGGTACCTCTTGCAGACAACTCTATGCCCAGAAAGGTATAATTATTCACATATTCTAGTTTACCAGTATCAAATCCTAAATTGGCCCCGGGGATTGTTCGACCTGCTATATTGTTTTTATCAACATATTCTATCAGGGCACTGAATTTACTTTTCACACCACTAATCGTGCGGCCCATCAGGACCAACTTGTCAGCCTAGAGGGCATTAGGTACTAGGCTGGTACCTATTTTTACTGGATAGCCTATTTCTGACAAAACTGAATTAGGTAGATCTGACAGATAAAGGTTAAACAACATGGGAGCCTGCTTGACTTCCCTGTTGATATTCACCAAGTCTGACACGGATCTTACGTCGTTCAATCAGACTTGTATTAGCGTGGAGGCAGATTATTATGTCCAGCAACCAGTTAGGGCAACCCAGCCTTCTCAACTTCTGCCACAGCATGCCGCAGTTTACAGAGTCGAAAGCCATTGTGAAATCAACAAAGATCAGGTATAATGCTGGATTGTCCCTTTTGGTGGATTTCTGGATCAATGAATCCACTATGCTGATATTATGTGTTGTGCTTGACCCAGGTCGGAAACCGGTCTTGGTTGTTTGCGATATATTATAGTCCTCCACCTACCTCTGCATTTCCACCAGGACAAATGATGCAATCTGCCGTTACATCCAGAAGTGGGAGAAGTCGGTACTTTTCGGGCTGCTCTCTTTTTGCCCTTTTTGTAAATGGGTAACAAAATGGCAAACTGCCCTGTTTTAGGAACCGCTGCCTGTCTACAAACCTGTTGAATAAGATTTTAAGAATTCTGGCCCATTCAGTTGGGTTTGCTTAAGCACTGCGTTGGATAGACCATTTGGTCCAGAGGCACGTGAACCGTTAAGATGTAAAATAGTTGTGTAAATATTATCAAATTCTGCACTCAATGGCCAATGTCTGCACCTGAATGTTCGAGAGCCACAGGAGCCGGTTGTACATATTTCGATGTTATATATGCAGTCCAATACCCTGCAGAGACTGGGCTGACTATCTGTCGATGTCTACCCCCTTACCCTTGGGCAACAGTTGCCAGATGTCTTATGTGTTTTTAATATGTAAGGCAGAAAGCATCTGTTGCAACTGTGCATTCTTTTCAGTAGATTTCTACCTATCTAACCACTTTTTATATTCGTTTTTGTGCTTCTTGATCTGTGTCTCTACCTGCTCCACATGTTCACTGGCCTGTTTTACTTTTCTGATATTACTTCGCAGCCAAGGTTTTTCTCCATGAATTTCGATATCAAATGAATTTGTGCCCTTAAAATTATGTATCTCTGAATGTCTTTGGCCAAGGGACCCAGACTCGAAAGCGAGTAAACTCAAACGTTCACCCATTTCAGATACACTATATGAAGCAAACAAGGGTAACTCATGTCTACAGAGCTGGTGTATGGATCTCGTGGCTTTACCAGTATTTCTTTGGGTCAACCAAATCCAATTTCTGGCATGATTTACATCAACCCCTCCTCCTCCAGTTTACCTCCCACACGGGTCGCCCATGTTTAGGGTCCATACTAGGATAGAGTGGTCACTTAAGTTTGTTCCTCGGACCACGAAGGCCTCAACTCTTTCCGAGCAGTCATTGCTGGTGAAGAAATAATCTAAGGTAGACAATTTAGTATTCATGAACCAAGTACATTGGCTATCCCCGGCTGTTCTGCCATTTAACATCGTCAGTCCCCACTCTTTAAAGAATGATATCTATTTTGCCCCTTTAGTGTCACCCCCCCCTCTTCATCATCACACTAATTGGGCTAACAATGTTGTAGGTCCCTCTCTACAACAGGCATTTAGGCCACCCACTATAAGAGCTACCTCATGTCCCGTAATTGACAGCCGATCTGAACACACAGAATCAACGCTATCAAATAAAACTTCCTAATTTAAAATAGCAGTAGACACATATACATTTACAAGAAGCATAGCGACACATGCTGCCTCCTCACACACCACCACCTCGATAGCCATCACATTTTCTGCTTCTACAAGCAGTCTTGTGCTCTCCACTGATAAACATTGCCTTATTCCCACGATTAAACCACCCAAAGGGCAACCACGTAAACCCTACCGGGCAAGTTCCTGAAACAGAACATAGCCCTCCAACTGAATTGGTTTCATTAACCATGTCTCTTGCAGAAGTGTTATGTCATGCTCACACAAGATTGGAAGAGAGCCATTTTGGTTCAAGAAGTGACTGTGTCCTTTGTTGTTCAAGGACGCTACCTTCAGAGATCATTTACAGTTAGTCAAGTTTTTCATTAAGAACTTCTTGAACCATTCCCACCACAATGCATCCTCCGACATGGATGATATCAGCTGCTCCCTCCCTGCGGTCCGCCTGATGGAACAACCGAGCCACATTTTACCACCTGCGATAGGAACTGCATGTCGTCTTGTTTCTTGAAGGGAACATGGGATGGGCAGTCCACCACATAGCCCACCTTAAGAATGGAAATCTGATATAGTCTAAGAAGGGCGTCACTTCTGCAGTAACACAGTGAACCCTTACGTAATTTCCACCTTTTGAGGCCACCAGTGCCACAAAGCTAAAGTCAGACGACGATAATACTCGAAGAGCAAGGATCTTGTTATATACTGTTTTGTCAAAACGACGTATCCAGATCAGAAGAACCTGTTAAGTTTAATAAGGAGAAAACAGGAGAAACGGGGAACTGTTCGAACTTGCTGATAAAGCTGTGGTTTTTCCAAGAGGAAACTGAGAGACATTTATTTTGTTGTTGGTGCTACTACAGCAACTGGAAGGCTCAGAAAGACTTTGAGAACTCTTTCACGGGGGTAGGAAAACCAACCACCACTAATCTACCTAAGGGAAAGTAACACTATCCTAAGGTAAAACTTAAATTGTCTTTTTCCTTCATAGTGGTAGGGACTGGAGCTTTTGTGTGTAGGGAGTGTTCGGTCTTCGAGGTAAAAGGTTCTGGTGAATAACCAGGACTAGAGACTTGACAGGCTTGGACTGCAGAAGTATGTAAATAGAGGTATACCTGTGAGTAGGGCGTTGTAGTATGGATAATGGATGATGTATTGCCGTAGTGATTGGTTGGCTGGAGCTATCCTAGATTGAGGAAGGTGTTTGACAGGTTAAGTTTACTGGAGAGCGGCGGTTCAACCGTGAGGCAACGCCACGGGTGCAGTTTAAAACAAACACAAGGGAATAAAGAGAATGCCCCACCCTGGGGTGTGGGAAGACAGCTGTGGGGGGAGGTATTGGAAATAGAGTGGTGGGTGATTGTACATTGTCGAAAAATTCGGCATATTGGTAGTGATCGGCACGTGAATTGTAGTTGGGACTGGAGCAGTGGCAGTGGTCCCTTCTTGTGTTTATGAGGCTATTGGGTGGGGTAGTGACTCCCCACGTATCGGACAGGGTGCCGTGCTGGTTGGTCTGCATGGCGATTACATGTACGGGGGTATGGCTTTCCTATGAATTGACGCTGTAGATCAATGAGTAGATGAGGTTCCCTGCTGATTGAGCGTTGTAGTTCAGTGAGTGGATGATGTTTCCCCGCAGGAGGTAGCTAGATTGTTCCCGAGTGCGGAAGATAATTGGCTGGTTAAGCTCCCCTGGTGAGGGGCATATAACACGCGAGGCGACGCAGCGTGCGCAGTCCGATTATAAGAGTTTATTGTGGATTACCTTGCTCCGGTTGAAGCGGGAAGACAGCTGTGGGGATTGTGGGGTTTTATTTTGGGATATTTGTGGGGTTTTGTGTGGGGTTGGAAGCAATGGGTTGTTGTTATGTGCATGCGTGTTTGTCTGTTCATTTGTATTGTGTTTTTAGTTTGGTGACATCACGTTTAGATTGATGCATAGGACACAGAGTTTTGATGGTGAGGAGCTAGTGGTGTGGATTTGGAGAGGAAGAAGAGGTGACCCAGAGGCGGTGTGTGGAAGGCACATGCGAAAGATTGTGCCGGAGAAGGCAATGGTTAGGTGAAGATGGATGCACATGGAGTGCATGGGCTAAGGTGCAGAGCCAAGAAGGCTCATAGAAACTGGAAACATTTTCAATTATCTTCTAACTTTTGCTCCCTGAACAGCGGGCGATGGAAATTATCAACTTGAGGTGAGGTAAAAGGTATCACATAATAGAGAAATGACTCCCCTTCAACTGTTATGTAGGACACAGCCCCATGCCAAGATAAATTAGTAAAAAAGATAGTGTGCAATGATTAAAAAGTACTGAAGGTAAATAAATAGGACCATGGCTGCCCATAGGCGGCTTCTCCAGAGGAGTGCAGCAATTCCTACTGACACACATGCACAGCATTTACACAGGAAAGAGGCTGAAAAGCACCTGGCTACAGTTGAACTGTGGCGCATGAAGGAAAGGAAAGTGGCGAGGCATCAGCAGATGCTGAACCAGCACGAGCAGAGGGAAGAGGGGACTCACCCTTCTGCACCTCTGGGAGTATAATATTTGAGGCACAGATGGTAAGCAAGGAATGAATTGCATGAGAGAACTGAAAGCAGCAGAAGGACATTTAAACACCACACACAAACAATCACAATACACTAAAGAGAACAAACAGGAAGGTGCAGAACAACCCACTAGCATCACAGGAGCGAGCAAGGGAGGGCTGCAGTGCATGATAGCAGATTTGAAGGCACAGGTACAGAGGAATAAATAGCAACACACGAATTTTTTTCAAAATTAAAGGGAAGGTAAGGGGGGAGTTGCAAGGAGGTGTAACCACAGCAATAGAGAGTAGGGAGAAGGAGCGCAAAAAGCTTGACTGGGCAGAGCAAATGGAGGGAGAAGAGAGAAGGAAGAGGGACCGGGAAATGGAAGTGCAGTGCGAGGAGAGAGGAAGGGTCATCTTGGTGGGGAACAACCCTTTCACAGAGAATGGATTGTCATTATACGCTTAACAGGACAGCCCCCAGACAAACTTGATGCGTCTCACTCTGCCACACACACTCATGCGCACTCAATACTGCGGAGGACAATTGCATAGGGGTAGTGATAGGTAACAAAGCATGTTCTTTTCTGGGTGACAGTGGGGTGACGAGGCCATGCATTAGGGAAGAGACATTTGTGACATCATGCGCAGAGTGGATATGACCACCTTATTAACAGACAAAGCCATAACGTGTTAAACACCAAGCATACACATGCTAAAAGTAAGGAAGATTGTTTAG
This sequence comes from Ambystoma mexicanum, assembly GCF_040938575.1. Classification (NCBI taxonomy): domain Eukaryota; kingdom Metazoa; phylum Chordata; class Amphibia; order Caudata; family Ambystomatidae; genus Ambystoma; species Ambystoma mexicanum. The sequence continues at coordinate 1,603,325,809 of NC_090937.1, forward strand.
GTATGTTGGGGGTGCACGGTACAGAGAGGGGTGCGTAAAGATAGTAAAGAGAGTAAATTGGGCTACATTATGAGCACACATCTTTCAGCGAGGAGACTGGGCTCATGCATAAACAAATAAAACAGAGCCATTCAATGAGACACACAAGGTGGAGAAAGGTGCACTTGAGGGTGGGGGGCATGCATTTAATTGACGGTTCACCACGGGAGGAAAGAAATAGGGTTAAAGGGTGGATGATACATGTTCCCAACAGACACCATTTGGCGACAAAATAACACAGTGCAAGTATTAATGCCACTAGCGCTTTTGAACACAGCACTGGCACAAATGCATTAGCCAACACACATAGGGAAAGAGGTCATTGCTGCACGAAATGGAGAATAATGGTTGTATTAAAATTTGAGAGGAGATAATGGGGGGAGAAATATATTGTTTAACTGCAATGGTAATGAAAGTAGTGGAGTGATAAAATAATAGACTTAAATGAGTAATTAACATAGTAGGGTTTAAAAGGTGGAAATGGGGTGCGATAGAGAGAATGGGAGTAAATTGTGTTGGTTAGGATTGATAGAGAAGAAAAAAAAGAAAAAAGAGATAAAAAGAGGGGGGGGGGGAGGTAGCGAATACCTGGTGCCAAATTTCATTAGTACCAGCTTAAAATGCCTGCAGTACACTGCGGGGGACGCCCTGAGAAGTTGCGAGAGGAGCCATAGAAAAAAGATTTTAAAACCCTGCGATTATCTTAAATAAGTAACATGATTCTCTTAATTTAGACACACAGCCACCCTATATGACAGATTTACCACCCTGATGCTTCCCTGTTTAGCTTGTCAGCGCCTAATGCCCCCGGGACAAAGGCACACAATAAATATCTAAAAGTCAAGTACAGTAAATACAAGTCCCAAAGGACTATTTGTAAATTACCACCTAAATTACGTGTATGTGATCCAAGAGTTTCAGGAGTATCTTCACCTAAATTAAGTGCAGATGATCCAGATGTGTTAAGGATACAGCTACAGGACAGTGGTTGTCTACCCATTTTCCAGGTACATTTCGAATTATGCAACAAGTTACAGTCAGACCGTCATTGAACGCCACTAGGTGGTAACAGGATGGTACATAAATTGGCTCCTCCCACTAGGACACTGACTAGTGTAAGAGTAGTGCAGAGAGGTTAGATGAAGAAATTAAAGAATATGTCAATTATCAGGTCTCAAGCGCTTCTTTTTTCATTTCTCGCCAGATACAAAGGACCCAGGGCAGGCCTGAAGACAACAGACAACAAAAATTCCAATGGCTACGGACTAGAGTGGGACATTTTGCCCACCAGACAGACTTTGTTAGATGTGTAAGACGTCAAGCCCTACAAAGCGGTGGCCACCCTGGCAACGAGGGAGCAACGATCAACAGGGCCAACGCAACAGATTTTCATGAACTGCAACCACGAACACTTTCGAGTTAGGGAAACATGGCCATCCTATGGTCCAACGCACGCAAGCAGCTAGAATAGGGACCAACCTCCCAGTGTGCATAGCATGCTGAAACAGGATTTAAATGATATTTTGTGAAAATGACAGCTGTAACTCTGTTTTGCTCTTTCACTTTTCCTCGCACATGCAGGTTGTTGCGTATGTATGCTGTTAGAATTGTGTAGGAAATGTCCTTAATGTCATCTCCCATTAATCACCCTGAGGCCTACTAATTACACCATTCTGAAGCGTTTCCCACTCAATTCGCCCACTATGTCAGAAAACTCAGACCCCTTAGAGCACGTTTCCCTGAAGTATATTTCCTCGCTTACATTGACTACAAAGCCCAAACTTTTCCCCAACTTGAATACAGTGCATATACTGTCCGACCCACATTGAGAAACCCTCAACAAGAAGTGTCCGGGGGGAGGTTTCATGTATGCCCTTAGTGATTGTTTAGTTCGCAGAGCTTGAGGTTACTAACAAGTACTAACGTATTAACGCGTTTCTTGCGATTTTCAGGTGGGCAACTTTATCATCTCATCAGCTGCAAGGACCCAGAAGCGTAAGTGTTTATGGGCATGCCAATAAGGACTTTTATCCTCACGATGGGACTGTTAATGATGAACGGAATGATGGGGGGGGCGGTCATTTAAAAATAATATGTAATAGTGAGCATTACCGCTGTACCCCCTACTAACATTCCCTAACCCAAGCAGGAAGACTTACGGTGTCAGAGGGTGAGGAAAAAACTGCTGCCAAAGTAAGGAGAGGTAAGCGCAGACACAAAGGGAGTAAAACATACACATAACACACATAGCAGAAGTAACCAACAACATGCACACATGTATAAATTGGTAGGGACACCACTGGGGAGAGCTGCCCTGACTGCTCTTTAATATCCTATGCCTTGAGAGAATTGATTGCAACAGAAATACATACAGCAAAGTATGATGCCCATGTTCACAAAGTGTTCCAAATGTGAAAAAGATTGCAAGGGAAGACAGCAACATTGAAATTGATATAAAAAGAAAAAAAATAGGCAATCCCCTATGAAAGAAGAGTACATCATGACACTACCCATGATGAACAACTACTAGCAGCTCATTGAAGAACAACTGTATGTAGCAAGTGGCCAGAGATAGAAGAAAAAAAAACTAGCAAATGCGCCAGTGAGCAAGCTGCAGGAAAAAAAAAAGAGAAGAAAAAATAAAAAGTGAAAAATATGATAAGTGCCTAACAGAGTGAGACAAAAGTGCCAAGATGGTGACTTGGGTGGAGAATGAAGAAGGACCTATACTCTGAAGGCACCAGCCTTTTGTTACCAGCACAACAGTGAAAAGAAGTGGACAAACATGCTGGATGCAAGAAGGTTGAGACAAGTATGGAGATGAGAGCAGGAACATCAGTGCTTATGGGCTACTATTGAGCATATGCATCTAAAGATTAAGAGAAACTACCACCGAAATGGGGAGGCGACTGTTCGTTGGTGCACATTAGCATGCCCTTGTTGGTGATGCCCAAGGAAGATCTGAAGCATGAAGCATGATACATGACAATAACAGAAGGAAGAGGAAGTGACTGAACAAAGAGCCAAATGCACAAACAACGGAAGAAGAGAAACAGACGGAGGAGTGAAAAGAGGGGGGAATTACTTCTCGAGCGAGACAGAAGCAACATTGGATGAAGTACCAGCACACTAAAGACTATTCAGCAGAAAACATATGTGAACAGAGAAAGACAAGAACTGGCTAGCGTTTCCATAGTAATGGATGCCATCATGACTGGCTGGTCGATTGAAGGTGATAACGGAAGCACTAGTACCGAGCGCAGCATCATTGTGCAAGATCAAGATACATTGCTAGATGCGAGAGAACAGTAGAAGAAGAGATTGGAATGCAAATAAGAGACATGGTGAAAGGAAGAGCCAGACTGAGGGAGAAGATAGCGGTGTGCGACTTGGTTCCAGCAGTAATAAAGGTGGACACTCCCTGTGATCCGATGAAGTACCAAGGGAAGTGAGTGTGGTGGAACGCAGAACACCCCTACATGTACTGTTCATCGACAATAATGGGAACAATTATGGACACTTCAAAGAATTGACAAAGATATGCAGACCGGAAGGAGGTGAATGTTGCTTGGTGGTGTGGTCGACAAGTCGACCAGAGGGGGGACTGAAGAGGAAAAATCGAGATCAAACTCCTGCCCCCTCACCCCAGGCAGATGAAGAGACAGAACAGCAGGAAGAATAAGGAGCGCACTCATCATTTGCACCAGAATCCCAGTACACCCATGGGTGACAAATATGCAGAGAGACACCCACTTCACCAACCTATATGCTACATTAGCCTCAATGCAGCAATACCAGAATCTACAAAATACAAGAATCCCTGTTTAAAGGCTTGCAGATGCTTATATGAATTAACCCGATCTAATTGCACAGTGTAAAGCCATGTTTCAGGAAAGTTACAGCCAAGTGCATTGTCTCACTGAACACCAGCCGCAGTGGGGATTTGTGCTGACTTCAGCAATGCTCCTCGCAAACCCAGCAGCAGCCAAGGTCTTACAGTAAGATAAGATTCCTTTCCTTAAACGACAGTGAATGAAAGACATTTTCACAAAGACCCACACATCATTTGAAACATAATTGTAACAAGAATGGCTCAGCTGTGGCCAATGAACTCTGAGAGCCCAGGGGCGAAAAGCCTGTCCAAGCAAAAACTGATGAGAACAAGTTCATAATGCAATCATTTTAGAATTAGGTAATGGGGGTGGCGCAGTTAAAACCAGCCCACTGACACAAAAGTCCTCATGTCCAATGATCAGGCTTCCTATAAGGGCTCCATAGGTAACCTATCACTTAGCAGCCAATCGCAGGATGAGAAGGGTTTCTGTGAGCTGGTCCAATTCTGTGATGTCAGCCTGCAGTGTGTTACAAAGCTGGTTTGCAAGCCAGCCCCGGGGAGACGGTGACTGGATTTTCGCTGTGCACGAAGCTCTCTTTGTGTTTTTTTGCTGGCCAGAAATAAATGCAGTTTGGAACATGTTGCTGCCTGCTTGGGACTCTGCTGCATTTCTTTGGGCAAAATGGGAGGTGTTGGGGTCTCCCATAGCTGGTACCCCCAGAAGCCCTGGTGGGGGTCCAACTTCTCCCCAACACCACTTAAACAAATTGAGTGACCCTGCACAACTCACTTTGTCAGCAAAACCTGGTGAGGTGACCATGATGTGTTGCAAACTAAACATACAACTCCAAATTTAGAAAAAGAAAACTTAAATAATCTGGACCATTTATAACACTTGTGAAAGCCATTAACTTCTCCCTCCCTAGGCTCCACCCCCAGTCCCTGCCTACCCAGGACCTTCTGTCAGTTTTGCCCACACAGTCCTTTGCCTTAAATCTGCCACCGAGTGTAATTCTATCAAGCATCCTGTTCCAACATTCAGGTAGGTGTACGGATAAGTGTCTAATCCCTGGTCCTAACCACCTGGATTTGAATCCTGACTTCTGCACCTTTTAAAGCAAGCAGTCCAACAGACTAAACCAATTGAAGGGTGTGAATGGATCTCCCAGATCCGTTGCTGGACCATGGATCTGGGTACGTGACTCGATGCCAGCACTTTCTTTAGGGCTCTCCTACCTACACCCACTCCCAATGGAAATTGGGCCCCCCGATACCAAACCTGGCACACTCAGATGAAAATTCCTAGAGCCGGGCCTGGCAAACTGGGACAGAACCCAGTTGGCTTCTAAAAATTGATCCAGTACTGGGGAACTGCCCTGTCTCCCTGCATCACCCATATGCATGCCATGTGATTTTACTTGTGCAAACGTCCTTATTCCATCACCCATCTGAAGTCCATGACATTTCTCCTGTGTATGTGTCATTATTCTGGCTAAGTGACTGGGGCTGAGTGATTGATTTACAAGGGCTGTGAAGCAATTCGGGAAACAAGACATATCCTCCTGCCCAAGCGGAGCAGCCATATCTGAAACTGCCCAAATGAGTATATTTGGCCTGTGGTTTGCAGACATTTCCCTATTAGGGATAACAAAGAGGCTTGTGGGCATTACATGCTCAAAACAGGCCCTTGCTTGAACCACTATCAGATGCATATTTGAAATATAAAATCATGTGGTCATACTCATGCTCATTTATCTCATGCGCATCGTTAGGAAACCACATCCCTGCTATAAATCACCCTCCCCGGTCTCACGGGTGATTTATTTACATAATGAGGGTGATTTACCAACTGACTAAATTGTTTATATACTGAGTGAAAGAATAATAAACTTAAAAATCCCAAAGTAAGGAATTTACATTATCTAAAGCGGATGCCAGCAATATCATCTAAGACAATGCTTAGTGACCAAAGGTAGGAGCTTGCAGGCTCTTATGGTGTACTGTTTGGGTCAGGTGGTGCCCCTTTCAGACTGCGCCCATAGCTCTTTGGTTCACACCCAACATTCAGACCACACAACCCTTGTGCTCCGCCCCCTTCGTTTTCGCAACACATTTAAAGCACTGCTGTCGGCCATCTTGGGATCAGGCATCTCTGTCATGGCAGGTCATTGCTTACCTTCCTATACTTCTCTTCAGTTGTGCAAGTTAAAGCACTGCTGTCGGCCATCTTGGGATCAGGCATCTCTGTGATGGCAGGCCATTGCTTATACCTTCCTATACTTCTCTTCTGTTGTGCAAGTTAACCTGCTGTCTTTGAGCGGGCTCGCAATATACATGATTGATCTGTGAATGTGATCCCGGAGTGTGTCCTAATCCCAATATAGAACAGTGAGCAAGTCAACATCCAATTCAAAATAATCCATTCACTTTTCTGATTCACAGAAAGTGTGTGAGGTCTGCTTTCCAGGTGATGTTCAGCAGCGGAGACAGTATCTGGCACACGTAAGCACCCAACCTCATTGCCCATCGTATATATTAGCCTCTGGTCAATATGGGAGTACCCGAAGTATGTTTTAGTCTTGTGCATGTACCATAGTTTCAACCAAAGTAATTACTGCGTGGTAAGTTATAACGTGGTAATTTACTTTGTAGGATAAAATAACGAGGCCTATGTAGATGGAGTACCCATCCGTTCATCTGTCCACCTGCCCATCCATCCATCTGCCTGTGCATCCATCCATCTCCCTATGCACCCATCCCTTCATCTGTCCACCTGCCCATCCATCCATCGGCCTGTGCATCCATCCATCTCCCTATGCACCCATCCGTTCATCTGTCCACCTGCCCATCCATCCATCTGCCTGTGCATCCATCCATCTCCCTATGCACCCATCCCTTCATCTGTCCACCTGCCCATCCATCCATCGGCCTGGATATCCATCCGTTCATCTGTCCACCTGCCCATCCATCCATCGGCCTGTGCATCCATCCATCTCCCTATGCACCCATCCCTTCATCTGTCCACCTGCCCATCCATCCACCTGCCTGTGCATCCATCCATCTCCCTATGCACCCATCCCTTCATCTGTCCACCTGCCCATCCATCCACCTGCCTGTGCATCCATCCATCTCCCTATGCAGCCATCCGTTCATCTGTCCACCTGCCCATCCATCCACCGGCCTGTGCATCCATCCATCTCCCTATGCACCCATCCGTTCATCTGTCCACCTGCCCATCCATCCATCGGCCTGGATATCCATCCATCTCCCTATGCACCCATCCGTTCATCTGTCCACCTGCCCATCCATCCATCTGCCTGTGCATCCATCCATCTCCCTATGCACCCATCCCTTCATCTGTCCACCTGCCCATCCATCCACCTGCCTGTGCATCCATCCATCTCCCTATGCACCCATCCGTTCATCTGTCCACCTGCCCATCCATCCATCGGCCTGTGCATCCATCCATCTCTCTGTGCACCCATCCCTTCATCTGTCCACCCGCCCATCCATCCATCTGCCTGTGCATCCATCCATCTCCCTATGCACCCATCCGTTCATCTGTCCACCCGCCCATCCATCCATCTGCCTGTGCATCCATCCATCTCCCTATGCACCCATCCGTTCATCTGTCCACCTGCCCATCCATCCATCGGCCTGTGCATCCATCCATCTCCCTATGCACCCATCCGTTCATCTGTCCACCTGCCCATCCATCCATCTGCCTGTGCATCCATCCATCTCCCTGTGCACCCATCCGTTCATCTGTCCACCTGCCCATCCATCCATCTGCCTGTGCATCCATCCATCTCCCTATGCACCCATCCCTTCATCTGTCCACCTGCCCATCCATCCATCGGCCTGGATATCCATCCGTTCATCTGTCCACCTGCCCATCCATCCATCTGCCTGTGCATCCATCCATCTCCCTATGCACCCATCCGTTCATCTGTCCACCTGCCCATCCATCCATCGGCCTGTGCATCCATCCATCTCCCTATGCACCCATCCCTTCATCTGTCCACCTGCCCATCCATCCACCTGCCTGTGCATCCATCCATCTCCCTATGCACCCATCCCTTCATCTGTCCACCTGCCCATCCATCCACCTGCCTGTGCATCCATCCATCTCCCTATGCACCCATCCCTTCATCTGTCCACCTGCCCATCCATCCACCGGCCTGTGCATCCATCCATCTCCCTATGCACCCATCCGTTCATCTGTCCACCTGCCCATCCATCCATCGGCCTGGATATCCATCCATCTCCCTATGCACCCATCCCTTCATCTGTCCACCTGCCCATCCATCCACCTGCCTGTGCATCCATCCATCTCCCTATGCACCCATCCGTTCATCTGTCCACCTGCCCATCCATCCACCGGCCTGTGCATCCATCCATCTCCCTATGCACCCATCCGTTCATCTGTCCACCTGCCCATCCATCCATCGGCCTGTGCATCCATCCATCTCTCTGTGCATCCATCCGTTCAACTGTCCACCTGCCCATCCATCCATCTGCCTTTTCATCCATCCATCTCCCTATGCATCCATCCCTTCATCTGTCCACCTGCCCATCCATCCATCGGCCTGTGCATCCATCCATCTCCCTATGCACCCATCCGTTCATCTGTCCACCTGCCCATCCATCAATCGGCCTGTGCATCCATCCATCTCCCTATGCACCCATCCGTTCATCTGTCCACCTGCCCATCCATCAATCGGCCTGTGCATCCATCCATCTCCCTGTGCATCCATCCGTTCATCTGTCCACCTGCCCATCCATCCATCTGCCTATACATCCATCCATCCTCCTGCCCGCACTTCCATCTATCCATGTAGCCCTCCCTTCATCCTTGTGCGTGCCTATCCTCTATCCACCCAGCTACTAATCTGCCAGAGAACTGATCCATCCATCCATCCATCCATCCATCCATCCATCCATCCATCCATCCATCCATCCATCCATCCATCCATCCATCCATCCATCCATCCATCCATCCATCCATCCATCCATCCATCCATCCATCCATCCATCCATCCATCCATCCATCCATCCATCCATCCATCCATCCATCCATCCATCCATCCATCCATCCATCCATCCATCCATCCATCCATCCATCCATCCATCCATCCATCCATCCATCCGCATCTCTATGTATCTATCTAATTCCAGCTCAATGCTATGGTTTCGTATCCCTCCTTTTCCACACGGTGGTAGCAGTGGATGAGACAAATGACGAATGATGACTCCGGAAGTAACCTTCTATTTCATCTGCTAACAGCGGAGTGGAATTACAGATGAGGGGGTTGGTGTGCAGATGTCCTGACGGACAGGTGAAAAGATCGTTTGGATCATGGGTGGACTGGGAACTAAAAGAGGCCCTGGAAATAATTTTCCAAGTGTCCCCATATTTTCTTTTTTCAGCAAGCCCAGCTCTTTTCCTATGAGAAAATGTGGAAATAAATTACGTTACCACACAAAAGAGTCCCCAGGGGACAGAAGCCTACCGGGAAATCTCCAGAGTTCACTATAGGCCAGTCCAACCTTGCTGAGGTTGCAGAGGCCTAGCAGGAAATCTCCAGAGTTCCCTATAGGCCAGTCCACCCCTGTTGAGGGTACAGAGGCCTACCGGGAAATCTCCAGAGTTCCCTATAGGCCAGTCCATCCCTGTTGAGGGTAAAGAGGCCTACCAGGAAATCTCCAGCGTTCCCTATTGGCTAGTCTACCCCTTCCCAGGCTGGAGTGGCCTACCAGAAAATCTCCAGAGTTCCCTATAGGCCAGTCCACCCATGCCGAGGGTACAGAGGCCTACCGGGAACTCTCCAGAGTTTCCTATAGGCCAGTCCATCCCTGCTGAGGGTGCAGATGCCTACCGGGAAATATCCAGAGCTCCATATAGGCCAGTCCACCTCTGCCCAGGGTAAAGAGGGCTACCCGAAAAACTCCAGAGTTCCCTATAGGCCAGTCCACCCCTGCCGAGGGTGCGAGGCCTACTGGGAAATCTCCAGAGTTCCCTACATTCCAGTCCACCCTTGCCGAAGGTATAGAGGCCTACCGGGAAATCTCCAGAGTTCCTTATAGGCCAATCCATCCCCGCCGAGAGTGCAGATGCCTACTGGGAAATCTCCAGAGTTCCCTATAGGCCAGTTCATCACTGCCGAGGGTACAGAGGCCTACCGCGAGATCTCCACAGTTCCCTGTAGGCCAGTCCACCTCTGATTCGGATCCATGTATTTTGTTACTCCAGACCTACACTGCAGGTCTGAATATATTGAAAAATGTTTTAATTTTCTAAAGTGAGCATCTTAACTTTGGCGGTTCCAATTTACGGGCATATTGTGCATGCGCAGGTTCCAGGTAAGGGCCAGTAATGTGTCGAACATTGAAGGCCTTCAAGTGGAAGATTTCGTCTTGAAAAGGTGGATTATTTTGGTGTATGTAAAACCCATGGTTATGTTACGTTATGTTAAAGGCTCTTATACCGCGCACTGTTGCCACCTGCGTGGTTTCTTGGCGTTCTGGCGGATCAGTAAAGCAAGGGGGAAGGGGTTAAGTTAGTAGGATTTAGCAGGATAAAGAACAAGAGAGCTGTGATGTGCGGCTGGCAGCTTCAGTTCAGTTGACAATATTCACTGAACTTAGGTGTATTTCACGTTTGGTAGCCGCCACGTGCTGTGTGGTTTGTTTCGTCGTTATGGTGTAGTGAAGTGCGTGAAGCTTGTTGTGCTGTAGAGGCATGGTTGTGTTTAGTTCAGAGTTTGAGAGGTGAATGCCGAAGGGTGAGTTTTTAGTAAGGTTGGTTAGTGGCAGTGCGCTTTCCTACACCCGCTGTTCTAACTGTAGGCCATATCCCTTCCCCTGACGTACATTCGGGTGTGTTGCAATTACTGCCCCTACGGTGTATGCAGAAGTATGGGTTTTTAATAGGGTTATTTAGTAGCAGTACCATTTCTACCCCTAGTGTTCTGACTAAGGGCTGCCCATATCCCTTCTCCTTTAGTACATTTTGGTGTGCAACAAATTGCAATACAATTGCTAAAACCACCTTCTTTTTCCACATTGAAGCGTTCTTGAAACATTACTAAATTTGGCATGAGTGTTCAGATTTGACCAGGTCAATTTCTGAACTTTCATGGATGAGGTAAAAAGTTGCAGAGGAAATCATTTGCATATATTTATTTATTGTTTTTTATAAACGTGCTTAATACCCAGAGGTTTCTAAGCGTGGACATGGGGATCAAACCTGTGCTGCTCCGTGGCATCTTGCTTCCAAGGAGAGCACCTTGCCCCCGAGCTATCCTCCCGAGACATGTCTACATATATATGGTGTCACAGAACCTTAACTATAGTGTTGCTATGACAATTGTATAATATAGAAACAGTAGAAGCTCAATCATACGACACCAAAGTTGATCAGTAATGCCAGTTAACCGAATGTTGGCTCTCCGAACCAGAAAACAAGGCAAAAATGCCAGATAACAAAAGCTTCCAAAAATTTAGCTACTAGCATTTTTATACATGGGACCATTATTGTTACTCGCCGTGGGAGGTGCCGGTTAATGAGTGTTCTAGTTCCAGATATCATGGGGCTAGATAATAAAGCTTAAAGTGTATAGATACATATTTGTTGTAACTTTTTACCTGTACTTAAAGGTCTAACTTTGCTACTTTTAGGTTTAAAGTTATAAAAAGGATTTTTTTTAATTTGGTAAGTTCAAAGAACTATCACATCCTAAAACAAAAAAAGAAAAGAAAAAGAAAAAAATCATTTATAAATCATTTCATGATCTCATTAGTCACACACATAAAAACATTGAATTATTAATACATATGTATTAAAAAAAAATAGCCACCCAGAGAGAATACACAGTTAATGCTCCGGATCCACAGCCCTTCTTACATCTTACACAATGGGTTCCTTTTATCCAATTTTCCTGTATCAACGAAGCTGATGCAAATCTGATCTAGTGCCACATGCAAAGAGTTACTATCTGAGGTTAGCCAGTAGCACCAACAAGAGTCCCTTTTTATACTTTCATAACTGGTGACAAATGGGCCCAGGAATTTCATGTATAAATGTCCAAAATCACGACATTCCGTAAAGACACGTCGAAGGGATGCCTCTTGGTCATTAAGACCGCAAAGAGGACATATACTTTCAGGTCTATGCACCGCCAATTCAGGACCATTGATTGATAGGACCGGAAGTCTGTTGACCCGCAAATGGAGTAGGAGTAATTAGGATAATAACTTTCCTGATGTTTATGTTACCGAAAATGATTCCATGAAAACGTTTGGAAATAAACACAGCACAAGATCAATGACTTTTCAAATGAAATATAAGCTTAGCTCAGGAGTAAAGGTAGAAAATATGTTCTCTGGCACATTTATCTATGTATACATTTGCAGAGCAGCGCAAAACCCAGGGGCGTCTAGGCGCTAGTAACAGGTGTTACAAGAGTTGCAGGAAATTAAGATGCAGACGGATAGCATGGTTGTAAACACAGAGACATGGTTGTAAATAGCATGGGTGTAAATAGATAGCATGGGTGTGAATAGATAGACATAGTTTTAAATAGATAGCATGGGTGTACATAGATAGACATGGTTGTACATAGATAGCATGGTTGTACATAGTATGGATGTAAATAGATTGCATGGTTGTAAATAGCAAGGTTGTAAATAGATAGTATGGTTGTAAAAAGATAGCATGGTTGTAAATCGATAGCATGGTAGTAAACAGCCCGGTTGTAAATAGATGGTATGGTTGTAAATAGCATGATTATAAATAGATAGTATGGTTGTAAAAATATAGCATGGTTGTAAATAGATAGCATGGTTGTAAATAGCATGGTTCTAAATAGATAGCAGGGTTGTAAATATCATAGTTGTGAATAGATAGACATGGGTGTAAATAGATAGCATGGATGTAAATAGATAGACATGGTTGTAAATAGATAAATGGGTGTAAATAGCATGGTTGAAAATAGATAGCATGGTCGTAAATGGCATGGTTGTAAATAGATAGACAGGGTTGTAACTAGACATGGTAGTAAATAGATGGCTAACCTCCCAGAACAAGCAATGAAAACAAAAACCTGGAGTAAGTAAAGGGTAAAGTCAGAGACCATGTGGGTTATTTGTGCCATGGCCTGGCAGAGTATTGGCACAATGGGTGGGATAATCCTGACTGTACTTATCTGCCGTCAAATTGAGTGTCATTTTGGGGCATTTCTTAGTCCTTTTGGGTGGAGAAAAAGTTTCAAAGTAACATCCTTGTGGCCCAGTAGGGTTAGATGTGCCAGCCAGATGTTACAGATGAGGAAAGATACAGAAGGCCACCCTTGCGTAACATGGAACTGCCTCAAGAGGTTTCCCCACTTCTGTTCCTCCTGCTGCGGGCATGTGTGTGCGCTGTTCCATTGCATCAGTGCTGCCAGTGTTGCGCGAGCATGTTCGCAGCTGCCACTTTTCTCCTGTTTCCACATCTCTTTCTCATGCTTCCTTTGCTTTACAGCGCCCACATGTGGAAATGACCCATGGAACGTGACGATGTTTCTCGAATCCCACACACATGATATGATATGATAGCTTATTTATATGACCCTGGAATCTAACCTGTGTTGCTCTGTGTCGTCTTGCTTCCAAGGCGAGCACGTTGCCCCTGAGCTATCCTCCCGAGACATGCTCTCCCTGTGTCGAAGAAATGCCTGACCCTCGAATTCAGCCATGGAGGTAGATTCCACAGATTTAGGGCCATCGACGGGTATTTATTTCCAAAAACAAACATTTCTGGGATCTTTCCAAAATCTGCACTCTCTAATTCTCCTGTGCCTTCTTCCCAAAAATTCTGAAAGGAAATGGCGCTGAAATGATAGCACTGAGCTGATCTCAATAGGGAGGCAGCAAAATGAGCAACTCATGCGCCTTTCAACCAGGACCTGATGTCTGGGGACGGCTGCCCAGCCCCCAGGGCATTCCCGCTACTCATAGATGCCAAGTGGGGCCCTTCAAGCGCATCATGCCTTCTCACCCAGTATCTCTCTCCCTTCTGCCACCCAGAGGTTGGCCCAGATGGCCATGTGTGCAAAGGGTATCTAGTGTTTCCATCGAAAAGGTTTTCCAACAAAACGTTTTCCATCGAAACCTATCCATCGAAAATATAAGCATCGAATGCATATTTGTGTAGGGTAAAGGGTTCATTTTCGGTGGGGTGGGTTTTTTAAGGTTAAAAAACAGGAGGTTGTGGTGACATTCCCAAAAAAAAATGCATTTCATGCTAATATTTTCGATGGATAGGTTTAGATGCAAAAAAATTTAATTGAAAAGTTTTTGTTGGAAGGACCATAAACCTGTGCAAAGTGCTATTGGCTAACAGGCCGAGCATCAACACAAATGCAGCCCGTGCCATGGGCCCAGTTGGCAGCTGTGTACTCCTGAAGAAGCTGTACCCTTCATGTTACACTGAAATAACTGCCTGAGAAACAGCCACATCATTTATTTTTTATTTTACTTATTTATACCGCGCCAGCTGACCGTGGGCATCGGGGCACACAATTACACGCAGGGAACGACCATTAAAGACAGGACAAGCCAGTCTCATCCTGTCAGGTGGGCATGTCACGCAGGCCTGGTTCAGATGTCACACCCTCAATCGAAATTATGAGTCAATACTGAACAGCTGTGGTGGAACGCGGATCGTGTCAGGGATTACGTTTTGAGAGAGTGTTTGGCGAGACAGTCCCTGACCATGTGCTACTTGAAACATTCCTGTAGGGAACCACGGTCAGGGAACCCGGAGGGTTTACAGGAGAATAGAGGACGGCTCAGCCCGCCTGGCAGAGGGGATACAAGGTGCTTGCTGCCAGGGTCTCTGCCTTCTCTGACTTTTGAGAAGGGGGTCTGCTTTGGGGAGAACACATCCGATGAGGCCTAACCGCACCAATCCTTTGCCATGAGGCCTAGCAGCAGCAGTCGAAGTGGGTGGGTGCGGTGTCCCTCTACTTCTTTTTATTAAGTTTTACTGTCCCTATACTTTTATTTTAAAAAGAAACCGTTCTGGAATTGTTTCGTTTTAAAATACAAGTGTAGGAAGCAGTTGAAACGTGCCCTTTCAGTGCACTGCACTGAACGTTCCCCTAAACAGCAGGTGCATGTGTTTGGGGGTTTGGATTGTGGGTGGGAGGATGCGTGGGGACGGGGTTTGTGCGGAGTGATGGCAGGCCAGTAGGGAACATAGTTCCACTACTTCTTTTTGTACACTTCGACCACAGCCTAGCAGCCTGCTGCCTGGGTGCCTGACTTCCTGGATCCCTTCCTTTCTAGACTTCGGGGGAAGCTTGGGGGTGCACAAATGTGCATGTGGCTCCCAAATGCCTTAAGGAGAAACTGTGTGCAAGGCCTTTCATCATCTGAGGAAAAGAGTCCTGGTCAGAAAGTGCGTGCTGTTGCCGCATTTCTCTATTTTGCTTTTCTTTAAATACCTCTATGAAGTGAGTCAAAGGAGAGCAAGGCAACAATACAAGCTTTCTGGGCATGACTCCTTTTGTGCACAAAGTGTGTTCGTGCCTTGCTCTGTGTTGCCTTACTTTATAAAAGTATTTAAAGTAAGGCAAAAGATAGCAAGGCAACAACACAAACCAACTGGACATGACTCCTTATGTACACAAAGTGTGTGAGTGCCTTGTTCTATGCAGCCTTACTTTATAGAAGTATTTAAAGTAAGGCAAAAGAGAGCAAGGCAACTACACAAACCTTCTGGACAAGACTCCTTATGTACACAAAGTGTGTTGGTGCCTTGTTCTATGCAGCCTTACTTTATAGAAATATTTAAAGTAAGGCAAAATAGAGCAAGGCCACAACACGCACTTTCTGGACATGACTCCTTAAGTTCAGAAAGTGTGTGTTATCGCCTTGCTCTACTTTGCCTCATTGTAGATACTTCTATGAAGTGAGGCAAAAAGAGCAAAGCAATAACACACACTTTCTGGCAATGTCGTCAGAAAGTGTGTGTTGATACCTTGTCGTATTTGCCCTTACTTTAAATACTTTTTTTTTAAATTGAGGCAAAATAGGGCAAGGCAAAAGCACACACTTTTTGGACATGTTCAGAAAGTTTGCCTGCTGGTTTCTGTGTTGCATTTACTGTGTTCTTGTTCTTACTGACAGCAGTTCTTGCCCCTTTTATGAAGCGCCATGAGCAAATTGGAAAACAAACAAAGGACAACCCAACGGTGCTACCAATGCAACACTCCAAAATGATGTACATAGGGGGATTTGTGGCGGGAGTCCAAAAAGATATAAACAATAGCTCTGCAAATGTGGCTTATTTGGGACCCCAGTAATTAAGGAGAAAGAATCCCAACGACTATCAAGAACCTTGGGTCAGGTAGATGGATCCTTAGTGAATCCTCAGAAAGCAAGCAAAAAGTCATCCTTGACCAAAACATAATCTAAATCAATGGAGGAAATACAAATTATCTCAGAAGGGTTAACCAACTGTAACGATCAATTAAGTCGTGGTGAAACTGTGGAATCTGAAGAAACAGAGGATGCAAAAGGAGCAGGGTCGCGAGATAACTAGTGCGAAAAGGATGACCTGGTTATGGCAAGTGATGATCTAAATCAAAGAATCGAGCTACCACAAGGTGATACATTGATAAAGATATGCCCTATATTTGCAAAATCTAACAAGACGACCACAGAAGTACCACGGTGTAGTGCTGTATCACCAGGTAACAGAAATAAAATTCAAGCGCAGACGCAAGTTGGAAGAAAAGACAAATTGCAGCAAATTAAGAAACGAAGAACATAAAGGGAGAGGGAAAACGCAGAATGAATGCAAATAAGTGTTTTATTAAAAATATCAAGCTGCCAAGAAACATGCACACGGAGCCAAACATTCAAAAAAATAATAAAGTGGTAATGAAAATAGACGAAAGAGAGAAAAATTAGAAAATCATATTAACAGCGGATGCTTCACATACAGACCTGATGGACTTGTCCACCTATATAGTGATGATGTCGAAATACACATCATCAATGCCTGAGGAAGACTCATCATGTGATCTCGATTCATCCGAGACTAATGATGAAGTAGAAAGCAGTAGTAAATTGGAATAGAAAGGGCGGCCCAAAGGCCCAAAGGCTTTGCTGTCAAAACAAAAGGAAAATACGAATCCAAGAGAGTATCGTAAGAAGTCTACCGAACAAACAAACCTGGAAAAACAGACGTTTGATAAGCCACGGTTACAGATTAAAATTCTAGAATCAAAGGATGAAAAAGAAAGCTTTCAAGGGCAAGATGATAACACACACAAAGAGCTAAAAAACAAATGAAAATGAAATGCAGGATAACTATAGCATATCATCAAAAAAAAGTTCAGTCATCCAATCAGAGAAGCAGATAGATGAGAAGATGGTAGAATTTGACAAAGCTGATTTGCGGTTGAGGTTAGAAAGAATGGTTACGATAAAATATGGACTAATCCTGAGCAGGGCAAATGTACTGAGATTGTTCCACCATCTGTCATCTCTGAGACTACTAACAAGCAATGACTTAACAACCATGGAATTCTTGAATGATGAACATACAGATAGAGTCAGAATCTACACAGCAAGCTCCCTAATAAAACATCTATTACTAAAAGAGGCTGGAAACCGAAGACCGATGGGATTTGACTTACAAACAACTGAGAGAAGAAGTAAAACAAGAACAAACACAAAGAGGAAGATTCAATAGTTATAAGCGTTGCAATGGAAATAAAAGGACAGAGGATGAAAAGGATGGAATACAACACAGTGGACACACAAAGGAAACAAAAACACGACAGATGCAACAAGAAGAAGGAACAGAAGACAAATGGAGATGGTTGGCGGGGCTTGTAGCACAAGAAATGATTAAAGCATAGAGTGTAAAAGTAAGCGATGTGCCTAGGAAATAGCTGGCAAGTTGAAATACAAGGGGGTTTACACACTTATTCTAGTCAAAAATTCAAATAGAGGGAACATGCAACTGTGTGTATGCAAGGAATTTGGCTCACAGACCCCCCTGCCTTGTTGAAGGATATACATCTCACCTCAATCCAGCGATAAAAGACAGAGAGAAAATCCTTCATCAGATCTACTGACAATAATTAAAGGATAGTTCCGGGACTTTTTTTTTATTGTCCCTACGGTTCGGCCATGTGTTTTTAAGCATAAATCGGTAGATCGTAGAAAACTTTCCTATGGACCTTACCCGACTTTTCGTCCATTAACGCACTCGAAATCAGCCGCCATTTTGTGATAATCCTATCATTTCCCCCCATCGACCTGGCTCACCTGCTTTTGCGGCACTAAATGAAATCCCCCGCCCCTGAAACAGACTTTATCAAAACATTCATATTCCCCGCCTCTATCCGTGACGTGACTGTGCTGCGTAGGCAAACGCGCCCAGGCGTCTTCTACGCGACTCCACACAGAACCCGGAAACCAACACAGATCAGCTCACAACACAGCGCCACAATTCGGAATATGAAACTGTACTTTTAAATCAAACCGCAAGATTGTACATTTGGTAAAGTACATTTATTTGACATCAAATGTTTAGAGAATATTCAGCGATTTGCATTTTTATTTGCTCACGTTCCAAAAAGTTCATTTTGAGGCACGCAATGTTCCTTTGCTGTACACAGGGTCTTAGATCATCTCACAATACAGCCCCTGAGCCTGACATCAGCAGACGCGTACCGCCCATTTCCCAACGCCAAAGCACGTTTCGTGTCAACAATCGCTGCGCCTCAGCTAATGAAGTGTCGCCATGGAAATGGCAGGACGCCTCTTTCCTCAATAAGTATAAACACACCGTTTCACAACACACAGCAGCAGATTTTCGATTCCATTACTCTCTCTGTGTTACTTTGAGTATTCTGTGACTCGTTTCTGTGCTCTGGTCAGCTACCTTCGCCGCTTCTAGGCCTTGTGAACACCTGTACCATCTCTGTAAATTATTTTACTTTCTTTACCACACAATGGCTACAATAATGCCGTATATGTACGAGCCCGAGTACACCGAGGAGGAACTACTGGAAAGGCAAGCACGCGAAAACGATGGGGATTCGGACGGCAGTTGGGAGGACCAGTCAACGGATGAAGAGCCTGGACCATGTCGCATGGACGGCGTCTCCACCTGGTGCACGTGCAATCGGTGCGAGCTAATGCCAACTGAGGAGGAGAACTGCTGCTGCCGTGAAAATTCCGGGTGCTTGGCCTACATTTCGGAAGGCGAGCCAAGTCCGCAATGCATCACCGAGCTGCCAGAGTTCAGGGAAGCCTGCCTCTCACGGACCGTGTTGAGGATGATGATGGTGCTTATGCACGAACTTCGCGGCACTGTTCGTCCGCGTAATCCGAGTAACGAGTAAGTATACTCTGGTTGTGATGTCAGTGATGCCACTACTATTTCATGGTCGTCTCCGACATATACAATTACATCTACATATCATTCGAACGCATGTAAATTGGTTCCATATTGTGCATTTTCTAGATAGAATTTTTTTCAAAGCAGAATGACATTTTTTACCTGAATCGACATTGATAAGAAAGTTTTGTCATTTTAATACAGTTTGCATCTTTCTTTTTCACAGGTGGTACAGGCTGGTGTCCTATCGTTGCTTCACTTGGTGGCTTCACGGGAGGCTCGGACACCGCGTTCGGAGAGTAATACCTGCCTGTGCGGTACTTGCCATTAGACAACATTTCCCCAGCGACAGTGGACAATACCGCGGATTTTCCCTGGATGTGCTGCAACCGGAACTTTACAATGTGTAATGTTTATTATTTATGTTCAATTGAAATTAAGATCTAAAATAAAACCCAACATATATTTTAACAATGGTTGTTTTGATTTTTTAAATGAATCTAGTGTGTCTCCATTGAATAGTCTTCCTGTGCCTTGTCTTGTCACACCACATGTCTCCGGCCAGCATCCTCCCTCACGCTGGCCGCCCACCTTCAATCCACATAACCGTTGAACCCATATGCAGCAGACATACATATGTTATTTTGCGGGTTGGCATCAAGCCTCCCGGCCTTGCCTCCTCCCCCAAAAATACTTACCACACCACTTTGTTCAAGCATTGGCAATAAAAGGCCGTTGGATTTTATTGATACAAAACATGGTTATAGGTAAATAATCAATATGGTTGATCATAATAAATCATCCTTTTGGGCACCGGGTACAGAGATGACCCCCTCTGGCCCGTGCCGCCTTGCCACCACAGGCCAGCCTGCTGCTGACTAACTGCCTAGGCATCCAGGGTCTCCAGGGTGAACTGCACCCATATATTCTCCTGGGAGGGTGAGGTATTTATAAACTCACCCCCCTGCCTTCCATGTACTAGATCCTGCAGCCTGCCTCTTACATGCAGTTAGATGGCCTCTCCTTGGTGAGGCCCTGCGGCAAACGAGTCTTGTCTGCACGACCACCGCCCCAATCCACCCCCCGCCCTATCAAAGGCAGTTCGCACCGGGGTACTTGCGCTGGCAAGTGGAGCTGTCAGGGAGCGATAAAGGCCAAGAGGTGCCAAAGACCATGTACACTTCAAAGTGGTCTATAGAGCATGGGTTGTTGTTCCCATGTCTACCTCCAGACCCCGTGTCTCCTGCCAAGCATCCCCCCTCACGCTGGACGCCCCCCTGCAATCCACATAAGTGTGTCTCCATTCACGAGTCTTCCTGTGTCTTGTCTGCACGACCACCGCCCCAATCCACCCCCCGCCCTATCAAAGGCAGTTCGCACCGGGGTACTTGCGCTGGCAAGTGGAGCTGTCAGGGAGCGATAAAGGCCAAGAGGTGCCAAAGACCGTGTACACTTCAAAGTGGTCTATAGAGCATGGGTTGTTGTTCCCATGTCTACCTCCAGACCCCGTGTCTCCTGCCAAGCATCCCCCCTCACGCTGGACGCCCCCCTGCAAACCGCATAATGCCACGACATATACACGTCATTCATTCACAAACACACCCCTGTTTCGAATTCTTTATAACCCACTTCATATTTCTAATGAGAACTTCTTTGCGCTTTGCTAGTCAACCCGTGAAGGTGCTGGTTATCTGCTCTTCGTCTCTGTGAACTTCCGTGACCACTTCGAGCAAACTCGTCAGTTTGCAACCTGTGAACTGCTCCCTGTTCTACGACAAGAAACTACTCTGATCCCTGCATCTAACTGTTTGTTCGTCAAGGTAAGGCCATGTACCATAATCATTTTGCGTCCAATTTTTTAATTTATATCTATTTGCTAGTAGTCATCAAATTGCATCCATGTTTTCTTTTCGTTCAAGACAGTACATGCAAGGAACTAGTCACATGTTCTGAGTTTAGTCAAATTATTTTTCTATTTTTTTAAAGTTATTCAAATACTTATCCGCATGTGAATAACGTGTATAGTTCCAAGAACCAAAACAAACCTTGCATTGAACCTTTTATGTGTCATTTAATTTTTTAACACATTGGTATTCAAAGAGAATTGTTGATCTTTACTTTTCAGAACTTTCCACAATGCCTGCCTGTTCCATTGGCGGTTGCCCTTCGAAGACCCATAATAAATCTGAAGGTACTATAATGCATGTTTTCCCTAAGACAATAGATCAGATAAGAGAATGGGTCCGATATTGCGGATATCCACCGTCTGAGCTTGAAAGTAGAGTCCTAGAAGTCTTTGTGGACAAGAGGGGTGATCGATACCGCATCTGCAGCAGGCACTTTAGCTCAGACATGTACTCCACATCATTGCTAATAAAGAAGAAAACACCGCGAGCGACGCGAAAATTGCTCTCAACCGCTATTCCCACTCTATTCGTCCACATCCCTCCACTGGTGAGTCAAGTTTACGGATTTAGCTCTCGGCCTTGCGGTAGTGTGTAGCATTAGCTAACAATAATTTCCCCATTTATGTATCCACTCAATATGAAGGCGGAAGATTCTCCATCCGTGTCGTTATTGCAGTCATCAGCCACTTCAAGCGCCTATCGGGTAATCTTACTTAGCTATTCTGCCACTGACTTGTTTTTGGCATGTAAATCAATAGTTTTAATTTATCGTGTAATTATTTTACCTAATGGTACACCCTAGTACTCGTCCTCTAGTCTTTGTTTTCAGTTATAATTATTGTTATCCAAAATAATGCAAGTACTGTCTTTCAGGGAGATGCTGAGGAGTCCAACGCATTGACGACAACCGTTGATGTCACTCAGATGCTCGAGGTACGTTTCCGGACAGTTCCATCGATGGAGATCATCAGATCTTGCATTCTTGTAGCGTGATTGTTACACACAATGTTTCTTTCGTTTTTAGCCATTGATATGTCCTTCTGTCGTCGCCCTCCTATGTGTCTTCTTTTTTCAATATTGTGTTCATTACTAATGAAAGTCCTATGTTTCAGGGAGTCGATGGAGCATTAGTCCAAGAAGAAGGGGGAGCATGCAGTTACGGGTCGGCGCAACAGCTTGCAGAAGTGTGCACCGCAGTTACAGCGTCCCTTGATGTTCTTATGCATTTCGAGGTATGGATACTGACAGTTCGATCAAGCGAGATCATATGACGTGATTACATCCGCTATACTTCCTTCTTTATTAACGCAAGTACTATGTTTCAGGGAGATGACGGAGCTTCTTCTACAAGAACATCACCCCTAGTAGTTGATGCAGATCTCTGGGTGGTGACACTTCCAACGATCGAGCAAATCGAATCATATTTAGATATCCATTATTTATTTTAGACAACTGATCATTTGTGCAGGTCTATTTAGATGAGCCGTTGACGCCTGCACAAAGTTTATGTTCTTTTTAACAAAATAGAAAACCATACTAATGCAATTACTGTGTTTCAGGGAGTTGCTGAAGCGTCATCTTCAATAATATCATCAATGGAAGTCTATGCGGAGCCCGAGGTATGGATCTTGACAGTTCCATCTAACTAGATCAACAATGCGTGAATAATTGTCATTTGAATGTTCTACACAATGCGTTCATTCGTGTTTTGCTATTGAGATGTACGTGGGTATTGGTCCCCAAGTACATTTTGTGTTTTCAATATTATTATACATACTAATGAAAGTTCGATGTTTCAGGGAGTCGATGGAGCGTCAGTGCGTGATGGATGTGCTTATGAAAATATAGTCGTTGCAGCTCAAGAGGAAGTGGAGACATGCACACACGAGTCGGAGCAACAGCGTCCAGATGTTGAAGTTCGAGGCAAGAAAGTTTCAAAGAAAAGAAAGCAAAAGAAGGTTAGTGTCCTGGTCACTATATTATGTTGTTTTTCACTGTTAATAGTTCAATACTGTAAGTTGTGTTTAAACTGAGCATCCCTTTTCCAATCTGTCCTCTAGTTGCGAGTGGGTGTACGAACTAGATCTACACAGACAGTGAAGCGAACGAGAGATGTTGCTTGTCAAACCTTTTGCCAGGGACTTGAGACTGGAGATGCATCGTGCCAATGGGAAGAATATGAAGTGATTGACAACGGAGCTATACCACCACCAGCCATTGATAGTGAATGTCCTCCTAGTAGTTCGGATGCAGTCGGAGATCAATTCACAGAATCCACACCCGCAAAAACTAAGACCGCGAGAAAGTTGAAGAAATTGTTTTATTCTCCCATCGCCAGAGAAGGAACAGATGTTGCAATGGAAGAGAATGAAATGGACGACAATGAAACACCATCAATATCACTGAACATAGCGGAAGACAATATCAGAGATTGTACCTTTAATGTGAGTGACATGTCCTCAACGTTACAGGCCGAACCAGCTGGGATGCAGAGTGACAGTATAAGGAAAGAGGCCAAATTCATTGTATTCGATAGTTGTTTGATTGATATTATTATTAAGATGAAATGTGGGCATTCGGTTGGTGGGGAAGTATGTGGGGAGCCATTGATTAATGTGACTCGTGCAATTCGAGGCACTAACCTTATACAAATACATGCCACCTGTACACAATATCATCCGTTCTCATGGTCTGCACAACCCATGCTGGGGCAACTGCCAGCAGGCAATCTACTTTGTGCAGCGGCCGCACTTTTTAGTGGTTCAAGTTTTAAAAAGTTAGAGTATTTCTTTCAGTTTGTGGGAATCCATTTCATTGCGAAAACTCAGTTCTACAAATACCAAACCGATTATCTATTTCCAGCCATTAGCGAAGCTTGGAGAATGGAAAAAATGTCTATTGAAAGTACATTCGCGGGCAAACGGTTCAGGCTAGCCGGTGATGGACAGTGCGACAGCCCAGGATTTTCAGCCAAGTACTGCACCTACCACTTTCAGGACATGGAAAGTAAGAAAATTGTGAGTTCGGTGGTCGTGCAGGTGTCACAAAGTACATCCTCAGTGGCCATGGAGAAAGTTGGCTTTGTAGCATCATTGCAAGAACTACAATCGCGGGGAATGGTGATCGACCTGATAGCCACGGCCAGACACGTATCAATTGCCAAGACAATGAGAGAAGAGTACAAAAATATAAATCACCAATTTGACGTATGGCATCTTGCAAAAACAATCAATAAAAAAATGTCGGCTGCAGGTAAAAAAAAAGATATGCAAGGTATTTCACAGTGGTCCAAGTCAATCAGCAACCATCTTTGGTGGAGCTCAAAAACATGTGAAGGGTCGTTGGAAATTCTACTGGAAAAATGGCGGTCAGTAATGCTACACTGTAGCAACGTTCACCGCTGGACCACAAACCAACATTTCCACAATTGTGAACATGGCCATTTGTCCACAGAGGAGGCACGGAAGAAGAAGTGGTTGATTCCTTCATCACCCACTCACAAAGCCATTGAAAAGATTGTATTTGATAAAACTATAACAAGAGATTTGAGGGGACTCACGGAATTCTGCCACACAGGAGATTTGGAGGTGTTCCACAATATGTGCCTAAAGTACAGGCCAAAACGATTGCATTTTGGCATGGAGGGCATGATAAATCGGACTCTTCTAGCGGTCTTGGCACATAACCATAATGTTGGCCGTCAACAAAGTAGGACGACCGGAACTTTAGGGACGCTTCGCTACAATAAGGCCTTCACTAAAAGAAGTAAACAATGGGTGATCAAACCAGTGTTTGAGGATATGCAATATGAGTTTATTGAGAGACTTATTGTTGATGTCCTAGATAGGCACATACATGGAGTTGTGAACGAACCTGTGCAGGGGACAACTGCATTGCCACCCAACATTGCCTCTGTTCCATGTCCACCTAAAGCAGAGCTCATTGAGAAATACACATCACGATTTAAATGATTGTAATTTGATTGTCTGTTCTCTCGAGTCTCCTCATGTTGCAGGCCCATTGAATATGTGTATCTATGTAATGTGTAAATAAAAGTGATTGCTCAGTGTACATGCAATGTGTCTCTCCACCCTTGCCCCTCCCTTCACCGTGCAGTAGTGCGAACCACCCGGGTGTCACCTGTGACTTTGCTCTGGAGTCTCCTCATGTCGCAGGCCCATTGAATATGTATAGCTATGTATTGTGTAAATAAAAGTGATTGCTCAGTGTACATGCAATGTGTCTCTCCACCCTTGCCCCTCCCTTCACCGTGCAGTAGTGCGAACCACCCGGGTGTCACCTGTGACTTTGCTCTCGAGTCTCCTCATGTCGCAGGCCCATTAAATATGTGTAGCTATGTATTGTGTAAATAAAAGTGATTGCTCAGTGTACATGCAATGTGTCTCTCCACCCTTGCCCCTCCCTTCACTGTGCAGTAGTGCGAACCACCCGGGTGTCACCTGTGACTTTGCTCTCGAGTCTCCTCATGTCGCAGGCCCATTGAATATGTGTAGCTATGTATTGTGTAAATAAAAGTGATTGCTCAGTGTACATGCAATGTGTCTATCCAACCTTGTTCATTTGCGCATTAAATTAAACCAAACAGTAATATAAATCATTTTTCAAAAAATATAGAATGTCTCCGTATTTATGGTTCTCTAGGGCTGCAAAGCACGCAGACAAAATGCAAAGATGGAGTGTAAATTTCAAGTCCTGTGAGATGGCCTTACACTGAATGTAGCTAACTAGGAATGTGTGCTCGTTCAAAGTGAAGGTCAGCTGCTTTGATTTTTTGCTCGGGTGCCGGAATGGCCCACAACTCAGTATAAGGTTCTATTGTTATTTGACCTTGACAGGCCGGGACCATCCCGAAAGACTTCTTTTTGGGGGTGTGGTGCAATAACGTAAGAAACGATAATGAATAAAATTTCAGAAACGATAGCCATTTAATGTTCGTTCATTAGAAGAAATAACGTCGGCATAGAAGGAGTGGTATTTCGGGGCTGCCCTACGCACAGACACAATGGAAAATGCAAATATAATGTAAGTAACTCTTTAGATGAGTTTATACCGCAATTTAATTACTATACAGTAGCTTTAAAGACGGGTTAAGTTGTACTTGTTCGTTCTATGTGGCATATTGTTTTGTACCGCGCACTATCTTGAGGAGAACCATCTCCTTTTACGGAAGCACCTCAAAACCTTCCTCTTTGCTTCTGCTTTCTCTCTCCCTCTCCCCTGCTACAACTGGTCCACTGTCTGCGACCACGGTCCTGGGCCCTTCCACTCTCCACCTGCACTGCCTCCCTGTCAACCCCTGCACTGGGGGACTGTCTCAGTATCCTACAGCCCCCCCTTCCCAGCACTTGTTCTGCACTTACCTTGCACTCGCCACCAGCTGGCCCTATGTATTTATTATTTTATGCTACTTACCTTGTACTCCACTTCCCCCCTCCCCTTCCCCTTGCACTTTTACCTTCCCCCTACCCCTGCACTTGCGCGATCTGAATGACACCTGGCCTAGTAGGATCGTTGTCTGTCTTCTCCTTGTTCCCCCCCTCCCTGCCTCGCCACGCCTTGAAACACTTGTGTATAGGCGCGTTGCAAATGCCATATTATATCATATCAGTGACGAAGTGGTCCACTGGCGCTCAGGCGGCTCTGAAAAAGGCGGAGGAGAGGGGGTGGGTTACTGGAAATGACGTATAATACCCAGTTGCACTGTCCTAGCTATGAAATAATTTCCCGACCTAATATATACAATGAATAATTTTAATAAAGATCTGATGGTGAGACTAATTTCATTTTTTATGTTTTTAAAACAGGTACATCCTTCATTATTGTCTGTGTCACGAGTACCAGACACCGGCGGATGGCTTTTACAACCGCCAGTTGCTTCTCCGCGTGAACAACGTTACCACCCCGACCATTTTATGGGACGATCGCCAAGTACAAGTATGCCCTTACGCGGTACTAATGGCTAGATGCAACATACATACCGTTGTGGTGGCCTAGTGCCTCGTTGTTGGAACAGCCATGCGATTATCAGTGCGACCGAAGAGCTTATTTTATCGTAAACCAACACCCTGTGTACTGCACACGAACATCGCTTGCCTCAAGACGAACTATTTTGGATCGAGAGCAAATAAAAATGCAAATCGCTGAATATTCTCTAAACATTTGATGTCAAATAAATGTACTTTACCAAATTTACAATCTTGCGGTTTGATTTAAAAGTGCAGTTTCATATTCCGAATTGTGGCGCTCTGTTGTGAGCTGATCTGTGTTGGTTTCCGGGTTCTGTGTGGAGTCGCGTAGAAGACGCCTGGGCGCGTTTGCCTACGCAGCACAGTCACGTCACGGATAGAGGCGGGGAATATGAATGTTTTGATAAAGTCTGTTTCAGGGGCGGGGGATATGATTTAGTGCCGCAAACGCAGGTGAGCCAGGTCGATGGGGGGAAATGATAGGATTATCACAAAATGGCGGCTGATTTCGAGTGCGTTAATGGACGAAAAGTCGGGTAAGGTCCATAGGAAAGTTTTCTACGATCTACCGATTTATGCTTAAAAACACATGGCCGAACCGTAGGGACAATAAAAAAAAAAGTCCCGGAACTATCCTTTAAAAACACAGCCAAAATGATAATCGTGGAAATAAACAATCCTAGTCCACACATACAAGTACTTGCAGGAAAATTGAACACGGGAAACAATCAGACAACACTAGTAATAATAAATGTATATTGGAACCCCGTCAAAAAAAGAGCTATGGGATTTTCGGGAACAGGTGGCAGCACAAATTGACAAACAAAGACATACATTGAAAAATCCATACTTCATAATTTGTGGAGATCTTAATGCAAATTGTTGGAGCAAAGAAGGATACGAAACTGATGATGACCCAGTGGCTCTAACACCCGCGGGCCAAAGAGGGTTGAAATGGAAAAGAACTATGACATCAAGAAACATCCATTTTCTAACAGACAACAAAGTTGGAAACAAACCCGGATTGACAGGAGAGGAAGAAAAAAGGGTCCGATCCTAGATTACACTTTTGTATCCGACAACATAATGCGACACCAAATTATGATGAAAGTGGTGATAAAAACGAAAAGCGACCATAATTTGCTAAAAGTGACTTGGTGTTGCAAAAATGACGCTGAGATGTAGAAATGTAACATAGAACCTGGAGTGGTGCCAGGGCGCAATAGACTGACAATGAACAAAGATCAAATCAAAGATGTAGAAAAAAATCTAGAAGGTGCAATGAGAAGAAATCAGAGTTTGAAAACATCCGGCACAATGAATTATACGGTACTGCTATCAGCATTTGAGACAAGGAGGAAGTCCATGAATAAAAACACATTTTAAACATAAACACACCTTTGACCAGGCTGTAGGTGAACAAAAGAGAAAGAAAAAGGAAAGAATTAAGAGAACTAAAACAGATAGGTGAACACCTAAGAAAAAGTGCCACCAAAAAGATTCAGCAAAAATACAGAAATTGGCCAAAAAAACCCCACAAAAATAGGTTGCAACAAATTGATGCTGAGCAAATGTTATATAATATTAAGAAGAAAAACACTGCGGAAATATGGTCGCAAATCAACAATATGGACACACCGCAAGAGGCAACCATAACAAACCCAATAGCTGCTAAGGAATGGATTACCTATTTCTCCCAATTCTATGATCCAAATGTAGAAGAATGGAAACAATAGGAGAATAAAATTGGAAACTGGAACTCACTAAGAGTAGACCATATTTGAAGCAATAACAAAACTAAACAAGTCTAGAGCACCGGGCCCTGAGGGCCTGACAAATGCCCAGCTGAAAAAAAATCCAGCAGGATGGGATAGGGTTCTATCTGTTCTATTCCTACACATCATTAATAAACAAGAAGTGCTGAGACGCTGAAAGCTCGTAATCATTATACCTATTTTTAAAAAAGGTTTAAGATCTGATCCACCCAATTACGACCCATTGCAGTATTGGAAGTGATGGGAAAGGTATTTGCAGCACTAATCTAAAAGAAACTCAATGATTGGAGCAAAGAAGCAAATCATCAAGACTTGTGGAAAAGCGGCTTCAGCAAAGGAATCGGTACAACATTAAATATCTTTATAATTAACATACTAAAAGCACAAGCTCGGAGGGAAAAAGAGAAAAAATATGCATGGCTTTCATTGACCTCACCGAGGAATTTGACACAAAAGACCGCCTGAAATGATGGCACAAACTAATGAAATGGAGTTGCCCATCACCAATACTAGAGGCAATACAAGATCTATACTCCAAAACTTCAGTACAGATAAGACTAGATCGAGCTTGGTCATTGACTAAAAGCATCAAACAAATAAAGGATGAAAGCAAGGCTGTCCCCTAGCAGCAGGCCTGTTTAACAAATGTATCTCAGACATAGAATATGCATTTCATAAAATCAGATGCTTCCCCCCCAAATATTGGAGGAAGGAAAATAGACCGACTACTCTATGCTGATGACATTGTCCTGCTCGACTAAATGCCAGTGGGACTCCAACGTCAACTTGAAACCTTGCACACATATACACAATCCAATGAGCTGAACATTAATCCACAAAAATCCAGGATAATGGAGTTTGGAGGAAAGAAAACCAAATGCAAAAATAAGATTTACACCTTGCACTTGGATGGGAAAAATACAACCGAAGTCACAGCATTTATGTATTTGGGAGTCTTATTGAATAGCTCAAAAACCTATGAACAAAGGCTAAAAATGCTAAAAGTCAAAGTGAAGAGTCTGACAAACCAGGGGAAAATCTTAATGAAAAAATATTGTGGATTTACAATCAAACCGCTGATCGAGTTTTATAGATTAAAAGCAATACCCATACTAACATATGGGGCAGAAACTGGTATTTACTTTTAAACATGAAAATTGGACGGTGATTCATGGCATGTTTTGGAAGAGAATAATGAGAGTTCCAATAAGCAAGCCAATGCAAGCTCTGAGATGGAACTAGGCCTGACAAGCACTGGAGACGATAGTCACATGGAAAACGATAGCACTGTATCGCAAATGCTTGGAGGTGCCTAGTATGGGAGGCTTCACAATCCTTAAGGATGGAATGAAAAGTGAAGCTGATGTCACACTAACAGAATGGAAGGAGCTGATCTGTCAATCCATAATCACTGATCTGGGTAAATTGAAAATCCTGAAAGAACCAAGATGAAATTATATAGAGCGGACTGTATAAGAACACAGGATGAGCGCCAGAGTCTCAAATACTATGCTAAATCAGTTGTGGAAAGTCGAAAACTAAATACCCTTCGACATTATTTGGAGCAATTTCCAAACTGGGCATTTCGAGACCAATACCTACGAATCGGGCTAAATCTTTTTCCTACAGGGGAAATTTTAAATGTGAGGTCACCACAAGAGACAAAAATCACATGTAGATGGTGTAAGAAACCGGACATTGTGGAAACCCTAAAACACTTAGTTATGTTTTTGCCAGGATTGGAACAGAAACGAAAAAAACATATGGCAGACATCACTACAAAATATGTGGGAAACACATAGGTAGACTGGTGGTTAGAGCTCCTGAGAGGCCAGCGGATAACACTCATTTTAGCATTGCTGAAATTACTAAGGGAAATATTTGACAATAACAGAGAAATCAGAAGTAAGGAAAAAGTTTGATAGATATTGTTAATTTTACCTTTAATGTACATTTTGAAAAGCAAATGTGAAAAGGTGGCTAAAATGTTTTGCATACAAAAACCAAATGCTGGTGAAAAAAAAATAATATATATATATATAGTTGTGGAGACCCCGTTCGCAACCGATTCCTTCCGGTGTGCCGCTATACTATGATCCCAAGTGAAGGCAATGTATACTGACCTATGACAGGGGAAGCATTGTTTGGCCCCAGCCGTTACTTGTCGCCGAAATATAACTTCGCAAAAATCATTGAATTTGGAGTCCAGCCCTTTTGGCTGCCGCCATTTTGTTTTGGCACACCCCGGTTCTCAAATCTACGACGCCTTCTTGTTTCCAAGTCAGGCGCAGGCATTTCATATTTATTTTGTTGCAGAGAGTGCAGCATTTCATCATTTGAATTCAGACCCAGTCATTGTTGACAATCGGGCGAATTATCGTAGTTTTTTTACTACCAGACGAGCCTGAAACACATTTTAAGGGGCCATCGCACGTCTTTCAATGCCTCCTGCAAATGCGTGACTTGGCCAGCCGCCCTGTGAGTGTGGTTGTGGGGGGTGGGAAAGGAGTAAGGTTGGAATCCACTGTAAAATGATATTTTGGGGGGCCCAGCTAGCTAGCTAGCTTTGAGGATCTCGTTGTGTGAATTATTTTTCTAAAGCGTGGAATGCAGCCAGCACCTGTCCAATCTTCTCAGCTCCCGAATCCCAGCACATGGCGCGTGCGCCGAAAGCCCACGAGTGCCATATGGTCTCTGGTATGTTGTGTATTATTGTAGTTTTTAATTACACGCCTCACACCTCCCAGCTGGGCGGCCACGGAAGAAGAGCCTGTGAGGGCGCGCTTAGACCTGATCTTGAAAGGAGAGATTTGAAGAATTGCGGCGGCCAGTCTGGGGGCCCTCTGCACAAATGCCTCAAATGTTTGCAGGCAGCGGTTCCAACAGTGTATAGTGGACAACTATCACTGGTCTATCTTTGGTCAACCCGTCACAGCTCCCACCCTCTGGAACGGCCTACCCTTTGCACCCAAGAAGAACCTTCACACTTAGCCATCAGAAAAAAGACTAAACACTTGGCTGTTCAATAAATGTCCATGTTGTTTTTTCCCTCTCAATGTACTTTTTGATATACACCTCTCCCACACTGTCTAAGTGTAACACATAACCTCTGTGACACAATGCAATGTGTAACTAAGATAACCAACCCTCTTATGTAGCCAGCGCCTAGATGCCTCCGGGTTTGGTGTGCACTATACAAATGACAAAATAAATAAATAAATAAATAGTCTAAAAGCCTGCTCCATTTAAGGCTCCTCCTTACCTTGCCTGCCAACAACCAGACTGCCCCTTTCCTAAGGTTTGCCAGCGCCTGGGTCTGGACGGTGTCAATAAATTAATAAATAAATAAATAAATCGACGCGGAAAAGCTACAAATTGCAGCACGTGAAGAGTGCACTTCATTCACGGACCCTAGGCTGGTCCTGTTGCTCATCTGTATTTTAACACAGCCCCTAAAGTAACTTGTGCCCGCAGACCTGTACTAATATGAGCCTATGGTTGTATAGCGCATTTCTACTTCCTGAAACTACGTCCACACTAATAAATAAATAAATTAACTAAGGCGACTAGTTGCACTGGTGGACTGGGGCAACGGCGCTCTGTCAGATCCTGAAGCAACCACTCACGGCTGCCAGTGGTTCCACGTCCTGCAGGAGACATTACGCCAGTCCAGCCTACAGGTCCTAGCAGGCATAACTAGGATTGGCTGTCAAGGGTTCGCTTGTTAACCACAAAGTAGGGAAACGGTATGGGGCGAGTTCTAAGTTTCTATTTAGCAAAGCCTGTGCTTTGCGGGTTTACATGTTCTCAGTTGACTTCAGTGGGAGGCTAGCATTTGACAACCAAAGATTTGCAAAAATAAAACCCTGGACTGGATTCTTGGTGCCCGCAGGACAGCGTCATCTGGTCAGGCTGAAAGACATTCTCCCAGTTCTCAGGATGTTCCAGGTCAGGCCTGTGCTGTTTGTCCAGTCTCTGTTTTAGCGTTTGCATTTTTAGTACTTGTACATTTGCTTTTGTCATTATAAATTCAGGACTACTTTACGAGTCCCAGGGCACCTTGAGAGCTCTGGTAATTTTTCCGAAGAATTACATGAAATAATCTAGATTATTACACTTGGCCATGCCATCAGACTGTCCCACATGCTGACATCACAGAGCCTCGTGACTTGCACACACGTCTCACGCCTGGGCCGGGTCATTTCCATCCTCGTGTTATGCAGGCAGCAAATCATGAGTTCCCTGTCCTCGGCCTCGAGCTCCTTTCATTTAAGATTTTCTCTTAATGCCATTTGCTTTGGAGGCCAATGTAAACACTGCACCAAGATGTCCAAACTATGAGTGCCCACCAGGTGGCGCACTTCTATTTGTGCCACCATGCATAGCTGTCAAGGAGCTGGATGGTGAAAAGCAGAGGGTTTGTCGTGCCCAGTCGACAAACTGGACTTTGGAAAGAGGGAGGCCCGGGGTGTAAGCAAGCATCACAGAGGAGCATTGCTACTGAAGAGTGAAAAGTGCTTCAAAGAATCATGTGCAGAGAAAGCTGTGTTCAGTTATAAGTGCCTGTGACTGCGCCGTGTTAAAGTGCCGGTGTCCTAACCTCGTGTATATAAAAACTCTAAGAGACATCCTCAAGATGGAGGAGATTTTTGAAAGGAAGTAGGTCGCACATGCCTGCAGCGACGCTGCTGAATTTTTTAACTGGAGGGGCGTACATATTTCTCCCAGATATGCCATAGCGACCGAGTGTAGCGAGGCAGCCTGAACAAATCAAGCAGGGTTGGGAGGCCGCTCCCACAAATGTTTTTAAAATAATGTGTTAAAATGGTGAATTTTAGAGCACATTTTTAGACAAAATTGGGTAAAAAGCCGAACAGTTTGCAATTGGGTTTTGTCAGGTAACCATGAAAAAAATCCAATAGATGCAAGTCACCAAGAGTGCACAGGAGCATTTCTCCAACTCATTTCCATGATGCATTTCCCCACAATATGTGGCAGTATAGAACATATTGACACTGGCTGTGCCCATACATTTCCATGCTGACTGCAACATTATACCCTATAATTCCCATCTAAGAACATACTCCTGTTTGCTTTGTGCATAATGCCAGTAATGATACTATAAGAAAACATGTCCATGTTTGTTCTGTCAATATTTGGCAGTATCCCCACGTAAGAACATACTCCAGTTGGGTTTACCATTAAAATGCATGCCACCGTATGCAAACATGTCCAAACTGGCTACAAATGTCAAAATGCCAGTCGAGCTACGTAATAACACGTATGATGCTTGCTTTATCAAAGATGCCCAATATAAAATGTCATATTGCACTAATAAATATCTAGACTAGTTGCATAAAAATGCCAGTCTTGCTTTGTAGTAACACTTATCATGCTTCCTTACAAAAGACGCCTAATACAGCATAAGAAGTTACTAGACTGGCTGCATTGAAATGCCAGACTAGCTACATAATAACCCTTACCATGCTTGTTTAATCAAAGATGCCCAATACAAAATGTCATGCCTCATTAAGAAATGGCTAGACTGCTTGCATAAAAACGCCAGTCTTACTTTGTAATAACAACTATCATGCTTGCCTTACCAAAGATGCCAATACAAAATGGCATACCACAAAAAGAAATTACTAGATTGGCTGAATTGAAATGCCAATCTAGCTAGATAATGACCCTTATCATGCTTGTTTTATCAAAGAGGCCCAATACAAAATGTCATACCATAATAAGAAATGGCTAGACTGGCTGCATTGAAATGCCAGTCTTGCTAGATATTAACACGTATCATGCTTGCTTTATCAAAGATGCCCAATACAAAATGTCATGCCACAGAAAAAATAACACCACTGGTCATGCTTGCTTTATCAAAGCTTGCCTAGTGCAAAATATCATACCTCAATAAGAAAAGGCTAGACTGGCTGCATTAAAATGCCAGTCTAGCTACATAATAAGACTTAGCATGCTTGCTTTATCAACCATGCCCAGTAAAAAGATCCCATGCCTGCCCTGTGGTGCACCAGAGCCTTGCACTCAGACATAATCACATTCATTATGCATGTAATAATGTGTGTGTGTGAGGCGCTGGAGAGTCCAGGGGGCAGATGCATGTCATGCGCTGGGATACCAGGGTACAGCCATTTATTACTGGCAATCTTGCTTTTCCACGCAGGCTCTCTTTTCATCTGTGCAGTCTTTACATAATCATCTTGAAATGGGAATGACTATTGTAATCCCCATCGCAAAGTGGCCCAATTTCCTTGGTACTGTCCTCAAGTCATACATGCAGCAAGGTGAACAAGACATTTGGCATCATACTCAAGCGATAAAAGTTCAGGCAGCATACATGGCATAAGGTATGAGAGCATAAACATACAACCCTCCTTGGACTTTGTTTCCCCTACCCACATGCTAGGACCCAAATGTGCTGTGCTGTCTAAATAATTAGAAATGTCTTGAACTTGCTAATTTTCTAAAATTGCACATTTTTCAAAATTCTTCATTATGCCTGCTTATCACTTTAAGAATGGAAACAACCTTTTAATCAGGCAATTATGGTAAATCAGGTAGCTGCAGAATCTGCTCAATTATCGCCGTAAGCAGTTTCCTTATCGCAGGCTCATTTTAAGCATTGTGCAGAAAAGTACGTATGTTGACAATACACCCAACAAGCGCAGGATAAGCTCGAAGTATATATATGAAAAGAGCAAGTAAGATTCTATGGGCATCGTCGTTTGTTAGCACCATAGATTCACCCAAACAATTGCATTGTAGGAAAAGAATCAGCGTACTGCTCACGCTTCCAATTCCTTATTAGGTGTTGCCGTTTAAAAAAACATATTCACAATGTATAAACAACTTTCTAAAGTTCATTTCTCAAAAGAACTCTGTGGCTCAAGAACTGATTTTACACTCCTGCTATAATATCTATAAAGAGTGTCACAGGTGAGCCACAGTCCAAGTGCAAATCTGCACCTTTTAATCAGCCACCTTAGCGTTCTTCTTCCTCGTCATTGACCGAGTCTGCACAGGCTGAAATTCTTCTCGTCTTGCTTCCAAATCAATCGTTGGGGGTACATCGGCCTCTCCAATACAGGTTGTAACATCACCGAGATGGAACCATGCTCTACTTCCTTGAACTTTTACTGTAGACGGAGTAAATCCTTCTACTATGAATGGCCCAACAAATCTAGGCTCACACCACTTCCTGGTGAAGTTCCGAATTAAGATGGAATCTCTAATAAACAATTTAGGTGCTGATAGTAATTTTGAAAATTCCATCTGCCGAATGGTCTTCATCTGTGTTCAGAGACCGACCCTCCCTTGCGCTTGAGTTGATCTGAAATGAAAGAGGTACAAGCGGTCATACATGTTAAGTACTCATTTAATTAATGTCCTAATAGTTCTGCAGTACTCTGAGCATCACTTCTCCTCTTCAATGGAGGAGTCAAAGGCATTTTCATTAATCTTCCCATCACTAGTTTGTGGGGTGTGAGGTGATGGTCCGAACCAGGCTGATTCCTTATGCATATAACGCTAAGGGTAGGCAATATAGGCATCCCTTTTTCAATGTCAATTTTAACTTAGCGACTCTCTGCTTTAAAAGGCTGTTGACTCTCTCACATATTCCGTTTGCTTGCAGATGATAAGCAGAAGAAAACTTGCGTTTTATATTCAAGAAAAGCGCTATTTGTTCAAATACTTCATTAACAAAATGTGACCCATTATTGGATCTCAGCACTTCACACACTCCCATCTTGGAAAGACTTCATGTACTAAAAACTTTGCTGCACAAGTGTGCAAGGACCTGCTTCGATCCACATAGAGAAGGGGCACTCAATCACTATCCAATACCTGTATCCACTACATATTTGCAGCATGTCAACATAGTCAATATGTAAATGCTGAAAATGACCATTCGGCTGAGGAATCACTCCTCTGATTGTTTGCAGTGTATGCCCAGCGGTAAACTTTTGACATACAATGCAATTCAATGTGTTCTAACAGGTTCAGTACAAACCAGTCTTCTGCAATAGCTGCAGCAAGACACTCCCTAGTTACATGCACTGGGTAGTGCAGCTGTTCAAGCTCTTCCTTCAATAATGTTATCGGCATCACCGGCTTTCCGGTGTTGTCCTGTCTCCACACAATGCTTCTGTGGGAGGTAAAGAACACCCCCTTCGCTTCCATAATTCTTGCTCTTCCTGTGGTGCACTACCTTGAATTTCCATCAACTGCGCTCGATAAATGGTTAAATCCCTCTTGTATCACCATCATTTTAGCCACTTTTTCCTTAACATCTAGAGTATTGCAACTTGAAATGTCTGGTTCATATGCAGCCCTTTTGGCTTCTACATCTGCAGCTTCATTCCCGCAAGAAATAAAATCAGTGTGCTTAGTGTGTGCTGTGCATTTCACTATTGCTATGGCTACTGGGAGTTGTAGTGCCTTAATAAGCCTGTCCAATAGTGATGCACATTGCTCTGGAGTGCCATCTGCCATGGGGTAGCTCCTCCTT
This sequence comes from Ambystoma mexicanum, assembly GCF_040938575.1. NCBI lineage: Eukaryota > Metazoa > Chordata > Amphibia > Caudata > Ambystomatidae > Ambystoma > Ambystoma mexicanum. The sequence goes on from NC_090937.1 coordinate 1,603,363,288, forward strand.
TTTCAATGTGCGAGCCCTGCATGTACAGTTGACATCACATAGGTGGAGTCACTGTATATCGTCACTTCCTGTCCTTCATGTTTGTCAAGTGCCATAATAAGCGCCACCAATTCTGCTGCTTGTGCTGAAAAGTGAGACAGTAGTCATGCACTTGCTACTGCCTCAAATTCACGGTTTGCTCTATGCCTCACTGTGGCAGCACAAGATTTCCTTTCCCCACCTGTCTGATCAATTTTTGAAGAACCATCAATAAAGATAATTTCCCCTCCAGACAAGGTGTTTTCTTTAACGTGTGGTATCCCATCTTAAAACTCCTCATAGTTTGCGCAATCATGCACATGTTCATGCTCTGTCACTGGCTCAGCTATAAATGTGGGAGGGTATACTATTTTACATCTGACAATTTTAATCGCTGGATTTGTAACGCTCACCTTGTTGGTCCACAGGGGCGCCTCTCGAATAGCTGGAATGCTCTCGGGAACCCTTTGCCTGTCCTGGGATCTGGATAATCGAGGGGCGATTCTAGAAGACAGGAGGGGGAAAAAAGCTTCGGTTCTTTCATTGCAACCCACCTCCCGGGTTCCCCTCGCAGTTCCCCAGGGAATGTCTCTCACCTTGTTCTCTATAAAGGTGTGCTCTCCGTCCTGCCGTGCTGGGCAGGTGCACGTCAAAACCTGGCACCGTTCCACCGAGTTTCTTCACTGGCGAGAGCCGGAGTTCAGACCGGCTGCAACTCCTTCTATCAGGTAAGTCTTTCAGACGAAAGCAATGTCTTTTAGATGCAAGCAAAGTCTTTAGTTGAATTTGAAATATTGTCTTTCTCGCTTCTTGTTGCAGGTGGCGAGCACTGCGGTAGAAGCCGAAGCCCGGTTCGAACAAGTAAGAAGAACGCCAAGCGGCGCTGGGAGCGTCCTAGCAAGAGGCTAACCTGTGATTTTGTTTTGTTCTATAGGTCGCAAGAACCTGGAGGAGTATGTTTCCCGGGAATCCGACGGGATGAAAGATGTCTTGAAGATGTTTCACCTTCCGGGCGACCAGTGGAGCTGGTAAGGATGGCGATGATTCTTGCCTCGGATGACATTGAAGCCGATGGATGCTGAGCAGGTAAGGATGGCAATGGTTGTGTCTTGGAAGAGTTCGAAGCCGATGGATGCTCCAGAGCAGGTAAGGAAGGCGATGCTTCTTGCCTTGGATAAGTTCGAAGCCGATGGATGCTGCAGAGCAGGTAAGGATGGCGATGGTTCTTGCCTTGGATAAGTTCGAAGCCGGTGGATGCTGCAGAGAGATGAGCGTCATGCAGCAAGGCAGAATAACGTGAAGCGCATGCCGTTGGTCGGGCGTGGTTTAAATAGCAAGGCGGTATCCCAGGTGGCTTTGGGGCGGGGGGCGGGTGGTCCCACCCTGAAGGCTAGACCGGAGACACCCTGAAGGCTAGACCGGAGAATGCAGTTCACAGTATTCCGTATGGGGGCGGCCATGCTTGTCCTCTGTTGATAGAAACCCCGTCCCAGCAAGCGTCTCCGATGCCAACAGCGCCAGGACTGGCTCCAAGGCATCTGATGGGATCCGAATAAGGTCCTTAGGGCCCCGTGAGCCCTTGGTGGGCATAAGGTTGACACAGGATTTGAGATAATAACTTCATACACAGAAGCCCTCTGAGATGTCAATGTACTTTTAGGTTTCTCCAAAATAGCATATAAAGCATGCTCTACAAGAAGTGTCATAGAACATCCCATTACAATACTTGTAAACTTCTCAATTGCGAACGCGGTGGCTGCTAATGACTGTTCGCACGGAAAATGCCCTTTCATGACTGGGTCTAACATCCCACTATAATACGCCTGAGGTTTGTACCCCCAATGTGGTTCGCTTTGTTAACACTGCTGTCATGACTGTCCCATCAGTGTGTGAAAATAAAATAATTTGTTAGCATAATTAGGAACTCCTAAAACTGGAGTGTACAAATCGCCTTCTTTAACCCTTCAAATCCTTCCTCTCCTTCCTCAGTCCATTCTAATTTTTCTTTATTCACCCATGCTTTCTTCAAAGCTTGCAAAAGATGTCTTGTAGATGAACTATAGTCAAACACCCATGCTCTCAAATAATTACATAATCCCAAGAATTGCTGCCTCTGTATGTGGTTTTGCAGTTTTCATAAACGCTTCAGCCCTTTCAGGTGTCACTTTCTTTCCCTCATGCTAGATCAACTGGCCTATATACAACACTTCTTCTTGGCAATAATGTAACTTCTCTTTGTCTACTTTGTATCCCTTGTCTGCAAGGATGGTCATTAACTGAATCGAATCTTGCCTGCATTCATCTTCTTCACTATTGCAAATCAAAATGTCATCTAGGTACTGTATCACCATGCTCATTAAATCAAAATTGCAAAGGTCCATCTGCAGGACTCTATTAAACATTGACAGGTACTCACAATACCCTTGAGGCAAACAAGTATGTTTCAGTCGAATTTGATGAAATGAAAATGAAGTCAAGTCTTGTCATGACCACTGTTAGGGGGCACAAGCTGTGCCACAAGCAGGCTCCCACCAGAACCCTGAGGGCCTTAAAACCACTGCAAAAGGGCTCCTGGACCCAGTCCTGGCGCCTTTGGAACCAGGCTCATATGTAGTAAGGAGGGACTGTTCAAACTACGTCCCATTTATGTATATGGGCCTTTAAATCCAACATGGAAGCAACCGCATGTGTCATGTACCATCGGACCCATCCCTTCTGGACTTCCTGGTCCCTGACCCATAGAGGCTTGCACACAGCAGTACTCCCAACATGGCCACCGAACGTGGAACGCTATGTACCAGTTTCCGCGTCTCACGCATCATGTTCTATAAAGCAGACACACCCCCACGGCACAGCGCGTCTCAACGCTACCGCTTACTGTGGCTAGACGTGTGCTGTCGTAGTTCGGTCTCGTTACTTCTTGTTTCCTGGTTCCTGGTACCCATTTGTTACCTCCACATCCTTTCCTTTCCTTGCCTTCACTTCATCCCAGACCTCCGAATACTCACTGCTGAGTGTACACTTCGCTGTTTCCAGGACTTCCCGGGCTTTCTGAACGATCCAGGACTCAGAAACGGAACGTACGCTGGACCCTGAGGACTCTCGCACAGGGTTTTACAAGGCCCGCACTGTACGCAGGAAGACTCCATCGAAGAAAGAACACAGACAGTTGAGAAGGGGGGAAACCTGTGACAGATTGAGACGCCAACAAACCGACACTGATAGGGACATGGAGGCGGCAGTCCAAGACCTCATGCGCGGCATGCAGGAGTTAACAACAGAAGTTCAGAATCTCAAAGCTGAGAATGCTGCATTAAAACAGTTAGTCCTCTCACGTGATTCCGCGACCAAGGAAAGTGTATTGCTGGGCGGAGTAGTGGATAAATACGATGGTTCATCCAAAAGCCTTCGCGGATTCCTTGATTCATGTTTAGTCCACTTTACCTTTAAGCCCTATTACTTCTCTACCCCCAGGGCAAAGGTGGGCTTTATGATTTCGCATCTTTCTGGGAATGGGCTAACTTGGGCTACGCCCTTGGTTAATTCTGGAGATGCCCTCCTGGATGACTATGATGAGTTCGCACAGGCTCTAAAGGCCATGTTTGACCGCCCAGAACAGGTCTACAGTGCCCAGGAATGACTACTGGATTTCCAACAAGGTTCCCAGGATATGCTGACCTATGTGACACGCTTTAAGCAACTGGCCAAGGACGCAGATTGGTCCCCGGAGGCCTGCTTTACCCTTTTTTGAAGAGGACTGAATGAGGAAATAAAAGATGAGCTAGCTAGGGTAGCTCGCCCAGGTTCCTTCCAGGCTCTTATGGATCTCTCTTTTCAAATAGACTTCCGTATCCAGGAAAGGAAGGCAGAAAGGAAGAAGACTAAAGCACCTTGCCAAAAGGCCTCCATAGAAACTTCCTCTAAACCTGAGCCCATTCCTGCCCCCACTACAGAACCAGAACCTATACAATTGGGGGCCTTCCGTGGACCCATATCCCCGAAAGAAAGAATGCGATGGATTCACACTGGGCTGTGTATGTATTGTGCCTCAGATAAACATCTTGTGAGAGAATGTCCCTTAGCTCCTCCACGGCATTCAGGAAACACCAGCTCCCGATCCTAGATGGAGCACAGTTTCGGGAGAGAGATGTTTGCTCCACATCTATTCCATCCTTGAACACTCCTGGACAAAGCAATCTTGTGATCTTGCAGGCCTTTCTATCGCCATCCAAGAAAGTAACTTACCCCATTTTGGCATTGGTGGATTGTGGGGCCATGGGGATATTTATAGATCAAGATTGGGTCACTACCCACCACATTCCATATGAGACTCGAGGCATAATGCAGCCTGTAGAAGCTATCGATGGAAGACCCCTTTCTTCAGGACCCATCACCTTGCAAACCAAAGAGATCCAGCTCTCCATAAACCATCATCGAGAGGTTATCAAATTTGACATCATAAATTCCGCCCATTATCCAATGGTACTGGGTATGCCTTGGTTGCAGAAGCACATCCCATACATCAACTGGGCAGCAGGATCCTTGTTTCTTGGTTCCGAACATTGTATGTCTCATTGTCTCTCCCTGGATTCCTCGTCAACAACCCCAGAAAGTGCCTCGACGAAACAGCAAGGCCCATTCACAGTCTCAAATATTATCCAGGTTCCTCAGGCCTATCAGGATTACACTGATGTGTTCTCAACTGCTATTGTTCAGTCTCTACCCCCTCACAGACCTGAAGACTGTGCTATTGATACTGAACCTTCAGCCGTGATTCCTTTTGGAAGGATGTTCATACTATCCGAGCCAGAAAAAAAGGCCTTCAGAGAATACTTGGATACCAACCGAGAAAATGGCACCATACGACCATCCAAATCTCCAGCGGGAGCTTCGTTGTTTTTTGTTCCCAAGAAAGATACCAAGGAGCTTAGGCATTGTCTTGATTATCGTGGTTGAAACCAATGTACCCTCAAAGGCCGCTACCCGTTACCCTTAATTTACCATTAATCTCGGATATCCTGGAAGCGGTGAGAGGAGCTGTAGTCTTCACGAAATTAGATCTCAGGGGTGCCTACCATCTAATCCATATAAAGGAAGGTGGCGAATGGAAAACAGCCTTTAGAGCACCCTTTGGACATTTTGAATACCTGGTTATGCCCTTCGGACTCGCCAATGCCCCGTCGGTCTTCCAACGTTTCATGGACCGGGTGTTCTCCGATATGGTGTTCCTCTTTGTCATAGTTTACCTGGATGATATTCTGATATACTCCAAGGACCATCTCAAGCATAAAGAGCATGTTAAGGCAGTCCTACAGCGGTTATGTGAACATAAACTCCTGGATAAACCCGAGAAATGCCTTTTCCAAGTATCTACTGTTCACTATCTAGGATTTGTCCTCAGTCCAGAAGGAATCGGGATGGATCACTGAAAGGTAAAACCCATACTATCCTGGCCTGTCCCAACCACCGTGAAACAGATTCAATCATTCCTGGGGCTTGCAAACTTTTACTGGAAATTCATACCTTCCTTCTCGGAGATAGAGATAGTTCAACCGATCATTACACTGTTGAAGAAGGATACTCCCTTTCTTTGGTCAGCAGCCCAAGATAAAGCCTTCCAACGATTGAAATCGGAGTTTACACAAGCCCCCATCTTGGCTCAACCTGACATTGATCGACCTTTCATAGTGGAGATGGATGCCTCCAACTACGCCATCGGAGCAGTTCTCAAGCAGGAACTCGAGGACAAGTTATAACACCCCATTGCTTATCTCTCGCGAACTCTAACTCCTAGCGAGACTCATTACTCTGTCCTGGAAAAGGAACTGTTAGCCATCCGTCAAGCCTTTACCGAATGGCGTCATTTACTCTTGGGGGCAAAACATCCTGTTCAGGTCCGTACGGACCATCGGAATCTTCAAGTTCTGCAATCCCTGGAATGTAGGAATAGTCGTCAAGCCCGCTGGGCCTTCTTCTTCGCACAGTATCAGTTCCAAATACAACATGTCCCTGGAACTCACAACATAATTGCTGATGCCTTATCCCGACGTCCCGACTACGAAACTCTTGAAGATCGATCCTTTCCAAAGATGTTTCCCCACACAATTTACGTAGCCCAAGCAATCAGCCTCCTGGAAGACATTCAAATCCAAACCCAGTCCTCCGAGATCTGGAAGGAATTTACTGGAAAGAACCGTTGAAATCTTAAAACAAAGGATGGGTATTTTTCAAGGATAATGGCCTGGTTATCCCCACACAAAGACTGCAATAAAGGATCATGAACCTCTGCTACGATACCCTTCATTCAGGACATCGCGGCATCATCAACACTCTCCGTTTGATACAAAGGCAATTTTGGTGGCCACAAATGAAAGTTGATGTCCAACGATACATCCAAGACTGTGCAATCTGCAATCAAAACAAGCATGACAACAAGAGACGGGCGGGTGTCCTACTCCAACCAACACTACCAACAAGGCCCTGGGAATTCATTGCTACGGACTTTATTGTGGGATTGCCACCTTCCAGGGGATACACAACTATCATGGTTACCATAGATTTATTCACTCACATGGCTCATTTTACACCCTTGTATAAACTACCATCTTCCTCAGAACTCGCTAGAATTTTCCTGGAACACATATTCCGACTTCATGGACTCCCTTCCCAGATCATATCAGACAGAGGACCTCAATACATATCTCAATTCTGGAAACACTTATGCCGTATACTAGGAATCCAACGTGCCCTCTCCTCAGGTTATCATCCACAGACCAACGAAGCTACAGAAGGTGTGAACCAAACCCTGGAGCAGTATCTTCATTGTTTCACCACCAAGGTCCAGGACGATTGGTCACTCTTGATACCTGTGGCTGAATTCGTCTACAACAATTCGGATCACTCGGCTGTCAAAACCAGTCCCTTTTTCTGTAGCCATGGGTTCCATCCTTCGGTTCTACCATCCTTGCTCCCACATCCTACACCAGTACCTACGCTCGACTCCTGGATTGAAAACCTCATCAACGTACACAAGCAAGCAAAAGAACACCTCAAAAGGGCCTGAGCTTCTACCAAACTCTATGCAGATTCCAAAAGAAGACCAGGGCCTTCCTATGCAGTAGGTGATAAGGTCTGGCTATCCTCGAAACTACTGCCTCAGCATTTACGACCAAATAAGTTGGCCCCCGGTATTATGGTCCCTTTTCCATAAAGGAAATTATTAACCCAGTGGCGTTCCGACTCCAACTACCAGACTCCTGGAAGAGGGTCCACCCAGTGTTTTACACATCTCTACTGAAACCATAGGTCCAGTCCTCCCGGACTGCTCCAATGTCTACCCCTGTGATTGTCAATGACTAGCTCGAATATGAAGTATCCAGAATATGTGACTCCAGGTACAGACGTGGTCAGCTACAATATCTGGTCAAATGGAAAGGGTACCCTCCCAGTGAACGCACCTGGGAACCATTCACAAACCTCAATGCCCCCAGATTACTCAAAAGGTACCACCTTATACACCCCGGCAAACCCAGAGGCACAGGCCTTTGGAGGAGGCATGCTGTCTTGTACCATCGGACTCGTCCCTTATGGACTTCCTGGTCCCAGACCGATAGAGGCTTGCACTCAGCAGTACTCCCAACATGGCCACCGAACGCGGAATGCTGTGTACCAGTTTCCGCGTCACACGCATCACGTTCTATAAATCAGACACACCCCCGTGGCTCTGTGCATCTCAACGCTACCGCTTACTGTGGCTAGATGTGTGCTGCCATAGTTCGCTCTCGTTACTTCTTGTTTCCTGGTTCCCATTTGTTACCTCTACATCCTTTCCTTTCCTTGCCTTCACTTCATCCCTGACCTCCGAATACTCACTGCCGAGCGTACGCTTCACTGTTTCCAGGATTTCCCGGGCTTTCCGAATGATTCAGGACTCAGACACTGAACGTACGCTGGACCCCGAGGACTCTCGCACCGGGTTGTACAAGGCCCACACTGTACACAGGAACACTCCATCGAAGAAAGAACACAGATAGGTGAGAAGGGGGGAAACCTGTGACAGCATGGCTCAGTTCCTGTGAACCAAACCATGCGGTCTAGTGTCTTGGGTGTGGCTGGGACCTGGAACTACTTTACCTGGGTAGGAGTAAGAAAAGGAGCCTGATTAACGTCTATGGCCCTCCAGGCTATTCTATAATATAATAGAGAAATTGGGCCAACTAGACCAGAGACGACAATTAGCTATTGTTCAAATCATAATAGCTTTCTGTTTATTATACAAATGTATATATCATATGAAAAGTATATTTACAATGTTTAAATTCATTGATCAGCTCCACAAACCAACTGTAATGCATCCCTTCACAAACCACTCATTCATACAGTCATCATATTAACAAAAAATTAGAAACAGGTGATGTTCTGTTTAAATCACACTAATAGGTCAGGCAGTTCTTAAATTAAGCACTCAGTTATTTCACAATGTGCCCCTCTGTTAGTATTCAGGGGGTTTAGAAAACCATTGTCAACATGTTTCGGTTGAGTTCTCTTAACAAGGATGAAACAGTCCCCTCGTGTCGTGACTTAATATTCAACCTTCTTCAGGACAGGGGGGCAATCGCCGATTCTGCGTTGCCTCTTGATAGAAAGACAAAGGTGGAGGATGTGTCTGGCAAGAGAGCCTTAGATCTACAAATAAAAAATGAATGGCGTTGTCATCTCTGTGTTTATTCAAAAAATTAAGTTACTTAATATTCCAATACAGTTTTCTTAATTTGCTGTATGACACCTGCTCACCTCCTCTGAAACTTTTCAGGGGCTGGCAAACTGGTAAGATGGAGAGAATCCCGTCGTGAATGCTCCCGGAAGTGGCGCTTCACGTGATGTATGCCTATAATGAAAAAGGACATATGTATTTTTTTAAAAAAGGAAGGAACTACCTGGACAGTGGGGACCCAATAAGGTGGTTCTACAATAACGGGTTGGTACTCACTGTTTTTTTTAAAAAAGAGAGAAGGGAACTTGTTTCTTGTTTGTCTCTTGTGGCCCGGTTAGGGGGCGACTTTATTCATGCAAGCAGCCGTATATTTGAAACCGCCTGCAGAGGAGAGAACAAAGCATGTATAACATGCATTTAGCTGCTGTGGCTTAGTAGTGTAACTACCCATCCATACTAAGCCATATAGAGTACATAAGCACATTGGCATTTAAAATGGAAACGCTTACTTGTATCAATCGTGTGGTTCATCACGATTGTGACACACAGGGGAAGAGGCCAGTGGTGAAATCCCACATAGTGTGTGACCGTGGACCAAAGTAATCTCCACTGGCCCGTGTGGCTGCCTAAATGAACACAAACACAATACGGCGTGTTGATTAACTCTATGGTCATTGTGCCGTGAATACATAGTACGCTACAGAGTCACTTCCTGTCAATCTAGATGTTTCCTTACCTTGCTTAGGCCGTTGATAAATACTAACGCAGCAGGTTAAACTGTCGCTGCTTTGGCACCTTTCGTGAGTCAAGATTGAATGGAAGGTCAGCGCGCATGCGCTTAAGCGTCCATAAACAGCCGCTCAGGATTGTGGGCTTTGCAGTCCGCAGTGCTACTGCATGTAATTTAAAATGTAAAAAGAAACGGTGAAAAAACTTTTTCTTGTTCTTATCATATAGTTACTGCTATCCCGTGATACAAGGGAAGCAGAAATCTATATGTGCTCTAACGGGTCACAGGTCAGAACACCGTCCATACAACCTCGCAGTTGAGGGAAACTTGCATGTACAACGTATTGTGAGCAAGATAGTTCACAAAGAATTAGTTGTTATTTAGTACATTCCACTCTACTGAAATATTTAACCCGTGATGTACTGTGTCTAAGGAATAAATCCATTTTTGTTCCAGACGGTGTAGAGCCGTTGCCATGTCCCGCCTCTTGTTTTCAAGTTCAGAGTTTGTAAAACAAACCACTTCATTTCTGTATCTTTATGGTTGTATCTCTTGAAATGATCGACCAGAGGCTTGTCAGGGGTCTGGTTTCTGATGCACGAACGGTGTTCTCCAATGCGGACCTTCACTGCTCTGACGGTTTTCCCTAAATATAGTAGGTCGCATGGACACAATATCACATAAATTGCATTCTTCGTACAGCAGTTGGTATGATTTTTCATCACCCACGTCTTGTCCCCGTATTGGAAGGTGTGTTTAGTCTCAGTCAAGGGGCAGACACTGCAGTTGCCACATTTATAGTGGCCAATAATGGGGGGGAGTCCCCATTGGTTCATGATGGTGGCATCTCGGGGTTTCTCACGGTAGGTCTGAACCAGTTTTTGTCGCAGATTACAGTTACATTTGAATGCGAACATTGGTTTTCGTGATAGTGTACCGGGATATTTTACCAAATCCCAGTTTCGGTTAATTATTTTTCTGATTGTGTTACTGATGGGATTGAATGTAGTAACACAGACCAATCTCTCATTCGGTTTTTTGTCCTTGCCTTGTAGAGAAAGTTCCCTGTTTGTATTCGCAGCTCTTTTCAGGTTGTTTTTCACCAAACGTTTGGGTACCCCCGGGAGTCCAGCCTAGCTTGAAGTTGTGCGGCATGTATGTTGTAGTCCTCCTTATCAGTGCCATTGCGTCGAATCCGCAAAAATTGGCCGTAGGGTAGGTTAAATTTGAGACTCTCTGGGTGAAAGCTTGAGTAGTGCAATAAAGTATTTTTATCCGTGGCTTTTCTGTAAAGTGAGGTGGCTAACTTGTTGCCTTGTTTTCTGATCATAAGATCCAGAAAACCTACCTCTTCTTTACTCCACTCAATAGTAAATTTAATGTTCAGATCACAGGTATTCAGCCATTTATGGAAAGAAAGGAGAGATGTATGGTCCCCTCGCCAGATGATAAACACATCGTCGATGTAACGACGCCACATCTTGAGCTGTCCATTTGTCTCATTGTTTAGAATTCCAGTAATGTGTCTTGATTAAAATTTTGCCATGTAGAGGTTCGCTACATGTGGGGCGAAAGTGGCCCCCATACTTACCCCTTTCTGTTGTTTATAAATCTGGTGTTTAAATAGAAAGAAGTTTTCTGTCATGGCCAATCTTGAACATTCTAGTATAAATCCCGTGGAAGGTTTTTGGGGTCTATTTCGTGTGTCCAGTACTTCTGCTAGAGCTTCCAAACATGCCATTTGGGGAATTGACGTATATAACGCCTCCACATCCATGGTCACTAGCAGATCACCTGCTTCTATCGTGACGTCTTGGAGGATTTTGATCATATCCGTTGTATCTTTAATGTAAGATGGCATCTTCAGCACAAATGGTTTAAGGAAAAATTCACTGTAGATAGACAGAGGTTCCAATAACGAGTCTATTGCTGACACGATAGGTCTGCCGGGTGGATTTTCAAGGCTCTTGTGTACTTTGGGTAATATATAAAAGGCTGCTATCTTTGGATGTTTTTTGTTGAGAAATGTTTCTTCGTCGGGACAGATCCATTCTTCTTGTCGCGCATATGCAGTTAAATTTTTAATCTCGTCCTGTAGTCTTTTAGTGGGGTCATGGTCCAATGTCTTATATGATCATGTATCATTGAGCAGTCTAATGCATTCTTTGTCATAGTTGACAGTATCCATCAGGACTATCCCTCCGCCCTTGTCGGCTGATTTTATAGTTATGTTTTCCTGATTGCTAGGATTTTGTAGGCTTATTATTTCGTTTATGGTCAAATTATCTGTACAGTAATTTTTCTTTTTGAGACTGGTTAAAACTGGTTTAGTCACCCGGTTCTCAAAAGTGATGATCTCTGGTGGACAAGTATGGGATGGTGGAATGAAATTGGATCTCATTTTGAGGCCGGTGATGTTTATGTCTGCTGAATCCACTGTTTTGTCGCCTATCTCTTTCTGGTTTTGATTAGGCAGAAATACTTCGAAGAAGTGTTTTAACCTGATGTTACGGAAAAATCTCTGTAGTTCAAGCTCTACATTAAATGAATCTGCTTTTGCAACCGGTACATATGAAAGACCCTTAGCTAGAAGGTTCTTTTCTGTAGGGCTCAGCGTATGTGAGGATAAATTGAAAATTGGAAGGGTATCTTGATTAATTGATTCGAATACCACTGCCTGGTTCTGACCCCTTACTGTTGTGGGATTCGTTGTCGTGGCCGTCCTCTTGGGCCTCCTCTGAGAATACCCCCTTGTTGGGGGAATGTGCCACGTCCTCTCTGTGGTTGCCCTGAGGGCCCAGCTAGAGATGGATCAGATCCACTCAACGACCCAGATGTATTTGAAAAGGATACTACCCGGTTGCGTTTCGGGTTTTGATTAGGGTGTTGTGGAGGGTTAGTAAAAAAACCTTCTTTTAGATAGGGGTAGGTTTTGTCCTCTTTATAGGTAGCTATATCTTTCTTCAATTTGAGTATTTTCCGATCTTCCGATCTAGATTGAGCTGTTTAAATTTCTTAATTTGGATTTGGAAAATCCAGAAAAAGAAATTAAGAAATTTAAACAGCTCAATCTAGATCGGAAAATACTCAAATTGAAGAAAGATATAGCTACCTATAAAGAGGACAAAACCTACCCCTATCTAAAAGAGGGTTTTACTAACCCTCCACAACACCCTAATCAGAACCCGAAACGCAACCGGGTAGTATCCTTTTCAAATACATCTGGGTCATCGAGTGGATCTGATCCATCTCTAGCTGGGCCCTCAGGGACCCCACAGAGAGGACGTGGCACATTCCCCCAACAAGGGGGTTTTCTCAGAGGAGGCCCAAGAGGACGGCCACGACAACGAATCCCACAACAGTAAGGGGTCAGAACCAGGCAGTGGTATTCGAATCAATGAATCAAGATACCCTTCCAATTTTCAATTTATCCTCACATACGCTGAGCCCTACAGAAAAGAACCTTCTAGCTAAGGGTCTTTCATATGTACCGGTTGCAAAAGCAGATTCATTTAATGTAGAGCTTGAACTACAGAGATTTTTCCGTAACATCAGGTTAAAACACTTCTTCGAAGTATTTCTGCCTAATCAAAATCAGAAAGAGATAGGCGACAAAACAGTGGATTCAGCAGACATAAACATCACAGGCCTCAAAATAAGATCCAATTTCATTCCACCATCACATACTTGTCCACCAGAGATCATCACTTTTGAGAACCGGGTGACTAAACAAGTTTTAACCAGTCTCAAAAAGAAAAATTACTGTACAGATAATTTGACCAGAAACGAAAGAATAAGCCTACAAAATCTTAGCAATCAAGAAAACATAACTATAAAATCAGCCGACAAGGGCGGAGGGATAGTCCTGATGGATACTGTCAACTATGACAAAGAATGCATTAGACTGCTCAATGATACAAGATCATATAAGAAATTGGACCATGACCTCACTAAAAGACTACAGGACGAGATTAAAAATTTAACTGCATATGCGCGACAAGAAGAATGGATCTGTCCCGACGAAGAAAAATTTCTCAACAAAAAACATCCAAAGATAGCAGCCTTTTATATATTACCCAAAGTACACAAGAGCCTTGAAAATCCACCCGGCAGACCTATCGTGTCAGCAATAGACACTTCATTGGAACCTCTGTCTATCTACAGTGAATTTTTTCTTAAACCATTTATGCTGAAGATGCCATCTTACATTAAAGATACAACGGATATGATCAAAATCCTGCAAGACGTCATGATAGAAGCAGATGATCTGCTAGTGACCATGGATGTGGAGGCATTATATACGTCAATTCCCCAAATGGCATGTTTGGAGGCTCTAGCAGAAGTACTGGACACACGAAATAGACCCCAAAAACCTCCCACAAGATTTATACTAGAATGTTCAAGATTGGCCATGACAGAAAACTTCTTTCTATTTAAACACCAGATTTATAAACAACAGAAAGGGGTAAGTATGGGGGCCACTTTCGCTCTACATGGCAAAATTTGAATCAAGACACATTACTGGAATTCTAAACAATGAGACAAATGGACAGCTCAAGATGTGGCGTCGTTACATCGACGATGTGTTCATCATCTGGCGAGGGGACCATACATCTCTCCTTTCTTTCCATAAATGGCTGAATACCTGTGATCTGAACATTAAATTTACTATTGAGTGGAGTAAAGAAGAGGTAAGTTTTCTGGATCTTATGATCAGAAAACAAGGCAACAACTTAGCCACCTCACTTTACAGAAAAGCCACGGATAAGAATACTTTATTGCACTACTCAAGCTTTCACCCAGAGAGTCTCAAATTTAACCTACCCTACGGCCAATTTTTGCGTATTCGACGCAATTGCACTGTTAAGGAGGACTACAACATACATGCCGCACAACTTCAAGCTAGGCTGGACTCCCGGGGGTACCCAAAACGTTTGGTGAAAAACAACCTGAAAAGAGCTGCGAATACAAACAGGGAACTTTCTCTACAAGGCAAGGACAAAAAACCGAATGAGAGATTGGTCTGTGTTACTACATTCAATCCCATCCGTAACACAATCAGAAAAATAATTAACCGAAACTGGGATTTGGTAAAATATCCCGGTACACTATCACGAAAACCAATGTTCGCATTCAAACGTAACTGTAATCTGCAACAAAAACTGGTTAATACCTACCGTGAGAAACCCCGAGATGCCACCATCATGAACCAATGGGGACTCCCCCCCATTATTGGCCACTATAAATGTGGCAACTGCAGTGTCTGCCCCTTGACTGAGACTAAACACACCTTCCAATACGGGGACAAGACGTGGGTGATGAAAAATCATACCAACTGCTGTACGAAGAATGCAATTTATGTGAAATCGTGTCCATGCGACCTACTATATATAGGGAAAACCGTCAGAGCAGTGAAGGTCCGCATTGGAGAACACCGTTCGTGCATCAGAAACCAGACCCCTGACAAGCCTCTGGTCGATCATTTCAAGAGATACAACCATAAAGATACAGAAATGAAGTGGTTCGTTTTACAAACTCTGAACTTGAAAACAAGAGGCGGGGACATGGCAACGGCTCTACACCGTCTGGAACAAAAATGGATTTATTCCTTAGACACAGTACATCACGGGTTAAATATTTCAGTAGAGTGGAATGTACTAAATAACAACTAATTCTTTGTGAACTATCTTGCTCACAATACGTTGTACATGCAAGTTTCCCTCAACTGCGAGGTTGTATGGACGGTATTCTGACCTGTGACCCGTTAGAGCACATATAGATTTCTGCTTCCTTTGTATCACAGGATAGCAGTAACTTTATGATAAGAACAAGAAAAAGTTTTTTCACTGTTTCTTTTTACATTTTAAATTACATGCAGTAGCACTGCGGACTGCAAAGCCCACAATCCTGAGCGGCTGTTTATGGACGCTTAAGCGCATGCGCGCTGAGCTTCCATTCAATCTTGACTAACGAAAGGTGCCACAGCAGCGACAGTTTAACCTGCTGCGCTAGTATTTATCAACGGCCTAAGCAAGGTAAGGAAACATCTAGATTGACAGGAAGTGACTGTGTAGCGTACTATGTCTTCACGGCAAAATGACCATAGAGTTAATCAACACGCCGTATTGTGTTTGTGTTCATTTAGGCAGCCACACGGCCCAGTGGAGATTACTTTGGTCCACGGTCACACACTATGTGGGATTTCACCACTGGCCTCTTCCCCAGTGTGTCACAATCGTGATGAACCACACGGTTGATACAAGTAAGCGTTTCCATTTTAAATGCCAATGTGCTTATGTACTCTATATGGCTTAGTATGGATGGGTAGTTACACTACTAAGCCACAGCAGCTAAATGCATGTTATACATGCTTTGTTCTCTCCTCTGCAGGCGGTTTCAAATATACGGCTGCTTGCATGAATAAAGTCGCCCCCTAACCGGGCCACAAGAGACAAACAAGAAACAAGTTCCCTTCTCTCTTTTTTAAAAAAAACATTGAGTACCAACCCGTTATTGTAGAACCACCTTATTGGGTCCCCACTGTCCAGGTAGTTCCTTCCTTTTTAAAAAAAATACATATGTCCTTTTTCATTATAGGGCATACATCACGTGAAGCGCCACTTCCGGGAGCATTCAGGACGGGACTCACTCCATCTTACCAGTTTGCCAGCCCCTGAAAAGTTTCAGAGGAGGTGAGCAGGTGTCATACAGCAAATTAAGAAAACTGTATTGGAATATTAAGTAACTTAATTTTTTGAATAAACACAGAGATGACAACGCCATTCATTTTTTATTTGTAGATCTAAGGCTCTCTTGCCAGACACATCCTCCACCTTTGTCTTTCTATCAAGAGGCAATGCAGAATCGGCGATTGCCCCCCTGTCCTGAAGAAGGTTGAATATTAAGTCACGACACGAGGGGACTGTTTCATCCTCGTTAAGAGAACTCAACCGAAACATGTTGACAATGGTTTTGTAAACCCCCTGAATACTAACAGAGGGGCACATTGTGAAATAACTGAGTGCTTAATTTAAGAACTGCCTGACCTATTACTGTGATTTAAACAGAACATCACCTGTTTCTAATTTTTTGTTAATATGATGACTGTATGAATGAGTTGTGAATGAGTGGTTTGTGAAGGGATGCATTACAGTTGGTTTGTGGAGCTGATCAATGAATTTAAACATTGTAAATATACTTTTCATATGATATATACATTTGTACAATAAACAGAAAGCTATTCAGATTTGAACAATGGCTAATTGTCGTCTCTGGTCTAGTTGGCCCAATTTCTCTATTATACTACTTTACCTGGTACTATTTTACATGGGCTATATAAACCGCACCCAGGCAGTGGAACACGCTTTGCATTATTCTGCATCTAGCAGCGTGACGCTCACCGTGTCCAGCTCCTGGTCTTCAGCATCCTGTAATCCTGCAAGAACAAGATTAGTTGTCTTACCTGCACCCTGTGGAAACCGAGAGAAGAAGAACATCACCTGTGAGTACTAGCTTGAGGAATCGCAGCATCCCGCGGCCACAGCTCCCGTTCGAACGTCGCGACCTGCAAAGCAGGAAAAGGAAAAACAAGGAAGAACATTCGCGCTTTCAAAACCTCGAATGCCATCATTTTTACCTGAATTCCATCGCGCTACACAGCACTTCCATCCGGAACTCCTCGGTAACACCCTGCAAGAGAAAGGGGAGAAGTTCAGGTTCGCCTTCAATATTGAACATCTGCAAAGCACTTAACTTACCTCGACGGATCCCTGGGGTCAGTTTTCATCGTGCTCTCATCCACTCAAGGACCGCAGCAGCCTTTGAGGAGATGAAGAGGAGAACACAGTTTAGCTTCAAAAGACAATAAAGAACGCTGCACTTCGTGCTTTTCCTTACCTTAAAACGTACCTCTTCATCCTGCACGACAGCATCAAGTCTTCGCACTTGAAAAGAAGACGATAAAGACATTAAGGGGAATCCCACCATAAAACAGTACTAAGACTTACAATTCACCAACCTACCTGCCTACCAGCAGAGTCGGGGTCACAGCAGGCCTGGACCCGGAGAAAGGCACACTGCACCAGTGAAGCAACTTGGGCAGATCGCCAACAAACGTCAAACGCCCCTGAACCAGACGCAGGACGGATAGCTCACCCTACAAACAATTAAGGTGAGAAAGGCTCAGTGGGAGAGGGGTTGGTCAGAGGGAGATGGGAGATTCACCCGCTAGAGAACGTTATCACAAATTCTCCTTTCTGTGATTGCAGATTTGTTATTTCGCGCTGAGAAACTACGTATCTGGGGTTCCAGATCCCAGAGCCTTCCAGACGCCCCCGGGGATATCAGGTGAGCGTTACAGTCTTGTGAATCTTTGTGTAACGGGATTGAGAAAAACACATTTTTCAAATCAATCACTGTGAAATACTGACCTTCCACCGGGATACTGCATAGTATCGTCACCGAATTAGGAACTAAAGGAAATTCTGCTTCTACAATCTGGTTAATTGTCTCATGTCTTGTATGAATCTCCATGACCCTCCCTTTGATTTTTTAATAGGGTACACCGCAGTATTACACTATGGTTCTGACGGTAACCTAATTCCTTGCTACCCTTCACTCCTCAACCTCCAACTCCCTCAGGGTCAGTCGTTTTTCAAAGAAACGAGCTGGGGGTAGATCTCTGTCTTTGGCTGGGGCCTCCCTCTGGAACAGCCTCCCTGCCACTCTAAAACTTGAGGAGAACCATCTCCGGTTCCGGAAGCACCTCAAGACCTTCCTTTTTTCTTCTGCCTTCGCTCCCCTTCTCCCCTGCTGATCTGTTCTCTCTTGGCACCGTGCACCTGGCCACCCTCTGTCCTCCGGGCCCAGGTACCTGCTCACCCTGCCACTCTCCCGCACTGCCTCCGGGCCACCCCTTGCACTGGGGTCTGTATCTATACCCATACAGTCCCCCCTTTTCTTCCTGCACTTATCAGACCTACCCTGTCTGTGTGCCTTAAACCTAGCACTTGCAAATTGTTAGCTGCACTTTGCCTTTATTATTTATTTATTGTTATTTATCTGTTTCTCCTCTGCTTTGCACTTTCCACTTCTCCCCCTTCCATGCACTTTTCCCCTCCCCCTCTCCCATGCACTTGCGGGTTCTCAATGTCGCTGGGCCTAGTAAGATCGCTGTTTTGTTCTCCCCTGTTCCCCTCCCTTGCCTTGTCGTGCTCTGAAACACTTGTGTACGAGCGCGATAGAAATAAAATATCATATCATATCTATGCTGAAATAGTTTAAAAAAGGCCCTCATCTGCCTCTCGAGACATTGGGTATTGTCTCACTCAAGGTAAAATTGCTCCTAGTTTCAGCTTTATATTAACCTCTACCACTCCTTTCAATAGGCCTACATCATAAGGGCATGTAGTCCATAAAACACTTGGCACATTTTCCATATCCTCATCAAAAAACGCTGGACGCTGTTGCCTTATTGCCATGCGCTGTGGGATCTCCAGTTTCTCTATATTCTGATCCAATACCTGATAATCATCTCGAATATTACTTCATCATCATCTGTTGCAATACCTCTAAACATGTCATCATCAGTGACGTCAGTCAATCTACACTCTTCCCCAATGGCAATTACTGTTCTCCAAGATCTACCCTCATCATCTGTGCCTTCGAGCATCGCCAGTTCCCCTTATACTATGGCTGCATCTACTTCTAAGGGAATAGTCTGTCCCCCCTCTCCGTCCATTGGTACTTGTGGTCTAAACAAAAATTCATTAGGTATCCTCATAATCCTTCCTACTAAGCCAGGTAGCCATGTTAACAAAATGCTCACCCCATAAAGAAAGACTTCTGGCACTGTCGGCACTCTTCTCAGAGCCATTTGCCCTGTGAATGCCAATATATACTCGCCCACATTTATATAGAGTATCCCAGGAGCGGAGCACACTCTACCTTCATCAGTAAAAGAATTTGTCATATTACGCTTTGTCATTAAGTCTCTTCCCAGAATATTAACTGTTGTCTGCAGTGAATACAGCAATGCAACAGACATATCACATTCTCCTACAGAGACTGGTAATTCATCAGTAAAAGGAACTCAACTTGTGGCTCCAGAGAATCCTTGAGTATCATGGCACGATCGAGTAGCACCAGTGTCAACTAAAAATAAAAAGGATTTGCCTCTTATCATCACATCAACCCTTGGTTCCTCTTGAGAGTTTGGTGTCACAGATAGTACTGACCACATCAAGTCACCCTGTGAGCTGTCCTATTGTGAATAAATGCATACCCCTGTACCCGTGAAAGGATTCCCACCTGTCACTGTGACACCCCCTGTTCTGGGCATCAATAACTGTCGTGTGTTTGCATTCTGCTGTATCTGCATGGTGGTGTGCTGTGACTGCCCTTGCGGTAGATTCAATGGTGCTTGCTGTAATCGCTGCGGTTGCTGTATCTTTTGTACTTGTGGTGCTTGTGACTGATACCCTGTCTGATCTTGGGCAATTCCTTTCCTGGTTTGTGAGCTATATGCTGGAGGATAAGCTGTCCCCCCTTTTGAGTGCTGACCATTTTGTAGATACCCTTGACTCCCACATGTGCGTGCAATGTGCCCTGTCATCCCACACGTCCAACATATACCGGGTGTTAGGTAAAGATTTGGGGTAGTGCCCTTAGGGTGCACTACAACAACCTTAGCCTCCTGGCAATAGGGACCAAACCTTTGGTATACGTCTGACCTACACAGGTTGGTAGTGTGGCCTAGCAGCCACGCTCATCTCAAGAGGGGTCAATGTGAGCAGGAATGCAGTTACACAGAGATTCACAGTGGCAAGTATTCAAATAAACACTGATACTCCAGGTTTCTTGATAAAACAATTATTCATTTATTTACCAGTCATTAAAACAAGCCTTCTTCAGAAGGAACAATATGAAAGCAACACAACACTCAAATACACTTCGGAAATCCACACTCTTAGGTTTCTTAAATTCAGTAACTTCCCATCGGGGATGACACACATAAATAACTTTGATACTTGTGGTCATTAATATAGAACTGTTAAAATTAGAGTAGGCAGAGAGGGTGTAAAAAGAAAGGTTTATCAGAATAAACAAGAGATCTCAAATATTTATTTGAGCAGGCAAATACTTTTGAACCCCCCCAAAGCAGAGTAAGTTAACCCCTTCCTGGAAGGACAGGTGCAACACAATAACAGGGGAGAGAAGATTCTTTCAAGGAACCAGGCTAAGCCAATGTCAATGGGCAACAGTCTATGTAGCTGAAGCACTTCTTGAAGGTGAGTAAAAGTCTTTGCACAATGTTTTTAGAAGTCTTTGATGAAGAAAAAAGAATCAAATGGAGGGCCACAAGCCGGGAGACTTGTGAAGTAGAAGAACAAGCAAATCTACAGTGAGTGGTAAACTCTCTCAGACTTTACAGTACCTTTGAGTTTGAAGAAAAGATGCAGCTAGTGACCTCTGTTCCTGTGCAGCTCTGCAGATCCTGTTTTTCCTGGGCTTCAGTCGTGACGACAAGAGAGAGGACTTCTGGGGACTCCTGCACCACAACGGGACGGCCACCGACTGCAAACGGCAAACTTTCAAACAAGTGGCACTTCGGTGTTTCAGCTTCTTGCAACTACCGCAAATAATAACACAGTGGTTCATGGCTGTCAAGATGGACCTTCCTTGCTTCTGGGGTCCCGCACTCTGTTGAGGGGGCTCAGGCGCGGTCAGTTCTGCTACCTGGGAGTCCAGAGGATCTTTCTGGAGCTCTTGGCCAGCTTAAATGAAACTCACACAAACTGGTGTTCCTCTCCCTGGCAATAGGGTTTCCAGCAGAGCTCTGCAAAAATTTCAACTAGCTCCGACATGCATGTCCAGGTGGCTTACTTTGGAGTTGATTGGTTCCACCAACTTAAGGGGAGAAGTAGTCCTTGCGAGGCTTCTCTGTCGAGGTGAACTTGGGGCTTCAGCACAGCAGCAGGGCTTCACCGGGCAAACTAACGGTCCAGGAGTTGCAGCAGGCATCTCTTCCAAGTTCTTCTTTGGATTCCTTCGTCCAGTGGTCGACTCTCCTTCCAGCCAATAAGCCTCGCCTTTTATGCAGGTTTCTCCCATTCATTCCAGCCTAGCTGTCAATCACCCAGCAGGATGGCTGTCCTTGCCGGACTGCCAGCCGACCAATCATCACTGAGTGCATTTGGTTCTCCTAGGAGACTAAACACAGGGAGTTTCGGGCACCTCCCACACTTCCTGCCTCCACTAGACACTCTGGAGCCAGAGGCAGGTTTCACTAGTAAAGCCCGCCAAAGACAAAATTAACAAAGGGACCAAACCTGGTTTGGCGCGCAGATTAAATCTCAAGAAGGACCAAAACAACAAGAAATGAGCGTAAAACGAAGACCGGGCCATTTTGACAAAAATGGCACCCATGGGTGCTTTACTGCAGCTGTGAACGCAGCCCGTGCTAAAGACACAACACGGTAGTAAAAAGTAAACACTGCCACCAGCCATTAATTGTGTAAGGCTTAACATAAAACATTTTACATGAGAAGTTAGACAAAGGGGCTACTAAGTAACCCCTCCAGCACCCTATTGTAAGATAGTGTGTGCTGGGTCTAGAAAGTTACAATGTACAGTAAAGGCAATTTCACTTTACTGCTCTTGGAAACAGTAGTTAATCCAAGAGTAAGGTATTTAAACCTTGCGAAATCTAAAAGACTTCCCTTAGTCACTGCACTAAAGGTGCTGTGTGGCACAATGCAAAAAAGATTCCTATGGAGTTTGTCAGACTCCAGAAACCAAAAAAAAAGAACCACAGAAATCAAAAATATTTGAAAGTACAAAGTCCCCAAGTTTAGCAAAAGAGCTGGGGGGTCTCTAAGGTAGAGAGGAATTAGCACATTTCTGAGAATTCTCCCTAACAGAGGGTTTTGTCTAATTAGCCCTCCTTGGTTAAATTCTCCTTGTACATTTTGATTCTTATTCTGCCCATCCTGAAACCCACCTTAAGTGTTTTGAAATCCACCCCTTCCTCTGTGGCTCATACCTCTATCTCATGGTATAAACCCACTTCCTCCTTGATTCATCGGGCATTAATTATTTGCCTGTGACGTTTCCACTGCTTACTGTACTTCTACCCCTTCTCCACTTGTCAATACAGCTCCTTCTATGGCGAATTTTGACAAATTCTTTCTGAGCCAGCTTAGCTTCCATAATTTTTCTAACATTGTCTTTCTTTTTATTCTTCTCCTGTAACAACTGACGGTGATGCACTATAGCCAATTGTATTTCAGGCCATGGTTTTGCTTCCATTGCCACTTATATCTTAAGCTGTCTTTGTACTGCCTCAGGCAGTCCCTGAACCAAAATGTGGTAAAATACCACCACTATTTTACTCCAAGGCTTGCGTGTTCTAATTGACCAGCTCTCTTGAATGTCCCGAATATAAGCAAGCAGATCTTCATCTTCCTTCATCTTTCGTGTCATAGTTGCACCCATATCTGATACATCAGGATATTGTACTCTAAGGGCTCTCCAAACATCCACTCCACAATTATTAAATGGCGCTCCATCATGTGCCGTGTTTTGTGCCGTGACACTCGAAGAAGCTGCTCTCGTCCAAATGTCATCTGCTCGTTCCCCAAGAATAGCAGCTAGAAGACCCTTAGTATACCCTATCGCTAGAGTATTTCCTCCGGTTATTTTCTCTAACTCATAAATCCATTTCCCTGCACCCGCCGTTAAGCTTAAATTATCCTCGCCCATCTGTGGCCATGGAATATACTCTGGTCTTGCCCCTCCCTTATTCAATAGGGGACACTGTGTAAACCCTATACCGCTATCCGCTCCCATCGTCTGCCTATCCATAGTAGGAACAATAGTTCCTGATCATCTTCTTCCTGGCAAGAACCGTAATCAATTCACATATGGCGGTGATTCCTCTTTTTTGCTATACGGTCATCCTTTAGGGTGCACTGGACATGCATAAGATCTGGCATCCTATCCTAAGGTTGTTCTAGATCAGACCATCTTACTGCCTTATCTGCCAGTAAGCCTTCCTCAGGAGCACACACGCTCCTTCCCTCCCCTCTGAAGGATTCTCTCTTCGTCTGACATGTCTAGCCCCCAACTAGTATGGATTTCCTCTCTTTCACCCTTGTCTAAGGTTAGACTACTTAAAGACAGGACTCTATGCTCCGGACCAAGTGAGCTTCCTTCTTTGCCTCGTGATAGGGAGATTACACATCGATCTCCCTTTCCTCAGCTTCCTGATTCGCCTCTTTCCCTTAAATCCTGATAGGCTTTATCATTTCTATCACCAATGCTCCCTATATTGAAATCCTCATCTAATATAACTTTAGATGATCCTGGCATTACTCCCTGTAATGAGAGGAACTCTTATACATCACTCCATCGTATCACTGGACTCGGCTCCATTAATTCATTTTGATCAATCTCGCATGTCTGCTTTCTCCTCTTTTTTTCTAATTCTTCATCTACTTCTCTTTGCTTTCTCGCTTCTCATCTAATCCTTTCTTCTTTCTTTCTCATTTCTTCTCTCCTTTCTCCCTCTCTTTTCTCTTCATCTCTGTATCCTACTATCTCTTAATTTCTGCGCTTCCTCTTCTTCTCTTTTCCTGTTCTGTCTCTCCCGTTCTTCCATTGCCCAATGCCTATTATCATACTTGCTTTGTTCCTCTGCCCTTTGTGCCTTCTTTAGTTGCTTCTCCTGATACAGCTGTTCTTGCCTCTGTCGGCCCTTCCTTTACTGCACACTTTCTTTCACTTTCTTTTCTCGTTCTCTGTCTTTTCTATCTTGTTCATCTCGATCTTCCCTTTGCCCGATTTTCTCGATGCTCTTCCCATCTAGTTTAACCCCTTAAGTGCTAAGGACGAGGAATCTTGTCCTTGGGATTACCTCCAGGTTGCCAAGGACGAGATAGCTCATCCTTTTAGGCACTGTGATTTGTGTGATCCCTGCAAAGCAGGGATCACACAAAACTGTAATCCAACCCCTGGGTTATCTGAAGGAGAGGTCCCTCCTCACTGCCCGGGGGCTGGATTACCTTCAATTTCACGTCAGCATGCGTAATGCACGCCGACGTCAAAGTGAAAGTAATTTCACTGAGGCAGCCATTTCGGGCAGCCGCAGTGAAAGAGAGAAGGCGAGTGCCCTTCTCCCTCTCCCTCAATCTCCGGCTATATTTCAAGACGGAGATCGAGGGAGGTCTCGTTGGAAAGGGGAGATTCTCCCTTTCCAACGACACCTTTTGTGAAAGCAGTGCTGGGCGCGGATCGGGCACAGAGCGCGTGATCCGTGCCCAGCAATGCCCACTAGACCACCAGGGATTTGTTTTGAAAGCGGGATGAGGTGGGGGCTGCTACCAGTAAGCAGCCCTCTCCCTGCCGGCCCCCAAAGCATGGGGGCACACATATGGATAACCCTGGGGGCAGATGGCTAATCATCTGCCCCAAGGAAGGAGGCAAATTGAAAAAAAACAAAAAAACAAAGGGAGATTTGGGTGGGGGGCAACTAGCCACCAGGGATTTATTTTACATAAAAGGGTGGTGGCCCTCTCCCCCTCACCTCAAGGAGAAATGGGGGCACCCCTTGTAGCCCTCCCTGGGGGCACCCCTTGTAGCCCTCCCTGGGGGCAGATTGGCAGAAGTATATGAGGTGGCCCTCCATCCAATTGGGGGAGGGGAGGAGGCCACCAGGAAAGGATGGGGCCTGCAGGGTAGGGCCGCCTGGGGCAGATGGGTGGCCATCTGCCCTAGGGAATGGGCCCAAGGGGAAAAACAAAACAAACAATTTAATTGATAGTTTTTGGGGGGTGCCCCCCACTAGACCACCAGGGAATTGTTTTTATGGAAAGTGTTGTCCCTCCCCCCACCCAAAATGGACTGGGGGTCATGTTATGCAGCCCTCCTTGGGGGCAGTTATCTGCTCCTAGGAAGGGACATCTGACCCCAGGGAGGGCTGCATGAGATGCCCCCTCTTATCCGCCCACAGGGAGGGGTGATTGAGATGCCCCCCCTTGAATTTGGATTTGGTGTGGAGGACCCCCCTTTACATTAGAAAATGCCCCAGAGGTTTAGGGTGCCCCTCAGCCCCCCCTAAAGTGTAGTGTACCATTTTCAGTTTTTTCCTTTGTTTACCAAACTTCCCTTGGCACAGATGGGCACATTGGTGTGCCAATCTGCCCCCAGAGTGCCCAAACCTTACTGCCCCACCCACTGGGGGGCATGTTCCACGTTTTTGTCCCCCCAAATGGAGGGGGGGGCACCTCATGCAGCCGTTCGACTGAGCCCCAGGGAGGCCTCCATTAGGTGCCCCCTCCATCTGTTTGGGGTGGGTGGTGAGAGGGCCTCCCCAAAATGTCAGACAGGCCCTCCAATGGGTGGGAAAGTAGGTTTAGGGCACCCTGGGGGAAGAATGGCACACTTTTGTGGCCATCTGCACCAAGGGGAGTTGGGTAAACAAAGGCAAAAAGTGAAAATGGTAGACAGCATTTTAGGGGGGCTCTGGGGCACCCCAAACTGCCAGGGAATTTTCTAATTGGAAGGGGTGGTGGCCCCCTCCCCCACCTACAATAAAGTGGGGGCCATGTCATGCAGCCCTCCCTGGGGGAAGATATCTTCTCCTAGGAAGGTACACCTGACCCCAGGGAGGAGTGCATGACATGCCCCCCCCTTATTTGTACCCAGGGAGGGCTACATGAGATGCCCCGCCCCACCATTTGGTGGTTTAGGGTGCCCCACAGCCCCTCCTAAAGTGCAGACTGCCATTTTCAATTTCTTTCTTTGTTTACCAAACTTACCTTTGCCCAGATGTGCACATTGGTGTGCCAATCTGCCCCCAGAGTGCCCAAAACATAATGCCCCACCCACTGGGGGCCTGTCCCACATTTTTCGGTGGCCCTCTCACCCCATCCCAAAGCATGCTCTACAAGAAGTGTCATAGAACAACCCATTACAATACTTGTAAACTTCTCAATTGCGAACGTGGTGGCTGCCATTGACTGTTCGTACAGAAAATGCCCTTTCATAACTGGGTCTAACATCCCACTATAATACGCCTGAGGTTTGTACCCCCAATGTGGTTCTCCGTGTTAACACTGCTGTCATGACTGTCCCATCAGTGTGTGAAAATAAAAGAATTTGGCAGCATAATTAGGAATTCCTAAAACTGGAGTGTACAAATCGCCTTCTTTAACCCTTCAAATCCTTCCTCTCCTTCCTCAGTCCATTCTAATTTTTCTTTATTCACCCATGCTTTCTGCAAAGCTTGCAAAAGAGGTTTTGTAGATGAACTATAGTCAAACACCCATGCTCTCAAATAATTACATAATCCCAAGAATTGCTGCCTCTGTATGTGGTTTTGCAGTTTTCATAAACGCTTCAGCCCTTTCAGGTGTCACTTTCTTTCCCTCATGCAAGTTCAACTGGCCTATATACAACACTTCTCCTTGGCAATACTGTAACTTCTCTTTGTCTACCTGGTATCCCTTGTCTGCAAGGATGGGCATTAACTGAATCAAATCTTGCCTGCATTCATCTTCTGTAGTGCTGCAAATCAAAATGTCATCTACGTACTGTATCACCACGCTCTTTAAATCAATATTGTGAAGGTCCATCTGCAGGACTCTATTAAACATCGACGGGGACTCACAATACCCTTGAGGCAAACAAGTATGTTTCAGTCAAATTTGATGAAATGAAAATGAAGTCAAGTCTTGTGAATCTTTGTGCAACGGGATTGAGCAAAACGTATTTTTCAAATCAATCACTGTGAAATATCAACCTTCCACTGGGATACTGCATAGTATCATCACCGGATTAGGAACTAAAGAAAATTCTGCTTCTACAATCTGGCTAATCAGTCTCATGTCTTGTATGGTTCTCCACAACCCTCCCTTTGATTTTTTTTATACGGTACACCGCAGTATTACACAATGATTCTGACGGTACCTGAATCCTTTGCTTCATCAATGCTGGGATAGTTTCAAAAATGCCCTCATCTGCCTCTCGAGACATTGGGTATTGTCTCACTTGAGGTAAAATTGCTCCTAGTTTCAGCTTTATCTTAACCTCTCCCACTCCTTTCAATAGGCCTACATCATAAGGGCCTGTAGACCATAGAACACTTGGCACATTTTCCATATCCTCATAAAAAAACGCTGGACGCTGCTGCATTATTGCCATGCGCTGTGGGATCTCTCGTTTCTCTATATTCTGATCCAATACCTGATACTCATCTCGAATATTACTTCATAATCTGTTGGATCATCTCTAACCATGTCATTGCAGTGACATCAGTCAATCTGCACTCTTCCCCAGTGGCAATTACTGTTCTCCAAGATCTACCCTCATCATCTGTGCCTTCGAGCATCGCCAGTTCCCCTCGTACTATGGCTGCATCTACTTCTAAGGGAAAAGGCTGTCCCCCCTTTTCCTTCCATAGGTACATGTGGTCTAAACAAAAATTCAATAGGTATCCTCATAATCCTTCCTACTAAGCCAGGTAGCCATGTTAACAAAATGCTCACCCCATAGAGAAAGACTTCTGGCTTTGTCGGCACTCCTCGCAGAGCCATTTGCCCTGTGAATTCCAATATATACTCGCCCACATTCATATAGTGTATCCCAGGAGTGGAGCACACTATAGCTTCATCAGTAAAAGAATTTGTCATATTAAGCTTTGTCATTAAGTCTCTTCCCAGAATATTAACTGGTGTCTGCAGTGAATGCAACAGACATATCACATTTTCTTATATAAATTGGTAATTCATCAGTAAAAGTAACTCAACCTGTAGCTCCAGAGAATCCTTGAGTATTCATAGCACGAACGAGTAGCCACAGTGTCAACTAAAAAAGGAAAAGGATTTACCTCCTATCGTCACATCAACCCTTGGTTCCTCTTGAGGTTTTGGTGTCACAGATAGTACTGAACACATCAGGTCACCCTGCGAGCTGTCCTATTGTGGATAAATGCATACCCCTGTACCCGTGAAAGGATTCCCACCTGTCACTGTGACACCTCCTATTCTGGGCATCAATAACTGTCCTATGTTTGCATTCTGCTGTATCTGCATGGTGGTGTGCTGCGACTGCCCTTGCGGTATATTCAATGGTGCTTGCTGTAATTGCTGAAGTTGCTGTATCTGTTGTACTTGTGGTGCTAGTGACTGATCATATAAAGAAGGGAAACCCCCTTATTTTTATACTTTGTCTGTTAGCGGTATAATGAGACCAAATTATAGAGAACAACAAAGTAAACGTCCTAATTTCTCTAGGACAACCCACTGATAATCACCAGAACTATAAAAAAAGATATATCAAAAATATTTTTATTTAATCATTATGTAACAAAATATCTAAAAAGTGAGAACATATTTGTTAAAAGACAAGAACAAAGTGCACATAATATTAGTTACTTTACTAGTATCATTAATAGTTAATCACAATCCAATGTCACTATGACTTCGGATTTTAACACTTGAAAAGATTATAATGACATATACAAGTGAAATATTAATCCCTCGCCGGGTTTCAAAAACAATTAAGAAAAACCACATATAGCTAGTACTATTTGTTACTAGTATTTTGCCTCAACATGTTTCAGTTCTGTACATTCATTATAGAACTTTCTTCAGGAGGAACTTGTTTTTACTATGTCACTTCGACCTTGACAATGATTTCTTAAGAACAATGAAAAAAGATGATATTGGTCCTGGTGTTTGCAGATAGATATGCTAGTGGGAGGAGAAAGGGGACAAACAAGCAAGGAGCAAAATTAGCCCGTTGTATACATTTTCGAACAAGTTAAAATGCAGAAGAATTCTGTATGTCATGAGGTACAAAAATTAATAATTTACCTCTTGACTGTGTGGTAAAAGTCTTCAAGCTTGTGCTGGATTCTCGAATGGACCAGTTTAAGCGTATCCCGAAATTTTTCAAGGGAAATCAGCAGTAAACATACAGAAAAAAGACTTTAGGAGAGAACCCGAGGACGGGCTCCGTCGTTGTATATTATTTAGTGGATCTACAATCATGTCAAAGAATGTATATTCTCAGGATAAGGGGTAAGAACCGACTGAGAAATAACTGGCATCAAGTTAATGTAAGAGTGCTACAAAACCTTTTCGATCTTTCACTTTATTTATCATTTTACCGTCTATATATAAAGTGGCATCAAAGGCTTAAAATTCTATGTTTAAGAATAGTTCCTTAATGTAAGAGTGCTACAAAACCTTTTCGATCTTTCGCTTTATTTATCATTTTCCCGTCTATATATAAAGTGGCATCAAAGGCTTAAAATTCTATGTTTAAGAATAGTTCCTCGATGTCCATGGATGTTCTTATATATAGCCATTCCATTCCTTCAACTATTCAGTCATCTATTGATTTTAGAAAAGAAACCTTCTTGCAGTAAGGACTTTTTGGGTCCGTTAGTGGTTCTCATTACATTTGCCATCTTTACCTTCAAATTCGGTAGGGCGTCTTTTAGGTATGTTAGAGTTCTTCCTTAGAGTGGTAAGGACCAGAATAGATCGCGTTTGTTTTCAAGTAGTCTTCTAGATATTACCCTAGAGGACTAAAAAGACAAAAACAGTATTGTAACTGTCGGCGGCGCGTGAACAAGATGTTAATTTTGTTCATTGCGTATATCCCTTTTGTTAGTGGTAGCGTGATGGTGTTCCGTATCTCGCTTACGCACCATTACATTATTACTTACCGCGAAGGGAGTGATTTCTTCAGCGTTCGCTCGCGGGGAAACGCTGCAGAGTTCTGGCTGTTTCCTCGATCGCGACGTCGATGTAAAGCTGCGGGTATCTGATTCCGCTTTCAATGTCGTATAGTTGATCGTGGGTGCCATCATACTGGTATAAGTATTTACGATTGAATGTTAGTATTGTCCGTTGTTTATGTTGATAATACTCACTTTTTACCTAGTTCTCGCATGTAGAAGCCTCTTTACTTACTGTAGGAGAAAGCGATCTAATCACTTGGCAGCTTGTTCCGCAGAATTTATCTTGCTTTACTTGTTTAGTGTAAATGAGAGTTCTTACAGGAATTCTATTTCATGCCTACTTTAGTTAAAAGGTGTAAACTCTAGAGCTGTTATGAGACCGCTTAGCTATATTAGTGATGGATTTATCTTTATGAGAGACAGGCTGGTCTACTTAATTTTGTGCCATTCAATTGATTCGTTTAGACCCACGCGGTCACTACGTGTTTTGAAAATGAGATATTGTTCTTTCTGAATTACAATTTTTTTCTTTAGACTCAAGTTATTCCTTGTGACCACTAAAAGGACTGTCCATGTGAAGCTTTCTACGGCGTGATTCTTCTCTATAAAGTGTTTAACTAGAGGGGCCTGTATCAATTTGTTTCTCAAACAGCTCTTGTGTTCTGTGATACGGGTTTTTATCTTTCGATTGGTCTTCCCGATATAGTGTAAGCCACAGGGGCATGTGATCAAATAAACTACAAATTCTGTATTGCAGTTAGAGAATGATTTATGGATCCAAGGAACATTTAAACCAATGTTTGTCTCCCTACATTTTTTAGTTAACTTACACACGGCACAGTTCCCGCAAGGATGATCACCAATGACCGGGGGAAGCCCCCATTGGGTCCTGATATTACTCATAGAGGATATGGGTCCTTGGTATCGACTAGAGCTAACCTTATTGCCTATGGACATAGATTTAGTATAGGCAAAAAGGGGTAGTTCAGGATTAGATTGCGTGGTTCTTAACAGTTTCCAATGTTTGGAGATAATGTTACGAATGGCTAAACTGTGATTAGTGAAAGTATTCACACATACCATTTTGTTTTCCGTCTGTTCTCTCGAGTGATCTTGTAAGAGCGATTCTCTGTTGTTATTAAAAGCGCGTTTCGCTGCTCTTTTTATAAGTTTCCTGGGGTAACCCCTGTGTCTCAATTTGACTGTTAGATGTTTAGCTTCCTCCTCATAAGACTCTCTAGTGGAGCTGTTACGTTTTAATCAGAGAAATTGTACATACGGTAAGTTGTCTCTTAGATGTTTAATATGGTGAGACTGGTAGTGCAAAAGGGCGTTCTTCTCAGTACTTTTGTGGAAAGGCTTTACAAGGATAATACCATTCGAATGATAGAATGTTAAATCTAAAAAGTTTATCCTGTCTTGTTCTACAGACATGGTAAACTGTAGGTTTGTATTAAGGCTATTAAGCCAGGTGAGGAAGGCTTGAGCCGCTTCTCTTGAGCCCTGCCATATTACCAGAACGTCGTCTATGTACCGTAACCACCTTTTGATGTTTTGTGTAAACGGGTTCGGTACATATAGAAACTGTTTTTCGAAGAACTCGACATAGAGGTTTGCCAGGCTTGGGGCCATAGTGGCCCCCATGGCAGTACCTTATGTTTGTTGAAAAAAGTCTCTGTTGAATTGGAAAAAGTTTTTAGTAAGTGCAAGAGTAATGCACCACATTATGAATGAAGTGGGTACTGGGTCGTGGTCTGTTCGTGCAAGGAGGATCTCTTCCATTTTTTCAATGGTTTCTTGTTGTGGAATATTCGTATATAGAGATACTATGTCTAGGCCCAAAAATAACTGAGAATGGGAGTCGAAATTGATGTTTTCGACTTTGTTGATTACATCTTTCGTATCTTTAAGATATGATTTCATGTTTAGAATATGGCTCTTTAAATAGTGATCTGCAAATAATGACAAGGGTTCCAATATAGAATTTATCCCTGCCACAATAGGTCTACCAGGAGGGTCCACAAGAGTTTTGTGGATCTTTGGAAGACAATAGAAATTAGGAATAGCTGGATCTTTTTTCATGAGAAAAACACTCTCTTGTGGGCTAATCCATTCACGCTCTTTCACCTTTGTTACTTTGAGTTCAATAGCTTGCATTAGCTCTTGAGTGGGATCGTGACTCAGTTTTTTATAGTATGTTTCATTTAGCAGTTGTCGGTAGCATTCTTCTACACATTTAGTTTGATTAAGAATCACTATACCACCCCCCTTGTCTGCCCTCTTAATAATGATCTGTTCATTTTGGGCTAGATTTGTTAAGGCAGATTTTTCTGCTGTGGTTAGATTGAAGAATGTAGCTTGTTTAGTCTGTTCTAATTCCTCGACTTCTGCTAACACTCGTTTCTCAAACACGAGTGATTCAGGGGAGAAGGTATGCCCAGGCGGGCAAAAGGTGGAGGGGGAGCGGAGGCCCGTACAGTTAGTTGTATTGGGGGAAGAGTGGCTCTCTATAGCAAAAAATTCCTTTAGATGGATTTTGCGCAGCAGTTTCTGAAATTCTACTCGGAAAAGGAATGGGTCGTGTGTTTTAGTAATTACAAAACCTAATCCTTTATTTAGCACTTTTTGTTCGATGTCATTTAAAGGGTAGTCTGATAAATTAACTAGAAGTGATTCCCGCTCCGAGTTTGTTTCGAGTTGTCGCCCCACATTCCTCTGGGGGGGCCCTGGTGTAAAAAATGCCCTTTGTTATAATTCTGATTACCTCTTCCTCTTTTTTGATTCGTGTTTCCACGTCCCCTTCCTCGTTGTCCTCCAGAGCTCCCTTCTACTGGGTCATCTGGGTCGCTGGAGTTGCTATCATTGCTCGAGCTATAAGAGGTACCTCGAAAACGTACTCTGCGTGATTGATTCATACGGTTAGCCTGTTGAGCAGCCGGGTTTTGATAGCCTTCTACAGTATAGGGAAAAGATCTCTCGTGAGAGAATTTAGTCAGATCTTTCTTTAGTCTTGTTATGCGTTCCATTGTATTATTTTCTTTGAAGATTTTCATTTCTTTTTCAATTTCTTCTATTCGTTTCTTAAAAGTGTCTAAATCAGTCCGTTTTTTAATATCTTCTTCCATTTTCCTAAGATCGATTTCTATTTTGGTTGCTGTTTCTTTCGCGGTATCGATGATTAAGATTAACCAATCTCTCCCACATCGATTAGAGATATAACTCCATTGTAGTTTGAATTTTTGATTGTCCAGGAACAGGCGCGGCTGATTTGAAACGATCAAGCCTTGGGGGAGAGCCTTGTTTTTCAAGTACTCAAGCATAATAGCTCCGTGTAATTCTGTGCGAATGAGACGTTTTTTAATTTGTACAATTTCGTCCCATTCGGTTCCTTTATCATTTTGTTCGCCCAAATCACTATTATTTAGAATAGATATTGTGTTCATAAGTGCTGACGCATAGACGTCACTATAAGAAAGTGTTCTGTCATCTGTCATTCTGATACCTCAAGAGAAACGTTTTCAGAGTTTAGAGCAGGAGGTGTAGGGATCTAATATCAACAGCGACGGGACCAGTAGACGGGTTTCTCCAGCCACACGTAGTGCGTTCCCGTGGCTATTCTCTGTGCACAATCATATAAAGGAGGGAAACCCCCTTATTTTTATACTTTGTCTGTTACGGGTATAATGAGACCAAATTATAGAGAACAACAAAGTAAACGTCCTAATTTCTCTAGGACAACCCACTGATAATCACCAGAACTATAAAAAAAGATATATCAAAAATATTTTTATTGAATCATTAGCTCTTGAGTGGGATCGTGACTCAGTTTTTTATAGTATGTTTAATTTAGCAGTTGTCGGTAGCATTCTTCTACATATTTAGTTCGATTAACAATCACTATACCGCCCCCCTTGTCTGCCCTCTTAGTAATGATCTGTTCATTTTGGGCTAGATTTGTTAAGGCAGATTTTTCTGCTGTGGTTAGATTGAAGAATGTAGCTTGTTTAGTCTGTTCTAATTTCTCGACTTCTGCTAACACTCGTTTCTCAAACACGAGTGATTCAGGGGAGAAGGTATGCCCAGGCGGGCAAAAGGTGGAGGGGGGGCGGAGGCCCGTACAGTTAGTTGTATTGGGGGTTACAATACTGTTTTTGTCTTTTTAGTCCTCTAGGGTAATATCTAGAAGACTACTTGAAAACAAATGCGATCTATTCTGGTCCTTACCACTCTAAGGAAGAACTCTAACATACCTAAAAGACGCCCTACCGAATTTGAAGGTAAAGATGGCAAATGTAATGAGAACCACTAACAGACCCAAAAAGTCCTTACTGCAAGAAGGTTTCTTTTCTAAAATCAATAGATGACTGAATAGTTGAAGGAATGGAATGGCTATATATAAGAACATCCATGGACATCGAGGAACTATTCTTAAACATAGAATTTTAAGCCTTTGATGCCACTTTATATATAGACGGGAAAATGATAAATAAAGCGAAAGATCAAAAAGGTTTTGTAGCACTCTTACATTAAGGAACTATTCTTAAACATAGAATTTTAAGCCTTTGATGCCACTTTATATAGACGGAAAAATGATAAACAAAGCGAAAGATCGAAAAGGTTTTGTAGCACTCTTACATTAACTTGATGTCCAGTTATTTCTCAGTCGGTTCTTACCCCTTATCCTGAGAATATACATTCTTTGACATAATTGTAGATCCACTAAATAATATACAGCGACGGAGCCCGTCCTCGGGTTCTCTCCTAAAGTCTTTTTTCTGTATGTTTACTGCTGATTTCCCTTGAAAAATTTCGGGATACGCTTAAACTGGTCCATTCGAGAATCCAGCACAAGCTTGAAGACTTTTACCACACAGTCAAGAGGTAAATTATTAATTTTTGTACCTCATGACATGCAGAATTCTTCTGCATTTTAACTTGTTCGAAAATTTATACAACGGGCTAATTTTGCTCCTTGTTTGTTTGTCCCCTTTCTCCTCCCACTAGCATATCTATCTGCAAACACCAGGACCAAGATCATCTTTTTTCATTGTTCTTAAGAAATCATTGTCAAGGTCGAAGTGACATAGTAAAAACAAGTTCCTCCTGAAGAAAGTTCTATAATGAATGTACAGAACTGAAACATGTCGAGGCAAAATACTAGTAACAAATAGTACTAGCTATATGTGGTTTTTCTTAATTGTTTTTGAAACCCGGCGAGGGATTAATATTTCACTTGTATATGTCATAAAACCTTTTCAAGTGTTAAAATCCGAAGTCATAGTGACATCGGAGTGTGATTAACTATTAATGATACTAGTAAAGTAACTAATATTATGTGCACTTTGTTCTTGTCTTTTAACAAATATGTTCTCACTTTTTAGATATTTTTTTACATAATGATTCAATACAAATATTTTTGATATATCTTTTTTTATAGTTCTGGTGATTATCAGTGGGTTGTCCTAGAGAAATTAGGACATTTACTTTGTTGTTCTCTATAATTTGGGCTTGTGACTGATACCTTGTCTGATCTTGGGCAAACTCTTTCCTGGTTTGTGAGCTATATGCTGGATGATAAGCTGTCCCCCCTTTTGAGTACTGACCATTTTGTAGAGTCCCTTGACTCCCACATGTGCGTGCAATGTGCCCTGTCATCCCATACGTCCAACATATACAGGGTGTTAGGTAAAGATTTGGGGTAGTGCCCTTAGGGTGCACTACAACAACCTTAGCCTCCTGGCAAAAGGGACCAAACCTTTGGTATATGTCTGACCTACACAAGTTGGTAGTGTGGCCTAGCAGCCAGGCTCATCGCAAGAGGGGTCAATGTGAGCAGGAATGCAGTTACACAGAGATTCACAGTAGCAAGTATTCAAATAACACCGATACTCCAGGTTTCTTGATAAAACAATTATTCATTTATTTACCAGTCATTTAAACAAGCCTTCTTCAGAAGGAACAATATGAAAGCAACACAACACTCAAATACACTTCAGAAATCCACACTCTTAGGTTTCTTAAATTCAGTAACTTCCCATTGGGGATGACAAACATCAATAACTAGGATACTTGTGGTCATTAATCTAGAACTGTTACATTTAGAGTAGGCAGAGAGTGTGCAAAATGAAATGTTTAGCAGAATAAACAAGAGATCTCAACTATTTCTTTGAGCAGGCCAACACTTTTGAACCCCCCAATGCAGAGTAAGTTAACCCCTTCCTGGAAGGACAGGTGCAACACAATAACAGGGGAGAAACAGGGGAGAGAAGATTCTTTCAAGGAACCAGACTAGGCCAATGTCAATGGGCAAAAGTCTATGTAACTGAAGCACTTCTTGAAGGTGAGTAAAAGTCTTTGCACAATGTTTTTAGAAGTCTTTGATGAAGAAAGAAGAATCAAATGGAGGCCCACAAGCCAGGAGACTTGTGAAGTAGAAGAGCAAGCAAATCTACAGTGAGAGGACCTTTGAGTTTGAAGAAAAGATGCAGCTAGTGACCTCTGTTCCTGTGCAGCTCTGCAGATACTGTTTTTCCTGGGCTTCAGTCGTGAGGACAAGAGAGAGGACTTCTGGGGACTCCTGCACCACAACGGGACGGTCACCGACTGCAAACGGCAAACTTTCAAACAAGTGGCACTTCGGTGTTGCAGCTTCTTGCAACTACCGCAAATAACAACACAGCGGTTCCTGGCTGTCAAGATGGACCTTCCTTGCTTCTGGGGTCCCGCACTCTGTTGAGGGGGCTCAGGCTCGGTCAGTTCTGCTACCTGGGAGTCCGGAGGATCTTTCTGGAGCTCTTGGCCAGCTTAAATGAAACTCACACAAACTGGTGTTCTTCTCCCTGGCTATAGGGTTTCCAGCAGAACTCTGCAAAAATTTCAACTAGCTCCGAGATGCATGTCCAGGTGGCTTACTTTGGAGTTGATTGGTCCCACCAACTTAAGGGGTTTGTTTTGGGCTTTTTATCTCTTAAACACTCTTTGTTTACTCTTTAAAACGCTCTTCAGTTACTCTTTAAAATGCTCTTTGGTTACTCTTTAAAACGCTCTTTGTTTACTCTTTAAAATCAACCTGTTACTTTTCTAAACTACCGCAATCATATCCCCTTAATTTGTCATTCCCCTTAGTATACTCACCATTCGCTCTTTCAGCTTGAGACCTTCGGTATCGATCCCCTCTCCAATCAACCACTTTCCCCTTCCCCCTGCAAAGCGCCTGTGGAAACCAGGAGGGATTTTGTGAAAGAGGGACTTGTCCCACCTGTATCGATTTTCTTGCAAGAATTCTATATGGCCTCTCTCCACAGGAACCCTCGCAATCTTCCGGCTAGATGGCAAAGGGCACTCAATCGTCCGAAGCACTGGAGTCTATAGGTCAATGGGTCTTTGCGTCAAACATCTAACATGCTACCAGGTGAACCCATAGGCCCTGTTACTCAAGATAACACACTGTGCTATGGATAGGACGGGGAATAACTTCTTACAATGAAGCAGTAAGACTGACTCAGGAAATTGGCAAATAATACAGCATCATCTCAAACTTTATCATGAAAAATCACACTTATATACTAAAAATTCATCATAAGTGACGTCATCCTACATGGCAAACTAAGGAAACCTACAGGGAATTATGATGTGCTCAAGGGGAACATCTAAGTATACTTTCTATACAGGATAGGATCGTGATTGGCTCTCAATAGTCAGGTGGGCGCTCATGCCCTCCACAAGTGCAAGTCATCTTCGACAGTAATTAAAACACAACACCTCATTGGCTCTCAAACT
Source organism: Ambystoma mexicanum (assembly GCF_040938575.1). Lineage (NCBI taxonomy): Eukaryota > Metazoa > Chordata > Amphibia > Caudata > Ambystomatidae > Ambystoma > Ambystoma mexicanum. The sequence continues at coordinate 1,603,401,277 of NC_090937.1, forward strand.
ATAAGGCTCTTTGTTATATGGCCTTGTACAATTGGTTGGCACGCTTGCACCCTTCTGGAACATTTGATGCTCTAGCAGCACACAAGCTGGTACCCCAGGTGCTGGTGGGAGAACTTGACCGTATCTCCCCACGCAATTAGTCTCATCTCTATCATCACTCATGCCGTCTGCCATTCACATTGTCTTTGAACTCGTCCTTGTAGCAGCTACTTGCCTCTGGGAATAGAAGAGAGTGCAGGCACTCGCCATCTTCAGCGTGGTGTACCATGCTCTCCGTCTATTTTCATCCTCAGCTCACGTGATCAGAGACCATGAATGCACTAGTTTTATAGCATTTAATAGCCTTTAATAAAGAAAGGTGGTACTCATGGTGTTCTTTATTTGAAACTTAATAAGGGATGTCTCGGCTTCTCATGTCTACTGTTCTTCACAAGCTGATAACCAGTTGTGGCTGCTTCCAGTCTTTGACATCAAGCCAGACAACCTCTTTGGTCTTGCTTTGAATTTGAGCTTATTCTTTGCTGCAACACAAACATAGCTTCCAACACTATTTACAGGTCACCACGTGGCAACAGTATTACAATGAATATCAACAAATACCCTTCACTCTAGAGTGCCATTTAACAACTCCGCCTTTCCAAATCCCAACACAGCACAAGGAAAAGTAATCAATAATAATTAAAGAAAAACAAACAAATCCCATTAACAACCACTCTTCTTTGCAATTCTGCACTTATTTCACTTTTTTCCATCTTCCAAAACAATTACATCATCCAACACTCTGCTGACTCGCTGCAGACCCCAATAACGGCTTCTCCCTTTCAGAACAAAGCCAGGTCTCCTCACACACATCCTTTCTCCTACCAACACTTCATACCTCCTCACTCTCCTCGCGTCATCAAACCACTCCTTCATGTGCTGGGTCTTGTTCGCAACAACATCCCTCAACCTCTGCTCCTTCCAATCAACAAATCCAGCCACCCCACTGAGTCTTTCAAACGGTACCAGTCCCATAGTGGCATGTGGCACCCACCTGTATGTGCACATCCTCTTAACCAAATCCACCCAAACAATCCCAGCACTCACAGCCATCCTAATGCATTGCATCCGGGTTTGGTTGAAACCCTCAATCACACCATTAGTCTCAGGGTGATACGAGGTCTTGTGGTGAACTAACCCAAGCCTCTCCAGGAACGACTCCATAATCCTAGAGGTAAGCTGCACCCGATTGTCAGACAGGATTTTTCACAGATTGCCTTCTCTCTGGAACACACGATCAACAAAAACATATAACTGCTCATGTGTCCACTTCAAACACAACCTCTACCTCAACCTACTTGGAATAAAGATCCATTAGGTGCCTAGTTCACCTTCCACCACCCCAAGAATATCCAATGCAAACAAACTCCCACGGCATAGTCCACAGATCCAAAAGTCTAAGCGGTTGGAGATAATTCTGCAAGCTCTTGTCAGCTTCTCCACACAAAGCACATGTTTTAATCACCTGTTCAACCTGTGCATCCAGCCCAGGCCACCAATAATCTGCCCTAGGTCTCCCTGTTGTCTTGGTCATACCTAAATGGCCTTCATGACCAGCCTCAATTATTCTTGTTCTCACACCGAACACCGTGGGAACACCGCACCCCACCTTATCCCATCCCACCTTACACAGCAAATCACCTTCCTCACTGAGTTCTTCCTTAACCTTGTGAAAAACAATCAGCCATTCACTGCCTGCCCACCTACTCCGAACTGTCCCAACAAGCTCTTTGATGTGGTTCAACTCGCCATCCTCCCTGGTGGCAACTTCCAATTCCTGCCTAGTCACAGTAGACTCCCTTACCACAAATACTGGGTCCATCCCGTCAACAGCAATATCCATCTCATGTTCACTCTGGATACCACCCCTACCAGCTCTAGATAGAAAGTCTGCAACTTTATCGTCCTTGCCTGACACATGTTACACAACAAACTCATTGCTTTGCAGAGAAGTAACCCATCTGACAATCCGATGAGACACCATCCAGTCCCTTACTCATGAACATTCCAACCAATGGCTTGTGATCCATGCACACCATGAACTACCTACCACGAAGAAATGCCTTAAACCTCTTAATACGCCAGTCAACGCTGAGGTATTCATTCTCTATGACAGAGAACTGTGTCTCTGCACCTCTCACACTAATACATGTGACAAAATTATACATGGAATATTTGGCTGTCTTTAGGTCAACAAAACAATATAACAGTTCAAATGCATACATTTTAGAAACTACTCCTTTTGACCAGGGTTGGACTCCCTTCCCCTGGATCAATTCAGGAATATCATTGGTAAAGTTCTGATTCAACAAAGTTCTGTTCAGCTTAATATAAAAGGTCTTTTCCATCCACTGTGTCCTTCCACTTGATACAATAAAATTTCTTTTTCCACAAACACTTGTTCAAGATTCAGAGCAATTGTTGTTTCCCACAATATCCTTCTTGATAAGGCAAATGGATCACAAATCAAAACAACTATTCTTCTCAACAGTATCCTTCTTGATAAGGGAATTGTCTCTCTCTCAGAACACAAGGTCATAAACCAAGGTAATAATAATTTTGCATTTTATATTAAGGTAATTATTCTCCCAAGGATGTAAAGCAATTATTATAATTTCACACTTTTTCTTCCAATGGAATGTTTTTGTCAGGATTGCAACGCAACTACCTTTGATGATGTAACAGTTCATCAAGTTGTCAATAGAATTTACACATTCTTTCCACCACCCCTCTTTGCCACAAAAACACTTCTTTCCTGGTATACTGCCCTGCCAGGACTAACTACTATGATCCCTTTTATGGTGTAGTCACCTGCTAGGAAGAAGACTCCTACAACTACAACATCTCTTAGTGGCAATATTTGTTCCAAGATTATCCACACCAATATCCCTTGTAAAGAGAGTTGAACAATGGCTGCCTCTTTTTATCATCTCTTGACTCCCGGCAATGTGGGTTCTAGGTTTCCCCAAACTGCAAATTCAAGGAAGAGGAATTGCAGCCAAATTGCCTCTGTTTTACTTCTTTACAGCCTCTTGGCTGTTGGCAATGCGGGTTACAATTTCCCCCCATTTGATGTCCCATATAAGGGGAGTCCCACCCTTGTCACCTCAGTACTTCATTAGTTCAGTATTTCAAATTGTTATTTGTTTTCAATTGTTCTACTTCAGGCTAACTCACCTGTCTTCTTTGGCATCCCTGCTCCCTTTCTAGTTGCTACATCCGACATCCTGTATCCTACCCGCTCTACTTTCAGCTCCTGCATGCCTCTGGCGAACTGCACGGCTCTTCCCTAGAGCTCTGCAGGTCTATGGATCCTCTGTGACTTCTCACACACCGAAGCACCACACGCTGAGGTGGGAGCACGTCTCCCCCTTTGGCGGGTCTTCTCATTCTGATGCCGCTTCCTGCTGCGTGCACTCTGAAATATTGCACGCCTCCACAGTTTGCATTGGCATCAGCTGGCGTTCGTCCTTCTGCAGCAACCACAGCACTCCGGACTGCCTCTGCTACTCCTCCTGCATCTCTCCTTCTGTTCTCCAGCTGTAACTCATTCCTGAGTTTATATTTCCTGCTCAGGTACCGTCCTCTACAACAACTAGACCGCACATTCTGGTCAATAGCACTCTTGATCCTTACTAACTCTGAGCTCGTCTTCCTCATCCGAGTACCACAAGCATTATGGGTATTAAAGTCCATAACTGATTGCATAGTAGGCTCTATTTTACAATATGCCATCAATGCTTCAGGTAGAATAGGGGAATCTTGAGATAGAGGGGTCACCAATTCCCCTTGATATAAGTCCCCTCCGATGTGATCCTCCCAAATAATACCACCCCCAGGGTCAGGATCAGGTAGCGGCTGCCACCCCCTGGCCACGAGAGGAAACCCATACCTGGGTTTCAGTGATAATATCACTAGATTCATAACACTCTCCTCCTTGGTGATTTGTGATTATTACAAGTTGAGGTCATATAAGGAATTAGCTCTTTTCTCCAACATCCCTTGGCTGTGACTCTTCAGCCAATATTGCTTTCTGGTGCAGGGTACTGCCCAGATTTACAGTGACCCCACAGCTTCTGTGTGTCTCAAACACTGACTAATGCCTGAAAGATTGTGTTCAGACTTAGGAAACAGAAGGATTGTTGAAAGGGGTTACTCATTGCAGCAAGTCACTTTTCAAATGGAGTAGAAGATGTAGGGTGTTAGAAATACTTAGTGATGGTGAAGAGAAAGATGTAAGGGCCGGCTGGGGGAAATCAAGTTCGTTCCAGGCATTCAATACAGGTTTTCTTATTCAGATTAATATATGGGGATGTCCGTGTTTAGCGGGCCATAATTATCCGCAAAGTCGCTCTCCTACTGTCATGTCCATTGTTCACCAGCGTTTCCCAAATTATGTTTTAAACCATTCCTTATTATTCAAAGCTGGGCAGTTTCATAGTAGCTCTAAATGAGACAGGCCTGGACCTCCTTTGCCTGGCCATGATAGGCAGCTTTTCCTTGCAAACTTATCTCTTCAGCCTCCGCAGACAGAGCCAAGAAATCTATGTGAAATCTGTCCAAGTCTGTCCTGGGAGTCTGAATCATGAGATCTTCTTGGTAGAACTACCATTTTTGCTAAGCTATTGATCGCTTCTTCCACATTACTAGGTCATATTTGATTTATTCACGCAGGTGGAGATAATGAGTTGTATACAGATTTTACCCTTTTATTTGTGATGGTGCTTCAGATGCAGTAAGGTATTTCAGAGCTTACTGAGATTTTGTCAGTCTCAAAGCATGAGCTGAAGTAATTCGGGCTCTTGGTATGCTTGTCATTCTTTAAGAATATGTGTGAGTGAACTGGAAGGTTTCAATGCGGCCACAAGAATGTCATCTACATGCATGAAGTGCTTGTGTTCCCCTTTTCCAATCTTACGTCTTGGGTGGCTCTGTTAGCCCTACCCCTGTTTGAAGAAGATTCCATCATTACGCCAAATATCTCTCCCTGGTATCTTCTGGGTCTGGGTGTTCTCAACAAATAAAATAAATAATAAAATGTAGTTAGATATGAACCACCAGTTAACAGTTTGCCCGTAATGACTGCTGTAGATGCGTCCGAAAAGAGGTATTGGTAGGGTTTCTAAGATGAAAGAATTCTATTTATTTTGCAAACTCAAAAGAGTTGACTGGATCTCTTATAAGGAGTTTTGGCACAGTGCAACGTAAGGATCAAATCAATTGTAATACGGGTATGATCAGAAAGCTCGGAATATGTATTTCCCGTACCCTCTGGTGGAGTGTAAGGGAGGTCAGAAACTAGTCAATTCATGTGTTTGAGGAACCTATATGTGGGAAAAATTAAAACTCTCAGTTGTATGCAATGTTATCCATATGTCTTCGGCCCCTAAGTCTTTTAGACCCTTTCCCACCACCACAGACACTGATTGTGCCTGCGATGTCAAACCCTTAGCATGGTCAAGGTCTTTATTCAGAAGCAGATTCCCACCTAAGACAATTTCTCCTTCATCAACCACTGACCTTTCTCGACAGATGTGAAGTAAACAATCTTCTTGTCCTGAATCAGCAGCATAGATGAATCAAATGTCCATTTGTGTTCCCTTAATATTCGTTTAACAAATATTTATCCTCCCAAAGCGTCCCACTTGTAGTCTAGTAGTTTAAATATAATGATTAGAATCAGTAGCCTCACTTTTATAGAGAATGTAGAAAACAGTTGCGTGGGTTAAGTTCTGCATTTAAGTCTATCTTTGTCTCACTTTAAGATGCATGTCTATTTTATAAATGCTACTTCTTTAGCTGTAGCTTTAAAAAAGCACAACACTCAAGATCTTTTGTTTCGGCCGTTCAATCTCTTACGTTCAAGGTTAAAATCTTGATCATTTCCATGAGTTCTTTCCACGTATAGGATTAATTGTTTCCCAACATGTGCTATTTGAAACAATTCCATCTAACCATTTCCCCTATAAGGCAGAGCCATAGATCCTTTAGCCACGTATAGGGAGTATGTGTGTGCCCATACTGGAAGACGATCCCTGATGGAGGTTTCCCTCCCCAGCCCGACCTCCCTTCCTTTCCATTTCCAGAATAAAACTTCTGCAAAGATGATGTAGTCACAGAGTTACAACACTGTACAAAATATCAAAGAAAACAGAGCTGTAAATCAGGTCTATGCATCCAAGTGTTGAGCATGGTCCATGAACAAGATGACATCTTAGTCATCCATTTAATCCGGGAACCACCAACTCCAGGGATTAAAGGACCCCACTAGGGCTCATAGGAAAGAACTGGTCTCAGCAGTTAGGGTCATGTTAGTCTTTGGCTCTCAGTGTCATCCCACGTCTTGTATGATCGATTCACGAATGCATCTCTTCGTTTTGACTGATTTCTAAATCTTTCTTCTTCTTGGCAATGGTCAGGAAGTCTTTTACTTGGTGGGGTAATACTCAGGAGTGTGCCTCCATGAGCTCCGGAATCAACCTTTGCCTAGTCCCAAAAATATATGAAAAAAATATATGAAAACGTAAACTATATAAATACAGTGAGAGACACCACTGCAAGGGATCGGAGAGGGCAAGACTACACCCACATAGTCTCATGAAGAACTGGAGAAGGTACTCGAGACTCCTTGTGCTGGTTTCAAAACATGTCAGTCAACTAATACTGCGGGCAATAATATGCAAAAAAGTATTTCCCTTGGTGATTGTTGTGTTTATTGAAAAAACAGCCAACACGTGTTTCAACCCGCGTGGGTCTTTATCAAGGCCAATGAAGCATATGTCCTGATATGGTGCAGTGACCCTTGATAATAGTAGACATGGAAACTCTTGTACTGATTGGGAATCCAGAGGAGAGAACTGGAATAGTGTCCAATTACGCTTTTTAGCAACTCTGTGGCTTCTGAATCCAGTACAAGAGTTTCCATGTCTACTACTATCAAGGGTTACCGGACCATATCAGGACACATGCTTCATTGGCCTTGATAAAGACCCACACAGTTTTTCATTAAATAAAACAATTACCAATGGAAAATCTTTTGTGCATATTATTGCCCGCAGTATTACAGTTGATCGTCATATTTTGATACCAGCGTGGGGCTTCTCAAGTACCTTAGCCAATTGATTCCTATAGGGACTACCTAAAGATATCGGATATCTTCTTTCCACAATTCTTCCGTTATCGGTTTGAATGTTAATGTTAAAGGATATTTGTACCGCGTACTATCACCACCGGAGTGGTCCCCTGGTGCTCTGGCGGCTCTTAAAGAAAGGGGAAGGGGGAGGGGGAGTTAGTGGGAACAAGCTGGAAAAGTGCAAGAGAGCAGTGATGTGCTATTGGCGGCTTTAGCCCGGTGGGTTCGTTGGCTGCGCTTGAGGTGTTTTACGATCGGTAGTCCTTGTAGGCTGTTGTGCGAGTCTATGTGTGGTTTGTTTTGTTGTTGCAGTGTAGTTAAGTTTGTACAGATTGTTGTGTTGTAGGTTTGTGGTTGTGTTTGGTTGGAGTTTGAGGGGTGTATGCAGAGGGGTGAAATTGTTAGTGGATTGGTTAATTGGTGTTGCTGTCTGGAACTGCGGTGCTAAATTTCTGTATTCTCTCCACGAGGGGTGCGGAAGCTTCTCTGCCTCTCTGTCCTGATCTGGGCGTCCGATACTTACAGTCCATTTACACACACGGCATCCACTCACATTCACAACCTTACCCAAGTTCGGCATCGGCCACTTACGTGACACCCGTCTGTATGCGGGGCAGGTAAGCGTTTGTGTGTCGCTTCAACTCTGGCCCAGTGAGCATTCCCAATCAAGTCGGTGCGCGGCAAAGACTAGCCAGGGCTACTCCATCCATATGTGGCGGGTGGTTGGCATTCATCATCTTATTCAGTTGTTAATGCATGCTATCGCTCATAGCCCCTTTGAAATGTGGAACATGCCAATGCTTGCAATTACGTCCTGGGGCAGCACCTGTCTTCATTCAGAACTCCATACGGTCAATGCCCATGCCAATGCCCATGACTTAGTTTAAGTATGGCCAGTGCCCACATTCACACAACTTTATACAGGTATGCTGCCTGGTAGCAATTATGGGATGGATGGGGGTGTTGGCTGGACTTGGCTAGGGATGCTGATTCTGTCCTCATGGGTGTCACTTGTGTCCTATTGGACTTAGCATCGTCTCTCTTGTTGTAGTTAGAGTTTCTCTGGTCAGTTCTGGGTGTTCGCAGTGTCATCCTAAATTTAGTCATCCTCTCTTTGTTTTTTGTGGCCGGTTTTTTCGTTTATTAAGTTTGAGTCTGTGGTGTTGAAGAGCCAGGTTTTTTGTAATTTTCTGAATTGTAGGTGGTCTTTGGTGTTTCTTATTTCTTTCGGGATGTTGTTCCAGGTTTTTGCGCCTAGGTGGGAGAAGGAGGAGCCCCCGAGTTTTTTCTTTAGGTATGGTTTTTGTTCCAGGCGGATTTCATTGCTTGATCTGAGGAGCCTCGTTGGGTTGTAGATTGATATTTTCTTTTGTAGGAATTCAGCTCCTTGTCCACTGATTGCGATTTGTGTTATGCACATTGTTTTGAAGGTGATGCGATGTTTGACTGGGAGCCAGTGCAGTCCTTTTAGGGCTGGAGTGATGTGGTCTCTTCTGGATAGCTTGAGGAGCAGTCTGGCTGCTGTATTTTGGATCTGTTGTAGTTTCTTCAGGAGGTATTCCGGTATTCCGATATAGAGGCTGTTTGCAAAGTCGATTCTTGACATGATGAGGGCGACGATTGTGAGTGTTTTGTGGGTGAAGGAGAGGAAAGGTAGGATCTTCTTGCCGTGTGGAGGAGGAAGAAGCATTTCTTGATGATTGCATTTATTTGTGGTTCTAAGGTTAGGATGGTCAGGACTCCCCCATTTTTTACTACCTTAGATGGTGTTGGTGCTGTTCCCATTTCCGTTGGCCATTGAATGTAGGTGTTGTTCTCTTGGTTTTTGGATATGATCATGATTTCTGTCTCTCCTGGGTTGATTTTCAAGCTGTTGGCATTCAACCAATTAAAGACGTCTTTTAGACACTCGATTAGGGTCGAGTGATCAGCTTGAGGGTGTTCGATTTTGTAGATGATTTGAGCGTCATCTGCGTAGTTGTAGCATGTAATGTATTTTTTGAAGATTCTAATTACTGGAGTCTGATAGATGTTGAAGTACAGTGGTGATACTGAGGACCATTGTGGTACTCCACAGTCGTTAACTTGTGGGGTGGATTTGAGGGGTTTTATCCATACGGTTTTTGTTCTGTCTGCCAGGAATGATTTAATCTAGAGGAGTGCCATGTCTGTTATGCCTATGTCTTCTAGTCTTTTGGCTAGGGTGTCATGGCTAACTTGTCGAAGGCTGCAGAGAGGTCGAGCAGAATCAGGGCTGAGGTTGTGTCAGAGTCTGTTTGTTTTTAGGACATCCCAGATGGATTGTAGTGCTGTTTCTGTTCCTCTTACTGGTCTGAAACTGACTTGTGCTTGGTCTAGCAGGTGGTGTTGTCCTACGTGTTCTTGGGTTAATTTGTATACGTATGTTTTAAGGAGTTTAGCTGGGTAGGGAATGTTTGAGATCGGCCTATAGTTTGAGAGGTCTTCTACATCGCCACTTGTGTTTTTTAAAAGCGGTTTGATATATGCTGATTTGAAGGCTCTTGGTACAGTTCCTGTTGTTAGTGAGAGATTTAGGAGGTTTCTGTAATATTCTGAAGGCGTTCCTTGTGTGAGAATTGATTTGTAGATGTCTGTGGGGCAGGGGTCCATGGGTGATCCTGCTTTCTTGCTGTGTTTTACCAACAGAACAAATGCCTCTGCTGATATTTCAGGGAAGTTTTGGAATTTGTGCTGTGTGTCACGCTCACCTGAATCTCAGCAGGAGCGATGGATTCCTTCGACCTCTGCTCTGCTCTCCCCTGACCCGGAAACCAGCTCTTCCTCCCTTCAACAGGGTTCCATCTGTGAGACAAAGAATGGGTTTAGAATAGTGCCCAGACCCAGAGACGCTCCCTTGAGACTCCCCGTTGGTTCAAGTGCAGTGTCTAACGGGGAGGGGTCACCTCTTGTTTTAGGAAGGTGGGATCTCTGTCCTGGCTCTGCAGGGGCGCTATGGTATGGGCCGGATGGTTGCCGTGCTGGTTAGAAGCAGTTCTCCTTGCTTGTTCTGGTGATGTTGCTGAAAAGAATGGCTCAGCCGTTCCCCTTATGTGTGGCTGGAAAACGTTCAAAAGTCCTGAATAAAGTTCCAGGGCCAGTTACCTCACTGACCCTCAGTGTGTATAATGTCCAAATTCCTCGGATTTCCCAGTTGCTTCACAGGGTTCGAAAGGAAGATGTGCAGGTTTGTATTGTCTTTGTGGATCTTGCTCACCGAGTGTCTATAAAGACTAACCTGTCTTTCTCTTGTGTTCTTTTCCTTGCAGATTGCCAAAGGAAGGTCCAACGGGCGGTGAAGATCAGAAGACCCGTAACTCGGACGGGCGGTGAGGATCAGAAAGACCGCGAGTGAATAATGAAGCTGCCGATGCTGTCGGAAAGCCGCGGAAGGTTGAGTAGAGACCGGCGCTGTACTAATGCTTCTGTTCCTTTCTCTTTCAGATGCGGAGCTCGTAGTAGCGAAGATGGAGGCCCAGCCGGGCGCCGGAACTGCAGGTAAGCCGTAGAAGACTCCAGGGATTGGGATCAGGTAAGGGCATGCTTGATGCAACTGAGGAATACATGAAGCAAATCTTGTTCCTTGGGCGTGGCTTTTATACGGAGCCTCGCCCAAAGACTAGAGCGTTTGATTAGTTCTGGATTGGCCAAAAAGGGGTCCATGCTAGTGGAACAGGAAGTCTCATGTTATTCTATGGCCGCAGGGTTTTTCATTGGCTGACATGGATATTAACCCTGTTTTTGCTCTCCATGCTTTCACCCACAATGCATCTTCCTGTCTTCCCTTCTGCCTACCATGAACTGGATATGAGGGCGACTTGGTAATGTCCCCTAGTCTGGTGCCCATGACACTGTGGCTCTGTTTTAGGTCCTGTTGGTTGCATGTTGTGGTTGGTTGGTCTGTTTTGTATGATTTGTCGGATGTCGTTGATTTTGTTCTTGAAGTGTTCTGCCAGGTCATTGGAAAGATTCTCTGACGGGGTTAGAGTGTTGTTGCCTGGTGGGTTTCTGATTTCTTTTATGATGTTGAACATTTCTTTTTGTGTGTTGGTGGAATTGGTGATTCTGTCATCATAATGCCTTCTCTTCGCCTTTTGCATTTCCTTTTTGCATGCGCGGATTTGTTTCTGGAACAGTATTTTTTTGTTTCGGTTGTATTCTTTCCTCCATTCCAGTTCCATCTTCTTGTTGTCTTTTTTCATGGTGTTTAGTGGTGGGGTGTGCACCATTCTGCCATTGCTCTTTTATTTAATGGGGTGAATGGTTTTTCCGGGGCGATCTTATCAATTGTTTCAGCAATCCATTTGTGTAGTAGTTACACTTACCCGTGTAGGTCAGTCAGCTCTAGTTCCATAGTTGAGGGTTTGGTCATCTCCAGTTGTTCAAATAGGTTGCTTGCTTTGATGCTTTTGCAGTTTCTTTTTGTGGTGGTTGTGAGTTTGGGGGGAGGGTGCAGACTTGAGTTTGTAGTCTGATCATGAATGGGATGATGAGATGGTCGCTCTACAGTCTCCGAATACAGACACAATAGCTGTACGGATGCGCTCGAGGTCAGCGGGAATATTGGACTCATTTTAATATGTTGACTCCTAACACAGCGTCTCATTAACAGACTTTAAAAAGTATACGGACACGCATATATAAAGCAAACCCACACTGCCACAAAGTATGCAGTAATAAATCCAACCTGGACCATTTAGCGCACTGACACTAAACCTGCACTAGTTAATCAATTGACTGGAATACTTTTATATCTTGGTTATCGCTTCACATGATAGTTGCTACAGAACAATATGTATGCTTTTTTCAGGGATTATCCCGTGACTGAACAAAAACCAAGAAGGGTAAGTAGGTTTCTTTAATTACACTAATGCCTAAGCGCTAGAGAAATACTGTACATATAAATTGAAATTGTACGATGTGCAGCATGCTACGGGCTCAGTTAGTTAAAAAGTTAAAAAGTGTAATTTTCTATGTTTAAGTGTCATTTCTTGAGAAAGTGATGCAAGTACATTATAAGAGTAGAGATGATATGTACAGTGCCAAATGTAAATTCTATATATATGAGTTGAGACTTATCAATGAAGCAATCCAATATGCACTTTCATGTATACTTATATTATTTTGTTTTTTCTTTTCCCTTTCTTTTCTTTTCTTTTCTTTTTCTTTTTGTCTACATTGGTGTTTTGTGATCATTTACTCAACTTTGTTTTTCATATTTTCATGTCATTATACGTGATGTATTAACAAATGGTGTCTTCAAACCCAACCTTTTTTACTTCGCCTCTCCATTTCCCATATATAGATAACCCATAATTTTACTTTTCATTTGTATATTAGTCAAGACTGACGTGTATATAATATGCCCAGACACTCTTTTTGTTTTTAAAAAGGCCTTTGAGAGGCTGAAACACGTGTAATCAACAAAATGGGCAACAGCAGCCAATAAACTTTAATTGAACTAAACAACAAGGAGAAAGGAAACTTATTTCTGGAAACGATAAGACTTTGGTGGCGCAGTTAATGTGTGGTCTCTAGACAGTTCAAGTAACCAGGAAGGGGGGGGGGTTGGTCCCTCCCAAAACTACCACACCAACGCAACACAACCCATTGGGTGGTACATTGAGGTCGCCGGCCTAAGAGGTTGTACCCAGAACTAACCCCCAAAACTACTTCATTTCGAAAAATAATATATGTCTAATAGCCAGGCACATTGCCAGCGAGGTAAACGAGGTTGCTGATGCCCTGTCTCATTCACAGTGGGAAACATTCAGGAAGCTGAGGCCAGACGCAAAGGAGCAAAAGACGCCCACACCAGGAAAGGCATGGGCACCATTGCTGGCACGGGAGAGGAAAGAAAGATTAGCCAAGGGGCTGACTGACGGGACTGGCGGCGAAGGAAGTAAGGAACCAGGACGTGTCATAAGGGACCACGACCGGAACACTGGCCCAGAAAACGGGTAAACAATATGAAAAACCCTTGTAAAATGTATTAAGGGAAACAAGAAAACAAAGAGTGGTAAACATTACAAAAAGCGATATGGGCGAATTGCATTTGAAAGGTGGATGGAGCTAGGTCCTTGAACAACTGGATGGTTGTGTTTTGGAATTCCAGTGAGCCTTGCTGTCTAGCTTCACAAAGAGGTTACTTTTTAAATGTGTTTCAAGAGTATATCTCTTTGGGCAGAGGTATTTCGTAAAGTTCATGTTGGGGACACAAATCATTAACTTGTTTTCTTACAGTTAAGCCTTATGGTATAGAGTGATTTTCCTGTTCCAATGTTGCATTTAGTTCCTCTGTAACATGTCAGAGATCCACAAGGACCAATTCTGTGATGTTGGTCACAAGGGTGGCCCATCTATAAGGGGTATTATAGGTCAGTGGCAACGCGCTAGTCTTGGAAGCAAGACAATGCAGTGCAACACAGGTTTGAGTCACAGGTCCGCGCTTAGAAATCTCTTCAGTATTAAGGGCGTTATATGGGTAACAGGGAACCAAACTGCCACCCATTACGGAGTCCAACAAGTCAGTCATCTCAGTGTTAGCACTGAGTGTGTCCTCAGTTACTTGTTGTAGCTGTGGACCTACTCCTGGGATGGCTTCAACAGTACTGATCCCCCTATTTGCATGAACAATGGGTCATGTAAAGTATGGGGTGATTGGCTTCCGCAGCACTTCATGGCCCATCGGGGATGCAGGCTGGGGCACGGCAGGGTCACATGTGCATAGTCGGCACTCCTGCTCCTTCCCACATATTCAAAGGCAAAGAAGCAGTGAACTGGAGGTGTTCAGGTCCCACTGCACAGTCACGCTATAGGATTGCTGGACTCAGCCACCTTGCTTATGATTTCTTCTTTGGTGACTCAGGAACCAATGCCGGGTAGAGTGATTACAGTGCCAAACATGCCGAGTGAGAATTGCGTCACCACACAGCGCAACACACGCCATGGAGGACATAGAAGGTAGAAATAAATATCTGCATTCTGGAGCCATCGCTTTTCTCCACTGCCTTCGTCTGGGAGTGGATTTCTTCATTTATATCAGACTTTGTCTTTTACTCCCATGATCATCAACCTTGGCTGATGTTTATTTGGACTTGTGCTTCACACCGTCTCTACTGGTTCCCAGCAAATCTTGCATTTCTTTGATCCCATTGATACTGTTGTCTGGCACTCCAGCTTTCTGACATGGGACTAGTTTGGGGATTTTCCATATGGCCACAACGTTTTTGGACTAGTCATCTGGTGACTGTGAGATTCTGAGCTTCTGGATTGCTGTACGACTGTTCTCCTCGTGTGGCGCATCCTGAAGGACGGCCTCTTCGGGTTGTTCTGTTTCGGCCACTGGACATGTCCTGCCCCTTATCTTAGTTCATACAGGTTAGGCCCATTCATGTTGTGTTTATTCCTTTTCCTTCTTTCCGGCCTATGGACTTTCTCTGTATACACCTCACATCATATATGTCTGGTCAGATCAATGTTCTCATCCATGTTGTTGGTTTGGGTAGGGAAGAGAGCAGAGGCATCCCTCATTAACCTATACTTGAGTACCAATCACCATTTGAGTGTTTCTTTTTTCAACTCTGGAGAGAGCCATAAAACTTTTTGCCTATGTGGATGTACGTAATTATTTCATAGCCGAAAATACCAAATTTTGAAATGTTCAAATTCAAATTGTTCGGCACGCCACAATCACGTAAATCACCTCCTGACCTCTCTCCCCCTCAGCCCCCACCCCTAAATGTTACCTGCTGGGGCCCACTTACCAGCTGTCCCTCTCCACAACTCTTTCACTGTAACACAAGTTTCACCTCCCCATTGAGAGGCGGAACTTTCGCAGAGGGGTCAGTTTAAAAAAACTTTATTTGTCCCGCACTTTGCTTTATATGGAAGCGGGGGATACCCCTGCAACACCCAAATTCCCTTAATGTCGATTAAAGGGAGCGTGACGCACCACAGGAACCCCCACTCCCCTTATTCAACACTTTCGGAATTTGTCTTTTTTTTAACACTGCCGGATTCACCATTTTGATGCATTGGTTTTTTCCCCCGATCTTTTTGGTAATACCGCCTGTGTAATAGGATAGGCTGCCTTTTCACTCTCTCCTATTCCAGAAGGACGTATGGAGGGCTTGTGAGGTGGGGTCAGGAGAAAAGTCTCCTAGGGATGGTTTTTCCTCATTTACTACATAGATCACTAGATGGCTAATCACGTCGGCAGGTGTTTTCCACTATAATGTTAATCCACCTCCTGTGTTATATCCGCCGTGCGTCCCTCAACGCGGTGACGCAGGGCATCTCAATAAAAGCCCCGTCCCCGCGGTAGGGGAGCAGTTCCGGGCACAGTAACAAACAGAGTGTGCTGTGTCTCATTTTGCTCCCGCTGGAGCTGCGCCACTGTGGCCTAGTGACAAGGCCCTGCACGTTCTGTCTCCCCTCATGTCGAGGCGCAGAGACAGGACACAACAATGGCGACGAGTGAAACGGAATCCAGCGCTCGTGCTCGACGCTCTGCCAGCCGTTGCTGACTCACAACGACACTACATTTTTGGACACCCGGCGGGGGGGGCACACAAAATCCCCACCCAAAAAAAAAAAAATGTTCTCCCTCTTCCTCTCAACACAGGCCGCTGTCGGCTGGAGGGGACACACTCCCTAAAGACACCCATAGTGAAGTGCAACAACCACACATCGCCTTCCAGGTGCCAGAGGCGACACGGCACAACGTGGGAGGCCTTCACACTTGCTCCAGACTCGGATGTTCAAGGCTACCCCACGTGGTGAGCGCCTGGATCGATGCAGCTGCCCATCCACCACAGTCTGAGACTTTCAACCGAGGAGGGGCGCGGTCACCTGAGGACAGGCAGTAAGGTGAGGCGTGCAATCCCATCAGGACACAGTGAGGCCCTGCCATGGCGACTGGCACGTCCACCCCCAGGCCCAGCACGCCTTCTAGAATTGCGGCCAATCTGTCAATGTCATCACCACAACCTCGCCCACATGGGAACTCCTCAGCGATGATTCAGCCGTTTGATCCATTTATGGACCCATCGTCAGTTGGCCCTCGGTGGCAACTATGGATCCAAAAAAATCTAAATGGCGATGGAATGCAAGGACATAACCACTGACAGGAAGATTAGATCGCACCTGTTGCTAAACGTGGGAGACGAGGTACTACGCATCTTTAACTCGTTAACCATTGATGATGGCCAGGACATCTACCAGCAAGCGAAGGATGCCCTGACGGCTCATTTTCTCCCACAGCTCAACCCTGATTATGAAACTTTTATATTCTGCACCACTATTCAGGGTGAAGAGGAGACCTTGGATGCCCACCATACCTGCCTGAGGAAGCTGGCAATATTGTGTGAGTTCACGAACGTCGAGAAGGAAATCCGGAGACAGCTCATCAACGGCATCCATTCAGAGAAACCGAGAAGGATGGTACTGAGTGAGAAGGGTATCTCCCTAACACGCATTCTGGAATTGGGGCGTCAAAGAGAACTGGCACATACCAGGGCTGCCAACATGGGGGCGACTCTTCAAAAACTACAGCCTGCTCTCACGACAGAAATGGTGGTCCATGTCACAAACAGACAGCCCGCAAGGGATGAGGCTGGCGGCAACTACGCACAAGCGAGGTGGTAGTCACAAATCCCGGGACCCGCGGAATGTGGATGGTGTGGTGGACCGCGACATGGATGGCGAAACTGCCCCGCGCAAGGAACAACATGTGGGGCATTTGGCAGAAAGGACCACTATGCTAAGGTGTGCTGGTCATCGGGCGCCCCACTGCCGCCCCTGAATACTCCCCAAGAGAAGAGCGGGACCAAGAAAAAGAAGAAAGCCAATGCAAGGCGAGTCGAAGCAACAAATTCTTCGACTGAGGAAGAAGGGGATGACGTCACGCTGACCCAACACGAATCCGGCAGGGAACCGTGGAAAAAAGGGAGAAAAGTCTACTTGGTGTCAGCTCTGGATCAGGGACATGCGTTGCAAAGAAAAAGGCTCTGGAGACGCAAATGCCAGGTCACTCTTCAAAACCAGCAGGTATGGATGACCATTGACACGGGAGCGTCCGTAAATGTTATGCCCACAAGCACATTCCAAACACTGCAACCACAACCAGATCTGAAGAACACAGACACTTTATTATTTGCGTATGGCTGTAGGAAACCACTACCGGTGGTTGGCAGATTCCGTACCACCCTCAGCCATGGCGAAAGAAGGCTTACAGTCGGTCCAGCCCAAAGCTGTAAAACACAGGAGAATGCCGTTCCACATTCGTGAACAAGTGGAGAAAGAGGAAGCAGGCATAACAGAAGAGGTAACTGGGCCGACACCATGGGTTTCCCCGATGGTGGTCACAAAAAAAACCAAACAGCCGGGAAAAGTACGGATTTGCATAGACATGCGTCTACGGAACACTGCAATCAAGCGGGAGTGCCATATCACACCTACGCTTGAAGAAATCGTGGCTGATCTCACCAGGTCACGAGTTTTCTCAAAGGTTGATCTGAAAGCTGGATACCACCAGCTCAAGCTGCATAATGACTCTCGATACATAACCACTTTCTCGACACACTTGGGATTACGGAGATTTAAACACCTAAGCTTTGGGATCTCGTCGGCTGCCGAAGTCTTTCAACAGACTATTCAGAAAGTCATCCGGGACATATCAGGGGTCCTCAATGTGAGTGACGACATCCTGATCCATGCTCAGGACAGAGAAGAACACTTGAGGAGACTGCAGACGCTCCTGGGCAGACTAGATGACGCTGGGTTGACTATTCACAAAGAAAAATGTGAATTCTTCAAAATGGAAATTTCTTTCTTTGGCTACAAGTTCAGCAGCACTGGCACCTCCCCAGACCCCCAGAAGGTTGCCGACATACAGGCTGCGGGTCCGCCGATGACACCTACCGAAGTGCGCAGCTTCCTGTGGATGGCCACATACTGTGGGAGGTTCATCCGTAACTTGGCCACTCTCTCTGAACCCCTGCGAGAACTTACCAAGCTTAACACAAAGTGGGAATGGGGGCAGGCGTGTCAGGAGGCTTTTGAAAACATCAAGGAGTCGCTGTCAATCGACACAAAGATGGCCTACTACGACACCGATCTCCCAACTGAACTATTTGTGGATGCGAGCCCTGTCGGCCTAGGGGCCATCCTCGTGCAGGTCACCAAAGAAGGGGAGAAGAGACCCATTGCATACGCGTCAAGAGCCCTCACAATGACAGAGCAGCGATACTCGCACATTGAGAAGGAGGCGATTGCCGTACTGTGGGGGTGTCGTCATTTCCACCTCTATCTCTATGGCAGAAGATTCACGGCAGTTACGGATCACAAACCCCTATTGCCTATCTTCATGGGCACATCCTCTCACCCGCCAGCCAGAATAGCCAAATGGCTGCTGCACCTCCAGCAGTACAATTTTGAATTGGGCTATCAGCCAGGAAGTGGAAACCCGGCGGACTTCCTCTCAAGACACCCTCGAGCGGCGACTCCACAAGACGTCCAAGTAGCCGAAGAGACCAAGGAACATATCTGCCAGGTTGTGCGGGCCATGAGACCAAAGGCTGTCAGCATCGAGGACATTCAATCGGAGACACACCAGGACCCGTGCTGCGATTTGGTGAAGGATGCCATCATCTCAGGCGATTGGAAGTCCTTCATGAAAAACACCCACAACAGGACAGCGGAAGCAAAGGCATTCCTCACGGGGATGTTCACCATACGACAGGATCTGTCGATCACAGAGCAAGGACTGCTACTCAAGGGAAACCGCATTGTCGTCCCGTCGAGCCTCCAGGACAGAATAGTGGCATTAGCCCATGAAGGTCACCAAGGGATAGCTCGGACGAAGGCTCGAATCCGGCACCGAGTGTGGTTTCCACAGATAGACGAGAAGGTTGAAAGGCTAATAAACACCTGTCTACCCTGCCAGATAACTGGAGCTCCACCGAATCCAGAACCAATCCAGTCAGCGAAACGTGGCCTTGGCAGATGGGATGCGATCAGCATCGATTTTTGCACACTACAAGAAGGCCTCTAACTCCTGGTGGCCATTGACGATCACTCCCGATATCCGGAAGTCGAGGGAGCTGAATTCACGGTGGCGGAAGTGGTAATTCCCGCCATGGAGAAGATGTTCTCAACGCATGGACTGCCCATGCAAATCAAGAGTGATAACGGCGCACCATTCCAGGGGGAGGAATTCAAACAATACCTGCAGGAACTGAATATAAAGTACCATTGCATCATGCCAGGGTGGCCCCAGGCGAATGGGGATGTGGAACGGTTCATGAGGACACTCAACAAGGCTGAGGCTGTCAAGAGCAAACGCCAGCCAAGAAGGTCGACCTCTACCATTTTCTGCGAAACTACAGAGTGACCCCTCACAGCACGACGGGTGTCCTGCCAGCCGACCTCATGTTTGGTACCATCATAAAGTCCTCCGTTCCACATTACCCCAGCAGGAGCCCGGACCGTTTTGACAAGGAGCGCACCGAAAGGAGAACGAGGGCCAATACACACATGAGTGCCAAGAGGAGGTCGAAGCCATCCGACCACCAGGTGGGCGACCAGGTGGTCATGATGCGAAATCCGACAAGGTCCAAACTGGACTCCCGCTACGATTTGTTCCCATGAACTGTCAGCAAAAAACAAAGGACCATGATAACTGTAAAAAGAGGACGCAGACAGGTGACACGAAATGCGTTGTGGTTCAATGCAGTGCCACACAACCTGGGGACTGATGGCGAGTGTCACCAAGAAGATGAAGATCCCCAGTCGAATGAAGGAGACCCCGCTCACCTTCAGGAGGAGGTTGAAGCGGGTGACAGGAGGTGGGAGCAGGGGAACGAACCAGACATGGGTGAGCTGGACATGGAAGGTGAGGCGCCCAGTGAGTCAGTGGGGCCCAGCCCCAGAAGGGGGAGGTATGACTTAAGAACTGCCACCAAGCCACCCGCTCGGCTCAAAGACTATGTGTGGTAATCTGCCCCATTAGAACTGTAAGAGGGGTGGCACCTGGGGTTTTTGTTAGTTTAAGGGTCGGCATAATGGTATTTGATATGATGATTATTGCCGAGGCGCGGTACCAGGACACAACATCCTGCAGCACTATCATCGACTAGACATCACCAAGCCTCCACTAACAGCAAAGCACCCTTACCCAAGTTAGTGTTCCCGACATTCTTTGTCTATGACTAGTCAGGCAATGGACACGGCACGCCTTGTCTAATTATAACTCGCTCCTCAACCTTACAACCAACTTTGTTTTTTCAGAGCAACCTTCAGCCACAAGCTGATCTAGCCCTGCTGGTCCAGAGTTAACACTGCCCTTTCAGTACCACGCCTGACAAGAACACGTCACCAGGTAATTTAATAGCAATAATCAACTGGGCCAAAATAACAGATTAGTCTTATGTCGAATGAGGTACAATAAGCCCTCTTTCTCTGCAGCAGCCATCCGAGCCAAATTGAAACATGCCAGTGTGCACCATTGTTTTCTAAATTGAGCTCAAGACACAGAAGAAATATTAGGTGGGTAGCAACCCACATCTACTACAACCCAACACTACGTCTCTTTTGTTGATCACATTTTTTTATACACACCTTCCTCACACAATTTTATCGGTTTCTATTTAGATTTGAAGAACCATCTATTCCTAAATGTGTTCGATAACAACATCACACTGCTTATAGCTACAGTGTCCTGAAGAAAGTTCGGAGGATATTACAAACTTTGAAAACCAGAATCTTTCTGAGTTACCCCCGAACTGTAAACACACAAAAGTGTTTACAGATGAAATATGCTGTCACTGTCTGCAGCACATACAATCACCTCTAGTTACTAACCTCACTCTTGTAGAATTGTTACATGTTCTTGTGTTGATAATGACAATTTCAGTTACATGCGTCGGTAATTGTCTCAGAGTGTTTTTAATGTGGAAACATTATTAATTTAGAATAAACTTTGTTTTAACAGTATTCTATCTTGATACAAGTGGCTGAGGTAAATATACCTTAGCCCCCTGTGGGCCGGTTGCATGTAATAATGTCCCGCAAATTGCCTTCTGACAAAAAGATCACTGTTTTTTGCGGAGATATTATTACATTGAACATGCAGGGGACACCCCCGCAACCTCCACATTTTTTTACAAGGGGAGCAGGACACATTCCCACAACCTGTTCCCATACATAATCCCACCATATATGTCCCCAATGGCTTTTCCTGGTGACATTATATATGGAGACATTATGTATGAGGACATTATTACCTGATGTCAGGAACCGAGGGTGGAATATTTGGAATCATTGGAGGCACTAGCGTACTGCATAGTTACGCTCTAGTCCTCACCAAACATGGTGGAGTCTCCTATAATATCCAACTCCACCCCCTGGTTCGGTGCATTGTATCTGTGTACCTTCACTCTGACGCTCCGTTTACTCCGTAGTACTCGCTTCTCTCCTTCGGCTCCTCGTAGTCGTTTTGTGCTGTGTGTTTTTCTTTATCTACTTAGAGCCTATCTGTTATTTCTCCTCATCTGTTCGCTCCTACTTTCGCTTGTTTACTTTTCTCCGCTTCAGCTCCCTGAGCTGGGTTGCTTACCTCTTGCTTCGGCGTCTCTCGCCGTTCCAGGCTCCGCTGTCTGCGCTGGTCTTGACTTCTTGCGGCTCTACCCTTCTCCTTCTACTTATTCTTACTTACTGTACTGCGGCGTCTGGTCATTCCTCTCTTCCGCCTCGGATTCTGCCTTCCGCTAGTTGTCATCCTTTTTCTTGGACCTTCCTCCTTTCTTTTTGCTTTGACCTGTTGGCTCTATATATTATCTTTCTATCTGTTGAGACTTCCCAGCATTCCGGATACTTCCTCTCTTTGAGGTTGTTCATCCTACTGTGTCCAGTTCTTCTGTCTATCCTTTTAGTGCTTCTTGGTTTGTAGAAAAGATGCCTCTTCCACTTTATCTGTGCCTCCAACTCAGCAACCACCAGCCATCCACCGAGTGGTCTTTTGGCAACTCAGCTGATTGAAGAGCTTTTTTCACTACTCATTGGTTCCGGAAATCCTCTTACCACCATCTCCTTTTCACAAGATCTCCAGGGTTTTTTCTGCCTTCTGGCTTTTTCCCTGGGAGTTGAGGCTAGTCCCCTGGGAACCTCCGAGGGCAGGTTCATATCACTGTCAAGGTGGCCTCCGGAGGGGCTAGACCTTATTTACACGAGCGGAACGTCCAGACTCATAAGGACAAGGCTTCCAACAAGGAGAAGAACCGTCTAAGGGCTTAGGCTGCTCTCAAGGACCTAACATCCGAAGAATCAGGTGAGGAGAAGGGGGAGGTAGAGCTGAAGCCTGACACCTGATACCCTGTGGGCCACTAACACTACCTGTGTGCTGAAGGGATGGGTAGCCTTGACTAATTTCTTTTTGTTGCTTAATGGTTCTTCCTCATGACATGCACATGTGCAGGAGCCAGGAAGCTATCCATGCTTCCCGATTCCTGTTGCGTGATGCATGTGAGCCAGAGTCCATCATGACAGGTTATATAAGGCAGGTTGCATCTAGTGCGTGGACCGAGGCCACAGGAAAGAAAATAAGGTTTACATATATGTATGAGTGTATGCGTGCAAGAGCTTCCGCCTGAAAGTGCATAGAGTGTATGCTGTTTGGATGCATATAGACAGTTAAACTCATGACAATTATAAGCTATTCACAAAAACAAGCTCTTTTTCTTATATGTATTAGTTTCTACATTGAATGCGTTCAATTTCTGGTTGTTCCCCACATTAAATGGTGTGAAGGGGACGGGAGAGCCCTTCACTATTGGACACGTTGTTCTGTTCCATTGCTTGTATTGGTGGGCGCGGTTAAAGGAAACTATTGTTACTGCATATTCTAGTGTCATCTCACTGTGTTGGTACTTTACAAAAGGTTATTTTGTTTTTCTTTTGCCACGGCTTTGGTGGCGGATGTAATCCGTTTGTTCCAATTTAATTTAAATAAATAGAAAAATAAATATCTTTTTAATACATGCCAGCCTGGTTCCTCGTCCATTGTGTCACCAGGTATTTGTTGGGGCTGTGTGCGAGACAGGTTGGAGGCCTTATCAAAAAGAACCTAATATCAACCAAAGTGATTCATTGTGCACCACATGCATTGTGGGGGACGGAGCTCCCGGACTTGGGTGTGACCGCATAATACACCGCGACACATACACTGCTAACACTAACACCCAGGACATCACAAATCAAATCACATATGATATTATAACTGTTGCAATGCAAATGGAACATCTGTATAAGGGTACCGCTTACAGTCTCATTTACAACATATCAAAGGTGATCAGTAGCCTTTTAATAAATGACTCCATGTCACATTAAAGGTGCTTATTGAAAAAGAAACTTTGTACTGAAGTTTTTTTGTGAATACAGCAATCAAATAAACAAAGTGAAACAATGAATGCAGTATCGATCATAGAACTAAAGTATTCTTAAGATGGTATGTTTAGGTAGTAGAATGATAAGTCGAAGCATATCACATTCTTGAGAAATGCATTATCTGAACGGGACCTGCATCTTGTTCTAGGTATGTCCATTATGACCTCAGGGCAAACCCTAGGGAAAAGAACTTCAGAATATAGAACAAGGTCAAGCTCTACATGCACAGTACCTTTATACTATGAGTGTCATGGTTTCAATGTAGTATAACCAAATGAGGTCCTCAGCTTAAAATGAATGCTGTCACTGAACAAAAACAATCACCCCGAATATGTGATGCTATTAGTGATGTCATCGATGATGTCATTTGTGATGTCATTTTTGATGTCCTGGGTGTTAGTGTTAGCAGTGCATAGCGGTGGTGCGAGTTATGGTTGCATAGCTTACCATTACTGGCGAAATTCTTGTTTTTTTGATTTTACTTGTAACCATAATGTCCCTTTAACAACGTTTTTTCACTGAATTTCATAGGTTTATATTAGTGCAACCTACCCATATAATCCCTTTAGCAAAGTTTTTTCACTGAATTTCATACGTTTTTACCAGTGCCCCTAATTTCTTAGAGGTTCCTTATATCTATTTTTAATGGTTTCACCTAAAAATATCACTCACTTCCAATGTAGCAGCTCTACCGTCCACAGACAGTATAATAATCCGCGGACCTGCCTGACACCGGGTAGCATCAACATAACCCAAAAGTACAGGGGACAACACAATATTTTGTACACTTGTAATAAAAAAAAACATATACATAAACCAACATTACTAATATTTAGTACACCCAAATATGCATCTTTATACAATTCAAAATGTACAAACGTCAAAATGAATTGCTCATTTAGCACATAATATTATGGAATATACCAAACACAACGTATAACTGTACACCTCATATTATTAGTTTAGTACAACTCTTCATACACACAGACACAGCAACCACAGATTGGAAAATAATCTGTTACATAATAGTACGCAGACTTTATTTATTTTTCTATTGTTACCATTCATTATATAAACATTTCTCATAAGCAAATATCACTGTTCTATATTTTGACAGAAATGGCAAACACACTTGAGTGGCTATGGGAGTGAAATCACCAATGTTAAACAATACACGTTTGAAAGAAAATAAAAAATGTAACTTTTACAGAGCTTATTCAAATAATAATTTCTTATTTTTTATACTATATAATGTAGATCAAGAAACCACACCGATACGTAATCATGAGGAACCTCAACAACCACAAACACAACACCAATCCCCAACTGTGCAAAATGAAATCAAGAACTTGTTGAAGTTCGTGGATGCTCGCCTAGTCAGGACATGTCCGTACTCACATGGCGCTCGTTTAATTAGTTTGTGAACGTACACTCCCTTCGTCGTCATCCTCGGACATCATCATGTGACTGCAACCGTACAGCGTAATGACGTGTCCGCGGTTGGTGACCGGACTTCGCGAACATTTGGAAACTGTATTTCCTGCCAATCTTTACCATTCCGCACCTGGTAGCAACATTCTTAACACTTCTATCAACTTTCTGCAACTTTTAATGCTGTTTTTCCATCTCTGACGCTCACGAGCGTGTGATGACATCGCAGATGCTTGTGCATGTCACCACCTGACCATGCAGCACAATGACGTGTCCGTGATCAGTGTCTGTGCTACATGGGCATTTTGAACCACATTTCAAGCCAATCTAGGAAATCTGAAGTTGAAAGTTTACCCTTCCACACATCCCAGTGCCATTCTTAGTTGATCTCTGAATTTTTCATAATTTCCAAGTTCTATTTTAAACTCCTGAGACCACAGACAGGAGAACGTTCTGCAGACGGTCCCTCTGAAGGGACCCACCCATTACTTTCAGTCATTCTCAATCTGCCAGAGATCCTGAGAGGATCTGCTCTGGAGAGCTGCTATCTTGCTGCAAATGGCATTTGTCATGGCTATCCCGATCCCTCCTCCCAGGGGCCACCACCACCAAATAGAGGACCTGGGCAGGGGATCAGGGACACTGAAGCAGAGGAGGAGGACAAGGAAGATGAAGATGAGATAGTTTTTTACTGCCATAGGATGGGTACCAAAGGCTTGTGCTGCCCATGTGAAATGCACAATCAATCACAGCCAACATGTGCAGTACCTCTTTGGTACTACCTCAATGCGCTACCACACCCGTGCAAGGCTGTTCCTTTTTCACAGAGTAGGCTCACCTGCTCTATCCCATCTTCCTTCACTGCTCCTGCCACCACACAATCTACTACTTTGGTGCAATGAATTCCTCCTGCTGCCTCACAGGCTATACAAGAGGCTGTTGATGCTTTCCTTTCTAGGCAACAGTTCTTTGAATGTACTGTGATACAGTCATCTGCAGGGGGAGAAGCTTCAGATTGCCTTTGAGGCTGCTGTCAAGGAGTATGAGAAGCATTGCACCAACATTAGATTTAAGGTCAGGCCCAACATCTTCCTCTATCCACTAGCCCTCCATATCAGTGGTTGGTGCCCCTTCACTTCCCCTACCTTTCCTCTCCCTATGTCCTGGAAAAACAAAACAAAAAATAAAAAGCTTCCTTGGGAGCCGCCTTTCACAGTTAACAAATGGAAGTGAAAAAACGTACTCTTATAGACTCCATCTACTTGACATATTTCAGTAAAGTACTTGGAGTAAGATTCTCCAGAATTTTCTTCAGCATTATGTTCTATGCTAATGGGAATAATGGAGCTTTTGTATAATAGATAAAAAAAAAGTGACAGAAATAATTATTATCTGTCACAAATACATTTCTCTAGCATACAAAAAACAAAGTGTAACGTGCATGCTAATTGTTTCAACCATACTCAAGGCTTTTACACTTCCATACACATTATACCACGCAACACCATAACTTCCTAAAGACCTTTTTTGTTTTGGCCCTATTTAGTCTGCAAACAGTATAATAGTTTTTTTTATGTACTATACTAACAAATACTGTACTGTAATTATTTGTTTTTTATAACTTTTACAAACACGTTTTTAGCTTCAAATACTTTTTGTATTTTAAGTTTTGATGTACCATACCTATTAACAGATGCTTAACTACATATTTTATGTGTTCCGATTTCATCTTTTTCCCAAAAACCTTTTCAAGGCATCCTGAACACTGAAAATAAAAATCTAATTTCCAATATCTTTTAAATGTACTCCATCTCATCGAGAAAAAAATACACACCATCAAACTTTATGTTTTACTGTAGAAGGAGGTCATTTCTACATCTTGTAAAAAGCACATACAGCTTTATTCACATTCCGCCTGGCTTTTTCAATTTGTGGACAAAACAAGTTTCAACCTTTTCACATTTGCCTTTGAGTTTTCCATGAAAAAATTATCTTCATAGCTGGAAACAGTTCCATTAGCCTATTGAACATATCGTTCATAGCAAACTGCAAAGATATTCCAGTCCCATACCCCAAATTGTTACCTCCACATTGTACTATAATGATGTCTGGATATTTAAACCGAACCATGTTCTCGCACAAAAGTAATAATGCCTTCCACTTTAATCCATGCACTCCACATCATGAAACCTCCACTTCTTCTAATCCAAGATTACCAGAGATGCCAAGGTGCTTTCTCTGTGTAAACCTCCAAACAATGTATCCATGAATCTCCCAAAATCCACACACTCTGCTTCTTCATAGCCATCCTTCCACCAGTTCACACAAGAAAGAAAACACTTGCTACCCTGTGCTCCTATACACTTCAACTCCTCCTCCACAACCACAAAACCTCATTGGCTAATCCCAGATGTCCGCAGATGTTCGTGATGGTCCACGGTCTCCACAATCCTCTTTCCATGCAGGGCAATCTTAAAAGACCCAGATGTTTGAAAGTATGTTGTTTAACAAATTATATTTTTTTTCTTTACAGCGAAACAACCACAGAATGCAGCCTTGTTACCTTATCCTAGTAATTATTGTAAGGAACTCATTGTGGCAACAGTAAAGAAAGACACAATTGATCACAGTTCAAGGGTGTTTATTGACCTTGATAATGGATGAGATAAATGCCTAATCTAAACCTACATCTAAGATGGGAGCCAGCTACGACCATCAAATCATATTGACCCAGTCCTAGAGGCGTCTTGCTAAAAAAAAGGCCTATACTAAAAAAAAGAATATTGCCAGTCCTTACCACAAAATTACAAAAAGAGTGTGGGATAACGTTCACCAGAAAAGAAAGAAGTGTTCACCAAGTGATAACTCACGATGGTATGCCTAGGTCTCCCTTCTCCACGTTTGAAGCACAGGACAAGGCGAGACTATCGAGCACAGCATACTCCTTGGCCTCGTCAGCACGAGATTCACAGTTCAGTTCAACAATAGTGTACTCCGGAGACCCCCAGCCGGCCCATAGAGCCGAGGTTTGCTCCGAAGTGCTTTAAGACGGGAGAGCCGCACCTTTGAGATGGATGGGGGGTGCAGATTTATTACTCCAACACCAATCAATAAGGACAACTCAATGGTTTGGCAAATGGAGTCAGTTTAATGACAAGTACAAAAAACGGGGAGTCATGGAAATCAGCAGTGATGCGATAGTCCGTCTCACTTCAACTCCAACGAACTTCATATAAACAGTGACATTTATACTCAAAACTCATCGTAATTGACGTGTAACACTTAAAAGTTCCCATGCAATTCTATTGGTTAGGAAAAGGTAACTTTATTATAGGTACTATATCTGTATATGGTAACGGAGTGAGGGGATTGGGTAAACACTGTCAGGTAGGCATCTAAGCCCTTCCTTCAAACATGACTACTGTAGATGTCACTAAAAGTACGACGTCCCATTGGTTCTACTAACTTTAGGACCCTAGATTATTTGGTCTTTTGTGATTGGGTTGGCACCAACCCCATGTATATATTTCCACTTTGCTTAGCAGCACGCAGAATGGTCAGCCAGGTGCAGGGTGCCCCTTGACTCACCCGGCCTTCCTTCAATCAATCATCACTTTAGTGGCTATGTGTCAATTAGTTCACTTTGGTTGGCCTCGAAACTGCATCTTCTGTCTGGAAAAAGTTCTGATATCTCTGCCTCGGCGGATGCCAAGCGTAGGTGTGAACCCGTGCTCCTTCTCGCTCGGATGGTCACGTGCTACCCACACCATGAATTTGCCAAGTTTCTCTCAATTTGTGAATTTAGTTCTTATTCGGCTTACCACCTGCCTATGCCTCCTTATCTCGACCTTTCAAAGACAGGATATTCTGTTCTTAAGTTTCAATTATATGTAGCTACTGTTCGTTCCTTCTATTGGCATGACCTTGGCACTCCTGGAATTACGATTCAGCAGTCTCTTCTTGTTTAGCTAGAATATGAATCTTGTCTTGTTTGGCCTCTAGTAACCTGAGTTGATTCTGCTTTTAGTGCAAAAGTGGAATTGCCCTTATAATACTGTGCTTCGTTTTGAGGTAGATTATCTATAATGGCGCTTGCCGCGATATTCTTCACTTAGCATAGCAAGCCGTACTATTCTCTTAGCTTTCTTGCGGTTCCAAGCATATGTATAGGCGTTAGCTGGTTGAATATGTTCATCCTGCTTACAGCTTAAGCTTCTTTGTATTTCAACATTGTTCTCTTCTTCTAGGTTCACGATATCCTTATTCATGGTGTTTCGTCTCTTTGTGTCATCCTTGGGTCGTCATATCTTCTATCTGCGAGTTCGTCCAAGTCCTTGTGACGTCACCATTCATCTTCCATTAAGGCCTTTTTGGTTTCTTCCGGGACAGTACTTAGGCAATCTTCATTTCGACTCATTTGCTGGTAGGGCTTTTTCAATGGATACCTTACTGCCCATGGTTTTCTGGGTATTGGTACTTCTTTAGGTGCTGCTCTTCTGATAGGTACTGGACAGAGCACTACTGCGGCTCTCTGCGGTTTATTTGCTCATCATATGTCACATATCTCGGTGTGAACGTTCCTGGTACTTCAAAATGGGCGACTGGAGTGCAGGCTTTATTTGGGACCTCCTCTACACTATCAAAAACCTTCTTAGGCTAAGTCGCCTTCTTGAACAAGTCTCTTGTCTAGCTTTCTCTTGGCATCCCTCAGTCGGGTTCACACTTGCCTCAATTTACGTTCATAACTTTATGGGAAAGCGGAGTTCCCTTCCCTTAGCTTTTCTTTGGCAACGGGTCAGAGACTTTCGATTGTATAAGGGATTTGGTGTAACCCACATAGGACCACTCCGACACCTCAGGCTACACTTTCCTAGGGGCTTCTGGTTCATGTAGTTTCAAAACAGGGCATGTAAGAGCAGTTTTGATTGAGCGCCCACATGGTGCCGAACCCCTCTGCACCTGGACTTTAACTATGCTTTCTTTAAAATTCAAAACATACACACAAGCTCTTTGGGGGTCATTACGACCCAGGTGGTAAGTATGCCAACTTTACCACCATGGTGTAAACTATGTTTACACCATGGCGGATTTACCGCCCCATTCCAAGGTGAGTGGGGCGGTAAATCCCCATTTCCCATTTTACCCTTCCCCATTCCCATTTTTGCCCCATAGGGCATAATGGGAGTGGGGAAGGCGCTAATCGGTGGCGTAATTAGCACCAAGGCGGTTTAGCGCCATGGATTTTAACGGCTGCTAGAAGCAGCCGTTAAAATCAGAATCAGGCGTTAAGGGTTAACGACGGCGTTAACCCTTAACGCCTGAGTTGTAATGAGGCCCTTTGTCTTGTGAATTCCTTGCGTTCACCGTCTCTGCTGAACCCGGTGGCTCCTTTGATCTTTGGACTCAAGTATAGTACCACGGTAGCCAGCTTGCCTCTCTGCCTGCGTTATCAATGCGGGAAGCCCCCATGTACCATTGTCATCTGCTGCTCCACACGCCAGCTGTAACTCCTGGTCTTATGATTTCTCTTTCAGAGGTTTCGCCGACATGAGTCGAAAATGGCCAGGGCAATTCCCCCTTTGTCGCCCTTCCAGGTCTCACTGCCTTTCTTCTCCGTTTGAACTGCTGGTTTGGTGTAGCGGTCTCCTCATGTGTTCAGCCTTGCTCGAAGTGTGCGTTCATGCTCCGCCTTTTATCCCTGTGGGGAAGGTAATGGGCTGTCAGGTGTGCGTGGTTATTGTCAATTGCCTGACTCTACCTTACCCGTGTATTGGGACATGTCAGGTAAATGTCTCTGGTGTTAGTCTGTTGTCTGTTATAGTGTAAGAAAGTGTTCGTGTGGGAAAAAGGGGGGGGGGAGCTTATAAATATCCAACAGGGTAAAATGGGGAAAGTGTGTTACAGGGAAGGGGATACTTCGTCTCAACCCTCAGTGTCCCGCATCCACTCCTCGAAGACCACTCACCCATGTGATCCTCCCCCACTGGCCCAACCCCAGGAACTGGATCCAATAGTGATGGCCGTGTCCTAGCCACCTGGACAACAGATCTACAGGGACTAACGGGTGAGACACCTTCAGGTTTCTCACATTATCCACACCCAATATCAATTACTCTTTGCATATTACTGTAGGCATAATGACTAAGGACAAATTATTATACCTTTCACTACCGTCTACAACTCTATATTACAACCTTTCTTTTACAATATTCAACTAAGCATCCATGCCCACAATCAATTTGTATCCGCACATTACTGTAGCCATAATCACTAAGAACAAACTATTGTAGCCATGGGCAATGTGCACAATTCTGGTAGGATTATAAATGCTATATAAACTTTAAATATATCCTTCCACCATATTACAAAGTCTGTACAATCCCCCTAGAGTAGCTATAATTAATTACACATATTACTGTGTCCATTGCCAGATTCTTTAGCCGTGGCCAGTGTCCAGATTCATGGGAGCATGGACTGGCCATGGCCATAATAGTATTCAACTATATCATAAATACGAATATTACACCTTCAAAAAAAAGCATGACTATGCAAACATGCTAGCCATTGCCACAACTATACAACCATGTCCCCAAAAATAAACACATTAACACTGTCAACAACTATACTCTTCACTCATGTTATGACCTCACCACAAACACACACAACTATGCCCTTTAGCTATTGTATACCCACTTCAGCTCCAACCAAAAAATATATTTGTATTCCAAATGCACACATTACTCACATCGCTACTTTCATAAAATATGTGTAAACCTACCAAAACACAGAACCCCTCCCAGTCCCAATGATGTCCGTGGACACATGTCCATGTCTGCAGCTCAGAATATGGCAGCGGAGAGTGAAATTGACTGCAGACTTGGCTGCACCTGTACGGCCCTTTTTACCTAGAACAATTGCTCCATCTTAGCACTTGTCTACTCCTCCAACCTTCCCAGACACACTTTCAACCACAAAATAACCCCAAATGTATTTTCCAGAGTTTCTGCTCCGAGAGCTGTCTGCAGACAAAGGCTGCAGTCTGCGTATCCAATAATGCAACCTTTTCCAAAAGATTGACACAGCTCACATTTTCCAATAACCAATCAGCGTGTGCATTTGATGTCTGGCAACATTGCACAATGTCCTAATTGGCCCAGAGACGTCCACAGACACCGAATCAGGAAGCGAGTCTGCAACTCAGATGCAGATATCACTAATTTTGTTTACCTACTTTTGCCCATTTTAAAAATATCTACTGGACAAATATACACCGAATTTGCAAAAGCATGCTTTTGGGACCACTCCTCGCGCACGTTTGGTGCAAATCCGTCCAGCGGTTTAGGCTATATTCATGAGCAAAGATTTGTTTCCATTATGTCTATGAGGATTTCAAAGGTTTTGTGCCCCCTCCATAACCTTGGCCCCCTTGTCGAAACCGTACTAAACCTCTCAAAAATCATTTAGAGGTAACTATTTACTTGTTTTGCAAGGTTTGGTGCAGATTTGTCAATTGGCGTCAAAGTTATAAACCGAGCAAAAACTGTTCTTCCTATGGTTTGAGCAACTTAACCATAACTACAGGGCCGCTATTGCAGGCTGTAAGGGAGGCATGGTATCACAAGTATGACACTGACACAAGACACGGCCACTGGCCTCCTTGGCCTTCCACATTAGTCACTTATTCCAGGTTTCTAAAAGTTCTTTCTCAGTTCAACAAAGGTTCACATAGGTCTCCCTCTGTGGGGCTCGGGCCTCTCAAAGCAGAAATAAGTTCACATAGGTCTCCTTTGGTCAGGCTCAGACCTAGCAATCACAGCACTTGCAGGGGTTCCCTTCCCCAAGCGTAATTCACATTCTTTAGGGGTTCCCTTTCCCTAATTTATCACACTTTCGATTTCCATCAGTCGGGCTCAGACTTTTTCCTGATGTCGAAGACATTCGAATGTGCACAATGTTTTTACTATATACCTCTGCAGGACTTTCCCTTTTAGTTCAGACTCTTGTTTTATTTGCCTCAGTTGCACTTGGTCTGGGTAGTTCAGTATCACAAGCACAAAAGTTCAGCATTCACCTTTTCAGAATTCATTCACTTTGTCACTTAATAACAAAACATTTTACCTTTTGCAGAGACCTTCGAGTGGGCTACTTCCTTTCGCAGGACCCCTCTGTATCACTGGCTTCACAGTTATCAGTAATTTAAAGATTCCACAGGTCTACCTTACTTCGCGTCTCATCCACACGCGTGCAGCCATACACTGAGATATACTGTTGCTCCTTCAATCTTTCCTTAACACAGACACCGGCCTTTCATGTCGCTCGCCAACTCACCAGCTGTACATTCCTTTCTTGTCTTTGCGGTTTTAATTCACGAGTCAAGGTCAATACCACAGACTTGGCCTCGCCTCCCCAACTCTGTTTTTCACCCGGGAGGGTCGCTGGTGCCCTTGAAACACAATGCAGTCTTCTTGTCTGGGATTTGGCCTTCTCTGCATTTATTTCACAGCTCTTCAGAGGCAACAACCTCCTGCAGCGATCTCCTGAGTTTGTCTACACTTTGCTCTCGTCCATCTGTCGGTCGCTCTGCTCCAATAAGTTCACCTTTGCCCCAGAAGTTCTGCTCCTTTTCGTGTTGCTCCTTGCTCCGAGTGTTTCTCTGTGTTCCACCTTTTATCCGTGTGGGGAGAGCTAATGGGTATCAGATGTATGTAATTAAAGTCAAGTGCCTGACTTTGCCTGACCCGATTAGCAGGACATGTCCAATGAGATATGTAAGGGTTAGCCTCTTTACTCTTAGTTGCCCTCTTCCTTGGCCCAGTGTTTGTGTAGAAAAGAGGGGGGAGCTGGGACATTGGAGGATCCTATACAATAGGATGGTTCATGGGTACGGGAAAGGGGGAATACAGCATCTCACCATCGGCTGTTTCACCCCGACTCCCTGAAGACCCCTCACCCAGGTGATCCTCCCGCACTGGGTCACCCCCAGGGTCTGGATCCAAAGGCGATGGCCATGCCCTGACCACCTGAGAGAGAAATCCCAGGGGAGTAGCAGGCAAGACACCCTTTGGTTTCTCGCAGGTTCCTGTAAATATATAAGGGAAACCTCTTATCCCATTATAAAAAGTGATGCTTATTGCTGGTCTCAAATAAACGATATGATACATATTGGCCCATACATGCGTTTAGAGGCCTCTCCATGGCACAATCATGCCTTGAATTGGGAGGAAGACCTTTACATGGGAAGTCGATCAAATAAACGGGATGCTCAGCTCATTGTAACTTTGGGCAAGAATGGCCTGCTGTCAAAATGAGGGCACCAGAGAAGCTATTCAATTTAAAATCAGGAATGGCATTCATCTCTATCAAACATCAAAGCAGCTAGTTTGAAAGATGAGGACTCCGGCTAGTGGTGCTAAAGTGTGAATTGGAGTATTGCAAATATACTCTGCATTGTCACGTTTCATTCTGAAATTTGAAAGAAAATGTATAGCGTGTCAGTGAAATAGGTCCCTTATTGTATTAAATTGCATGCTTTTTCTGGTTGTGGCAAACAATAAACACATTGATGTTGGACGAAAGAGCTATTCTTCAGAAATGGAAGAAATCTTTTGTCCCCACATTTAATACCTGGCAAGGAAAGTTGGCTAGTATAGCAAGTGATGTGTGACTTATAGATAGGATGAGGTATTTAGAATCAGTATTGTATGATATTTGGTACTCCTTTCTGGGTTCTCTGATTTAGTGGCAGTGAGTATAGCTACAATGGGCCTCATTACGAGGTTGGAGGTAACCATGGCGCTATTAGCGCCATGGCTGCCTCAAAACCTTACCGACTCGGCCCTGGTGAATGGAGCAATTACCGGTCCATTCCAAGGTTGGCGGGACCGGTAATTCCCCATTCACCAGGGCCCTTCCGCATTCCCATTTGAGCCCCCATAGGGCTCAATGGGAATGGGGGAAGGCGCTAATAACGGTACCGCAAATTGTGGTACCGTTATTAGCTCTAAAGTCCCTTTGCGGTTCTTGTCCTTAACGCCTGGAAAAACCAGGCGTTAAGGGAGGACCCGCAAAGGGAACTCGTAGTAGGGCGGTAAGGGATTACCGGCACCGGTGCTGGTAATCCCTTACCGCCCACCTCGTAATGAGGCCCAATGCCTTGCATTTGTATGTATATACTTATGTGTTCTTAATTTTGTGGAAACCTCTTTGTGACCCTTCCTAAGTAGTGTAGAGCATCTAATATTTAGCATATGATGTAAGTGTCATCTAAGGTGCAATTTTCTTTGTTTCATTTTAATATAGTTTTTATGTTTTTGAAAATTAGGTGAGGTTTTTGTAGGAATTTTAGCAGAAATGTAACATAATGATATGAAACTGTCCAATGTCTTTTGAAAAACCTTTTTAAGTGTTTGTAAAATAGTTACTTTGTATGTTTTGTGTAAAAAGTACAGATTGTACTGTAATGCACAATAAATAAAAAAAATTCAAAATGTAATACAGTTTTCTTGCCTCTCAATATATTACTTTCATGTTTATGCATTATGTTTATGCATTAACCAGTAACCTAATAGTTGTACTTATTACTATATATTACCCATATAGGGAATTTTGGTTACAGTGTTCTTCTAGTATTACTTTTATGATGTGGGTAATTGATTTAAAATCCATATTTATTTCTGGATCTATTACTTTTATTTACATTCATTGCATTTGGAATTCATTTTGCTCCGCTTATGGGAGGATAGCTCAGGGGCAACACGATTGTCTCGGAAGCAAGACAACACATAGCAATGCAGATTCAAATCCCAGGCGCGCGTTTAGAAACTGGTCCCCGGTATTAAGCATGTTATAAAAGAACAATTATTATTATGCCTTGCCAGTCCCCCATCTTCAGCTTCCTGATCTTCACAATCCAACATCAAATCCATGCAACCTTGAGACTCTCTTTAACAACAAACCTAGACTCCAGCGTTTATAAGAGCCACCGCCACTGTGGCTAGGCTTAATCTCCTCAATAGAAGGACACTCTGCCCTCATCTGACCCGCCAGTGGCTTAATGCTCTGATCTCTACAGTTGCGCTCACCAAACTGGTCTACTGCTCAAGCCTCCTCCTTGGCCTACTCCTCTACTCCTTCACTCCCGTTAACAGAGGTTTCCTCTTCACCACATGCACACCAAGATCCTATCCCACCTCTACACACCAACACCGTGCTGGGTAGCTCTCTATGTCAATACACTTCGCCTCATACTTCTCGCCCTTTTACACTCTCCAACTCTGTGATCCTCCTCTCTCCAAAATCTTTCTGTCCCCTGCTTCCTCTGCCTCCTCTCGCTTCTGCTCCTTCTCCCAACTTAAACCTGCTCCTCGTCATCAGCAAAGTATCCTATGGACAGAACTACTGCTAACTGACATCCTTATTATTTAGTAAAAACAATTCAAACGCAATATAAATTTGTTTGATTTATATTCTGAAATTAAATTGTTCATAGGATGTTTTTTAAATAATACTGCCCAACTTGAATTGCATTGGCACCACCCGGTCCGGCGTTATTAGCGTCGGATCACAGGTTGGGCGTCAACAGTAAATCCCCATTCCAGATTGGGTCCAAATCGGTCATTTTCGGCGCAAATACTGCACCCGGCGGTAATTGCACCTTAAACAGGATACTAGGTTGGATTTTCACCTCTATAAAAAGCTCGAGGTGACACAGCTCATTTAGCGGCCAACTCGTGATCAGACCAGCCCATAAATGCAGTGGTATTAGTGTTACGGCCGCGTTCAAGCGCTACCGCCCAAATCGTGATGAGGCCATATATAAGAATCTGTGGATGTCCATTAAGGATACATTTATGTAATCAGCTCATGTTATTTTATCATACCCTGCTCATTGCGCCCAGGCAAGCACGTATGCGGGTACCACACACACACACACACACACACACACACAGAAAGCTATGTCTGTATGATAACCACTGGCAAGTGCCCTGGTTGTGCCTCCACACCATTATTCTTTAACTTGTCTTGACAACAAAGAAAGGGGAAAAAACATGCATGAAACAGTTTTGGTTACACCGCACAAAAGGCAGTCTAGCCCCAAACTGCTAATCACACCCATGCTACGCGGGATAAACAGCAGTATCAGGCATGTTTCAGCCTCTGTCCACGAGGTCAAGCTTTGAAGTCTAGGCGCTTTAAGCATCCGGAGGGCTGTCATCAGGGACAGACTGGGGCACAAGAACAGTCCAGACACCAATGAAACAGTGGGCCACAATCTCACATTACAATGCATTGCTATCCACAATAGACTCATTGAGTACTACTAAAGGGGGTGTTATTGGTAAAATATTTTGCATACAATGCGCTTTAGAAGATATTTGCTTAATAATATTGGTTACAACTAGTGTAGTAACTTTTGAAACTGGTCAACTTTGGCTAAAACCGTGGTCTTTTCGGGTTGATAAAACTGGCCCATCCTATTATCATGGGCTGGTAATTCGGGCATTGCCCTATAGGCTAGTCCGAGCCTGGGTGTCATGGGCCCTCATTACGACCCTGGCGGTAAGTGAAAATCGATGCCGGTAAAGGATTACCGGCATTGCTTACCGCTCTGGCCGATTATGACCTGATAAGGCGCTATTAACGGCACCGTAATTAACGGTGCCACTAAACGCGCCAAGCGGGCGGGCACACAACCACCCATGCCGTAAATACCGGCATGGCGCAAAGTGGGGAACATTACGAGTCGCGCGGCTATGCAATTAACGCCCTTGTGAAGGCCGTAAAGTACCTTACCTCCATGGTGCAAATACCGCCATCGCGGACCACCTGTAAACGGCCATGTGCAGTGTTCCCAACTGCCACATTTGCACACAATCAGCACAGGTGGAGGCAATACAGACTGTGCAAGCACAAAAGGAGCACACCCCACCCCTTCCCACACCCAGTTACACTCCACAATGATTCCAATACTACTAGCGATGCTGGGGCTGGAGGACCTGATTATAGTGGAAGTGCTACAACAACAACAACAGGCAGCACAGAGGAGACGCAGGAGGAGAAGGAGGGCAAGGCAGGGCCAGCATGCCCCACCAGCACAGCCAGTGGCACCACGCAGGCAGCCCCCAATCCCACGCATCAGATCCAGTCCATTCAACCTAACTGCTGAGCAGATCCACACCCTGTACCGTCTGGACCAGGACACCATCACCGCCATTGTGGACATGATACATGACGACATTGTCAGCCTGATTGAAACACGCACCGCCATCCGACCCCTACTGAAGGTAGTGTCTGTGCTACACTTCCTGGCCACAGGCACCTACCAGCACACAGTGGGGCACTTGCATGGCATTTCACAACCATTATTCTCACGTACGCTGAACCAATTGCTTGATGCCCTCCTGAAGCACACAGATGACCACATTTCCTTACCACGGTCTGCCCAGGAGATCTCAAACACCAAAGTAGGTTTCCATTCACTATCCGGCATACCTGGTTGCATCAGCGCCATCGACTGCACCAATGTGGAAATGGTGGACCCACATGCCATGGAGGTAGCGTACCGCAACCGTAAGCTATACCACTCAATCAACGTGCAAATGGTATGTGGCTCGAACAGGATCATCACACTTTGTTGTGCCCGATTCTTCGGATCAACCCATGATTCAATGGTCCTGCAGAACTCCACGATACCACGCGACATGGAGCGACATGCAGGGCAGAGATCCTGGCTTCTCGGTGAGTCGCATGTTATGCCCATGGAAATGTGATGTGGGTAGGTGATTGAGGTATGGATGCATACTTCACCTGGCTGAGATGGGGGGGGGGGAGAGAGATGCATACTTAACCTGGCTGAGATGAGGGGGGGGAAGAGATGCATACTTCAATACTTCACCTGGCTGAGGAGATGGGGGGGGGGGGGGAGAAGAGATGCATACTTCACCTGGATGAGATGGGGGGGGGGGAGATGCATACTTCACCTGGATGAGATGGGGGGGATGCATACTTCACCTGGCTGAGATGGGGGGGAGAGATGCATACCTCACCTGGCTGAGATGGGGGGGGAGAGAGATGCATACCTTACCTGGCTGAGATGGGTGGGGGGGGATGCATACTTCACCTGGCTGAGATGGGGGGGGATGCATACTTCACCTGGATGAGATGGGGGGGAAGAGATGCATACTTCACCATGATGAGATGGGGGAGAGATGCATACTTCACCTGGCTGAGATGGGGGGAGAGATGCATACTTCACCTGGCTGAGATGGGGGGGGAGATGCATA
Source organism: Ambystoma mexicanum (assembly GCF_040938575.1). Taxonomy (NCBI): domain Eukaryota; kingdom Metazoa; phylum Chordata; class Amphibia; order Caudata; family Ambystomatidae; genus Ambystoma; species Ambystoma mexicanum. Next base: position 1,603,440,622 of record NC_090937.1, read on the forward strand.
CTTCACCTGGCTGAGATGGGGGGGAGAGATGCATACTTCACCTGGATGAGATGGGGGGAGAGATGCATACTTCACCTGGCTGAGTTGGGAGGGGGGAGAGATGCATACTTCACCTGGCTGAGATGGGGGGGGGAGATGCATACTTCACCTGGCTGAGTTGAGGGGAGAGATGCATACTTCACCTGGATGAGATGGGGGAGATGCATACTTCACCTGGATGAGATGGGGGAGAGATGCATACTTCACCTGGCTGAGTTAGGGGGGAGAGATGCATACTTCACCTGGATGAGATGGGGGAGAGATGCATACTTCACCTGGCTGAGTTGGGGGGGGGGGAGATGCATACTTCACCTGGATGAGATGGGGGGGTGGAGATGCATACTTCACCTGGATGAGATGGGGGGAGAGATGCATACTTCACCTCGATGAGATGGGGGGGAGAGATGCATATTTCACCTGGCTGAGATGGGGGGAGAGATGCATACTTCACCTGGATGGGATGAGGGGGGAGAGATGCATACTTCACCTGGCTGAGATGAGGGGGGAGAGATGCATACTTCACCTGGCTGAGATGGGGGGGAGAGATGCATACTTCACCTGGATGAGATAGGGGGAGAGATGCATACTTCACCTGGCTGAGTTGGGGGGGAGAGTTGCATACTTCACCTGGATGAGATTGGGGGGGAGATGCATACTTCACCTGGATGAGATGGGGGGGAGAGATGCATACTTCACCTGGCTGAGTTGGGGGGGAGAGATGCATACTTCACCTGGATGAGATGGGGGGGGAGAGAGATGCATACTTCACCTGGCTGAGATGGGGGAGAGATGCATACTTCACCTGGATGAGATGGGGGGGATAGATGCATACTTCACCTGGCTGAGTTGGGGGGAGAGATGCATACTTCACCTGGATGAGATGGGGGGAGAGATGCATACTTCACCTGGATGAGATGGGGGGGGAGAGATGCATACTTCACCTGGCTGAGTTGGGGGGGAGAGATGCATACTTCACCTGGATGAGATGGGGGGGAGAGAGATGCATACTTCACCTGGCTGAGATGGGGGGGAGAGATGCATACTTCACCTGGATGAGATAGGGGGAGAGATGCATACTTCACCTGGCTGAGTTGGGGGGGAGAGTTGCATACTTCACCTGGATGAGATTGGGGGGGAGATGCATACTTCACCTGGATGAGATGGGGGGGAGAGATGCATACTTCACCTGGATGAGATGGGGGGGAGAGAGATGCATACTTCACCTGGCTGAGTTGGGGGGGAGAGAGATGCATACTTCACCTGGCTGAGATGGGGGAGAGATGCATACTTCACCTGGATGAGATGGGGGGGGATAGATGCATACTTCACCTGGCTGAGTTGGGGGGAGAGATGCATACTTCACCTGGATGAGATGGGGGGAGAGAGATGCATACTTCACCTGGCTGAGATGGGGGGAGAGAGATGCATACTTCACCTGGATGAGATGGGGGGAGAGAGAGATGCATACTTCACCTGGCTGAGATGGGGGGGGAGAGAGGCATACTTCACCTGGCTGAGATGGGGGGGAGAGAGGCATTCTTCACCTGGCTGAGTTGGAGGGGGGGGGGAGATGCATACTTCACCTCGATGAGATGGGGGGGGGGAAATGCATACTTCACCTGGCTGAGTTGGGGGGGAGAGATGCATACTTCACCTGGATGAGATGGGGGGAGAGATGCATATTTCACATGGCTGAGTTGGGGGGGAGAGAGATGCATACTTCACCTGGATGAGATGGGGGGGGGGGGAGATGCATACTTCACCTGGCTGAGATGGGGGGAGAGATGCATACTTCGCCTGGCTGAGATGGGGGGGAGAGATGCATACTTCACCTGGTTGAGATGGGGGGGGATGCATACTTCACCTGGCTGAGATGGGGGGGGGGGGAGATGCATACTTCACCTGGCTGAGATGGGGGGGGGGGAGAGATGCATACTTCACCTGGCTGAGATGGGGGGGGAGAGATGCATACTTCACCTGGCTGAGATGGGGGGGGAGATGCATACTTCACCTGGCTGAGATGGGGGGTGGATGCATACTTCACCTGGCTGAGATGGGGGGAAGAGATGCATACTTTACCTGGCTGAGATGGCGGGGGGAGATGCATAATTCACCTGGCTGAGATGGGGGGAAGAGATGCATACTTCACCTGGCTGAGATGGGGGGGGGGGGAGATGCATACTTCACCTGGCTGAGATGGGGGGTGGATGCATACTTCACCTGGCTGAGATGGGGGGGGAGATGCATACTTCACCTGGCTGAGATGGGGGGGGGGAGATGCATACTTCACCTGGCTGAGATGGGGGGTGGATGCATACTTCACCTGGCTGAGATGGGGGGAAGAGATGCATACTTCACCTGGCTGAGATGGGGGGGGGAGATGCATACTTCACCTGGCTGAGATGGGGGGTGGATGCATACTTCACCTGGCTGAGATGGGGGGAAGAGATGCATACTTCACCTGGCTCAGATGGGGGGGGAGATGCATACTTCACCTGGCTGAGATGGGGGGGGGGGAGATGCATACTTTACCTGGCTGAGATGGCGGGGGGAGATGCATACTTTACCTGGCTGAGATGGGGGGAAGAGATGCATACTTCACCTGGCTGAGATGGGGGGGGGGAGATGCATACTTCACCTGGCTGAGATGGGGGGTGGATGCATACTTCACCTGGCTGAGATGGGGGGGAAGAGATGCATACTTCACCTGGCTCAGATGGGGGAGGGGGGAGATGCATACTTCACCTGGATGAGATGGGGAGATGCATACTTCACCTGGATGAGATGGGGGGGGAGATGCATACTTCACCTGGATGAGATGGGGGGGGAGATGCATACTTCACCTGGCTGAGATGGGGGGATGCATACTTCACCTGGCTGAGATGAGGGGGGGAAGAGATGCATACTTCACCTGGATGAGATGGGGGGGGGAGATGCATACTTCACCTGGCTGAGATGGGGGGATGCATACTTCACCTGGATGAGATGGGGGGGGGAGAGATGCATACTTCACCTGGATGAGATGGGGGGATAGATGCATACTTCACCTGGCTGAGATGGGGGGGGGGGAAGAGATGCATACTTCACCTGGATGAGATGGGGGGGGTGCATACTTCACCTGGCTGAGATGAGGGGGGGGAAGAGATGCATACTTCACCTGGGTGAGATGGGGGTGCATACTTCACCTGGCTGAGATGGGGGGGGGAGAGGCATACTTCACCTTGCTGAGATGGGGGGGGGATGCATACTTCACCTGGATGAGATGGGGGGGAGATGCATACTTCACCTGGATGAGATGGGGGGGAAGAGATGCATACTTCACCTGGATGAGATGGGGGGGTGGATGCATACTTCACCTGGCTGAGATGGGGGGAGAGATGCATACTTTCTCTGGCTGAGTTGGGGGGGAGAGATGCATACTTCACCTGGATGAGATGGGGGGGAAGAGATGCATACTTCACCTGGATGAGATGGGGGGGGAAGAGATGCATACTTCACCTGGCTGAGAAGGGGGGGGGGGATGCATACTTCACCTGGCTGAGAAGGGCGGAGAGATGCATACTTCACCTGGATGAGATGGGCGGAGAGATGCATACTTCACCTGGCTGAGATGGGGGGGGGAAGAGATGCATACTTCACCTGGATGAGATGAGGGGGTGAGATGCATACTTCACCTGGCTGAGATGGGGGGGGGGAGATGCAAACTTCACCTGGATGAGATGGGGGGGGGGGAGAGATGCATGCTTCACCTGGATGAGATGGGGGGGGGGGGAGATGCATACTTCACCTGGCTGAGATGGGGGGGGGGGGAGATGCATACTTCACCTGGCTGAGATGGGGGGGGGGGGGACATGCATACTTCACCTGGCTGAGATGGGGCGGGGGATGCATACTTCACCTGGCTGAGATGGGGGGGGGGGGAAGAGATGCATACTTCACCTGGCTGAGATGGGGGGGTGAGATGCATACTTCACCTGGCTGAGATGGGGGGGGGAGATGCATACTTCACCTGGCTGAGATGGGGGGGGGGGAGAGATGCAAACATCACCTGGATGAGATGGGGGGGGGAGATGCAAACTTCACCTGGATGAGATGGGGGGGGGAGAGATGCATACTTCACCTGGATGAGATGGGGGGGGGGGAGAGATGCACACTTCACCTGGCTGAGATGGGGGGGAGATGCATACTTCACCTGGCTGAGATGGGGGGGGAGATGCATACTTCACCTGGCTGAGATGGGGGGGGGGGATGCATACTTCACCTGGATGAGATGGGGGGGGAGAGATGCATACTTCACCTGGATGAGATGGGGGGGGGGGAGATGCATACTTCACCTGGCTGAGATGGGGGGGAGAGATGCATACTTCACCTGGATGAGTTGGGGGGAGAGATGCATACTTCACCTGGATGAGATGGTGGGGAGAGATGCATGCTTCACCTGGCTGAGATGGGGGGGAGAGATGCATACTTCACCTGGATGAGATGGGGGGAGAAATGCAATCTTCACCTGGCTGAGATGGGGGGGGGAGAGATGCATACTTCACCTGGCTGAGATGGGGGGGGGGGATGCATACTTCACCTGGCTGAGATGGGAGGGATGCATACTTCACCTGGCTGAGATGGGGGGGATGCATACTTCACCTGGCTGAGATGGGGGGGATGCATACTTCACCTGGCTGAGATGGGGGGGATGCATACTTCACCTGGCTGAGATGGGGGGGGGATGCATACTTCACCTGGCTGAGATGGGGGGATGCATACTTCACCTGGCTGAGATGGGGGGGGATGCATACTTCACCTGGCTGAGATGGGGGGGGGGGGAGAGATGCATACTTCACCTGGCTGAGATGGGAGGGGGGATGCATACTTCACCTGGCTGAGATGGGGGGGATGCATACTTCACCTGGCTGAGATGGGGGGGGGATGCATACTTCACCTGGCTGAGATGGGGGATGCATACTTCACCTGGCTGAGATGGGGGGATGCATACTTCACCTGGCTGAGATGGGGGGGGGGGAGATGCATACTTCACCTGGATGAGATGGGGGGACAGATGCATACTTCACCTGGCTGAGATGGGGGGGGGGGAGAGATGCATACTTCACCTGGATGAGATGAGGGGGGGAAGAGATGCATACTTCAATACTTCACCTGGCTGAGGAGATGGGGGGGGGAGAAGAGATGCATACTTCACCTGGATGAGATGGGGGGGGGAGATGCATACTTCACCTGGATGAGAAGGGGGGGATGCATACTTCACCTGGCTGAGATGGGGGGAGAGATGCATACCTCACCTGGCTGAGATGGGGGGGGGAGAGAGAGATGCATACCTTACCTGGCTGAGATGGGTGGGGGGGATGCATACTTCACCTGGCTGAGATGGGGGGGGATGCATACTTCACCTGGATGAGATGGGGGGGAAGAGATGCATACTTCACCATGATGAGATGGGGGAGAGATGCATACTTCACCTGGCTGAGATGGGGGGGAGAGATGCATACTTCACCTGGCTGAGATGGGGGGAGATGCATACTTCACCTGGCTGAGATGGGGGGGAGAGATGCATACTTCACCTGGATGAGATGGGGAGAGATGCATACTTCACCTGGCTGAGTTGGGAGGGGGGAGAGATGCATACTTCACCTGGCTGAGATGGGGGGGGGGGGGGAGATGCATACTTCACCTGGCTGAGATGGGGTGAGATGCATACTTCACCTGGCTGAGTTGGGGGGGGAGATGCATACTTCACCTGGCTGAGTTGGGGGGGAGAGATGCATACTTCACCTGGCTGAGTTGGGGGGGAGAGATGCATACTTAACCTGGATGAGATGGGGGGGAGAGATGCATACTTCACCTGGCTGAGTTGAGGGGAGAGATGCATACTTCACCTGGATGAGATGGGGGGAGAGATGCATACTTCACCTGGATGAGATGGGGGGGGGGAGAGATGCATACTTCACCTGGCTGAGTTGGGGGGGAGAGATGCATACTTCACCTGGATGAGATGGGGGAGAGATGCATACTTCACCTGGCTGAGTTGGGGGGGAGAGATGCATACTTCACCTGGATGAGATGGGGGGAGAGATGCATACTTCACCTGGATGAGATGGGGGGGGAGAGATGCATACTTCACCTGGCTGAGTTGGGGGGGAGAGATGCATACTTCACCTGGAGGAGATGGGGGAGAGATGCATACTTCACCTGGCTGAGTTGGGGGGGAGAGATGCATACTTCACCTGGATGAGATGGGGGGAGAGATGCATACTTCACCTGGATGAGATGGGGGGGGAGAGATGCATACTTCACCTGGCTGAGTTGGGGGGGAGAGATGCATACTTCACCTGGATGAGATGGGGGAGAGATGCATACTTCACCTGGATGAGATGGGGGGAGAGATGCATACTTCACCTGGCTGAGATGGGGGGGTAGAGATGCATATTTCACCTGGCTGAGATGGGGGGAGAGATGCATACTTCACCTGGATGGGATGAGGGGGGAGAGATGCATACTTCACCTGGCTGAGATGAGGGGGGAGAGATGCATACTTCACCTGGCTTAGATGGGGGGAGAGAGATGCATACTTCACCTGGCTGAGATGGGGGGGAGAGAGATGCATACTTCATCTGGCTGAGATAGGGGGGAGAGATGCATACTTCACCTGGATGAGATGGGGGGAGAGATGCATACTTCACCTGGATGAGATGGGGGGAGAGATGCATACTTCACCTGGCTGAGTTGGGGGGGGGGGGAGATGCATACTTCACCTGGATGAGATGGGGGGGAGAGAGATGCATACTTCACCTGGCTGAGATGGGGGGGAGAGATGCATACTTCTCCTGGCTGAGATGGGGGGAGAGATGCATACTTCACCTGGCTGAGATGGGGGGAGAGATGCATACTTCACCTGGCTGAGATAGGGGGGGGAGATGCATACTTCACCTGGCTGAGATGGGGGGGCGGGGGAGATGCATACTTCACCTGGCTGAGATAGTGGGGGGGAGATGCATACTTCACCTGGCTGAGTTAGGGGGGAGAGATGCATACTTCGCCTGGCTGAGATGGGGGGAGAGATGCATACTTCACCTGGCTGAGATGGGGGGATGCATACTTCACCTGGCTGAGATGGGGGGGGAGGGAGGGAGGGATGCATACTTCACCTGGATGAGATGGGGGGGGAGAGATGCATACTTCACCTGGCTGAGATGGGGGGGGGGGGAGATGCATACTTCACCTGGCTGAGATGAGGGGGGGGGGAAGAGATGCATACTTCGCCTGGCTGAGATGGGGAGAGATGCATACTTCACCTGGATGAGATGGGGGGGGGAGAGAGATGCATACTTCACCTGGCTGAGATGGTGGGGGGGAGATGCATACTTCACCTGGCTGAGATGGGGGGGATGCATACTTCACCTGGCTGAGATCGGGGGGGGAGATGCATACTTCACCTGGCTGAGTTGGGGGGGGAGAGATGCATACTTCACCTGGATGAGATTGGGGGGAGAGATGCATACTTCACCTGGCTGAGATGGGTGGGGGGGGGTGCTTACTTCACCTGGCTGAGATGGGGGGCGGGAGATGCATACTTCACCTGGATGAGATAGCGGGAGAGATGCATACTTCACCTGGCTGAGTTTCGGGGGGGGGGATGCATACTTCACATGGCTGAGTTGGGGGGGAGAGATGCATACTTCACCTGGCTGAGTTGGGGGTGAGAGATGCATACTTCACCTGGCTATGATGGGGGGGGTGCATACTTCACCTGGCTGAGATGGGGGGGGGGGGAGATGCATACTTCACCTGGCTGAGATGGGGGGGGTGCATACTTCAACTGGCTCAAATGGGGGGAGAGATGCATACTTCACCTGGCTTAGATGGGGGGGAGGGATGCATACTTCACCTGGCTGAGATGGGGGGTGGGGGAGAGATGCATACTTCACGTGGCTGAGATGGGGGGAGAGATGCATACTTCACCTGGCTGAGATAGGGGGGGGGGAGATGCATACTTCACCTGGCTGAGATGGGGGGGGGAGATGCATACTTCACCTGGCTGAGATGGGGGGGGGAGATGCATACTTCACCTGGCTGAGATGGGGGGGAGAGATGCATACTACACCTGGCTGAGATGGGGGGAGAGATGCATACTTCACCTGGCTGAGATGGGAGGGAGAGATGCATACTTCACCTGGCTGAGATGGGGGGGGGAGATGCATACTACACCTGGCTGAGATGGGAGGGAGAGATGCATACTTCACCTGGCTGAGATGGGAGGGAGAGATGCATACTTCACCTGGCTGAGATGGGGGGGGGGGAGATGCATACTTCACCTGGCTGAGATGGGGGGGGGGGGAGATGCATACTTCACCTGGCTGAGTTGGGGGGGAGAGATGCATTCTTCACCTGGCTAAGATGGGGGGGGGGGGGGAGAGAGATGCATACTTCACCTGGATGAGATGGGGGGGGAGAGATGCATACTTCACCTGGCTGAGATGGGGGGGGGGGAGATGCATACTTCACCTGGCTGAGTTGGGGGGGAGAGATGCATACTTCACCTGGCTGAGATGGGGGGGGATGCATACTTCACCTGGCTGAGATGAGGGGGGGGAGAGAGGCATACTTCGCCTGGCTGAGATGGGGGGGATGCATACTTCACCTGGCTGAGATGGGGGGAGATGCATACTTCACCTGGCTGAGTTGGGGAGGAGAGATGCATACTTCACCTGGCTGAGATGGGGGGGATGCATACTTCACCTGGCTGAGATGGGGGGGGGTTGCATACTTCACCTGGCTGAGATGGGTGGGGGGAAATGCATACTTCACCTGGATGAGATGGGGGGAGAGATGCATACTTCACCTGGATGAGATGGGGTGGGGGGATATGCATACTTCACCTGGCTGAGATAGTGGGGGGGAGATGCATACTTCACCTGGATGAGATGGGGGGGAGAGATGCATACTTCACCTGGATGAGATAGGGGGAGAGATGCATACTTCACCTGGCTGAGATGGGGGAGAGATGCATACTTCACCTGGCTGAGATGGGGGGGATGCATACTTCACCTGGATGAGATGGGGGGAGAGATGCATACTTCACCTGGCTGAGTTGTGGGGGAGAGATGCATACTTCACCTGGATGAGATGGGGGGGGGGGAGATGCATACTTCACCTGGATGAGATGGGGGGGGGGAGATGCATACTTCACCTGGATGAGATAGGGGGGAGAGATGCATACTTCACCTGGCTGAGATGGGGGTGGGGATGCATACTTCACCTGGATGAGATGGGGGGGGGAGAGATACATACTTCACCTGGCTGAGATGGGGGGGGAGAGATACATACTTCACCTGGCTGAGATGGGGGGGAGAGATGCATACATCACCTGGCTGAGATGGGGGGAGAGATGCATACTTCACCTGGCTGAGATGGGGGGGGATGCATACTTCACCTGGATGAGATGGGGGGGAGAGAGAGATGCATACTTCACCTGGATGAGATGGGGGAGAGAGATGCATACTTCACCTGGATGAGATGGGGGGAGATGCATACTTCACCTGGCTGAGATGGGGGGAGAGATGCATACTTCATCTGGCTGAGATGGGGGGAGAGATGCATACTTCACCTGGCTGAGATGGGGGGGAGATGCATAGTTCACCTGGATCAGATGGGGGGGAGATGCATAGTTCACCTGGATGAGATGGGGGGAGAGATGCATACTTCACCTGGCCGAGTTGGGGGGAGAGATGCATACTTCACCTGGCTGAGTTGGGGGGAGAGATGCATACTTCACCTGGCTGAGTTGGGGGGAGAGATGCATACTTCACCTGGCTGAGTTGGGGGGGAGAGATGCATACTTCACCTGGCTGAGATGGGGCGAGAAATGCATACTTCACCTGGCTGAGATTGGGGGGGGGGGAAAGAGATGCATACTTCACCTGGCTTAGATGGGGGGGGGAGAGAGATGCATACTTCACCTGGCTGAGTTGGGAGGGGAGAGATGCATACTTCACCTGGCTGAGATGGGAGGGGAGAGATGCATACTTCACCTGGCTGAGATGGGGTGGGGTGGGATGCATACTTCACCTGGCTGAGATGGGGGGGATGCATACTTCACCTGGCTGAGATGGGGGGGGGATGCATACTTCGCCTGGCTGAGATGGGGGGGGGGATGCATACTTCACCTGGCTGAGATGGGGGGGATGCATACTTCACCTGGCTGAGATTGGGGGGAGAGATGCATACTTCACCTGGATGAGATGGGGGGAGATGCATACTTCACCTGGCTGAGTTGGGGGGGAGAGATGCATACTTCACCTGGATGAGATGGGGGAGAGATGCATACTTCACCTGGCTGAGATGGGGGGGGAGATGCATACTTCACCTGGCTGAGATGGGTGGGGGGAGAGATGCATACTTCACCTGGATGAGATGAGGGGGAGAGATGCATACTTCACCTGGCTGAGATGGGGGGGGGGAGATGCATACTTCACCTGGCTGAGATGGGGGGGGGGAGATGCATACTTCACCTGGCTGAGTTGGGGGGGGGGGAGATGCATACTTCACCTGGCTGAGATGGGGGGGGATGCATACTTCACCTGGCTGAGATGTGGGGGGGGAGGGATGCATACTTCACCTGGCTGAGATGGGGGGGAGATGCATACTTCACCTGGCTGAGATGGGGGGGGGGGGGGAAGATGCATACTTCGCCTGGCTGAGATGGGGGGATGCATACTTCACCTGGCTGAGATGGGGGGGAGATACATACTTCACCTGGCTGAGATGAGGGGGGGGGAGAGATGCATACTTCGCCTGGCTGAGATGGGCGGGAGAGATGCATACTTCACCTGGCTGAGATGGGGGGGTGATACATACTTCACTGGCTGAGATGGGGGGGAAGAGATGCATACTTCACCTGGATGAGATGGGGGAGAGATGCATACTTCACCTGGCTGAGAATGGGGCGGAGAGATGCATACTTCACCTGGCTGAGATGGGGGGGGAGAGATGCATACTTCACCTGGCTGAGATGGGTGGGAGATGCATACTTCACCTGGCTGAGTTGGGGTGGGAGAGATGCATACTTCACCTGCTGAGATGGGGGGTGGGGGAAGAGATGCATACTTCACCTGGCTGAGATGGGGGGGGGGGGATGCATACTTCACCTGGCTGAGATGTGGGGGGGAGAGATGCATACTTCACCTGGCTGAGATGGGGGGAGAGATGCATACTTCACCTGGCTGAGATGGGGGGGGGGGGTGCATACTTCTCCTGGCTGAGATGGGGGGAGAGATGCATACTTCACCTGGCTGAGATGGGGGGGGCGAGATGCATACTTCACTGGCTGAGATGGGGGGTGGGGGAGAGATGCATACTTCACCTGGCTGAGATGGGGGGAGAGATGCATACTTCACCTGGCTGAGATAGGGGGGAGATGCATACTTCACCTGGCTGAGATGGTGGTGGGGGGTGATGCATACTTCACCTGGCTGAGATGGGGGGGAGAGATGCATACTTCACCTGGCTGAGATGGGGGGAGAGATGCATACTTCACCTAGCTGAGATAGGGGGGGGGGAGAGATGCATACTTCACCTGGCTGAGATGGGGGGGGGGAAGAGATGCATACTTCACCTGGCTGAGATAGTGGGGGGGAGATGCATACTTCACCTGGCTGAGTTGGGGGGGAGAGATGCATACTTCGCCTGGCTGAGATGGGGGGAGAGATGCATACTTCGCCTGGCTGAGATGGGGGGGAAGCATACTTCACCTGGCTGAGATGGGGGGGGAGAGATGCATACTTCACCTGGATGAGATGGGGGGGGAGATGCATACTTCACCTGGATGAGATGGGGGAGAGATGCATACTTCACCTGGCTGAGATGCTGGGGGGAGATGCATACTTCACCTGGCTGAGATGAGGGGGGGGGGGGGGGGGAAGAGATGCATACTTCGCCTGGCTGAGATGGGGGGGGGATGCATACTTCACCTGGCTGAGATGGGGGGGGAGATGCATACTTCACCTGGCTGAGATGAGGGGGGGAAGAGATGCATACTTCACCTGGCTGAGATGGTGGGGGGGGAGATGCATACTTCACCTGGCTGAGATGGTGGGGGGGGGGAGATGCATACTTCACCTGGCTGAGATGGGGGGGATGCATACTTCACCTGGCTGAGATCGGGGGGGAGATGCATACTTCACCTGGATGAGATGGGGGGAGAGATGCATACTTCACCTGGCTGAGTTGGGGGGGGAGAGAGGCATACTTCACCTGGATGAGATTGGGGGGAGAGATGCATACTTCACCTGGCTGAGATGGGTGGGGGGGGGGTGCATACTTCACCTGGCTGAGATGGGTGGGGGGGGGGTGCATACTTCACCTGGCTGAGATGGGGGGGGGGAGATGCATACTTCACCTGGATGAGATGGGGGAGAGATGCATACTTCACCTGGCTGAGTTGGGGGGGAGAGATGCATACTTCACATGGCTGAGTTGAGGGGGAGAGATGCATACTTCACCTGGCTGAGTTGGGGGGGAGAGATGCATACTTCACCTGGCTGAGATGGGGGGGTGCATACTTCACCTGGCTGAAATGGGGGGGAGATGCATACTTCACCTGGCTGAGATGGGGGGGAGATGCATACTTCACCTGGCTGAGATGGGGGGGGGGGGAGATGCATACTTCACCTGGCTGAGATGGGGGGGTGCATACTTCACCTGGCTGAGATGGGGGGAGAGATGCATACTTCACCTGGCTGAGATGGGGGGGAGAGATGCATACTTCACCTGGCTGAGATGGGGGGAGAGATACATACTTCACCTGGCTGAGATGGGGGGAGAGATGCATACTTCACACCTGGCTGAGATGGGGGGGAGAGATGCATACTTCACCTGGCTGAGATGGGGGGGGAGATGCATACTTCACCTGGCTGAGTTGGGGGGGAGAGATGCATACTTCACCTGGCTGAGATGGGGGGGAGAGATGCATACTTTACCTGGCTGAGATGGGGGGGGGAGATGCATACTTCACCTGGCTGAGTTGGGGGGGAGAGATGCATACTTCGCCTGGCTGAGATGGGGGGGAGAGATGCATACTTCACCTGGCTGAGATGGGGGGGATGCATACTTCACCTGGCTGAGATGGGGGGGGGAGAGATGCATACTTCACCTGGCTGAGATGGGGGGGGTGCATACTTCACCTGGCTGAGATGGGGGGAGAGATGCATACTTCACCTGGCTGAGATGGGGGGGAGAGATGCATACTTCACCTGGCTGAGATGGGGGGGAGAGATGCATACTTCACCTGGCTGAGATGGGGGGTGGGGGAGAGATGCATACTTCACCTGGCTGAGATGGGGGGAGAGATGCATACTTCACCTGGCTGAGATGGGGGGAGAGATACATACTTCACCTGGCTGAGATGGGGGGAGAGATGCATACTTCACCTGGCTGAGATGGGGGGGAGAGATGCATACTTCACCTGGCTGAGATGGGGGGGGAGATGCATACTTCACCTGGCTGAGTTGGGGGGGAGAGATGCATACTTCACCTGGCTGAGATGGGGGGGGGGAGATGCATACTTTACCTGGCTGAGATGGGGGGGGGGGGAGATGCATACTTCACCTGGCTGAGTTTGGGGGAGAGATGCATACTTCGCCTCGCTGAGATGGGGGGGAGAGATGCATACTTCACCTGGCTGAGATGGGGGGGATGCATACTTCACCTGGCTGAGATGGGGGGGGGAGAGATGCATACTTCACCTGGCTGAGATGGGGGGGGAGATGCATATTTCACCTGGATGAGATGGGGGGAGGGGAGAGATGCATACTTCACCTGGATGAGATGAGGGTGGGAGAGATGCATACTTCACCTGGATGAGATGGGCGGGAGAGATGCATACTTCACCTGGCTGAGATGGGTGGGGGCGAGAGATGCATACTTCACCTGGTTGAGATGGGTGGGGAGATGCATACTTCACCTGGCTGAGATTGGGGGGGATGCATACTTCATCTGGCTGAGATGGGGGGGAGATGCATACTTCACCTGGATGAGATGGGGGAGAGATGCATACTTCACCTGGCTGAGTTGGGGGGGAGAGATGCATACCTCACCTGGATTAGATGGGGGGGGGGAAGAGATGCGTACTTCACCTGGCTGAGATGGGGGGAAGAGATGCATACTTCACCTGGATGAGATGGGGGGAGAGATGCATACTTCACCTGGCTGTGATGGGGGGAGAGATGCATACTTCACCTGGCTGTGATGGGTGGGGAGAGATGCATACTTCACCTGGATGAGATAGGGGGGAGAGATGCATACTTCACCTGGATGAGATAGGGGAGAGAGATGCATACTTCACCTGGATGAGATAGGGGGGAGAGATGCATACTTCACCTGGCTGAGATGGGGGGGAGAGATGCATACTTCACCTGGCTGAGATGGGGGGGAGAGATGCATACTTCACCTGGATGAGATGGGGGGAGAGATGCATACTTCACCTGGCTGAGTTGGGGGGGGGGAGAGATGCATACTTCACCTGGATAAGATGGGGGGAGAGAGATGCATACTTCACCTGGATGAGGTGGGGTGGGGGGAGATGCATACTTCACCTGGCTGAGATGGGGGGGAGAGATGCATACTTCACCTGGATGAGATGGGGGGGGAGATGCATACTTCACCTGGATGAGATGGGGGGAGAGATACATACTTCACCTGGCTGAGATGGGGGGGAGAGATGCATACTTCACCTGGCTGAGATGGGGGGGGGGAGATGCATACTTCACCTGGATGAGATGGGGGGGGGGGGAGATGCATACTTCACCTGGATGAGATGGGGGGGGGGAAGAGATGCATAATTCACCTGGATGAGATAGGGGGGAAGAGATGCATACTTCACCTGGATGAGATGGGGGGGGGGAGAGATGCATAATTCACCTGGCTGAGATGGGGGGAGAGATCCATACTTCACCTGGCTGAGATGGGGGGGATGCATACTTCACCTGGCTGAGATGGGGGGGGATGCATACTTTACCTGTCTGAGATGGGGGGGGATGCATACTTCACCTGGATGAGATGGGGGGAGAGATGCATACTTCACCTGGCTGAGTTGTGGGGGAGAGATGCATACTTCACCTGGATGAGATGGGGGGAGAGAGAGATGCATACTTCACCTGGATGAGATGAGGTGGGGGGAGATGCATACTTCACCTGGCTGAGATGGGGGGGGAGAGATGCATACTTCACCTGGATGAGATAGGGGGGGGGAGATGCATACTTCACCTGGCTGAGATGGGGGGGAGAGATGCATACTTCACCTGGATGAGATGGGGGGAGAGATGCATACTTCACCTTGCTGAGATGGGGGGAGAGAGATGCATACTTTACCTGGCTGAGATGGGGCGGGGGGAGATGCATACTTCACCTGGCTGAGATAGGGGGGGAGAGATGCATACTTCACCTGGATGAGATGGGGGAGAGATGCATACTTCACCTGGCTGAGATGGGTGGGGGGGGAGAGATGCATACTTCACCTGGCTGAGATGGGGGGGGGAGATGCATACTTCACCTGGCTGAGATGGGTGGGGGGGGAGATGCATACTTCACCTGGATGAGATGGGGGGAGAGATGCATACTTCACCTGGCTGAGATGGGGGGGGGGGGGAGAGATGCATACTTCACCTGGATGAGATAGGGGGGGAGAGATGCATACTTCACCTGGATGAGATGGGGGGAGAGATGCATACTTCACCTGGCTGAGATGGGTGGGGGGGAGAGATGCATACTTCACCTGGCTGAGATGGGTGGGGGGGAGAGATGCATACTTCACCTGGATGAGATGGGGGGGGAGATGCATACTTCACCTGGCTGATATGGGGGGGGAGAGATGCATACTTCACCTGGCTGAGATGGGTGGGGGGGGGAGATGCATACTTCACCTGGATGAGATGGGGGGGAGAGATGCATACTTCACCTGGCTGAGATGGGTGGGGGGGGAGAGATGCATACTTCACCTGGATGAGATGGGGGGAGAGAGATGCATACTTCACCTGGCTGAGATGGGGGGTGAGAGATGCATACTTCACCTGGCTGAGATGGGGGGGAGATGCATACTTCACCTGGATGAGATGGGGGGGGAGATGCATACTTCACCTGGATGAGATGGGGGGGGAGAGATGCATACTTCACCTGGCTGAGATGGGGGGGGGAGAGATGCATACTTCACCTGGCTGAGATGGGGGGGGGAGATGCATACTTCACCTGGATGAGATGGGGGGGGAGAGATGCATACTTCACCTGGATGAGATGGTGGGGAAGAGATGCATACTTCACCTGGCTGAGATGGGGGGGAGGGAAGATGCATACTTCACCTGGATGAGATGGGGGGGGAGAGATGCATACTTCACCTGGCTGAGATGGGGGGGGATGCATACTTCACCTGGCTGAGATGGGGGGGAGATGCATACTTCACCTGGATGAGATGGGGGGGAAGAGATGCATACTTCACCTGGCTGAGATGGAGGGGGGGATGCATACTTCACCTGGCTGAGATGGGGGGGGAGATGCATACTTCACCTGGATGAGATGGGGGGGGGGGAGAGATGCATACTTCACCTGGCTGAGATGGGGGGGGATGCATACTTCACCTGGCTGAGATGGGGGGGGGAAGATGCATACTTCACCTGGATGAGATGGGGGGGAAGAGATGCATACTTCACCTGGCTGAGTTGGGGGGGAGAGATGCATACTTCACCTGGCTGAGATGGGGGGGAGAGATGCATACTTCACCTGGCTGAGATGGGGGGGGAGAGATGCATACCTCACCTGGCTGAGATGGGGGGGGGGGAGATGCATACCTCACCTGGCTGAGATGGGAGGGGGGGGGGGGAGAGATGCATACTTCACCTGGCTGAGATGGGGGGGAGAGATGCATACTTCACCTGGCTGAGATGGGGGGGGGAGATGCATACTTCACGTGGCTGAGATGGGGGGGGAGAGATGCATACTTCACCTGGCTGAGGCGAGATGGGGGGGGGGAAGATGCATACTTCACCTGGATGAGATGGGGGGGGGAGATGCATGCGTCACCTGGCTGAGATGGGGGGGAGAGATGCATACTTCACCTGGCTGAGATGGGGGGGGGGAAGATGCATACTTCACCTGGATGAGATGGGGGGAGAGATGCATACTTCACCTGGCTGCGAGTGCCAGAGGGAATGGAGCATGCTCATACCCCAAACCAGCCCAGACTGGAGCTGACACCTGACCACATAATGCAAGATGTAAGCAGCCCTACCATGCGAATGAAGCGGTGTCCCAACCATCCCACAGACATCTGCATGTGAACTGTACCAAATCAGACCGCATCCCCCTCAACAAAATGCAGCTACAAGCAATGACTATAGCCAATACACAGCACCAAACACCATCAACTGAAAGGACAGTCCCCCATTACTGCGTACAAAGTAGTCACATGAGGGTCAAATACATCAATACACCACTAAACTGACACAGAGGCCCAACTGAATTGCATGACACCATTTGTTGTGCGTAGTGAGATCATCATGAGGCTGACATCAACGGTGCCAGGATGAAAGCATACAAATTACTGGGCATCTGCCAGATCACAGAAACAACCGCTGTGGACTAACACAGTGCATGGGCACTCACAAGGAACTGGACCCCCCATGCGCCCACTAGTTGATGGCATGCAAACCAGTCAATAAGAGGAATACACACATAGCAGTCACATCGTGTGTCTCCATTCATGCAAGGAAATGGGGTTGAATTTAAGAAATAAATGCATGCCATGGTGTCACTTAATGAGGTCAAATATGATGTGATAACTTACACATACATTATTGCCCACATGCAGGTGATGCAGGCTATCCCTTGAAGGGGTGGCTCCTTACCCCAGTCCGGAACACACAGAAGAGGCACGAGGAGGACTATAATCGTGCCCATACACGAACCCGTGTGGTGATTGAGCAGACATTTGGCCTCTTGAAGGCACGGTTTCGCTGCCTCAGCAGGTCTGGTGGTGCACTCCTGTACCGCCATGAGAAGGTGGCAAAGTTCGTCATGGCATGTGTCATGCTACACAATATGTGCATCAGACGGAATGTGCCCCTGCCCCCTGATGCTGAACTGCAAACACCTGACGAAGAGGATGAGGAGGGTGGGGATGGGGCAGCACCTCAGTGAGGCAGCAATGCACAGGAGGGACGTGCCATGCATCAGACTCTGATCAAACAATTTTTCTAGCACACATGGACGGGGGGTGTTACATGGAGATGGCACTCGGGGCACTGGGTGTGTCAGGGACATGGACACTGTAGACTGTTAACCAATAAAGCACACGTACGCAATAAGCAATGTCCACACATGTGAATTATGAGTAACCAAAATGTGTATTGAAGAAGCATAACTAAGTGAACAAGCTCTCCAACCCGCACACCCACTCCCCCCTCAACTCCCCAACACCTACTCCCCCTCCCACCTCCCCCCTCAACTCCCCAACACACCCACTCCCCCCTCCACTCCCCAATACACCCACTGCCCCCTCACCCCTCAAATCCCCAACACACCCACTCCCCCCTCAACTCCCCAACACACCCACTCCCCCTCCCCCCTCATCTCCCCAACACACCCACTCCCCCCTCCCCCAACTCCCCAAAACATGGTGTGCAGTACTGTCCACCAGTGGACCACATGGCACCAGTATGCAAGGCTGTGCCTACTGGCATCCCCCTCTTCCAGCACCAGGTGCCCTCCTGTCTGATCGGCGTAGGTTCCTGCCAGACCTGCGCACGGGGCTGGTCCTGGTGGAATTAGCAGCCGAGGATGTACTTGGTTACTCGGATGGACGCATATCCCACATTGCTGCCACCATCTCAGACAGTATGTGCTGCACTGCGGCCAGTTCTGCACATATGTCCTTTGAGGATGACTCTATTGCTGACTTCAGGAAAGCAGCACATTCACGGATGTCCTCCCTTACACTACCACATTCAGTAATGTGCTGGGTCAAGAGGCCAGTGAGCTGCTGCTGGTGCCTTACAATGTCCTGATCCCCTCTTGGGTGTTTGGGGCTGGGGTGGATGTTTGAGGGGTTCCCGAAATACTGTGTTCCCCGGGCACAGTTGGGGTGGGGCTGGGAGTTGCTGGCCATGAGTTAGCCGGAGACAGCCCGTGCATGCTGGTGTCGGGCAGGCTGCATGGGGACAGGTGTGGGTAATGCAGGGGGCCAGTGGGGGGAGTTACAACATGCAGCACATCCCCTTCCTCGTCATCAGAGATTGCTGCTGTGGCAGCTGTTCCGCCAATTGTGCTGCTTGCAGCCGATGCAGTCCCTTCTGCCGCCAACACTTGGGTGATGCTGGCTGTTGTGGGCGCCATAGTGGGGGACGTAGAGCACATTGGTGCTGTGGCCCGTGGTGTGCTCTTGGCCTTCTGATGTCGTGGCAGTTGGCCTATGCCCCTTGAAGTGGAGGGCCGGTGTTGTCCCTCCTCAGCCTTGGCCTTCTTCCCTGGTGTTGCACCGGTGTCCTCATCTGCGCTGTCTGATTGTGTGCCTGTGGGAGACCAAAGGAGGGAGAGGGTTAGTGATGGGTCTACGGGCATTGAGCATGCATTGGGGTGGCTGCATTGATATGGATTGGTAGATGAGTCACATTGGGGGGAGTGACATACAGGTTGTCTCACTCTTGGGTGGGTGATGCATGGAGGCATTTGGGTTGCAACACAAATGGAGTGCATCATGCATGTGGACAAGGTGATGCTCTGCACTGCCTGTAGGCAGTCTTGTGCTTAAGTGTCTGGTAGTTCATCTGGATATCATCGTGGTGGTATTGGCATTGTTTGATTAGAGACACCTACCTGCATCGGCTGATGACGGGGCTCCTCTCTCCATGTCCCCCACTCCCTCTATTGACTCTGTGCCTATGGTGGAGGCACATATCTCCTCATCTTGGTTGGAGTTTTAGGGGCGACTCTGCACCTCCACCTGTCGCCATCCCAAGCTTTCGGTTTGCCGACAGTATGCTTCTCACACGTAGGTCGTCTCATCACTTGCGGCATTATTTTGGTGTGTGGGGTGTGGTGCCGACAGCACTGACCCTCTGGGCGACCAATGCCCAAATCTGTTTTTTACGCAGCAGCGCTGGTCGGGACATGTCAGTTGCAAACACCACGTCTGCATGCTCCTGAAGTGTCTCAGCCAACATGGTGAGCTCCTCTCTGGAGAAGCGCTCCTGACGCAGCCGATCTCCAGTTTTTTTAACTTTTGGCATCCTAAATTCAGACAGGTGGTGGTTGAGGTGTGTGGGAGTTCTGGGGGTCAGATGGCTCCTGGTTGTGGTGGATTGCAATGGATTGTGTTTTTAAAGATGGCCGCCGTGCTCTTTCCCTTTTCTGTGCGAAGATGCTACTTCCGGTTCTGCTTATTTACGGTCACTGCTAATAGCGGTTTCCGCTATTTGAGGTGACCGCTATTAGCGGTGACTGCTTATGCCGATAGCTTGGATGCCTGAGGTGCTATTTCCACTGCATACGATGCGGGAAAGGGGGATTTTTCGGGCTTTTGCGGCATGGCGGTGAGTTCATTACCGGCATGGCGCAAAGCTCGTGCCCGCAAACTCATAATGGGCCGCTTTTAGCGGTCTATTGCCAGCACAGACACGGTAATTGCGCCATGCCGGTAATGACCGGTACTTACCGCCAGGGTCGTAATGAGGGCCATGGTCTTGTAACGCGGTCAAACTGGTCGGGCTACAAATCATGGTTACTGGGCAAAAGGCCTTTTTTTAGTGCTTAAATCTAGGTCTACGATGTGGAGAAATTCCTCGCCCGCAGGTGAGCCACCAATGAACGTCTCCTAGAACCTTAAGCTGCAAGAAGGGCGCGCTGCAGGATGTGAGTGAGGCCTGTAAAATGGTTCTAACTTGGTGCTTAAAACATGTTATGAGGATGGGGGGGGGGGGCAGTGTGGTTTAAATGAAGTTATGGTCCCATGTCCACTCACATCCTTTCTCTCAACTAGCAAAGTCTGGGATTAGAATGGTGGTTATGATGGGGAAGGGAGAGCAAGGGGAGTGAGGGGAAAAGTACTCTTGCAGAGGATCTTCATGTGCTATTTTACTATTACTTTTGGGAGGACCTCCTCCAAGCTCTCTCTTGAATATCTCTTTGTTGCGCACATTGCAATGTTGGGTGCTCAGATGGGGCTAGAGCCTGCATGTGCAGCCAACTTCATCAGTGTCCAAAACACTCTGCAACACATTTGACCGAGTACTGCCAAAAAATGTCAGTGTCACCTGCAAACCAAGACCGGAACATGCTTTCTAAAAATGTCAAAACTGTTAACCAGTTTGCCAGAATATTTCTCCCTACTCCGCCCGCATCCGAAATCCACTATCCACCTCCACTCAGAGGAGCAGGTCTCGGGTAAACTCGGGGTGGGATGCTGTTCAGGGGCAACACACGCGCCCTGGGTTTCATCCCCGGTGGTGCGACGCTCAGTCTAAAGTTTTACCCACGCCCGTCCCCGTTTTTTGAAAACACCCCATTTCCTTGTTTTGAATATTCTTTTTAAACATCCCGTGTTCTGGAAATGAAGGAGTCAGTAAAACAATTGCCCCACCCTGATGCTTGGTAATGTCTTCAGAGACAGGCATCTATTTGTACTGCCCTAAAGTCTGCACAACACAAGTCAGTGTTTCACACAAGCATCTTGTGAATACAATGTGAAAGCAGGCACATCTTCGCTAACACACAGTTTACATGTTAACAAATTAGACACATCACAGACAAGTCAATAATTGTATGTTTAAAAGAACAGGTTTATGTGTAGACGGTATTCACAGTGAAGTGTAAACAGGATCAGGGGCTTTGGAATGCTAATGGCCCCTTCCCAGTGAGCTGTGACTTGACAGGGAAGGGGGACATGTGCATTTAATATGATTTGATGTGGTATTAATAACTCGCCTGTACACAAACGTTTCTAGGCGCGACAACTCAAGGAGGGGGTATCAAAGGGAGGACAAACTAACTATCTTACTCGGCCTTGTGTCATTCAGATCGCGCAAGTGCCTTGGGGAAAGGGAAGTGCAGTTAACTCCCAAATGCAGCCACAGGTGCCTGATAGTGCAGAGAGAAGGGACTGTAGGGTTGCAAATACAGACCCTTAAGTGCTGGGGAGCCCGGGGGCAGTGCGAGGGCAACTGGACATGCAGGAGACTGGTCCCGGGCTCAGAGGGTGACCAGTGCCAGTCAAGTGGTATAGCGAGTAGAGCGCTCAATTTGACATCCGTGCAGAGCCGAACTCAGCCTTTCA
Source organism: Ambystoma mexicanum (assembly GCF_040938575.1). Taxonomy (NCBI): domain Eukaryota; kingdom Metazoa; phylum Chordata; class Amphibia; order Caudata; family Ambystomatidae; genus Ambystoma; species Ambystoma mexicanum. The sequence continues at coordinate 1,603,462,982 of NC_090937.1, forward strand.
TCCTTCCGAGGTCAATAAATGAGCACCACACACCGTGGGTAATAATAAGCAGCGCTCAGATACCTGAGGGTTTGTAGCGCTATATAAATGCCAAATTATCATCATTAGTGCGTGGAGCAGTCAGGTGCACCAGCAGGGGAGAGGAAGAAAGAAAGCAGAAGCGAAACGGAAGGTCTTGAGTTGCTTCCGGAACCAGAGGTGGTTCTGCTCAAGGTGGAGAGAGGCAGGGAGGCTGTTCCAGAGGGAGGCTCCAGCCAAGGAGATAGATCTGAGCCCAACTCTCTGCTGGGTCTTGAACTTGATCCTTGCAGCCACAGGGAGCCAGTGAAGCGATTTCAGAGCTTGAGAAATCCAATTCCTGGGCTTGAGACTAAAGACAAGTCTTGCAGTCCTGTTCTGGATAAGTTGTAAAGGTCGGAGAGTAGAGGCAGGAAGATTTAGAAAGACTTGTGTCTTTTCTCCAGCCTCCAGCCCAGTAATAAAAAAAGAAAGATTTGAAAGAAACAGACCAGCTGAATGACCTGTGGCCTGTGAAAGCATGCTATGAAAGGGGCCCAGCCTGCCCATACAAAAAAACAACCCTTTTGTTAGTATTTCACGGAGACAGACTTCCATGTTTACACTTCAAAAAGACACCCGTTTCTGTGTTTTCAGGGACGAGGATGCATACCACTTATCACTTTAAGTGCTACCATCAGGGTTTCATCCCTATTAGGAATGACAAAAATGGACCAATAAAATATAAACACCACTATGAGCCCAGGGTTCTCGCTGCTGCCCCATTGTAACAGAAGAACATTTGCATTCAAACATTAGCTAGAATGCGACCAATACAGTCTTTAGAAACATTGTGCCAGCAAAATGGCCGCCAGCAATTCTCCAGATCTTGCAGACTGCCTGCTCCATAAACATTGCCCACAGAGGAGCCGCAGATCAAAGCATACAGTGCAGCCGTCTTGGTCCTGCCGAAAAGGTAACAAGGATAGGCATGGATAGAAGTGTTTTCATCACCATAATTGATAGGCATGCCATCATTGCTGTGAATTATTTTCGATCATTCATGAATTGCACCCAATGCGCTTCCATGAAAGTCCACTTTGTCAAGTAGATCCACTCTTCTCCAAACATGTCAAGCACAGCATGTCATTAGCCTCAGCGCAAATCTGTCCATTGGCCCACATGTTATGTTATGTTATGTTGATTTATACCGCGCACTGATACCACCCAAGGTCAGTCTCCAGGTGCTCACTTGGCTCTGCAAGAAAGTGGACAAGCTGGTAAATGAGTGTAGAATGATAGGATAGGGCCAGGACCAGGAGAAACTGGCGTCTGCGTGTGTTGACTTGCAGGTGGTAGGTTGCGTGCACTGGCTTGTTGTGTCTGTACATGTAAGGTCGAATGCCTGGGATGTTTTCTGTGTGGCTGTTTGTTGTGTTGGGGTGTGTCTGTGTGTTTTATGTGTAGTTTGGCAGGTGTTAAATATTTTGCGCACTGGCTTGTTGTGTCCATACAGGCAAGGTCCAGTGTCCGGGTTTGTTAGTTGTAAGTGTGTGTTGCTTATGTTGGGTGTGTGTTAGAGTATAGGTTGGGTAGCTCAGTGGGCATGTATAGTGTTTGGGTGGTGTGTTTGAGGAAGTAGAAGTGGGGTGGTTAGTGCTTTGGCTACTCGTTAAGTTTTTCTATGTGGCTAATCTACACAGTCCTATCTGTTACGGCAAATGACTAATCTCCATCATTCTATTTAAGTGTGATGCATGGTTAATCTTCTCAATTCTATCTGAGTAGGATGCGTGGCTGATCTTCACAATTCCAAGTCTGGCGCATTGGCTAAACTTCATAATTCTCTCCAAGTGTGATGCACTGTCATGATTCCTGCCCCTCATGTCCCCAGCCCTCCAAGAGGTCAGGCTGGAGCCAGGCCACGATCACCTATGTGGCCCTCAAGGGCCTCTCCATCCCTCCAAAGACCCATTTGGAGTCAGACTTGGCGCTTGTGGCACCAGACTCACTCACTCCCATAGGATAGCATTGGCGATTGGACTTGTAGTGCATTGATGGGGACAAGATGTATGCCTCCACATATTTCGGTTCCCAGAACTGCATGTGCAGTCTAGTCTTTTGGGTGTGGTTCAGCCCAGAGACACCTGGGATACCCAGAGACTATTTAAGCCACACCCAGGATGAGAAGCATACTTTGCGTTTTCTGCACCTGCAACTTGACACTCACCGTGTTCGGATCGGTCTCCAGTAGGCCTGCATCTTTCTTCTGCGCTCAGCTCCTGCAAGAACAAGAATACCGTTAGGAACAGCCTTACCTTGCGGCGCTTCTGCCCATCATTCATCGCTCCTTCTGCTCTGCGGGCATCTTCAGCGGTGTCATTCCCATCCCGACACGCCGCTTCCTAAGGAAAAGGGAAAAGAACAGAAAAAAGGCATTAGTAAGCATTCAGCAAATCTTCGCTTATTTTTAAAGACTTTACGAGCTTCAAACGCTTACCTGAATCCCAGCCGCTCTGGGGGAACTCTGTCTCCGTAACTTCTCATCCATCTGCAAGAGGGAAAAGACACTCCAGGTTAGCGTGGAAACATCTAGAGGCACCGCATACCGCGCTTACTCACCGCATTTGTTCTTCATAACCGGCATCCACGCTGATAACGTCGCGGCACCTAAAAGACACAGAAAAAGAACTCAGTTCAATACAAATACGAAAGGGGTGCATCGCGCATCGTGCTCTCACTCACCTCCAGCGCTACTCATCTCAGCAGCACGTCGCTCAAATTTCTTAAATTGATTTCACTTTCGACATGCATTATATGAGTCACATTGCATGATTTTTATTTAAATGTTGTTAAAAAGAGTAGCAACATATTGGTTGAGAAACTTGTGTTACTGACTTGAGCCATACAAATAGGAAACTAATGTTTTTCTTCTTTCTCTGTGTGTACTTTTTCTCCCTATCCCCATTTCTTTTGCATCACATTTATGTTTTGTTGTTTACTTTCTGTTTGGTGGATGCTTTGCGCTAAATGGCTCACCACACTCCATATGTTGCAAAATCGATAATATGTTTCCAATGTCACATATGTATATCATTTTCGTACTTCCCGTTTTGTTTCATTTTTTGATCCATGTATCCTTTTATATGTTTCTAATGGGTTTTGTCCTACCCCTCCCATTATGATATTACCAATGTATAATCAGTATTTTGGTGTTTGGCCCCGCCTTGAAAAGGACCAAATCGGTCGAAACACGTGTTGGCACTTTACGGGCCCATTATTTAAGGAATAATAAATGCATTATTGGAGACAATTTTCCAATTGTCCTAGTCTTGGATACCTGTAGGAGAGCACTTTCTCCACAGATCACTAGTCTGTCCATTACTAATGGTGCCAGTGCTTCAGTGATCCATTACTGTTACGCCGCAACCCTTAATATCATCAAATCACTGGGATATCGGGTGTCAGAAACGGTAAGGTGAGTATGCAGGGGCTTCCTGGCAACCTCGTAATGAGCATCATAGATTGCAAACATACCGAGTGCCTGTATCCTACAGATAATTCCCATGGCTTTTAAGAGTATCTGCCACAAAATCCAGCTCTGAAGACCCGGGGACATTGGACTAGACGGTGCCGTGCTACGGTTGATCACATCCTTCCTCTTGGACAGAGTGGAGACTGCCCACATTGCTCCCTGCAAATCATCATTTCTGGAGTAGCCCAAGGATCTAGATTACCAACCCTACCTTTCAACACGTACAGGACGCCGTGCTTGGAAATCATTAGAAGCTCTGGTCTCACATGCATCATCTGCCGTTGTTTCTGAACGCATCTACAAAATATTGCCCGGGAGGATAGCTCAGCAGCAACGTGTGCGTCTTGGAAGCAAGACGACACAAAAGCATCACAGGTTCGATCCCCGGGTCCGCGCTTAGAAACCTCTGGGTGTTTAAGCGCGTTATAAATACGCAACTAAGACAAAAAAAAAACAATTACGCACCTAAGAAAATAAACAATTCCTGTAACAGTGCCTCGATGCCCGCGGGCTGTGTGAGCGCTTTAAAAATGTAAATGAATAAATGTAACCAAACCTCAGCAGTGAATCAACTGGACCTTAGCACCTGCCCCTCACTTATTAACTCATGGATGATGACAAAGCCACTAAAACAGAACCCAAGTAAAACGGAAGTTAAGAGATTCAGTGCCACAAAAATAGGCCACACAGATTCCTTGGCCCAAAGATATGGGATCCCGCCCCAATTAGAAAGCAATAGTCAAAAACCTCTGACTCCTCATTGGCCACGGATTCAATCTGGAACCCCTAGTCGAAGCCATAGTTAGAAATGGGTCCACCCAACGCTGAACCCTCCAGCATATCACGCATAACAAGAGCTTTTCATCCAAGGAAAACATCATCTTACACAGCATCAGGTTTTAAAGCAGAAAGCAGGAGCCAGCCAAACCAGCGGACAACTGTCATCAAGCTGAGAGAAATAGCAGCGCTGTGTGCGTTCGGAGAGGTGTCTGGAGACAGAATATGTGACATGCTCATCGTGCACACTAACAGTAAAAAAATACAAGACAAGTTAATTCCTGAAAAGGAGCCGACAGTGGACAAGACCATTCAAATAGCTAAGGCAATAGAAGGAACCTTGTGCAGGCTTAAGGAGTTGGCGGGATGCCTCCCAGGGCCAGAAGTGCAGGGCGTGCAGTTCAGGGGGAGGTGAGACAAGTGGTAGTATGATTCCAAAGAAGAGCAGGAAGATGGGAACCACTCAAGTGCCACAGATGTGCCAGCACCAGTCACCTGCCAAATAGTAGAAAATGTCCAGCCAGGAACAAGGAGTGTTCAAAGTGTAGGAGAATCGGACATATTGCCATAGCTTGCACATGGAGAGGAAAGAAAGTGGCGGCTTCAGTGCAGAGTGACGAAGTCAGGAATGAGGCGTTGTCAGAAGAAGAGGGGTGTCCTACCGTCATCATGGTTAACAGCGTCAAGGCTCGAAGAGAAAAGCTGCACTGTATCATGAAGATTGAGGGGAATGAAACATGAGTGATGGCAGTCTCCAGCTCACCCCATACCTTTTTACCCCTTGATGCGTACAAAGACATGGTCGGGAAGGATCATGTGGAAGTCCGCACAACGAGACACATGCCCAAGGTGTTTGGCGGCGCCACTGTGAACCTGTTGGGCTACATTCAGAGCACAGTTGAATTCAAGCAAAGTCCATAGTCTACATCTTGGAAAAGGCCCAGCTGTGCTAGGCTGGGACGACCAAGCCAAGTTACAGACCAGATTGGAACCCAGAATAAAGGGACAAGAGTTATCGGTCACCGCAGGAGGAGCATCAGTGTCCAGAGTTGAATTTCCAGACTTACTCTCTGATAAACTAGGAAAAATTAAGAACTATGTGCACAAACATAAAGCTGAAAAAGGAGCAATCCCAGTGAAACACAAGGTGAAACCTGTGCCGGCGACGGCAGGGGTGCGTTGCAAGCACAAATGAAAGAAATGCTAAAGGATTTCAGCACATGATGGACTCTCCATTACGAAATATCGGCAACTTATCATACTTTCAGGACGATATATTGATTTATGTCGAGGACCTGGAGACTCAAGACAGCATGCTTCCGAAAGTGTCAGCAAAACTACAGGAGGCAGGCGTCAGAATGTGTTTCAACAAGTGTGTGATGAGGCTACACGATCTCCAGGGCAGGAATCAGTCAAAAAAGGAACTTGATACAGGCCATCGTGAAGGTTCCAGCACCGACCAACAAAGAAGAACTGATGTTGTTCCTAGGCTCGTCAAATATTACGCGAAATCTGTGCCAAACTTCTCAGAGCCGCCGCCCTCATTAGGAAGTTACTAAAAAAAGGTGCCGAGTACCAGTGGGGAGAAGAGCAACTTAAAGCATTTGAGAAAGTCACGGAGAGTATCACACATGCTCCCTGTTTGCAGCCATTTAATCCTCAATGGAAAACAGTAACAACTACCGACACCAGCTCGTATGGACTGGGGGCAACACTCGCCCAGAGGAAGGGTGACTTGGAGCACATAGTGGCCTTTGATATGATAGGTTATTTATAACGCCCTTAATACCCAGAGGTTTCTAAGCATGGGCCCGAGGGTTCGAACCTGTGTTGCTCTGTGTCGCCTTGCTTCGAAGGCGATCACATTGCCCCTGAGCTATCCTCCTTGCGTCCAAAGTACATCCCCAGGCAGAAAATAACTACTCAACAGTGGAGAATAAAATGCTGGCGTGTGCATGGACGGCGGACTATTTCCAAACATACGTGTGGGGCACAAAATTTCAATTGGTGACAGACCATAAGCCATTGGTACATATGCTCAGGCTCAGTCCAGGATGCACCACAGGTTCAGTCCAGGATGTGCCAGAACATCCACGCCTCACCCGCATTGCTGCTAAGTTACAAGAATATACCTACAAAATTACACACATTGCAGGGTGGAAAAACGCGCAGGAAGACTGCTTGTCCAGATTGCCGGAGCTAAGTGATACAACATCCAGCTTCCTCAAAGACGAGTGCATAGTAGAGTCTCTGGGAGATCTCAGAAGGAAGGTATTTCTCGAAATGAGCGAGAACCATTGGAAAGAAGAGTCAGTGAATGATGCAACAATGAAAAATCTCACTGAATGGGTCCGGAATGGGTGGTTGGACGAGAGAGCGATCCCTGGAGGCTCTCTGCATTTTCGAATGCAAGGGCATGTTGATGAGAGGCGATCAAGCCACCCCAACAGTTGCATTGAGGAAGACCATCATGTGCATGCCCATGCAGGACATTTGGGGAGCAACATGATGAGGAGACGAGTCCTATTGGTGGCCAGACATGAACCAGCATATAAGAATAATGATGAAGGGTGTCATGAGTGCCCCAGTCATAAAAGGCTGAAGGTGAGACAGGCCCTGTTGCACCCCACAGAGATACCGGAACGTGTGTGGAAAAAACTGGGACTGGACTTTATTGGTCCCTTGGAGTTAATGTGGCAGAACACAAGCACGGAATTGTGGTAGTCGACTATCAAAGTGGGTGGAAGTAGATTTTGTGCCCGACATCACAACGTCCAGGATTAGTGATATTCTGAAAGAAATCGCCCAAGGAACTTGTCACAGACAATGGAGTCCAACATGTTGCTTGAGAGATGGAAAGGTTCTTCATGGACAATAACATACATCAGATAAAAGCTGTGTTGTATCATTCCCAGGCCAATGGGCTGGTAGAAAGGACAAATAGAATCAAAAAATGGTGTAATGCAACTGGCCACAGCGACCGGGATGGGCCTGTACAGCACAGTTAAGTTTGCTTTTGCGGCCCATTGCCTGACCCCCAATTGTACTACTATTAACCTGTTTCACCTGTTGAGAGGGCGCATAGTGTCCAGCTTGGTTCCACCCTGGCTATCAAGGGTAAGGTTGGAGGACACCATAGACCTGGATGAATTAGTCTGGAGGATGAGGAAAGGCATGAAACTCTGGAACGACATCAGGAGAGCCTCCCAGAACAATGAAGTACAGAAAGATGACCTGGTTAAAATAAACCCATCCCACAAACACCCTGTGAAAGGGGCTAAGTTCGGCAGACCCTCAGAGTGTGTCAAAGAGGGACCAGCCATGTGTGCACTCAGGATGGGAGAAGATGCAACTTGCAACGAGTAGCAATATTTGAAAAGTGGGCCAACATGTCAAGAATGCCTTGTATCTTGCCCACGTGGTGTAGACGACGAATTCTACCCAACAATATAACCCTGTGTATGGACAGAAAACCAATACCAAGGGATCTATTATTTGAAGAATGGACCCAAACGCGTGCAGCAGACCTCCTAGAACCGGAAAGGAAAGGCAAATTAGCAACAACCCTTTCTTTAGGCAAGAAACAAAAGATGATGTATAAATGAGACCAAATTGTGATATGACTAGCAATGGGTAACACCATACGGGCTGGAAATACCGGACAAAATCAACAGGCAATAAGGGAGATCTGAAGCATCTGTAGCAGGGAGAGTAATATAGAAATAAGATTAGGCAGTGTTTGAGCAGAATAGAAAGAGTAAGAAAGAATATCCAGAATGATCCTTACCGTGAGCTGTGATGGAGCAGCTTTGATAATACAGCAGCAGAGTGGAGGTGCTATAAGTAAGGTCTGGAAGCACTTGAAATGGGACAGGGCCATTCCCGACGGCACGCGAATGCCTATGGGCCAGGTAGTCCTTAGCAGTGCCCGACGAAACGAGGACGGTTCCTACTCACCCCTCAAGATACACTGGAAGTCTCTAGTCCGTACCGGGGTAATGTAGAGAAGAGAGTGCCTTCCAGACTTACTAGGTAGCGTGTGCAGCAGTTAAGGATCCGAATGATACCACAGTCCATACAACAATCCGGGTCTGCAACAGGAGGAGCAGTTCAACGTGCAAAAACGGGAGGTGAAAGTAATCCTTAATGAGGTCTGAGTCGGCAACGTGCAATCAGGTATAATCCACAGGGAGCAGGAGAGACAGTCCGTATAGCGTTCCGGGTCAGCAGGAGGAGAGAGCAAGTAAGTAACAGGCAGGGACAAGACAGGAGCAAGGTCGAGGTAGAACGAAGCAAGGTTCAAAAGTTAATTAGAAATGGTACAAAACCCAAAGTGACTCGTAACAGGCAAGGAGCAGCAAGAGACAGAGTCTGTAAAACAAGCCAATAATCAGGAAACCAAGAAACGTAGAATATCGAACACACAGAACGTAAGGCACTTCAGTCAAAATCAGAAGCACGGACTACTCGGCAAGGAGGAGTTTAAGAGCCTTGAATCACATGACATAATGTGCGTGTGATGTCAAGAGGACCTAATGTTTATGCCCCAATCTCCACGGCAACCGCCACCGCATAGCAAACGATGTATGCTTTCTTACGGGTGTAAATGCCGGATAATGACTACGACATTGTAGCAAACCATTTCTAGACCGGTTGCAAAGAGGCGGTAAGCGTGACAGTGTGCATGGTTGGGGTAGTCTGGAATGCGTACTCCGGAGGGGATGAGACGGAAGAATGGAACCACCATCTGGATTCCTGACACAAAGGAATTGCATGACCCAGTGAGTGGGGAACAGGTGCACAAGGAGAAGGAGACAGTGGTTGACGAGTCGATCACCGGGATCCTGGATTTCGCCATCTTTTTTTATCCGCTCCTCTGCTGACTTCCTGGCTGATAATAAAAATGCACTGGTTACCAGGCCACCCTCTGATCTCGGGCCCAGGTCCCCTCCCCAGCCAGTCGCACACCTGCACTGTCTTGCTGGCAACCCCCGCACTTGAGGACTGTATCCCTAAAATCCCACTACCAGCCCTTGACACCTGATGTCTGCACTTACCCTTGCACTTGTCACCTGCTGGCTGTACTTTTACTTATTGTTATTTATTCTATTATCCCATGTACTGCACTGTCCCCTTTCCCTACCCCCCCTGCGCTTTCCTCCTTCCCCCCTTCCCATGCACTTGCGCGATCTGAATGACACCTGGCCTTGTAGGATCGTTGTCTGTCTTCCCTACGTTTGTCCTCCATTGCCTCGTTGTTCCTTGAAACACTCGTGTATAGGCGCGTTATAAATGCCATATCATATCTATATTAGGCCACTGCTCGACCTACTGAACCAACTGGGTGTCAACAGCAACTATACAGATGGCACTCCAGAGATATTCGAACTTGTAGGCAATCATGGCAAGGACTCTGACACTCTGAATAGTGTCTATGCAGCAATTCAAACATGGATGGTCTCAAATTCCTTGGCTTTGATTGACACTAAGACAGAGCTTCTTATTGCAGCGACCAGGCAGAGATTTAAGAAACACGATACCTGCATCCTACAAGAATTTCAACATTGCAAAGAACCAGATTAAGGTTTCCGATTGTGTTAAAACCCTAGGAATCCACGTGGATGCAGAACTTAACATGAAGACTCCTGTGTCACACACACGCTCGTCATGTGGCTACGTGGTAAGGCTAATCAACCAAATCAGGCCCTACATCTCACACAACAGATCCATCCTAGCATCTGCCCTAGTCGACTCAAGACTTCATTATTTTAATAGTCTCCTGGGTCGGACCATACAAAGTAACCTGGTAGCCCTTCAGACCACACAGAACAACGCGGTGCGAGCAGTCTTTGGTCTCCGTAAGCAGGATCACATCTCTGATTCCAGGAGGGCTCTGCACTGGCCACCCTTTAAGCACAGAATACTGCACAAGAATCTGGCGCTAGATTATAAAGGCTGGACCTCGACTGCCCCCCACTCATCTCTCAGAACGGCTTATGGTTGATCCAGTGGTGTTGCTAGGTCTGGAAAAGATCAGGGGCTAAGCTAATGTCGGGACTGGCGTGATTCGGGGCTAGCTATAGCCTTTTAGTTGTAGTCCCTGAGCTTCTTTCCGGGGCTACAACCAAAAGACCTGGGGCTATAGCCCCCTCAGGCCCCTCCTAGCAATGACTCTGGGTTGATCGACCACTACGGTCTCTCCGCTCTAATGACAACTGCAAATTAAAGCAGTCTCGCTTCATGCTGGCTAAATTTGGAGGGGTTAGCTTACCAGTACAGGCCCCCAAAGCTTGGACTGTCCTTGCACTACTAATCATAGCCTGTACTTCCTTGCTGGCATTCAGTCAAAACCTACCTGTTTAACAGGCCATAAATAGGCACTCTCTTCCTCAGTCCGGATCGCCTTTGTTTGTCTTGTATTTTTACGTGTGCGTCCTGAGGCACATGCGCATGTGGCGCGATATAAACATTAAATATATAAACAAAGTGCAGTACCTGTGTAGCATGTTGTAATTGGTTGGCATAATAAAGCCATAATTCCGAACACTCAAAGCTCTGTATGTTTATTGGGGGGCCAAAACAACCGGTTCGGAGCAATTTGGTGAAAAGATGCAGGATGGGAGGATAGCTCAGTGGCAATGTGCTCGCCTTGGAAGCAAGAGGACACGTGGCACCACAGGTTCGATCCCCGGGTCCGCGCTTGGAAACCTCTGGGTATTAAGCGCGTTATAAATAACCTATCATATCATTTAATATTCATCAGACGAGAATGGCAGAATGAAAAATTGAAGTGGGCCCTTCAGATAAAAATGTGCACGTGCCGCTTCTGGGGTCAAGCCCCGGTTAAAAGTTTCCCGTTAGGGGGCGGTTGGTTTGTAGGTTCAAGCTGCCATGGGGAAGGTAGGACATGTAAAAAGCGACGTGGCGTCTCCTTGTTTAATGCACGTTACGGTGAGCATTTCCCCACTTTTTCTCCTTGCATGCAATTTACGTTATTATTTGGAAGAAGGCGACCTCTATTGTTACTCAACAATACTGCAACTATCCGTAGGAAAACGTTCTTGTTGAAGCGAATTCAAAACGCTGCACTCTTTTGGACGGTGGGATGCAGAGTTCCCATCAGTGCCTCTGAAAAATAGGCCTGTGTCGCCCTCTAGTGGCTAATTTACAGCAATACCTGCGTGGCTTATTTCATCAGGGTTTAGAAAACTTGCTCGGATGGTATACCACTTTCCTGATCTAGAGATGGAAAAATTCTGCTAAAAAAAATATAAAATAAAGGTGTTTGATTCAAGTAAATAGATGCATAAAAAGCTGCTGCCGTATTTGTAGAATCTCCACTCAGTTACCCTTGTATTCATTTGCGTCCCCATGATATGATATGATATGGCATTTATAACGCGCCTATACACACGTGTTTCGAGGCGCGACGAGGCAAGGGAGGGGTAAGACAGACAGCAATCCTACTAGGCCAGGTGTCATTCACATCGCCCAAGTGCATGGGAAGGGAGAAAGGGAAAAGTGCTTTATTAGGGGTAAGTGCAGTACAGGGATAGTAGAATAAATAAGATAAATAAAAAAGGCCAGGTGGTGGCAAGTGCAAGGAAGTGCAGATATAAGTGCTGGTGAGGGACTGTAGGGATACAGAGTAACAGTCCCCAGGTGCGGGGGTTGCCAAGGAGGCAGTGCAGGTGTGCCTGGGCCCGAGATCAGAACGGGTAGCCAGGTAACCAGTGCAGTGTCAGCCATGAATTCAGCAGGGGAGAGGGCGAGAGAATGCAGAAGGAAAGAGGAAGGTTTTGAGGTGGTTCTGGAACCGGAGATGGTTCTCCTCAAGTTTCATGGAGGCAGGAAGGCTTTTCCAGAGGGAGGCCCCTGCTGAAGAGAGAGATCTACCACCAACACGTTGCTTGGAGAAGCGACTGACGCTGAGGGAGTTGGAGGCGGATGAGCGAAGAGCTTGAGAAGGAAGATATTTGGGAAGAGTTGAAGGTATTGAGGCCCCAGGCCGCAGAAGGCCTTGTGGACAATGCAGAGGGTCTTGAACTTAATCCTCGCAGCCACTGGGAGCCAGTGCAGAGATTTCAGTCCTGGATGTGCACTGGGGTAGTAACAGCCATATGTAATATGTAATGTGCTAGGCCACAATATGCTATACACCATGAAACCCATGTGTAGCCATGTCGCCTTCCATGCAACACATCATGTACCTAAAGTAGCACACCTACTGGCAACTGTAACTAAGCCGATTCCATGTAACAAAGCTACAATGTCTCCGGGCTGTCTATGCGCTTTATAAATGCAAATAAATAAAATAATTAACAAAGCTCCATATAAGATCATTTACAGTCCGCGCTACATGTGCACTTCCTTTAACCAAGACCCGAGTTCGGGGACTTCCTTCCTCATAATACCCTGCTATCATGTGAAGAAGCGAAACACTTCTGAGCTCATGTTCACGAAAGCCATAACATGAATGGAAGACGTAAAAGCCTTGAGTAAGGCTTTAACGCCTTCCATTCACGCCACGGCTCACATCATTTGCCTGGTGGGGAGGAGGGCGGAGCGCAGCGTGACGATCTACCACCTCCCTTCCTCTCCGCCATACACATGCTCCAGCATCTGTATGGATTTTCTGGTCGGCACAAATGCTGGAGATCCCTTTGGGGTCCGCCTGCTTTATAAAGTATAAATATTGTTCACATTGTATCAACGATGACATACTCATCGTCATGGCAACCCTGCATTTCTAGTTGGAGAGCCAGCACTAGCACCAGATGTCCCTGGTCTGGATCTGGTGCATTGAAAGTTTTTGCAGAACCTTTCAGGCCGGCGCAATGACCGCATTTGCGCTGGTGTTAGTTCCACTACAAAAGCTGGTGACAATGCTGTCATGAGTAAGAGCAGCCATGTTTGGGCGATTGTGTTGGCCAAGAAGGTGGAATGACCTAATGTGTGCCGTTTGGCTCGAAGGCCGAAAGTGTGCTGCGATTGCAACAGTGCCCACCCTGGCACTTTGCCATAGCAAAACCTAGACATACCTAATATCTTCACTAGCCTTGCTCCAGTACTAAAACCAGTGCAAAGTGGGTTATTGCCGGTGATACGAGAAGTAAAGACCTGGGTCATGAAGAGGTTCCCGGGCAACACGCAGTCCCCGACTGCAGATCCGTCTGCTTGCAGTTTAGCTGGGGTGGGCCTGGCATTTCCATCCACTGCAGACACCCTGCAGGGCAATGGGAGTCATCACCAGGTGGGGCAGAGGCTTCACTGTTGTGTCCAATGCTGGTTTCAGCCACAAGTCCCTAAACCACCATGGTAGCATTGGCTTGCCTTCTATCCGGAACCGGCACTAGAAGGTAAAACCAGCTAGAAGAGGGCAGGCCAGGCAATGATGACTTCAGTGAGCATAATGGAAATGGAACGGCTGCGGGGTGGGGTCTAACGTAAACTGGAACCTGTGCATAAAGTGGGCATAATATAAACTAGCAATGAACATCAGAAAAGTGCCATGATGCAACAACCGGGCATAATGGAAACTTCTAGCAACGATATATTAAGGGGGAATGCAGTAATTTGAGGACTGGGAATAACATTACTACATAATGATGTGATAAGTGGATATGGCGGAAACCAGAAAGGAAGTGCTAGCCATAATGTGTTGGTAATGATATGCCCGGAGTGACGCCAAGATTTCCTGTCTATAGAACCTGCCCGTTCATGGCCTAGGGCTCCTGGACCTGCTCCTCTGGGCATCACTTGAATACATCCAAGCAGGAAGACCACAGAGCCTGTTCCCAAGGTATTGATATTGATGTTGATATTTTATTTGTATCGCGCTCGTACACAAGTGTTTCAGAGCGCGACGAGGCAAGGGAGGGGAACATGGGACAACAAAACAACAATCTTACTAGGCCCAGTGACATAGAAAACGTGCAAGTGATGGGAGAGGGAGAGGGGAAAATGCATGGGAGGGGCGGAGAAGTGAAAAGTGATGATCAAAGGAATACAGATAAATAATAAATAAATAAAAAGCAACCAACAGTGGTAGTGCAGCCAACAAGTGGTAAGTGCTAGGTTAAGGCAACAGACATGGTGTGTCTGATAAGTGCATAAAAAGGGGTGGGGGAGACTGTATGGTTGCAGATACAGACCCCAGTGCAAGAGATTGCCAAGAGGCAGTACGGGTGGGAGGCAAGGTGAGCAGGTACCTGGGCCCGAAAGTCAGAGGGTAAACCAGGTGCATGGTGCCGAGACAGAGCAGATCAGCAGGGGAGAGGAGGAGCGAAGGCAGAAGCAAAGACGAAGTCCTTGAGGTGCTTCCGGAAATGAAAATGGTTCTCCTCAAATTTCAGAGAGGCGGGAAGGCTATTCCAGAGAGAGGCCCCCGTCAAGGAAAGAGATCTGCCCCCAACTCGTTGCTTGGAGAAGCAACTGACCCTGAGGGAGTTGGAGGTGGAGGATGGAAGAGCTTGAGTAGGATGGTATTTAAGAAGGGAGAGTTGAAGATATTGCAGATCCAGGCACCAGAATCCTTGTGGACAATGCGAAGGGTCTTGAATTGATCCTTGCATCCACTGGGAGCCAATGATGAGATTTCAGTGTAGGAGAGATAAGATCCCAGTGCTTGAAGCACAATGACAAATCTCGCAGTCCTGCTCTGGATGAAATTCAGAGGACGAAGAGTGGTTGCAGGCAGATTTAGAAAGAGGCTGTTACAATAATCCACCCTAAAAAGAACCAGGGCTCGAGAGACAGTGAGCTTCTGGGGAAAGGAGAGGTAAAGGCAGAATACCTCTGAGGAGGTGCAGTAGGAAGTTTGACTTTTTAAGAGACATCACAGATGTGGGCAGAGAAGAAAAGCGTGGAGTCAAAAAAGACCCCAAGGTTCTTAGTATCGCAGTTGGGGGTAGGAGGAGGGCCAATGGAGGCCAGCCAGAGAGTGACAGGAAAGGAGGGTGAAGGTGTGCCGATGAGGAGGATCTCAGTCTTGCTGGCGTTCAAGCAGAGATCATTGGCGGCACACTAATCCTGAATTGCAGATATTCAATCAGAGATGAGAGAAGGAGGCCAAAGGAAGCCTAAAAATTAGTTGAGAGTTGTCAGCATAGCACTGAACATTGGAGCAGAAAATGGCAATGCTGTGGGCGAGAGTGGACAGGTATTGGTTGAAGAGCCAGGGTGAGAGATTAGACCCCTGGGGAACACCACAGGTAGAAAGGGAGATAGATGAAAGGAAGGACCCAAGTTGGACCTGGGAGGGTCGATCAGAGAGGAAAGAGGTCAGTCAGGTGAGAGCCTGATCAGTGACACCCAGGTTGTCATGGAGACTGTTGAGCAGGATGGAATGGTTGATCATGTCAAAGGCAGAAGAGAGAGAGTAGGATAAGGACAGAGGGGATGTTAGATTCAAGGTTGGAGAGCAGGTCCTCACGGATGTTCAGGGGAGCAGTTTCCGTGCTTCTGACAGCTCTAAAGACTGATGGTCATGGAGACAACCAACCAAATCAGAGGGAAGGGTAAGCTGCGAGATGTCCAGCTTTTCCAGGAGTTTGCCCAGAAAAGGAGTGATGGAGATTGGGCGATAGTTAGCTGGGCAAGAAGGGTCAGCAGTCGGTTTCTTGAGAAGAGAGTGCAAAAGAGTACTTCAGAGGGGAGGGCCAGGTTCATGAGGCGGAGGCAAGGTTGCAGAAATCAGCCAGCGCAGGAGCGAGGGTGTCAATGTGGTCCTTGATGGCTTTGGAAGAAGAGGGAGGAACCTGCTTTGACAAGACTTTCATAGATCAGACTTGTCTAGAGACCTCGTCAGGGGAGAAAAGAGGAAAGGATGAGAAAGAGGGTGGCTGTAGAAGGGCCATAGTTCACAGAAGGAGAGAGGGAGGGTACGAGAGGGTGGGCAGGATATCCTGGGCTTTAGAGATGAAGTGAAAGACAAGATCCCAGACAGCTTCTGCAACTAGGTCTTATAATGGGCAGCTGCCCTCTTGGAGTGTTGTCCTTAATGCGATTGTCTTGGATTTAGCTCGCCTGCCAGGCATTATTCTGCAACCTTACCTCCAATTAATTCTCCCATACTGCATTCCAGCGGCCTGTTTACAAACTCACTACATACCAGGGCAGTTGTCAAGCACTACATACCAGGGCAATAGTCAAGCACTACATACCAGGGCAATAGTCAAGCAATCTTCTCCAGCTGAGGCCAGTCCTATAACCAGGGCAATAGTGAAGCACTCTTCCCCGCTGAGGCCAGGCTGCTGGGGCTCAGTATGTGGAGATGGTTTAATCAAACCCTACTTTTGTGTCCCCAGCACTCATTCTGCACACAGCCCCTCTGGCTAGCTGCAGGAGTGACTCAAATATGAGTATCTGGCTAGTAGCCCCCCACAACTCTCAGGAAGGCTTGAGCAGATCTAAAAGGCCACTGTGCCCCCACAGCATGACATACCGCAAGATCACCAACAGAGTAGTGATAGCCTCCATGAAGGTTCTGCCAGACAGTAAGGTCATCTCTCGTCACTTCTTTGGATGAAATTCCAGTTTCGTCGAAACACCAAAAAGGCAATAGTCACGACACTTATCCTTATGGTGTCCTAGCCCTACATTTGCAGCCTCGTTAAAGGTAAAGTGTGCCGAGCTCTGATTACAACCTGCCCATCAATTAGCAAACTGGCCGTTGGCAGACTCTGCCGGGCCTGCATTTAGTAGCATGACGGCCACCATTCTTACGCATACGCGCATGCCACGGCAAATAGTGGACCTGCTAGCGTGTCTGAGCGATCATGCTCCTTCATGCTATCCTGCTCCATCCCCATACATGTCACAGAGTTTGCTGAAGTGCAGGAGAACTCGGGATCTGCCTGTTCCCCTGGCCCTACACTGCACACATGCAGCGAATCGGGGGTGATCTCGGCCCTGCCTGGATGCACAGTTTGCAGATCAGCAATGAGGCCTGCTGGCCCAACATTGGCCACAACCGTTGACTTGTTCATTTCAGTGGATTGTGCCTTCTTGTGTAAGGCCCAATCTATTCTATTCTATAGAATTTTTATAAAGCGCCAACTCGCCCGCGGGCCTCATAGCCGTTTGATCTTTCCATTCCCTGGGAATTGAAAGCTGGTCCCCTTCAGCGTGAGGTTTTCTGTGCTGGTGTAGGAGCTCTCGCTCACTCCCTGGCACTCACTTTGCAAGCCACATGCCGAACACCTAGCACGTTCATTGTGACTGGTCATACAAACATGCGACTGATTCTGTCTCAGAAGTGCCAGCCTTTAGAAGTACTGATGACATCTCGTGGCAGCAGGCTTTTGATTGAGAGGGGGAGGAGTCTATTGACTAAGGCGATGGCCACTGTCTCAGGCAGCCTGGGATGTAATCCAGATTGCCCCATTCCCTGTTAAGCACATTGTGTAATCCTGGGCAAATCCCATTGTCTTTTTTCCATCGGGGTGCCTTATGTACCAACATTAGGTCACCTTTAGAGACTGCCTAAATGCCAGCATATACATATAATAAATGCAGTCAATGCAGCTAAAACTAGAGCTGCTTTATGGGTTCTGTGATTATAGCCCATGTTTCTTTCACTCTCCCCATCGAGAACCACAAGTCAAAGTGGAAACAACACCAGAACCAGCAGAAGATCTTCAAATCAAACTTTATTTCGACATTTTCATTTCATAAAAGTACAAAATACACACACAAAAGTGCACAAAATATAAAGCATCAGATAAAATACAATTTTTAAGAAACATTTCATTTTCTCTGATATAAAGCATTTTCAATAAAACCATGAATGGAATCTGCCACGTTCTTGCAGGGAAGGGAAAACACCAACATTTCTCCAAGATCTTCATCTACCGCCAGAAGAACCTGCACAACTACAAAAATGCTAGGACTACACACACCCTGAAAGCTGAAAGTAACTGGAAAAACAAGAAGAACAGGGCACAACCTGCATGTCCATATGTCTTGCCATTCATCATGAAAGCCACATACTCTGCTGGGCCAGTCTTTGACAGATAGAAATTTGGAGAGACGACTCGGCCCGCTCTCTGGACTAGATTCTACTGAAGGTCTCACCAACATTGCGAGTTTTACGGTGGTCTGGAGGGAAGCAAAGTAACTATGGCTATTTTGGCACCCTAGCAAAAGACTTTGGGCCTCACTAGAAGTTGGGCGGTGCAGTAAACAATGCAGCAGTAAAAACATTACCGGTGCATTACTGCACAGCCCAACTATGAGTTGGGCAGAAAGTTGGAGGATTCGCCTCCAGCTCTGAGGGGCTGGGGAGGTACATCCAACAACTTTCCACCCATTTTTGGCACAATTATCGCAGTGCAATTACTGCCGTGGTAATTGCGCTGAAAATGCTGCATTGAGTTGTATGGACTAAAATAAAAAGGGGTGGACACTGCCACTTGTGATCTGGCAGTAAAACTGACAGACCATGTGGCGGTAACGTTAACGACGTTGGGTGGTATTCCGATAGTTGTCACACACAAGGAAAACTCACACTTAATAGAAACAGAGTTGAACTGCAAAAGTAAATATAACATTTTCAGAGGGAGTCGTATACTCAACGATGGCACTCACAAAAATACTACTTGCCTAGTGGAAGAAGACACTCTGCCTTACAGTGCACAGCTGGTTGCTTTGGAAACCTTGTTATCAGATTCTCAGACCATACTTAAGTCATCGACCTCTCTGCCAGAAATGTATGACCTTTCTTTGCCTCACTAATATCCGAATCCAAGTGATTTGCCTGCGGCTGAAAGTACAGCGGGCAAATCGTTTGCATGAGAAAGGTGCGAACTACCAAATGTTTGCACCTTTCTCATGAGAACACGCATACATTCTCACACCCACAATACATCCATAACACACCCATAACACACCCCCACCCAAACCCTCAGCACACCCCACCCACACCCCCAACATAAACAAACTCCACTTACCTTAATCTTCACGCTGGTTCCCTGCAGTGCCAGTTCCCTTTCACTTCTGTGATCAGGAACCGGCGCTGCAGGTTCCTTTTCCTTTCTATTTTTTTTTGTAACGGAAGGCTGCTGCGGTGTCCCCCGCAGCCCCTGCTCACTATACCATAAAGTATAGTGAGTGGGGTGATGCGGGGGACAACCCAGCAGCCCCCGTTTTTTTTTCAATGCTACCACCAAAGGTTCAAACTTTTGGTGTTCGAACCTTTGGTGGTAGCATTTTTAGAACTTTTGGTCAAAGCGACCATTTATTTTTTATAGGTAATTTCGATCTAAAACTAATATCCTTGTAGCTTTACCTCTTCCCTCTAAACTATGGCTCACAATCTTGTGGTCCTCTTTAAAAGAGATTTGATGCACAAACAATGTGCTACCTCTACCATCAGTGCTGCCTGTCCTAACCTTTTAAATATCAGAAAGACCTGCTCTCTTCCACAAAAACTGATCTCCATTCTGGTGCTCAGTTGTCTTGACTAGAGCATCCTACTTGACCATGCTCTACTTTCCTGTTATTGACAAAATCATCAGATTTTTCAACTCTTTAGTTTCTATACCATCTCCAGCGCCTCCATGCCATCATGATGGGAGGATCTCTATGCATAACTAACCCCCTTCACATTTCTACCACCGATTTCCAAATCTATCAATGGACTGGGTCCTATACATCTGGGTGCTTCTGTCTCCCACGATGCACCCACCACTGAAACATCCCTCTCAATCTCTCAGTCTAACTCAAGGCACCTTCCCATCGACCTTAAAAATAGGACAAATCCAACCAAAATAACTATTCCCATATCATACATCTTAGATTATTGAGAAAGCTTTAGCCGCACAACTGCAGCAACACTTCGACACCAACAATCGCCTCCAAACCTACCAATACGGGTTCAGACCCAGAAGCAGCACGGAGACAGCAACCATACATGTGGTCGACGAGGCCCTCAACATACTTGATGATGACCACCACTGCCTCCTGGTTCTACTCGAACTCTGTCGCTTTTGACACAGTGGACCAGCAGGCACTAACCGATACCCTACATCGCTGCATGGGGATCAGCGACCTTGTACTATGCTGGTTCAAGTCCTACTTCACCGACCACCAGCAGTTTAAGAGGGACTCCTCTAGATTGCCAATAATACCTGTCACCTGTGGAGTCCTGCAGGGTTCCATCTTCCCCCCAGTGATCTTCAATCTATACATGGAGCCGCTGAGAGCCCTCCTAGTCACACACAACATCCACCAATAAGCCAACGACACACAGTTATACCTCAAGATCGACTCCATCAAGGACATCCATGGGCTCAAAACCTGCCTCTCGCTGATCCAGTCTTGGGTGTTCAGTGCATACTTGAAACTCAACCCCTCCAAGACCGAATGCCTACTCCTCACCAACAACACTGAACACCCAGACATACAGACCTGGCTATCAACCATGAACTCTGAGGGCTTCACACATGAGCTCACCTCTTGCGCCAAGTCCCTCGGGTTCCACATCGACAAACACCTCATCTTCAAGACACAGCTAAGAAAACTCAGGAAACTTGGTATCAGCTCTCCCTCCTGCGGAACGTCAAGCCCTTCCTCCCTCCAGACAGGTTTAGATCCACTGTTAAAGCACTGGTCCTCTACCACCTGGATGGGGCAATGCCCTCCTCGAAGGCCTCCCGTTGTTCCCCCTTGTGCCCCTGAGAAGTGTCCTACATGTGGCCGCACACAGTCTACGCAGATACAACCACTTTTAGCTCTGGGCTTCCGAGGCAGAGGTAAGTACAGGGCCCCTGTTGGTCTCCCGCCACTTCTCCCCATTTTTCTAAATCCCATGGGCATGAGAGCCTCAGTGCTACAGCGCACGCTCTCTCCTAGTGTCCCCTTTCCCTCCCTCTTCCGTGTGACGGCCCCCTGCCTCCCCTGATGTCGGCGATTGGGCAACAGTCGTTCTGAATGGAATCCTGTGTCTACCATCGACAACCTGCCTTGGAGCCTTCTTTAGCTCTCGGCTGTTATATAAATGACAAGTTATGCATTGTATCTAACAAGAGGAGAAGACTATGGCTGGGTGATGTAGGTTCATTCCAGAATGGGCACATGAAGTAAACCCATTCTGGAATGCGGAGCCCGTGTTATCTTGTTATTGCTCAAGCTGTGTCAGTTAAGCTTTGGTTGTTGGATCTGTTGGGGGTCTCTATCTGATGTCTTGTATACAGCAAATAAAGACAGTGTAAACTTGCATGTCTTGGTTCCTGTCTTAACAATGGCGACGAGGATGGGATGTTGATGTAAGTCCCTGCACCAGCCTGCAGCAACGAGACCCCCAGACACAGCAGGACGGGATCATTTGGAGAAATCCCTCTTCCATGAGATGTCGTGACTTCTGAGCAGCGGTAGCAACGTGCGCCGGGCGGGTCCGGCACTTCACGCTGACCCCGGACCCGTTGGATTGATTTCGGAGGTTCGCCGTTGGAAACGTTGCATGTGCCGTTTTGCTGACAAGGCGAAGCGTGGTTTTGTTGCCGGCGCTGCAAGGTTACGGGCACATCCTCTCGTTTTCAATCGGGAGGATCCCCCAATCAGATACTCCTGAGTCTTTCAGTGCTTGGGAGACGAGACGGAGCCTCTTTCTGTTCGGGAGCGTGCCGCAGGACGCGCTCTCCGGGCATCACGCGATTTCACACGGGTGTCCGTATCAGGAAGTGTCTGCCAATACAAGGGATTGGGCAGGCCAGCGCAGCACTGCGCGGTGGACCGAGCCGCAGTGCATTTCTTTCGTAGTTGGATTACGCCCGAGTCTGGTGTGCATGAGAACTGCCTAGGGCCCATTGGGAAGGCAGCGCCGTCAACACAGGTAAGAGTGCATGGAGCATTCTATGTAGGCTGTATACGTGACTTTGTCAGGTGGAATCTCGCTTTTCATCTGCTCCATGGTTTGAACTGCATTGTCGTTTAAGTGACTGGGAGGAGTGCGCTAAGGTACTGGAACATGTGGTTCTCAGAGCAAAGGGAACATTTCAAGTTTACAAGTCACTCTGACTATTGCTATTCCTATTTCTTTCCTTCGATTATTCCACTTTGAGCTCTGACCAACAGGAGGCATGGCAGTGTCTGGAGTTCCTGGCCCACAATTGTTTATGCCTGCACCAGACCCTCCCAGAATTAAGTGGGCACCCTGGAAAAGAGGATTTTTACATTATGTGAAAGCCACGTGTGGAAATGGGATGTCGGTTGAACGCAAAGTGGCTATGTTAATGCACTTCCTGGGCTATGAGGGCCAGAGAATTTATGACACTTTACCTGATGTACCTGAACTGGATTTGGAAGGGGGTGCGAATGATTTCGATGCAGCATTGGCCAAATTGGATAAGCATTTTGAATCAAAAACAAGCACTGTTTTGGAACAATACCATTTTGGTATGAGGTTTCAACATGATGGAGAGTCTGTAGAAGACTATATTACAGCTTTAAGACGTCTTTAAATTGTAAATTTGGTTCTGGTTTGGATGAACACATAAGGGATCAGTTTATGCTTCACTGTGCTAATGATAGAATTTGCGAGGAGATTTGACTAAAAGATGATCCAAATTTAGAAGAAGTTATAACTATTGCGAAAAGGTTTGAGCATACTTTGCAGTGTGTTGCTAAATTATCTACTAAAGAGAGTAAGGTACCTCCAACTACTGAGGTTTTGAAGGTTGGAGACAAAAGAAAAGATAATGCAAGAGAGAAAAAGAAACAGAAGGTTAAGTCCACCAAACGTTATGAGTCCAATCAAAATAAAGGTGGGGGTGGTGAGTTGGGAAATAAACGTCCCCAAAAAGATGGCTTACAAGGGAATTTAAAAAGGGATGATAGACTGTGCTTCCGATGTGGCAGTGCATGTCATTTGTCAACATCTCCCGTTTGTCCTGGAAGATGTGTTATGTGTAGTATATGTAAGAAGTGGGGGCATTTTGAGAATTGTTGCAAAAATTATCAAATTGGTGGAGGGAAAGGTACTTTATGGGTCGATGAGTGTGATGTTGGGTCGTCAGAGGAAGGGGAGATGTCAGAAAATGAAATTGTTACGGTACACATGGTACGGTGTACTGGGTCTGATGAATGCAAACACCCTTCTGCCTGGGTAGAAGTAAATGGACGTAAAGTAAAAATGCTAGCAGACTCATGCTCAAAAATCACGTTGATGTCCAGGGTGGTGTTTGAAAATGTGATAGGTGGTTCTGTGAAACATTGGTCTCCCTCTGAAAAGAAACCTGGTGGGTACAATGGAGACAAGATAGACATTTTGGATGTTGTAATGCTGAATTCAAAAGGCAGAGTGACACATGGAAAAATGTATGTAAGAGGAGAAGACTATGGCTGGGTGATGTAGGTTCATTCCAGAATGGGCACGTGAGGTAAACCCACTCTGGAATGCGGAGCTCGTGTTATCTTGTTATTGCTCAAGCTGTGTCAGTTAAGCTTTGGTTGTTGGATGTGCTGGGGGGTCTCTATCTGATGTCTTGTATACAGCAAATAAAGACAGTGTAAAACTCACGTGTCTTGGTTCCTGTCTTAACATCGGCTTCCGACGAGATGCAAGTCCAGGCACCTGTTGGTCTCCTGCCACGTCTCAGTTTGTCTAAATCCCATGGGCATGGGAGCCTCAGCGGTACATCATTCACCCTCTCCTGGTGCCCCCTTACTCTCCCGTGTGACCGCACCCCTCCATCTCCTCATCTCGGTGATTGGGCCGCAGCCCGTTCTCAATGGAATCCTGGTTCTACCATCCATACCGTGCCTCGGAACTTTCTTTAGCTCTGGGCTTCCAAGTCAGAGGTAAGTCCAGGGCCCCCATTGGCCTCCCGCCAGACAGCCTTCTCGGCTAAGGACTCAGAGGCAAAGGACAGCTACAGATGATGTCTGCAGATGTCCACAGAAGACACAGTACGCCGACAGCCGTCAACCAGCAGCAACTACCAAGGTAAGGGTGGTTTGGCCGGGGGTGACAGCAATGACTGCACCCCACTAAACTAAACTGACCCACCCCTCGGACTATATATTTCTAAAAGAGCCCACGCTGCTATGATGGTCATATCGCACAGCTGTACTACCATGTTAGTAAGTGTCTGGATAAGCTTTTAACTGTCCCACTTTTCCCAGATTACCATGCGTCACTCCTAGACAGATGTAATAGAACTGCGAGATTAGCCTTACATGACCTCAAGTCATAATTGTGATGTTTATCATGCGTCACATCTAGATAGATGTGTGCAGTTTAGCATGCGTCACATCTAGATAGAACTGTGTAGTTTACCAGGCTCCACATCTAGATAGAACTGTGTAGTTTGGCTTGCGTCACATCTAGATAGAACTGTGTAGTTTGGCTTGCGTCACATCTAGATAGAACTGTGTAGTTTACCAGGCTCCACATCTAGATAGAACTGTGTTGTTTAGCATGCGTCACATTTAGATAGATCTGTGTAGTTTAGCTTGTGTCACATCTAGATGTTTTTGTCCCGGGAGGATAGCTCAAGAGGCAACGTGTTCGCCTTGGAAGCACGACGACACGAAGCAACACAGGTTCGATCTCCGGGTCCGTGCTTAGAAACCTCTGGGTATTTAAGCACATTATAAATACGCAACTAAGACAAAAAAAAAACAATTATGCAACTACAAAAAAGCAAAACAATTCCAGTAACAGCGCCTCGATGCCCACGGGCTGTGTGAGCGCTTTAAAAAATGCAAAATAAATAAATGAAATAGATAGAACTGTGTAGTTTAGCAGGCTCCATATCTAATTAGAAATATGTAGTTTAGCAGGCTCCATATCTGGATAGAACTGTGTAGTTTACCATGCGTCACATCTAGATAGAACTGTGTAGTTTAACTTGCGTCACATCTAGATAGCATGCGTCACATTTAGACAACAAATAACTTTACACAACAGCACATGGGAATTGCCACTGTCCGAAAATTGCACGCAAGATCAGTGAACGGTGCAAACCGAACTGAAGCTGCCAACAGGACATCACAACTCTCACTGTTCTATTCCCACTACACCGTACTAACCCCCCCCACACCCCATTTTACAGATCTGCCAGAGCGCCTAGGGACGGCTACGGTGGGGATCGTGTGCAGTACAAATACCTTTAACATTAACATAACCCAGGCCCTCATCGATCTTCACTGACTCCCACTGCCTGCACAAATCACCTTTAAGTCTTGCTGCATTGTCTATAAAACAGTTGGTCCAAATCACCCAGCTACCTTGCGGAGAAACTCAGCATCTCAGGTGGACAGCGCACCACCAGAAGCCAGGACACATGCAGACTTTAAATCCACCACTACAAAAAGGAAAGGACCAGAAAACAAGCCTTCTCTGCCTACGCCTATGCCATAACATCATCCCTCGCGCCACCTGGCTCGCTAGACGCCACCCGCCCCTCTCCGTCCTGCCACCCGGTACAGCTGAACCACCCTCTTCTGTGCCCCTCTGTATCCCACCCCCTGCTGTATATCTGTTCTGTTAACTCTGAAAAGCGCTCCGTTATGCATCTGTACTGTTGTATACCTCTGTAAAGTGCTTGGTTGCTTCTTGAAGCTGGGTCCGCGCTCAATAAAGGATCTATGTGACCCATAACTGCGATGGCCGAAAAAGGCGACTATTTTATTAAACCCCCTTTACACCACATAGATATGCGGGGGAAGACCCACTGCAAGTCCTCCATATTACTATAATATCCCATACCCCCCCACATATATATGTGGTGTAAAGGAGGTGTTAAAAAATATAAAAGTGGGGCATTCGGGTCGTCGCAATTATGAGGGCGACATTTTGGGCCATTACCTCAATCAACACCATAATAACAATAATCTCTGCCCCTCACCCTGTGGAACTTCCCACTTCCGGTCCTTTTCACTCCTCAACGTCACCCCATCGCTGAAAGCAAAAGCACCACCAATGTGCACATATTCAAGTTGGCCCTCAAGCTTCATCCTCCTCCTTGAGGTTGACCTCCCATGAACCCCAGCTCACTTCTAACAATGTAGAACTCTTGACATTGCTCTAGATGCACACCTCCACCTTTCTGGTCATAAATTCCCCATTTCATGTTACACCCCATATCTGGTATTGTCCGTTTCATTGCCCAGTTCACATTATGTATTGGAAGACACCCTCTCACGGGACTGCCCAGTCTTCTGAATGTAACTTTGCACGTGTTCCTCACTGAAACACAATGTCCAAAATAAATTACATACACTGTGATGCACCACAAAAGTGGAAAACACAAATGTATCCAGCAGCAAGAAAGGAAAAGTAGATTTCCAAAGTAATATTTGTCAATTCTCTCTATCCAACTTATACAATTGCACTAGTTTCTACAAGAGGCCAGGCACGGTAACAGAGCTTTAACCATGAATGACTCGAGCTAAGCCATAAGCCCCGAAGTGAGGGGGGGGCATTACCCTTTCAGGTAATGCCCCAGGCCCATAGTAACAGACCTGTATGAAGCAAGGGCCTTTATGGAGGTCTGCGGCATTACCTGAAGCGGTAATGTCCCCCAGCAGGGGGCTTATTGCTATTAGTACTCCGCCCGTGAGACTGGGGTACTAACAGCATCTTTATTCAGTTTATTTCACAACTGAAAAAAGAAAATGCACGTCATGGTACAGGATATAAAGTCCATTCTCCCTTTTCATGGTGGCCATTGAAAAGAGTACAACAAAAGTAAACAAATAAGATGGCCGCCATGGAAAGGGAGAAGGAACTAGACATAGTCCCTTCTCCCTGTCCATGGTGGCCACTCGCAGGAGGGACTCTGCAGCATCCGGACCCTTGTCGGGCTGGTAAGGACCCGGTGAGTGCCAATCAGAAAGTTTTTAACAATCCGATTGTCCCTCGCCGGGTACTAATCGACATCAAGGCCCATTCACCTACTGCTGAAATAGCTCTGACAGAGATCTAAAGTGCCTTCTAGCCAGAACGAAAAATGTTGCGGTGGAGAAACATATGCTGGGTCTCGAGGAATGTTTCTAAGAGTCTTGTGGTGCTTTTTAGGTAGAGATTGGAAATCAATAGTATAGGTTGTGTTTTGTATCAAGACTACACAATTTTAACTTATGTTAAATTATACCCACCATAAGTGACATATTTGATTGGGTCTAATTAGGGGATTACATTGCAAATTTATGGGACTAGACCAATTCTGTGCATATACATGGATTCAGGGTACAATGGATCGGTCATTATCATTATAGGTTTTTAGATCTACAAAGGTGATTTTAATACAACCCTTCCCTATATTGGTGGAAGAATAATAAAAAATACCCGTTATGAGGTAGTATGCATAGAATTGAAATGAATAATGCTTTAAGAATCAAACCAATATGGATGCTGCTAAAGTAGTTAGGCATGGCTAATAAAATCCCCCATTGGCCCGTTGGAGATGAGACGCCATGTTTAC
Organism: Ambystoma mexicanum; assembly: GCF_040938575.1. Lineage (NCBI taxonomy): Eukaryota > Metazoa > Chordata > Amphibia > Caudata > Ambystomatidae > Ambystoma > Ambystoma mexicanum. The sequence goes on from NC_090937.1 coordinate 1,603,490,720, forward strand.
TGTGAGATACTTGCACACAAACACATGTTTCGGCACACACAAGACACATTTCTTTTCGCCGCATTACACATGCCTTGCCCAGTTAGGCTATTTCTGTGAACTCTCACCATTATAATTAGCCCCGATGAAACCGGATAACACTGTATTGTAGACGAAACTAGATAAAAGCTGTCGTATATTTAACGAGATGCAGCTGCAACTACCGCGTGGGCCTCCCCACGTGAGACCAGAAGAAGGGACAGAGTTACAGTTTTTAAGATGAGCAGGAAGCCGAAAGTTAAAACCTAGAATTGTCTTAATGAGCACCGTTGAATACGCCCTCCTCTTTGGAGTCAAAATGTCCTGAAGGGCATCAGAAATGCTGTGTTTTGGGAGAGATTTGTTCGGTTTTGTATTTGTTCTTGGTAACCTGTCCTGTTGAAGTGCGTTTTACTGCATTTGCCATTAAAGTAATTAACCAACCTGCATCAATTGGAGTGTGCGTCGATAGATTTTTCCCCCTCATAGGCTACATCAAAAATGGAATATAAAAATATAGATACTTATTGATGTCAGACTTAAATCCACATTTGACCACTTCAATCATTCAGGTGAATTTCTCTCAGCCACTAGAAATAATTATGTATGCATATATATATATATATATATACATATATATATATATATATATATACACATTTTTTATAGTGTATATAGTTAAATCATACCTTTACACAAGATACAAAATTAAAACAAAATTACAGCTAAAAATAGAGCTTTCGATATCATTCCTAAAAACACAAACCAGTACATAGATGAACACTTCCAACTTAAAGATAAAATTTGAAATAATCATTTGGCATTTAATTATCCAGAGTGGACACATGGAATATAAAAATGTCCCCACAATGAAAAGAATCAAGATTACAGAACCAATTTTCTTCAGATGGTTTTAATAAAACGCATGCGTCTGTTCTTATACAGTAAAGATACATTTTTGTATAAAACAGTATAAAAATCATTCCACATATAGTCACTCATATAAAATGTCAGTTGTGATTTGGAAGAGAAGGAAAACACATGTTACTCAACAATGCATCCATGTGCCATCCCGGAATCAAGAATGGGAACTAGCTCAGAGACACGAGAAGCAGATGGGGGGGCCTATGATCTTAACGTCTGGGGGGTGTGCAGGGGGGGGCATCGGTGCAAGGGTCCATGTTCTCTGAAACTGGTTACCTCCTGGGTATATTATAAAGAGGTCATCCCAGGAGTCCTGCTGTGGCCTTGGTGTAAAGGTATGGCTTTGGGTATTTTCTTGAAGATAGGCCAGTGTTTGTTCCTGCACTGCTTTGCCAGTCAGGCAATAGTATCATTCGTCTTTCTCAACCAATGCAGGGAGTGCCGGGTCACCTTATATCACAATACGACGACCAAATGCTGTGCCCGACGCGATCATCCAAATAACGGACAAGGGAGATCTACATAAAGCTCATCAAAACAATCCAATTATACTTCATTCATGCAGGCATTGTCTCCAGACCGGCTCTAGAATTGGTCTGGGCACCATTTACTGGTGGCCTAGTACCCGGGCATGCAGAACAGCCACGCCCGAAAGAGGAGATCAGATGCAGCTAAGGGGACATGCAGGGGTTGAATAAGTTGGGTAATAAGAGGCGTCCTTCTAGAAGGCCGGAGACTTTTTCCAATCGGTCAGGGATCAACATTTCCCCAACATCCCCAATGACTTATGCCACACAGAGAAGACTCAAGCTACTAGAACATTTAAGCTGAAACTGTGGCAACATCCAAAAATCAGGGTACTAAATTGGCATGCGCCATGGTACATGGGTACCACTAATTAATCAAATAGAAAATGCTTTCCCAAATTTTCCACAGTGGCATTGAGCCCCATGTAGGGGGCCGACTATAGTGAATCGGAGAGAACTCGTAGATTCAATAGCTTTGTCTTGCAGAGGAGTAATCCGGCAGACATTGGGTGATGCGTCTGGATCTAAACTCTATTTCTTTTAGAGGTAGTTGAACCTGGAATATCTGGTTTCTCACAACACAATATTCCAGCAAATTTTAATACTTGTGACAAATCGTTAATATAGTAACAGGAAATTCAATGTATTAGAACAGTATAGGTTTGTTAGGTGTTACGCAGCCAATCGGTCCCCTTGGAAAGCTTGCAATAATGGACTATACTGCTTGCATTTTCAAGAATCCTCACCTCCTACTTTAGAAAGTGGCACATCCTCGTGCCAGCCCGCTACCAACAGTTTGCAGTGTATCTACAGCACACGAAGGACCTCTGGCACTTCCCTGTAACTTTCTTTCTTGTTGGGACCTTCGTGTGACGTTCAGGTCGGCTGCAGTGACCTTTTGGACACTGTCCAGTGGACGTCCTCATTTTGATTGCAGCCATCTTTAAAGATATTTTCTCTGAGGTTTTCACATCCGGTTTACATGTTCTTTTGCTGAATACTGACCATTTGGTGCACACATTTTAATCAGAGGTGAAACCATGCCAACTGGACCAGCAATTGGGTGCTTGTATCACTAGAGCCGGGAGATGCTACACAACTTTGGTCAAGCAATTAAGTGTCCCTAAGGCCCACAACCACATACTACAACACTCATTTACAATTCCTCATAATTATAAAACGAGAGAGGATTCTCATTGTCTAAATGATGGTGTGCCGGCGAATATCCAACATTTCTTTGTAGTGGCCTTACAAGAGACCTGGCTTTGGGAACCCTGTGAAATTGATGGTCGCTCTACAATACAAAGCCTAGCGACTAAGCCGCCCAGAGGCCGTCCTAAAGGAGGCCTGCCGACCTCCATTAGGCACCCTTGGGTAGGACGTAATACGATTTGGTCGACTGATATGGTGCTAGCAGTGCTGGTGAGCTGTGATCAGATTAAGAGCTTTCCAATCTTAGTAGTAAATATCTATCACCCGCCCAATCGAGCACATAATACATCTAACATCCAGACAGTAATCCAGATTCTTGAATAATGTGATGGAGCTACTGCCATCATCATATTAGGAGATTTGAATGCCGGGATTCCTAGCCCTAGTTACTTTGTAGATGATAGGCAGTCATCGGGCCCTTAGATTAGAGCTCCTCGAATGCACAGGGTAAACCTTGGGCCAAATGGTTTCTTAAATACCAACCGACTATGACGAATGGGAATTTTGCAAGTGACTGTAATAGAAGCGCAGTGCGCGTGAGAGGGCCAAGTGTGTCAACAATTTGATTAGATGGTCCCCAATGATAGTGCCAATGAATTGGTGCTAAATATGGCAGTAGGATGTCGAGAGGAGAGCGGCCCTCTTCCTCTTTTCCTCTTGCTAGCCAGAACTAAAGTGAAGAGGAATTATGAATTATATGGAAATATCGCTATCAATAATGGAGGAAACAGAATAATCTGGAACTCTACGAAGTTAGAAAAGGCAAGGAAGCGTTGCCGAAAGAGAACTCACAGCGTAGCAATAATGATAAACAAGTTTGAACAGAGTGCCATAAAGGCTTCCACCACACAAAAACAGAACTATATAAGCACTAGTGAGAGTTGGAAGGCCAGTCACTCAAAAGAGAAACCTTTTGATGGGGCAATACAGGAGGCCAAAGGAATCTCAGAAAAACTATTGGCGAGTTGAAGTGTGCTAGTTGGCCTGATGCCACACCGAAAATTGAAGAGGCAACCAAAAAAAAGCACCAACAGTGGATATGCCATCACCATGCATGTAAGGCAAATGAATGATGGCGTTCTATAGCCGCATTTGCCAGGAATAACAACAATCAAGGTCTATGGGCAGTGGTTAATTCCAGTAAAAAGGAAACCCTACCAATAAATAGTGTACCCGAACAAGATTGGATTACCCATGTAAACAAGAATCTAGGAGCGCAAGATAAAAGGGATGGTGAAGCATCAGACAAGGTGGCAATGTGGCGTGGTAGTTACACGATTTACGAGCTCATAAAACTGATCAAACACTTACCTACGTCCCGAGTGATAAGCCCAGATGGCACCAGTAATGTCCTTGTGTAAATGTCCCCTGAGAAATGGGCATATGCATTGAACCTATTGTTTCAATGCATCGGTAAACATGGACTGATAACTCAAACATGGCGAGAAAGTATGATGCTACCCATCTATACAAAAGGGACCTGGAAGGATCCATCCAATTATCTGATGTTGGCGATGTTCGACATCCCCGCCAAAATATTCACCTAAGTTCTTTTAAAAGAATTGAATCAATGTATAGCAGCCAGCAATATTCTACCCCCTAATCAATCTGGCTTTCATGCGAAATCATCTACAAACACGCAATATTACGCATTTGGTTGTTATAATTAAATACTTGTGGAATCGACGACAACTGCCAGTGTATGCCGCATTCGATTTCAGTGTGGCTTTCGATACCATTTTGAGGGGAAAACTGAAAGAAATTGAAACAATGGGGGATACCTGTTGGGCTGCTATCTATGATTCAGTTATTGTATGCAGATACATCTGTCAGAGTGCAATTGGATGCTGAAGGAAAAATGTCAGAATCTATCCCAACTTTGCAAGGGGTAAAACAAGGCTGTATATTAGCTGCTACACTTTTTAATCTGTATTAAGCGGATTTTCCTTCAGAATTAAACGTTATACCATCCAATGACATCAATATAGGGCGTACGAAAATAGGTTGGCTGGGCTACGCAGACGACTTAGTATTAGTAGATTACACTCCCAAAGGTCTACAGATCAAGCTAAATGCTTGATTTAGCTATCCTCCCTAGCTCAGGGGCAACATACTCGCCTTGGAAGCAAGATGACACGGGGCAACACAGGTTCGAACCCGGGTCCGCACTTAGAAACCTCTGGGTATTAAGCATGTTATAAATAACCTATCATATCATATCATGCCCTGGAAAAATTTGCATTAACTAATGGATTAAAAATTAACATCAGAAAAACCAAATTAATTCCCTTCCTAGGAAAAACAAAAAAGCCAAGTATTAAAAACCTAGGGTGTTCGATCGATAAGCAACAGATTGAAGTGGTTGATTGTTATAGATAATTTTGATCAAAATGTGTGGTGGAAACAGTGGAGCGAAATTAAATCAAAATGTATGAAGATCACAATGGCATTAAGTCATTTTATAGGGACTCAAGGAGGTTTTTCTGTTAGCACAATTCTATTGCTGTATTCATCTAAGGTTGTACCTTGCTTGCTCTATGGGGTATAAAAAGGTATAAAAATGAGCTGAATAGATTCAAAGCAAAGATTTTAAAGATTTTATTTCGCAAGCCGAAAGCACTTCCTATTGAATATATATTACTTGAGTGTAATGTGACGCAGATAAGCAATATCTTAGAGTATAAGATCGTTATGCTGTTTGTAAAATTAAGTAAATTGAATAATGACACTTTTAGTGTAGAGCTCATGGAAAGCTTTAACAATGTTGATAATGCCCGAGATTTTTATGCTATTGATTTTATGCGATCTGTGTATTTTAAATGGTCTAAAGATAATGTGATTGACTGGCTAGAGGTATCAGATGCAAAGTTCAAATATTTACTGAAAAAGACGATTTATGACTTAGGTAAAGAGAGAGACATGATTGAGCTTGCAGCCAAAGTTAATAGTGGTATGTTCCTGCAATATTGGCTGTATGCCTTAGAAAGACCGAAATACCAGGCTGCTTTCCCAGATGGTAAGATAATCAGGCGCTACTTACTATTTAAATTCACTATGTGTGATATATTAGAGATAGTAGGTGCAAAATGTGGTATTCCAAGAGAATCAAGATTACGTTGACTATGCGGGACAGAATTCATAGAATCAGATGAACATATCATCTGTCGATGCGAGAGTCTCATCTCTCTAAGATCCAACTATTTGAAATGTATGATAATGCCAGTAATCTTTATAATATGAATGTGATATGGTAATCTCTTATAAATGGTAATGACATGAATTTAATTTATCGCATGGCTCATTTTATCTGTTCTTAAACAACTGTCTGTGGCCTATTTTTAGCATCGGATAATTCAACAATGATGGACCCGATTTATGTTGATTTTATTTCGTATTTAATTGTTTGCTAAGTATTGTTGTGCGTTATATGTAAAGCCTTTGTTGGCTATAAACATATCATTTTAATAAATACATAATTATTTGTGGATAGGATTCAGTGATGATCATTTCTACGAATTTAACATGCTTGTCAAATTAAAATATATGGTGCTACAGAGTTCCCTGTCCAACATCCAACCTCAGCCTTTTTGAGTATACATTGTTCAGAGATCTGCAATCCTTGGCTCTCCAGATGTTTTAAGCTACAATTCAGCACTAACCACCATATTCAATGGGGGATCACGGGAGTCGTAGTCCAAACCATCTGGATACCTAAAAGGTGGCAGACCCGTGTCAGTGTACATCATGACTCTGTGGTCACAATAGGAGATAACGAGTTTCATGCTCAATCGTGGGTGCATCCCACCTCTTATTCCTTCATGTGTCCTTTTCTTTACTAAGACAGCCATCAGTTGATAGCAATTTCTGACCGCTTACATCAGAATGCACTATAGCAACAGATTAAGCTTACAGACATGTATTATTTTCTATTGTAGTGCCGACCCGTAATAATATATCACATGCACATATGGTCCTGCTTGGCTAATGGGTCTTGGAGTGCCCAACAGTTGGACTACACACCATAACCATTGGAGGATTTTCTGAGCAGTTCCTATTTTGGCCCGAACCAATTTTTTTTTTCCTTAGACGGTTTTGCAAGCAGAAAGTTGAAGCGCATGGGTGCAGAACAACGGAAGTTACAGTGTGGCAATAAGTCCAAAAAGTAATTGCTAACCCCATTCTTTTCATAATCATGGGGAGAACCTTAGTTCACCCTCACATAATGCCACCCAGGAACAGCTATGGGAAAACAGATGTTTTCTTGCCCTCAAAAAGATGCCCCCAAATCATGCGTGCAGAGCACTGTGGGAGGTAAAAAGAAGCAGCCTCTATCGGAAACCATCAAATATAATCATTGATTGGCTGAAGCACATAATATTGTGTGAATAAACTTGCAACCACATCTCTGCTTTACTCGTAGGTCTAATTCTGCCAGCAGACATGAGGATTTAACACACTGATCTAACAGAAAGCTAAAAAAGCACAATTGAAGGGGGTAGTCAGAGCCACAGTTAAGATTATGAAGTTGTTGTATTTTTACGCTTGGAGTAAAATGATATTTTTGTGAGCAAAATAGTAAATACCATTTCCAATGCGGATATTTTTAGGACAGTAAAAATTAATTTGAATGTACAAAAGGCATTATAATTTGTACATTTTCATGATTAAAGTTCCTCCTGAGATCTGGCAGTCATACATTTTAATGTTCCTTCGTTAGAGCTGCTCAACTAAAACCATTAATCAAAAACATATCCGTGGAGCTGTGTGGTCGGCAGCACCGGGCAGGTTGCTACGGGTCTACTGCTTCCACTTTTTCATTAAATGCATATTTACTCACTCTTTTTATTCTTGAGAACATTGGCCTGTTTTTATGGAGTAAAGGTGGCTGGTATGGCACTTATCTGTAGGACTGGGAGTATTTATCATTAAGCGAGTCAAAAGGTTGTGTACAACACTGCGGATGGAATCAAACCTACCGAATCTGCTAGATGTGTGTGTGATCAGCAACACCATTTAACCAGGTGAGGGCAAGTTTAATACTCCACAGGGCAGTGCATTGCAGTGTCAGGAAAGCAACATTATGGTGTAGCAACAGGCAGGGGTTGTCTACTTGATGGTACTTTTTCACCAGCGCCGCACAGAGTGGGTTGATTTCTCATCAAGTGTATCCTTTTGACACCTCTGTAAAGACTACATTGCCCCTAAGACCATCAGCTGTTGGCTGTTGAGCCTTTGGCGGGCCTTCCACCTCACCAATGGCACATCTGGTGTCGCCTTGCAGCTGGAGCAGGACTTTCAGTAGATCCAGTTCTTATGCACAAGGCCCTGGTGTATGAATGTTGTCAAGTTATCCTGTGCTCCATAGACTATAATACACCTAGTACCATGTGGCCTTTGTCGAGATTGGCAGGTGCTGGTATGCCTGAGGCTGCATATCACTCGGAGCACATTTGCTCCACCTGCTCGCTTTGGACGCAAGACGATGCACAACAACACAGGTTTGATCTCCAGGACCGCACTTAGAAACCTCTGGGTATTAAGCGCATTACAAATAACCAATTACAAAATATCTTTTTCGCATATTGCAGGCTTAGAAGGGTTAATACTTCACATATCAATTCTCTCAGATTTAACACGGCATGGGCAGCCTTCGCTTATACATCTTCCTGAACGACATTCAAATTGAAGTATGTGGCACCTTCCCAGGTGCCCTGTATGGTGACCTCCGAGTCGAAGAGGGTGCGGAATTTGGCGACATAAGGCACAATTAATTTGGCTTTCTGGACGACAGCCTTTTGGCACACTGCTTTTCCAGGATCCACCTGGAACGTTTGTGACATGCTGAATTGGGTCTGTGGATAGAAAGAGAAGAAATACTGGAGTCAGAGATTAGAAACCAACACACATTTCGTCTCAACAAAGGGTCCTCCCCTTCCCTCATAATGGAAAATAGAATGATGTATTTTGTATTAAAGATAATAGTTTGCCTTTATATTCTGGAATGAAGGGCATATATACACACAATATTCTAGAAAGATAGGGTTCCAGGTAAACACATAAGCAATTGCTTTTAAAAACTCCCCACACAAGGCTTCCTACACAAGGTGTGAAATTCTTGTAAGAACAATGGGGCTCATTTTTAGGTTCCCGGTAATTTGGCTCAGTAACTAGTTATGTTTACACGTCTATGTAAACAGATCCCCGCTACCAAATTTTCATCATTTGGAAGGCAGAGTGCAAATTGAGTAAACGCTACCCGAAATGTACACATGGTAGGCAGCGTTTACAATGGATCCCTATGGAGCAAAAAGCAGGGGTACTTCATAGAGATCCTGAGCATTTGCGCTGACATAAACCTCCCAGCTAGAGTATTTGTATGAGAGGAAGGAAGCAGCGGAAAAGCAAGTTGCGTTCTGGCCCGCCTCTATGCCATACAAATTAGGGGAAATGGGGCGGAACGTAAAAGCCTGTGAGGAATTATGGGAAGTCGTCCTTTCTCCCTGAGGAGGAGACCCTTTCCATGAAGCTAGGGAGCTGAGGCTGCTACCCGATAGGGCCCCTGGGGGTGGTACAGAGCAGGAGATCTAATGGGGGAGGGTCCCCACTCTCGGATACAGGGAGCTCATCATGGGCCAACACAGTATTGTCAAGCCTCACCCACCTTCCTCCCCTCGCCTTCCTTACCATCCTCTTAGCAGCACCCCTCCCCCCAAGTTCTTGCATGTACTTCTGCCACACCAACAGTACTAGTAGTACTGGGACGAGGAAGAGGCTCCATTGCACTACCTTCTCGAGACACTGAGACGAGTGATTGGGAGCCATGAAGAACCCTCACTGAACTGTATATTTCTCATTTGAAATGGCGTTAAAGATGTAACTCGAACAAACCAAAGCGTCAGTGCCTCAAAGGGTCAGTCCCTCCCTGGAGACTTTTCGAAAAAGATCCCAGCACTGCAGACGACGATGCTGGGAGAGAAGCTGCTGAGTGGGACGTGAACTGTGGTGACCTGGTATCCCTGCCTGCTCAGTTGATGAACAGCAGACCGAGACAAGGAGGAGAAGGAAGACAACATGTGGGAGAAACCTACCGACCAGCAGAGACGCTCAGCCCAGCTCCAAGGGAGTATGGCAAGGACGCTGGAGGAAGTGCGAACATCGAAGGAGGTGAAGAAAAACTGTTGGAAGACTCGGAGAAGCTACGCCACGGACCAGGAGCCTGAGAACAAGGTACGGGTGCTGCCTGGGTCAGTGAAGGCACGAGAAACCATATTGAAGCGGCCTGGGACCAGAGTGCAAGAATCCACAGTAAAAGGAGAGGGGGTGGGAACCGAGCGAGAGAAACCAAAGTGAAGGGGTCTAGGACCGCAGGCAGTACCTTGCATAGGAATATACCAGGACTGCCCACTGAGCCACTGAAGGCTTTCTGCCAAGAATGGCTGGAGAAAGGCAAGGGAAAGGGAGACATTCCCCCCTATTTTGTGAACTATACCCGTCCAGAAAAAGGGAGTCATTCGTCTGGACGTAGAAGGGACGAGTCCAGTTTAGTTTGGTTCGAAGTGTAAGGGATAGAAGTAGGGCTTTGACACAGGATAGTGAACTCTTTAGTTACAGAAATTCTGACAGTTCCTTAGTATTTAGCCGAGGCAGGGAAATCCCTCAGAGTTGGGGATAGGAAGCCTCTCTTCTTCTAAATAAAAGTCTTAGCCAAAAGCATGCCACTTGTGTGTTGATCACCTCCTTCCACACCCTTACAAGCCTTATGCAAGGTTTTTACATCTTTCAATTGCGTTACATGAGCTGAACAAGACCGTCATTGTTGAAGTTATCATTGTATTGTAGTTACAAAGTAGAGAAAGAAGCCATTTAAAGTGAATCAAAGGTCTGCAAACTTCTACTCGCAACTTAATGACTGAGGCCGATGGCAGAAGATTTGTCCAAGTTACAAGCAATCTTTCAAGTAGAGCTTCTAGCATACAAACTAAGGCCATCAAATTTCAACGATTGATCCTTAAATGTAGGGCAGCTCCATATCAAATCTATGATCTAAATAGAGCAAGTGTACCTGCCATTGTTGAGGCTGTAGCAAATTTACAAGATATTGCTTACAATGATATTCATCAAGTTGAGTTCCTTAATAGTACGGACCTTTCTGTTGTTCGTTTGTGGCTATCATCTAATGTGGTCAGTAACTTATTATGGCAAGCTCACATGGATCTGTTTGACCTTGGTTTTGTCCTTGCTCATGATCCTACCTCCCCTGACCAACTGGCTAGTCAACATCACAGATCTAAATCAAATCTTTACAAGACAAATACTGCAAAATGTACTTGGAATGCTCCACAAAGAGCGAAAAGAACCGTTTTTGATCAAAATGAGATGAAACTTCAGTCATCCACATCCCAGTATAATGGTCAACTGGACATTTCAGTGCTTAGCTGGATTACATGTGGTTTTACTCATTTATTGAATGCTAGTGCCAACTTCTTAAACTCTTATGACATTGTGGTGCTGCAGGAAACTTGGCTGTCTGATAAACCATCTTGGGACAATCATAGTATTCTTCTCCACCCAGCCAAAGTTGCCTCTCAAGGCCGACCAATGTCAGGCTTGTTGGAGGCCATTAAAAATAATAAAAATCTACAAATCTTGTTTTATGAAGCTCCGAATTTGTTTCTCCAGATGGTCAAGATTTCTTATGAGCAAGGTGCATTTGCGATAATTAAGGTGTATCGTAACCCACTGGGCTAACAGATGTAAAGTTCTTCAAAGATCTAGAACACTTGTTGGATACTGTCTCACAAGCACCAGACATCACCAATGTTATAGTAGCTGGAGACCTAAATCTTCATCTATTAGTGCCCCAGAGCCAAGCATTAAACCAGCATAATGATAAATGGCTATCTTTAATGGATGCTCAAGGATTGGTGATGTGCAATGGGTCGATCGCCAGAGACATTCCAGCTCATTATACATGGCGTCGAGGTCAGAGTTATTCTATTATTGATTATGTTTTTGTTGACGTCACGTATTTGCTTTAAGCCAAGACACGAATAAGACCACCCGGTACAAACTAGAAAGGCCATGTTTCATAAAGAAAAAAAGAGCAACTCTCGCTTCCTCAGAGTGGGGGAAAAAGCAGATCAGAAGTGCCAAATGCAAACTGCGGAATTGGTTAAGATCTTGCCGACCATAACTGCTACAGTCAGAGAGGAGATGTTACGAGCAATTGCTGTAAATAAATTCGGCCCAGATCTGGACGTTGCTCAACAATGGCAGCCATTTTAACCAAAGAGCGGTTCAAGTTAATGGGGTCAGTGACGCAGATTGGGTTCAATATTTTACAACTTTATATGCACCCGTATCGGTCAGTACCTGTACCTTGCATTTGGGACCTTCTTGTTATCATGGCCTGCAAATTCTAGAGGAAAATGTTTTGCATCACATCAACAACGTTAGCTGGTCAAGAGCACCAAAGACCAACCTAGCCTATTGGCCAACATTTTGTGCAATATTTTCAATCAGATCATAGAATCATCTAAAATTCCTGACTCTTGGAGACGGTCAATTATAGTACGAATCTTCAAGACAGGCGATCGGTTGTGTGCCACTAACTACGACTGATGGATGCCCCTGGAAAAATGTTCTCTGGGCTTATACTACGAGACTTTTCAGAATGGACTAATAAGGAAGAGCGATGTGACCCCTTTCAAACGGGCTTTGTCCCAGGCTTGGGCACTTCTGTTAATTTGCTTACCCTCAACTCATTGGGGGTAATTCATGGAATTTCGCACAAAAGTGGCGCACGCGGCTGGCGCACAGTGTTCCCGTGCGATAGACTGCGCCAGCCGCGTGCGATAAAATCCATTTCGTCGCACAGTGTATTCATGGATTTTAGCCTCCAAAACCAGCCGTAGCGCAGAGTGGCGCAGCGACCCTGCAGCAGCGCCAGTTACGCCCCCAAGAATGCCCTCGCGCAAGGAAAATCCATCAAAATTCCCAATTCAGCGCAAAGGGCTGTGCTAACCCTGGACCAGTTTACAGGCCTGCCAAACAGCAAACGCCAAGCGGGGAACGTGTATTTCAGGGGTGCGCGGGAAGTTTCACACGCGATTGGGCTGGGTACGTGTATTCCAGGAGTGCGCGGGAAGTTTCACACACAATTGGGCTGGGTTCGTGTATTTCAGGGGTGCGCGGGAAGTTTCACATGCGATTGGACTGGGTACGTGTATTTCAGGGGTGCGCGGGAAGTTTCACACGCGATTGGGCTGGGTACGTGTATTTCAGGGGTGCGTGGGAAGTTTCACACGCGATATCAGCAGGGTACATGTATTTTGGGGTGAGCGGGAAGTTTCACACGCGATATCAGCAGGGTACGTGTATTACGGGGTGCGAGGGAAGTTTCACACGCGATTGGCCTGGGCACGTGTATTTCAGGGGTGCGTGGGAAGTCTCACACGCGATATCAGCAGGGTACGTGTATGTGAGGGTGCGCGGGAAGTTACACGATTGGGCTGGGTACGTGTATTTCGGGGTGCGCAGGAAGTTTCACACACGATTGGCTCGGGCACGTGTATTTCAGGGGTGCGCAGGAAGTTTCACACGCAATATCAGCAGGGTACGTGTATTACAGGGTGCGCAGGAAGTTTCACACGCGATTGGGCTGGGTACGTGTATTTCGGGGTGCGCAGGAAGTTTCACACGCGATTGGCCTGGGCACGTGTATTTCAGGGGTGCGCGGGAAGTTTCACACACGATTGGCCTGGGCACGTGTATTTCAGGGGTGCGTGGGAAGTTTCACACACGATATCAGCAGGGTATGTGTATTTCAGGGTGCGCGGGAAGTTACACACGCGATTGTGCTGGGTACGTGTATTTCGGGGTGCGCGGGAAGTTTCACACATGATTGGCCTGGGCACGTGCATTTCAGGGGTGTGCGGGAAGTTTCACATGCGATATCAGCAGGGTACGTGTATTTCGGGGTGCGCGGGAAGTTTCACACGCGATTGGGCTGGGTACGTGTATTTCGGGGTGCGCGGGAAGTTTCACACGCGATTGGCCTGGGCACGTGTTTTTCAGGGGTGTGCGGGACGTTTCACACACGATATCAGCAGGGTACGTATATTTCGGGATGTGAGGGAAGTTTCACACACAATTCCAGCAGGGTACGTGTAATTCGGGGTGCGCGGGAAGTTCCATATGCGATTCCAGCAGGGTACGTGTATTTCGGGGTGCGCGGGGAGTCCTACACGTGAATTGGCAGTGTGGGTCCACCCAGGTGTCCCTTCTACACCCTCCACGGCCCCTGCAGGCAGCCCACACCACTGGGGACTACCCTGCACCCCTGGTCATGTCCCGCGGGCAGCCCATCCACCATGGGCATGCACCCCATCCAAGCCACATGTCACGTCGCAATATGATCACCAACTCATGTCCCCCTGCACCCCCAGCAGTGAAGGCACCTGCCAGCAGGCCCCCACTCATGTCTCCCAGCACCCCCACGCCCCAGCAGTCAGGGCACCTGCCAGCAGGCCCCCACTCATGTCTCCCAGCACCCCCACCCCCCAGCAGTGCAGGGCACCTGCCAGCAGGCCCCGACTCATGTCCCCCTGCACCCCCACCCCCCAGCAGGCCCCCACTCATGTCCCACTCATGTCCCCCTGCACCCCTACCTCCCCAGCAGGCCCCCACTCATGTCCCACTAATGTCTCCCAGCACCACCACCCCCCAGCAGTCAGGGGCACCTGCCAGCAGGCCCCCACTCATGTCCCCCTGCACCCCCACTCCCCAGCAGTCAGGGGCACGTGCCAGCAGCCCCCCACTCATGTCCCCCAGCCAACATGTTATCACAATCCAGATCCCTGGCCCTCATGGCCAGCCTCCACAGGCCAAAGACCCACCCAAGTATTGCATCCACCCACATAGAAATGCAAATAACATGATACAACCCCAATGGCAAGTATGTAAATGAACACATGTCCGTCACACACACACACAATGGGTGCAAGTGAATGTCAAAATCCATATCATGACATGCATGAAACCAATGAGATAATACCAGAAATGGAAGTATTAAAAAATATATATTAAAGAAAACATGAACGTAAATCAACTCAAACACACAACAATGGGAATAAGAAAATAAATGGTCCATGTTCAATAAATAATGAAAATCAAGAAATCATAAACCAAAGAAATCCAAAAAGAAATGTTGTCCAAAGTCACAGTCAAAAAAATTCAAATCCAAGGGAAAAACCAAAAACCATTGCTCCATGGTGAACACAAAAAAAACATAAAAAAAGATGAATCCAAGGTTGAACTATATACAATTGAAGAATCCAGGGTCCATGAGCCCAACTCAATAAATGAAACCTACCAAAAACTACTACCTAATAAAAAAACTATATACAAAAATGTGGTCCATTGTCCAAGCGGTCCAAAATGAAGAAAAAAAGAAAGGAAACCTAATACTAACTAACTAACTATTTACAGGGGCAGCGGGCTAGTCCGACGGCTCACTTCTGGATGTTCCGGGCCAGGGCATCATCAAACTCCTGCTCAATGTCCCGGAGGCGGTCCTCTTCCATGGCCATGAGGGTTCGCAGGACGATGACATGTTCTCCTCCAACTCCCTGCGAATCGCCTCGAGGCACTCGGCCCGCCTCAGGGCGCTCCGCATGGATTTCTCCGCCCTGACCATCGTGAGCCGTGCCTCTTCCGCCCGCAGCCGCTCCGCATCTATAGCATGGCCAAACCGCTGCCACACGGAAGTCACTTCCCATCCTGGGTCCTCCTGCCCTCCGGCCGATGCCTGCCCCTCCGATGTAGAAGGCCCCGAACCATCATGGCTCCCACCTTGTTGCTGCTGCTGCTGTGCCCGTGCCCTGGCTCCTGCTGCCTGTACATCCTCCTCCGGCTGGGGTGCAGTTGTTGATGTGGCCACCCCTGCTGGACGTCCGACTCCTGAATGTGGCAGGGATGTGTCCTCCACCAGCCTCGCCGCACGGTCAGAGGCAGCTCCACAGGGCACCCAGGTGATACATGGGTGGGAAGATGGCATGGAGGACGACTGGCGCATAGGGGGTTCAGTTGAGGAGGGGGTCGGAACAAGCTCCAGGAAACGGAGGAATCCGGCCTGGGTGACCAGTCCCAGTAGGCTGACGTGGTCAACGAGCCATTCCAGATGACGTGCAGTCTCCTCACGAAAAGACTGCAGGTCACCTCGCATGGCCCGTTGACGCAACGCCACACCACTCAGGACAGCCTCAACCCGGTCCCGGATAGCCACGTCCGCAAGCAGAGGAAGGCCAGTTGTCATAAACTCATCCCCTGCCTGAAAACGGGTCTGGACGTAGGCATCCCTGCTGGTGCAAGATGATGCAGTGACAGGATCAGGGACAGGATTGCACACAGGCACCTCCGCAGCGGCCTTTGCTGCCTGCTGTCCCTGGTCCTGCACTGCACCACTAGCACCAGTGGAATCCCCACCTCCAGACCCCGTCTCTGTCACTTGCACGGCCTCCTCCTCCACCAAACCCCCCACCAACCTGGATGACTCTGTGCCATCTTCCTCCGTCGGGCCCTGTGGGGTCTCAGCTGCCCCTTCTGCTGCCAAGGAGTCCAACTCCAACCTCCGCCTCTTGGACCTCCTCTCGGCAGCTGCGTCCTGGGACGCGGCACCGGACTCCTCACTCCCCGATGAGATGACAACCCGGGAGGGGAGCCGGGCCTTGCGTCTCCGGCTGGCGGTGGGATCCCTGCCGCTGTGCTCCACAGCACCTTCTCCGCCCTCTTCATCAGTTGATGCTGCAGACAGGGAGAAATAAAACACAGGCATCAGGGCACCGTACAATGGACTCATACACACATGACAGTTGTACATGAGTGGCATTGTCAAACTTCAGACATGGCATCACAATCCCCAACACACGTCATTGCAACTCGCACACATGAGCTATGCCACAGCCATATCTCAACAGCCAGCAACATCCATACACATACGACAGCATGAGCAGCCAAAGGTGACCCACACATCACATGAAACACAGGGAGTGCACTACACACGCCACCACACTTTCATGCATGTGTACACCTCCGCCAACTGTCGCTGTGTTGAGATCGGCATCCATGTCACCTCTGCCAATCAGTCTTCCACATTTCAGTGTCACATGCATCCATGTTGCATCACTGTTGCACCCTTGTCAAATACACACACATGCACATGTACACGGTGCAGATACATGCAGCTGGAACCAACATCCATGTGTGACACCACGACCATGCCTACTTACATACACAGTCATTCAAACATGTGTGCCCACACATCTGCATTTGGCATGCAAGCTTACACACACATGCACCATCCATGTGTTACACATAAGAGCCCTTGCATGTGTTAGCCTCACGGCCCTGTACACACACACCCATACTTGGCCCTATAAAACCACATGTGCAACCTGCACACTACTGGCACACCACCACACACACAGCTTACAATCAGTATGCATGTACACTTACCACTCGACTCCAGACGGGTCTGCCTCCCAAGCACCTGGACGTGGAGCGCTGGGGATATGCGTTCCAGGACCCTCATTTGATCTTCCGACAAGTGCCCCTTAGCATAAGCTGCCTTCAAGAGGCGCCGGGCCTTGTTGAGGGTCCTGGATCTGAAGTCCTCCCAGTGCTTCTTGACATGTAGGTAGTCGCAGACTGCCACCCCCTCCGCGTTGATGGCAGTCACGATGTCAGTCCAGATCCTGATCCGTCCTTCCTTGTCGGCACGCAAACCTCCGAAGAGGGCATCATACTGCCCCAGGACTTGCTCCACCAGGACACCAACTTCGGTGGCGGTGAAGCTGGTGCCTCTCTGCCTCTCTGGCCGGGGGTTGGCAGTGGTGCCATATGTTGTAGTGCCCGACATGGCAACCCCAGAGGCAGGAGTGGGTGGGCAAATGGGTCCTGGGGCTGGGCTGTGGAGCGATGGAATCCCAGTCGGGAGTCTTCGGTTCCAGCAGGGGTGGTCACAGCAAATGCACCCCTGGCTGATGTGCAGGCAGCAAATAGCAGGGCACGTGGGCAGCAGGCAGGCAGGCAGCAGCAGATGGCAGGTGGGAGCGTGCTCGGGGCTCTGGGGGGGGCAGTAATTCGGCCTTCTGGGCAGGAGCGTGGTCTTCCGTGTGCTTACGCGTGGCCAGCTTGATACGGAGTGATTTGGCACGTGAAAATCCAGCACGTCTGCGTGTAATTCGAGGAAAGGCCCGTAGCGCGTAAGCGCGTCAGCACACGTAAGCGAATTCATTGGCCCAAAGGCCCCCAGCGTGTAGGCGCGTCTATGGTGTTACACGCACGGGCGTTTCCCATGGCGCGTGAAAATAATAAGCACGTCCAAGTGTCAAAGCGTATAATTTGAGGAAAGGGCCTTAGCGCGTATGCGCGTCTGTGACGTGCGGGCGTTTCCCTGAGCACGGGTGCATGTTACACATCCAAAAACTGCACGTCCGAGTGTCTGCACATGTAATTGGAGGATAGGGCCTGTGCGCGTACACGCGGAAGTGACGCGGGATGTGTGGGCCTGTTTAAAAGGTACGTGTAGGACGCCATTTCCTTGTACGTGCTTTTCGTGGAGAGCGAGTGGGTGAAATCTGTACTTCTTGTTGGTTCACACGCGATTTACTTCACAGCGTTTCACGTTCGTACTCCCTGTTGCCTCTGACAGCTTTTTCTTTTCTCTTTTTTCTGGGCCTGTTTCCTCAAACAGCGTTCACTTCTTCTGTTGTCCTGTCTCCTCAGACAGCATACAATTCTTCTTTTGGCGGGGGTGTTGCAAATGCGCATATGCGTGTCTTTTTCACGCTCTTTTTCTAGGCAGACGGTGAGTCGCTTATTTACCAACTGTGCTTGCCCCGTGTGTTGCGTACCCCTTCAGAGGTCATTGTAGGCTGCGTGTGACACGCATACGTTCAATTTTGTGTTTCTGGGTGCCACAGCGTAGTGCAGGTTTATTTTTCAACCCACGTGGTCTACGAGGGGTTGCGTGCACGTTATTTCCCTTTTTTGGGGTGCCTGTGCATTGTGTGACCTGTCATCTTTCCCCAGGGGCCACATACAACCTTGCTAGAGCACTAGGGTATGAATTCCATCTAGTACCCTACCCCTTTGACCACCAATTGCCCAGGACAATAGTTTACTGCAACTCCCATACGCACAACAACATCAGTGCCATGGTTGGGAGGCAAGCAAGCGGTAAGGGTGGCAAAGGTGGCTGAGACCCAAGAGGTGGGCGTGGTGGGCGCGGTAGGGGACGTGGCCGGGATTTGCAGGGTGCCTCTAGCCCCCCATGTGTGGAGGACCAGTCAGTGACACCCATGCCCCCCCCCCATGGTTGAGGGAAACGTGGCTGACACCATCCCTGCTCAGCCCTTGTTTGACCGGCCCATTGTGGCACCAGAGCTGGCACAGGGTGACTCCCAGGCTGACTTCCAGGTCAGCAAGTCTAGGCCACGTGTGGCGGTGCAAGTTGGTGTCACCAGGCCACGTGGATCAGGGGCAGCT
The DNA here is from genome assembly GCF_040938575.1 of Ambystoma mexicanum. Taxonomy (NCBI): domain Eukaryota; kingdom Metazoa; phylum Chordata; class Amphibia; order Caudata; family Ambystomatidae; genus Ambystoma; species Ambystoma mexicanum. Next base: position 1,603,509,949 of record NC_090937.1, read on the forward strand.
ATGTCATCTGCTGCCCCGAGTAGGCAGGGTGGTGAGGCTGCAGGGGCAGCTGCGGCTCCATCCACCCCAGCTCTGACTCTCCCAGCCAGGACAGTGTCGGTCCCGTTCCATCATGCTGATGTTCCCCCTGACAACATCACACTTCAGCTAATGCCTGCACCAAGTTCCATGGTCAGTGTTCATTCCCACACTCTGACTACACAGTCCACCGGTGCTCCTGCCCCTAGTGTCCAGAGCGGCGTAGGACACTCAGGATCCCCACCACCTTCCAAAAGAAAGAGGATGAGTGCTCGTCCAGTACAGGCTGATGCCCCAGACACGGCTACACAGTCCGGCCCGTCAAGAAAGCCCAGCTTCAATGAGGCCGAACGTGATGCACTTGTGGAGTATGTGTCCGCACATGACAGCGAAATGTTGATTACTGCAGGGTGCAAGACCACACATGCACAACGTCAGGCACACTTGCAGACCATCGCGGACATCATAAGTGCCCTTGGATTTGTGAGACGCACAGCTATGAGTGCTACAAGCGCTGGAATGACCTAAAGCACAGGGCAAAGAAAAAGCTGGCCTCAAGTTATGCCGCTACTCTAGTGACTGGAGGTGGGTCTCCACAAGAGGACATTGAACTCACTCCACATGAGTATGTTGCTGGGACCTACGTCACAGAGGAACAGATCCAAGGCATGGGAGACCTGCCAGATTACGAGGCATTTTCTGGTGAGTGCACATGCATGTGTGTGTGATCCATGTGTATGTTGTGTGTGTGAGGGTTTCTGATTAAGTGCCAGGTGAGGGTGTGTGTGCTTGAGTGGTTTGGGTCACCCATGTGCTTCATCCAAGACATTCTGGGCCCCTGGATTTGGGTATTACAGTATCCCTCCTGGCCACAGTAGACATTTTGGGCAACATCACGCCAGTTGCCCTTGAAGTGGCATCTTGCAACAACATTGTTCTGTTTCTTCCAGTGTTCATTCCAGCGGATTGTTCTGATTCACCCGCTCTAACTACCCTTTTCTCAGCCCTATTGTCACATATGTGACATGCCTGTGGTACATGCCATGTGTCATGTATGTGGATTGGACATGCCACTCACAGGCCAATGCGTGATGGCACTGCTTGCCAGCATGCAGCTAATGTGTACATCTTCCATCTTAGGGTCATCAGTGTCTGCCATTTGGCTCCCCTTCATACTCAGTGACAGTGCATGCATGGGAGGGTTATAGTCATGTGGGACATGTGTCAATCAAGTACTTGTTCTGTAGCTTCTCAGACCTAATTGTGTGCCATGGTGCTAATGCCTGTTTCCTTTTCTTGTCTTTCATGTTTCTGCAGGGGATGACGCACCTGATGCTGTTCAGGTGGAGGAGATGGTGGAGACCCAGGAGGGATCTCAGGCACAAGTAGGCACCAGTGTGGGACGTGGTGTGGTGGTGGGTGAGAACCCACACTTGCTGCAGACCATTCCCTCCAGGGGTGCCTCTGGGTGCACCTCCCCAGACCTCTATTCAGGTGTTGATTCGGATGATGATGAGACCTATGTGTCGTCGCAGGTAAGTCTTTCTGGGAGGGATTCTGTTCTGTCCGACCCACCTGCACCAGGGGTAGTACCCTCTATGGGGATGTCAGTGTTGGTAGAGGCGCCTTTGGTGGTTACGGTTGCAGGGTCACACTCCGCAACATCTGATCCTGTTCCTGGGCCAGCAGATCAGAGGGGGAATGCAGTCCTGCAGCCTCAGGCAGTGCCGGCACAGCAAGGCGCAGTCCGCCTTGCCCCAGACAGGTGTGGTGGCCGCCAACGAGGTGGCCGTATGCCACCAGTCAATACCGCATGGGAGCAATACATATACGGTATGGCAAACCAACAGGCAGCATCATCTGAAATGATGGCTCAAGCCATGGATAGGGTGGCCACTTCCATTGTCCCCCCCCGAAAGGCTGATGGAGCAAATACAGCAGGCAACAGACTCCATTTGCCAATCACACAGGGAGGACATGTTGGCGTCCAACAGGGACAGATGGGCGGCACTGGAGACTCTGCGGGAAGCCATTTCCATAGAGTCCCAGGGCCACAGGGAAGCCCTGAGGGTAGAACTCCGTCACCTCAGGGTGACTCTTGTTGAGCTTGAGGCTTCCACTGAAACGAGGACAGAACAGCAGCTGGAGCGGCTCACACGTTCGCTCTCAGCTGAGATGCAGGCAACTCGGGAGGAGGTCCGGTCATCACGTCAGTTGTTGCATGAGGATCTCCGCACTCTAATCCTCCAGAACCAGACCTTCCACACCTGCATGCTTGTTGCCATGGAGGACCAGACTAGGGCTTTGCGTGGGCTGCCTCCCATAGTGCCACCACCTCCTGATGCAGCAGCAGAGAGTGAGGAATGCGACAGCAGCAATTCTCCCACAATAGGGTAGCCGTGCATGCCATGAGCCCATGGAGGTGTTTTTTTCCCCAACATCCACACAGGTGGCTGTTGGTGTGCACCCTGTCCTCGGACCTCCTGGTTGGCCTCTCCCACCGCCCTAGTCCCCACATGGCCATTTTTGATTTTTAATTTTTAATTTTTCTACAGTGTGTTGCCTTGTGTGGCTCCCGTGGGCATCCACTGTATTGTGGCTGGGCACACGCAGGCTTGTCCTGAATTTGGGTTAGATGCTTGGGTTCGTGAGACACACACCCCTCCTACTTCCCCTTTGCATGGGCTTGCAAAGGGTGTGCCCAAGTGACAGTGACTTACACAGTGACGTTGGACTCCCATGAGCTGTGTGGGCAGTCTGTAGTCAATACAGTGTATACATTCTTAGTGCATGTTGTTGTTGTATTGTACACTGCATGGTGTATTGATATGTGCCTCTGCATCCTCCTTCCTCCTAATTTGCAGGTTCATTCCTCCTGTCTTCACAAGGCCATCTACTTTGGAGATGGAGTTCATGTTATAAGCAGTGCACTTACACTTTTGCTTGTCGCCAACACTCTACAGTTGGAAGTGGTCGATGTGCTGGCATAATCAGGTTGTAAGACTACCAATACTTTGATTTAGTACTGTGATTATGATGGTACGTTTGAGGTTGTGTAGCTGAATTGTATTGTTGATGAATATTTGGTCATGTGTGTTGTTGGTTCGACATTACTGGGAGCATTTCATGTGTGGGCAGTTTCCATTAGGGACACTGTACTTTGTGACACTTGTGTCATGTTGTGGGGATTACTTTCTTTGCTCTCACATAGCATGACATGGCATGGTGTGTTGTGTGGCGGTGCTGGGGAAGGGTTGGGTGACATGGCACGGTTCTCATGTTGCATTTTGCAAGGGGGGGATGATTTTAGCAGCATAGCAGTGTGTCTTTTCATGACACAGCATTGGTGGTGTTTGTGTAGGTAGGGATGCACACAATGTAACACTTCCAGTTGAACAATCTCAGGCTGGTATGGTTGTGACAGTTGACTGTCCCTTGAGTCATGATCATTCTCAGTTTGAGTCATCATTTTTTGTCGGGTGGTATGTGCCAGGGCTGTGTGCACTCCACAGGGGTGTGATTTCATGTGAAGTAATTAGCCACCAGCTGCGTACGGGCTGCCTCACCCCGTGCCCTTCCCCCTCCCATGCGCAGCGGGCATGCATGTGGTTGGGGATGTGGGGGCACCACCATGTCCAGGGCCAGGCCTCGGCGTGTTGCAACGTTGTGCAGGACACATGCTGCCACTATGATCCTGCACACTACTGGGGGAGAGTATAACAGCTGCCCGCCAGAACGGTCAAGGGAGCGAAAGCGTGACTTAAGCACTCCGAATGTGCGCTCCACTATGCCCCGGGTTGCAATGTGGGCTGTGTTGTATCTTACCTCGGGTGGCGTGGTGGGGTTCCGAATTGGCGTCATCATGTGGGTGCTCAGAGGGTAGGCACTGTCCCCTGGGGAGGTGGTGATGGGTATCATTAGTGGGGTTGTGACATAACTCAGTATCTGACATGCATGCATGTGCAGTGGCATTTATACTCGCCAAGCAACCATGTATCGCCATGCCGCCCAGCTTCCATGTCCCGGTTTAGGGTTGACATTCTGTAGATGAAGCTGTCGTGGGAGGACCCTGGATTGTTGGCGTATACTGAGGTGATGATTCCCTTGGCATCACATACTACCTGGGCGTTGATGGAATGCCAGTGCTTGCGGTTTCTATAGATGTGCTCAGATGCCCTTGGGGGACGTAGAGCCACATGGGTGCAATCAATGGCACCTAGCACTTTGGGGAATTGTGCCACCCCATAGAAATCCTGGATGACAGCCTGTCTTTCTCCAGGTGTTCTGGGCAGGTATATGTGCCTGCGGACTGATGAGCGTGCAGTGATGATGCCCAACACCTGGTGTAGGCAGCATGACTGCATGGCCTGTGACACCCCCCCCACTATGGCATTTGTCCGTTGAAATGATCCAGTGGCCAAGAAGTGTAGTACATTAAGGACCTTCTCCAGGGGGCCGAGTGCTTGGGAGCACAGGGTGGGTGATGTGAGGTCATCCTCCCACTCACTGACCAGGTCGAGTATTATGTGAGTTGGAAACCTGTACCTCCCATATACCTGGTCATCAGGCATCCCAAAAAGGCTGGTTCTGGGTGTAAAAATTCTGGGCCTGACTATCCTCCTCCTCCTCCTGCGGTATCCAACGGCCACTGCTGCTAGGAACGGTATATTCATCCTGGCGTCTGAGCTTGTTTGTTGTTTGCGCACACTTTTATGGTGCGCGCGGGTCGACATACGCCTGCTTCCTGCGGGTCGACGTACGCCTGCTTCCTGCGGGCGTACGTGTTTCCGTATTGGACCGTCTTTTTTAGCGCGTTGTAGTCAAGCGTCGACTTCCCGCGCACCCCTGAAATACACGTACCCAGCCCAATCGCATGTAAAACTATCCGCGCACCCCTGAAATACACATACCGAGCCCAATCGTGTGTGTTACTACCCGCGCACCCCTGAAATACACGTACCCAGGCCAATCGCACTGCTGGGGGATGGGGGTGCAGGGGGACATGAGTGGGGGCCTGCTGGCAGGTGCCCTGCACTGCTGGGGGGTGGGGGTGCAGGGGGGCATGAGTGGGACATGTGTGGGGGCCTGCTGGCAGGTGCCCTGCACTGCTGGGGGGTGGGGGTGCAGGGGGACATGAGTGGGACATGTGTGGGGGCCTGCTGGCAGGTGCCCTGTACTGCTGGGGGGTGGGAGTGCTGGGAGACATGGGTGGGGGACTGCTGGCAGGTGCCCTGCACTGCTGGGGGTACAGGGGGACATGAGTGGGACATGTGTGGGGGCCTGCTGGCAGGTGCCCTGCACTGGTGGGGAGTGGGGGTGCAGGGGAACATGAGTGGGACATGTGTGGGGGCCTGCTGGCAGGTGCCCTGCACTGGTGGGGGTGCAGGGGGACATGAGTGGGACATGTGTGGGGGCCCGCTGGCAGGTGCCCTGCACTGGTGGGGGGTGGGGGTGCAGGGGGACACGAGTGGGACATGTGTGGGGGCCTGCTGGTAGGTACCCTGCACTGCTGGGGGGTGGGGGTGCAGGGGGACACGAGTGGGACATGCGTGGGGGCCTGCTGGCAGGTGCCCTGCACTGGTGGGGGTTGGGGATGCAGGGGGACATGAGTGGGACATGTGTGGGGGCCTGCTGGCAGGTGCCCTGCACTGCTGGAGGGTGGGGGAGGTGGGAGACATGTGTTGGTGATCAGTAGTGCAAGGAGACATGTGGCTTGGCTGGGGGGCATGCCCATGGTGGATGGGCTGCCTGCGGGACATGACCAGGGGTGCAGGGTAGTCCCCTGTTGTGTGGGCTGCCTGCAGGGGCCGTGGAGGGTGTAGAGAGAACACCTGGGAGGACCCACATGGCCAATTCACGTGTAGTACTCCCCGGAACCCCTGAAATACATGTACCCTGCTGAAAACACGTGTGAAACTTCACACGCACCCCGAAATACACATACCCAGGCCAATCGCGTGTGGAACTTCCCGCGCACCCCGAAATACACGTACCCTGCAGAATACGCGTGTGAAACTTCCCGCGCACCTTGAAATACACATACCCTGCTGAAATCGCATGTGAAACTTCACACGCACCCCGAAACACACGTACCCAGGCCAATCGCGTGTGGAATTTCCTGCGCACCCCGAAATACACGTACCCAGGCCAATCGCGTGTAGAACTTCCCACGCACCCCGAAATACACGTACCCTGCAGAATTCGCGTGTGAAACTTCCCGCGCACCTTGAAATACACGTACCCTGCTGAAATCGCATGTGAAACTTCACGCGCACCCCGAAACACACGTACCCAGGCCAATCGCGTGTGGGAATTCCCGCGCACCCCGAAATACACGTACCCAGGCCAATCGCGTGTGGAACTTCCCGCGCACCCCGAAATACACGCACACGCTATTTTTCACACAGCGGGTGTCCGTGTTTGTCGCGTACCCCTTTGCACCTCATTTGTCCTAGAGGGCCAAAGTATGGGACATTCATCATAGCTGTATATAGGTGCTTTTTGTTAGCGCACATTTATTTCATGTGCTGAGACGCTACCGCCTGTCTTCTTGTGCCAGACGTGTTTGGGCCTGTGCGCTGGTTTGACAGTGCGCTGGTTTCCCCTATTCGATTCCGTGAATACGTGTTGTAGGCGAGCGTGTGGGCGTTCTGCGCACTTGCCTCCTGTACTTCCCCCGTGGCGCCCACATTTTCACGCGTTGTTCCCCATTCCGAGTGTTACGCCCTGTGTTCCGCCTACTTTTGTTATGTGCGCCGCGCTATGTGCGATTTCGCTGTGCCATGGCGCACGCCGTTAGATGGCCTGTGCGCCGGCGTGCGCTGCGCACTTTTTCAGCACACATCCAATATTTTTCTCGTGCACGGCTTCCATGAATCGATGTGCGCTGGTTTCCCTGCGAATTTCGCACTTGCACTGCGATTCGCACGTTTTTGCATGCTTGCGCCGAAATTTTCGCAGCACATTATTTCCATGAATCGGCCCGATTGACTCATCACGCCTCCATACAGCAGCCGCTGTACTTGATTTTTATTGATCTGAAAGCTGCTTTTGATTCTGTACCGAGAGAATTGTTGATTGCAAAGTTAGTTCAGAAGAGTTGTACGGCATACTTAATATCATTAATTAATTATATCCACACTGGTAATACTATACACTGAGATTATCCTTAGATGGAAAATTAACTCCTCCAATTAACACCTATAGAGGTCTATAAAAGCCAACCTTAAATTAGACTTAGCCTATGACAAATTGTTTATACTGTACATGCCTCACCTATGTCACACCTGTAAGCTATAACTACTTCTGTCTGTATGTACTGTACATAACTTTACAAATGTATTAATGCATATGATATATATATTGTGCCTTGAAATCTGTCCTAAGCGCCCTTTTACTCCCGGGTCTGGAGCGTTATAGAAATAAAATAAACAAACAAACAAACTACGCCAAGGCTGTACTCTGGCAGCTATATTATTTAATTTTTTAATCTCTGACGTTAGTAAGTCATTTGAGAATATAACTACAGACACGCGGAAGCTAGCAAATAAGGTAATCAGCTATTTACTTTATGCTGATGACCTTATTATTATGTCCAACACACCAATTGGACTACAGAGAATGCTTGATGCTCTGGCAAACTATGTATGCAAGAACCATATGACTACACATTTCAATAAGACTAAAGCCATGCAGTGTCTGGGAAGTAGGAAGATCAAATTAAAGATTATAGGTGGCTTCTGGATGGACAAAAGCTTGAATGTGTGCCCCAGTACAAGTACCGAGGAGTCAATGTGGAGAGATTACACGGGTATTCTGAAAAGTAAATTAAATACAGGGATATCCCAAGATAAGATCATCCAAAATAAATACGGTAAATTTACCACGGCTCCTGCCCTCACTTATTACAAACAGAAACTTACGCCGACTCGGTTATATGCTGCATAGACAAAACCTATCATAGTGGAAACCAGCTGGAGTTTTGAAGGAAAATTCTGGCGTAAAGTGCTGCCTTTGCTGCATTGTGTTCCAACGGTGTAGGTGAGACGTGAGCTGGGGCCGATTTCATTGTATGCTCGATAAATATGCCAAATTATCGCCTTATTTAGGAAATGTCTAATTTCTGTGCAGTCCCGTCTGGTTGTTGGCATATTGGCAAATTATATATTTACTTCACAAGATAAGTGCATAGGAGCTGGCGCAAAATAGTGGTCACATGATGGCCTGCATTGAAGTAACCTCATCAACTTTGATTCAAGATCCCTCAAGAGTTAAGATCAAATTATTTCAATGGAACTGGTACCAAACAATAACAAAGTGTAACACTTACAAAGACTTTTGTAGTAATCCATTTCAGCCTTAAAAATATGGCCTCTCGGAGGCTTATACAATAAAATGTCCGTCAAGCAGGCATCGTTTAGAATGTATGAGTCTACGGGTTCATTTGTGGCCAACGAAAGATGCTTTAGCCAAAAGGAAAATGATTAAACATACTGATAATAGATGTAGGTTGTGTTGCTCAGCCATGCAGAGCAAGACATTAAGGGCCTCATTACACGTTGTGCGGTAAAATCCAACATTTACCGGCATGACGCTATTAATGTGTCCGCCTTTGCAAGAGGGCGCTAATAGCGTACCATTACGAGTACGCGGACACGAGCATAGCGCCATGCCAGTAATGACCCTACCACCATGCCGCTAAAGACCCCAAAAAGTCCCTTACCGGCCTCGACGAAAGTGCAGATAGCACCTCCGCCCTCACTGTACATGCAAATAGCGGTCACCGCTAATAGCGGTTAACGCAATTAGCGGTATCCGCTATTAGCGGTGACCGTTAAAATGCGGAACCGGAAATAGCGTCATTGCACAGGAACGGGAAGGAGCACGGCAGCCATCTTTAAAAACACAATCCATTGCCATCCTCTGCATCCAGGACCTCTTTCGACAGGACACCAACACAAAATCATCCAGGATAGCATGAAGATGCCCAAGGCAGTCAAGAAAGGCGCTGATCGCCAGCGAAAAGAAAAATTCAGCGACGAGGAGCTGATCATGCTTACTGGGACATTTGCGGCAAATGCAGATGTAGTATTCACGACATGCGGCGGGAGACCCTCGTCAAGAATAAAGCCATCTGGGCAGAGGTTGCCCACAAAGTCAGTGAGTTGGGCACCACCACCCGCACTGTCAAGGACTGCCGAAAGCGGTGGGACGACATACGGGTCCGTGTACGGAACATCCTGTCCATGAATCGTGAGCTCCCAATAGCCAGAGGAGGTGGCGCTGAGTCCCCTATAAAACTCTGAGTGGGAGGAGACCTGAGCTGCCACAATTGGTGTGGAATGGATCGAGGGCGTCGGAGATATGGAGCATGGAGCGCCCACGTCATCAGATGGAGGTGAGCGTATACATAAAACAATGCACAGTGAAGGGTGATGGGCCCTCCAAATATGAGCCCATAATCAGGCCATCGATCCAGCCACAACCCTACATGCACGCATCACCACAGACAAGTGCAACACTGACCCATTCATGCATGACCCACCCGACATCCCCATTACCGGAATCAAAAATAAAGAGGCCCCAATGCATAGAGCGGCATGACGTAAACATTCTGCATAAGGCACGTAGAACCATAAACAATGATATTCCCTATTTTTGTCTCCTACAGGGTCACAGACAGACACCGATGAACCGGGCACTGTGACACCAGCTCCACCAGCCAAGAAAAAGCCCAGAACACATGACAGAGGGGACACCGCCACCACCTCAAGGGGAACCGGGAGGAGTGATCAGCAGCAGAGGGACAAAGGCAGCAAGAGCACCAGTTCTACACAGCCTGAGGCCACGGCTGCTGCAATTGTTCCACCCACAGCCCCCATGACATTGGAATCCAGCACGGAGGGCCCACACTCAGCTGCCACCAGTTCCACTGGTGAGGCAGCAGCCACCGCCCCGCTTTCGGACGTTGAGGAGGCAATTGACGTCCAGAATCAAAGTCAGACCCCCAGCCCAGCACAGTCCATTGAGCCAAGCCCAAGGCCATTATCAAGATCAGGTAGCCATGTAGAATCAGGCGACGAAAGTGTGGAAGGGCGATGGAGCCCTCAGGTGTCCTCACCTGATGCCAGAGGCATGGACTAGGGCGCAGCAGCCATCCCAACAGCTGCATCCAGTCAACACGACCTTGCAACCATCAGCCAGAGGCAGGCTGAAATCACTGCGCTGGTTGGCCAGCATGTGGCAGAGGCAGCCCGTCTGAGGGATGACCTTAGGTTGTATGCAAGCCAGACCAGGGAGAGCATGGAGGCCTGCACAAACAGGATTTGTGAGGAAATGGCCCAACTTAGGCAGGCCGTCACACATATTGCGGACGCTATGGAGTGACAATACCCCCCCCCACCACAGGATCAACAGGCACCTCCTCCTCTGCGAGTTCCCGACAAACAAGCCCCCGACGCCGCTTTCTGCGCACCATGAGGCGCACGCCACCCCAACCACCCAATGGCGGAGGAGGCCATGAAAATTAGGTGCAGCATGAACTTGCTGGCACATGTCGACCAGGACACCTAAATCTATAAGCCTCACATGGGGGTGTTGTGGGAGGAGGGGGGGTAAGGGTATGTTTGGGAGTGTTCTGGGGGAGGGAGGAAATGGTGTTTGCACATTTGGGGCCATGCACTTTTTGTTCACAATTTGATCACAATACACTGTTGATAATTTGAAACACAGGCTTGGTCTTCATCATTGTGTATGTGTACTTTATTCGGGACAGCGTCCTTTGTGGGCCTCACCACATACATCAGGGCAACAATACCCATCTACATCCATAATAGTTCCCCCTTGTATCTCATGACATTTGATACATCAGATGCTGACGCACATCGTGTCCCTCCTGGCCATCGCCTCTTGCATGTGCTTGCAGACCATATCACCCATCCTTATCCCCATCAACATCATCCTCATCTGGTGGAAGCATGTCAATGTCAAGTGGCATAGGCACATTCCGTCTGATGCACATTTTGTGCTGCATTACACATGCCATGGTTATCTTCGGCACTTTGTCATGGCCGTACAGGAGAGCCTCACCCGGTCCGCTTAGGCACCAGAGCTGTGTCTTCGAAAGGCCAAATGCCTGCTCTATCACGACACGGGTACGGGTATGTGCACTATTGTAGTCCTCTTCCTGCCGGTTCTGTGGGTTCCATAAAGGGGTTAGGAGCCACCTCTTCAGGGGATAGCTGGCGTCTCCTGCATGGGGTGAAGAATGGGTACCTGTTACCATTCACCTCAGGTGCGGCCTGTACATGTCACACAAATCGACTTTGCATTGTGATTCTAAATCACGACTACCAGCATGCATGCAGACGATCTGCGTGACTGCAATGTGCAAAGGTGAACTTGACCCTGCAAGTGGACATTCCCGATTCACACCTCCGACAGCAAATGAAATGTCCTGGGTGAGGCCAGGTCTAAGGTGTCCCTGGGCCCAAGCAAATTTGGTACCACACTGCAAGTGTACTGCCATTCCGACATCGATGTTGCCATGCTGTGTGGCATCACTTCAGTGGTGCTATAGGTGTGTGGTTCAATGGTATGGCTAGTGGTGTTACCTTTGCATGCATTAAAGGGCACATTGCTGTCTTGTTGTTGTGCTGTGCTGAATCTGTAGTACCATCTTGACGCCATGTTGCTGATTTGTGTGGTATGTGGTGTGGCATGATGTGCAATGTGGATGTGGATGTATGTGCAATAATCGGGAACCTGGATTGTACTCAATGTTGTGCAGCTCACAATTGCATGTGGGTTCTCCTCAATGACATTGCGGCCCTGATGGACATTGGCCTACATATGTATGTCCATTTGTCCTACAGCCGACACTCAGCACCCAATAGGAGTATGCATCTCTCACCACCACATCACACTGCCATGTGCTTGCCCTGCTACTCACGAAGTACCCAGGAATGTTGTCCGGCTTGTTGCTCCATGTAGCGGGGAATGTTTGAGTTACGCAGGGCCATGGAATCATGGGTTGGTCCGGGAAATCGTGCACAACAATGTGTGATTAGCTTCTGAGCGTCAGATACCATTTGCACTTTGATGGAGTGGAATAGTTTTGTATTTTGGTAGACTACTTCATTGTGATGTGGGACCACCAATTCCACATGGGTAGAGTCGCTGGCCCCGATGCAACTTGGGATGCCTGCCAGTGAATAGAAGCCAACTTTGGTGTTTGTGATCTCCTGGCCAGTCTGTGTCAGGAATATGTGTTCCCGTGCATGCTTCAGTAGGGCATCGAGTACCTGGTGCAGCGTGCGTAAGGATACTGGTTGTGAGATGCCATGCATCTGCCCCACTGTATGCTGGTAGGTGCCTGTGGCCAGGAGGTGGAGCACAGTCACCACCTTCAGTAGAGGGGGGAATGGCAGTTCTGATGTCTATGAGGCTGAAAATGTCGTCATGTGTCATGTACACGATGCTGGTGATGGTATCCCGGTGCAGACGGTACAGGGTGTGTATCTGCTCAGGGGTTAGGTTTAATGGACTGTCTCGGATCCTGGGAATTGGTGGCTGCCTCTGTGGTATGACTAGGTGCCCTGGTGGTGCTTGCTGCACCTGTCTTGCCATCCTCCTCCTTCTCCTCCTGCGTCTCCTTTGTGCTGCCTGTTGTTGTTGCTGCTGCACTGAGATCATGTCCTCCAGCCCATGTAATGCTGCTAGTATTGGAACCATCTTGGTGTGGGAATGGTTGTGTGAAGGGGTGTGGTGTGCTCCTTTTGTGCTGCCACAGTCTCCATTGCCTCCACCTGTGCTGATTTTGACCACCTGTGGAAGGTGGGAACACTGCTAGGTTCTGATAACGGGTGGTTCGAGATGCCGGTATTTGCGCCATGCCGGTAAGGGGTTTTGGGGGCTTTTCCATGCCGCTATTAGCACTTCCTCCAGGCTTGTAATGATGTGCTATTTGCAGAATGGCGTTATTTACAGACTCGATGGTCACGCGCCCGTGGACTCACCGCTATTAGTGGCACCATACATAGCGGTGCCGCAAATAGCGGTGAGTCGGGTCGTAATTGGGATGGGGATTTAACGATACCGGTATTCCCTTACTGGTAACGTTAATTCCCTACTGCACAACATGTAATGAGGCCCTAAGACACATTTGTGGAATGTGCCTCTGTAGATGATCAGAGAAAGCAGCATTTCAAATGTGTCATGAAATGTAGAAATGCTGATTGTGACTTTTTATGGGTGTTAATACATAGTGGTTTTCTCACACAAGTGAGAATAGGAGCCCTTAGCTTTCTCCACTCTTTGAAAATAGATGAAAATGTAAGTGCCATATAAAGGAATTGAGCTATATGGTCTCTGTTTTATTTGCTTGTTTTATTATAATGTTCTTTTTTGGTGAGATTTTTAGTATTTTGATTCTTTTGGTTGAGAGGCAAATGATTATGTTTAAAGTTCTATTTTTTCTTTCTCCTTTTATTTCAGATGCTGAATGTATTGTTTAATGTTTGTATTTTGTAATTTTTTTATTTACATTTTGTATAAAAGTATAATAAAATTGTAAAGTTGAAATATTTCAGCTAAAACAATAATAATAATTTAAAAAAATGTAAAATATATAAAATGGCTGAACAATTTTCCTGCTTTCAATTCCTGCTTTCAATTTTTACATTGATCCCCAAAAAATGTTTTCGTGACCAACAGGTTTTGACTCTGGGGTTTTAAATGAACCCAGGCTTCATCAGGGTCTCAAGTAGGTATGGAATCAACCATTTGCATGTCTCCACTGGTTATCTTTTTAATATGGACGTACAACAAATGTAAATGTTAAGTGGAATGCAGAGGTTCCAAAAATATATATGCAATCATGATTCACAAACACAATGTTACTTTAACCATTTACTTTTTTTTTGTTGTTTATTTGTTTTTGGTTTTTAGAAAAAACCTTTACAAAACAGAATCATTATCTAAAATTATCAGATGAACAGAAAAAAAATTGATTACACCAAAATAAAACAAGAATAAGCTTACAGAAGATGATCCGTAGCACCAAGGGTGAAAAAGGAAGACAGGTCAAACTCGTCTATTAAGCTCACTAAAAAAGCCTACGGATTAATAGTTCACAAGTATGGAACATTTTTCTAAGACTTGAACTATTGCAGCTGTGAGAATAATTTCTTGATCAGTGATCAATCTATCCCAAAAGGAATCCTGTGCTAAACTCTCCTCTCTAGTTACAAATCTCCCCAGCAACAACAGTCTTGTGTCCCAGGTACCTTCGCACTCCAATAACAGATGTTTGAGTGATTGTAATTTCGGAGAGTCACAGTTCCTGCAAAGTTTTTTTGCTTTGTCACCCTGATTTCTTCGAGCCCGAATTTCCCCCATATAAGCTATATTCAATCTGAGTCTATGAAAGTTGTTTCTTATTCGTTGTTCAGGGAATTTTTGAAGATAACGTGGGAGGGTACCAAGCTTTCTATCTACCTTCAGAAAGAGATTTGGTGGATTAAGATTCCTGACTCCGTCGATTGTTTGGATCCAATCACTCATTTCTAGATGTTTTTTTACTTTCATAGGGTTTAGAATGAGCGTTTCTGTTGTTAAGTCCAGCCTGAGCAAGATACCTCCCACATTTTCCTCCAAACCACAGAGTTGTTTCGACTTTACCTTTTTAAGATGTTTCCATTCAGCTGATCTTGGGGATTACCTCATGTGGTTTTGGACCAAATGAAGATGAGGGTCTTATTCTTTTCCTTGAACCTGGGTAGTAGTGAAGCATCTGTGGAGCAGGGGGGGTGGGAAGATGATCTGAATGAGGACGAGAGGTCACACAACAAGACTAAGTAGAGCCTGTAGTGGTCAGACCCAAAAATCTAATAGATTCCTGCACTTTATTTTGGATAATTTGTCTTCCAACTTCCTGACTAATGCCTGATCTTGGAGCATAAAAAGGAGGAGAGAAACCCATGAATACTGGCTGCAATAAATATATTCGCTCACGCGCTGCATTCTACCAAGGTAAGGATTTTCAGATGTTGCAAATAACCGCTCCAACCACGTCCCAGACCGAAATACTGAAACAGTTCTTATTATGCCAGAGGCTTTATATGCACTATAAATGGCAGCCTGGACTACTGTAATGTCACTCTGCTGTCTCATCCTGCCTTTCTGATAAACCATCTTCAGGTGTTGGAGAAAGCTGCAATGCGTCGGGTCCAGGGTATACCCCCGGGGCAGCTGGTCTCAAAGGCACGTCAGGATATGCATTGGCTTCCGATCTCGGCGCATATTCAATTTAAATCCCTTTGTATAATACATTACGCCTTTCATCGGAAAAGACTGTCTATCTCAAAATTGTACCCTATCTCCCCAATTGCACTCTGTCTCTCGGTCTCTGCTCATGGTCCCCCACTATAGCCTTGAGCGTTTTAGTGGCTGTGCATTGTCAGTAGTGGGCCCTAAACTGTGGAAATCGTTACCTCTCCCACTTCAGAACATTCTCAATTTCGATACGTTTAAGGCCTGTTAGAAAACCTACTCATTTGCAAAATGTTCGTGGTCTATCTGTTGGCCTCCTTTTGTAGCGTCATGATGCCCTCCGGTGATAGTTTGCACCATACAGTGTCAGATAAACAGATAGATAGGTTTGCCCCCTGTTCCCTTGCAAACACCAAAAGCATAGAACTTGAAATCAAGGTTTTTGGGAAAATTTATGGCAAAAATCCTAGTTTAGTTTTCAAGACACAGATACTGTGAAGGAAAAGACCCGACTGCACCTTTATTCCAGCATACCCCACTTTACCCCATTAGGTAAAAACATTTGAAATGACAGTTGTGAAATTAAAATAGGGCAGGAAATTCCAAAACCTCAGGGCAGGTGAAGACTTGACCATAACACCAGTGGATAAAGGTGCTGGGTTTCTACACTCCTTAAACTCTCTCACAATATGATAAAGCTGTACAAGTTATTAGGCAATCGAGCCCACTATAGAAACATTTGACACAACCCTACACAATCACCGAAACAAAGAGGCACTCACTTATGAAGACAAAGCAGAGGGTTATCAGTACAAAAAGAACAAGCTTTCCTCAAGTCTAGAGAGCCTCAATGTGGAGTCACACTACACCAGCATCCCACAAGAAGAAGCAGTTAACGTACTCATATTAGCCCTTGATATCGGAGCATAACCACACAGAGTGTCCACTATCTTCACAATTCACTAATATTGCTTCACATTAAACTTTTACGATTGCACTATTTCAGCATGCCCACTAGCTTCACAATTCACTTTATTAAGATTGCACTCTTTCAGCATGCCAACTAGCTTCACAATTCACTTTCTTAAGATTGCACTATTTCAGCATGCCCACTAGCTTCACACTTCACTTTAAGATTGCACTATTACAGCATGTCCACTAGCTTCACAATTCACTTTATTAAGATTGCACTCTTTCAGCATGCCAACTAGCTTCACAATTCACTTTCTTAAGATTGCACTATTTCAGCATGCCCACTAGCTTCACACTTCACTTTAAGATTGCACTATTACAGCATGTCCACTAGCATCACACTACACTTTCCTAAGATTGCACTATTTTAGCATGCCCACGGTTATCACACTACACTTTAAGATTGCACTATTTCAGCATGTCCAGTAGCATCACACTTCACTTTCTTAAGATTGCACTATTTCATCATTCCCACTCGCATCACACTTCACTTTCTTAAGATTGCATTATTTCCTCCAGATAGCAAGACGAAATGCAGACTTTAAAAAATAAACCACATTAGGACATATTTTATTGATGACGTTTTCCTTTAATGTGTCATGTCACGCGGGAGACTGGGGTCTGCCGCTCCCATTTCCTCCTGGCGAGTCTACCCGCGCGTTCGCGTCTGGGGACTCGCCGGGAGGGGAGCGACTGGTTACGGGGCCGGCGGCCTTCGGCGCATGCGCGGGAGACCTCTGTCTCGGTTCCGCGCATGCGCCGTGGACTGGGCTCGCCTCCTTGGAGGGGCTTGCCTTCCAGGCCTCGTTGTGGGTTCGCCGGCGCCCGGAAACGGAACGGCTTGCGTTCCAGGCCTCTCGGGCGCCGGCGGCCCATAAAAGAGGCCGTGAGTCGAAGCAGGTCGCGTCTCAACGCGGTTCGCTTCGCTCGCCTCGTTGTTCCTGCCTCCAGTACTTACCTGGGTCCTGTCTTGGGCCAGCCTGCCTCCAACCCTTACCTGGGTCCTGTCCTGGGCCATCCTGCCTCCAGCTCTTACCTGGGTCCTGTCCTGGGCCATCCTGCCTCCAGCTCTTACCTGGGTCCTGTCCTGGGCCATCCTGCCTCCAGCTCTTACCTGGGTCCTGTCCTGGGCCAGCCTGCCTCCAGCTCTTACCTGGGTCCTGCCTTGTTCCAGCCTGCCTCCAGCCCTTACCTGGGTCCAGTCCTGGGCCAGCCTGCCACCAGCACTTACCTGGGTCCTGTCCTGGGTCAGCCTTCCACCAGCCCTTACCTGAGCCCTGTCCTGGGTCATCTACCACCAACTGTGTATCTGGGTTATACCCTATGCTAGCCTGCACTCACCTGTTCCATCCTGGGCACGTTTAGACAGTTCTATATTTGGCCAGACAGCAAGCTCCATCTGACCTCCCTCTTTCCTGTCTTGCCTGACTCCGAACCTTATCCTGTGTACCATTGGAACCATCAGCACCAGCCAAGCTCCTTTTGCCTACTGCGAATACCCTTTCTGCCACACTGGTCTATCTACCAACTGACGGTGCACAGAGGTTCTTGGAAGATTCATGGTCTCGACAACAAGTTCCACCTGGACTATGGTTCCACCCGTCTGAGCCTAACAATCCTCTTGTCACGCTTATCTGGAGAGTGCCTTTCGTGACATTGGGAGTTGGTCCATCCTCCACCCAGTTCCTCTTTTGGGTGGTGGAGAGGCTGGTTCCTCGTGCCACTAGTTCATCAGTTCCCGGACTCCAGACTGGCGACCTCTGCGAGACCAACCACCAAGACTGCAGGTACGCGGTCCTCTCGGGCCAACCAGCTTGACAAATGTCAAGAAAGCAGGGTCAACCTACTGGCAATGGCATTTCACGACTGGCTAACCTCCAGAAAGCCTAGTCTCAAGTTTTTGATCCATGACACAGAAAAACTACCATTCTTAGGCAAATGAAAAAAAAGAAAATGAGCTTTTCGCCAAACTATACAGGAACCCAACAAATGGAAACACCCTTCTAAAATACAAGTCAGCACCCCAAGCCACTCTGGGACAACCTACCGCTAGGGCAGTTCCTACGAGTGGGAAGTGAATATAAAAAGATTGGTCACTGAGGCTACTCCTTTTAAAACCGGACCACAGGCAGAGGCCATCCTAAATGTGTGATCAAAAGAGAACAAAAAAGCAAAACGAATTGAGACAGGAATGGGTTGAAAATGGAATAACATGCCACTGTATGATATGATAGTTTATTTATATAGCGCCTATACACAATGTGTTTCAAAGCGCTTCAAGGTAAGGGAGGGAACAAGGGAAAACACAATGACATTCTTACAGGCCATGAACAGTAAGGATGTGAAATTAACTATCGTACTCGGCCTGATGACATTTCAGATAGTGCAAGAGCTAAGACATAGATAAGGAAGGGGGGGGGGGAAGAGTGGGAAGGAAATGGAAACAGACAGTTGACTACCGTACTAGGCCTGACAACATTTCTGGTAGAGCCGAAGAAAAACAAAAGGTGAGGGAGAGGGGTGCAGAAAGGGAGAGGGAAGAACAAAACAAGCAACTATCGTACTAGGCCTGACAACGTTTCAGATAGTGCTGGAGGGGGGGGCAGTAAGGGGATGGTGGAGCGACAGACAATGTTGCTATCATACTAGGTCCAGGGACAATTCTGATAGAGTAAGTGCATAGAAGAAAGTAAAGGGAGGAGGGGAGGAGAAAGGAAAATGGGGGAGGGGAGGAGAGAACAGAGAGTAAGCAGTCAAAAAGAGTGGAGAAGCAAGAGGGGAGAGCGAATACAAATGCAGAAGTCAGTAGTAACACATAATGTTACACGTCAGGATACAAGATGAAGATGGGAACAGCATGATGCAGGGCTACCATGAGTACAAGATGCAAAGGAAGTCCAGCATGATTTGAGATAGGGTGACACACTGTGAATCAATGAAGTCCATAAAATTTAAATCCAGCATTGGCCACAAGATGGTGATAGTGAAACCAGAATCTATCAGGACAGACGCCTGTGTGTGGGAAAGGGGGGGCACAAGGGAACAACACGGGGGGACCAGAGAGAGTGGGGATGGCCTGTGGGGACAGAGGGTGTAAACACATGTTGGTGCATGCTTACCTGCTGTTTTAGCAGGGGATTGGACCCGGGATCCTCCTGGTCCAAACAGGAATTGCCCTTTTCTTTGACTGCTCTTCACTTTGGACACACATGCGAGAGATGCCCTTGATCTAAGAGTTAAGAGCAGGAAGGAAGAGGCAGGGCGAAGAAGGTGGGTGGTGCTTAGGCCAGGTGACCTAGGTCCACTTAGACCCGCTCCACAGCTGCAGAGGCTGGAGGGCTCCTTTAGTGGGGAAAAGAGCGGCAAGCAGGAAGGCACCAGGTGGGCGGGGCTTGCTATGTTACTTTGCATTTATATAGCGCCTTATGTACTATTGGTATGATCTGAAGGCGCTGGTAGGTTGAACGCCCTTGGGAACCGAAGTTCAAGTCAGTAGAGAGAGTCAAAGGTGCTTGTGAGCACCGGATATGTGTGCAGCTGGTGTGGCATTTGTGAAATAGCTGCTTCGTAGTGGAAGGTGTGGTGGTTGAGAGGTCAATAGTATGTGTTCGTTCTGGCAGGATTTATCCAGACCGAAGTATGGCTGCGTTGGGCCTGAGGAGAACGTCTGGCTGGGGGGGGGTGTAACCAGCAGTGTTTAGTTAGAGTGATGGGGAGTTTGAGGCAGATGTTGGTATGAGAACAGCTATACCGAATGGTGTCATAGTATCGCTGTGTTCTATTTGAGTGGTGGTGTAAAGAAGAGAGTAAGCGTGGAGATGTGAATATGGTGGTTTACTGTAGGTGCTTGAGATCGCACCCACTCCAATAGCTCCATGAACTTCATCCGTTCCATGTACTCCGACTGTTCCATGCATTACGACTGTTTCATGCACTCAGACCGTTCCTTTCAAAGCTCTTTCAGACGTTCCATGACCTCCAAACCATTCCATTCCAACGTTGCGCCATTCTGTGCACCCCAACCCATTCCATGCACTCCCATCCTTTCCATGCACTCCCATCCGTTCCATATCCTTCAACCATTTTATGCACTCCACCATTGTATGCACTACTCCTTTCATTCGTTGTACCCACGTTATCCTTTCTCCATGCATCATCCATACACATACATCATCTTCACACTGCTCGTTTCATTCGTTCTGCCCATGTTATCCTTACTCCAAGCATCATCTATCCACATACGTCATCTTCACACGTTCCATTCACTTAACTAATTGCACCCATTTCACTTGTTCCATGCACTTCATTAGTTCCGCCCACTTCGCCGGTTCCAAGCACATCACCCGTTCATTCACTTTCTTCATCCGTTCTACCATTTCACCTGTTCCACCCACTTCACCCATTCTACATCAGTTCACCCATTCCATCGACATACTTCACCCATTCCATCCACATACTTCATCTGTTCCAAACACATACCTCACCCGTTCGATCCACATACATCACACGTTCCATCCACACACTTCACCCGTTCCATCCACACACTTCACCCGTTCCATCCACACACTTCACCCGTTCCATCCACACACTTCACCCGATATAGGGTATCCACTTCACCCGCTCACCCGATATAGGGCAGACTTTCTGGACTTTGGCATAGAGACGTTACTGGGGACACTGTCAAATCTCGCTATGCCAGAGTGGTGGTGTTATATACACTTCTAGAATCGACTTTGTACCAAGAGGATATTGGGCACACTTCTAAAATCAGCCAAGGCACGCTAAAAGGCACACTTATAACTTCAACTTTGCACAAAGAGGATAATAGGCACACTTCTATATTCAGCTTTGCAGAAAGAGGATAATAGGCAACCAAAACAACTTTGCAATGGGGATGATATTAGGCAACCAAATTTAAATTTTCACAGTGGGGATATTCAACTAAGGCGCGCTAATGGGCACACTTCTAAGGTAAACCAAGGGCATGCTATCAGGCACACTTCTAGATTCAACCAGGGCACGTTATTAGGCACCCTTCTAAAATTCAGCTTTCCACAGAGAGGATATTAGGCGCACTTCTAAATTCAACCAAGGAGCGCTAATAGGTATACTCCTAAATTCAACTTTGCACAGAGAGGATATTAGGCAACCCAATGCAACTCTGCACAGAGAAGATATCAGGCACACTTCTAAATTCAACCAGAGCGCGTTATTAGGCACCCTTCTAAAATCAGGCATGGCACATTATTAGGCACACTACTAAATTCAACTTTGTACTGAGAGGATATTATGCATACTTCTAAATTCAACCAAGACATGCTAATAGGCACACTTCTAAATTCAGCTTTGCACAGGGAGGATATTAGGCATACTTCTAAAATCAGCCAAGGCACGCTAATAGGCCTAATTCTAAATTCAACTTTGCACAGAGAGGATATTAGGCTCACTTCTAAATTCAACCAAGGCACGCTAAAATGCAAATTTCTAGATTAAACTTTGCACAGAGAGGATATTAGGCGCACTTCTAGATTCAACCAAGGCACGCTAATAGGCACATTTCTAGATTCAACTTTGCACAGAGAGGATATTAGGCGCACTTCTAGATTCAACCAAGGCACGCTAATAGGCACATTTCTAGATTCATCTTTGCCCAGAGAGGATATTAGGCACACTTCTAGATTCAACCAAGGCACGCTAATAGGCACATTTCTAGATTCAACTTTGCACAGAGAGGATATTAGTCACACTTCTAGATTCAACCAAAGCACGCTAATAGGCACATTTCTAGATTCAACTTTGCACAGAGGATATTAGGCACACTTCTAGATTCAACTTTGTCCAGAGAGGATATTAAGTACACTCCAAATTCAACGAGGGTACACTATTAGGCCCACTTCTAAAGTCAACCAAGGCGCGTTAATAGGCACATTTCTATCCAGATGCGGTGCAAGCTAAAGTTCAGTTTCCTACAGGTGTGGCACTAGCTAAAATGGCAAGTAAGTTAATATGCATCACAAGGCATCATTTACAATCCATTTATAGTGGTCACAAGTCTTCCTAAGGATGTATTGTTTAAGTCTATGGCAGTCTACGTTATGGAAGGTAAGGTAGAGTGACAGGGGCTTTCTGGAGTAGAGTAATTGTTCTACACCCCACCCATGCCACACTCACGGTTTTCTTGGTGTCAGTTGGCTTCCTTGGCTTCCCCTGCTGACACCTGCAGACACATCTTGGAGCCGCCAGTGTCGGTACCGCCTTTGGCCTTGGGGCTCTTAGCCGCAGCGGCAGCCAGGCAGAGGGCTGCCTTGGTCGGTTCTTTAAGACCAGACAGTCAGCCAATTACAGGGTGGAGGGAGGTCGGGGAGGCGGGCGGAGGGAGGTGACGGGGAACAGAGAAACACACGGGGGATTGGGAGCGTATGGGGACATGGCTGCTGGCCACAAGATGGCAAAATGGAGCAGGGGGTCCCTGCAGCTCACCTGGGATCGCCGCGTTGCGATGTTATTGTAAAGTGGAAGTAGGGGGCAGCAAGAGGGTCGCTAGACCCGAGGAGCAACGGGAGAGTTAGCCAATGGGAGGCGGTGGCGGGTTGGGAGGCAGACCAGGAAGTGGTCGCAGGGCTACGCGGCCATACACGAGTTGGAGATCATTTTTTTACAAATTTGGCCCAAAATGGGGTCGCTGGGGCATCTGCACTCACCTGCTTCCAAGATGTAAAGTGGAAGCAGGGGGCAGCAAGAGGGTCGCTAGACCCGAGGAACAACGAGAGAGTTAGCCAATGGGAGGCGGGGGGAGGGTTGGGAGACCAGGAAGTGGTCGCAGGGCTACGC
This sequence comes from Ambystoma mexicanum, assembly GCF_040938575.1. Taxonomy (NCBI): domain Eukaryota; kingdom Metazoa; phylum Chordata; class Amphibia; order Caudata; family Ambystomatidae; genus Ambystoma; species Ambystoma mexicanum. Next base: position 1,603,533,040 of record NC_090937.1, read on the forward strand.
GGCCATACGGGAGCTGGAGATAATTTTTAAACAAAATTTGGCCCAAAATGGGGGTCGCTGGGGCATCTGCACTCACCTGCTTCCAAGATGGTGAAAAAGAGCGGCAAGCAGGAAGGCATCAGGTGGGTGGGGCTTGCTAAGTGGTGAAAAAGAGTGGCAACCAGGAAGGCACCAGGTGGGCAGCGCTTAGGCCAGGTGACCTAGATCCACTTACACCTGCTCCACAGCTGCAAAGGAAAATAGGCTGGAAGGCTCCTTAAGTAGGGAAAAGTGCGGCAAGCAAGAAGGCACCAGGTGGGCAGTGCCTGCTAAGTGGTGAAAAAGAGCGGCAAGCAGGAAGGCACCAGGTGGGCAGGGCTTGCTAAGTGGTGAAAAAGAGCGGCAACCAGGAAGGCACCAGGTGGGTGAGGCGTAGGCCAGGTGACCTAGATCCACTTGCACCTGCTCCACAGCTGTGTGATTGCATTTAATGAAATACCATCAAAAAATATGTAACACCATTTTGAAAAACACACCTTTGATACCGAACCAGGATGTATCGAAAGTTAAGGCCATGTTGGCTTGTAAGAAAGCAAATGTGCACACAATGTTACTATGCTTTTTGTACTAAACCTTATTTCCACCATAGATTGAAAGCACTGAAGTACTGTCCGAGCAACACTGTGGCCCCTGCCCGAGCCAGGGTGAATTAAGAGAGCGGGAGGAAAGGACGCTTGGCAGGCACAGGAAGAGAGTTTGGCAGGGCTAGAGGCTTGTATTACTATGGATGCTTCTGGAGAGAGCAGGTGCAGAAGAGTATGTTTTGAGCCAATATATGACCTTGGATTCCAAGGAAACTTAGTAGTAGTACAGTAGTGTTGGATGCAGGCAGGGCTTCAGAGCATGATCGGACAATCTTGGTAAATATGGAAGCATAAAAGATCTTCCCTGTCTATATATGGTACTGCAGATACATTCCTGAATAATAATTCTGTGGCTGTCAAGCCAACTCAGAAGGTGGCCTAAATCAAGAGTATGACAAACACACCCTTCCACCAGAAAACCAGCTCATATGGTGTATTACATTTAGTACCCTCGGAAAAAAGTGTACATTGCGATGTGATCAAGGGAATCTCTGAGCACAGATCTAAAGACAGACAAAAACATTGCATGTACAAACGGTAATTACCTCCATAACAGAAATTACAGAAAATAAGAAGTCCTGCATCATCGTCAAAGTGGTATGTGCTATCCACAATCAGCTCATCTTCCCACCTTCCTTGTGCCACAGGTCAGGAAAGAACTAAGACCCCCCCCTCCTCTTAACTTGGTCCATGACTGCATCGGGTAATATCCAAGGCCAGCTGAAAGGAAAACCTGTTTATGGTTAAACTAACAGTGCGTGCGTTAATCAGGAGTATGCATTATTTTATTACCTCTTGAGATGAATCCAGCCACCCCCTTTGGTACTAGGGAGATGAGTCCACTGCACAACAGACTCCCTAGGAAACGGGGCAAGCGGGATCTCACTTGGGTTGACCTAGGGGACAGGTACACCCCGAGTTCAGCAACTACCACACCCTACTTGCATTCAGAATTCCAGATGTTCATGGGTTATATAGCAGCTGAACAGTGTCAACACATACAGGGTCCTTTAAAAAGGCACGTGGCTAGGTCTATGACCCAATGTTATTGGCTCCTTCAACTGAAGAAAGGAACCAATAGTCTTCTCTCTCTCCCTTGTCCCAGCCTGAGGGCGAGCAAACCGTGTGAACAGCCGACGAAATGGACACCCGAGCACGTGGAACATAGCTGATCTCAGAAGGGCAGGAAGCCCGAGAGATGTGGAGCCTCCAACTCTTCCAATGCCAAAGTCCTGTCAGTCAGAGATGAGAAGAACCAACATACAAAACCGGACTGCGACGACGATGAAGCCGTGGTCGAGATACACAGAAGGATGCCACCTCCCTAGTCTAGCCACGCTGCAGGACAGCAGGTATGTGGCTGAGGCTGACAAGCAGGAGTACGGTAGCGATGTATCCGAGAAGCCCTGGAAAGGTAGGCCTTGAGAACATGCAACAAAGGGGTACACCACACCAACGAATCAACATGCCTGGATGGGGTGAAAAGAACGTGAGAATCATAAAGCCTTAAGGGCTGGGTTGAACGGGAAATTATCTTACAGAGGGGTGAACCACATGAGAGTCACAAGGCCTGGAGGGTCGTCAGTCCCATAAGGAGCTGAAAAAGAGAATACCCTGCAAAGGGGTGAATCTAAAGCCAGAACGATAAGGCCTGAAGGACCAGGCAGCGGATACCAAGCTGAGCAATTCCAGAACTTAAAACAAGAAATTTCTCCTGAACTGAGCAAACAAATTCCTTAACATCTCGGGAAGACCATACGGGTTGTTGAACATGGAACATGGAACGAAGGGGAAGAAAGATGTTCCCTTACAGGGAGCAGAACTTTGAGAAGGATACAATCAGGATCTTTACTGTATTCTTTTGAACACTGAACTTTACAAGAACGTTTTGACCTCTTAACTGTACGACCAGGCCGGAGCCGGAGGACAAGGAGAGAGACTCCCAAGACATTATTGGGTCCCATTCAGGGACCAGCCACCTAATGCCTACATTAGTGAGCTGAACTAAGGTTGAATGTAGGCAATTTATATCATTGGTGGTAGGGAGAGTATAGAACAGACCAGTTTCGGGACGGAGGACTGAACCTTTGTAAGACATACAGATATCGAATTTCTTATTTTCTTTACTTTTTAGCATATGTTATGACATCACCGTAATTGGTAGGGACAGGAGAGGTATTTATTTTTCTTTATTAAAATTCCATGTTACAGCAAGGTTTCTGGTCTGTCTCCTATCTCTGCCCTACTACACCTTACATTGAAATCCAAATGTCCATGTGTTCTATTTCCATATAAATAGAATCCACAGTGGATTGGAGGCACCACCTTGTATGATGCCATGTTCACTTTAGACCCTGAGGGAGACTGGTCCAATTCAAAGCCACAAATCCAGAACATGTTGCCCAGAAAAGAAGAAATCTGAATAGTTGTCAAATTTAAAACAGGAAAATTGTGAATACTGTGAATATGAAACGCATCATTTACTTTTGCAAAACCAGTTTGGAAATACGCTTATTCTATGCTTTGCTCCTCTTGTATGAATGAAAGTGTGAACTAATTGTAAATGTGTTTTTTTGTGCTTGCTTCATTCACCCAATAGGGTGTACTTTCTTATCAACTACTGAATAATTATATTTTAAATCAACATGGTGTACCAGAATTATACCTTGCGTGGGAGGTTCCTTGTAAACCATTGTATTACTATTTATCCGGAACCCTCAAGTAGGAGGTCATCTCCTGAAATGACTTTGTGGTGATGTAAAAAATTGCACATCTAAACGTTTAGGGGTAAGCTATTTAGCAGAGGAGGGGGGAAGGTAGGAGCGGTGTAGAAGGGCAGGTAGAGGGGATATTGGGGAGCCCCCATAATACAAAATAAAATGTTGCAAAGCAATTTCAGTGAAGTAAATTCCACAAGGCAATATAATATATTTAGATAAAGCATAGAACCTCCCTAGCGGGTCCAGTGTCTTTTACAGTTCTGTCTGATCCGGTCGAATTTAATTCATCGAGGGAGAATTGGTTGAATTATTATTTTTTTTTCTTTAAGGTCATTTTACCGTACATTTATGCGGGGGAGAACCCATTTAGCCCCCTCAAAACTCCCCTACCTTTATTAGTACCCTAACCTACTCCCATATACATTTGCGGTAAAATGAAGCACAAAAAGTTCAACCAATTCTCCCTTGACGAAATCTACTGTGGTCAAACCTCCCGGTACCCTCTTTTGCCACATTTACCACAATTCTGGCTATCCAATAAAGGGCACCAACAATGTTTTTTCTAGTGGTGTGGCTCTCAACATATTGAATAGTATGTCTGTAATGCTGAACACACCGATGCACTATGCATATGTCGGGCTGTTCCTCACTGTGTAGCACACAAACACAGGAGGATCACGGCTCCATGAGTTTGGTATTGCCAGAACTGACTTCTAACTACTTCCACTTTCCTTCCTATTTCTCCACATTATCTTTCACTCCACAGGGTGTGAAGCTAAGCATAAATAAATGTGATAAAGCATAGGATTAATGTATAGAGATTTTTCCAATAGGACGACATCTATAATCATAGACACCCAAGTATCTGACTTAGACGCAACTCCTACTCTTTCGCTTATATACTCTATGTGCCCTCGATGGATGCAAAATCCCCCTGGGTCAGGGTAGCTCTGTGCCGGAGTTGCCTTTGCAAGTACACACTCACATCGAGCTGCCAGACCCACCATAGTTGGTGGCAGCTTTTAGCTACACTGAGATAGCTCGGTCCTTCTGTAACTCAAGAGTGGGCAAATCCACTGGAGATTCCTACAACAAGGTGTTGCTCCTGTGTGATGGTGAATGGAAGACTATTGTGCCATTTGTGGGCATAGATCTGCAGGCCACAGACTTCCCAAGGCCACGGGAGCCGAAGCCAGAGAAGATCAGTTTTGAAGGAGTGTTTTTTTCAGACCATAAACCAGCTCCACATGTTAAGGAAGAAACATGCTAGATTTAAATGTCAACCCTCCCACTCAATGAATGTCCCCCAAAACACAGCAATACAGGCCTGTCATTGGAGCCTCCATTCCCACCGACCCCAATACTCTAAATAGGAGGGTTTGCTTCAGTTGTCTGTAGATGGTTGTGGCCAAGTCACTGAACACGGGAGAAGTTGCCTATTTGAAATCTTACAGGAGACAGCCATGTTGGAACCTGAAACCTTCCAGAACCTCTGCTGAGGACGATGCCATGACTGGTGACTGTAGAACCAGGCATCCATAAACAAGTTCCCCATCCCACTGAAACTTCAGGACAGCTGGAGTTGTGCTCCTGGATCCTTTGGCTCTAGGTGATATCTGACAGCACCGGTTGGCAACGACTAAGGTACATGGACCACATGAGTCTTCAGCGACTGATAGTCCTTGTGAAGAAGGGTCTATCATATCTGCATACCTGCACGCTTGAGATCAAATGAAGCATTGAAAATGGGGGTCACAAGTCGAAAATCCAGCCTTTATTTTTAGGTTGATCAATTTATTATTTACTTTAGATTCTAGAGTGTAACTGAGCAGCAGACCTGTTTTGGGTAAAAACGTAAGACATTCGATTACAATAGTCTTTTCTTGTGTTGCGCCCTTAAGCCCACGGGTAATCAGATGCGCCGTACAAATACAAAAGTAAAGTAAGGTAAAGCTCTTCAGCCATTGAAATCTTTTAGGTGCGAGGGCCTAGAAACGTGAAGGATGACCTACGCGGTGGGGATATCCAGGACTTCAATAGTTCTATGACCGGGGGCGCCACTACAATTCACCTGCCGTAACAAACCTGTACCTTAGTAATTGGATCCAGTACAGCAGCTGCCCAAGCTCATGAAACGTCCATCTGAAGATAGTCTGTGCAAGAACAACATCTTTTATTGTCAATTGCTGCTTAAAGATGGACAGCGATTGTAACAATACAATTAGTTAGTTAGGCATGCGTATATGTTGGGGAGGTTACAAAAAATGTGCCATATAATATCATGCTTTTATATAGTGCTTCATTGCATGATTCCTATGGCTGCTACGTGCGGAAATAATATGTTTTATTACTCGACTTCAGAAGGATGAATAGTTGAATCGCCTCTCCTGGGGTTGCCTCAGACAAGGCTAACCTCATATCTGAGGCAAACTGTTAATTTGCTTGGCTATCCTCCCAGCATTAAGAGGCATGACCATGTGGTTGTGGGATTCTTTTCAATCCAGGGAGATCATGGGATACGAGAGCATCACCCCACAGAGACTGTAGAGCAGGGATGATGCCTTCATGGAGAATGCTGGTGCAGGACAAGGTGGGGCAGATGTGGTCTCCAAGCTAGGATCTCACTATTTTGCATGAGCTAAGCAGATGGAAAAACAGAGCAGAATGCTATGGAGGGGCGGGAGTCATTACAGGGTTAGTGATGTGCAAAATAACTAAGGGATGGAATGCAGACCCTAGGGTTAGGTGTGAAGGTCTCCTAATGCTTTCCCACCCTATTCACCTTATGCCTCCTGACCCTAGCTAGTGAAGGCAAGTCCCTCTATATGCACACTCCAGAGTAAACGCAACCCACTAGGGGAAAAAGCCAAGAGACAGCTTTGCAAGGATAACAAGGTTTACTCGTACAAAATACAAGTGCCAGCAATGAAGTCTGTTGCACGAGAACGCTCTGGTCTTACATTAGCAAACATGCGCCTACTTCTATGCGCTGCAAGGTAGTTATATGGTACCCTGTGATGCATGCTGCTCCCCCCTGGTTGGTTACATTGCCTCGTAAGCGGTTCGCCTTATTTGAAAGTGCCGAGGGGGTGGGAAAGGCGCATTTCCATCCCAACCCAAGCTACTTATCTTCCCTAATGCCCCCCACTCACTTTTCCCCATGCTTGCAAGAGATCTTTTTTATTGCCATTACAAAAAATACATTAATAGCACGGTCTAGTAGCACGGGGAGGTCACTGATGACCTCATCTCAACCGAGTGTAAATAATTACTACTGCCATTAACTGCATTTCAAACATTCGGGCTTCTGAATTCTTGGACTATTGCAATTCCCTTTATCTTGCGCAACTGGCATATCTATTACATCGATTTCAAATTCTCCAAAGTTCTGCGGCGAGGCTGGCCATCGGTGCCTCCCGCCATGCTTGAACACTCTTCCCTGGCTGCCACGGTCTAAGAAAATCACTTTCAAAGCCCTTTATATTGTACATCAGGCTTTTTACAAAGTGTGGCCTGAATGATTTCAAGCAAAATCTATTGCAGCTGGTAACTTTTAAAGATGGTGGGGCATAAAATTTGGAGGCCGAATTTGTGAGAGCGCAACAAGCAAACTTGAGGCCCTTAAAGGAGTTTCAAGGGTAGGGGTCCCTCCGAGAATGGTTTGGAAATATGGGTTCCAAACTGTGCAATTTGGGTTTGCTGCACAATTTCACACAAAAATTGCCTAAAAAGAAACCAGGTTTTAGTTGGTAAAACACTCTGATGTGTGTTATTTGAAAGCAATAACCTTTACGCTAACGCATAGTTATGCATTACCCTATTGCACAGTTCCTGCCCGAAGACTGCTTTTAGTCGCATCTATGAATCTGGAATAGTATGTTCTGGGTGTGCAGGGCTCCTATTGAAGGTACATGATGCAGTGAAGCATGCATGTTTTCACTCATCCACCACCATGAATCTTCCAGGATTTGCAATATGCCTTTAGTATGCTACTCAACTACAATGCAAGGCCTGAGTCTGTACGCTTGAGACCGTTGGTCCTTTGCATATCTGAAAGCAACTCTTCCCTACTTCTGACGTATCCAAGACATGCCAGTATCCCTCATGGTTCCAAAATCTTAGTACACCAATATGGACTTGCTTTGAATACATGTCAGTATCATTATCACAGTTTATTGAACATATTACTTTGTTTACATGCTTCCAACTCAACTGTATGAGAGCTCAAGTGATGTGTGCACCTTGTTAAAAATGAGTTTAATAGGAGTGTCCCTGGAGAAAAAACAACCAGGATTGGGTAATTACTCCAATATGGCACATGTGAGGATATAAGAATTGATAATCCCACCTGTTCAATCATTCACTGACATATGACAGATGGGAGTACCGCCCTTTCAAATACTCCTATAACTATGCAGCCTGCCCAGGGAATTGTGTAGCGGGACTTCCTGGGATAGAAATAAGATTTACCCTGCAGGAGGCGAGCATCTGTGCATTGGAAAAGGCCTGTCCGTCCCCTGGGGGTGGGTTGGGTGAACAGTGCTGCGCCTGTTGCTTCCTGGGTTTTGATTCAGTGCTGTAAATAGTGCCTAGAACAGTGGTCTTCAAACTTTTTTGGCCTGGGTCCCCCCTGAGCAAGGTTTGGGCAGGCCGGGCCCCGCCAAAACTGCCAGATGGACAGTATGTAGAAATCGCTATCAACTTTTGCGTGCTGTCACCGCACCCTACTCCCAGTACAGACCCTGGGCACTCCCCACCCTACTCCCACCACTATTCCAGTGCTGCCACCCATCCTGCTCCCAACAGAGTCCCATAACACAAGCATACACACATCCATACACATTTATATAAAAAATAAATCGCCATAAACGTACCTTCTGCAGGGGCCTGCGCATGGTTGCTAAAATGCCCCGCTCCAGGTTGCTCTGCCCGTATGTGCGAGGAGGTGCAGGAGCACCCCCTCGTACATACATACATGCAGTGCCCCAGCCAGCATTTCCAATGAGCTATGCAAGGCTGGCGAAGCAAAACACGCCCAGCGTTGCATGGCTCATTTTGTGCGGCTGGAGAAATGAACTGTCAAAGGCAAACAGTGTTTCCCTTTGACAGTTCAGCCAGCCCAGGAGCACTCCCTCAGCTGGAAAAAGCAGCTGAGGGAGTGCTCAGTGTTTCACTGGGCTGGCTCCTCGGCTCCTCCATAATGGGTGAGGTGGCCAGTGGGTGGACGCCCCCTCACCCATTATGGATGAGCCGGCAGGCTTGGACTGGCCTATAGGGCAATAGGGCGATGACCGTACCAAAAATGCAAAATGCTAGTGTAGGCCAGTCAAAATGGGCCACTTTTTTGGCCATTGTGGGCCAGTTTGAGGAGTTACTTCACTGTACAGCTAGTAGTTTTGACCATTGTTGCTGAATAAATATTCTTTAAATATCACAATTTGTTTACATTTGAACAAAAAACAACCCCTTGGTACTATTCAAACTGTGTGACTAAAGGACTGAATATCCATTTGCAACTGCTGGACATTTTTTTCATTGGTGCCTAAGACCGTTTTGTGGTCCAGTCTGACCATGTGAGCTGCCCCTCCCCATTTCCTCCAATCAAAAAAAAAATATATATTATATATATATTTTTTTGTTTGTTTTTTGTTTTTTTACACATTTCATTCTGGGCTCTGGCGCGCCCCCCTGGGGTGGCGCGCCCCACAGTTTGAAGACCTCTGGCCTAGAATGTATAGATCCAACCTCATTTGCAGTCCTGTTATAGAAAGTGATCGTTGCACGACCAGAAAGAAGTGATTTCCCTGTGGAACCGTCGCACTCATTACGGTGTTAACATGATCCACAGTTACTGCGGGTAGGTCACAGCCTTTCTCCTCCGGCCTCGGCAATCCTTCGTGAGGAGCACTGCCATCTTAGGTCTGTATGTCCCGCGGCCGCCGCTGCTTTGATTCGTCTCCTTTCTCTGACTTTCTCTTTCTCGCTCACCTCCTGCTTCTATTTCTCTCTTCACACACTTCTCTCTCGCACACACACGATACTCTCTTTGATCTTCTATCCATTGCTTGAGCTCACCACCGTTCCTGCGCCTTTTACTTTTCCACCGGCCCGTCACCTTCAGCGTCGTCATTACGCTCATGAGCCGTCTGTGATGTACAGCCTTCCCAAAATTTGCGGGCTGCTGCTTTTTTTTCTCTTTGAGAAATGAGACGGTCGAGTTCTGCCACATAAAAATGACGCCGTGGGTGGGATGCTTTTATTACTATCCCTCTGGACATACTTGAAACAAATTTTACATTTTGGTGTGCAATAAAAAATAAAAATCACCGCCCACATTAGGTAGTGGCATAGTGCAAAGCGCCAGAGGCTGCCCTCAACCGCAATATGATACATTATAATCCTAACATCCCTATCGATGTACTCACTGGACCTCATTACGAGGTTGGAGGTAGCCACGATGCTTATTAGCACCATGGCTGCCTCCAAACCCGGGTCCGGGTAGTCAGAATGGGGACTTAACGGGTCATTCCAACCTTGGAGGACCCGGTAAGTCCCCATTCTAAAAACCATTCCCCATTCCCATTCGAGCCCCCATAGGGCTCAATGGGAATGGGCAAGGAGCTAATAACGGGTGCGCAAATAGTGTGCCCGTTATTAGCTCTCTGGTCCCTTAGCGGCTCCCGTTAAGGGCGGTTGGTAAAACCAGCCGGCCTTAGTGGGACCCGCTAAGGGACCTTGGAATTCAGCAGTAGGGGGTGAACGGCACCGGCATCCTTAACGGTGCCTTTAACCCCTTACCGGCGGCCTCATAATGAGGCCCATGTCTAATTTTTTCTCACCTCCTGCTCCTGCATCTCTCTCCCGTTTTCCGTCGCCTATTTCTTTTCAACTCATATAGCGCTTTCAGTCTGTATCTTTGTCATCTTTGCCCCCTTTCTTTTCCTCACTTCCCTCTCTTTGCACCTTCACTCTTCGTCCCTGCCCCCTCAATTTGTCTGCTGGGGCAGACACACACTATAAGGTAGTAGTTATGCTCCAGGCCTGCCCCCCCCGCATGAGCAGGCCCAGCCCCCAGTACCTGAAGAAGCACACGGACACAGGTCTGCTTAGTACATGTTCCCAGCGCACACTCAATGCTGCGGGCCGCCCCTTTATTTACTGTGCATGCATGACGGTGAACATTGCCGTCACGCTCTCGCATACACACGTGACTCTGTCACATCCCTCCTTTTTCATAACAAAACAACATATGCATTTTATCTATAAACAGGTTGTCAAAAGGACAAAGAGAACAGGTCCACAATGGACCAACCTGAATCACAGCACAACATGGGCAAATGCCATCCACTCTTGTCGTCATTAACTTGGGACCAAAATGTAGTCCTTGGGCCTGGCACCGCTCTTCTCCCCCCTCATGTTCGCTGTCAGGGCTGCTCCCCTCTGGTTCAAGGTCTCCGGAGTCATCTTCAGGCGGCGGCACCCTCACTGCGGCTCGAGCCGGAGACACACCGATGCCAAGGTATTGCTGTGGATCTTGGGTGTCAATCTTCTTGAAGAAACATGAATTTCTTGTAACAGTTCCCCGTTAGTCTCACACCGTCACCATGGACCCGTTGACATGGGTTACCCCGATTGGGGCTAGGCTCATAGTTAAGGGATAGCTTTCCCTCGGGATGTCGGTTCCTCACCAAGACCGCATCCCCTACTACAATATCTGCTGGTTTCAAACGCCTCCTGGTGTTCTCTCGCTCATTGTGCGCCCGGCGATCTTCCAGTGTCTTTTGGTCATTGATGACACCTGGTGGCCGGCCCTCAGCCTCGGGTATAAGCCCCCTCGGGCATCTGTTGAACAGAGATCCGCTGGGGCCACCCCTGTAGATTGATGGGGCATTGATCGATACTCTCGAAGGAACTGATATAGGTTTCTCTTCAGTTCTCCCCCTTGGCTCTGTGAGATTCGAAATATACCTTATTGAGGGTACGCATGAATCGCTGTTAGGGAGAATTCTCATTTTATGGCTAATTTCTCTCACCTAGTGAGTCCCCCAGCAGCTTTACTGGATTTCTGGAGTTATTTTCCACCTCTTACCTGTGTTTTTGCCATATGCATTTCATCTGGTTTTGTGATTGAGGACTCTGGAGTACACCACTTCAGTAGCCCCCTTCTTTTGTGTGTTACACAGCACCTTCAGTGCAGTGACACAGGGTTGTCTTTTAGACTTCCCACCGACTCCATTTCTGGGGCGGACTACTGTCCCCTAGAAAAGGGTAAAGTTGCCATTAACTTTACTTAGTCATTTAACCACAGATCCAGTACACCCCATCTTACATGGAGTACTGGAAAGGGTTACTCCTAGCCCTTTTTATCTGTATCTCCTAGATCATTGTTTCGCTCTTTTAACATTTAGACTTGGCTGGTGGCAGTGGTATCTACCCTAACTTTTGTACCGCGATTATACTATATAAACGTGGTATTGTTTTAGCCTATTATATTAGCCTCGAACATAAACCCGCTTGACCAAATACTCTTTCTTTTGGCTCCGGTTGGGTTTATTCACCATTTCTTTTTGTTAAAGTCCTTCTTGTGTTTTACTTTGCGTGGCAAACCAGGTTTGCCTTCTTTGTTCACTGTCTTTTGGCGGATTATGCCAAGAAGCCTTCCTCCAGGCGCCTGGGTGTCTAGGTGGGCTTCATTTGAGGGAGGGGTGTAGTCACCCGCTGCACAGGGTATCCTAGGAAACCCAAGTCGCACTTTGCATGATTGGCTGAGGTGGTTGTCCGGGCTGGACAACCCCCTGCTGCGTGATTGACAGCCAGGATGTGTGAATGGGGGATTTTCCCATAAAAGGCAGGTCTCTTGGGCTAGAAGTCAGAGTCGCCACTGGAACTACAAGGAACCCAAGAGAAGCAGAGAAGAAGACGGCTGTTGCAACTACCCCGTCCCGGTGAAACCCTGCTGCAGTCCTGAGCTATCTACCCTTCAACGACCAGAGAAGATCCAGTCCGGAGTCCCTTGAGCCTAGTGGGGATAACCAGCTCATCTTCCACAGCCAGAGGATCCTCTTCTTGGTCGAAATCGCTGCACACTGCTGTAGTGGTCCGGATAGCTGTCTGAAGAGCCTCTCCTGTTTTTTAAGGAGCGCATCTTTTATTCACCTTCGTTGCTGCTGGCTTCATCCCTGTGTGGTGCAGACCCCCTCCAGACGTCCTCCTTCGTACCAGAAGTTCCAGGAACTGTGGGTCTGCAGGAAACTACCAGGAACAACTGCTGTGGCACCAGCTTCTTCATTGAATAAGGTACTGTGTTCTGCTTGAGGAATTAGGGTGAATCCCTTTTCTTCGCCTCCAAGGCTTGCCCTTGTCTTTCCTCCTTCTTATAACTTTTGCTTCCTCTGTTGACAATATCTAAGTTCTCCTGGCAACGTTGAATCTTGAACTGTCCGACTGTGTGATCCTCGACAACAGGAACCCGGTTCCACTTGACACTGGCTCCGGCCTATTGACTATTGAATTTCTGTCACCGAGTGTTCTCTGATTCTGTCTGCCTTGACAAAGTATTGCCTATGATTTTTGCCCCCAACTCTCTCTAGTTAACTCAGGTTCTAAGTGTGTTTTTGCCCCGGTAACAATTTTTGTCGCGGATACGCGTATCTTTAGTAAGACCGAACTGTCATTACTGTCAAAAAGTGATCGCATACGTATTCCCAGTAACGTCTTTTGTTTCACAACACCATTCTGTTAAAACATAGGGTACTTATCTTGAGTTAGAGTGAACCAAAGTGAATTGGTTGGTTGAAGTGTATTTTATGTGTGATTTGAATTAATAGAAGTGTTGTGTTTATAACAAACGGTTTTAAAAATAAATGTACTTATATTTATTACCTGAAACCTTGAGTCAGTGTTTGCTGGAGTCACAGTAATTGTGGTACCTTTGTGTAATCTCTGCTACTGATTATATACTCTTCAGATAAGCCTGGCTGTTCCGCTACTGCTACCACTTTAACAAAGTAGTACAGGCTTGTACCAAAGGTGAACTTGTATTACCACTTGAAGTCTTAATTGTGTGTAGTGGTCCCTAAGGGCACTGCACAGGATTCTGCCTAACACTGGTGTACAGCGGTGAGGATTTGGAAGCAGAGTGATTACACTTAGAGTGCTGCTATTGCTTGGGTTCAACTAACCACAAGGCTAAACACCACTAATTCTATTTAACTGAGTAATCATGTCAAATATGGAAAGCTACACTGAAGAGGGTCTCTTAAACTACACTGCTGAGGTTTTGAGAACCATGTGTAGGGAGAGGAGCCTCTCTGGTAAAGGAAAGAAATCCAAATTGGTTGCAAAGTTAATGGGAAAACAAAGTCTGGAGAGTGGGTCAGAAGGGCCTACCCCTCCAGCAAATGTGGATACTGATGTTTCTGATTCTGAGAGTGTTACTTATAAGAAGTAGATGAGTCCTTGTTAGGAAACCCTACAACTCCTTTGCCTGTTCAGAAAGCACAACCTCTGTCCACAGGGACCCCTACAGGTCCTACACTTACTCCTGAGTTTATTGCACTTGAGAAAATGAGACTTGAATTGGAAGTGAAACGTATTAATGCACAAACTTCCATGAAACATCAAGAGTTGAGGCTCAGAGAATTGGAGCTAAATCATGAACTAGAGATGAAGACATTGTCTGTAGAAAATGCTTCTCTCCCAGAGTCTTCTAGGTCTTCCAGCCCTAAGAGACCCCGTATGCCAAAGGAAATGATTGGTATGTATGAGACTAAACTTGATGTTTTGGATTGGTTAGCAATGTTTGAGTACAATCATGGAATTCAAGGTATCTCAGGGAATCAGCCGATTACCTGGCTTTTCTCTAGGCTTCCCCCCTGTTGCAAGTGATGCTGTAATGGAGTTGGGAGAGGAGGATACACAGGATTATGAGTGTGTGAAACTAGCATTAATAGCTAGGTTTGGGAAGAGCCCTTCCCAGTATCTTAAGAGGTTTAGAACCCTCAAAAAGCATGATGGTACCCCTTGGGCTAGCTGGGTGTATGAATGTTTGAAAAACTTAGATGATTGGGTTAAGGGTTACAAAGTGAACACTTATGAAGGTTTGAGGAATCTTGTAATGTTGGAGTCTATTTTTGATGTCTGCTCTCCTGAGCTTAGGCAGCACTTGGCTGATTCAAAGGAGATAGATCCTAAGAAGCTAGCTAAGGCTGCTGACTTGTGGGTTGCCAACAGGGCTACTCACACGGATTCTGGGGCTACTCAGAAAAAGGATGAGGGGAAGCAGCCCATGAAAGACAACAAAGAGAATTCCAATAGCTCCAATCCAAAAGAGGGCCACAAACATAACCAGGGTAAGCCACAAGGGAAACCGAATCAGGCTAGTGTACCATCTGGTCCCAAACCAGATGGAGGTCAGAACAAGCCCCCATTTGTCCCGCGCCGATGTGGCGCGTCTGGGCCCTTAGGCGATGTTCTCGCCATTAGAATGCCCCGTCCACGTTCCCTATGTTTCCTTTCCTTTGGTGGTGCGGGTCTAGTCTTTCTGTACGTTTCCTTCTTTCACTATTTAGCTCCTCCCCTTCCGCCCTAGCGTTGCGTTGCAACTCACTGCTTTTGTTTCGTGAGAACCAACGCTAGTGCTTTCTATCCGTGCCTTACCTGCCTTCCTAGTTTCTCCTCCCGTGCTCCACTTCCTGGTTCGCCCTTCTGTGTGTGCTGCCTTCATTCTTCTGTTCCGTTCCTCCGTTATGCCGGATACCTTCTTCTGACTCGCTGCCCGCTCTGGGCTCTTTCCTTTCTTTTCTCTTATCTTGCTGTCCAAGACTACCTCCTGTCTGTCAGTCCTTCTTTGGGCTGGTTATTCTTCCAGAGATACTAACTGCATACTGTTCATCCTTCCAAAAGGGATTATCGATCCTGTCTACTGCTCGCTACTCGTGCTTATCAGTTGTTGGGGAGATGAACCTACAACCGCCTGGGCTTCATTTCATCCGGAGTATATTCTTGGTTACCTGGACAACCCGTGGATTTCCTTCCGCAACTGCAGCTACTACGAAACTACCATTGAGGTTTTTTCTGCCTTTGGGCTTTTTCCTCATTTGGACGCCATCGGGAAGGCTCCCCTCCTGCTTGCCATTGATTGAAGGGCAGCAGGGTGGCTTCAAACCGAGGACGGGCCTACCTCTACGAGAGAAGACACAAGGGAACGAAGAAGAAGAAGAAAGGAGTCAAGACCACCTCTACAGACACAGGTGAGGAGGAGGACGGAGGGGATATTGTGCTCAGTGATGACCCAGAAGTGTGTGGGTATATCAAACCAGGGGTCAATAGTGACACCATTCCAGAGAGCATTTGGGAAATGCTTTGTTTGTGGGTTAACTGACCATGTGAAAGGAGATCCCAGATGTAAGGGTAAACCTTCAGGGGTCCACACTGTCTCCTTAGCCTTTTCCCAGGTGGATGAAGTACCTATAGCCAGTGGAAACTTTCAGTTACTAGCTGATGAGCCCATGAGAGTCTCAGCTAGTGTTTCTTTAGTGTCCTTGGGTCTTTGGGAACAACAGAACCTAGATGTCTATAACTCAATCCCAGATAATACTAAAGAGTATTACAAAGATAGTGTTCTTGTGAATGGTCAGGAAACCCCTGCCATCAGAGACACTGGAGCCAGCATAACTGTGATTGATGAATGTTTTTCAAGGTGGAGGATGTTGCTAAGGCACCCAAACACCTAACCAAGTTAGCTGGAGGCCCTGTGCAAATGGTTCCCCAGTTACCAGCTCTCATCCAGTGTAATGACATGACTGTCAGAATACCTGTAAGTGTGCAAAATAACGTACCTGGGAGGGTTCTGCGGGGTAATGACCTTAAAACTCTTGGAGTTGTGCCTAGTGCCCCCAGGCCTCCCAGCAGAAGAAAGCAGGAGCTCACTAGGTCTGCAAGGGAGAGAACCTCGAGAGGCTCTCCTGGGGACATGATAGAGGAAATTATCACCCCATGTCCACAGGACTTACTTACTACTATTGCAGGACAGAAAGAGACGAAGGGGAAAACCAAGTCTGCCAGCAAGAAACCAGAAAGCACCCCTGTGCCCAGAAGGACATCTCCAAGACTGTCCAAAGTCACCTCTGTGACTCCTCCACCAGCTGAGGCAGAGTGTGAGGTTCAACCCTGTATGGTTCAGTTAGATACTGAGGAATCAGATCTAGAAGAAGATCTTATTCTGGTAGGAGATCTTGATCCGGTTGACCATCCTGAGCTGCAGTCCTTACTGGCAAAAGGTGGACCCAACAGGGCAGATTTCAGCAAAGGACAAAGAGAGTGTCCTACCCTAGAAGGTCTTCGCCTACAGGCAGCTTCTCAGGTCAATGGGACTGAAACTGGGAAGTATAGGTTGCACTGGGAAGATGGCCTCTTCTGCAGTGAACCGACTGAGTCAACCCCTGGAGACTGCAAGAAACTTGTAGTACCTCTAGTGAACCTACTCCAGTTTCTGCAGTTAGCCCACAAGATACCTTCGGCTGGTCACTTAAGTTTTAAGAAGACCAAGGAAAGGCTCTCTCACTTCTACTGGCCTAAAATGGGTTCAGAAGTAGACAAATTCTGCAGGAGCTGCCACACTTGCCAAACCTCTGGCAAAAGTGGAGCAAAGAATGTGGCACCCTTGGTGCCTCATCCCAGTGGTGGGAGTTCCTTTTGAGAGGGTTGGGATTGACATTGTTGGTCCTCTTGATCCTCCCACATCTTCAGGCAACAGGTTTATCCTGGTTGTAGTGGATCATGCCACTAGATTTCCTGAAGCCATACCTATGAGGACTTTTACGGCTCCCGCCGTGGCCAAGACCCTACTTTGTATTTCTACCAGAGTAGGTTTTCCTAAGGAGGTGATATCTGACAGGGGATCAAATGTTATGTCCAACTACATGCAAGCCATGTGGAAAACCTGTGGAGACACCTACAAGTTCTCAACTGCCTACCATCCCCAAACCAATGGATTGGTGGAGAGGTTTAACAGAACTATGAAGTGCATGATAGGCGCTTTAGAAGAACTCCTTCGAAGTAAGTGGGACCTTCTACTGGCATTCCTTCTCTTTGCATATAGAGAAGTCCCTCAAGAGGGAGTAGGATTCAGTCCCTTTAAACTTCTCTATGGCCATCCAGTCAGAGGTCCATTGGCCCTGATTAAGGAGGGGTTGGAGAGTGCTCCTTCCCCCAAGCCAGTCAGAGTGACTGACTATGTGATAGGTCTCCGGAGGAGAATGTCACACATGATGGCAGAGGCAAGTGATAACTTGAGGGCTTGTCAATCTCTGGTCAAACATTGGCATGACCAGAAGGCTAACATGGTTGAGTTTACTGAAGACCAGATTGTTCTTGTTATGGTCCCCACAAGCAGAGGGCCTTGCAGGACAAATGGATAGGACCCTTCAAATTTGTGGATAAACTTGGAGAGGTGAACTATCTGGTGGACTTAGACAAACCTAAGGAGGCTCCCAGAGTCTTTCACACCAACCTTTTAAAGGCTGTCTCTAGACCTGACATAGGAGCTCTGCTTCTAGCTTCAGATCAGGAGGAGGAGGAGAGTGAACCTCTGCCCGACATCCTCAGAGGCTTACCTTTAGATGAGAAAGTGGAAGGAGTTAATCTCTCTTCCAGTCTCACATCTGACCAGCAGGATGAGTGCAAATGACTGTTGAATCAGTTTGCCACCCTGTTCTCACTTTCACCAGCCTTCACCCCTTGGGGCCAGCATGACATACTCATTGGTGACTGTTTGCCTGTCAAAAGCAGGGGGTACAGAATGTCAGACAATGTAAGAACCCATATAAGGAATGAGGTCAACAAGATGCTTGATCTCGGGGTAATGGAGCCCTCCACTAGCCCATGGTCTAGCCCAGCAGTGCTTGTACCAAAGGCAGGATCCAAGGAGTTGAGATTCTGCGTGGACGATAGAGCTCAAAATGCAGTCACCAAGACTGATGCCAATCCTTTGCCTAGGACAGATGAGCTGGTGGCCAAACTTGGTGCAGCCAAGTACCTCAGCACATTTGACCCAACGTCAAGCTACTGGCAAATAGCCCTGACAGACCATGCCAAGGAGAAAACTGCATTCTCCACCCCAGCTGGTCTCTACCAATTTAAGGTAATGCCTTTTGGATGAAAGAATGCACCTGCTACATTTCAGAGGATGGTCAATCAAGTTCTGAATGGGATGGAGGACTTCTGCATGGCATACTTGGATGACATTGCAGTGTTCAGCCCTACATGGAAAGGACATATTGAACACCTAGGATATGTATTGCAGGCCCTGGAACAGGCCCATCTGACCATAAAGGCAAGCAAATGTCAAACTGGTCAGAGTACAGTGGTCTACCTTGGACATGAGGTAGGAGGAGGTGAAATGAGGACATTGCCTAGCAAAGCACAAGCTGTACAAAACTGGGCCATCCCTACTACTCAAACCCAAGTGAGAGCCTTCTTAGGTCTCACTGGGTATTACAGGAAGTTCATAGAGAACTATGGGACCATAGCCTCTCCATTGAATGTCATCTCCTCTCCCAAATTTCCTAAAAAGCTCAGGTGGAATGAGGAGTGCAATCAAGCCTTTGAAGGACTGAAGACAGCCCTCCGTCAAGCTCCAGTCCTTAGAGCTCCTGACTATCACCAACCCTTCATTGTACAAACTGATGCTTCTAATGTGGGTATAGGTGCAGTCCTTAGTCAACTGGATGAGAAAGGTAGGGAACCCCCCATTTGTTTCATCAGCAGGAAGTTAAAGGATCTTGAGACAAGATGGGCAACAATAGAATGTGAATGTTTTGCTATTGTGTGGTCACTGAAGAGGTTTAGACCATACTTGTATGGATCTACCTTCATCATTCAGACTGAACACCAACCCTTGAGATGGCTGATGCAAATGAAAGGGGAAAACCCAAAAGTTACTCAGATGGTCAATCTGCCTACAAGGATTTGATTTTTCCATTGAGCACAGAGCAGGAAGTCACCACCAAAATGCTGATGGTCTCTCTAGGATGTTTATAACCGACTAGAGGTATGTTATCCATCCAGGAGTGGATTAAATCATCCTGTCCCTTAGTCTGGGGGGGTGAGTGTTAGGGAGAATTCCCATTTTATGGCTAATTTCCCTCACCTAGTGAGTCCCCCAGCAGTTTTGCTGGATTTCTGGAGTTATTTTTTTCACTTGGTAAGAGTGTGCCTTTTTCTCCCCCTCTTACCTGTGTTTTGCCATGTGTATTTCATCTGCTTTTGTGATTGAGGACTCTGGAGTACACCACTTCAGTAGCCCCCTTCTTTTGTGTGTTACACAGCACCTTTAGTGCAGTGACACAGAGTTGTCTTTTAGACTTCCTACTGACTCCATTTCTGAGGCTGACTACTGTCCCCCAGAAGAAGGTAAAGTTGCCATTAACTTTACCTAGTCATTTAACCACAGATCCAGTACACCCCATCTTACATGGAGTACTGGAAAGGGTTACTCCTTAGCCCTTTTTATCTGCACCTCCTAGAGCATTGTTTCGCTCTTTTAACATTTAGACTTGGCTGGTGGCAGTGGTATCTACCCTAACATTTCTACGGCGATTATACTATATAAACGTGGTATTGTTTTAGGCTATTACATCAGCCTCGAACATAAACCCGCTTGACCAAATACTCTTTCTTTTGGCTCCGGTTGGGTTTATTCATCATTTCTTTTTGTTAAAGTCCTTCTTGTGTTTTACTTTGCGCGGCAAACCAGGTTTGCCTTCTTTGTTCACTGTCTTTTGGCGGGCTTCTGCCGAGAAGCCCTCCTCCAGGCGACTTGGTGTCTAGGTGGGCTGAATGTGAGGGAGGGGTGTAGTCACCCCCTGCACAGGGTATCCTAGGAAACCCAAGTCGCACTTTGCCATGATTTGGCTGAGGTGGTTGTCCAGGCTGGACAACCCACCTGCTGTGACAGCCAGGCTGAGTGAATGGGGGATTTTAGCATAAAAGGCAGGTCTCTTGAGCTAGAAGTCAGAGTCGCCACTGAAACTACAAGGAACCGAAGAGAAGCAGAGAAGAAGATGGCTGCTGCAACTACCCCATCCCGGTGAAGCCCTGCTGCAGTCCTGAGCTATCTACCCTTCGACGACCAGAGAAGATCCAGTCCGGAGTCTCCTTCCCTTGAGCCTGGTGGGGATAACCAGCTCATCTTCCACAGCCAGAGGATCCTCTTCTTGGTCGAAATCGCTTCACACTGCTGTAGTAGTCCGGATAGCCGTCTGAAGAGCCTCTCCTGTTTTTTAAGGAGCGCGCTATTCACCGTCGCTGCTCCCGGCTTCATCCCTGTGTGGTGCAGACCCCTCCAGACATCCTCCTTCGTACCGATGTTCCAGGAACCGTGGGTATGCAGGAAACTACCAGGAACAACTGCTGTGGCACCAGCTTCTTCATTGAATAAGATACTGTGTTCTGCTTGAGGAATTAGGGCGAATCCCTTTTCTTCGCCTCCAAGGCTTGCCCTTGTCTTTCCTCCTTATTATAACTTTTTCTTCCTCTGTTGACAATATCTAAGTACTCCTGGCAACGTTGAATCTTGAACTGTCCAACTGTGTGATCCTCGACAACAGGAACCCGGTTCCACTTGACACTGGCTCCGGACTATTGACTCTTGAATTTCTGTCACCGAGTGTTCTCTGATTCTGTCTGCCTTGACAAAAGTATTGCCTATGATTTTTGCCCCAAACTCTCTCTGGTTAACTCTCGTGCTAAGTCTGTTTTTGCCCCGGTAACATTTTTTGTCGCGGATACACGTATCTTTAGTAAGACCAAACTGTCATTACTGTCAAAAAGTGATCGCATACGTATTCCCAGTAACGTCTTTTGTTTCACAACACCGGTCCGTTAAAACATAGGGTACTTACCTTGATTTAGAGTGTACCAAAGTGAATTGGTTGGTTGTAGTGTATTTTACGTGTGATTTTGAATTAATAGAAGTGTTGTGTTTATAACAAACGGTTTTAAAAATAAATGTACTTATATTTTTTACCTGAAAACCTTGAGTCAGTGTTTGCCGGAGTCACAGTAATTGTGGTCCCTTTGTGTAATCTCTGCTACTGCTCATATACTCTTGAGATGAGCCTGGCTGCTCCGCTACTGATACCACTTTAACATAGTAGTACAGGCTTGTACCAAAGGTGAACTTGTATTACCACTTGTAGTCTTCACTGGGTGTAGTGGTCCCTAAGGGCACTGCACAGGATTCTGCCTAACAATCGCTCCACCACCCAATTAGCTCTTGGCCAGGAAGGAGTCACTTTCCTGTGCGTGATACCACAGTCAGTCATGATTTGGGCGAACTGCCTGCTGTGAAACTGCGGTCCATTGTCCGAACATATGACCCGAGGGAGTCCATGGGTCGTGAAGATCTTTTCCATCGCTTGTATGGTTTGTTCACTTGATGTTGATGTTGATTCAACTATCTCCACCTCTGGGTAGTGTGACCACTGGTCTATTAGTACTATAAAGTACATGCCCTTCCCCATGGACCCAAAGTCTGCATGCACCGTGCTCCACAGGCTTCCACTCCGTTCCAGTGATCCAATGCACAGCTCTTTATTCACAGGGGCGGCCACTTGGCCCAGATGCATTGGCAAATGTATTAATCGACCCTTCCTTCAAGTTCCGGGAACCATACCTTGGTTCTCAGTCTTGCCTTGGTCTTGGCGGTGCCCTGATGGCCACTGTGGGCTAGCTCAAGCACTCTCTCAACCAGATTTCTCAGTACGACGATTTGTCCCCCACGAAGTAGCAGGCATTCGTCCGACCTCAACAACTCGTGACGGGCATGCCACAGCAACTGCAGATCCTGCTGAGTTTCTTACGGGACATGTCTGCGAGTGCGGACTTCCAGTCCCCGCTGTCAACGGCATTCAGGATGAGTTGGAAGCATTCATCAGCCTGTGAGGCCTTGGCCAGTTCACTCAGCATCAGGGCAATTGGCATGGCCGCATATATCACTTGGCAGACATACTCCTCACAGTCCCCCACCGATTGCCGTACCTGGGAGCCGCTGCCACTGGGATGGCGGGATATGTAGTCCGCCTGGTTGTGTGTGCCCGGTCTGTATTGCAGCTACACATGTGGGACTCCTGGCAGTGCAGCTCTTCCTGTTTTTGGTTTGGTGTACAGACCCATGGGATACCCTTATGGCACCCATGGGTAGGGGTAGCTCACCCTGTGAACCTAGTGTATGTTTTTGGGCACCTGTGTGTGGCCACAGAGCAGGGTATGGGCTGGCGGCAGCTCCATGCTGAATTGACAGGTGCTCCGATCCCGATAGGAAACAAGATGGCCCCTGTGGCCTCTTGCTTTCTATTGCCTGTTACCTTGTTTTCCCAATGTCCTGGGAAGCCCTGACTCTGTCCCTTCCCCCTGACATGCTGCTGGGTGGAAGTTCCATATATGGTGTTGTTGTGAAGTCCAGGCCAGACTGGCTGGAGCCTTCCCAGTGACTATGTTGTGGGTACACCCTGTGGGTGGGACCTGGCTGAATGGAGTGTGTGATCAATGTGCACTTCTTGTTGTGGATGTCTGGTTTCTAGTATGATACACAATGATTGAGACAGCCCTGCCCGAAACTGGTATGAATTCAGTGTGTTGTGTTGAATGGCTGGGTACTTGTCCCAATACACATTCCTTGTTGTGAGTTTCTGAGGGAGGAGAATGGCCTGAATGCACTGTCTGCCTGATTGGCTGACTGACTGCTGAATGCCCTTCTGAGTGATTTGTTGCCCGTGTGTGACCCAGCAGAAAGAATGGAAGATCAACTATTATATCTGGGGGCCTTTCAGTGCTAGAAATCGTTCAGAAACTGAAGTTGAAACTGACGCTTGATCTCGACAACCGAGCCTGAAGAAGGTTGACTGCGGTCTCCCTTTGCCGAAATCTGAAATCTGCCTAGCCGTCGAGACTGATCCAAGAGAGGACCTGGTTAGGCGCCCTCTTCCCATGCTCCGAGGGACCATCGAGTAGCGCTAACCTTAGCTGAAGCTACCTGAAAGTCAGACCCTGGACAGACTGCCGACCGGAGACGGGGACCGCTGAGGAGAACGAAGATAAGCACCTGACATTCCGTCCATCGTCATCGACCAGGGTTCGCAGGTTTGCTATAACCGCTAGAGGTCTGTCGAGGCCGTGTTGCCCGGAAGCGGGGACTGCTTGACTCCGTGCCATCGACGACCGGAGCCGCAACGCTCCTTTTCCCTAAGACTTTGATTCACGGACGCGCTAGTCTGCACCGCCACTCGCCTTATCCCACCCGCCTTATCCCACTGGAGAAGGCCAGGACATCGACGCGCCGAGGAGCATCCGCTGGGGGATTTCACAAAACCCAAAGACCGTAGAGACGCCGGATGACTCAATGCCCTTGCTGGGCCACAGTTCTTAACAAACTCTTTGCGGTCCTGAACTATCGACATCGAGGTGCCCCGCATGACTCTTCCTTGCAGGATGTCTTCACTCCGTCGTCGATGAGCACCGCTGGGACCGAAGCTGCCGCCTCAACGCAGAATTCACTTTCTTCGAGGCATCTCGACGATCCGTGGCTCCTGCTTTAAAGGGAGCCGCTCAAGAAGGATCCGTCGATGACCCGTCATCGAACTCTGCTATTCTAGGTACATTGGGGTGGTAGAAACATTGGAGAAGGAAATAAGACTAATTGAACAATATATGGACTGGGCTTGTGAGATATTTTCCAGGTTGCCCAGGTGGGGGGGGATCCCAGAACTCCCGTTTCAGCGCGACCACACTTCTCAGCTTGCACTGCTCCAAATTGCTAGCTCTGCTCGGGCCTCTCGGGATGGCGACTGGCTTTGCAGCCCGGCACATTTTGGCGAAGTGGCCCGCCATCTCTCATCGCCCACACACCCTACCTTTTGCGGGGCATTCATTAGGGTGTGGAAGGTCATAACCACACTTCGGCATTGCTGTGGCGAGTCGCTCTTCTTCTGGGACCACCTCGGGCGAGATGGGCCGATGTTCGCTGCCCATCCAATGGCATAGGCCTCTTCTCCCCTCACCGACTTGACTTCAGCGTCCATCCTGGTGGCGCGGCTCTCTGCCAATTCATAGGACCTGCCCATGTAAAGGATCTGCGTAAGCGTGAGTCCTGGGTCTCGGAGTGCCATAACTTTCCTAAGATACAGCCCTGGATGAGTTGGTTCCGGACCATCCCCTCATTTTCCAATTAGCACGTGCTGGCCAGGTGACGCAGTCTCCCACAAAAATGGACAAGGGTCTCATCCTCGCGCTGCTTCTCGCTACACATCACAAAGCAATAAAAATCTTGGTTGGCAAGGATTAGGAAGTGTCCTTGAGGGCCTCTTTCATGGCCTGGTATGACACAGCTGTCATGTTCAGCGACTCGAAGATGCTGTGTTCCTCGGAACCAGCAGCATACAGCAGCGTCGCCACCTTGGTATCATCTTCCGGCTCCCCAGTGGCCTAAAGTGCGTTTTCAGCTTCTTGACCCATAGCAGCCACTTAGGGCCTAGATTCGGTGGAGGGCCCGATATATTAAATTCTGGCATGGGGGCCAGCGTGCCCTGGTGTCCGAGTATCATCTTGACTGGAGGCTGTGCAGCTGCCCCTTGGGGTGGCTCGTGGCTGTTAGGCAGAATCATATGCAGTACCCTTTGGGAACACCACACACAATTAAGACTACAAGTGACAGTACAAATTCACCTTTAGTACAAGCCTGTACTACACAGTAAAAGTGGTAGCGATGGCTGAGCAGCCAGACTTCTCACAAGAACAAGTGAGCAGTATCAAATAGTTACCCAAAGGACAGCAATTACTATGATTCAAAGACACACTGACTCAAGGTTTGAGTAAAAGAATATACATTTGTTTACACATCAGTTGTATAACATCTCACTAAAGTAAAGCAGTTTAAAAATCACACTCTTAATACAGTCTTAATCACTCCACTCCCAATAAGTTCCAGACAAGATAAGCTCACAAAGTGAAGTGGGAGCAAAATGATACTCCAGAAATTTAAAAGGGAGGGAAAGACAAAGTTAGGCAGACATTAAACCACACCAGCAGGTAAGTACTCGGGGCAATTGAGCAAGAGGAACTACAGTGATAAAATCAGAAAAAAAGGCTTACGGCCAAAGTCAATAGGTCAAAAGTCTTTTGCTCAAGATCACACGGTTCTGGGTAGTTCGCAGTAACGTTGCCACGAGTTCCGGACGAAGTTGGTCAGCAGAAAAGTTAGTTCAAAGAGAAGAGAAGGACAAGCCTTCGGATTGGCGAAAGATTTCACACACTTTCACCGCAGCTGAATGAAACAAACAACCGGATTTGCACAGTACCTTAAAACGGAGAGGGAACTGTAGCTGAGGCGGACATTCCTGGTAGTTCCTGCAGGCTCACGGTTCCTGCAGCGACTGTCAGACTGACAAGAAGTAAGAAGACTGGAGGGTCCTGCACTACCCAGGGAAGAAACCAGCAGCAAAGCGAAGCAACGAATAAAAGGTGCGCTCCTTAAAACCCAAGCAGGGTCCGCCCTTCCTGGCTATCCAGCCCACTGTAGCTCTGTACAGCGAATTCCACCAGAGGAGGGGTCCTGGCTTGAAGTTTGGTTGGTCCCACCAGCTCAAGTGAAGAAGATTCCTGGAGGATCCTCTCTGTCGTTGGAGATTGAAGATTCGGACCGACAGCAGGTCTTCACCGGGCGGTTTAGTCGTTGTAGAGGTCCTCTTCTGTCAGCTCCTCGTTGGTTCTTTCGTTCCAGTGGCGACTCTGCCTTTCCAGTCCCAGAGACCTGCTTTTTCTGCAGTTTTCCCCCATTCACACAGCCTGGCTGTCAATCACACAGCAGGGTGGCTGACCTGGCAAGGACAGTCACCCAGCCAATCAAACAGGAGTCCGACTTTGGTTACCAAGGGAATCCATGGCAGGAGTTCTAAGACCCCCTCCCTTACATTCTGCCTACCCAGACTTTCAGGTGCCTTAAGGAGGGCTTCTGTGCAGAAGCCCGCGAAAAGACAGCGGTCAAAGGAACCAAACCTTGTTTGGCACGCAGAGTAAAACACGAGAAAGACCTTTACAAAAAGAAATGGCGAATAAACCCAGCCAGAGCCGAAATAAAATATATTTGGTCAAGCGGGTTTATGTTCGAGGCTAATAAAATAGCCTAAAACAATACCATGGTTATTTAAGATAACCACGGTATGAAAAATAGGGTATTAGCACTGCCACCAGCCAAGTCTTGAGGAAAAGGGAACGAAACAATGCTCCAAGAGAAACAGACAAAAAGGAATAAGAATTAACCCTTTCCAATACTCCAATGTAAGAAGGGGTGTTCTGGGTCTGTGATTTAAAGAGACTACATAAAGTTAATGGCAACTTTACATGTTTCTGGGAGACAGTACTCAGTCCCAGAAAAATGGAGTCAGTGGGAAGTCTAAAAGACAACCCTGTGTCACTGTACTGAAGGTGCTGTGCAACACACAAATAAAATGATGCCCATGGAGTAGGTGAGGCTCCAGAGCCCAAGATCATACAATTGGTAAAAACACACAAATCAAAATACATGTAAGAGTGGGAAAAAGGCTCACACTCTTACCAGGTGAAAAAAAGAAACCCTAGAAATCCAGAAAAGCTGCTGAAGGACTCAGTAGGTAAAGGAAATTAGCAATTTTGGAGAATTCTCCCCAACAGTGGCTGGAGACCGCACAGGCACCTCTCACAATGTGGAGGCCGCAAGACCCTGGGGCGATGACTTCCTGAGGCTGCAGACGGTCCTGGTGTAGCAGTGTCCCTCCAGGCTCGGCCTATGGCGTTCCCCTTCCTTGGCAGGTGCGGCAATGAGCAGCGAAAATGGTCACTTCCTGGTTTGTGCACTTATTCAATATCCAAATGTCCTCTGCATTCTTCTGATATGAAGATAGAGAAAAACAAATCTTTTTTTTTTCTTTTTTGAAAGTTCGAGTGCCCTCCAGGCCCTCCTGGTGGCACCAACAACCAACAGCTAATGTCTTGATTTAGCCTTGGAAGGCTATAATAATTGTACAAAATGGCGCACAAGCACCCTGTGAGGGGCCGCAACCGTCTGACACAAAATGGCGGTCACACATTCACCTAGTAGACGTCGGGACAACCATTCCAACACCAATCATGGAATCGGAGATCGCCTCCCCTACTCAGCGGCGTCCTCATCACCAGTGTTAGGTAGTAGTTATGCCCCAGGGTAGACCCCCACCCGTGTGCAGGCCCAGCCCCCAGTATCTGAAGAAGCACACGGACACAGGTCTGCACGGTACAGGTTCCCAGCGCGCAATCAATGCTGCGGGCCGGCCCTTCATTCACTGCGCGTGGGGGACAGCGAACATTGCCGTCACGCTCGCGCGCACACACACGACCGTCACACAGACCACCACTCATGCTTGGCTTCCAGCTGGGATGCCGAGGCCGTGACAGCTGGTGCTGGGGTATGCTTGAATGGCCTCCCACAGCTGGGGGCTATCAGCACAAGTGTGAACAACGCCACGTTGAGACACGGATCTGGAGATAAAGGGCATAGAGAGGGAGGGTCTGTGCGGGGGGCGGGGGGGAGATAGGGGGCATGACTAAACACAGTGAGAGAGCATAGGACAGCAGACTGAGGTCGGAATCTGACAGTGGTGATTCGTAAATTGGTACTAAACAACCTACCTCTGGAGGCCGGGTTCAGCTGTTCAGTTGCATGGTCCCTTCCTGGTATGGCCGACCACAGCACAAGCTCACAGGTAGACTGCTGCAAGTGGCGGCTGTCCCAATAGGCCCGTCCACCTCCATACATGTTAAATGTCATACAGCCAATGAAATTTAATGTATCTTTGATTTGCACAGTCCCAATGAAGAATACAATCACACTGTTTGCGCTTCATATCATACTGGCGGGGCCAGACATCTGGTGCCCCCCGCGCCACTTAATTGAAACAATGCAGTTTCATTTACTCAATCTGCGCAGCACTCTTCAGGGTCCGCACAGATCGCAAAGAAAACTTGCGTGAAATGAGAGGCGCTCCTGTCCCATGCTCAAGATGGGCCCATAGCAGGTAAGGCCGGCAGAATTATTTATTTAATATTTATAACTATTCCAGCAACGCATGCATGCTTCTACTGACTGACTATTTTGATGTGCACTGTTTGACTGTTATCATTGCCTCAGGCTGCAAGAGGGGCCCTTAGCGTGGGCATCCCAGTGCCTTGTCCTCCCCCCTCCTCCATGTCCTGGCCCCTTGCTCCCCCCACCCTTTCCTCCCCTCTTGCCACCCGGCACGTGTCATACATCACATGTTGAAACAAACAACTCGGACACTTCGTAAAGTTGGAAGATAAAAATGCCTCAGCGGCTTTATTTGCATAAAGTCTTGGAGTTATCTTACAGGCGATCCGTAATTCACCGCCACCGGTATACTACTCAGTGTGCGGCTACCTAGGTATCCCTTGCCCTCCCCCCCCCCGCCTTACCGTCCTCGTCCGGTGGACGCCTCAGGTTGAGCCCGGCCCTTGCTAATAACCACTCTCTACCCCCTGCCATTTGATTCCCATGACCGTGTTATCCATGTGCCCCTCCTTTTGCTCTAGGTCTTTATTGGGAATGTCCTGCCCCCCCCTCCTACCCTGACACTTAACCCGTGTCATGGGTCTAGGTCTAGATAAAACCGGCAGCCACGCGGTGCCTCGCTAGTGTTCAGGTTCCTATACCGGCACCACCATAAGTGCCCCAACGTTACACGTATCCCACATCCGTTGATAAGGCCGACACCGCCCTCCGGTGCAGGCCCACACCTTTCTGCCTGCCTAGATGGTCATCGCTTTGCGATGCCCGTCTATTTGAGTCCTTTCTACTCTACTCTGTCCCCCCGTTCGTCCCCCAATTGCCGCTTGTACTGAAAGCCATATCCTATCGATGCTATGCTGCCCCCCAGGTCTCCCTTCCGTCTTGCCGAGCCCCTGAGAGCTTCCCAGTTCCCTCTCCCCCAAGGCCTCCCTGCGAAGTCTGACCCAGTGCCCCCCTGCCTGCGTAATGTCTCTACCGGGTACCCTATCCCTTCATCTTCCTTCCTTTCCCAAACTTGCTCCTCCCGATGCAGGCTTCCCAGCCCTGTTCTTCCGTACCCAGTCTCCTGTCCCCCCAGCTTTTGGTCCTTGCCCACCTCCCTTTCCTTGGTACTGACTTCCTCCCCCCGGTTCCCTCTATTCGCCTTGCCGCCCTTTCTTGGATCCCCACCTCCCTCTCCCTCATGCCCCCCTCCTTCGTGAAGACTTCCCCTTGCTGTTATTTTGTCACCGTTACCTGACCCCCCCCGTAGTCTCCTCTTGTTCCCCCCCAACCGACTTTCCTTGATGACCTTGTTTGTGAGTTTGTTATTCGTTACCCCCTGTAAAGACTGGTGGGGGGGTCTGTACTTCTGCTCTCTATATGGTAGAGGAGAGGCACAGAGGACCCCAGCCAAGATTCTCTAATACAGTAGCTATGGGCGAGCAATCAAGGCCTAGCTTCTCAGGAGGTGATGCAGGCTGGTTCTTAAGTACAGTGTATCCCCAAGCCCCCACAAAGGAATGTCCACACACTGTATTACTGAAAACACAGTCTTTATATAATTAATATTCAAGGGTTATGTACACTTATCACAATAACGCACTTTGTGCTCAGGAAAATCAATAATGGTAAATATCTACAATTCTAAAGTGGTACCACTAATATTAGACCTCATTAAAGTGCATTCACAATACTGTAGAAATGGCACACATCAATAAGAAGGAAACCAGCCATAGAGAGAGGAGAGATAAAAGATGGTTGAAACAATAGGCAGAATACGGGCCCTTGCTACTGGACACAGTTCTGTGTGGAGATCCCCCCACCTGGGCAACCTGTAAAATAAAGAGATATAACACAAGCCCAGTCCATATATTGTTCAATAGTCTTATTCTCTCCTGCAATGTTTTTACCCCCCCAATGTACCTGGTGGAGTCGAGTTCTTCGAAGAGGCGTCGACAGATCCTTCTTGAATGACCCCCTTTAAAGCAGGAGTCACGGATCGTCGAGAGGCGTCGAGAAGCGTCGAGGAACTCGGTGTTCGGTGTCGGGGAATCGACGGCCCTTCTTGAATGCCTTCCCTTTCAAGCGGGAGACACGGGGCGTCGAACGTCCGACAACAAACAAGGTAGAACGGCGTCGATGAGGCGGCAGGCTTCGATCCGAGCGGTGCTCGTCGGCGTCGAGACGTCGACGTCCTGCGAGGAAGAGGCGTGCGGGGCACCTCGGCGACACTAGTTCTGGACCGCAAAGATTGTGGATGGCGGTGGCCCAGCAAGGGCGTTGAGTCGCTCGAGTCTTTGGGGTC
This sequence comes from Ambystoma mexicanum, assembly GCF_040938575.1. Lineage (NCBI taxonomy): Eukaryota > Metazoa > Chordata > Amphibia > Caudata > Ambystomatidae > Ambystoma > Ambystoma mexicanum. The sequence goes on from NC_090937.1 coordinate 1,603,563,763, forward strand.
GTGAGGTGGCGGGAAACCCACCGGCGGATTCTCCTCGGCGCGTTGGTCGTCCTCGACTTTCTCCGGCAGGACGAAAGCGGTCGACGGTGCGGACGAGGGAGTCCTTCGAGTCAAATGTTCTTAGGCAAGGAGCGGACGGCTCCGGTCGTCGGCGGCACGGCGTCAAGTGGTTCCCACGGCTGGGCAACACAACTTCGACGGGCCTCCAGCGGTTACACAGACCTGCGAACCCTGGTCGACGGCAATGGACTTCACTTCGATCTCCTCGGCGGTCCCGTCTCGGGTCGGCAGCCTTTCGAGGGTCTGACTTCCAGGGCGCTTCGGCGAAGATTCAGCGGTGCTCGATGGTCCCTCGGAGCACGGGAAGAGGGCGCCTAGCCAGGTCCTCTCTCGGGTCAGTCCTCGACGATTTCGACAACCTTCAGTTTCTGTCGAAGCAAATGCCACAGCAAGTCTTCTTCTTCCAGCTGGACGTCGAGGATCAGCAAATCCAGTTACTCTTGAGTGGAGACTCAGCTTCTGAATGCTTCTGAACAATTTCCAGTGGTGAGAGGTCCCCAGATATACTATTCTGTCTCTCATCCACACTGCTGGCACACACACAGCCAATCACACAGAAGGGCATTCATGCAGTCAGTCAGCCAATCAGGCACACAGTGCATTCAGGCCACACTCCTCCCTTTCAGACACTCACAACAAGGAATGTGGATTGGGACAAGTACCCAGCCATTCAACACTACACACTGCATTCAGGCCAGTTTCGGGCAGGGCTGTCTCAGTCTTTGTCTCACATGCCAGAAACCAGACAACCACAACAAGAAGTGTATATTGGTCACACACTCCATTCACCCAGGTCCCACCCACAGGAGGTACCCACAACATACAGTCAAAGGGAAGGCTCCAGTCAGTCTAGCTGGGCCTTCACAACAACACCATATATGGAACTTCCACCCAACAGCCAGTCAGGGGGAAGGTACAGAGTCAGGGCTTCCCAGGACTTTGGGAAAAACAAGACAACAGGCAATAGAAAGCAAGAGGCCACAGGGGCCATCTTGTTTTCTATCAGGAATCAACTGATCCCAATGGCAGGGCCTGGGTATCCCAAAATGGAGGACACCCAGAGCACCTGTCCAATTCAGCATGGAGCTGCCACCAGCCCATACCCTGCTCTGTGGGCCACCCACAGGTGCCCAAAAACATACACTAGGGGCACAGGGTTGTACCCCTACCCAGGGGTGCCATAAGGGTATCCCATGGGTCTGTTCACCAAACCAAAAGAGAGAGCTGCACTGCCAGGAGTCCCAAATGGACTCCTGGGCAGAAAACATAACAGAACACACGATAAAAAGGCAGAAAAGGACAAGGATTCAGAGGCCCTGTCCCTCTGATGCATTTCCAGCATCACACCCCCCCCCTGCAATTTTGGGCTTGGAATTGGCTCCCAAGTCCCCTACATCCCTCCCCTTTTTCCCAGGGCCTCCCCCGAGCCTATTGCTTTTGGGGCGCCGTACATCTAATCTGTTGGCTGATCATTTCCCTATGGGTCTGCCAGTGCTTCGTTAAAGGGAGTGACCTGTGACACCTCCAAGACTCTCTGCTGGCTGCCGGCGGCGGAGAGTTCCCCATAGCCTGCACAGGGCACTCCCCTCTTTAGTTTTAGCAATTGTTCTGTTTTAGCATGCTCCCCCCACCCTCTTTGAGGATGTGTGGGCGATGGGTGGTTGGGGGGGGGGAAGCGGGGAGTGGGGGGGGCAGCAAGAGGAGCAAAAGGGCCTCCCCCTTGTCCCCCCCTCCACCCACACCCTCACAATCTGTACCCCCATCACGTGCATCCCGCGTTTTCTAGCGCCGTCCTCCATTCTAAGGACATTATTGCGGTGCCGACTTCCGACAGGTGCGTTTTGTCCTTCTCGAAATAACCGGGTACCTTTAAGGTAATGAGGGGGTGCCTAATCCATACCATCCCCCTACTTTTTAGGAAACCCCCCATACGGCTGTTGGTTTTCCTCCTCCCCTCCTCTATGGCCCCGTGGCGTACCGCCCCCCTCCATTCCTGCCTTGGAATTATCTCAGAACACATCACCTCGCACTCCCTGAAGGTCCTCCCTATTCTGGTTAGTAAAGGTCTTAATAGCTCTGTCAAATCCTTCCTTCCTTTTGTCACAAGATCATTTCCCCCTATATGTAACAAGATAATGTCGGGCGAAGGGTGTTGCTGAGCTGCCTGTTCCAATGTCTCCCATAAGTACGTGCTTTTTAAGCCTCCCTTGGCGATCCAACTGATCTGTGTATTCCGGAGGCCCAGGTTACCGTCCCAAAACGCCGTCCGTGCTCTGGCAGCTGCCCTGGCCACGAAGGAGTGGCCCACGACCCATACCCTATTGGTTTCTGTGGAGACATGAGTGGTCATATTAGGTATGTGGCCTGATTGGTGCCCCTGGCGCCACCTGGAACCCTACCCCCCCCGGGCCGCATTGGCCTGGTTATCGCACATATAGTTTGTATTTGTCGGATGTCCATCTCCCTATCTTTTTGACCCTGTCCTCCCCCAGGCCTTCCCTGCTTGCCGTCGTTGCTGCTGCACCTATGCGGAACGAGTGGGTCGAATATTGCCCTGGATCCACGCCAGCACTTGCCAGGGCCCCCTCCAAGACTCTCCTGAATTGGAACTGGGTAAGTGGAGTTCTGTCCTCGTGTCGGAACAAATACCCCGGCTCACCCCCCCTGATCGCAAAATATGCCGTTGTGTTTTCGACTGGGCAAAACGCTTCCTGTCCCAGTCTGGCCAACACTAGCTCGCATCCCTTGGCCTGCTGGTCTGTTTTAGATATCCTGATGGTGACTGATATCCCCTCCCCCCTTATGGCATACATCTCCCCATAGTAGGGCTCTGAAGCTCTGGTCATTCTTTGCTTTCGCCACTAACTCACTAATCCGTAGGGCCCCAAAAAAGGCCAATGCGAAGCATGCTTTAAACATGGTGCTTTCATATTGCGAGTAGCACACCCCTGTAGTTGCTGTCATGACCTTCTGTAATAGCTCAAAATCAATGGGTCTCCTCACTGAGGTTGATGAGGTTGGTCCCGTGGCCCCCCTGCCCCTGTCCCAACCTTTCAGTGCCGCCCTTACCAGAAAGCCCTTCGTTGGGTCATGCTGGCCTACCAGCTGGCTATGAAATGCCACCGCGCTCAGATGCCCTGTCAGCCATGATCTTGATTTGCCCGCCCCCTTGGCCCAGAGCACAAAACAGTCCACCCTCTCTTCCGTGCTACCCCCCCCCCCAGATATTTAGTGTGCTCCAAGAAAGTATTGTAGTTGGCCTTGTATCGCGTCCATGTGCTCCCAGCCAACGCTCTGGAAGCGAGCTTCCTCATTCCTTGACCCAACTCACTAGCTGCCATAATTCCTTGTCGAATGGAGTCATGATGGGCTGTGCTTGGATGTGCGCTTTCCTGAATCGCATCATCTGTGAATGAGAAAGTGCATCGTCCGCTGCGTTATCCACCCCAGGTACGTGACGCGCTTTAACCGCTGCATTCATCTCAAGGCATTTGCGAATCATGTGGCGTAGTAGACACAACGTGGCAGGGCATCTTGCCGAATGAGTGTTCACCGCCTGCACCACTGCCATATTGTCAGACCACACCACTAGTCTCTTGTTACTCAGTTCGTGCGTCCAAATGTGTATTGCTGCCACCACCGGGAATAGTTCCAGCATGGTGATGTTTCTGCACAGCCCCTTCCTGGCCCAATCCTTAGGCCAGTCGGCCCTGCACCATTCCTTTCCTAATATGGCTCCAAACCCCACCCGACCTGCTGCATCGGTGAACAACTGTAGCTGTGTGCACGCCGTCCACGGGGACTGCCACAGGCATACCCCATTAAATTCTCTTAAAAAGGAGCGCCATACTGTGAGGTCCTCCCTCAAACCTGCCCCGAGGCGTATCTTTTGCCACCCTTTCTCGTGCTTTCCTGTTGCCGCCGCCAGACGTCTCGCAAAGACTCTCCCAGCCGGTATTACCCTGGCGGCAAAATTGAACTTACCCACCAAGGATTGAATGCTCTTTATGGTTGCCTTGTCCCCGGCCAATGCCCTGTCGATATCCCCAATTAATTCCTTGATCTTTTCCGTAGAAAATCTGCATGCCCCCTCCACCGTGTCTATTTCTATCCGCAGATAGGTTAACTTAGTGCAAGGCCCCTGTGTCTTGTCCCCCGCCAGGGGTACTCCCAGATCCCTGGTTAACTTCATGAAATCTTCGAGGAGTGCTGCGCAAATATTGGTGACCCCCCTACCCACAAACAGGAAATCGTCCAGGTAATGCGTTTTTCCTCCCCTGCCCTCCAGTTTATTAAGTGCCCATTCGAGGAAGGAGCTGAATGCTTCGAAATACGCGCACGATATGCTGCAGCCCATCGGCATGCATTTATCAACATACACATGTCCCTCAAACTGGAAACCCAGGAGGAAGAAACTGTCCGGGTGGACTGGTAGCAGCCTGAATGCTGCCTCTGTGTCAACTTTCGCCAAGAGCGCCCCTCTTCCCGCTGCTCTAGCTAGGCTTATGGCTTGGTCAAATGAAGCGTATGTTAATGAACAATCCTCCGTGTCCAAGCCATCGTTCACCGACCCTCCTTTGGGGTGTGATAAATTATGTATGAGGCGAAACTTCCCAGGCTCCTTCTTTGGTACCATACCCAATGGTGAGATGATAAGGTTACTCAATGGGGGACGCTGGTAAGGGCCTGCTATCCTCCCTAATTCGATTTCTTTGTTGGTCTTTGCCCTGGCCACATCAGCCCATTCGTTAATTGACTTGGAGTTGTTCGCTGTTCTTGCTCCCACGTGACCCTTATAGGGGATGCGGAACCCCTGCACAAACCCCTGTGCTAGCACGTCCCTTCCCAGAGCCACCGGATACTGTGCTAACCCTGTGAGCAGGCTATCGACCTTGATGGGGGAAGAACCTTTGTCATTGAGGCCATTCCCAGGCCTCTCCCCGCCCCCTTTCCCCACGCACCCTTCATTACCATTGCTGCCTCTCCCGTCTGCTCCCGCCGGCGTGAATGCCCTTGTCCCTTCACTCCTTGATGTACCAAAGATCGAGACACCTTCAGGGAAAAATTGTTTATTTTAGGGAACAGTGTTGATTTAGAACATGATGACAATATCTATTGTCCGAAAAAGTCTACAGAGCAAGCATGTCTAAATTTGAATGTTGTGGCCCAGTTGCATGCCCCCTCATTAAAGAATCTGCAGTATAGCGGTGCCCTCCCGTTGACGGGGTTTGGTCGCCCTCCCCCCGCTGACCTTGTCATAGCTTCCGTGGTGGATGACTGTACTGGCCCTGTGGTTCCCCGGCCTGGTTGAGGCCCTATGCTGTTGCCCCACGCTGTCATTTCCATCTTCCCCTCCCTCGGTGCCACTGGTTTGGAAGCCGAAAAAGTCCTGTTCAGCCCTGTACCCCCTGCCGAGAGCCCTTCCCCTATCTCTGCCCAGGGATTAGTGCGACCTCCCGCCAGAATTATGGTCCCATCGGCTTGCTCAATTGTCCCACTGGAAGACTCCAGCCAGTCCTCGACTGACTTATGATTCCATCTAAGTTTGGGATCGTGTTCCATTCGCAAACGAAAACGCTGGTCCCTCAAGAACCATTCATTTCCACCCTGTTGGTTATATTCATGGATGACGCATGCCCTGTATCCCATTAAGTGCGGGCCCAAGTCTGGGTCCTTTTGATTGAGGGTTTGGGCTAATATTTTGAATGCAGCGAGCCAGTTTTCAAGGGTTTCTGCGGGCCTCAGTCTTTTCCTGGCTTTGGCTATTTCCCTCCCCCTGTTCCACAAAGGGTGTCGTTGCCTTTCGTTTCATGTTCCAAGAGAGATAATATGTCTATGAATTTGCCCTCCCAAAATTCCTGTTTTACCCAATCTGGCAAGAGCCATGCTGAGTAATTGCCCCCTGTTGCCGCCGGTAGTTTGGGGCTGGTGCCGTTACCGGGCTGCAGCCCAAGTTCCTTATCCACCTGTCCGTCTGCCCCAGTGCTGGTCGTTGCACCGGGAGCCGGAGTGCCGCTTATTGCCCCTTCTTCCCTCCCCCGCCAGACATTGCTTGCTCCTTTGGTGACCGACCCAAGTGCCCCGCTTGTTGTGGGGGCCAGTGGGGCCTTTGCCCCTTGTGCCGCCAACACTGCCCTGACGATTTTTTGTATGAATTCTGACTCACCATCCCCGCCGATGGGCGCACCGCTCGGTACCGGCCCGGCCTCCCGGTCCGGAGGGGTGATCAATTTGGGTTGTGCCTTAGGCAGGGGTGCAGGTGGCTGTGGGGTTGGGGTGGGTGTTTGTGGATTTGGGATGCCCGTGGGGCCTGCCGGTGTCGCACCCAGCCGTGCCTTCAATGCCGCCAGTTCTTCCTCCAGATCCCTTTTTGTTTTCTTTACGTGTGGGCCCCCACTTGTTTTTGCCATACGCTTTCGTGGGTGGCCCCCCCTCAAGTCCAACTCCCGCTGGCGGGTTCTCGTGGCCGCCCGTGCCTTCTCCACTTGGGGAGTCCTTGCCCTCCGGGACAGTTTTCCCCCCTTCCGGGTTGTTCCCCGGGTTGGCGCTTGTGTTGGCAATCACCGGGCCCCCAATCCTTGCCATAGCTGCCAGCCACCCCAGGACCTCCGCTAAGCTAAATATTCAGCCCAAGATTGTGCATCCATTCCGCGCACATAAGCTGATGATCCGGCTGCTTCTTCTATTGCCTGGCCGTCTGCCGATATCACAAGCTCTACGACGTCGAGGGCCGGATTGACTGCGCTTGCGTGTACCGACATGTCGACCTATGTGAGACAAATTTTGAGTCACTGGGGAGTACAAACTGCATGCTTCTTTTAATGACATTTTGGATGACGGTATTGCTTGACTTTACTGTCCCGAGTTGCCAAACTACTACCTTCCGCCCGTCTCCCCGACGCCCCCCCCTTGCTGTTCTCCACCTCCAAACTAAGCATTTCAAAGCTTGATCAAGACTCTAGGATAATGTTTTTTTTTCTTTTCAGTGGTTGATGGTGGGGTCTGTACCGCCCAAGCAACAGACAACACCCACCGATCCTCTGTGATGGTTTGCGACCCCTCCCAGTGATACACAATCTGCCCTCCCATCAGGATCTCGTGTGAGCACCAAAAAACCTAATTTAGCGGGTTTCTCAGTGGCGAGATCCCCAGATCCTGAGTAGCCGGCAGAGGACTGAGAAAAATCGGCCTCGCTGCGGACACCAACAGGAGTTTCCAGCTGGAGGATCGACTGCGTGTCTTTCGAGCCAGAAACCCCCAAAAACCAGGACGGACTGAGGCTGCAAGGGCGTTCTCGGAGCCCTGAAAGGAGGTTTCACCAGAACGGACAGGGACTTGGCTGTCTGGTTGCTGTCCTTAGTCTTAGTCAGCTCTACATCCGTTGATGAATGGAACAGTTCTTTGCCGTCAAAGGGGTCCAGAACTTTATCCTGAACCTCCTTGGAAAACTTTGTGGCATGAAGCCAAGCCTGACGAGAGGTGTCGACATGATGCGCTGCAGCCTCAAGACTATCCTGCGCCAGGACTCTGGCATCTGACAAGCCAGCCTTAAAATCGTCCAGTTTGTCTGCAGGAATAAACTCCTCAATTTCCGACAGCTCTTTCCACATTTTCATATTTCTTCCCCCCCAAACGCGATGCCACCAGCCCACCAAGCCATTTGCAATGTACTCATTCTGCCCACTAGATATGCAGCATTCATTAATTATCACCCTCTCGCCCCTGCCTGGGCCCCCCAACCAAAGCCCCAAACCAATGGTGTTACAAACTTGGAAAGGAGACCAACCCGCACACTGCCTCCATTGCCACCATCTGGTGTAAAGAACGAATTAAACGCCTTTCCTATCCCTATAAACATGCAACCATTTAATAATCCTTACCCTGTCACGCGCGTTCTGCATCTCAATGCATTCCTAAACCAGCCTTTCCCCCCATGGATATCTGCGCCAGTCACCCGACAGTCTTGATGGCCATTTTCCCTGTGGCCGGCTTTATACAACAGAACCCCCCCCTCAACTACCGTGAGCCAGGGCCTGTATCACCCGTGCTCTAGCGGCCTCGCCGCACACTATCACTGTCCTTTATTATGTCGTATTTTGAAATCACTATAACCGGAACAACGCACTCGTCATTACACCACACCACCATTCACTGCGGGCCCCCCTATGTCGACACCATCGCGCGGCGTTGCACCCCCCCACCCATGATTCCACCTCGCCCATGGCGCTGTGGCCATCAAACATACTGTATCTACCACTCGCCGACCTTAAGAACTGTTTGCACAACCTGGATTTGTGCGTTTTCGCGCCGTATTGGGCAAATACATTTTCACGCGGCGGCCATCAAACAAAACAACCATAGTGCAATTGTGGCAAGGTGGGCATACAAAAAAGTTACCCGTTCGAACAACACTGCGCGGGTGCGCTGCAAGCTGTGTGTTATCGCTCCCCCTCCCCCGTCACCACTCGGACATCCAGCCATTTCCGACGACGCTCCCACCTCCCCTGGACCCGCGTCGAGGCCCCAGTCGTCCCACCCGGTCCCTTCCTGACTGCGGCAGCTCGCCCGGTGCCCCAGGGCCCCCCGGACCCCAACTAGCCGACCCCGCCTTAACCTCGAGCCCCAGAGTCCATATCCAACTGTCCCCGGCCAACCCCCCCTGCACCGATGTACCAAGAACCTCCCACCCATATGGCATACAAGCAGGCCGGTTTTGATACCCATAACTCCGGATTCGTCTTTTTGTGATTGCCCCTTTTCCAGAATGGTACCCATCCTATATGCCTCCATGTCAGTCGGTAATTTCAGCTTCGCCCACGAGTGCCCATGAGGATTGATTCTCTAGGCTTTAGTACCGAAAGACTGCCCAAATACCGAGGACTGACTTCCTCCTCATCTGGCCCGCAGATCTCTCTGCAAACAAGGTCATTGGAACCAGTCTAGCCCCTCAAAAAGGGACAGGACCACACATCCCAAAAAGCATCCTTGCATACAACAACATGGCCAAGTCCATTTCAACCAACAAACCAGATCACTGTTAAGCGACGCTCGAACAAGCATCCGCCACCTAATCTCAAAGCAGGAAATGTACTGTGCATCAGGACAAATTGTCCTTAATAGTCGTGTGTGTGATTAAAACAATATACAGATAAATAATGACCGACCACACACAGCGGTCTTCTTCACACAGGGTAAGGTACATGAGCAGTACATCAGCATCCAATTCTCCCTCCGTTTCCAGTACCCCTTTTGTGTCGCTAATAATATTTATTTTTTGCATCCCCCAATCGTGCGTAGGGAACACTTGAAGCAAAGCAACGTGCACTCGCTTTCCCTGTTCTAGGGATTCCCCCTCGCAGCTTCGTATGTTTCGGCGCCATCTTGCCCATCATGCACACCTCCATGGAGATACCCCTTTCCGCTACGCGCCTTTTTTGACCGCGCGTCCTAACCGAGCTCCCGTCCCTTCCCCCAAACATCCCCCCCGGGCAATAACACTGAACCCGCCTGTCTATCGCTACTCCCCTAACCGACTTCCTTACCTCCGACAACCCCCCCCCCATGACAATACTACACCCCCACGCTGTTCGGCGACCGCCAAAACGCTCACCTCGGCCCCCCAACCATCGAGCCCCGCCACTGTTCTACATACCTTAGTTTTCCCAGCTGGAACCGAAACCCGCTGCGACCGGAACTCCCGAAACGACACGTCTCCAACTCCTTGACCCCGCCTGTAACGAACCGCGCCGCCGACGAAGCCCCGGGAGCAGGACGATGAGCAAAACGAAACCACGATAGGGTGAGGCGGGAAACCGAGGGAGAATGTGGTAGTGTTTTCGCCAGCCCGTGCCTTTATGGGCTGGCTTCTCCCTTGGTTCCCCGCCCCGCCCCTCACTTTTCGCGCGCTTCCGGGGGCGGGCTAACGTGTTCCTCTCCCCTTCCCGCCCCCTGACCTATTGGCATCGAGGGGAGGAGGTCGGCTGGGCAGCCCCCACTAAGGGGCGGCGTCCGCCATGCCACTTTCACTGGCGCGTTCGCCCGCCAAAACAACCAGCTGCCACTGAGCAAAATGATATGTTTCCTCGTGCTCGTTGCGTGCAGCTCCTGCCTTGCGTATTCTCGGGCAGGAGGCCGTTCTTTCTGGCAACTCCATCCCGCGAGATCTGTGATCATTAGCCATTCCGGCGCGCCCTCAAGACCTACTTGTGCCCAGTCTTATTCCTGATTTTGTTTACTGGCTTTCTTACAGCCTTGCTCCCTCAGCGCCATGATGCCCTAGTTGGAGAAGGCGGAGCTTTAGAAATGTTAACCTAACAAAACAGAAGCAGCCAGGGAACAGCACAGGGCATTTCTCTGCATTCCAGAAACAGCAATGCAATGTCCCAGCATGATGTCAACAAGGCCTTTTCCCTCGTTGCTTTTATATGTGATCAGAGAAACTGCTCCCTTCTACTTTGCACCCAACGCTAGCCCGTGCTAAAACTGTTACAGTTAAAACAAGTTTAGAATTAAATTACTTATCTTAGAAGAGAACCCGGTTTGTAAAATAATGCAAAAATGCACATTTAATTTACAAACAAAGGCTGTGTTTATATTTGACCAACCATACGCTTTTACTTGAGAGCCACAACCCCAAATCTTCTTATTAGCAAGTGAGAATATCCTTATAAACCTAATTGCTCGTTATAATGACCTTTCCACAACTTACGGCCCTCTGCTACTCCTCGGGCACTAATTGTGGTGATCATCGGTTTATAAGGTTATAATTGTAGTATTGCCCGTCATGCAGCAAGAAGAGTTGCATGTGTTTTCTGAGCAAAAATGAGCACGAGAACAACGTTTGTCAGGAGTTAATCCAGACGCTAAACTAATACAACGGGTGAGTCCGTTGGCACGCCTGTCTGTGCTGATGGAATCGTTGGGGGTGGTAGTGGCACCAGTGGTGGAACCTCAGGACAGAGTTCTACAGCGCCACATTTGACTTCTAGATTAGGAGCTGGAATGTTTAATACACCAGGCATGCAGAGCCTGATGCAGCAAATAACAGAAAACCCTCAACTTATGCAGAACATGCTATTGGCTCCCTACATGCGAAGTATGATGCAGTCACTAAGTCAGAACCCTGATTTAGCTGCACAGATGATGTTGAATAACCCGCTGTTTGCTGGAAACCCTCAACTGCAGGACCAAATGAGGCAGCAGCTCCCAGTTTTCCTTCAACAAATGCAGAGTCCAGAGACGCTATCTGCTATGTCGAATCCAAGGGCAATGCAAGCTTTGTTACAGATTCAGCAAGGTTTGCAGACATTAGCAACAGAGGCACCAACACTTATACCAGGTGTATCACCCGGTTTGGCAGGTGCTGGTGGTTCCCCAGGACCAGCCGTACCTAGCCCAGTGCCTACTGAAAGTACACCTCCTCCTTCAGGCATTTCTGAACCTGGACATCAGCAGTTTGTTCAGCAGATGTTACAAGCGCTTGCTGGAGCAAATTCCCAGTTACAGAATCCTGAAGTAAGATTTCAACAACAATTGGAACAGCTGAGTTCCATGGGCTTTCGCAACCGAGAAGCACATTTACAAGCTTTAATCGCCTCAGGAGGAGACCTAAACGTAGCCATTGAAAGGCTATTGGGCTCTCAACCATCATAGCAACTTTATGAACCTTGACAAATGTAATTTATTTTGATAACCGCTCTTAATTCTTTACAATTCCCTGCTTATAAAAACAAAACACTGGCACATTTTTAACGTCAGATTTAAATGCAGTGGTTGGTCACTAAATCCTGGAATGATGCAAAGCTACTGCATGCAACAAACCTATTTTTTTCTTTCTGCATTTAGTGTGACTTTGAACTGAATATCAGCTATCACAGTTGAGTGAACAGGTTTTCTTTGACCTTGACATACAACTGTTGCATTTATTTGCTTTGAAACATTAGCATTGTGTAGTAATTTATGTAGAATACAAGATAACAAAACTTAATTGAAGGTATGATTTATGGTAACAATATACTGCTTTCTGTGACTTCCGCATGTATTTTGCTAGGAAAGTGAAGTTTGTTTGGTACCCCAGCTGTTGATTATAGGCACATGCATATTTGCAAATGGGAAAGCCCTTTCTGTGGCTATCACATCATTACAGATGACTAATTAGGATACATGTTTGCAAAAGAAAAACTTGCAAGGGATTGCATTCCCTACCCTTGAATCTTCCATCATTTGTGAACAGTAGAAGTGTTATTAAAGCAATTTGATTCATCAATATAGACAGATTGCAAATCAAAGGTTTTTCTTTTTTTATAACAGCGTGTACAGAAATTTGCTTTTTAACATCTGTCTTCAGTGTCGATATAGAAATGATTTACAATATTTTCTTTTATCTTTGTGTATTTCCTTTTTGTCTGGCCTTAAATATTACACAAATCTGTATTTTTGTTAAATTTATTCAAAAGCCCAATTTATAAAAACTTAGTAAATGTCCACCTATTGTGAGATATTTGACAGCATCATAGTTGCCTACAACTGCTTTTTGCCAATAGCTGATCAGCTTACCCCATTGGGAAAATGCATTATGATTTTGTAATTGGGAATTATTTCTTTGAAAGTGTCTTATGATAACTCATTTTAACTGCCTTGTAAAAAGAATGTATATCTTATGAGTTCTCATCAGTAGTATTTTTTTCCCGTGCACAAGAAATAAACAGTAATTAAAAAAAAAAAAAAAAAAAAACACAATGGGTGAGTCCAGACCCCACATTTAAGAGGAACTCGGCATAATGTTTGAAAGCGCATAGAGCGATGGTTAAAATATATATCATTGCTATTATCATATTTTTTTTATTTAGAATTTAGACGGCTGGAGTGTTGTATGTAGAGAGTTGTTCATTCCAGAAAGGTGATAGGCACCACAGAAAACCACAAAGGTAATTTGAAAACATCTCAGTCATGTATGGGATTTATTTTGGATTTGAAAGTAAATGTGCGCAAACATATACCTATTTTTACCTAACAAGGGTTCTATGTCATTGTTGTTTCCCCCTCACAACCCAATCTTCCACCTTTAACGAATTACCTTTATTGGGTATGTATGCTTTTCATTTACATATTATATATTTGTTGATTTATGTATTTAATTATGGTGAACCATGGTATTGTTTGTTATCTACTCTCGAACTGTTGATTGGAATTGTGATCTTGTTTTGACGTGAAACTTACACATGGTGTATGTTGAAACATTTTTGATTTATTATTGTATTATAACAATGAAAGAATTTACAATAAGTAGTGTGGTTAACGCCCTGAAGAAGGAGATTCGCTCCGAAATGCATTGGCATTAAAATAACCATACACAAAATGAAACAAGTCTGTTTCTTGTTTAACATAATACCTAGCTGTTGATGCTCCAGAGATTCAGAATCATTCTTTTGAAAATATTTTACAAGCTGCTTTAAATACTTTCGTGGACATTTACAAGAGAAGAACTCTAATTATGCTTGATATTGAAACATAGATAATCTGACTTCTGAGCTCCAAAAGAGCTCTAACGGAGAGCGCCGGACTTAGCTGGATGAGTTCATCCAACTTCTTTTTACAAGGCTCTGAGCAAAAATGACCATGAAACCCTGGAATCTTCTAATCGTCTCACCACAGTTACTAGAGGCATAGACCTACCTTCCTTCCTTCCTTCTCTCCCTCCTTCTCCCTCCCTCCCTTCCTTCCTTCCATCCTTCCTTCCTCTCCCCCCCCCGCCAAGGCAAACACGTTTACCCTTGGGGCGGGAGGATGGAGGGACTGTGATAGGGTCTTTGAATACAGGAGTTTCACCCACCTTTTTAATAGAATGGAAAATGTAATAACTAAGATGGACATAGTTTGTTTTCAGGAAACATGGTTGTTGGAAACCCCGTTGCTGGATTGTTTTAATCTTTGTTTGAATAAAGCAAAGAAGGGTAAGATGGGTAGACCATGGGCCGGGCTCTTAACCATTATAACAAATTACTTGGGCTGAAGAGGAACTCAGCCAATTAACCCGACCCCTTATATTCAAATTTTGATAATGGAACAGGAAGGTGGGAAGTGGCTAGTGCCTGTATTGGAATCCAGTAGCCAGAGAATCTAAACCTTATGTGGATTGTGTCAGGTTGGATTGGTATATTTTACGACACAAGGCGTGACGCTCTTATGATATTATGTGGAGACCTAAACATAGATTGTTTGAAATTGGGGCAAACAAAAGCGAGTTGTTCTGGACCGGGGGATGGGGGAAAAGAAGGACAGGTGCCTATATTGGACAATGGAAATGGGGGCTACTCGTTTCCATATGTTAAACGGGCAGACCCTGGGAGACATCCCGGCAGCGAAGACATGGTGGAGAGAGAGTGCCTGGGCAACATTGGACTATTTCTTGGTCTTCAATAAGGTCTTACCCCTGGTGAAATCCCTACCTGCTACAGTGACCATGACTTGATAGTATTGTCAAGGCAAGGTTTCAAGTCCAAATACAGAATAGTGGTCATCAAAAGTCGAGGTGGAGGGTGGAAGAAATAGGGTGAGGCTTAGAGCCTCGGATGTTCCACTGCTGACTGAAAGGCTTCTCCCAATGCATGGGAGTAGCGGAGAGGGAGTTGAATATCAAAGGCTCTGGTGGACTTTATAGAACATGGAAATGGGGGGCAGTAAACCCCACTTTAAGTGTAAACATATATTCAATGAGGAAGTGGTGTCTCAAAAATAAATGCTGCAGAAAGATACTGGGGAATTTGGAGCGCAATCAATGTTGATTAGAACAGAGTGTACTAGGAAAAGGAAGCAAGAGAACAAGAACTGGCCGATTTCCCATAGTACCAGTACCCTTCAAAGAGATGCACAAGCTAGGATGCAGACACTGGTAGTTAGTACTTCTAGGAATGTGTGGCAATTGGAGATGTTTATTGTGCCCTTCAAATTGATTCTGTGCCGGAGGATAGATCAGTCGCTCACTTTAGGGATCTATATGCCCCGTTAGGGCAAACGGTGGAAGTGAGGCCTGGAGGGACCATTAAAGGGTGGGAGATTCAATTTGAGAGGAAGGAAATGTTGTTCCTGATAAAAAAGAGCAAGTTCATTGCATTTTCCTGCGCCTGACGGCCTAACGAACATTACCTTGAAGGCTGTTCCATAGGCTTGGGCGGACATCTGCTGGATATTGTTTAATAGGATATTGAAGATGGGTAAGGTCCTTGAATCCTGGAAGTCAGCTATGGGGGTCCCAGTTTTCAAGAAGGGCAATAGGGTGGACCCAAAGAATTACCGCCCTGTCGCTCTTCTGCATGTTTTGAGTAAGATTTTCGCATCTCTGCGATGCATGAGTACGCATGAATCAATGGGTATTGAAAATGGAATGCTACCATAGCAGACAGACAGGCTTTTTTTTTTTAAAGAGGTGGGATGCAATATGAACTTGCTATTGATTAACCTCTTAAAAATAAGAACTTTAAGAGGAAAAAGTAAATTATATCTGGCATCTATAATCTGGAGCAGGCATTTGACGGCATTGATCGAGATTTATTATGGGAGAAACTGCTTGTGTGAGATTGCCCGCGAGACCTAGTCTCTGTACTTCCTGACGGGTGAGACTTGATCAAAAGGGCCGCTTAACAAATAAGGTGGAGACATTTAGGGGGCTGAAGCAGGGTTGTACCCTTGCTCTAGTCCAGTTTAATATCTTGATCGAGGATTTAAAAGACGTCTTGGATACTCCCACTGCTTTTCGACACAGTTGGGTTGGCTCTTGTATGCCGACCAAACTCCCATCGGTCTGCAGAGGAAGTTAGAAATAATGCAGACCTATGGAAACTGTAACGGGATAAAAATCAATGCCTCCAAATCAGAGGTCTTGCTTCTGGAAAATCTGCAGGGGCGGAAGAAAAGACATGGTAGTTGGACGTTGGGAGATGCTCAGATTAGCCCTCTGCGAATCATAAAATACTTGGGAGTGATTATAAATGCAAGTGCTTGCGATGCACCGCTGATAGCATTCCGGAAAATTAAAGCGAAACATCTCAGCTCAAGGAATGCTGCTTGGAAGGAAGTATGGAAAGTTTTCGTTGCTCCCGGTCATAACATTTTATAATCGGAAGGTCGGAAGGTCATGCCCACTCTTGTGTATGGGGCCGGGGCCTGTCTTTGCCTCCCATGGGAAATGTGGGATGCCTTTGAGGGTTTATTTTGGAGGAGAGTTTTACGTTTACCCAAAAGCGTTCCATTGGCAGTAATAAAGGTTTGAACTGGGGCTCCTGTCTATATATGTAAAGGTGCTGTGGAACAGTATGTTAAGGTTTAGGAAAGTAATGTTATCTAAACGCCCTCCTCAATTTAGAGTGATTCAAAGGAAAGAGACGGGCATGGTTGACCTGCCACTGAATATGTGGATGGAGGGGTGTAGAGAAGTTCGGACTAACTTGGGAGTATTGACAGATACCCCGAGTATAAACCCTAAAATCGTAAAGATTAATCTATGGGGCCAAAGATTGGACAGAAACGGTGATTAAGAGATTGAAATCCAAAACTCACACACTCTTAGAACTTCACACCAAACTATTTAAGCAAGTTCCCCAGTCCCTTCCATTTAAGATTCCGGTTGAATGTTCTGCACAGGAAGGACACTCTACTTAGATATGGATGGAATGTAACAGATGATCTTGGTAGGGTATGTAATAAATCTCTGGAAACCTAAAGACATCCAACTCTATTTTGCCAATCTTTAAGCGTTATCAAGACTACTTACTTGGGTAATTACAGCAGTGGCTGCAGGTACTGTGTGAACTGGAGCGACCCCAGACCAGAGCTTGCACCTGCCATTGCCAGGAAGCAAAAGACTCACAGCTGCTGGACTTTTTCTTTGTGGGGGAAGAGGACGTTTGACTGATATCTTAGCAGTTAGCACAATCGAGTTTCGCTAAATTGTAAAGAAAGAAGAAAGCGCCATAGAGGAGGAAGGAAAGGAATGAGGGGGGTGGCAGGAGAGAGAGGGGAAAAAGAGTGAGGGTAGAAGGATGGGGGGAGAAAAGTTGAGAGGAATGATGGTAGAGAGAGAGGAAGGAAATAATGTTAGGAAGGAATGAGGAAAGATGCTCATGAAAGAAAGGCGAAAGGATGGAAGGAGAAGGAAAAAAGGGACGAAGAAAAACGAAAGATGAAAATCAAAAGCAGAAGGAAGGAAGAAAGGAAGTAGTGTGAAAAGACAGAAGGATCAAGGAAGGAAGCAAAGAAGGACCACGGAAGAATGGAAGTAAATAAGGAAGTATCGCCTTGCTCCTATGCTTACTCAGGTATGATAGCCCAGCAGGTTGAGCACTCGCTGCTGAGATTGTGCGATCTGCAGGTCCTAGGTTTGAAACCTGACAAGACCAGCCGAGCCTTTCATTAATCTGAGGTCACAAAATGAGTACCAACTTCGCTAGAGATAATAATTGTATGCAAGTATGTTCCATGTACAGAGCTTTGGCAACATTGCTATATAAATAAAAAAAATTATAATCATTATCAAATGCCAGGGTCATGGCTACTGCTACTAGTGGACATGCCACATGCCAGGGTCATGGCTACTGCTACTAGTGGACATGCCACATGCCAGGATCGTGGGCATGCCCGGGTCATGGCTACTGCTACTAGTGGACATGCCACATGCCAGGATCATGGCTACTGCTACTAGTGGGCATGCCCGGGTCATGGCTACTGCTACTAGTGGGCATGCCAGGATCATGCCTACTGCTACTAGTGGACATGCCACATGCCAGGGTCATGCCTACTGATACTAGTGGACATGCCAGGATCATGGCTACTGGTACTAGTGGGCATGCCCGGGTCATGGCTACTGCTACTGGTGGACATGCCCGGGTCATGGCTACTGCTACTAGTGGACGTGCCACATGCCAGGATCATGGCTACGGTACTAGTGGACATGCCCGGGTCATGGCTACTGCTACTAGTGGACATGCCACATGCCAGGATCATGGCTACGGTACTAGTGGGCATGCCCGGGTCATGGCTACTGCTACTGGTGGACATGCCCGGGTCATGGCTACTGCTACTAGTGGACGTGCCACATGCCAGGATCATGGCTACGGTACTAGTGGGCATGCCCGGGTCATGGCTACTGCTACTAGTGGACATGCCACATGCCAGGATCATGGCTACTGCTACTAGTGGACATGCCACATGCCAGGATCATGGCTACTGGTACTAGTGGACATGCCCGGGTCATGGCTACTGCTACTAGTGGACATGCCACATGCCAGGATCGTGGGCATGCCCGGGTCATGGCTACTGCTACTAGTGGACATGCCACATGCCAGGATCGTGGGCATGCCCGGGTCATGGCTACTGCTACTAGTGGACATGCCACATGCCCGGGTCATGGCTACTGCTACTAGTGGACATGCCACATGCCAGGATCATGGCTACTGCTACTAGTGGACATGCCCGGGTCATGGCTACTGCTACTAGTGGACATGCCACATGCCAGGATCGTGGGCATGCCCGGGTCATGGCTACTGCTACTAGTGGACATGCCACATGCCAGGATCATGGCTACTGCTACTAGTGGACATGCCCGGGTCATGGCTACTGCTACTAGTGGACATGCCCGGGTCATGGCTACTGCTACTAGTGGACATGCCACATGCCAGGATCATGGCTACTGCTACTAGTGGACATGCCACATGCCAGGATCATGGCTACTGCTACTAGTGGACATGCCACATGCCAGGATCATGGCTACTGCTACTAGTGGACATGCCACATGCCAGGATCATGGCTACTGCTACTAGTGGACATGCCACATGCCAGGATCATGGCTACTGCTACTAGTGGACGTGCCTTGAGGTGTGTTCTGCAAAACAAGCACTGGGTTAAGTTATGGGATATCTTTTATTAAAAAAATGAACAAAAGGAATGTTTGTCTCTTGTTTTCTTAAGGGTTTACATAAAACATGACCTACAACAAACACCATTAACCCTACACAGCCCTCATAAGTAGCATTTTCTGTGAGGACCGGAATTGACCACTTGCACCACTAAGGCCACTTTTAATGGGGTGCCCTGGCCTATCGCTTGTCCCAGTCCGACCCTCCATGTGCTGCAGATGACCCTGGTCTGAACCCGTCAAGAAAGAATTGAGAGGCAGCCGCATGCCCATCACTGGCAGTCGCATACCCATCACTGGCAGTCGCATACCCATCGCATGCCCATCACTGGCAGTCGCATGCCCATTACTGGCAGTCACAGGCCCATCGCATGCCCATCACTGGCAGTCGCATGCCCATGGCAGTCGCATGCCCATTGCATGCCCATCACTGGCAGTCACATGCCCATCACTGGCAGTCACAGGCCCGTTGCATGCCCAATCAGTGGCAGTTGCACACCCATCACTGGCAGTCGCATACCCATCGCATGCCCACCACTGGCAGTCACAGGCCCACCACTGGCAGTCACAGGCCCGTTGCAAGCCCACCACTGGCAGTCACAGGCCCGTTGCAAGCCCATCACTGGCAGTCACAGGCCCATCGCATGCCCATCACTGGCAGTCACAGGCCCATCGCATGCCCATCACTGGCACTCACAGGCCCATGGCAGTCGCATGCCCATCACTGGCAGTCACAGGCCCACCACTGGCAGTCACAGGCCTGTTGCATGCCCAATCAGTGGCAGTTGCACACCCATCACTGGCAGTCGCATACCCACCACATGCCCACCACTGGTAGTCACATGCCCATCACTGGCAGTCGCATGCCCATCACTGGCAGTCGCATGCCCACCACATGCTCACCATTGGCAGTCGCAGGCCCATCACTGGCAGTCGCAGGCCCATCACTGGCAGTCGCATGCCCATCACTGGCAGTCGCATGCCCACCACATGCTCACCATTGGCAGTCGCATGCCCATCACTGGCAGTTGCATGCCCACCACTTGCAGTCGCATGCCCATCACTGGCAGTCGCATGCCCACCACATGCCCACCACTGGCAGTCGCATGCCCATCACTGGCAGTCGCATGCCCACCATATGCCCACCACTGGTAGTCGCATGCCCATCACTGGCAGTCGCATGCCCATCACTGGCAGTCGCATGCCCACCACATGCTCACCATTGGCAGTCGCATGCCCATCACTGGCAGTCGCAGGCCCATCACTGGCAGTCGCATGCCCATCACTGGCAGTCGCATGCCCACCACATGCTCACCATTGGCAGTCACATGCCCATCACTGGCAGTTGCATGCCCACCACATGCCCATCACTGGCAGTCGCATGCCCACCACATGCCCATCACTGGCAGTCACAGGCCTGTCGCATGCCCATCACTGGCAGTCGCAGGCCCACCACTGGCAGTCGCAGGCCCACCACTGGCAGTTGCAGGCCCACCACTGGCAGTCGCAGGCCCATCACTTACTCCCTTATATTTTTCTGGGAGAGTTGGTCTGATTTTAAGGACATATTCTGCCTCTCCAGAGAGCGAAGGGCAAGAGTTGGACAGAAAAAGAGAAGCGTTTCCCCATCACAACATTGAGAAATCATTATTGTTTGACTGACAGATACATAGTTCCTTAGTAGGAACAAGTACCCAAGGGACCACTCAAGCTACATTTCAGTGCATGGCGTGTCTAGGGACGCTGCTCACAGTAGCCACATAGTCCCATAGACCTGTCCTTTGATATAGGAATTCGCCCTTTTCCGGTCTAGTTACTCTCAAAGATGATTTCACATGGTGGACGTTACACAAAGTATTGGTAGAGGAAAGGATGGCAAAGATTAAGCATGAGATAAAACTAGTATTTTACAAGAGGGGCGTCATTGCTAACAGACATAATGTGCAGAGGATACATTGCAGATGAGGGAGGCATTCCCTGGGCAGGATGCGTGGATGAGGGTGCACCATGTGATGAGGAGTAGTAGCAGATGGACACAGACTAGGGAACAGACATAAAGAAGATCTACTCTAAGGGTCTCGTGCCAGAGTCTAAATAGTAACAATGTACATATCTACATCGGAGTGTGCCATTAATGGGGGAGGGAGGCTTGTGGTCAGTCAGGGAGGCAGAGAGAGAAGATGGCACAGGAATACCGTACCTCGGTCCGGTTGACCTTGGCGAAGCTCCAGTTGTGAGCGGTGCTTGTACTAATGGCGATCTTGAAACCTCCCTCTGCAATGAACGGGACGCCAACTGTGAACGATAATTCAGCCTCTGCATCCATAGTGAATCCGTGCTCATGCGAGAACGCGCTCTCCACCGCGTACGTTTTACTGAACCTGGCGGGGGAAAAACCCTCTACAGTGAGTCACCCCTAGGGAGAGGATGAGACAGTTGCATACTAGAAGCCATCTTTGGTGTAACAAAAACATACAGATCTAGGTATTACATGAAGGTGCATACTGGAAAATTCCTTTTGCATGCAATACATGCAGCAGAATTCAATTACACATGTACATATCCAACCTCCGGGTGCATAAATGTAGTCCAACAAAATCATTGTCACATATATATTTATTTTACGTTTAGTGGTTATGAGCATATCTGATATTAAAGAACAGCCACTCCTGTTTTCCTAATAGATGTTCTTATAAGACATCTTTGTGTTAATCAATTATAAAGTGGTAGAACCATTCCAGGGATTAAAGTTCCACGTGCGAGTCAAGTACCCTGTGTTGGGCTCACTATCTATCCTGGGGGCTACATTTTTCAGAAAAGAAAATAATATTGTGCCCGGGCCATAGTTCTAATGGCAGGGAATTCCAAAAGTTGGCTCTGAAGATAGAAAACATTTAGCCTTTTATTATAACCAACTTGTGCATAGGGATTGCGGTTAAGTGCCCTCAGAACGCAAGGAAAATTGGCATGAGTAGAAGCCGTTCATCTCTCCAGGTCATCGTTTGACCCACCACGTGGCACACCCAGAGAAACAAAGACGCAGAACCAGAAACCTACTGCTCTTCGATAGGAGGTTGGGTCTGGAGGAGTTTGAAGTAGCTCTGAACCACGCTGTACTGAGAGTCAAGTGTGTTAAGCTAGGCCTCTGTCCATGTATGAGACTTGTAAGGAAGGCATGGTAACAGAGTAAGACGGACACAAGTGACCAGTGTTCAAGGGTGTTTATTGAACCTTATCAAGGGTGTGATAAAAGCCTATCTAATCCTAAATCTAAGATGGGATCAAGCTACGACCATCAAATAATAATAATGCAGTCCCAGTGGAGTCTCATCAAAATAAAAGGGCCTATACCAACAAAACAAAAAAAAGAAAATATTGCCAATCCTTACCACTAAATTACAAATAGTTTGGGGAAAAGTTCATGGAAAAGAAAGAAGTGTACACAAAATGATAAGTCACAATGTTTATGCCATATTTTTAGCACAGGACCAGGTGGGTCTCGAGCAAAGCACAGTCCTGGGCTTCTTCGGTACGAGGTCACAGTTCCTTTTACCAACATCAGAACCTTCTGTGCCAAGTCTCTTTTAGTCAATGTCTCTTGCTTCAGGGGGCCTGATGCACAAAAACAACAAAGAAAAGCTACTTTCAAATATTAAAGTCGGGGTGCTTTACTCTTTGCCCGGGATCTCCCTCCGCCGGGTTCATATCCTTCTTTCACAATTAGTCTCCCTCAGCTGGGTTTGGACCAACTTTAACTCGCCAACATCCCTCAGTCGGGTTCACAATTGCCACAACAATATATTCATGGGTGAGTTTTACTGTTCCAACCCGGATCCCCCTCTTCCGGGCTCAAATCCCCTTTTTACCAATTAGTCCCCCTCTTCTGGGCTCAGACCAATTTCAATTCGTAGGCAATCAAAGTCTTTCGAATGTGCACAGGATTTAACTTGACCTGTTGCAGAACCACTTCGATTTCACCATTCAATATTTACATGCTCTGGGGGTTACTGAACAGAGACCTTCGAGGGAACACCAACGCGGTGCTGGACTCTGTATCTGGTACATAACTTTCTTTCTTAAAGTTCAATCGCCCCCAAGTTCTTTGTTTATACAATGTTGCTGCCTGCAACCTTGAGCATAACACAGTCTGATCTGCTATCAGTTTTTCCCGACACACCGGATGTGTTGAACTCATAGGTGCTGTTGTGCAGTCGGAGTCAAGGTCAGTACCACAGTGGCAATCACTCCCCACCTTGGCTATCAATGCGGGAGGGCCCCGTGTACCTCCGACAGACACTACACCATTTGTCAGCTGTGATTCCTGATCATATGTTTCTTTTCCTTGAGGCCTCTTGAAAGTCACAGCCCTTCTCCGAAAAGGTCCAGGGTAGTTCCCTCCTTGCAGCCCTCTCTGGTCTTGCCGCCTTTCTCCTCGGTTTAAACTGGCATCTCAGAATTGCTGCTTTCTCATGCCTTTTGCCTTGCTCAGAGCGTGCTTTCGTGCCCTGCCTTTTATCTGTGTGGGGAAGTGTGATGGAAGTCAGGTATGTGTAATTATCAGTAATTGTCTGACTCTGCCTGACCCTTGTGTTGGGACATATCAGGAATACGGCTCTGGTGTTAGTCCGTTGGTGCTCACAATGAACTGTCCGTGAGAAAGTGTTTGCGTCGGGAAAGGGGGAGGTGCTGGGGGGGGTAGTGAGCTTCTAGGTATCCTACCTCGTAGGATGGGGAAAAGGTGTTACAGTGAAAGGGAGAGCCTGTTTCACCCTTCGCTGTCCCACTTCCACTCCCCTAAGAACCCTCGCCCAGGTGATCCTGCCCCACTGGTCCACTCCCAGGACTGGATCCTATAGCGATGGCCGTGTACTGGCCACCTGCGTGACAGATCCCCGGAGACTAGTGGGTGAGACACCTTCATGTCTCTCACAGACTGTAGCGAGGTGTCACCGATACTTTGCTCAATCTCTCAACCATCTTTGATGGCAGTCAGATATAGACCAGGAGCAGTGAGGAGTGGCATGTCTTGCCACCAACTAACAGCTGCAAGTAAATTGGATGTGTGGAAGAGATGTAGATGTGGGCATCAGGATCATGTGGAGAGAGACGTTCGTCTTAGACACAGAATCAGATTCCTGCAGTACTCCTGTACTAACTTTATTACAGGTCAGATGGCTGGTGTATGTGATTTTCAGGCAACCCTTAATGGATCATAGTATTCACCTCATGGTGTGGGTTACGCTGCTTTTATATGCAGCAGGCACTGGTCACTTCGATAATCATGTGCCCCTCGAAACTACCATTCTTCAAATGGATCCGGGGATATATAGGAGTAATCGGACAAAGGATCATAATGTGGGGTACCCTTAAACAACTTCATTAGCTACATATTGCACATTAGGGAACTTCCACATGAGTATCCGCTTATACCAGGTATGGTTATAAGTGTATTATAAGTAACGCAACACAAAGAAAGTAGCATGCAGAAGGCAAAGGTTAGGTTAGTACACAAGAAGTGGCAAAATGGAGCATAGAAGGAGCAGTGATTGCAGGTTCACCCATACAGCAGGTGGAACAAAGGATGGCTCAGGTAGAAAGGAGAATTGCACCTGAGTGGACCGAAGGGGGTACCAAAAGGGCATCTAGAGAGCCGAGGGCATCAGGGAGGTTACCTAGGAAGTTATCCACTGGGAAGAGAAGGGTTTCAAGGTGGCCGGGGTGAAGGATTTGGTGGGATGGGGCCAGAATTTGGTGGGTCAGGACCGTGTTGGTCATGTGGGAAAGGGGCGGGGGCATTTTGCGCAAGAAGGTAGGAGCAGGCAAGTTTATGCATATAATCCTGTAGCGTATCCTAGTGGACCGGCAGCCTCAGTTACATATCAACAGCAATATGGGGTGATGCATTCCGTGTGACGTGATGCCCGCGCCAGCACCCCACCAGGTACAACTGCTCCAGTATCAATATCAAGCACCCGCACCACAGAACATGAAACCTCCAGCACCCAATAATGTAGCAGTGTATGCGCAGCAGCAGACACAAAAACCGGCCCCACAAGTTTAGGACAAAAACGCCTTGCCACACATCAGTGACATTGAACACAGCAGCAAGTCTGGTGTGCGGTAACCCTTTCGTATTTCCAGGGTTGAACACATATCCCAATTAGGAGAGCCCACAGAGCACCCTGACATGGCAAGTCCCGTCAAGTCACTGCTGACCCAGAAGAGGAACCCCTGGTAGGTGTGGAGATGGACAACAAATAATTTGTGTTTGTGGTTAAAAAAAATCATGCAATAAGGAAGGGGGATTCACCTTATCAGATAAAGTAATGGACATGCATTCTCACGGGCAATACATTCGGTTGCATTTACAGAAGATGTACCCATCAAGGGAGGTAAAAGAAGAGGTATTAGCGCCACTATTGTTTTCAAAGGCAACACTGGTAAATTTGCTGGGAAGAGATTTGTTTAGCAAATTGAACATGATCATTTCATTTTCAGGAGGAGAGCTGGTGTGTTCCACATCAGGTATTTGTTACGCTTGGGTCTTGGCGATAACAAGAGCACTGTTCAGTGATGACGCTGCTAGTGGAGTACCCGTGCACCCTGTTTTGTTTATGTATGGAGAAACAGTGTTGTTGAGTTGGGTGCCAGACTTCAAAAAAGTCATGGAGAGAGCCTTCAGAATTTTTGTTAAGACGAGCAGTGCCCCAAGACTATCTCCCAGGTACTATTATCACATTAGATTAGGAGGAGTGTTGATTGCAGATTACAAAATAGTGCTCAAAGGGACTGATGAAGAGGGAGGTGAGTGACAAACAGTTTTGTGTATTGACCCTGCTCAACCATTGAGTGGGGTGTCGTATGGACAGTTATTTTAATATGCGGACTATGGTGGCAAAATGATCTCAGGGGTTGGTGCTCCCTGTCCAATAATGATTTAGTATAGGAATGTTCATGTCCTGTACTTTGTGGGGTAAAATATAGCCCCTGAATGCCAGAAATAAAGAGGCCAGAGTGATTTGAAGGAAACTGGCTAAGGTGGTGTCCCTCCGAGGTTTAAAGCCAGCACAGAAATGGTGATTTCAGACATGAGGCCTATTAAACTAAAGACAGGCCTCAATCTCAAATGAAGGAGAGATAAGCTGGGAAGTTCAAAAGTGTGAAGATATGCGTAATGCATTTCAGCAAGGAAAGAGAAAGACATGTGGCTGAAAATGCTGTTTTACTAAATCCATGGAAAGCTACAGTTTTTTACTTAAAGAACCAGATAGCAGCATGTATATTTTCTTTAATGTAATACCAGATTGTGTTCCAGAAATCTCAAGGGAAACCAAGCTTATTGCATTTATAAGAAATAAAAGTCCTTTTTCCTCATCCAAATGACAGTATGCAAAGAGAAGTGCTCACTTGGTTTCAAGGTGAACATGGTGTTCTCATATAACTGCCCTGTTTATGTACACTCCAGAAGTGATACTCATGTCTTTTGCAACTGTGAGATTATAGAAATACATTGCACATGGTTATAAGGACCGGATGCCTAATAAAATGCTTCATGTAAAATGTATTGTGTGTGAGTTTAATAGCCATTTCTTGCATACTTGTACATGCATATGGGCATTTCTACTGAAATAAAACTTTAACCTCAAAGGCCTTTGCTCTGCTTGTCCCGGAGTGGGAGGTCTGGTTGTCAACCATCAATCAGGTCCTTTGCTTAAAAACACAAAGAAATATACTGCCACTGATGGAAACCACGGTGGAAATAGATAAAGCCCTGTATGTTTTTCAGCAGAAGTGACATTGAGGTCACAACTCCCATAAACTGTGCATTAAAGCTATAGCCAAGACCATTGTGAGGCCGAGGAGGGATAGGCGAAGATAAACATGAGCCAGCATCTGGTTGGTCAAATGTTTAAGGGGAAATAAAACTAAGAGGAACAAAGGTGTGGGCTAGAGAGAACGAGGCTGCGAAGCTGGGCTTTAATTAATAGAAAAATACATTTTAATGCATAAAAAGGGTAGCGTATATGCCACAACGCTCATTCCAGACTTTTATTAGAGCTGACACACCTTTGAACCATGGCAAGATTTATGCATGATAAACATAACAGAATTTATTAAGGAAAATTTGATTTGGGCCTTCCCATGATCCCGAGAGATTTTAAAGTTGGTGTGGGGAGAATGACAAAATTAACATGGGAACTACGAAGCGTCATATTTCTCTGATGCGGCTTCCGAGTAAACGAAGAAAAACTGTATCTCTGCACAGGAAGGGCTTGCCGACCTCAGATTAGCATCATCTGATTTGGTTTAAAATGTAGTTCTTAAAAACATATTCATACATGTAAAGATTTGACAAATTAGGGTACTTGCCATGTTGATATTAAACATGCCAAACCCACGTCAGTTTGGGATGACAAAGCTTTCTCCTCCTTCAGCTTTCCCAACTTACACCCCTCTTGTCCTGTTAGCACACAGGTGGGAGGTGGGTGGAGAGAACCAACCAATCCCTTCCGCGGTATTCATGACAAGTTTGTGACGTCATTTGCCCTACAAGTAGACCAGTTTGCATCAGAACTAGGCTTTTTCACTTTATTCCGGGAGGTAACCTGCTGCTGAACTCTTGCGAGAAACACCCAAGCAGAGAGGCCCCAAATCTTGCATTGGAGACGGGGGCAATGAGACATAGAAGCTGACTGGGAACCCTTGGAGGAGCCAGAGGACTATCCTTGACTGACACCCCTGCTGTCCCAGAGTTGCCCTGCTGTTCCCTGATGCCCACTACAAGGCCGCTCCTGTAAGTAAAATTATCCCAAAGCCATAGACTGTAAGCCCTGCATTTCTCAAGTGTTCTAGTTTTTTTCCCCATAGCAAAATGTTCTGTTTGTCTGTGTAGATCCTTAGCATATTAACGTAAACCAATGAATTCCCCTATAGAAATCACAGGATGTGTTTTGTTAGCATTCTAAATGAATAAGCTCCTCCCAGTGTGATGCCGGTATAGACAAAGATTTGACTGATTATTTGTAAGAAAACCCCTGACTTGGTACAGAAAGGCGATGTCCTGAATTCAAAAGAATAAATCCCCAAAACCTGTTTCCAAATGAGGGAGCAGGGTGCAAAACAAAATTCCCCATTGATCCCCTTCATTTTAAATCAGAAGTGTGAAGCTTTGCGTTTCCCTTGCATGTGTGGTGGGAAAAACAAAATTGCCCCTTTGTTCCCATTGTGCTCTGACCCAAACCACAAAGCCCTGCGGTGTGGCAAAACAATTTTTCTTTTTCTCATGTTGCATTTGTAGCAAAGATTTTTCCCCTTGAATCTCTGTTCCAAAGAGTGTATTTTTCAATCAGAAACTAAAACGATTTTCCCATTGTGTTCCCACTCTCTGCCACTGGCATTTAATTCAGATGGGTCAAGTCCAATGGATCTTTGGAGGGTGGGGGTTGCTGGGTGAAAAAGTATCATAACCAAATCAACAATCACTGTGTGCCTTGAATGTTCTTTTTCTGTATTGGGGAGTAATTTGAAAAGAAAAGCTGCAGGAAACTGTGTCTGTATAGCTTAGTATTATCACTGTTTTGGGGCCATTACGGAAGTCATTTTGTTCTTGTGTTGCTACAGCATTGGTGGCTGGTGTTAGTCTGTTTGTTAAAGTTGGTTTAAATAAATTAATAAATCTATATTCTTACTAAAGACCCCCCTGGTTACTAGTCCTTTGTGGCACCGGGTATTGGTATGGATTGGGTGTGAGACGGGTTGGAGGCTTTACCAAATTGAACCTTAACAAAATAATAGTGCTTTGTTGTGTGCCAGTTGAGTGTGACCGCGTAATAAACCGCAACAACGTCGTGATAAAAGCATACCTGCTACAATTCCCAAGCACTTTATAGACGGACAACCCCCATGACATAGGGCACTTGAAGAGCATAGGAGCAGTATGTTACCTTGAGTGGACAGTACCCATTATCAATAGAAGCAGATGAAGGGATACATGGAAATTTGTTGCGCTATGGCGGCAGATGGCGGCAGAGCATCATAGTGCCCTCAGAGTCACAGTGTACTACAGCGATATACCATACTAAAAAAGCAGGTTCATACAAGATTTACGCCCATTGAATACCATATTGGGAGCAGAGTTCCCACGTGTACTGCCCGCCACAATTCTTTGCAACATACCAAAAGAGGCCATGCATTTTACTGACATTGATTGTAAAAAAAGCCTTCTATTCCACTACACCCCAATTCCCAGTTACCTACTGCTGGCATAGATTTGGGCACACCAGACTCCCACAGGGATATTGTGAGTCCCTGAGTATTTCTAACAGAATATTACACATGGATTTAGGCAATATACATGTACCGAGCACACTCATTCAGTATGCAGACTATCTCCTAGTATGTAGCACCACGGAAGAGATGTGCTGAGGAGATTCTAATACACTATTGGCATTTCTTGCAGACAAAGGATACCAAGTAGACAAGGAAAAAAATTCAATATTACCAGAAAGAGGTTGTGTATTTGGGACACATATCAGCAGGGAAAAGAGTAGCACTGGAAAGAGCTGCTGCAGTGCAGAATACACCACACCCTAATACAGTTCAAGTGATGCAACAATTCCTGGGTTTGTGTAACTACTGTAGAGTTTGGATTGTTGACTATTCTAGTTACACAAAACCTCTCCTGCAGGGACTCAAAGAAGCACAGAAGAGGAAGGGGTCACTAACATGGACAGGCAAAATGGTGACATGTTTCTCAGAATTGAAAAATGCTATAAGTACCAACAACCCCTGATTACACAAAATAAATGTATTTATTTTCACATCCTAATGGACAAGTATTGATTGCTGTATTGGATCAGCAAACATCCATGGTACACAAGCCCCTTGCATTTAACAGTGGTATCTTAGATTCAGTAATGTAGAGCCAATTTCCATGTGGACAGGCATTCACTGCTGCAGCCTTTGCTATTGAGAAAAGTTCAACAATCACTATGGGCTGCTCAGTTACATTATATGTAGAGCACGCTATTTTTGCAATACTTGAATGATCAAAATCTACATTAACTACACAGAGGGCCTTGGTGTATAAAGTAATTATGTCCAGCTCATCCATTCACATTGTAAGATGCTGCACAGTGAAGCCTGCCACGTTTATTTCTATACCTGTTGAGGAAGGAGAGAAGGTACATGATTGCATCACTTATGATTGTCCCGAAGATGATTTGTTTAGGGCACGGGAGGATGCACTGTAGGAGGGGGGAGATCCTTTTCATTGATGGTTCAATCGATGAGGAGACTGGCCAAAGACATGGGCACAGCAGTAGTGCGCCTTGTAGATGGGGAACATGAGGTTGTTGTTCAGAAAAAGATTATCAACCCGCTATTCTGCTCAGGCAGCGGAACTCATTGCCTTAATTGAAACGTTGGAAGCATCTTAGTGACCATATACTCCAATTCGGTATACGCCACCACCACTGCACATTCAGGGTGCTCCAGATGGAAAAGCAGGGGGTTTTACAGGTTGAACGGCACGCCTGCACAGCATGCAGCCTTACTGGAAAGATTAATGTATGCATTGTCCTGCCCCTCCTTAGTAGCAGTGGTTAAATGCGCCGCCCACACCCAGAATACAGACACTATTTCACTTGGCAATGATGCAGAAGACCAGGCCGCCAAAGAAGCGGTGTATCACAGGGACCCAGATGTCACCACTTATCCGGATGTGGCAAATCAACAGGCACAGTTAACTATTCCATACACTGCAGTATCGATTACACAAATAATTGATTTGCAGGGACAGGCACTGCAAGAGGAAAAAGATATGTGGGTGAAAAGGGGTTGCTTGCAGTTCACAAAAGACCCGATATGGAGATCAAAATATTACAGGTATTGATATTTTATTGCGCTTGTACACAAGTGTTTCAGAGCGTGACAAAGCAAGGAGGTGGAACAAGGGAGAACAAAAAACAACAATCTTACTAGGCTCAGTGTCATTGTGAATGCGCAAGTGCATGGGAGAGGGAAAGGGGAAAAGCACATGCAAAAGGGAGAAGTGGAAAGTGCTGAGAAAAGGAAACAGATACGTAATAAATAAATAAATAAAAAGCAACAAACAGTGGTAGTGCAGCCAGCAAGTTGTAAGTGCTGGGATTAAGGCACGCCAGGGTGTGTCTGGTATAGTCAGAAAGAAAGAGGGGCTGTATGGTTACAGGTGCAGACCCCAGTGCAAGGGTTGCCACGAGGCAGTGCGGGTGGGTGGCAGGGTGAGAAGGTACCTGGGCCCAGACGTCAGAGGGTAGGCCAGGTGCACAGTGCAGAGAGAGAGCAGATCAGCAGGGGAGAGGAACGGCGAAGGCAGAAGCAAAGAGGAAGGTCTTGAGGTGCTTCTCCTCAAGTTTCAGAGTGGCAGGGAGGCTGTTCCAGAGGGAGGCTCCAGCCGAAGGCAGAGATCTCCCGCCAGCTCGTTTCTATGAAAAACAACTGACCCTGAGGAAGTTCGAGGTAGAGGAGCGAAGAGCTCGAGAGAGGAGGTATTTATAGAGGGACAGCTGAAGGTATTTTGTGGTACAAAGTGGTAATGCCACAGGAGTTGCTAAGGGATGCTTTTGAGAAGCTGCTCTACCCAGCGCATTTTTCGAAACACATTGCTGTAGGTATTTCGGAGGTCTGGTTTGTCCCAACTTGCAAGAATTTCTCAACACGTTTGTGACAAACTGCACAACATGCCATCTTCACAACACTGGCCAGACGCTCAGGGCATTGTGGAGCACATTGCCCCATCACACTGGGCCATTCCGGGAGCTTCACTAGGTGGATATGTCTAACAGGTGTAGTACTTACTGTGACATTGTTGTAGTATCTGCATTCTCCCTTTGCGATTTCTAGTACGCAAGGTATTTCCCCATGGGGGTGGGGGGTGAAGTCCTAATATCTGAAAATAGAACCCATTTTTTGAATGATTTATTTTAAGAGATGGCATCTCTTTTGTGGGTTCGGCAAATGTTGTGCTCCATATACCACCCTCAAGCCAACGGATTTATAGAAAAGATAAAACAGACTTTTGAAGAGAAAATGGTCCGATCATGTGCAACGGTAAGGAGGAACTCAGAGCAATGTCTGACTCTGGCTCGTTTTATCCTGAGAACGCAGCCCAGCAAAGACCACCACTTATCCCACAGGGCAGCAGTAGTTTTGGGAGAGGAGTTTAATGGGTGAACGTGAACTAACCAAATGCATTAAAGTGCTGTCTCGACAGATTGCTCCTATAATAGAAGATGCAGCAGTAACATCGGCGACTGATAAACTGAACTTTCCACCCCTACAATTACTTCCAGGTGAAAAAAATGTGATATTTGTCTGCTGCTGGAACCAACAAATGTTCCAGGGACCCTACACTGTGGTATTTGCAACATCCTTTGCTTTATAAGTGGAGTTGCAGTATTGGGTTCATTGAGATCAGACGTTCGGAAGGCACCGGACCACCACTCCACCTTCCCATGAAACTGACCTCAGTATTGACCCAGCTTAAGCTGTATATTGCATTACGTTCCTGACTGTCCCATTAAAGTTTGAACTGATCTAATTATTGATCCACTATAAGTTAAATTGTTTCCTATTGACCCATTGCATTGTGTGGTGCACCATGCTTCCTTTTTGTCCCAATTGCTCATTGAAATTAAAGTGCATAAGCTATCACTGTCCCTTTTTAAATATTACATCTGTTTTGGCACTTTTTCAATGATTATGTATTTGTAGTTGTTTGCATGGATGTCTTTCTTTTCTCTCCCTCTGTAGGTGCACCACCACAGACGTCATGTAATGTATATGTTATGTTGTCCTTTATTTGGAGGTTGTATTTTGTTTCTGTGTGATTATTTTATACTATGTGAAAACCTGTGTTAACGGGACAAAGTGCGTAAAGAAAGACATTTTCAGGGTGTTAATATATTATGTGGTATATTTGATTTTAATTGATTGAAATTCGTGTTAACACAAAGATTTTTCAGGTTACCATTAACACAGCAGAACTAATACATATCCTAAAGCAACAGCTCCTTCTAGCCGTGCCAACAGGGGAAAGCGGGCGGTCTCTACCGCACATGACTAACATCGGACAAACATACCCCATACCTTTTATTATATAGTATGGTGGGGGCATACAAAGGGGAGGTTAGGGGGATTATGGAAAGTTTGAGAATGTAACACACTTGGGGAATAACACGAATTAGGAGAGGAACTGAGGAGGAGATAAGAGTACAATCAGTATAACAGCGTTATATTTGACACCATGGCTGATGCGCAACAACTCGAATCGGACAACATATGGTATAATCACATGTGCAATGTGGGGAGGGAGAGGTCAAACAAGAGCTGCTATGCATGCTCTTTGATACCTAATGATACGGGCGCACCCAAAGAAATGCTGCCTCTTATAGCCAAGTGTCTGGCACACTTAGCCATGTGCAGAGTACAGAGTCTTTTCCAAGGGCACACTGTCCAAGAAGTAATTATGGACAGGGATGATAATGGGGCGGGGGAGGGCTTACTGGGGTTTCCTGAAGACATGGTGGTTCGTGCAAGTAAGAATTGTGGAAAAATATGTGTTAACTATGTGCCAAAGTAGACATGGATTGAGCTAAAGGAAACACCAGCCATAGTACAAAGGCCAGAAGAGTCCTTGTTTTGCTTTCGTTGAAGTGCCACTGTAACGATAGGAATGAACAGCCTGTGCAATAAGACCCCGTTTATCCTTGATCTAACTAAGGGCACAGCAGCATTAGTGGATGTGTACTTGGTGTGTGGACAATATGCATATTTTCACCTTCCAGCATCATGGAAGGGTGTTTAGTCGCCGACCACCCTACACTCAACAATTTTTTGTAGTTCATGAACCAATTAAGCCCCCAACTGTTAAGCGTGCTCATTGCACACTAAGAGTTTGTCGTCAGAAGAGATCTAACTACCTGTCCAAAGACTCCTCTAAGAAACTGAAGGCGATTCCGGAACACACTGGTTGTTTATCAAGTGTAAGGAAGGCATGGTATCGAAAGTAAGACAGACATAAGTGACCACAGTTCTAGGGCGTTTACTGAACTTCAAAAGGGTTTGAAAAATGCCCATCTAATCCTAAATCTACAGATGGGAGTCAAAATAAAATGGCCTACACTAACACACCCATTACCAATCCTTAACTCTAAATACAAATAGTGTTTGAAACAGTGTTACGAAAAAAAGAAAGAAGTGTTCACAAAACGATACGTCTGGATGTTCAGGCTGTTGGCCTCCCTTCCCGCATTTTCAGCATGGGACAAGGAAGTACACTAAAGCTTAGCACAGTCTCTGGCTTCTCTACCATGAGGATACAGTTCAATCATTAGCATCAATGCCTTCTGTGCCCAAGTCTCCTTGCTTGATATGACAAACAAACACTTAGTTCATTTCCTCTTAGGATCTCACAAGTACTGAATTTCTCAGGCGATTCACTATTCAACTCGTATCCCCCTCAGCCGGGCTCAGATCCTCTATAACACAATGTTCAATTTGTCTCCCTCCGCCGGGCTCTGACCAATTCCAATTTAACTTTTTAACACAAACTAGCTTTGACCAAAAGCTCTCAACTGATCTCCCTCCGCCGAGCTTGGACCAACTTCACCTTTTTTGTCATCAACTTTATTTACGCTATTAATTAACATCAAAGACTTTCCATTGAGCATGGGATTTTGCTTAACCCCTTGCAGGACCACTTTGATTCACATTTCTTTGTCATTCTTTCAGTTGGATACCTTACAGAGACCTTCGAATGAGTATGCATGCCGTGCCGGACCACTCTGTCTAAGGTATCATATCTTAGCTTCAAAGTTCAATCACTCATCTGTTGTACAATTTTATGCATGGTGATTATCACATACGCTTCATACAATGTTGCCGCTTGCAACCTTGGCTTCCACACAGACCGGGCTGGTATCAGTTTCCACGACTAACTGGCTGTGCTGACTTCACTGGCGTGGTTTTGTTGTAGGAGCCAAGGATAGTACCACGGCTGCAAGCGTTTCTCCCCGCCTTGGACAATCTACACGGGAGAGCCCCGGGTACCTCTGACAAACAATACAGGATTCTAAAGCCTTGTTTCTTGGGCCTTCGTTTTCTATTCTCGAGGGTTCATGAAAGTAATGGTTCCTTATTGAAAAGGTCAAGGGCACATCCCTCCTTGCAATTGTTTTCGGTTTTGCCATCTTTCACCTTGTATTAAACGGCCATCTTGGAACTGCTACTTCCTCGTGTGCTTTGCCTCGTTCAGAGTGTGCTCTTGTGCTCCACCTTTTATCCATTTGGGGAAGTGTAATGGAAGTCAGGTTTGTGTGTAATGGTCAGTAATTGCCCGACCATTTTATTAGGACATGTCATGTATACGGCTCGGGCGTTAGTCAGTTTTCTCTCATAGCAAGCTGTTTGTGAGAACGTGTTTGTGTTGGGAAAGGAGGAGGAGGGGTTGAGATCCTAAGTATCTTGCTTGGTAAGAATGGGGTAAAGGTATAACAGGGAAGACAATACTGCGGCTCACCATCCAGTGTCCCACTCCCTGAAGACCCCTCATCCAGGTGATTCTCCCACACTGGTCCACCTCCAGGAACTGGATCCAAAAGCGATGGCAGCTCCCCAGGGATAGCGGTGAGACATTCTGTGTTCTCACATAAGACAGAAGCCTTTTTAGCCTCCTTTCTGGTGCCAGGTATCCAGACTGCAGCCAACGCAAAGTGGCTGGGGATAGCTAGATGGTAGATGCTTCAGATAGCGTACCAGACAGAGCACAGCCTTAATTCAATTAAGAGCGAGTTGTGAGCTTAGGACCTTCCAGAAACAATATGTTCTGGACTTGCTCACAGCTATGTTAGGGGCGTCTTGGACTGTCTTGCTGTACATACCTACCCCCAAATGATGCTGACAACAGATTCTTATCACATGCGATAGGGGCACTTCTTGATTTGGGGGTGGCTATGGAGAAGTAAACTGAGTGAATGCAGAAGACTGGTTTGATGCCATGTTTTTATTGGCCCCATTGTGTTTAGAGATGGCAGTAAAAATGCTGGTTCCCAACGTGGTATTTTTGTCAGTAATTGTTTGTTCCTGTCAGAAGATCCTGAGATGCTGCATGAAGACTTTGCCAAAGAGCGCCATGATGATGATTTCAATAACTGATAGGTGGGATGGCCTAGAATGGTGAAAATAGAGCAGCCTTTGGAACCTATGGGGACAGTGACCACACCCCACTGGACCCAGAGAATTATATTGAGTGTTGGGTTGATTTAGAAGGAGATGGAGGGCGATGGTTTATGACTGGCATCTGTAAGGAACTCATGGTAGCAACAGTAAAGACAGACACAAGTGATCACAGTTCAAGATTGTTTATTAAACTGCAGCGGTAGGTTGGAAAAACATCTAATCTAAACCTAAAGCTAAGATGGGAACACGCTTCGACCATCAAATAATAATAAGGCAGTCCTTGTGGCGTCTTGTCAAAATAAAACGCCTACACTAAAACAAACAAAAAACATTGCCAAATCCTTACAACTAACTATAGAAAGAGTGTTGGATAGGGTTTTCAATAATGTATAACGGTTTCACAAATAAAGTTATGTATCCCCTTCCCCACGTTTTGAGCACGGGATAAAGTGGATCACCTCAGCACAGCACACACTCGAGCTTTCCCAGCACGAGCCAATAGTTCCGGACAAGCTATCAGGTTCTTCGATGGTTAAGTCTATTTTCAATAAAAACTCTTGCCTTCAAGGGCCTGATATATTCAACAAAACAAGCTTTTGGGTGATGACTTTCCACCCCTGGATCTCCCTCTTTCGGACTCGGATCTCTTTTAGACATCAGCCACCCTCCTTCGGGTTCACTATGGGTTTTCTTACTTTCATGAATCTTAATGCCTTTTTAAACAATTCTTTAGTCTTCACCCCTTTTTGACAGCATCCCAACCGCTGGGTTCACTTTTGCCAATGTTTGCTAAACAGTGAACATCCCTCGGTCAGGTTCCCGCTTGTCAACACACTGTAATTCGGGACTTTATACTTCGCCCCCTTTTATTGGCATTCCTCCATTTGGTTTACTCTTGCCAATCTTGTCAATCATATCTTTCTCATTAACTCTTACAATATAGGCCTCATTTCCCTTAGCTTCATAATTCAAACAGTTTACTGTGGACATCCCTTGGTCGGGTTCACTCCTGTCAACACACTGTTCATAGGGACTTCAGGCTTCACCCCTTTCTGTCAGCATCCCTCCGCCGGGTTCACTCTTGCCAACTTTTGCAACACACAGTTAATTCACCAATTTCACCAAGCAGGATTAATTTTCGTTTACTTCGCCATCATCTGTCGGTGAAAGACTTTCGACTGTACAGAGGATTTTACAAGATCCCTGTATGACCACTTTGAACCCCTTTTCGCCTTCTTCCAAGGCCTTGTGGTCATGGTAGTTTCAACCAAGGGGTGACCTTTCAGAGTTTCCCGAGTGAACACCCACATGGTACACAACTATTCTGCTGCTGGTTTTCCCCCTTCTAATATCAAAAGTTCTTTATGGTTTGACAGTTCAATTAGCTGCTTGCTACTTTTCGTTCAACAGTTTGGTTTCTTATCGACTCTCCCCTCGACTCACCTGCTGTGATGAACTGCTTGGCTTTCGATCTGCTTGGAGTCAAAGTTGGTACTATGGAGACCAGCGTCTCCCCCCAGCTTGATTATCAGCCGAGGAGGGTCTTGTATACCGTAGACATCTGGAGCAACACATGCTGCCTATTGTTCAGTGTCTTACGATTCCTTCTGCAGAGGATCACAGGCCTTTGTCGGAAAGGGCAAGGATGCTTTGCGCCTTGTCTCCCTCTCAGTATGCTCCGTCTTTCTCCTCCTCTTGAACTGCTGTGCTGAGTTAGCTCTCATGTCGTGCCATCTGCCCTGCTCCTCCTGTTCTCTCGTGCTCCACCTTTTATTCCTGTGGGGAAGGGAAAGGACGTTCAGGTGTGTGTGATTCTGGTCAATTTCCTGACCATGTCTGACCCTTGTATTGGGACAGGTTAGCTAAACCCCTCGGGTGTTAGTCCGGTGTCTGTTGTGTTGTGATGTGAGAAAGTGTTTGTGTCCGAAAGGGGAAGGGGCAGTGTTTTTGAAAGTCCTACGTGGTAGGATGGGGAAAAGGTGTGAAAAGACTACAAGTCGAAACACGTGTTGGCACATGCCACTCCTGTAATAGGCATTCATGTATATATAATTCCTCTTTTCTTTGATTCACCTCTCTTTTACCCAAGAACAAATTGTGAGACAAGAACATTTTGTGAAATTGGCACACATGGACATCTTATTCATTTTAAGTGTGAGTCTCTATCAGGCACTGGACCTGTAGAGAATGAATTGTTAATCCACAATTTACGTTCGAATTAATATTATTGATGTACTGTTCAACAGACTTATTAATAAATCTTGTCATTGCTCTTTGACAAATCTAACTGGTAGTTTATATCCTGTGCCTTTTTCTGCAGTGGAGCATAGCGCGACCAAAGGGAATACCTTAACCAATTTTGTTTCAAGTGGGTAGGGGTACCCATCTTTCCCTCCTATATCGCTGCTACACTCCTTTCTCCAAATTTCTTGTTCATCTATTTTCATTGCTGATCTATTAAATCACAATAATAAAATTGAGGATTTCAGCTCACAATCAACTAGGAACCCCCACCTCACTAGATGTTTAATT
Source organism: Ambystoma mexicanum (assembly GCF_040938575.1). NCBI lineage: Eukaryota > Metazoa > Chordata > Amphibia > Caudata > Ambystomatidae > Ambystoma > Ambystoma mexicanum. The sequence continues at coordinate 1,603,602,482 of NC_090937.1, forward strand.
GAAGTACAAACAAATTGCAAAATGGTAAATAAATGTCTGCAACATAAATTTAGCATTTTGCTATTTTTTATACTTCAATTAAACAGGTCTCATTTATTCTAATTTAATTAAACAATTAATTTAATTAAACACTTGTTAAAGGCCCTTGCTTCGCTCGTGCCATTAACCTGTTCTTCAGGGCCCATAACGCCTGTTACGGCCCTCGCTGCAGGTCTATAAAGCTATAATAAAAAGACAACTCTGAAAGCTAGACCGGGCGCCCCAGATATCTGTGTGCAAGCTGCAGTCAGAGGCTTCAATCCCAGCAGGGTCAACTGAACCCTTTCATTATTTCCTACACACACAGCATAGGTAACCATCTTCAAATAAATCTAGTTATCGGCCACCTCTCCATGGAAAGATCACTGCTCTCCTAAAACTGTGCTCAGTCAGCCATTTTATCTCAGACTAAAAGAAAGGGAATGAGTATAATGGGGACTTGTACCTGCCATCTACAGAATCTAGCATACAGAATAATCTGGTCCTCAAATGGAAGAACCAAACTCTCATTAGCAGATAGTGGAAGAAGGCTGGTATCTGGAAGGTCGAACGTGTCTGGGACAGATATGGGCCAATGGGGTTTGGATACTAAGGATCAAATACAAATTCCCAGCCGACCAAGGTATCAGGAACCTTCCTCTTTGTTCTTGAATATCTTTCACGTCTTGGATGCTAGTACACATGACCCCCCAGTGGTCTATACCATCTATCTGCCACTCACCCTTGAATCCTGGGGAAGAGACAGGAAAAGACATTGGACGTCCGATTGCAGAAAAAGCCTGCGTTGCGGCCACATGCCGCAACGAAGATGAACGTGGACTTAGATCTCCGGTATTCCCAGTAGACGGTTATCCACTATCTATACTGGTCTTCATGTAAGATGTGGTGAAGTAAGCTTCTTCTATTGGATGAATGCTGGTCTTTCAAGAGAGCTGGTGGAAAAACACTGCACATTTTTCATTGTTTGGGCCTGTGGGGTGGGAGTGGTAGGGGGTTTTGACTGCTCTGGGAAGAGGTCTTTCCATCGATGTTATGTTGACTTATACCGTTCACGGCTACCACCCAAGGGCAGACTCCAGGCGATGATGGAACTGGTCATGGGCAGACCGCGGAAAGGATTACTATTGTTCTGCATTTTGGGGTTGTTCCTGGCCTCACTTCATTTATCTGGTAAAAAACGTGCCCGCGGGCATTGATCATTTTGAGGAAACAGTTCCTAGGGCACTGGAACAGCACAGATAAGCCAAAATGTGAGGACTAGTTATTGGACATGGAAGCAGCTATCTTGCTTGAAGAAGGGTATGATGGCCGAGTATGGTATAGTATGGGGCCCATTTAGGGGATTCTATGTATAATGGGGACCCGGCCCTGCACTTTTTCACTCTTCCTTTCCTCCCATCACCCGCGTTGCTTCCCAATTGCATGCATTAGTCTACATGTGTACGATGTACTGAATATTGGATAATGGTGGCTTTCCACAATGCCATCAAATGTATAGTTGATCATGTATTTGCAACCCGAAACTCTATTTCTGTGCAAATAATCAGCTGGCTATTGTGAGAAAATGCTAGGAAGCTAAAGGGTGTGGAAATACACTGTTGGCAGTATTTAAACAATGTGAATAAATAAAACAAAACCACATCCCAAACATGCATCAGTGTAATCACTTATTAGTATGTCAATGTGATCTGCTGTAGCATACTAAAACTCTATAGAAAACCTAACCTTTTCATACAAGGGATAATCGAATTTTCTACATCCAACTCTCTCTCCCTAAATACCTCTTTGCTAGAGAACTTTGGTCTTCTAGCTCCAACTCTCTGCAGGTTAGACGCTTCGCTAACCAGAGGGGGTCGGTCTCGCTCTTCTGCAGGAGACTCCCTCTGGAATGGTCTCACTCTCAAGTCCCTCCTTTTCTCTTCTTCCTTCCCTCTCCCCTTCTCCTGCTAACACCCCAATCTGCTGCAGTGACTGGCTGCCTGGTTCCCTCTGACTTCCACATGGGCCCCCTAACCCTCTTCGAGTCCACCGCCCTCCTTGCACTTAGCATGTGGACCCCTGTACCCCATGCAATTCCCTGGCATTTGCCTTCCTGTCCTCCCCTTAGCACTCGCCTAGACCCTGCCTTCCCCCACCTCCTCCAACCCCCCTTGCACTTGCTCCCTCTCCTCTTCATCCTGCACTTCCCCCCACACCCTAGGACTTCACGCTCAGGAAGACTGGCACTTCTCCCCCCAAGCTCCCCTCTCCCTCCTTGTTACTGCACTTGCATGATCCGAATGTCACAAGGCCTAGTAGGGCCCTTATTGTCATCTTTCTCCCCTGCCTCCACCCCTTTTTTGTCATGTGAAACATCGAAACACCATTTGTTTTATATATACGCCTTACAAATAACCAATAAAATAAAAAATTGCGACCCTCCCTTCCTCTCGGAGAAGACTATGATGTGGTACAACGGTTAGCTAAATACCACTCCATGAGCTGTATCACTTCTTTGAGTCTGATAAAGAAATGTTCGACTTTGTAGAGGAATAAGAGGCATTCAGCCACACAAGTTCGATCAATAACAGGTTCCAAAAAGGTAGAGTGGTACCCACACTACTGAAAGAGCACACTCCCAAAACATAAATCCCAAACACAGAATAAATGGACACACCCCAGTAGGGAATGAGACCAGGAGATAGATTGCAAGTTGAACAAAGTTTATATCAAGTAAAAGATGCATGCAGAGAAATCTGCTGCCCTGAGGGCGCTCTGCCCAAACATTACCCTGGCAGCACACCATAAGATTGAAATGTGTCACTGCTGACGTGTGATATAGGTGTAAAATACTAAAACATAATAGGCTAGATGAGCTGTTACATAAGGTACAGTAACATCAGATTGGTTGGGTGCTTGAGTGTTCGCCGGACAGCACGTGGGTCAGCTGGGCTCATCTCCGCGGGGTGAAGGTCAGGCAACGAGATGAGGCGTAGCTAACTAATCCATTTCTAGCAAAAACAGGAACTGAAGGCATGCAACAAATAATCATAAGAAACAGTAGACAGTTATGGGGGTATTGTAGAGTTCACATTGTTAGGTGTCTAGTCCATCTTGGCCTTTATACCTTAGGGTCTATAACCCCAGGCGTTCGGCGCCAGGTGCCCATCCTGCCCGATGCCTCATCATATAAACGGACAAGTGTTAGTTTTACTCAGAATATACAACGGTAGAGGATTAGATCTGAGGTGGGTAATCGGTTTACTCGTAAAGAAGGGTTCAGATGTGTATCTGCATCAAGAGGGATCGGGGAGCTGTGACTCTTCAGGGTGTGGGTCATGGCGATTTGGACAGATTTGTGTAGACTGATGGGCATACGGGCGGTGGTTCTGCTCCTTTCACACACAGGGCAGTGAGCTCAGAGAGAGAGAGAGAAAGAATACTGTGCTTCTTTGCAACAATTCACGACTGGTCTTCCGTGAGAAAAGAGCTGGTGTAGAGCAGACAGGGGAGGAGTAGGTGGGGGTGGCTGGGCTGGCTACGCACGGCCCTGGACAGGGGAGAGATGGCTTTTTGGAAATCATTGTGCAGCCTAGTACAAAGATGGAGTCTGGGGTAGCATAAAATAGAATCTTTATGTGTCATACAATGGCTTCTTTCCTCTGTCGTCAGAGGGCAGACAAGGGGATGTCTCCCCACAATGGGATGAGCAATAAATCCATTCATTACAGAATGTACAGGGGGGCACTAAGACCCTGCCTCCCTTAAACTACGTTGTACTGATTGGCCCATCATATGCACATCAGCAGTAAAGTTATGTTCCTAACTACACAGATTTTTCTTCTAGTAAAACAGATAGTTTTTTGTGGTCCTCCTTAAAGGTAGGCGAAGATATTTGAGGAGTCAAGCAAACATTGGCCTGGGAAGGTTGCCATTGTTCAGCAATGGGGTGCTGGGTCCATCTGCTTGTTACACTGTATATTAAACTGTAACACACAGGTATTCCTTGTGGAAAAGGTGGAAATTCCACAAGTGAATTCCCATTTCTCCCTTTCCAACATGGCTGCCCTCTGATCCATTTCATCCATCTCCTTTGCCCAGTGTTTTTCGAGATGGCCGCCCTTCCCTTTAAAACCTCTCAGAGCTTGGCAGACGGCGCGTTACTTTAACGCTGACGACTAGTACTCTGCCGGTCAGATCTCTACAAGTCATAATTCCAAGTAAGTGCCTTTCTTTCTAACTTTCTGCACCTCCCCTTCGTTCTTGAGCCTATTCCTCCTTCTATTCAATTTTCCTGAGCCCTCTCCCAGCTACTAGTATCTTGCTTTCCTTTCGGGGAACAGAAACTTTCAAGGGAGATTATAGGAGCTCGCGATCCTCTCCTGGTCTCTCACGTCTTTCACAATTGTACCCATTTGTGTTCTTGTGCTGCGTGTGGGGATTGATATGATATTGAATTTATAACGCGAGTATACGGAAGTGTTTCAAGGCGCGACGAGGCAAGGGAGAGGGAACAGAGGGAAGAAAGACAACAATCTTGCTAGGCCAGGTGGCATTGAGATCACGCAAGTGCAGGCTTTAGAGGCATAGACAGGGTAGGGCCTGAGCGGGCAAGGCCCCACCCAAGATCTGTAAATGCCCACTCAGCAGCACTGTGTGGGCATTTACAGAGGTTAATGTCAATGCAGGGGGCCCAACTACATTAGGTGCAGGCCCCACTTGTTAGACAATCCTGGCTACGCCTCTGACAGGGTTGGGGGAGAAGGGAAATGTGCGGGGACAAAGGGGGAGGGGACGGTGCAGTACATAGGATAATAGTAAAATAAATAAGACAATAAATAAAAGTGCGGCCAGCTGGTGGCAAGTGCAAGGGTAAGTGCAGACATCAGGTGTCAAGTGCTGGTAGGGGGCTGTAGGGATACAGAAACAGTCTCTGAGTGCAAGGGCTGCCAGGGGTGCAGAGAAGTGCACAACTGGTGGGGATGAGACCTGGGCCCGAGATCAGAGGGTAGCCAGGTAACAGGTGGAGTTTAAGATTCAGCCGGGAGGTCAGCAGGGGAAGAGGAGGAGAGTAAGCAGAAGCAAAGAGGAAGGTATTTAGGTGCTTCCGGAAACCAGAGATGGTTCTCCTCAATTTACAGAGAGGCAGGGAGGCTGTTCCAGAGGGAGGCCCCAGCAGAAGAAAGAGATCTACCACCAACTTTTTGCTTGGAGAAGCGACTGACCCTGAGGGAGTTGGAGGCGGATGAACAAAGAGCTCGAGAAGGAAGATATTTCGGAAGAGAGAGTTGAAGGCCTTGTGGACAATGCAGAGGATTTTGAACTTAATCCTTGCCACCACTGGGAGCCAGTGCAGAGATTTCAATCCTGGAGAGATACGATTCCTGGGCTTGGGGCCAAGGACAAGTCTTGCAATCCTGTTTTGGATGAGTTGCAGAGGGTGGAGGGTAGAGGCAGGCAGATTTAGAAAAAGGCTGTTACAGTAGTCCAGCCTAGAAAGAACCAGAGCTCTGGAGACAGTGAGCTTCTGGGGGAAGGAGAGGAAAGGAAGAATACTTCTGAGGAGGTGCAGTTGGTAGTGTGACTTCTTAAAGACGTCGGAGATGTGCAGAGAGAAGAAAAGTGTGGAGTCGAAGATGAACCAGAGATTTTTAGCCTCACTGGTGGGAACAGGAAGAGGGCCAGGAGAGGCTGGCCAGAGAGAGACTGGAAAGGAGGGAGCAGGTGTCCTGATGAGGAGAATCCCAGTCTTAGTGGCATTAAGGCAGAGATCATTGGTGGCACACCACTTCTGGATAGATGACAGACATTCAGAGATGACAGAAGGAGAAGAGGTGACGGAATGGAGCCTGAAAATGAGTTGAGTGTCATCCGCATAGCACTGAAAGTTGGGGCAGAGAACATCAATGCGGTGGGCAAGAAGTTCCAGGTATTAGTTGAACAGCCAGCGATAGAGGTTAGACCCCCCGGGGAACACCACAGGTAGAGATAGAGATAGAGGAGAGGAAGGACCAAAGTTGGACCTGGGAGGATCGATCGGAGAGGAAAGAAGTCAGCCAAGCCAGGGCCTGATCAGTGATACCCAGGTTATCACGGAGACGGTTGAGCAGAATGGCATGGTTGACCATTGTAAAAGGCAGAGGAGAGATCAAGTAAGATGAGACACGGGGTGTTGGAATCAAGGTTGGAGAGCAGGACTTCACAGATGTTCAGGAGAGCAGTTTCCGTGCTTCTGGCAGCTCTGAAGCCAGACTGAGGGTCATGGAGACAACCATCAGATTCAGTGTGAAGATTAAGCTGGGAGATGGCTAGCTTTTTCGGGAGTTTGCCCAGGAAAGGAGTGATGGAGATTGGGCGATAGATAGCCGGGCAGGAGGGGTAGGCAGAGGGTTTCCTAAGAAGAGGGTGCACAAGGCAGTGCTTCAGAGGGGGAAGAGAAGACTCCAGTGGTGAAGGAGTGGTTGAAGAAGTCAGCCAGAGCAGGAGTCAGGCTGTCAATGTGGTCCTTGATGGTTTTGGAGGAACAGGGGTGAACCTGTTTTGACGAGACTTTCATAGATCACACTTGTCTAGAAACCTCGCCTGGAGAGAACAGCGGAAAGGCGGAGGGGGATGAGGCCGAAGAATGACCAGGGGACGAGTAGGGGGGGGGGAGAAGAGAGGACAGGATGTCCTGGGTTTTTGAGAAGAAATGAGAAGCCAGGACCGTGCAGAGGGCCTGGTATGGGACAGGAGATGTAGAGACTGCAGCAGGATTGGCCAGCTCCTTGCAGATTTGAAAGAGTATGGCCGAGTTGTTAGATGCCGCAAAGAAGCGGGATTGGATGTGGGCTCCCTTTTTGGTGTGGACAGAGAGTAGGGTAACGCCGATTCACATGGATAGGATCCCACGCAGAAACCACAACCAGAAGGGATATTATTGGTATGCATTAGCAGCAGCACCAATGCACCACAGGTTGAAATAAACGTTTGCATGCATGTACTGCAATCAAGCAGCCGTGCCTGTTGACAGTGCAGCCAAGCCTGGTCTAGGTGTGTTAGCATTAACTGTGACATGATCTCTGTCAGACCCAACCTTGGGCACGCTGAGTCATCAGGTCAAGATAGCAGCCCGAACAAATCCATTCTAAAAGGGGCCATTGAATTAGCAGACCGTCAAACAATCACTTCCCAAATGCTCCAGTAGGCTGAAGCATCTACAGACCAAGTCTGATTAATCAATTCAGTGTGCTATGGAGAAAAGAAACCTTTCATGGTGTCTATCATGCCACCTACAGCTTACTCTACTGCACAGAGAAAACGTATCTGGCATTCTCTGCGCCGCGTTCCAGAGAGCTCATCAACAACGCGAATACACATTTCAGCAATCCGCGTGTTGCGAGCCGCCGTTTTATATTTAAGTAGTGCGTTGCTGTTTCTGCACATTTCACAAGACTTGGAAACTCTTAAACTCATGCTTCATGACCAAGGACATCTACCAATTACGCAACTCGTTCCTCAGGATCTACATTACACAACTCATGCATCAATATCCTGTTAAAGCGCAACACGTGCACCTTTCCTCCAGTTTAAGAGATTAAGATTCTTCCTACGATAAGCACACAGATCTAACCACCTGGAAATCTTCCCATAAACTACCTACTGCCATACTCAACCTTCTGCCCCAGTTCCAATCTAAAACCCTTTTTGTTTTATTTCCTTTTTGGTTCCTTTGTAATAGAAGACCTCCCGGTGTATGCGCACAGACAAGGAAACATCCATTTCCACCTTCATTCTGAAATCAGCTCTAATGAATAACCTCCACTCTACAAGGGTTTCTTCCCTAGGAGGGTTTTCCCCTACTGGACCTGTGTTCCTGAATTACCATTTCGGGTTCATAGGTGTAGTGGGGAAGGCTCCCCACAAACATCCCACTATACCTGTGTCCCAACAGGTAAGGGTTCTGTGAACCAAATTGTGTCAATTGTTTAATACCTGTTGTAACCTGCTAACAATAATAAAATAAAGGAGAGGGAAGATCCAGGCCATTCACTAATCATTTCTTAACAAAGAGTTCCATATTGGCTCGATTTGTTATTTTGAAGATCCATTTCCTCTTGTGTAATTGCAATGGGTTTCAATTTTTCAGAGGAATACTTTTTGGTCCTTCAGTGATCTTGTACACTGCGGCCAGAAGACTGTGCATTGCATCTTTTCTGGCCTTCAATCTCCATCCAGACTCTGTAATCCTTCTATTTTCCATGTGGAGCGTGATCTATAAACTATCTCTCTGATAACGATAACAACTTTCACGCCTGCCATTACTGCACTTAGCTTGATTATGCAAGTCTGGTACAGGAACCCAGTTTCCATGTCAAGGTACTGTAATTTGCCCGTTGGGTCATGTGCAGATTTAACGAGCCAATTTTCTGTTAGCTACAAGAGCTTCTAGGAGGGTAACGTTGATTAACACAGATTCACATGGATAGGATCCCACGCAGAAGCCACAACCAGGGGGGATATTGTTGGTATGCATTAGCAGCAGCATCACCATGGAAACACCAATGCACCACAGGTTGAAATAAACATTTGCATGCATTTACCGCAATCAAGCAGCAGTGCCTGTTGACAGTGCAGCCAAGCCTGGTCTAGGGGTGTTAGCATTAGCAGTGAAATGATCTCCGTCAGACCCAACCTTGGGCAAGCCGAGTCTAAGCAGATCCTCAAACAATCACTTCCCAAATGCTACAGTAGGCTGTAGCATCTACAAACCAGGTCTGTTGTCTCAATAGTGCAAATAGAATAGGTAAGCAAAGCAGATGATCATCATGTCCTGAACCATGTTGAAGTCCTAAATAGGAAAGGAACAGTCAATTCTCTAACACAGAAAGGCAGAGTACACTAGTGCAGCAGTGGTAAGCACTCACCCCAGCTGTTTCCCATTACTAATACTGTCTGGGGTTTCAGAGGCACACATATTGTTAGTAAAACTCATCTGCCACAGAAACCCAGGCAGATGGATGTCACAACAAGAAAATATAATGGGGACAAAATAGAGAAAGACAATTGCTCTTGTGCTTGCACACAAACATGGATGAGATTGCACTCTGGCACACTATCTCCTGTATCCACATAGAAGTATGAAGTTCAGGAAGCGTTTGCAGGCTCCACGGCTATCAACAGCGCATTCTGGGATTTCCGCAGCCCCAGCTTTAATGGTAGCAACCGCAGCAGGGTTCTTTAAAGAGATGGTCTCTTTCTTAATGATTGTATTTACGGATTTCTGGAGGTGGGGTTGCTACAGGGTGTGAAAACTGGAGGGGGGTATCTGTACTCCTGTTCTCTATATGGCAGAGTAGAGGCACAGAGCAACCCAGCCAAGATTCTCTATTTGGTATCGTGGAAAAGCAATCCAGGGTTAAGCTCTCAGGAGGTGATGCAGGCTGGTTCTTAAGTACAGTGTAGTCCCCAAGCACCCACACAAGAATGTCCACACACTATGTTAGTGATAACACAGTTCTTTATATAAATAACGTTGAAGGTTGCATACACAATCACAATAACACACTTTGTGCTCAGGTTAATCTACAATGTCAAATATGTACAGTTTCTATGTGGTACCACAAATTATGCTTTGATTCCATTAAAATGAATTAACTGTACTCAGTTCAAATGTCATACAAATCAGTTAATAAAGTGAACCAACAATACACCTAGGAGGAAAGCAGGTTGGTTATAACAATAGGCAGCGTACTGGGAACCTACCACAAGGCACAATTCTGTATGAGGATCCCCCCACCTGGGCAACCTGTAAATAAAGATATAATACATGCCCAGTCCAGATAGTGTTAAATATGAGTATTATTTCCTTCTAAACAGTTCTACTACCCCAATGTACCTGAAATAGCAGAGTTCGGCATTGGGTCATCGACAGATCCTTCTTGAACGGCTCTCTTTAAGGCAGGAGCCATGGATCGTCGAGATCCCTAGAAGAAATGATGAACAAAGGCGTCAAGGCAGCAGCTTCGGTCCTGGCGGTGCTCGTCAACAATCGGTCGCTGACGTCCTGCGAAGATGAGTCGTGCATTGCACTTTGATGACGAGAGTTCATTGTTGCAAAGTGTTTAGGAAAAACTTTGGCCCAGCAATGCGTCAGCAGACTTTACTTTCTCCAGCGGGACAAATCGGTCAGCGGTGCCGACGAGAGCATCCTTGAATTCAAAGTTTCTTAATCAATGGAGCGTTGCGGCTCCGGTCGTCGGCGTCAAGCGGTTCCCGCTTCTGGGCAATACAGCTTCGATGGGCCTCCAGGGGGTATAGCAAACCTGCGAACCCTGGTTGACGACGGGGGACGGCTGTCTGGTGCTTCTCTTCGTTCTCCTCGGCGGTCCCGGTCTCCGGTTGACAGTCTTTCGAAGGCAGGCCTCCAGGGTGCTTCAGCGAAGGTTAGAGGTGCACAATGGTCCCTTGTAGCTCAGGAAGAGGTCTCCTAGCCAGGTCTTTTATCGGATCAGTCTCGACGGCACGATGGCTTTCAGATGGCGGTGAAGGTAATAGACAACCTTCTTCTTCAGGAACGGCTTCGAGATGAAGCATCAGTTTCGACTTCAGCTTCTGAGCAAATTCTAGCAGTGAGAGGCTCCCAGATATACTGATCTGTCTCTCATTCAGTCTGCTGGGTCACGCTCAGGCAACCAATCACTCAGAAGGGCATTCAGGCAGGCAGGCAGCCAATCAGGCTCACAGTGCATTCAGGCCATTCTCCTCCCTCTCAGCCTCTCACAACAAAGAATGTGTATTAGGACAAGTACCCAGCCATTCAGCACTCCACAATGCATTCATACATGTTTCAGGCAGGGCGGTCTCAATCATTGTATTATACCAGAAACCAGACACCCATAACATGAAGTGCATATTTTTCACACACTCCATTCACCCAGGACCCACCCACAGGGTGTACCCACAACATACAGTCACTGGGAAGTCTCCAGCCAGTCTGGCCTGGACTTCCCCTCATTACCATATATGGAACTTCCACCCAACGGCCAGTCAGGGGAAGGGGCAGAGTCAGGGCTTCCCAGGACTTTTGGAAAAACAAGTTAACAGGCAATAGAAAGCAAGACGCCACAGAGGCCATCTTGTCTCCTATCAGGAATCAACTGATTCCAATGGCAGAGCCTGGGTATCCCAAAATGGAGGATACTCAGAGCACCTGTCAAATTCAGCATGGAGCTGCCACCAGCCCATACCCTGCTCTGTGGGCCACACACAGGTGCCCAAAACCATACACTAGGGGTACAGGGTTGTACCCCCACCCATGGGTGCCATAGAAGTATCCCAAGGGTCTGTACACCGAACCAAAAATAGGAAGAGCTGCACTGCCAGGAGTCCCACATGGACTCCTGGGCAGAAAACAATACAGAACACAAATTTAAAAAAAGGACTACAGAACAAGGACAGGGAGGCCCTATCCCTCCAATGCATTTCTAGCATCACGCAGGGGTAATGTGAACGCCCTGGAGATTAGGATGCAGCCCATCTTGGTAATGGTCACCATGCCTTCCTTCTCATATTGTACCTCCTCATACATTTCCAACACTTCTTATACCTTGTTCACACATGGAATAGCATCACATGCTAAGTGGCATATGGCATACTTACGTGAAGGTGGCGTTCAAGGGTGATGTGCTCTTCTTGTTATCATAGACTTGCTGTGCCACCACCTCCGGCACCGTGGAGAGGACCTCCCCTACGTCAGGTTGGAAATCAAGACTCACAACGCTCTTGATAGTTTTGTCCCGTGTGAATGCCATGAGTCTGTATAAATATCCTATCCCAAGGTTTTGGGCTCTAGACTGCCAGTCATCCAAGGCATGGGTGGGAGGAGCTGCGGTGTAGATTTTACCATCTCCTTTGGACACACACCAAAGGTTGCCATCTGGGCTAAAAGACATGAAGTGGCTTAGTTCACTCCAACGTGTCCCAAGGCCGATTGTTTGGCTTGCTGCAAACCAGTTTTCATCTATTCCAATTGGGGGCAGCTTTTTTACAAATTTATCTTTACTCACTGCATGCAGCACACCCTGAGGATCAAAGAAAAGAGCATAAAATTGGTCCCATCCCCCAAGACCAATTTTGGTTGCTTCTGTGTACAACCAGGGCACATTCTCATTGGTTGGTGGAGGTCCGGTGTAGAGCTCCCCCTGATGGGTTGCGGCATAAAGACTGCCATTGGGGTGAAAGAAAAGGAACTTGAACCTCCGCCAGTCATTTTTTCCTACACACCTGGCGACATCCAGTAGCCAGTTCTTGGAAGGGTTAGAAGGAATGGGTCCCGTAAAGAGCTGTGATCCTTGCACAACGTACAGCCGCCCATCAGGGCTGAAGAAGACATGGCTTGGGTTTTCTAGGCTCCCCAGAACAAGAGCTCTCCCATTGTAATTGTCCAGGTAATGGGCTGGAGGCAGGCCAGCCTTACAGACCTTCCCATGTACAGCAAACAGGATAACATCTAAAACACAAAAGAAAATTATCATCACCTTTTGGTATATTTCATAGTTTCTCATTATTATTATTATAATGGTATTTATTGAACGAAGACCTAGCTTTGAGAAGCAACAGCGCCCTTTACAGAGGTATTCAACAGTACAGATGCATACCAGAGCCCTTTTCAGAGGTAACAACAGAACAGATATACAGCAGGGGTAGGATACAGAGGGGGGGTACAGCTGCTGGCAGGGTCGGGTAGCGGGATGACGCAGTGCTTGGCCACTTCGAAGAGGGCTATTACTTTGTTGTCGGCTTCTGCTATGGTGTTCCGATAGCAGGAGACCTTTGCTGTGTTGATTGGTGGTCTGAGTTCCTTGAGGAGCATAAGTCGGATGTGGTCCTGAAGTGGTGCCAGGTTTTCTCTTGAGCAGAGGTTGAGGTCTTGCATGTACTAGGGTTCTGACAGTTTCTGTTTGCAGGTGCATTGTTTCAGAGGGGTGTGTCAGTCAATGGAGGCTGAGAGGGTGGCGTGGAGTGCCTCCAGTAGAGAGTCGGTTTGTTTGGAGGTGTTCGGTCCATAAATCATATGGGCTCCCACTTCAAAATATAGTGCACATGCGCATTTTAGCGGAATCAATGGGTAGCAGGGCCTGCCCCTCTGCAAGGTTGGTGCCCAAGGCACCATAAGCAAAGGCTCACCAGGGTGTGTCGTTTAGCACCAAACTCATTGAGGATGGTGGCAAAATGCATCTTTGACTTGAATTCTATTCATGCTTGGACAGGCAAGGATTGCAGCGCTTACAGACTGCATCACTGTCTGTTTCTTTTGAACACATGTACTTGAGGACATTTATCTTGGAATTGATAAATCACCCAAGGAGAGTTGAAATTGAAAAAAGGTATAGGTGCAAGCAATCATCTTTTTGTATTAGCCAGTTCATAACTTTGACACTAAGCATCCGAGTGCCGTAGGGGACATTTTACAGCCAACCATTAGAAAACTATTCTGTACAGTGTTACAGCATTCAACATACCCTAATATTTTCAAGCTAATCAATACTAATTTTAACATCCATCGAGGGAAGCACATAATTCCCCATATAGTTTTTCGTGTACTATTCTGTTATGTATGCCTGATGCCCCAGGCACAGTGCCTACTAATTCTAGTCGTGGGTAGCTAACAGTCAGCTAGCTAGAATTACTAGCCAAGTTGCAGCACCCTGCCACTTTAATGCAAGTCCTGCCTTACAAAGTTTAATTCTGAGAAATGTGTTGTGTGCCACCGAATGAGGAAAGTGTTTTGCCCTCATAAAATCCTAGGCAGATCACTCTTGCCAGAATATGTTTTGAGGACCACTGAGATATTGTCTATTGTGTTTAGGAAAAACATTGGCAGACATGTATGACTTGGAACGCACTGGACCCGTGCAACATACTCAGGTATACAGAATTGCAGCAGACAGTCATGTCCTGGATCATATAACGTCCTTCTTCGGTATCTACTCTATTAAAAAGAATTAGTCAACAAAGGCTAGAATAATTAAAAAAGCAAGTCTTTGCCACCAACGTAACCGTAGAGGTAATATGTGGATTTAAAACCAGGAACACACTGATATTACGAACCTGAGGTACCGGTGAGGGGCCAAGCTTAAGATCATTAGCCAAAGCAAAGGATTCCATAATGCAGGACTTGCAATTAAAAAGGTAACAAATACAGTCTTAGACCAATTCACTGGGCATTTGTTTTTGAACATCCGCTTCATTATGAAATGGTTTCGTAGGACACTATAGATCGGTTGACGCATCAGAAGCAGTTTGTGGGTCGCACGGTTGCATACAGCATCACTTGCCTTTGGGACATAAGCACCACAAACACTGTAGGATGGTATGCATACATGTCACTGATTGCCCTCCAGAACCTGCCCTGGGGTTTGAGAAATCTTGAATGGCAAAAGACATGCAGACCCCTAATTTGCTCATGCGTCGACCTCGTCAGAAGTCACATCACAGAAAACAACATTACAAGAGTGTCATTAGTCTTTGATACGCTAGGGCATCTATCCCAGTGACATTGAAAGACTCTTCGATGTATAAGCGAAGAGACTAATACGTTTGTGTTGTGTAATATTCGAATGGTCACTATTATTAATATGTACCAGCTCTATAGTTTAGTAAACCATGTGAGAATATTTTCTAACGGCAAAAGAAACTTCAGACAGAATCACTTCTAAGGACTTCCAGTTTTAGCAAATAAGGCTCACTTAGAGTAAATGATTTCCGCAGGATTGCTCACTTTGCTGAACTGCAGAAATCAGGATTTGGGCCCAGTCTGCGATTTAAGCACTTGACCACGTATCTTCAGATCTATGGTTCAAACAAGTATTTAAGTTGTTGGTTTAAAGAAAATTACGAGTTGTTGTTTAGCAATGCCTTAAAAAGTACACAAGTCATATAAATAACCCATTTGATATCATATAACATTTTTGTGAAAACATGCTGAGCAGAAAATATGATTGTAGCTTTATTTTCCCCATCCTGAAGGGAAGAGGACAGTATAAGCCTTCAAAGGTATGGAAGCCTTATTATTCTCAATGAGTTGTATTAAAGGTGAAAGAAAATACAATGCAGCATAAAATAGTCTACTGGAGTCATTTCACACAGCATGCAGAGTTATGCTCAGCTCCCATTTTTATTATCACCCACTATTCGCAGCTCTTAGGGGACAATAGTCCTTCTCCAAAAACTGGTGTTGGGTCTTTCAACCGCTAATCTCCCTTATTGCAATGCTTTCTTGACACAAGGCAGTGGATCCTACTACAGAAGCGGACAGTCAGGACTTTTACATGCCGCGGACGGGCTCTGTGCGGGCTTCGGGACACATCCCATGAAATTGTGACAGTGCCGTAAAGTATGGGATGGTGGTAACCCTACTAGCCACATTCTGTCCCCAGTATCCACAAGGCTTAGCCGTAGGTCACATACTATAAATATACAGCTCTATAAACCACTGCACTGCGAACGGGATAGGACCATACGCCATGCTGCAGTTGCGATACACACAAGGTATGAGCACAGGCCATGAAATCTGGATATTGCGCAAAGGTGACCAGATTTTCAAAATGAAGAACCGGCAGGTCACCGACATAAAGGTTGGACTACAATGTCACAGTGGCTACAATGACTACTGTTCAGTAGCGAGAAGAGGGGTTGCAGAGGATGGGGAGGTTGAATTCTAGACATTCCCCCAACGGTGGCAGTAAGCATAACCTGGGCATTTGTCCATCTTTGAACCATCACACTTGCTCATTATCTTTGCCCATTTCCTTTCCTTCCCAGTAAGGTGCAAAATGAGACATGTCTTCTTTTTGGCATAAAAAGGCAGCAGATTTATTTCCACAACATAATACCAAAAACCTGCTTCCCCCTTTTTCCGAACAAAGTCCACAGTAGGCCCAACTCCCCCAACACTTCGTGTTCCTGGGCTGGAGGAGTGGCGTTTTCTCGGGGCAAGCTGAGCCCTCATTGCTACCACCAGACGCCCCCGCCGCTTAGGCTCCCAAGAGACGCTGGTCCAGAGAAGAGCGAAGACCCTTCTGGCTTTCCCATGGCTAATTCGGAGAGCGGATTGCCAAAACACTGCCTCAACGTCCCGCGACGCCAACAGCCAGGCCTTGCTGTACTGCCATTCCTTATGCAGGGTGGGTGGAAAACAAAAACAAGTCCTCCGGTGTGGCGGGCGTCCTTCTGCTTGGGGCTGGATGCTCCTGCAGCAAGACGTCCGCCAGCTTATATGCACCCCCTTCCTTTGTCGCCCTTTGCAGGCTTTTCCCTGTGTGTCTGTAGCACAATCTGTTACAGCAAAGGGGATTTAACAGAAAGGTTGGCAGTTCAAGCCCACTAGAACTGAATTTCTAAAAAGAAAAAAAAAAGAAAGAAAAACAAATCTCTCGGGATTGGATGGCAGAGGGCACAATCCAGTATGTCTAATCGACCATAATAGCATGGAGAGCATTTAAGGGGATGTTAACAGTTACAACCCAAGAAAATTGACATTTTCTTTTACTGGGGTCCCTGTGGGTTCCTTAGGCAGGAGATCTGCACATGGACATAGCCTCATGAATGCTGTGTGTTAAAATGGTACTTCCTTGCACCAATGAGACACAGGTAGGATTAGAAACTTCACTTCAAGCCCCAGTTACAGGTTACGAGTAACAGCTAAGTACGTTAGGTCTCTCACTCACTCACCCAGCCTTCTACATCTAAGAATTCCACAGCTCACATGCTCATCACACAGCCCCAAGGGGGAAGCACATTACAACTTATCTTCCTCCTTTAAACCAAAAAACGAACAGAGAGAGCACAGGATGAACTTAATAAATTTCTAAAACTAACTAACATCAAAGTCTCTGAAACTGCCAACTCTATTAAACTCCATTCCATCACCACACAAGGAGAGAAACTACCAAAGAACGCAACCCATCCCGTCCTTACAAGCATGGAACACAATGGGACAACCTGAAACTCAACCCACTCCACAATCCAGGCATGTTGGCCACACTACTGGACAACTCGCACCAGAGAACCAGCCCCAAACACTCACAGTTAAAATTTTGCCAATGATTACACATGTTCATAATATCACTTTCCATCTTTCCACCTAGTTTCATATTTGTCCCATTTATAAATCAGCCAGAAACGTGTATTTCCTGGCCATTTCAGTTCACAAAGTGCTAGAAACATGCACTTAGTCTCTTTACATCCGCCTAAAAATCACATGGAAAACTAGCATAAAACAAAACTATTACTTATTCAGAGTGCTGAGAAAAATGAAGAAGTCCTTTAATGTCAATGTGGAGGATCTGTCAGATATGGGGTGGGGCTTCATCCCCAACCCGCCCCCACACCCCCTCACCCCGCAGCAACTGTTTCCACCTGGCTCAGCTTGCAACAAAGGACTTTTATTGAACCCTGTGAAGTTTGTCAGTTTGGCCTAGGAAGTGGAAGCAAAAGGAACTTGCACTTAGTCCTGCACTGGCCACACTTCTTTCTTTGTCCCCTCTTCCAGTACTGCTTGCTAGTATGGCAACACAGAGAATCCTCACACTCTCTGCCACATCACATGTAATTGCGGAATGATTCACTTCTTCATGCGACTTCCAGTGGGAGGCCAGGTTTTCAATTGAATCTTGTGCCTGGGCCTAAAACTGTTTTTTCTAGTATTCTGGGCCTGAAGGTGATTGAAGTCTTACGGGGGAGAACATAATGTACATGTGTGGCCAACCCCCACCCACACTAACAGTGTGCAAGCAAAAGCTGACGTATTACATTGTCTTTTAAACGTCATTTTTTTCTCCATGTTCTTCCACACGTGTGCAGCCTTATTTCTCATTTAATGTTTAAATGTGGTTCTGTAGGTCAGATTGACCTTTTAAGTGGGTTTGCAATTACTGTTGTTCATGGACACGGAGGGGTACTCCCCCTGCACAGGGCTTTTTGATTCGTCACGGAATGAAAAATAAAAAGCTGTTTTCTTTTATTTGCAGTGTTTCATAGTGCTATCGTCCACATGAAAGGGTAAACAAAGCTGTGTCAGTTGTAATGTGAAATCCTTGCCTCTCATGTGAATGAACAGTAAGACAAGGCTGTTTTTGGGATGTATTGCTTAACTTTTTGGCATTCAGAGGGAATAAAGTAAACGCAGGGCCGTTTTGAATGCAGTTATGACGACTTATTATTCAGATGAAAGGAAAACAAATGCAGAGCTGTTCTTGGTGAAAGGTTCAACTTCTGATCATTCAAAATGGAATAAAAACAACCGCAGAGCCATTCTTTGGGTTGCAGTGTTCAATGCTTGCCACACATGTGCGAGGGAAGCAGAGCACAGGCGTTTTTCATGGCACATTTTTAAATGCGGTTTTTAGGTGAAGGGGATTTCTGTTAGGGCCTGTAAATGCACCCCACAGCTGAGTGGGTGATTTGTGTGGCTGGCAGTTTGCTCACACCACTCACCCATGCCCAATGGTGGAACGTATATAAGGAGCCATCAATGAAGTCCCTGAACTCATAACTAACGCTGAAGCTAATACTTGTTAAACAAGATATCCTCTAGAACTCTTGTCTTTCCTGCACCTGAACCCTATCCTGACGTGCTTACAGCTGACTCCTAGACCACTAGGGTCCCTCTATCTTCTACTAGGGAAGGACCACCAAAGAAGATTAGGCGGCTGTCTTGAAAGCTATAACGAGTGTAAAAGTACTTACTTGTAAATTAGTGTTGTAACTGTATCTCTGAAAATGAATAGGTTACAAAGTGTCTAAACGTTATTACTTACCTTTAAGTTGCTGCTTTAAAAAGTATATAAAGTTACTTTAAATCGTATTTCACTCTTCCTAAAAGTAATTGTGTTGGTACGGTTTTATTATTCTTAACTGAATGAGTAAAAGCTTACCAATAGGGTGTACCTACCGTGAATAACAGAGTTATTGTTAAAGTGTATCCCCTCTGAAAAGTATATGTGTCCATACTTTGAACTGCTGATTGCCCTTCTTAAAAAGTCAGCTTGAGTGCTTACTTACCGTAGAATTGTATTCACACTTCTGGAAAGTATCCTTGGTTAAACTATTAATTCCTATGCTTAGTAATAGTGTGTCACGGTCTCACCACACTCTCGGCATGCCTTGACTGCAGCTTCGCTTCATTGGAAACTTTTGGCCCGTTTCTGTCACAATAGGAACTCCCAGTTTCTGCAACGCTGGAGGTTTCCTTAGCGACACTGGGGACGCAACATCCAGAGGCGGTGCTCTGCATCCGTGCATTCCATTGTCAAGGGAACAACAAGCGAACGTGATCACCTGACCAGTGTTGATACGTTATGCCCCGCGTCCCACATCCCATAAAACTCAGTTGACGGCGGACACAGTGCTTCTGATTGAAGTCGGGATTCACGAAGTCGCAGTCTTGTTCATGGTTCTTGTTTTGTCCCCTGTGCTACGGACTCCCTCCTCTTATACTCCTGTTCTGAATTGCTTACCCAGTATCGACCTTCTGCTTTTGAACATCGACCTTGCTTGCCTATCTGTTAGGTAAAGTTTTGGGGTAGAACCCTTTGGTTACACTACAACAACCTTAGCCTCCTGGCAATAAGAACAAACCTTTGGTATAAGTCTGAACTACACAGGTTGGTAGTGTGGTAGAGCAGCCAGGCTTATCTCAATAAGGGTCAAAGTGAGCTGTAGTGAGTTTACACAAAGATTCACAATGACAAGTATCCAAATAAACGCTTATAGACAAGGTTTTTTGATAAAACAATTTTAATTTATTTACCCGTCATTTGAATAAACCTTCTACAGAAGGGAGCAATAGAATAGCAATACACAAATACCTTCAAAATACACACTCCGAGTTTCTAAATCAGCAAACACCCATTGGGGATGTCACACATACACTTCCTACACCCTCAGGTCACTTTAGTAGCTAGGACACTGTGGACATTGATATATTACTGTTGGTATTTAGAATAGTACTGAGATGAGTGTCAAAGAAAAGGTTATTAGAACAAACACGAGATCACAAATATTCTTAAGTAGGCAAATACTTTAGGACCTCTCCATAGGAGTCATTCACTGAAACAGGCTAAGCCAAAGTCTATGTGAGCTGAAGCACTTCTTGCAGGTAAGAAAGAAAAGTATTTGCACAATGTTTTAGAAGTCTTTGAAGAAAAAGAAGAATCAATGTAAGGCCACAATCTGTTAAACCTGTGAGTAGTAGAAGATGCAAGCAACTCTACAGTGAGAGGTAAATTCTCTCAGACTTTACAGTACCTTTAGTTAGAAGAAAAATTCTGCAGATGACTTCTGTTCCTGTGCAGCTCTGCAGATCCTGGTGTTCCTGGGCCTCAGTTGTGGGGACAAGAGGGAGGACTTCTGGGGACTCCTGCACTACAATGGGACGTCACCGACAGTAACCAGCAATCTTCAAACAAGTGGCACTTCAGTATTTCAGCTCCTTGTGTCTACCGCAAATAGCACCACCGCGGTTCTTGGCTTTCGAGATGGGCTTTCCTTGCATCTGGAGGCCAGCACTCTGTTGAAGTGGCTCAGGCTAGGTCAGTCCTGCTTCCTGGGAGTCCGGAGAATCTTCCTGGGTCTCTTGGCCAGCTTAAAAGCAACGCACATCAACTGGTGTTCCTCTCCCTGGCTCTTCGGTTCCAACAGCATCTGCAGAGGAAGTGCAACCAGCTTCGAGAGGATGTCCAGGTGGCTTACTTTGGAGTTGATTGGTCCCTCCAACTCAAGGGAAGAAGTCGGCCTTGCAGGGGCTTCTCTGTCGATACGAATTTGGAGTTTCAGCACAGCAGCAGGGTTTCACCGGGCAAACCAACAGTCCAGGAGTTGCAGCAGGCGTCGTCTTCAAATTCTTCTTCGGATTCCTTCGTCCAGTGGTCGACTCTAACTTCCAAGCCAAAAAGCCTCGCCTTTTATGCAGGTTTCTCGCATTAATTTCAGCTAGGCTGTCAGCCACCCAGCAGGGTGGCCGTCCTTGCCGGACAGCAGCCGGCCAATCACCTAAGAGTGCATTCCTGTCTCCTAGGAGATTAAGCACAGGGAGTTCGGGCACCTCCCTCACTTCCTGCCCCCACCAGAAAATGAACAAAGGGACCAAACCTGGTTTGGCGCGCAGAGTAAATCTCAAGAAGGACCTTTTCCACAAAGAAATGGCGAAAAAAGAAGACCGGGACCATTTTGACAAAAATGGCACCCAAGGGTGCTTTACTGCTGCTGCGAACGCAGCCCGCAGTAAATGCACATCACAGTAGTAAAAAGTAAACCACTGCCACAAGCCATTCATGCAGGAAAGGGTAACATAAAAATGTTACATGAGAAACTAGACTCCAAAAACCAGAGGAAAGAGCAGAAAAATACCATTAACATACATGAAAGTGGGAAAAAGGGTCTCACTCTCTCCAGGTACAAATGGAAAAGTCCTAGAGTCCAGCAAAAGTTAGGGAGGAATTAGCACATTTCTGAGAATTCTCCCTAAAACTCGCCCCCCCCCAGACTAAGGGACAGGAGGATTTAATCCACCCCTGGATATATCTCCTCATTCCAGTCAGTCATACTTTCTGGAGAGACAATCAGCATTTTAGTGATTACACTCTGACCTGTGTTCCATGGTAAAATCAAACCCCTGTAGGCTGATAGACCATCTTAACAATTCATCTGCATTAACCATCTCAAGGGTTGGTGGTCTATTTGAATTAGAAAAGTAGATCCATACAAGTATGGTCTAAACTTCTTCGTAGACCACACAATGGCAAAACATTCACGTTCTATGGTTGCCCACCTGGTTTCAGGGTCCTTCAGTTTCCTACTGATGAAGCAGATTGGGTGTTCCCAGCCTTTCTCATCAAGCTGACTCAGAACTGCACCTAGACCTGTATTGAAAGCATCAGTTTGTACAATAAAGGATTGGTTGTAGTCAGGAGCTCTCAGGACTGGAGCTTTGCAAAGGACGTCTTAAGTCCTTCAAATGCCTTAGTGCACTCCTCATTCCACCTGAGCTTTTTGGGGAATTTTGGTGAGGAGATCACATTTATGGGAGAAGCTATGGTCCCATAGTTCTCAATGAAGTTCCTATAGTAACCTGCGAGAACTAGAAAGTCTCTCACTTGAGTTGGAGTAGTAGGGGTGGCCCAGTCTTGTACAGTGTGAACTTTGCTAGGCAATGGCCTTATTTCACCTCCTCCTACCTCATGTCCAAGGTAGACCACTTTACTCTGACCAATTTGACATTTGCTTGCCTTTATGGTCAGATTGGCCTGCTCAAGAGCCTGCAAAACATATCCTAAGTGGCCAATATGTTCTTTCCAAGTAGGACTGAACACTTCAATGTCATCCAAGTATGCCATGCAGAAGTCCTCCATCCCATTAAGAACATGATTTACCATCCTTTGGAATGAAGCAGGTGCATTCTTTAGTCCAAAAGGCATAAACCTAAACTGATGCATTCTTTAGTCCAAAAGGCATACACCTAAACTGGTAGAGGCCTCCAGGGGTAGAAAATGCAGTTTTCTCCTTGGCATGGCCTGTCACAGATATTTGCAAATAGCCTGATGTTAGGTCAAATGTACTGAGGAACTTGGCTGAACCAAGTTTATCCACCACCTCATCTGTCCTAGGTAAAGGATGGGCATCAGTTGTGGTGGCAGTAATAAGAGCTCTATAGTCCACACATAATCTTAACTCCTTGGATCCTGCCTTTGGCACTAGTACAAATGGACTAGACCATGGACTTGTAGATGGCTCAATAACCCCAAGATCAAGCAACTCGTTGACCTCTTCCTTTATGTGCGTTCCTACATGGTCTGATATTCTGTAACCCTTGCTTTTGACAGGGAGATAGTCACTAGTGAGTATCTCATGCTGGCCACAAGGGGTCAAGCCTGGTGACAGTGAAAACGGGGTCAAACTGATTTAACAGAATTTTGCACTCCTCCTGCTGTTCGAGTCAGATCAGAAGAGAGATTAACTCCCATCTGTCCATCTAAAGGTCGTCCCCTGAAAAGTTCAGGCAGAGGTTCACTCTCCTCCTCCGGAGCAGAGGCTAGAAGCAACGCTCCCAGTTCTGGTCTAGAGACATAGGCCTTTAGGCGGTTGGTGTGAAAGACCCTGGGGGCCTACTTGGGATTGCCCAAGTCCACCAAATAATTGACCTCTCCAGATTTACCCACAACCTTGAAGGGTCCAATCCACTTGTCCTGTAAGGCATTCTGCCTTGTAGTTACCCTAACTAGAACTAGCTGGTCTTGAGTAAATTCAACCATGTAGGCCTTCTGGTCATGCCAATGCTTCACCAGAGCCTGACCTGCTTTCAAGTTATCAGAAGCTTCTGTCATCATGTGTGTCATTCTCCTTCGGAGACCTAACACGTAGTCAGTGACTCTCACTGGCCTGAGGGAAGGAGCACTCTCCAATCTTCCTTGATTAGGGCCAATGGACCTCTAACCAGATGACCACAGAGAAGATCAAAGGGGCTGAAGCCAACCCCTTCCTGAGGGACTTCTCTATAAGCGAAGGGAAGGCATAGCAGTAGAAGGTCCCACTTTCTTCTAAGGCACCTATCATGCTCTTCATAGTTCTGTTAAACCTCTCTACCAACCCATTGATTTGAGGATGGTAGGCTGTTGAGAACTTGTAGGTCACTCCACAGTTTTTTCGAAATGGCTTTGTGATAAAACGTTGCATGTAGTAGGACATAAAATTGGTCCCCCTGTCTGAGACAACCTCCTTAGGAAACCCAGCCCTGGTATAAAAACTACTATAGATAGATAGATAAAAATACCAAGGAGGGCCTTAGCCACTGTCTGAGCAGTAACAGTCCTCATAGGTATGGCTTCAGGATACCTGGTAGCATGTTCTACCACAACCAATATAAATCGGTTGCCTGAAGATGTTGGAGGATCTAAAGAGACCAACAATGTCAATCCCTACCCTCTCAAAAGGGTCTCCCACCAAAGGTGCAAAATTCTTGGCTCCACTCTTGTCAGAAGTGTGACAAGGTTATCAGTACTTATCTACATCAGACACCATCTTGGGCCAATAGAAATATAGAGAAATCCCTTCTTTGGTCTTCTTAAAACTTAAGTGACCAGCCAAAGGACTCTATTGGGCTATCTGTAGAAACTGGGGTCTCACCTCCCGAGGCACTACAAGTCTTGTAGTCCCCTAGGGTAGACTCTATAGGCTCACTGTAGAGGAGGCCATCCTCCCAGTACAGCCTGTGTTTCCCTGGCTCTTGCCCTTCCAGCTGGGAAGCTGAGTAGGACACTCTCTTTGACCCCTGCTGAAGTCTGCCCTACAGGGGCCACCTTCTGCAAGCAAAGTCTGAAGCTCAGAATGGTATTTAGGATCCAGATCTCCAACAGGGGCAAGGGCTTCTTCCAGTTCGAGTCCTCAGTAGCCGATTCACCATCCTTTGGTTGAACCTCACACTCAGTCTCAGCTGGTGTAGGAGTCACAGGTGTGACTTGGGACTGTCCTCTTGGGGATGTCCTGGTATTGTGCACAGGAGTGATACTTTTCTTCTGTCCCGAGACCTTGGGTTTCCCCTTTGTCCCTTTCTTCCTGGAATCAGAGGGTTGTTCTTCCTGTGGACTGGGAGTTATAGGTGTCTCTGTAACTTCCCATTGAGAGTCATTCAAAGTGATCTCTCTGGCCTTCCTAGTCTGCTCCCGCTTCCTTTTACTGGGAGGCCTGGGGGTGCTTGATACAACTCCAAGAGCTTTTAAGTCATTCCCCAACAGGACTCTCCCAGGCACCTCATTTTGTACACTGACAGGTATTCTCACAGTAATATTGTTGCATTTGATGAGAGCTGGTAGTATTGGAACTATCTGGATAGGGACTCCAGCAAGCTTAGTGGGGCCTTTGGGTGCCTTAGCAACATCCTCAGGTTTGAAAAAGGTTTCACCCACCACTGTAATGCTTGCCCCAGTATCTCGGGCAGGGGTTTCCTGGCCATTCACAAGTACACTGTCCTTGTAATATTCTTTGGTATTATCTGGAATAGAGTTATACACATCTACATTCTGCTGTTCCCACAGACCCAGGGATACTAAAGAAGAACACTGCCAGAGACTCCAATGGGGTATTCAGCCAGTAGATGAAAGTTTCCACTTGCCATATGAACAAGCCCCTCTGGGGTGAAGGCTAAGGAGGCAGTGTGGACCCCTGTAGGTTTACCCTTGCTTCTGGGATACCCTTTCACATGTTCAGATGACCCACACAATAACATTTTCAAAATGTTTTGACAAATGGGGGCTTCTGTTGATCTCCCTCTGGTTTAGCATCAGAGGTTTCACTAGACTGACCTGGTTTCCCATATGGCTTACTCTTCTTATGTTTGTGGCCCTCTTTTGGATGGGAGGTTTTAGAATTCTCTTTGTCATCTTTCTTGTGCTGCTTCACCCTCATCCTTCTTGGGAGTGGCCCCAGAATCCTTGTGAGTGGCCCTGTTGGCAACCCACAAGTCAGCAGCCTTTGCTAACTTCTTGGGATCAATCTCTTTAGAATCAGCCAAGTGCTGTCTCAGCTCAGGAGCGCAGGAACCACAAACATATTCTAACAAAAATAGATTTCTCATTCCTTCAAAGGAGTTCACTCTGTAACCCTTAATCCAACCTTCTAAGTTTCTCAAACATTCACACACCCAGGTAGCCCAAGGGGTACCATCAGTCTTTTTGAGGGTCCTAAACCCGTTAGGGTACTGGGAAGGAGTTTTCCCAAATCTAGCTATCAAAGCTAGCTTCACATTCTCATACTACAATCTTTCAAGTTCCCCCAATTCCATTATAGCATCAGTTGCAACCTGGGGGAGCCTAGAGAAAAGCCAAGGAATCAACCGATTCCCTGTGAGACCCCGAATCCCATGATTATATTCAAAAGCACCCAACCAATCCAAAATATCAAGTTTCACATCATACATACTGAATGCTTTTTTGGGCAGGCGAGGCCTCTTTGGACTGGAAGACCTAGAGGAGTCTGGGATAGAAATGTTTTCAAGAGACAGTTTCTTCATTTCAAGAGAATGCTGCATTTCTAGTTCCCCGAGTTTGATGCCCTGATGTTTGGTTTCAGCTTGGATTTACAATCTTTTGAACTCTAACTCAAGTCTCATTTTTTCAAGAGACACTAATTCTGGACTCAGTGATGGACCTGGTGGGGTCCCAGCGGATACAGGTTGAGGCAAAAGGGCCTGTTGAGGTAAAGAGGGGCTTTCTTGCTGAGACTCCTCTCCCTCCTCTGACACTTCTAAGACAGAGTTAGACTCTATTTCAACATCCTCATTATCAGTTTCCACATTTCCTGGTTTAGTAGGTGTGACAGGCCTACTAACCAGACTTTGATTATTCAATAATCAGTTAATTTTTCTTTCCTTTAACAGGGAGATTTCGGACTTTACACATTTCTTTCAGTTGCTCGACTGTTAAAATGGGCAGGGCTTCCTGTCAGAAGTTATCCATATTTGGCATGTTGCAATTGCTGTTCTAGTAGAGTTTAGCCTTGTGAGCGTTTTTAGTTGGATAAAAAGCAAAGCAACTACTTAGTGTGACCACTCTACAATAGATCCTCACCGCGTGCCACCAGTGTTAGGTAAAGATTTGGGGTATTACCCTTTGGGTGCACTACAACAACCTTAGCCTCCTGGCAATCGGACCCAACCTTTGGTATACGTTTGAACTACACAGGTTGGTAGTGTGGTTGAGCAGCCACGCTGATCTCAAGAAGGGTCAATGTGAGCTGTAGTGGGTTTACACACAGATTCACAATGACAAGTATCCAAATAAATGCTTATTCACAAGGTTTCTTGATAAAACTATTAATTTATTTACCAAGCATTTGAATAAACCTTCTACAGAAGGGAACAATAGAATAGCAACAGACAAATACCTTAAATTCACCAATACAAACTATGCAACTGTCCTTGCCTGTTGCCTCAGCTATTCTTGTCCTCAGAACCCGTATTCAGGTCGCCTGCTATGAATCTACTAGCCACCAGCCCACCCACTCCTTCCTGCTCTAGTAAAACTTGCTTTTAGGTTGCCTGTTCTAGTACACTTGCTTTTAGGTTGCCTGTTCTAGCACACTTGCTTTTAGGTTGCCTGTTCTAGCACACTTGCTTTTAGGTTGCCTGTTCTAGCACACTTGCTTTTAGCTCGCCTGTTCTAGCACACTTGCTTTTAGCTCGCCTGTTCTAGCACACTTGCTTTTAGCTCGCCTGTTCTAGCACACTTGCTTTTAGCTCGCCTGTTCTAGCACATTTGCTTTTAGCTTGCCTGTTCTAGCACATTTGCTTTTAGGGTGCCTGTTCTAGCACACTTGCTTTTAGGTTGCCTGTTCTAGCACATTTGCTTTTAGGTTGCCTGTTCTAGCACATTTGCTTTTAGGTTGCCTGTTCTAGTACACTTGCTTTTAGGTTGCCTGTTCTAGCACATTTGCTTTCAGGTTGCCTGTCCTAGCACACTTGCATTCAGGTTGCCTGTTCTAGTACACTTGCATTCAGGTTGCCTGTTCTAGCACACTTGCTTTCAGATTTCCTGTTCTAGTACACTTGCTTTTAGGTTGCCTGTTCTGGTACACTTGCTTTTAGGTTGCCTGTTCTGGTACATTTGCTTTTAGGTTGCCTGTTCTGGTACATTTGCTTTTAGGTTGCCTGTTCTGGTACATTTGCTATTAGGTTGCCTGTTCTAGTACATCTGCTATTAGGTTGCCTGTTCTAGCAAATTCACATATAGATGCCACTAGCTCACCAGAAGTAATCACTTGTTAGACCACCAGTATAACTTACTCCGTCCACCCTGTCAACTACATAGGCTAAGCTGTACCCGTACACGCCTAACCGCCTGTAACTGCCCACTATGCTTACATGTATGAGCCCAGCCAACAGTATCTAGCATCCCTTTAGCATCACGCCCCAACATTGCCTCCGAACTATGCCAGCCTGGCTCATCCTCATCATGCTCCCCTTCTGTGTCATGCACAATCACACGCCATGTAGTAGAAACAGCTACATCCCGCTCAGCAATGGTCTAGCCAAGCTTGGCTGCCCTAGACACTACCCCATTCCCTGCCCCACACCCTTCCTGCCCACCCTGTCTCCATTACCCCACAATGCCTCTACTTACCACACAGCTAAAATTAGCGCCACTTCAGCTAACCCTCCACCCAACCTTTCTGACCTCACCAAAGAGGTCTATACTGACTCAACCAGAACTCACTTAAAACACCAGAACATCACCTCACAGCCAACCCTAACATTACTTCCCGTAACAACAGACTAGGCTGCAGACTTCTCACCTCACCCAGCAAAGTGCCCACTACTCCTACGACTAAAGCCACCAACAAGATTGCCAATGCCAATGTAAACACTGTGTCACTAAAAGGAGCCCTACTTAATGTCAGATCCCTTGTTGCTCACCCCACTGAAATCGCCGACATCATCCGCTCAGCAGATCTCGACTTCCTTGCCATTACAGAAACATGGCTCCATGCTGCAGCAGGTCCTTATCTAACTCTTGCGGTTCCTGACAATTACTCTATCTTCAGAGCCAACAGACCCAATGCTCGCGGAGGAGGTGTAGCTCTCATATTCAAAACCCCGCTTGACATTAGATCTGTTACCGCCCCTCCACTAAAATCATGCGAGCACCTTTCCATTAAAATACAAACTACCCCTAAGAATACTATCACCCTGGAACTAATATACAGACCCCCTGGCCCCACAGGCACCTTCGAGGAAGATATAACCTCCCTCATAGCAGAGAAATCCAAACCTCTCTCACAAAATATTATTCTATGAGTCTAGGAGACTTCAACCTGGGATACAATGATCCGCATGACATCCCTGCGTCCTCCCTTGCTAACGCCCTCTCCGAACACAACTACAAACAACTCAACAACCTACCCACCCATCAGAAAGGTAGAACCATAGACTGGCTCGCTGCCCACAACTGTAACATCATTTGCAAGGACCCCCAACCACTTATCTGGACTGACCATTTCCTACTATCATTTGACATTAGCACTAATAACCCGCACCATATACAGTGCCCCCCTGCACCAGCATGTCTGACTAGAAACAAGCGCAACATTACCGTGGAAGCCATCACTCCACTGGTTCTACCCGTCCTAAACACGATCCCCGACACATCGGACCTCAACCTACTAGTAGACATCTACAGCGACGCCATGACCAAAGCAATTGACACTGTTGCCCCACTAAAATTACGTAAAGGTAAACCCAGAGCCCATCTTAACTCTTGGGTCACACCTGAACTTAAAATATTAAGAAATAAGAAACAAAATGGAAACCCTATGGAAAATGAATCCATCAGAGGAACACAAAACTAATCTCACAAACGCATCCTCCCTCTATAAAAAAGAAATAATCCTTTAAATATAGGAAGCCTACAATGTAAGAATAAACAATGCAAGCTCCAGTACTAAAGAACTCTTCACCATCTTGAAGGAGCTAGAAAACCCCAATCCATCGACGGACACGTCCGTGAAAGACCAATTATGGTGCACAAGCATTCAAGATGCCCTTGCGAACAAAATCACTGGCCTGCAAACGAAAATTGAAAACAAAAGACTACAACTCTCCAGTAGTAACCCCCCTACCCCTAGCTCACCCACCACCACTAACACTAACCACGGCTTCACCTTCAAAAAGGTAACCATACTAGAAGTGCAAAAAATCATAACCTCTCTCAAACCGTCAAACTGCAAAGGGGACAGTTGCCCCGCACAGATTATAAAAGATGCAGCAAGAGACCTCTCCCCATTCATCTCCAAGCTAATAAACCTATCATTCTCCACTAACTTAGAACCTAACAATTTGAAACAGTCATGGGTCCTCCCTCTTCTAAAAAAAACAGACCCTTGACCCAGCCATTCCTACTAATTACAGGCCTATCACCACCGTTCCCTTTCTGTTAAAAATCCTTGACAGAGTTGCTTACCTGCAAATTCAGAATTACTTAGAGTCCAACCAACTACTTGGATTGCGTCAATCTGGCTTTCGACCTCAACATGGAACAGAAACTGCCCTTGTTGATCTCAAAAGTCAGATTGATGACATTAAAGATAAGGGTAAGGCGGCCATCCTACTCCTCCTAGATCTCCCAGCAGCCTTCGACCTGGTCGACCATAAAATACTCTGTAACCACCTCTCCTCTGCTGCCCATTTCTCCTCCTCTGCTGTCCCGTGGATACAATCCTTCTTGGCCAACAGAACCAGGAGGGTCTTTTCCTCTGTGGCAGCAGCAGACCCCATCCCCTGTGGTGTCCCACAGGGCTCTTGTGTTTCCCCCACCCTATTCAATGTCTTCACAAAGCCTCTCTTTGATAAACTGGATCGTCTGGGTGTCACCTAGACAAACTACGCGGATGACACCCAGATACTCCTCACCATCTCCGGCAATTATAATGATGATGTCACTAGGATCAATGAAATCTTCTCCGTCATTCAGGCCTGGATGGCCACACATGGCCTCTGCCTGAATGACGAGAAGACTGAACTGCTCCTTGTCGGTTCACCCAACAATTTACAAAAACTGAGCCCCGACTACTCCAATATCATCATCGATGGCAACACCATCCCTGTGGCAAAAAATGTGAAAACACTCAGCTTTTATCTTGATGCCAATATTAACCTCACTAAACAAGTCAACTCGACGGCCTCAGCCACCGCCTATACAGGGAAAATATTTAGAGCTTGCAGACCCTTTCTTTCCACTAATAGCTGCCTTAAGCTAGCTAGAGCTCTCATACAATCTAAGCTAGACTATTGTAACAGCCTCTACCTAGGTGTCAACCAATCTATAATCAATAAACTCCAGGTTCTTCAAAACAATGCGCTACGAGCAGCACTTAACATCCCTAGGCGGGAGCATATTTCCGCCACCAGAATCACATGCAAATGGCTCTCCATTCAACAAAAAATTGATTTAAAGACTCTCGGCCTCACTTACAAAGCCCTCAACCACCTAGCCCCTCCCTCCCTTACTAACAAATTCACCATGAAACCGTCCATCAGAACCACTAGATCCTCCAACACTTTATGCCTCACGGTGCCAAGTTATCTCTAAAAGAGCCGGAGGCTCGAGCTTTACAGTCCTCGGCTCCCAACTCTGGAACACCCTGGCCCTGAACATCAAATTGTCCAATTCCTTCCAGTCTTTCAGGAAACTTGCCATTGGGTGGCTACTGACAAAAAGCCAACCTTAAGCTAGACCTAGCCATAATCTGTATATATTGTACATGCCTTACCTAGGTCTTTATTGTATGCATTTACTACCATTGTCTGTATATACTGGATATAACCTTTGCTAATGTACCACTGCTAATTACCATGTACTGTGCCTTGTAACCTGTCCTAAGCGCCCTTTTACTCCCGGGTCCGGAGCACTATATAAATAAAATAAACAAACAAACAAAACAAAAATACACACTCTTAGTTTATAATCAGCAAACACCCATTGGGGATGTCACACATACACTTCCTACACCCTCAGGTGACTTTAGTAGCTAGGACACTGTGGACATTGATATATTACTGTTGGTATTTAGAATAGTACTGAGATGAATGTCAAAGAAAAGGTTATTAGAACAAACAAGAGATCACAAATATTCTTAAGCAGGCAAATACTTTAGGACCTCTCCATAGGAGTCATTCAGTGAAACAGGCGAAGTCAAAGTCAATGGGCAAACGTCTATGTGAGCTGAAGCACTTCTTGCAGGTAAGTAAGAAAAGTCTTTGCACAATGTTTTAGAAGTCTTTGAAGAAAATGAAGAATCAATGTAGGGCCACAAGCTGTTAAGACTTGTGAGTAGTAGACGATGCAAGCAGCTCTACAGTGAGAGGTAAATTCTCTCAGACTTTACAGTACCTTAAGTTAGAAGAAAAATGCAGCAGGTGACTTTTGTTCCTGTGCAGCTCTGCTGATCCTAGTGTTCCTGGGCCTCAGTTGTGGGGACAAGAGTGAAGGCTTCTGGGGACTCCTGCACTGCAATGGGACGGTCACTGACAGTAACTGACAATCTTCAAACAAGTGACACTTCAGAGTTTCAGCTCCTCGCGTCTACTGCAAATAGCACCACCGCGGTTCCTGGCTGTCGAGATGGGCTTTCCTTTCATGTGGGGTCAGCACTGTGTTGAGGTGGCTCAGGCTCGGTCAGTCCTGCTTCCTGGGAGTCCGGAGGATCTTCCTGGAGCTCTTGGTCAGCTTAAATGCAACGCACACTAACTGGTGTTCCTCTCCCTGGCTCTACGGTTCCAACAGTAACTGCAGTGGAAGTGCAACCAGCTTCGAGAGGATGTCCAGGTGGCTTACTTGATTGGTCCCACCAACTCAGGGAGAAGTTGTCCTTTCAGGGGCTTATCTGTCGACACAGATTTGGAGTTTCAGCACAGCAGCAGGGCTTCACCAGGCAAACCAACGGTCCAGGAGTTGCAGCAGGCGTTTCTTCCAAGTTCTTCTTCGGATTTCTTCGTCCAGTGGTCGACTGCCTTCCAAGCCAAAAAGCCTCACCATTCATTCCAGCATAGCTGTTGGTCACTCCGCAGAGTGGCTGTCCTTGCCGGACAGCCAGCCGGCCAATCACCTAAGAGTGCATTCCTGTCCTCTAGGAGATTAAGAACAGGGAGTTTCAGGCAACCCCCGCACTCTCTGCCCCACCAGACATCCTGGAGCCAGAGACGGGCTTCACTCGTGAATCCCGTCAAAGACAAAATGAACAAAGGGGCCAAACCTGGTTTGGCACACACAGTAAATCTCAAGAAGGACCTTTCCACAAAGAAATAGCGAAAAAAGAAGACTGGGCCATTTTGACAAAAATGGCACCCAAGGGTGCTTTATGCTGCTGAGAACGCAGCCCGTGGTAAATGCACACCACAGTAGTAAAGAGTAAACCACTGCCACCAGCCATTCATCGAGGAAAGGGTAACATAAAAATGTTACATGAGAAACTAGTTAAAGGGGATACCAAGTAACCCCTCCAGCACCCTATTGGAAGATAGTTTGTGCTGGGTCTAGAAAGTTACAAATGCTAGTAAAGTCAATTTCACTTTACTGCTCTTGGAAACAGTAGTTTATCCAAGAGAAGGCATTTAAACCTTTGGGAAATCTGAAAGACTTGCCTGTGTCACTGCCCTAAAGGTGCTGTGTGACACAATGCAAAAAGATGCCTATGGAGTTTGTCAGACTCCAAAAACCAAAAGAAACAGAGCAAAAATCACATTAGAATACATGAGAGAGTGAGAAAACGGATCTCAATCTCTCCAAGTAAAAGTGAAAAAGTCCTAGAGTCCAGCAGAAGAGCAAGGGGTCTCTAAGTTAGAGAGGAATTAGCAAATTTCTGAGAATTCTCCTGTTAGGCCGACTTACATGCAGTACCCTTTGGGAACACTACACACAATTAAGACTACAAGTGACAGTACAATTTCACCTTTGGTACAAGCCTGTACTACACAGTTATAGTGGTAGCAGTAGCGGAGCAGCCAGACTTATCTCAAGAGTAAGTGAGCAGTGCAAGTGTTTACACAAGGGACAGCAATTACTATGGTTCAGGCAAACACTGACTCAAGGTTTCTAAGTAAAAGAATATATATTTATTTACTCTACAGTTGTATAACATTTTACTATTATAAGCAAGATAAAGAATCACAGTCAAAATACATCACACCACTTCCCTTAAACTCTAGACAAGTTAGGCTCACAAAATGAAGTGGGAGCAAAATGGCACTCTAGCAATTTAAAAGGGAGGGAAAGAAAGTTATAAGAAAATAGGCAAACCAACAGGTAAGTAAGCAGGGCAACTGAACAGGAGTCACTACAAGGGTAAAATCAGATAGAAAAGGCTTAGGGCCAATGTCAATGATTCAAAAGTCTTTTGCTCAAGATAACAGGTTCAATGTAGATCGCGGTAAAGTTCGTGGCACAGACTCTGGACAAAGGTGGTCAGTAGAAAGTTTAGGTAAAAGAGGAGAGCAGGACAAGCCCACTTTCACCGCGGCTGAGCGAAACGCACAACTTGATTTGCACAGTACCTTAAAACGGAGATTCGGACCTGCAGCAGGGCTTCACCGGGCAGTTCAGTCGTGGTAGGGGTCCTCTTCTTCCAGTTCCTCGTTGGTTGTTTCATTCCAGTGGCGACTCTGCTCTTCCAGACCCGGAGACCGGCTTTTTATGCAGTTTTCCCCCATTCATACAGCCTGGTTGTCAATCACACAGCAGGGTGGCTGGCCTGGCAAGGCCAGTCCCCTTAGCCAATCAGACAAGAGTGCGACTTGGGTTGCCAAGACAACCCATGGCAGGGGTCCAAAGATCCCTCCGTCACATCCTGCCCCTCTAGACTATCAGGCGCCTTAAGAAGGGCTTCTGTGCAGAAGCCCGCGAAAAGACAGCGAACAAAGGAATCATCCCCGGTTTGGCGCGTAGAGTAAAACACGAGAAAGACTTTAACAAAAAGAAATGCTGAATAAACCCAGCCGGAACCAAAATAAAATATATTTCGTCAAGCGTGTTTATGTTCGAGGCTACTATAATTAGCCTAAAACAATACCACGTTTATATAATATAATCGCGGTGGAAAAGTTTGAGTAGATACCACTGCCACCAGCCAAGTCTTAAGGGAGCGAAACAAGGCTCCAAGAGGCACAGACAAAAAGGGATAAGAGTTAACCCTTTCCAGTACTCCATGTAAGATGGGGTGTACTGGGTCTGTAATTTAAAGTGACTATATAAAGTTAATGGCAACTTTACCTGTTCCTGGCGGACAGTAGTCAGCCCCAGAAAAATGGAGTCAGAGGGAAGTCTCAAAGACAACCCTGTGTCACTGCACTGAAGGTGCTGTGTAACACACACACACACAAAAGTGGTGCACTAGGTGAGGCTCTTGTGCACAAGATGAAACAAACAGTAAAAATACACACAGCAAAACTCATGTAAGAGTGAGAAAAAGGCTCACACTCTTACCAGGTGAAAAAAATAAACCCCAGAAACCCAGCAAAGCTGCTGAGGGACTCTTTAGGTAAGGGGAATCAGCCATTTATTGAGAATTCTCCCTAACACTAACTTATTGTACTTCTGCTGCCTACTCGTTGCCGAGTATCTGCTACAGACTACGGACCTCATTATTCCTGTCGTTTGGTTCCTTTTTCTGCCCGCTCACTGCCAATTACCTGCTACGGAATTACAGATTGCCTCATCCTGAAGTTGTGTATTTCTGTTGCCCGCACACTGCCAACCCATTTCTGAAACACAGTCTGCTTTCAGATTTCTTCCCGATTCCAAAGGGAGCCTTCAGTGCACCAAACTAGGAGACGCTCTGCTGGTTATACGTGCACCAACCTGGCAGTTAGAGCACCCTTGTGCCGCCCAGGAATTCAGGTCCCACTAACACCACTAACTTCCTTCACTTGCTTTCGTTTTTCCTTTGCTCCCATCCTGGATTACATGGGACTTCCTTTGACTCCGGCCTTCCTCTCCCGCAGATAGGTAAGAGTATCCACTCCTGACACCTCATTTTCTGAATCTGTTTTAGTGTAGTTCCTTACTATTTCCCCTGTTCCCTTTTATAGTGGCCATTCTACTAAAAACTACCTACACCAACAGACAGTTGCTGGGACCTGCGCCCCAAGACAGAAAGGTATGTTCTAATACACTCCTCTGGTTTTTCTTGCCTGCTTCCAGTATTCCGTTTATTTCAAGCTGGCGTACACCAGATGGTATTGGTTCTTCTACTTGCTCCTTCATTTAATTAACCCCCCTGTTATTGCTATAGGACTAATAGAGGGGTGCATTAATAGAAAGGTCTTTCTCTTGTGAGGAGACGCTGCTGCCCGGTGATCGGATCCGTTGGTAGTTCAACAGGAAGCAGTCCGGAGCCCGAGCCGCTAGTGAGTCATAACATAGTGTAAACGTTTATGTAACAATCCCTTATAACTGAACGATCACTTGACTTGGTTCATTGCCGGTGCAAGCCACTACTATAGAAGCAGTTGAACTGTCATTGTTATGTTATGTTATGTTAGGACCATTTTTAGCGTACACTAGCACCCAAAGGGTTCTTGGTGCGAAGACTGAGGACAGAACAGAACGCTACAGTGACACTAGAATAGCAACGTTTTCAGGGCTTTCCTGAATTCCTGAATTGGAAATGATTTGCCATGGCTCGAAGGCCAGAGGGCCGCCCATTCCAAGTCTACTGGCAGCATATGAAAAAGCCTGCCCTCCTACACGAACCCGGTGCATCTTGGTACAGCCACTAAGTTAGCATCTCCTGAGCGCAGTGGTCTGCCAGGGACATAGGGCAGAACTTGTCCAGCAGATACTCAGGTTCATGTTTGAAAAAGGCACGATGTACTAAACACAGAGCCTTGAATGTAATCCTCTGTGCCACTGGAAGCCAGAGGAGTGCCCGGAGTAGCTTCATAAGGAGACGTGGTGGCCACCCCGGCCGCCAAGTTATACAAAAACTGTAGGCAGTGCACCAGCCCAAGAGGTTGCGCCAGATAAAGTGCATTACAATAGTCAAGCAGACAAGTAATCAGGGAGGACACCAATAAAGGCCGCAAATGTTCAGACAAAAAAGGCAAGACACAGCGCAGAACCCTAAGAAAGAAATTACCCGTCTTACAGACCACACTAACCTGCAGTGACATTGATAGATCAGATGATAATAGGACCCCTAGATTCTTAACCACCTTCACCGGCGTGGGACAATCACCCAAAGTAGAATGCCAGAAGGAACCTGACCATTCAGCAGCAACCAGAGAAGAACACACAACCAAGACTTTGGTCTTGTCCCCATTCAGCGTCAGCCAATTCTCACTCATCCAATTTCCTACAGCCGAAAGACAGTCCTGAAATTCGAGGGACACTGTACCTGGATCCTGATCCAAACAGACAAGGATATTAGTGTCGTCGGCATAAGAATAACAGCGGAAACCATAGGAACGGATGAGGCGAATCAGAGGCGGACTATAAATATTGAAAACGCATAGGGGACAAGACCGATCCCTGGGGAACCCCACAGGATAGAACCCAAAAAGAGGAAAGAAAAGGAGGTCAAGAAATAGAACCAGTGAGAAAAGATACAAAGCAGCTCAGGGTAGGCCCCGAGAGGCCCGCTGCCTGTAGGCGAGATAACAGGACGGCGTGGTTGACTGTGTCAAATGCAGCTGACGGATCTAATAATATCAGGGCTCCCACACCGCCCTGATCAACTAACATAGTAAGGTCATCGACCACAGACACTACGACACTCTCAGTGCCCGACTGAAAGGGGTCAAAAAATGAAGATGACTCAAGAAAAGAAGAAAGCATGGGGGCTATTAGAGACTGCATTAGCTTCATAGAGAAGCAGTGAGATAGGATGGAAATTAGTCAACACCGTGAGGGTTTTTTTAGGAGCGGGTTCACCGTAGCCTGTTTTAGCTCCCAGCCGTCCTGGCACGAGGAGCTTACTGCCTCCACGACCCAAGGAATCATATCCGGTAGAATCTTTTTTTAAATGGCCAGATGAACTGTGTCAGAATGGGCAGCCGACTTCAAGCACTCTACAGCCTGAAGAATTTCAGCAGCCCTGAAAACTGAATCCATCCGCTACTCTCATCCATCCGCTACTCTCAGTGGGTAAACTATCTCCCACAGTGGTAGTAGCAGTCACCTGTTCATTCCCCGAGATGTTGGCGCGAATATCAGCTACTTCAGTATTAAAGAATTCAGATAGCAAGTCACACCAGGTGAGAGAGGGACGTGCTGAGGAAGAGAATGGTAAAGCCGAGGAAAAAGATTTAATCATGGAAAAAAGCTCCTTCAATTGACTAAGAGCAGATTCCACCTTACAGGTGAAGTATGCTTATTTAGCCAAGATAACATCCTGATGGTAAACTCTTTAAGGGCAACAAAAGGAGGCATTCTCGGCTGCACCATTTGCACAGCGCCACATACGCTCCCACCTGCCTCCCCAGCAGACAGGTAGCTTTCAGAGCCTCAGTGAACCAAGGCTCAGAAGGGTGTCTCTTTAAGAGGAGCCATATAATTCGCAACATCCAATAGGATGTCAGACAATATGGAAAAATACATATTGCCATCTGCCTTACACCGAGACACGATTTCAGAGGACAGCCTATGGAGGTCTACTGTCTAGTTGTGCCTCCAGGATACCACCTTCGACCGCTCAGAGGGCCACAAAATATTAAAAGAAATTAGACTGTGATCAGTCTTTAGTACATGTTTCCTCTGCACCTCTGAGATACTAAAACCTGAGGCAAAGATTTGATCGAGAATACCACCTCGACTATGTGTAGGATCATTAACAAATTGAACAAGTTCTAAGTCTAACATAGCCCAACGTAATTGAGACAGATCCAGTGACATGGGGTTGTTAAATCGAAAATTAAAATCACCTAAAATCATAAGATTTACAAACTTAGCTTGGAGAGCTGCAACCAAGTCCAGGAACGGGTGTAAAAATGAGGCAGAAGGACCAGGCTGCCGATACACAATGAGAAAGCGCCAAGAATGGGAGGCCGAAAATGTAAAATGCACCAAAAGTGCTTCCATACGCACCATATGGGTCAAAGGAATCATGGAAATCAACAGAGACGACTTAAAAATAACTGAAACCCCACTCCCAAGGTGCTCAGAAACCCAGTCAAAATGGATGATACTATATTGATCAGGAAGGGCGTGAGAAAAAGAAGGAGACGATGCCTCAGTTAAGCAGGTCTCGGCCACAAAGACCAAGTCAGGTTGAGTGTCCAACAGGACCTTGTACAAAGACAGGGCATGGGAGACCATAGAGCGAGCATTAATCACGAAGGCCACCAAATCTCCATTGCTTTGGCTTTTGGCCGCTACAACGGACGGGATACATGTAGACATACCTGTCAGAAGAATCTGATGTGCCGGGCATAAGGCAAACAGCATATCCCCGATTATACCTCAAGGGTACAGCCCCTCCCTTGCACCCGTCCGTGACCCATACAGGCTTAACTTTGGCCCTAAGTAGGTGTTAGGAAAGATTTCATAATTGTATGTAATTTTCCCTCCATGTGTCAACCCCCAAACTTTTTGCTGCTGTTTTAATTTTGCCAGAGAAGCACAGCCTTCAGCTGCACTCCTCTGGGCTTTTGCTCACTTTTAATGGGGAAACAGACATGCCCTTAAAACAGTCAGTACTGGGAGACGTTTCCCTTAGTCCTTTCCTCATGTTGCAACATTTGTGCAACATGTAACAAGTGTGCAATGTAACTTACTTTACCACACCCTTGGGTCTCTAGTCGTTCCAAAGGCCCTAGAAACACTCGCTGGACTTTTTATGAACTGTGCAGATGTGTCATGAACAGGACTGGTGGCAGCTATTGTTTTCATGTATTTTTAACCCTTTCTTGCCATTGTAACCGCAATTACTGCGTTTGGCACGAATAGGTGGCCTAGCTCCAAAATGGCCATGCCACGAGGTTCTTTGTCCTGTCTTTTGGCCATCTTGCCCCTTCACTTTCCCCAGGACGAGTTGACCCGGGTCAGTCCTTATTTGGGCATGCACTTTCCCGCGCAACCCAATGCTTTTGCGGGCTTCTCCATGTCTTGGGTGTGCGCCTCCAGGATGTGGGCTGGGATGTCTGTTCCCAATACACATCCTGGGTGCCAGAGAGTCTGGAGTGTCCTGAATGCCTGAGACCACTATGGTCCGTGATTGGTCCACGTATGGAGTGAGTGTTTGTGAGCAGATCTCCCATTGGGTCCTCTCCGTTTTGGCGCGAAGGGAACTTTGGATAAGAGGAAGCTGGAAACACCACTACCATGTCGATCTCCTGAGTTCACACGAACAAAGGATAAGGAGCCGAGTATCCTGCAACCAGAAGCCGAGTCGAGGAACCGCTGGAAGGTTTGGCACCCTGAGCCCGCTGTCGTCCTGTGGGACCCCTCTGCATCTGATCGTCCTAGAAGGTCTGCAAAGACGCTTCGACCCATTGGATTAGTGAGATCAACTATTCTCAGCACCTTCAACAAACCCTGCAAGTAAGCCTCTTCGGAAGTGTCCCTGGGCCAACCAGTGGGCTGACCAGCTTACACAGGACGTTTGCTCCGTTATCGCCGTGGTTTTGAGGAGGCCCTCGAAACTTGGTATACTGCTTGCTCTGTGTCCACAGCACCCTCACACCGAATTTCATACACTTGGCATTCCCAGGTCTGAAGTGAGAGGAGTGCGCCCGGACCGGAGTAAACGTGGTTACCGTGTTGCCCTGCTGTGGCAACGACCTGTGCAAGTTTGCTGCGTTGGTGACCCCCTTGACCCTGAAGCCTGCTGCAGTGGAATTGGGCTGATTCCTCCACCCGGAGTGGAGAAATTGCCACTGTCCCGTTTGGGAATCCCCGCTGTACCACGGAAACTACACGGTGTCGAGACGTCCTGATTGTCGCATTCAAACCTGCCAGTGAAGTGGACTGTACTGCCGAAGTCTGGGTCTGCCTGCGTCGGGGACCGGTGAGTAGTCCTTACCCCAACCGGAGGCCCCCAGCGCAGGAGCCCATTTTTACGCACAAAGTGGCCCCTGAGGGCCCCTTTCCTTTCCACAGCTATTGCAAAATAGCGACTGTATCCCGCACTCTTAACCTCTTAAGTGGAGGTCCTGCTGCAATAGTGGGAACTTGTTCTTCATCGCCGCATCCACCTTCTTGAGCCGCTAGAGACCCTTGAAGAGACCCTATTTTGTCCATTGGCATAAGCGCTTGCATGTACTATTGAGCATAAGGCTCCTCTCTTCGTAGGGCTTGGACTGCCTCTTAGTTAGGTTTATTCTTGATGTTGAACTGGGTCTAACTGTAACGCTCACCTGATTCTCGCAGAGGCGCCGGTCTTGACTGGGCGACTACCGTATCTTCAAAGGTGATGTGTAGCACCCGGTTGGCTCTTTGGGCTGGACCTCTGTGCACTGTATGCATGACGTGTAGAGTAAGATGTCTGCAGATAGAAAATATGGGGTTAATGAACTGGGGTTGTTGGGGTGTCCCTATCTCTTTCCTCTTCTCCTCTCCTGTAGACCCCAAAGGTTAACGCTCTCACCTTAGGTAAGTGAATGCCGAGCTCTCCATCTGCCTCGGGGCAGGGTGCTGTAGCCAGTTTCTTCACTGGATAGGTAGCGCAGGCCTCTTGACTTCAGAGGACTGCTGTCCGTCGTTTACTGCACGAACGGTAAGTTTCGAGTCATTCAAATGTCTTTTTAAAGTCTTTAGTAATGATGTCTCTTGTTTTGCAGGGTTCCGGCGATGGCGGATGACGGGCTGAAGTGAGTTGAAGATAGAGCCCGTGTGATGAATAGAAGCGCCTGGAAGCACGTGAGTAAGCGCTTGTTGCCTGCTTCACGATGCGCTCTAACTGTCTTTTTATTTTGCAGGTACGAGTTCGGAGCGGCTGCAGGGTGCCGGAATACCCACTGGATTAGATGTGGAAAGGAGTAATGGCACGTGAGTATTAAAGTTCCCCAATGTCTTTAAACGCACCTTGTTTTGTCTTTCAGATGCGGATGCAGCGCCGAAGGCCTCCGGAGCGTGCGAAGAGTTGGTAAGCTTTTGTCTTTCAGATGCCGGAATGCAGTATGAAGACCTCCGGAGCGCACGAAGAGTAGGTAAGCCTTTGCCTTTCCGATGCCGGAATGCTAACCTGTTCTTTCTTGTCTTTATAGGTGTTGCTGAAGACTGGATTCAGGATGGTAAGCCTTTGCCTTTCAGATGCCGGAATGCTAACCTGTTCTTTCTTGTCTTTATAGGTGTTGCTGAAGACTGGATTCAGGATGGTAAGCCTTTTTCCTTAGGCCCAGGACTGGATGCAGAAGACACGATGAGCGTCCTGCTGCAGAGGGTGCAGAATAACGCAAAGCAAGATTCATCCACCGGGTGTGGTTTAAATAGCCTCCTGTAGTGCTTAGGTGTCTCCTTCCACAGCCACGCCTAAGTAAGAAAAGAGTTCCTGGTAAGAAAAGAGTTCCTGCCTTCCAGAAGAGTTCCAGTGTTCTAAATCTAGGGAGTGGCTCCAGCCCCACCCAACAGGAAAAGTAGTTCCAAACAGAAGAGGATCAGAGGCTCAACTGGCAGGCAAGTAAGCAGCATGGTCTGCTGCAGGTAAGTCCACCCAAGCATTATGAGCCCGGCGCTTCCAGCGCTGGGACTGGGCATATTTATGAGCCTGGTGCCACTGGCGCCAGGACTGGGTCCAAAAGGTCCCAATTGGGACTGGTTGGCACTCGGAACCTGGGTTATGGATCTGCTTCCAAGGGAGTTGGGAAAACCCTGACCTTTTGGAAGCAGAGGTCATGACAGTACCCCCCCTCAAGGCCCCTCCCAAACCGCGCTTCTCCGGGGGTTTTGGCTTGTCAGGAAATGTTCGGTGAAATCTTTTGATTAGGCGAGGAGCGTGGACATATTCAGCAGGTTCCCAGGATCTCTCTTGGGGGCCGTAGCCTTTCCAGTCAATTAGGTAGAATAGTTTAGATTTGGAGATCTTGGAGTCCAGAATGCTTTTGACTTCAAACTCGAGTTCTCCATCCACTAGGATAGGTTTTGGAGATTTGGTTAGTCGGGTTTGAGGTTGCACGGGTTTTAATAGAGAGACGTGGAAGACCGGATGTATCTTCATGTGCGGGGGCAAGTCCAACTTGACCGCTACTGGGTTTACTATGGTAGTGATGGAATAGGGACCAAGGTATCTTGGGTTGAATGTGCGTGGCCCTTTTAGAGATAGATATTTGGTGGATAACCAGACTTGATCCCCTACTTGATAGTGAGGGGCTTCCTTCCGATGTTGATCTGCTCCTTTCTTGTATTGTTCTTTAGCCCTTTGAAGGTGAGAAACAGCTTCCTTAAAGGCTTGGGTGATTGTAGAATGCAGGTAGTCTACTGCTGGTGTTTCAAGATCTTGGAGGGGATCCAACTCCGAGGTTCGAGGGTGACTGCCGTACAAAAGAAAAAACGGGGTTTTCCCAGTTCCCGAGTGGACAGAGTTATTGTAGGCATACTCGGCTATCCAAAGGATATCTTTCCAAGTTTTTTCAGTTTGTTGCAGCATGCAGCGTAAA
Source organism: Ambystoma mexicanum (assembly GCF_040938575.1). Taxonomy (NCBI): domain Eukaryota; kingdom Metazoa; phylum Chordata; class Amphibia; order Caudata; family Ambystomatidae; genus Ambystoma; species Ambystoma mexicanum. Next base: position 1,603,645,611 of record NC_090937.1, read on the forward strand.
TACTGTTCCAGAGTTTGATTGGTCCTCTCGGTTTGTCCGTCGGTCTGAGGGTGGTGACTGGTCGATAGTCTCACATCAATTTGAGCCGACCGACAGCAACTTCGCCAAAAATGAGAAATAAATTGACTACCTCGATCCGAAATTAGAACCGAAGGAAAACCGTGCAGTCGGACGATGTTTTCGAGAAATTCTCGGGCCAGAGTTGCTGCTGTTGGCAAGCCTTTGAGCGGAATGAAATGCGCCATCTTGGAGAATAAGTCCACGATTACTAGAATCGTATTGTATCCGGAGCATGGAGGTAGATCGGTGATGAAGTCCATAGAAAGCGTATGCCAAGGGCGAGGTGGGATGTCAATAGGGCGTAAGAGGCCTGCTGGTCTTTCGTTTTGACTCTTGTTTTGGGCGCATACTCCACAGGACATTATAAAGTCTCTGATATCTTTTTTCCAAGACGGCCACCAGAAGTAGCGCTTGATCTTTTCTGAGGTCTTGGCTATACCGGGATGACCTTCCATTAAAGAGTCGTGATAACAAGAGATTACTTTTTTCTGTAAATCTGTGCTGGGTAGGTATAATCGTTCTTGGAAATACAATAAGTTGTCCTTTACTGCAAAGTCCTTTCCCTGCAGATGCCAATTCTGTATATCTGCTGGAGTTACAAGTTGCCTGGCTTTATCCTTAACTTCCTCTATGGATTCTGTGGCGATTACACCCAGAATTCTTTGTTCGGGAATGATTGGTACAGGTTTAGGGTTGATCAAGTGTTCTTCCACTCCCATCCGAGAAAGGGCATCGGCTTTACCGTTCTTTGTACCTGGTCGATAGGTAATTATGAAGTCAAACTCGGCAAAGAATAATGCCCAACGGAGTTGTCTAGAGGATTGGGCTTTTGCGGTTTTCAAATATTGCAGGTTTCGGTGATCCGTAATCACAGTAACGGTGTGTCGGGCCCCCAGCAGATAATGCCGCCAAGCCTTAAAGGCAGACTTGATAGCCAGAAGTTCCTTGTCAGTAATCGTGTAATTGACTTCAGGAGGCGAGAATTTGCGGGACCAAAATGCCACGGGATGCAACTGATTGGTTACCGGGTCCTTTTGTGATAGAACTGCCCCCATGGCAAGGCTTGAAGCATCAGTTTCCACGATGTAGGGGAGTTCGGGGCGAGGGTGTTTTAAGATTGGTGCAGAGATAAATTTAGTCTTCAAATCCTGGAAAGCTTGTTCCGCCTCGGTAGACCATTCAAAACGTTTGTTTTTCTTTAACAAGGCAGTGATGGGCTGGACTATTCGAGAGAACTCGGGGATAAACCTGCGGTAAAAGTTAGCGAAGCCTAACATGCTTTGCACACCTTTTACGGAGGATGGTGATGGCCATTTGAGAACTGCATCGACCTTCTTTGAATCCATACGCACCCCGCCAGGTGATAATATGAATCCCAAGAATTCAACTTCAGTCACGTTGAAAACACATTTTTCCAACTTAGCGAAAAGTTTGTGTTGACGCAATCTTTCGAGGACCATTTTCACGTGTTTCCGATGTTCAGATTCCGATGAAGAATAAACGAGGATGTTGTCAATGTAAACAACAACACATACATCTATGAGCTCTCTGAGGACATCTTTCATAAAATATTGAAAGGCGGCCGGGGCATTGCAAAGTCCGAAGGGCATGACCTGATATTCAAATAGCCCATACTTGGTGCGGAAGGCCGTCTTCCATTCATCGCCCTCTTTTACTCGTACCAAGTGGTAAGCTCCTCTAAGATCCAGCTTTGTATTTATGCATGCTTTTCTGACTTGGTCCAGGAGTTCAGGGATCAAAGGTAACGGATATCTATTCTTAACGGTGATCTGGTTCAGGGAGCGATAATCAATACAAGTTCTAAGGTCTCCTTCCTTTTTTGGAACGAAGAACAAAGCTGAAGAAGCAGGGGACTTGGAAGGACGAATAAACCCATTTGCCAGGTATTGATCCAGGTATTGTCGAAGGTGAAGGTTCTCAGGCTCGGTGAGGGCATAAATTCTACTACAAGGAGGAGTAGATCCAGGTATCAGGTCTATCTGGCAGTCATAAGACCTATGAGGAGGTAGAGAGTTAGCCTGATCCTTCCGGAAAACATCTTGGTATTCGGGAGGTAACTGGGGAGTCTCTGAAGAAATTGCGGCCAGTGCAACACCAGGTGGAGGGTGACAAGTAGAGACACATTCTGGAAACTGGACCGTTCTTGCTCGCCAATCGATCAGAGGATTGTGTTTCTCTAACCAAGGTATTCCTAGAATAATCTGAAACTGACGGGCCTTGATCACATCGAACACGATCTTCTCATGGTGTCCATCTTGACTTACTAGCGTCACTTCTTGAGTGGTATGCGTTACTGGCCCGGAGGCTATCTCCGTACCATCCACCGTAGTAATGACGTCCTTTACAGCCTTGGGACAAAGAGTTAGATTCATCCTCAAAACCATTTCATGATCCACATAATTGCCGATGGCACCGCTGTCGACGTAAGCTTCAATTGCATGTAATCGATCCGGATTATCAGGGCTAATGAGGACCATAGGTATCACGAAATGCGAGGTCACGGAACTGGTTTTTACGCTCGGCAAGAGGACCTCTATTCTTGTCGGGCGAGGTCGTTTCCCTGCTCAGAGTTTGTAACTTTGGTAACTGCAGCTCCTACTGCCTTCTTGGCAGGTTTCACCTGACAGTCTCGAAGAAAGTGCCCTGAGTTTCCGCAATATAGGCATAATTGCAACTGTTTCCTCCTTTCCCGCTCCCGTTGTGTTAGAGGACCTTTCAGACCCCCTATTTGCATGGATTCCCCGGAGTCTACTCCTTTGGAAGGAGTTGGCGGTTTGGAAAATACTCGAGCATCAAACTTGGAACAATCGGCCTTCCTGTTCTGCAGCCTGTGATCTATTTAAACGACCAAGTCTATGTAATCCGAACAGTCTTGTGGGGGATTCACTACTTGGGCTAAAACGTCTTTGAGCTCTCCACGTAGACCTCTATAAAACAGCGTAATCCTTTTGTCCTCAGGCCATTGAGTTTCCACTATTAGTCTATTGAAAGATGCAATATAAGCCAAAAGGTCTTGATTACCCTGTCGCAACGAAAGAAGCTCATTGTCCAAGGCCTGTCCCTGTGAATGTCTTGCGAACAGTTTTTCCATACTAAGCTGAAAGGCTTGAAAATCATGGAGAACCGGGTCATCTTGATGAACTAGAGGGATCGACCAGTCTGCCGCATTGCCACTAAGGTACGAAAGTACAAAAGCTACTTTAGCTTGATCAGTTGGAAAGGCTGCTGGCCGGCATAAGAAGTGCAACCGGCACTGATTGATAAATACTGCAAACCTCTTTGGGTCACCAGAAAATCGCTCGGGCGGAGCCAGAGGTACATTCCCAGGTAGGTTGATCTGCACTGGATTCATAGAGGATGTTGAAGGAAGATTTGCCCCTGATGTGGGTAACGGGGTCTGTCCGGCTTGTGACTGTAGCACTTGTCTAGCAAGATTGTCTGTTCTCTCCTTGGAAATAATTAGTTCCCTTCTTAGAGCATTCGTTTCCTGACGAGTTGCATGCACTTCTGCCCTTAGTTCCCCAAGTAACCGGGCTAGGGGGTCAGTATCCGAGGTTTCCATAGCGCCTGGGCGAGAGTTTTGCGGTAGGCTTTGCGTTCTGTAACGCTCACCTGATTCTCGCAGAGGCGCCGGTCTTGACTGGGCGACTACCGTATCTTCAAAGGTGATGTGTAGCACCCGGTTGGCTCTTTGGGCTGGACCTCTGTGCACTGTATGCATGACGTGTAGAGTAAGATGTCTGCAGATAGAAAATATGGGGTGTCCCTATCTCTTTCCTCTTCTCCTCTCCTGTAGACCCCAAAGGTTAACGCTCTCACCTTAGGTAAGTGAATGCCGAGCTCTCCATCTGCCTCGGGGCAGGGTGCTGTAGCCAGTTTCTTCACTGGATAGGTAGCGCAGGCCTCTTGACTTCAGAGGACTGCTGTCCGTCGTTTACTGCACGAACGGTAAGTTTCGAGTCATTCAAATGTCTTTTTAAAGTCTTTAGTAATGATGTCTCTTGTTTTGCAGGGTTCCGGCGATGGCGGATGACGGGCTGAAGTGAGTTGAAGATGGAGCCCGTGTGATGAATAGAAGCGCCTGGAAGCACGTGAGTAAGCGCTTGTTGCCTGCTTCACGATGCGCTCTAACTGTCTTTTTATTTAGCAGGTACGAGTTCGGAGCGGCTGCAGGGTGCCGGAATACCCACTGGATTAGATGTGGAAAGGAGTAATGGCACGTGAGTATTAAAGTTCCCCAATGTCTTTAAACGCACCTTGTTTTGTCTTTCAGATGCGGATGCAGCGCCGAAGGCCTCCGGAGCGTGCGAAGAGTTGGTAAGCTTTTGTCTTTCAGATGCCGGAATGCAGTATGAAGACCTCCGGAGCGCACGAAGAGTAGGTAAGCCTTTGCCTTTCCGATGCCGGAATGCTAACCTGTTCTTTCTTGTCTTTATAGGTGTTGCTGAAGACTGGATTCAGGATGGTAAGCCTTTGCCTTTCAGATGCCGGAATGCTAACCTGTTCTTTCTTGTCTTTATAGGTGTTGCTGAAGACTGGATTCAGGATGGTAAGCCTTTTTCCTTAGGCCCAGGACTGGATGCAGAAGACACGATGAGCGTCCTGCTGCAGAGGGTGCAGAATAACGCAAAGCAAGATTCATCCACCGGGTGTGGTTTAAATAGCCTCCTGTAGTGCTTAGGTGTCTCCTTCCACAGCCACGCCTAAGTAAGAAAAGAGTTCCTGGTAAGAAAAGAGTTCCTGCCTTCCAGAAGAGTTCCAGTGTTCTAAATCTAGGGAGTGGCTCCAGCCCCACCCAACAGGAAAAGTAGTTCCAAACAGAAGAGGATCAGAGGCTCAACTGGCAGGCAAGTAAGCAGCATGGTCTGCTGCAGGTAAGTCCACCCAAGCATTATGAGCCCGGCGCTTCCAGCGCTGGGACTGGGCATATTTATGAGCCTGGTGCCACTGGCGCCAGGACTGGGTCCAAAAGGTCCCAATTGGGACTGGTTGGCACTCGGAACCTGGGTTATGGATCTGCTTCCAAGGGAGTTGGGAAAACCCTGACCTTTTGGAAGCAGAGATCATGACACTAACGATTACTTGCACTGCCTGTTTTCCTCCCCTTCTAGGTGGTTAACATATTTTGTGCTTTCTACTCCTTTAGACCCCTCTGGTCTTGTATATATATTGTATTTATTGTGATATATTGGTTTACTCTAGTGTTACTGTGATTTTTTGCTTTGGTCTACGTTACAAAGGCCTTGTAATAAATGTGTCTATATTTTTAATAGCACACCTGTCTGGAGTAATTTGTAAGTGTCCTTGCTATGTGTGCTCATTGAGGTCTTTCAGTCACCCTCACCCCTCTTGAGACTTAGTCTTGACCGCCTGCCATAGCTACCCTGATTGGTCTGGCTTGTCCAGAGGTTACCCTGTTCCAAGAAACTAGGTTGGCCTTCCGAACCTCTGCCCCTCCAGGTCAGAGTTCAGAAGTCCGTCTTAACAGTAGGCACGCCCGTTGCACTGTCTATGCATTGCTTTTATAGTTCCCATTGTTATAACGGGAGCCAGTCCGCTCCTCACCCTAAAAGGCAGTGAGGAAAGACTGCCCAGGTGGTGCGTTGGTGGATGAAAGGAAAGAAAGACTGCGATCACCAAGCACAAGCCTCGGGATGCAACTTGAGTGCAGGCAGCCTCTGCCACTAGCCGGCTACAAGGAGAGAAAGTGGCCCAAACAGATCCACAAACAACGGGAAACCAAAATAAGATTTAAAATGTATCCGCTACGAGTAGTGCAGCATGCGTGCATGAAGGATGTGCCCAGTCAAGCACATTAGCCCGGAGCCAATCTCCGGAGCGAATTAAAAGGAAATAAAACGCAATGCATATATAAAGCAAAATAATAAAACAAAGAAAAACAGGTCATTGGACCGTGCTTGTTGCTGGCGCTAGCCAATACTAGATAAGCTACTCCCTTTGAACTTACTAGTCCTAAAAAGTAACATTGGTGTGTAACTGTATCCATCTGGAAATAAGAAATTTACATATTTTGCAAGATAAACTTGTAACAGGTGTTGGTCGAATTAGGTGATTCTGTAACTGAATAACACTGTATATTCTTTTATTTTTTTATTTTATTGCATCAATTAGTTAGCAAAGGAAACTTTAAATGCTTTGTGAAGGTAAGAAAATAGAATTAAAAAAAAAAAAAAAAAACACATTTACATCAGTTATATATAGGGGAGAAAACAGTACAGCTAAGGTAGAATAACTAAATGTCCAGAATTGAAGAAATGTCTCTCACGAAATTCAACAAAGCCAAGGTCATAGATACTTTTTCTCCCCTTCTCAGGATTAACCACCTGTCCTGCAAGGTTAAAGTACTTAAATTTGAAAGGTGCGACCCCAACCATTTCTCTCAGGGCTTAGATAAGGTAACGCAGTTTATCACTAGATGCTGTAAGGTTTCAGCCTCTTGCCCACAACCGCGACACAGCAAACTGGGTTTTTCCTCTTTTTTGTTTCTTCTCCCTAGGACTTCTCTTGTGTGGAAAAGGTTTAGTCTGAATTTTAAGAACCACTGCCTTTCCGTATTTGAGGCAAATTTATCCAAGTACGGGTGAACGGTACCTCTGCAATAGTGCTCGTCCATACCTTGGGTTATTGATGGCAAAACACTAAGCCTGTCCAGGGTGGCTGTCCAATCCCAATCCAAGAGTTTCCTCTTTACCATAAGCGGATTTAACATAAGATTGTCTAGTTTTAGTGCTATGGTATTCAGAATTTCTAAGCAGATTAATTGCCACTTGGTTAGAACCGGAATCAGTTTTCTTTTGATTGCTTCATTAATTTCCACAAATCCGCTTCTTTCCTGTGGATGCAGACATTTGCCAAGGAGTGTCAAGGATTTCCAGACCGTGGATATGTAAAGGGAGGATAGGCCCAGTTCCTTACGCACACTTTCCATTGGAATTGATGTCGGTAAGCCCAATACTCTTTTCCAGAATAGGCCCTCCAACAGTTTCCAAACATCTAAATTGATGAAGAAATTCGCCTCCGCCGCGTAAGTGAGAATTGGCACAACTTTCAGTTTGTAGAAATCTATCAGAGGACGAAGGGAAAAGGAACAATATCGTCGCTTAATTAACAATGCTTGTGAAGCTAAATTCGTAACTTTACTTCTAAGCCTGACGATACCTGGACCATCTTGGATGCTGTTGTTTAAGGTTACTCCAAGGTATACCATGGTCGAGACCACTGGTACCTCTTCCCCGGATATTCTGACCAATAGGATCTGCTACCCTTGAATTACTTATGGTATTCTAAAAGTAACTAACTGTGGTTTTACTCCCCAAGAATAGCTGAATGTCATCCTAAATGTGTTCTAGGTTTGACTCATCTCTACTGCTGATTGTAATCTAATTAAGTTTATACTTTGGGTAGTATCCTATAAGTATGTAGTTGGTTTTTATAATTGTGTTTATATGATAATATAGTACTTCCAAAGATTTATCTTGGCCTACTTGTATTTAAATAAACCATTTATTTTAACAATAGTGTTTCTTTGGACCATATGTATACTACAATTTCTTTGTACCAAGCTACAGCCCTATTTCCCTCCTAAAATAAGCCTGGCTGCTCTGTCTCTGCTACCAAATGTTCTCAGGTGGTACAACCTTATACTAAGAGTGGAGGTTTGTACTGTCTCAGATATGGTCATGAAGCCCTTAGTTGGAAATTAGGAAAACTGACTAACACTTACGGTTACTTTTAGTTATCTTTAGTGAATTTTAACTTCATTATTGTGGGTTGGTAAAGAATCTTTTTGGAACTTTAAAGCATCTTTTAAACTATGTTTTTCTGTGAAACGTGTACAAACCGAGTGAACACGTTAATGAGGCGAAATGCCCCGAGGTGGCGGGCCCACCCCGTGGGTAACGCCCGGCCCTCAAGTTAAGGGCCAGAGCGAAGGAGCAAGCGAGGATAGCTCAAGGGCAACACGTTCGTCTTGGAAGCAAGACAACACAGTGCAACACAGGTTCGAACCCCGATTCTGCGCTTAGAAACCACTCATTGGTATTAAGCGCTTCATAAAGAACAATTATAATTAGCCACTGGGTGGGCCCAGCCACGGAAGGGCAGATCATTGAATTGTTTAAAAAATTAAAAAATACAACAGAAAGGATTTTCTCTCAGTGAACGGGATGGCATGCCTCACGGCATCCCGTTCGACAAAATACTACACCAACAAGGCAGCCATGGAATTGGAAGGCAGGGCTCTGAATGAAGTCCCTCTTCCATGTCCATGGTGGCCAGACTTGGACGGGAGGTGACAGGAGCGCGGCTGGGAAAAAACCCCCACAAAAAAACAGGGTTGGTGGGGGTTCCACCATCAGGCGGCCTGGAACGTTCCGAGCTCCCCGATTGGCTCGTGCCCCCACCCAGGGTGCTAATGAAGCCTACAGCACATTATAATTATTTACTCAATTTCCCAGGCCTGCTTTATACATAGGGAATAAGGGTCACTTTCTACCAGTTCAAGTTGCATGATGTTTTTAGCTGTGCCTTTTGATCCTGTGCAGTGGTGTCAGAGCAACTGTCCCCTGGCTGGGACTTCTGCAATAGACACTTTTTTGGGGGGCGCTCTGTAGGAGCTCTCAAGGTTCCCGTGTCGAGGGGCGAGAAGGCCAGCCAGTGCTGTTTTTTTCCTACTCGCTTTCTGAGAGTTGCACTTTCTTCTTATCCATTTGAAATTTAGGGAAACTAGAAACCTCGGAATTCTAAGCAAAAACAGGAGGGCCTAGACTTCCCAGGGTATGGCCAGGGGAAACGGGAGCGCTGATCTTTGATGTGTTAAAAGTACTGTGCTGTGACTAACGATATTGACACAATACGCTTTAAACAGCACTATTTGCTACGAGTTACCGAAAATGTCCCTCGAGGTTCTACTCAAATAGTTCTCGGCAAAGGGTAGTGAAAAACGATTTGCAATTGCAGGCCCCTCCTTAATGCGTGCCTGGTCCCATGGTCTACCTCTGTCTGACCCTGACTGTTGCTATGTGCATGTCAAAGGCATGTCGTAAACCTCTAGGCTGAGTGCCGCATATCTAACAAGCCATGCTGGGCGTCTACTTCAGCATGAGAAGTAGCCCTGTGCTGTAGGATATTGCCAGCATGGGCTGCTTGCTGCACATGTATGATCGCTGTAACCTGGCTCCACAATGTAACTAATATTGTGCTCCAATTTCAATATGACTCAGATTTTAATTACAATAATAATATTGACACGGCACGTGCACACATGACACACGTGTGTGCGATCGGTGGGCACACATATAATAGCGCGAGGAGCGGTTGTCCAAACGCATGTAAGAAAGGGTGGGGGCTTCTGCATGGGAGTGGAGGGCGTGGGGCAGAGGGAGCAGGAGATTGCAGCCTGTAAACTAACATTCATTTAGAAAATGACAAACACGGTCTGTAATGGCATTTAACAATTCTTGACAGCTAGGCTGGCTGGGGGGCCCGGGCACGGGTGTAGGGGTGGAGTGCATTGGCAAGTGAAAAGCAGTTAAATACTCGGTGTGGCTTGCCTTTTTAGCTGTCTGTTTTTTTTTAATCTCCCATGCGAGGGGAAGCAGTGGAAAAGAGAACCCCCTATTCTTCAGGGTGACCACGGAAAGCGGGCGTCCTGTTTGGGGGCGCCCTTGAGCGAGTGAAAAGTTTCACTTTGCATTAACAACAACAAACACGCAAAATGGTAAGAAAAGCGCTATAAGATCGTGCTCTTCTTTTCCCGGCTTTGGAAATGTTGGGGCACGAGAGAGGACACGATCGTGTCATATCAAAAAAAGTGGGTTCCAGGGGTTTACCTGAGCAGGACATGGCGGAGCTGGCGATATGTGGCGTCCCCTCCTCCTCCTCTCTTCAGCTTCCTTCTCGGAAAAGTGAAATGCTCATTTTTAAGGAGCAGACAGAAGCAGCCGAGGCCAGAGTTGCATCACAGCCTGTGCGGTTCCCTATTCCACTCAGACCTTTCTATGTTTAGTTTAGGCTATTAGGTGGCACTGGAAGCAGTGCCTATAAACTGAAAACAATGTCCTAGGAAATAAAGATAGAGAGCTGGCATGTGAGGAGGGAAACACAGCCTCTGGGTGTTTGGTTATTAACCCCTGCAGCCGTCCATTTGCCTTTACTCCCAATTATCTTTGCGCATGCACACAATGTTTTTATCCCCCATGAATTGGCATGACACAAGATTTCAATTGGCAAAATTGGCCGCAGTTTTATTTCCATAACAACAGAAGTATTTGTACACAATAGTGACCTCATTCTGTACGTGTGGCGCTTGCTTGCCGGATTTCCTTTGCTTCCCCCTATACTTGGTATAGTAGGCCCCCAACTCCCCCGACCCATTGTACCTGTTCCTATCCTGCCCGTGCAGGGGTCCGTGGGTGGGGAGAGCGCCGTTTGTTTTGGGGGGGAAGCTGAGCCTTATTTGTTCCTACCAGACGCCCCCGCCGTTTAGGCCCCCAAGAGGCGCTGGTCCAGAAGAGCGAAGACCCATTCCGTTTCCTTCTGGCTCGTCCGGAGTCTATCATTTGTGCTTGGTTGCCCAAACACCGCCAACTTGTCATCCTCCGACCTGGGTGCCCTGCGACAGCAACGCCCAGGTGTCCTCCTCCGTGTATTTCGTGGGTGGGTGGGTGGAAAACGAAATTCCTTGCACTTGTCAGGTGGCGGCGACCGGGTCCCAGTGCAAGAGCGAGATGCCTGGTCCCTGGTCCCGCCTGCTTATATCCTGCAAGCCCCGCCCCTTTCCTTTTGTTTCTCCTTCGCGGGCTTTTGGGCCATTCGCTTTTGGCGCCGTTCCGCCCCTTTGTCCTTTGCCCTTCCGGGTGAGGGTCCCAGCTCCCGGCGGCATGACCCCTCAGGGGTTACCCTGCTGCCTCCTCCATTTTTGCGGACGTTTTCCGTCGTCAGCTCCATAACCCCTGCAGCCGTCCATTTGCCTTTACTCCCAATTATCTTTGCGCATGCACACAATGTTTTTATCCCCCATGAATTGGCATGACACAAGATTTCAATTGGCAAAATTGGCCGCAGTTTTATTTCCATGACAACAGAAGCATTTGTACACAATAGTGACCTCATTCTGTACGTGTGGCGCTTGCTTGCCGGATTTCCTTTGCTTCCCCCTATACTTGGTATAGTAGGCCCCCAACTCCCCCGACCCATTGTACCTGTTCCTATCCTGCCCGTGCAGGGGTCCGTGGGTGGGGAGAGCGCCGTTTGTTTTGGGGGGGAAGCTGAGCCTTATTTGTTCCTACTAGACGCCCCCGCCTTTTAGGCCCCCAAGAGGCGCTGGTCCAGAAGAGCGAAGACCCATTCCGTTTCCTTCTGGCTCGTCCGGAGTCTATCATTTGTGCTTGGTTGCCCAAACACCGCCACGCCAACTGGTGGGTTCCCGCCCACCGTTGGCTCCCTCCTTCCTCATTCCTTCTCACAACTCCAGCAATTTGGTGCAAATGTTCCAGAAAAAGAGCTCCATTCCCTTTGGGGACAAGTGCACCCCATCGGCTAAGAAATACTCGGGGGTCTTCCCGTCAATCAGGCCATGCCTGATCTGATGGAAACCTCTGCCCCTGCAGAATTTGGCAACTGCCCCGTTCAGCTTCCTCCTCGATTTCTCTACCGCCAAATGGTTCTCTGCCCCTCTCCATTGCGCCCGAGGAATTACCTCGGACCAGATGATCAATGTCTCCTCCACCTGTGCCGCTATTTCCTGTAATGAGTTTGTGATGTCTCTCAGCAAGACCCCCCTCCCTAGGCTGGTCAGGTCATTCCCTCCCAAGTGTATCACCAACACATCCGGCTTCCGCCGCTTATTTAGCAGTTTATGCAATTGCCCTTTCAGCTGGGCCCATTTCATCCCTGGCACCCCGTGCCACTCGATCTTGAATTCTCCTGCTGTCAAGATCTCTTGCTGCTGGTTCCAGCTCGCCTTTGCCCTTGAGATGAATGAGTGCCCCACCACCCATACTGTGCGTAGTTTCCTTTGGTGCACTGCTGGTAAACGACATGGAGGGAACGGCATGGTTATCTTTACACTTTCTCTGGCCTGACATAATGTTTATAACATCCTGACGACCATCTCCCCAATCTCTTAATGTCATCCGCCCCCAGTCCCCCGACTGATGCTGAGGTGGCGGCCCCAATCCGGAAAGAATGTGTCCCAAACTGGCCCCCTGCCAGACCCATTTTATCCAGACCTAGTGCCATCACTTTCTTGAACTGAAAGCGGCTTAGTGCGGACCCATCCTTGTGCGTGAGCCATGGCGCCTCTGCCCCTGATGGCCGCCTCTGTCGCATAAAGTTTGCCGTTGCCGCCACTGGGCAAACCCTGCTCGCCTGAATGGCATGTACGGTCAGCGCCGCCCCCTTTCCTTTCTGATCCGTCTTTGACCTCTTCACATAAATGATGACCTGAGCGCTCCCCACTTGGATGTCCCTGACGCGCAAGAACCCATTTCTTTTGCCGTTCTTGTTTTCCGGCACCAGTTCGCCGATTCTGAGCGCCCCAAAAAATGCCACCGTAAAAGCAGCCGAGAAGAGCACACGCTCTGATTCCTCCTTACATACTTCCCCTAGACATTTAATTAATCCGTGCAATTTCCCAATATCGATTGGCCGCCTTTCATCTGATTTTGTTATGCTTTGCCTCGCCCAGCCTTTCATGGCGAGCATGACGTAGTGCTCCTTAGTGGGGTCCTTCTCCCCGTGCACTTTTGCGTGATGTGCTATGGCCGCCAGGTGATAGCTTACCCACGCCCGGGTCTTCCCTGTTTTCCAGCACCAGCCTATGAATGCTCTCACCGGGTTCTCCCCGGGGTCCCCTGCTAGTACCTCCTCCTGGAACTGTGAAAACCGACTCCAACAAGCCCTGTACCTCTTGGTTGTACCGGGTGCCAGGGCAGTTTCTACCAATGCGGTCAGATCGCCCCAATCATCCCCCACCATTGTACCTCGAATGGGGTCATCTCCTCCCTTGCTTCGGGACAGCTCTCCCGGAACTGGTCCCACTGTAAACGAGACAAAGAATCAGCGGCCGTGTTTTTCACCCCTGGAATGTGCCGTGCTCTAACCTCGATGTTTAACTCTAACAAACTTCTGGTGAGTTCTCTGAGGAGCCTCAGCACCCTCGGGTTACTGGACGACCCTGTGTTAATGATCTGTACCACCGCCAAGTTGTCCGACCATAGCGTGACCTTAGAATTTTGCAGCTGCCCGCCCCACAACTTAAATGCAACCACTATGGGGAACAGCTCTAGTAGCGTGATATCTTTCGTGACCCCTTCCTTATGCCATTCCTCCGGCCACGCCATGCCGCACCATCTGTCACCCAGGATAGCCCCAAAACCCAGGGACCCAGATGAATCCGTGAACAATTTGAGCCTCTGACTGCTTGCCCAGTCTGCCCTCCAGATTGCCACCCCGTTGGATCTTGTCAGGAAGCTATCCCACATCCTGAGATCCTCCTTTACCTCTGAACCCAATCGGACGTGCTGTGCGGCATGTTGCAAGCCCACAGTTTTAAGCTCCACACTTCTGGCAAATGCCCTCCCCGCTGGTATCACTCTGCCTGCATAATTGAGGTTTCCAGCCAGTGCTTGCAACTCCCGCAAGGTCGCTTTGTTTTTCCCCATCAGCTCCTGCATCAAGCCCCTCAGTTTTTGTACCTTGTCCTGCGGGAGCCTACATTCCCCTTTAACTGAATCGATCTCGATCCCCAGAAATGTCAATGTTGTTGCTGGACCCACGGTCTTTCCTGGTGCTAGGGGGACCCCAAGCTGGTCCATTTTAATTTGAAATACCTCCATCAGGGATCTGCACTCTTCCGTCCCTCCCTCCCCACGAAGAGAAAATCATCTAAGTAGTGCAACATTCCCCCACCTTTTTTCTCCCGTTTTACCGTAAACTCCAGAAAGGAGCTGAATGCCTCAAAATATGAGCAGGAAATGGCGCACCCCATGGGGAGGCATTTGTCATAGTAGTATTTGTCCCCTACTTTAAAACCCAGCAAGTGGTGACTATCCTCGTGGATTGGTAATAGACGGAAGGCTGATTCTATGTCTGCTCTTATTTTTTTGTTTCCCACCATCCCTGGGTTTTGCCTCTCCCGGAGTGGCCTTGCGGGGGCCCGTACCCCCGCCCCTCTGGTGCTTGTACCTGCATGTCTTCCCGTATGAGCAATACCCTTCTGCAAACCTCCAGCAGACTTCTTGCTCCCCCTGGTGGGCTGCTGCCCGGTACACCCAGGAGGAGGGCCCGCGAAAGGACCCTCTCCCCCGTTGCGGGAACCCGCCTCTGCCTCTCCCACCCTGAGACTTCTCTCCTAGTGGCTCGCCTTGGGGTTCCCTGCAGGGGACCACTTTGTCCATGTACCCCCCGACATCCATCTCGTCCCATGACATTGCTGGCCATATCTGCATCTTTAATCTAAAGCCCCGGTCATACTCCAGCCATCCCTCGCCGCCATATTTCTGATATAAATCATGCACGTATTGCTCATATGCTATCATCGCCAGTGCATCCTGCGGGTACCTCTCCAACATTACTGACATATACATCCTATAAGCTTTCAGCCAGTTGTTAATGGAACGCTCCACCTTGGTGGCCTCCCTGTCCCTTTTCTCCTTTTCCTTTTCTGACAGTTCCTTCAGGCCTCCCCCCGTGGGACGATCCCCAACAAGTCAAAGATCTCAATGAATTCCTTCCTCCACAACCTCTCCTTGACCCCCCATGGAATGTGCCACACCAAAGAATTCACCGTAGCCCGCATAGGTGCGAACCCTGGCATTGGCCTCCCATACTGGGTTGTCTGGCCCCACAATCCCCCTGTTTCCCCGCTGATCGGGCCTGCTGTTGACGGCTGAGCCGCGCTCAGCCCCCCTGTCAAGGCCGCTCCAGGCCCTGTCTCATTCTGCACCCCCTGCGCCCCTGCAGGTAACCCCGAAGCCAACTGCTGGCCCCCCCCCATGCTTACTGACGCTCTTGGCCCTTGGTTTGTCCATTCTTGACCCCAAGGGAGCCCCGCCATCTGCACTTGATGCCCGCCTACCATAGGTGGACCCACACTAGGCAGCCCGACAGATAAGAAACCCCCGGGCGGTATCCCCCTCTTCTGAGGCAATTGACTCAGTCCACCCGACTGTGCCCAGCCTTGAGTGCTACCGCTGCACCAAGGCCCTCCCTGCCCTTGCGACGCCCCCGGATGCGTGGCTATACCTCCTTGAGACACTCCCCCTACCACAATACCAGTACTGGACACAACATTCGGCATTTGCCCCTTTTTTCCCCATGCTTGCATGCATTCCATCACCATACCTTTTACCGTCTCCAGGGATGTTGTTCCTCCACCCGCGACATCCACCGTTCTGGTCGCAGGAGTGTTGGGTGGGCTCACTCGATTCCCTGGAGCCTCAGCAGGTGTAGGAGCCGTTAAGGCCGCATCCTCCTGCGCCCTCCCCTTCTGCCGTGGTCTCTTGGTGCTGCTGGCCTGCTCCTTGCTTGCTTTAGCCCTGGCCGTCATTGTCCTTTTCCAAAACGAAATTCCTTGCACTTGTCAGGTGGCGGCAACCGGGTCCCAGTGCAAGAGCGAGATGCCTGGTCCCTGGTCCCGCCTGCTTATATCCTGCAAGCCCCACCCCTTTCCTTTTGTTTCCCCTTCGCGGGCTTTTGGGCCATTCGGCTTTTGGCGCCGTTCCGCCCCTTTGTCCTTTGCCCTTCCGGGTGAGGGTCCCAGCTCCCGGCGGCATGACCCCGCAGGGGTTACCCTGCTGCCTCCTCCATTTTTGCGGACGTTTTCCGTCGTCAGCTCCATTACCCACCCATTTTTTTTGCCCCTGACCAAACTAGTACTTATTTGAAACCACTACAGGCCCATCCACACCCAAACCCCTCTCTACCAGGTTACCCAGTTCCATGCGTGATATAGTGTGCGGTACAAATATCCTTTAACATTAACCTGGAGCCAGTCATGGTTTTTGCTTCCAATTGCACGCTATAACTTATAGTTTTCTTTTCCCCATTGCATACAGTGCGGAAAAAAATCCCCAGGACTGGCTCAAAGATGCCGCCTGGCGATGTCAGGCTGCCGCTGGTTCGGTCACGAGGCATGCAACCATCACCATTGGCTGCAGTTGCCAGTATTGCAGAGCGGGGCGCCGGACCCTATGATGGCAGGCACCACAATTTCTGTGTGAGGACTTGGCGCTGCCCTTGCAAGCTGTGCCGTGGAGGCCACTGCAGGGGAAAGGTGAGCCGTGCACAAATGACTCCATTCTGACAGTGGAGGTTAACCCCCAGGTCATCTGTAACATAATCTCCAGTGGCTATTCCCACTTCTTCTTCTGGAGCTGGAGTGGCAGTGTCCTGACAAAGAGGCAAGGCATCTCTGGGAAATTCAAGAAGCTCAAGTTCTTGCACTGCTTTGTGTTCAACCTCAGGGGCGACATCCCAGCAGGAGACTCCAAGGGCACTATCCTGGCTTGGGGTAAGAGCACTACGGACATCAAAACCCTAGGCAAGGGGGCCAACAATGAGATGCAATTGAAATGGAGGCTGTGACAGAGAAAGAGGCAACTGCTCCTCTGTGCAGAGATCCTGGTCTTGTTTATGCTGCATTCCTACCTGGCTACCCGGCTTTTTCACTAGCGATGCCTACATGAGGTGTCACTTAGAACACGTCTCTATAAAGATGTGCCCCTGAGAGTCCCTTCAGCATCTCATTGAAGTTACACCATTTTTCCCTAGCATTATTGTCCAGTGCGACTACAGTCACACCACTGTGTCTGTAACTTTGCCCTGTGGCTTTTGGATACAGGGTTTTTGGAGGTGCGGTCCAGCAGAGTTTGGACGCTTAGCAGAGGTATACTGTGAGAGGTTAATTTTCTAGTTTAAAGGTTCCCTTTCGGCTACCTGTGTGACGTCGTGTCACTATTCGTCTGCACCTGTCTTGCTGCTTGGCTGCCTGGGGAGTTCATCATGCTTTGTGCAGTTTCTCCATCTCTCTCCCTCACCCTTCCATCCATCTGCCCCCTCTCTCCATGGGGCTCTCTATTTCCCCTATTTACTCTAGCTGCTGCTCTATCACCTTTCATACCTCTCTTTCGAAGCCTGGAAGGAGAAAGCTCAGGAAAGCTCTCCCGGTCTCCAACCAGCCTAGGCCTGCCCATTGCTGACACCTAAGTCAATGCTTCTTCCAGGCAGAGTGTCACAGACATCCTCTTTGTCGCTCCCTCTCCGGATTTATGGACTCCCCACATGGTCTCTGTCCTCTCCCCTTTCTCTTCGTCAGCCATTAATGATGGCACCAGATGGGAAGTACTCTTAGCATGCTTCTTATCCTCTAGGTGCATCATTAATGTCTATCAGAATGTGTCTGGACTTACGGGTCACCCGCGGTTTTGGGAGGCTGTCCTCGCTGGAACAAACCCCTAAAGGGTCTCCTCTATGAGGGCGACCTTTCCTATGAAGCAGAATCTCACCTAAATGAACTATACAGGTGAAACTAAGATTCAGATGAAAGAGCAAAAATGCCACCAGGTACAAATGCCAGGCTGTAAATTCAAGAAGATAGCTTTATTACGGTTACACCCAAAGGAGATATCATATGCAGAAATCCGAAATAGCACTAACCTGTATGGCCTGGATGCTAGCCTAGTATTGATCATGGTGTATAGCTGGTGGCCAAAAAAATCTGCTGTTCTGTTCAGTATTCTGTAGAACAAAACTATATTGTAGAGGATGCAGCAAGAGGTCTATTTGATAAGCTACCCTAAGGTAATATGCTCAGCTAGTACCTACAGAAAGGCTGCTTTTAAAACAAAACAAAACTAGTATCCACGTGTAGGAGTCAAGTAGCACAATGAAAAATAGGGACGGGAAGTTAGTAGCGTTAGAAGGACCTACCCCCAGGTGGCACGGGGATGCTCTAACGGCACTAAGTGGAGTACAAGGTTCTTCAATGCAGCATAGCATCCAAAATCCACTAAGCAAAGTTCCAATCCCACACAGTGTCTTTTGGCTCTTCCCGCAGCACTTGAGTGACAACAGTCCGCCAAAATCCAAGAATCAAGCAAGGCAAGTAAGGATGCAAGGGTAATCCAAAAGGCAGTCCGGGAATCAAGAAGCAGGTTTCGTTACCAGGAGGTCAGTAATGCACGGTCTATTCAGGAAAGCAGGTCAAGAATCATAAACGGAGTGTTAACAGCAACTAGAAAAAACACCAGGTGGCATGGAAGGGAATCTCTTTGTAGACCGCCAGAGCAGGAAGCAACACAGCGATGCGCCGCTTCACATCGGGTATCCATGGCTACAAGGGATACTCGACAGCATGATCGCATAGCAGGAAACGTACAACACATATGCCTCCGCTGCTGGAGCAAGTGCAATGGCAACCGCCAACCATATTGGTGGGGAAGCAGAGCATAATGTTTGCGCTGCCGGTGGTACGGTCACCTGTGTATCATGACAGAATGGCACTGTCATGACCCATGGCCCTCAGCACAACCTCCTCCTTCTTGATAGGTGTCTTCCATCTCTCATCAACTTACTTCCTTCTCCTGGCACTCCTCTGTCTGCCACCCACCTTGCCCCTTCGCCACCACCAATGAACATGCCACATCTCTGTGCCCCTCCTTAGAAGAACTTCAAAAGTGTCAACCAGCTTCACCTAGCTAGCCTCAACTCTCGCTCTGCTGTTAAACGCTTCTCTGATATCTGTCTCCTTCGTGAAGACTTTGACCTTGACATTCCCGCTCTCACTGAGACTTGGTTCACTGCCAGCTCTGGCACTGCTTTGACACACTCCTCTCTGAGGGCTACAATATCCTCTCCAAGCTCAGGCTTAACTGGTCTGGAGGCAGAGTGGCCTTGTTCTTCCTTGAATTCCCACTCAGACCTACTCTTCCTTCAAATGCCTTGTCAGCAGGCTTGGTGTCTCTCCAACCCTCTTGTTAACTCTCGCCAACATCTCTAAGAACCCTGGTCTGGTCCCCCTCTTACTCTTGGAGTGGTCTGACCTCTTCTCTTTTTTGCTCCACCTCCAAGCTGCTCCTCCTCCTGGGAGACATCATCTTGACTCTCCTCATTCGGCCACTGGACTCTTCCGCAACTTCTGACTTTCTTTCCCTCACCATTCATCCCTCCGGTCTAACGCGCTCAGCCAGACATACCTTGGATGCTCTCACCTCAGCAGTCATCCCCATCTCCAACCCTCTCACTACACCTCTCTCCTGGTCTGAACATGCTCTTCTGTCCTCTCCCCTGGACCTGTTAAGTCCCCCGGCTAAGCCTCTGCCTGCACTGCCAGTCTCCTTCTCCGTCATTCGACCGATGAAGCAAGTGTCAGTTGCTGCTTTTGCTGCCACTTACATCCCCCCTCCCACTTTACCATGGACTTCCACACTGACACTGCCCTTGCTAATCTTAACCTCTCTATCATCAACACCCTGGACATCCTTTCCCCTGTCATGAGGATACGAACAAAACCTGCTTCCAAGCGCAACACATGGTACGACTCCGACCTAGCATTTCTAAAATGCAAGTGCAGAGTTGATGAGCAGAAGTGGCGGGCATCAGGCACATCCTCTGACAGATAGCCTGCCGCTTGATCCAAACGCAATACAGACTCTCCATTCGCTCGAAGAAGAGGTCCCATATCCAAGCACGTATCGATGGGGCCACAAACAACTCTGGCAAACTGTTTAAAATCTGCAAAGAACTCAGCAATCCTACTGCAGTCTCCACTTCTACCCAGCCATCCATGACCCTCTGTAATTCACTGGCCCACCTGGAAGGGAACCCCTCCCGCTATCCAGGTCAGCACCCATCTGGAGTAGGTGGAATAGGCCATGCCATACACTTCGCCTCCCCAGCTAGCCTTCACCTCCTCCAGTTCTACCCTATTGAGGTGAGTTTCTTGGAGCAGAGCCACCTGCAACCCCACCTCCTCAGGAACTTCATTAACTCACTGGTCACCCTAACCCTCTCACATTCCGCATGAGGATCGTCAATGACTCATGGTTCCTGCTGTGGACCCCCCTTCTTGCACCCGCCCAGCACACGCTGTTGCCCTGCATGCCGCTTTGCTTGGTTCCTAAACTGGACTCCATCCCACCGCCTTCCCTCTCGTCAATGACCCCCCCCCCCCGAACACCCACAAAACCATAAATAAAGTACCTGGTAACTCATAAAACTCCAGGTTAGAATACCTACATTGTGGGAACTCTGCATCGGCCCACCTCCCCAAAAGGGGGGAGACAAACTCCATGCTCGTGCCAGGGTCATGTGGTCAAGTACAATCCGCAAGGGTTGGGTTGCTAATGTGTGTCTGTGGGTCTGCAGTGTAGTTCACACACATAAATAGGCTCCCCAGAGTCCCCCCCCCAGGTTCATGCTGCAGCAAATAAGTCTCCATGTTAACTTGAGTCCAGCGCAAGCCTTGAGGTGCCAGAGCCGCTCAAAGTCCTCGGTCTTCGGCTGAGTGCTCGTCGTCCTCTCATAGTCGGAAGGATCCATCCTTCGCCACTGTGACTCTGTCCCCTGCAGCCTGGTCAGCCAGGGCATGACCCTCTCCTATCCCCAGCGGTCTCATGCTTCCGCACTTGCCCCATCTTCCCGGGCCCAAGCTTGTGGACCAGCTGCCCTATGCCTCCCACCATTCCCATGCCTCCTCTGGGGAATTGCAGAACCAATGACGGTCACCTTTAATCATTTTAAGTCTTGCAGGGTACAGCAGCATGTAGCAGATTTGATTGTCCCTGAGGTCCCCTAGTACCCGCTTTATCTCCTCGAAACTCTGCCACTGTTGTTGGACCCATCTCGTATAGTCAGGGAATACCGTTTTCTATGAGTTGAAAAATCCAAAAGGCCCCATTCTTCTAGCTGCTTGTAGAAGGACATCATGGTCTTGGTAGTTGAATATTCTAGCCACGACCAGTCTAGGTCTGGCCCCGGGCACTGGCTTTTGTGCTGGGACCCTATGAACTCGCACCACTGCAAACCACTGTGAGAGGCCCTTCTTGCCAGGATGTTCCAGCGGGCCACCTTTCTAGAAACAGCTCCATGGAATTGTGTTCTGTGGTTTCAGGGAGGCCCACTATCCGTATATTGTTCCACCTCGAGCGGCCCTCGACATTCGCCCGACCCTCCAGGACCTTGGTTGTCTGCAGAAGTGTGGCCACTCCATTCTTGACTGTCTGTACCTCTGCCTCTGTTGCTAAGACTCTCAATTCGGTTGCCTTTTGCCTCTCTGTTGACTTTTGCATGTCTGCTCTAAGAAGATTCAATTCCTCCCCTATAGTTCAAATCTTGGATTCCAGGGCAGTCCTGGAGCTCTGTACCGCCTGCAGGACTTCAGCAATTTTCCCTTCCCAGTTAGTTGTCTGCACATCTTGCTGTTGGTATGGTGGCGAGGCCCCTGGAGGCTGTGGATGCAGGATCAGGGCAGTGTATTCATCCATCTTGGGCTGCCTGCTTTTCCCTCCCATCATGGTCCGCACGCTCGCCTGCACTGCTGGAGGGGTGAGTGGGGAACCCCCCATCAGGGGGATTCCCCACTCACT
Source organism: Ambystoma mexicanum (assembly GCF_040938575.1). Lineage (NCBI taxonomy): Eukaryota > Metazoa > Chordata > Amphibia > Caudata > Ambystomatidae > Ambystoma > Ambystoma mexicanum. The sequence continues at coordinate 1,603,667,300 of NC_090937.1, forward strand.
GCTGGCCAGAGGAGGGATGTGTCAAGTGCCTGTTCGGAGCTGTCTTGGCTACACTTCAAATGCCCTTCCCCCTAAGGCTACATCTTTCTCAACAGTTTGTCGGTCAAAGACTTTCGACTACAGCGATTTTGCTAGACCTCCTGTATGACCACTTTGACCAGTCTTGCAGCCCTCCTGTGACCTTTTTGGTATCAGTAGTTTCAATCAACACAGGATCAATCAAAGTTTCTCGTGTCAGCACCCTTGTGGTGCCGGTCCCCTCTGCAGCTGGTCTTCCCTTAACAATTTTACAGTTCTTTGATTTTTTTCTCAATATGCCGCTTTGCGACTTTCATTCGACACAGCCCGGTTCTCATTGGTTCTCCCTTCGATCACTGGCTGTGATGAACCGCTTGGCTCACCTTGTCTCTAGAGTCAAGGCCTGTATGATGGTAGCAGGAGACTCCCTCGCTCCGGCTTATTAGCGTAGGCACGCTCCATGTATCGTTGGCATCTGCTGCAGCACACTTGTGCTATTGTTCGTGTTCTTACTTTTTCTTTCTCTGAAGGCTTCACGTGCCTGGGCTGGACAGGATAAGGTTGCTTCTCTCCTTGTCAGCCTCTCGGTTCCCGCCGCCTTTCTCCTTCTCTTGAACTGCCACATCTAGATAGCTGTTTCATCATGCAGTTTGCCTTGCTCTTAATGTGCTCTTGTGCTCCAACTTTTATCTCTGTGGGGAAGGGAAAGGGCTCTTCAGGTGTGTTTGGTTCCTGTCAATTGCCTGACTTTGCCTGACCATTGTGTTGGGACATGTCAGGTAAATGGCTCTGGTGTTAGTCCATTGTCTTTCATGGTGTGTGAAATTGTTCGTGTTGGAAAAGGGGGGGCAGTGTTTCTGAATGTCCTACGCGGTAGGATGGGGAAAAGATTTCAAAAGCAGGGAAATAGCGCGTATCACCCGTCAGTATCCCACTTCACAAGGACCCGCCATCCAGGTGATCCTCCCTCACTGCTCCACCCTCAGGAACTGAATCCAATAGCAATGTCCGTGTCCTGGCCACCTGGATAACAGATCACGGGTACTAGCTAGGGAGACACCTTCAGGTTTCTCACATACCCTTCCTCCATGCGATGTAGCCACATTTGCTTCACAGGAGAACAGGGAAAGAAAATGTTACGCTCACCTGGTATCCACAGGGACACCACCCAGCTGGGTTACTCGTTGGTATGCTTCTCAGCTTTGCCCTGATGTGGTCTGCGGGGAAGGTTCTGCCTTGTGGTAGAATTAGGCATGCTCTCCGTCCTGCCTTCTTTGCAGGGGCGCGTTGTCTTTCATGGGCGAGTGCGGTCCAGTTACTTCACTGACGCCGGCCCGTTTGATATTGTTCAGGTAGGTCTTATTGCTGTTCTTTAGGTTTGTTGCTAGCCTGCATGCCTTTCTTTGTTTAAAATGTCTCTTTTTTCTACCTTAGGTATGCAGAGCTTCAGCGCGGCAAACTGGCTTGGTTGAGCCCCGCTGGTAAATGATAGCGAATTAAGAGCGCTATAATGCGGTAAGTAGGCGCTATGCGCAGCGCTGCGAAGTCTTGCATTTGCTAACCTGTGTTTTCCTTCCTTGTAGGTCGCGGCGTTCTTCAGCGCGAGTGGAATGTCCGGAGTGGTGCCAGCCGAGAATCGACCAGCCAGGTAAGCCTTTTGAGCAGTTCGTAATTTGTAAATGTCTCTACAGCTTTCTTCAATGTTGCCTCTATCTTCCTCTTTCAGGTCGTTCTGTCCGGGAGACGTGCAGATTCGAGGAAGCTGTTCTCAGTAGCTGTGAGTGTTTAAAGATGAAGACTGCAGGTAAGATGCTGCTGCTAATGATGTTCCTTTTGTCTCCTTTCAGATTCTGCTTCTCCAAGGTTTGAGGGAATAACTGGACGTGGTGAGCATCACATTGCAAGCTGCAAAGTAACACGAAGCATGTTCTGCAGTCAGGGTGTGGTTTATATAGCCCAGGTAAAGTAGTACCAGGGAAAGTAGTTCCAGGCCTGCCGCACCCAAAACACTAGACCGCATACCTTGGTTCTTAGCAACCAAGCTATGTGGATGCCTCCATGTTGGCTGACAATACAATAAAGTCGTTCCCAAGCACTTTGTTGTTCATGGTGTATGAGCCTGGCGCCATAGGCGCCAGGACTGGCCCCATGAGGGCTTTTGAAGAGGATGCCAGGCTCTAGAGGCCCGAGTCCTGACTCCAGCTGGCCAATGGGTTTGCCAGAGGGGGTTTTGGGCGAAGGTCGTGACAGAAAATCCATGTTTCCCTGATCTTTTTCCTTCCGGTGCTCCACTGTGAAACATTAGGGTTGTGGGTCTATTAAACATTGCATGACCCAAGGGTTGGACTCTTTGTGTTGGTTAATCCAAACTAGGGGAGAGAGGTCTATAACCAGTGTGAACTTTAATCCCAATAGATAGTACCTAAGATGATTAATGGCCCACTTGATGGATCGGGCCTATAGTTCCACCATGAAGTAATTATTTTCACGTGGAACAACTTACGACTGGTGTATAGTATAGAATGTTCTAGTCCATCGCAAATTTGGGACAGGACAGCTCTTAACTCTGTAAGGGAGGCGTCCGTCTGTAACACAAACTCCTTTGAGAAGTCGACTACCTTTAGGATTGAGTTTTGACATAATGTCTGCTTTAGGATGTTATAGCATACCTCGTTGTCATTCCAATGAAGTTTCTGGGGTTTGGCATTTTTAAGTTTATCAGTTAGCCGGGTCATAGAATCAAAAACATCAGTTAGCCGGGTCGTTTTGTCTGGAAAGTTGGGGATAAACCTACGGTAATATCCTATTAACGCAAGGAAAGCTCTAAGGTCTCTTTTGGTCTTGGGAGTTGGAGTATCCAAGATGGCTTTTACCTTTTCATGAGGGGCTGTACATTCCCATTCCCTAAGAAAAAGACAAGATATTTTACAGATGATTGGGCCAATCTGCATTTAGCTGGATTAGCAGTTAGGCCAGAATACCTGAGGACTTTCATGATGGTATAAAGATGGAAGAGAAGGTCCTTCCAGGTTTTACTATAAATGACGATATCATCAATGTAAGCTCCACAGAAATCAGAATAGGGTTGTAGGATCTTATCCATGAGGTGTTAGAATGTAGCTGGTGCACCGTGTAGGCCAAAAGGGAGGACTTTAAAATGGAATAATTCCAGGGTCGTTGAGAACACAGCTTTTTCCTTATCTGGCCCATATACGGGAGCTTGCCAGTCCCCTTGGTTAAATCTACAAAAGATAGAATGGTGGCTGTTCCAAGTTTATCAATTAGGTCATCTACGAATGGCATGGGATAGACATCGAAGTCCGATATGGTATTAACTGGACCGAAATCTATGCAAAATCTCCAGGACCATGGGCTTGAGGAGGGTTAAATGATATTAGCTTTCAACATTTTGATGACTTCCTCAATCACTATCTGTTTACGGGCCAATGGTAGATGATAGGGTTTCAAGTGAACCACTTTACCTTTAGGTGTTTGTATATAATGTTATGTACCTTTCACTCTTCCTGGTTTCTCTGAAAATACATCGGGGAATAAGACTACTACATCTTTTGGATTTTCCCGTTGTTGGGTCGATAACTCGGAAGGAATTAAGTCAAAGTTATCTATGTCTTCGGGAACCAGGCAGGCTAGTAATTTGGCATGGGTGGCTGATGGGTTCTCTTTCCATTCTTTTAAGAGGTGATATGATATAGGTGTCATGACCCTTGTCCCTGGCCCTCACTGGCAAGTCAGCCTTCCAGTTAGGGCCAGGTCAAAGGCCTTAAAACCTCATCCAAGACTCTCTTGGAGTCAGTGCTGGCGCCTTTGGCGCCAGGCTCATAACCATCATGAAGACCAACATTAGAATGGGACTATTTACTTGGGACTATTTAACTTGGGGGGGGTTCAGCCAACATGGAGGCACACACATAGCTCAGTTACAAGGAACTGATCTATGCGGTCTAGTCTTTTGGGTGTGGCAGGCCTGGGACTACTTTACCTGGACTACTTTGGGTGTGGCAGGCCTGGGACTATTTTACCTGGACTACTTTACCTGAGACTATTTAAACCGCACCCAAACAGCAGAACATGCTTTGCGTTGTTCTGCTGTGGGCAGCGTAACGCTCTCCGTGTCCAGTTCTGTGATGCCATCTTACCTGAAACCAAGGACATGCAGAGAGAGAAAGAACCCAACGAAACTTACCTGGAACAGTATCCTGTCTTCAATCCATCGCTGACTTCAGTTCCACTCACCTGAAGGTACGAACTCAATCATCCGGCACTGCATGCATCCTGGAATACCATAACCTGGAAAGAGGAGAAAGAAAGACAGCATTAGTAAGCGTTTACTCACGTTTCCTCCCGAATGAAGAAAGCCACACAATTCTTACCTGGGTAGTCATCTCCTGGTGAGTATCATTGCTGGAACATTATGGCGCTCGGCGAGGAACATCGCAACCTGCAAGGAGAGAAAAGGCACAAGTTAGCAATATAAAAGGTGAAACAGCGCCGCACATCGCGCATTACTCACCGGACAGCATCGCGTACACCACGCTTTCGCCTACCGGCCCATGTTCATCTTCAAACTGCATGACAACACCAAAATACCTTTCCATACCTAAAAGGAAAGAAGCAATACATTATTATTCAAACTAAGAGGAACATAAGAACTGCATATAAAGACTGTAAAGCAGCAAACCTACGGAGTCGCAGCAGGCCTGGATTCCCACAGGGGGGCTTGCACCAGTGAAGTAACTTGGTCGCTGCTCGCCCCCTACATCTACGCACTACATCTATGCGCCCCTGCCACGAGGAGCAGGACAGAGAGTCCACCTTTTACAATATTAAGGTGAGGAGAGGGCCCAAGGGGGAGGAAGGAGTTGAGGCCAAGGGAGGTGGGAAAACATAGAGAGAATCTGGTATTGAATCCAGCTCTCCTATATTGCAGACCCATCTTTAACCAGAGGCCTTACCAAGGGACCAGGAGAGGGTTCAAGAGTGGAAATCATCCAACCAGGGCTGGGTGGCATCCCCGTGGATACCAGGTGAGTGTAACAGAACGCAAAGCCTCAATAACATTATCCACCTGGGCGTCATGGAGACTTCAGAGATGGACCAGTTAGTTCAGTTGTTGGGACAATTACGCACTGAAGTACATTCAGCCAGGCAAGAAACCAATGCTCTTGGGAGGGATTTCACTGTTACTAAGGATCGTACCGAAGAAATAAGTAGACAATTGCTCCAAACACAGGCAGGACAGACCCCATTGCCTGGTAACATTCCACCAGCACCTGTACCAACTTCTTCCACCAATCCAGTACAAATAACCCTTCCTGGGGCAGTTCCTTTAGCTCCACCTGAACGATTTACAGAGGACCCCAAGAGGTACGCCACGTTCATGAACCAGTGTCGTCTTCATTTCCTTTGCAGACCTGGGGCTTTTCCTAACGACCAAGAGCGGGTTGCTTTTGCCTTGTCATATCTGAGTGGCAGCGCTGCGGATTGGTCGGTACCATAAGTCAGGATAACCCGTTGTTACATGACTTTGGGGATTTCCAGATGGAAATGGAACAACTCTTTGCTCGTCATACCCAAGGCCAAGCATTAGACAACAAACTTTTGTCACTCCGTCATGGAAGTTAAGACTTGCTTACATATATAGCAACATTTAACAGACTAGTCATTGAAGCTGGGTGGCCTGAGGAAAAAAGGACCACACTATTTCATCGGGGTCTACAAGGGGAACTAAAGGATGTTTTTGCTCAAGTGGTTAACCCACCTAAAGACTGTGGAGAATTCATCAACCTTGTGGTGCAATTAGGTCACCTATTACAAGACCGAAAAGCGGACCGGATAAGGTTAGACACTCGAGCTGTGTATGTCCGGTCAAAGGATAATGTTCCACGTATATTGGAAAACATGGTAGAACCCATGCAAATCAGAGGTGTACGGCCCCCTTTAACTAAAACTGAAAGAGACAAGAGAAGGCAACAGCAATTATGCTTATATTGTGGAAAATCAGGCCACTTCCTTAAAGAATGTCCAGTGAAACCACCAAGGATAACTATTGGAGCCACAGAGAAGGAGATTTGAGGACTTGCATCGACTATCACGCATTAAACCAGATCACAGTAAAAAAACGCTATCCACTGCCCTTAATTCTTGAATTATTGGATCAAGTCAAAGATGCCCACCTCTATACCAAACTGGACCTGAGGGGGGCATTCCATCTTGTTTGAGTGAAGAAAGTACCAATTATGGCTTGTATGAATACCAGGTAATGCCTTTTGGACTTTGCAATGCTCCTGCTGCATTCCAGTACTTTATGAATGATGTTTTGCGGGGGATTAACGACGTTTGCGTCCTGGTTTACATTGATGACATCTTAGTGTATTCTCCTACAAAAGAAGACCATGCCAGGCATGTCCGCTCTGTCCTTACTAAACTCCCCCAACATAAACTGTATGCTAAACTTGAAAAATGCTCTTTTCATGTCACCGAAGTGGAGTTCCTCGGTTTCATCCTCTCACCAAAAGGTATCAGAATGGATAGGCACAAGGTAGATGCCATTCTTAACTGGCCGTCACCAACTTCATTTAAAGGAATCCAAAGTTTGTTGGGCTTTGCAAACTTTTACCGCCAATTCATCCCAGATTTTTCCCAAATAGTGCATCCAATTACATCACTATTGAGAAAAAACAATAAAAAGTTCCATTGGACCGAAGAAGCAGAGAAGGCCTTCCAAGAACTTAAGAAAACATTCACTTCTGCTCCAGTTCTACAGCATTCTCGCCCAGACCTCCCTTATATAGTTTTAACAGATGCCTCTAGCATGGCTATTGGAGCTGTTCTCTCGCAAAGTAACCCAGGAACTGGCCAGTTACTCCCTGTGGCCTTCTGTTCACGCAAATTCTCACCTCCTTAACTCAACTATGCTATCACAGACAAAGAACTCTTTGCTATAAAATCAGCTTTCAAGGCATGGCGACACTCCTTGGTGCTAGACATACCGTCACGGTCATAACTGATCATCAAAACCTGCAATAATTAAAAACAGCAAAGGCTCATTCAAACCCTGTCAACTGCAGTGGGCTCTTTTCTTCGCTGAATATGATTATGTGATCACCTACTGGCCAGGAGACCGAAACGGAAAGGCTGACGCCTTGTCCCGCATGGGTGTTGATGAAAAGGTTTGCATAACTCCAGATCCAGTAGCCATCATTCCAGAAGACAAACTCAAGGGTCTTATGGCAAAATTGACACAGGGTGAACTCCAAAACAAGATCCAACTCTTAATGGATCCCACCTTCTCACAAGAGTGGTGTACTCAAGGAGAACATTACACCATTATAGACCAGTTACCATATTTTAGGAACCGCTATACTTGCCAAGTAAAGATTTACAAGAGAAGGGTTATTTCGGGTTATCATGACTCCCTGATTGAAGGTCATCCTGGAATTGCCAAAACTCTAGCTAAAGTAAAACGAAACTATTGGTGGACCACATGGTGTAAAGACATCATACAATTTATCCAATATTGTGGTGTGTGTGCACAAAACAAGTCCCAAAAGCAGAAACCAGCTGGTCTTCTCCAACCATTGGAAATTCCTCCCGCACCATGGCACACACTGTACCTTGCTTTCATTACAGATCTACCTCCCAGTCAAGGATTCAACACCATCTTAGTAGTTGTAGACTTGTTCTCTAAAATGGCACACTTTATTCCTTTTAAGGGTCTTCCAAATGCATCCAATTTAGCAAAAGTATTCCTGGAGGAAATCGTACGGCTACATGGCTTTCCATCGGTCTTGATCTCAGATCGAGGTAGTCAGTTTGTAGCCAACTTCTGGAGGAAATGCTGTTTAATGGCCCAAATTGACATTCGACTATCCAAAAGTCACCATCCTCAAACAGATGGCCAAACAGAAAGAACAAACCAAACCCTCGAGCAATACTTACGTTGCATGTTACATCAAGTAGAAAGAAATTGGAAGGACTTGTTATGGATAGCTGAATATGCCTATAATAATTCATTACACACCAGCACTGGACAAACCCCTTTCTACACTATATATGGTAGACATCCACGTACTTCAGAATTGGATCTCCCAACCCCTTTGGAAATGCCAGCGGTTAAAACCCTACATACGACTATTTCCCAGACCTTCAAAGAAGCAGCAGAACATTTACTCCAAGCCAAGAACAGACAAAAGAAATTTGCTGACCAACATCGTAGTAAAGCCCCCGACTATCAAATTGGAGACAAGGGGCCTCATTACGCGGTAGGTGGTAAGGGATTACCGGCACCGGTAAGGTCACTGGTGCCAGTAATCCCGTACCACCCTATTCCGAGGTCCCTTAGCGGGTCCCTTCCTCAACTCCTGGTTTTACCAGGCGTTATGGATGGGACCCGTTAAGGGACTTCAGAGCTAATAACGGTACCGCAATTTGCGGTACCGTTATTAGCTCCATCCCCATTGAGCCCTATGGGGGCTTGAATGGGAATGGGGAATGGTTCCCGGAATGGGGACTTACCGGGTCCTCCAAGGTTGGAATGACCCAGTAAGTCCCTATTTCAGGAACCCGGACCCGGAATGCGGTAATGAGGCCCAAGGTCTGGTTAGCATCAAAATATGTGCCCATAAAAGGGACTCGGACCTTTCATCCCCGATATCTGAGACCTTATTCTATTGAATCCATAATCAATCCAGTGGCAGTTAAATTAGCCCTACCACCCACTATGCAGATTCATCCTGTGTTTCACGTATCACTCCTGAAACCGGTACAACCAAGTACTCGGCTTACAACACCACCAAAACCAGTATTAGTTGACAGAGAACCAGAGTTTGAAGTAAAGGATATCCTAGACTCAAAATACACCAGATCCAAACTATACCACTTAGTTGATTGGAAGGGATACAGCCCTCAAGACAGATCATGGGAACCTAGTGAATACATCCATGCACCTCGCTTAATTAAAAATATCCATCAGAATTACCCAGCCAAACCAGGACCAGGCAGAAGGCCACTGTGAGAGGGGCCTTTGGGGGGAGTGCTGTCATGACCCTTGCCCCTGGCCCTCACTGGCAAGTCAGCCTTCCAGTTAGGGCCAGGTCAAAAGCCTTAAAACCTCATCCAAGATTCTATTGGAGTCAGTCCTGGCGCTTTTGGCCTTTGGCGCCAGGCTCTTAACCATCATGAAGACCAACATTAGAATGGGACTATTTACTTGGGACTATTTAACTTGCGGGGGTTCAGCCAACATGGAGGCACACACATAGCTCAGTTACAAGGAACTGATCTATGCGGTCTAGTCTTTTGGGTGTGACAGCCCTGGGACTACTTTACCTGGACTACTTTACCTGAGACTATTTAAACTGCACCCAAACAGCAGAACATGCTTTGCGTTATTCTGCTGTGGGCAGCATAACGCTCACCATGTCCAGTTTTTTGATGCCAGCTTACCTGAAACCAAGGACCTGCAGAGAGAGAAAGAACACTACGAAACTTACCTGGAACAGTATCCTGTCTTCAATCCATCGCCGACTTCACTTCCACTCACCTGAAGGTACGAACTCCATCATCCGGCACTGCATGCATCCTGGAATACCATCACCTGGAAAGAGCAGAAAGAAAGACAGCATTAGTAAGCGTTTACTCACGTTTCCTCCTGAATGAAGAAAGCCACACAATTCTTACCTGGGTAGTCCTCTCCTGGTCAGTATCATTGCTGAAATATTACGGCGCTCGGCGAGGAACATCGCAACCTGCAAGGAGAGAAAAGACACAGGTTAGCAATATAAAAGGCGAAACAGCGCCGCGCATCGCGCATTACTCACCGGACAGCATCGCGCACTCCGCGCTTTCGCCTACCGGCCCATGCTCATCTTCAAACTGCATGACAACACCAAAATACCTTTCCATACCTGAAAGGAAAGAAGCAAGACATTATTATTGGAACTAAGAGGAACATAAGAAAAGCATATAAAGACTGTAAAGCAGCAAACCTACGGAGTCGCAGCAGGCCTGTATTCCAACAGGGGGGCTTGCACCAGTGAAGTAACTTGGTCGCTGTTCACCCCCTATATCTATGCGCCGCTGCCACGAGGAGTTGGACAGAGAAACCACCTTTTACAATATTAAGGTGAGGAGAGGGACCAAGGGGGAGGAAGGAGTTGAGGCCAAGGGAGGTGGGAAAACATAAAGACAATCTGGTATTGAATCCAGCTCTCCTATATTACAGACCCATCTTTAACCAGAGGCCTTACCAAGGGAACGGGAGAGGGTTCAAGAGTCCAAATCATCCAACCAGGGCTCAGTGGCCTCCCTGTGGATACCAGGTGAGGGTAACAATAGGTGAACTTTCTGTTTTCTGTCTGGTTGGGCTATTTTATATGTGCATTTTCCTGTTCGTTCTATTATCTCACAAGGTCCGTGTCACTTGGAAACAAGTTTGTTTTCAGAGGTGGGCAAGAGGACCAGTACTAGAAAAAGATCTTAAATTTACTTTTTTATCATAGTTGGCCTTTTGCTGGCTGCTCTGGGCCTTTCCCGTATGAGTATAAACTAAGTCTTGCACCAACTTCGTGTGTTCTCGCATTCTAGTAGCGGTTTGTGAGATTGGAATGGGGGCCTCCTCTCGTTCTTCCCATGTTTTCCGGAGCATATCCAGGCCATCTCTCAGTTCTCTTCCATGGAGTAAATCAAAGGGAGAGAAACCCGTGGAAGCTTGGGGGGTTTTCCTCACTGCAAATAGTGCCCACTGGATCATTCGGTCCAAGCCTTTCCCTTTCTTGTCTACCAATTTCTGCAGAATGATTTTCAGGGTCTTATTGAATCTTTCTACCAGACCAATGGTTTGAGGATGGTACACGGAAGTTCACAAGGTGGTAATGTGGAGTAGCTCTTTGACTTTGGCCATAAGCTTACTCAGAAAGTTTGAGCCCGGGCCTGTTAATATTTCTTTAGGAAAACCGACCTTGGAGAAATACGGTAGAAGATGTTTCAGGATCTGCTGCATGGTGTTATTTCGCATTGGGAAGGCCTCACGATACCGGGTTACATAATACACGGTCACTAAGACATATTAATTGCCAAATTTAGATGTTCCTAGCGGGCCTATTATATCCATACCAGTTCTTGAAAAAGGAACTTTTATGATCGGTAACAGGTTCAGAGGGGCAGGTAATGGGATGTGCGGGCTGGTCTTTTGACATATTTCGTATGTCTGTATGAAAGTTTTTATATTGGCATGGATACCTGGTCAGTAAAACGTTATGCTAATATGCGCCTGGGTTTTAGCTTGTCCCAAATAGCCTCCGATAAGATGGGAATGTGCGATCTCTAGCACAACCTTTCGTTGGCTTTTGGGTATTATAAGCTGTGTTTTTATCAAACCTTCTGGAGAGGTTTCCTTTTCAATAGAGTAACACCATTTTTAAGAAGAAAAAGAGATTTCCCTTCTCTATGCCTTCTTCTTCCGGAATTGCTTGTAAAAAAGCTTCAGCGAGAGGTGGATCATTTCGCTGGGCAAAGGCTAGGTCGGGATAGATGGTGGGTTCTTCTCCTTTCCTTTCTTTGAGTATAAGAGACTTATCAGCTTCCCCAAAGGCCAAGTTACCTATTTCTGTTTTATCTGGTTTGCTTTCTTTGAATTGAGGAAATAGAGCTTTCCCCAAAATTCCCTGAGCAATTTGATCTCCCGACGTACCTCAAAAGGGACTTAGCTATGATTCTGTAAGAGAATCTTCATGTCTCCCCGGAAGTCAGGATCAATAACGCCTGCTAAGACTAAGACATCTATCCCAAACTTCGACCCTGAGCCAGATTCTGGGGCTAATCGTATGTAGCACCCCAGAGGTGGTATCAAAACCAAGTCTGTAGGAATCCTTCCTCTTTTGTGGAAGAGAGAAGCAGGCCAAAAGGGGTGAGGCCATGTGGGAGACCCCAGTCAGAGCCACAGTTTTGGACCAGAGAGTCAACAGACCCAGTGGGTGGTGTGTTGTGTATGCAGACGAACTGGGTCCCCCCTTGTTAGGGTGAATTCTCAATTCTGTGCTAATTCCGTTCTACCTTAGAGACCCCCAGCTCTTTTACTGGACGTTAGGAGTTTTAATTTCTATCCTGGAGTGAGTGAGACCTTTTTCTCACTCTCTCAAGTATTCTTATCTGATTTGGACTCTGTGTTTCATTTGGTTTTTGGAGTCTGACAAACTCCATAGGCATCACCTTTTGTCTTGTGACACACGAACACCCTCAGTGCAGTGTCACAGAGAAGTCCTTTGGATTTCTCTTAAGGTTTAAATACCTTCTCTTGGATAAACTACTGTTTCCAAGAGTAGTAAAGTGAAATTGACTTTACTTGCCTTTTTCTCTTTGTAGACCCAGCACACACCATCTTATGTGGAGTGCTGGAGGGGTTACTTAGTAGCCCCTTTGTATACTTTCTCCTGCAACATTTTTATGTTACCCTAACTACAATTAATGGCTGGTGGCAGTGGTTTATTTTTCCTACCATTGTGCGTTTTTGCCGCAGGCTGAATCCTCAGCTGTAGTATTGCACCCATGGGTCCCCATTTTGTCAAAATGGCCTGGTCTTCTTTTTTTGCCATTTCCTGCATGTAAAGTCTTTCTTGGGTTTTACTCTGTGTGTCTTTGGTCCCTTTGTTCATTTTGTCTTTGGGGGGATTCACGGGTGAAGCCTGCCTCAGCTCCAGCGTGTCTGTCAGGTCAGGAAGCAAGGGAGTGTCCTGAAACTCCCTGTGCTTAGTCTCCTTGGTTACAGAAATGCACCCAAAGGTGATTGGCCGGCTGTCTGCCCTTGGAGGACAGCCACCCTGCTGTGTGAGTGACAGCTAGGCTGCGAATGAATGGGAGAACCCTGCAAAAAAAGGTGAGGTCTTTTGCAAGGAAGGCAGAGTCGACCACTGGACGAAGCACCGAAGAACGAAACTGGAAGAGAAGCTTGCTGCACCTCCTGGACCGTTGGTTTACCTGGTGAAGCCCTGCTGCAGTGCTGAAGCTCCAATTTCGCAACCAACTAGAGAAGCCCAGAACTGACAACTTCTTCCCTTGGGTTAGTGGGACCCACTGACCCCAAGACGAACTTGTCTGGAACCCCTCTCCCTGCTGGCCGTACTTCTTCGCTGCGGCTGGAACTGAGTGCCAGGGGACAAAAACACCAGGATTGAGTGTTTCACTTTTAAACCGGACCGAGTTTCAGGAAGATCCTCCGGACTCCCTCGACCCAAGCCTGAGACACTTCAACAGAGTGCTAGACTCCAGAAGCAAGGGGAGCCCACAAGGTGTCCAAGAACCGCAGTGGTGCTATTTGCGAGTAGCTTAAACCGCGAAGTGCCGCTGATCTGGAGTAAGCCCATTGCTGCCGCCGATCTTCAAACTGTGGTGCAGGAGTCCCCAGACGTCCTCCCTCTTGTCCCCATGACTGAGGCCCAGGAACTACAGGATCTGCAGGACTACAACAGGAACAGAAGCCAGCTGGACCCTTCTTCAAACCTAAGGTACTGTCTAACTAGGGTTACTTACCTCTTGTTGTGTGTAGCTTGCTGTCTCTCACTGGAGTCTTTCACTGGCCACCTTTTGCGAGTTGCTTGCATCTTTGCTTCTCACAAGCCTCCCAGCTTGTGGCCCAACAGTGATTCTTGTTCAACAAACATTCTCTGTAGCATTATGCAAGACGTTTGTGCTATTTTCAAGAAGTGCCTAAGCTCACCTAGACTTTGCTCAATTGACATTGGCTGTCCTGGCTCCCTATAGACTCTTCTTACCCTCTCACTTTGTGTTTATCTGTCCCTCAAAAAGTCATACTTAAGTTACTTGTATAGCTGGGAAAGGGTTAACCGATACTTAATTAAGAGCTTGAAAAGTGCTTACCTGTTCAGGGAAACTTGTTAACCTTTGTTTCCTTCCTTAACCTTTTCCTTTTTACACAAATCTCAGTATTGCATTTAAGTGTAAAAGTGATATATTAATGACCACAGCATCCTAGCTATTGAAGTCACCTCAGGGTGTAGGAAGTGTGTGTGTAGCATCACAAAAGGGTATCTATTTACTTAACTGAATCTGAATGAGTGTATTTATTTTTTTAAGTGTATTTTATTGCTGCACATTGCCCTTTTTAAAGAAAGCTTAATTTAAAACTGGCTGTTAAATAAATAATTAATTTAATAAGAAATCTTGAGTAGAAGTGTAGAAGTGTTATTTGAATACTTGTCACTGTGAATCTCTATGTTACACCTCTACAGCTCACAATGACCCCTCTTGAGATAAATCTGGCTGCTCAGTCACTATACCAATTTGTGTAGTTCAGACCTATACCAAAGGTTGGGATACCTATTGCCAAGAGGAGAAGGCTGGTGTAGTCTCCAACAGGGTTACTACATACAATCTTGCCTAACAATGGTGGTAGCGGTGAGGATTTGGGTAGAGTTGTTACATTGTGTATTTTGCTTTGCTTGTGTTCAACTAAACCTCCACAAGGCTAAGCTCCATCAGAAAGTATAAAAGCAATTGTAACATGCCAGATATGGATAACTTCAGTCAGGAAGCCCTGATCATTTTAACAGTAGATCAGCTGAAAGAAATGTGTAAAGTCAGAAATCGTACTGTAAAAGGAAAGAAAAATTAATTGATTACAAGGTTGTTGAATCACCAGAGTTTGGGTAGTAAGCCTACAACCCTTGCTAACCCAAGAAATGTGGAAAAGGAAGACAGTATAGGGTCAGAAGAAGTAGAAGAGTCTCAGGACCAGGCTTTAACTCTGCCACAGCCTGCCTTGTTAACCCAACTCATTTCCACTGGGACCCCACAAGGTCCAATATTGAGCCCAGAGTTTGCTTCTCTTGAGATGAAGGGAATTGAGTTAAAAGCCAAATGATTAGATGCCCAACGAGAAGCCAAACAGCAAGACATCAGAATGAGGGAAATGGAAATGCAGCAGCATGTATTTGATATGAAAAGATTGTCTATGTAATCTGCTTCCTCCCAGAGTCCAATAGGTCTTCCAGTCTCTTTTGAATATAACCATGGGATTCACGGTCTCAAAGGGAATGGTCTAATTCCCTGGCTTTTGTCTAGGCACCTCCAGGATGCAAGTGAAGCTATCAGGGTAGTGAATGAGCTTGAGAGACAAGAGTATGAAAATTTGAAGCTGGCAATAATAGCCAGATTTGGGAAAACTCCTTCGCAGTACCTTAAGAGGTTTAGGACCCTCAAAAAGACTGATAGTGCCCCTTGGGCTACCTCGGGTATGTGAATGTTTGAAAAACGTAGATGGTTGGGTTAAGGGTTACAGAAGGAATGAGAAGTCTGTTTTAATAATAAACATTTTATTGTGATATAATCCAAAATGTGGCCTTTACACAAACATGAACATAAAACATACAACATATTGTGCCATGATGATACATGCTGAAACACAAATGAAGATAGATAAAATGGATAAAAAACACATAATAAAGAAACATAGCGAGACATGGCGACAGTAAAAGTAGAGAAAATTCAATTCCAGGTAAAATAAGTGCAGTGCCTAAATTATATCCACACCAAGGCTCATCAGACTATGCATCTCGTTATTCGTTTGAGCAGATACCAATGAATATACAAGAAGAATATGTTAGGGCCCCAGTATTGGATAGAACATTAGACTTTCTGAGATATCTAAGATATCACAGGTCATCGAGCCGATGGATGCTTCCAATGGGCAAGAATCATGTGGTCAATAAGTCAGGGAAATGGGCCTTGGCTTTTATCCATAACCTATATAGGGCAAGTTGTAATGAAATGGAGTTGGAATTAAGGCAGTAGTCACAGAAGGAGTCCCCAGTGATAGCCTCATACCTATGTACCCATTTGCCAAGCGTACACATGTACACAGGCCCCAGTTTGTCGCATTGGGTAAAGACATGCCTGGCTGTGGTTCCTACCCTGCCACAGATACAACAGTACCTATATTCAGGTATCACCCCCCAAAGGGGAGCCCAAAACTGCAAGAACCGGAAATGGATTTATATGCAACCTTAAAATGATTTGCCTTACTTCAGCTGGGCATAGTAACAGATAAGGTTGTGTCTTCCGGTACCTATGCACAACGTGAGACACCGCTTCATAGCCCTTTAAGTTAGACAGGTGGGAATAGTGCCCACACCAATCCCATCTATTTAGCTTGCGCTCAAAGGATTTATTCAGATGGATGAATGGGATATATATTTCTTTTTGGTAAAAGGCCAATCGATCTCTAAAAAGAGGGATTCATTCAGCTGTTTAAAGTTAGACCCTTGTGGGACCTTCTCGGTATCATAGTGCTGACCAGGCAATGCAAGTAGTTTGCAAGTGGGGGCTGCAATCTGTTTTGTTAAAATCTATTTTTTTTTTTAAACTCTTTTTATTGATTTTACCAGATAACAAATAAACATGACCCCCCAGCCCCCCCTGCGATGAGCATGATCCCTTTATCCACCTTCAAAACGGGCTAAGAGTCTACAGTCAATGCAAATCTGGCAGTCTCAATCGCTGTGGGCACCACATCACCTTAAAATCATCTCTGAGAACATGCAATAACTCCCCCCAATCCGCAGCAAAGCGCTGGATCTTATCGTCCATGGCATATGTCGCCCATTCCAAGGCCACTATTTCCCACATTTTTCGGAACCAGTCTTGAATCGCAGGGATCTCCGGGCCCTTCCACCTTCGGGCTATTAACAACATTGCGGCAAGAGTCATTATAATTTTGGCCTTTTCCCTTCCTCTCGGTTCCCCTGCTTCCAGACCCCCCCCGGACGCCCAAGAGGATTTGCGCTGGTGTCCTTTTGTCTTCCAACACGAAGGCCTGCTCCTGAGTCTCCCGTATTCCCCCCCAAAACGATGCAATTCTTGGGCAACTCCACCAAATATGCTCCGCGGAGCCTACCAACCCACAGCCCCTCCAGCAGAGTCCAGACAGTGTAGGATAGAAACCTATGAAGTCGGGCAGGGGTATAGTGCCACCCGAACAGAATCTTATACCATGCCTCTTGTAGCTGGGGGGCCTTGACCAATTTAGGAATCCTTCTCCACAGCCTCTCCCAGTCCTTCCTGCTGATTTCATACCCCAAGATCCGCTGCCACTCCCGCATGTAGGCCCATTGTGCCCCCGCACTCGAGCCAATCAAGATCTTATAAATGTTGGAGATGAGGCCCCTCGCCCCATTGTTGGTGAGCAGGAACTTTTCAAAGGGTGTCGGATCCCTTGTGGCCGCCTTCTTGACCCCTGGTTGTAGTACCCAATGGCGTCTCTGCGCATACCTTAGCCTCTCCCCTTCCTGGACAGCAAAATGCCTCTTACAATCATAAAAGGATAACAATTCCCCCCCAGCAAACATATCAGATATTGTCCGACATCCGCCCTCCTTCCACTTCATGAAGGCTCCCCTCTCCATACCCGGTGAGAAGTCTCCATTGCCAAATATGGGGGTGAAGGGAGACGGGAAAGTGGTAGTTCCCTCGGAGCTCGCCAACCTGTCCCAGATATCAGCCATTAATCTATCCATCCGCGCCCACAACTTGTCCCGCGACTCTTCCTCCCCCCTCAGCCATTCCCTGATGAGTCGAAGCTGTGCTGCCTCGTAATACCGCCTAAAATCTGGCAAAGCAAGACCTCCCTCGCTCTTAGGAGCCATCAAAAGTTTGGCACTCACCCTGGGTCTTTTCCCTTCCCAAACGAAACTCTTAGTCATTGCTCCCAACTCCCTAAAGTAATTTGCCGGTACTGGCTGCGGGACTGCCTGAAAAAGGTACAAAAGCTGCGGGAGTGTGACCATTTTGACCGCTGCTATCCGCCCTATCCAGGACACCCTTAAATCTCTCCACCGCTGGAAATCCCTCTTGATTGCTTTAAGGAGTGGAGGAAAATTTGCCGAGAACCAACCCGCCAACGTCGCCGTAATCCTAACACCCAAGTACCGAATCCCACTCGAGCTCCACAGGAAGCAAGTATTCGCTCTGAACCTCTCGCTCCCTGCCCCCTGCAGCGTTAAGTTCAGCACCTCCGATTTATGAGCGTTAATTTTTAGCCCTGAAGCTGCCCCAAAGGTCTCTAATAGGGCCATACTCGCCTGCAATGATTCCCGTGGGGTCGTGAGCATGAGCAGCATGTCGTCCGTAAAAGCTGCAACCTTATGTTGCTCTCCTCCAAATGGGACACCCCGAATCTCCCCCATCTCCCGGATTGCTTGAAGCAATGGCTCCAGATAGTTCACAAACAATATTGGGGAGAGAGGGCAGCCCTGCTTTGTCCCCCTCTGCAAGAGAATCTTTCTGGAGCCGACCCCATTTACCATCACTCTAATAGAGGGTGTGTGATAGTTGGCCTTGACCATTGACAGAAAGCCACCCCCAAAGCCCATCTTTTCCATTACTCTGAAAAGGAATGACCACTCCACGTGGTCAAAAGCCTTTACGGCATCTGAAGCCACAAGGGACGCGGGAGTGTGCGTTTTCTGCACCTTTTCAACAATGTGGGCCACTCTACGGATGTTGTCCGCGGTCTGTCGGCCCCTGATAAACCTGGCCTGGTCGGGATGGATCAGATCCGGGAGGATAGAGTCAAGCCTGTTGGTCAGAATCTTAGTGTAGATTTTCGTGTCAAGATTAATCAACGCTATAGGGCGATATGAGGCCCTCTCCTCAGGGTTTTTATTAGGTTTCAAAATTAAAGTGACTTTGGCCTCCTCCATGGAAGGGGAAATTCTACCCGTGAGACGAAAAGAGTTAAATAACGAGGTGAGGTGTGGGATCAGCTGTATACTAAACAGTTTGTAAAAAGTAGCCGTATAGCCATCCGGTCCTGGCGCTTTGCCAGATGGGAGAGCTCTTATCACCCCTCGCACCTCCTCCTCCGTGATTTCCCGATTTAGGGCTTCCCTCGTCTCATAGCTAATCTCCGCTAACTGGATCCTCTGTAGGAACTCTTCCTGCCTGTCGTCGGGGGGATGCTGGGAGGAATAGAGCGATTCGTAATACTCAGCGAAGGCCTCCCGGACTCCCTCATGATCTGTGACCCTGTCCCCTGAGGCTAATTTCAAGGCTGTTATCGCATTTCTCGTCCTCTTGCCTCTGAGCAATCGCGCCAGGTGGGAGCCAGTTCTATTGGCCTTCGCGTAATATTGCTGTCGCACCGATAATAAAGCCCCCTCCGCCCTCTTAGTTCGCAGAAGTTCCAACTGCCCAATCGCATTTCTGTAGGACCGCTTTGCCCTCCTCGAAGGGCACGTCTAGCCGCCTCCACTTCCGCTTCCAATTGCGATTCCAACTCTTGCAATTGTTTCTCCCGATGGGCAAATAACGCCATCAACTCCCCCCTAAAGGTAGCTTTAAAGGCGTCCCATCTTATGTCATCCCCCGTGTCACCCTTCTTGTTGGTATCAAAGAAAAACAGAATCTTTTCTTCAACACCTTTTCTGATTGCGGGGTCTCTCAAGATGGCCCCCGGGAATTTCCAGCCCCATATCCCCTTTCTCCTCCGACCCACATCGAGCTCCAGAGAAACTATTTTGTGATCTGCGATCCCTATTGGCCACGTACACACCACCCGAATGGCTCCAACTAAAGCAACCGAGACCCATATGTAGTCGATTCTAGACTGGGAACCGTGCACGCCTGACAAGAAAGTGTATCCCTCTTCGTCCCGGCTTAATTCCCGCCAGGCATCCCTTAGCCCCAACCTATTGACTCATTCCTTCAAGTCCGTTGACATCATGGCTCCACCCCCTTCCTCACTGCCTCCCGTCCTATCTTTCCTCCTATCCCAAGCGGAGTTAAGATCCCCCAAGAGAACAATTTGACCTCGCTAGTGGTCCTCCAACAATTTCAAGACCCGTTGCAGAAAATATTCCTGTTCCGTATTGGGAGCATACACTACCGCTATCGTCAATGGGACCTCCTGACATTTCCCCTTAGCTATAATATACCTCACTTCTTTATCCCTGAGGACCTCTCAGGGCTTAAAGTCTACCGTGTTCCTAATTGCCAGGGTCACCCCCCTTGACTTACAGGAGGCCGAGGCGTGCGAGATCTGAGTAAAACCTCGTAATTTCAACCTGCCCTGGTCTTTATGGAGCAAATGCGTCTCCTGAAGACCCATAATATATGGCTTCTCCTTCTGTGTGAAGTGCTCCAGCTTCTTCAGTTTGAGAGGGGTATTCAACCCCCTCACGTTATGTGTAAGCCACTTAAGGGAAACCCCAGTAGAGTAAATACGCTGTGAAGTGGGAAAGACTCCCCCCATCTCCCTTTCAACATTGCTTGTCGCCAGCCCCCCCATACTCCCCCAAATCTCCCTCCTCCCCGCCCCCCTACCCACCCTCCTCCCCCCCTGAAGGTTAAGATCTCCCCGCCCTCTCCTCCCACCAACCTCGGGCATCTACGCCCTTTCTGCTTCCAACATGGTTGCACCCCCCGCGACCCCTGAGAATTTAGACACCTTAAAGAGGCCCACCACCTCTGTCTGCCCGTGTCCACTCAAGACTGCCCGGAGAATCCTTTCTGACTTCACTGGGTGTTCCGTTACCCCGCCAATCATTTTCTCTGGGTCTCCTTTTTCTCTTCTCTCGTACCGTCAACCAATCCCAGTGCCTGGACCCCGAGCGGTCACTCGGGCCCAGAGGGCCTGCCCCAGGGGGGGGATCCTCCAGCTCAACACGTAGGAGAGCAGCCCTTTCTTGGAGGGAAGTAATTCATCCCTGGGCTCCCTCCCAATCGAAGAGCAAACTGAAAGGAAAGGTCCACCTGTATCGGATTGCTTTTTCATTGAGGACCTTCACCACCGGGCCCATTTGTCGCCTTTTTAGGAGTGTAGTGCTTGCCAGATCCTGGAAGAGAGCGATCTGCTGTCCCTCGAAGATAATTGGTTCACGTTGTCTCGCTGCTCTGAGCACTGCCTCTTTCTGAGCATACCGAGTAAATGCGGCCAGTACATCCCTTGGCCTCGCCGTCTGACCCTTAGGTAACTGTCCAGTTCTATGCACACGGTCCAACTCCACCGCTTCCGGGCTAGCCTCTTCCAAAATGCCTGCAAAGATACCTTGAAGAGTTGCCTTTAGAGACTTATCAGGCACAGACTCAGGCAGCATTCTAACCCGTATGTTGACTCTACGGGACCTGTTTTCCAGGTCTTCCACTTGGAGTTCGAGGTTTCTGGTGGCCACATCTAACCTCTTTATGGCTTTGCTGTTGGCTGCATTGTCTTTGTCCACTTCTTGGAGACCTTTTTCCAGGATATCGGTCCTCTCCCCCAGCTGTCGCATCTCCTGCTTTAACTCCCCTACAGCTTCATTCAGGTCAGCACGCATTAATTGAAACTTCTCCTGAAAAGTCTTAGCTAGGTTGGCCTGCAAGGTGTGTAGCTCACCAATGAACTCATGCCTGGGCATATTTGCCACCTCCTCTGCATGCCTTGGTGCGGACCCCTCTCCCGACGTGTCCCCCGGGGGCGCGGATCTCTCCTTTGAGTTCTGCGCTGACCACATGGCTTGTAATGTGCTCGTATTGTCACATGTGGCCTATGAGTGCTTCTCCCTTCTTCCCTTAGGTTTTGTGGTCATGCCGGCCGCCTCCCCTCCTCTGGCCCGTTCCAGCCCAGGTGCGCCTCACTGACCTCATGCTGCTGCAGGATCCGCTGTCCCTGGCAGCCGTGTGCGCCGAATGAGTCCGTCCCTTAAGTTCGGGGGACCTGTCAGCTATCACTGGAACTCTGCCAGCCTGCCTCCTCACAGGCCGCCCAGGTCAGATGCAGCGACTCTTGAAGTAGGGACGGAGTCCTCCACGCACGCCCAGCGAGTCCCTGGCAGGGAGGCCGAAATCCGCCGGGCCTCTCTTCCCCCCCAAGGGGTGTGGGGAAGCAAGCTTCCAACTCGCCCACCCAGCGGGTGGAGCCGGGTGGGCTGCTAGTCAATCGTCCTTCTCAGGGCGGTGAAAATCGCTCCTCAACCGCCGGTCACCCCCGGCCGCGGCCAGCGGGGCGGGAGGCCCCATGGACCCGCTCTCTCCACACAGCGACCGGGGGCCTAGCTCCGGAGCTCGCCCCCTCCTCCATTCCGCGGCTCCCCACTCCAAGGTCCTGGCGGCCTGGCCCGCAGCAGGCCCCGACCATGCAGGCCTCCTCCGCTCGTGAAGCGCTTCACCCAGGGGGCGCCGAACTCCGCGGCCCGGGGACCCGCCAGGAAGGGAGGACGTCCCCGGGCGTGATGCCCCCCACTGCCGATCGTTGGGAGGTCTCTCCTTTCCCTCACTCTCCGCGGCCCACTTTCCACAGGTCCGGCCAGCGGCTTCCCCCGTCGAGGCCGCGATGCACCTCCCGTGCTCTCTCCTCTCCGCGTTCCGCTTGTCGCTCTCGGGACGGGCCCTCCACCGCGAGCTCAGCCGCTCCGCCTTGCCGCGCAGGTCTCGTCGCTGCCTCAGAGCGCAGCGACCCCGGGGCAGCCCACGCCGCTGACCCCCTCCTCTCTTCTCCAGTCTGCGGGGGTCCCTAAGAAGGGAAAACAGGGTCCGTGAAGTGGGTGGTGGGCATGGGACAGCTACTCAGTGCCGACAGCTACTCAGTGCCGGCGGCCATCTTGGAATCTCTAAAATCTA
Source organism: Ambystoma mexicanum (assembly GCF_040938575.1). NCBI lineage: Eukaryota > Metazoa > Chordata > Amphibia > Caudata > Ambystomatidae > Ambystoma > Ambystoma mexicanum. The sequence goes on from NC_090937.1 coordinate 1,603,689,944, forward strand.
TTTTTGATGCCTGCTCTCATGAACTGAGACAGCACTTGGCTGACTCAAAAGAGATTTTAGCAATGGCTGCTGACTTGTGCTTTGCCAACAGGGCCACTCAAAAGAACTCTGGGGCCACTCATAAAACGAATGAGGGGAACAGCACAAGAAAGAGGGAAAAGATAATTCTAATTCCAACCATCCAAAAGAGGGCCACAAACATAATAAGGGTAAGTTCCATGTGAAACCTGGTCAGTCTAGTGAACCCTCTGGTGCACAACCAGATGTAGGTCAGCAGAAGCCCCCATTCCAGAGAACATTTGGTAAATGTTATGCATGTGGGTCAACTAACCATGTGAAAGGGGATCCCAGATGTAAATGTAAACCTTCAGGGGTCCACACTGCCTCTTAGCCTTCATCCCAGAGGGAGAAGTTCATATGGCAAGTGGTAACTTTCAACTATTGGCTGAAGACCCCATTGACGTCTCAGCCAGTGTTTCTTTAGTGTCCCTGGGTCTATGGGAACAGCAGAATGTGGATGTGTACAACTCCATTCCAGATAACACAAAAGAATATTACAAGGGCAGTGTACTTGTGAATGGCCAGGAGACTCCTGCCATTAGAGACACTGGGACAAGCATTACAGTGGTTGATGAAAGCTTTTTCAAACCTGAAGATGTTGCTAAGGCACCCAAAGGTCCCATTAAACTTGCATGAGGCTCAATCCAAATTGTTCCAATACTGCCAGCTCTCATCAGTGGAATAATATGACTGTCAGAATACCTATCAGTGTAGAAAATGATGTGTCCTGGGGAGTCCTGTTGGGGAATGACTTAAACACTATTGGAGTTGTATCAAGCACCCCCAGGCCTCCCAGTAAAAGGAAGCAGGAGCAAACAAGACTGGCGAGAGAGGCAACTTTGGAGGACTCACAATGGGAGGTTACAGAGGTACCGATAACCCTGCGTCTACAGGAAGGACACCCTTCTGATTCCAGGCCAAAGAAAGAGACAAAGAGAAACCTAAGGTCTCAGGAAGAAAGAAAGGTATAACACCTAAACCTGTTCTAAGAACAAGGACATTCCCAGGGGACAGTCCCAGGTCATTCCAGTGACCCCTCCCCCAGCTGAGGCTGAGTGGGAGGACCAACCAGAAGATGGCGAAACAGCAACTGGTGAAACAGAGCTGGAAGAAGCCCTTCCCTATGTTGGAGATCTGGATCCTAAAGACCACCCTGGGCTGCAGACTTTACTTGCAGAAGGTGGACCCTCTAGGGCAGACTTCAGCAGAGGTCAAATGGAGTGTCCTACTCTTGAAGGTCTTTGCCGACAGGCAGATTCTCAGCTGGAAGGGCAAGAGCCAGCGAACCAGAAGCTTTACTGGGAGGATGGCCTCATCTACAGTGAACCTATTGAGCCTACCCCAGGGGACTACAAAAGACTTGTAGTGCCCTAGGAGGTGAGACCCCAGTTCCTACAGTAATCCCATGAGATGCCTCTGGCTGGTCACTTAAGTTTTAGTTTATTAATAATGTGATACAGTTTATGTATAAACTTTACACATATTATAAAACATAAGTTTAACAAATTTAACAAATTGGCAAAAGCACATAGCACAAAATTAGTTATCACATTTTACAAAAATAAATTAAAAATATTTAGTGAATATGTCATTAATAATAAAATGAAAAAAAATAATTCACATAATAAAATCTGCAACTTTAACAGTTAGCAGCAATAATTAATAATAATAATTAATGATATGTAAAAGTCGCTATATAGGGCAATCTAAGCATACAAGAAAATTTAAAGAAACACAAATAGGGAGCAAGATGGTACTTGAAAACAGTTTCTATTGTCCTAGATGGTAATGCTCAACAAAATTTCAATCCTAAACCATATATTATACATTGTCATTTGTATCTTTAGACTATGTGAATTATTAATGTGGTACCAAAACATAGGTTCCTCAACCGATACTGGGTCATGAACAAAATTACCATAGAACAAGCAATATAATTTTGATAAGAAGGGACAGGCACTAAATAGATGTTTTGCTGTTTCAATGGACGCTACATTTCTACACACCCGGCAATATCTTTCAGAAGAGGACAGTTGGCTGTAATTCCCTTTAAGTTTTAGAAAGACCAAGGAGAGGATTTCCCTGTATTTCTACTGGCCTAAGATGGGGGCTGAAGTAGATAAGTTCTGTAGGAGCTGTCACACTGGTCAGATTTCTCGCAAGGGTGGAGCCATGAATGTGGCACCTTTAGGGCCTCTCCCAGTGGTGGGAGTTCCTTTTGAGAGGGTAGGGATTGACATTGTTTTGTCCCCTAGACCCTCCAACTTCTTCAGACAACCAATTTATATTGGTTGTGGTACACCATGCTACTAGGTATCCTGAAGCCATACCTATGAGGACTGTTACTGCTCAGGCAGTGGATAAGGCTCTCCTTGGTATCTTTACCAGAGTTGGTTTTCCTAAAGAGGTCATCTCTGACAGGTGGTCAAATGTTGTGTCCCACTACATGTAAACCATGCGGAAAGACTGTGGAGTGACCTACCAGTTGTCAACAGCCTACCATCCCCAAACCAATGGATTAGTGGAGAGGTTTAACAGAACTATGAAGAGCATGATGGGTGCTTTAGAAGAACCCCTTATAAGAAAGTTGGATCTTCTACTGCCAATCCTTCTCTTTGCTTATAGAGAAGTCCCTCAAGAAGGGGTTGGTTTCATGCCCTTTGAGCTGCTCTATGGTCATCCGGTTAGAGGTCTTTTGACCCTTATCAAGGAAGGGTTGGAGAGTACTCCTTCCCGCAAGCCAGCGAGAGTCGCTGACTATAAGTTAGGTCTCTGAAGAAGAATGGCACAAATGATGACAGAAGCTTCTGATAACTTGAAAGCAGGTCAGGCTCTGGTTAAACATTGGCATGACCAGAAGGCCAACATGTTGGACTTTACCCCAGACCAGCTTGTTCTAGTTATGGTGCCTAAAAGGCAGAGGGCCTTACAGGACAAATGATTGGACCCTTCAAGGTTGTGGGCAAACTTGGAGAGGTCAATTATTTAGTGGACTTGGGCAATCCCAAGGAGCCCCCTAGGGTCTATTATATTCACAGACTAAAGGCCTATGTTTCCAGACCAGAACTAGGAGCTTTGCTTTTAGCAACTGATCAAGAGGAGGAGGAGCGTGAACCTCTACCTGACCTCGTCAGGGGACAACCTTTAGATGAAAAAATGGAAGGAGTAAAACTCTCTTCAGATGTGACTCTGCAACTGTGTTAGGACACACCCCCCATGCTGCCTCTCAGCATGATTGGAGCAGTCCGGAAGCCAGTGACACAAGGAGTAGGCAGCGGAACTCGGAAGTTGACGTCGAGTTCTTCCTACCAATGTACCCCTCTGTTGCTTAATGCTAACAACCAGAGGTGTCTATTAATTGGAGGATGAGGGGACACACCACATGACACCACCAGCTGCAAGTATAAAAATACTGTGATTAGGATACAGTCAACAGTCTCAAGAACTATACACAGAAATCAGGTCAGGCTAACCTTCACAAAAGAAGCTGAATCCTAATTACTACTGGAGTGGGTGGAGTACTCTGGTGGATGATGGTAAAGCAGCAGGGGCCCCTCGTAGAATCCCAAGCAGGAATAAGCCTGAAATAGAGAAAGCCTAATAAGCGGTGTCGAATGGGAGTAAGTAAGATATAGGGACAGAGGAGAGTGTCTTACCAGGTTTGTCAATGTGAGCTGAACAATGTTCATAGAATCCAAAAAGTTCTGGAGCAGGAGGTAATCAGCCTAACCCGACGGCACAAGGATGCGTACACTCCAAGTCTATGTACTTCCAGGTACTGTCTCTAGTCCGTGCACAACAGTGAACACCTATCCTGACGGCACGAGGATGTCTAGTTGATCCAAGTCTGTGAAAATCACCAGGAGAGGTGGCCGCGAGGTGGCGACGAAGTCCAGGAAGCAATAAGAAGTCAGTTAATGTGCTGGCGGGTCAGGTATGAATTGGAGGCAAAACAGTCCTGGAGGCGTGTGGGTAGTCGGCGTTTTGCGGGCAGCAGAGGTCTGGAACGTAAGGCAGAGCAGTCTGATAGAACAGGCAGCATCGTTAACCATGCAAGCAGAAACAGATCAAGGGATGAGGCAAGGCGAAGTCTGTGAAACGAAAGCAGAGGTCAAAACTGAGGGTTTAACAATGAATGCACAAACAGTGAAACAAAGTGCAACTGCAATCAGAAGCGCTGGGCCATTGGTGAAGGCGGTCTTAAGATGCAAAGGTCGTGTGACCGGGAGAGACGTGCTTCCCGGCTCAAGAAGTGTGACGTACCCGTGGAGCGGCTTCCACCGTCTCCAAGGTAACCCCCACTGCATAATGAACGGTGCTCCCCGCCGGTGCAGAGAATCCCTTTAAGAAAGCCTGACGGCAGGACATGCTTTAGGGGGTGTGAAAGGACCCTTTTACGTGAAGTAGGATGTGCAGGAAGAACCCTAGGTGTAGATGAGAGTGGAATCCTGACAAACAACAGGAGGAGTGCAAAGGTCTGATAAATCAGTTTGCTCATTGACACCAGGCTCGAGCCCCCTGGGGCCAGCATGATATACTCACTGGTGACAGTCTCCCTGTCAAAAGCAGGGGTTACAGAATGTCAGACCATGTAAGATCCCACATGAAGAAAGAGGTCAAGAAGATGCTTGATCTTGGGGGAATAGAGCCATCTACAAGTCCATGGGCTAGTCCCGTTGTACTAGTACCAAAGGCAGGAGTTGAGATTCTGTGTCGATTTACAGAGCTCTTAATGCAGTCACCACAACTGATGCCCATCCTTTACATAGGACAGATGAGCTGGTGGACAAACTTGGTTCAGCTAAGTTTCTCAGTACATTTGACCTAACCTCAGGCTATTGGCAAATAGCTCTGACAGACCATGCCAAGGAGGAAACTGCATTTTCTACCCCAGGAGGCCCCTACCAGTTTACGGTTACGCCTTTTGGACTCAGAAATGCACCTGCTACATGCCAAAGGATGGTGAATCACGTTCTGAATGGGATGGAGGTCTTCTGCATGGCATATTTGGATGACATTGCAGTGTTCAGCCCCACTTGGGAAGAACATCTTGACCACCTTGGATATTTTTTGCAGGCCCTTGAACAGGCCCATCTGACCATAAAGGCTAGTAAATGTCAAATAGGTCAGAGCAAAGTGGTCTACTTTGGGCATGGGCTGGGAGGAGGTGAAATAAGGGCATTGCCTTGCAAAGTACAAGCTTTACAAGACTGGGTCACCCCTACTACTGAAACCAAAGTGAGAGCCTTTCTAGGTCTCACTGGGTACTATAGGAACTTCATTGAGAACTATGGGACCATAGTTGCTCCCTTGAATTTGATCCCCTCACCCAAATTCCCCAAGAAGTTCAGGTGGAATGAGGAGTGCACTCAAGTCTTTGAAGGACTTAAGAAAGCCCTTTGTCAAGCTCCAGTCTTAAGAGCTCCTGACTACAACCAATCCTTTATTGTACAGACAGATGCTTCTAATACTGGGATAGGTGCACTTCGGAGTCAGCTGGATGAGAAAGGCAGGGATCACCCTACATGCTTCATCAATAGGAAACAGAAGGACCGTGAGACAAGGTGGACAACTATTGACCATGTGTGTTCTGCCATCGTGTGGTCTCTGAAGAAGTTTAGATCATACTTGTATGGCTCTACTTTTGTAATTCAGACAGACCACCAACCCTTGAGATGGTTAATGCAGATGAAGGGGGAGAATCCTAAATTGTTAAGGTGGTCAATCAGCCTTCTGAGGTTTGATTTCACCGTAGAACACATGTCAGGGTGTACTCACCAAAATGCTGATGGTCTCTCCAGGAAGTATGACCGACTGGATTAGGAGATTCATCAAGGAGTGGATTAAATCCGCCTGTCCCTTAGTCTGGGAGGGACAAGTGTTAGGGTAAATTCTCAATTCTGTGCTAATTCCCCCCAGCTTAGAGACCCCCAGCTCTTTTGCTGGACTTTAGGACTACATTTTTTATCCTGGAGTGAGTGAGACCTTTTTCTCACTCTCTCGAGTATTTTTTATCTAATTTCCACTCTGTGTTTCTTTTGGTTTTTGGAGTCTGACAAACTCCATAGGCATCACCTGTTGTCTTGTGACACACAGCACCCTCCAAGAATTTTAAAGTGAAATTGACTTAGACCCAGCACACACCATCTTATTTGGAGTGTGGGGGTTAGGGGGTTACTTAGTAGCCCCTTTGTCTACTCTCTCCAGTAACATTTCTATGTTGCCCTGACTACAATTAATGGCTGATGGCAGTGTTTTATTTTTCCTACCATTGTGCATTTTTTCCGCAGTCTGAATCCACAGCTGCAGTATTGCGCCCATGGGTGCCCATTTTCTCAAAATGGCCCGGTCTTCTTTTTTCACCATTTATTGCTTGTGCAGTCTTTCGTGGGTTTTACTCTGCGCGCCAATGGTCCCCTTGTTTGTTTTTGTCTTCGGCGGGATTCACGGGTGAAGCCCGCCTCTGGCTCCAGCGTGTCTGGCAGGGCAGGAAGCAAGAGAGGTTCCGAAACTCCCTGTGCTTAGTCTCCTTGGTTACAGGAATGCACCCAAAGGTCATTGGCTGGTTGGCTGTCCCTGTGTGATATGATAATTATATGATATGATCGTTTATTTATATAGCGCCTATACACAATGTGTTTCAAAGCGCTTCAAGGCAAGGGAGGGAACAAGGGAAAATAGAACCACATTCTTACAGGCCATGAACAGTAAGGATGTGAAATTAACTATCGTACTCGGCCTGACAACATTTCAGATAGTGCAAGAGCTAAGACATAGATAAGGAAGGGAGGGGGAGAGTGGGAAGGAAATGGAAACAGTCAGGCAACTACTGCACTAGGCCTGACGACATTTCTGGTAGAGCCGGAGAAAAACAAAAGGTGAGGGAGAGGTGTGCAGAAAGGGAGGGGAGGAACAAAACAAGCGACTATCATACTAGGCCTGACGACATTTCAGATAGTGGTGGTGGGGAGGAAAAAAACAGTAATTGGAGGGTGGAGGAAACAGACGAGGTTGCTATCATATTAGGTCCAGGGACAATTCTGAAAGAGTAAGTGCATAGAAGAAAGTAAGGGGAGGAGATAGGAAAAGGGAGAAGGGAAAGGAGGAGAGAAAAGAGTGTGAGTGACAGGTAGGCTGCAAATGAATGGGAGAAACCTCCATAAAAGGCGAGGTCTTTTGCAAGGAAGGCAGAGTCGACTACTGGACGAAGGAACCGAAAAAAGAAACTGGAAGAGAAGCTGGCTGCACCTCCTGGCACATTGGTTTGCCCCGTGAAGTCCTGCGCAGTGCTGAAGCTCCAATTCCATAATCGACTAGAGAAGCCCGGAACGGGCGACTTCTTCCCTTGGGTTGGTGGGACCCAACTGACCCCTAGATGAACTTGACTGGAACCCCTCTCCCTATTGGCTGAGGCTGTAACCGAGTGCCAGGGGACAGGAACACAAGTATCGAGTTTATCGCCTTTAAGCCGAATCTGAGCTCCAGGAAGATCCCCCGGACTCCCTTGAAGCAGGACGACGCAAGCCTGAGCCACCTCAACAGAGTACTGGACCCAAGAAGCAAGGGGAGCCCAAGAGGTGTCCAATAACCGCGGTGATGCTATTTGCGAGAAACGAAACCACGAAGTGCCGCTGATCTGGAGTAAGCCCATTGCTGCCACTGACCTTCAAACCGTAGTGCAGGAGTCCCCAGGTGTCCTCCATCTTGTCCCCATGACTGAGGCCCAGGAACTACAGGATCTGCAGGACTAGAACAGAACAGAAGCCAGCTGGAGCCTTCTTCAAACCTAAGGTACTGTCTAACTAGGGGTACTTACCTCTTGTTGTGTGTAGCTTGCTTTCTCTCACTGGAGACTTGCAGAGTTACTTGCATCTTTGCTTCTCACAGGCCTCCCAGCTTGTGGCCAACAGTGATTATTTTTCAAACCCCATTCTCTATAGCATTGTGCAAGAATTTTGTGGTATCTTCAAGAAGGGCCACAGCTCACCTAGACGTTGCTCAATTGACATTGGCGGTCCTGGCTCCATGTATACTCTTTTGACCCTCTGACTTTGTGTTTATATGTCCCTCAAAAAGTTATACACAAGTAACTTGTATAGCTGGGAAAGGGTTAACCTATACTTCATTGGGAGCTTGAAAAGTACTTACCTGTTCAGAGAAACTTGTTAACCTTTGTTTCCTTCCCTAACCTTTTCCTTTTTCCACACATCTCAGTATTGCATTTAAATGTAAAAGTTATATATTAATGTCCACAGCACCCTAGCTATTGAAGTCACCTCAGGGTGTAGGAAATGTGCGTGTGACATCCCAAAAGGGTGTCTACTTACTTAACTGAAACTGAAGGAGTATATTTTTAAGTGTATTTTATTGTTGCATATTGCCCTTTCTAAAGAAAGCTTACTTTAAAACTGACTGTTAAATAAATATGTAATTTAATAAGAAACCTTGAGTATACGTGTTATTTGAATACTTGTCATTGTGAATCTCTATGTTACACCTCTACAGCTCACATTGACCCCGATAAGTTTCCCTGTAATGGCCGCGACCCATTGGAGCACGCTACCACCCTACATTAGAAGTATTGAGTCACATCTAGCCTTCCGGAAAGCGATAAAAACTTTATTTTCCGTATGAATTGATCCATATTGATGCCTATAGATCAAACGTCTGACATTGCCGTCCCTGATGGGTATGTAATTCACTGCACTAACAGGGAAACCGGAAAAGGAGTAGCAGTAATTGCTAGAAGCACCATTGCACTCTTTCAAGGTAAATCATTGTGCAGTGAATGTGAAATGATTCACCTTAAGCACCCACCAACTGAAAAGAATTGCCTTAATCTGATAGTGGTTTACAGACCACCATCTCCCACCCCTGATTGCAATGAACATTTCACTCACCTCCTAAATCTCCTGAAAGGACCCAACTGTGCCACATTAGCGGTCGGAGATCTTAATAGAAAGCTCACTACAAAACATAGATTACAACATCACTAACAGAGAACCGACAATGAAAAATGGACATCAACTGGATTGGATAATTACAGTGTCACTTTTCAGGTCTCTCTCCCCTCGCCCAATGGAGAAAAACCCCAACCCTCCTATAAAAATCACACAAAGGAACTTCAAAAACATTAAGAAAGAACAACTTGAATCCTGTATAAAAGACTTTACCACTAGTATTGAAGAAGAGAACTCTTGTGACACCATGATGAGTACCCTCCTTGACCATCTAAAAAAGCTAGTAGATCAAAATGCTCCCTTACAGACCAAAACCTTTAGAACCAAAAGCAAATTGCAAGAATGGTTCTCTAAAGAACTATCCCAGTTAAAAGGAGCCAAAAGAAAACTAGAAAACGCATGGAGAAAAAAAACCCACAGCAGAAAATAGGGAAAAATGGAAAACCACAGAAACGTGCTACAAGAAAGAAATAATAGAGGCCAGAAAGCAGTACTTCAATAAACAAATCTTGGCAGCAGAAAATGTGTCAAGTAAACTATTCAACATCTTCAAGTCCTTAGACAAACCCCTTGCCATCTCGCCACCTTTCTCACCCTCGCAACAGGAATGCGATAACACCCAGAAAGCATTTTTTGAGAAACTAGAAAAGGCTAGAGACAAAATCACAAAAGCCCAACTAAGCAAACCTAGAACCATAAAAATGCTGGCAGAAAAGCCTCTTGAAAACATACAAACTTTCAACTTCTCGTATATCACCGCAGAAGAGATGAAAAAAACACTTGCCTCTATGAAACCAACATCCTGCACGGAAAACATTTTACCAGCCAAAATAATTCTCGAACACCCAAATATTTTCGCCCCTACACTGGCTTAAATTGTTAATACCTCTTTCAGGGACCAGTTAGTCCCTCGGTCCATAAAAACGGTCACTGTAACGCCCTTGATAAATAATCAGGCATGGATCCGAGATATCCAGGCAACCTAAGACCAATCACGAATTGTAATTTCTTGCTCAAAATCATGGACAAGGTAGCTTCGGCTCAATTACAGGCACACACTGAGGACCGAGACTCACATCACCCACAACAGTCAGGGTTTAGACCAGCACACATTACAGAATCAGCTATGCTGGACTTACAGACAAAGATGCTCAGCATCATGGACAGGGGAAAAACGGAACTTCTTATCCTGTTGGATCTCAGCGCCGCATTTGACCGACTAGACCACAATCTGCTTGAAGTAGCACTAGGTAAAACGGCAAATTGCTCACCGGTGGCAAAGACATGGATAATGTCTTTCCTCAAGAACAGGACCTCTCGAGTCCATTGGGGAGATGAATTCTCCATGGAAAGGGGGATTCTCTGCGGGGTCCCACAGGGAGCCAGCATATCACCACTACTTTTCAACTTCTACATCAGATTTCTATGCTATGCAATAGATCATGCAGATGTGCAGACGATACGGAGCTGGTGTTGGAACTTAGCGGGGACCATACAACTGACAACGATAATCTTCTCAGAATATACAACATCATCGAGCAATGGATGGACTCCAATTGGATGTGCCTGAACGGCAAAAAAAACGAGTTGATGGTCTTTGGATCCACCTAAGCCAGAAACTCCCTACCCCAGACTATGCAAACTTTAAGATTGAAGACACAAACATCAAAGTACTCGAGAAGGTGAAAACCCTAGGTATTATGATGGAAGCATCCCTAGGAGCTGAAGCTCAGACTCAGTACATAAAAAAACATGCAATTACTATCTGCGACTCCTTAAAGCCATTAGACCCTATCTTTCAGAGAACAACTGTGCCACAGTGGCCAGAGCAACCATCTTATCCCGATTAGACTATGGGAGCGCATTAATGGTAGGAGCTAACAAAAAAAGCCTTCAGGCGAATCAGATCATCCAAAACAATGCGGTTAGGATAATCAAAGGCAAATCAAAATCTGACCACATCAGCAACACTAGGAAGGAGCTATACTGGCTTAAAGTGGAAAACCCACTTCAAGGCTCTTACAATAGCTCATAGATGCATCCATGGGAAAGCCCCAGGCTAACTGAAAACCAAAATACAGTCTTATGCTCCAAGCCACACCCTAAGATCTATGGATCCAAATAGGATCACAGTAGTGCCACACAAACGCAAGCTGGGCCTGGGTAAATCCTTTCCTGTTATCACAGCAGGTATCTGGAATAATATGCCAGTCAACATAAGGAAAGAACCCAACTACTTGCGCTTTCGTAGCTAGTGAAAAACTACCTCTTTGACTGATAACGTCACCTATGACTCACTGATCTTGAGATATCTCTAGTTAAATTGTCCCATCACATATATGTTCTGTCTTTCGTGTCCTTGTTTCTGCACCCCGATACTCGCGAGTTATCTGGCGCATTACAAATAAACAAATAAACAAATATAGGTCCCAATGCTTCCCCCTAGGCTACATTCTTTTGTTTTCTCCACTGTCTATGTGAAGTAATCTCCATTGTTACTGTATCATATACTAACCTGTAACCACCTATGTATGTAACCTTCTAAATTTGCATTGTCTGATTATACGCTCACAGTAACCATGAGCAAAGTAATCTTACTGACACTCTCCTGCAACAGCCCCTCGATACCCATGGGCTGTTAGTGCGCTTTCCAAATCCAAATAAAAAAATGTAAAATTATAAATAAATAAATAAGTCTGGCTGCTTAGTCACTCTAGCAACTTGTGTAGTACAGACCTATACCAAAGGTTTGTTTGTTTATTTGTATTGCGCACCAGACCTGAGGGTATCAGGGCGCAGAGCATAAGATAATTCACAGCTTAGTTACAAATCAGGGTAATACAGTACATATGAAATATACAGAGCAAATATAGTGTACAAGCAAAGAGAAATCAAGTGGAATCGAAGACATGATAAGGTCCTAAAAGAGGACAGATACAGAGGCCATATGGAGGACAGTAAATAATATAACTAATAGCTAAGGCAATTCTCCTGTACTAAGAATATTGACGCAACCTTCTACTTTAGTTATAAATGTAAGGGGCAGAAGTGGAGTTTTAACACATGGCGGTGGACTCATTAATTTACAAGGGCATTCTGACAGACACATTAGAACTTTAGTTGATTCAGTGAAACCCCTCACAAAGTCTCTTCATTGTTTCACCCAATAAAAGTTTATAGAAATCACTTTGCCACCCGTGTGTTAATCTCTTACTTCTGCACTCTTACAGTGTTTTACAATATCAGTGTAACTAGCTTGTGCTTCATCACCCAATGATTATTAGTCATATGCATAACAGTATCCTTTAAAGAATGGTAAATTGTGTCACATGGTCTTTCCCATGTCTGCATGTCATTGTATCAAGGTACATTCATTTGACATTCCAGTTAATCCAAACATATTTGGGCTTGTGCTTTGATTTCAGAGTTTGCATTGTGCATTCTGTGATATGATATGATATGTTATTTTATTTATATCGCGCTCGTACACAGGTGTTTCAGAGCGCGACCAGGCGAAGAGAGGGGAACAGGGGAGAAACAAAAACAACAATCTTACTAGGTCCAGTGACATTGAGAACAGGCAAGTGCTTGGGGAAGGGAAAAGGGGGAAAGTGCAATTGAAGGGGGGAGAAATAGGAAAGTGCACAGGATAGGTGAGAGCAAAATAAATAAGTCAATTAAATGAATAAATAAATAAATAAATACGGGTGATAAACAGTGGTAGTGCAGCCGGTAAGTGGCAAAGTGCTATGTTAGTCAGATAGGGTGTATCTGATAAGTGCAGAAGAAGAGTGGGTGGGGGACTGTATGGGTACAGATACAGGCCCCAGTGCAAAGGGTGGCCCGGAGGCAGAGCAGGTACCTGGGCCCGAAGGACAGAGGGTGGCCAGGTGCACAGTGCCGAGAGAGAAAGCAGATCAGCAGTGGAGAAGCGGGGCAAAGGCAGAAGCGAAGAGGAAGGTCTTGAGGAGCTTCCGGAACTTTAGATGGTTCTCCTCAAGTTTCAAGGTGGCAGGGAGGCAGTTCCAAAGGGAAGCCCTAGCCGAAGACAGAGACCTGCCCCAGCTCGTTTCTTTGAAAAATGACTGACCCTGAGGGAGTAAGAGGTAGAGGAGCGAAGGGTTCGAGAGGGGGGGTATTTACGGAGGTACAGTTGAAGGTATTTTGGACCCAGACCCCAGAAAGCCTTGTGGACAATGCAGAGGGTTTTGAATGTAATCCTTGCATCCAATGGGAGCCAATGAAAGGATTTCAGAGCTGGAGAGATACGATCTCAGGGCTTGAGGCCAAGGACAAGTCTTGCAGTCCTGTTCTGGATTAATTGTAAAGGGCGGAGAGAGGTGGCAGGGAATTTTTCGAAAGAGGCTGTTACAGTAGTCCAACCTAGAGAGAATCAGTGCTTGGGAGACAGTGAGCTTCTAAGGGAAGGAGAGGAAAGGAAGAGTACCTCTAAGGAGGTGCAGTAAGAAGTTTGACTTTTTTGAGACGTCAGAGATGTGTGCGGTGAAGGAAAGTGTGGAGTCAAAGATGACCCCAAGGTTCTTAGCCTCGCAGGTAGGGGCAGGTGGAGGGCCAAGGGATGCCAGCCAGAGAGTGAGGGGAAAGGATGGAGAGGGTGTACCAATGAGGAGTATCTCAGTCTTGTTGGTATTTAAACAAAGATCATTGGTGGCACACCAATTGTGAATGGCGATTAGGCATTCAGAAATGAGGGAAGGAGAGGAGGTTGCTGAAGGAAGCCTGAAAATGAGTTGGGTGTCATCAGCATAGCACATGAAACTTTAGCAGAAAATGGAAATGCAGTAGTGCAGGGTTGCCAGGTATTGGTTAAAAAGCCAGGGTGAGAGGTTAGACCCCTGGGGAACACCCAGGTAGAGAGGGAGATAGAAGATTGGAAGGACCCAAGTTGTACCTGGGAGGGTCGATCAGAGAGGTCAGCCAGGCCAGAGACTGATCAGTGATACCCAGGTTGTCACAGAGACGATTGAGCAGGGTGGTATGGTTGACCATGTCAAAAGCAGAGGAGAGATCATGTAGGATGAGGACAAAGGGAATGTTAGAGTCAAGGTTGGCGAGCAGGTCTTCACGGATGTTCAGGAGAGTGGTTTCCGTGCAGCTCTGAAACCCGAGTGGTGGTCATGGAGAGAGCCAACAGAGTCAGAATGAAGGTTAAGCTGTGAGATGGCAAGCTATTCCAGGATCTTACCCAAAAATGAAGTAATGGAAATTGGGCGATAGTTTGCCGGACAAGAAGGATCAGCAGTGGGTTTCTTGATGATCCTATAGATATCGTCACTTCTCTCTGAAGGGAGAGCCCTTTTCCATGAGGCCAGGGAGGTAAGGCTGATACCTGATAGCCCCACTGGGGCTGGTATAATGAGGGAGGATCTCCTGGGGAGGGTCTCCCCCTCTGGGGATAAGGACGACCATCTAGGGTACAGTCCCAATGACAACATCACACTCTTACATACCCTATCCTCTCCTTCCTATGGTAACCTCTTTATAGAAAGTAGAACTATGTACTATGTAAGGAAGGCATGGTATCAACAGTAAGACAGACACAAGCAACCACAGTTCAAGGATGTTTATTGAACTTTCACAAGGGTGTGATCAACGCCTATCTAAACTTAAATCTACATATGGGAGCAAGCTACGACCATCAAATAATAATAATGCAGTCCTAGTGGAGTCTTGTCAAAATAAAAGGGCTATACTAAAAGACCTATTGCCAATCCAGATTGATTTATCCAATATGGATGTTGTTTTTGAGATTCATACTCACAACATATGATATCCAATGTTTACTGTTTTTGTTATATGGTAAGATCTCCACATTCGCATAAGGAATTGATTTGCTCACATATTCAGGACTTGGGCGCTAATTCGAACCAGAGCAGAAACCACAATTCATGTCTAGGCTGCTCTGAAAATACTTAAGAGTTGTAATGTACAAAACCACAAGCCCCTGATGAATTTCCCAAAACTTTTGACACCAAAAACGTTAAAGGAAAGAAACATGTTGGGCATATAACTGTGCTTTTTATGTATATGTGCTGTCATGACCCTTGCCCCTGGCCCTCACTGGCAAGTCAGCCTTCCAGTTAGGGCCAGGTCAAAGGCCTTACAACCTCATCCAAGACTCTCTTGGAGTAAGTCCTGACGCCTTTGGTGCCAGGCTCATAACCATCATGAAGACCAACATTAGAATGGGACTATTTACTTGGGATTATTTAACTTGGGGGGGTTCAGCCAACATGGAGGCACTCACATAGCTCAGTTACAAGGAACTGAGCTATGCAGTCTAGTCTTTTGGATGTGGCAGGTCTGGGACTACTTTACCTCGACTACTTTGGGTGTGGCAGGCCTGGGACTATTTTACCTGGACTACTTTACCTGAGACTATTTAAACTGCACCCAAACAGCAGAACATGCTTTGCGTTACTCTGCTGTGGGCAGCGTAACGCTCACCGTGTCCAGTTCTTTGATGCCAGCTTACCTGAAACCAAGGACCTGCAGAGAGAGAAAGAACACTACGAAACTTACCTGAAACAGTATCCTGTCTTCAATCCATCGCCGACTTCAGTTCCACTCATCTAAAGGTACGAACTCCATCATCCGGCAACGCATGCATCCTGGAATACCATAACCTGGAAAGAGAAGAAAGAAAGACAGCATTAGTAAGCGTTAACTCACGTTTCACCCCCGAATGAAGAAAGCCACACAATTCTTACCTGGGCAGTCATCTCCTGGTCAATATCATTGCTAGAACATTACGGCGATCGGCGAGGAACATCGCAACCTGCAAGGAGAGAAAAGATACAGGTTAGCAATATAAAAGGCGAAACAGCGCCGTGCATCGCGCATTACTCACCGGACAGCATCGCGCACACCGTGCTTTCGCCTACCGGACCATGCTCATCTTCAAACTGCATGACAACACCAAAATACCTTTCCATACCTAAAAGGAAAGAAGCAAGACATTATTATTCGAACTAAGAGGAACATAAGAACTGCATATAAAGACTGTAAAGCAGCAAACCTACGGAGTCGCAGCAGGCGTGGATTCCCACAGAGGGGCTTGCACCAGTGAAGTAACTTGGTCGCTGCTCGCCCCCACATCTACGCACCCCTGCCACGAGGAGCAGGACGGAGAATCCACCTTTTACAATATTAAGGTAAGGAGAGGGCCCAAGGGGAAGGAAGGAGTTGAGGCCAATGGAGGTGGGAAAACATAAAGACAATCTGGTATTGAATCCAGCTCTCCTATATTGCAGACCCATCTTTAACCAGAGGCCTTACCAAGGGACCGGGAGTGGGTTCGAGAGTGCAAATTATCCACCCAGGGCTGGATGGCGTCCCCGTGGATACCAGGTGAGCGTAACAGTTTTTTATGAATTGAGCGTGAATTCTGGTATGTTGAGAATTGTATGAAAGGTACGAGAGTTGATGAGTGCTTGTCGAATGAGGTATGGCCAGTGTGAAATCACACAGCACCAGTCACTTTAATAGAGAGTAATTAACTTCCTTATTTGTTAATGTGTTTTGTTTGGAACTACTCTTTTCATATTATCATTAAATTTATGTTAATCATTGCCATGATTTTAACTATGTTGTTTAACTATTAAAATAGGATTTTTTGTAACCTGATTTGTTAATGTGGTATTAATGCCTATCAGATGGCAGGAAATGTGACTATCTTCCCGCTATAGCAAACCCCTCTATCCCACAAAGCGCTTTGTGGTTGTAGACTCAAGGCTGTTCACCTTTTTGAAGGGATCGCTTGGTGGTATGTTTTTCCCTTCCGCCTCCTCATGTAGGAATCTATTGCCAATCCTTACCACTAATTTACTGATAGTGTGGGGCAGTCTTCATGAAAAAGAAAGAAGTGTTCACAAAATGATATGTCAGGATGTTCGGGCCGTTGGCCTCCCTTCCCCCCGTTTTCAGCACAGGGCATGGTGGTTCACTCAAGCAAAGCACACACTCTGGCTTCTGCGGCACGAGGATACATTTCCATTACCAGCATCAGGACCTTCTTTGTCCAAGTCTCTTTACTTCTTAAAAGTCTCTTGATTCAGAGCGCCTGATGTACATAAACAAAATGCAAAAGTTATTTTCTTCTTACAAGTATTCGATGTTGGTGTTCACCATGGATCCCCCTCAGCCAGGCTCAGAACCATTTCAAAAACAAACGTTCAATGTTGGATCCCCCTCTTCCAGGCTCAGATCCCCTTATTACAATGTTCAGAGAATATTCTTTCTCGGGTGACTCACAGTTCATCTCGGATCCCCCTCAGCTGGGCTGAGATCCCTTTCTTTTACCCAATTAGTCTCCCTCAGCCAGGCTTGGACCAATTGCAGTGTACATTAAACTATCAAAGACTTTTGAATGTGCACAGGGTTTAACTTGCCCCGTTGCATGACCACGTCGATCTCAAGATTCCCTTTTCTCCCACTTAGCATCTGTTGGATACCTAACAGAGACATTTGAATGAGCAATCAAGTGGCGCCGGACCACTCTGTCTACGGTATCTTTTCTTGAACTCCCAAAGTTCAGCCATTCCTTTGGTTTCCAATTATATTTGCATCACTCATCATATACGTCTCACAGACTGTTCTCTTTAGATTTCTTAATACAATGTTGCTGCTTGCAACCTTGGTTCAAACACAGGCTGGTTTGGTATCAGTCTCTCTGACTCACCGGCTGTGCTGTCTTTACTGATGCTGCTTTTCTGTAGGAGCCAAGGACAGTACCACAGCGGCAATCGCTCCTCCCCGCCTTGGTTATTGATGCAGGAGAGCCCCGGGTACCTCCAACACACTGTGCAGGTTTTATCCGCTTTAGTTCCTGGTCTTAGGTTTCTTACTTTCTAGGTAGAGGAAATGGGCTCTGTTGACATGTCAGTCACTTAAATATTGTCATGTGACGCATTCCCAGTTGGCGTTTCTGGCCTTGAGTACACTTGCATGCTTCCTGATTCCTGTCACTTTCGTGCACCTACATGCATTTGGCGGTACAGTCTTTTCCGCTCGGGTGCATGTAGCATTACTTAGCCATGCCTCCTTCTCTGCCCTGTGCGTTGCAACCTCTCACAGTCAACTGTGCTTTTTCCTTGCTGCAGCGGACTTGCAAAACGCTGTCTTTCTGCTCCTCTGTGCATACTTTTCCTTCCTCCTTTCCCCCTCATGTGCATTTTCCTTCCTTTCCTCCCCCCTTCGGTCTCCTTCACTACTCACGTCCTCCTCGACTCTTTGATCCCCTCCACGGGGCACTCTCTATCTGGCTCCACCTCATTTCCCTCGAGCTGTTGCCTGCAGCTCGTTGCCCTCAGAACTTTGTTTTGGAGACTACCTCTCCCGACGCCTCCTGTGGTGCTGGTTTACCATCATCGGATTCCTCTGCAGCTTCTACGAGCCCAGATTCCATAAGGAGACCTGCCGGGTCCTGGTCAACAGTGAGTTTTTTTTGCCTACATTCGGCTTTTTTCCCCCTTCCTGTCCCTCCGGGAAGGGGGTCACGGCCAGGGCGTTTTTGACAGCCTTCACTGTGGCTTCCTCCTGTGGGAGACACAAGCAGCAAAGAAAAAAAGAAAAGGACTACAGAGCACATCGAATTCTCAGCCCAGTAAAGGAAGACCTTGAAACTACAGGTGAGGAGGTTGAGGAGGGAAGTGTGACTTTAATACCAAACCGGATGAGGTGGTTGACAAATATGCTTGATAAACCTAAAATACTTAAGTATTTTGTATCTGAGTTGAAAGTTAGTACTGTGAAGAAGAAGATCATTGAGAGTCCGACGATCACTCGGAAGAAGCAGAGTGAGCAGTCTGGCTTCTCACGAGATGTCATTTGCCCAAACAAATAGAGCAGGCCAGAGCTGGAGTTCAAAAGGAATTCAGTTGGGAAACAGAGAGAGAGAGAGAGAGAGAGAGAGAGAGAGAGAGAGAGATCCTACAAGGAGGAACTGCAGGAACCCTGCAACGGGCGGGCACAGAGAAGCAAAAGGGGAAGAAAACGTGAAGCAAGGAGAACCTGAATGCAGTCCAAGCTAGAATGACCATTTGGGCTGCTGCCGATACGTTCCTCAGGGTGCCACAGGCTCTGGTGAACCGCTTGCAAGGCAGGTCGTACAGCTGGGCAGAGAGAGACACCTGTGATTCTGATGCAGACCCGCCATTCATCCGAATGCTTCCAGAGCCTCGAGGAACAACATAGTGGCTGGAGACATTTGGAGAAATGCTCGTATATACTGTGAGAAACCAGAAGGTGACTCACCCGCTAGTCCCTGGGGATCTGTCATCCAGGTGGCCAGGACACCGCCATCGCTTTTGGATCCAGTTCATAGGGGTGGACCAGTACGGGAGGATCACCTGGGTGAGGGGTCTTCGGGAGTGGGACACCAGATGGGGATGGGGAGACACGGTATCCCTCCCCCTGTAAGCCATTTACCCCATCCTACCAGGTAGGATACGTGGGAACTTTACCTCCCTTTCCCTTTTCCAACACTTTCACACGGACAGCCCGCTTTGAGAGAAAACAGATTCACACCCGAGCAGTGTACCTGACATGTCCTGATACTATGGTCAGGCGAAGTCAGGCAATTACTGACAATCACTTACACCTGACTACCAATAAACTTCACAAATAACAGGGGGGGTTCTGGGAGTCTCTCTGCCAGACATTAGTCCTGGTTATGAGAGTCTTACCCAGAGTCTTTTGCTCACTATCTTTCATCAATAAACTTCCCCACATGAATAAAAGGCGGAACACGAAAGCACAACCTGAGCGAGGCAAAGCACTTGAAGGAACAGCAGTTTCGAGTCCCCCAGCTGAACGAGGGGAGAAAGACGGCAAATCAAGAAGATTTCGCAAGGAGGGGAATACCCTTGACCTTTTCGGGCAACATACTGTTACATTCAAGAAACCTTCGAGGCAGAAAGCGTAAGGCCAGGAAACCAGACTTAAGAATCCTGCTTTGTGTGTTGGAGATACCGAAGGTCCTCCCATGCAACCAACCAATGCCGGGAGGAGCAACAGCCGCCGGAGTGTCGTCCTTGGCTGCAAGAACAAAGAAGCACCAGAGAGATCAACACAGACGGTGAGTTGGGGAGACCGATGCAAGACCGTTCTGTGTTGGAATCACGGTTACAAGCGGCAACATTGTGTAACGAGCACTGCAAAAAACATTGTTAAACATGTCTGATGAAAGACGCAAGTAAAGCTAACCTGCTGATGAATGATTGAACTTTAGAAGGAAAGATATAATACCATTGACAGAGTGGTCCGGCACCATGAGAGTGCTCAATTTGCTCAGACTATGTAAGGTATCCCGCCCAGAGAAACAAAAGCAAAAGATTTGTAAGAACATTGTTTGAAGTGAATCGGAGTGGTCCTGAAACGGTTTAAGCAAAACCCATCGCACATTCCCAAGTCTTTGATTTTGATATCAAGAGGATCAAGCCCGAACAAGGGAGATCCATTGTCCGAGCCCGAACGAGGGAGACCAAGTATAAACATTGTGATAAAAAGGGGGTCCAAGCCTGAAGGAAGTAGCCCCATGACAAACACTGGAAGCGAGAACTTGTGCATGTGAAGATCCTGATAGGAACGGAACGTTGATATTTGTTTGTTATGACAGGCTTCTGTAGTAAGAGACTGTTATTGGAAAAGCGATTCTGGCAGAGAAGCCAGAGTGTGAGCGAAGCTCGAACGTGACGCGTTGCCCCGTGCTGAATACATGGAGAAGGGAAGGCAACTGCTCGACCGTCCTGACATATTATTTCTTTAACACTTTTCCTTTTTTGCATTCATTATTGTCCCACACCCTTTTGTATTTAAAAGTAAGGATTGGCAATAGGTCTATTAGTAGGGGCCCTTTTATTTTGACAGAGACTCGACTAGGACAGCGTTATTATTATTTGATGGTTGTAGCTTGCTCCCAAACTTAGATTTAGGTTAGATATGGGTTCAACCAACCCAATGAAGTTCAATAAACACCCTTGAACTGAGATCAATTGTGTCTGTTTTCAATGTTCGATATCATGCCTATCTACAATAGCAAGAAGCAGGAAACAGGTAGGTGGGTTTTGCAGGGGGTGTTGGACGACTGGGGAAGTGTGAGAAACCAAAGCGTGTCTCACCTACAAGTCCCCCGGGATCTCTCTCTTGGGTGGCCACGGCACGGCCATCGCCTTTGGGGGTGGTCCATCTGTGGAAGGATCACCTGGCCGAGGGGATTTCAGGGAGTGGGGTTGAGACTACCGATGGTGAGATGGGGTATTCCCCTATTTCCCTTACCCATGACCCATCCTATTTTATAGGATCCTCCAACATTCAAACTCCCCCCCCCCTTTCCTACACAAAATCTGGGCCGAGGAACAGGGAGGCTGAGAGTAAAGCGGCTAACCCTTACACATTACATTGGACATGTCCCGCTAATCGGGTCAGGCAAAGTCAGGCACTTGACATTAACTACATACATCTGACACCCATTAGCTCTCCACACATGGATAAAAGGCTGAACATAGAGACACACTCTGAGCAAGGCGGAACACGAGAAGGAGCAGAACTTCTGGGACAAAGGCGAACCTACTGGAGCAGAACGACCAGCAGAGGGACGAGAGCAAGGGCAGAGAGATTCAGGAGATCCCTGCACGAGGTTGTTACCTCTGAAGAACCGTGAGAGATATGTGGAGAAGTCTAAATCCCAGATAAGAAGACTGCATTGTCTTTCAAAGGCACCAGCGTCCCTCCCGGGTGAACGACAGAGTTGGGGAGGCAAGGCCAAGCCTGTGGTATTAACCTTGACTCGTGAATTGAAACAGAAAAGACAAGAAAGACACGCACATAGCTGCTGAGCTGGGAAATGCCATGAAAGGCTGCTGTGTGTTGTGAGAAACCGGAGGGTTACTCACGCCTCACGCTTACGCCTGTCTGCTACACAGCATCTGTACCATATGATTGTAAACTTGTATTTGTAAACTTGCATCTGTAACTGGTAATTATCTGTAACATGTAACTGTAACCCGTAATTTATGCTCCAAGCTGTACATCTTCTTACTTTCTGCGCCCTTATACCCCAGGGTCCGGTGCGCATAATAAATGCTAAACAAACAAACAAACAAACAAACTTGTAGACCCCGGGGATTCTTTGTTCAGGCAGCCAGGGGAGCGCATTGTGCTTGGATCCAGACCCTGGGGCGGACGAGCAAGGGAGGAGGAGCTGGGCAGAGAATCCTTGGGGACTGTGGAGGGATCACCCTCGGGCAAGACATGGTATCCCCCCCCATCCGACATGACATCCCCTACGTTTTTTTGGGATACTGCCACCAAAGTTCCCTCCTACACCTGTACTTTACCATACAGAAACAAAAGCAAAAACATCATGGGCAAACAAAACCGTCTCTCAATCTCAAAGCAAACACAATTCAAAGGAGACACTACATCTCCCATAATGCTCCTTTCCCATCTAGCTACCCTAGGTTTCCCCTGAAGCACATCATCATACACAGGAAACCTACAATCCAAAGGACTGTCTCTCTAAGACTAAGCTCCATTCAGAGGAAAGACCAGGCCTGTCACAAAGTTAAGTTAATTGAAGGTCAGGCAACCTTCCTTCTGATTCCACACCTGCAGCCTGTTAGGCTCAAACTCAGAGAGGGTGGTGACCAAGGAACAGCACAGGTACAGGGAGTCTGCATGGCTGAGACCAGCAGGGGATCCCTAAGTGCTGACACTCTGACAGAGAGGAAAAGGCAAAACACAGAGGAGAGCCGTGGTGCACAGAGCAGAACAGGACCAAGAACCCAGTGAAGCCGAGGACTGACTGGTGGAGACGCTGGCGTGGTGAAAGCAGGAGCTCCCTGGTAAGTCTGCAAGGCAGCGAAAAGAGGAGGTAAAGTTTGGAGGCCTCCAACCTCCTCTCCCATCCCCCCAGTTGCAAAGCATATTTGCTTTCCCGTAACAAGGGAGCCGTCTGGGAGTCTCTCAGGGACAGGTGGAGGGCCTCACCCGGCTGGGAAGCTGCACTGAGACCTGTGGAGCAGAACTGACATCGCTCGACTCTGTCCAGTAAGTGGTGTTAGGCGGAAACCTGTGCAGTTCCCTCTGGGACCACTGCAAAAGATTTAGGACTACAGGCGTTGGCGGTGAACCCACTTGGTAGCTGTCTGCACCACACAGATTCACGTGGTAGCTGTGGCTGAGCAGTCAGACTTCTCTCAAGAAAAGTTGAGCAGTATGTGGAGTATACAAAATAGGGCAATTCTTCACAGCAAGACAAGCAAACACGCAACTAGGCTTAGTGTAAAGATATTAAGGCATTTATTTATTGCAGAACATCTATGAAAAACACTATGGCAAATCACGGCAAACGAATCAAACACAATTACTCTACGCATAAGAAAACGATTAATCCCCCTAGCAATATCTCGACAACTCTAGGTTCTACCGGTACCACTTATTTTCAGACAGAGGTGAATACCTCAACCTAGATGACACTCGAATATTAGTTAGGAAGGGAGAGAAAAAGATAGGCAGGTTACGAAATCAACGCAGTTCAATACTTCGCGGGTAAAATGCACGGCAAGAAGGCAAGCATCACAATAGAGCATGAAGTTCAGAGGCCAGGCCCACTCGGAGAGAGGCAAGGCGCGATGTCCCAAAAAGTGTTTAGCGGAGATGCATTCAAGTCTTATAGCAAATTGTTATCGGCAGATTGAACCAGTTCAGAACAATGAATGAGAAAAAGCTTGGAGGCAACCCAACGGAAAGGAGAGGATTAAGACACCTCACTCAAACCGATCGAAAGGGAAGCCAGGCGGACACGGTACTTTGTTGTGGAGGGCAGCTCCGGCGGGGGCAGTTGTTCCTGGTGGTGGATGCACGTCGGGTCTTTGCCAAGAGTAGAGAGGTTCTCGTCGTCGAAGAAAAGTGAAGTCCGGTGCACCACCAGGGAAGAGACCAGCCGCGGAGTGCTCCGTCACAAGGCACCACCTTTTGGTCGCGGTACAGGGGTAGTGGCTATCTGGTTGCCGGGGTGCTCTGCATGGGCAATTCGACCACTGCGTCCTGAGGCGAATAAAAAGCAAAGGGGACTGTTTGTTCCCACCAGTCAGGGGAAGAGACTCTCCGGCCGGGAGATCTCCTCTGTCGTCGGGAAGTGGTGAGTCGGCTCAGCAGGGCTCCACCGGAGGTGTCGTCGTTGCAGGTCGGCTCAGCGTTACCCTCGTCGGATTCTTAGGTCCTGTGGCGACTTCTGAAGATCCAGTCCCAAAAGCCCTGCTTTTATGCAGAAAACCCCCATTCATTCAGCCTAGCTGTCAATCAACACATGCTAAGTGGTGAGCGGGAACGCTCACCACTTGGGCCAATCACTCCAGAGTGCGACCTGAGTTGGCAAGGCAACTCGGTCCAGGGTGCCTAAACCCCCTCCCACACCCCTGTGGTAACCCAGACAGAATGGCACCACTTTGGAGGGTCTCTGTACAGAGGCCCGCCAAAAGTGGAACAAAGGGCTCAACCTTTGGTTTAGGAGTCACAGAGACGAACACAGACGCCATTTTTAAAAACCGAGTTCTGGCAGAAAATACCATCCGGTAAACTTATTTAAGATAAGTAGACCGGTGGTACGTTAGAGATTAACAAGGAAAAGTATCAATCTCCAAAAATGGGACAAATCCCATAGGGTTATGTTCGAGGTCGAACATAACAAGTAGTTTCCACTGCCACCAGCCAAAACTCGACGAGGGGGGACGGGACAGTGCCCTCTCGAGTAACATGTCCAGGAGTAATCGAAGTACCCCTACTAGTACATCCACAATAAGGTGGTTGGTACTAGCCCTGTTAGTAAATTTAGGTCTAGTAAAGCCAATGGTGACTTTACATGCCCGGGGAGACAGTAGTCAGTCCCCGGGTATGGAGTCTATGGTGGAGGTCCGCTAGGACGCCCCAGTGCTACGGCACGTAGGGTGCGGTGTAACACGCATAGAAAAACATATGAGACCCTATGGAGTAAAAGACCCCATAGCCCATAGAACACATTGATAGTCAAAGGAATTACACACATATATGTCCAAGAGTGGGGGAAAAGAGTCCCACTCTTGGCAGGATGGAAAAAAACAAACTCCCGAAATCCAGCAAAGCTGCTGGGGGACTCACTAGGTTAGGAAATTCAGCCTAAACAGAGAATTCTCCCTAACACTCGCCCCCCCCAGACTAAGGGACAGGAGGATTTAATCCACTCCTGGATGAATCTCATACCTCTAGTCGATGACATACATCCTAGAGAGACCATCAGCATTTTGGTGGTGACATCCTGACCTGTGCTCAATGGTGAAATCAAACCCTTGCAGGCAGATCGAACATCTCGATAGTTTTGGGTTTTCCCCTTTCATTAGCATTAACCATCTCAAGGGTTGGTGGTCAGTCTGAATGACGAAAGTAGAACCATACAAGTACGGCCTAAACTTCTTCAGCACCCACACGATAGCAAAGCACTCTCTTTCGATTGTTGCCCACCTTGTTTCAGGATCCTTCAGCTTGCGGCTGATGAAGCAAACATGGTGCTCCCTACCTTTCTCATCCAGTTGACTGAGTACGGCACCTATTCCTACATTTGAAGCATCTGTCTGCACAATGAAGTGTTGGCGGTAATCAGGAGCTCTGAGTACTGGGGCTTGGCAAAGAGCCTTTTTCAGGTTTTCAAAAGCCTGATTGCACTCCTCGTTCCATTTAACCTTTTTAGGGAATTTGGGCGAGGAGATGACATTCAGTGGAGAAGCTATGGTCCCATAGTTCTCTATGAAATTCCTGTAATACCCAGTGAGGCCTAGGAAGGCTCTCACCTGGGTTTGAGTAGTCGGTGTTGTCCAATTTTGCACAGCTTCAATTTTACTGAGCAAAGGCCTTATTTCTCCACCGACTACCTCATGCCCAAGATAGACTACCTTACTCTGTCCAATTTGGCATTTACTCGCCTTTATGGTCAGATTGGCTCGTCCAAGAGCCTGCAAAACATCTTTCAGGTGGGTTACATGTTCTTCCCAGGAATTGCTGAACACTGCTATGTCATCCAAGTATGCCATGCAGAAGTCCTCCATCCCATTCAGAACCTGGTTTACCATCTGTTGAAACGTAGCAGGTGCATTTTTCAATCCGAAAGGCATTACCTTAAACTGGAACAAGCCAACGGGGGTAGAAAATGCAGTTTTCTCCTTGGCATGGTCTGTCAGGGCTATTTGCCAATAGCCTGACGTCAAGTCAAATGTGCTGAGGAACTTGGCGGCGCCAAGTTTATCCACCAACTCATCTGTTCTTGGCAAAGGGTGGGCATCAGTCTTGGTCACTGCATTAAGAGCTCTATAATCCACGCAGAATCTAAGTTCTTTAGATCCGGCCTTTGGTACTAACACAACTGGGCTAGACCATGGACTAGTGGAGGGCTCTATTACCCCGAGATCAAGCATCTTGCTGACCTCACCTTTGATGTGGGTTCGTATGTTTTCTGACATGCGGTATCCTCTGCTTTTGACTGGCAGACAGTCACCAGTGAGTATGTCGTGCTGGCCCCAAGGGTCAAGCCTGGTGAAAGCGAGAACAGAGAGGCAAACTGATTCAACATAGATTTGCACTCTTCTTGTTGCTCGGGTGTCAGATTGGAGGAGAGATTCACTCCTTCAATTTTTTCATCTAAAGGTAAGCCTCTGAGGAGATCCGGAAGAGCTTCACTCTCTTCTTCTTCCTCGGATGATGTTAGAAGCAACGCTCCTACATCAGGTCGTGAGACATACGCTTTAAGTCGGTTGGTGTGGAAGACTGTCGGAGCCTCCTTGGGATTGCCCAAGTCCACCAGTTAGTTAACCTCTCCGAGTTTACCCACTACTCGGAAGGGTCCCATCCACTTATCTTGCAAGGCCCTCTGCCTTGTTGGGATCATAACGAGAACAAGCTGGTCTTGAGCGAACTCAACCATGTTAGCCTTTTGATCGTGCCAGTGCTTGACCAATGCTTGTCCAGCTTTCAAGTTATCGCTTGCTTCCGTCATCATGTGTGACATTCTCCTCCGGAGACCTATCACGTAGTCAGTCACTCTGACTGGCTTGGGGGAAGAAGCACTCTCCAACCCCTCCTTAATCAGGGCCAATGGACCTCTGACGGGATGACCATAGAGTAGTTCGAAGGGAGAGTAACCTACTCCCTCCTGAGGGAATTCTCTATAAGCAAAGAGAAGGCATGGCAGTAGAAGGTCCCACTTACGCTTAAGGGGTTCCTCTAAAGCACCTATCATGCTCTTCATGGTTCGGTTGAACCGTTCTACCAACCCATTGGTTTGTGGGTGGTACGCCGTTGAGAACTTGTAAGTTACTCCGCAGGTTTTCCACATGGCTTTCATGTAGTGGGACATAAAGTTTGACCCCCTGTCAGAGATTACTTCCTTCGGAAACCCGACCCTAGTAAAAATACCAAGGAGGGCATTAGCCACAGCCAGAGCTGTAGCAGTCCTCATAGGAATTGCCTCAGGATACCTAGTAGCATGGTCTACTACAACAAGTATAAACCTGTTGCCTGAGGAGGTTGGAGGATCAAGGGGACCAACAATGTCAATCCCTACTCTCTCAAATGGGACTCCCACAACTGGGAAAGGCACTAAAGGTGCCACATTCTTGGAACCAACCTTACCAGAGATCTGGCAGGTGTGGCAGCTCCTGCAGTGTTTTTCTACTTCGGCCCCCATCTTCAGCCAATAGAAGTAGAGAGAGAGCCTTTCCTTAGTCTTCTTGCAACACAAGTGACCAGCCAAAGGAATCTCGTGGGCTAACTGCAAGAACTGTGGTCTGTTCTCTTGGGGTACTACAAGTCGTTTTTAGTCTCCAGGTGCAGACTCGGTCAGTTCACTGTAGAAGAGGCCATCTTCCCAGTGCAACCTGTATTTCCCAGGCTCTTGCCCTTCAGCCTGAGCTTCTGCCTGGTGGCGAAGACCTTCCAGAGTTGGACATTCTCTCTGTCCCTTACTGAAGTCTGCCCTGCTGGGTCCACCTTCTGCCAGTAAAGACTGCAGCTCAGGATGGTCAACAGGATCCAGATCTCCAATGAGTTACTGGCCTTCCATTAGCTCTTCCTCAGAGTCTAATTCTACCACACAGGGTCGTACCTCCCTCCCAGCCTCGGCTGGAGGTGGAGTTATGGGTGTAACTGTGGACAACCGCGGGGAAGTCCGTGTTGGCTGCACTGGAATGCGGGCTGCTGGTTTCGGGGTAGAAGCCTTAGGTTTCCCTTTCGCTTCTGATTTCTTGGAGACAGCGGCCGACAATTCCTGTGGAGCAGGAGTGATATCTTTCTTCATCATCTCCGGGGGAGTACCGCGCATGGTCCTCTCTCTTGCAGGTCTGGTTAGCTCCTGTAACCGTTTACTAGGAGGTCTGGGAGTATGCGATACAACTCCGAGAGTTTTTAAATCGTTACCCAACAGTACGCGTCCTGGTACCTGACTCTGTATGCTGACAGGTATCTTCACAGTCATGTCGTTACACTGGATGAGAACTGGTAATTGGGGAAGCATCTGCACAGGCCCTCCAGCTAACTTGGTGAGGCGTTTGGGTGCCTTAGCAACATCCTCAGCCTGAAAAAAACGATTTATCCACCACAGTTATGCTGGCCCCAGTGTCCCTAATGGAAGGAGTCTCCTGACCATTCACCTGGACACTGTCCTTATAATACTCTTTAGTATTATCGGGGATAGAATTATAGACATCTAAATTCTGTTGTTCCCACAACCCCAGAGATACTAAAGAAACGCTGGCTGAGACTCCAATGGGTTCGTCAGCTAGCAGTAGAAAGTTTCCACTTGCCATTTGGACTTCCTCCTCTGGAGCGAAGGCTAAGGAGACAAGCTGGACCCCTGAAGGTTTACCCTTACATCTGGGATCTCCTTTCACGTGGTCAGTCGAGCCACAAACAAAGCATTTACCAAATGCTTTCTGGAATGGTGGCTTGTTCTGACCTCCTTCCGATTTGGCACCAGAAGGCACACTACTCTGCTGTGGTTTTCCCGGTGGCTTACCCTTCTGGTTTTGTTTGGGGCCCTCTTTGGAATGTGAGTTATTAGAATTCTCTTTTGAGTCTTTTTTAGGCTGTTTTCCCTCATCCTTTTCTGAGTTGCCCCAGAATCCTTATGAGTAGCCCTGTTGGCAACCCACAAGTCAGCAGCCTTAGCTAGCTCCCTGGAATCCAATTCCTTGAATCAGCCAAGTGCTGTCTGAGCTCAGGAGAACAGGCATCATAAATAGACTCCAACATAGAAAGATTACTCATACCCTCATAAGTGTTCACTTTGTAACCCTTAATCCATCCCTCTAGGATTTTCAACCCTTCACTCACCCAGGTAGCCCAAGGGGTACCATCATGCTTTTTGAAGGTTCTAAACCTCTTAAGATACTGGGAAGGGGTCTTCCCGAATCTAGCTATCAAAGCTAGTTTCACACTTTCGTAATCCGTCTTATCCGCCTCCCCCAACTCCATTACCACATCAGTCGCAACAGGAGGGAGCCTAGAGAACAACCAGGGGAGCAAAGCATTCCCGGTGATGTCCTGGAGCCCATGATTGTATTCAAACAGTTTCAACCAATCCAACACATCCAATCTCGGTTCATACATACCCACTAATTCCTTCGGCATCCGGGGTCTTTTGGGACTGGAGCTCCTAGAGGAACCAGAGGAGAGAGAAGCATTTTCCATAGACAACTTTTTCATCTCTAACTCGTGATTAAGTTCTATTTCTCTGAGGGAGTCTTAACTCAGCTTGCTTCTGCTCAGCCTGGGCATTCATCCGTCTGAACTCGAGCTCTTGGTTTCGTTCAGATTGAGCCAAGAACCGTTTATATTCTAATTCGAGGTTCATTTTTTCAAGTTCAAAATAAGCAGGGTTACTTGTGGGACCTGGTATGGGCCCCGTAGGCACAGCTGGTAAGGCAGGTAGAGGAGCAGGGGAGACAGTTTCGTTAGCCTCTCAGTCCTCGTCAGCCTCTTCATCGCTATCATCAGAATCACGATTCAGATCAACACCATCACTGTTATCTACAGTCGCTGGGGAGATTGGTTCCTCTGAACCAGTACCCAGACTTTGGTTCGCCAGCAATCTCTCGATTAGTTCTAACTTCTTGCCTCTTACAGGAAGATTCTCTTGCCTACAGAGAGCTCGCAGACTCTCAGTATTTTCACCTGACAAAGACTCTTGACTGTAAGTTTCCATCGTAGACATGTTTTTTGAAAGTTGCTTTTTGTGCAAAGTTTTGTGGTTAGTTATCCTACAGTGTCGAAAAGCACTCTAAACTGTATACTTGATACAAATCCCACCGCTGTACACCAGTGTTAGGCAGAAACCTGTGCAGTTCCCTCTGGGACCACTGCAAAAGATTTAGGACTACAGGCGTTGGCGGTGAACCCACTTGGTAGCTGTCTGCACCACACAGATTCATGTGGTAGCTGTGGCTGAGCAGTCAGACTTCTCTCAAGAAAAGTTGAGCAGTATGTGGAGTATACAAAATAGGGCAATTCTTCACAGCAAGACAAGCAAACACGCAACGAGGCTTAGTGTAAAGATATTAAGGCATTTATTTATTACAGAACATCTATGAAAAACACTATGGCAAATCACGGCAAACGAATCAAACACAATTACTCTACGCATAACAAAACGATTAATCCCCCTAGCAATATCTCGACAACTCTAGGTTCTACCGGTACCACTTATTTTCAGACAGAGGTGAATACCTCAACCTAGATGACACTCGAATATTAGTTAGGAAGGGAGAGAAAAAGATAGGCAGGTTACGAAATCAACGCAGTTCAATAATTCGCGGGTAAAATGCACGGCAAGAAGGCAAGCATCACAATAGAGCATGAAGTTCAGAGGCCAGGCCCACTCGGAGAGAGGCGAGGCGCGATGTCCCAAAAAGTCTCTAGCGGAGATGCATTCAAGTCGTATAGCAAATTGTTATCGGCAGATTGAACCAGTTCAGAACAATGAATGAGAAAAAGCTTGGAGGCGACCCAACGGAAAGGAGAGGATTAAGACACCTCACTCAAACCGATCGAAAGGGAAGCCAGGCGGACACGGTACCTTGTTGTGGAGGGCAGCTCCGGCGGGGGCAGTTGTTCCTGGTGGTGGATGCACGTCGGGTCTTTGCCAAGAGTAGAGAGGTTCTCGTCGTCGAAGAAAAGTGAAGTCCGGTGCACCACCAGGGAAGAGACCAGCCGCGGAGTGCTCCGTCACAAGGCACCACCTTTTGGTCGTGGTACAGGGGTAGTGGCTATCCGGTTGCCGGGGTGCTCTGCACGGGCAATTCGACCACTGCGTCCTGAGGCAAATAAAAAGCAAAGGGGACTGGTTGTTCCCACCAGTCAGGGGAAGAGACTCTCCGGCCGGGAGATCTCCTCTGTCGTCGGGAAGTGGTGAGTCGGCTCAGCAGGGCTCCACCGGAGGTGTCGTCGTTGCAGGTCGGCTCAGCGTTACCCTCGTCGGATTCTTAGGTCCTGCAGCGACTTCTGAAGATCCAGTCCCAAAAGCCCTGCTTTTATGCAGAAAACCCCCATTCATTCAGCCTAGCTGTCAATCAACACATGCTAAGTGGTGAGCGGGAACGCTCACCACTTGGGCCAATCACTCCAGTGTGCGACCTGAGTTGGCAAGGCAACTCGGTCCAGGGTGCCTAAATCCCCTCCCACACCCCTGTGGTAACCCAGACAGAATGGCACCACTTTGGAGGGTCTCTGTACAGAGGCCCGCCAAAAGTGGAACAAAGGGCTCAATCTTTGGTTTAGGAGTCACAGAGACGAACACAGACGCCATTTTTAAAAACCGAGTTCTGGCAGAAAATACCATCCGGTAAACTTATTTAAGATAAGTAGACCGGTGGTACGTTAGAGATTAACGAGGAAAAGTATCAATCTCCAACAATGGGACGAATCCCATAGGGTTATGTTCGAGGTCGAACATAACAAGTAGTTTCCACTGCCACCAGCCAAAACTCGACGAGGGGGGACGGGACAGTGCCCGCTCGAGTAACAGGTCCAGGAGTAATCGAAGTACCCCTACTAGTACGTCCACAATAAGGTGGTTGGTACTAGCCCTGTTAGTAAATTTAGGTCTAGTAAAGCCAATGGTGACTTTACATGCCCGGGGAGACAGTAGTCAGTCCCCGGGTATGGAGTCTATGGTGGAGGTCCGCTAGGACGCTCCAGTGCTACGGCACGTAGGGTGCGGTGTAACACGCATAGAAAAACATATCAGACCCTATGGAGTAAAAGTGCCCATTGCCCATAGAACACATTGACAGTCAAAGGAATTATACACATACATGTCCAAGAGTGGGGGAAAAGAGTCCCACTCTTAGCAGGATGGAAAAAAAAAAACTCCCGAAATCCAGCAAAGCTGCTGGGGGACTCACTAGGTTAGGAAATTCAGCCTAAACAGAGAATTCTCCCTAACAAGCGGCAAGGCTGCAAAGCTAGCTGGAGTGTAGCCGCAAGGGAGAGAACCATTTTTTAATGAGACTTTCAGGGTAATTCATAGAAATTCGCACAAAAATGGCGCACGTGGCTTGCGCACAGTGTCCCCGTGCGATACACTGCGCCAGCCGCGTGCGAAAAAATCCTTTTCATCGCACAGCGTATTCATGGATTCTAGGCTCCGAAAGCAGCCGTGGTGCAGAGTGGCGCAGCGACCCTGCAGCAGCGCCAGTTACGCCCCCAAGAACGCCCTCGCGCAAGGAAAAGCCTTCAAAGTCCCCAAATCATCGCAAAGGGCTGCGCTAACCCTGGACCAGTTCGCAGGGCTGGCAAACAGCAAACGCCAAGCGTGGAACATGTATTTCAGTGGTTCGCGGGAAGTTCCACACGCGATTGTCCTGTGTACGTGTGCATCAGGGGTGCGTGGGAAGTAACACACGCAAAAGCAGCAACGTACGTGTATTTCAGGGGTGCGCGGGAAGTATCACACGCAAAAGCAGCAGGGTACGTGTATTCCAGGGGTGTACGGGAAGTATCACACGCAAAAGCAGCAGGGTACGTGTATTTCAGGGGTGTGCGGGAAGTATAACACGCAAAATCAGCAGGGTATGCGTATTACAGGGGTGCGCGGGAAGTATCACACGCGATTCCATCAGGGTACGTGTATTCCAGGGGTGCGCAGGAAGTATCACAGGCAAAAGCAGCAGGGTATGTCTATTTCAGGGGTGCGCAGGAAGTATCACACGCGATTCCATCAGGGTACGTGTATTACAGGGGTACGCGGGGAGCACTACACGTGAATTGCACGTGTGGGTCCTCCCAGGTGTTCCTTCTGCACCCTCCACGGCCCCTGCAGGTGGCCCACACCACAGGGACCTACCCTGCACATGTCCTGCAGGCACCCCATCCACCATGGCCATGCCCCCAGCCAACCCACATGTCACCTTGGACTACTGCCCACCAACGCATGTCCCCCTGTACCCCCAGCCACCAGGGGCAGCCTCCACCAGGCCCCCACCCATGTCTCCCATCACCCCCACCCCCCAGCCACCAGGGGCAGCCTCCACCAGGCCCCCACTCATGTCTCCCTGCACCCCACCCCCCCAGCAGTGCAGGGGCAGCCTCCACCAGGCCCCCACTCATGTCTCCCTGCACCCCCACCCCCCAGCCACCAGGGGCAGCCTCCACCAGGCCCCCACCCATGTCTCCCATCACCCCCACCCCCCAGCAGTGCAGGGCCAGCCTCCACCAGGCCCCCACCCATGTCTCCACCCACCCCCACCCCCCAGCCACCAGGGCCAGCCTCCACCAGGCCCCCACCCATGTCTCCCATCACCCCCACCCCCCAGCAATGCAGGGCCAGCCTCCACCAGGCCCCCACTCATGTCTCCCTGCACCCCCAGCAGTGCAGGGGCAGCCTCCACCAGGCCCCCACTCATGTCTCCCTGCACCCCCACCCCCCAGCAGTGCAGGGGCAGCCTCCACCAAGCCCCCACTCATGTCTCCCCGCACCCCCACCCCCCAGCCACCAGGGGCAGCCTCCACCAGGCCCCCACCCATGTCTCCCATCACCCCCACCCCCCAGCCACCAGGGGCAGCCTCCACCAGGCCCCCACTCATGCCTCCCTGCACCCCCACCCCCCAGCAGTGCAGGGGCAGCCTCCACCAAGCCCCCACTCATATCTCCCTGCACCCCCACCCCCCAGCAGTGCAGGGGCAGCCTCCACCAGGCCCCCACCCATGTCTCCCTGCACCTCCACCCCCCAGCCACCAGGGGCAGCCTCCACCAGGCCCCTACCCATGTCTCCCATCACCCCCACCCCCCAGCAGTGCAGGGGCAGCCTCCACCAGGCCCCCACCCATGTCTCCCACTACCCCCACCCCCCAGCCACCAGGGGCAGCCTCCACCAGGCCCCCACCCATGTCTCCCATCACCCCCACCCCCCAGCAGTGCAGGGACAGCCTCCACCAGGCCCCCACCCATGTCTCCCACAACCCCCACCCCCCAGCCACCAGGGCCAGCCTCCACCAGGCCCCCACCCATGTCTCCCATCACCCCCATCCCCCAGCAGTGCAGGGCCAGCCTCCACCAGGCCCCCACTCATGTCTCCCTGCACCCCCACCCCCCAGCAGTGCAGGGCCAGCCTCCACCAGGCCCCCACTCATGTCTCCCTGCACCCCCACCCCCCAGCAGTGCAGGGGCAGCCTCCACCAGGCCCCCACTCATGTCTCCCTGCACCCCCACCCCCCAGCCACCCCCCAGCCACCAGGGGCAGCCTCCACCAGGCCCCCACTCATTTCTCCCTGCACCCCCACCCCCAGCCACCAGGGGCAGCCTCCACCAGGCCCCCACCCATGTCTCCCATAACCCCCACCCCCCAGCCACCAGGGGCAGCCTCCACCAGGCTCCCACTCATGTCTCCCTGCACCCCCACCCCCCCAGCCACCAGGGGCAGCCTCCACCAGGCCCCCACCCATGTCTCCCATCACCT
This sequence comes from Ambystoma mexicanum, assembly GCF_040938575.1. NCBI lineage: Eukaryota > Metazoa > Chordata > Amphibia > Caudata > Ambystomatidae > Ambystoma > Ambystoma mexicanum. The sequence goes on from NC_090937.1 coordinate 1,603,724,961, forward strand.
CCACCCCCCAGCAGTGCAGGGGCAGCCTCCACCAGGCCCCCACTCATGTCTCCCTGCACCCCCACCCCCCAGCAGTGCAGGGGCAGCCTCTACCAGTACCCCACTCATGTCCCCCAGCCAACATGTCACCACAATCTAGATCCCTGGCCCTTATGGTCAGCCTCCAAATTGCAAACACCCACCTGAGTATTGCATCCACCCACTTAGAAATGGCAAAAACATGATATAACCCCAATTGCAAGTTTGGAAATGAACACATGTCCCTCACATACACCCAATAAGTGTCAGAGAATGTCAAAACCCATATCATGAGATGCATGAAACCAATGAGATGATACTACACATTGAAGTTTGAAGAAAAAATATGTATTAAACGCAACATAAATTGAATCAAAAATAAACAAACAATAATGGAAATTTCTGAAAAAAAAGAACAGGCAGGTAGGTGAAATAATGCAAAACCACAAATCATAATGCAAACGAAAGGTGTCCAAAGTCACAGTCCACAAAAGTAAATCCAATGGAAAATTAAATTCGAAAACCATTGCTCCATGGTGAAATCATAAAAAAAAAAAAAAATCCAAAAGTCAACTATATACAGATAAACAATCCAGGGTCCATGATCCCAACCGAAGAAATGAAACCTATCTAATAACACTACCTAAACAAATAACTATATACAAAATGTGGCCCATTGTCCAAAAGGTCCAAAAAAAATGCAAAACCAAAGGAAACCTAACACTAACTACATAACTATTTACAAGGGCAGCAGGCTAGTCCAACGGCTCACTTCGGGATGTTCCGGGCCAGGGCATCATCGAACTCCTGCTCAATGTCCCGGAGGCGGTCCTCCTCCATGGCCCCGAGGGTCCGCAGGGCCGTCCACATGTTCCCCCCAAACTCCATGCGGATTGCCTCGAGGCACTCGGCCCGCCTCAGGGCCCTCCGCATGGAGTTCTCCACCCTGACAATCGTGATCCGTGCCTCTTCTGCCCGCTGCCGCTCTGCATCTATGGCGTGGCCCAACCGCTGCCACACGGAAGACACTTCCCGTCCTGGGTCCTCCTGCCCTCCGGCCGATGCCTGCCCCTCCGATGTCGAAGGCCCCGAGCCATCATGGCTCCCACCACGTTGCTGCTGCTGCTGCGCCTCTGCCTGTGCACTGCCTCCTGCTGCCTGCACATCCTCCGCCGGCTGGGGTGCAGTCGTTGATGTGGCCACCCCTGCTGGACGTCCAACTCCCGACTGTGGCAGGGATGCCTCCTCCACCAGCCTGGCCGCACCGTCAGAGGCAGCTCCACCGGGCACCCAGGTGACTGATGGGTGGGAAGATGGCACAGAGGACGACTGGCGCATAGGGGGTTCAGTTGAGGAGGGGGTCGGAGCAAGCCCCATCAAAGGGAGGAATCCAGCCTGGGTGACCTGTCCCAGTGGGCCGACGCGGTCAACGAGCCAGTCGAGATGACGTGCAGTCTCCTCATGAAAAGACTGCAGGTCACCTCGCATGGCCCGTTGACGCAACGCCACACCAGTCAGGACAGGCTCAACCCGGACCCGGATAGCCACGTCCGCAGGCAGAGGAAGGCCAGTTGTCGTTTGCTCATCCCCTGCCTGAAAACGGGTCTGGACGTAGGCATCCCTGCTGGTGCAAGATGATGCAGGGACAGGATCAGGGACAGGATTGCACACAGGCACCTCCGCGGCGGCCTGTGCTGCCTCCTGTCCCTGGTCCTGCACTGCACCACTAGCACCAGTGGGTTCCCCACCTCCAGACCCCGTCTCTGTTGCTTGCACGGCCTCCTCCTCCACCAAACCCCCCACCAACCTGGATGACTCCATGGCATCTTCCCCCGTTGGGCCCTGTGGGGTCCCAGCGGCCCCTTCTGCTGCCGAGGAGTCCAACTCCAACCTCCGCCTCTTGGACCTCCCCCCGGCAGCTGCGGCCTGGGACGCGGCACAAGACTCCTCACTCCCCGAAGAGATCACAACCTGGGAGGGGAGCCGGGCCTTGCGTCTCCGGCTGGCGGTGCCATCCCCGCCGCTGTGCTCCACAGCACCTTTTCCGCCCTCTTCATCAGTTGACGCTGCAGACAGGGAGAAATAAAACACAGGCATCAGGGCACTGTACGATGGACACATACACACATGACAGTCACACATGTGTGGCATTGGCAAACCTCAGACATGGCATCACAATTGGCAACACACATGTCATTTCTACATGCACACATGAGCCATACCATAGACACATCACAACTGCCAGCACCATCCATACACATACAACAGCATGAGCGGGCAGATGTGAGCCAGACATCACATGCAACACAGGGAGTGCACTACACATGCATGTACACCACCACACTTGCATGCATGTGTACACCTCAGCCAACTGTTGCAGTGTTCCGATGGGCATCCATGTCACATCTGCCAATCAGGCTTCCACATCCCGCTGTCACATGCATCCATGTTGCATCACTGTTGCACCCTTGTCAAATACACACACATGCACATGTACACAGTGCTGATACATGCAGCTCAAAACAACATACATGCGTGACATCACGAACATGCCTATTTACATACACATTCATCCAAACATGTGTGCCCACACAACTGCATTTGGCATGCAAGCCTACAGACACAAGCACCATCCATGTCTCACACATGACGGCACTCGCATGTGTTAGCCTCACGGTCCTGTATACCCCTACCCATACTCGGCCCCATACAAACAGATGTGCAACCGGCACACCAACGCTATATAACATATTCACTAAGCCCCTGTTTGATGATTTGGACCATCTGGGTATCACGTATACTAACTACGCCGACGATACCCAGATCCTCCTCCCACTCACGGGGGTTTACGAAGAAGATCTAGCACTGGTGAACAAAATATACAGCATCGTTCAGGCATTGATGGCAACCCACGGCCTATGCCTGAACGATGATAAAACTGAGCTTCTTATCCTAGGCACCGCACCCCTCATCAATAAACTAAGCACAAATTACTCTTCCTTCATCATAGATGGGAACTGCATACAAGTTGCTAAAGAAGTTAAAACATTAGGGATCTACCTTGATTCTACCTTATCATTTTCCAAACAGGTAAATTCCCTAGCTTCCTCAACAGCCTACACATGTAAGCTCATTAGAGCAGGAAAACAATTCCTATCCCAGCACAGTTGTCTAACACTAGCCAGAGCCCTTATCATCTCTAAACTAGATTATTGTAACGCACTGTACATAGGAGCCTCTAAATCCATCATCAACAAAATCCAGATACAACAAAACAAGGCCCTCCGAGCGGCACTGGATATCCCCAGGAGAGAACACATTACAGAAACAAGAAGGAAACACAAATGGCTCTCCACCCATGAGAAAATCAGACTTAAAACTGCATCTCTCACATACAAATCTCTACACAACAAAGCCCCTCAATACCTTAAGGACAGATTCACCAGATCACACCCCACAAGACAAACCAGACTTGCTTACACCAATCGCCTCCAAGTACCTCGCTTTAAACTGACCACCATAGGCGGAGCTAGCTTCCCAGTCAAGGCTAGAACATTCTTTTTCCAAATTCAGGCAAATTGTAATTAACTGGCTGACGACAGCATCGGTACCATATGATTGTAAACTTGCATTGTAAACTTACATCTGTAACTGGTAATTATCTGTAACATGTAACTGTAACCTGTAATTTATGCTCTAAGCTGTACATCTTCTTACTTCCTGCGCCCTTATACCCCAGGGTCCGGTGCGCATAATAAATACTAAACAAACAAACAAACAAACAAACACTACTGGCACATCACCACACGCACAGCTTACAATCATGATGCATGTACACTTACCGCTCGACTCCAGACGGGTCTACCTCTCAAGGACCTGGACGTGGAGCACTGGGGATATGCGTCCAGGACCCTCATCTGATTTTCCGACAAGTGGCCCCGGCACCCCTTAGCATCCGCTGCCTTCAAGAGGCGCCGGGCCTTGTTCAGGGTCCTGGACCTGAAGTCCTCCCAGCGCTACTTGACATGTTGGAAGTCGCGGACTGCCACCCCCTCCGCGTTGATGGCAGTCACGATGTCCGTCCAGATCCGAGTCCGTCCTTCCTTGTCGGCGCGCAACCTTCCGTAGAGGGCATCATACTGCCCCAGGACTTGCTCCACCAGGACACCAACTTCCCTGGCACTGAAGCTGGTGCCCCTCTGCCTCTCTGGCCGGGGGTTGTCAGTGGTGCCAGATGTTGCAGTGCCCGACATGACAACCCCAGAGGCAGGAGTGGGTGGGCAACTGGGCCCTGGGGCTGGGCTGTGGAGCGATGGAAGAGTCTTCGGTTCCAGCAGGGGTGGTCACAGCAACAGCACCCCTGGCTGATGTGCAGGCAGCAAATGGCAGGGCACGTGGGCAGCAGGCAGTCAGGCAGCAGCAGAAGGCAGGTGGGAGCGTGCTCGGGGCTCTGGGGGGCAGTAAATCGGCTTTCTGGGCGGGAGCGTGGTCTTCCGTGTGCTTACGCGTGGCCAGCTTGATACAGAGTGATTTGGCACGTGAAAAGTCCTGCACGTCTGCGTGTAATTTGAGGAAAGGCCCTTAGCGCGTAAGCGCGTCTGCACGCATACGCGATTTCGCACATGACGGCAACAATCACCATTTCGCGGTCATGTGCGGACACATACTCTACAAGTGCATTCAGTTCGGCCTCATTGAAGCTGGGCTTCCTTGACGGGCCAGACTGTGTAGCCGTGTCTGGGGCATCAGCCTCTACTGGACGAGCACTCTTCCTCTTCCGCTTGGAAGGTGGTGGGGATCCCGAGTGTCCTACGCCGCTCTGGACACTAGGGGCAGGAGCCCCGGTGGACTCTGTACTAGGAGTATGGGATTGCACACTCAGCATGGGAGTTGGTGCAGGCATTAGCTCAAGTGTGATGGTGTCAGGGGGAATGTCAGCATGATGGACTTGGACCGACACTGTCCTGGCTGGGTGTGTGAGAGGTGGGGTGGATGGAGCCGCAGCTGCCCCTGCATCCTCCCCAGCCTGCCTACGTGGGGCAGCAGATGACCTAGCTGCCCCTGATCCACGTGGCCTGATCCAAGACCACACCTGCACAACGTCAGGCACACTGGCAGACCATTGCGGACATCATAAGTGCCCTTGGAATCGTGAGGCGCACAGCTACTGAATGCTACAAGCGCTGGAATGACCTGAAGCGCAGGGCAAAGAATAAGCTGGCCTCAAGTCATGCCGCAACTCTAGTGACTGGATGTGGGTCTCCAGCAGACGACATAGAACTCACTCCACATGAGCAGGTTGCTGGGACCTACGTCAAGGAGGAACAGATCCAAGGCGTGGGAGAACTGGCAGATTACGAGGCATTGTCCGGTGAGTGCACATGCATGTGTGTGTCATCCATCTGCATGGTGTGTGTGGGAGGGCTTCTGTTTGGGTGCCAGGTGAGGGTGTGTGTGCCTGAGTGGTTTGGGTCACCCATGTGCCTCTTCCTATACATTCTGCGCACCAGCATTTGGGTATAGCAGCATCCCTTCTGCCAACATTAGACATCCAGCCCAACACCACGCCAGTTGCCCTTGGAGTGTCATCTTGCCACAACATTGTTGCTTATTTACCTCTGTTTATTCTGGCAGATTGTTTGCATACCACCACTTTTACTCGGGATTTTTCAGTCCTATTGTCACATGTCTGACATGGCTATGGTACAGTGGACTGGCTTAGTTTCCTGGACATGATTTGTTTAGACATGTCCCTGTGCTATAGGACCATTTTGGGCTGGCAGCTGCAGGTTAAACATTTGAACCATTTCAATGAAAAAATCAATTACATTAGCAAACTGGACTGAATGAACAATTGGTGACCTCCTCTCCCTCTTCACTTCATGGCTAGGGTACATGCCATCTGTGTGATGTCATGTGTATTTGACCAGCCAATCACTGGCCAATGTGTGATGCCACTGTTAGGCGGCATGCAGCAAATGTCTTCATCTTCCATCTTGGTGTCATCAATGTATGCCATCTGCCTCCCCTTCACACGCAGTGACGGTGCATGCATGGGAGGGTTTTAGTCATGTGGGACATGTGTCAATCAAGTACTGTTTCTGAAACCTCTCAGCCCTAATTGTGTGCCATAGTGCTAATGCCTGTTTCCATTTGTTTTCTTTTAGGTCTTTGCAGGGGATGACGCACTTGATACTGCTGGGGTTGTGGAGATGGTGCAGACCCAGGAGGGGTCTGAGGGCCGACCAACCACCAGTGAGGGACATGGTGTGGTGGTGGGTGAGAACCCACAACTGCTGCAGGTCGTGCTTTCAAGGGGTGTCTCTGGCTGCACCTCCCCCGAGCTGTATTCAGGTGTCGATTCGGATGATGAGACCTATGTGCCGTCGCAGGTGAGTGTTCCTGGGAGGGATTCTGTTCTGTCCGACCCATCTGCACCAGGGTTAGAACCCTCAATGGGGATGTCAGTGTTGGCAGGTACGCCTTTGGTGGTTACGGATGCAGGGTCACACTCCGCGACATCTGATCCTGTTCCTGGGCCAGCAGATCAGAGGGGGAATGCAGTCCTGCAGCCTCAGGCAGTGCCGGCACAGCAAGGCGCAGTTCGCCTTGCCCCAGACAGGTGTGGTGCCCGCCGACGTGGTGGCCGTCAGCCACCTGGCAATACCGCATGGGAGCAATCCATATACGGTATGGCAACCCAACAGGCAGCATCATCAGAGATGATGGCTCAGGCCACGGATAGGCTGGCCACTTCCATTGTCCCCCCCGAAAGGCTGATGGAGCGACTACAGCAGGCAACAGACTCCATCTGCCAGTCACACAGGGAGGACATGTTGGCATCAGATAGGGACAGGAGGGCGGCACTGGCGACTCTGCAGTAAGCCATTTCCATAGAGTCCCAGGCCCACAGGGAACTCCTACACCTCAGGACGACTCTTGTTGAGCTTGAGGCTTCGACAAACAGAAGGACAGAACAGCAGCTGGAGCGTCTCACACGTACGCTCTCAGCTGAGATGCAGGCAACTAGGGCTGAGGTCCGGGAATCCCGTGAGTTGTTGCATGGGGACCTCCGCACACTTATCCTCCAGAACAAGACCTACCACACCCGCATGCTTGCAGCCATGGAGGAACAGACTAGGGCTTTGCGTGGGCTGCCTCCCATAGTGCCACCACCTCCTGATGCAGCTGCAGAGGGTGAGGAGAGCGACAGCAGTGATACTCCCACAATAGGGTAGCCGTGTCGGTCATGAGCCAATGGAGGTGTTTTTTTTTGCAAGATCCACACAGGTGTGTTTTGGTGTGCTCCCTGTCCTCGGACCTCCTGGGTGGCCTCCCCCACCCCCCCCATACCCCCCCGGGCCCATTAATGGCCATTTTATTTTTTTTTTTGGGACAGTTTGTTGTCTTGTGTGGCTCCCGTGGGCATACGCTGCATTGTGGCTGGGCACATGCAGGCTTGTCATGAATTTGGTTCAGATGCTTGGGTTTTTGTGACACACATCCCTCCTGCTTCCCGTTTCCATGGGCTTGCAAAGGGTGTGCCCAAGTGACATTGACGTACATGGTGACATTGGACTCCCATTCGATGTGTGGGCAGTCTGTAGTCAATACTGTGTATACATTCATAGTGCGTATTGTTGTTGTATTGTACACTGCATGGTGTATTGATATGTGCCTCTGCATCCATCTCATCCTCCTAATTTGCAGGTCCATTCCTCATGTCTTCACAATGCGGTCCACCTTGGAACTGGAGTCCATGTTGTAAGCAGTGCACCTACACTCTTGCGTGGCGCTAACACTGTATACTTGGAAGTGTTTGGAGGGCTGGCATCATCAGGTAGTGAGGCTAGCAAATTTTTAAGTCTGTAATGTCATGTTTAAGGTAGGTTGGAGGTTGTGTAGGTGATTGATATTCTTGGTAAGTATTTGGTAATGTGTGTTGTAGGTCCTGCATTACTGTGAGCATTTCATGTGTGGACATGTTTCCATTAGGGACACTGTAGCTGGTGACACTTGGGGCATGTTGTGGGGATTAATTTGTTTCCTCTCACATTGCATGACATGCCATGGTGTGTTGTGTGGCCGTGCCGGGGAGGGGTTGGGTGACATGGCACTGTTTTCATGTAGTATTTTGCAAGTGGGTATTCATTCCTGCAGCATGGAAGTGTCTTTTGATGACACTGCATTGGTGGTGTTTGTGTAGGTAGGGATGCACACATTGTGACACTTCCACATGAACAATCTCAGGCTGCTATGGTTCTGACAGTTGACTGTCCCTTTGTTCGTCTTAATTGTCAGGTCGAGTCATCATTGCTTATCAGATGGTATGTGCCAGGGCTGTGTGCACTCCACTGGGGTGTGATTTCTATGTGAAGTAATTAGCCACCAGCTGCGTACGGGCTGCCTCACCCCGTGCCCTCTCCCCTCCCATGCGCAGCGGGCGTGCATGTGGTTGGGGATGTGGGGGCACCACCATGTCCACAGCCAGGCCCCGGCGTGTTGCAACATTGTGCAGGACACATGCTGCCACTATGATCCTGCACACTACTTGGGGCGCATATAACAGCTGCCCGCCAGAACGGTTAAGGGAACGAAAGCGTGACTTGAGCACTCCGAATGTGCGCTCCACTATGCCCCGGGTTGCAATATGGGCTGTGTTGTATCTTACCTCTGGAGGCGTGATGGGGTTCCGAATTGGCGTCATCATGTGGGTGCTCAGAGGGTAGGCACTGTCCCCTGGTGAGGAGTTGATGGGTATCATTAGTGGGGTAGTGACATAACTCTGCATCTGACATGCATGCATGTGCAGTGGCATTCATACTCACCAAGCAGCCATGTATCGCCATGCCGCCCAGCTTCTAGGTCCCGGCTTAGGGTAGACATTCGGTAAATGAAGCTGTCGTGGGTGGACCCTGGATAGTTGGCATATGCTGAGGTGATGATTCCCTTGGCATTACATACTACCAGCACGTTGATGGAATGCCAGTGCTTGCGGTTCCTATAGATGTGCTCAGATGCCCTGGGGGGACGTAGTGCCACATGGGTGCAGTCAATGGCACCTAGCACTTTTGGGAATTGTGCCACACCGTAGAAATCGAGGGTGGCAGCCTGCCTTTCTGCAGGTGTCCTGGGCAGGTATATGTGCCTACGGACTGATGGGCGTGCAGTGATGATGTTCAAGACCTGGTGTAGGCAGCGTGACTGCGTGGCCTGTGACACCCCACCCACTATGGCACTTGTCCGCTGAAATTATCCTGTGGCCAAGAAGTGCAGTACATTGAGGACCTTCTCCAGGGGGCTGAGTGCTTGGGAGCACAGGGTGGGTGATGTGAGGTCATCCTCCCACTCACTGACCAGGTCCAGTATTATGTGTGGTGGAAACTTGTACCTCCCATACACCTGGTCATCAGGCATCCCAAAAAGGCTGGTTCTGGGAGTGAAAATTCTGGCCCTCATTATCCTCCTCCTCCTCCTTTGGTAACCCACGGCCACTGCTGCTAGGAACGGTATATTCATCCTGGCGTCTGAGCTTGTTTGTTGTTTGCACGCACTTTTATGCTGTGCGGGTCGACGTACGCCTGCTTCATGCTGGCGTACGTGTTTCAGGATTGGACCATTTATTTTTCGGTGCGTCGTAGGCGAACGTGTGATTCTTCCCGCCCACCCCAGGAATACACGTAGCACGCTCTCCCAGGCCCAGTCGCGAGTAAATATTCCCGCCCACCCCTGGAATACACATACCCCACTCTCACAGGCCCAGTCGCGTGTGGAAGTTCACGCGCACCCCGAAGTACACGTACACAGGCCAATCGCGTGTGGAACTTCCCGCGCACCCCGAAGTACACGTACCCAGGCCAATCGCGTGTGGAACTTCCCGCGCACCCAGTAGTACACGTACCCAGGCCAATCGCGTGTGGAACTTCCCACGCACCCCGAACTACACGTACCCAGGCCAATCGCGTGTGGAACTTCCTGCGCACCCCGTAGTACACGTACCCGGGCCAATCGCGTGTGGAACTTCCCGCGCACCCCGAAGTACACGTACCTAGGCCAATCACGTGTGGAACTTCCCGCGCACCCCGAAGTACACGTACCCAGGCCAATCGCGTGTGGAACTTCCCGCGCACCCCGTAGTACACGTACCCAGGCCAATCACGTGTGGAACTTCCCGCGCACCCCGAAGTACACGTACCAGGCAAATCGCACAGCTGGGGGGGTGGGGGTGATAGGGGACATGAGTGGGGGCCTGGTGGAGGCTGCCCCTGCACTGCTGGGGGGTGGGGGTGCAGGGGGAGATGAGTGGGGGCCTGGTGGAGGGTGCCCCTGGTGGCTGGGGGGTGGGGGTGCAGGGGGACATGAGTGGGGGCCTGGTGGAGGCTGCCCCTAGTGGCTGGGGGGTGGGGGTGGTGGTAGACATGTGTGGGGGCCTGGTGGAGAGTGCCCCTGGTGGCTGGGGGGTGAGGGTGCAGGGAGACATGAGTGGGGGCCTGGTGGAGGGTGCCCCTGGTGGCTGGGGGGTGGGGGTGCAGGGGGACATGAGTGGGGGCCTGGTGGAGGCTGCCCCTGGTGGCTGGGGGGTGGGGGTGCAGGGGGACATGAGTGGGGGCCTGGTGGAGGGTGCTCCTGGTGGCTGGGGGGGTGGGGGTGCAGGGGGACATGTGTGGGGGCCTGGTGGAGGGTGCCCCTGCACTGCTGGGGGGTGGGGGTGGTGGTAGACATGTGTGAGGGCCTGGTGGAGGGTGCCCCTGCACTGCTGGGGGGGGTGGTGGTGGTAGACATGTGTGGGGGCCTTGTGGAGGCTGCCCCTGGTGGCTGGGGGGTGGGGGTGCTGGGAGACATGTGTGGGGGCCTGGTGGAGGCTGCCCCTGCACTGCTGGGGGTTGGGGGTGATGGGAGACATGTGTGGGGGCCTGGTGGAGGCTGCCCCTGGTGGCTGGAGGGTGGGGGTGCAGGGTGACATGAGTGGGGGCCTGGTGGAGGCTGCCCCTGGTGGCTGGGGGGTGGGGGTGGTGGGAGACATGAGTGGGGGCCTGGTGGAGGCTGCCCCTGGTGGCTGGGGGGTGGGGGTGGTGGGAGACATGAGTGGGGGCCTGGTGGAGTGTGCCCCTTCACTGCTGGGGGGTGGGGGTGGTGGTAGACATGAGTGGGGGCCTGGTGGAGGGTGCCCCTGCACTGCTGGGGGGTGGGGGTGGTGGTAGACATGTGTGGGGGCCTGGTGGAGGCTGCCCCTGGTGGCTGGGGGGTGGGGGTACAGGGAGACATGAGTGGGGGCCTGGTGGAGGCTGCCCCTGGTGGCTGGGGGGTGGGGGTGGTGGGAGACATGAGTGGGGGCTTGGTGAAGGCTGCCCCTGGTGGCTGGGAGGTGGGGGTGCAGGGGGACATGAGTGGGGGCATGGTGGAGGCTGCCCCTGGTGGCTGGTGGGTGGGGGTGCTGGGAGACATGTGTGGGGGCCTGGTGGAGGCTGCCCCTGCACTGCTGGGGGGTGGGGGTGATGGGAGACATGTGTGGGGGCCTGGTGGAGGCTGCCCCTGGTGGCTGGGGGGTGCAGGGAGACATGAGTGGGGGCCTGGTGGAGGGTGCCCCTGGTGGTGGGGGTGGTGGGAGACATGAGTGGGGGCCTGGTGGAGGCTGCCCCTGGTGGCTGTTTAGACATGAGTGGGGGTCTGGTGGCGGGTGCCCCTGGTGGCTGGGGGGTGGGGGTGCAGGGGGACATGTGTGGGGGCCTGGTGGAGGGTGCTCCTGCACTGCTGGGGGGTGGGGGTGGTGGTAGACATGTGTGGGGGCCTGGTGGAGGGTGCCCCTGCACTGCTGGGGGGTGGGGGTGGGGGTAGACATGTGTGGGGGCCTGGTGGAGGCTGTCCCTGGTGGCTGGGGGGTGGGGGTGCAGGGGGACATGAGTGGGGGCCTGGTGGAGGGTGCCCCTGGTGGCTGGGGGGTGGGGGTGCAGGGGGACATGAGTGGGGGCCTGGCTCAGGCTGCCCCTGGTGGCTGGGGGGTGGGGGTGGTGGGAGACATGAGTGGGGGCCTGGTGGAGGATTCCGCTGGTGGCTGGGGGTGGGGGTGCAGGGAGACATGAGTGGGGGCCTGGTGGAGGCTGCCCCTGGTGGCTGGGGGTGGTGGGAGACATGAGTGGGGCCCTGGTGGAGGCTGCCCCTGGTGGCTGGGGGGTGGGGGGTGGTGGGAGACATGAGTGGGGCCTGGTGGAGGGTGCTCCTGGTGGCTGGGGGGTGGGAGTGCAGGGGGACATGTGTGGGGGCCTGGTGGACGGTGCCCCTGCACTGCTGGGGGGTGGGGGTGGTGGTAGACATGTGTGGGGGCCTGGTGGAGGGTGCCCCTGCACTGCTGGGGGGTAGGGGTGGTGGTAGACATGTGTGGGGGCCTTGTGGAGGCTGCCCCTGGTGGCTGGGGGTGCTGGGAGACATGTGTGGGGGCCTGGTGGAGGCTGCCCCTGCACTGCTGGGGGATGGGGGTGATGGGAGACATGTGTGGGGGCCTGGTGGAGGCTGCCCCTGGTGGCTGGGGGGTGGGGGTGCAGGGAGACATGAGTGGGGGCCTGGTGGAGGCTGCCCCTGGTGGCTGGGTGGTGGGGGTGGTGGGAGACATGAGTGGGGGCCTGGTGGAGGCTGCCCCTGGTGGCTGGGGGGTGGGGGTGGTGGGAGACATGAGTGGGGGCCTGGTGGAGGGTGCCCCTGGTGGCTGGGGGGTGGGGGTGCAGGGGGACATGTGTGGGGGCCTGGTGGAGGGTGCCCCTTCACTGCTGGGGGGTGGGGGTGGTGGTAGACATGTGTGGGGGCCTGGTGGAGGGTGCCCCTGCACTGCTGGGGGGTGGGGGGTGGTAGACATGTGTGGGGGCCTGGTGGAGGCTGCCCCTGGTGGCTGGGTGGTGGGGGTGCAGGGAGACATGAGTGGGGGCCTGGTGGAGGCTGCCCCTGGTGGCTGGGGGGTGGTGGGAGACCTGAGTGAGGGCCTGGTGGAGGCTGCCCCTGGCGGCTGGAGGGTGGGGGTGCAGGGGGACATGAGTGGGGGCCTGGTGGAGGGTGCCCCTGGTGGCTGGGGGGTGGGGGTGCAGGGGGACATGAGTGGGGGCCTGGTGGAGGCTGCCCCTGGTGGCTGGGGAGTGGGGATGGTAGTAGACATGTGTGGGGGCCTGGTGAAGGCTGCCCCTGGTGGCTGTGGGGTGGGAGTGCAGGGGGACATGAGTGGGGGCCTGGTGGAGGGTGCTGCTGGTGGCTGGGGGGTGGGGGTGCAGGGGGACATGAGTGGGGGCCTGGTGGAGGATGCCCCTGGTGGCTGGGGGGTGGGGGTGATGGGAGACATGAGTGGGGGCCTGGTGGAGGCTGCCCCTGGTGCCTGGGGGGGGGCGCAGGGAGACATGAGTGGGGGCCTGGTGGAGGCTGCCCCTGGTGGCTGGGGGGTGGGGTGGTGGCAGACATGAGTTTGGCCCTGGTGGAGGCTGCCCCTGGTGGCTGGGGGGTGGGGGTGGTGGGGGACATGAGTGTGGGCCTGGTGGAGGCTGTCCCTGGTGGCTGGGGGGTGGGGGTGGTGGTAGACATGTGTGGGGGCCTGGTGGTGGGTGTCCCTGGTGGCTGGGGGGTGGGGGTGCAGGGGGACATGAGTGGGGGCCTGGTGGAGGCAGCCTCTGGTGGCTGGGGGGTGGGGGTGGTGGTAGACATGTGTGGGGGCCTGGTGGAGGGTGCCCCTGGTGGCTGGGGGGTGGGGGTGCAGGGGGACATGAGTGGGGGCATGGTGGAGGCTGCCCCTGGTGGCTGGGGGGTGGGGGTGCTGGGAGACATGTGTGGGGGCCTGGTGGAGGCTGCCCCTGCACTGCTGGGGGGTGGTGGTGATGGGAGACATGTGTGGGGGCCTGGTGGAGGCTGCCCCTGCACTGCTGGGGTGGTGGGGGTGGTGGTAGACATGTGTGGGGGCCTGGTGGAGGGTGCCCCTGCACTGCTGGGGTGTGGGGGTGGTGGGAGACATGAGTGGGGGCCTGGTGGAGGCTGCCCCTGGTGGCTGGGGGGTGGGGGTGCAGGGGGACATGAGTGGGAGCCTGGTGGAGGGTGCCCCTGGTGGCTGGGGGGTGGGGGTGCAGGGGGACATGAGTGGGGGCCTGGTGGAGGCTGCCCCTGCACTGCTGGGGGGTGGGGGTGATGGGAGACGTGTGGGGGCCTGGTGGAGGGTCCCCTGGTGGCTGGGGGGTGGGGGTGCAGGGGGACATGAGTGGGGGCCTGGTGGAGGCTGCCCCTGCACTGCTGGGGGGTGGGGGTGATGGGAGACATGTGTGGGGGCCTGGTGGAGGGTGCCCCTGGGGGGTGGGGGGTGGGGGTGCAGGGAGACATGAGTGGGGGCCTGGTGGAGGGTGCCCCTGGTGGCTGGGGGGTGGGGGTGCAGGGGTACATGAGTGGGGGCCTGGTGGAGGCTGCCCCTGGTGGCTGGGGGGTTGGGGTGGTGGTAGACATGTGTGGGGACTGGTGGAGGGTGCCCCTGGTGGCTGGCGGGTGGGGGTGCAGGGGGACATGAGTGGGGGCATGGTGGAGGCTGCCCCTGGTGGCTGGGGCTGGGGGTGCTGGGAGACATGTGTGGGGGCCTGGTGGAGGCTGCCCCTGCACTGCTGGGGGGTGGGGGTGATGGGAGACATGTGTGGGGGCCTGGTGGAGGCTGCCCCTGGTGGCTGGGAGGTGGGGGTGCAGGGAGACATGAGTGGGGGCCTGGTGGAGGCTGCCCCTGGTGGCTGGGGGGTGGGGGTGGTGGGAGACATGAGTGGGGGCCTGGTGGAGGCTGCCCCTGGTGGCTGGGGGGTGGGGGTGGTGTGAGACATGAGTGGGGGCCTGGTGGAGGGTGCCCCTGGTGGCTGGGGGGTGGGGGTGCAGGGGGACATGTGTGGGGGCCTGGTGGAGGGTGCCCCTGCACTGCTGGGGGTGGGGGTGGTGGTATACATGTGTGGGGGCCTGGTGGAGGCTGCCCCTGGTGGCTGGGGGGTGGGGGTGCAGGGGGACATGAGTGGGGGCCTGGTGGAGGGTGCCCCTGGTGGCTGGGAGGGTGGGGGTGGTGGGAGACATGAGTGGGGGCCTGGTGGAGGCTGCCCCTGGTGGCTGGGGGGTGGGGGTGC
The DNA here is from genome assembly GCF_040938575.1 of Ambystoma mexicanum. NCBI lineage: Eukaryota > Metazoa > Chordata > Amphibia > Caudata > Ambystomatidae > Ambystoma > Ambystoma mexicanum. Next base: position 1,603,740,089 of record NC_090937.1, read on the forward strand.
AGGGAGACATGAGTGGGGGCCTGGTGGAGGCTGCCCCTGGTGGCTGGGGGATGGGGGTGGTGGGAGACATGAGTGGGGGCCTGGTGGAGGCTGCCCCTGGTGGCTGGGGGGTGGGGGTGGTGGGAGACATGAGTGGAGGCCTGGTGGAGGGTGCCCCTGGTGGCTGGGGGGTGGGGGTGCAGGGGGACATGTGTGGGGGCCTGGTGGAGGGTACCCCTGCACTGCTGGGGGGTGGGGGTGGTAGTAGACATGTGTGGGGGCCTGGTGGAGGGTGCCCCTGCACTGCTGGGGGGTGGGGGTGGTGGTAGACATGTGTGGGGGCCTGATGGAGGCTGCCCCTGGTGGCTGGGGGGTGGGGGTGCAGGGGGACAGGAGTGGGGGCCTGGTGGAGGGTGCCCCTGGTGGCTGGGGGGTGGGGGTGCAGGGGGACATGAGTGGGGGCCTGATGGAGGCTGCCCCTGGTGGCTGGGGGGTGGGGGTGGTGGGAGACATGAGTGGGGGCCTGGTGGAGGCTGCCCCTGGTGGCTGGGGGGTGGGGGTGGTGGGATACATGAGTGGGGGCCTGGTGGAGGGTGCCCCTGGTGGCTGGGGGGTGGGGGTGATGGGAGACATGTGTTGGCGATCAGTAGTGCAAGGTGACATGTGGGTTGGCTGGTGGGCATGGCCATGGTGGATGGGTTGCCTGTGGGACATGAGCAGGGGTGCAGGGTAGTCCCCTGTGGTGTGGGCTGCCTGCAGGGGACGTTAAGGGTGTAGAGGGAACACCTGGGAGGACCCACATGGCCAAATCACGTGTAGCATTCCCCGGCACCACCGAAATACACGTACCCTGCTGAAATTGCGTGTGAATCTTCCCGCGCACCTCGGAATACACGTACCCAGGCCAATCGCGTGTGAATCTTCCCGCGCACCTCGGAATACACGTACCCAGGCCAATCGCGTGTGGAACTTCCCGCGCACCCCGAAGTACACGTACCCAGGCCAATCGCATGTGGAACTTCCCGCGCACCCCGAAGTACACGTACCCAGGCCTATCGCGTGTGGGACTTCCCGCACACCCCGTAGTACACGTACCCAGGCAAAATGCGTGTAGAACTTCCCGCGCACTCCGAAGTACACGTACCCAGGCCAATCGTGTGTGGAACTTCCCGCACAGCCAGGAACACACGCACACGCTATTTGTCACACAGCAGGTGTCCGTGTTTGTCGCTACCCCTACCTCATTTGTCCTAGAGGGCCACTGTATGGCCCATTCATCATGGCTGTATATGGGTGCTTTTTGTTAGCGCACATTTTGGCGCACATTTTTTTCAGTCGCAGGGGCGCTACCGCCTGCTCTCTTGTGGCGTACTTGTTTGGCCCTGTGCGCCTCTTTGACCATGCACTGGTTTGCCCGATTCGATTCCATGAATACGAGTTGTAGGCGAGCGTGTGGGCGTTCCGTGCACTTGCCTCCTGTACTTCCCCCGTGACGCCCATATTTTCACGCGTTGTTCCCCATTCCGAGTGTTACGCCCCGTGTTCCGCCTACTTTTGTGATGTGCGCCGCGCTATGTGCGATTTCGCAGTGGCCGTGGCGCATGCTGTTGGATGACCTGTGCGCCGGCTTGCGCGGCGCACATTTTTAGCACACATCCAATGTTTTTCTCGCGCACGGACTTCCATGAATCGATGTGCGCTGGTTTCCCTGCGATTTTTGCACTTGCACTGCGATTTTCGCACTTGCACTGCGATTCGCACATTTTGGCACCTCTGCGCGGGAATTTTCGGCGCACAATATTTCCATGAATCGACCCCTTTGTATCTATGTCAAAAGGTAGCCTAGTGTTGAATTGTCTGAGAATACAAAATATATATAAATGAACAACGAGAGACTAAGAACGATAGTTGAAGTGGTCACATGCCTAGGGAAATATTGGCATGGTTTTGAAAGTCTTCAAGAGTCTCTTTGTATTGTTTAAAATTAATCGCATATCACACCAAGAAATAAAGAAATAATGTCGTGGAACGCAAATGAAGAAAAAATGTAAAAATATCTTTTACGAGCACAGTGAAAAGTAACTGAAAGTGAAAGCGATGAAAAGCATCATGGAACTTGCAGTCCAATAAATCACCCAAAGAGAAAAGACAGTGTGGGACTTGCCGCTCAACAGATTGTGTAAGGTGGAAGAAAAGTAGAGAGTGAACAATCACGTGTCTGACTGCAGGTGCTTGTAGAAGTGAGCTACTGTGAAATACAGGAACCAAGATACACTTTGGATATTGCAAAGGAAGGCAATTGTGAAACTAGTACATTCTTACGAATAGAGAAAGAAGTATTGTTTTTGAAACTGTGAGAAGAAGCTGTAGTCTGGGAAAGGGAACTCCATAGAGAAAGAATAGGAATTCGTGCCCGACTGAGGGAAGTCTGTTTATAATTCAAAGAGGAGACCCAGACTCAGGAAAGCAGAACCAAGGGGGCCTCATTGAACTGTAAACTATAAACTGAGAACCACGAACTGTGAGAAACGTAAGAGACGCATTCAACAGCATAAGTGCAGCTTGCTCAAAGAATTGTGTTGCTCACTTATCCTTGTTAGAGACCCGAAAAACTTGTGCTTATAACATGGGGAAGGAAGATATCTTGAACAGCACAAAAGCCATTCTGACATATGATTCAGCATTACTAATTTTTCTTTTTCACCTCCCTTTACACTTTTTGTGTGTGTGTGGCAAGGATAGGTTTTGTTAGCATAGGCCATTTATAATTTGACACAGACTGACTAGGACGGTTTTCTTTTTATTTGATGGTCGATATTACTCCCATGTTAGCTATAGGGCCAGATAGGATATTTTTCCAACCCCGTGAAACTACCAATAAAGGTGTTGAAACTTATATCCTAGTGTTGTTGTCTTACGCATGGTACCAGGTCTGTTTTACAGTGTTTAGTAAATATTGAAAGTAGCAACAATATATCTCGTAATTGAAGGCTGCCCACGTTTGGATGAGACGGGAAGATAGAAAGAAATATGAGTAACTTTTAATCACTAATACCCTTGAAGCCAGCGATACAGAGTAGCGGAGTGGTACGACAAAAGCAAGTAGCCCACTCGAAAGTCTCAGCGAAAGGTGCATTGTTTGTTATAAAGCGACAAAGTGAATGAACTCTAAAATGCGTAATGATTAAGAATAACCCTGACAAAAGGGGAAGTGACAAGGTGAATGTTGAACGTTTGTGCTTGTGGTACTGAACTACCTAGACCAAGAGACACTGGGGCAAATAACACAAAAGTTCGATCTAGAGGGAAAGTCGAAGTGATCCTGCAGAGGTCCATAGAAAAACCCTATGCACATTCGAAAGTCTATGACATCAGGAAAAGGTCAGAGCCCGACTGAGGGAGACCGGAAGTGTGATAAGTTAGGGGAAGGGAACCCCTAATGAATGTGAATTAATTTTGGGGACGTGAACCCCGGCAAGTGCTGTGATTGAAATGTCTGAGCCCGATTGTAGGAGACCTATGTGAATTTTTTGTTGAACTGTGTGCTTTTTGTTGAACTGTGAATGAACTGGTGAAAGCTTGAGTAAGGGATTTAACGGATCCATGTTTTTGGAACTGCCTTTGTTTTGAGAACATGAGCCAGAGTGTGTTGTCCTGTTTACGGGGACAGCCTTACTCCGTGCTGTCCAACGTGGGAAGGAAGCCGACTCATTCACATTGATTCTTTATGTTACAACACTGATTTTCTTTTGCATACATATTCCCCTTTACACACTTTTTGTATAAGAGATTTGGCAGGCATTAGCTTTTTTTTAGGCCATCTTTATTTTGACATTGACTAGGACTGAGTTTCTTTATTATTTTGATGGTAGAGACTACTCCCATTCTAGCTATAGGGCAAAGTAGGTTTTCCAAACCCCGAAAATTGAATAAAGGTTTTGAAATTGAATCTATTGTGTCAGTGTCATACTTACAGAAGCCAGGGGGTGGATACAAACATTGAAGAAGAAGGGCATTGGACCATAAAGGGACACTGCGACTCTGGGACACGCACCCATAAGAAAACGAAAGTATAACAGTGCAAGGGACCCTGAGAAACTCAAAGAGTAAGGAATCATATGTTTGGCAGGAGAGTACGCCAATCAGATTTAATAATGAACACATGAGCCACAAGAAGATATTAGCTTGACAGGATAATGAACCAAGCTATATTGCTAGTCTGGGACCCACACCCAAGTGAGAGATTGTAAGAGTCAAGGACCCCGGAATTGATCAAAAGGAATCCTACTTTTTTTATAACAAACTGTATCAAGTTCAGAAAATAAAGAATGGTGATGATACGTAACATGTCCCTGTGAATTGTCAGAGACATTTGCCTAAGAGGATAAATGGGGCTCAAGAGCCCAAAAGGAACGGAACTGAGAAGAAGTCTCGGGGAAAGGAGCACAACCCTGGCATGGGAATCTTACATTCATGAACATTGTTAATTTCATCACTTTTTATTACCAGGGAGACTGGGAATGTTTATGTTGATTGAAAAAACAAAGAACACTTGCTACCTTAAGAAGAGATCATCCATGCATATTTGCTTTAGACTTTTAGTGTTAGGGACAGAAGCAGGTTTTTAGATACGACAGTGACAGATTTTGAACTTTCAGACTTTCTGACAAATTCACTAGTTTTCTTTGAGGCAGTGTAACGCCCACCTGGTTCCCACGGGGGCGCTGATCTAGTCTGGATTACTGCGGCCTCTTCTAGCGTGATGCGCAGGACGCGGAACACCGATTGGACAGGACCTCCAAATCGTGCTTCCTTGGCCTGTAGGAATATCCTTCTGCAGATGAGAAAGGGGATTAACAGTCTGCAGAATGGTGTGCTAGCTCCCCCCTTCCCCCTTCCGTTCCTCTCTATTCCTCCAAACCCGGTTTAAGCTCACCTTATGGTTTGGAAGGTTGAACTCTCCATCCTGCTTCTGGTGCAGGGGCGCGCATTCGTCCAGTTACTTCACTGGTTTTCAGAATGGCGCTGGCAAAATCCACTTGACTTTCCTGAGCGATGCGCCGTAAGTATGAAAGTTCAAAGTTCAAGTGAGGCCCCCTTTATGCTGTCTTTCTCACCTGTGATCTGTCCTTTATTTCAGGTGCAGAATGAAGGCGATGCGTCGAGGGGTTAACCTGCCGAGGTGAGTAGTAATGAGGGCGATCCCTCCAGGTGTCCTTATCATTCCTCTGAAATGTCTCTAGTCCTTTCCCCATAGGGGCCGGGGTACGGTACCTGCCAACGGGGCGGCGCCGACCCGAAATGTGGAAGAAAAGCCGGTAAGTATTATGGCTGTTAATAAGGCTTTCCTTCTGTGTGTCCTTCTGCTCACCTTTAGTTTCTTCCTCTCTCCCCTAGGTGCAGAGATGTGGCGTCCGATGCTGACAGCCGCGATGGAGCCGGGAGATGTCTCGAGGACAGGACAGGTGAGTGAAGCGTGGCGCTGCAGTGAGCAACGCGATGCTTTTAAATTGAAGTCTTCCTTCAGGGATGCTGGCGAGAAGATTCCAGGTGCAGGTAAGAAGCTTGAAATAATCCTTGGTTTTCACCTTTCTCTTCTCTTCCTTCCTTGCAGGTCTTCCAGGTTCAAGACGGGCGTGGCTGTAGTCCAGGAGCAGGAGCAGACACGGTGAGCGTTAAGCTGCAGGAAGTAGAACAACGCAAAGCATGAGCTGCTGTCTGGGCGTGGCTTAAATAGCCTCCAAAGAAGTCCCAGGTATGTATCCTTCCCCAACTAGGTATGTATCCTTCCCTGGCCACGCCCGAGTAAAAAAATTGTCCCTATGAAAAAATAGTCCCTTTCAGGTCTCAGGGAGGCCTGAAGTGTGCAGCATGGTCTGCATCAGGTAAGTGCACAAAACACCTCCCTTTATGAGCCTGGCGCCTATGGCACCAGGACTGATGTCCAACATGAGCCTGGTGCCAAAGGCGCCAGGACTGAGTCCAAAGAGTCCCTATAAAGGGCCGCTGGGCTTTTACCCGAGGGCATGATGCCTGCTTCCGGGGGTGCTGGGCCTGGCCTGATGCTCCGGGGGTAGGCATCATGACAGCACTCCCCCCCAAGGCCCCTCCCAAGGTTGTTCCTTCTGGAGGTTTCGGTTTGTTTGGGAAATTCCGATGGAACCTTTTTACCAGCCGAGGTGCATGTACGTGATCACTGGGTTCCCAAGACCTTTCCTGAGGCCCGTACCCTTTCCAATCAATTAGATAGAAAAGCTTTGATTTTAAGATTTTGGAATCCAAAATGTTCTTTACTTCGAATTCTGGCTCTCCATCTATCAGGATTGGGTCTGGTGGCTTTATTAATCTGGTTCCTGGTTGTACTGGTTTCAAAAGTGACACATGAAAAACGGGGTGAATCCGCATGTTGGCTGGTAGATCGAGCTTGACTGCTACTGGGTTAATTATAGCTTTGATTGAGTAAGGGCCTAAATACCTTGGATTAAAAGTTCGAGGTCCCTTGAGCGATAAGTGTTTGGTAGCCAACCATACTTGACCCCCAATTTGGTACGGAGGCACCTCCTTTCGATGTAGATCCGCATTCTTTTTGTATTTCTCTTTCGCATGTTGCAAATGTGCAGTTGCATCCTTGAAGGCTTGAGTTATCGTAGAATGCAAATGATCCACTGCGGGCATTTCAAGGCTCGAAGGTGAGTCCAAGTCTGAAGTACGAGGGTGATGTCCATATAGGGTAAAAAAGGGGCTTTGACCCGTTCCAGAGTGTATCGAGTTATTATAAGCATATTCAGCCACCCACAGAATATCCTTCCAATTACCCTCCGACTGGTGCAACATACATCGTAGAAATTGTTCAAGGGTCTGGTTCGTTCTCTCCGTCTGACCATCAGTCTGTGGGTGGTGGCTGGTCGAGAGTCTTACGTCGATTTGTGCCAGCTGACAACACTTTTTCCAAAAATGAGAAATAAACTGGCTTCCCCGATCAGAGACTAGTATGGACGGGAATCCATGCAAACGGATGATATTCTCGAGGAATTCCTTGGCAAGAACAAAGGCTGAAGGTAATCCTTTCAACGGAATAAAGTGGGCCATTTTGAAAAATAAATCCACCACGACCAGAATAGTATTGTAACCATTACAAGAGGGCAGGTCCATGATAAAATCTAGTGACAGGGTGTGCCAAGGTGCTGGTGGAATGTCTAAGGGCTGAAGAAGACCGGCGGGTCTTGTCTTTTGACCTTTGTTTTGGGCACAAACTCCACAGGACATCACGAAAGATTTAATATCCTTTCGCCAGGAAGGCCACCAGAATTGTCGTCTAACCTTTTCCTCAGTTTTGGCAATGCCAGGATGTCCTTCCATCAGGGTGTCATGATGACGGGAAATAACCAGTTCTTGCAATTCCTTTTCTGGCAAAAATAAGCGTCCTTGGAAGTAAGGTAAGCCAACCTTGACTGAAAAGTTAGACCCCTTTTTGATCAAATCCTGCAAGGCTGAAGAGTCCAGGACTTGTTTTACTCGTGCTTGAATGTCTTCAAGGGTTTGTAAAGTGGTTATTCCCAAAATTCTTTGTTCGGGAATTATCGGCACAGGTTCTGAGTTTGTGTCTATTTCTTCCATTCCAATTCGGGATAGAGCGTCCGCATTACCATTCTTAGAACCGGGGCGGTAGGTGATTACAAAATCGAACTCAGCAAAGAACAAAGCCCATCGGAGCTGTCGAGACAATTGGGCCTTGGCAGTTTTTAAATATTGTAAATTTCGGTGATCAGTGATCACGGTGATGGTATGCCGGGCGCCGAGGAGATAATGCCGCCAAGCCTTAAAGGCAGACTTAATGGCTAATAGTTCCTTATCGGTAATCACATAATTTATCTCCGGCGGTGAGAACTTTCTGGACCAAAATGCTACGGGGTGCAGTTGGTTGGTTTCAGGGTCTCTCTGAGACAGGACAGCTCCCATGGCTAAGCTGGACACGTCGGTTTCGACTATATATGGGAGATCAGGACGCGGGTGCTTCAAAATAGGTGCGGACGTGAACTTAGCTTTCAACTCCTGAAAGGCCTGTTCGGCTTCCTCGGTCCATTCAAAACGTTTATTTTTTCGCAAGAGTGCAGTGATGGGTTGCACCACACGTGAAAACTCCGGGATAAACCTGCGATAAAAGTTGGCAAAACCAAGCATGCTTTGGACACCTTTCAATGAACTAGGTGATGGCCATTTGAGGATGGCATCCACTTTCCGTGAATCCATTCGGACCCCTTTAGGTGTCAGGATGAATCCGAGAAACTGAACCTCGGTGGTATGGAAAACACATTTTTCCAGCTTGGCAAACAGTTTGTGCTGGCGCAGTTTCTCTAGGACGGCCCTCACATGTTTTCTGTGATCAGATTCCGAAGAGGAGTACACAAGAATGTCATCGATATACACGATTACACAGACATCGATGAGTTCCCGAAGGACATCATTCATGAAGAATTGGAAGGCAGCAGGCGCGTTGCACAACCCGAAAGGCATCACCTGGTATTCGAAAAGTCCATATTTTGTACGAAAGGCCGTTTTCCATTCGTCGCCTTCTTTTACTCGTACCAGATGATAAGCCCCCCGGAGATCTAACTTGATGTATACGCAAGCGTCCTTCACCTGGTCAAGGAGTTCAGGGATGAGAGGCAGAGGGTAACGATGTTTAACGGTTATCTGGTTCAATGCGCGGTAATCGATACAAGTCCTAAAGTCGCCCTCTTTTTTAGGCACGAAGAACAAAGCTGAAGATGCCGGGGACTTTGACGGACAAATGAAACCATTGGCGAGGTATTGATCTAAATATTGTCTCAAATGCAGATTCTCAGGTTCAGTAAGGGCATAAATCCTGCTACAAGGGGGTTGTGCACCGGGCACCAGATCGATTTGGCAATCGTACGATCTGTGGGGAGGTAACGTGTTGGCCTGTTCCTTTTGGAAGACGTCCTGAAAGTCTTGGTACTCTGGAGGTAGTTGCACGGGGACAGAGGTTACTGATGCTAGATTAATCTTTGGATTTTCTGGGTAGCAGGTTTGTGCACAATCCGGGAAGGTTATTCTCTTCGCTCGCCAATCAATTCGAGGATTATGTGTCTCTAACCAAGGGACTCCGAGAATAAGCTGAAACTGTGGAGCCTTGATCACATCAAACACAACTGCCTCCCGATGGCCATCCGGACCTACAAGTGTCACCTCAGCTGTGGAATGTGTTACCGGTCCAGAGGCAATTTCGGTTCCATCTACAGTGGTGATGACATCTTTGCTGGTTTTAGGACGCAGAGGGAGGTTTATCCTAGAGACAAATTCTCTATCCACATAGTTTCCTATAGCCCCGCTATCGATGTATGCCTTTATAGCATGCAACCGTTTTGGCTGTTCCGGATCTATGAGGACCATTGGCACAATGAAATGCGAGGTCTGAGAGTTAGTTTTCAAGCTCGGCAAGCGGACCCCTACGCTTGCCGGGCGTGGTCGTTTCCCGATACAGAGTTTCCATGGATTTTATCAGCGGCTCCTACCACCTTCTTGGGCGGCTTAACCGGGCAATCTCGTAGAAAGTGTCCTGAGGACCCACAATAAAGGCATAATTGCATCTGTCGTCTTCTTTCCCGTTCTTTTTGAGTTAGGGGTCCTTTAACTCCTCCGATTTGCATAGGCTCCGAGGCATCAGCCCCCTTGGGGTTAGCGTGGGTTTTGGCCCACACCCGGGTTTCAAACTTGGACCAATCTGCTTTTCTGTTTTGCAGCCTGTGATCCAACTGGACCACTAAGTCTATATATTCAGTGCATTCTTGGGGCGGATTTACAACTTGTGCCAGGACATCTTTAAGTTCGCCGCGTAGACCTCGATAGAATAACGTGATTCTTTTATCCTCTGGCCAACCAGTTTCCACAATTAGTCTATTGAAGGTTGCAATGTAGGATAGAAGGTCTTGATTGCCCTGTCGCAGAGATAGAAGTTCGTCATCCAGAGCCTGTCCCTGGGAATGTCGAGCAAATAACCTTTCCATGCTTGTTTGAAATCCTTGAAAATCACGAAGAATCGGGTCATCTTGAGTTACCAGTGGGACTGACCAATCGGCAGCCCAGCCGCTGAGATATGACAACACAAAGGCTACCTTGGTCTGATCATTAGGGAATGCCCCGGGTCTGCATAGGAAGTGCAAACGACACTGATTCATGAATATGGCGAATCGTTTGGGGTCCCCAGCAAAGCGTTCGGGTGGGGCCAACGGCATGTTTGCAGGTAGATTAATCAGCACAGGGTTACTGGAAACCACAGGAGTGGGGTTCCCCCCGGAACAGGGTAAAGGAGTTTGTCCAGCTTGACCTTGCAAAAGCTGTCTAGCCAGGTCATCAGTCCTTTCCCTTGTTACAATCACTTCTCTTCTGAGGGCATTAGTCTCTTGACGAGCGGCGTGTACCTCGGCCCGTAATTCCCCCAGTAGTTGGGCCAGTTGGTCAGTCTCAGAAGTTTCCATAGCGCCTGGGTGGGAATTTGTAGGGAGGCTTTGCGTTCTGTAACGCCCACCTGGTTCCCACGGGGGCGCTGATCTAGTCTGGATTACTGCGGCCTCTTCTAGCGTGATGCGCAGGACGCGGAACACCGATTGGACAGGACCTCCAAATCGTGCTTCCTTGGCCTGTAGGAATATCCTTCTGCAGATGAGAAAGGGGATTAACAGTCTGCAGAATGGTGTGCTAGCTCCCTCCTTCCCCCTTCCGTTCCTCTCTATTCCTCCAAACCCGGTTTAAGCTCACCTTATGGTTTGGAAGGTTGAACTCTCCATCCTGCTTCTGGTGCAGGGGCGCGCATTCGTCCAGTTACTTCACTGGTTTTCAGAATGGCGCTGGCAAAATCAACTTGACTTTCCTGAGCGATGCGCCGTAAGTATGAAAGTTCAAAGTTCAAGTGAGGCCCCCTTTATGCTGTCTTTCTCACCTTTGATCTGTCCTTTATTTCAGGTGCAGAATGAAGGCGATGCGTCGAGGGGTTAACCTGCCCAGGTGAGTAGTAATGAGGGCGATCCCTCAAGGTGTCCTTATCATTCCTCTGAAATGTCTCTAGTCCTTTCCCCATAGGGGCCGGGGTACGGTACCTAACAACGGGGCGGCGCCGACCCGAAATGTGGAAGAAAAGCCGGTAAGTATTATGGCTGTTAATAAGGCTTTCCTTCTGTGTGTCCTTCTGCTCACCTTTTGTTTCTTCCTCTCTCCCCTAGGTGCAGAGATGTGGCGTCCGATGCTGACAGCCGCGATGGAGCCGGGAGATGTCTCGAGGACAGGACAGGTGAGTGAAGCGTGGCGCTGCAGTGAGCAACGCGATGCTTTTAAATTGAAGTCTTCCTTCAGGGATGCTGGCGAGAAGATTCCAGGTGCAGGTAAGAAGCTTGAAATAATCCTTGGTTTTCACCTTTCTCTTCTCTTCCTTCCTTGCAGGTCTTCCAGGTTCAAGACGGGCGTGGCTGTAGTCCAGGAGCAGGAGCAGACACGGTGAGCGTTAAGCTGCAGGAAGTAGAACAACGCAAAGCATGAGCTGCTGTCTGGGCGTGGCTTAAATAGCCTCCAAAGAAGTCCCAGGTATGTATCCTTCCCCAACTAGGTAGGTATCCTTCCCTGGCCACGCCCGAGTAAAAAAATAGTCCCTATGAAAAAATAGTCCCTTTCAGGTCTCAGGGAGGCCTGAAGTGTGCAGCATGGTCTGCATCAGGTAAGTGCACAAAACACCTCCCTTTATGAGCCTGGCGCCTATGGCACCAGGACTGATGTCCAACATGAGCCTGGTGCCAAAGGCGCCAGGACTGAGTCCAAAGAGTCCCTATAAGGGGCCGCTGGGATTTTACCCGAGGGCATGATGCCTGCTTCTGGGGGTGCTGGGCCTGGCCTGATGCTCCGGGGGTAGGCATCATGACAGGCAGGGAATCCTCTCTTAGCTTTAGGGACAGAGAGGCATTTTTTCATCCCTTTACGATTTAAATAAAAGTGTATACCCAGATACATGCCACCATGTGTCTGAGCCTTACTTCTGCATCCTTACAGCAGCTTGGAATGCCATTGCACAGCCGCAGGGAAAGCAAGATGCCGGTGAAGCCGAACCAAACACCCGCCATCCTAGGAAGCCCTGCTGATGTGCCGAGAACCCAAAGCAGGTAAATTGTGGCACAGGAGACATAAAGGGGACGCGGGGTGGCTTACCAAGAGATGCATGCAGTTGTCTATAGGTCCTTGGGCAAGCATAATGCTTGGGTGGCATGCCAGGGGTGGAGAGTCTACAATCCTTCCTATCAAATTGATGGAACAAGGCCCATTGATCACCAGGGAAGGGTCAAGGGCCCTTAGCAAGAAAGTGATACGAGTCATCTTCCTTGTGGCAGTACTTTGCAGGGAAGTGAACCAAGTGGGCCGTTCAAAGAAGTGGTGAAACCAGGGGCTGGGACCCAAAGCAAGAAACCAAGTGGGCCAGATCAAAGAATAAAGAGAAGCAAGGGTCATGGGCCATCTTACTACTACGAATTGGGTGTTGTTGGTATAAAGCCTAATGAAAAGAAGACATAGGGAAGGGAGTCATTCTCCTGGTAACCCAGACCGGCAGTAAGGTTAAAAAAGGCCTGGGGATGGGAGACATTCTCCCAGGCTGTATTGAAACCAGACATCGGGAGAAGAAAGACATTCTCCTGTTCCTACAAGAAGAGGAAAGTGTGGAACTCTACCATAAGGGGAGCCATTCCCCCTGATAAAATGTAAAACACAAGGCAGTTAAAAGACTACCGAATGGTTCCAACAAGCCAGGAACTATAACTCAGGAGAAGGGAGTCATTCTCCTTGGACCAGAACAATACTGCCTTATTCTTTAATTTAGCCTAGGACCAGAACAGTACTGCCTTATTCTTTAACTGTAAGGTTTTCTTGACACAGAACAGGTCCTTCTTTCTTTCTTTCTTTCTTTCTTTCTTTCTTTCTTTCTTTCTTTCTTTCTTTCTTTCTTTCTTTCTTTCTTTCTTTCTTTCTTTCTTTCTTTCTTTCTTTCTTTCTTTCTTCCTGAACCCCGAAGATTCCACTTTTGTGTCAGCCTCCTCCTTCCTCACCCTCAAAAGTCCCTTCATAGGATCCTTCATGGCTACCTTATGGTGACATAAGAATCCGTTGCCTGTTTTACTTGATTCTTCTACCCTGCTCCCCTTCCCGCCACCCCTCCAGCCTACCCCTGCAGGAGTCTGTCCTGATACATTCTGGTTTCACCATCACCGTCTTCTGGCCAATGCTGGATTTGACTTTTATGGACGGTGCGTCACCCTTTCTCAACTCTCATGCTGGACTTCATAATGGCCCTGAATCATGCTGTTCCCATCTTCATCTTGTATTCTGGCTTGCACCATTACATAGCTCTCAACTCACTATCATATCAATCGTCCACTATTCCACTAATGTGGTGTAGGTTAGTCAATCCACTTTTTTACATACATAGGATTGAGGGATATCCATTCTCTAGTTACCGAATGGTATTAGAAGCAAGTAGACATTTTGGGCCTCATTACAAGTGAGGCGGAACGGGTTAACGGGACCCACTAAAGGAGGCGGACCTGTTAAACCCGTTCCGCTTCATTACAAGCTCCCCTCGCTGGACCCGGTAAGTAACGCCTGGTCAAACCCGGGTCCCGCGAGGGGAAGAGGGAGCAAACAACGGGCCGCTCGTAATCGGCACGTTGTTTGCTCCCTCCCCCATTCCCATTCAGCCCTATGGGGGCTGAAATGGGAATGGGGAAGCTCCGGGCCCGGGTTCCTGGAGGGAGGAATTACCAGGCCCTCTGAACTCGGAATGGCCGGTAATTCCCCATTCTGAGAACCCGGACCCGGACCCGACTTTGGCCAACAGCGGCATGGCTACCGCCAAAATTGTAATGAGGCCATTTGCCTATTGTTTAGTTGTAGCTATTGCGGGGAGGCTGAATTTGTTGTCTACAAGCCAAAACTATGGTCATGAAAAGTGAAGATAGGAGAGAGGTTACGCACCCGCTGACCGCCCCTGCATTGCTAATGCCTATGTCCATATTCAAACACTACCTGCCCCTTCCCACCCCATCAAGCAGTAAAATCAGCATTATGTTAAAGGGTTTCCAGTGTTACTTGGTTGGTTGTTGCATTCTTGAGTGCTGTCATTTTGGGTTGACAAAGCCATGCATAAAATAGCACTGTCCTATAAGATAATCATAATGTACTCATATGAGGCAAAATTAAGCAAGTTTTTCAGATAATTTGCATAGCCATATTGAGTGTTATATGGCTCTGATCTGTCAGTAAAATTCCAGTGATGGCCTCTAAGTGCCCTGTGTGGCTTTTTTCTGAAATAGCCCATTCTACTTTGACATTGTAGGTAGAATGATTTTTCCTTGCTTTTTTCAAACCTCTGTAGCATATAGGGCGAGTGTTATTTCAAAAAAGACTTCTGAGAGATAAGGGCTTTAGTGCATCTATAAATATGCTACTAGTGTAATACAATGTCTTAACCAAGAGTGCCTTCAGCTAATTGATTTATAAGTAGTATGTGTATCCTTATATCTGAAGTCCTGTTAACAGTAAGCATTGGCAAAATCAACAGTTTGGGCTTGTTTATGGACATTTGCATACACACCTACCATATGCTTAGGTCATCTTTTTCCAGCTGCTGTAGTCTTATGGCAAGGTAGTACTTTCCCATGCTTACACACAAGCCAAAACTGTTGGCTGTGCCAATGCTTATTTTCATTACTGTGTATGTGTTCTCCAAATCCCCTCTCCTCCCCCAGTTGTTCTTTTGAAGCCACTGTTTTATGCTATTAACATTTCTTTTCTATGGTGTCAGATAGCCAGGAAGGGAAAGGAGATGCCTTCCCACAGTAACGCTAGGAACTGATGGAAAAATGCAAAAGAAAACAGTGAAAGAAAATCTAGTGGGGATATGAAAAGGTTGCCATGGTAATGAAACATGAAACCCAGCGATGGCTACTGGGGCGTCCTGTGACATGTGTGGCTTGGCTCAAGTGACTTATTCTTCTTTCCCCAAAAAAAGAAATAAAACCAAATATATGTATATTTATGAAACCCACGACTGTCAATCTTTTGAGTGGTGTTGCTTCTCTCTTTCTTGCACATGTGATCAGCTGGACTAGTGATGGCACTCATGGTGCCATAAGTGATGTCATATGTGATATCATCAGTGATGTAATTTGTGATGACATCAGCGTGCTTAAGGACCGCACAATGTGGGCATCATATGTAATGTGGCGTAGCTTTCAGCACCTTCTGAATTTCCGGGATTTTGTTGCATTAAATCAGCACCTTAACGTTGCTTCAACTAAAGTTTTTTCACTGAATTTCAAGGGTTTTGTTTCACTGAACTTATTCACCTTAACTGTGCCATAAGTAAAACATGTTCACAGAATTTCAAGGTTGTTGTTATGCAATACCTTCCACCACCTGTAATTCTGTCATTTATTCTGATAACAAATAATATGACAGCAGGTATGTTATCAATATCTATTCTGGAGCTACATAACATCAGGTTTATCAAGTTTTAAATCTTTTTTTATGTCCACTACATAACATTAGAATTGGTGCTCTGTAATGATGAAGAGTGAGGTGGGGTTAGTGGGCGACTGTCACAAGGAGGAGTGAGTTGGTGGTAGTAAGGTACTGAAATGAGGAAGAATGACTGGGCGATAGTGGTGTTCTGTGACCTCCCGAACATTAAAACATGCCTACTTCACATCTCAAAATATATACCGTACACATTATGAACCCAAAAACTACCTATAACATGATCCTTTTTTGTTTTCTTAAAATAATATTCAGATGGAAATCTATAAAAGTACTGGGACGAGAAAGAGGGACAGGCATATATGAGACCTAGGTTCATGAACAGTATCCATAAAATAGAGCAAAACTACTCATAACATGTGAAATCCTAGCCTCCTGTTTTTATTTCCACTTTAAGCACCTATCACAAATCTAGATCTTTCTTTGTTTTCTTTTCTGTTTTTTTTCTTGTTACGGTGTAATGACCATGGCAAGGATGAATTGAGGTTGAGGATTGTAATATGGCTTTGTTAACTTTTGTTACATGGAATGTTAAGGGGATTGGCAGTGCTATCAAGAGACGTAAGGTTTTGGCGAGGATTTGGAGATGTAGAGCAGATGTGGTTATGCTTCAGGAAACTCATTTAAATGAGCAAAGTGGAGGTTATTTGGTCAGTCCAAAACACTTGCAAGTAATTTCTAATTATTATGATTCTAGATCTAGGGGAGTGAGTATATTGTTTAGGAAGGGCCTTCCGGCAACAGTGAAAAAACGCTAACAGATGATGAAGGCCGGATTTTGCTGCTTGATGTCGTTTATGATGGGAAAATGATAACATTTGGGACAGTTTATGCTCCGTGTTTGCCGACTATAGATTTTCTCAACAGGTTGGATTTGTTGCTGGATAAAATGGAGGGTGAGGTGATTATTTTAGGTGGGGACTTTAATGTAATAATGAATAGAAATCTGGACTGGAAATCTGATTGTGGATACTCTGGGGAGAAGATGAGTGCAAAATTGCATGAATTAGTGTTTAAATATGGACTTACAGATGTATGGAGAGAACTTCATCAAAATGAAAGAGAATATTCATTTTATTCTCCTGTCCATAATTCTTATTCAAGGATAGATCATTTTTTCATGAGTACAGTATTAGTTAATCAGGTGGAGAGCTCAAATATTAGGGAAAGGGGTATTACGGACCATGCTTTGATTGATAAGCAGGTGAAACTTAGAAAAACAGATAAGAGGTCTAAGAGGTGGAGGATGCAGGCTACTTTACTTAGGGACAATATTGTTACATCGGGTTTGGAGGACTTAATTCGATGTTACTTTGAGGATAATAGAGGTACAGCTGGGGTTAAATCTGTTTGGGATTGTTTTAAGGCAGTCCTTAAGCAGCTCATGCTAGAAAGAAGAGCCAGGAAGAAGTTAGGAAGATGGAGGAGGGGGTGAAGTCCATGCAAAAGGTTTGTGCTGATCGAGACTCAGAACCGAACAGAATACGACTAAGAAAGTTGGAAACTGAAATGAACGTCTATGTACAGATATTGGCAAATAAATGCATGTTTTATTCAAAAGAGCGGTTTTGGGAGTTTGGAGATAAGAATGGGAGATTGTTGGCTAGCAAGCTTAAAGGAATGACAATGGATACAAATGGTTCATCCATTCTGACAGATACTGGTGTTACTTTACATAAGACGGAATAAATTTGTGAACACTTAAGAGGTTTTTATGAGAATTTGTATAGAGAGATATGCAGCCTGATGCTAAGAGTTTAACCGCATTCTTTGGTAAAATTTCACTTTCCAGGTTGTCTTTGGAAAAGAAAAATCAGCTGGAGGCTATGATTGATGTGTCTGAGGTAAGCTTAGCAATCTCGCAGATGAAAGATGGTAAATCCCCAGGACCGGATGGTATAGTTTCAGAATTTTATAAGAAATTTGAAACTGAATTAGCTTCTATCTTGTGTGAGGTCTATAACGTACTTATGACATCGGGTGAAATGTGTGATTCGATAAAGGAGGCATTGCTCATTGTGATCCCGAAGCCGAATAAGGATAGTAAAAGATGTGGAAATTATAGACCCATTTCTCTGCTGAATGTGGACTTTTACAAAAATATGGGCTGATAGGTTGCAGTCATGTATAGGTGATTTAGTTGAAGAGTCTCAGGTAGGTTTTGTACCAGGGTGTTTTGGGTTTGACAATATACGGACTGTGTTGGATGTGATTGGAGTACATTATGGAAAAGACTCAAACAAAATTATAGGATTTTTTGATGCTGAAAAGGCCTTTGACAGAGTCAATTGGAAATTCATGGAGTATACATTATTAAAAATGGGTTTTGGACCTGTGTTTATAAAGATGATAGAATGTATTCATAATGATGTTAGGGCTAGGTTATTGATTAATGGGCATATCTCGAGGATATTTCAGCTGTCAAGAGGTACGCGCCAGGGCTGCCCATTGTCACCATTTTTGTTCAATTTAACATTGAACCGCTTGCAGCATATATCAGACAATGTGCGCTGATAAAGGGGATATGTGTTGGGAAAACAGAAGTTAAAATTTTGTCTTATGCTGATGACATGTTAATTATGTTGTCCAATACGGAAGAATGTGGAGTTGTGGTAAGAGAAATGTTTGATGAGGTTGACAAACTGTCTGGACACAAAGTTAATTGGGAGAAAACTGAGATTTTTCCGTTGTCTAGAGCGTGCGATAATGGAATCAGGGAAACCTGGAATTGTAGCTGGTCGCCTGGGAGAGTCACTTATTTGGGGATATGTGTTGTTGGAGATTTGAATAAAATAATACAATGCAATTTAGATCAGGTGTTAGCAAAGATAACCTTAATAATCAGGAAATGGGAAAGATTGAATTTAACCCTATGGGCTAACATCAATGCCATTAAGATGATTCTGTTGCCCAAGATATTGTATATTATTCAATCCATTCCATTGTTGATTTATAAAAAACAATTGTTGAAGATTGAGAACCTCTTTCAATCCTTTTTGTGGGGAGTTGGGAAAAGACCTTGTGTTCCAAAATTCATGCTGATGCAGAAAGTGGAAGAAGGTGGTTTTGGCTACCGAGATCTAATGAAATACTACAGGTCCTTTTTACTTAAGAAGAGTTCCTATTACTTTAGAGCTGACAATGTTAAAGAGCCACTCTGGTTACAAATGGAGAGAGAGATGTGTGCATCATTTCATTTAGATATTCTCTACTGTATGGAAAATCTATCTACCAAGGAACTGATTTTGAAACCAATTGGGGCAACTAGATAGGTTTTGGGCTCTTGGTTTGGTGAGAATGGGCAGGCTTATGGTTTCAGTGCAGATGCCTCAATTTGGCATAATGAAGCAATAAAGATTGATAATAGATGTCTTAATTGGAAGAGTTGGGTCTTGAGAGGTATTTTGAGATTAGGGGATGTTTTGGATGGGACTCGGGTGTTGAGTTTTGAGGAGTTAATGGATAGATTTAATCTGGGTCAAAGAGAAGTGGCTAGATATTTGAGTTTGGTTCCAATCATTGAGCAGAGAATTGCTATCGCGGGTGGCTCACTTGGGAAGAGGCCAGAGATTAGTAAATTATTGGATGGCCAGGAGTATAGTGTACGAATTTACATGAATTTCATGCCCATGGAAGCAAAGCATCTGTTAGCATGGGATGAATTGAAGGAGAATTGGTCGAATTATGTCAATAGGGTCATTTCTGATATAGATTGGAAAGATATTTTGAGATTAGGTGTGAATATAGGAGAGGATAGGAACTTGCGTCTAATTTGACAGGAGATTGTTGGAAGATTGTATTAGACACCTATGAAAATGTTTAAATGGAAATTGAGGTTGGATGACTTATGCTGGAGCTGTAGTACTGATAGAGGTACTCTTTTACATCTACTATGAGAATGCCCAAGGCTACAGTCAGCTTGGAGTGAGGTGATAGATAGGATTGATTTCATTTTTGGAATAAATCTACCTAGATCTGCAGCAAATATAATCTTGCTCTCGCATGTAGAAAGGGGTGTACACATTAGAAAACATAACTTTTGGATTGATAGAGCAGTGATGATTGCGATTAGATTGATCCTCAGGATTTGGAAAACTAGAAAGAAACCTAGCGTTGAGGATTGGTTGATGGAAATAAGGGTTCTGTCTAGATATGATAAGGTTTCGTTGAAAAATAAAGGAAAGGAAGAGGAATATTTTTTGCTGTGGGAATCGTTTGATGCCCTCTATGATTGAATCTATGGAAAAGTTGGTGACAAGTGGAGGATAATGTTTTTTTTTCTTTCTTTTCTTTTCTTCTTCTCTTCTGTTCTCTTCTCTTCTTTCTCTTTCTCTCCTTCTCCTTGTGATGTTTTGTATTGTCTTTGTGATGTTTTCTGTGTATTGGGTAGAACATTTGATAGGGTTCATTTATTTAAGTTTCGCATAGTTGATTTTATTTATAGGATTTGGTTAAATGAGTTGTTCAAGACTTTCATATGTAAATAAGGGCTGTAATGTTAATTTACACCTATGTGGAACTGATGTATTTTATTGTAAACCTAATAAACAAAAGTAAAACATTTTTAAAAAAAAATCTAGATCTCATTCCTCGTCCCAGTTTTTGATTGGATCGCAAATTCAATATAGAAACAAAAGATACTTTCCTACCACAACCGAATTACATACACATTTCAAAATGTTGCCTCATTTCATTAGTCACTCATCCAATGACCTGTGCATGAGTTTAATATATTGTTTAGATTGTATCTGTTTGAGCATTGAGAACGAGAATAACAAAAAAGAAAAGATATGAAGATAATATGTGAATCAAGATCCAGATAAATAATGTTTTCAAGGTTTACCTTTTTTCTATTCGTGACCCAAAACGAACCAAGAATTAATAATGCTATGAATTGTTCAGACAATGAAAAGTAGATTCAGTAATGATGCTACCAAATTCCCGAATCAAAATGCTCTCCCACACTTGTAATTTGAGAACCATGTATGCCCCAAATCAAATAAAAACTGTGTCTTAATCGTCCAATAACTTTATTTTATGTGAAGGGAGAATATAAACACTACAAATAAAATAGATAAGAGCACTTTGTTTGCAAAAAGTTCATTTTAAACAGAGAAAGAAATCCACTATTTTGTTTAACTTCATGATTCAAACCACAATGTGGCCAGCACTGAAATTCAACATTCGATTCTCAAATCGAGGTTCGTCAGAATATTCATATAATGAAAAACCATGTATATAACATTCTTTGCCACACCTAATCTAATCAACAACCAAATTGTCAGTTAACATATAAAAAAATTCATAATATATAAACAGACTAATTTCCTTTTGAATTGTGAATCACACGTACACAAAAATCTGAAAATGGTTTGGCCTAAGGGCACATGCACAGTATTCAGTTCGAGAGCTGATTGGTTCATAGATACACAGATTGTGAATTACATAACACGGCCCGGGGTAGCGGCCGTGTAGTTATGAATGAGTGGCTAAACTCATAGGAAGAGCACTTTTTCGGCAGCGTATAACTTCTCTCCCCCTGGAAGAATCCTCACCAAACTTTGCAAAAAAAGTATATGGCCGGCTCTGAATTTTTTTGCCAAGTTGGCGAGGTTTCGTGCTGGGGGCAAGTTATAGCGGGGGTTCCAAAAAGGTTTTTCTTCCCATAGACTGAATTGGGAAAAACTTTGCGCACAGCTACAGGCCGAACGGCTGAACAGATTTTCACCAAATTTGCGCCAGGAGTGGGGGCTTAGGCCAGAAAGCGTGCTTTTGTGTGCTTGGTGGAAATCTGACAAGTAATTTCTTTGTAAAATACTGAAATACACATCCCAAAAAAGTAGTGATATCTGGGTCCGCTCCGCTGACCCATTTCCCTGTTTGCTCCACGGACAGAAGCGTCATTAGATCACGGTATGACGGGGTGTCAGAGAAGTTGGGACGCGGCCGGTGGTTGGCTGGAGGGAAGCGTGCTGTGCGTCAATATTTTTAGGGAAAGCCGCCATGGTGTTTCGGAGGACAGTGCAGCGATGGAAGGGTCTGGAAAATGTCCCATACGCATTGTGTTGGCAGCAATAAGAGAGGGAATGGCTGGGAGACTGAGAAGTGGTTCATGTGATATATGTAGGCGAGTATTTTCTGTGGTGATTGGAGGCAGCTGTCGTAACGGTCCCATAGCTTTTGCCATGACCTATTTTCGGCAAACTCTTTTCGTGGTGAGTGGTGGCAGGTCAATTGCAGATGGGGAGTGAATTGCACGTGACATAGGTTGGGTGGGAACGCGGATGGCAGTGCGCTGCGGATGAAATGCAGTAGTTGGGCAGATGGAGGCATGAATGGGTGATTGAAGGTGCAGTGGATCTGTGGAAGGATTACACAATTGGGTGCATGGCAGAAGCCCGTAGGCATAGGCTGTAGATCATGCACTCAGGAGCATAGGGCTGCAACATACACACTGCAGGAAGGTATGTTTGACTCTGCATCCAGTACAGGGTGGTGCTTTCATAGTGCGGTGCATGCCGATTGGTTGCAGTAGCGTTAGTGCTGCAAACTGAATGTGGGTTGGTTAGCAGTGACACAGTACTTTGTGAATGGGAATGGGTACGCCCATAGTATGTGAATGTTTTCTTTCTACATTGTGTTAACTGTTGCAATTTGTTGCTGCATAGCTACATGGTGGTGCGCAGGTTGGGTAGGACTGCTGGTGGCAGTGGTGTGTATGTGGATGGTCGTAGTTGGTGAAATGGTGACATGCATGGTGGCATTAGATTGCTGTAGGTGTGTTCAAGGCCTATGCTGTGTGCAGATTTGTTGAAGTGGGCCGAATGTTGTGAAAATGTTGTGGTTAGTGACACAATACTTTGTCAATGGCTGTGGGTAGAAGCAGTGGAGGTTGTGGTATGTTTGTGCATTCTGGAAAGTGCAACCTGTTTTCGTGATTGGGTGTTTTATGGTGTGCGGGAGTTGGGGTGAAGTGCCGCTACCTACGTATGGCACGTTTGTGCAAAATGTTAGCTGCCCACATGGCCATTATGTTAACTGTTGCAATTTGTTGCTGCGTAGCGCATTGGCGGTATAAAGGTTGGGTAGGGGTGTTGGTGGCAGTGTTGTCTATGTGGATTGTCGTAGTTGCTGATATGGAGACATGCATGGTGGCATTACATTGCCGTGAGTGTGTTCAAGGCCTAGAATATTGGATACATGGCCGTAGGCCATAGGCCATGCATTCAAGAGCCTATGCCTTGAGGACACGCACAGCAGTTAAGCATTTTTCAATGTGCATCAGTTAGAGGGGGTGACATGTAAGGAATGGGTGTGGAGCACATTTAAGCCGTTATAGGCCACTGTTGCAAACAGATTGTGGGTAGGTGGGCAGTGGCACAATACTTTATGAATGGTAGTGGGTATGCCCATAGTATGTGATTGAAAGTGCACAGGGATGCAGGAGAGTGTCTTGTTTGTACATTATGGTAACTGTTGCAATTTGTTACTGCATAGCTCCATGGCGGTGCGCTGTGGTTGGAGATGTTGCAGTGAAACGTCACACAGTGTGGGCACTGGGTACAATGCTTGTATACTGTCAGTATGCTACAGGGTATGGTTGAAGGGCAGCTTATATGTGCTTGGATAGTGTGCTGTGTGCACAATGCTTGCAGTATGGGCAATGTTGTAAACATGTTGTGGTTACGTTGGCAGTGAAACAATCCTTTCTGAGTGGAAGTGGGTAAGACAATAGTATGTGAATGAAAGGGCATAGGGTTGCCAGAGACAGTGTAATGTTTATACATTAGGGTAACAGTTGAATGTAACGATGTGCATGTCCATTGCAGTGTGGAGGTTGATAAGGAGTGCTGGTGCCAGTGGTGCATATGTGCATAGTGGTAGTTGGTGTTATGCTGACATGTATGGTTGAATTACGGTGGGGAGAATGTGTGCAAGGAGCAGACTCACTGGAGCAATGCAGGTTTGGCAGTGTATGAGGCACAGGGTGGTGATCTTTGGAGAATGCGTGTGGAGCACATTGTCGAAGTGCTACAGTAGCACAAGTTAGTTGCAAAGCATGTATTGTGCATTCTATGGTTGTGGTGATAGTTGGAACATTCTACAGTATTTGGTGTGCAGCAGGAGATGGTGCAGTGAGAAGTTGTGTAGTGTAGCCACAGGGTACAGTGTGTACATAATGTGAGTATTGAAGTGGGTATGGTTGAAGGGCAGTTTATATGTGGTTGGTTACTCTGCTGTGTGCAGATTTATTGAAGTAGGCCCAATGTTGTGAAGCAGCTGTGCACGGGTTGGCAGTGACACAATAGCTTGTGAATGGCAGTGCGTAGGGGTGGTGCATTTGTGCAATGTTTGTGGCTTCTGCTAAGTGTGACACGTTTTCCTGAATGGGTGTTTTATGGTGTGTGGGAGTTGGATAGAAGTGCAACTACGAATGTAACATTTGTGCATAATGTGAGGTGCCCACATGGTCGCTTGCTTAGATGTATAGTGTTGTGGTGGGTGTGGAAAGGGTTGCAATGTTGTGTGCTTAGACAAAGGTGTTCTGGGTGCTTGTTAGGTTGTTTGTGAATCCTGCAATTATGCATTCTTCAGCAGAGGTTTCTGGTGGAGGGGTTTTGCAATCAAACGGAACGTATACTAAGAGTGTTTAACGGTAAATAAGGAGTGGTGTATAGAAATGACAGTGTGCAATGCAGACGTTTTGTATGTGATTAGTGCATGCGTGTTTTGAAATGTGGTAGCACCCAATTGGGGGAGTGCTGCAAAAAATGGCTGTGCAAAGGGAAGAAGAATTGTCTGAGCTTTACTGGGCCATGGCCCTCACTGTAGATGGGAAAGCGCACGTGCACATCCTCCCATTATGAGCAGGGTGGAAATGGAAATTGAATTGTGCGAAATAGGCAATTCAGAGTTTAGGGTGTGGTTCATAGGAAGGGTCGGTACCATTACGTCCCAATACTGTGTTGTGAGGGTGGTCGACATGGAGAGACGCACAGTGCTTATTGTCAGTGATACCTTTGTGCGCCATCTGCACTGGTGTTGTGTGCAAAGAGGCATTGCTGGTAATTTCGGGTTGGAAGGAGTGGATGCTTTCTGAGCCTGTCAGGGTGACTGCAGTTTCGGCGGGATGGTTCGCCTTTGCAGATATGTGGCGTCCATCACGAACGTGGACTGTGTCTTGGTGCACTATGGAAGTGTACATTTGGGTTACATGTCGTGTGGATGATTAATCCGTCACCTGAAGAGATTGTGGACCGCAGTGATGTGTATTTTTCTTACTGCCAAGGTTGTTTTCTCATGCATGACAACAAGAGCAGGGTGGTTCCATGACGGTGTCATTTGTCCCCAGCCAGAGGTCGGAAGGTGTGTTATAAACAGAATTATGCGTCAGTTTATGCAGACTGCTAGCATGTTCTTCACCCACTATGAGATCATGAGGTCGCAAAATATGCAGTGGTTCCGTAGAAATGGCATTTATTTGAGCACCATTCGCAATGCCATTTTCTTTTACACTGTGCAAGAAGCATTGTGGTAAAAATGTGAGGAGAGGCAAACAGAAACGCATATAAAGCGAAAATACAAAAAAAATGCTTGCACGCACGTAACAAAAAAAAACAAAGAAACACCTTTATACATCTACACTGGAAGACTGAATACCCTACCCAGTTTAATACTGTTTAAAACCCACCCCCTCTCCCCCACCTTCACTATCACGAAAAGGTAGTGGATTATGCAGTACTTTCAGGATTGCAAGTGCCACATCCTGGGTGGCTATGTGGATGTATGCGGATAGAGAAATCGTGCATACTTTCATTGAACTTTGTAGTGGACGTGCTTTGGAATGGCACGACATTTGTACTGTAAATGTGTAACGGTACATTTCAAATGTTGTACAGGATTGACAGTGTTCGATGATGGTGGCTTCAATGCGATTGGTGGTTGCGTGTGTGCCTATTTACCCGTAGCTCAATGGAGTAGAGCTGCAGAGAAGATAATGCAAAGGGAAGAAGGACAGCTCCAGTTTTACAGGGTTGCGACCCACGCACTACTTTGGGAGGCGCACGTGCCAAAATCTGTCCTTTACACCACATTACCCAATTACCATGGCAGTGTGGGGATTAGCCAATCAGGCAGTGTGGGTGTGGTTAACAGGAAGGGAAGGTGAAACGGTTCCACATTATACTCTGCGTACTGAGGGCGGCTGACATGGCGAAACATATTGGGCCTCATTACGAGTATGGAGGTAAGGGGAAAACGATGCCGGTAAAGGATTACCGGCATCGTTTACCGCTCCGGTCCATTACAACCCACCAACCCGCTATTAGCGGCACCGTAAATAACGGTGCCTCTAATAGTGCCATGGGCGCGGGCACGCAACCTCACATGCCGGCAATAGCGGCATGGTGTAATCAGGAGCTGAACACAAGTAATGCAGACATGCTAATAACTGCCTACAGAAGACAGAAAAGTACCCTAACGGCATGGAGCAAATACCGGCATCGCGGACCACCCGTAAACGGCAATGTGCAGTGTTCCCAACTGCCACAGGTGCAAACAATCAGCACAGGTGGAGGCAATATAGACTGGGCCAGCACAAAAGGAGCACACCCCACCCCTTCCCACACCCAGTCGCACACAAAAATGATTCCAATACTACTAGCAATGCTGGGGCTGGAGGACATGATTGCAGTGGAACTCCAGCAACAACAACAACAACAACAGGCAGCACAGAGGAGACACAGGAGGAGAAGGAGGCTGAGGCAGGCCCAGCATGTCCCACCAGTGCAGCCATTGGTACCACGCAGGCAGCCCCCAATCACTCGCATCAGAGCCAGTCCATTCAACCTAACCCCTGAGCAGATCCACACCCTGTACCGTCTGGACCGGGACACCATCACCACCATTGTGGACATGATACATGACGACATTGTCAGCCTGATTGAAATACGCACCGCCATCTACCCATACCTCGTTATACCATTGCAATTCTGTTGGTTCTTTAATTGTGGTGTGGTATAAATTATCGACCCTGTCCCCATATTGCCTGTAGATGGCGGTCATCCTGTACTTTGGAGTGTTATGTTCCCCTGTTTGTATTTGTGCATCTGTCATGGTTGCTACCATTGTCGGTCGGCCCATTGTTACCATCATCATAGTTGAGGTAGGCATACTTTTTGCACAACACCGGAGTCCTAATTGGCGCACGCAGAAGAATAGTAACACAAAGACAATGATAGGAACAAGTATTTTCATCATCACATTTACCCATGATGGTATCCAGCTGAACAAGTTGCCAAACCATGTGCTTTCTTCTGTTCCACCCTCTGTTCTCATCCTCTCTCCTAAATTGTGAACTGCTGTTATCACATGTGAGAGTGTCCCGTTTTCTGCATCTTCAGATGGCACGAATGTGCAACAGGCTCCCCCGATTTTTCGGCAAACACCAGCGTCCGTCGCTGTGAGGAGATCTAGAACATATCGGTTTTGCATTGTCATTAGGCGCAGGGCACGGAGCTCTATTTTTATAACGTTGAATCCTTCTTCAGTGTCGTTGGCCAGTTGGATTAGCTCCCAGCGCACTATTTGTAAGCATTTGGCATTTGCTCGTGCTTGGAGCCTTGGTGCTAGGAGTGATGCGAAAAATGTCTCTGCCGATGAGAAGAGCTTGTATTTTTGTGCGATCTCAGCAAGGAGTTTTGATGATTCAGACGAAATATAGTTGGATGATCTTTTGCTTCGTGACAACTTTGTTTTTAACTCGTATTCTGACAACATTTCATAAGCTGGAAGTTCTGTGTTTGCTTGTTGGGGCGCTGTCGATGGATCAGCCAATTGCCCTGCTGCCGATTTGCCAGCCGATTCTCCTGCTGCCGATTTGCCAGCCGATTCTCCTGCTGTTCCTTGGATATGGCTTTCGGGTATTACCATCAGGGCTGTATGGAGGGTGGCTAAGGCGCAAGTACCTTTCCAGGATGCAGGTAGATGCAGGTAGGCTTGTTTGCCACAAATCCGATACATGTCCATGAGGGCTGCGGTGCCTTTCTTCATGTCAGGTATTATTATTGTCTTGTTGCATCTCTTTGCTTCCCCCATGTTCACTTTTTCTTCCCCATGGAAGCATAGTTTGTGCGGTATTTCTTTATTTTTATAGGCTTTTCGAGTGCTATGATCCATGTCAGCTTAGTGACGTGCTGTGACCATATAGGGGTGCATACTTCCTTTATCCATTGGAACGCATCCTCAGATAGTCCCCGGAGTGCTTCTGCTTTCCATTCGATAGTCTCATCGTGCCATTTGTTTTCTGCATACCTCGTCCCTTTTATGACAAGAAATGGTTCTCTGAGGCAAATTACTCCTTGACGCCGGCTCATGCATGTTTTCTTACTTTCCAGCATTTCTAGGCTGACGGTGTGTGCCTGGAAGGTGCTTTTTATCCTACATAGAACTAAGTGAATCAAACACTGAGCCTCCGACAAGGGCACTTCCTGTGGTACCAACATTTTGGGTGTCCCTGATGCATGCAGTATGAGTGAACAGACATAACAGCTTTCATTTATTGCTTGCTTTGCCGTAGCACTCATGTCCGAGTACCATTTGTTAGATTGATCAGGGTGGCGGGGGTCTTCTATTTCATCTAACCTCAGGTCATGATAAATGTCGTATATCTTCCTTCCCGCCCCCCTCTTTTCTCTCCTTTTCCCTCCCTCCTTATAGCTTCTCACTGTTTGGTAATGTATTGGGCAGTATCATTGCTGTTGAATATGGCATGTGTATACTCATTAGTAGCAGCAACGTAATATGAAGTAGGTTCTATGGTTGTCTGTGCATGCATACTCGCGTTGGCTAAGTTACTCGGCCAATAATAGTCACCATCATATTCATTTGATTCATAATCATTACTTATATTTATGCTAGGATGTAACAATTAGACAAATGTGGGATCTGCAGGGGCGTGTTCTGAAGGTTGTGTTACATTTGTATCGTTAATACTAATACTAACTCCCCATATTGTCTTTACTCCAGTCCATATTAGGCTTGAACCTTCTCGTATCAGCTTAGCCCCGCTCCCCCCCTTGTGCATGTCATTAACCAGAGACAAGAGAGTGTAGTACCAGGCCATGAAGAACAACATCACAGAAAGCAAAACAGCAGCGCATTTCAAGACACATTCAACATTGCTAAACTTATTAGCCCTAATGGCATCCCTATTGCTATCTAACATTAGCGTGTTCTCCGCGTGTTCGCTTCGCTGGGCCATTTTGTCACCTGGAGGGACGATACAAATTTGTTAAGTCACCAGAATATGTACATTATATATATGTATTTACACTTCATGTTTACTAATTTCCTTCGCAACTGTTGCTGCACTTATTATCATCATACATTTGTCATTTGCTTCACTTATATCCTCCTTTTCATTGTGCATTTTTGAGACATAGGGTAAGCAAATCAGAGGACACCTCATTTTCTTTGTTCCTTACAACTTTCTTTTTATTTGATCAGTTTGTCATTGCTGCTCAACCTCACTTGTAGTACCACTTGCGCATTCCTGTTCGCTCTGAGGGAGTGTACTATCGCGTGCCCTCCCCACATCTGAGAGGTGCACCCAATATTTCAGTCCCTTTACTTTCACTGCAGTGGGCGTGCTATAAATCACTTCATAGGGGCCATGAAACCTTGGTGAATTCCATCTCCTGACAAAACTCCTCACATATACCTGTGCTATCTGTGGCTGGCGTGGTAGTATCAGTTGCCACCTTTTCAGTAAAAGGCGGTGCTATTTGCCGCGCTATGCTGCGCACTGCGCACGTCAGCTGAGTCAAATATTCCTTGAATTCTTCCCCCAGCACTGTGGCTGCCCTGTGTGCATCTGATGCTCTCCTAATCGGGGAGAGTAGTGTGTGTATTCGCCTCCCAGTCACAATTTCATGCGGGCTCAAATGGTGGTCCTTGCATGGTTGCATTCTGAGTTGGAACAGTGCTAGCGGTAAGCAATATACCCAGTTCTTCTTCAATGTATTACACAACTTCGATAATTTGCTCTTGAGCAGGCCGTTGATCTTTTCCACCACTCCATTAGCCATCGGATGATAAATGGAACACAGTTTGTGCTTCACCCCCAAGAGTGACGTCACTTCCTTGAAGAGGTCATTCACAAAGTGTGTGCCATTGTCTGACCGTATCACGTCACATATTCCCCACCGGGAAAACACTTCTCGTACTAGAAACTTCGCCGTGCACTTGGCGTCTGGGTGGGGACATGGACCCGCCTCCGCCCACCTTGAAAAAGGATATACTACCACAATTACATACCTTGCCCCGTTACATCTCTCTCCCATGTCGGCGTAGTCTATATAGAGTTCCCTGAATGGCCCTGCTGGTCGAGGCAAAGGGCCTTGCAATGTCCTCAATGTCATCCCTGAATTGTATGTCTGACATGTTGTACACTCTATGATAAATTTTGACAAATGTTCCGGTAGGTTGGGGACAAACCAATGTTCCTGGATGTCTGCAGCAATGTGTTGTTTCGCTACATGGCCTGGAAAGTGCAGCTGTTGGAATGCTAGCTCTAGTAATTCTACCGGCATCACTACCTTCCCCGTTGTCTCCTGCCTCCAAATGAGGTCTGTGGCTGATTGTTTGCACCCCTGCTTGCTCCACAACTCTTGCTCCTCCGGTGGTGCTCTCCTCTGTAGCTCTATTAGCTGTGCTATGGGTGTATTACTATAGGCTTCTTCTAGTGGCTCTTTGGTGGCTGCTTTTACAATGCATTCGGTTGCTGGTGTTATATTGAAATACGAGGCCTCCTTCGCTGCTGTGTCGGCTGCTGCATTTCCCAATGAGATTGCATCTGTGTTGTTGGTATAGGCTTGGCATTTTACTACTGCCACTACCGATGGCTCTGCCAACGCCTCTATTAATTCATTCAATAGCGTGGCGTGCTGTTCTGGTGAGCCATCTGCTCGTCTGAACCCTCTTCTGCGCCAGCGTGATAGTCCTGAATGGACAGTGGTAGTTGCATATGCTGAATCTGAGTATATAGTCACTGTGCATCCTTTGGCTGTACGTAATGCTTCAATTAATGCGGTTAATTCAGTCCCTTGAGCAGAGTAATGGGACGAGAGACGCTTTTGGACAATTGTTTCATGGCTATCTTCCTCCATTCGTACTACTGCCATCCCTACAAGCTTCTCTCTTGTTTCTGGGTTTATTGATGCTGAACCATCTATGAAATATATTTCTCCTTCCTTCAGGGCATTTTTCACTCGCTTTGGGAATATCATCACCCTCCCCCTCATAGGTGGCACAATCGTGTTCCTGCATGTCCTCCATTGTACATGGCTCTGTAATGAATGTTGCTGGGTTTACTGTTTTTCACCTGACCACATGCACGTTGGGACTTGAAATTATTATCTCATATGCGGTTGCTCTCTGTGTTGTCAGGGTTGATTTTGACCACTCAAGAATCGCAAATAATAAATGCTCTGCATACAACGTTACTGACCATCCCATTACAATTGTGGCCCTTTTTTCAATGGTGAAGGCCGCGGCTGCGAGGGCCTGTTCGCACGCGAAGTGACCTTGCATCCCTGCATCTAGTGTTCCGCTGTAATAGGCCAATGGTTTGTGGCCTAATGATGTTTTTTGTGTCAGTACTGCCGTCATCAGTGTTCCACTGCAGTGCGAGAACAAGAAAAATTCCCTCTCATAATCTGGGTTCGCGAGGACTGGGGCATCTGCGATAAAGTCTTTTAGTCTGAAGTACTGAGCCATCATGTCATGTGTCCATTTTATTGGGGATCTACTTTTTTGCGCTTCTTTTAATGCTTGCTATAATGGGCGTGTGTATGCTGCATAATCAAGGATCCATGCTCGGCAATAGTTCCATATGCCAAGAAATGTTTGCATGTCCTTCACTGTCTTAGGTATTATTATGTTACGTATAGCAGTTGCCATATCAGGGAGTATTCGTTTTCCATCTTTTGATATCAACTGTCCGAGGTATACAATTTTGGCAAGGCAATACTGTAGCTTCCCTTTATCGACCTTATATCCTTTGGTGGCTAACCCATTTAACAGTGTTATGGCATCCTCTCTGCACTTTTCTTCTGTTTTGCTACAGACGAGTAAATCGTCTACGTATTGTATAATGGTGCTCTCTACGTCTACATTCCAATGTCTTCACGCAATACTCTGTTAAATATACTTGGGCTTTCACAATATCCCTGTGGGAGTCTGCGATGTTCATATCTGTTATTTCCGAGTGTGAATGCTGTGAGGTACTGTGATCCTGGGTCAAGTGGTATGGAGAAGAAGGCATTCTTCAAGTCATCCACAGTAAAACATGTAGATTCTTTGGGTATGCTGCACAGCATTGATGCCGGGTTAGGCACTAACGGGAACTCCTTTTGAATGATGTCATTAAGTGGGCGGAGATCTTGGATCATCCTCCACGCCCCTCCTTTTGCTTTTTTAATTGGGAAGATGGCTGTGTTACACGGGGAGTTTGATGGTACTATGATACCTTGGTTCAGGAGTGCATTGATTGTCTCTCTAATTCCTTCCTCTGTTTCTCTGGATATTGGGTACTGTTTCACTCTTGGAGGTATGCCACCTGGTTTAAGTTTTATCTTTATTGGTGGTACTTCATGTAATAACCCTACATCATGGGGGCCTGTAGTCCAAATTTCTGATGCTACTTTTGCCATGTCTTCCTCAAATATTATTGGTGGGGCATTAACATTAGCCATAAGTGGGTTGTGTACCTCTCTGAACGGGATCATGATGTCACATGGTATACTTATTTCCATTATTATCTCTCCATCATCTTCATTGTCAGTGAATAATTCTTCATCAGTTAGGTCTCTGAACATTATGTTTGGATCTATGCATAGCACAGTTCTCCACTCACACCCATGCGTGTCCAGGCCTATGACCACAATACGTTTGCTCGATACCTGAACTGCCTCAATGTCTATGGACATTATCGTACCTGGCACGACATCAGTATTTACAATTGGGCGGAATATGAAGTCTGATGGTGTCCTCCATTCCTTTCTCGTTATCTCGAGTACTTCTCGGGCTAACACTTTGATGCCATAGATAAACATGTCTATATCAATAGGTATCCCTCGTACCACAACTTCATTCATCATCGTACTGATCATTAACATTGCTCTCACTGGGCATACTCCTGGGGTGGAACACACTATTCCCCGCTCGGTAAACAAAATGGTCATGTTCAATTTACTTAGCAAATCTCTACCCAGCAAGTTGATTGGCGCGTCTTCGTGATACAGTAAGGGTGCGCGCACTGTTTTTCCCCCCACCGTTATATCAAGATCTTTGGTATAAGGAACTTTTAAAATAGCCCCAGAGAACCTCTGCGTTTCCAAATTCCTGCCTGAGAGCGGAAACCGCCCTTCCATAAGACATGATTTTTCCGCTCCTGAGTCTACCATAAAGATAAACTGCTTATTTCCTATCTCCGCCCCCACTAGTGATTCCTCTTCAGCACGTAGGGTGGTGGATAGGACTGGACATGCAAGTGCTTCCTGTGGGCTGTCCTAGTCTGCGTACCTTTCCTGTCCGGGTACTGAAAAAACATCTCCAACTACTGTTGCGCCGCGGAACGGTGCAGGTGCACCATGCGCAGTCATTGCGAAATTGTTGCTGCTGGCGTTTCCTACAATGTTTTGTCTTGTCATGGGCTGTGATGCATTGTGATGTGGTTGTGAGGGTGGTTGTCTTTGCTGCATTTGGGGTTCGTTATAACATTGGTCTTGTGGTCTTCCCCCTCCCATTGATAATCCATGGGGCTACATGGGTGTGGGCATCCCCATACCTGTTCATTGTCCATGGGTGGTTGCCCTTGGAAATACCCTGAGGTAATCCCTTGAATAGTGGTCCCATCTCCCACAGTTCCAACATGACCCTTGCTGTCCTCCTCTCATCCCTTGGCCACCGAATCCTCTATTCCCCATTCCTCCAAACCCTCCTCTCTGGCTACGGTACCCACCTCTTCCTCTTGCCGGACTTTCTTGCCACTGTGGTCCTCTGTGTGGCACCTCTCCGTTCCACGGTCCTTGTTCTCCTGCTGCCCACAGCGCTGCTATTCCCACTGGTCTGTTTTCCGCACTTTCATCCCCCTCGTTCTCCCTATCTGTTGCTACGTTGGCGTTTATGGCGGCGACCTTCACTAATTTATTCTGTACCAGTTTCGCTTTGTCTGCCAGACTTTTTTGTGCTATATCCTTTTCTCTCTCTTTGATCCTCCTACAGTGGTGCACAATTATACTCTGAATTTCAGGCCAACCCTTGGCTTCTATCCCAGCTATCTTGTCCAAGGCCTTCTGTACCTCCTTCGGGAGCCCTTTCTTGATTATAAAATAGAACAAAGCGGTGGATTGGTTTCACGCCGTACCAATTTCGCTTCCCCACAAGTCTTGCACCGGCAATATGAATTGCGTAGGGTCCTCGTTCTCCTCCATTGTACATTGCATTACTAAATGTAAATCTGGAATATCTGGAAATGTGCGCCGCAATGCGTCCCATACTTGTGCTCGAACATTGTTAAAGGGCGATCCATCGTGGCGGTCACAGCTCATTGTTACTCCCGGAAATCCCGCCTTTTCCCACACAGCATCTGCTTGATCACCGGCGGCGGACACTAGCAAACTTTTTACATCACCTATCACTAACGGTACTCTTGCCGTGTTCTTCTTAAACGCATGTATCCATTTCCCCGCCCCTCCCGCAAGTGGGGGGAGGACTTTCAACAAGTTGTTTTTATCCATCTGGGCCCACAGGATATAGTGCGGCCTACCTGCTCCTTTATGTATTAGCGGCATCTGCAACTTATGTTTCTTTCCTGTTTTACTTACTGTCCCTCTCTTCGTCTTAGTTACCAGCATATTTCCTACTCGCTCCCTTAATCTACCCTGCCATCGTGGGGGTGATCGTGGATCCATGTCATCGAAATGATGTGGCAGTGGGGATCCTACAGCTGCCACTCCTTCCTCGTATTCGTCTAGATAGCTCAACACCTCCTCTATTTCCTCTTCTTGCTCGCCATTCTCCTCTTGTCCTTCTCTGCGTTGGCTTTCTGTGGTGGCTGGGCGTACGATTCTCACTGATTTATCATTCAGATGGAACAGGAACTCTCCTAATCGCCATTCTTTTTCTCGCCCTTGTGATGTGGGTGTTCCCTGAGACAATACGGACTGCGCTGGCTCTGGCGTCGCTGGGGCTAATTCCCCTCTTGCACTTAGCGGGGGGTGAGATCTGCTACGGACAACGGTGGTACTTCCCCT
Organism: Ambystoma mexicanum; assembly: GCF_040938575.1. NCBI lineage: Eukaryota > Metazoa > Chordata > Amphibia > Caudata > Ambystomatidae > Ambystoma > Ambystoma mexicanum. The sequence goes on from NC_090937.1 coordinate 1,603,774,975, forward strand.
CCCCCAGTAGCATTTGGCCTCAGTCACACAGTGCTCTTAGCCGTGTTATTTCCCTTTGTGCATGCGCTAGTTGGCAGTCTAAATCTCCGGTTAATCGCGCTAAATTTACAGGGGGTGCACTTGTCGGGCCATAAATGCCTCCTTTGTCATATGGTGGTGGCGCCGTGGCTACCGCTCCATTTGAGGGAGTGGGGGTGGGTCACACTGGTATATACAGAGGCTCGCTGTATCCTACTGCCGGTCTTGTCATTAACGGGTATATTTTGGTCGTATCGTTCTCAACTGTGGTCGTTGTGCATTCACCCTTTGGTGTTCCACTTACCTCTCCCTGTGTTTTCTATTTTTCGATTGTTTTTTCTATATCTACCTCTGCTATAGGGGTAACTTCCTCGAACATTCTCCACAGATCCAATACTTCTCTTCTGTTCTGCAACTGTTTTCCGTTATATTTTGCCAGCAAGTGTGTGGACACTAGATCTAACACCCTTTTGTCAAATGACCCTCCCTCTGGCCAGATTGGTGTCACACTGTCCCCTTTTATCTCTGTCACCCATTGATCGTGGTACTTTTGAATCCTGTCACTATATAGTGGGAGGTGTTGGCAAATGTGAGCTAATAGTGTTATTCCCCCCATGATGGTGTTTCTCCCTTCGCTTGAGTGTGTGTGTGCACTTGCACCTGAGCCTCCCTCTAATTGCACCTTTCAACCACCCTTCCCCTTGTATAGATCAACAATATATTAAGTGTTTCTCAATTATTGGCAGTTATTGGGCATCAATATTCAACGTTACCTTTGTAATCAATGCATTTTCAAGTTCAACAGTTCACTTTCACATATGTAACCCCTTACCAACAAATCACTTACAACATTTTGACATACGTGACAATAATGGACAAAAAAGAAAAAGACATATAACACATAACATGCACATGCACTACCTGCGCGCTTTTATCTCTCCCTTGTTCCCATTACCGAACACTTTTTACCCTTCCCCGTTTTATCTGCTCTTCTCATTCACTCCCCACCTCTTACACCCTCTTACTCTTTCCCAAGAATTCTTGCTTACACAGAAAAAGAATATTCTAAATAACTACTCCGAGTCTACTCCATATACGAGACTCCTACTATTTTCTCTTTATCTCCACTTATTTATCTGCACTGGACGAGACAATGCTACGCGGCGCTGCCTTCTACCCCGCTCGGACTAGGATACCTCTTCTATTCTTCTTCTCACAAAAACCTAATGGCCATATAAAGGACAGATCAGAAAAGCCTCAGCATCACTCACACAGTCCCTACTCTTGGCTTTAAACCACTATCACCTGTTCCCCCTTACCTTTCCTTAGGAACCTTCGCAACCGGCACTCACGTGTTCAGTCAGGTAATCCGAGGGTCACCGTTCACGGTCTGACCCCAGTCAGGTCTGCACCCCAACCAAGCCGTGGCCCGCCTCGGCGAGCAGCTTTTTCAGTTGGTTATTCGTCAACCGGGAACCCTTGACCCTTTCTCGTAGTGCGCACAGGCTGGTCGGCCGCGGAGGCGATGGTTTTGCTGGGGGGCGTCCCGGATCTCGCCGCACGGTGCGGGCCTCGAGGCAACTCTCCAAATCACGTTGCAGGGGGTCACCAAATGTTTGTGCCCTCCCCGTCTTTCTCATGCAAAAGAATAAAACTGACACACCCCTGACAGGGAATGAGGCAAAGCGAGCAGTCTGCGAGAGTTCAAGGCAATGTTTATGTGAGTAAATGACATTCAAAGATCTCTGTTGCTCTGAGAGCGCTCTGACCAAAATTCATGTTACAATACATTTTATAGGTCAAATGACGCAACTAACATAAGATACTACGTTGGTCCCGGATTGGACAGTCCATATGGTGCCCAAGGTGTGGGTGGCATCTCTTCCTCCGGGTTGGCTGCTTTGTTGGCGGGAGGGTGGACGTCAGGCATCTGTGCTTCGAATGGGTGAAGGTTAGGTCGCTGTGAAGCAGGGTGGTCACTACCTAAGCTAACATAATATATTCTCAAAATACATACACTAAATAACAATCGTTTGTAGTGTCTGAATAATTTCAACTGTGTTGCTTGGAACTTGGGGAAAGGAACCCCAAGGATTGTTTGGAACTCTATTGCTTGTAATGTGAGAAAGGTAATCTTGAGACTTTTGTGAAACTTCCTTTCACTTGGGGAAGGGGAGCTGTCAGAAAGCTCAGAACTTTGAGTAGGCACCATTTCTTTTGTTATTGACATCCCTACTCACAGGTTAGCTTTAGTTGTGAGGGCAAGAACAGGTTTTGGACACAGGGAGACTTTTACGTTGAACTCTTTGACTCAGACTTTACTTAGTTTCAATCAAGTATTGAAATTCCACCTTAGCATATGGCAAGCTAGGCCTTCTACCATCATGACATTTGAGTTAATAAATATATTTTGTTTGAATTTTAAGTCTGTTGTCTGTGTCTTGCTTCATGATGCCTTCACAGCTGCCAATGCTGACATCACGAGCAGGCAAGTGGATTTATGAATTAGAAAGCATGACAGCGGGAATGACGTTACCGATGGGTGACATAAAGAGCTTGCTTGCTGCCATAATAGGGGAGAGGCCAGATGACATTTGGAAAGGAGAGGGGTATCCCGGAGTGATGGCTCAGAACACCACTCATGACAGAACACCTTTTGAACAATTGCAGGGCTGACGTGTGGAGAGCACTTAGGGTACAGTATCCCGATTCATCAGACATGAGAGCAATCATGACACGCAAAATGCGTGACGATGAAGACCTGGTTTCTTATGTTCCGGAAATCCAAGAGAAATGGCAGCTTCAAACGAGAGAGCCTTGGGGTACAACTATATCTATTTCTTATCATATATTGTGACAGGGGCTACCTGAGGCAATACAAAGACAATTGTAAAGGATAGTGGGAATGGAAGCAAAACCAGCCTACTGGCTAAACCTTCATAAGGAACAGATAGACTAAGTTCCTAGTGGTTGAGGAAGTAATAACACTGGTGTTCACATTAGCTAACATCTCAATAAATGCATGGTGAAATAATTCAATACATGGTCCTCTCACACGTGACCCCTAATTCAAGGACACTGCCCATTTGTTAGCCCCAGACACAGATGGACATCTGCTTCGACTCTCATTATATTCCCAGCACAGAGACACCTGGCAAGGCCGACTACATTGGGGCCACTGTGGCTCGTGGCCTAGGAATAAGGGTTAGTATCTTATTTAATTGAAAGGAATGCAGTTCCTGGGGCCTCTCTGCTTGCTACTTCCAGTTTGGCTCATGTGTTGACGACCTGTCAATTTTCCATGGTTGGCCAGTGCAATAAAAGCTACGAAAGAAGAAGGTGCATAACACCATAGCATATATGTGATCATATTTCCAATGGCAGATGAGATATGTTCAGTGAGATAGAATGTGAAACACATCTGCTTTTAAAAGGAAACTGATGAGTAAGAGGTCAGTATACTATAGTATTTCAAATCTTTGACCATCCCCCCTGTCTGTCGGTGTGACAGAATGCCATCTGGTATGAGTGTAAATGCCCTAGTTTTTAAATGTTTTATATTTTTGTTCTTTATTTAGTGCTGGCCACATGGCACCGTCTACCATTGCAAGCATCTTCAACCCGCAAGTTGAACCCACTGATTAATGACACTGCATCATTGGTTCCTGCGACCAGAGGTGAACGACTCAACCTCAACCCAACACTGAGAGCATCCAGTCTCTAGATTACATATAAAAAAGCCTGACCCAACTCTGCTGAGCAACAACAAACAAAGTAATGAACTGTGAAGAGGCCCTGTCCTCCTGGCACACATTGTTGGGCCTCAGTGAATTCTGATCAACCTTTCTCTGCCTTTATCTTATAAGGCACTTTCTTTAACATTGTGATTGTGTCAATTTAGTGCCTGAATACCCCAGCTTATCTACCCAGAGTGCAATTTTACAACAGCTTGCATTTTGTATTTCTATACAGTGGTGGATTTTTGCTTTTGTTTTTAGTTAGGCATTTTTGATGTTATTGTTTAATTAACATTCTATATTTGTATAGAACTTTGATAGGATATGCTTTTATTGTGGAGTGTTTGTATTATTGCTATTTGGTTTTGTACTATTATCAGCCCACACTCTACTTAAGGTATGGCCTGCCCTCAGCCAGCACAACCACACAAAGCGATGGATATGTACCTTTCAGGATCTGCCTGTTTCAAACTGGCCTGCCGCCTGCTCCGAAGGCAATACAGACTCTCTGTCCTGTCTAAGAAGACAGCCCACATCCAAGCCCTTGTCTTTGCAGCCTCTAACAACAGAGCCAAATTCTTTAAAATCTGCAATGAGTTTCCACCTCTCCTATTCCTTCCCAGGCTCTCTGTACGGCTCTGGCTTCTCACTTACCCACTAAAACTCAGGACATCCTGTCCTCTCTCTCCTCTTCCTCTCCCTCTACCTCTCTTGGACCCTCTCTGGAAGCCTCCCCCTCTCCTCTGTCCTCTTTCTCTTCGATTACATGTGACGATGTTTCTCGAAAAGTCTGATCTATGAAAGTTGCGTCCAAACAGGTGTTGCCCTGCTGCTCCAGAATCATCAAGGACCACATTGACACCCTCACTCCAGCCCTGGCTGATTTTTGAAATCCCTCTGTAGAGGATGTCTATAACCCCTCCCCTCATATATGACAGGCAGGTAATTATGGAAGTCAGGGCCTATGGATTTGAATAGAAGCTAGCATGAGGTGATTTAGCATTAAATACGAGAATATACAGTCTTTCCACGGTGCTGTTTTGCAAGTGAACCTGGTATACAGTCAAAAGTAGATAAGCAGGGTGAGATGACCGCAAACAAAATGTGCTAAGAAGTCTGGAAAAATGTGTCATTCTTAGAAATTTGTTTTGCTCAGTGTAAAAATTGCGACATATATTGCATGGTCAAGTGACATTTGGGAAATTACCTAGTCTTGCTAATTTGCATAAGGAGTTTTGTCATCCAGAAAAATTGGGAAATAGCAAGTCTTCCTAATCAGGAAATGTTTTTGTCCATTAGGGACACCAGTAGTACTTTAACCTTATAGTAAGATGACCAATCAAAATGTGTTGAAATATAAAAGTCGACATTAGCATAAAATATTGCACAATTTGTTTGCCATGGTATAAAAACCCATGATGTATATATTACAGTGTGAGATGTTCCTTTTCTGACTGTGAAAAGGAGTGAATACATCAATTCAATCCCAGAGCCGGCTGATGTCTCCCTTCCTCACATAAGAAGTCTGTTCTGAGAGGATGGCTGGCTGCAAGCGCATTATGGCTGAGAGTTAATTTTTAACAACTCTTTTGCCACTAGAAATGTACCCTTTCTCCTCATGCACTCTCATGTGCACCCCCTCCTTAAAAAGCCTTCTGCCAATCCTACATGTCCGGCAAACTATCACCCGATCTCTATCACTCCTTTCCTAGGCAACTCCTGGCAATCTCCCAGCTTACTCTCCACACTGAATCTGTTGGTTGTCTCCATGACTATCAGTCTGGCTTCAGAGCATCCTGAGGCATCCTGAGGCATCCTGAGGCATGGAAACTGCTCTCCTGAACAACCTTGAAGATCTGCTCACTAATCTCGATTAAAGCCTTCCTTCTGTCCACACCCTCCTTGACCTTTCCACTGCTTTTGACATGGTCCATCACGCCATCCTGATCAATCAACTCTGTGAAAACCTGGGCATCATGGATCAGGCCCTGGAGTGGTTCCTCCTGGACCGACCCTCCCATGTCCAACTTGGGTCCTTTCTCTCCACCACATCTCTATCCTCATATGGTGTTCCCCAGGGCTCTAACCTCTCACTGTGGCTCTTCAATGTCTACTTGGTCCCTTTGGCCCACCTGATTTCTACCTTCTCCTGTAGCTTTCAGTGTTATGCGGATGACACTTGGCTCTCTTTCAGGCTCCCCTCAGCCTCCTCTCCTCTCTCGCTCAATCCTGATGTCTATCCATTATTCAAGATTGGTGCACCTCCAACGATCTCTGCTTAATGCCACTAAAACTGAGATCCTAATCATTGAGACCCCTGCTCCCGCTTTGCCTCTCTCACTTTGCCTCTTCCTTCGCCTTCCTGTGAGGCAAAAATCCTTGGTGTCATCTTCGACTCTTCTCTCTCCTTCTCTCCTCACATCATGGACCTGGCCAAGAACTCCCACTACCAGCTGCGCCTCCTCAGAGGAATTCTTCCTTTTTTCATTTTCCCTCAGAAGCTCACTGTCTCCAGAGCCCTGGTTCTCAATAGGCTGGACTACTGCAACAGCCTCTTTCTCAATCTGCCTCCCTCTACTCTCCTCCCTCTGCAACTAATCCAGAACAGGACTGCAAGACTTTTCCTTGGCTCCAAGCCCAAAGTGCTGTATCTCTCCAGCCCTGAAATCTCTCCACTGTCTCCCGGTGGCTGCAAGGATCAAGTTTAAGACCCTGTGCATCATCCACATGGCTTTCTGGGTCCGGGGCCCGCACTACATCCAACTCTCTCTTCCAAAACACCTTCCTTCATGAGCACTCCACTCAGCCACCTCAAACTCTCTCAGGGTCAGCCGCTCTCCAGGAAGAGAGTAGAGGGTAGATCTCTTGCCTCTGCAGGTGTCCTTCTCTGGAATGGCCTCCCTGCCCTCTCAAACTTGAGCCTGACCACCTGAAGTTCTGGAAGCAGCTCAAGAACTTCCCTTTCGCCTCTGCTTTCTCTCTCTCTCTCCCCTGCTGACCTACCTGTCCACCGTGCTACCCTCAGAGTCTCCCTGGTTACCAGACTCCTCCTTGACCAGTTGCCCCTGCACTTCCTCCAGGCTTACCACGCACTTAGGGGTTGTAACTATAACCCTACATTCCCCACCCTCCTTGCACTTACCCAGAGGCGCGCTGCCCAGACTGCAGCTACTCAGAGCATTGCTGCCCTGATTGCACTTTCCCCTTCCCTCTCCCTGGCACTTCGCCTGCTCCATCCCCCCTGCACTTTGCATTATTACACTTGCATGATCTAAATGACACAAGGCCTAATAAGATCATTTGTTTTGTCCTGCCTCTGTCTTCCCTCCATTGTCACGCCTTGAAACAATTGTGTACAGGTGCGTTATAAATGACTCATATCATATCATATATCACCTTTATGCTTGGGATCACTGCTTGTTTAGTGTGGGGCTGAGTAGGCGATTTGGACACTACTCATACCTTTACTCCTGCAGTACACATCCCTTTACATCTGAAGAGCAGTAGTAATGTAGTCACAGTTGACATCCACCAAGGATCAGTCCTTGCACTCTACCCCACCATCTACAGCTCTGCTCTAAGGTCACTTCTCCCATCCTTTGGCTTGAATTAACATCTCTTTGCTAATAACACTCTTTTTCTGCTCTCCACCCTTCCCCCCTCGCATCGTGGAACAGATTACCAACTGTGTCTCCTCTGCCTTACGCAGAACTCTTCAAAAATGGAAGAAATCTTTTTCCTAACTTCAACACCATCCACTCTCCTGACTCCTTCTGCCTGGCCTTCTTTCTCTGTCACCCAATGCTGGCAATCTTAAGGACCTCTTTGACAGAGACCAACGACTGCAGCAATTCATCATTGCCTCAACCTCTGTTGCTTGTGGTATCCTTCCCAGCATTATAGAAATTTGACAATTTCTTACTTACCACTCTATGAAACCTCTACGCTCCACCCTCCCACTCAGCAAGCTCGACTACTCATGCCTATTTCTTGGATTTCCCCACTACTCTCTCCTCCCTCTAGACATATTTCTCAGCCTCACTACCCCCACTCTCTACAACCTACCCATCCTCCCCTATTTCTACCTACCAACACCATTCTGTTTGATTCTCCATGCACGACTGCTTCCTTTTTTAGAGTCTTCTCCTAGTCTACAAAACAATCAATGGTATTGCTCTGAAATACCTGCCAGACTTCATCACTCTCTCTACTCATCATCTGAGTCTCACTGCTCTGCACACAGCCTTACTGTCCCATGCGCCCCATACCTCTTCCGCTCTTCCTTCCTACTCACACTGTCCACTGGACCTAACTGCTGACCTGCTTCTCGACCTATCTGCCGCGTTTGATCTGGTGGAGTATGCTTTATTGTTGGACAGACTGCAATCCATAGTAGGCTCCTCTAGCCTGGCTTTGCAATGGGTTGCCTCCTTTCTTGGCACTTACAGTGCTAGAGGGGCCACCAACGAGACCTGTTCCAAACCAGCACCTATCACATGTGGCGTCCCTAATGGGTCCTGTATCACGCCCTCTTTGTTTAACGTCTTTATTATTCCTTTTTTGAGACTTCTAGATGGCCTGGGTGTCCTTTATACTAATTACGCCAATATCACTCAGGTTGTCATGAAACTCTCTGGCTTGTATGCCCAGGATTTATTGAATCTCAATACCATCTATTCTGCTGGATGGCAACCAAATCCCTGGCCCTCAACACCAAAAAGACTACTGATTGTAGCCTCTGGCTCTAAACCTAAAATCCTACCTCTGGACTATAGCAGTTTTACCATCTCTGATACAAAGAAGGTGAAGACCATCGGTGTCACATTGGACGACCGAATTGACAATGAACCAGCATGTCTCTCAGATTTGATCCTCCTGTGACCTCATCAATAAGCTGCTTTGCAATATCCGGCCATTTGTGTCGCACAATAATGCATCCCTCTTGGCCTCTGCCCTTGTCAATTCCTGCCTCGACTATTTTAACAGCCTTCTGAGTATATGTTCCCAGTCCAACCTGTCCGCATTGCAGTGCCATCTCATTATGTAATATTGCATATTTATAGAGTTCTCGTGATCAGTTTAATGCTTTCCCCCACCTTGGTGATTGTTACCTTTGTAGGTCACCAGTTCTTAGTAATTGTTTTTATCATTTTTGGTTTTATTCCTGGTCTCTAGCCCACTTTGTTCACACCCACCATAAGGTGGCTCAGAACTTGTTTTGATCGTTATGCAATTGTAAAGGCAACATTCAAGGAAATGCCACAGTGTTCTGTAAATGGTTTTCTGTTAGAAAATGGCATTCCACGTTCCATGACAAACGCCAACATCTCCAGCATGGAAACCAAGAAATGTTAGAGGGAAAAACAGGAGGCAGGTATTGCACCCCACCTCTGGAGCAATTTACTACAACAGACACAGAAGTATCTGAAGACTCTGATCTTTAACTTCTTGCTAATGTCTGATCACTCCACGTAACCCTTTCTCTCCCTCTCGTGCCATCCCCTGTTCCTCCTATTTATACCATCTCCTCTGCCATCCCTGCACCTTAAGTACTTTATAAATCCCTTTCATACCCATAAACAGTAATTTTACATAGAAAGCAATGGCACACCACATTAATATTTAATGCACGTATAAATGAGTGGCTCTAAAGGTAGTGTGACGAATCCCAGGGTATCGTCACTGCTTCCATGGGGAGAGCCCCTTTCCAGGAGGCCACAGTAGTGAGGCCGCTACCTGATAGTTCCGCTGGGGGTGGTACCCAGCGGGTGGATCTCATGGGGAGGGAATCCCTTCCTAAGATGGGTGATAACGACTCTGGGAGAATGCAGTATCCTTGTATATCACCTGACTCTAGACCCTCTGTTTACGACCTTAATAACAGCCCTTTCCCATATAGGGTCTTGAGTTATTGCCACCCTAGCATTCCCCATCTCAGTACTGCGACAAGGAGGCACTCCATTAACCCACGAGTTAGTTGGAAGATCAGTACTGTGACGAGGGAGATGTGCAGAAGCATGGGGATCACCTTTAAGAGCCACAAGGAAGAGTCTAGTAGTTGCTGGGTTCCGATTGGTCCATCTACAGTAAAAATAAAGGGGAACCAGGACATTTTGTCAAGCCCTCCCTGGAGGCGCAAAGAGCAGATAACTCACGCTGCCGGAGAAGGGGCCGTGGACCAGAGACTCCGTCAGAAGAAGGGGGAACCTTTTCACGTCAGTGAAGGTCTGAGGACTGGGGGAGGTCAGGAGAATGTTCTTTCAAAGGTTCTGACAAAACCTTCCCAAGTCAAGCAGCCAGCCCTGGAAGAGCAGTGACAGAGACGCTGGTCCCATGCAGAGGAACCTGGAGACTGGAGGCTTGGATGTTGACTGCCACAGGTACCTGAGATGTCTTAGTGAGGCAGACCTGATCAGTGGCAGAGACACAGGAAGCCAGACCAGCAAAAACTGACCAGGAACAGCAATGCAGTCAAAAGAAGGTTAGAGAGAGAGATGCTGGAGCTGCAGAGCAATGAGAAGAAGAGCGCAGAGTATGGCAAGACCAGAGAAGAAGAACTCCAACTCATGAAGAGACCGGAGATCACCCGGGAGTTGCCACGGTAGGCAGAGGGCCGGACCGATCAGGGCGGCATTGATAGAGCTGAGGGAGCTCCTGAAAAGATCCTGAAAAAACACAAGGAGGTGACAACACCCTAAAGATTACAAGGGGATGGAAAAGGAGGTATACAAATAGAAATAAACTTTAGCAGATAAACACGTCCCGAGAGACACTAGGGAATAGGATAAGAGGCAAACTATCAGATACGAACATTGAGAGTGCACCTATGTGGGACAGTACAAGTCAGAGGCATATACCAGGTCTGTCCAAGTGGACATTAGATAACGAAGGGACAAGGATTTCGCCAAGCCAAAGGAACAGGGTCTGGGACCCAGAGAAAAGCGGACAAAACCCACCAGTGGAATGCATAAGGGTTGATGAGCCATCCCAATACAAGAAGAAGTATAACCAGTGGACTGGAGCCCAAATACGAATATCTTTGAAATTGAGAGTTGTGGTAATCAAATCTGGCAGGTGAGTAAACCAGACTTGATACACTATTGGAAAAGTCTATGGTGAGGTCTGGCAGGTTAGTGAACCAGACCTGACAAGAGACTGGGAAGGATCATTTTCTGTGCTATGGACTGGGGATGAGGAATTCCCCAGAGGATTTTTGTGGAACGTTATTTTGTAAATAAAAGGAACCGGGAACCCAGAAAGAGGTTCCACCCAAGAGAGAAGGGAACTGGGTTATCTTTAAGTTTGGCTGAACTTGTGAACAGTGAACATTGAACAGACTGACAGGAGAAGGGAAGTAAACCCCCTTGAACTTTATGGAACTTTATTTTCAAGCACCTTTTTCTTTTTAAATCCTGATTGAGAACTGCAAAGCAGGGCTGCAGGTGACCAGCCAAGAGACATTTCCCCTTTTTCATCTTCGGTTAAGTTTAGCATTTGAGGGCTAGGGTAGGATTTGGACACAGGACAGTGTACATTACTTTAGACCTTCTGACACAGACATTTTTATTAGCTAATTTTGTTGAGGCAGGGAAACCCCTGAGCTATCCTCCCAGTCCCCAAGGTTGAGTAAGTAGTTCAACAAGCAGATATGCAGATGTGGTGGTGTTAGTGGTATGTTTGTTATGTTATGTTAGCAATTCTTATAGAGCGCACGTTCACCCAAAGGTATCTTGGCGCTAGGATAGTAAGGCATCATCACCGAGCTGGCTTAGAAGAGGAACGCGCACCCGAGGAAGTCCCGTAGAAGTCCCGCTTTGCCTTTGCCTGGAGACGCTGTTTTTATTGCTGCTGGACTCCTTCTCTTACTTCACGGCGTGTTTTTGTTTACTTTACTGTACGGACTCATACTACCAGGAGGCTTTGCTGATTTGTGTGGAGGCGGGCCTATATTAACTGGAACGCGCGCGCACCGCGCGCGCGCACCCGAGGAAGTCCCGTAGAAGTCCCGCTTTGCCTTTGCCTGGAGACGCTGTTTTTATTGCTGCTGGACTCCTTCTCTTACTTCACGGCGTGTTTTTGTTTACTTTACTGTACGGACTCATACTACCAGGAGGTGAAGAGTGCAAACTTTATGCAGAACTATATTAGCATTAGCATTCATACTGGGTTATATGTAGCTATAACCTTTGTTTCTGTTTGATCTAGGCTTTGCTGATTTGTGTGGAGGCGGGCCTATATTAACTGGAACGCGCGCGCACCGCGCGCGCGCACCCGAGGAAGTCCCGTAGAAGTCCCGCTTTGCCGCTTCGCCGAGTTCGTGAGCGGAGCGGAACGGGTACCTCTCTAAAGGTGTGTCTTTAAGCGTAAAGGTGCTTTTACAACTAAAAAGGCGCTTACTCACATTGCATACTAGGCGGCGCATAACAATACAACAAGACTCAGTTTTTATTGGTTTGGGCGACATGAGTCGCAATTTGTATACCTTGCGTACGGGCATGCCGCAGATAGAATGCCAAACTGCTTGTCCCAAAAAACCAACTCAAAACTTGGCGCGTGTCTCCACCCCGATGCATCCTTTGCCTAAAACAAGAACGTTTTCCTCACAACAGTCACCAATCTCCAATTTGCGAGCTAAGGTTGTAAAACCAATTGAAGGTGGGGGTGACATTAGACGCTTTTTCCCAGACTCTCGTGGGAAACAATGGGGAAATTTCAAGATTGTTAAGGAACGAAATTCGACTATCGAGAACACTAAGAGTGTTGATGCTGATTGCATGAATGCGTCACCCACCGCGAAAGTGTCCCCAGAAGCAGATGTTGTGTCACTTCCAGTGCCCCCATGCTTAGAGCGTGTGGTTGACACTGGTGAGATTGTGCTTGACACAATCTCAGATATAAATTTGGATGATGTAGCCATTATAGACCTATCGGTAGCGGAATCCAATTTTACTATACAGGAAAATTTTGAAAATTTATCTTACTCTCCTCAGATGTTGTCGAGTATTGAACCATCACAACCGAATCAATCATCCTCATTTCTAGCCCCTACTCCTCGTAGAAGTTTAGGCATTGAAAAAGTCCCAATGTCACAAAAACCACAACAATCACCTAAATTCATTGAACTGACTTTAGAAGCTATGAATTTAACTTTGCAGACGTTGATGCAATTATTTAACTCACTCAGCGCCAAAATGGACTCACAAAATGTGCAACTATCTGCAGTGTTGAATTGGCAGGCTAACCAGACTTCCTCCACTTGCTGTCATAAACGGCCACCGCAAGAAAGTTTTCCTGTGATGGTGGACCAGAAGCTCTCTCCAATGTTTGAGTCAGCAGATAGAGTTACACATAATGACATCCCTAAGCTGGTTTCTGATCCTAAAGATAAAATACCTTTGAGGAGCTTAACTCAGGTAGTCGAGAACTCTTTCACTCCGCAGCCTTTACCTTTTTTTCCGACTATAATAACAGAGAACACTTCAATTAACAAACATAGTGGTGAAGATACGGCACAGGTCATACATGAACCAGTAGATGGAAACACTCGATCTGATTCCAAACTGTATACCATCTTCGATAAAAAAGGAAATATATCTCGTTCAAAAGTACAATCCCTAGGCGAGAAAAAAAAAACCAAAAATATGCCCTTATCTAAAGTAATGGCGACAGCGGCCTCGAAGCGATTTATCCAAAACATCAACTTACCCGCGAAAAACGCACTAATAACCTCTAATGCGGTTACTAAAAAATATGCGTTATTGGACCAACAACGCAATGTGAAAGCTGGCAAAAAACGAAAAGTCGCCACCTCGCAAACGGCCTACGAACCGCTAGATGAGTTGGTTGCGGCAGTGAAAGAACATGAAGGTGAGAGAAATTCGGCGGCTGTCTTTACACCAAAAATTGTCCAGGCCCCTAAAAAATCCCAGAGTGCCTCAGCAGAGCAGAAGATGTTAGAGCCTAACAGCACAAAAGCGCGACCAGGGCTGATAAACAATATAAATTCTAGCCCAGATAAGCAACATTCTGAGCTTATATTGAGAAGACTCGAGATTAGAAAAGCTGTTGATGCATATATGGATAGTTTTATGCCTCTGCCAATCCTTCAGGCTCCGTCATTATGCCCCACCGTGCCTGAATTTGCACCTAGAATGGTAGATAGAAAAGCTCCCGAGAGTCTAGATGAGAGCATAAGGGCGAGCAGCCTGCCAGCACAGCTGCCCCTAAAATCGTGTCTTGCTCCAAAGACAAAAGTGAGGTTTGTGGATGATAAAAACATAATAACTGAAACCGAAACACATGAATTTGCTATACATCAAGCGGATTTAACAAAAGTGCTGCAAACTCTCTATGCCCCCTCGCACACAGTCATACGATCTGTTGCGAAGGAGACTATCAAAAATAAGAAAAAGAACCAAATTAGCAGCCCAATAAGACCAGATAAACAAACCTTTGCTCTTGTGTTGAGCTGCCGTCCTCCCCCCTACCAACAATTTTTGCTGAATCGGCAGAGCATCCTAGAATTATTCTCAGACATCACAGCCCTGGAAGAAGTTGAATCCTCTGACATTGAACAAGTAGAATTCTTCAATAAGGACTCATTGAGCATGGTCTGTCTATGGTTGCGATCAAGAATCGTAAGAAATTTAATTTGGGAAGCCAAAGAACAACTAGCGTCTATGGGATTCATATTAATATCGGGGCCTGCAAGTATTAATACAAAATTGGAGGTATCCCCTAAAACTCCTGCCAAAGGGTTTAGCAATCCCAGACACTATGAACCAGACACAAAATCCAAATGCTGTTGCTCTTGTGATTCTAATAGTTAACTACCTAGCAAGATAAAGACAACAAGCGTATTTTCCATGGTATCGTGGAATACGCGCGGTTTTAGGCACTTAATAAATAACAAAGCTAATACTTTGAACAATTTTGACCTTGTTTTGCTGCAAGAAACATGGATGTCTAATGAACCTTCTTGGGACAACCATGAGATACACTTTACAGCAGCATTGAAAAAATCCAAGGGACGACCGATGGCTGGCCTTTTAACGGCCACAAAACTCAACGCGAAAGTCAATATTGTGCATGCTTTGGCGTTAAATCCATATGTGCAACTAACAGTCTTATCGATTCAGTCGATTCTTTATGCGGTAGTTAACATATACTGGAATCATAAGAGCTATGAAGAAGAAAAATTTCTTTCTGAAATCTCAACGGCTCTGGATTACATTGCTCAGGTCCCTGAAATCAGCCACACCATTGTAGCGGGGGATCTGAACTTACATTGTGGACCACAAGACCTTAACGTAGAAAACACTTGTACAACTTTATGGGGGCAACTCATGGCCTCAAGAAGTTTAAATATGCTAAATGGGAGTCAGTTTGACCACAGTTGTATACAATACACGTGGCGACAAGGACAACATACGGCTACAATTGACTATATTTATGTAGACGACAAATTGTGGTCCAAAATCCAAACATTTGTCATTTGCCCGCATCCTGACAGTGATCACTGTATGTTAATTCTTGAATGGTTTGAAGCAAGTAATGTAGAGGCGCCATCCATATATCCTGTGTACGGGCCCATAGTCGTGAACAATAGCTTGAATCGAATAAAATGGACAGAGGCAAAGGTGCACCAATTTGATCAAATGTTACAATTAGCCTATTTGCCTTCAAAAAATCATAACCAAATCAGTAGTGTTGCTTACTGTGAGCTCATGCAATATTTTGCTCCTTGTAGCACAAATAATCATCGAGCTGTGCAAAATCGTCACATATTTAATGAAGCGGCCAGAACAAGGAAAACGTTGTTTCGCACTGAGAAACGTGCAGCTATGAAATTGTCAATAGATAAGCAACCTTTTGCTCTAAAAAAGGCTAAAACGACTTATAGGAATTGGTGTCGCTGGCATAGAATTCAATTGTTACAAATTGATGGGGAACATATGCTCAAAGCTTTGCATGGACATAACACGGCCCGTGTTTGGAAATTATTAAACACAGCACTCGTGCCATCACAAATAGCTCTCCAAGTTCACACCGTGCCTGAAGCTGAATGGGTAAAACATTATTCGAAGTTATATGCAAGCCCAATTGAAACAAGGCCCATGGGGCTTGAGGAAAATAATGATCTCTTTCATATAAACATCGAGAAACCAGACATATTATATTTCATAAATAAAATCAGTAAGTCAAGAGCCCCGGGCCCTGATGGGTTGTCCAATTATTTATTCAAGCAACAGCCCGAGGTCTGGGCTGATATTCTATACCAAATCTTTGAACAAATTAATGTGACACAACTCATTCCTGATTCATGGAAAAGATCCATAATAGTGCCCATATTCAAGAGCGGAGATCGGCAAATACCAGACAACTATAGACCGATTGCTCTGTTGGACGCCCCTGGAAAGTTGTACAGTCGAATAATTCTACAAGAATTAAATACCTGGGCCATCCAACAGGGCAAAAGAGATCCATTTCAATCGGGCTTTGTTGCAGGAATGGGAACAGGCTTAAATCTAACCACATTAAACTTGTTAAAGTCAAAATATCACAAGCTTGGGCAGCCACTGTATATGGCTTTTGTTGACTTTCGAAACGCTTTTGACTCAATAGACCGTAGCCTACTGTTTCAGAAATTGCACAAATATGGATGTCCCTCTTCTCTGCTTACTGTGATTAAAAAACTTCACACAAACACGAGCATACAAATTAAATTGTCACTTAACGGGTTACTATCATCTGCGATTAGAACGTTCAGAGGTCTAAAACAGGGTTGCATTTTGGCATCAACTCTATTTAATTTGTTCTTACTAGACCTGGGTATAAGCCTGCAGGACTGCAGGGCAGATGCACCGAAATTAGGCACACAAAAGATTATGTGGCTCTTGTATGCGGATTATTTAGTATTGGTATCTCTTACCCCAAATGGGTTACAAGAGCTGTTGAACCAATTAGCGGATTATACACCTAAGAACAATTTAATAATCAACACAAATAAAACGCAAATTGTGTCTTGTCTTAGGAAAGCCAATCCAAAAACGATGAATTATCAATGGAAGGTATCCACCTTGTCTTTGAAGAAAGTACTGCATTATAAATATTTGGGCCTTCCATTTTCAGGGTCAAGAACAAACTCAATCCGTGAGGACACTATTAAAGCCAAAAGTATGGCCTTGACATCACAGGGCAAAATTATCCTATTTAAGTATGGGCAATTTACCACAAGTCATGTCAAAACTTTCTACATGCAGAAAGTCGTCCCAATTCTGTCCTATGGGGCTGAAACGTTCCCGCCCAGGGAAAGAGGATACTGGGATTACTTTGAAGGAAAGTTTTGGAAAATAGTTCTTTGCTTGCCATCTTGTACCCCAATATGGTTAATAAGATACGAATTGGGCTTGATCTCAATGCATGTACAGGTGGTGTGGAAATTTTGCAATTTTTACCGTAAACTTTTATTGGGATTGCAATCAGATAACATCCTAGGAATTGTTGGCCATCATTTGTGTTCCTCATCGGATATATTTTCTAAGAATTGGAGATTGTTTGTGCTAAATGCGCTTGTGGATGCAGATATATCTATACAGACGCTGCTATCTAACCCGAGTAAAGCCAAAGCAAGTTTATATCGTCATGATTGGATTATAACCCAACAGGTTTGCTCCGGATATGTCGACTTTGATTCCAATGTTTTTCCCCACAAAAAAATCAGACAGATGAGTGACTATTTGGTTAAATGCCCGTCTATGGTGGTTCGTGCCACCATGTTAAGAATACGACTGAATCTGTGTTTAACCAACCAAATACTAGCTAGACGGGGACTTATTCCCAAAAGCGAAGCCTTTTGTCGGTTTTGTACTAATGTGAATCAAACTGAGACGTTAAACCATATAATTGTTGAATGTTTGGCCTTGTCTGGATTGAGAGAACAATATTTCAAAAAGGTATTGCAATTTTTTTGTCTGCGCTCACATTATGAAATATGGATAGCCTTGATCACGAGCAACAGAACAGTCATACACATTGCCTTAACTCAATTCGTCCAAACAGTGTTACCATATACTGCTAAGGACGATGTCAATTGATGTCGAAGTGTCCCTATCTTGTTTAGTAACTTTAAAGCTGTGTGTTTTACAGTTAACTTTTAAAAAAAAGGACCCCTTAGCTTTTGAAGGAACGCTGTGAAATCCCATTATGTAATTGTAACTGAATGTAATGAAATCATTATGTCTTTTTATGTTTTTAGAGGCCACATATTTATTTTTAAATTGATAGACACAAAGTATAATAGGCAATTCTGTAATATAGGTTTGTTCTATATAAGCTATTGCTAAAAATATGGTAAAGGTGTGATATTTTAAATTTGAAAGGTTGAAATTTTTAACCATATCAAATAAAAAAAAAAAAAAAAAAAAAAAAAAAAAGGAACGTTTTAGGATGTGGCAAAATCGAAGGTGGTTCATCGTGCTCCGAAGAGCTATTGGAAGATCATTCCAAAGATTTCCTGCCACCACGGAGAAAGCTGTGCCCAAACCCGCGTTCACTGAAATTTGGCAATTACCACAAAAGTGGGCAACCTGGATCACAACAAACGGCCTGGAAGACATGTATCCTGAAAATACTCTGCCCCTTGAAGATAAAAGGGCTGGTGTACCAGGCAGAGAGCTTTGAATGTAATCCTTTTGGCCACTGGCAGCCAATGAAAGGAACGGAGAACCAGGCTGATATGTGTTCCATAAGGAGATCCCGTGGCAAACCTTCCTTCCATATTTTGCAGCCTCTGGATCAGGCCTTTGGCTGGGCCAGATAGAGAGCATTGCAGTAGTTACTGCAGCTATTGATCAAGGACACCACTACCTGAGGGTGAAGGGCATCCGGTAGGAAAGGTAGTATCTTCTGGAGTACCCTCAGGGAGTCGAACCGCACTCACCTGATTGGCCATTGACAAGGAGGAGGAAAGATAGACACCCAAGTTCTTCACTGTGGACACAGGCATAGGAGAATGGCCAGAAATAAGAAAGCCAGTGAGTAGTCTTAGAAGAGGAGCCCACCACCAGTACCTCTGTCTTGTCCCCATTCAGCTTTAGCCAGTTGCTATCCATCTAACTCTTCACAGCCAGAAAACACTCGCCCATCCATACAAACACCTCTTTCTGGTCTTGATCAAACCTGACCAGAATCTGGGTGTCGTCGGCATAGGTGTAGCATCTGAAACTGCGAGAGCGGATGAGAGCAACCAGCGGCTGAACGTAGATGTTGAAAAGCATTGGGGACAAGGCAGAGCCTTGGGGAACACCACAAGACAATGAGTGAGAATTAGATAGAAAAGGTGATAAAGAGAGTGACTGGCCACGTTCAGATTGAAAGGATCTGGGTTGTTTCACTGTGGAAGAGTTGTTTGTGGCGGAATTGACCGTAGTTAATTTTGCTGCAAATACTGTTATACCGCAGCCAAACTCACAAAATCTATGTCCTCCCATCTCCCAATAGATACCCCCCAGACCTCCTGCTTACATTTCCCTGTCCGCTGCCTCTCCTGACCTTGATGTGTCGGATCCGACGCTGCAGGGACCCCTTTTCTTTTTTTTTCATCCCTGCCCTCAATCTTCAGGAAGCGGGGGGCACCCCTGCAACTCTCCAATACTGAACATGGGGAGCGGTGGTCAAACCCGCTCCCGATTTTTGGTATTTATTACCCAATTTTATCAAATGTTATCGATCGGATGGTACTGGCCGAATTCGGTCAAATGTGCCATTCGATCAGTAAAATTCAATCTAATTCAGTAATACCGTTAGAAAGGAGGAAAACCAGTCGAAGACGGTTCCCCAGAGGCCTGCTGCCACTAACCGATCAAGAACAATGGCGTGGTCGAACCTGTTGAAAGGCACCAATAGATCTAGCAATATCCGTACTCCTACACCACCTTGATCGACCAACATGGTAATGTCATCAAGTATCGACACCAGGACACTCTTGGTACCTCGCCCCGGCCGGAAACCTGCATGAAAAGGATCAAGGCCAGAAGATTGTTCCAAAAAAGATGAAAGGAAAGGTGCCACCAAGGATTCCGATCATTTCTAAGAAAGGAAGCAGGGAGATAGGCCTGTAATTGGCGAGAACTAGGGGGTCCAGTGAAGGCATTTTTAAAAGAAGAAGAACAATAGCCTGTTTAAGCTTTAGGGGAATGCTGCCTTGTTTACACAAACTATTTACTGCAGTTGTAATGCAGGTGGTCACTGCAGAAAGAATATCCTGAAGCACCACTACTGCATTAGAATCTGAAGGAGAGGCAGATTTCAACTGGCCAATCGCCCTGGCCACTGGGAAGCAGGATCAGGAGTGCAGAGCCGGTTTGCTTGCTTCTCTTGAAACAGTAATGCTGCCGGTCAAGGCCTCTAATTGTATACAATCCTGAATACCTTTGACTTTGGTAATGAAAACATTTGCCAGTGAGTCGCACAGGATTTCAGAGGGTGCCACACTGGGCACTATATGAGCTTTAGGTGAAAAAGATGTAACCATGGCAAACAGCTGTTTAGACTGGTTTACGGGCTACAACAACCTATCTGTAAAAAACGCCTGCTTGGCCAATTTAATTGCAGTATGGTGAGTATTAGTAAGGATCTTTAAAATGTTTTTTTCAGTCAGGCCATATGAATGGCACCACTTGCGCTCTGCTTGCCTAACCCCCAGGCGAACAGCTTTCAATTCTACAGACAACCATGGCGCAGAAGAGCGCCTATGAGAGTGTGAAGCTGGAATGCATCAGAGGGACAGGGCCTCTGAATCCTTGTCCTTTATTGCTTTATCATGTATGTTCTGACTTGTTTTCTGCCCCGGAGTTCATGTGGGACTCCTGGTGGTGCAGCTTTTCCTGTTTTTGGTTTGGTGAACAGACCCTTGGAATACCCTTATAGCGCCCATGGGTGGGAGTACAACCCTGTACTCCTAGTGTATGATTTTTGGGCACCTGGGTGTGGCCCACAGAGCAGGGTACGGGTTGGTGGCAGCTCTGTGCTGAATTGACAGGTGCCCTGAGCGTCCTCCATTTTGGGATGCCAAGGCCTTGTCATTGGAATCATTGGATTCCTGATGGAGATAAGATGGCCCCCATGGCCTCTTGCCTTCCATCGCCTGTTACCTTGGTTTTCCCGAAGTCCCGGGAAGCCCTGACTCTGTCCCTTCCCCCTGACTGGCTGTTGGGTGGAAGTTCCATATATGGTAGTGTGGGGAAGTGCCGACCAGACTGGCTGGAGCCTTGTCAACAACTGTATGTTGTGGGTACGCCTGTGGGGTGGGACCTGGGTGAATGAAGTGTGTGATGAATACGCATTCTGTGTTATGGGTGTCTAGTATCTGGTGTTTGACACAATGACTGCGACAGCCCTGCCCGAAACTGGCATGAATGTAGTGTGTAGTGCTGAATGGTAGAGTACTTGTCCGAATCCGCATTCTGTGTTGTGAGTGCCTGGATGGAGAAGAATGGCCTGAATGCACCGTGCACCTGATTGGCTGACTGACTGCCTGAATGCCCTTCTGAGTGATTGGTTGCCTGAGTGTGACCCAGCAGAGTGAATGGGAGATCAACAGTATTTCTGGGGGCCTCTCACTGCTAGAAATAGTTCAGAAGCTGAAGTTGATACTTGATGCTTACTCTCGAAGCCGAGCCGGAAGAAGAAGGTGAAACGCTGTTCCCTTCTGTGTAATCTGAAAGCTGCTGTTTCTTCAAGGACTGATCCAAGAGAGGACGTGGTAAGGAGACCTCTCCCCGAGCTACGAGGGACCATTGTGCACCAGCTGCTCTTTGCCAAAGCTCCCTGGTAGACAGGCCTCCGAAAGGCTGCCGACCGGAGAAGGGGACCGCCGAGGAGAACAGTTGCCTAAGAACATTTGATCCAAGGACTCCCTTGTTAATCCTCGTCGACCACTTTCATCCTGCCGGAGAAAGTCGAGGTCGACGACGGCCGAGGAGAATCCGCCGGTGGGTTTTCTGCCACCCGAAGACCTCAGAGACGCCGACGAAGCTTCTGAAGGCAGCCGTGGTAACGCCCCGTTCGCTGACGCCAGACACCGACGACCTGACGCCCTTGCTGGGCCAAAGATCTTCACTAACTCTTTGCGGCAATGAACCATTGTCGTCGAGGTGCACCGCACGCCTCCCCTGTTGCAGAACATTTTCGATCACTCGTCAACGAGCACCAAAGGACCAAAGCTGCTGCTTCAATGACAACGTTCACCCTTTCTTCATCTCGGAAGTTCAACAACCCGTGGCTCCTTCTTGAAAGGGAGTACACTCAAGAAGGGCCCGTCGATTCCCTGACGAAGAATTCTACAACACAAGGTACATTTGGGTTGCAGAACTATAGAAGAAGATAAGATTTTAATAAGACAATTTATGGACTGGGCTTGTAGTGCATCTTCATTTACAGGTTGCCCAGATGGGGGGATCCTCATACACTGTACTTAAGAACCAGCCTGCATCACCTCCTGAGAAGCTGGGCCTTGATTGCTCGTCCACTGCTAACAACAATAGAGAATCTTGGCTGGGGTCCTCTGTGCCTCTCCTCTGCCATATAGAGAGGAGTACAGACACCCCCCTCCAGTGCGTTTCTTTACAGAGAGCAAAAAAGTTTGAGAGGAGCAGCTAAATCTGCAGCCTGCTATAGAAACTAAGCTAGTGAGGAGAGATTTAAATTAGATACTGACTTGTAGTTATTGGTAATAATAGAAATCAGCACATAATGATCTGCTGCCCATTAGTTGCCGTGGAAAGTGGTGGCAGGACAGAGCTTGGAGGGAGATATACTAGCTGGCATCACCAAAGAAATAAGATGGTGTTCAGATCAAATTACTGGGCTGATAGTGTGAATGCGAGCATTAGAATCAGTTGAAAATATGAGATCTAAAATACCTCCATGGAGATTAGTAGATTCAGTTAACAGCTGATCCAAGTCAGCCAGTGACTCAAAGAACTGAGGGTGGCCAGGGGACTGAGGAAGGTTTTATCTAGTATTGAAATCACCTAGCATAATAAAGTTGACATTCTGTTTGAAGTCCCATAATGAGGTCAACAAAAGGATCCATAAAACCATGACATGGGCCAGGAGGACGGTAAAAAATTAAATAGCGCATGGTGTAAGAGGATGAAACTTTAAAGCGCACTAAAAAAGCTTCCATTTTTAAAGTGTGAGAAAGAGGGATATGTACTAACACTTCTGAGGATTTAAAAATAATTACGACCCCTCCCCTGGGATGAGAAGCTCCCTAGCTAAATGAATGACGTTATAGCCCAGGGGAAGTGGAGCAACAAGTGTTGGAGCCGAAGCTTCCGATAGCCGAATCAGGGGTACCGTCTCCCAGCAAACCATATATGGATGCAGAGTGTGCTGTGAGAGAATGAGTATTGAGCAGTAGAAGATTCAGCCCCACGCTGTCCAGCTTGTTACCAATATCTGCCACAGAGTCGACTGTAGTGATGTTCTTAGGAAACCTGGTTTCAGGAGGTGCCAGCTGTAAAATAGCCTTCCTTGTAAGCCTGCCAGTCCCGTCGTTTGCCTATATGAGCACAGACATGCTTGATTTTGGTGCGATTTAGACGCAGATGGCGCGCTCCCGCTGACCTGTCAGCGTTCCTGCCTGTGATAAGTACACATCATATTACCTTGGCCTATAAGCAGACTCGCCCTTGCCTCTGTGAGTGGAATGAGAAAAGAAAAGTCTGTCTATCCACAGAGTCGAGCCTCGGGATGCATTGAGGCCAGAAACCCTCAGCCAGGGAGGTATGGCACTACAAGTAAATTAGTAAATTAAAACAGTAAATTAATAAATTAAAAACAATAACATTAAAAGTATAATGTGTTTGGCACATGGCACACACCTATGGCTATGCTGCGCTGGGCGGGTAGGGACATTCAGGGTATTAAGCTGGGCATTGGCAATTTCTCTTTTGTTATACACCTAGCATGGATTCTGCTAATACACAGGTGTGTGCCATGCTGGTGACTTGTTGAAAGCTTAATAGATATTTTGTTGTTTTCAAAGATACCAGAACATAGACCCACCTCACTCTTTCTTCATTGGTTGTAGATCCACACAGGAATACCCATTAAGTGAATGCTCATCAATTCGCAGTCCTGATGAAGGATGTTCCATCCTCAGCACATTTCAACTACTCCCTGTTATCGAAACACAGTCATGTCGACAACCAAATCTCTATACAGTATTTTGTACATACTGCTAATCAAGCTGATACTTGTGGTTCCAAGAAAATGTAAAGGGAACTTCCTGCATTTGTATAAACTAACATTTGCGGATTTTACACCTTTATTTCTCTATGTTTGCACTGTATTGTTATTTATTGTTTTTCCTGTGATACACTTTGTTCAATAACTATATGTGAATGTTCTGCACCAAACTCATGAATGGAATTGTGACGTCTTCCATTTTAATTAGGTAAACTCATTAAAAAATCCTTTGGGTCAAAATATATTCGGGATTGCCCTGATCATTCGTTTTTTGTGCTAACCTTTTTTGCCTGGGCGGATCAGGGAAGTGCCAGGAGCCCTTTAACTAATTACATCTTGGATCAGTGACATCGCTTCTTGCAGCCATCTTTGATCAACTCCATCTAGGAACACCAATCAGGAAGAAATTGCCTCAATCTTGAAGAAATTGCCTCATTCCCAGCAACACCAGGGACAATATCAGAGAGACCAACCACTGATGGAATAGGTGATCAGGTGACAGGAGCGTGAGTCATCCCTTCAGAACTTTCTGGGGGCATCTAGTCATGGGCGTCCCAGATAAGGGTGGAACAATGAAGGGTGAAGACCAGCCATTAATCAGCCTCTTTGCCTATGAGCCTTTGCTTTTGCCTTTCTCCCTGTTGCACCTGTGAGTACCCCAAACAATCCTAATTACTGTACTGTCCCTCCACACTGCGTTACTCACCTATAATGCATTCACTCCTGCTCCTCCTGCTGTTCCTACTCACCTCGACCTAGCCTCTACCTAGGCTTTCTCCAATCACGCTACAACTTCCTCCTTTGCTATCCCTATTATAAAACCCACAACTCAAAACTCCCACTTCTCCATCTCTCTTCAAACTCTGTGCAACAAACAAAGCCGACGTGCTAACCATACCTCTTCTAACACCAATCCACCTCGCCTCTTTACTTCTGAGAATTAACTTTTCTACTCTTCCTTACCTCATCAACTGAACATTGCACTCTAGAAGGGACAGTCTGTATGCAACAAAAGTTCCTTTATCACTGACTACTTTCACTCTAGCTCTCCCCTAGACCTTCTTGCTATCACTGAAACCTGGATTTCTCCATCTGACACTGCCACTCTGGCAGCTCTATATGACTCCAAACTATCCTTCATTCACTCTCCTTGACTGACTGGAAGATAATAATAATAATTTTGCATTTATATAGCGCTACGATCTCTCGGGTATCTGAGCGTTGCTTATTATTACCCCGGTGTGTGGTGCTCATTTATCGACCTCAGAAGGATGAAAGGCTGAGTTTGGCCCTGCCGGGATGCGAACCTGTGTTAGCAGGCTGTGCACCGATGTCAAAGCGAGCGCTCTACTCGCTGTGCCACTTGACCAGCTTGGTCAAGAGGTGGTGTCGGACACCTACTCTCTTCCCACCTCAATGCTTCACAAATGTCCAATGCCGCACGCTCTACTACCTCTTTTGAATTCACCATCTCTACTATTGCTCTGAAAAGGAGTGTGAGAGCCCCTCTACTGAGATCGAACATGGGTCAAATACTATGGAATGTCTTCCACTGGTCTGCAACCACATTTTAGCTCACTGCACCCTTCGCAGAGGAGAAATAACCATTTGCATATCAGTCTTTGTCCTACTCAGAAGGGCGGTCCAGCACAAAAATGCTCTGCCTCGCTCGATTCACCATGTCTCCATCTATGCCCTACCACTTAGCGTCAACACACTAATAGGGTTCAAAAAAGCACTGAAAACCTGGTTATTCAATAAATACTAAACTCAGCTACTCCTAATCAGCCAAAACATCAGAACGCCCCTGACTTTCCTGACTCACATAACTGCACTACCTAAAGCCAATACTATGGCCTACTAGTATGGCCAGCAACCCTTCAGGTTTGCTACAAGAACTGTAAAGCATTGCTACTCTCTGTCTGACGTAATGTAACATTGTATAAGACATGTGATAGGATTCATTGTAACTTTGTACAAGATATGTGATAAGATTTAACCATGTTCGCCGTGATACCCAGGGGTCTGGGCGATTAACAAATGTAATAAATAAATAAATAAATAAATATCGCCCTCCTGATCCCACTGAACCATTCTTTGACAATCCTGGGCCACTCCTTGATTCTCTTTCTACTAAATATCACATCATTCTCTTAGGTGACTTTAAACTTCCATGTCCAGCAAAATCTTAGAAATCTGAACTTCAGTCTTTTCTTAGTGACCAGGCTCTCCACTCTATCCATAACCTACCCACCCACACACGGCTCTCGTATTCATCTCCACCTCTCTCTCAGCCACTAATACTACTGTCACACCATCCATACCTGATCACTCAATTGTTTCCACCACTGTCTCCTTTCCACATTCTGACCGTTCCTCACCACGTGCTTCACCGATTACTAAAAGGAAATGTAAAACCTCTGCCATTCAGCCTTTATCTCCAACCTACAGTCCTCTCTCTCCTCCTTCACACTGATGCCGCTTCCACCAACACTACCTTCTCCAGCTTCCAATCCCAACTACACAACTCATTACTCACTCTCCTCCCACTTTCCACTGCTTACTTTCACCCCTCGGTTTTAGCATCCTCAACCATGAGTCACCCCATTCATACGCTCTCCCTTCTGCATAGACATGAGTCAAATGCTCCGCAAATGGAGGTGCACCAACTCGCATGAGGACCTGCAACTCTACCTCTCTACCCTGAACTCTCTCAAGTCCACTCCAACCATCCTCGCCGGCTACCAGGCACCTTAAACTCTATGACTATCAACTCCACTTTTACAGATAATTACCTAGTGTAATACATTTCTGCAGACATTTCCAAAAGTAGAGACTCTCACCTGACATTCCTCACTCTTCCTCCTCCTACATTTTAAACTCTGCCTACTCTACCATCATCCTCTGGCTCTATCTCCCACTTTAGTCACCCTAATACTGACAAAGTGCTCTTTCTACTGATGAAGGCTTAGCCCTCTGATGCCCCATCAGACCCGCTTGCTCCTCAGCTAGTCAAGCCTATTGCCCCTTTAGTGACATCTCACCTCGCTGAGCTCTTCAACCTGTCCTGCTTGCTTTCCCTTTGTTTTCAAAACAGCCACGGTCATCCCTCTCCTAATAAAAGGGGCTGAATCGAACCTCCCGGCAAACTTTCACCCTGTGTCTCTCCTTCTGAACTGATCTAAAGTGCTCGAAAGTGCTATGTACAACCATTTTACCAATTTCTTAGATATCCACAACCTTGGAAACACCCCCCCCTCCAAGCAGGTTTCCGCTCCAGTCACTTCATGGAAACTGCTCTCATGGATGTGTACAACTTCATTGCCTCTGCTAAGCACTACAACCTAGCCTATATCCTAATTATCTTTGAACTGTCTGCTGCCTTTAACACTGTCCATCACTTTGATCTCCTTATTACTCTTTCCTTTTGGGATTTGCGATCAAGCCCTTGCCTGGATTGAATCATACCTTGCACCACGCCAATGCTCTGTATCCTGGAGCAACAACATGTCTCAACTCACTCCTCTAAATGTTGGTGTTCCACAAGGCTGTACTGTGGATCTGCTCCTCTTTACACTCTACACCTCTGCCCTTGGGGCATTAATCTCCTCCTTTGGGTTCCCATAACAGCTATTCAGGGATGACACCTAAGTGTACTTCTCTTTTCCTGAACTCTCTTCTGCTCTCTCTAGCAACATTTCCAACTGTCTCTCTGCCATTAAATATTTCCCTGACAAAAGCTCTCTCTCATCTCTTTCACTGCCTATCCAGTTCGCCTGACCATACTCTCCTTCAGCTAGGACATGTGGTTCAAAAGATACGGGCGATTTAGTGGAGGTAGATTCTCAGAAATAAAGTAAGATTCAAATGACAAATGACACTTTCACAGGTTTGAAATCACAGACTGGACACACGATTTCTATGCAGTTCTAAATAGGTGGAAATGGTTTGAATTAGATTATTTTAAACTAAGAGATTGGTTTTGCACAGCTCTGGCTGGATACTCACTCCTAATTTTGGAAGTAATGGGCCTCGTCACAGATCTGGTCAACAGGTTTAGCTGCGGTTCTCTCTGCTCTGCTGGTCTGGATCTCTGGTTCTGGCAAAAGTTCTTGGCACTGCACAGCGGTCTGGTCTGGTCTGCGGTTCCGGATACAGCACTACTCTCTGGGTCTGGTTCTGGCAAAAGTTCTTGGCTAAAATCAAACAGCACAGCCTGGCTGGTTTATTCTGATGTGCCCCTTGGAAGTCTGGGGTAAATCAGTTTGCAAAATTGTAAGGCCAGCTGAGAATACTTTTAGCTTGCAGTAGGCCTTCTGCTTCAAAGTTCTGGAATCTGGAGTCTGGTTTTCTAAGTTCTGGTCTCTGGATATTGCCTGAATTTGAAGTCGTCCGTCAAAGTGCTTCGCAAGAAAGTGGAAAGAGCAGTCCCCACCTAGGTCTCAGTGGCTCTTTTTATGTCTTTTGAAAATGGGTGGGAAGGCTAACTTTCTATGCCCAACCCATTAAGGATCCTGATAGGCTAGAGGATTTTCTGTCCTTTAACTGGATAACTGAGTTGTGAGTCAGAGTGATACTACCCTTTTACAATCTATTGAAGAAACGCCCCTTTGGTTTTACTTAGAAAATTAATTTTTCATATCAAACAGGTTTCCCAGATACACACGTGGTTCATAATACATATACACATCACAGATGAATTAAGACAGGTCTCTGTTCAAGCCTGGTCTTTCTAAGAGCTTGGGTTCAGGAACAACAACATTTTGCGCTTTTAGTGGGTTTTGCCATGGTCGGTTCGGCATCAAATTTACACAGACCTGCAACCCCTCCCTGAGCACATTACAATAGGTTTTCAATTCTCTAGTGTAAGCACAGTGTCTGTAGTATTAATAATCGCGGGGTTCGGTCTCAGAACATCACACAGAGTTGAGCTTAGTCTCAAATTGTGGGTACATTTCTCATATTAAGAATCCCCAAATTGTACATTTCTGTCAGCTTAATACAATATTCTATAAGCAATTTAATAAAACATATATTTGCTCTCAATTCAGTACACCCCTTTGTTTGCCCCTGCCCCCGGGAACTTGGCTTGACTCAGAGATCATGTGTCTTGCCTACCCCAGAGCAACTGTTGACAATTACACCTCAAATCAGCATATCCCATTCAGCTGAAGGCATCCTTTGTCTGGTTTTTCTTGCTAGCAGGGCATCAGTCCAGGGTGCCACTCTCCATTTGATTAACAGAAACTTGTGATTTCCTACCTTCTGGTGTGGAGTTCTGAGGTGTGACAGCTTCCCATAGACAGAGGTCTATTGAACTTTTAATTAACTCAGACTGCCTTCTAGTATAGGGCCCGGGAACAGTAGGTGTTAAGAATTCTCATTAACCAGCAATGCTTTGAAGTCCCAACAGGCTTAGGTTCCTTTTCAGCTCCTGAAATACGGTCTCCTGTCAGAGTTTAGATCGCTAGCGCCGGTTAGTGTCAAGCGCCAGTACTGCACCCAGTTTTTTGGCAGCTGTCTTGAATTAATACATTTAAAAAAAAGGATTTTACTTGATAGCATATGATCCTTGCTAACATGGTATTGATGTGGATTCTGCAGTAGAGTCATTTTGTGCCCATGATTTTAGCAATTTTTGACATTAATTAAAACAGATTTTGAACAGCACCATATTCCTTAGCACTTGTTTTGCTCTGTGTGTAGCCAAAGGATGGGGCCTGGCAATGGTCTCTTATATTAACATTGACAGAGGCAAACATGGATGGCAACCTATTTTTCATGTTTTCCCTGTGCATTTTCTGGTGATTTCTGGCCATCATGATGTTTTCAATGCCAGTAATACACAGTTCTGTTGTAGGGCTTGGATGCGTGGGTAAAAACATCCCACAAGCCCCCCCTCTTGCGATGTTCATTCTGATCTTTCACCGATGCAACTCGAAAGATCTGGGATGTTCGCCTCATCTTCTTCTGATTCCGCCGATGGCAAAGTTCAGCATCTTTTCCTCCCTCAGGGTGGATCGGTCGATTCTTCTCGCCGGTCCTGATGGGAGTTTCGGGCGGTACCTTGGGCCCCTCGGATATTTGCTCCCGGTCCCCGGGTCGTCCTACTTGGTCAGTCTCCATGGTTTATCTCTCCTAGGATGACAAAGCAAAGCGGTAGAAACATATTCGTAGACATTTCTCCACCACTATCAATGGTGGGGCGAACATATACATTTTATACATCAGGAGACATTTGCATTCAAGAATCATAGAATTGTATAGGCTATATGTGGAATATTTTAGGGTTGGACTTGTATTACTCTGGAGCGGCCCCCTCTGGGATTGCAGAGGACTCTGTCATGATGCCTACCCCCAGGCATCCGGATCAAGTCCATCAGCCCCGGGAGCAGGCATCCAGATACTCATTAAAACCCCACCAGCCCCAGCTGGGGGCTGTTTGGATTCAGTCCTGGCACCTTAGGCGCCAGGCTCATCATAGAAATCAGTCCTGGCGCCATAGGCGCCAGGCTCATAGATTTTACTTACCTTATGCAGACCATGCTGCAAATGAGTCCAAGCCAACGTGAGGCCTGGATGGGACTATTTATTACAGGGACTATTTTTTACTCAGGTGTGGTTCTGGGGAACTTCTTACCTGGGACTACTTTGCAGGCTATTTAAACCACGCCTGAACAGCAGCTCATGCTTCGTGTTATTCTGCATCCAGCAGAGTAAGGCTCACCGTGTCTGCAAGTCAGCATCCAGTCTTCTGCCACGCCCGCCTCGAATCCGGAGTTCCTAGACAAAAGGAAAAGAAAGGAGAAGAGGTTAGATCACGGACATTATTTGATTCCTTACCTGATTCGGGACCCAGCACATCTCCGAGCCTTGAAAGGACATTATTTCATTACGCATCGCCAGCAGCAGCGCCGCGTTATACTCACCAGTCCACCACATCTTTCAACTCGGCGCTGCCTCCAACATTTTCTTCGTCGAAACCCAGCACCTGGGGGGAAAACAAAAGGAATAACAAGGTGAGCCGAGAAAACCGACAAAGACAATCTCTTTGCCACCATAGGCTTACCTGCTTTACCACCGGAGGTATTATCCTTTAATTCGCTGCATCTTTCTATGCCGCACCTATAAAAGGGAGAGAAAACAGCAAGTTAAACTCATGCAACTTTTACCGGACAGTGTTTGGTAATACAGACTCTTACCTGAACGCCATCAGCTGCCTCCAGGCAGTATTCTTTTGGACCCAGCTGCAACCTAACGAGGGAATGGAACAAGAGTGAACATCGGACATATTGAACTCTTTGAACTTTATAGACACTGGAGTCAATATTCCTCCGGAACTCCTCCAGTACCTTCAAACCAGTGAAGTAACTGGTATCTACGCGCCCCTGCATGCCATGCAGGATGGAGAGCTCATCATTTAAAAACATAAGGTGACTTTACCAAGAGGGGATATCGGAGATGATTAGTGGGGAGAACGAGAACAGTTGGGGGGGGCATCACTAAAGTCCACGGGTGGCTAAATCCCTTCCCTTTCTCCACTTGCAGGAGAATACTTCTACGAGTCCAGCAGACAAGATTAGGCGGGCCAGTCCAGACTGTCATCTCTTCACTACGCATCACGTTGGTGGAGACCGCAGCTGTCCGGGTCCGATCGATGCCCCTGTGGGAACTAGGTGAGCATAACAGAACACAAAGCCTATCTACAAATCCCCACCCGGGCGTAATGGAGACCTCCGAAACCGACCAACTAGCCCAATTGTTAGGAGAATTTAGGGCAGAAGTGCACTCTGCGCGCCAAGAAACTAATGCCCTCAGGAGAGAACTGATTGTGTCAAAGGAGTGCACTGATGATCTTGCCAGACAACTGCTGCAAAACCAAGCCGGGCAAACACCACTACCTGGACTTGGGGGGAATTCAACCCCCGTTTCATCGAGCAGCCCTGTGCAAGTGGTTCTACCAGGGAGCATTCCTTTAGCTCCACCCAAACGCTTTGCTGGGGACCCGAAAAGGTTCATGAACCAATGCCGCTTGCACTTTTTATGCAGACCAGGAGCTTTTCCAAACGACCAAGCCAAAGTAGCCTTTGTACTGTCATACCTTAGTGGCAGCGCAGAGGATTGGTCAATTCCATTAGTCAACCAGGATGACCCTCTTCTTCGGGATTTTCAGGGTTTTCAATTGAGCATGGAAAGACTATTCGCCAGACATTCACAGGGACAGGCCCTGGATAATGAACTTCTATCCCTACGACAAGGAAACCAGGACCTGCTAACTTATATTGCAACCTTCAATAGGTTGGTGGTGGAAACCGGATGGCCAGAGGTAAAGCGAATTACATTATTTCATCGTGGACTTCGGGGTGAACTCAAAGATGTTTTGGCCCAAGTTGTGAACCCACCTCAGGATTGCGCAGAATATATAGACTTAGTGGTCCAGCTAGACCACCAACTTCAGAATAGAAAAGCTAATCGAGCTAAGTTCGAGAATCGGGTATTGGTTAAACCCAATGTTACTCCCAAAGGAACAGATGCATCAGAACCAATGCAGATCGGGGGGGTTAAGGGACCCTTAACTCAAAAAGAAAGAGAAAGGAGACGACAGATGCAGTTGTGTCTGTACTGTGGGGCCTCAGGACATTTTCTACGGGATTGCCCTATAAAACCATCCAAGAAAGTAGTCTGAGTTGCTGATAGAAATCAAACAGAGCCTGATTCAGGAAACAACCACGCCCGACAAGCGTAGAGGTCTGCTTGCCGAGCTTAAAGAAGGACACTCAGACCTCGCACCTAATCATACCAATGGTCCTTTTTTGATCCAAGGCAGCCATCACGTATGCATGCAGTTAGGGCATACATTGATAGCGTGGCGGTAGGAAACCATGTCGACCACGAATTGGCTTCTAGGATGAATCTACCTCTCTGCAAAAAGACCACTTCGGATGTTATCACCACAGTCAATGGAACTGAAATTGCCTCTGGGCCTGTAACTCATCCCACCACAGAGATGACACTGTTGGGTCAAGATGGGCATCGAGAGACTATTGTGTTTGACTTAATCAAAGCCCCGCAGTTCCAAATAATACTGGGGATACCTTGGTTGGAAACACATAATCCTTGTATTGATTGGCGAGAGAAGAGAGTAACCTTCCTGGAGTGTGCACACACCTGTTACCCAGAAAAAAACCTTGAACAAAAGCCTGGCCACAGTCGCTAATCCAGTCATGCAGTTACCCCAGGAATATCAAGAATTCCAGGATGTTTTCCAAAAAGAACAGGCAAACACCTTACCACCTCATAGATCATACGATTGTCAAATCGACCTCATACCCGGTGCACAACCTCCATGCAGTAGGATCTACGCCCTTACGGAACCCGAAAACCGTCACCTACGACAATACTTGGACCAATACCTTGCTAATGGCTTCATTCGTCCATCTAAGTCCCCCGCATCTTCAGCTTTATTCTTCGTGCCCAAAAAGGAAGGTGACCTCAGAATGTGCATAGACTACCGCGCATTAAACCAGATCACGGTGAAGAACCGATATCCATTGCCTCTGATCCCCGAACTACTAGACCAAGTAAAGGATGCTTACATCTACACTAAATTAGATCTCTGAGGGGCATATCATCTGGTACGTGTAAAGAAGGGCGACGAATGGAAGACCGCTTTTCGCACCAAGTACAGATTATTTGAATATCAGGTGATGCCCTTCGGGTTGTGCAATGCACCAGCAGCCTTCCAGTATTTTATGAACGATGTCCTTCGTGAACTCATTGAATTCGCTTCTAGGATGAATCTACCTCTCTGCAAAAAGACCACTTCGGATGTTATCGCCACAGTCAATGGAACTGAAATTGCCTCTGGGCCTGTAACTCATCCCACCACAGAGATGACACTGTTGGGTCAAGATGGGCATCGAGAGACTATTGTGTTTGACTTAATCAAAGCCCCGCAGTTCCAAATAATACTGGGGATACCTTGGTTGGAAACACATAATCCTTGTATTGATTGGCGAGAGAAGAGAGTAACCTTCCTGGAGTGTGCACACACCTGTTACCCAGAAAAAAACCTTGAACAAAAGCCTGGCCACAGTCGCTAATCCAGTCATGCAGTTACCCCAGGAATATCAAGAATTCCAGGATGTTTTCCAAAAAGAACAGGCAAACACCTTACCACCTCATAGATCATACGATTGTCAAATCGACCTCATACCCGGTGCACAACCTCCATGCAGTAGGATCTACGCCCTTACGGAACCCGAAAACCGTCACCTACGACAATACTTGGACCAATACCTTGCTAATGGCTTCATTCGTCCATCTAAGTCCCCCGCATCTTCAGCTTTATTCTTCGTGCCCAAAAAGGAAGGTGACCTCAGAATGTGCATAGACTACCGCGCATTAAACCAGATCACGGTGAAGAACCGATATCCATTGCCTCTGATCCCCGAACTACTAGCCCAAGTAAAGGATGCTTACATCTACACTAAATTAGATCTCTGAGGGGCATATCATCTGGTACGTGTAAAGAAGGGCGACGAATGGAAGACCGCTTTTCGCACCAAGTACGGATTATTTGAATATCAGGTGATGCCCTTCGGGTTGTGCAATGCACCAGCAGCCTTCCAGTATTTTATGAACGATGTCCTTCGTGAACTCATTGACGTCTGTGTTGTCGTATACATAGACGATATTCTAGTGTACTCCTCCTCAGAATCAGACCAAGTTAAGCACGTTCGTGCAGTCCTTGAGAAACTACGCCAGCACAAATTATATGCAAAATTGGAAAAATGTGTTTTTCATGCTACAGAAGTTGAATTCCTTGGATTTATCCTGACTCCAAAAGGAGTCCGAATGAACTCTCGAAAGGTGGACTCAATTCTCAAGTGGCCATCACCCAGTTCAGTTAAAGGGGTGCAAAGCATGCTTGGATTTGCTAATTTCTACCGCAGATTTATTCCTGACTTCTCATATGTTGTACACCCCATCACATCACTTTTGCGAAAAAACAAATGCTTCTTGTGGACCGAAGAGGCTGAAAAAGCCTTCCAAGAACTGAAATTGAAATTCACGTCGGCACCTGTCTTAAAGCATCCACGCCCGAGCTCCCATACATAGTTGAAACCGATACATCCAGTTTAGCCATGGGGGCTGTTCTGTCCCAGAAGGATCCGGAAACCGGTCAACTTCATCCAGTAGCATTTTGGTTCAGAAAATTCTCAGCCCCCGAATTAAACTATGCGGTTACCGATAAAGAGTTGTTAGCCATCAAATCCGCCTTCAAGGCGGATTATCTTCTCGGTGCCAGGCATACCATTACTGTATTCACCGATCACAGGAACTTGCAGTATTTAAAAACAGCCAAGGCCCAATCATCGCATCAACTTCGATGGGCCTTATTCCTTGCCGAATTCGATTTCGTGATCACTTATCGACCAGGTTGTAAGAATGGTAAGGCAGGCGCTTTATCCTGAATTGGGATTGGAGAAGCATATTCGAACCCGGAACCGGTGCCTATAATTCCTGAACAAAGAATTCTTGGGATAACTACTCTACAGACCTTAGAAGATATTCATTTAAAGATCCAACAACTTTTTGATTCAGCAGCCCTGCAGGACTGGGTTAAAAAGGGCCCAGATTATTCAGTTGTCAATGATCTACCTTACTATCAATGGCGTCTATTTCTACCACACAAGGAACTACAAGAACAAGTCATCTCCAATTACCATGAAGCTCTGATGGAAGGGCACCCAGGTATTGCAAAAACTGAAGCTAAAATTAAAAGACAATTCTGGTGGCCCACCTGGCGAAAAGATGTAAAGTCATTTGTACTGTCTTGTGGAATCTGCGCCCAGAACAAAAGTCAAAAGAAGAAACCAGCTGGTCTTTTACAACCTTTAGATATTCCACCCACACCATGGCACACTTTGTCTTTAGACTTTATTACAGATCTACCACCATGTAATGGATTCAACACCATTCTAGTTATTGTGGATCTTTTTTCCAAGATGGCCCACTTTATTCCTTTAAAAGGATTACCTTCTGCTTCAATCTTGGCCAAGGAATTTCTCGAATATATTGTTCGAATACATGGATTTCCTTCCATATTGATCTCTGACCGAGGTAGTCAGTTCATTTCGCAATTTTGGCAGAAGTGTTGTCAATTGGCACAAATCGACGTAAGGTTATCAACCAGTCACCATCCCCAAACCGATGGTCAGACGGAGAGAACCAACCAGACTCTTGAACAATACCTATGTTGTATGCCCCACCAAACCGAAAGTAATTGGAAGGACATTTTATGGATTTCTGAATACGCATACAATAACTCTGTACATTCAGGAACCGGACAAAGCCCCTTTTATACCACATATGGACATCATCCTCGAACATCAGAACTCGATTCGCCCCAGCATTTAGAAATTCCGGCAGTAACTCATCTGCATTCTACTATTACACAAGCTTTTAAAGAGGCAACAAAACATTTGAAACAAGCAAAAGAGAAATACAAGAAAAATGCTGATCAACATAGAAGTGAGACCCCACCATATCGAATCGGAGACCAACTTTGGCTGGCTACAAGACATATACCTCTGAAAGGAACTCAGACTTTTAATCCTAGATATTTGGGACCTTACACCATTAAGGCCATTATCAACCCGGTGGCCTTCATATTAGAATTACCCTCTAATATGCGGATTCATCCTGTCTTTCATGTTTCACTTCTAAAACCAGTTTAACCCGGGACAAGATTAACCAAACCACCTGACCCCATCCTAATAGATGGAGAACCTGAATTCGAGGTAAAAAACATCCTGGACTCTAAAATGGTTAAATCAAGACTTTTTTGTTTAATCGACTGGAAGGGTTACGGACCACAAGAAAGGTCATGGGAACCTAGTGACCACGTTCATGCTCCTCGATTGGTGAAAAAATTCCATCGGGACTTCCCAGACAAGCCAGGTCCACGGGGAAGATCAACTTTAGGAGGGGCCTTGGGGGGAGTGCTGTCATGATGCCTACCCCCGGGCATCCGGATCGAGTCCATCAGCCCCGGGAGCAGGCATCCAGATACTCATTAAAACCCCAACAGTCCCAGCTGGGGGCTGTTTGGATTCAGTCCTGGCGCCTTAGGCGCCAAGCTCATCATAGAAATCAGTCCTGGCGCCATAGGCGCCAGGCTCATAGACTTTACTTACCTTATGCAGACCATGCTGCAAATGAGTCCAAGCCAACG
The DNA here is from genome assembly GCF_040938575.1 of Ambystoma mexicanum. Taxonomy (NCBI): domain Eukaryota; kingdom Metazoa; phylum Chordata; class Amphibia; order Caudata; family Ambystomatidae; genus Ambystoma; species Ambystoma mexicanum. The sequence continues at coordinate 1,603,812,226 of NC_090937.1, forward strand.
TGAGGCCTGGGTGGGACTATTTTATTACAGGGACTATTTTTTTACTCGGGTGTGGTTCTGGGGAACTTCTTACCTGGGACTACTTTGCAGGCTATTTAAACCATGCCCGAACAGCAGCTCATGCTTCGTGTTATTCTGCATCCAGCAGCGTAACGCTCACTGTGTCTGCAAGTCAGCATCCAGTCTTCTGCCACGCCCGCCTCAAATCCAGAGCTCCTAGACAAAAGGAAAAGAAAGGAGAATAGGTTAGATCACAGACATTATTTGATTCCTTACCTGATTCCGGACCCAGCACATCTCTGAGCCTGGAAAGGACATTATTTCATTACGCGTCGCTTCGCCAGCAGCAGCGCCGCGTTATACTCACCAGTCCACCGCATCTTTCAACTCGGCGCTGCCTCCATCATTTTCTTCGTCGAAACCCAGCACCTGGGGGGAAAACAAAAGGAATAACAAGGTGAGCCGAGAAAACCGACAAAGACAATCTCTTTGCCACCATAGGCTTACCTGCTTTACCACCGGAGGTATTATCCTTTAATTCGCCACATCTTTCTATGCCGCATCTATAAAAGGGAGAGAAAACAGCAAGTTAAACTCATGCAACTTTTACCGGACAGTGTTTGGTAATACAGACTCTTACCTGAACGGCATCAGCTGCCTCCAGGCAATATTCTTTTGGACCCAGCTGCAACCTAACGAGGGAATGGAACAAGAGTGAACATCGGACATATTGAACTCTTTGAACTTTATAGACACTGGAGTCAATATTCCTCTGGAACACCTCCAGTACCTTCAAACCAGTGAATTAACTGGTATCTACGCGCCCCTGCATGCCATGCAGGATGGAGAGCTCATCATTTAAAAACATACGGTGAGGTTACCAAGAGGGGATATCGGAGGTGATTAGTGGGGAGAACGAGAACAGTTGGGGGGGCATCACTAAATTCCATGGCTAAATCCCTTTTTCCACTTACAGGAGAATACTTCTACGAGTCCAGCAGACAAGATTAGGCGGCCCAGTCCAGACTGTCATCTCTTCACTACGCATCACGTTGGTGGAGACCGCAGCTGTCCAGGTCCGATCGATGCACCTGTGGGAACCAGGTGAGCATAACAGACTCCTCAAGTTGCTGCAGAGTGTGCCTGGGATGGCAAAACTTTAGCAGATTTATATGGACCCACTTGTCTTCCCCTTCCGCCAAACTGCCTTTGGGGATGCGGATCTTGTAGGCGACTGGTGAGATCTTGTCTACAATTTCAAAAGGTCCCTTCCATGTAGGCCGAAATTTCCGCGGTTTGGCCTGGTTCCTTTGGAAATTGTATAGATAGACCCGGTCTCCCATATTGTATTCTTTCCTAGTAGTCTTCAAATCATAATGAGTCTTCATGCTATCGGCTGATCTTTCTAGGTTTCGCTGACCATAGGCAAAAGCATGTTGAAGGTGTTTCCTTAAATTTTCAACATACTCTTGAGTTGTGGAGGCATTGATCAATGTTTGCTCTTGGGTCCTGTAAAGCAAATGCTGGGGAAGCACCATCCTGCGTCCAGTCATCAGCTCAAACGGTGACATTTTAGTTGCAGATGAAGGGGTAGATCTGATGGCCATTAGGACCAGAGGTAATCGGATATCTCAACTTGGCCCAGCATCTGCCACAAACTTTTTTAATATGCTCACAATGGTTCGGTTGTAACGTTCTACTGCCCCAGAAGAAGCTGATCGGTAAGCAATGTGTAGCTTCCTTTTAACCCCAAGTATCTCCCACATCTTTGTCATTACTTCGCTAGTGAAATGGCTATCTCTGTCTGACTCAATCCTTTGGGGTAGACCAAAACACGAAAAGATGTGGTTGATCATCAGGGCAGCGGCTGTTTCCGCCTTGCAGTTTGGGGCCGGGAGACATTCCACCTATTTAGTAAATAAGCATGTCACCGTCATCATGTACTTATTTCCCCTAGAGGAGCGAATCACAGAGCCTATGAAGTCGACTTGCAAATCTGACCATGGTAGTGTCATCCCCCTCTTTTGGAGAGGCGCACGGTGTGTGAGGGATGTTGGCTGAAATTGTGCACACACAAGACAACCCTTCAAGTATTGGTCGAGGTCCTGCCCCATGTGTGGCTAGTATGCAACCTCTCTTAAGATCTCAAGTGTTGTATGAAACCCCCTATGACCGGTGGTGGAAGGATCATGGGCATGACTTAACATCAGGCTTCGGAATGAGGTAGGAACCACCCAATGATCATGGCCAGCTTGGGATTTCCTTACCAACAAACCGTCTTGGATCCGGAACATTTGTGGACATTTTATCAACACTCTAAGGTCCCCTTTCCCAATGTAATCGGTATCCGTCAGGGGAAAGTTCTCAGGGTCCTCAATGTGTTGGTAAAACTTACCAATTATTGGATCCCCCTTCTGAGCCATAATCAAATCAGCATCTGGGGTCTCCTTACTCCATTGTGCAGTTGAAAGATCATTGTGAGTCCTCATCCTCCATGTGCTTCCTCTCGCTTCCGCTCATTCTACTTGCTCCACTTGCATGGAATTCTCTTATCCTGGACATCCGGGAAACAGTCCACACAAATGTGTTCAAAACAAAACTAAAACTAACAGCCTGCCTCCTCGCTACTGTGTTACCCTCTTAACCTACCTGCCTGCTAGCAAACATGTTTCCCTCGCCTCTAACCTGCCTCTGTCCTTCACGTTTTCTGCCCCCACTCTAGCCCTTGACCCATCAAGGTCACATCCCAAGCATAGCTACCCATACCGCCTACCTGCACTTAAAAATGTCCAATGTTGGCTGCCCTTAATCTATGTATATCCACTTATGTAATGTTCCCAGTGACTGTTCCATTTACTCCCCTCCACCCTGGTCAGAATGTCCCACAAATTCATCCAATTGTAAGAATTTCAATGCATCTCGTCAAATCTGATTTCTTATTTATTGTGATCAAAAGAGTATTGTTCTTCCTATACATAAATAAAAAAGTATACATTTAGCCATATCTTTACTATGAGAAGAAAGCCTTTTCACTCTATTTTCTGTCGATCGATGGTCAATATGTTCCACTCCCCATCTCTAGGATCATAGAAAAATAAAAAAGACAAACATGTTTAAAGAAGCAGCTAAATCCGGCACTGTTTCATTTCAAGACACAACTAGCATGATAGGTTATTTATGTTATGTTGATTGGCATTTGTAAAATTCAGATCTGCCATGACTAGTGGGTGCATCCATCACCCCAATGAGTTGCAGCTGCAATCCCACTTATGTTTACACTGTGGCTAGCTGTGGTGGTTGATGGTAGCAGGGGGCGACAAACTTCCACCCCAAGCTATAGCACATTTCATATTTGGGCTCTGACACATATGTTTTCACAAATGAATCACTGTCTCTATTGTACATTTTAAGTGCTCTGTGTGAATACCTAGGCTTGAGAGGACAGGCCCTCCAACTGTGTATTTTGACTTTCTGCATTCAAGTGCCCTTTATATCCGTTGAGAGGAATATAACTCTAACCTAGGAATCCATGACTAGTGCACTGTTCAGCCCCTCTAATAAGTCTCCCTAGGTTGATCTAATCACTCTTTTAAATGAAGCTCTAATAATATAACAGTTGTACATGGAGGTAATCGCTACCCCATTCAGTGGCTGTGCTAAGCATAGTATGAGTGCCAGATATGTGGAAAGGGAGAGGGCGGGCGCATTGTCTGCAAGGGATCTACAAGTAACCAGAGCATGAAAGAGTGGGGTGCAGATCACACAGTGTCAGGTAAGATGCAGAGTGAGAGTGTGTGGACCTAGTTGTTAGGGAGGTTCCAATCTTTGAAGAGGAGGGTATTCAACTCCTTCCTGAACTGAAAAAGCTAGGGAGTGAACCTGATGTTGATGGGGAGAGGTTCCAGAGTCTTGGTGAAAAGGTAGATAAGGCCTGTCTTTCGGTTCTTTCCTTCCTGCACCGTCAGAGTTTAAGTTTGCAAATGTCCTGACTGCTGGTGGATCGTAGGCACCCAGAGTTGTTGAGCTTCTCAGTGAGGTAGCTTGATGGCTTCACGGTGACAGCCTTGTAGATGATGCAGCAGGATTTGAAGATGGTAGAGGCTGGCAGCAGGAGCCAGTGCAGTTCGAAGCTTGCAGGACAAATCTAAGGGGTGCTAGGGTCGTTTCTGGAAGGCCTTTCAAAAGGGCATTGTCACCATCCAGATGGAAGAGGGCCAAGGCTTGTGCAGCAAACCTGAAGTTGTTCTCTGGGATCAGGGGCTTGATTTTCAGCAGTAGAGACAGCCTTGCTTGCTATGTGCTGTTTGAAGGAGAGGAGGGATTTGGGGCAGGTAGCCAGTTGGGGTGTGAAGGCCTTGAGGCTCATAGCAGAGAGCCAGGTCTGGATGTTAGGGTGTTCAGCGTTGTTGGTCAGCAGTATTCAGTCTTGGAGGGGTTGAGTTTCAGGTAAGCACTGGTCATCCACAAGTAGATCAATGTGAGGAAGGTTTTGAGCCTGTGGATGTCTTTGATGGAGGATATCTTGGAGGTAGATGCGTGTCATCTGTGTATTGGTGGATGTGGATTTTGTGTGGCTCAAGGAGGGTTACGAGTGGTTCCATGTAAAGATTGAAGATCACGGGTGAGAGGATGGTTAAGTGATGATCGGTAGAGCTGATCATCTAGAGAAACCAATTTGTACGAACTGGTGGCTCTTGGTAAGGTAGGATTCGTACCAGCTGAGGACACCATTGCTTGTCCGTCAGTGTCTGGTGGTCAACTGTATCGAATGCTACTGAGAGGTGAAGGCGAACAAGTAGGCAAGGATGCTCATCTTTCAAGATTAACAGACACAACCCTAACCACTGCAGCGTATTCCTGCCATTTGTCCTGGGTGAGGAACTGTCTATGTTATTCATTTTGCAAGCCTTCAAAGTGTTGAAACTTTAGAAGACACAGTATTTCAAAATAGCTTGATTTCACCATTGTGTTGTATAATCCTTGCTAATGCTAGTTCATTTCTGGGCAAAAAGTGTATTTACTGTTTTGTTTAAACTTTTTCTAATTTTGTAAGCATAGGAAAATCCAACAGGCGTTTCACATTGTATTTAGTCGTTTTTTCATCGGCTCTTGTAAAATGATTTCGAGTTAAACGATATTATATTTTCCTTTGTGCCTATAATTTTCAGTGTTTAGATCAACTTTGTATGTAAATAAAGGGTTCATCCCAGGCTGGACTACTGCAACAGCCTCTTCCTTAGCCTCCCTGCTTCCGCCCTGCGCCCTCTGCAACTCATCCAGAGCAGAACTGCAAGACTGATCCTTGGTCTCAAGCCCAGGGACAGCATCTTTCCAGCACTGGAATCACTCCACTGACTCCCAGTGGCTGCAAGGATCAAATTCAAGACCCTCTGAATTGTCCACAAGGCTTTCTGGGGCCTGGAACCTACTTACCTTCAACGTTGCCTTCTTAAATACTGTCCCTCTCGAGCCCTCTGCTCATCTATCTCCAATCTTCTGCGAGGGAGCCAGTTCTCCAAGCAGAGATTTGGAGGGAGATTCTTATCCTCAGCAGGTGCCTCCCTCTGGAACAGCCTCCCTGCCAACCTCTGTCTTGAGCCTGAAATCCTCCAGTTCCGGAAACTCCTCAAGACCTTCCTCTTCTCCTCTTCCTTCTCTCTCACCCTACTCTGCTAACCTAGCTCTCTGCTCTTCCTTCTCTCCCTCCTTCCACACAGCTTATTGACTGGCTGCCTGGTGTACCTCAGAGTCTCACAGGTCCATGGCATCCCTGCCAGTCCTTCTGCACTTGCTTCAAAGCCCTGCACCCAATGCACTTGTAATAAAAACCTTGAACTTCTCTCTCTGCACTTCACCAGTCTCTACTGACTGGGCGCACTTGGTCCCCTGCCCCTCCTTTACCCTCCCACACTTGCACGATCTGTATACAGCCCTGCCTGAAGATCATTCGGTCTGTTCTCCCTTGTCTTCACCCCTTAATGTGCACTGGGAAAAAACTGCAGAATTGCTGTCAGGCCTATTTGCTGTATCTAAATTGTTAAATGTATCATATTCACTTAATCTGCCTGTGCAGACCTTTATCGTCTCAGAAATTCAAGGGCTCTGAGTGACTGTTTTTCCCAGTGTTCCTTCCCTCCTTGATTGCTTTGAAACACTTGCCTGTGTATAGGCGCTATATAAATAAACATTACTGTAGCATGGACCAACCTGTGCTACATTGATGTGGAACCCACAAGTATTCCAGAAGGAGAATGTGGAGAGAGAATGTGGGACTCTGAGGACGGTTGGAGACACATAAGCATCTCCCTCCAGAGACTCCTTCCTTTATATATATACATATACCTTCATACTTATATTTAATATGTAACTTAAGTTTACTTAAATAAATCTTAAATAAACTATTCACTTAATGAACCTGGTCCCTTGATTTATGCTACAATTGGCGACGAGGAAGTTTGATAACCCTACTGCCTGGAAGAGCGTAGAAACCTAATACTGAAGATTCCAGGTGAGCGTGCAGTAAATGTGCTGCCCATGCATATTGAGAGAGATTATAGTGGAATAGTGTAAAATTCAGAAGCCATACATTGTATAGATGCTGAAACGAACTCACGGTTCAATTTCATGTCGAGCGTGAGTGCCTCGAGCTTCAGGCGAATGTAAACACGATTATCTGACAATGGCCCCCAATTTGTCTCAAAAGAAATGGACTATTTAGGTAAGAGGTCGATTAAACATGTGACCAGCGCGATTTATCACCCACAAACTAATGGAGTGGTTGAAAGATAAAATAGGATTCTTAAGGATGCCATTAGATGGGCATGGGCCAATGGTGTAGGTTGGAAAGAATCAGTTAAGAATGTCATAATGGCACACAGATTTACACCGCACAGTTCTACTGGTATATCTCCGTTTGAACTGAGCAGAGGTAGAAAGGCAATCACCAAGCTTTGTCCTGGATGGATGGGTGAGGTGATAAATATGGAAGTTGGGACTAGCAATGCTATAGATAAGATAAGGCAGAGACAATTCAGGAACAAAGTAGAGCATGACAAAAAGAGATTCAGGTGTAACTCACTTAAAGTAGGAAGTTTAGTAAGAGTGAAGCTTCCTGAAACATTGAGAGTGAGAGGCATCAAGTGGTCAGACCCTATTCAAGTTATTGAGGTATTTAAGCACGCCATAAGAACAAGCGATGGAAGGGTATGGAACAATGGAAGAGTTATGGAAGTGATTTGTGAGAATGATTGTGAAGATGCAGACAAAAGTGGTGACAGAAATGATATGGGTGACACTAGAGAGAACAAAAAATGTTCCTTACCAATGAACCCCATACATGCTTTGAATGTAACACAACTTCCGATATCAAGGTTCGGGAGAAGATACTGAAAACCGGAACGATTAATGGATTATGGAGAGTGAAGATGCGTTTGGAAAGAAAGGGGATGTGTAGCTTGCTACACTGATGTGGAACCCACAAGTATTCCAGAAGGAGAATGTTGAGAGAGAATGTGGGACTCTGAGGACGGTTGGAGACACAGAAGCATCTCACTCCAGAGACTCCTTCCCTTATATATATACATATACTTTCATACTTATATTTAATATGTAACTTAAGTTTACTTAAATAAATCTTATAAACTATTCACTTAATGAACCTGGTCCCTTGATTTATGCTACAATTACCATATCATACCATACCATCCCCTCACTTAAAGGATGAATAGTATACCCATAAACTACTTAGCCATTTTACCCTGAGTTTCCAAATGCATAACCTGGTTTCAGTCTTCGCACTCAGGAGTAGTGAGTTGGATAACCTACTTCCCTTACATCTATAGAGGAGTAAAGAAGGCCAGTTAAAGAATCTGGACTTACCACTAAAGAAAACTTCTGGAAACGAAAGAAGCAATGAAGAGGTTAATGACAATAACCTCTTCATTGTTAAGATATCTCAATTGTCTACATGGCGACCCAGCTCTCACTAATTAACTAGTGTGTCTCTAATTGTTGCCCTGCAAGAATGGAAGGTAGCTGTGCCCAGGAGAGGGAAATATTGACTCTTCTACTGAACCTATACTCCCTCTGTGTCTCCTGAGTCCGCCCCTCCCCATTTATTAGATTCATTGAAGAACATAAACCGAAGCGGAACCTCAGTGGCAGTAGAAGCCTGCAGAGGATATCGGGTGATGACAGTGGACATCAGGGCAGAATGCGTCCACTAACTCTCAATAAGAAGTACTAGGATGCCAGGTTTACTGTTCCAGTTTCTGCAGAGAATAGAAACTCCTCTTCAGGAGCTAACTCGCCAGCCTGTGAAGAGGCTGATGTGAGCCATTGATTTGCTGTGTGCAATCTGCCTTCCAAAGTGTGCAGCTGAACTAGAACTGAATACAAGCTCTGGTGACGAGTCAGTTGCCTTCTTGATGAACTGATGCCATTATGGCATGAGTACCAGGGAGGGCAAAATGTTTTGTGACATCACACATTTTATATCGCTTCGCAAATTTTTGATGGGGCAGCAAATCTCAGTATTTAATTGTTTGTGCGGGCGAATTAGCAGTTCACCACAACATTTCTCCCACAGAGAGTGTGGCAAGTCGCTTATCTAATGCTTAGGACAATACTGAAATCTTCTCCAATGCAATGCTGCACATATTAACTTTGACCTCCGCCCCTTTTTACATTTCTTGTTATTCTCTTCAAGGCTTCTCAACAGCCCCAACTTGTGCCTGGCATTCTAGTGTAAAGGTAAAGTACCCCAAAATAATCCAGAAATAATGGAAAAGTAATCCACAATAGATTTGTCATGATGCCTGCCTCCAAGGAGCCAAACCAGGCCCGGCACCCTCAGAGACAGACACCATGCATTCAAGGGAAGTCCCAGCAGCCCCAGATGGGGGCCCTTTGGACTCAGTCCTGGTGCCGTTGGCGTCAGGCTCATAGGGGACATCAGTCCTGGCGCCATCGGCGCCAGGCTCATACAGAAATAGGTTGGGAGTAGTGCTTGGTGTAAACTTACCTGTGCAGACCATGCTGCAACTTCCAAGACTGGAAGGAACTATTTTTCTAGGGACTACTTGATCTCTAGGATGTGACCGGTGGAGGAATACATATTTCTGGGGGAAGAATACATACCTGGAACTAATTGAAAGGCTATTTAAGCCACACCCAAGCAGCAGACCACGCTTCGCGTGGTTCTGCACTTAGCAGCTGGACGCTCACCGTGCCTGCTCCTGCCTTGGTCCTCCATCACGCCTGCCAGCATCCTGGAAATACCTAAAGAAGAAAAGGGAAGAGAAGAGGTGAAAATAAGAACCTTACCTGATACATCTGCACTCCGGATTCTGAACGCCGACGATCCTGCAAAGAAGGCAAACGTTTTAAACGCGCATCGTGCGCCGCACGCTGCATTTCACTCACCTGCATGTGGCGTTTTCGAGTCCTGCGACGTCCATCCGGAGCTTCCACCGCCATCCAGCACCTATTGGAAGGAAGGAGAAAGAGAGGTGAGAAGGGAAACACGAATCTAAGTAGAACTTACCTGTGGTTCAATTCCCTCTCCGCCTTCGGGTTTGTGCCATACCTTCGGCATCTCAGCACCCCGGCCCCTAAGGGGAAAAGAAACAGACATTGTATTAGTGAGAGCATGTGAGAACATTAGCAATACGCTCACTCAAGACTTACCCATTTGCAAGAGAGACACAGCAGCTCTTTTCGGGTCGGCGCCTTAGCTCCGGCATTGCCGTGCCCAAGCCCCTATGGGGAAAAAGACATGGACATTAAAGGAGATACTTAAAACTGCAAAGGAATCTCTCATCGGAATTCTTACCAGAATTTGGCTTCATCCAAATTGCCTGCAGCCCGGAATCTTCTCCAGCACCTGCGAAAGAAAAGAACAGATGAGTGAATATAAACCCAAACTTGCCATAAACATTTGCGGTACGACGGGAATGGACAAACTAGGTTAAACTCATCAATCCAGTGAAGTAACTGGAATCACAACGCGCCCCTGCATTAGAAGCAGGATGGAGAGCTCGTCATTTTGGTCCCTAAGGTGAGTCTTCGCAGGGAATCCCAAAAGTGTTTCACGGAGGGAGAGAAGGGAAGTGGGAGGTCGGAACATTACCCGCAGACTATTAACCCTTCCTTTTCACACACAGTGGGATATTCCTCCGAGCCAGAAAAGCCAGGTTGGGGAATCCAGTCCAGTCCATCTTCTGGGTCTTACGCATCTCTGCAGAAGAGGTCACAGCAGTCCCAGCCACGCCCGCGCCTCCGTGGGAGCCAGGTGAGCGTTACAGAACGCAAAGCCTACCCATAATTTCCCACCCAGGCGCCATGGAGACTTCCGAGACAGACCAACTGGCCCAATTATTGGGGGAATTACGGGCAGAAGTGCATGCCGCCCGCCAGGAAACTAACGCCCTTAGAAGGGAACTAATCTTATCCAAAGAACGAACTGATGATTTGGCTAAACAGCTTTTGCAGAGTCAGGCAGGACAAACGCCTTTACCCGGCTCCGGGATGAATTCCACTCCGATGGTTTCAACCAACCCGGTGCAAATTAACCTGCCAGGAAATATGCATCTGGCCCCCCCTGAGCGTTTTACTGGGGATCCCAAGAAATACGCCGTTTTCATGAATCAATGTCGTTTACATTTCATATGCAGACCTGGGGCCTTCCCTAATGACCAAACCAAGGTGGCTTTTGTGCTATCTTATCTCACCGGCAGTGCTGCCGATTGGTCGATTCCGTTGGTAAATCAAAACGACCCAATCCTTCAGGACTTTCAAGGCTTCCAGGCAAGCATGGAAAGATTATTCGCTCGACACGCTCAGGGTGAGGCCTTGGATAACAAACTTCTGTCCTTGCGGCAAGGAAACCAAGATCTCCTATCTTATATAGCCACATTTAACAGATTGGTCGTAGAGACTGGGTGGCCTGAGAATAAAAGAATTACATTATTCCATCGAGGTCTGCGTGGAGAACTAAAAGACGTTCTTGCTCAAATAGTGAACCCGCCTCAACTCTGAGCAGAATACATTGACTTAGTGGTCCAACTTGATCATAGACTCCAGAATAGAAAAGCGGATCGGTCCAGATTTGAAACCCAAGTTCTGATCAAAACCCACACAAGCCCCAAGGGTACCGACGCTTCAGAGCCAATGCAAATTGGGGGAGTTAAAGGACCACTAACTCAGAAAGAACGAGAAAGAAGAAGACAAAAACAATTATGTCTTTACTGTGGAGTTCTGGACACTTCCTGCGGGATTGCCCGGTAAAACCACCTAAGAAGGTGGTTGGAGCCACAGACAGTAATCTTTCAGAACTTGATTCGGGAAACGACCAAGCCCGACAAGCGTAGAGGTCCGCTTGCCGAGCGTGAAGACAAACTCTTTGACCTCGCATTTCATCATGCCTATGGTCCTCATAGATCCAAAACAGCCTCAACGGTTGCACGGAATAAAAGCCTACCTCGACAGTGGGGCTATCAGAAATTATGTTGACCTTGAATTGGCTTCCAGGATTGGTCTCCCTCTCCGTCCAAAAACCACCAAGGATGTCATTACCACGGTTGATGGAACCGAAATTGCCTTCGGGCCGGTAACACACTCTACCACGGAAATGACACTGGTTGGCCAAGATGGCCATCGGGAAACCATAGTGTTTGACGTAATCAATGCTCCACAATTTCAGGTAATCTTAAGGATCACTTGGTTAGAAACACATAATCCTCGAATTGACTGGCGAGCAAAGAGCATAACCTTCCCTGATTGTGCACAAAAGTGTTATCCAGGAAATCCACAGATGGGTCTAGCCTCAGTAACCTCCACAACAGTACCATTACCTTTTGAGTATCAAGACTTTCAAGACGTCTTCCAAAAGGAACAGGCCAACACCTTACCTCCTCCCCGGCCATAAGATTGTCAGATCGACCTGGTACCCAATGCTCAACCGCTTTGTAGTAGAATCTATGCCCTTACTGAACCGGAGAACCTTCATTTGCGACAGTATTTGGATCAGTACCTTGCCAATGGTTTTATTCGCCCGTCAAAGTCACCTGCTTCCTCAGCTCTATTCTTCGTACTGAAAAAAGAAGGCGACCTTAGAACTTGCATTGACTACCGTGCCTTAAATCAGATAACGGTCAAGAATCGTTATCCTCTGCCCTTGATCCCTGAGCTCCTTCACCAGGTAAAAGATGCTTGTATCTATACTAAGTTAGATTTAAGGGGAGCTTACCACCTGGTGCGCATCAGAGAAGGCGACGAATGGAAAACTGCCTTCCGCACCAAATATGGACTCTTTGAGTACCAGGTAATGCCTTTCGGGTTGTGCAACGCACCTGCTGCCTTTCAATATTTTATGAATGACGTTTTTCGAGAACTCATCGATGTTTGTGTCATTGTATATATTGCCGACATCCTGGTGTACTCCTTCTCGGAATCCGATCACCGAAAACATGTTAGAACTGTCTTGGAGAAACTGCGCCAGCACAAACTGTTTGCAAAACTTGAAAAATGCCTTTTTCATGTTACGGTAATTGAGTTTCTCGGATTCGTCCTAACACCTAAAGGAGTCCGAATGGACTCACGGAAAGTGGATGCGATCCTCAAATGGCCATCTCCTAATTCTGTGAAAGGAGTTCAAAGTATGCTAGGTTTTGCCAATTTTTACAGAAGGTTTATCCCGGAATTGTCTCGAGTGGTTCAACCCATCACGGCGCTCCTACGAAAAAACAGACGCTTCGAGTGGTCTAAGGAGGCAGAACAAGCCTTTCAGGAACTAAAAACCAAATTCACCTCCGCACCTGTGTTAAAACATCCTCGTCCGGACCTCCCTTACGTTGTGGAAACCGACGCTTCTAGTTTAGCCATGGGGGCTGTCCTTTCTCAAAGGGATCCAGTTTCAAATCAACTACATCCCGTAGCCTTTTGGTCCAGGAAATTCTCGGCTCCTGAAGTGAACTACGGAATCCCAGACAAGGAACTGTTGGCTATTAAGTCAGCTTTCAAAGCTTGGCGTCACTACCTGCTCGGCGCAAGACACACCGTTACAGTGATTACAGATCACAGGAACTTGCAATACTTGAAAATGGCCAAAGCTCAATCTTCTCGTCAACTCCGTTGGGCTCTGTTCTTTGCAGAATTTGACTTTATAATCACATATCGCCCGGGTTGCAAGAATGGCAAGGCAGACGCTCTATCTCGAATTGGAATGGGTGACATTGCCTCAAGTCTAGAGCCAGTTCCGATTATTCCCGAACAGAGGATTTTGGGTGTAATCTCTTCTCAAACTATTGAGGATGTTCAAGGTAGAGTTAAATTGCTTTTCGACGCTACAGCTTTACAAGAATGGAGCCAGAAAGGCTCAAACTATTCCATTAATAATGATTTACCCTATTTCCAAGGGCGGTTATTTCTGCCTCACAAGGAATTGCAAGAACTCGTTATAGCACATTATCATGATACACTAATGGAAGGACACCCGGGCATCGCTAAAACAGAGGAAAAGATCAAACGGCATTTCTGGTGGCCATCCTGGCGAAAGGATATTAAATCCTTTGTGATGACCTGCGGAGTGTGCGCCCAAAATAAAAATCAGAAGCAAAAACCAGCCGGTCCTTTATGGCTCCTGGACATCCCTCCGGCACCGTGGCACACCTTATCGATGGACTTTATAACTGACCTGCCTCCTAGTCATGGGTATAATACTATCCTGGTGATTGTAGACCTCTTCTCCAAGATGTCTCATTTTATCCCATTGAAGGGGTTGCCTTCAGCCCCCACCTTAGCAAAGGAATTTCTTGAAAATGTAGTTCGTTTACATGGCTTCCCATCCATATTGGTTTCTGATCGGGGAAGTCAATTTATTTCTCATTTCTGGAAAAGTGTTGCCAAATGGCCCAAGTTGATGTGCGATTATCCACCAGCCACCATCCTCAAACCGATGGTCAAACCGAAAGAACAAACCAGACCCTGGAACAGTATCTGCGGTGTATGTTACCTCAATCTGAGGGCAATTGGAAGGACATTCTATGGATTGCCGAGTACGCGTACAACAATTGGGTGCATTCGGGAACGGGTCAGACTCCTTTCTATACCCTATTCGGCCATCATCCCAGGACTTCGGACCTTGAATCCCCTCAAAGCCTTGAAATGCCCGCCGTGGATCATTTACATGTCACAATAACCCAAGCCTTCAAGGAAGCAAAGACTCATTTACAACAAGCCAAAGAAAGGTACAAGGAAAATGCTGATTTACATCGAAGTAAAGTACCTCCTTACAAAGTAGGAGACCAAGTGTGGCTTGCAACTAGACATTTACCGCTTAAAGGTCCACGAACTTTTAACCCAAGATATATAGGGCCTTATCCAATCAAAGCTATCATTAACCCGGTAGCCTTCAAACTCGATCTGCCACCTAATATGCAAATCCATCCCGTTTTTCACGTATCACTGTTGAAACCAGTACCACCCGGAACCAGGTTATGCAAACCACCAGAACCAATTTCAATAGATGGGGAATTGGAATTCGAAGTTAAGGACATATTGGATTCTAAGATGTCCAGGTCAAAACTCTTTTATCTGATTGATTGGAAAGGATATGGACCTCAGGAAAGATCTTGGGAACCAAGTGAGAATGTACATGCACCTCGACTAATACGGAATTTTCACCGGAAGTTCCCAAATAAACTGAGGCCTCCAGGTTGGACACCCTTGGGAGGGGCCTTGGGGGGAGGTACTGTCATGATGCCTGCCTCCAAGGAGCCAAACCAGGCCCGGCACCCTCAGAGACAGACACCATGCATTCAAGGGAAGTCCCAGCAGCCCCAGATGGGGGTCCTTTGGACTCAGTCCTGGCGCCGTTGGCGTCAGGCTCATAGGGGACATCAGTCCTGGCGCCATCGGCGCCAGGCTCATACAGAAGTAGGTTGGGAGTAGTGCTTGGTGTAAACTTACCTGTGCAGACCATGCTGCAACTTCCAAGACTGGAAGGAACTATTTTTCTAGGGACTACTTGATCTCTAGGGTGTGACCGGTGGAGGAATACATATTTCTGGGGGAAGAATACATACCTGGAACTACTTGAAAGGCTATTTAAGCCACACCCAAGCAGCAGACCATGCTTCACGTTGTTCTGCACTTAGCAGCTGGACGCTCACCGTGCCTGCTCCTGCCTTGGTCCTCCATCACGCCTGCCAGCATCCTGGAAACACCTAAAGAAGAAAAGGGAAGAGAACAGGTGAAAACAAGAACCTTACCTGATACATCTGCACTCCGGATTCTGCACGCCGACGATCCTGCAAAGAAGGCAAACGTTTTAAACGCGCATTGCGTCGCGCGCAGCACGCTGCATTTCACTCACCTGCATGTGGCGTTTTCGAGTCCTGCGACGTCCATCCGGAGCTTCTACCGCCATCCAGCACCTATTGGAAGGAAGGAGAAAGAGAGGTGAGAAGGGAAACACAAATCTAAGTAGAACTTACCTGTGGTTCAATTCCCTCTCCGCCTTCGGGTTTGTGCCATACCTTCGGCATCTCAGCACCCCGTCTCCTAAGGGGAAAAGAAACAGACATTGTATTAGTGAGAGCATGTGAGAACATTAGCAATACGCTCACTCAAGACTTACCCATTTGCAAGAGAGACACAGCAGCTCTTTTCGGGTTGGCGCCTTACCTCCGGCATTGCCGTACCCTGGCCCCTATGGGGAAAAAGACATTGGACATTAAAGGAGATACTTAAAACTGCAAAGGAATCTCTCATCGGAATTCTTACCAGAATTTGGCTTCATCCAAATTGCCTGCAGCCCGGAATCTTCTCCAGCACCTGCGAAAGAAAAGAACAGATGAGTGAATATAAACCCAAACTTGCCATAAACATTTGCGGTACGACGGGAATGGACAAACTAGTTTAAACTCATCAATCCAGTGAAGTAACTGGAATCACAAAGCGCCCCTGCATCAGAAGCAGGATGGAGAGCTCGTCATTTTGGTCCCTAGGTGAGTCTTCGCAGGGAATCCCAAAAGGGTTTCACGGAGGGAGAGAAGGGAAGTGGGAGGTCGGAACATCACCCGCAGACTATTAACCCTTCCTTTTCACACACAGTGGGATATTCCTCCGAGCCAGAAAAGCCAGGTTGGGGAATCCAGTTCAGTCCATCTTCCGGGTCTTACGCATCTCTGCGTCACAGCAGTCCCAGCCACGCCCGCGCCTCCGTGGGAGCCAGGTGAGCGTTACAAGATTGCGCAAATTGCAAGAAAAAACAGCTTTTATTTGCAAATACGGCCGGGAGAATCAGATCGCTCTGTAGAACTGAACTGAGGAGAATGTCAATACGCCCACTCTGGGCTACAATATTTAAGCCAATAAACCGCAAAATTAACATGTTCTACAAATACAACATTAATTCTAATTAAAACATATGTTTAAAGGTGTTTTAACGCATGAGCACCTGGCCTTGCGGTAGTTTGGATTGGGTCAGATATGATAGGTTATTTATAACGCACTTAATACCCGGAGGTTTCTACCCTTCCGGGTCTTACGCATCTCTGCAGAAGAGGTCACAGCAGTCCCAGCCACGCCTGCGCCTCCGTGGGAGCCACGTGAGCGTTACAGAACGCAAAGCCTACCCATAATTTCCCACCCAGGCGCCATGGAGACTTCCGAGACAGACCAACTGGCCCAATTATTGGGGGAATTACGGGCAGAAGTGCATGCCGCCCGCCAGGAAACTAACGCCCTTAGAAGGGAACTAATCTTATCCAAAGAACGAACTGATGATTTGGCTAAACAGCTTTTGCAGAGTCAGGCAGGACAAACGCCTTTACCCGGCTCCGGGATGAATTCCACTCCGATGGTTTCAACCAACCCGGTGCAAATTAACCTGCCAGGAAATATGCATCTGGCCCCCCCTGAGCGTTTTACTGGGGATCCCAAGAAATACGCCGTTTTCATGAATCAATGTCGTTTACATTTCATATGCAGACCTGGGGCCTTCCCTAATGACCAAACCAAGGTGGCTTTTGTGCTATCTTATCTCACCGGCAGTGCTGCCGATTGGTCGATTCCGTTGGTAAATCAAGACGACCCAATCCTTCAGGACTTTCAAGGCTTCCAGGCAAGCATGGAAAGATTATTCGCTCGACACGCTCAGGGTGAGGCCTTGGATAACAAACTTCTGTCCTTGCGGCAAGGAAACCAAGATCTCCTATCTTATATAGCCACATTTAACAGATTGGTCGTAGAGACTGGGTGGCCTGAGAATAAAAGAATTACATTATTCCATCGAGGTCTGCGTGGAGAACTAAAAGACGTTCTTGCTCAAATAGTGAACCTGCCTCAACTCTGCGCAGAATACATTGACTTAGTGGTCCAACTTGATCATAGACTCCAGAATAGAAAAGCGGATCGGTCCAGATTTGAAACCCGAGTTCTGATCAAAACCCATTCATACCGACGCTTCAGAGCCAATGCAAATTGGGGGAGTTAAAGGACCACTAACTCAGAAAGAACGAGAAAGAAGAAGACAAAAACAATTATGTCTTTACTGTGGAGTTCTGGACACTTCCTGCGGGATTGCCCGGCAAAACCACCTAAGAAGGTGGTTGGAGCCACAGACAGTAATCTTCCAGAACCTGATTCGGGAAACGACCAAGCCCGACAAGCGTAGAGGTCCGCTTGCCGAGCGTGAAGACAGACTCTTTGACCTCGCATTTCATCATGCCTATGGTCCTCATAGATCCAAAACAGCCTCAACGGTTGCACGGAATAAAAGCCTACCTCGACAGTGGGGCTATCGGAAATTATGTTGACCTTGAATTGGCTTCCAGGATTGGTCTCCCTCTCCGTCCAAAAACCACCAAGGATGTCATTACCACGGTTGATGGAACCGAAATTGCCTTCGGGCCGGTAACACACTCTACCACGGAAATGACACTGGTTGGCCAAGATGGCCATCGGGAAACCATAGTGTTTGACGTAATCAAGGCTCCACAATTTCAGGTAATCTTAGGGATCCCTTGGTTAGAAACACATAATCCTCGAATTGACTGGCGAGCAAAGAGCATAACCTTCCCTGATTGTGCACAAAAGTGTTATCCAGGAAATCCACAGATGGGTCTAGCCTCAGTAACCTCCACAACAGTACCATTACCTTTTGAGTATCAAGACTTTCAAGACGTCTTCCAAAAGGAACAGGCCAACACCTTACCTCCTCACCGGCCATATGATTGTCAGATCGACCTGGTACCCAATGCTCAACCGCCTTGTAGTAGAATCTATGCCCTTACTGAACCGGAGAACCTTCATTTGCGACAGTATTTGGATCAGTACCTTGCCAATGGTTTTATTCGCCCGTCAAAGTCACCTGCTTCCTCAGCTCTATTCTTCGTACTGAAAAAAGAAGGCGACCTTAGAACTTGCGTTGACTACCGTGCCTTAAATCAGATAACGGTCAAGAATCGTTATCCTCTGCCCTTGATCCCTGAGCTCCTTCACCAGGTAAAAGATGCTTGTATCTATACTAAGTTAGATTTAAGGGGAGCTTACCACCTGGTGCGCGTCAGAGAAGGCGACGAATGGAAAACTGCCTTCCGCACCAAATATGGACTCTTTGAGTACCAGGTAATGCCTTTCGAGTTGTGCAACGCACCTGCTGCCTTTCAATATTTTATGAATGACGTTTTTTGAGAACTCATCGATGTTTGTGTCATTGTATATATTGCCGACATCCTGGTGTACTCCTTCTCGGAATCCGATCACCGAAAACATGTTAGAACTGTCTTGGAGAAACTGTGCCAGCACAAACTGTTTGCAAAACTTGAAAAATGCCTTTTTCATGTTACGGAAGTTGAGTTTCTCGGATTCGTCCTAACACCTAAAGGAGTCCGAATGGACTCACGGAAAGTGGATGCGATCCTCAAATGGCCATCTCCTAATTCTGTGAAAGGAGATCAAAGTATGCTAGGTTATGCCAATTTTTACAGAAGGTTTATCCCGGAATTGTCTCGAGTGGTACAACCCATCACGGCGCTCCTACGAAAAAACAGACACTTGGAGTGGTGTAAAGAGGCAGAACAAGCCTTTCAGGAACTAAAAACCAAATTCACCTCCGCACCTGTGTTAAAACATCTTCGTCCCGACCTCCCTTACGTTGTGGAAACCGACGCTTCTAGTTTAGCCATGGGGACTGTCCTTTCTCAAAGGGATCCAGTTTCAAATCAACTACATCCCGTAGCCTTTTGGTCCAGGAAATTCTCGGCTCCTGAAGTGAACTACGGAATCCAAGACAAGGAACTGTTGGCTATTAAGTCAGCTTTCAAAGCTTGGTGTCACTACCTGCTCGGCGCAAGACACACCGTTACAGTGATTACAGATCACAGGAACTTGCAATACTTGAAAATGGCCAAAGCTCAATCTTCTCGTCAACTCCGTTGGGCTCTGTTCTTTGCAGAATTTGACTTTATAATCACATATCGCCCGGGTTGCAAGAATGGCAAGGCAGACGCTCTATCTCGAATTTGAATGGGTGACATTGCCTCAAGTCTAGAGCCAGTTCCGATTATTCCCGAACAGAGGATTTTGGGTGTAATCTCTTCTCAAACTATTTAGGATGTTCAAGGTAGAGTTAAATTGCTTTTCGACGCTACAGCTTTACAAGAATGGAGCCAGAAAGGCTCAAACTATTCCATTAATAATGATTTACCCTATTTCCAAGGGGGGTTATTTCTGCCTCACAAGGAATTGCAAGAACTCGTTATAGCACATTATCATGATACACTAATGGAAGGACACCCGGGCATCGCTAAAACAGAGGAAAAGATCAAACGGCATTTCTGGTGGCCATCCTGGCGAAAGGATATTAAATCCTTTGTGATGACCTGCGGAGTGTGCGCCCAAAATAAAAATCAGAAGCAAAAACCAGCCGGTCCTTTATGGGCCCTGGACATCCCTCCGGCACCGTGGCACACCTTATCGATGGACTTTATAACTGACCTGCCTCCTAGTCATGGGTATAATACTATCCTGGTGATTGTAGACCTCTTCTCCAAGATGTCTCATTTTATCCCATTGAAGGGGTTGCCTTCAGCCCCCACCTTAGCAAAGGAATTTCTTGAAAATGTAGTTTGTTTACATGGTTTCCCATCCATATTGGTTTCTGATCGGGGAAGTCAATTTATTTCTCATTTCTGGAAAAGTGTTGCCAAATGGCCCAAGTTGATGTGCGATTATCCACCAGCCACCATCCTCAAACCGATGGTCAAACCGAAAGAACAAACCAGACCCTGGAACAGTATCTGCGTTGTATGTTACCTCAATCTGAGGGCAATTGGAAGGACATTCTATGGATTGCCGAGTACGCGTACAACAATTCTGTGCATTCTGGAACGGGTCAGACTCCTTTCTATACCCTATTCAGCCATCATCCCAGGACTTCGGACCTTGAATCCCCTCAAAGCCTTGAAATGCCCGCCGTGGATCATTTACATGTCACAATAACCCAAGCCTTCAAGGAAGCAAAGACTCATTTACAACAAGCCAAAGAAAGGTACAAGGAAAATGCTGATTTACATCGAAGTAAAGTACCTCCTTACAAAGTAGGAGACCAAGTGTGGCTTGCAACTAGACATTTACTGCTTAAAGGTCCACGAACTTTTAACCCAAGATATATAGGGCCTTATCCAATCAAAGCTATCATTAACCCCGTAGCCTTCAAACTCAATCTGCCACCTAATATGCAAATCCATCCCGTTTTTCACGTATCACTGTTGAAACCAGTACCACCCGGAACCAGGTTATGCAAACCACCAGAACCAATTTCAATAGATGGGGAATTGGAATTCGAAGTTAAGGACATATTGGATTCTAAGATGTCCAAGTCAAAACTCTTTTATCTGATTGATTGGAAAGGATATGGACCTCAGGAAAGATCTTGGGAACCAAGTGAGAATGTACATGCACCTCGACTAATACGGAATTTTCACCGGAAGTTCCCAAATAAACTGAGGCCTCCAGGTTGGACACCCTTGGGAGGGGCCTTGGGGGGAGGTACTGTCATGATGCCTGCCTCCAAGGAGCCAAACCAGGCCCGGCACCCTCAGAGACAGACACCATGCATTCAAGGGAAGTCCCAGCAGCCCCAGATGGGGGTCGTTGGGACTCAGTCCTGGCGCCGTTGGCGTCAGGCTCATAGGGGACATCAGTCCTGGCGCCATCGGCGCCAGGCTCATACAGAAGTAGGTTGGGAGTAGTGCTTGGTGTAAACTTACCTGTGCAGACCATGCTGCAACTTCCAAGACTGGAAGGAACTATTTTTCTAGGGACTACTTGATCTCTAGGGTGTGACCGGTGGAGGAATACATATTTCTGGGGGAAGAATACATACCTGGAACTACTTGAAAGGCTATTAAGCCACACCCAAGCAGCAGACCATGCTTCGCGTTGTTCTGCACTTAGCAGCTGGACGCTCACCGTGCCTGCTCCTGCCTTGGTCCTCCATCACGCCTGCCAGCATCCTGGAAACACCTAAAGAAGAAAAGGGAAGAGAACAGGTGAAAACAAGAACCTTACCTGATACATCTGCACTCCGGATTCTGCACGCCGACGATCCTGCGAAGAAGGCAAACGTTTTACACGCGCATTGCGTCGCGCGCAGCACGCTGCATTTCACTCACCTGCATGTGGCGTTTTCGAGTCCTGCGACGTCCATCCGGAGCTTCCACCGCCATCCAGCACCTATTGGAAGGAAGGAGAAAGAGAGGTGAGAACAGAAACACAAATCTAAGTAGAACTTACCTGTGGTTCAATTCCCTCTCCGCCTTCGGGTTTGTGCCATACCTTCGGCATCTCAGCACCCCGTCCCCTAAGGGGAAAAGAAACAGACATTGTATTAGTGAGAGCATGTGAGAACATTAGCAATACGCTCACTCAAGACTTACCCATTTGCAAGAGAGACACAGCAGCTCTTTTCGGGTTGGCACCTTACCTCCGGCATTGCCGTACCCCGGCCCCTATGGGGAAAAAGACATTGGACATTAAAGGAGATACTTAAAACTGCAAAGGAATCTCTCATCGGAATTCTTACCAGAATTTGGCTTCATCCAAATTGCCTGCAGGCCGGAATCTTCTCCAGCATCTGCGAAAGAAAAGAACAGATGAGTGAATATAAACCCAAACTTGCCATAAACATTTGCGGTACGACGGGAATGGACAAACTAGTTTAAACTCATCAATCCAGTGAAGTAACTGGAATCACAAAGCGCCCCTGCATCAGAAGCAGGATGGAGAGCTCGTCATTTTGGTCCCTAAGGTGAGTCTTCGCAGGGAATCCCAAAAGGGTTTCACGGAGGGAGAGAAGGGAAGTGGGAGATCGGAACATCACCCGCAGACTATTAACCCTTCCTTTTCACACACAGTGGGATATTCCTCCGAGCCAGAAAAGCCAGGTTGGGGAATCCAGTTCAGTCCATCTTCCGGGTCTTACGCATCTCTGCGTCACAGCAGTCCCAGCCACGCCCGCGCCTCCGTGGGAGCCAGGTGAGCGTTACAAGATTGCGCAAATTGCAAGAAAAAACAGCTTTTATTTGCAAATACGGCCGGGAGAATCAGATCGCTCTGTAGAACTGAACTGAGGAGAATGTCAATACGCCCACTCTGGGCTACAATATTTAAGCCAATAAACCGCAAAATTAACATGTTCTACAAATACAACATTAATTCTAATTAACACATATGTTTAAAGGTGTTTTAACGCATGAGCACCTGGCCTTGCGGTAGTTTGGATTGGGTCAGATATGATAGGTTATTTATAACGCACTTAATAACCAGAGGTTTCTAAGCGCGGTACGGGGATCAAACCTGTGGTGCTCCGTGTCGTCTTTCTTCCAAGGCGAGCACGTTGCTCCTAAGCTATGCTCCCAGGAACTTTGCAACAAAGTCCCCAAGCTGTCCCATGTCTCCTCCAGATTTTGTGAGTCTCCGCCACCCCCAACCCTCCCCCCGACCCGAAACTACCTATCATGCACAATAAGAGGTTCATGGGACAAGCCTTCCAAGATTGTTCAATTTGTGAAGTAATCCAAATGTCCACTGGGGCATGACCTGAATCAATGAAACTACTATTTCTTGTGGACAGCCTCCTGACCACACTGCCCGTCTTGTCAGAATTAAATCCACGTCGAGTGCATGTTGTGTTCACGGGAGGTGGATGTGTATTTGTGCATGGTTGGCTGTTGTAGCCTTGCAATGTCACATAGTCCTGAGTCCTGCATAGAACTGGGCAGACCCTGTCACTGTGGCCCTGATTTGCAAGTTCCCACTCATAATTGGAAAGAGATCTGGCAACATCTTGAAGTCCCCCTGACCAATATCGTATTGCAACTAGATTTACATCTTAAGATCATTACTCCATCTTGCAATGAGCTATGGTCTGAGTCTGGTAGCTACAAATTTATCAAAATCAGTTTCATGTCATAAGTAATCCCCATGAGGTCAAGGCATTTGACCTCTACATCTACCAAAAATCCTGATCAACTATTTATTCATCATTTTGAGGCTTCTAATGAGGTCTGCTTTTCTGAATTCAGAAATAATGGAAACCTGCCAGTATGTCGGAAATATTGTAAAGATTAGCTTCCAGCATCCTACTAATATATTTATAGCCACTTTTACAACTTTGTAAACGTTTACATTAAAACCACTGCTGCTATATGTAGATATGAACTACCCTTTGTGTTGAGTTGTGTTATTTCTTTCATGTGCGTTATTAGCATGAGAATGTGGCGACATCCTGGGCTGTGCGTCGGCCAATGGATGCTTCTGCAGGCCTCCAAATCTGAGCAAAGAGGTTGTAATGCTTGCCTAGTAGAGCTATAGGGTTGATTACCGAGTGGCATTAAAGGGGGAGAAGAGGCAACAGCATCTAATACCTACTATTACCATCTGGACTAGTCATACCCACTTCTGACAGCTCCCCGGCTAACTCTTTGCTTCTTGTTGTAGAGCTTGCTGGTCTTAGTTTAGAGATTGGTGAATTTACAAAGATCAAGGCTGGATACATTCTGCGTTCAGGTGAGTACTGGACGGAATGTTGGCCCTCAAGACTTGCACACTTGGCTACATGCCTACTGCATAGGCAGACATTGGAATAGATCCCTGTGTTTCGACCTATGCAAAAAGTGACATGAATGTGTGAACAAATGGAAATAAATAATAGTGGGGCCAAGGCGTACAGGGCTGCAGTTGAATTGAAAGAAATGGCTTCCAATGAATTGATGGCCTCTCAGTCTTACTTCCCATCCATGGGCCTATCAGCATGAAATGAATGATGGCCTCTCAGCCTTACTTCCCATCCATGGGCCTAGCAGCATGACATGAATGATGGCCTCTCAGCCTTACTCCCCATCCATGGGCCTAGCAGCATGACATGAATGATGGCCTCTCAGCCTTACATGTCACCCATGGGCCTAGCAGCATGGCATGAATGATGGCCTTTCAGCCTTACTTCCCATCCATGGGCCTAGCAGCATGACATGAATGAAGGCCTCTCAGCCTTACTTCCCATCCATGGGCCTAGCAGCATGGCATGAATGATGGCCTCTCAGCCTTACTTCCCATCCATGGGCCTAGCATGACATGAATGATGGCCTCTCAGCCTAACTTCCCGCCCATGGGCCTAGCAGCATGACATGAATGATGGCCTCTCAGCCTTACATGTCACCCATGGGCCTAGCAGCATGGCATGAATGATGGCCTTTCAGCCTTACTTCCCATCCATGGGCCTAGCAGCATGACATGAATGAAGGCCTCTCAGCCTTACTTCCCATCCATGGGCCTAGCAGCATGGCATGAATGATGGCCTCTCAGCCTTA
The DNA here is from genome assembly GCF_040938575.1 of Ambystoma mexicanum. Classification (NCBI taxonomy): domain Eukaryota; kingdom Metazoa; phylum Chordata; class Amphibia; order Caudata; family Ambystomatidae; genus Ambystoma; species Ambystoma mexicanum. The sequence goes on from NC_090937.1 coordinate 1,603,837,101, forward strand.
CTTCCCATCCATGGGCCTAGCATGACATGAATGATGGCCTCTCAGCCTAACTTCCCGCCCATGGGCCTAGCAGCATGGCATGAATGATGGCCTCTCAGCCTTACTTCTCATCCATGGGCCTAGCAGCATGAAATGAATGATGGCCTCTCAGCCTTACTTCCCATCCATGGGCCTAGCAGCATGACATGAATGATGGCCTCTCAGCCTTACTTCCCAGCCATGTGCCTAGCAGCATTACATGCATGATGGCTGCTTCAATGCCAATGTCCTTAAAATGACTTTTATATCACACATGCCTCCCACCACAGGTGTATGCTTCGCCCCCTGTGACACCGGGTGGTGAAATGTATATATTTAGGAAGGCTGTACCCGGTGTGTGTATAAGAGAACAATTGGGACCACAAAATTGGCAAAATGTTTTGATGAAGTGATAGAAAAGAGCAAAATTAGCAAATGTTGCCCCTTAAGTACAGTAAAAACGTAAAAGACATTTCCTAACACAGCTGTTAATAAACACTTTTAATCTAGACCCTCACCAATATTGTATGACTTTATATCTGATGGCCAAGAATTATACTGAGTTTGACCCCATGCACTTTTCACCCTAAACAATGTCCAACTCTTCTCACTGGACCCTTTGAATCTTGTGATTTTGGATGAATCAAACAGTGAACTGGGTTGGAGTAGTGAGATAGAATTAGTGTGTACATGGGATTTACACCATAGGTGTGCCAGCGAACACTAAACAGTACAACTCAAATGAACGGGTACATTCATGGTAAACCTTCGCTGATGCAGTTGGTCGAGCGCCTTGAAACCCTGGAATCATAGCACCTGTTTGCAAAGCTCAAATAGAAATAAACAAGGCAGCATGTAGTGCAAATAGACAAGCACAGCTATTCAATGACATTAACTACCTCTTATACCCTACTTTTTAGGAATGCTAGTGATTGGCATCACCTGACAATTATGTCTAGGAAGATGTACCCGGTAACACCATGTGTTTCACTGGAAGGTTTGAAGAATTGTGACCCACTGACTAATGGTATCTGCTACTCCTTTTATAATAAACACCATTATTGAGTATCATTTGAGCACCAGTATTTTCCCACCCAGTTCTAGCCTTTGCAGTTATCCTAAATAGAAGGAACTGGTAAACCCTCTGACATTATCTCACAACGCACCCCAACAAAGGCCGGCATGTCAACAAGTAGATGACATGAGAAGTGCTGTTTTAAATGATTAAGGGGCCGATTCATGGAACAAACGTGCACCGAAAATCCAAGCGCAAGCTGGCGCATGCGCGAGAAAGCAAGCGCACACGCACGCGTGCGATTCAAGGGAGGCGCTGCGCGTGTTTTCCACTGGTTGTGTGCCAAATCCGTGCATGACGCACGCGGTCGCACACGTCATCAAAAGTGGGCGTAACAGTCGGCGTAACACGCAGAATGGGGAATAACGCGTGAAAAAGAAGGCGTAACTGGGGAAGTACTGCAGGGAACTACACAAAACGCCCACACGCACGCGAACAACCCGTATTCATGGATTTGAATACGGGAAACCTGCGCATGGCAGAAGACGCACACAGGCGTCAACGCGTCTGCCAAACGAAGGCAGGCGGAAGCGTCCTGCGCACAGTATAAAAGTGCGCGCAAACAACAAACACGTATATACAGCTACGATGAATGCCCCATTTGTCGCAGCACTGATTGTGGGACTCCGCAGGAGGAGGAGAATAGCCAGGGCCTGCATTTTTTCACCCCGGACAAGCCTTTTTGGGATGCCTGATGACCAGGTCTACGGCAGGTATAGGTTTCCACCTCTTATCATCCTAGACCTGGTCAAGGAGTGGGAAGATGACCTTACATTCCTCACCCTCTGCTCCCAAGCATTGAGCCCCTTGGAGAAGGTGCTCAATGTCCTGCATTTTTTGGCTACTGGGTCATTTCAGCGGACTACTGCCATAGTGGGGGGGTCTCACAGGCCACGCAGTCACGCTGCCTACACCAGGTGTTGGCAATCATCACTGCACGCCCTCAGTCCGCAGGCACATATACATGCCCAGAACACCTGCAGAAAGGCAGCCCGTTGTCAGGACATTTACAGGGTGGCACACTTCCCCAAAATGCTCGGTGCCATACATTGCACCCATGTGGCCCTACGTCCACCTCGGGCCACTGAGCACATCTACCAAAACCACAAGCACTGCCATTCCATCAACGTGCAGGTGGTATGCAATGCAAAGGGAATCATCACCTCTGTCTATGCAAACTGCCCTGGCTCCACCCATGACAGTTTCATATACAGAATGTCCACCCTGAGCCGGGCCCTGGAAGCTGGGCAGCATGGCCACACATGGCTCCTAGGTGAGTACAAATGCCCGTGCACATGCATGCATGTCACACACACACAAATACACAAACCCCAATAATCACAACCATCATCACCTCTCCAGGGGACAGTGCCTACCCTCTGAGCAACCACATGATGACGCCAATCAAGAACCCCACCACACCACCCCAGGTAAGATACAACGCGGCCCATATTGCAACCAGGGACATAGTGGAGTGCACATTCGGAGTGCTCAAGTCACGCTTCCGCTCCCTTGACCGCTCTGGTGGGCAGCTACTCTATGCACCCCCAGTAGTGTGCAGGAACATTGTGGCAGCATGTGTCCTGCACAATGTTGCAACACGGCAGTGCGTACCGGTGGACATGGTGGTGCCACACATCCCCAACCACAGGCACAGGCGCTGTCCATGGGAGGGGATAGGGCACGTGGTGAGGAAGCCGGGAACCAGCTTGTGGCCACATTTTTCACCTAAACTCCCACCCCTGCGGAGTGCACACAGGCCTGGCACATACCAGGTAACAACCGATGGTGACAAAGAGACAGTCAACTGTCACAACCTTACCACCCTGAGAATGTTGCCATGGAAGTGCCACATTGTGTGCATCCTTAGCTACTTAAACATAAGCAATCCTGTGTGAACAGAAGACACACATGCAAGGTGTGAATCACACAACCTACAAAACAGGCCATGACTATCACTGTTATGTCACCCAAACCCTCCCAAACCACAACACGACATGGCAAGCAATAGCTACACACCAACTCAGTACCAATAAGGTACACATTGACATGTGAAAAATGTAAAGTGGCATCAGACAATGATGCCTGACAAGGAATCAGATGAAATGACAGACCAACAACCTCCCACCCAAAAGAAGTAATACCCAAATGCATTCCAACAGTTGTAGTTGTAAGATAACAATGAATGCCTGCCTACATGCACATTGTGCATAGCAAAATCAACACTGCACCTTCTTTGTGCCGTGTCCACCTCATGCAACACACTGCTCAGCGCACAGCATAGTGAACAGCCATTGTGTGTGACGCACACCCTAAGCATCACATCTAAGCGACAAACTACATCAAAAATCCAAATACGCATGTACAGGATCCACAATTGGTCATAGATCATGTGCTGCAGGGACACAGTGGCCACCAGAAGGCAAACAGAGTGTACATGTGGACATGGAAGGGTGGTTGTACATGTAGTGGATCATAGTGCGAGTGTGTGGGTCAGTAGGGACATGCACTCAATATATTCATGTGCAATCAAGTGACCATCAGTTTCCTCTACACATCACAGGTGAACATTCACCATGTGTACACCCCAGCATGCCAAGCCACAACTATTCCCTCACACCTGAACGCTAAACACAACACATGAACAGGCATTGATCAGCAGAATACATCATGTACATAGGATACCGCAATTACAATGTCAGGGTGCGCATCACACTGTAGGGCAAGGCAACTGTCAACAACAAAACACCCCCCTCCCTCACAAATCACCATGACCCACTGAACAAGTGCACCTGGGTTATGTAGCCTTCATCCTTGAAGTTCACCTGGCCACAGGATCACCCTTCCCCTTTGTCACCATCTCCCACCTTGTGTGTAAAAAGTGTCCAGCACCCTCAGAGGTCACCTTGACTTGCAAAAACACCAAATCAAAGAGAACTGAAAGCAGGCCAACACAGAAGCCAAGCAAAAAGCCTGCAGGCAGCAAAACAAACCAGAAGAGCCTCCAGTAGATGACTTGAAGTAGCAGTACGTCACAAAGCCCAAGTACTACCACAATGACGTAACAACCAAGGTAGCACAGTAAAACAATGTCACAACAGGATGTGTACCATGTGTGGTACATAACAAAGAATAATGCATCACAAACTGATGTGTGCTGTCACAGCTCCCGTGTACAGGTGCAGGAGTGACACGAACCAACCACCCCCACCGTGGTCTGGGTGCCTTCAAGGTCAAACTCACACAGGCCTCTGAGACCCTGGTGGGGAAGGAGGGTCAGGGATATGCAGTCGGGACAGGCATTGCTATACTGGATAACTGGAATGAGGGGCAGGAGAGGGGAGTAGGATTCACACGGGAAAGTAGGAAATGCACAAAACTGTACTACTCACATTAACACATGCACAAGTACACCAAACCTGATAATCATGCACATAGTAACAAATTACTCATATGGAAGACAAAGAGAAACATATCTTTGGGGTGAGTGCTGGCCTCCTGCCTGCGCACTCTCAGGTCAAGTAACAGGAGCAGTTTCCTGCTGCAAAGAGAGCCACAGTTACTAATCTATGTGTGCCCATAACACACAAACACACCACCATATATGCCCCAAAGAAACAAAATACTCTACAAACAAACAATCTGGTGTGGATGTTTCGTACCCATACGTAACATTACCCCTGTGGTGGTTCATACACAGTCAATGCAGGAAGTCATGCGCTGCTGGGTGCGTTGCAAATGGAAGACCAATGTGTCACGAATCACACAACATGCAATGTTCCCTGGGTAAGCAGCCAGACGCATATAGCAAGGTATGACTACAGAACAAGTCGTGTTCCACCATGACCCAAATAAAGTAGGTAGTGCATGTGTCAAATTCTACATGGTAATGAAATGCACTTCACACGAGCCTGTCCCTTGCTGTCTGTCCCTGTGAGCTGCTTCTTACCATGTCTTGGAATGCTACACGGCTAATACAAGTGCCTCAATGGACCATGGTGGACCGGAGGGTATGTGCCACTGGCCCTGCAGGTGCCCCAGACAACTTTCCCATCAACTAGCCATTAGTCCACCAACGCATCTCAGCCGTATTGAGCGCGTCAACACCAATATTTGTCCAAGCTCACCGTCAGTGCTGCCACTAAGCATGCATGTGCAACTGGCCAGGTGGAAGGTCTGCTGTGTTGTGGCCCCCCTGTGCTGCTCACCTTGCCTGGAGTCCCTTGAAACACGTCAGCTTTTTTTGAATGTATGAGCACAATCCCTGTGCCTCTGCTTGCGCACACATGCGCATGTCGGCACCACCAAACGTGTCCAGCTTCCAGACGTCCAATGGCCCCCATGTCTGCTGGCAAAGGTGGTCTGGAGGCTCATCCCCCTGCATAAAGGGCATGAAACACATGATTAATGCTTTAAAATCATCTGTGTGTGTCTCTTCAGGCATTACTTGACTGGACCATGTCAGAGACGTACAACACAAATCACACCATCAGTCCGTCTTTCACAGGCAAACTGTTGAACACACCATCTACACCATGCATTGCAACAAGCACATGTACAGTATAGATAATAAACATACTACACAATGAATAGCAATGAATGTACACATCAATCATGAAACCCCCCATCTAGCGAATGAAGAACAGTGGTCATTAACACCCCTATCATCCCCACTAGGGGTGTTAACACAAGTTTCACAGCAGCAGACATGCCACAGATATGACAGTCCAGAGCCCTTGTGTAATAGGCTGTTACACCGAATCATCCTTGCGTGCCCATGGATAAGGGAAGCAGGAGTGGCATATGTGAGTCAAGGACCACAAGCTGCAAACACATACACAAGACAAGCTTGAAGGGCCCAGCTGGAACAGACAGTGGATGCTCTCAAAAGCCACAAAGCACCACACCGTCACATGAAAGCACAATAGACAAACAATTTTAAACTATATTAACTAATTACACTAACTATGAAAAACCTATATTACCTATTTAAACTAACTATCAAATTGAAACTAAACTAACTAAACTAAAAGAAAAATCAAAAATGGCCACATACGACCCCGGGGGGGCACCCAAGAGGGGGGAGGTACAGGGTGCTGCCCAACACCCACATGCGACGATGTTGAGGAAAAAAAAAACTCCATGGGCTCAACGCCTGTACAGCCCGACCTATGTGGGAGATAGATTGTCGTCCGAGTCTGGCTCTTCCTGGAAAGGAGGACGTGGCACAGGAGCCTGACCACGCCTAGCCGCAGCTTGCCCCTCGTCGGCAGCAAGTCTGCCGGACAGGTAAGCCTGGTTCTGTGCGGTGATCACACGTAGGTCTGCATGCAGAACCTCCCGTGATACACGTGCTTCCTCTTGCAAGGTAGCACGTGTAACACAGAGTTCCTCCTGCAAGGCCTGGCTGGACAACTGCTGCACCTCCCGGCAAGCATGTAGCTCAGCGGAGATGGTACGCTCAAGCTGCGCAAACCTCTCCTCTGCCTGCTCCCTCTGGGACATCAGAAGGACACCCAGAGTGGATCTGAGAGAAGCATATTATTGCCTCAGGGCCTCCATGTGTGCCTCTGCGTGAGCAGCAATTGCTTTACGCAGAGACGACATTTCAGCCTGCCGTGCCCTGTCTGAGGCCGCCATGCCCAGCCTGAGCGAGCGGGCCGTGGACCGTGCCGCCTGCTGCTGGAGAAGCACCTGCCTAGCAGGTGGGAGCACGGATTGGGCCACACGCTCCATGCTCTCAGCGATGTTCTCCATTGCTGCCCCCTGCCCTTCAGAATTGGCAGTCATGTCTTGCTCCCACTCAGTATACTGCGGTTGCGCGCAGCGACTGCGTTGCTGGGCTTGACCCCTCCGGGACCCAAGGACTGGGTGTCCTCGTTGTTTGGCACCACCCGCGGCTGCACGACTACATGCCCCCGTCGACGTGATGGCCCAGGCACATCAGTGACTGGTGTGGAGGGTGACCCTGCGTCCGATCCACCACAGGCGGAGGTTCCAAGACTGTCTGACCCCTCAGTGCAGGTGTCGCGGACAGAGGAGTGCCCACATCAGAATCACTCACCCCTGACATATGGACCTGATGCTCATCCAACTCGACATGGACGTCAGAGTGGTCATCAGGGCTGGACTCATTGCCAGCCACAGACAAGATGGACTGTAGCACATGTGGGTTTTCGTGGCCTACCACCCCACGACCTCCACTCGTGCCGGGTTGCTGTAGTGATAACAACCCTGTGCCTGGCATGACAACACCATCCTCTGGCTCCATTGCGTCATTATCTGAAAAGTAGAGAGAAAAAAGGTCACTACACATGTTAGAAGCACACAACACACACACACAGACACCAAACACATCAAGCAGACATGTCACACACAAAATAGAACCTGCCATGCATGCTGGGTCAACTTGAAATTGCTTCTGTGATTAGGCATGTCGAAAGGTGTCAGTTTGCACTGAAGTGGGTCAATGCAGTGCATCAAATATGTACGTTACTCACTATCTACATGTACAAGAACTTCATGATGTGTGTCAGAAAATGTGAAGGCAGTGCAAGGTCAACTTCAGGCATCACGTGCAATGTGCATTCTATAGGTAGCATGTCTACAAGCAAACCACCCCTCCCCCCAAGTGCAAATGCAGGGATGCCTAGCATGGTATCAAAAGACTGAACATAGACCTGTATATTGACAGACAGTGTTGACTAGCATCAATAGCTTCATGTAAGTCAAATGACAACACAGCAAATGATGTTGGGACAGTAAGCAGGACACATGATCAAACCTCTGGAGTACACCCACGTGTGAAGAAGACACTACACCAGTTGTACAGAGTAATTGGCCATTAAACAGGCTGAGGCCTGTGACCCACACAGACTGTCAGGCCCTAAACATGTGTGCAATGCAGTACTGAGCCACAGTGGACATGTGAAGGCTGATGAAATGCCATGCAATGTATGTCACCCAGGACTTGTATTACAGTGATCATCCAGTCAAGGACACATAGGGGCATGCGTGGAATGCACATGGAGCATTAATGGGCACTCATGTCCCTGCGGGGCATCTGACCTCTGCACAGTCCAAGTGAGATACCCTGCATCAAGTACTAAGGATGTACCACACAGCATATGTCTGGCAGATTGGCCGCTGGAAGTTAGCATGTACACAGGACGCATGAACACGGAAGTAACCAACGGCAATATTGAAGCAGACCAGAGCAAAGGTGGAATTGGGGTGCAGAGCGGGGGGTGGAGGGGTAAGGGAGAATGCCTACATGGAGTACCCGCATGCAGGCAGAGGACACATGCACGTCAGTCATGCTATGACATTGTCCCTGAGCTGAGAGGAAGGTCATCCCACGCTACATGCAGAAGGGCCAGTGAGCTGGAACATGGACCGGAGGGGCATACTGGCAACCAGCCTGTGAGTAGGGTGCAGTAGTGGTGATGCGGACAGTCCTCGTCTGCTCCACATGTCCACCATCCAGCAGAGCAGACATGCATCAGGGAAGCATTGCATTACTTGCACATCAGAACCATGTACACGTGACATGTAGTGGCAGTCATGCAAACACATCACACAAGTAAAACACACACGTCCTTAACCAACACGCATCAACACATCAAAGTCCGGCATCTCTCCCACTCCTTCGACCGATTCAGATGGTATGAACTCCGCAACGAGTGACTCATGCGGAGTGAGGTCTTCCTCCTCTGGTGCAGGCCCACTACCAGTCACCAGAGTCAAGTTGTAATTTGAGGTATGCTTAGCCTTAGCGCTGCGTTTGAGGTCATTCTAATGCTTTTTACACTCTTGCGCCGTGCGCACCTCAAGGCCGAATGCACTCACATGTTCCGCAACTTGCTTCCAGTGGGTATCACGGTGGGCAGCTGTTGTCTGACAATTAGCACCCACTAGCATGTCACGGCTGTGGTCCCCCACGTAGTCCACGAGGAAGTCCAGTTCCTGGTTGCAGAAAGGCTTCTTCCTCGATGTGCAGGAGGTCGTGGCTGTGTGTGGGGTCCCAGCCTGTGCTGCAGGTGCAACCTTCCTCCTCTTGGATTGTGGCGCAGACCCTGGCTGGCTAATGCCGCCCTGATCAGTATGGCCAGTGGGTTCGGTGGATTGAGCCAAGGGAGTGGCAGGTGGAGGGACGACCAAAGGCCTGACTTGTGTCAGTGGCAGCTGGGTACCCTCTAATGGACCCTGCGCAGTAACATCTGCTGTGGCAGGGTCATTGACCGCAACTGTCTTGGTTGGCAGACTCACAACCGGGGTGTTGTTGGCTGCATCTGCCCCTGCAATTGCCAACACCCGGCTGTTCGGGGCAGCAGATGGCATAACTACCCCAGGGACACGTGTCTTGGTCAGGGCAGCCCTGCGTGCCCCTACGGTTTCCCTCCTGGCCTGTTGGAAATCTTCCAAGGGCTCTTCAAGTGCCAGCCTGAGCCTGGGTGCTGGTGTCCACAGCTGCACCTGCAGCTACCACTACCCTTGGGCCCGTGGCAGTCGATGGAACAGACTGCCGGGTCACACGGGCGCCAGTGCCAGATGCAGAAGCTGCATCTCCCGGAACCACAGGGGGTGGTGGCATGACTGCACCGACACATGGCACAACATCGTGCTCAAGTGGCGCACCCCTGCCTCTTCCCCCTCTGCGGCCACCCTGGACACCCTGGAGTCCCCCTACTCCCTGGTCATCCTGACCACGTCCCTGACCACGCCCGCCACGAGGAGGACACCCAGCTGAGGTGCCCCTCACCTCTGGTGGCCTCCCAACCATGGCACAGATGGAGTAGTGCCGGTACAGATGGAGGAGTGCCAATGTGAGGTGTACACCACAATTGTGCTGGGCAATTAGGGTGAAGGGGGTGGGATGCAAGATGTTAACAGCCCCCCTGCACCTGCAAGGCTGTATGTGACCCCGGTGATGTAGTGACGGGTCACACAACGCTCAGGCACCCCAAAACTGCAGTAAAACCATGCACGCAACCCTGCAGCCTACGTGCGTGGAATCAACCTCCCGCAATACACGGTGGCACCCAGTAACACGAAAAATGCATACGCGTGGACACGCAGGCTACTATGACCTTGAAAACGGGTGCGATACACAGGGGCACACGCAGTGGGAAAAATAGCGTGCGCGACTCACCGTCTGACTAACGTGATAATGAAAACATGCGTAGCCAATAGCCCCGCCAAAAGAGATACGTCCTTGATCCGCTGTGAATTTGTGATGGCGCGCGAAACAACATGAAGTAGCAACACTCGTCGGTCTCCACGAAAGGCACGTACAGCGAACTGCTGGCCCCGCTCACCTTTAACCCGTGCTGAGGGAAACACCTGCGCTCGTCGCGTCACTTACGCGAGTAGGCCCTTTCCTCGGATTATAACGCATTTACGTGCAGACGGGCAGTTTTTTCACGCGCGCGCTGATCCACTATGCCCACGTTATGAGGGAAACGCCCGCGCGTGGCGCCTCACAGACGCGCTTACACGCTAAGGGCCTTTCCTCGAATTACACGCTGACGTGCAATTTTTTCACGTGCCAAATCACTCCGTATCAAGCTGGCCACGCAACAACACACAGAAGACCACGCTCCTGCTCAGAAGGCCGAATTACTGCCCCCCAGAGCCCCGCGCACGCTCCCACTGCCCATCTGCTGCTGCCTGCCTGCCTGCTGCCCACGTGCCCTGTTATTTGGTGCCTGCATGTCAGCCAGGGGTGCAGTTTCTGTGACCACCCCTGCTGGAACTGAAGACTCCCGACTGGGATACCATCGCTCCACAGCCCAGGCCCCATGACCCAGTTGCCCACCCGCACCTGCTTCTGGGGTTGCCATGTCGGGCACAACAACATCTGGCACCACTGGCAACCCCCAGCCAGAGAGGCAGAGAGCCACCAGCTTCAGTGCCAGGGAAGTTGGTGTCCTGGTGGAGCAAGTCCTGGGGCAGTATGATGCCCTCTTTGGAAGTTTGCGTGCCGACATTGAAGAACGGACCAGGATCTGGATGGACATCGTGACTGCCATCAACAAGAAGGGGGTGGCAGTCCACGACATCAAACATGTCCAAAAGCACTGGGAGGACTTCAGGTCCAGGACCCTCAACAAGGCCCAGCGCCTCTTGAAGGATGCCAAGGGGCGCCAGGGCCAGCTGTCAGACCACCAATGAGGGTCCTGGAACGCATACGCCCAGCGCTCCACGTGCAGGTCCTTGAGAGGCAGACCCGTCTGGAGTCGAGCGGTAAGTGTACATGCATACTGATTGGACGCTGTGAGTGTTGTGGTGTGCCAGTAGTGTGCAGGTTATACATGTGTTTTTGTAGGGCCATGTATGGATGTGTATGTACAGGGGCGTGAGGCTGACACATGTGAGTCCTCTCATGTGTGAGACACATGGATGGTGTATGTGTTGGTAAGCATGCAGGCCAAATGCAGGTGTGGGAGCACACAAGTTTGCATTACTGTGTATGTACGTTGGCATGGTTGTGGTGTCACACATGGATGGTGGTTCCAGCTGCATGTATCTGCACTGTGTGCATGTGTGTGTATTTGACAAGTGTGCAACTGTGATGCAACATGGATGCATGTGGCACTGACATGTAGAAAGCTGAATGGCTGATGTGACATGGATGGCGATCTCATCACTGTGACAGTTGGTGGACATGTACACATGCATGTAAGTGTGTTGGGGTGTGTGCATGTGTTGTGCACTCCCCGTGTTTCATGTGACGTCAGGCTCACCTTCGGATGCTGATGCTGTTCTATGTGTATGGATGGTGCTGCCTTGTGCAATATTGCTGTGGAATTGCTCATGTGTGTGAGTATAAATGACATGTGTGTTAGGGAGTGTGATGCCATGTCTGAGGTTTGACACTGCCACTCATGTACGACTGTCATGTGTGTATCAGTCCATTGAACAGTGCCCTGATGCCTGTGTTCTATATCTCCCTGTCTGCAGCGTCAACTGATGAAGAGGGTGGAGAGGGTGCTGTGGAGCAAAGCGGCAGGGATCGCACCACCAGCCGGAGACGCAAGGCCTGGCTCCCCTCCCAGATTGTCATCTCGTCGGGGAGTGAGGAGTCTGGTGCCGCGTCCCAGGCCGCAGCTGCCGAGGGTAGGTCCAAGAGGCGGAGGTCGGAGATGGACTCCTCGGCAGCAGAAGGGGCAGCTGAGACCCCACAGGGTCGACGGAGGAAGATGGCATGGAGTCATCCAGGTTGGTGGGGGGTTTGGTGGATGAGGAGGCCGTGGAAGGGACACACACGGGGTCTGGAGGTGGGGATTCCACTGGTGCTAGTGGTTCAGTGCAGTGGCAGGGACAGGAGGCAGCACCAGCCGCCACGGAGGTGCCTGTGTGTAATCCTGTCCCTGATCCTGTGACTGCATCATCCGGCACCAGCAGGGATGCCTACGTCCAGACCCGTTTTCAGGGAGGGGATGGCCGCATAACAACTGGCCTTCCTCTCCTTGTGGACGTGGCTATCTGGGACCGGGTTGAGCCTGTTGTGGGTGGGATAGCGTTGCGTCAACGGGGCATGCGAGGCGACCTGCAGTGTTTTCGTGAAGACACTGCACGTCATCTCGGATGCCTCTTTGACCGCGTTGACCTACTGGGACGGGTCACCGGTGCTGGATTCCTCCGTGTGCTGGACCTTCTTACGACCCCCTCCTCACCTGAACCCCCTACGCGCCAGTCGTCCTCCATGCCATCTTCCCACCCATGTATCACCTGGGTAGCCTGTGGAGCTGCCTCTGAACCAGCAGCCAGGCTGGTGGAGGACACATCCCTGCTACAGTCAGGAGTCGGACGTCCAGCAGGGGTGGCCACCACGACAACTGCACCCCAGCCAGAGGAGGGCGTGCAGGCAGCAAGAGCCAGGGCGCAGGCACAGGCACAGCAGCAGCAGCAACATGGTGGGAGCAATGATGGCTCGGGGCCTTCAACATCGGAGGGGCAGGCATCGGCCAGAGGGCAGGAGGACCCAGGATTATAAGTGACTTCCGTGTGGCAGCGGTTGGGCCACGCCATAGATGCAGAGCGGCAGCGGGCGGAAGAGGCACGGCTCACAATGGTCAGGGCGGAGAACTCCATGCGGAGGGCACTGAGGCGGGCCGAGTGCCTCGAGGCTATTCGCAGGGAGTTTGAGGTCAACATGTCATCGTCCCTGCGAACCCTCGGGGCCATGGAAGAGGACTGCCTCCAGGACATTGAGTGGGAGTTCGATGATGCCCTGTCCCGGGACATCAATATGTGAGCCGTCGGACTAGCCCGCTGCCATTGTAAATAGTTAGTTAGTTAGTTAGTGTTAGGTTTCATTTTTGTTTTCATTTTTGTTTTTGGGGCACTTGGACAATACCTCACATTTTTGTATATAGTTCTTCATTAGTTAGTGTATTTTTGTAGGTTTCATTTGGACAGTTGGGCTGATGGACTCAGGATTTCATCCTTGTAAATAGTTGGAGTGTGGATTTGTCAGCATTTTCTTTTTTGATTTTTCCATGGAGCAATGGATTTTACTTTTTCATTTCTGTTTGGATTTGCTTTGTTGGAGGGAGACTTTGGAGACATTTTTGATTTCACATATTTTGGATTCTGATTTCCTTTTTTTATCATTATGTGACATTCTGCATTGTTTTCCTTATGTCCATTGTTTGGTGTTTAAATTTGTTTCACCTAATTTTTTGTTCAATACATTTTTTCCCGTACTTCAATGTGTGGTATTCTCTCATTGGTTTCATGCATGTCACGATGTGGGTTTTCACATTCACTGGCACCCATTGTGTGTGTGTGACAGACATGTGTTAATGTACATACATGCCATTTGGGTTGTTTCATGTAATGGCCATTTCAATGTGGGGTGTATGTTATGCTTGGTTGGTTATTTGGGCAGGGGTGGCGTGCAGTGGGATTTGGGTGGCTATGAGGGCCATGATTGTGGGTCATGTTGACGTGTTGGGGGGGACATGAGTAGGGGCCTGCTGGCCGGTGCCCTTCACTGCTGGGTGGGTGGGTGTACATGAGTGGGGGCCTGCTGGCAGGTGCCCCTCACTGCTGGGTGGGTGGGTGCTTGGGGGGACATGGGTCCTGCTGGCATGTGCCCTTCACTGCTGGGTGGGTGGGTGGGGGGACATAAGTGGGGGCCTGCTGGCAGGTGCCCTTCACGGCTGGGTGGGGGGGACATGAGTGGGGGCCTGCTGGCAGGTGCCCTTCACTGCTGGGTGGGTGGGTGGGGGGACATGATTTGGGGCCTGCTGGCAGGTGCCCTTCACTGCTGGGTGGGTGAGTGGGTGGGGGGACATGAGTGGGGGCCTGCTGGCAGGTGCCCTTCACTGGTGGGTGGGTGGGGGTACATAAGTGAGGGCCTGCTAGCAGGTGCCCTTCACTGCTGGGTGGGTGGGTGTTGGGACATGAGTGGGGGCCTGCTGGCAGGTGCCCTTCACCGCTGTGTGGGTGGGGGACATGAGTGGGGGCCTGCTGGCAGGTGCCCTTCACTGCTTTGACATGAGTGGGGGCCTGCTGGCAGGTGCCCTTCACTGCTGGGTGGGTGGGGGGACATGAGTGGGGGCCTTCTGTCAGGTGCCCTTCACTGCTGGGTGGGTGGGTGGCGGGACATGAGTGGGGGCCTGCTGGCAGGTGCCCTTCACTGCTGGGTGGGTGAGTGGTTGGGGGGACATGAGTCAGTGCTCACTTGTGCGTGGTGTCATGTGGGCTGGCTGGGGAGCTTTGCCAGGGTGGATGGGCTGCCTGTGGGGCATGGCCAGGGGTGCAGTGTGTTCCCCTGTGTTGTGGTCTGCTTGCAGGCCCTGGGGAGGGGGTGAGGGCACACCTGGGAAGACACACACTGCCAATTCGTTTGGGCACCCCAGAAATACACATGCCCCGCTCGCCCAAGGCCTATCGCGTGTGAAACTTCCCGTGAACCCCAGTAATACACGTACCCCGCTCACACAGGGCCTACCGCGTGTGAAACTTCCCGCGAACCCCAGTAATACATGTACCCCGCTCCCACAGGGCCTACCGCGTGTGAAACTCCCTGCGAACCCCAGAAATACACGTGCCCCGCTCGCCCAAGGCCTATCGCGTGTGAAACTTCCTGCAAACCCCAGTAATACACGTACCCCGCTCGCACAGGGCCTACTGCGTGTGAAACTCCCTGCGAACCCCAGTAATACACGTGCCCCGCTCGCCCAAGGCCTATCGCGTGTGAAACTTCCCGCGAATGAGCGGTGTACGTGTATTCGAGGGGTGCGCGGGGAGTTTTACACGCGATTGGCCTAGCGCGAGTGGGGTACGTGTATTCCGAGGGGTGCGCGGGGAGTTTTACACACATTTTCGTGGTTGGGGGGCTGTATGCTGGTCCACAGGCCTGTGCACCATGTGCTGGATTTGTGCGCTGTTCATGGCGCACGGGGCGGGGTTGGGGGCGTAACTGGCGCTGCTGCAGGGTCGCTGCGCCACTCTGCACCACGGCTGCTTAGGGATGTTAAAATCCATGAATACGCTGTGCGCCGAAATGGGTTTTGGCACACGCAGCTGGTGCAGACTGCCGCACGCGCACACTGTGCGCCAGCCGTGTGCGCCACTTGTTCGCTGAATTCTATGAATTACCCCCTTAATGTCAGCTGTTTCAGGAACATCTGATTTTCCTTTTTTTTAACCAAACGAAAAATGATAATATGTCATTAGTAGTTCTTATCCGGTATGCAGATAAATACACGTATGTGTGCAGGGACGAGGTATCGCTTAGAATTAATAAATACAAATACAAATAAAGTGGCGGAAGTTAAATTTGTTTAAGAATGTTTTTATTGCATCAGCAGCTGCTAAAGAGCAGCAATTAACCCATCACCTTACATTCAAACGCTTTTGCAGTCAGGAAGTGCTATTCTAAATATCCATAACATGCCACTTATTTAGACAATATAAATGATGAAACTGCTGCTTTTCAACCAATACTTTCAGACAGCTGTTTTTTCATGTAGCACTGGCTATTTTAAATCATTTTAATGTGACAAGTATCCAGACAACATTGGTAATGTCCAACTGGTTTTTCTACTGACTTATCAGTATCCCTCTAAAAATGCTAGAAAAAGGTGCCAAGACCTCGTATACCTTCGGTACCAACAGATGTTTATGAATGCAGCTGGTTAGTGCCATCTAAATGACCCAAATCTACGAACAATTGGGTGCCCACAAAGTAAACCTCTGCAGCTATCTCTAAGAACATTCAATGTGCTGTTTATGGTTGGATTAACACTTAAAGGGGTTTGAGGTGGGAGTAAGAATAAGTGGGAGGGAAGGAGAGAGAAAGAGAGAGAGAGAGAGAGAGAGAGAGAGAGAGAGTGGGGGAGATCGAGGACGGAGAGAGAGAGAAACAGAAAGTGAGAGATGGAGATGTTTTGGTAAAAAAAGCAAAGCTATGACCCACTATTATAAAGCAGTCTTTGCTTTTCCAACTTCTCTTTCCTACATGGAGTTGGGTCACGTCACACAGGAGACCAGGGATTCCTCTTCTGTTAATGTTGGGATCAGTGAGACTGTACTCTCATGTCAAAGGTCACCAAGTACACCACTTATTTCCAGATGGTGCTTTATTGTAAAGGTGGTAACTTTCTGCAGAATCTTCCACAGTAATGGCCTAGTAGACTGCAGAAGACATGTCCTTGCACTCATGGATTGTGCCTGTTATAATGTATATATCTACTTAGGTTAAGCTTGAAGTGCCTTACACTAGCCTACTCTACAGTGTGTTCTCGGAGATCCGTGGGTTTAAATACTTTTGATTGGTTTTAAACCTTTCTGTTTTGTTGTGTGTACGTGTATCACCCTTTACATTGCAATGTGTATCTCTTTTCCCTTTTCAGGGCCTGATGGGTGAGTCGTGCTCTTTACGCCCCAAACCTCTGCATTTCTAGTGAGAGGAGTCTGCATTGCCAGGGCCCTCTTTGGTGATGGCCGTTGCGCTTTGATGGTTTGCTGGTTATGATAGTGCATACTGTCTGTAATAGTGTGTAATGTATCCATGCAAAGCTGCCAAAGCAGCCAGCATCAGTTCAGTGAGCCTGAGATGGAGGTTGAATCTGTGAATGTTCTTGTATTGCAGTAATAAGGCTAAGCACCGCCTCTATATCATGAGGATTAGCAGCTGGGCGGTATGTAGAGGGCAGAGGAGAATGGAGGAGCCTCAAGAGTCATTTGGATACTCTGTTTGCTGTTAGACTTATAATTTAATATTCACTATGCAGATTGAAGCATTAAAGCCCGCATCCGAGGGCACTACTGTGGATTAGTTGACCTTCACTGATGTCAGTGGTCCAGAGCCGCAGGCTCACCTTCAACACAATAGAAGGTCTTAAAAACTGTTAAAGCTTGTGCAGTGGAACAAAGGACAGCTTCACCCCTGGCTTTCTGTGAAAGCACAACCATGGCCCCCTGCTAGGAGGCCTCCCGTTGAACCGTGACACCCCCCTCCCCCGCCCCCCGCAACAGAAGACACCGGAGAGTCTGCTCCCCATCCGGGCACCACGTGTACTCTGGAGAGAGCACGTGACGCGCCCCATTTATTCAAACCCACGCGCAAGGAGTTACGCCACTCCGCCGCCTGTGCCTGTTAAAGGGACACCACACTTGCTTGGTTCCTGTGTGTTCCTTGTGGGCACACTTCACAGGCGGGAGTTCGGAATGTAGCAATTACAGACAGTTAGAGCCTTCATTACAGTCTTGCTAGTCTGCTAGAGAGAGCTGGAAGCTATGATAAAAACAAAGCAGAGTATATAATGCAGGCCTTTTCTACACGTTCTGATAGTCTAAAACGAAGAACACATGCTCTGAAAGCTATTATTGATGATTTCAATGATTCATTGAAATGTACATGAATAATACTTTTATTTCTTTCGGCTAAGCAACATCACCTAATATTTTAAATGCTACAATACTGCGGCCTGCTTTTGAAACCTGAAAACGTGCCATTATTTACATATCAACTTGTCTGATCTCCAGGTCAAAGAGGGTGCCTCCCTTCCAAACACCACAGATGGTGGTTTCATTGCCAAAGATGGTCTCCACCGTTGCTTCGTAGGGCACCTCGATGTTTGCTTTCTTAGCCACGGCCATGCGGCGGACAGCCTTGCCAGCCTCGACCTCAAACCCTTGTTTCATATTGAAGTGTGTCTGAAAAAAACAAAAGATATATTTTTTATTTGTGATCCTGGATGTACTCAGACAGCCTTACACAACAATAAATATGCTTTCATTAAGAACAAAGGAACGTTACAAAACATCACAAAACCATACCAGATTATCAACAATATAAACATTGATAGAATATAAAAAGGTATATTTGCAAAAAAAAATTGAATTCTTGTTTTGCTCTTTTAGGAAGTGTCAGGATAACATAGGTGGGCAGTTTACTAAACAGATTACCAAACTCAAGTAAGTTATCACCTATTACTGTGCAATGTAAGAAATAATACTAAGTGTGGCACTTGGAACCTCAGGGTAGTTATAGCCACCCTTCGTATTGCATCTTTGCTTTAGTGACATTGGAGAAGATTTCACCAATGTTGAAAGTGTTTGGGCCTGGAGCTTACAGGGTAACATGGGTGAGCAGATGACCAAACTTCCTGTTTGCTATATGATGTGTTCTACCTCTAAGTAGTACACAAAGGGAACGTAAATACTCAAGGACTATAGGTTGTCAGAATTGAGATGTTATGTGTAACCACACAAAGCCTATTTAGCTATTCTGGAACAATAGCCACAATGCATTAGTTCACTCGAAAAGCAGAGGAGCCATTATATGACCAGAACACTTTACTGAAGTCCAGCCTAATGATGCATAATGTGTTAAGTGTTTAGGAAATAAAGGACGCAACACCGGACTACAGCAGGACCTTCTATAACATCCTCTCCTTCTGGTACCAACAGGAACTGACGTTCTGCTCTGACAACCCCCAACTCCTCCCTTTCCTCCCACTTCCAGCCTGTTGTTCTCCCTGAGCCTTAAAGGCACATTGTCGCATAACAGGATGGAGAACAGATTATATGCATCAAACCAATTCACATTAGTTGCACCTTCACAAGCGCGTATCGCAGAGCTTGGCTAGTTACACCCAAAGGAGTTCTACTTGTCCGTGCAAGAGCGGATACACTAAACCCGGCTTCCAGCTCCATCTTTTGAACACAAGCTTAAGCTCTCTACTCCATGCTTCCACCGCCAGCCTATGTTTCAGTTTCTAAATCTTTAATCTAGTGCCTATTTTTAAGACAGAGACCTCCAGCACCTCCTCCCGCCACAACCTGACTCCTCCCATTTTTACTCATGGTTGCACAATAGTTAATATCTGTGTCTGCCTACGGATACCTCCCTTTACAGGTGTTTCCTGGATAAGGAAAACGTGCCCTCTCCGTCGGATCCTATTGGAGGATGGGAACATCAGGCTTTCCAGACATTTTCTTTAATGGTAAATTTAAGAACCTTTAGTTGACCTGAATCGGACGGCCTTAACGTATTTCTGAATCTAAGTGAAACATGTTAGCTCTACCATTTATTTATTGATTGTGCATTTGCAAGGCGCTTATACATCAAGAGGTTGTGTTTCAAAGCGCCCACAGGGCAGCAGGGAGGGAACAAGGGACCAAAACAAGAGATTGGAATAAAATAACAATGATGAGGAAAAGGCATAGACGGTCCTACTAGGCCTTGTGAACATTCGCAACGTGCAAGAGCAGAGAGAGGGAAGGGACAGGTGAGGGTGAGGGGGGGTGCTAGAGGTTACACAGAGGAAGGAAGTGCCAGCGAGCCAGTTGCAAGGGCACCAGATAAGTGCCATGCAGTGACCAGCAGGTAGGAGAGTGGTCCCCTCCAAGTATAATACATGCAGGCCTGTGAGACAACACAGGCTATTGGTGCCCAAAGGCAAGTGCAGGGGGCAGGGAGGATGCTGCGGTTGATTGGACAGAAGGTTAGGGCCCAGAAGGACACATAAGGGCCAAGGCTGCCAATCTCAGCGACTGTGGGCTTTAGCACGGGAGGGAGAAGGAGGAAGGAGGAGAAGAGGATAGTCTTGAGGAGCTTGCAGAATTTGAGGAGATCCCGCTCAAGACGGAGAGGAATGTGGAGGCTGTTCCAGAGGAGGGAGCCAGCCGAGGAGAGAGATCGGCCAATCGCTCGCTACTTAGGGAAGCGCTTGACAAGCAGAGAGCTGGAGCTGGTTACCATTACTGTCCAATGTAAACAATAAAACCAGGTGAGGGATTTGGAAAGTTAGGGTTAAGTGGGTGTGTGGTGTGTGGGTTTACTCTATGTAAAGTAGATAAAGTGACGAAGCCTTCATTTGCTTAAAAATCGGAAGCACTGAAAATTCCAGGTACAAAGATAAATAACACATTCATAAAAACCACATCACATGATAAAAGTAGCTGAAAGGTCACTGAATACAATATGAACAGATTGAAACCAAATACTAGGTTAGATTTAGCCCAGGAAATCAGTTATAATTACTGAGGCTGGCGTATAAGCATGGTGGATTCAACCTGCTGTCAAACATTGTGTCTTTTCAAGGTTTCATCCCTCTGAAGGGCACCATGTGAAGAACATACCTAGTTCCTGACAGACGTAGCTTTCATGTCAACAACTAGAAACAGGAACACGGTGGCCATCCTAGTGAAGGGTCTATGGAAAGCTCATCTCATGGGGCAATCTACATAACTAAGCTGCTTCTTGCTGTGTCACCTGGGAATTGTTAATTCAAAGCACTTTGCAGAGTGACATGGGACACTTGGGGGTTAGGACACTGCACACGATCTTAGGCCGTCCCAGCAGAGGTCTACTTCCTTCATATTGCAATATCACAAGGAAGCAGACTTGCTGTTGAGAGGAGCTCGTTGGTGCTGCTGGACTCTGGCTGGAGACATGAACACATGCTGAAGACAGGCCAATATGTCTCTTTTGCAAGAGGTCATTGGGAATTGGGGATGAAAGAAATTCACAGTAAACTCTTGCAGGCAACTTTCCTGTCTTCGAACTGATGCCCTGTCAAACAATGTGCAGGGTTCTTTAGAAACGTACTCTCCAAAAGGTCAATAGCAACATCAGTTCAAAATCTCCTATTGCACTTCCTTCCGTGTAGAATGAATTCATCTGACTGAAGTGGTTCACTTGCACTGCCCACTCATTCAGGCTACATTTTCAATGCCCGCTCCTTCAGGCTGAAAACAAGGACGAAAAAACCTCTTTTACTCTGATTGCTTTGTTCAAAAACACTTCTAACTCTCACTGAATTCCTTTCATGTTGCATCTCCCCTTAAGTGCGGAACCGGTGTATATTAGCTGTAACGCAATACCGTTACTCGTTATATGTAATGATGATAGTAGTAAAGCATGATACCTTTCCTCATCAAACTAGCCTTGACAGGTTTCCACGCCCCTTTAGGGCGGGATATCCGGTCCCTATGACATCATATCCGGGGCGTGGCCCCCTCGGGTTTCCCCCGGAAGTTCTGCCTGGACAAAATCCCGCCCCGTAAGTGATGTACGTGTGTTTAACAGGCACTGGTTCCTTAGCGGGGGTGTCCCACCGGATGTGACATGTGGGATAGCAGGAAGGCCCCCCAAGGGTTGGAGTCCCTAGGGGCCCCAAGGGGGCTTCCCCCAGATGCCCCCGCAAAGAACCGGAGGTGTGGAGCTGATGTCTGAGCTGCGGCCATCTTAAGGGGGTGGAGCGTGTAGGGTGTATATATACAGCCGGGTTTTGGGCTGTAGGTACAAGCCAATCCTGAGGACCAGGGGCAACTTTGATTAAACAGCATCAGCGCGAACGGGCAGGTGCGGCAAGGTATACATAAGATTGAAACGTTGGGCGTTGACCAGGGGCCGGTGTGTTAAAGAGGGTATTTAGTATAGCGTAGCAGGGTGTCTACAATTATAATAAGACAGGTAAAAATTAGAAGAAAAAAACAAAAATATATTGCAAACAATTTTTTTTCAGAAAAATATATTTGTAAATATATAAAAAATGTAAATCATGAAATATTAATTTTTAATAATCATATTTTTTTTATTATGCATCTTAAAAATGTATATCCATAATTTTCCAGTCGCTTATGCGGGGAGAAAAAAACATCATTTATGAAAAAATATTATTCATAAGCAATGTGGGGGTGGTAGGTCGGAGCCCACTCGGTTTGTGAAGCAAGGCCCAGGGTCTCTGCAATGGGTCAGGTTGTGTGGCCTGGGTCAGCGGTGGAGGTCTCTGTCCTTTTCAAGGCACTCAGGCTTCAAAATGGCATGCACAAGGGTTTGCGCAGGCCATGTTCACCCCACACTCCTAACATCCTTCTATATATATAGAGAGCTCAAAAGCAGCTGTTGGGCCCAGCCACGTGGTAGCTGGAATTCAACAGGAAGAGACCCAGAGAGGAATTACGTAGCCCTGAGATCAGCCGATGCATCACAGCTGCCTCTCGGGAACTGAACCCCCCTCAGCACTTCCCCTCCTCCCCCAACACCCCTCCACATGCTGGGGGGTGGAAGTACGTAGCCCTGAGATGCATCACAGCTGCCTCTCGGGGGCTGATCCCCCTTCAGCACTTCCCCTCCTCCCTCAACACCCCTTCACATGCTGGGGGGTGGAAGTACGTAGCCTGGAGCTCAGCCGATGCATCACAGCTGCCTCTCAAGGGCTGAGCCACCCCTCCAGCACTTCCCCTCCTCCCCCAACACCCCATCCACATGTTGGGGGGTGGCAGTACATAGCCCGGAGCTCAGCTGATGCATCACACCTGTTGCTGGGGGCTTCAGCACTTCCCCTCCTCCCCCAGCTTGTGGAGGGGTTGCTGGGGGAGGAGGGGAAGTGCTGGAAGGGGACTCAGCCCTACAGGAATAGGTGTGATGCATCAGCTTGAATTGCCGGCGGACAAGGCAGGCAGCTCTAGTCGCAAAACACTGGAGGGTGCAATGTCCTGAATGGCCAAAGGTGTTTAGCTTCCGGGGTAATTCGCAACTGTTGGCAAAAGACTGCCAAATTTAAAAGTCTATAAGGGCGGTGTGCTGTTTAGACAATATCTCTTCCATTTGCGGTGAATTTGTGTGAAGCAGTCCTGACGTTGACAGAGAAAATGCCTAGCCAGACCGACTCACAAGTAAGGGGGCCTGTCTAATTTATGCATAGATGTAGCATAGGGTAGACTTAAGTCAAACAAACTAGGCTAATTCTTATGAATTATTTACAGGAAATCTATCCAGACCTTTCACTAGGGGATGAGTTAGGATGTATCCAGGTTACAGGTAATATTTTATATGTTACTGTGTTTTTTAAAGCCTCAATGTATTTTTAAAAATATATATACATATGTATAGGCCCCTATGTTTGTTTGTCATGGTCTGAAGGAGAAAGGGGGTCTGGGGCATCTATGTTTAAAGTGTGTTTTATGTTTAACCTTTGAAATACAACAGCCTAGTAGTTTTACTTTCTTATTTAAAAACGAAAATTGCCAGGCTGTTGCTGTTCAAAGGCTACATGTGTTGTTTTATGTGTAACAGATGGCAAGGCATGTGGGGATGCAGTGTTATGCTGTGTTTTTAAATACAGCCTGCTGAGTCCGTGGATCCCCAGGATCTCAACAGGTGGTATTTAAAAACGCAGCAGAAGTGCTTCCCATAATTTACATTTTTGTTTTGTTTTATTGAAAAACTTCAGTTTGAATTCAAGAGACAAACTTTTGTTTCAACAGAAAGAGATCACTTCATAGCCAAGAAATAGATTCCACCAGTCTTCTAAAACAGACTCTCGCTGGTAATTCTAGTTAAGAGAGTCCATTTTCAGAATCGAGTCAAGGTAGTTCACAGTCGCACATACAAGTCTTATGTTGCTTCCTGGAATGATCCGCCCCCACCATCGCTCCATATCTTCATCTAGTGGTGCAAAATTTCCTAGATGTAGTGAACGTTGTCTGACAGTTTGAGTGCATTCGATTAGCAGATGTTTGACTGTTTCAATTGACTGTTTACAGAAATGGCAGAGATTATCGTCAATAGATTTATCCTTTCTTTGCCAAAGAATTCCTTTCGTTTTTAAAGCATTGACTCGAAACCTTAAGAATTGGGTTCGGTGATGACGAGATGGACAGTGCAATAAATATCGCGCTGGTTCGTTTAATTTCCTGTGCACGCCTCTCATTTCCTGTGTTGATTTTAATTTTGACATTGCTTCATTGGTAACGATCCATGCCCAGTTTTCAAATTTCTTTTTTGCAAGCTGTGGCCAATTCAGCAGTTCTTGATTGCTTATTTGTGCGGCTGTAAGAAAAGCCGACAGTTTGTGAAACCATAGATTGAGTGGGTCGCTTTTTTTTGAGCTGCCATTTTTGGCAAAGATTTTGTAAGCCGGTGCCGATGAATCGAGGGTCATTTTTCGCATTATTGAGATTGAGTTCCAGACCACTCTCATATGAAGGGAATTAACTGCTAGTTCTTGTCGCAGACTAGATATTGGTGTTGCCTGTGGCAGCTGCAGGACTTTCCGCCAAAAGTGTCCTTCCAAAGCATGCCAAGTTTGCACGCTTATATTCCAACCCGCCTCAGCCCCAAAGATTATTGTTGGGATTACTTTTTGTAAGTAGAATTTGAGTACGGGTCCAATGAAAATTTTCCAAATTTTTTATTGATTTTTACAGCTTGTATTGCTAACTTCGACATTTTGGAGGTTAGTTCTGCCGCCCATTGTTGTTCGCAGACAGAATTGTTAAATTGTATCCCCAAGTATTTTATTGAGTCGACAGATGTTAAGTTAGTTTCTTCGATTTTCCACCTGAAACCTTTATCTTTTTTGCTTCTAATATTTCCAATGGACATGATCTTGGTTTTATGTGAGTTTATTTGCAAATGGTTTATGCCCATATAGGATTTCAAGCCTAGTAAGAGACGTTGTAGACCAATTTGGGTTCTGTCTATCAGAACCAGGTCATCCGCGTAGACTATACAATTAATCGTGGTTTTATTTATTTTTGGTGAGAAGCATGTGACTTTGTTCAGGTAGATTGGCAGATCTGCTAGAAATTGTTTGAATAATTCTGCAGCTAGGGGACAACCTTGCTTAACACCCTTGTGGGTAGCTATAGCATTGGATAACAATCCGCTGTTGTTTAGCCGGACTTTGATCGAAGTGTTTTCATGTAGAGCAATGATAGGCTCTAGAATGGATGCTGGACATAGCCATTTTGACAATTTTTCCCATAATAAGCTTCGATTCACACCATCGAAAGCTTGTTTCATATCGATGAAAGCTAGGTGAATCTTGCCATTTTTATTTAAGGTTTCCAGCTTTAGAATCGTAAGAATGAGCAGATTTATGTCGACTCCGGTCCCTTTCGTAAATCCAGTTTGCCGTATGTCATTGATCTGTGACATCTCGGCCCATTTTGCGAGTTTGATACGTAAATTCGACCCAAAGATCTTTCCAATGGTGTCGAGCAAGCAATTGGGCGATAGTTGTTTGGATCGTCCCAACTGCCTCGCTTGTGAATTGGCACCACAATCGCAGATGTCCAAGATTCAGGCAATTCTTTGGACCGACTGATTTTTGTGAATAGCTTACCAATGAAGTCAGCCCATTCGTTTGGATGTTTTTTTAGATCGATATTTGAAATCAAGTCAGGTCCAGCAGCACGTGAGATCTTTAGAGCGCTGATAGCACGGACGATTTCCTCATGGTCCATCTGCACATCCCATTGAGTATCAGCAGAGCGTTTTGGTGTTGGGATCTCAGATTCCGGTTTTTTGAACACCAGAAAGAAGTGCCTATTCCAAACGTCGCCTGTTATGGTGTTTATTGGGATTGAGTTGCAATTAGAGAGATCCATATTCAGGATTTTCCAT
This sequence comes from Ambystoma mexicanum, assembly GCF_040938575.1. NCBI lineage: Eukaryota > Metazoa > Chordata > Amphibia > Caudata > Ambystomatidae > Ambystoma > Ambystoma mexicanum. The sequence continues at coordinate 1,603,863,074 of NC_090937.1, forward strand.
ATGTCACGTGTGTTTTTAGTCATAATTAATTGTAACATATGCTCTGCACGATCTTGCTCTATTATGGCTGCATGTGACTTTGTCCAATTTCGATACATCATGCGTCGTGTCTTTAGTTCTTTTTGGGCGTCCAACTTGGAATTTCGCTTCTTTATCAATCTCAGATCTTTCCGCAAGGCCTTTTTTGCTTCATGTAATACCTTACAATATATATGGCGATGAGTCTGACCAAGCTTTGATGAGTTTTTTCCAGGAATGGTAAAATCTGTTAACAATGGAATATAATCAGGTCTTTGATTTCCTGGCTCAATCATTAATTTCTCCCCGATTCGTTGAATTTGATTGCTTTTTAGTCGTAGGCGATTTCCACGACAATTGGTTTCTAGTGAAGCTTTGAATGAATGTTTGCAGGTTCGTGTTCATCTTGATACGTAGTTGAAAAAGGCTGTGATCACTATAGTTCATTTGCTTTATTTGCAGATACACTAGCTTAGGCACCTGGTTCCTCGAGAGCCAAACATAGTTAAGAATGCTATGTGAGGCATCTCGATACCAGGTTGGTTTGGCAGGCACATCTCCTTTGACATTTCCATTTAACATCTTTTAGCTCTTTCATCGAGCGCCTCGTTTTCGAGTTGCTGGTACTGTTGCGACGAGTGATTTTGTTGGAACCACGTGCAGTTCATATCGCCACAGCAGATAACTGTTAGGTTGTTATAGGCTATCATTGCGTCGTCAATTAGTAGTGATATTGCCGAAATTATGCCATCTGTGCTGATCTTTAGTGGGTTCCAATAGATGTTTATAATTAGTAAATGAAGTTTCTTTGTGGTATTTTTTTCCAAGGTATGTATGATAGTTCCTTGTACGTACGGATTTGGGTTTAGTGATATCGGAGATGACCAAGATTGAGTTATTCTTACCAGTGTAATTAAGCCCGAGCTTGGGCGACCTTTAGTGTTTTTGACTGCTGTATTTAATAGAACAGTGAATCCATCACAAATAGGAGGTGTGCATAGCCATGTTCCCTGCAAGCAAATGATGAAGATATTTTCAAGTGGTGTCTCAAAATCATTGAATAGATGCTTATAGCCACGTGTGTTCCAGGATAGAAGTACCATCGGCTTTCCCCTTGTAGCTAGTCATGGCTAATGATGTGACCTTGTTTGATTTTGGTTATATTTTTTCGATGTAATATTTCTTTTTGAGGACTGACCTGGACTTGAGGACATGGTGATACTCATTGACTGTCTTAGTGTGTCCGAATCAATTGGGTTAGATTGTTGTTTTTTCCCCATGTTTGATCTTTCAACTCGAATTGACTCATCTTGATCCGGTCCCGGAGAGATTTCAAACCCAAAGAATAGCAGTTCATCAACAGCCTTTAAGAGCGTGCTACGCACGCTTGCAGAGTTGATGTGTAATAGGACCTGGAGTTTTTTTCGGTCGCATACTCAACAATGTGTATGTCATCTGAAACGATTGTGCGTAACGACGGCACACATTTGAACAGTTTCATGATATTTGACCTGTTGAGGTTAACCTCCGCATCATCGCATTGTATATTTTGCAGACGTAATTTACGACATCCACTTGAAATTTCCGTATGTGTAGTCTCGTGTACTTTACTTTTAAAATGAACCCGTTGAGTTCGTTGGTTGGATGTGAATTTCGGATTCAACTGTTTGTCCCCCGTATGATCCTGAGGGGAATTAGCAGAGCACCCAAAACTTGGGTGCTTTTCTTGTGACCCGGTTTTTTCTTGTTTACCTTTACGTTGTTTTACGGCCTGTGCTAAAGACAGTCCGGAGGACTCTTTCATGCCCGGTAACCTGCATTCATCAGGCAGTTCCTCACCAATCGAATATGTGGACAGATCGCATAAATCAATTGAAGTGGATACAATTGTAGTATAGCTGTTCTCAGAGTCAGAAATGATTCTTCTTCGTTTCGAGGATGGTTTGTGAATTCCTTTAGACGAGGACACTGGAATAGCTGGGTTTGCAACAGGATCAGAAATCTTCTTGTTTAAATTGTTATTACGTTTAAACAGACTCAAACGTGGCGGAGTTGATAAGTTTCTTATGAATTCTTTTTTCTTAGAAGAGCCTGCTCTTTTGGAAGTTTTTTTGCAACCTTAGTTGTTGTCCCACTTTCTTTTTTATCAAGAGATTTGATTACATCTACAGTAGATGTGGTAGCAGTTGTTTTTGCAGAGCCAGAAAAGATGCCCAATGAAGAGAAATGACATCCCGGTAAGGCAACTTTCACTTGTAGATCTTTTTGTTGCGGTTCAACGGTAACATCTTTTGTACTGTTGTCCATTGATTCACTTCCATGGGTACCAGATTGAGTTGTCTTACCAGGATCAGTCGCAGCGTCCCGACCGATGTTCTGAGACTTTAATTCTTTTGTCGTTGTTATGTTGGTGGCTATTTGGCGACATCCAGTAACTTCTGGTAGTGTCGCACTCTCGATCTCCATTATGACTTGACAATGTTTTACGGAGATTTCATCCGATGTCGTGGTAGAAGTTTTGGTGTTCTTTGTGCTAGTGTTTGAGCTTTCATCCTTGCGCGTCGCATGACTTTGACAGTTTTGCATTGAATTTAGGGCATTAATCAGACCATCTACAAGTTTCTCCATTTGCGTGCTGTTGTGAACGGCCTGGTCATGTTGTCTTTGATGCCATGATGTTGATCGTTCGGCCTCAGCCTGTATTTTTTCCTTTAGGTTTATATTGGATTTTTTCATTTCTTCCATTTTCTGAATTAAGTTCGACAGCACAGCACCTTGGTCCTGTAACCGTTCGCTTACGACTTCATAAAGTTTAATAAATGGGATCATGGCTAAAGAGGATGCCGCTAAAACATTGTTATGTATTTGCATTGCTGCGGCTGACGAGATGCTAGCTTTTGCTGGCGTTTGTGCAATGGTCTCGGCACCACTTGCTGAGAGGCACGATACGTCCTTAGCTTAGGCACTCATTTCAGGAGTCGGATCAGCTTTTCGCAAAGAATCAAGGTCCTTGTTAGTTTTGCTTTTCCTTGTAGATGCTAAAGGAGTGCTTGTGAATGGATTCGCTGTTTCAAGGATTGGATCCGACATTACTCCTTTGGCAGTATTTCTTGTTGTGGTTTGTGTGTTAGAGACAATATCTTTGTCTCGACATGAAGACATGGGTGCCCTCAAAGCTGTAGCAGCTGTGTTTAGTGACTTTAAATTTCGATGGAGGTCTTGCTCGGAAGCGGTATGCAGGTGATGTGGTATTTCACTAACTTGCATGTTGCCATCTAAGCTCCGAGCACAGTTTGTAGGCGGCTCTGGCAGGGAGCCTGCAGCGGGCAACATCGAGCCATGTAGGTTTTTTTCATAAAATGCGTTGCCCTGTTTGGCCTATGTTTTTATGATGCTGTTTTCTTTTACTAGCATTGGTGGAGCAATAAGGATTTGGTTTGAGGCTCTTTCAGGCCGCTTTCCAATTGGCATAGGATGAAAACGTCTTACTTTCCCTCCAGGTAGTGCTGATCCTCCATGGGTTGCATGGAATTGTATCTGATGCAGATTTCTCGTGGTGGCATTTATCGGGGCTCGTGGGAGATCATGAGTGCTTTCAATTTCGCTACTATTCGCCTCACCCACCTCTAAATTGTTGTTATTCATTTTAACAGGATGGAGACTTTGTTGGATATCCGGGTCTACATCGACAATTTGACACTCGTTTTGTTTGCCAGCTGTAATTTGGGATGGCGCCGTGTACTCAGACCCTAATGGAATAGGTGTGCCATTCTGATCACAGGTAATTGTTTCTAGACAGTCATGCAATGCCATGTGTGACGTGTTAGCTTTTACGCCGGTGATTAGAGTCGAGTCAACATGTACGGCTGCCATCAAATCGGCATCTGTAAGTTCAAATGGTGAAAAGAATGCCTCTGGCGACATAGGAGAGCAATTATTCTCATTTGACTCACATATTGACTGTGAAAGGGATTTTAAATTATTTAGTGTTAGTAGAACAATTTTTCGAGGCGTTGTCATTGAAGTGTTTGCCGATACATTAATAGGTTGCATCGCTTGTGTCTCTTGCAAGTCCACTTCCGTCACCAACGGGACAGATTCTTTCTCGCAGGCTGGGCGGAGTAGGACGTCATTGTTATTGTGTACGTCGTCAGTTGGATCAGTTCTGGCTATTGGGCTTTTTTGAGAAGTCAAAAGAGACGTATTGGATGTGGTATTGGATGTGATTGTGACCCCATTTAGGCCTGCAGACGAATGGATGTTTAGGGTTTCCGGCGTCACGCTTGCTAGGGACACCCTACGTGATTCAGTTACGTCATTCGAGACTCCTTTTTCCCCCATGTCAATAGGTGACTGTGGGTGTACAATTTGTTTGCTTACCTTTCCGTCATGAGGCGACTCCTTGCTCATGACCGTCCAGGGATTTAGCATGCAGCGTTGCTGGAGAGTTTTGTTACGAGTCTGAAGCCCTGACTTCTTGCTCGGTGTGTTTGCAGCGTCCGGCATGGAGCGGCTAAGGGCAGTCTTGGCTGCACTTGCCACGTTTGTGTGTCTTTTGCGCTGATTCAATTTTGAGTGTCAGAGAGTTGGGCTTTCTTACGTGGAGGGTTTCAGGGATCAAAGAGATAGTTTCTCCGCAGTCTCCCCTATACGTATCAGACACCTCCAGCGCCTAACAGCCGCACAACAGCCAATGCCCTCTACCCCTCTACCAACGCCGCGAGGGTGAACGCGGATGCGTTTTCAGTGGTGTGCTGATCACGTGACCCTTCACGTGAGCTCAAACAAGCTCCGTCCCCTCCAGGAAACGGAGCAGCGAGCTGCGAGTGTTTTTGCAGCTCGAACAGTAGAAGTTCGCCTTGCAGCGTCCAAAGGCGTCCAGAATCACTGGTGTCAGCACAGGAAAGTCTTTTGCCCAAAGAGCGCACCGCTCGTCTCAACGCGGGTGCGTTTTCAGTGGTGTGCTGATCACATGACCCTTCACGTGAGCTCAAACAAGTTCCGCCCCCTCCAGGAAACGGAGCAGCGAGCTGCAAGTGTTTTTGCAGCTCGCACAGTAGAAGTTCGCCTTGCAGTGTCCAAAGGCGTCCAGAATCACTGGTGTCAGCACAGGAAAGCCTTTTGCCCAAAGGACGCCATTACATTTAAAAGACTATCAGGCCTTGGGGGTGTCTGTGTTGGTGCTGCACTATTAGAATGAGCATTCCAACATAAACACCCCCAAGGCCTGATAGTCTTTTAAATGTAAATTATGGGGGGCTGCTCTTATGCCGCCTTTTATTTTTTATTTTGTTTTTTATGGGCCTTTGAATGTGCGGGCATGATGTGCACTAATACCTCCCTACTGGGACTCATTACCTGCCTATTAAATGTTCGGCCGGCCCTCTGGCTTTAATTTACATTTTAAAAGAGTAGCAGGCCATGTGGTGGGTGTGCAGCCATAGAAACACCCATGGTCTACTACTCTTTTAACTGTAAATTAGGGCCAGAGGTTCTACCGACCATTTAATAGGCGTGCATTGAGCTCCCCTGCCAAACACCCTAAGGGGGGGTCCCCAGGGTGGCCTAAGCATCCTGCTGGCTTTTAAATGGCTATTACAGCACGGGAAGCGTTTGTGTTGTAAAATGCATTTTAAAGCCAAACCGTGTGTTTTTGTAATAAGGCCTGGCTTTAAAATGCATTTTACATCACGAACGCTTCCCGTGTTGTAATAGACATTTAAAAGCCAGTCGGATGCAAAGTATTACAACATAAAAAATAAAAAAAATGCCCATCCTTTCAGATAGTGCGGGGCAGCTTTTGTAATACTTTGCATCCGACTGGCTTTTAAATGACTATTACAACACGGGAAGCGTTCGTGTTGTAAAATGCATTTTAAAGCCAAGCCGTATTACAAAAGCATACGGCTTGGCTTTTAAATGCATTTTGCAGCCCGAGCATCTCCCGGGTTGCTAAGGGCCACTCTGATGAGCTCACAGGATGTTCTGTGAGCTCTTCAGCATAGCCATGAACAGAGCCTCACATGCAGGGCTGAGCAGCCCGAAGGCAGAGGGACAGCCCATAGCAATTAAATAGACAAGGCCTGTCCCTCTGGTTTCGGGTTGCTCAGCCTTTGCTCAGGGTGCTGGGCCCTGCAGGGGGAGCATCTGCCCATCCCTGCCTGGGCCATTGAAAAAAAAAGAATAAAACAATTAAAAAGGGTCTTCCGTGTGGAGACCCCCGGGGGGAAGGCACCCCGACCCCTCCCCCTGTTCCAAGGGGTGGCCCCGTGTGCCACAAGGGTGCTGCTGACAGGGGAGCTGCCAATTTCGCAGTTTCCCTGTCATTTCTATTCTAATGCAGGCTGCCTTGTGAAATGAAGCACCCCAGCCACCACCCACCCCAGGGTCTCCCAGCCATCCGTATTTAATGCGAATGCTATGACCCTTTTGTTTATCTTGATGGGGGTGACTTGGGAACAGAGTTGACACAGCCCCTGTTAACCCCCAGGCAGACCCATCAAGATAAATAAGAAACAGTGCGGCCTGTTTTAATATACACAAGCAGCCTTCAGCTATTTGCAGCATGTGAGCCCTTATTTCACGGGGTCCCTTCTGCAATTAGCGGCGGGGTACTTCTGTATTTATATAACAACCCTTTGCATAACTACCAGTCACAGAGGCAGTGCCTGCCTGGGGTGTAAAATTGTCTCAGGCACCAACGAAAAAGTGGCCCACAACTGCATATGGGCATTTCATTTCTTTTGTGGAGCTGTTTGAACAGGCCACAAGGCTGATGTTTTTTTATTTATAAAATGTGATGCAAATGATATATTTTAAATATTATGTTTTATAGCAGCAGTGATCAAAAACTATTAGCCGCATAGTGAGGTAGCCCTGCAAACTGACACCCCTTGACCCAGAGAGGGGCCCCCTTTGCCCAATAATAAAAAATAAAAAAAATCACCCACCCATGTATTTTAGCGTTTATGGCTCAGCCCTTGGTCAGAGGCCCTATAGGTCAGTCCGAAACTGCACAGAGTGAATTATCCCATCAAACGATCCCCATTGCCCCCATATGTATATGGTATTTTATGCCTTTTGTGACACTGCTTGAACAGTATCCCAAGGGTGGGGATTATGATAAGATGTCAGAGTGTGCATTTAAAAAAAAATGTTTATTTAACAATGATGGTGAAATCTACTAGCCCCAGACCCCAGCACCTCCGCAAATTGATCCTCAAGTGGTTCCAAGTTAATAAGGGCCGGTTTTGGGCATTTACAGTATGGACGGGCAGAGGCTTATTTATTGACTTATTGTTTTTAATAGATGAATATGCTGAATGGGGGGCCATCTTGGAGGACGCGTGTATCAATTCCGAAGCACTTATCGACCTCTTGGCAGAATATGGAATTACTACTACAAATACGTTGGGTGGGTACTGTTATCAATCTCTATAATACTGTAATTTTCGGGCATTATCAGGCGCTGTTAATCTTTAATAATGTAACATTGGGTATTACTATCTGTTTTTATTATTGGGGATTAATATCTGGTATTGATAATGTTTTATTAATATTTAATATGTGTAACTATATTATGATCTCTAGTTATGTTTTTACAATAACATATGCTGTTTCTTTATTTTTTTAGCGGTAATTCATGACCGCACCGATATTTATGACCCGTCTTATGCAGGATCTGCGGGTGTCGTTTCTGCAGATGGGCGAGAGGCATCGGGCATTGTAGCAGGTAATTGTTGCTGTCACTTTAGATATGTTCATTAAAGGTCTAACCCTGTAAAGCATGTATGTTTTATAGGAACCTTGATGCTTTCCACAAATTGAGTCTTTAGTGTAAAATATGATTATGTATTTGAAACATATGTCTGCCATGCGACTCTTTGATGTAGAACATGGTGGTAACTGTTTTCTTTGGTTTTTATCGCAGATACACCCATTGTAGGGCCAACGTCATCACTGCCCTCCTCAGCACCCCAGGCCGCTGGACCATCAACATCTGATGCCACCCCCCGGTCCCATGGCAGATACCCAACACCTGCAGTGAACCCTTCATTAAATAGGAACCACCCTGTCAGGGGTACAGAATGTAAGTATGCATAAAGCATCACTGAGAACACCTCTTTTTTTTTCCATAGCAGGGAGCGTTAATATTTCAGTGTGTCTTTGTAAAACCCCATAACGGACTGATCATGTTATTCAAGAATGCTGCTAGGGACTAATTTTCTACCAACCAGTTTCTTTAATATTTTAATGGGGGTTCATAAACCTTGAGGTTTACCCGAACAATGTATTGTAAAGTATTGCTTGGTATTTAATACAAAACTAAAACTGTTTTTTTCTTTTATTTTAGGGGCGTGCATTGCTGCTGAGAAAAAAGTTATAGCGCAACCGTCCTCTGGGACCCCGACAGTTCGAACCCCGCCAGTTGCTGGTCAACCGCCTACACAGCTGTTGTATAATGCCGCTATTCGTAACTCTGTGTTAGATGGGGCAGTAAAGTTCCTTTTAAATAAAAAGAGGTGCTTAATAGGGGGCGGTTGTCTCAAGGGTTTATAAAAGTTGTAGTACCCATTAACCCTTATTTGTGTTATTGTTCCCAACAATCATATACCCCAGCCGATTGAATCACTCATACCTGTAGTACATGTGAATGCTGGATCACCCCAGGAGACACAGACAGGGGGTGTGCTTACACCGGGACTCCAGGTAGTGGGCTCCGAAAACCTTTTAGACAGAGGGGCGGTTAGCCCGCATCCGTGGACACCCAGCTGTGGTGAGATCATACCCCTGCATCTGTACTCCCCAACGATCCCCAAGCGCATAGTCTCTGATAGTCCGCTACAGGGGTCCCCCGTTTGGGGTGAGATCACACCGCCTCCTGTGTACTCTCCAACAATCCCCACCCGCATAGGCTCTGGTCATTAGATCCTGTGCCCCCCCCCGGCTGTGGAGATATAACACCCCCCATGCATACTCACCTATGGTCCCCAACACTGAGATATCAATTAGTACTTCTGAAGCTATAGAACGTGTGGGTGTTCAACCTAGCACCACGGGCGTCCTAGAGGTGGATCCTATTATAATAATTTCAGATTCCCCCATAAAAATAGAGTCTCAAAACTGCATATGTGCATCTGTCATCCATGAAACAGGCTATTCCCCGAAACCTCTTGATCTGTCCTACAGGGGTCCCAACGGTATAAACAAACAACGATGTACACCAGTCATTTATTGCCCAGATTCTAATATACAATCCATAAATACGCTGGCGCCTGTGAATCTCAATACATCCAACGGTTTTGTAAATATTCATGCTTCTAAACGGGGTAGCGTTGTAAAACAGTTATTTCGGCCCCCAGGTTTAAAAAAAAACGGAGAAAAGAAAAACACTTATCTGGACCGGATAACAGCTCTATATTATGACGTCAGGCCTGGAGCTTGAGACACGGGTTTGGTAAAAAAGATCTAGTCGATATGCGTAAGCGCGTGTCTAAGACCAAACACGTCCTTTTAACTAGGGATTCTAAAAACAGGATGAACACCACAGCAAAAAAATTATGAAAAAGAACACATCCCCAACTCTTAAAAAGAAACTTGAAAAGAAATGGGGGCTACAAAAGCATATACAGCCCCTGCCTGATTTTGCAGAACCCCCAGAGCCTTTAAAATTAGGGTTGGACCCAGGCCCGGGTACAGCCGAGACCTGCTTAAATGCAGCACCCGAGACCCCGCGTCTAGTGTTGGAAAACACAACACCCCCTCAAACACTGTTAAAAAATGAGGTACCGCTTTAAAAGATTTACTGGCACGCCGTTTAAAATGGCTTCAAACCCACAGGCAGCGGAAAATGTTTCTCAAACGCCTGAGAAAGGCTAAAATAATAATCATGCAGCGCGCCCTTAACGATTTAGAGGCGCAACCCCAAAACACACCCCCTCAGGATGAAACTGACACAGTCTTCTTGCAGAGTATGGGCACATACCAGCGAGATCTACCAAAGTTTTGAAGCATTGAACACTATGAGGTGTTCCGCTTTACAAATCTGGGTAGGTTAAGATCAACCGGACTAGGTCTCTTAATGATCACAGAAGCTGTTGAAAGGCTCATCTCTCAGATTCTTGAAATGGTTGGGCCTAACGATTTTGTCCAGATATACGTCTAGAGAGCACGGTTTTAAACAGGCCTCTTTTCACCAGGCGGTCGTTTCGGCAGATCTTTGATGTTTGGCAGTTTCTAGAAAACATAGGAAAACTGCTACAAAGTAAGGGGGAACTGGTCGTAACCGAGCCATTGAGACTCGTGGCGGTGGTTGTCCGGGCTAGTGAGGGCGGTGTGTACAGGCCCCTGAAGAAAACCCTTTACAGTATGGTGGTTTCCAAGAAGAAACCCTGGCTCTTGGATTTTAATTACGGGGACTTGAACATATGTATGGCTGCAAGCATTATAGGACTGCTAGAGCCTAGAACCGTTACGGATGGATGCATTCAGGCAAGATCTATGGAGGTTCACAGCATATTGGGTATACCACCTGTTATGGTTGGCTTTAATGATCTGCGTTTATTTGAGGATCACTTTGGCGTGCCTATCAAAATCCTGTATAATGAGGACAGGCTTTATAAATACTTCCCGGCAGGTGACAACTTGAATAAGAACACTATATATATTTTACACCACGAACAGCACTATTATGGAATCTTAAACCTTCAGAGTTTCCTAGGGGCTCGAAATGTATGCACTCATTTCTGTCACATATACAGCAATAAGGCAGCTCATAGATGCCACTTACACTGCAACATGTGTCAGAGAGACAGTTGCCTGGTGACCAGTGAATCAGGTTTTAAATGTCCCCGGTGTAAAACATTTGCCCGGTCTAAAAACTGTCTTCAACAACACATTGAAAAAGCGTCTCAAGGTACAGTCGTATGCCATCTTAAAACAGACTGCAGTTCCTGCGGCCGTTTTATAAAGGCCAATCATGATTGTAAGGGTCGGAAATGCCCCCGCTGTGATGTAGAAGTGGTCCCCATGGATGAACGCCAGTGTTATATGACACACCCAAAAGAAATAGCCAACACCGAGAATGACATAATCTTTGATATGGAGTGCATGCAAGAGACCGGCATACACATACCCAACTATATCTATGCGAAGCATCTCACTCGTGACGCCAGCTGGTCATTCGCTGGAATTGACTGTGTCAGCCGCTTCATTACCACATTTCTGACCAAATAATTCCAGGGGTATAGGTTTTTGGCTCACAACAGTCAGGGCTACGATGGCTTCTTCATAATACAACAACTGATTAAAGAGAGAGTCGACGTCAAGCTGATAACTCAGGGTGCAAAGTTGAAGCTTCTCGCTGTGCCAGACCTTAAAATCCGCTTTATCGACAGTTTGAATTTTCTACCCATGAAATTAAGCAAACTGCCTAAGGCTTTTGGTTTCCCCGGGTCCAAAGGGTATTTCCCACATTTCTTTAATACGGTCCAGAATCATAATTATGTGGGAGCCATCCCCCCTATGGAGTGTTATGGTTCAGAATACATGGAGGCGTTCCTTAAATGGTATACGGAGGCCCGAACACAGGTTTTTGATTTTAAGAGAGAGCTAAAAACCTATTGTCGTGAAGACATCAATATTTTGAGAACAGCCTGCAAGAGTTTTCGCGACGGCATCATAGACATGACCCGACAGGTGTACACTATGGATGATCCTGAAAACCCTGAGATGAAGATAAATTTTGTTACATATGTAGATCCATTTATATTCATCACCGTGGCTTGCATGTGTATGCATATATACAAGCAATTGTTTTTAAAGTCTGAAACAATAGCCCTCATACCCCCAGACATGTATCACGGACGCCAGAAACAATTTTCCACACCCTCCATCCAGTGGCTAATGTATATGTCTGAACAGATCAAGACACCTATACAGCATGCCATGCGGGGTGGAGAGAAAAAGATCGGCCCCTATTTTCTAGACAGCTATGCTTCTTTAAACGGGGTGCAGATGGCCTATGAGTTTAACGGGTGTTTATGTCACGGGTATCCACAATGTTATAAGAAAGATGACTAGAACACCCTGACGGCGTGTACGTATGATCATCTTTACCGGAGAACTCTTTTAAAAAAGAACTTTCTTGAGACCAGGGTTCTGCGTGTTTTTATGCTTTGGGAGCATGAGTGGACCGAAATGTTGAAAAAAGAATCTGATTTAAAGATTTTTCTCAAGCATAAGAATTTACCAGAACCCCTAGAACCCGCGGGACGCTCTTTTTGGAGGTAGGACTAATGCCATCAAGCTCTACCACGAAACAGCCCCTGGTGAGAAATTACACTACTTAGACTTCACCAGCCTCTACCCATTTGTCAATCATTCAAAACCCTATCCTTTAGGCCACCCCGTATCATCTATGAAAATTTTGGCGATATTAAGCAGTATTTTGGGCTGATCAAATGTCAAGTGTACCCCCCCTAAGAAGCTTTATTTTCCAGTCCTCCCTCAGAGGATTTCTGGTAAGCTCATGTTCCCATTGTGTATGGCTTGTGCAGAGTCAAAACAGACTGAAAAATGCACACATAGCGATGAGGAACGCTCGATCTCGGGTACCTGGTGTATCGTCGAGTTAGAAGTGGCCTTGCAGAAAGGGTACCGTCTGGGGAAGATTCATGAAATATGGCACTTTGAGAACATCACAGTAGAACCCTTTTGCGAGTACATTCGTATGTTCCTGTGGAGCAAACAAGAATCTTCAGGATACCCCTTTTGCGAGTACATTTGTATGTTCCTGCGGAGCAAACAAGAATCTTCAGGATACCGCGAGGGTTGCGATGACCCCGCAGCCCGCCAGAAGTACATAGATGACTATTACACACATCAGGATTTCCGTTTAATACCAGAATTCATGAAGAATAACCCTTCAAGACGGCAACTAGCCAAGCTGTGCTTAAATTCCTTATGGGGTAAGTTTGCTCAGAGAACAAATTTACCAAACACAGCGATTATAACCGATCTTGACAAGTTGACAGCCTATCTTTTTGACGCAGGTTATGACACTTGAAGCTCCAGTTCATAGATGAGGAAACATCATTCCTCTGTTGGAAATATGCGGAGGAGTACCCTACGTGTTCCAACAATATAAACATATTTATTGCATGTTTCACAACAGCTCATGCCCATCTGGAACTTTATACAGTCATGGATGCTCTCCAGGAGAGATGTCTGTACCACGACACCGATTCAGTCATTTTTGTTAGCGGCCATGGTCAGGAGAATCCCCCACTTGGTGATTATCAGGGTAATCTAACAAGTGAATTAGCTCCTGGTGAACACATTATAGAGTTTGTTTCTGCAGGGCCCAAAACATATTCCTATCGCACATCCTCAGGGGCGGTCTGTATGAAAGTAAAAGGCATCACTTTGAACGTCAGCAACAGCATGAAGATCAATTTTGACAGTTTGAAAGAGCTGGTGCGTGAGAACACTTTAAAAAGCACCATCAAATCTATTGTGGTGCAGCAGCCATCCATAGTGCGGGAGAAAAAACACTGGGAGATTAGCACCCAGACATCGCAGAAGACTTTGAGGGTAGTGTTTGATAAAAGGGTGCTCACAAACGACTACAAAACATTACCCTACGTTTACTGAAAAGGAAGCATTGCGTATGATGGACACTCGCCTTCAACACCCTTCTTCATGCGTGCTAGTGGGTCCTTCCAGCTGCGGTAAAAGTTATTTTATTAAACAGCTCCTAGAAAATGCCTGCACCACAATGTCAACCCCACCGGATAATGTCATTTGGTTTTATTCGTGCTGGCAGAACTTGTATAACGAACTGGCCTCTAAAATACCGCATCTGAAGTTTGTGGAGGGGTTACCAGAAACTCTGAATGACGACCGGTTGCTACCACCAAACCTTGTTAATATGATTATCGTAGATGATCTCACGATGGGGGGGCGGTCAAAGCTCTGAATTGGAAAAGGCTTTTACTCAGTACTCACATCATAGGAACCTTAGTATCTGCTACATTGTACAGAATTTATTCTACAAGGGCAAGGGCAACCGTTCGATAACGCTAAACGGCAGTTATATCATTCTGTTTAAGAACCCCAGAGATAAACAACAACTCTCGGTTCTAGCATGCCAGATGTATCCGTCTAACAGCCGATTTTTCATGGAGGCCTTTGAAGACGCTACCCGTAAACCTTATTGCTACTTATTGGTGGATTTAAAGACAAACACCTTAGAGGACTACCGATTGTGCACGGGTATTTTCCACCCGGATTTACCGCTCGTCTACATACAGAAGCCCTCTAGAAAAACCCAGTGAGGGAAAAAGCAGACCTCATTAGTACCAGCGACCGACCATCATGACGGCACGTATACGTCGGAACTACGCTCTCCTTAAAATGCTAGTAATGGCACCACCCCAGCAACGCAAGGCCATTCTGTGCTCGGCTTCTGATGATTTAGTATCGGCTATAGACGAGATTGCCTTCAATACCATCAGGGGGAATGTACCGCTATCCGGCCGTCAACTAGGTGTCTTAAAAAAGAAGAAGCTAATCCTCACGAAACTGGGTAACAAGCGGGCCTCCATAAAAGTTAAAAGAAAGCTTTTAAAACAATCCGGAGGTTTCATAGGAGCGCTCCTAGGCCTTGCATTGCCGCTGATCACCAGGCTTCTAGGGGGCGGTTAATGGAGTACAGTCAGAAGATGCATATGGTTGACAGGCGTCATCTGGATGGTCTGAGCACCCACAACCGGGAAGAGCCCGATATCCTACGCAGGCATGATTTATCAGACTACGACAAGGTTACCCTCTATTCCTCTATTCACTAGAAATACTTAAGACATTTTAGACAAGCCGACAATGAGAAGAACAAACTAACATTGTGCATGCCCCCTGAAGAGCCCACGAGTCTCGGCAACACAAGTCCCGGACACCCCGTTTCTGATCCCCTGGGAGCTGAAATCCTGAACACCATTAACCCCCGTTATCGTAAGAATGCAGAATTACTGTTGAACAAGATGACCGGTGAGCAGGGACTGGTACCCTGGAACGCAAAGGGGGAGTTTGTATATAAAGGCACGACTGTCAAAGGTTCAAATGTCCATGATTTAGTTTGCGGCATTACCAACCCGCAGGCCTTTGGAAGACACAAAAAACCTAGAGGCTGGGATCTGTTCATGCAATCTGCTGCGGACTTAAACATTCCTGCCACTTTAGTGGGAAATATGGGGCATCACAAACTGCTCGAGACATTGAAAGACACTAGTGTTAAAACCCCGCCCGAGGATGTTGAGTCCCTAGATATTTCCTTAAAGAGAAGAAAAAAGAACAAGAAACCCAAACGCGAGGCCTGGTTTAGTTTGTAACTGTGTTTTCTCTTAATTTTAAGAACAGTGTTTAACCATTGTAGTGTGTATATGTATATGGATTATGTATCTGTTTTTATAAGTATACTCACACCTGTTGATTAAACAAATGCACTGTTTGTAATAAAATATGTGTTTATGTAAATGCTTTTATATCTATACCCCATGCAGCCTGTATAACCAAAGGTTCTGTTTGTAATAAAATACCCTTATTATTTATACCAACCGCCCGTTTCCCGTCTAATTATCCTAGGCATGTCTACCAAAACAGGGCACAAGTAAGAAGTAAGAAGGAGACGGTTGTTTAAAAGTACAAGATGTTTTTATTTAGCCATGTACACATTTCTGGCAAAAACTATATACATTTACAGGTGGCCGGCGAAATTTACGTTTGTTCACAAAATCCGTCACCATCCGTTCATTTTGTCTGAGATCAAGAGAATAGGTTTGCATAACAGCCCACAGGGACTGTTTCTCAGGCATTTTAGATACAAAGTAACAAGCATGCTGCCCACATGTCACGCATTCAGAATCCTGCACCTGGTCTCTATTATAATGTACTATTGGTGCTATATGTTTAACATAGTCCAATAGATCGCCGTCATATATAGGGTGGCTTGGGAAACACCCCAGACTATCAAAAACAGTTATTGCAACAGTGTCCATAAACATAGATATCCAATGTGTGCCTTCTTGATGCTGGGGATCGGTGTTCACAACAAAGCTGATGGGCAGCTCACCCGGTATATCCCTTGGAATGTTATCACACGAATACACACCTCAAAATGTTTTCACAGCATGTTTGTCTTTACGCAGGAAACGCATGATCTGGTAGATATCCATTACATATCGTACAGCACCTGTCGCTGGTTGTTGAGTTCTATGACCGAGTGAAATAGGGCCATAATAATGAGATTCACAGTACTTGGCAAACCGTACCTCAAAGCGTAAATTACCATTCCTAATCAGATTACAATGTCCTGATGATGCATTATCGGGTCTCAAATTAAAGGTCAGCAAGGTGTAGCCACCATCGTAGTCGTCACGTGGGACTACAAATCCTTTATCGCGCATGTGCTTGACGCTGATGGAGACTAGCCCCAGATACTCCCTAATTGTATTTTTCTGTTGAAAACTAGGGCTGTAGGCTTTGGCGGGGATGACGTCCCCATCCTTAAAAAGGGCAGCATAGTTAATGTTGTAATGTTTAAAATTAAAAGGATTGCTTGCGTAATCCCCTGAAAAAGCGGTGTTATCCACAAAGCCAATAACGATTATTTTAGTTAGCTGTCCCAAGAATACCTTATTTTGACTGGCGACATGGCTGCACTCTGGTACACTGAAGATTTTGAAGGAGGTCCTCTCCACCGGGTATTTCAAGTTTGATACTTGTAGAGCGTCAGCATGTGCGAGTCTGACCGTCGGTGACACACTGACCCTTTTAATGAATAAACTCGCTGATACTATTACCAGTTTGTAGGCTTCTGCATCATCACTGTTCAGACAGAAAGCGTCTTTATTTCGAGAGAGTTTAATTTTCAGATCAACACCATTCACCATCAGCTTCTCCAGGAAAAACAGATCCGCGTGTAGATGCCCTAGTAAATCAAAGTTTCTGCTACCTTTCACATACGCTGATCTCTTTATAAAGTCCTTGTTGTTTCCATCTAGAGCATAATCCTCCATATGCCCCGCCGTGTCCTTATAAAAAAGCCCCGCAGTGAGCTGGGTGTCCAAAGTGTCATTGCTGTAGTTCTGAATGCTTTCTATATACGCTATATAGGCATACATATTGTCACTCTGTGTAATCATGCGATCACCTAGAGTGATGTCCACCTGGTTGAAAAGGGTGGCCACTGGATAGGCAATCGTGGCCACCTTCGCTGCTGCACCGATAGCCGCCCCATCCTCTTTTGTTATTCTGCAGGTTAGGGGGAGTAACGTGTCATTCAAATCCAGGTACGTCTTCGTTGAGCCCGATATGTAAAACTCGATGGGAGCTAATGGTGATAGTGCCGCCAGGGGCGCAACTTCCATGAAAAAACTGTTTTCGATGCTTGTCTGTGTCGGGGGCACAACAAACAGATCTAGTTCCGATTCCACACATTCCCCCGAGGCACAGTGGATAAAGGACATCTTTAAGAAAATATTGATGCCGGGTCTGTTTTTATTTTGCTTGACCCGTCTGTTCTTTGACGTGCGTTTTCTCTTCTGAGCGGCTTTGGTTGTTGTTCTTCGTTTTTTATGCGGCTTCGGAGGACCCCGCCTGCGCGTAGCTCGCCTTTTTCTTTTTGCAGGGCTTTTACCCACGTAAACCACCAGAGCCCTATTTTGCTAGTTGGTTGAAACGATTTGCGATGGAGGTTGTTGCAGTAGACACCACATCCTTAGCAATGTTTGTAGCAGCTGTTTTCATATGCGGCTTGGCTAATTCAAACCCTTTGCGCAGGAAGGGCATGGCTCTCCGAAAAAGACTTCTGAAAATACTGCCTAGACCCTCACCATACATCACAGGCGCACCTTGGAAGTAGGGTTGATTTCCATAACCGGCCTGTCTGCAGTAATAATCCTATAAGCGTGCGGCTCCCCGTAATTCTTCATGATCACCATGTTCTAATTGTCTCTCTCGTGTCTAGGGCACACGTGTAGTTTCACCAGGACCTTCCCGTATTTAAATGAGACCAGATCACCCTGATCGTCCCTTATCTGGATGTTGATGGTGTCAAAATGACACTTAGAAACAGGAATATAATCATGCTTCATGTACTGTATATTAACAATGCCGTTAGTTTCACCCTTGACTTGAGCGGTCCGCATCAGGGGTGCGTATGAGTCACCAACCCTTTGGTATTCTACTATATCGCTGTAGATCATGAGGCTGTAAAATCCACCATCAATATCTGCACATGTTTTGTCTGTATTTTTAGCATTATTTTTTATATGCTGAACCTTCCCCAACACCATCGAAAGTTTCCCGCTACATATAAACTCCACGGTAATTCAGCAGGTTCTCCACGTCTGATGGTATACCAGGAATCTCTTTTGTCCAGGGTGTCCCACATATGGGGGTACTGAATCTCCATCAACCCCGCTTCCCACTGACCTTGTAAATTAACGGGTTTAGCCAGCTTAACAGAATAATCCGATATTTAGTTTTTGGGGAATATATCTAAAGAGGCGTTACTGGGCAAGGTGATATAAAAGCCGGTGTTTTCCATCTTCTTCTTCTTCTCTGGGTGCGTCTCTGTTTTTTAGATCCTCTAGAAATGCTGCGTTGACCCAACTGTTGAATTTCTCAGGCCATCCATGCCATTTTACCAGATGCTGTTTCTTAGACCCCTTACCTTTACTCTGAATAATTTTCTGAACCCTATAAAGACGCTGGGAATCGTTGATCACCTTTTGTAACTCCTCTGTGTAGAAATTACCGCTTACAATTTCACCAGCATAATCATTCAGCTGATATATGTATTCCCCCTCTTTCACGGATGCTTTTGCCACTATGAAAATTTTGTCGGTAAAGGACTGCTGGTAGCCTTTTGTAAAGACACCTTTTAACTTGGATACTCGGATGTGGTCCCCTACGCGATAGGCTGTTTTCTTGATCTTCGCCGATATCCGTCCTGCATACAGGTTTCGCCACGCTGATAATGAGTTTTCAGAGGTTACAGAACTGGGAGGCATTTTAATAGACCGGTGGTAACTGTCATTATACACATCGATAAAAGTATGTAATATATCCACATAGCATTGCGTATTATAGGCTGTGAAATATCTCCATAGTTTAGATTTCAGTGTTCTATTAAAACGTCCAACAACCACCGCTTTAACTTCCATGTGTGTTATAAAATGATGCACGCCGTGTTGCTTTAGAAGGTTTTGCAGGGGCCTATTCAGAAATTCCTTACCGCCATCAGTTTGTAATTTTACAGGTACACGGCCCTTGCTGAAGATATGCTTGAAGGCCATAGCCACTCTTGCACCAGTCTTATCCTTCAAGTCCTCTGCAAATGCGTATTTTGATAAAACATCTATCACCGTCATAATGTACTGCGTACCATTGTTCTGCTTTTCAAAGTTGGAAACATCCGCCAGGTCTGCCGCTGCTACAATGGTCATTCTTCTTTTAAAACATTTTGCTCCTGGTGTGATGGGGTGTTTATCACGCTGTAATTTTCGATAAAGCGCATCGACACCCCCATAACTCCCAACACCATATTTATCATAATAGCTTTCATGCAATCTTGAATGTGTGTTGTTAGCCATTGATGCATTACAAAAAAATAACCAGACACAGGGTTGGTGTACGTTATTTTATTTTTATTTATACTGGTTGGTACACATGTATAGGGTGTCGAACAGTTACCACCCCTGATATTTTATTGGACGCATCATATAAAAAGCTATACACATCAATGTGGTTACCCCACCTGTAACTCTGTAGACACCAGATACTCGTAGCATTTAACAGTTTGGATAGTTCAGAGGCTTGTAAAATACGGCCTTTAAGGCATAGGAATCTTACATACATTTCAGCCACGTGGTGCTTCAACACTGTTCTAGGACCCAGGTATAAAGAACCCAAGTTGTATCGGAATACAGAACCGTATTCATCACACACCGGCATCTTGATGGTGCTACAGATGTCACTTATACAGATTACACTTTCACAAATCCGCGCATATCGAAGTCACGGTACATAAAAACGCCACAGCAGGTGTGGGCTGTTTACCGCTATTCTCGCCTTCCGCATAGCATATAAAAGTCTTTCCCCACACACAGGTGTCAGATAGCGCTCCACACGTCCGGTTTGTCCTCCAGAAATGTTACCCTAGAAACAACGGTACACATATAAGGAGCAGGATTATTGTATTTTCAGCTTTTTAAAAAACAAGCTTTCGCGGTACCGGACACCTCTGCCGGTTACTCCTAAGCCTGTACAGGTGAGAAAAGTCTCTCTGCATTAAACAGCTTATATGGTTTCTAAAAATCACGGGTCCTGCCAGGTGTAAAGATTTAATATTTTTCTCAGGCTTGCGACACGTTTGAATTTTCAAGATTGTTTTTGTTAGCAGGCCCCCCACACTCGCATGTACACGTGTACCGATGGTTTCATAAACACTTTTAAGCATCTGATAAACGTTATACGACTTCAACATCTTACATATCGCCCGTATTGCTAGAGATTGATAATTCGGGAGTAAACAATCATGAGCATCCTGTTGTGGGTATCCGTATATATGCCCTTCACACCAACTGTAATAATCATGCTTCAAACACGTTTTCACAACCAACGCCGCAAAAGCTTGAACCGTTACAGTCTCCAAAAAGGGTTATATTTTCATCTTCTTCCTCATCAGAACTTTCAAAACGTTTCAAAGTATTCCATTTCTTACACGTATCACCGTCTGGGAATGCTAAACTCTCGATCCTTTTTGAACAGGACACGCAATAATAATTGATGGCGTTTAACGAGTTGTTCAGGCCCACAGCTCTGTTACGGTTATCTGGCGTTTTCTACAATTCAAAAAAGAAAGAAGTTTAGCTCTTAAGCATGTGTTTTCACAGGTTTTTCACACACACACACACACACACACACACACACACACGCACACACACACACACACACACACACACACCCCCCCCCCCAGTCATACTTCATTACTAACCATAGTAGTATAGAGGAGCTAGTGACGTCCATAAACAACTTGTTTTCATCAGATGCTGTGTATAACGTCGGGGTCATTGCGGCCTCTGGAAACAGTTGCTCTAAAACATTCAGATCCTCATACAGGGCCTCCTTAAGAGCCTTAACAGCCTCATCCATATCGACGTAGTCTGCATCGGTGTAGGAGCCATCTACACCGGAGTCGATGACCCCTGGCGATTTCCCACTCCCAAGAATCAACATATGAAAACGCTCACACATTGTATCCATAGCTGCTGCGTCGTCAGGTTCCCCATCGATGGATAGCATCGGTGCCGGCAGACTTTCAGGGCTGTAGTATTTTTGAAGGGTTTTCAAATCCTCTGCCTCTGTATTGTCCTTAGAGTAGTAGCTGTAGCGCTTCATAACTCCTGGTATTGAGGTCTTTTGAGTTTTTGTTTTTTCTAAGGCTTCAGGAATGGCTTGTACATCCCCCAATACTCATCTGAATATATACACCCTACATGCCTCACGCCCTAAAGATGGCCACCGCTCAAACATCTCCACGACCCCCACCCTTCAAAACCCAACGCCACACTTCAGGGTTTTTGTAGGGGCCCCTGCTGGGGCATCCCCGGTTGTCACCCACAAAGATCCAGAAGTGTGACGCTTGGGTTTGAGGGGTGGGGGCATCCTGAGGAAGCCCCCTTGGGGCCCCTAGGGACTCCAACCCTTGGGGGCCTTCCTGCTAGCCCCCATGATGTCACATCCGGTGGGACACCCCCGCTAAGGACCCAGTGCCTGTTAAACACACCTACATCACTTCCATGGGGCAGGATTTTGCCCAGGCAGAACTTCCGGAGGAAACCCGAGGGAGCCACACCCCAGATATGACATCATAGGGACCGGATATCCTGACCTAATGGGGTGTGGAAACCTGTCAAGGCTAGTTTGATGAGGAAAGGTATCATACTTTACTACTGACGATGCTCTGCTAGGATTACTAACCGCCACATTCACCTGCTGGAAAAACCAGTACCTGCTGTTCATGTAACGGCTGCCTTTCAAGCACCTGCCCCATCTCTTGATTGCTCAGATCTGCTCGACGCTTCTTATCTCGAAGAGTGTAAAAGTCCCTTGTGTGCATATAGAGTCGCATGAGTCCATCAGTTTTTTTATCTATGGTTGCGATGCCACATGACAAACGTGGAGCGTTCCAATTCTGCATTGTTTTGCGTTCCCAAGCTCCATAATTTAGCGGCTGCTCAAATGCCACATCATTTTAGCGGCCGCCATCTTTCAAGGGCGTTCCTTTATATTGTGAACATCAGAATGGGTAGTTAATGTCCACACATTGGCCCTCATTACGACCCTGGCGGAGTGGGTTTACGCCAGCGTTATTCGCGGCGGACCCGTCCGCCCTACTACGAGTTCCCGTAGCGCCATGGAACGTTTTCCGCCTGGTTTTTCCGGGCGGAGAAATCCATGGCGCTACGGGACCTTGATGTTAATTACGCCACCGTATTTTGCGGTGGCGCAATTAACGCCTTCCCCACTCCCATTATACCCTATGGGGCAAAAATGGGAATGGGGAAGGGTAAAATGGGGAATGGGGATTTACCGCCCCGCCAAGGTCGGCATGGGGCGGAAAATCCGCCATCCTCCATGGCGCTATCGGCAGCTTTCCGCCGTGCTCCGCAGTGCATTTAGCACCGCGATTTCCGCCAGGGTCGTAATGAGGGCCATTGTATTTAAACATCCATAGATGTTCTAACAACATGCTTAAATCACCTTTTTCGCAAACCCACATTAAACTTCTGATGTTTGTAACCCATTGATGAAGATTTTGTTTTGTCTCTGCTAGAAAGTGACCATGTTTCACTTTGACATTAGTTGCAAAAGTGGTGCGTAGATGTTACTCACGTTCCTGACAAATGCACCAATCCCTGGATAAAACACAATTAAACCAATAAAGGGCCCCATTCCACCATGACATTGAACCCTTTTTTCACTAGAATGTGTCCGCGTATCTCTGACCTTGGCTGTGAGCCTGCTTCGTGGTCTGTGCCACTTGACTCAGCTCTCTGTGTGTCAGGCTCCGTGCCTTTTTGGACCTTTTGTAGCTTTCCTTAGACGCATACTATAAGTTCTACATGTTCATGTTATTCTAAGTACTTTATACGTTAGTCACACATGGTCCTATCAGGTTCCATGTATACATCCCTGTAGTTCCATACGGTTATTCGCGTTAAGCATCTGCAAGCTTGCTCAGGATCTCTTGTGCCTTGCTGTTCTGTGTTACAGCATTTGGCTAATGCGAAAATAATGAAAGCATTGACAATATGTATATGTATCTGTCCTCTAGCTATAGACCTGTGTAAGCATGTCCTTCGTGTGTGCAAATGTATGTTTCTTTAATGTGGTGCAGGACTGCAGGTGTGCTTTATGTCTAACACTGCTACGTCATGGTGCCACAAATGATGTCAGCACTGTGGCTTCTTGGTGCTGTCGAGACTGTCCATAAGCGTATTTCCATCCACGATCTCCATTTCTTCTCCTATACCTGTGAAGATGTGTACAGGATTCAGTCTGTATGGCTGGCTGAGAGAATACCTTTCTGTGTACTTGTCAATCATTGGGGCACTTGGGATTCGTCCGAAATAAGATGAGTGGCTGCAAGCATTTCTGGCTCTTCGTCTTGTTATGAATCTGGGGGTGATGAGAGGCATCCTTGGGACCCTCTCTTCAGACCCCGCTTTGGTCGACCTGTCGACCACATCCTCATATTTCACACCTGTCGCTCTTGGTTGCCATAATTTTGTTATCCCTCCATGGTGTCCATAATAATTGACATGATCGTCAAAAGTCCAGTCCATATAGGTGCATACTCCTTCTGGGTTGCATCATACCAGGTTTTCCTTCATAGACCTTTGCGTTATGTGGATTATCTATCTTCATCGCCTCAAGGGAAATAGTGGACAGTTTGCTATTCTGTTTCTCAGCTTGTCTCTTTCCTCCACTATTTTGTCCTTCGTTAAGCCTATGTTCACATCCTTCAGCACCTTCATACCAATGGTTTTCTCTGCTGTCTTTCGGCACTCTGCGATACAGATCTTCACTATGCATAGTGTCACTAGTGCAAATATCAATGCCCCTAATATTACCTTCAGCCCGTCTGACAGCCATGATGACGTCCATTACCATAGGTATGCTATCCCCTTTGCTTCTTCCTCCACCTTGGCGTGCATAGCTGGGTAACTGCTTCAGTCAATGTGCCATTGTCTTTGTCGTTAGCAGGTATGAATGTGCAATATGAACTCCCAATTTTTGCACAATCTCCTTCCATTGCTGTGAGCAGATCCAGAACATATCTATTCTGAAGCGCCATCAACCTTACTGCTCGGAGCTCTTCTTTTATTGTGTTGAATCCATTCACTGTAGAGTGTATTGTCATCAGCTCCCACTGTGTAATATGCAGCCATTTTGCATTTGCATACGCCTGAAGAGATGGAACTACTGATGCGAAAGACATTTGCGTTCTGCTGAATTTCCTATTTTCTGGTGATCCTTCGTCTAGAGCTGTTTCTGACTCGTCTGAGAATTCATTTGTATTCTCTCCAACTTTCTCTTCACCATCATTCTGGTAACAAAGTGCTGGCATTTTCAGGGGTATTATAGGCATTGGTCCAGCTACATTCTCCACCCAAGTGAGCAACTTTGCACTCGCATCCCATTCCTTCAGGCACCTGTCATTTTCTTCTTGTACCTTATTCACTGGTGATTGTGCCAGAGTGTGTGCTTTGCTTCCCTCTACTCCATCTTTGGTGTACACCTATCCAAACACAAGCATCTATGATCTCTCCCAGCATCCAAGTTCTCCTATCTCTTTCAATCTTTTCCATAGGCAGGGCAATTCTTTATACGTTATAGTCTTTGTGTCTCCTTTTTGCGACCTATCAGTTATATATTGTATTGCTTCGTCTAACTGCCAATAATTGTTCATCATGTCAAGAGTCTTTATGTAACTGTCTTCATACGGGAACGTCGCTTGAGACATCCATCTAAATGTTGCAGTTTTCCCTTGAAATATTCCTCAAGTTGTCACCATAGACTGGCACTGTGCTCTTGCTGCTGGAATTTCAGTTGCTATAAATGTTCTGGAGGTACTCATGGCATAGGGAATAAATGAGCAGACATTACAGCTCTTCCCGGTGGTTTCTTTATCTACTTTGGTCATGTGCTTGTACCACATATTATTAGAGACTCGAGCAGTGTTGGTGAGATAGTGATCAGCCCCTTTCAAGTCTGTATCAACACTGTGCTTACCTCTCCTTACCGTCCCTGCAGTGCTCTCCTGTCCACCTGACATGGTCGTTCCATCTGCTGGAGTCAGGGTAATGTTAGTAGAGGATACAGCGGATTCGATAGCCACAAATGAAATTCTCCACAATATGAATACAAATACTCCACTTTGAATAAAGAGACTCGACAATATAAGCACATTTTTTTATTATTTCACCCATCTTTACCTGTGCTGCCGGATCCTTGTGCAGCTTGAAGATATAGTTGCCCACCTGAAATGCGCAAAAATAAGCGTTACTGTGTTAGTATCAGTTACTCTTTAAGCCCAAAAGATAAATAGCTGTTCCCACAGATTTCTAATTCCAGGGTCCCTCAGTATGGAGAGAAGAGAAGGGTTTCCCTGTCCAGGTTGTGGGTACACTTGAACCAGATATGCTATAAAGACAAGATAGTATACTCTAGGCGAACTTGCCCGAAATCTGCTGGGTCTTCTCACATTGTGGACAAATCGGTTCGAGAAGGTATCAGGGTGGAAATCAGAGGGTAACAAACAATCACTAAATATTACAGTCGTCTTTCTCGAAGAATGTATGTAGAGAATAAAATAAAAAACAGTGTGTCCTCACTCTGGATTTGTCAGCAGTCCTTGCCCTAACTCTGCTGCCCTTGAGCAAGTAACCATTGAGTGTCCTCCACTCAGCAGTGTACGTTCAGAATTATCGTTTCGCTCTTCTTGCTGCTGACCATTGGCCCTGTCGATCCTGTTGCCAGGTGAGGCTGCTGCTTGGCAGGGCTTGACGTCTGCCATGTGGTTCCAGACCGTTTTTCCTTCCAGCTTCACTGCTCGGTCTGCCACTGTCTGCTCTATGTAGGGACCAGTAAATCTCAGTGCGTTCCACCTCCTGATAAAATTCCCCAGCAACACGGTGTCACCAACGCGAACATGTCTTTTTATCCCAGTATCTTGTAGTTCTTTGTCACTGTTGCTCTCTCTGCTGTCTTCTTGACCTCCCTGGTGTCATTGTATCTCGCAAGAGATAAAAGAGGCACTAGCAATCAACGAAGTAATGTAATCATACATTTCCTGCACTACTCTCAGCATCTTTCAGAGCTCTAGTGGGAGGAGCCAGTGGGAGTTGCATGCACCGTCCTGTCACCAACTCATGGGGCGTTAAATGGTGGTCAGACCAAGGCTTGTTGCGCAATGCAAAGAGTGCAAGGGGTAGACAATGGAGCCAGTTTTTCTGTGTGCTCTGTTCTGTCATTGCAACCATCTCCTTTAAAAGGCCATGTAGGCGTTCACACATCCCATTTGCTTGCGGGTGATAAGCACAAGCGAACTTATGTTGAATGCCCAGCAGCGTAGTAATGTGCTTGAACATCTCATTGGCGAAGTGAGGGCCGTTGTCAGACTGCAGGACCTCACACACGCCCCATCGCGGGAATAATTCCTGAACCAAGAACTTCGCTGCCCTGAGGGCATCAGGATGGGAACAGGCACCTGCCTCAATACACAGAGAGAATGTGAACAGAACCACTATCATGTAGCGGTATCCTAGGCAAACCTGAATCATGTCGACATATTCGTTGTGGAGGTGCTGGAATGGGACTGCTGGGTAAGGTATGGCTCCCTTCACAACTCTCAATGTATGTCCTGCAGTGAACTGCTTACATGTTGAACAGTTGCTTAAAAATTCAGCCACGTGTCCCACAAAATGAGGACAGAACCATGTTTCTCCAATGTGGGCGGCAATGACCTTCCTCCCAGTGTGCGTCGGATAGTGCAATTGTGTCGGTGCAGTGTGTAATAATGCTAGTGGCATAACCACTTTCCCTGTGTTGCTCTGTCGACATAGGGCATCTGTCGGGGATACTTTATATCCCCTCTTAGTCCACAATTCTTTCTTCTCCGTGGGTGAAGCTCCCTGCAACTCCATGATTTGTGTTTATAGTAATCATTGTACCCTTCCTTCAATACCATTGTTCGTGCATAGTCTTGGGCATGTGATGCTGTCTCCATTTCTAGTTGTTCTCCAAAATATGCTGCACATTCTGCTTCTGAGTCTACTGGTTCATTTCCCCTTGAGATAGGATCGTCCCCTTGTGTGTGTGTGCTTGGCACTTCACTATGGCTATCTGCACGGGGTACTGTATGACTAATCTTCCCAGTAGAAGTGCATGCTGTACTGGTGAACGGTCTGCCTTCCTGAAACCTCTTCTCAACCATCGTGACAGTCCTGAGTGTACTGTTGACGTCACGTATGCAGAGACTGAGTACACTTTCTCTTCCCTTCCCTTGCTGTGTTCCAATGCTAGTATTAAAGCCACTAGTTTTGCTGCTTGTGCTAAATATTGTGGTGGCAATCACACACTGGCCACTACCTCACTTGTTCCATCTTCCCTCAACCTCACCACTGCAGTTCCTGTATGTCTAACCCCATCTGTCTGGTCAATTATTGAAGAACCATCAATGTACAGCACGTCTTTCCCCTCAAGCGCGTCCTCATGTACTTTGTGCACAGTGCTGGGCATAGCGTCATGATGCCTACACCCGGAGCACCAGGCCAGGCCCAGCACCCCGGAAGCAGGCATCATGCCCTCGGGTAAAAGCCCAGCGGCCCCTTATAGGGGCTCTTTGGATTCAGTCCTGGCGCCTTTGGTGCCAGGCTCATGTTGGACATCAGTCCTGGCGCCATAGGCGCCAGGCTCATAAAGGGAGGTGTTTTGTGCACTTACCTGATGCAGACCATGCTGCATGCTTCAGGCCTCCCTGAGACCTGAAAGCGACTATTTTTTCATAGGGACTATTTTTTCACTCGGGCGTGGCCAGGGAAGGATACATACCTAGTTGGGGAAGGATACATACCTGGGACTTCTTTGGAGGCTATTTAAGCCTCACCCAGACAGCAGCTCATGCTTTGCGTTGTTCTGCTTCCTGCAGCTTAACGCTCACCGTGTCTGCTCCTGCTCCTGGACTCCAGCCACGCCCGCCTCGAACCAGGAAGACGTGCAAGGAAGGAAGAGAAGAGAAAGGTGAAAACCAAGGACTATTTCAAACTTCTTACCTGCATCCGGAATCTTCTTGCCAGCATCCCTGAAGAAAGACTTCCATTTAAAAGCATCGCGTTGCTCGCTGCAGCGCCACGCTTCACTCACCTGTCCTCGAGACATCTCCCGGCTCCATCGCGGCTGTCAGCATCGGACGCCATATCTCTGCACCTAGGGGAGAGAGGAAGAAACAAAAGGTGAGCAGAAGGAACACAGAAGGAAAGCCTGATTAACAGCCATAATACTTACCGGCTTTTCTTCCACATTTCGGGTCGGCGCCGCCCCGTTGGCAGGTACCGTACACCGGCCCCTATGGGGGAAGGACAAGAGACATTTCTGGGGAATGATAAGGACATTTAGAGGGATCGCCCTCATCACTACTCACCTCAGCAGTTTAACCCCTCGACGCAACGCCTTCATTCTGCACCTGAAATAAAGGACAGATCACAGGTTAGAAAGACAACATAAAGGGGGCCTCACTTGAACTTTCATACTTACGGCGCATCGCTCAGGAAAGTCAAGTGGATTTTGCCAGCGCCATTCGGAAAACCAGTGAAGTAACTGGACGAACATGCGCCCCTACACCAGAAGCAGGATGGAGAGTTCATCCTTCCAAACCATAAGGTGAGCTTAAACCGGGGTTTGGAGGAAGTTAGAGAGGAACGAAGGGGGAAGGGGGTAAGGGGGGAGCTAGCACACTATTGTGCAGACTGTTAATCGCCTTTCTCATCTGCAGAAGGATATTCCTACGGGCCAGGCAAGCACGATTTGGAGGTCCTGTCCAATCGGTGTTCTTGGTCCTGCGCATCACGTTAGAAGAGGCCACAGCGATCCAGACTAGACCAGCGCCCCCATGGGAACCAGGTGAGCGTTACACATAGTCACCCTCCAGTAAAAGGTCTGCAAGAAATATCGATGGGTTAACCACTGTGAACCTCACCACCTTCAGTGATGTGTTTGATAGTAACACCTCATACCCTGATACTCTCTGTGTTGTCAGTGTGCTCTTTGGTTTCTCCAGTATCGCCAAAGGGTGTGCTCCACGTAAAGAGTGGTGCTGCTCCCCATGGTAGTCCCTGCTGATTTCTTCATTGCGAATGCGGTAGCATCCAAAGCTTGTTCACACCAGTAATGTCCTCTCATTACTGGGTCAAGTTTCCCACTGTAGTAGGATATGGGCATGTGCCCCAAACGTGTCTTCTGTGTCAGCACTGCTTTCATCACTACTCCATCAGTGTGTGAGAACAGGAAAAATTCATTTTTGTAGTCTGGGATCCCTAAAACTGGAGCTATGCAAATGGTCTCATTCAGCTCATTAAATGCCTCAGTCATCTTTGTCGTCCAGTACATTATCTTCTGTCCCTTTTGTGCTTCTTTCAGAGCTCCCAGTAAAGGTCTATTGTATGTAATGTAATCAAAAACCCATGCTCTGCAGTAATTAGACAACCGCCAAAACTGCTGCATCTCTCTCACTGTCGTGGGGTTGGCTGGTTGCCCTCCATATGGCAGAGTAGAAGCACAGAGCACCCCAGCCAAGTTTCTCTATTTGGTAGCGAATGGACGAGCAACCAAGGCTTAAGCTCTCAGGTGATAAAGGCTAGTTCTCAAGTACAGTGTAGTCCCTAAGCTCCCACAAAGGAATGTCCATGTCCACACACTATGTTATGTGCTAACACAGTTCTTCATATAAAAATAAGGGGCAAGATATATACATCAATTAATAACACACTTTGTATTCTGGCAATTCTAATATGGCAAATGTATACAATGTCTATGTGGTACCACTCTTAGTTATTGACTCTTTTAAAATGCACCAACTGCTGACAGTTATAATGGCATACAAATCATACAGCAATGTGTAGCTGCATAGATCATAGGAAGGAAGGCAAGTTAGGTTAAAGAATGGCAGAATGCTTTCTTTAGTTACTAAAATGCAGTTCTGAGTGAGGATCCCCCCACTTGGGCAACCTGTAATAAAGAGTATTACCAAGCCCAGTCCATTAAGGTTTAAATAGTCTTGTTTCCTGGTTAAAATGTTCAACTACCTCAATGTACCTGAGTTAGAAGAGTTTCTTTGATGGATCGTTGACAGATCCCTTGAGAGTGAACTCCCTTTAGAGCAGGAGCGACAGGGCGTCGAAATTCCTCGAAAAAACATGAACACTTGCATCGAGACTGCAGCTTCAACCTTCGCCGTGCTCTTCGACGATCGATCATGGAAGTCCTGTGAAGATGAGGCATGCGGTCCACCTCGAAGCAAAGAGTTTGGTGCTGCAAAGAAGACTTGGTGATGAACGTAGGTCCAGCAGCGGACGGTGATCGGGACTCGACCCCGGGCTATACTTCGGATCTTCACTCTGTCAGCATCTTTGTTGGTTTCGGGTGATGGGAAACCCATCGGCGGTCTCTCCTCGATCGGCAACGACCTTGACTTTCTCCGGCGAGACAAAGTGGTGGACAGTGATGGCAAGGGAGCCCTTTGTTCAACGTTCTTAGGCAAGGTGGAGCGGCTCCAGTCGTCGAGCAGCATAGCGTCAAGCTGTCTCTGCTTCTGGGCAACACGACTCGACGGGCCTCCGAAACCCGGTCGATAGCAAGGGACTTCAATGGCCTCAATGTCCTGATGCTTCACTTCAAGATTCTTGGTGGACCCCTTCTCCGGTCGACAGTGTTTTGGGACTGGCTTGCAGGGTATCTCGACGAAGATCAGCTTCTGAAAAAAGTTCCTACGTAGCTCGGGATGAGGTCTCCTAGCCAGGTCCTTTTTTGGATCAGTCCTCAGCAGATTCGACAGCTTTTAGATTTTGTCAAAGGAAAGCAGCAGCAATTCTTCTTCCAGATGGGCTTCAAGGATAAACAGCTTCAAGTTTCAACTTCAGCTTCTGAACAAATTGAGAAGTGAGAGGTCCCCAGATATACACATCTGTCCCTCATTCACTCTGGCTGAGCCAGGCTCAGTCAGCCAATCACACAGAAGGGCATTCATGCAGGCAGGCAGCCAATCAGGCTCACAGGCATTCAGGCTATTCACTTCTACCCAGACACCCATAACAATGGAATGCGGATTGGGGCAAGCACCCAGCCTTTCAGCACTCCACACTGCATTCATGTCATTTTCAGGCAGGGTTGTCTCATTCATTGTGTCGCACACACAGAAACCAGACACCCATAACATAGAAAGCATATTGGTCACACACTCTATTCAACTAGGTCCCACCCCGAGGGTGTACCCACAACATACAGTTACTGGGCAGGCTCCAGCCAGTCTGGCCTGGACTTTCCCACAATACCATATATGGTTCTTCCACCCAACAGCCCGTCAGGGGAAGGGAAAGAGTCAGGGCTTCCATTGGCAAAACAAGGTAACAGGCAATAGAAAGCAAAAGGTCCCAGGGGCCATCTTGGCTCCTATCAGGAATCCACTGATTCCTATGGCAGGGCCTGGGTATCCCAAAATGGAGGATACTCAGAGCACCTGTCAAATTCAGCATGGAGCTGCCACCAGCCCATACCCTGCTCTGTGGGCAACACACACGTGTGCAAAAACATACACTAGGGGTACAGGGTTGTATCCCCACCCATGTGTGCCATAAGGGTATCCGAAGGGTCTCTGTTCAACACAACCAAAAAGAGGAAGAGCTGCAATGCCGGGAGTCCCTACTGGACTCGTGTGCAGAAATAACACAGAACACACATGATAAAGGAGTACAGGACAAGGACATGGCGGACCTGTCCCTCCAATGAATTTCCAGCATCACAGTCGTTGCCATTGAGTCCATGCATTAACACTGTGCCGTTGTTTGGCTGTGTGCTGTTCTGTATCCGTGGCACCTGCTGCCTGCTGCCTCGAATCTGTGGTGCTTGCAAATACTGTGGTATGGGAGCTTGCATCAGTGGTATATGTGTAATCGGCGGGTGTGCACTCTGTGTCTGTCCTTGCTGTAGCTGTGGTTGGTCTTGTGTGTAATAATCATCCTGATCCTCCTGATACGCTTGCTGATATTACGCTCCCCAACTCTGGTGCATCCGTTTATTTCTGCAAGCTCTCGAAATGTGTCCTATCTGCCAGCACAACCAGCATTGTGGTGGCTCTCTCCCTTGCCCCTGAAAACCCCCTGCATTATCCCCTGCGCCCTGAGGCACGTATCGCTGAAACTGTCCTGGAAAACCCCCTTGGTTGTGATGTATCTGTGGCCTATATCCAGATCTTCTCAATTGCCCCCCTCTTCCTCGAAACCCTTGCTGCATGTTCACCTGCCCCATGAATCTTCCTCCCCCCCGTGGGCAGCTGCGTTCACTGCTGCAGCCGTGTCCCCTGTGCCCTTGCGCTGGTCAGCACCGCCCCTTCCATGGCATACTTTGATAGTTATTTCTGCACTAGTTTTGCTTCCTCTAACTTTCTTTCCTCCGCTTGCTTCTTTAATTTCTCTTGAAATAGCCTACAGTGGTGAACGATTGGATCGCCTCAATGTAGTGTAAGGGATCTTCGTCTATCTCCATTTTGCGAGACATAATCGCACCAATGTCTGACATGTGCAGGTATTGTGTCCTTAAGGCTTGCCATACGGCATCCCTGCAATTTGCAAACGTCGAACCATCGCGTGCCATGTTCTTGGTGGTGACTCCGGGAATCCCTGCCCTTTTCCATACGTCATCAGCAGCTTCCCAATGATCGCTAGTAACAGTCCTTTCACGTCCCCCACTGCTAAACTCTGACCCGCTGTCATCCTTTCCATCACATATATCCATTTCCCAGCACCCGCTGACAATAATGGTAACCTACATCTCACTTTTTCTTTGTTGATATGCTTCCATGGTATATATTGAGGTTGCCCCCCCTCCCTTTTCTAGCAGCGGCATCTGTGTGAACCCTACCTCCCCATTCGCACTTCGAGTTAGTCTGATCTGTCTGTCAGCGTTTCTAATGTCGGTGTACACGTCTATTGGTACTGTTATGGGTATTCAAACGCTGTCTTTCGGCTCCCCATTAGCCGTTCTCTAGAGCATACTATAGCTGTCTCCCCCTTCCTTCATCCTGGGAGGTCTCTAAGCCTCTCTACGTATGGTGCTAGGTCATCAATGTTACATAACACGTCCACTGACCATGGTGTCCGCTCGTCTTTGCTGCCTCCTGCTCCCTCTGAACCGGTCCCTCTCTCCAATGTCACCCGTTTGTCCGCCCCTGTCCTCGTGGATGGAGACCTACGTCGCTCACCTCCCTCGTCCCCACTGTGTCTTCCTTCATTGTCTGACCCCTAGACCATGTTACTGCAAGCATCGTCCACGAAGCTTAGTCTCCTAGTGATCATATCTGTGTTGGACTTCATGGTAATGTTGATTCTCTTCAACTGGTCCCTTTGTCGTCTAGAGATTGGAATGTGTCTGCATATCTCTGAGCTTGGCTGTGAGCCTGCTTCGTGATCTGTGCCGCCTGAATCAGAACTCCTTTTCTCAGGCTTTGTGGCTTTTTGGGCCTTCTGTAGTTTTCCTTAGACGTATAATATAAGTTCTACATGTTCATGTTATTCTAAGTATTCTATACGTTAGTCACACATGGTCCCATCAGGTTCCATATACACATCTCTGTAGTCCCATAGAGTGTTCGCGTTAAGCATCTGCAAGCTTGCTCAGGATCTCTTGTGCCTTGCGGTTCTGCATTATGGCATTTGGCTAATGCAAAAATAATAAAAGCATTAACAGTATGTAAATGTATCAGTCCTCTAGCTATAGACCTGTGTAAGCATGCCCTTCATGTGTGCGAATGTATGTTTGTTTATTTATTTATTTATTTTTTTATAGAAAACTACAGTTTTAGCATATATAGAGAAAACTTTTGTTTCATGTAGTCACTTCGAAGATTCAAACGAGACAAAACAACAACCTAAAATTCATCATAATTGGTTCACGGTTCAAAGATTCAAAGATATCTTTGAGATGATTAATTTGAGATTTTCTAGAACTAGCGCGAATCTTCATTCGTGAGTAAACTAAGGTCAGCAGAAGAGAGAAGTAAAAAGGATAAAGAGCAAAATTCAGGATGCAGCATAAACATAAACATAAACAAGCACAGCCTCCATCTGCTGCTGTCAGACAAGTTTCCAAATCTAATTGAAGCCTGAGCACAAATGCTCCCAACAGATTCAAGTCAAATAGTGACGAAGTCACGCCACCGGCCCCCATGAGTCACGCCCAACTTTCTAGCTCAGGTTAACATGGAGACTGAAGCAGTATGTTTAAGTAATTTACGATGGCACATACGTGTTTAACGTTATTGCCACTGGAAATTAATCGCCACCATGTCTCCATGTCTCCATCAAGAGGCGCAAATTGGCTCAGATGCTTTGAGCGTAAGTCACAGGTGGCTAGACAATCAAGAATTAGATGTTTTGTGGTTTCAATAGACCCTCGACAAAAACGGCATAAATTGTCCTTCAGCGAGGCATCCTTTCTTTGCCATAAAATTTCCTTTGTTTTCAAGATGTTTAAACGAAATCTTAGGAATTTTTCGCGATAATGTCTCGAGTAACAACGCAAAAGATAGGGTGATTGTGCGTTTCATTTTTTGTGATCCGGGCTCAGCCATTTTGAAGAGGCCAATTTCTCGTGTGCTTCCAAGTTGATAATCCATGCCCAGATGTCGAATTTTCTTTTCGCATGTTGTGGTCGTATGAACAGATCGTAATTGCCAATTTCCGCGGCATCAACCCAATGTTGAACTCTTGATCGCCATAGATCTAATAAGCAGGCCCTGGTGGAGTCGTCCTCACCTGAGAAGATACGATAGGCCGCTGGTTTGTTGTTTTCTGTCATCTTTCGCATCAGTGCGATAGATTTCCAGATCATATGGCTATAAAGAGAGTTCAAGGACAATTCATGTCTTAAGGTAGTAACTGGTACGCACTTCGGAAGGTTTAATACACGTTTCCAGAAGCAACCTTCAAGCTGGTTCCAGGTGTGTTCATTTATGTGCCAGCTAGCTTCTGCACCAAAGGTCAAAATCGGTACCACCTTTTGTAAATAGAACATTATGATTGGAGTTAGCGAAAATTTGCCAAAGCTTTTGTTTATTTTGGCCGCTTGAAGAGCCAAACCTAGACATTTTACTTTCAGAGCATCTACCCATGAGTTTTCGCAGAGCGAATTGTTAAAAACTGCACTCCAAGGAAACGTATTGAGTTTACCGATGACAAGAGCTGGCCACCGACCGCCCACTTAAAGGCTTTGTCTTTCCTACTTCTCACATGGCCAATTGTCACAATTTTTGTTTTTTCAGTGTTTATTTGGAGCTCATTAGACGATAAATAATCGTAAAGACAATGAAGTAATTGCTGCAAACCAACTTGCGTTCGATCCAACAACACCAGGTCATCAGCATAGGCGATGTATCGGACAGAAGTCTTGTGTATTTTGGGAGGGAAGCAGTGGGCTTGATCTAAATGGGGCTGTAGATCTGCCAAAAATAATTTAAACAGATCAGCTGCCAGGGGGCACCCTTGCTTTACCCCTCTTGTTGTTATGATTTTGTCGGATAGTTCCCCAGCCTTATTTAGACGAACTCGAATTGAAGTATTTGAGTGTAGGGCCATGATGGGATTGAGTATACCAGGTGGACATTTCCATTTTACTAATTTTTGCCACAGCAGATTACGGTTTATACCATCAAAGGCTTGCTTCATGTCAATGAAGGCCAGATGTAACTTGGTGTTTGCTTTTAAGGCTTCTAATTTCAGGATGGTTAATATTGAGATGTTTACATCAACACCAACGCCCTTTGAGAATCCAGTTTGGCGGTCATCTAAGATACCAGCATCATGAGCCCAGGTTGCCAATTTTGATCTCAAATTTGATCCAAAGATTTTACTAATCGAATCAAGTAGGGCGATCGGGCGATAGTTATCAGGAGAATCCCAACGCCCCTTTTTGTGGATGGGAACAACAATTGCAGTTGACCAAGACTCAGGCAATGATTTATGTTTGGTGATGTTCTTGAACAAACATTCAATGAAACTAGCCCATAGCAGCGTGTTTTTTTTTAGCATTGCGTTACTGATCAAATCTGGGCCGGCTGCACGTGAGTTCTTTAGCAATTTAATGGCGCAAGTTATGTCGACAAGCGACATTTCTGTGCTCCATAGGTCACCTTTGGACCTAGACTGTAATTCCGGTTCAAAAGTCTGGCTGTTAAAAACTTTGGCGAAATGATCGCACCAGACATCGGCTGAAATGATGTTCTGTGTCGAGTGCATGCTATATGCGTGGCCTATATTTAAGATTTGCCATATGTCGCGTGTGTTTTTAGTTAGCATAAATTTCATCATTGATTCAGCGCGGTCTTGTTCTATTATCATACGGTTGGAAGTAACCCAATTTCTGAACAGTGTATGTCTGACTCTCACTTCCACTGATAATTTTTGTTTTGACATATTTCTTTTTTTTTTTAGACATCTCAAGTCTCTTCTTAGCTCTTTTTTTTCTCATGCAAGAGCTTGCAGAACAGATGTTTATGACTTTTTTGTTGTGTTTTCGGCCCATTAGAATCGGTTGTATGTATCGATAGAAGGAGGGTATAATCCACCCCAATAGGCAATCTCAGAAGTTTCTCAGTTAGACAGCCAATCTGGTTTAGACTAATCCGCAGCCGATTACCACTCTTGTTTGTTTCAACGGGTAAGTTGTATGAATCTTTGGAAGTTGCAGTAATCAGGAGACATTCAAGGTTTAATAATCTATGGTCACTATTGGACATTTGTTGGACGTGCAGTGAGTTAATCTTTGGCTCGAACACTCTTGAAATCCAAAAGTAATCGATGATACTGTGAAGATGCTCTCTATGCCAAGTTGGTTGTGCTGGATTATCGCCTTTGACCGCACCATTAACCATTACACAATTACGTATTTTCATTCCCTTTGACCATTGTTGAGTTCTGACTCTAATCTGGTCTTTGGGAATCAGATGGTAGGTATGATCCTTTGGAGCATATTTAAACCAGGTGCAATTTAAGTCTCCACAGCAGATGATTGTTAGGTTGCTGTGTTTTAAAATTGCGTTATCCATTAGAGAGCATACGGCATCTATGAGTACCTTCGTACTGATATTAGCCGCATTCCAATAACAGTTTATAATTAGAAGCGACGTTTTTTTTGAATCAGCATTGTCGCACAGTGCGTGCATGATAGTACCTTGAACAAAAGGGTTCGGATTGAGTGCTTCTGGTGTTGACCATTTTTGTGACAAGCGAACCATAGTTATGAGTCCTGCGCTTGGGCGCCCATGAGCATTTTTGATGGCTGGGTTGATTAAGGTAGTAAAGCCATCTCTCATGGGGGCCTCGGACAACCAAGTCTCTTGTAAGCAGATGGCAAACACCTTTTCAAGTGGAAATTCAAAATCATTGAATAGATGGCTAAACCCTCGAGTGTTCCAAGAGAGGATTGAATGAGGAGCCTCCGCTGCTGTCAATCATGGCTAAACTTGAGCATGTACTCTCGAATGGCTCACATGGTTCTTCTTTTGGTACTTTATATGATCGTGGGTGCCTACTGTAGTTAGGAGCTTTCGAAAATTTGCAACGTCTTCAACTTTTTTAGCAAGCAGTTGCTTGTCAAACTTCTTAGCGGAATTATTTACAGATTTAGTCTCAGGTTCACTTGAAATTTCAAAGCCAAGCATCAGGAGGTCGTCTGCAGCTTTCAATAGAGTTTTACGGACACCACGTGAAGCGATGTGTAGCAAGACAGAGTCAGAGCATTGCTCTGATACATATTCAACAATTTGGATGTCCTCAGTAACAATCAGCCGCAGAGGAGGAATGTGTTTAAACAACCTTAACACATTTGACCGATTCAAGTTTAGCTCATTGTCATCGCCCAGAATGTTTTGTAATCTCAATTTAAGGTTGCTTTTTGATGTTTGCCGAGAGCTTCTTACAGGCCCCTTGAGATTAGAAGTGAGCTGCAATTTGCGCTGATTTAACGTTAGTTTTGGGTTAAGACTTAGACCCTCCAGGGCAGAAACGGCAGGCCCACCATCTGACACGCTCTGCCTTGTAGAGATTTCAGCTTCTCGCAGCTTGGATGTGACATTCTTAGCCGAAAAGGACATATGGCCTGGAGGCTGAGGCAAGGACGCACCTGTCTCGCCGCACAATTGAGACGATTCGTCATCACCTGAGATAGAATAAGTTGATAAATCACATAGGTCCGTCGAAGAGGATTTAACTGACACGGCGGAAGAGCTATCTTCTGAGATTATACGCCGCCGCTTCATTCCAGGTTTCAAGGACGAAGGTTGGCCAAAGCCTTGTGTCTGTACATTTTCAGTACAAGGTTTTATGTTACGTTTAAATAGGCCTAATCTTGGAGGAGTGGATAAGTTCCTGATGAATCTTTTAGTGGATGAATGTATAGCTTGCTTTGGATTTGGGCATGATGTCATGGTTTTTCCCTTTCTTGAAGGGGCTGTAGATTTTGCATTCTGCGACCCAGCTTTCCTTTTTGGCACCGCACCCAGGTCACCTGTTTTGGCTGGGCCTGAGAAAATGCCGAATGATGAAAATGGGTTGCTAAGAGGAGCGGATTGGAACGCTGGAGGCTTTGAGGAGCCAGTATCCTTTAGAGGGCCTGTGTCGATAGCTCCGATGACCCAGTTTCTGGTAAAGATTGAATTGCGTCAGATGAAGGTTGTGGGCTTACCTTTGCAGAATTATCTGTGCTTGAGGGTGCAGTACTTGCACTAGGCATAGAAATGTTTGCTGCATCTTTAGAGACAGAGTTTTGTGAACTTGCATCCAGAGAAGGAGGCATCAAATAAGTACTCCCAGCCAGTGAACAAGTGTGCATACTCACAGTAGCTTTTCCGATTATGTTAGGTGATAATAATCTGTTGGCTAAGTGTGCAGTTACATCCTTGAGATCTGTGAACAGGGTTTCATTCCTCGTTTGATTAGTTGAGAGGACATCGCTAATATGCGATTGCCAGCGTACAGATGAGCCTTCTTCAGATTGCAATTGTTGTTTTGAAAATGTAATGAAGTTTTCAATTGTTTCAAGTTTTGACGTAAGGTTCAATAGCATCGCTCCTTGGTCACGAATGGTTTCATTTAAAGACTCGTACAGTTTTACAAAAGGAATCATTGCTTGCGAGGAAGCCGCAAGCACGTTGTTATGAATTTGAATGGCAGCGGCAACTGATAGACTGGACTTTGAGCTTGGAGTTTTGCAGGATTCATTGGCAGAGCTTGATTCATGTGTTAGGTCCTTGCTTGGAGTGTAAAGTGCAGGCAAGGACACTGTAGTCAAACTAGCACTCACTCTTTTTTTGCTCGGATTCACATCTGAACAGTTGCCCGCCTGTTGCAGTATTTGAGATTTCTTTTGTGGTCCATTCTGAGGAGAAAACTGCATCGACAGCCGTGCCGGAACTGAGAGAGAACTAATCTCAGGATCTAAAGGCTGACCGCTCAAGTTCAGAGATGGATTTCGCAATGTTAGACTGGGTGTGTCTTTCAACAGAGGAGCTTGCGGAGATGCGTCGGACCTGTTAGTAGGGAGGATTTTTGCTGGCACTTTAGGAATATGACTTTTATGAGGGGCATTAGGCCTCTCCGGGCACTCAAGTTGAAGTGTGCATACAGAACCAGAACCAGAGCTAGCAGTATGTGAGTCTGCAGTATGTAGATCTGCTCGAATAGGGTTTAATGAATCGATTGTGCCACAACGTGGGTTTGGCTGTTGTTTCCTAAGAATGTTAGAAACGGAAGCTTGCGAGAGCATTCTCGACTCTTGGGTTAAGTCGTCTTTTTCTCGTGGACCTTCAGATTGAAAAGCAGAATTTGATGGACAAGGCATAATGGATGAAGAAGCCTCTGGATTGCCTACATGTTTTGTCGGAAGTATAGCTTCGTTCAATTTAACAACTTGAGAAGGGGCAAGAGAAGGAGCATTAGATGGTTGTTCCTGTTCCAAAGTGTCTGCACACATGATTTCCACATCCGTTAGATCGAAAGGGAAAAAGGAGATGTCGGTAGCAGTTTGCATAGAGGAGGATACATCTTCTAGCCCTTCCACCATCGACGGCGCTGGGTTTAAATTTGAAAGAGAAAGTAGCGGTATTGGGCGTAGTACCTTTTCTTGGGTTGAGTCACTGTGCATATTGATCGGTGGCCTATCAGTAGTTGAGGGAATTGAATCGCAGGAGGCAGGGTCAAGGTTTGCTGCCAGATGAACTTGGGCGGTTATATTGTAAGGGACAACAGGTGCATTTGGATCAACCACTTGCTTGCTTACCTTTACACCATTCTTGATTTTTTCTGGAATGGCAGTCCATGGGTTCAGCATTCGTCGCTGTTGTAATGTTTTGTGTCTAGTCTGGGGGCCACGAGCTGGAGTCGGGGCCGCTACCTTTGGGGAGTCGATCATGTTCTAGCGGTGTACCAGCGTACCAGCAAACAGCCAAACAGCCGCTAAGAAAGCACTCGCCCTTCACACACGAGGGCTTAACGCCGCGAGGGCGCTTGAGTCTTGTTTATGTAGGTTCCTTCCTGAAGGGGGCGGGGCTTAGATCCACGCCACACGCCGCACGCCGTCTTGCTCCACGGCAACCAGGAAGGCAAAGGGACGGGAAACAGGAATGACTGAGAATCAGTCAAGCAAACGCCAAACAGCCGCTAAGAAAGCACTCGCCCTTTACACACGAGGGCTTAACCTTATGTTTGTTTAATGCGGTGCAGGACTGCAGGTGTGCTTCATGTCAAGCGGTGCTAGGTCGTGGTGCCAGTAATGACGTCAGCACTGTGGCTTCTTGGTGATTTAGTCAAGACTGTCCACAAGGGTATTTCCATCCACAATCTCTGTTTCTTCTCCTATACCTGTGAAGATGTGTACAGGATTTGGTTTGTATGGCTGGCTGAGGGGATACTTTTCTGTGTATTTGTCAATCATTGGGGCACTTGGGATTCGTCCGAAATAAGATGGGTGGCTGCAAGCATTTCTGGCTTTTCGTCTTGATATGAATCTGACGATGATGAGGAGCATCCTTGGGACCCTCTCTTCAAAGCATTTAGATAAAGCAATCAGAGTAAATGAGGTTTTTTCTTCCTTCTTCCTTGTTTTGAGCCTGAACGATCGGGTATTGTAAATGTAGCTGGGCAGTGCAAGTGTAACACATGGTTCGCTCAATGAACTGGAGTAACCGAACCACTTCAGTCAGATGAATTAATTCAGACGTAAGTGCAATAGGAGATCTTTAACTGATGTTGCTATTGGCCCTTTGGAGAGTAAGTTTCTAAAGAACCCTTTGGATTGTTTGGCAGGGCATCAGTTTGAAGACAGAAAGTTGCCTGAAAAAGTTTACTTAGAAGGTGTTTCATCAGAACTTCATTTGTATGTTTCGAAGTAAGTCAGTCTGTCCTTTTTTCTCTTTTGAGAGTTTTTTATGATTGAGCAGTCATGCAACTGATTGTTGTAAAGGAATGTGGGTCTCACTTTGGCATATGTCTTTTTTAGAAACAGTAACTGAATTAAAGGAACAACACAGTTGAACAAGAAATGTTGTGGCGCCAAGACGATAAAACGAATGCGGGACAATGTTGTTTGGTCCTGATGAAGGCCTGATCTGATAATTGTAGGGCTGAGTTGATCTGTTGAAAGTCCTCAGATAAAAGTCTGAAATACGCCTGTGTCAACATATTTTTGTATCTTGTCCGCATTGTACCTACACATTTGTGGAGGTATAAGATTGTAAATCACACAGGGAAGCACCACAGGTGTGATTCTTGATTTTTGAAAATAACGGTGGGAAGTATTTGTGAAAAGTATATGAGTTTTGGAAAGATACTTGTATTTGTATTTTATAAGTTCATATAGCGCTTTACTCCAAAACGCTGCACATATTAACAACAGGATACATATAACAATAACAAATGAACAGTAACAGTAGAAGCAAATTACAATTTTGAATCAGACTAACAAAACAGTATGTAGAGCAATTAGACAGAGGGGAAGAGGGAGAGTAGTGCAGTAGAGCTGGGAGGAAGAGGGAGGGATAGGTAGGAGGAGGAAAACGGAAGCGGTAAACGGGTAAGAATTGGGAGGAGGGGGAAGTGGAGGGAGATGATCATGGGGAAAGAGGGGGAGGGTGGTGAAGGGAGAGCGGGAAGGGGGAGGTTTTCATGGTGGGGAATGGAGGAGAGATTTAAGGGACGTGCGGAATCAGGAAAAGGTAGGAATAGAGCGGATTGAGAGAGGTAAGGAGTTCCAGTGCAGGGGGGCTAGGAGTTGGAAGGAGCGGAAACGGGA
The DNA here is from genome assembly GCF_040938575.1 of Ambystoma mexicanum. NCBI lineage: Eukaryota > Metazoa > Chordata > Amphibia > Caudata > Ambystomatidae > Ambystoma > Ambystoma mexicanum. The sequence continues at coordinate 1,603,905,770 of NC_090937.1, forward strand.
GGAGGCACAAGGGGAAGGAGGAACAGTGAGAAGGAAGTGGTCAGCTGAGCGAAAGGAGCGAGAGGGAGTGTAGAAAAAGAGAAGGGAAAAGAGATAAGGGGGCGCAAGACCGTGGAGAGATTTGAAGACTAAGCAGAGAAAATGAAATTTAAGTTGGGAGTGAAAGGGAAGCCAGTCAAGGGAGGAAAGGGAAGCAGAGATGGAGTCACGGGAGATGAGGAGGCAGAGGGTACAGATGGCAGAATGGTAGATAGATTTGAGCGGGGGTGAGAAGTAGGTCGACCAAAGATTAAGGAGGAGCAGTAGAAGAGGCGAGAGAAGATAAGGGAGGAGATTCAAAGTTTAGTAGCATGGAAAGTAAGAGAGGGGCGGACTTTGCGAATATTAAAACGGTGGTAGCGACAGGCACGAGAGGTGAGAGAGATATGATGGGAAAAAGTGAGAGAGGAGTCAAAGTGAATGCCTAAATTGCGAGCGTGGGCGGAGAAAGGAAGATTAGAAGGAGGAAAATGAATGGGAGGAGGAGGGGAGGGAGGAGGAAGGGAGTTGGAGGGGAAGAAAACTACCTCAGTTTTATCAGTGTTAAGGGAAAGAAAGCGAGAAGACATCCAGTTTTTAATGGCAGTAAAACAGGGAGAGAGTTTAAGGTGGAGGTCGGGAGAGAAGGAAGAGAAGGATAGAAAGAGCTGTGTGTATCGTCAGCATAGAAATGGTGAGAGATGCCAAATGAGGAGATAACAGGGCGCAAGGAGGGAGGTGTAGAGTGAGAATAGGAAAGGGCCAAGCACCGAGCCTTGGGGTACTCTGTATTTCAGAGGCTGGGTAGGAGAGGAGCGGCTTCCCCAGGAAACAGTAAAAGAGTGGGAGGCAGGGCTTTAAGTGGGCCGGGGCCTGCCAGGGCTGAGCCCCGGCAGGCTCCGAAATTTTGTTTTGAGGTGGGGCCCTGCCGGGGCCCACTAATCTCCCCTGGCAGCCCCGGCCACTACACGAAAAGGCATTTTTTTCTACAGCCTGAAGCTCTCGCTCGTGTGCGAGAGCTTCAGGCTTCAGAAAAAATGCCTTTCAGCCGTAATGGTGGCGTCGCACCTGCGGAGCATCCCTTTAATCAAGGGATGCACGTGGGCCGGCGCCACCATTATGGAGAAAACGTGAGGCCGCTGGAAGCAGAGGCCTTGCTTTCTAAATACTGAAGCTACTGCAGATTCGCGGGAGTTTCAGTCTTTAGGAAAATGGCCTCTGCTTCCAGTGGCCTCACCCTTTTAGCCTTAATGGTGACGCTGCCCCTCCCCAGCTGGCGAGGGGCAGCACCAGCATTAAGGCTGAATAGGCGAGGCGCTGTCCCCTGCCAGGCAAGCCTATAGAAAATAAATGCAGAGATTAGCACCCTCTCCCCCAGAGGGGAGAGGGTGCTAATCTCTGCAAAAGGCTTCCTGGCAGGGGTGCCAGTAGACCACTGAGCTGGGGCTCGTCAAGGGGGCGTGGCCTAATGGGTCATCAAGACCCCCCACGCTGTTAGGCCACGCCCCCTCGATGAGCCCCAGCTCCATTTGTAGTGCCACTTAAGGCACTGGCGGGAGGAGAGGTAAGAGGATAGCCAGTTGAGTACAGAACCTTTGAATCCAAAGGAAGAGAGAGTGTTAAGAAGAAGGGGGTGATCGACAGTGTCGAAGGCAGCAGAGAGGTCAAGAAGAATAAGGACAGAGGATTGCTTAGAGTGTCGAGCGGAGAGGAGGGAGTTAAGCATGGAAGTGAGGGCTGTTTCAGGAGAGTGTTTAGGACGGAAGCCAGATTGAGAAGGGGGAAGGAGCGAGAGATTAGTGACAAAGGTTGAGAGCTGCGAGTAGGCGAGGCGCTCGAGAAGTTTAGAGAGGAATGGGAGAAGTGAGATAAACCGGAAGTTAGAGGTAAGTCGGGGATCAGCAGAAGGTTTCTTCAGAATCGGAATGATAGTGGCATGCTTGAAAGCAGAGGGGAAGGTGGCCGAGGAAAGACAGGTGTTGAAGAATGAAGTTAGGTAGGGAATAAGAAGAGGGTAGATCTTAGGGATAAGAAGGGAGGGGAAAGGGTCAGTTGGAGCAGACGACGGGTGGGCTTTGGAGAGGAGGATGGAGACGTCAGAAGGAGAGACAGGGGAGAAGTCAGTCATGCAGGTAGAGGGGAAGAAGGGAGAAGGGGGAGGGTGGGAGTAAGAGGAGCAATTGATTTTTTGCCGAACAGCAAGAATCTTGGAGGAGAAGAAGTTTGCAAAGTCAGAGGGAGAAAGGGTGGAGGAGGTTGAGGGATCAGGGGTTGGAGGTGAGAGAAGACGAGAGTTTGGAAGTTGCGACGGGGGTGGGAGGCTTGGGATTGAAGAAGGTTAGAGTAGTAGGAGCGTTTTGCCGAGGAGAAGCAAGAGTCATAAAGAGAGTGGTAAGAGAAGTAGGAGGTTTGGTTGGATAGCGAAGGAGATTTGAGCCAGAGTCTCTCAAGACGTCGGAGGAGACGTCGCATGGAGAGAAGTTGAGGAGAGAGCCACGGTTGAGAGGGTTTCCGGGTTGGACGGAAGAAGGAAATGGGGTGGAGTAGATCGAGAGAGGAGGAGATAGAAGAGGAGAGAGTAGAAAGTGCGTCATTGGCCGATAGTGAAGAGAAGTCTTGGAGAGAGGGGAGAGAAGAAGAGCAAGTTTCGAGAAAGAGGGAGGGATCAAAGCTACGAAGGTCATGTCGTGAAAAGATGGAAGGGGAAGGCTTAGGAGAAGGGGATTAAGGGAGAAGGAGACTAAAGCATGATCAGAGTGATAGACAGGAAGTGTGGAGACAGTAGAAGAGGGGTAGGAAGAGTTGAAGATAAGGTCAAGAGTGGAGCCAGAGGAGTGAGTAGGAGAGGAAGGAAGAGGGGAAAGGAGGTAGGAGTCGAGGATGGATGGAAGGGGAGAGGAGTGAGGGGGAGAAGGGAGGTGAATATTAAAGTCGCTGAGTACAGTTAGAGGAGAGGGAGAGATGAGAGAAAGGAGGTGATCGAGGTTGTCGTAGAAGGAAGAGAGAGGGCCAGGGGTTGATATATGATTAGAAAGGAGATGGGGTGAGGAGAGGAGAAGGATTTGTAAAGAAATTCAAAAGAGGGGAAAGAAGGAAGAGATGGAGAGGAGGAAGATGAAAGGTATTTGGGGCGGAAGAGGAGACCAATACCTCTGCCACGGCCAGTAGCACGAGAGATATGAGAGAAGGAGGAAGAAGAGGTGGTTAGGGAAGTAGGGACTGTAGTGTTGTGAGGAGGGATCCAGGTTTCAGTAAGGCAAAGGAAATGAAGGTTGAGACGGAGGAACATGTCTAGAACTGCTGCAGTCTTATTGCAGAGGGATCTGTCGTTCCAGAGAGCACTGTTGATGAGGGAGGAGGGTTAGACAGAGGGGGAGAGGGGGTAGAGAAGATTAGGATGGTGAGAGAGGGTACGTGTAGAACGGGAAGAGTGGGGGAGGGGCTTAAAGAGGGGAATGGACATGAGGAGGAGGGAGGAGGAGAGTAGGAGAGGACGGGGAAGGCGGGGAGTGGGAAGATGGTGGGGGGAAGGGTAATGAGGACGGTGGAGAAGAGTTATGGCCAAAAGCATAACCGAGGGAGAGAGAGAGGAAGGAGAGGGATAGAGTGGTAGGGAACGGGAGGTGGGTGTAAAGGGAGAAGTAAGGAGGGGAGGGAGAAGGTGTAATGGGGAGTCAAATAGGAAGGGGCAAAGAAACTAGGAATAGCACTGGCGGGAGTAGTAGAGCAAGGGAGAAGTTAAAGGTGGTAGAGCGCTGAGAAGGGGAAGGTTGGCGAATAGGTCCTCAGAGAGGGCAGTCGTGGAGGGCCACTGCGTCCGTGCCGTTGGAGAAGCTGATGGTATCCAGGTGGACAGGGGCAGGGAAGGAGGCAGGAGAAAGTCAGTGGAGGAGTCTGCCGTGGAGTTAAACTGGGTTGGCAAGTAGTGGCAGGGAGCTAGCCAGGACTGGAGGCAGAGTAAGAACAGGAGGTAGGTGGGGGCTCAGCAGTGACCATGTGGTCCGGAGAGCCAGATGCAGAGGAGGGCTGGTAGTTGCAGGGACCTGGGGCTCGGAAGGCGGACAGGTCACTGAGGACCAGAGAGCCGGCAGTTGAGGGGCTGATAGGCACAGAGACACAGACCAGGTGGGCACAGACCAGGATTGCCCTTTTTGGTAGGTACAGACCCAATGTGGGCCCTTTGTGGTAGGCACAGACCAGGATGGCAGAGAAGTCAATGGATAATCAGCCTGTGGAGGAGGGCGGGCAGTGACCCTGTGGTTCAGAGAGCTGGCTGCAGAGGAGGGCTGGTAGTTGCAGGGACCCGGGGCCCAGAAGGCGGACAGTTCACTGAGGTCCGGAGAGCCGGCAGTTGAGGGGCTGGTAGGCACAGAGGTCCAGAGGCCGCACTGGGGGGCCGAGCTGGGTTCAGCTGAAGTGGGGCTCTCTGTGGAATAGACGCCGCAGCCCGTGGTGGAGGGCGGGCAGTGATTCAGTGGTCTGGAGAGTCTGCAAATGCGGAGGGCAGAGGTGGGCACTGAGGACCAGAGTACCCGCGCAGGAACTGTGCAGGAAGAGGCCGCGCTGGGACACAGCTGGGACACAGCCGATGAGGGGCCCTCAGTGGCAAGGATGCCCCGGTGCGTGGAGGAACGCGGGCAGAGACTCCGTAGTTTGGAGAGCCGGTTGTAGAGGAAGGCTGGAGAGATCAGCTGGAGTGGGGCTCTCAGTGGAAAGGACACTGCGGCACGTGGAAGAGGGCAGGCAGTGACTCTGTGGTCCGGGGAGACGGCAGATGGGCACAGAGGTCCAGAGTGCCCACGCAGGAGCTGAGCGGGAAGAGGCTGCGATGGGGGCTGAGCTGGGATACAGCCGATGAGGGGCCCTCAGTAGCAAGGACACTCCGCCGTGGAGGAGGGTGGGCAGTGTCAACCAAAGTCCGGGAGCCGGTCATTAAGGAGGACTGGAGGGCTGGGAGGGCCAGAGTGCCCGCGTCGAAAAGCTGAGCGGGAAGAGGCCGCACTGGGGTCTAGCTGGGATCAGTCAATGTGGGTCCTTTGTGGAATTAAGTTGGTGGTGGATCAGCAGCAGAAACCAGAGGGGGTCGTGAAGGAAGAGGCAGCGACTCCCGATGCGGTACGTTGGATAAGCCAATGTGGGCCCTTTGTGGTATTAGGCGGCAATGGCTCAGCAGCAGAACCTAGACGGGGTTGTGAAGGAAGAGGGGCAACTCCCGTTGCAGTACATTGGAGCCCGGCCCGAGCAAGATGCACAGCACCCGCCGTAGTACGCAGGGAGTCCCGGTCCAAGGTGGAGGGCGGGCTGGCGCCGCAGGCGAAACGGAGGACTGAGGCGGAAGAGGCAGCACTGGGGGGCCGAGCTGGGAACCACTGATGAGCCTGCAATGGAATGGAGGCGGGCAGTGGCTCAGCCATGGAGCTCAGAGGGGGTCCAATGTAAGATGCAATGGTTCACTCCATGGCCCACTGTAAGCCCTGACCCGAAGTGGATGGCGGGCTGTCCCCGCGGCTGACACTGTAGAGGCCGCACTGAAGAGCTGAGCTCGGAATGGATGAAACAAAGTCCGATTCCGGGTGAAATCACCACCGGAGGAGCCCCCGGGCTCTAGGATCAGAATGGAGGTAACTAGGTTACTTGTGCATCCTTCTAGACCTGTACAATGCCAGGTGTATGCAGCTCATGTATAATAAAGAACAAGCCTATTTGAGCACTCGTGTACTAACCCCACTGCATCTTCTATGTAATTGTTTCTTTATTGGGTCTTTGTTAGCACTGTTTTGACAAAAATTCAATGTACTCATGGTGGGCTGGATGGATTATTCCAAAACCCCTACACACAAAATAGCATGCACTACCTTTAAATGAAGCCTTTCATTGAACCCTGGTGTCTGTAGCTCTATTTCTACATTTTCCCTTAGGGGAAAACATGTAACGCTTTCGAGCCAGGCCCCATGAGTGCCACAGGCTATATATTATTCTCCCAAAGGGTGGTTGGGCTCTTCGACTCCAGAGTATCTCAGTACAAACACTAGCTGTCCACAAACCAGGGCTAGCATACAGTATGAAAGAAATGAAGAACTGATAGATTTAAGGTAATAGTGGAAGCGTAAAGGTTCATATAGGATGCAGGGCATCCAAGGGATGAACCCTCCTCCCTGCCATCAGGAGGCTCATCCCTTCACTTCTACATTTCAGCATGGAGCTCAAGAGCCTTCTCTTAAATAAATGGTCCTCCCTAACCCCTAGGTCCATGCACACTCCCTGCCTTATCTGAAACTGGGCAATCTGTTCCCTCGGTGTTCTCCCCGATTTTCCGTGTTGAGCTCTTGCTGGCTAATTTCCCTCCCGTCTCTAGTTCTTTTACTGTGTGCTTCCCATATAACCTGTAAAGTGCTCCTTTGCTATCAAAAGCTAGCGGCACGCTCAATAACTACCCTGCTAATAATGATAATATTTTTTATTTTATTGTTTTTTTATAACACGCTTAATACCCGAGTTCAGTTTCTAAGCGCGGATCCGAGATTCAACCTCTGTTGCCCTGCATGGTCTTGCTTCCAAGACCAGCACGTTGCCCCTGTGCTATCCTCCATTCACAATATTAACGATTACAGATCTTTACAAGGCCAAAAGGAAAGGCACAAGTCTGGTCTTGACAAACATAAAATGGAGATGGAGTGGGCAAAGGTACAATATAGGCTAGGTCTTGTTGCCTCCAATAAACAGTTCTATAAGAACAACATTTCCATGGTGCAAAATGCTACTAAAGAACTCTTTAGCCTATTACTCACCCTTGAGAAAGGTCACACCATATGCACTGGCCCTTCTGCTTCTGTCATGTAGTGTAATAAACTTAGTTCATTCTTCGAACAACAAACAATTAAGATCACGGACAATATCTCTGCTAAATTCTCTCCTAAAAGATCATCTGATGACTGTTCTAAATCTCTTCTAGAGCAATTACCAGAGACTTTCTACTGCCCTTATATCTGATTCTCTGAAGGGAACCTGTATTACTCCTATTTTGAAAAAGGCCTCTTTGTATCCTTTCATTCGCTGTAATTTTGGACCTATTACTGACACCAGCTTCCTCATTAAATTCTTGGATAAAATCACTTCCTTGCAGCTGAACTATTTTGCTATTTCTCATAACCTACTGGGCACCTATAAGTCAGGGTTTCAACCATCCCACAGCACAGAAACATCTATGCTGGACATTCAGTCCGGCATAATTAATATTTTGAATGACAATTATTTTAATGGTTCTTTTACAACACACTTAATACCAGTGTGCAGTTTCCAAATACAGGATCGGGATTCAAACCTGTGTTGAGCTGCGTTGTCTTCCTTCCAAGACAAAACGCATTGCCCCAAAGCTTTTCTTAAACTAATCCTTGAGCTATACTTAAGTGGATAAAGCTAGTTTACTGATATTTATAGACCATTCAGTAGGGTTTGATTAACTTGATCATGACATCCTCTTGTCACGCTTTAAACAGGATCTGAACCTTGATCACCGCCCAACTAGCTGGATGAGCTCTTTTTTATGAGGAAGGTCCGCTTCAGTGGTGCTGTGGCAGTATTCATCTCACCCCCACTTGATAAGGTAAGTGCTGCAGCTGAAAGACCCTCCTGGGCCTGTAATCCCTGCTCCATCAGCTCCCCTTGAGCCCCCCAGCAACTGTGTGCTCTGTGATGTTTTTCCCTGACCCTCTGTTGCTGCTCTTCGCCTTCCCCACCCTCCTCCTGTCTACCAGGCGTCCCCCCTCCCCTAATTGGGCAATGCTTTCGTTTGTGTGGCCTAGACCTGTGCAGCTCACCTCGATTGCCACTTTCCATCTGGGCGTATCGAGGTGAGTGCTGCAGCTGGAAGACCCTCCTGGGCCTGTAATCCCTGCTCCATCAGCCCTTCTTGAGCCTCCCAGCACCTGCATGCTCTGTGATTTTGTTCCCCAACCCTCTGTTGCTGCACTGTTATGACCGGCTCTTGGTCATAGGGTGCACTCCAAGGGACACTCAGGATACACAGGCCAGGTACGCATGGTGGTTACTTTATTAGGGTTCTTCTGTTACAAGGAGGAGGTGTTAGTGTTGCTTCCTCCATGTGTGTTTGAGGTGTGTTTGTTTCAGAGGCATCTAGCAGGGGACTAGTGCCTGAAGCTGTGTGAAGCTTCTATGTTGTTTTTGATGGTGTGTAGCTCTGCAGAGTTTACTTGAAGCTGTGTGAAGCTTTGATGTTTTTGGTGACCTTGGAGTTGTTAAGGTCCAGGGATTTCTTGGAATTCTGAAGATGCAAGTGACATTGCATTTAGTGTTTTTTTAACTTTAGGTGACTTCTGGAATTGTTCTTGAGTCCGCTCTTGATTAGTTTCATCTGCAGCTGTGTTCATTTTGGGGCTGTGATTGGTTTGATGAGCTCATTTGTCTGGCCAACATTTGTAGCGTTATGCTGGTGGTGGTTGTTTAGTGACAGCTGGTTGCCTTCCCTTTATCGGTGTGATGAGGTGAGTGATTGGTGTTTTGGAGTGTCTGTGTTGCTTGAATTTCAGATTGGATTTGACAGTGGTATGAGCTGTGACTGTGGTTTCTTGGTGACCCAGGTAGATTGTTGGGTTGTTAGTGAGTATCTCGCCTTGTTACGGCAGTACCTGGTTTTTCCCGGGTTTGGGAGTTAGTGCTCGGATGTGGCAGTTCGAGGTTCCTTTGTGGCAGGGAGAAACGGATGGAGCTTTGTGTTTGGTTGGTCTTGGTAGTGTTTTGGTTTGTTTGCCGAGGTGGGCGGTTAGTGCTCGAAAGTGGCAGTTCGAGGTTCCTTTGTGGCAGGGGGGAACGGAAGTTGATTTGTGATGTTTTGATTGGTTAGGACTGTTAGTTGTGGCGGCTGGGACTGTCGTAGGATGTTAGTTATGCCTGTTTGTTCAATCTCTGGGGTTAGCGGAACCCTACTGAGAGTGAGGTGTGTTTTGTTGTTTTGATAGAGTGTGTTGTTCTTTATGCAAGAGGAGGAGGTGTTAGTGTTGCTTCCTCCATGTGTGTTTGAGGTGTGTTTGATTGTTGTAGGAAAAGAGGTGTTAGGGTTGGCTCTTATACTTGCATGTGTACTGAGCCAGGATTGATATCACCATCAGAATGTAGGCTGTGAGTCTGGAGTGTGAGAAAGAGCCGGTCATGGTTAGTGACTCTGAGGGGTCCAGAGGTATCTAGTAGGAGACTAGTACCATAAGCTTTGCGAAGCTGTGTTGTTGTGATGATTGGTGGCTCTGAGGAGTTCATGTGAAGCTTAGTGAAGCTTTTATGTTGTTTTGGGTTGTGGCTCTGCGGAGCAGTCCAGAGGCATCTAGCAGGGGACTAGTGCCTGAAGCTGTGTGAAGCTTCTATGTTGTTTTTGATGGTGTGTAGCTCTGCAGAGTTTACTTGAAGCTGTGTGAAGCTTTGATGGTTTTGGTGACCTTGGAGTTGTTAAGGTCCAGGGATTTCTTGGAATTCTGAAGATGCAAGTGACATTGCATTTAGTGTTTTTTTTTTAACTTTAGGTGACTTCTGGAATTGTTCTTGAGTCCGCTCTTAATTTCAGAAGCCTGGCAACGTTTCATCTGCAGCTGTGTTAATTTTGGGGCTGTGATTGGTTTGATGAGCTCATTTGTCTGCCCAACATTTGTAGCGTTATGCTGGTGGTGGTTGTTTAGTGACGGCTGGTTGCCTTCCCTTTATCGGTGTGATGAGGTGAGTGATTGGTGTTTTGGAGTGTCTGTGTTGCTTGAATTTCGGATTGGATTTGACAGTGGTATGAGTTGTGACTGTGGTTTCTTGGTGACCCGGGTAGATTGGGTTGTTAGTGAGTATCTCGCCTTGTTACGACAGTACCTGGTTTTTCCCGGGTTTGGGAGTTAGTGCTCGGATGTGGCTGTTCGAGGTTCCTTTGTGGCAGGGAGGAACGGATGGAGCTTTGTGTTTAGTTGGTCTTGGTAGTGTTTTGGTTTGTTTGCCGAGGTGGGCGGTTAGTGCTCGAAAGTGGCAGTTCGAGGTTCCTTTGTGGCAGGGGGGAACGGAAGTTGATTTGTGATGTTTTGATTGGTTAGGACTGTTAGTTGTGGCGGCTGGGACTGTCGTAGGATGTTAGTTATGCCTGTTTGTTCAATCTCTGGGGTTAGCGGAACCCTGCTGAGAGTGAGGTGTGTTTTGTTGTTTTGATAGAGTGTGTTGTTCTTTATGCAAGAGGAGGAGGTGTTAGTGTTGCTTCCTCCATGTGTGTTTGTGGTGTGTTTGTTTGTTGTAGGAAAGGAGGTGTTAGGGTTGGCTCTTATACTTGCATGTGTACTGAGCCAGGATGGATGTCACCATCAGAATGTAGGCTGTGAGTCTGGAGTGTGAGATTAGAATGTTTGGAGTTGAATGGGTTCTAACCCAGGCAGTGAGATTAAGCGAGCCTGGATGGTGGGAGCCAGTGGGCTCCTGTCCCCTTCCTCTTTATCTCCTAATAACTATGATGACATCTGATCCTTGTAACAGAAGAACCCTAATAAAGTAACCACCATGCGTACCTGGCCTATGTATCCTGAGTGTCCCTTGGAGTGAACCCTATGACCAAGAGACGTTCATAACATGCACTTCCCCTTCCCTACCCTCCTCCTGCCTCCCAGTCCGACCCCCTCCCCTGATTGGGCATTGCTTTTGTTTGTGTGGCCAAGACCTGTGTAGCTCACCTCGATCGCCACTTTCCATCTGGGCGTATCGAGGAGAGTGCTGCAGCTGAAAGACCCTCATGGGCCTGTAATCCATGCTCCCGCAGCCCTCCTTTATTTCCCCCCGCACCCGCGTGCTCTGTGATTTTGTTCCCCAAACCTTTGTTGCTGCTCTTCCCTTTCCCCACCCTCCTCCCGCCTCCCAGCCTGCGCCCCCCTGTCCGGATAGGCTTGAATACTCCTCTTACCAGACCCTCCCAGGGCAGCCCTCTGCCCATGCACCCCCTGTGGCTAAGGGCCCCTAGGCAAAGGGGGCTCCTACAGAGGCAGCTTCTGATTGTGTCTTCAGGTGTCAGCAGGGGAAGACAGTGGCCAGCTGTCAACTAGCAGTGACTAAGGAAGGTAGAAGTGGCCCGGGTTAGGTATAGAACCTCACTCTACCCTGCAAACCTGTCCATATCGAAGACACTCAAACTTAGGTGTGTTTTTCTCCTGTTTTAAAATTGCATTGTGAAAGTAGTGACGTTCTGTGGCTTTGCCTCCTAGCAAAGCACGCATCTAGTGAACCTTTCTACCACTATCTAAGCGCCTGTCGTCTTGTCCAATTGTCTACTTGTCTCGTCTCCTTCTGTCTCATCTGCTTGCATCCTGCCCTGTGTCCTTCCCTAGTGTTCTCCCCTACCCCTTCTCACTCCCCTCCTCTTCTCCCCTCTCCCCACCTACTCTATGCTGCTCTTTGTCTCTCCTATCTTTTCTAACTGCTTATCTATTGACTATCCTGCACTCCTCACCAAATCTGGTAGGAAGAAGTTTAAAAAGGACATCCTGGTCTCCAACCCAGGCCTCCTTATCGCTGACACGTATACCAGTGCTTCCTCCAGGCAAACTTTCACCGACATCCTCTTTGGCGTTCCCTCGCCAGACCTATGGACTCTACATATGGTCTCTGTGCTCTCTCCATTCTCTTCCTCTCTCATTAATGGTGGCACCCGGTGGGAGGCCCTCCTGGCCTCCTTCCACTCCTCTAAGGTCATCATTAATGTTTACTTGAATGGTACCGTCTTGGTTCAAGGCCCTCAAGCCAACCCTCTCCTCCTTGATAGACGCTTCCTGCGCCTCATCAATTTCCTTTCTTCTCCTGCTGTACCCTCTCTTCCCCCTGCTGTCTCCTGCTTGGCTACCTTGCCCTCACCTCCTTCCTCGGGCTGCTTCTACACCTACACAGGGCATACCTCTGATTTGTACCTTCCCTGAAAAATCTTTCAAGGACGGCAACATTCCCCCATGTTGACACTCTAAACTCTCGCTCAGCTGTCAAACACTCCTCTGACATCTGCTGCCTCCTGGAGGAACTTGACCTCGATGTCACTGAGACATGGTTCACGGCCAGCTCTGTCACAAGCTTTGACACCCTCCTCCCTGATGGCTACAAGATCCTCTACGCACCCAGATCCAACCGTTCCAGAGGGGGTGTAGCCCTGATCCTCCCCGAGTGGACTCCTGCCTCCGTCATTCCTACGCAGACCTACTCCTCTTTCAAATGCCTCATCTGCAGGCTCTCTCTCTCCTGGCCATTCCCTTACTGTGGCTACCATCTATTAGCCACCTGGTCAGATCTCCTCCATCCTCTCTGAGTGGGCGGACCTCTCCTCTTCTCTCAACCACTCAACTTCTCCTTCTTGGAGACTTCAACATCTACCTGGATGCTTCCTGTCCTTCCACTGGACTCTTTCGTGGCATCTGCGACTCTCTCACTCAATTCTCCCCTATGGCCCGAATCACTCTGCAGAACACACTGGATGTTCTGATCTCTTCAGACCTTCCCCTTTCGATCCCTCTCACCACTCCTCTCTCCTGGAGTGATCACTTTCTCCTTTCCTCCCATCTCACCCTCTCTACCCCTCAGGCCAAGCCAACTCCAGCACTGCCACCTACCTTCTCGGTTATCTAACCGATGAAGCGTGTGTAAGTTGAGGCTTTTGCCGCCACTTTCTCACCCCATCCTCCTCCTCTGGCTGACTCACATTATGACACAGCCCTTTCCATGCTCCACTCTGCTGTATCTGATACTCTTGATGTTCTTGACCCTGTCATGAGGATCCGCTTGAAACCCAAAGCCAAGTGCAACTCTTGGTATGACTCAGACCCCGTCACCCTTAAACGCAAGTGCAGGGTGGCTGAGAGGAAATGGTGTCCTCTGACAAACTGGCCTACCACCTGCTCCAAAGGAAATACCAGCTCTCTGTCTGCACCAAGAAGAGAGCCCACATCCAAACCCGTGTCTCCGCAGCATCCAACAACTCAGACAAACTCTTTAAAATCTGCAAGGAGCTGGCCAATCATGCTGCAGTCTCTACCTCTCCTGTCCCCTCTGAGGCCCTCTGCATGGCCTCATTTCATCCCTAAAGCTCAGGACATCCTGTCCTCTCTCTCTTCCTCTACCCCTCCTCCCTCTACTCCCTGCTCTTCCTCTGGCCCTTCTTCGGCCACCTCTCCTCCCTCCTTCTCTGCCTTTCACCTGTTCTCCTCTGATGAGATTTCTAGACAAGTCTGATCTATGAAAGTCTTGTCAAAACAGGTTCCCACCTGTTCCTCCAAAACCATTAAGGACCACATCGACACCCTGGCTCCTGCTCTGGCTGATTTCTGCAAACACTCCTTCACCACTGGAGTCTTCCCCTCCCCCTTGAAGCACTCCCTTGTGCACCCTCTTCTTAAGAAACCCTCTGCCCACCCTTCCTGCCAGGCTAACTATCGCCCAATCTCCATCATTCCTTTACTGGGCAAACTGCTGGAAAAGCAGGCCATTAGTCTGGCTTCAGAGCTGCCAGAAGCACGGAAGCTGCTCTCCTGAACATCCTTGAAGACCTGCTCTCCAACCTTGATTCCAACACCCCGTGTCCTCATCTTACTTGATCTCTCTTCTGCCTTTGACACGGTCAACCATGCCATCCTGCTCAACTGTCTCTGTTATAACCTTGGTATCACGGATCAGGCACTGGCTTGGCTGATCTCCTTCCTCTCTGATCGACCCTCCCAGGTCCAACTTGGGTCCTGCCTCTCCTCTCTCTCTATCTCTACCTGTGGTGTTCCCCAGAGGTCTAACCTCTCTCCCTGGCTGTTCAACCAATACCTGGCACTTCTTGCCCACTGCATTGCCGCTCTCTTCCCTAACTTTCAATGCTATGCGGATGACACTCAACTCATTTTCAGGCTACCTTCCTCCACCTCTTCTCCTTCTCTCATCTATGACTGTCTGTCCGCCATCCAGGAGTGCTGTGCCGCCAATGATCTCAGCCTTAATGCCAGTAAGACAGAGATTCTCTTCATCGGAACACCTGCTCGCTCCTAACCTGTCACTCTCTGGCCAGCCTCGCTTGGCCCTCTTCCTGTGCCCACCTGTGAGGCTAAAAACCTCAGGGTCATCTTCGACTCCACACTTTCCTCTCTCCTCACATCTCTGACGTCTCTAAGAAGTCACATTACCAGCTGCACCTCCTCAGAGGTATTCTTCATTTCTGCTCCTTCCCCCAGAAGATCACTGTTTCCAGAGCTCTGGTTCTCTCTAGGCTGGACTATTGCAACAGCCCCTTTCTAAATCTACCTGCCTCTACTCTCCGCCCTCTCCAACTCATCCAAAACAGGACTGCAAGACTTGTCCTTGGCCTCAAGCCCAGGGACCGTATCTCTCCAGGACTGAAATCTTTTCACTGGCTCCCGGTGGCGGCGAGGACTAAGTTCAAAACCCTCTGCATTGTCCACAAGGCCTTCTGAGGCCTGGGGCCTCAATACCTTCAACTCTCTCTTCCTAAATATCTTCTCTTTGCTCATCCGCCTCCAACTCCCTCAGGGTCAGTCGCTTCTCCAAGCATTGAGTTGGTGGTAGATCTCTTTCTTCTACTGGGGCCTCCCTCTGGAACAGCCTCCCTACCTCTCTGAAACTTGAGGAGGACCATCTCCGTAAGCACCTCAAGACCTTCCTCTTTGCTTTCTCTCCTCCTCTCCCCTGCTGATCTCCTGGCTGAATCTGAAAATGCACTGGTTGCCTGGGTACCCTCTGATCTCGGGCCCAGGTCCCCTCCCTGCCAGTTGCTCACCTGCACTACCCCCTGGCAACCCTTGCACTTGGAGATTGTTTCTGTATCCCTACAGCCCCTACTAGCACTTGACCCCTGATGTCTGCTCTTACCCTTGCACTTGCCTCCAGTTGGCCGCACTTTTATTTATTGTCTTTATTTATTTTACTGTTATCCTATGTACTGCACTGCCCCCTCCCCTTCCCTGTGTTTTTTCCCCCTTCCCCTCCCCCGGAACTTGCGCGATCTCAATGTCACCTGGCCTAGTAGGATCGCTGTCTTTCTTCCCTCTGTTTCCCCTCCATTGCCTCGTTGCGACCTTGAAACACTTGTGTATAGGCACGTTATAAATGCCATATCATATCATACCATAATACATGGAGTTCCTCAGTGAACATGCATGTCTCCTCTTCTTTTCAACATGTAAATAAAACCCCTCCATGACCTTCTGGTTAGCAATGAGGTCCAATTTCAAAATTATGCTGATGATATTCAGCTGCTTTTTATGTTTTCTGGTGATATTGTCAGAGACATCAATCACATCATTAACATTTGGATGAGAGACAATTAGTTATGTCTAAATGACCAAAATACTGAGCTACTTTTACTGGTGGCTCCTAATACCGTCTAGAAACCTGGGAAAGTGTATGATTTCATGTCCATGAATATGCATCTAAACCCTATAATGAAGAAAGCTAAATCCTTGGGTATTTATCTTAACACTGAAATGAATATGGATGCCCAAGTCTCAGATATGGTTAGCTTTAGTCACTACTATCTCTGTATGCTCCATCAAATAAGACTATTCATCACCAACTCCAATGCTGCGGTAAAGCTAGGGCTATTATTAGGACCAAACTTGATTATGGCAATGCAATGCTCGCTGGAGTAGCGTCATGCGTGATTGCTAGGCTCCAAGTGGTACAAGATACTGCTGCTCAGATTGTGGCTAATATTCCCAGAAGGTCTCATATCACCTCCAACACTGTAGAATTTGCCATGATTGTCAGTAGCTCAGAGATTAAAATACAAAGGGCCTCATTATGAGTGCAGCGGTAAGGGGTTAACGGCACCGGTAAGGATGCCGGTGCCGTTAACCCCTTACCGCCGCATTCCGAGGTCCCTTAGCGGGTCCCGCTAAGGGCGGCTGGTAAAACCAGCTGTCCTTAGCGGGAGCCGCTAAGGGACCAGGGAGCTAATAATGGGCCTGCTATTTGCGGGCCCCTTATTAGCTCCTTCCCCATTCCCATTGAGCCCTATGGGGGCTCAAATGGGAATGGTTTTCAGAATGGGGATTTACCGGGTCCTCCAAGTTTGGAATGATCCGGTAAGTCCCCATTCCGAGAACCCAGACACGACTTTGGAGGCAGCCATGGTGCTATTAGCCATGGCTGCCTCCAAACTCGTAATGAGGCCCAAAGTCTTGACTATTGCTCATAAATTTTTACATGGTGACATTCCAGCGTATTTAAAAGCCCAATTAAGACTCTACAGACCCTCTTGCTCTCTCTGTTCAAATTTCACAACTTTTAACTTGTAAGTGTCACAAGAGTAGTCGTATAGGTGGCAGATAATTTCAAACAGCCCCTGATTGGTGGAACACGCTACCATCCTGCGTGTTCTTTGGGATTAACTTTGTTCCCTTCAAAACACTGTTCAAAACACATCTCTATAGAGATCAGTGCATATAATTCATGAGGTTCCATCTTGGTTTAACATTCTCATGCCGACCTTTTTTGCTTTGTCATCTCTATATGAGTACATTCAAGTATTATCATTCTTGGCATTGTATTATTCTTGACTATGCTTAGACATCCATGGGCTCAATTGCTTTATAAATAAATAAAATAAATCTCAACTCTCTTCCCATCTTTATCCTCTCTTCTCTCCAACGCCACCTCTCTTCTCGCTCCACTACTTTCTTTATTCCATAGACCTACTCCAACCCTAACTTCATTCACACTTCCTCTTCTCACATCTACCCCAGCACATCTAGATTTCTCATCTGCAACGTCGCTATAATTCTACTTCTCACGCTCTTGCTATTTGGAATGCACAGTCTGACTGCACTACAACCTTCTTTTCTCATTCTCCTGGATCCTTCCCTCTGACTCTACAACCCTTGCTGCCCTTCATGATCCTGGCTACACCTTCACTCATTCTGGCCCACTGGCAGGGGTGGAGGTCTAGGACTGCTTTCATCCTCCAAACTTTCTATCCCTCCTACTCCCCTATTTCCCGCAAATTCTCACTATTTTGAATATACTAGCACCACAATCACTGCCCCGCATGGCATACATATTATCTCTCTCTACTGGTCACTTGATACAGTATGTCAATTATTCAATCACCTCTCCCAACTAATTGACCCTCTCTCTCCTGATTACCAGCTCATTGCCTTTGGTGATGTTAACCTCCCCTCCCTCCAAGCAGCTCTATCCACTGACTTTAATTATTTTCTCCTTAACTACTCACTCTCTTCTGTCCACTCTCTGCCCACCCATTCACATGAAAATTTCCTTGGCCTTATTCTCATGTCCTCTAAACTTCCCACCTCTAATATCTCCATTGCTCCTTCTCCCCCTGATCACCCTTTCATCTTTACCTCAATCTCCACTCCTGCTTCCTCTTCACTCTCTCCATCTACTACAACTATAACTAAGCACAGATTTCCCTCCTCAAAACTCGGTGACTACTTCCCTGACCTACAGAGTGCTCGCCCCTCCTATGCTGAACACACATTTCCATCCAGTGAAGAAGCCTTCAGTAACTTTAACATAGCTCCCTTCTCCTCTCACAGCCCTCTTGCTACACTCACTACTATATATTCCCTTCACGGACCGGGATTACACCTCTAAACCGCACCCTGAAAACAACAATGAGGACAAAGCTACACACTTGACAAAGGTCAAGACACTCCTCTGATCTGCAACTCTATCTCACAGCTCTTCAAGACTACTCTACTCTTTACTCTGCCAAACGTGACTTCAATCTCCCTCTCATTTTGTGTCTATCCTCCCAACCGATCCCGTCCAATAATCTCTCAAATTAAATCTCTCACCTCCTAAAGCCACCTCCATCTTCTCTAATCTTTCAGAAAAAAATCTTGCTCTCTACTTTGCTTCTACAATGTATACCATTGCCAATACACTCGCTGCTTACCTTCTATCCCCTCCTCCTGCTCACTTTTCTCCACCACTCCTACCCTCCTCTCCCACTAGTATGTCTTCCGCTGCCCCCACCAACCCTGATGAGATTCTTGCCCTACTCCTCAAGGCTAACCCTTCCAGTGCCCTCACTGGCCCAATTTCCACACACATTGTGAAGCACATAGCTCCCAGGATTGCCCTACGTCTTGCTTCCTGCTTTAGCTCTTATCTAGACAATGCTACGTTCCTTCCTCTTGTAAGACAGCTAGTGTCATCCCACGAAAGCTGGTCTAGATTCTAACCGTCATCCCAACTTTCAACCTGTCTTTTTTCTAACACACTATTTCAAAATCCTACAGCGAGTAGCATTCAATTTATTCACTGAGTACCTTGATACTCACAACCTCTGGGACTCTCTTCAATCTGGCTTCGACCCTCTGCCTTCTACTTTCAGATGACCTGTAATAGACTTACCTTCCACTCACGCCCCCCCTTACTGTTGGAGTTCCCCAAAGGTCTGTCCTTGATCCACTTTTCTTAAATCTCTATACTTCAGCTCTTGGCACCCTGAGCTCCTCTTAAAGCTTTTCCTATCAACTCTTTAATGTCGACAATCAGATTTTATTTTCCATTCCCTCCTTATCTGACAAGCTGTTGTAAAAAATGTCAAACTGTCTCTACCCAATCAAATTTGTCCATCTTTGACGGATCCGTCTTTATGTGTCTGCGCCCCGATGTCTGAGGGCTTTCGGCGCACTACAAATAAATAAAATATTGGATCGCGAATCACTTGCTCATGCTCAAATCCACTAATACTGAAGTCTCTAAAGCCCAGCCAAACAGCCTGTCTCTTCCTCTTTTCCTCTTCTTCTCTTCTCTCCTGACTTCTGCCCTTACTCTGCTTCCATTTGTAACATTGATGTCATCATCAAACTATCACACAACCTCTCGCTCTTCATCTCCAAATCTGCCACTGCAGCCAGACTCCTCAATATCAAAAACATTGGTCATCTATTTCCGTTCAGTACTGCTACACAGCTAATCTCCTCCTTAGTCCTTTTTAGATTTGACGATTGTGACACTCTTCTCTATGGCCTTCACATGTATGCTTTTTCACTTCTGGACAAAGTCCTCAACTTAGCGGTTCACACACCTTTCAACCTCATCGCTTTACATTTACCTCCTGTGCCCATTGCCAGATTGGCTGGCTATCTGTGAACCAAAGGACTAATTATATACCTCTTCTCATCATTTTCAAAAGTATCCGTGGACCTGCCCAATTCTTGCTACCTGCTCATCTCACACCCTTTCTGCTCCCTTGTTACGATCATCCTCGGCTAACCTCTGAAAAGAAGATCCACACTGTCAGGTAAGTGACATAGTAAGACTGCAGTAATGTTGTGTACCTTCAGTCCATAGCTTCAACTGCCTCTCTCCTTCCAGAACTCCCCTTTCATGCTCTCCTTCAACTTCAAACATTGTAGCTGGCCGGCCACGTGCGGATACAATGACAGTACTAGGACTATGCACGTATATCACACCTCCTTTCCTCTGGACTGGATAAAGGATTGCAGGCCTGCTTGGCACAGACAGATGGAAAGGGTGAAAGAAGCAGGAGGGGATAATATTTACAACTGACGATCAGTGAGAGGATAACTAAAAGAAAAATAATAGCTGAATGATAAGACCGTGGGCTAACCTTGAGGGGTGGAAGTGGGATGACTAGGAGGTCCC
This sequence comes from Ambystoma mexicanum, assembly GCF_040938575.1. Taxonomy (NCBI): domain Eukaryota; kingdom Metazoa; phylum Chordata; class Amphibia; order Caudata; family Ambystomatidae; genus Ambystoma; species Ambystoma mexicanum. The sequence continues at coordinate 1,603,925,426 of NC_090937.1, forward strand.
TGGTCAGCATTAACCAACCCTTACCACTCTCCTCTTATTCCATGCATAACCTCCCTCCAATCGCACAGCACTCCCGAAGTCCTTCTCCACAGTTTTGGATCTATAATATCTCACACTTCTTGCTTCTCCTGGGAAGCTTGACTTTCACCTGCATCCCAGCACTCAGCTTTCTACTCTTTCAGCCATACAGCCATGCTTGGCATCATACCTCACTTTGGATGCCTCCACACACTCTTATCCTCTCCCCAATGTGCCTAACATCTAGTTCTATCACCCTTGAGCGATGCAACCAACCAGGAGTCAACAATATGTTGGGTTTGTGACCTTGCACAACCTCAAATGGGGTAACCCCAGTGATGGTTTGAGGAGTCACTCTGTACTGAAATACTATCAAGAACAAATCTCTCTGCCAATCCATCTTGTTCGACAACCGAAAACTAAATGCCATCCATGATGGTGTGGTTTGACCTTTCCACACAGCCATTGTCTTGAGGGTGCAACAAAGCAGTACTCTTGTGTCCCACACCTTTCTCCTTGAGCCTCAACTGAAACCCCTTCAAAACAACATGGGGATCATTGTCACGCACCAATTGTTTCGTCATTCCCTCTCTCCAGAATACATTCTCCAAGAATTTGATAGTGTTCCTAGAGGGGATATCCTTGAGTGCCTAATATCCTCTCTGTCCAAAGTTGAATTTAGAAGTGTGCCTAATATCCTCTCTGTGCAAAGTTGAATTTAGAAGTGTGGGTAACATCCTCTCTGTGCAAAGTTGAATTTAGAAGTGTATATAACAACATCACTTTGGCATAGCGGAATTTTAGACAGTGTCCCTAATAACGTCACTGTGCCAAAGACTAGAAAGTCTGCCCTATAGCTTATCTGTGTCATATTTGCATTTAGAATGTCTGCCCTATAGCATATCTGTGTTATAACTGCATTTAGAAAGTCCTCCAAAACTGCACTTAAAAGTCCACCTAAAAACACATCTGTGGTGCTGTTACATTTGAATTTCTGCCAATTAGCATACCTATATCCAAGCTTGCTAGAAGAAAGTCTACCTAACAGCGTAACTGGGTTGTAGTTGCAACTAGATAGTCTGCCTAATAGCACATTCTATGGTCTAGCTACATTTCAAAACTGCCTAAAGGCATATCTGCAGCCTAGTTTGCAATTAGAACATTAAAACTTAGAATACGTGAATAAGATCACCATGTTTAGTTGAACCTAGAAACCGTGAACAATCTCACCTAGTGGTACAGCTGAGCTTTCAAAGTCCAAATATAAAGTGTAATTTGCATCTGAAACTGTACTTCATAGCAGGTACTGCCGTGGTACTGTTAATCATAGAAAGAGAACATTTAACATCCGGTGTTATAGCTAAAGTGGGATGGTGTGAACATTTAACATCCAGTGTTCTAGCTATAGTGGGATGGTGTGAACGAAATCTTCCAACCCATCTATATCACAGTTACTAACCATGAGTGCACCCAACCCACCACAGTCTGCCGGAAACGACCCCCGTGCACCGCACCCTCCCACCTGCCAGCCCTACATCCCGTCCCCCCTCCCCAATCCAGCCCACCCTCCACCACATCCCCTACCTATCCCCTCTCCAAACACTAAGCCGGAGGGGCACGATGGCGAGCCTACCACCCTAAGACCACTGCTCCTCCGAACCCCTCCACCGATCAGCAGCCTATGATCATACCCGCTCCCCTCACTAGACTCCCAGGCACACCCTGCCCAGCAATCTTGCAAACCCAGTTTTTCCCATCAACCCCCACCATCATCCCCCCTGGACCACACTCCTTCCCCTCCCTAAAAACTGCATGCCTAGCTCTAGCAAGAACAGAAGCCTCATCCCTCTCACCCTCTAACCCCCCTACCCTCTCACACATACCAATCACAACAAAGACACTAAAGAGGAAACGTACCTGGCCCCCCTCAATCTCTCAGCACTCATCGCCTCCCCTGTCTCGACCCACCACCTCATCCCCCCAATCACCACCCTCCCCCCATGCCTCACCCTGCCTGAACCCCTCTCCCTCGATTTCTCCCCGACCACAACTGAAACTCCTAACCCTACACACCCCACCTTCAAATCCCCCGTGCCAAACCCAATCATCCCAACACACGCGTCCATCCATTCCCACCCGAAAACCACCAACTTTTCTGCTCGCCCAGTCTTCCCATCGACCATCAACCACCACACCCCTCTCGCTCCCCAGTTTCCACCCTCTCCCCTACTCCCCATCTCTGCAGCTCCGACATCAACCTCATCTCCCGAAGTGAATTGCATCCTATTTAATGCCCGATCCGTAGCAAAAAACAGACACAGCATATTTGACCTCCTCGCCTCTGACAAACCAGACCTGGTCTTCATCACCGAAACCTGGTTCTCAGACGACTTCGCCCCTATCGCCAATGAAGCCTCCCCCCATACCCCCGACTACTCGCTCACCCCACTGAATCGTCCCTCTAGAGCAGGAGGAATAGCATTCGCCTTTAAGTCTCACTTCCATGCTTCAATCATCGACAACCAACCTTCCATTCCTTCCTGCGAATAACTCCTTTTTAAACTATCCCTTCCCCCTTCGCTCTCCCACAGCTTCCTAATAATCTACAGACCCCCTGGATATGATAGACAATTCTCAGACAACCTCTGCGTCTCGATTGCCACCCTCCAACTAAACCATCCCAACCTCTTCTAGGAGATTTCAACATATGGCTCGACATTCCCACCAACCCTATGACACAATCTCTGGTTGACGGCCTAGACGCAATTAACCTCCAACCTCATTTAAACGGCCCAACTCACTATAAAGGACATACTCTTGATGCCATCGTCAGCACCCACAACCTGATACATCTAAACCTCCCCACCCCTATCATCTGGTCCGATCACTTCATTGTTTCTTTCGTCATTCGCTCACCAAACCCGCTTCCCGTACCCGAACCTGAACCTCCGAATTTACGTAAATGCTGGAAGAAACTAATAATCCTTCTTGACCTAGCCGACGCACTCCTCCAGTCTCCACCGCCTACCTGCCTACTCAATAATCAACTAACCCCCGACGCCTTTGACTCAACACCTCACTAATGCGGCTCACACCATCTTCCAAACCATCAGCCCGCTGTGGCCTTTTCCCTAGATGGTTCACACCTGAATTGAAGACCAGTAAACAACTATATAAATACCTAGAATGCCAATGGCGGAAAGACAAAACACCCATGAGCAGATCCACTTTGGCCCGTCACCTTCATCAGTACAAGGCCGAAATCCGGAAAGCAAAAAAAGCCCATTACAACTCCCGAATCCTAAACTGTGAAAACCCCAGCTAAGAACTTCACAAAATCATCACCGAATTCACCAAACCATCATGCACCACCACCGTCCCGACCCCCTCACAATCGCTGTGCGACTCTCTCTCGCTCCACTTTTACTCCACAGCTCTCGAAAGAACAAACACTCTAACCAACAAACTAGCTCTCTTACACCCACCAGGCAACCGATCCTCCATACTGGCCAACCCACCACCTACGACCACTACCCAACCAACGTTCGACTCCTTTATTCCAATATCAGCTGACCAATTTCTCAAACTCCTCGCTGCCCGCAAACCATCCGGCTCTCCGCTGGACCCTTGCCCGGCCACAACCCTCAAAGAAATGTTCGCATCTACCTGCGCAGGAGAACACGCAAGAACCATCAGAAATAACTCCCTTTCCTCAGGAATTTTTCCAGACGCATTCAAAACGGTTCATGTCAAACCTCTAATAAAAAAAATCTTCCCTCGACCCTCTCGAGCCCAAAAACTACCGCCACATCTCACACCAGGTTCCTTGACAAACTCATCGACCGAACTGCCTACTCCCAACTAAATTCCTTTGTCGAAGCCAACAATCTCCTAGACCCTGCTCAATCAGGTTTCGGAGCCCGACATGGAACCAAAACCACCCTAACTGCAATCTGGGATGACCTTAAAAACACGGCAGACTCTGCGGGATGCACCGCATTAAACCTTCTTGACCTATCCGCCGCCTTCGACACAATCAGCCACTCAATCCTCCTTGACCGCCTCCACTCTCTAGGAATTTGTGGAACCGCTCTCAAATGGATAGCATCCTTCCTCAAAAATAGGAACCAAATAACTCTACTCTCCACCTATTCCTCCCAAGCCCGACCAGTCGACATGGGAGTTCCACAAGGAGCATGCATATCAGCCCTCCTGTTCAATCTCTACATGGCCACCCTCCCACAAATAATTTGTTCACACAACATCCTGTGCCACAACTACGCTGATGACACTCAACTAATTCTAAAACTCCTGAACTCAAAACCCAACTGCCGACCCGACCTCGCTTCCTGCCTCCTCGACATAGAGCTCTGGATAACCACAAACCACCTCTTGCTAAACCCCTCCAAAACCGAAATCATGGTATGTGGCAACACCGAACTTCTTCCACACCCACTACCCTGGCCATCTGCTATGGGCAACCCATCGACTCCCTCTAATTCAGTAAAAAACCTTGGATGCACCCTAGACTCTGACCTAACACTCTTGCGCCAAGTCAACAACGTCCCAAAGTCCTGCCACTACCATCTTAAAACTCTTAGGCACATTTTTCCATACCTCTCCTTTCCCAACAGACTCCGCGGTCCAATCAATTGTTATATCAAGACTGGACTACGCTAACCCCCTCTACCTCGGAGTCCACGCATACCAACTGACTAAACTACAAAGAGCACAAAACGCTGCAGCCAAACTGCTTCTAGCGCTTGGCCCTAGAGACCACATCTCCCCAGCCCTCAAAACTCTGCACTGGCTTCCAGTTGCCCAAAGGGTGACCTTCAAAACCTTATGCATTTCTCACCGAGCACTGCATAAAACCGGATCTCAATATCTTCAAGACAAACTAAAACCCTATCACACTGCACGTACTCTAAGATCAAGCTCAGCCGGCCTCCTAGTCATACCAAAAACAAACTCAGTCAGGTTAGGCGAATCATCATTCTCAGCCTTGGCCCCCACGCTGTGGAATGCACTCCCACCCCACATCCGACTCACCGAAGACCTCATGTCTTTCCGCAAATTACTGAAAACCTGGCTCTTCCCCTAAAACCGACTCCGAACTCAAACTGGATAACAGCACTTCAATGACTTTTGCCCAAATGCTAGATCATAAATAGCAATGCTGCATCAATGCTGATGCGAGAAATCGAAAACTAATAACCTCTATTGGGTAGCTAAAAAGAACAAACAATAGAATGAATAAAAAGGATCAAACCTGTGAATTAGATAAAAAGAATAAGCTGTACGAGAGCAGTAAAGTAGCCGAAATTAATGAAATAGACGAAATAAATGTAATGGACAAGAGGATCAATGTGGGCGTGAGGATTAAAGTGGATAACAAAAATTCAACTAACCCAAACTACTAGACCATAAATAACAATAAAACAAATAACAATACAACCTCAAGATCCATGCGAGAAATCGAAAACTAATAACCTCCAATGTAAACTAAAAAGGACAAACAGAATAGAATGAGTAAAGTAGAACAAAGCAGTGAAGTGGATAAAAGAATAAATTGTACGAAAGCAGTAAAGCGGTCGAAATTAATGAAATGGATGAAATGATTGAAACGGACGAAAGGAACAAAATGGACGAAAGGAATAAAATGAAGAGGATAGAAAGATGAATACAGGAGACGGATGAGTGGACAGACTGAAGGCATGGAATGTAAGAGTGCATGGTATAAATGGAAAGTACTGAATAGACGATTTGAGTACATGAGATGGGTGTAGTGTATGGGACAGATGGAGAGCACGGAACAGATCGAGTGCGTGCGACAAGTGACATGGGCTGAAACGATAATGCAGGATGAATGAACGAAGCGTGTAGAGCCGATGGGTGAGTAGAGCCGATAGGTGCATAGAGCCAATGGGTGCGCAGAGCGGGTGAGTGCTTAGAGCGTTTGAGTGCGTAGAGCGGGTGAGTGCATAGAGCGTATGAGTGTGTCGAACGAATGAGAACGTAGAGCGGATGAGATCGCAGAATGAATGAGGGCATGGAGCGGATGAGAGCGTGGAGCAGATGAACTGAGTGGAATGGATGAACCAGGTGGAACGCATGAACAGAGTGTTAGGGGTGAACAGGGTGAAATGGGTGGATGGATGTGGATGGAATGCGTGACGTATGTGGATGGAATGGCTGAAGTATGTGGATGGAACGGCTGAAGTATGTAGATGGAACAGGTGAAGTATGTAAATGGAACGGCTGAAGTATGTAGATGGAACGGATATAGTATGTGGATGGAATGGATGAAGTATGTGGATGGAACGGGTGAAGTATGTGGATGGAACGGGTGAAGTATGTGGAAGAAACGGGTGAAATATGTGGAAGAAATGGGTGAAGTATGTGGTTGGAAAAGGTTAAGTATGTGGATGGAATGGATGAACTGGTGTAGGACAGATGAAGTAGGTGGATGAAATGGGTGATGTGTCTGGTGAAGTGGGTGGAACCGGTGAAGTGGGTGGAACGGGTGAAGTGGTGGAACGGGTGAAGTGGATGGAAGTGGCTGTAACCGGTGAAGTAGATGGAACGTGTGAAGATGACTTATGTGGAAGGATGATGCTTGGAGAAAGGTAACGTGGGTAGAACGAATGAAAGGAGCAGTACATAAAATGGTTGGAGTGCATAAGATGGCTTGGAGTGCATGGAACGGATTGGAGTGCATAGAACGGATTGGAGTGCACAGAACGGATTGGAGTGCACGGAACGGATTGGAGTGCACGGAACGGATTGGAGTGCACAGAACGGATTGGAGTGCACAGAACGGATTGGAGTACATGGAACGGATGAGTACATGGAACGGGTTGGAGTGCATGGAACGGATCGGAGAGCATGGAACGGATCGGAGAGCATGGAACGGATCAGAGAGCATGGAATGGATTGGAGTGCATGGAACGGATAGGAGTGCATAGAATGGCGTGACTTGCATGGAAAGGTTTGGAGTGCATGGAACGTTTGAAAGAGCACTGAAAGGAACGGTTCTGAGTTCTTGAAACAGCCGTAATACATGGAACAGTTCGGAGTACATGGAATGGATGGAGTACATAGAACCATTGGAGAGGGGTCGATCTCAAGCACCTAAGGTAAACCACCATATCACATCTCCACGCTTACTCTCTTCTTAACACCACCACTCGACTAGGACACAGTGATACTATGACACCATTCGGTTTAGCTGTTCTCATACCATCATTTGCCTCATAATCCCCATCACCCTAACTAAACACTGCTGGTTACACACCCTCAAGCCTAGGCGTTCTCCTCAGGCCTAACGCAGCCAGAATCGGTCTGGATAACAACCTTCCAGAACGAACACATACTCATGATCACTCAACCACCACACCTACCGTTAAGAAGCAGCTATCACATTAATGCCACACCAGCTGCACACATATCCGGTGCTCACACGCACCTTATGACTCTCTCTATTGACTGTAACTTCGGTTCACGAGGGCGTTCAACCTACCAGCGCCTTGAGACCATACCAATGGTACATAAGGCGCTATATAAATGCAAAGTAACATAACATAACATAACCCCCACCTCAGGCCACACAGAGAGGCGGTCCATCATGACTACCACATAGCTATCGCTGCAGCCAGAAGAATTCAACCGACCCCACAAATCTATAGCCACAGTCTCCCAGGGAACTGTCATGGGAGGAATACTGGCTTCCAGCACTTTATCACTATTTCAACACTCTTCTCAGTCCTTGACCCGCATCTCAAAATAAAGTCATCAATTTCTGGCGAAAAGTCTAAAAGTCTAAGCAAATGATAGATGTGGTCCTTTTGACCTAGGTCAACCACTGCTTCTCTCAAATCGCGCGGGGCCAACAGCCTTTGCCCCCTGAACACAAACTCTCTTTCAATTTTGAGCTCAACCTTTACCCTTCTGTAATCACCAATGGTCTCACCTAGCGAATGCACGTCTACCAACCACTTTTAATTAATGAATGAATCATTTGACCTCCTGATAAACTTCATCCTCCAGACAGGGAGCCAACCATTCAGCGTCCTGAAGGCTATCCTCTGCAGAGAATATATCTCCGACATCCTCTTCCACCAGCATATCTGCCTCATTCTAATCCCTTAAAGGGTTTCTCGACAGAGCGTCTGCGACTACCTTCTCTCTGCCCTTAACATGTTCCACACAAATTCCAAACCTTGGGGTTTGCTGATCCAGTTTGAAATCCTTCTGGATACACTGTCCAACTCTTTATTGTTGAAGATCAATACTAAAGGCTTATGGTCAGTGCGGATAACAAAATTACCTCCCATACAAGTACACTTGGAGCTTCATAACGGCCCAAAAATCTGCCAAGGCATCCTGTTCAATAACAGAGTAATGACCTTCTACCTCTTTAAGGATGTGCAAAGCAAAGTCTATGGTGTGTCCACCTGCACTACTTTCCTCTATGAGACTGCACCCAAGCTAATCTCATCAAAGCCACTGTCTTGTTTGCCAATCCCCTCACAAACTAGGAATTAGCCCCAAGCCCCTTGTTCTTGGGTTAATGCATTCCAGTAATGGCCTTAACTGTCGTGAGTGTGGGCAGTATACCTTGACCAGATACATATATATATATATATAGTCTAAGTAATTCACTGTCAACTGCCAAATTTGCATTTCTACAAGATCAAGGTGAGGCCAGCAATACCCAGCTTTTCCAACACTTTCCTTGTCTAACATCGTGCTCCTCTCTATCACATCCCCACACTAGGAAGTCATCTTGAAAGAACTTTACTCCATCCACACGCCCAAGTATGTTGTGAATGTCTTTCTGTAAAACACTGGCTGCCAAGACCAAACCAAATGGCATTCTAACACACCTAAACATACCCACATATGTAATAAATGTGAGAATGTCTTATGAATAGGGGTGCATGTGAATTTGAAGTTGATTACACATAGACCCCTAAGTGTAAAAGTGAATACAACTTTGACCCTGTTAAGTCTGTGACTAGTTCCTCAAATTTGGGTAGCAGAAACCTCCCTCAGGCCAATGCAATGCCTGATAGCCCCATTGCTTTTCCTGACTACAACAATGGGGTGGACCCATTCCGAGGCGTTGGTGTGTTTAATCACCATATCTCTCATCATTCTGTTCAACTATGCACATATAACATCCTCATTGCCACCAGTCAAGCCCCTAAATCTTGTTTCATTTCGCTTTCTCCTCTCTCCCCTATTCTAGAATGCTTTCCTCCTCCTCCCCATACTACTCCTAATCTACCGCTATTTTTATCCAACCTCAAAGCAATCCTTCTTTCTAAAGAACCTGTTTCCTAGCAGTCTATGCTACTGCATTACCATTTTTCTCCCTCCCTACCCTTTATGGACAACCCTACAGCACTTTCCCGTCAATGCTTCATAATTAATTTATCACTTCCTCCACCATCCCATTCCTATGTCATTCTGTTCTGTCCTCGTCCCTGGTTTACGTTTCCACCTTCCCCATAAACATTGTAATTTTTTATCATGATTTTTTATTGCAATTTCTTCATGATACAGCACATTTGCTCCCCCTTCCCTTCCCCACAAAACATCTATCTTACCCCACAGTGATAAGGCGTTTAGAAAAGGTCAAAAAAGCTCAATCTCAGGCACTGATCCTAACGTTAGATGCAGAGAAAGCTTTTGACCGAGTTGAGTGGTCATTCCTCTTCTGAACAATGGAGGCAATGGGATTTGGGGCGAAGTATTTAAAACTGGTAGGCGCAAACTCCAAAGTCCTCAAGTGCGACTGGCAATTAATGGACAGCTCTCATGGGGGATACAAGTTTCTAGGGGCACCAAACAAGAATACCAGCTCTCTGCACTACTATACGCTCTCCATCTGGAACCCCTTCTTGCAAGAATCTGGGCCATGTGGGACATAAGAGGGATCATTTTAGGGGTCGAAGAGCACTAAGTCACTGCATTCACGGATGTCTTACTCCACATGATAACAGATCCAGACACTGCTCTACAGGCGATCGAGAGGGAGCTTGGACTATTCGGGTCAGTGGCAGGGCTAAACATCAATGGCCATAAGTCAGAACTGCTAGGCTTATTTGACCTCTCGTCGGGGATCAGAGTCTGCGGGGCAGAGAGCCATACAGATGGGCAGAGAGCAGTATCAAGTACTTTGGAGTGAAGATCACAAGCTCGCTGGAGCCGCTTTACCAGGCTAATTATAACTCCTTTTTAAAGACGTGAGACAGCTGCTGGCAGCAAGGGGAGGGCCCAATGTCGATCTCATGGATGGGGAGGATCATAAAATATGATTTTATCCATATATAACTTTATGGCCCTACTGGTGGAGGTCCCCAGGAGGGTTTTCAAGGGCCTTCAAAGGCTAGTGGGAGCTTTCATTTGGAATCATGAAAAAAAACCTGTGTGTCTATGAAACTAGTCATGGACCCTAGAAGCAAGGAGTGGATGGGGGTGCTGAATTTTAGATTATATTACTAAGGGCCTAATTACACGGTAGGCGGTAAGGGTTTACCGGTACCGGTATTTTACCGGTACCGGTAAACCCTTACTGCCTTACTACGAGGTCCCTTTGCGGGTTGGGGAATTTAACACCTGCTTTTTGCAGGCGTTAAAAAACAAACCCGCAAAGGGACAGGGGTGCTAATTACAGTACCGCAATTTGCGGTACCGTAATTAGCGCCTTCCCCATTCCCATTATGCCCTATGTGGCAAAAATGGGAATGGGGAAGGGCAATGGAGGAAGGAGGAATTACCGCCTTCCCAACCTTGGAATAGGGCGGTAATTCCCCTTTCCTCCAAGGCGGTACAGGTAAATTACCGGCATGAACCATGGCGTTAATAGCGCCATGGTTTACTGCCTACCGTGTAATGAGGCCCTTAGTGTAATATAAGTAATATATGTGTGTTTCCTGAAAGGTCACGATCTCGGGTTTCTCTCTTCGCAGGAACTTCTTTACCTTCCTCCTCTTAACAGGGGAGTTAAGCCCCTTAATGTTGAGTGTAAGAATGCGTAACGTCACCTCCCTATCCATAATCCGAGCAAATGGAACATGAGTCTCTGTAGGAGTCCCTCTCCACCTGCCCCCTCCCCTCCCAGCCCCTCCTGCCCACCTCTCCCCCCATTCCACTTGGGTCAGACACAACCCGCTACTACGCTACTCTGTTACATCTGGGTGTTGAGTCCAATTAATAAACTTGAGGTAATAAGTGCGGGTCTCTTCCAACCCTTGTGAGTAACCAACATGGGCCACCCTTCACCCCACCCAAATGCCACCCCCCCAGCTCACCCACGCCCGACGGGCTGTTGTTGGTTGGTATTAAGTGTTAAGGATTCTAATGGGAAAGGAAATTCGGTTTTAAAAGTGAAAGCAGTGGACAGGGAAAATCGGTTTGGAAAGGAAATGACAAGTGCTATTACAACTATATTTTGCAACTAGATTATCAAGAAGAGAAACATTGCCTGTGATAAAAGGTCAGGCTGCAGTCTTAACCTCCCACACGCCGTGAGTCTCTTTATGTGGGAATTGATTTGTTTATTCCAAATATGACTAAGGAATGGGCTAAAAGGATAGGAAAATGACGCTAACACCTGGAAATCCAGGAACAGGATACACAGAGGGTTTGGATAATTTAAACAGTTACTAGTGTACTTTCAGGATTATTTATAGGGTTGAACAAATGGCAAAGTATCAGAATGGGATATCCTACGTTTTGCCATGGGATGGAGTGATACTTACAATAAGCACTTGAATTTGGAATTTTGGACCGCCAACCGGGTATCTAAACAGCGGGGCAAGGGTCTGGTCATGGCACAGCGGCACATCAGCTGGATAAAGCAGGTAGCAGGGCAAGCAGGTAGCGCTGGATAATCCCAATGAGGATTCAGCCTCCTTTCTCCCTGAATTAGTGGGCTTTTTGTGGGGTTTAATTCTGAAGGGTGGTTCTGCCTGGATACGAGGGTCTGGATCAGCTATCCCTTTCCTGCCAGTGGAATCTGGAATCTTGCAGGGTGAGTATGAAATGTCTGTATCTCGGGATATGCTGAGGCTGGAAATCAGAGAGTCAGTATTGGTCTCTCTGAGCCTCCACCTTTTATAAGGAGGATGACATCACAGGATTTACTATGGGGGCAGACCTTTGGCTTGACATGCCTCTAACAACTGGATTGGTCAGGGGTGGCTGTCACCACCTTCCTGTCAGCCGGTTGGACTTCAGGGACATGACATCAGTTTAATGGTGTGTGCTTACAATGCCCATGGTCCTCCCACAGTTATTTTTGCCAAAATCAGTTATGACATAAATTGCACATTTTTACAGTTGTGGCACTTTTGCAAATCACATAGGCAAAGGCCATATTTTACACAGATCCTGTCACTCCAATTCCCAAGTTTGTACAATGTTGTTTAGTCGTTCTGATAATCTTTCGCAATTTCTAGTGGGAACCGCTTCATCTAAAATTCTACAATTTTATATATGTGTACCTATTATAACAGACCATGTTTGCATTACATTTCAAAGTTGCACCATATATACTTTCCCATGAATTACATTTTCCTGCCGTTTGCGTCCCCTACTTGCTAGGGAAAGCTACAATGTCTTATTTTAATGCCACAAAAAATACATTTGGACTGTTAAAATTTCGCATTACTGCGTTTTCCAGTTGCAGAAATAAAAGTCTTAAAGTTTATTGATTAAGAACAGTCTTTTGCCCCAGATGGGCTGGCTTTGTCCTCCAAATAAGGGCATTCTTCCCAACCCACAGCCAAATGTCAGGCTCTAGCCGGCCTTAGTCCATTGTTGCCATGGAGTTGCCTTTGAAGTTCTTCAGTTTGAGTTGAGGGGAGGTGCCCCAAGAAAGTCACACCTATGTGTCCTGGAAATCCATTGTCCCAGGCTGGAGCACTGCCGCATTGTCTGACGAGGGTGCAAGATCCTCAACCCTTGCCTATTTATATGCCCCGGGGGTGTGTCCACTTGGGGGGTGGTAGATCCTGTTTCCAGGAAGCAAGATCCGTTGAAGTCAGGGCCTGCACAAACCCTGTTCTGCTGGCCTCACAGCAAATGTATTTTTCTTTTTTCTTTTCTTTCCTGAACCAGAAAGCAAGTCTGTTGGAATTAAATATCCCATACATGTTTTTAAAACAAACCCCCATCACCTTTTTATGCAAGGACAGGGCCTTAATTCAACATTTCACTTTTAAACAGACATTTTCTTGTTTGTAAAAAGCCCCATTTTACACATGGTTAATTTTCCTTGGCTGTCACTTTACAATGTGACCTTCCTTGCATCCATTTTCTAAACCTTTCCAAAGCCCTATTCATGTTTCTAATGCACAGGCATCTATTCAAATAAAAGGTCCTTTGAAACTGACATGAGCTAGGAGAGAGAGAGAGGGCTTTTTGTAAAGAGTTTAGATGGCGTTAGATTGTTGCAAGATGAAAATGTTTTGTGAGGCTGAATTGAAGTTCTTTGTTATTTCACAGATCTTGCCTAACACAGCCTATCCTTCAGTTACCTTCTCCCAACACAGTTTATCTGACATTGACCCACTCGCAAGCTCAGCCCTTGATAACATATTTACTATTAAAGCCTCACATATACTTGACTCTCCTTTGGTCACTGATAATAGACCCTCATTCAAAGAAGAATATATCTCTAACTCTGTACTTAAAGAACCCCTCCCTCATCACACTTCCATTAAATTTCTCCTTATAAACACCAGATCCCTCATCAAACACGCTGTGGAGATTGCCACACAAATCAAGGAATATGATATAGATGTGTGTGCTATCTCTGAAACCTGGGCCCATATAGCAGCAGGTCCTTCTCTTAACCTAGCTATTCCACCAGTTTATGGAATGATTAGAAGTGATAGGAAAGATGGTAGGGGAGGGGGCCTTAATTTTATATACAAATTAGCCTTTAACATTTGGGAAGGTAGAGAATTTGTAATGGAAGGCGTTGATTCCCTTTGCATTAAAACTAGCTTGAATGCAGAGAGCACTCTGAATATACTCCTTTTATATAAACCACCTAACATAATTACATATTTTGTGAAAATCTCTCTACTTTTCTGCTCTCCTCTCTCAAAGCAAATACTAAATATTTGCTCATGGGAGAGTTCAACTTGTGGTTTAACCATAAGGATGATAAGATCGCACTCGAACTACAAGACGTTCTGCTTGAATTGGGTTTCACACAATTTATTCAAGAGCCAACACATAGTATGGGCCACACCTTAGATTGGGTAGCTGGACACGCAATCAACATTAAGGACATACTAATATCACCCTGTCCGTGGTCGGACCACTCCTTTGTGAACTTTGACATCACGGTGGATCCCCCCATGAAACTTAAATGTCAAAACAAAACCGAATGAACATATCAGAATTTGAAAAATATCACTATGAGTAAAGTAGAACCAATACTTAATAGCCTACCCATGCATCCTAAAACTGATACCCCGGAAGATCTAGCAAAACTGATTTCATTCAATTTAGAAACTGCAGCTTATATCCTGGCCCCCATTAAAAAGAAGTCGGCAAAATCAGACCTCAAATCCTTGAAGACACTGACTCTCAAATCTTACCACATATGGAAGACATATAATACACCCCTGCTTCTCAGTAAATATAAAGCTACTGCCTCCACCTATAAAAAGGCCATTATCAAGGCCAAACGTAACTTCTTCAATAGCAGGATCCAAAACGCTCAACACGACACAAAAGAGCTCTTCTGTATACTGAAAGAACAAGAAAGAACCAATCATACAATCCCAGAGAGATCTATCACAGACAATGCCTCTTGGTGTAATGTAATGAAACAAGCCATGCATAAGAAACTAGACACTATTAAGGAAAACATCATGGAAAAAAATAATAACTTATCATCAATCAACTTATTTTTACAACCCCACTATTTGCAAAGCTTGACTTTGAGAATATAATATTCACTAATTATGCAGATGACACTCAATGTGTCATCCCGCTGTCTGGTTCACATAGCTTAGATGAACTTGCCATCAAAAAAGTTTTTGCCATAATTGAACCAGGGATGGTTCATAACAAGTTGGCCTTGAATAAATCAAATACTGAGCTGCTCGTTATAAGATCCTCACATACACTAAGCAAATTTGGACCACGGTATGATAGTTTTCAGCTGGGAGAAGAAACTATCACGCCATTGAAAAAGGTGAAAACATTTGGGGTGACTTTTGACCAATGACTGACTATGAAGCAATATGTCAGCAGTCTGGTATCATCATGCGCCTATTATATTAAACTTTTAGCACACTTAAGGCCTCTTATATCCCAAGATAATACGGAAACCATTGCTAGAGCAATAATAGGATCTAAAATGGACTATTGCTCAAGTCTCCTAATCGGACTAAATAAGTCTGACTGCAACAAATTGCAAGTGTGCCAAAATGGGGCGGGCAGATCTGTCATGAAACTTAAACGCAGACACCATGTTACAACTGCAAGATGTGCTCTACATTGGTTGCCCGTAGAGTCCAGAATTTTGTTCAGGACTCTGGGCCTCATTCCGAGTAGGGCGGTAAGGGATACCGGGCAGCGGTAAGGAGACTGGTGCCGGTAATCCCTTACCACCCTACTACGAGGTCCCTTAGCGGGTCCCTTCCTTAACGCCTAGACTGACCAGGTGTTAAGGACGGGACCCGTTAAGGGACCTTGGAGCTAATAACGGTACCGCAATTTGCGGTACCGTTATTAGCTCCTTCCCCATTCCCATTGAGCCCTATGTGGGCTCAAATGGGAATGGGGAATGGTCAGGCTGAATGGGGACTTACCGGGTCCTCCAGGGTCGGAATGACCCTGTATGCCCCCATCCGGCCAGACCGGACCCAGACCCGGTATGGGAGGTAGCCATGGTGCTAATAGCACCATGGCTACCACCCAACTCGGAATGACCCCCTCTGGCCCTAATACAAAAATGTAAACTTGGCAATATGCTTGACTATTTACAACAACTCCTTGTCATGAGAACTAATGTTAGAACACTAAGATCAAATAACCAGCACTTGCTACTTGTGCCTAAATGTCAAACTGTTAAAGTGGCCAATTCAGCCTTTTTCTCCATTGGGCCCACAGATTCCCCCCCCACCTGCTTCCCCGAGACTTCTAGTTGAGGGAAAGTGGGGTTCATCAGGAGTAGTCATTCTTTCATCAGGGAGCGGTATGCAATGATTCTCCCTTTGTCTTTAATTGGAGTGTGGAGCGACACCCCCTTTCCTTCCTTCCCGTTTCTGGGTCCCCGGGAAAGTCCTCCTTGGTCCGAAGGAACGGAATTAGTACTAACAAGTGGATAGATAAAGACAGGTTACAAAATTGTCCCACTGATTGTCTTCCCAGAAGGTTGACATCAGTGGGACAAACATACATTTCATTCATTACAGTACTTGAACAATATCAGCAAATAATTCCATAACAAGGCAAAGCTAGTTATATTTACACCATGGTTGTGAGATACACTTTTGCAATGATAATGAACAAAAGTACTCCCTGTTAGATAGATATACCTATGGACCTACCTGTTCCCTTCTGCTTCTTCTTTTTCTTGTTTTCATTCTCCAGATGTCTCCTCTTTTTGACTTTCCCTTGGATCCTCAATCAGCCGCAAAGTGTGTCTGGGATGACAACTATTTGCCTGATTAATGTGGACCCATTTCTTGTCTGACAGCTCTGCTTTGCGGATGCAGATTATGCAGGCGACAGGCAAAATTTTATCTACAATTTCAAAAGGACCGTGCCAGGAGGGGAGACATTTTCTCTCCTTAGTCTGGTTCCTCTGAAAATTGTACAAGTAGACCCTGTCTCCTACTTGGTATTCCTTTTTGCTTGTTTTTAAGTATAAATGAGTTTTCACCCCCTCCGCCGATTTCTCCAGATTCCGCTGAGCGTACGCAAAAGCATGCTGAAGGTGTTTTCTTAGATTCTCAACATATTCATGTGTTGTGGAGGCGTTTATCAGTGTCTTCTCTTGTGTTCTATAGAGCGATGCTGAGGTAGCACCATCCTTCGTCCAGTTATTAGCTCAAATGGAGACATTTTGTTCACAGAAGATGGTGTAAATCTGATGGCCATCAGGACAAGCGATAATCGAATGTCCCAACTTGGCCCAGAATCTGCCACAAACCTTTTTAGAATGCTCACAATTGTTTTATTGTACCCCTCAACTCGCCCACTTGAGGGTGGCGGGGTGCAATATGAAGTTTGCTTTTTACCCCAAGTATCGCCCACATCTTTGTAATCACTTCACTGGTGAAGAGACTTCCTCGGTCTGACTCAATCCTTTGGGGTAGGCCAAAACGCAAGAAGATGTGTTTGATCATCAGGGCAGCTGCTGTTTCTGTCTTGCAATTTGGGGCCGGGAGACATTCCACCCATTTGGTAAACAAGCATGTTACTGTAAACATGTACTTGTTCCCCCTAGAGGAGCGAATCACGGGCCAGATGAAATCTACTTTTAAATCTCACCAAAGCAGTGTCATCCCCCTCTTCTGGAGGGGAGCTCGGTGTGAGTGAGCTTGGCTGAAATTGTGCACACACAAGACACCCCTTCAAATATTGGTCGAGGTCCTGCCCCATGTGTGGCCAGTATGCAACCTCCCGCAAGATTTCTAGAGTAGTATGAAAGCCCAGATGACCGGCTGTGACCACGTCATGAGCGTGACTTAGCATCAGGCTTTGGAATGAGGTAGGTACCACCCACTGGTCGCATCCAGAGATGGATCTCCTTACCAACAAACCGTCTTGGATTCAGAACATTTTGTGACACTTCATCAACACCCTGAGGTCCTCTTTCCCAATGTAATCAGTTTCCGTCAGAGGAGAGTTCTCATGGTCCTCAATGTGTTGGTAAAGTTTCCCAATAATCGGATCCCCTTATTGTGTCGTAATTAAATCAGCATCTGGGGTCTCCTTACTCTACTGGGCAGTTGAGAGTTCATTGTGTGCATTTGTCTGGGAACTAGTGACAGCAGTGACCTGGATTTCCCACAACAGGGATTCGATCTCAAGGAGATTCCACTGGATGGCTCCGGTTTTGACCAGCTAATTAGCCTGGTCGTTTACAGTTTTGTCTGGCCCCTCTATTCTGGAAAGACCCTTAATCTTTTTCCAATAGATGATCATCCCATTAGAGGTGACCAGATTATCAATATTTTGTATTAGCTTGCCATCTTTAAGTGGTTTGTTATTAGTCCACATCATGCCTCTGGTTTTCCAATTGACCAGGTGCTCAACGAACCCGTTCTGGACAGAATCTGAATCAATGATTATGACCAGTTCATGGAGTTGGTGTTGGACCGCAGTGAGGATGGCCTGATGAACTGCCATCAACTCCGCCACCTGACTACTGAGGGAACCGATTGTAGCCAGCGGAGGGTTCTGGGGCATCATTCACCCAGGCATTCCCCATGCCGGCCACCAGTTCCTTTTCCCTGTTGTTATCAACATGGTTGGAGCACCCGTCCACATAAACTGTGGGCATCCCCTGGCACGTGTCTTCTTCATAAACTTTGTGCGGGGAATTCGGGTAAGTGTCCATGTTGTCCTGGGTTTTGAGACTTTCGTCCTCGAGACAGTTTTCTCTGGCACAATCATGCAAGTCAGCAAGACCTTACGCGTTGAGCCTCTTCTTGTGTTGGCCATTTCCGACCTCCCGAGGAAAACCTTGCATAGACAGAATGCAGGAAGTAATTCTAAAATTAATCACATTATCGGTCCAGATTCTGTCGCTTTGGAGGTATTGCAAAGGCTGGTGTGGAGTCTTCACTATGATGTGTTCCCCCTGGATGAACGGTCGGTAATTATTCAGTGCCCACACCATTGCCAGGAGTGCCTTCTCACAATCGTTGAATTTGTCCTCCACAGAGGATAAAGTCTTGCTTGCATAGGAGATGACTTTATTGACCTTGTCATGCTTTTGATATAATACTGCTGTCAAGCATGTATTCGAGAACCCTGCAACCAAGAAGAACTCCTTGTTTTCGACAGGGTACGCTAGACAAGGTGCTTGTGAGAGACTTCTTTTGAGTTGTTTTACTGCTTCGGCTTGTTCTGGACCCCACTCCCACTTGACCCCCCTTCAACAGATGGATCAGGGGTCTTGTGACCTCTGCGTAATCCTCAATGAACTTCCTACTATAATTAGTTAGTCCAAGGAGGCTTCTTAGCTCACGCAGATTTTTGGGGTCATTGAGTTTTAGTACTGCTTCCACTTTCTTCGCTTGGGTGCAGAGACTCTCAGGGATTATTTCATATCCCTAGAAGTTGACACAGGTCCTGAAACACTGTGCCTTCTGGAAGGACAGTTTTGCTCTGGCAACCCTCAACTGGCTCAGAACATAACGGATTTCCGCTATGTGTTCCTCCACAGTTGAGCTTTTCATCAGGACATCATCCACATAGGCCAGGTTACCCCTTTCACCCAAGTCAGGCATGGCCTTTGTAAGAAGATGTTGAATTTGTTGCTGGAGTTTATGTATCCGAAGGAAGTCCGGGTCCACATGTACTGCTGCCCCCCGAAGGTAAAGGCCAGCTTGTATTGGTCCTCCCACTGACGGGCGCGGTCCAGTATCTATTTGTCATGTCAATAGCGGTGTATACCTTTGACCCCTGGATCTGGGCCAGCCCTTGGTCAATGTAGGGAAGAGGCCATCGGGACATGTGGACCCGTTTGTTTAGCTCCCTAAGGTCTGCGCAAAGGCTCCATTGGATATTTGGTTTTAAAATCCACAGCACCGGATTATTAAAGGTGCGGTGGACTGGAAACATTATCCCACAGGACTCAAGGTTTTTGATAATTTCTGTCAGGGACTCCATAGATGTGAGAGGCAAGCGATATTGCTTCACAAATACAGGAGTCATTCCAGGGTCCGTGGGTATTGTGGTAGTACGTATCTCCGTGCGGCAACAGTCGTTTGAGTCCACCACAAAGATATCTTGGAAGTCTAAGAACACCTGTTTCAACTTTTGCTTTTGCTCCTCAGTCACACAGGCATCAGCGAGGTTGACCCACTCTTAAACCATTTGCCTGAAGCCTGGAAAGACTTTGGGGTTTGCTATCTCGGTCGGCCTCCTCCAGCTAGGTGGAGAGGTCTCTGGTTAGAGTATTGACCTGGACTGAGGGTTTCAGGTAGGATAGGCAGTCATTGTGGACTTGGAATATCACCTCATCCTGTCTGATGTCACAGGTCACCTCTTCCTCCCCGAAAGGGCAGGAAGAGTACACCAGGAAATTCCCCCCTTGCCGGGTGAAGATCCTTTCTGGTGGTATCTCATTGTCATTGTCATAGCAGTCTTTGGGGATTGGTCCTATCAGTTCATTTTCTAGATCCATGGAAAAATGTCGGTCATCAACCGCCATTCCAATAATGGTGCCTGCGCCCAGAATGATACTGTTACGCTCACCTGACTCCCACTGAGGCGCTGGCCTGGTTTGCGCTGCTGTGACCTCTTCTAAGGTGATGCGCAGGGTTCGGAAGACGGACTGGACCGGGCCCCCAAATCTGGCTTGTCTGGCTCACAGAAGTATCCTTCTGTAGGCGAAAATAGGGGATTAACTGTCTGCGGGGTAATGCAATTGGCCTCCCACTTTCCCCTCTCACCCTCCTTGAAACCCTTCTGTGATTTCTCGTAGCGTCTCACCTTAGGGTCTGGAAGGACGACTCTCCATCCTGCTTCTGATGCAGGGGCGCGTTGGTATCCAGTTACTTCACTGGATTTTCGGATTGGTGAGAACCAAACTTGCTTGGCTTCCAGGTAAGTTTTTTGATAAGAGGTTCCCCTTGTGTCCATGCATTAATGTACTAATGCTAGTGTCTTTTCCCCATAGGGGCCGGGGTACGGAATGCCGGGGAACAGGCACCGACCCGAGATGAGAGGTGAAATCCTTGTAGAAATCAGGTAAGTCTTTAATGAGAGTTTTTTGGTAATGTCTTTTCATTCGCTCATTAACGCTGATGTCTCTTTTTCCCCTTAGGGGTCGGGGTCCGGAAATGCCAGGATGCGGTGCGGACCTGAAATGAAGAGGGAATGAATCAACAGGTAAGTCTTAACATGGAGATTTAGCTTTCCTTATTCCCTTCTCTCTCTCACCTTTGTTCTGGTGTTTTTCTCCCTAGGTGCTGGGGCGTGACTGCGAATCCGGATGATCGCTGCTGAACATGGAGGCGCCCTGTAAAGGTGAGTGGAATGCGGCGCTGCAGCGATCGACGCGATGAGCTTTTAAATTAAAGTCTTCCTTTTCAGGATTGTCGGCGAGATGTCTCCGGGATGCGGTTTTAGCAGGTAACGACTTTTCCTTCTTCTGTTCTCTTCTTCTCTTCCTTTGCAGGTGATCCAGGATGCTTGCAGGCGTGGCAAAAGTCAGGATGCAGGAGCAGACACGGAGAGCGTCCAGCTGCTAGATGCAGAACAACGCGAAGCACGTGTGGCTGTTCGGGTGGGGTTTAAATAGCCTTGGAAGAAGTTCCAGGTATGTATCCTTCCTCCAATCAGGTATGTATCCTTCCCCGACCACGCCCGGATGGTAAATTAGTCCCACAGGTAAAGTAGTTCCTTTCAGGCCTCAAGGAGGCCGGGATCCTGCAGCATGGTCTGCATCAGGTAAGTGCACCCAAGCATTCCCATAATGAGCCTGGCGCCTATGGCGCCAGGACTGATGTCTTTTATGAGCCTGGCGCCAAAGGCGCCAGGACACTGTCCAAAGGGCCCCTATATGGGGTTGCTGGGTCCTTCCTTGGGGACTGGATGTCCGCGTTCGGGGATGCCGGGCTTGAACCGGCACCCCCGGAGCGGGCATCATGACAGCACTCCCCCCCAAGGCCCCTCCCAAGGTTGCTCCCTCCGGGGGTTTTGGTTTGTCTGGGACGAGTCAGTGGAATTTCCTGACTAATCGAGGTGCATGCACATGGTCGCTGGGTTCCCACGACCTCTCCTGAGGTCCGTACCCCTTCCAATCAATTAGGTAGAACACTTTTGACCTAAACATTTTTGAGTCTAAAATGTTCTTCACATCGAATTCGGGCTCCCCATCTATTAGAATAGGTTCTGGAGGTTTGAGTAGTACCACTGGTTTCAGAAGTGACACATGAAAAACAGGGTGAATTCGCATACTAGCTGGTAAATGGCTTGTTGTGTAGTTGCCTCTTTGAAGGTTTGGGTAATTGTAGAATGCAGATGTTCTACTCCAGGCATTCCGAGGTCCTGAAGTGAGTCAAGGTTTGAGGTTCGAGGGTGATGCCCAAACAAAGTATAAAACGGACTGTGGCCAGTTCCAGAGTGTACCGAATTATTATATGCGTATTCGGCTATCCAAAGAATGTCTTTCCAGTTGCTTTCAGATTGCTGTAACATACACCGTAAGTACTGTTCAAGGGTCTGATTTGTCCTCTCGGTCTGACCATCGGTCTGAGGGTGGTGACTGGTCGATAATCTTACGTCGATCTGCGCCATTTTACAACATTTGCACCAGAAGTGGGAAATGAATTGGCTTCCCCGGTCAGAGATTAGTATAGATGGGAATCCATGTAGCCGAACAATATTTTCAAGGAATTCTTTGGCTAGGACAGAGCTGAAGGTAAACCTTTCAAAGGAATAAAGTGGGCCATTTTGGAAAACAAATCCACAATTACCAGAATAGTATTGTACCCCGAACAAGGAGGCAGGTCCGTAATAAAATCCATTGATAGGGTGTGCCAGGGTGCTGGTGGTATGTCTAGAGGTTGAAGGAGACCGGCTGGTCTTTTCTTTTGACTTTTATTTTGGGCGCAAACACCACAGGACATCACAAAAGATTTAACATCTTTTCACCAAGAGGGCCACCAAAATTGTCTTTTCACCTTTTCCTCTGTCTTGGCAATACCGGGGTGTCCCTCTATTAATGTATCATGATAACCGGAAATAACTAGTTCGTGTCATTCCTTATGTGGCAGGAATAAGCGTCCTTGGAAATAAGGTAAATCATTATCTATGGTAAAGTCTGATCCATTTTGTATCCATTCCTGTAAGGTTGTAGGGTCCAGGAGTTGTTTCACTCTGGCTTGAATGTCTTCAAGCGACTGTAACGAAGTCATGCCTAGAATCCTCTGTTCGGGAATTATTGGTACTGGTCCTGGGTTTGTATCAGATTCTCCCATTCCAATTCGGGATAAGGCGTCTGCTTTGCCATTCTTTCAGCCAGGTCGATAGGTAATCACGAAATCAAATTCAGCGAAAAACAAAGCCCATCGGAGCTGCCGTGATGACTGAGCCTTGACGGTTTTCAAATACTGTAAATTCCGGTGATCAGTGATCACTGTGATGGTATGTCGAGCGCCTAGCAGATAATGCCGCCAGGCTTTAAAAGCGGACTTAATGGCTAACAGTTCTTTGTTCGTGATTGCATAATTAACCTCGGGTGCCGAGAATTTTCTGGACCAAAATGCTACGGGATGCAGTTGGTTGGTTTCGGGATCTCTTTGGGACAGGACAGCTCCCATGGCTAGGATGGATGCGTCAGTCTCGACGACATAAGGGAGATCTGGACGCGGGTGTTTCAATATAGGTGCGGAGGTAAACTTAGCTTTTAAATCCTGAAAGGCCTGCTCGGCTTCTTCAGACCATTCAAAACGTTTATTTTTCCTCAAGAGTGCAGTAATGGGTTGTACCACGCGTGAAAATTCCGGGATAAACCTGCGATAGAAATTGGCAAAGCCGAGCATGCTTTGAACCCCTTTCACAGAGCTAGGTGATGGCCATTTGAGGAGGCCATAGGCGCCAGGACACTGTCCAAAGGGCCCCTATATGGGGTTGCTGGGTCCTTCTTTGGGGACTGGATGTCCGCTTTCGGGGACGCCGGGCTTGAACCGGCTCCCCCGGAGCGGGCATCATGACAGATACTCCTAGGGTTGCTGTTATCCATCAATATTCGAATGGTGTTGTGTTCTACATTGACTAATGGTGTTGGGTTTAACCCCAAACCCTGCTGTTGGAGATGGGCATTGAGATGTACATAGGCGTCAGGATTTTGCAGTTTCTGTACTCTTTTAATTTTTAAGTCAAGTGGGAATTTTCAGGTCCATCCTGGGATGGTGACCTCCTCTCCAATTTGAACTTCAACCGCATATGGCAGCAATTGGGCTGACCGAAATGCTTTTTCAGAATCATCAAAGCCCATTGGATTTCCCCCTAGTCAGGACCAGGCCTTATAATTTATAAGGTCCAAATTAATTGCAAACCAATTGAGAATGTCACTGCCTAAATAGAATGCAGCAGGGACATCTCGCACGACCCAACAATTATGCTATTGTCACCTACAGACATTTTGAGCATACACCTGCTCGGCAGGAGATGTTTGGAATTGGGAGTTTCCAGGCCCATTTCCCACTTATATATCAATTTAAATGTGGGAATGGTTGGATCTTTTGGGAGCTTTCCGAACATGGCTTTGCTGATGAAGCTCTTTCCGTTGTTCAAGCACACTCGGGCGAGAACAGACTCCTTCCCCTCATTTAACTGAATAGGGAGGAGCAACTGTTCTCAAATTTTTTGACTGTCAGCTAAACTTTGAGCTGGATTTTCATCACTTTTGACTATAGAATTGGGATTTTTAGATTGTGAATTGGTATAAAATTTCAAAGTATTTCCTTCCAGTGTGGAATGCCACTTAAAACTGGAAGGAAGGTTGATTTTCAGGAATGGAGAGGAGATCCCATGACCAGTTTGTTTTCCTGCAGCAATTACTGTAACGTCAGGTGCTTGATTATTTTGGAAATTAAACTCAATATGATCAGATTGTTGTTCAACCATGTGGCATGTGCCATTTAAACTAACATGGTTGACACTTTGTTTTAATTTTATTGGCCGGTTAGTCTGAGTTTAGAAGACCCTGTTCACACAGTCTATTTGGGGGTACAACCTGCGAAGGATGTCATTCCCTAATAGGCAGGGGGTTCCCTCTGGAATCACGACTATGACCGGGTGTTTAACCTTATGTCGCCCCATTTTTTTTTCCAGATCTGCAGTCCCCTCGACAGAAATGTAATTCCCGTCCAAATTCCGGAGTTGTCCAGGAAGAGGGATGAGAGGGATGAGAGGGATCTGGTGTCTCTCCCCCTTCCTGAAGTTAGCTGCTCAAATGCCCTTTTTGACAGAAGAGTGGCTTGGGATCCAGTGTCCACCAGTGCTGAAAATGCACATTGCCCTTGCACTCGAACGGGGGCATAGAACCTCCCGTCCTTCTCCTCCAGTGGGCAAAGGTAATGGGCATTTTGGGCAATTTCTTTATTTTGGACTCCGACACTGTGGGGTTTTGGAAATCTTTCTGTGGAGTCTGGGTATCTGTAACAAATATTTGGCATCCTGAAATATGTGGGATTTTGGAATCTAATTTTTCCTTAGCTCTGTGCTGCCCCCTTTTACCTGGTGGCAGTCACTAGAATGAGTTTGTGGGGAGGATCCCTCCATTACTATTTTTTTCTCAGGATGACAATTCTGGGGTTCAGGGATGGGTGACTCTGAATCAGTCCCCACACCCACCCAGTCTTCATTCCGATCTCATGGGATCCATTTTTCTTTGGGAGGAATTCCCCCGTCCCCCAAGGAGAAGATTCTCTTCCCAGAATCCTCTAAGGATTCTTCCCCTTCAAACTGGAGGACACCGACTTCCTCCACAAAATGGGTCTTTTTTATTTCTTTATTTCTCCTACCCACCCTCTGCTCCCTAGGGTGCAGATTTTCGGGGGCAGGGGATTTTAGTTCCGGTTCCGGGGTGTCCAGGGGATTTTCACTGGTGAGGAAGGAAGCTTCCTCGAGGGCTTTACACCCCCCTTCCTCCCGTGCCTCCTCCTCTGGAACCAGTGAGTTGTCGGGGTTCTCTCCCCGTCATTGTTCTGGGGTGCCAGACCCTGGGTTTGAGGGGTTCTGAGCCGCCATGTTCAGCCTTCAACATGCGACTAAGTTCCTGTGTGAGGTTCTGGACATGGTGCTCCGGCTGTTACGGGGGTCTTTGTTCATACCTAGATGGATCTCGGGAAGGGTAACTATCCCTTCTCCTGGCATACCCTGGGTATTGGGGATTCCCTTGGTAACCCTCCACCCTTGGGCTCCCCTCTTCCGGATTGAGTGGTCTGGACTCCTGAAAGCGGGGAAGAAAGGAGGGTTGTCCTGTCATTGTTCTGGGGTGCCAGACCCTGGGTTTGAGGGGTTCTGAGCCGCCATGTTCATCTGAGGGTTTTGTTGAGCCCTCAAAATGCGACTCAGTTCCTGTGTGAGGTTCTGGACCTGGCACTCCGGTTGTTACGGGAGTCATTGTTCATACCTAGGTGGTTCTCAGGAAGGGTAACTATCCCTTCTCCCGGCATACCCTGGGTATTGGGGATTCCCTTGGTAACCCTCCACCCTTGGCCTCCCCTCTCCCGGATTGAGTAGTCTGGACTCCTGAAAGCAGGGAAGAAAAGGAGGGTTGTCCTGCAGGTTGGTGTTTGGTAGATACCGGGGAAAGAAATTTAACCCTGGGTTTGGGGGATTACTGCCCTCCTGAGTGAAGTTAGGAGGGAAGTTTCCTGGGGTAGTACTCACCTGGTTGGATCCCCCCCTTGGGCTGGGGGAGTCCATACATACCCCAAGATGGGTTGGTTGGCCTTATATCTGGGACTGATATAATCAGGAGAGTTAGGGGTGCCATTGGTGGGATCACCTACCTGACTCCCACCTGCTGCTGATTGAATAGATGGCCCTCTTTGCCTCTGATTTGGTTGGTTTTGGGAAGGTTTGTTTTTAGGCCACCCCATTTCTAGGTCTAAAATGGGGGAGACCTTCACCTCCACCCCCTTAGCAGCGGCAGGGGTGTTGGTTGGTTTGGGGTTTGTTGTCTGGTTTTTATTTTCTGCAGGTTTTTAGACCTCATAGATCCGGGTAGCCTGCTCTATTACCCAGTCTAGAGTGCTTTTGTCATGGAAATCCCTTATTAGCTGGGTCATTATGTATTTTGGGAGCGCATGAAAATAGGTAGTTATAAACTATCTTCTATTCGTGCGCACCCTCCTGGTAGTTTGTGAAAAGGCGCGTTTTAGCTCCTGCACAAATTCTCTTGGGGCCTGATCTTCTCCCCATTGCAAATTGTAGGCCGCTTTGTGAGACTCCTGGGGGTTTCTGTGGGCGGAAAAGTGCTTCAAGATGGCCGGCTTGTACGTGGACCTCCTTGAATGGTTTTGGTCTTCCAGTCCAGCAAAGAAACTGGAGTACTCCGGAGAGAACGTCCATTTAGCATAGTCTATGCATCTTTGATGTGAAAAGTGTCCATCATCTGTTCATATAGTTCCAGATTCTTCCAAACAGAATATTTTGCATTTTTGTGATACATGGCTCTACAATTCCTATTAGCCTTAATCTGCCTAATGGGGTCTTTCACCGGAGCTCTCTTCTGTTTATTTGCCTTCTTTTGCCGCCTCACATTCGTCTCAGACTCAGAGCTGCTACTGATTGAGGTCCCCTCATTATCTTCTAGGCGCTCCCTGATTCTTTGAGCTAGTGAGTGGCTCGCAGAATGGTGGGGCCTAGTTTCTTCTCCCCTCTGGCGCACAGGAGAGTAGTCTTCTGACTCCTCTCTGCTTCCAGGATTAGGGGAAGATCTCCCCCACTGTCCTGACTGGGTGGAGGTTTTTGGAATGCTCTTTTGGGGCCTCAATTCCCGGCCTTTTTGTTCTGCAAATCGAACCAAATGGTCCCTTTGGCGATAGTGCTTCTGCAGGTCTAATTCCCTGACTTTCTCCTCATAGGAGGCTTCCTGGTCAGAGACATCAGCCATAATAGTTTTGCATCTATACAGGGAGTTCTTTAATAATTACATTATTACTTTCCTCTTCCAATTTTTTTATCTGATTCTGACGTTATTGTATCTCACTTGTTGTTTTAATTTCAGTTGACTCTCTTCCAAAGAGTCAATCTTTTCTTGACACTTCTCACTTAATGCATTTAATTGGGCCTCTTGGTCTGAATTATTTTGTTGTTGCGGAGCCAAGCCCTCTTTTAGCTGTTTCATGTAGTTCCCAACTGTAAACTCAGAATCTTAGTTCTTTTGCAATTTCCCTTCCACTAGTTTTAGCTCAGTCTGGATTTGAGCTAAGAGTTCAGATTGGTTTTGCGCAAGAGTTCTGTTTTCTTCTGATTTCTTCTGCATAATCCCCATGTGTAGACCATTTTAATCTGTTCCTCCTTATTGCTTGGAGTCATGTACAGTTCACTCAAGGCTTGATTTTACAGGCTACCATCTTGCCACACATCCATGTCCATGGCGGTGACCTGTTGCATCATTTCTCCTGGCCAGACCTCCTCATCTTGATGTGCCCATTCCCCTCTGACAAATAATTGGTGCAGACAAATATGTTGGGACACTGTGTTGAGTTATAGAGAAAGCAATAAGGATTTGTGTAAATAAATACTTCTTTTATACAACGCTGTTCATGCTTGAGATATGTTAGTGAAATGCTAATTAAAACACTGTGTAATGGGATGCATTATGCCCTTTCTTCTGAAGTCTTTCGGTTTGTCAGATCTATCCCTATACATGTCCACAAGGAGCGACAGGAACTGTCGTGGACGTATTTCCAAATTTGTGAGAAAGTCATAGGGTTTGAGGGTTGTACATTGACAGAGCTCTGAAAGTGAGCTGGGTACGGAAATACACTTTGAGACCTCCAGCACAATTTTTAATTTAAATGTATTTGTTTTTTTAGTAACGCGCCCAATACCGTACCAATACCGTACTTGAGTTTGGTTTCTAAGCACGTATCCGGGATTTGATCCTATATTGCTCTGCATGGTCTTGCTTCCAAGACCAGCACATTGCCCCTGTGCTATCCTCCATTCATTGAAGCAAGAGCATACTATTAGTACTGATCAGGGTGAGAGGAGACGTCCTCTGGGTTCCATTTCAGTGGCTGGTAGCTTCGCTGTCGAATAAGAAAAGCGCTAGACCTTAGGTAAGCTGAGAGCTGGGGGGAGCCCCCTTAAGGTCAGAGCCCTTAGTAGCCGGGTTGGTCCGAGGGACACACAACACTTTTAGTACTGCTAGCATACCATACTGAAACAATGTTCCCTGTTACTACTTGCAGATGGTTGAATGCTTACACTGGTTGTTGTATCCGTAATGGTAAGGTTCAATGATTGTATTGTTTTCTTTGTGAATGTTTGTTATGTTGCGGTGTGTCTTTGTGTTTCATGTGCAGATTGCCTGGGTTGTTTTCTATGTGAATGTTTGCTATGTTGGTGTGTGTTTGTGTGTTTTATGTCTAGATTGGTATTTAAGGTTATGCGCACTGGCTTGTTGTATCCGTAAGGGTAAGGTAAAATGTCAGGGATTGTTTATTTTTTATTTTTTTTTATTTGTAACACAGCCAAATAATATTGACTTTATACACAAGGCACAAAAAAAATCATAGAAAATAGAAACAAGCAACATTCGATAGTTCAATAAAAAATTCAATGCATATTTCAATCACATCCTAATAAAAAAAAATCTTTAGCCAAATATAAGAAAATTCATATCGCTCACAATTAATACTTCTTTGAATCACAATGCAATCATAAAAAAAGAACAAGAACAAATAGAAAAAAATAAAATATCAGAGGTGATAACAAGAAAAAAGTAAAAAAACCTCTTAGCTAAATAAACTTCAGGGAAAAATAATTCTAAATCAAGTAGTTATGTACACATCTTGATTTTTCACAGGGTATTGTAACATTTATTCCCGTCAGACTCAGATCTTTCAATAATTTCACTACTTCATAAGTGAGAAAAGGTTTGTGTCCTGAGATCATTCTTTCCCAGAATACATCGGAGACCAAGGAATCAGCATTATGGACAAATCTTTCAAATCTTTTAAATCTAGTAGCCCATGTCCCTGCACAACTTAATAAGAGATGTTTAATAGATTGACTTTCAGCACTGTCACATTTGTTACATATATCAACTGGATAAAGCACCTTATCCTTAATTTGCAGAATTTCTAATGTAGGTAATATGTTTAATCTAAGTCTGAGGAAATCAATCTGGGGGCCCATAGCAGGACATTTCTTTAGATACAAAGGAAGGAATGATCTCGGTTTATCAGTGGGAGAGAAAGAGGAAGATCATTTAGCCAATCTCATCCTATCAATAGTCCAGTTTCAATCCATTCTCTTCATGGATTCCTTAGTCTTTAGAGGATTTTGGATAAAAATTTCGATTGTACGATCAGATTTTGTTAATATCTCGCCGCATTTTGCTTTAAGTTTATTTAAAAGGGGAATGTCTGCATTCACCATGACCATAGCAACATCCTCTTATAGAGAGGAAGAGGGTTGTTCCAGGATCAATCTATAAGCTGAAACCCATTTCCATTCTTGCCAAGCGAGTAGAGAAGACAGGCCCAGCTCATATCTATTGCATCCTATGGGGGTGGAGGATGGTAAACCCAAAGTTTTTTACAGCACTTAGCATCAACACCATCCCAGTTTATATCAAAGGCTCGTAGGTTTGATTCCAGGTGTAACGCTCACCTGACTCCCAGGTAGGCGCTGGCCTGGTTCGCGCTGCTGTGACCTCTTCTAAGGTGAGGCGCAGGGTTCGGAAGACGGACTGGACCGGGCCCCCAAATCTGGCTTGTCTGGCTTGCAGAAGAATCCTTCTGTAGGCGAAAATAGTTTATTA
Source organism: Ambystoma mexicanum (assembly GCF_040938575.1). NCBI lineage: Eukaryota > Metazoa > Chordata > Amphibia > Caudata > Ambystomatidae > Ambystoma > Ambystoma mexicanum. The sequence continues at coordinate 1,603,956,174 of NC_090937.1, forward strand.
ACTGTCTACGGGGTAATGCAATCAGCCTCCCACTTTCCCCTCTCACCCTCCTCGAAACCCTTCTGTGATTCCTCGTAGCGTCTCACCTTAGGGTCTGGAAGGACGAGCTCTCCATCCTGCTTCTGATGCAGGGGCGCGTTGGTATCCAGTTACTTCACTGGATTTTCGGATTGGTGAGAACCAAACTTGCTTGGCTTCCAGGTAAGTTTTTTTTTATAAGAGGTTCCCCTTGTGTCCATGCATTAATGTACTAATGCTAGTGTCTTTTTCCCCATAGGGGCCGGGGTACGGAATGCTGGGGAACAGGCACCGACCCGAGATGAGAGGTGAAATCCTTGTAGAAATCAGGTAAGTCTTTAATGAGCGTTTTTTGGTAATGTCTTTTCATTCGCTCATTAACGCTGATGTCTCTTTTTCCCCTTAGGGGCCGGGGTCCGGAAATGCCAGGATGCGGTGCAGACCCGAAATGAAGAGGGAATGAATCAACAGGTAAGTCTTAACATGGAGATTTAGCTTTCCTTATTCCCTTCTCTTTCTCACCTTTTGTTCTGGTCTTTTTCTCCCTAGGCGCTGGGGCGTGACTGCGAATCCGGATGATCGCTGCTGAACATGGAGGCGCCCTGTAAAGGTGAGTGGAATGCGGCGCTGCAGCGATCGACGCGATGAGCTTTTAAATAAAAGTCTTCCTTTTCAGGATTGTCGGCGAGATGTCTCCGGGATGCGAATTTAGCAGGTAAGGACTTTTCCTTCTTCTGTTCTCTTCTTCTCTTCCTTTGCAGGTGATCCAGGATGCTGGCAGGCGTGGCAGAAGTCAGGATGCAGGAGCAGACACAGTGAGCGTCCAGCTGCTAGATGCAGAACAACGCGAAGCACGTGTGGCTGTTCGGGTGGGGTTTAAATAGCCTTGGAAGAAGTTCCAGGTATGTATCCTTCCTCCAATCAGGTATGTATCCTTCCCCGACCACGCCCGGATGGTAAATTAGTCCCACAGGTAAAGTAGTTCCTTTCAGGCCTCAAGGAGGCCGGGATCCTGCAGCATGGTCTGCATCAGGTAAGTGCACCCAAGCACTTCCATAATGAGCCTGGCGCCTATGGCGCCAGGACTGATGTCTTTTATGAGCCTGGCGCCATAGGCGACAGGACACTGTCCAAAGGGCCCCTATTTGGGGTTGCTGGGTCCTTCCTTGGGGACTGGATGTCCGCTTTTGGGGACGCAGGGCTTGAACCGGCTCCCCGGGAGCGGGCATCATGACACCAGGTCAAACAACAATTTGGGTACCACTTTTCTGACATAATATTTAATAACCGGGATGATGGAAAATTTGCAGTATTTATTAAGAATTCTTTTCATTTGTGGTCCCAGTTTTAAGATCTTTAGGTCCAATGCTAGAATGAGCTGAGCCTTAGTCGGAAAGGCATGAAACTGGGAGCCTAAATAAGTAACCTCATTTACGACTGGAATCAACTGATTGCCAATACTCCATGAAAAAGATTTAAGCCTTTTAAGCAGATGTTTAAAGATAACTACTTTAGATTTATCTGGATTCATTCTTAATTCATTCACTGTAGCGTAGTCCACTAGGGCTTTCAGTAGTCGCTGCAAGCCGATTTGGGTATGATCTAATACGATAATATCGTCGGCGTAAGCCAACCAATTGATTTTTGAATACCGAATTTCGGACTAATCATGCTAGTTGATTCCAGCTCCTGAGGCAAATCTGATAGATAGAGAATGAAAAGTATAGGTGCAATAAGACAACCCTGTCTGACCCCTCTTTCAATCTTAATTTCACTAGATAGGGTACCCCGTTTATTTAATCTCACTCGAAGTGTGGAATTGTGATGTAATTCAATTAAAATATTCAAAAGGTTGTCAAACACTCCCCAATTCCTCAATTTTCCCCATAACCGTTCTCTATTTACAGTATCAAATGCCTGTGATAAATCAATCTAGGCACTACAAAGAGGAGTACCATTTTTCTTGAGAGACCTCGATGTCAGGCAGGTCAAGAAGATACCATTCAAAGCCGTTGATAGGCCCCGCCTGAAGCCCATCTGTTGTTTCGAGATGATCCCCCTGTTTTTTCCCCACACCTCCAGGTCTCTCAATGTTAAACCCGCAAAGATTTTTCCATCTGCATCAAGGAGAGAGATTGGCTGATAGTTGGAAGCTGCCAAGCGATCCCCTTTTTTGTAGATCGGGATAATAATGGATTTTCTCCATGATTTCAGGATATTCTTTGACTGGATTATGTTATCAAATATAGATTTCAGAACTTTAGCCCACAGAGTTGGATTGAGCTTTAAGATCGCATTGCTGAGTTGGGACCGGGACACGTGAAACTGAAGATTTTTTAATGAGAACTATTATATTTTTGTGGGCGAAAGATAATCCCCATTCAGTAGACAGTATACCTTTTTGTTCTTCAATATCAATCTGGCCATAAATCTTGGTAAAATGAGCCACCCAAGCTTGTTCTTCAATAATAATATTTTGAGTGTATTCATTAGGGTTTTCCATTGGGCCAATAATTTTCCAGAAGCTACAAGAGTTTTTTAAACAGATAGGGCCTCATTACGAGGCTTGTGGCCGCAGAATGAACGGTGCCGGTAAGGAACCGGCACCGTTCATTCCGGGCCGCCACATTAGGAGACCTACAACGGTTCCTGCTCTGGACACCTGGCCAGACCAGACGTGCAGAGCGGGACCTGCTACCAGTACAGGATGCTAACAACGGACCCATCATTAACGGGCCCGTTGTTAGCATCCTCCCCATTCCCATTGAGCCCTATGGGGACTCAAATGGGAATGGGGACGTACCGGTTCCGGGTCCCGCGAAAGGGAATTACCGGGCCCTCCAAGGTCGGAATGGCCCAGTAAGTCCCCTTTTGCGGGACCCGGACCCGAGTTTGGGGGTAGCCATGCCGCTAAAAATGGCATGGCTACCTCCAAACTCGTAATGAGGCCCATAGCCTTTAGCATTTCTTCCCCAGCTTTTTGAAGTCTCATATGTCCATGGGATCTGACCCAATTTCTCTGTAGCTGTTAATTAGCTTAACTCCCGCCTCATACTTTATTTTATCTTTAGTTGTTTCTTTCAATATGGCCTCTTGTGATCTTTTCTTTTTCTTTTTTTCATATATTTCTGTGTCAAAAGGCTGTTTAAGAGGATAGTGCCTATTTTGGATCTTATTGATGAGGGGGTCGAGATCCCATAGAAATTAAACAAAATTAGAGGGTTCACACAACTCTGACAATTCCTGATGTGTTTAGTAAGTTGCTAGTCTTGTTTCTTAGCCTACCATTTAAGGTATGTCCCCCTTTATTAAATCTAACCAAACAATTCCCCGGCATTATTAACAGAGAGCACATGATTGTAGTAGGTGGCCTGCTCAACGCAATCCAAATCAAAGATCATTTTCAGCATTGTATGGTCACATCACTTTACGTTAACAGATTTTAGCTCAACACAGTTATCAAAATCTTCTTGGTACTAAAGATATAATCAATTGTTGAGTGAGAGGTACCCAGATTCCAAGTAAAGGAGAGGGGGTACCTCCCTCAATCTTTCCATTCAACATCTGAAGATCAAATTCCCTCATGCAGTCACACCATAGATAGCCATTCTTGGTCCTTGATTTGTACTTTCCCAAATCTGTCGAACCAGTGTTGATACATTGTGTATTCAAGTCCCCCATAATTAGGATCTCATCAGTCAGAAAGAGGGACATATGTTCAGACATTTTATCCGTCAAGTTTTGAATAAATTGTAAAAGAGAGGACAACGCAGGGTTCCAGTATATATCTACGATCAGCCAATTAGACCTAGACTTTCGGTCCTTCCTCTCCACCCTAATCATCAATATACCTGGAATCTCATATGACAACAATCTCGAGGCTGAAAAAACCCTCTGTCGACATGCAATACACAAACCCCCCACCGGGCGGCCCTTTCCATTAGCAACTGCAAGTTGATGATATATGGAAAAGCCATCTAAACCAAACCGGAATTGAAGCCAAGTTTCCTGCAAAAGAATCAGGTCAAAATTGTTAAAAATGTAGCATTTCATAGATTCTTCATAGAAAGAGTTATAACCTCTAGTATTCCAAGATAAACTGCAAATTGAATCATTGGTTAGAGCTTTGGTTGGGAATAGCTCAATTTAAGAAAGATCTGTGAAACAATCTCTGGGACCATGTCCCAAACATTTGGTGTAGTTGGGGCCATCTTCCCAGATATTGACTGAATTTTATTCAAATCTTGAAATAGAGATTTTGATATTATAGGTGCACTCAATACAGGGGGGTTCCTTGATATCATGAAACCCATTTTGACCCATTCATCTTCAGGACCTAGAATAGCTTCTGCACACAATCTCGACTTCAGTCTAATTTCCATAACATTTGTATTTGGCGCAATCGGAAAACTAACTCGATCAATATCAGTTCTTAAGAGATATTTCGAAATCGGTATTGATTTCATCTCTGACGGGATTCTTGGATGATTCAACAGAGATGTTTTGGTATTTTCTTCAAGTGTCCTTGTTAAAAACAAAGATAAATCCTGATTTTGCTCATAAGATAGTTGTCACGACCCGTGACTCAGAACCCCACTGGCATGGTCACATGCCAGGTAGGGTTAGGGCTCGGGGTTCATTTGGGGACCCAAGGGCCTTGCATTTTCACCGGGGACTCTCCTGGAGTCAGTCCTGGCGCCTTTGGCGCCAGGCTCATATTTGGAATGGGACTTGAAGGGACTACTTTTTATATGGAGGCCTGCAGCCAACTTGGAGACACCCACACAGTCTAGTTCCTAAGAACCACACTGTGCGGTGCAGTGTTTTTGGGTGTGGTAGCCCACTTTACCTGGACTACTTTACAGGGTAGGCTATATAAACCACACCCAAGCTAAAGAACGTGCTTTGCGTTATTCTGCAGCCAGCAGCGTAACGCTCACCGTGTTCAGAGACCAGAACCCGGCGTTCCTGGAATCGCGGACCTGCAGAGGAGACAAAAGAACATCATTAGCAGTTCCATCTTACCTGCAGTCTTCCATCCTTCACTCCCAGCTGCTCGCGGTCTTCCATCCCGTTGGCAGCACCTTCAGGACATCGCGCTCGCCCCGGAACGAAGCACCTGGAGAGGAGGGAAAAAGGGACAACGTTAAACAGGTTACTCACGGCAATCACAGCAGCAACTGAAATCTCCTCACCTGGCTGGGCATATCTTGGCCAGTTCCGCTCCAGAAATCACAGCATGCCCAGAAAGACCATCGTAACCTGAAAAGGAATAAAGAATACAGGTTAGCCCAAAAAGACATTAGCGCTCCGCACTTCGCACTGAACCTACCTTTCTTCATATACATCCCGGCAGGAGCCGAACCCAAGCAGCGCACCCAGCGAACCTCTGCATACCTAAGGGGGAAAACAATCAGGGAAATACATTAATAGCCCGAAAGAAAAGCAAAGACCCTCAGAGACTGCAATAATCAAACTTACCTCTTTAAACACACTTGAATGGGTTGGTACCAGTGAAGTTAACTCGGTCGCTTCAACCCGCAGGAACTACGCGCCCCTGCGCAGAAAGCTGGACGGAGAGCATGCCAGACATCATAACAAGGTGAGGAGGGGGCCATCAGGGCGAGTCCAAGGGGCTGGTGGGAGGAAACGAAATTTGTGCCTAAGTCCAGTCCTCCTGTGCTTTCAGGCCCACCTGCCATAGAAGACATCATCCCAAATTGAGTACATCTGGGGGAAATCCGGCAACCGGGCATACAGGCGTCCCCGTGGATACCAGGTGAGCGTAACATTGTCCCCTTGTTTGAGGAAGCATTTTATCCTTATGATTTATGATATTTGAAGTTTGCGAAGCATTTTCTATCTCTTAGATCCTCGATTTTATCCATGGTTTTAAATATTGGTAAACTGTCTTGAGTAACTTAATTTTATTTAAGGGGAAATCCTATAGGTTCCTTTGAGATTTTCGTCGAATCAATGATTTTGTGGGGATCTACTTTTTTAGAATTGTCCAAGTTTGTCATTTTTGCTTTTTGCTTGGCAGACAAAAAGAAAGGAGTAATATTTCGAGGTGGTTGATCTGAGTCTGTCTGGATCTCTATCGTAGCCTTTGTTATAGCGAGAACAGGGGTCATAGGCTGAGATGTTTTAACTTTATTTTTGGAGGTTTTACCTTCAATCTTTCCACAATCTGATTTGATAATCTTCCTTTTTTCATTTGTTGTTCTTCAAATTCTTGTCTTTTAAGATTCTTAATAAATCTTTTTGTATATGAGCTTTGTTGTTTCTCGGTTTGGGTGCCCCAGTCGTTCTTTTCTCCCTCTCTTCTATGGAAGATTTATCGTCTTTTACCTCGATCATTTTTTTAAAATCTCTTCTTTGTCTTCCCATTAGTTTTTTTGTATCTCTTTTTCTTAAAGGTTCCTTTGGAGCTGGAGTGTCACTTCCTCCCACATCATCATTCGTTGGTAAGGGAGGATCTAATTGCTCAGCCAATTGTGCAAGCCGAGCAAATTCTTCCATTACTGAAGCCAATAAAGGAGTATCATTCCCAATATTTTCACCAGGGGAAACGGAGATCGCTTGTAGGGCACAAGGACATCTATCTAGTAGTGCACCCTTTGCTGATTCTCCTAATTTTGCATTCAGGATAGTTATCACCTCTTTTGTCTCCCTCCACTGATCAGATAGTTGATCAATGTTTTCTGATTGAATTTTAGAGTTTGAGTGAATTTCTACAAGTCTTTTGCCCATTAACCGTTGTTCTTAATGCCACCAATTTAGATTCATTGATTTCCATATCCTTTGAGATTTCCAATAGGATTTCTGAGTGTTGCTGGACCTCAATTTTTAGGTTCTCAAAAACTTTTAATAGAGAGCTTAAAACAAAATTTAAAGCTGCTATGGTAGGGGAACCCAAATGCTGATCCTGTTTTAATTCTGATGATATGCAAACTCTGGTAGGTGTCGTATCTCTCCGTGGAGAAAATGTTGGCCCCAGTCCATTCCTGTCGGAGTTCTCAACCGTAACTGGAATCTCATTAAATTAATAGGATAGATCTATTGAAGGGCCTTCATGTTCAGTCTCCTCCACACCAAGTCGAGGTGATTGTTGATCCCTAATAAGCATGGCCTTCTCACTCTCTTGTGTTTGCGTAGCTATTGGTATTGGGAAATGATTCACAATCGCATTCTTCATTGTTGTTGCAGTCAATGTGTAGTCCAGATTTGAATTGAGAGTGTTTCTAACAAGTTGGTGTGCCGGGGTAGAGTCCACCCTATCCTTTAATCTAGTTTGAGGGCGTCTCATTGTGGAGCTCCCCGGTTTTTGATTGTCGTTGGGAAAGATGCTTTGCAGGGGATAGAAGTGACGCCCCCCTGATTGATCAGCTTTAAAAGTTCATCTTTCCTCCAAAATAGGAATTATATCCCTTGCCTGTATTCCATCACAATAATTTAATTTGGGGTCTTCTCCTACAAATGTACTGCGCAGATTATAGAGTTTAGTCATATTACTCTATTATCGTTATTAACACAGAATACAGAACACACTGGTCACAGTGCTTTATATCCAATATTCCAGAATGCTGTAGCTGTTTTCCTGAAGTTAACGATCACAGGAAGCACAAAGGAAGTGCCCGGCATTGAGTCAAACAAAAAAAAGGCACCGCCAAAAAGCCCCAGTTTATAAGAAACACGAACAGCTCAGAACGAGATTGATAATGCTTTTTTCAATCGCCAATCTTGTCGAGTGGGTCAAAGGTCATTTACCTGCAGTCCCCACTCGACAGGTGATCAGTAAGGGAGGGGGAGCGGGAAAAAAGACCGTAGGCAATCATCTCAGTAATTTTGTAGGATGTTACACATGGAAAAATGTACTTTGCAGCACAGAAAAAGGAAAGCCTGTTAAATGGAATGCCAGTCAAAAAGCCAGTTCAAAGCAAATTGTGTAACACGAGAGGAGCCAAATACCTTTTCAGTCGGGTCCTTACAGCCGATACAGAGTCCCACTGACCCACCACCCTCACACGGACTGACACAGACTGGCCTTCACTCGTCAGCCTTCACTCCGCGGCCGTGTTAGGTGGTTGTAGACACACACAGCAGTACAGGCTCCTCCTCTAGCTGCACCAAAAAAAAGACTTGCAGGCCCGACACAGGCTGACCTTCACTCGTCAGCCTTCACTCCGTGTCAGGGATTGTTTGTTGTATGTGAGTCTTGTGTATGCTGGGTGTGTGTTTGTGTATAATTTGCCTAGCCCAGTGGGAGTGTATAGTACTTGGGTGGTGTGTTGTAATTTTTTTATTGTTTTTATTTATTTATTGGTCATTTGTTAGGTGCTTATACAATTAGCGAAACTATTTCAAAGCGCCCACAGAGCTACAGGGTGGGGACAAGGGAAGGTAGACAATGAATTACAACAAAGATAAATAATTGGTTTAATAGTACAAACAAATAATGAGAATAACAGGGAGGGGAGACAAACCTACTATGCCTTGTGACTGTTCAGAACGTGCAAGTGCAGAGGGTAGGGGGAGGGTAAGGGATAGGTGTGGTGCTCATGGAGAAGTGCTCGGAGGGAAGTGATTAGAAGAGAAGAATGTAAGTGCAACCTGCAGTGGGAGCCTAAGTAAGTGCAGTAAAATAGACAGCGGCTGAGATGAGAGATGTGGAGGATCAGGGCCCGAGAACACATAAGGGCCCTGCACATCAGTCACGCTACTGTAGGATTAGCAGGGAAGAGAGGGGGAGAGGGAAGAGGTAAAGAGAAAGGTCTTGAGGCTTTTTTCCGAACTTAAGGAGGTCCGGCTCAAGTCGCAGAGGGAGAGGGAGGCTAATCCATAGAAGGGAGTCTGCCGAGGAAAGTGATCGACCACCAGCTCTCTGTTCAGCAAATCGCTTCACACGCTCGGAGTTGGTGCCAGAGGAATGCAGGAGTCTAGATGGGGAGTATTTGGTCAGGAAGCATAAAAGATAGAGTTGTCCCCTGCCCCAGATAGCATTGTGGATGATACACAAGGATTTGAATTTAATCCAAGCTGACCCCAGCAGCCAGTGAAGGCTTTGTAGGGCAGGAAAGATGCGGTCCCTTGGCTTGAGCATATGGATGAGATGCCCTATTCTGGGTTAGCTGGAGTTTTCTCACGGTGGGCGAAGGCTGATTAAGGAAGAGGCTATTACAATAGTCTAGCCTGGAGAGAAACAGAGCACGGGTAACTTTTGAGTCTCTGGGGGAAGGTGAGGAACACTAGAGTTCCTTTGAGAAGGAAGAGCTGAAAGTGGGACTTCTTGACCTGAATATGAGGAATGAGGGAAAGGAGGAGCTGAAGATAACTCCAAGGTTCCTGGCTTCAGAGAAGGGAGCAGGGCCAGGCCATGGAGGAAGGCCAGAGTGATGGAAAGAAGTAGGGTGCAGGGGACCCAATAGGCAGAACATCTGTTTTGCTGGCATTGAGGCAGAGGTCATTAGCAGGGCATCAGGCCTGGATGGCAGAGAGGCAGTCAGGGATGAAGGAAGGTGCAAGGGTGTCAGTAGGAGGTTTGAAGAAGAGTTGTTTGTCAGCGTAGCACTGGAGGTTGGGGGAGAAGGAGGAAATGAGGCGTGCTAGCAAATAAAGATATATGTTAAAGAGCCTTGGTGCAAGAATGGAGCCCTGGGGGATGCCACAGGTTGAGGAGGTAGGAGAGGAGAAAGAGCGCAGAATGATTTTGGAGGAATGGTCAGTTAGGAAGGAGGTAAGTAGGAGTGGGGTGGTTAGTACGTTGGCTATTCTCTCAGTACTTCTAGGTGGCTAATCTATACAATTCTATCTAATATGACGCATGACTAATCTTCATAATCCTATCTAGTGATACGCATGTTTGATTCCACAATCTAATTGTGACTCGTGGCTAATCTTCACAAATCTATTTAAGTGTGATGCATGGTTAATATTTCCAGTGGCTGATCTTCACAAATGTATCTAAATGTGACGCATGGCTGAACTACACAATTCTATCTAAAAGTGACGCGTGGCTAGTCCTTGCAATTGCTAAATGCTGTATATGGTTACCTTACACAATTCAGCTAACTGCGAAACATGGCTGCCCTACAAAATTTGGCTAACTGCAAAAAACTACTACCTTACACAATGAAGCTAAATGCGAGATATGGATGACTAACACAAATGGGCAATAAACAAGGTTAGGTTACCTTACACAAGCAGGCCTAATGCAAGATGTGGTTGACTAACATAGGTGGGCTAAAAACCAAGGTGAGGCTACCTTGCACAGTTATGATAAATGCAGGATAAGGCTACTTTAAACAGATAGGATACATGTATGTGACTATTTGGTGATAGAGTGGAAGGGTTTTACTGGAGTACAGTGATGGCTGTACTCGCCGCCCACGCATGCTTACCTTTTAGTCTCTGTGACATGCGCCACAAACTCATAACAATTTAAGACAGCCTTCATAGCCAGTACAGCCTTTTGAACAGCATACGAATGTGTGCTATGTCTTTTCAGCACTATGCCCTCCTCACTGCCCTGCGAGCTGAACCTTCTCTGACCACCTTCCACAAAACCTTGAAAACCACCCTGTTTGCTTGATTCTCTACCGTTTCTCATGTACACCCGCCATATGTATATCTGACCTTTGTATGCCTCCATGCATAATATGTGTTACACCTATGTGCCCAATGCTGTAACTTATGCATAATGGTAACTAAGTTTTTCTGCAAGTAACAGCGCCACAATGCCCTTGGGCTGCCTGCGCGCTATACAAATGTAAAAAATAAATAAAAAATAATAATAAATCCATGTGGAGGCCTGCACAAGGTTTGTACGTTCTTATGCTTAGTTAAGAAAAAGGGAAATGGAAGGTTTCCTGCCGGCTAACCACACAACATCAGTTGGCAGTGTTTACCATTACCCGGTTAGTTGTTGGATAATGAAAAACAAGAACAGGAAATCGACAGTTGACACACATACGTGTGAAAGCAAGCATCTTCCCCAGTTATAAACTCGGATTCCATAGGTTGCAAAGACAAGCGATTGGTAAAAATTCAGAAGTTGTCACTATTGATAACAGAAAGTCTTGTAACATAGCTTGCAGGGGAACGTGATTCTGTAATGAAAGATGAAAAAATGACACAACTGCTGAAATAGCAGATATGACAAATCGACACGTGTAGAGCAGACATTTTGCTGTTAATATGTATATGGCCCAGCATGACACATGGATACAGAGATGAGTGGCCAGCAGACTTGCCTTCGCTTTGATGCCACAGGGGCCGTGGAGAGAAGAGAGACACACTGCCATGTCCAGAGCAGCAGATGCCCATTGATTATACTTCTGCTCTGAAAAGTGAGTAACAAATGGATTGTCCCACTGCCATAAAGCATATTGAGAGGCGTGCAGCACTGAGTAGTGTTGAAGGAGATATGTGTTTTCCTTGGTTTTAAACTAAACATCACTTGTTTCATCATTTGAATAGTCACCATGCTCTTTGCTTACATTATAAGCTTTTTCATAGGCTCAATGATATGTTATGTTATATTTGCTTTTGATCTCGTGTGTTTAATGCGGGTGAGTCCCCTCAGTAGATAGAGGACCATATTAAAATGCATTAAAATAATAACTCCTTTGTCAAGTGTATATTTAAGTGCAACTAGTCAGAATGTTACCTCTAAGTGAGTCAAGAACCTTCATTACGCTGAGTATGTATGTTTAATTATGTTCATAGCACCAGAGACTAGGCCAGCCTGTCTTTAAGTGCTGGGACACGGCCACGGATGTTTTAAACATGAATGACAGATGACCAAGGGTCAATTGTCACAGTCTCACAAAAGGTGTGGATAAGGGGCTCGTGGTCACGCCTGGACCACAGGCAATCACATGACTGGTCACAACGTGATGGACGGTACTGCTCCAGGTTTCTGGAGAGCATTGTGCACAAATGAAGAGGACATGTTTCAATTATTATTGTATGGTCATCCATAACGTGAGATTCCTGCCACTGGGTGTGGTTTTGTTCATTCTTAATTCTTAATTCTCTGTCTTGAGTCACACATCATGAGTAACCATAACGTAATCATTTACTCTTTCATTTATTTGTACAGTCAAATTCCCACGTGCCACAAATCCATAGACAATAGCAAATCCATATATTTAAATGTCCTAGTGAAGCTAGACATGCAAACAACTTCAGGTAGTTTGTCTTCTATTGTTGTTGTGCATTGTCTTGGGTAGTCATTCTGTGCGAGTAATAGTTTTGTGGGCAATGCTACCAATTTCTGAGAAGTAACTTTGCAAATATGTTTCATCAAATATTTTTGATGAGGAAAATATTAACTTAACTTCTCAAACATCTGGGTTAACTAGGTTTTAAAAATTCCAACTTTACCCCAGTCTGCTCAGTGCAGAACGCATACGCAAGCAGCACTAGTGAATTATTCTGCGATCGAACACAAGGTCTGAATCAGCAGCAGCTGGAACAAGATCAAATTTTCTCCTGCGTGTTTGCTCCAAATCCTCATCATCTTGAATCATAAATATTATGGGATAAGAAGTGCTGATTCATCTTCACCATGGCTAGGATTTTGACATTGGTGTCTGACAGACTTAACCATTTGTCTCTAACCATGCACTGGCAGCTTTAAAACATGCCACAGATAGCTTCGAGAACTTAAGGATTTGGTAATGTAGTTCAGATTTGGTATCATCAGCTTTTGCGCAAATCCCTGTTGTGACAAGGGCTGTTTCTGGCTGTTCTTGGCGGTTCCCGCTCAAAAAACTTTCATGTGGACATTGCGGTGCATTTTGCATTGAATTTCTTCCGAGTCCTGCAAACCACTCCCACCCATCCCAGAATTCCATATCATCAAGCGGGCTCACGCCATTGCGCAAAGCCCTGTTGTGACATGGGCTGTTTAGGGCTGTGGTGGGCGAGGTGAGCACCTTTCTTTATTGTATGTTGGTGAATTACGCAATATTTGGTTGTTTGGAACAGCACGCTGCAAACGTGCTGTCCATCTGCATTTGTTTTGGTACGCGGTTCCATCGGGCTTTGCGTAGTTATTGTTGCTGCCATTAGCTTACAATATTGATCGCATGTGGCAAGCCCATTGATATAACCCATACACACTAAAGTCCAATAAGCCATATAAATTAAAAACCTTGAAACTTGTGCAGCATTTGAAACGCACGCCGTTAAAGGAGAAACAAGCTGGCTGCTTACTGAAAAGTCCAGCGCCAATAGCTTTGAAGAAGGCGGGTGTCATGTCTGCTGACATACGCGCATTCTACTCTGTGGGCCCAAACAAAACATCTTTGAACAATGCAGACTCGGACTTAGCAGCCGTTATAGACTCAACTACACGCTTACAAGGTTCTCTATGCACTAAAATTACTGACAACACAATGGTGTCTGTCCCTGTCATGTTGATGTCTCCATGGTTATGGGGGGGCGGCTCGTGGGCAAAGGGAAGTGATGTTGGGGAAACATCACTTCCCTTTGGAGAAGGGAAGGAGGGACTAGTTAGTTAATGTCTGCATTCAATAAAGACGTTTGCTGCAATCCTCTGGGTCTGTCTTTAGTTCCACGTGCGCAACGCGCAGCGACCGAGGCCCACTCACGGCGTGACACTGGTGACGAGACGGGTGACCTGATGCGGAACACACGTGAAGCGGAGAGCGAGGCGAGGGCATGTGCAAGACGGCACTACGACCCGTCGGCCACACAGCGTTCGAAGAAGACCTTCACAGCCGCATGCGCCAGAGCGCATGTAGAATGTTGGAGGCCCGCCTTGGAGAGGCCGGGGCAAGCCGCAGTTCAGAGTGACCCGAACGTTCCATCCCCGGGCCGCAGTGGTGAATGCTGAGGCTGCGGGGGGGACTCCAGCAAGAAGGCATGTGCCCGGAAGAGGGGAGGAACAGCCTGCCACACGGTAGGCCAAGGCAGCAGGCCCCAACCCCACATGGACCCAGTGCTCGTGCCCAGCGTGGCGGCCATCCTGGGGGACAGAGAGCAGAGGCAATTCTCTTAGAAAGTGCAACACGTGGAGGGCTGGAAGCCCTACAGGGAGTGGTGCTCGTGCCGAGAGGCGGCCACGTCCTAAAAGACCAGGTACAAGATAAGGAAACAACCAGGAGGTCCAGATGTCCAGTCAGGGCAATGATTAAAGGGCACAAGCCCAGGGCCAAGGACATGGCCCCCATGTGGCAGACCAGGTCCCGTATAGACTGCCAGATACGCTGACGACCCAGATGCCAGGGGCATTTGACGTCACCGACACCAGCAACATGGGTCCCAGATGGAACAAGTGGATCAGAGACTTTGACCTGTACCCATAGAAGATGCTCAACAAAAATGCCTATTAAAGCTGGCAGTGGGTTCTGCTACCCGAGACATCATCGACGAGATGCCACCCGATTCCATTGACTCTATTCAAGACCTGAAGGATGCCCTAGCAGCGTATTTCACCCCCCACACAAATGTGGACTATGAAAGGCATCTGTTCCACAGCACCAAACAGAAAGGTGAGACTATGGATGCCTATATTATGAGGTTACGCACTAAAATGAAACATTTTCGCAAACTATTCCAACACCGAGGTGCTAAAATCCCAAGTTATCACAGGGTGTGAATCACAGACATTCAGGCAGAAATTACTCCAAAAACAACGCACCCTAGAGGAGCTAGAGGAGATACTCGCGTTGGCCATGCAGAGAGAGCCATAGACTCACAGGTGGAGAGCTTCAACAATCCCGCAACAGGAGAAAGCATCCACAGACTACAACCCGAGAGAAGGTCAGGGGAACTATTTTGCTATAAGTGCAGATTTGAGTATCCCCATGAAGGGGTTTGCCCCGCCGTCGGTCACCAGTGTGCCACATGTGGCGACGAAAGGCCACTTTAAGTTGGTGTGCAGACTCTTCAGAGGCAAAGGAAAGGATGGTGCCAGAGAAACACCACCCAGACATAAGGCAAGACCCCAACCCTCGTCAGGGAGCCACCCAGGTGCCTCATCTCAAGGACCATCTACTCCGGTGGACCCAGACGCTCGAGAACGGGACTCTGGGGATGACAAACAAATAAGAGAAAGGAGAGATAGAAGAAGATATGTAATGTGAGCGAGACCAGAGCGACGATCAAGGCGCCACGTACGCTATCTGGTGGAGCAATCACCATCTGACTCAGATCTCAGCTCCTCGGGAAGCGACCAGAAGAAGAAGACATATGTCTATGCCTTAGGAAATCCCACTGCCAGTGCACACAGTCCCCCGTTGATCATCAAATTAAACGAACAACCCACTGAATTCCTGATTGACATGGGCGCCACAGTGAACGTCATCAGCGGAGCCATCTTCAAGGAACTCCTTGCAAGACCGAAACTGAACCCCACCATGGTAGACATCTATGCTTATGGTGCCAAGGCATCCCTTAAGTGCCTAGGACAATTCGAGGGCACATGCCGATACAAGGGGCATGAGAAAAGAATACCTGTTCACGTCCTGGCAACCGAAACAGACAGTGGATGTGTGCTAAGCTTCTAAGCAGCGGCCAATATGGGACTCATCCACATCCTATACACCATTATGGACCACAAGTATATCGACCCTGTGGAAATTATCTCCAACCTCTATTCCCGCATCTTTCGGGGCATCGGAAAACTGAAGAACAGACCCATAAAATTACACATAGACGAGTACATACGTCCGGTAGCCCAACACTACAGAGGAATCCCGATTAACATCCAGATGAAAGTAGAGGACGAATTACACAAGCTTCTCGAACAAGACATCTGGCCACCGGCCCCACTACGTGGGTATCCCCGATAGTACCAGTTCTGAAGAAGGGATCAGAAGCTATCAGGCTCTGTGTGGACATGAGGCACCTGAACCAAGCCATACAGAGGGAGAGACACCTAGCCCCACGCATCACCGATATGATCCATCTCATGAATGGGACCAAGGTGTTCTCGAAACTGGAGTTACAGAAAGGCTATCACCAACTGGTGCTAAGCCCAGAAAGCCGAAACATAACCACGTTCGTTACCCATCTAGGCCTTTTCTGCTACAAAAGGCTGAGCTTTGAGGTATCCTCGGCCGCGGAAATATTTCAGGCCGAGGTACACAATGTAATCAAGCGTATACCAAATTGCCTCAATTACAGCGACGACATCCTGGTTTTCGGCACCAATGTCAGCAAACACGATGAGGCCCTAATGAAAGTGTGCAAGGCCTTGGAAGCAGCCAACCTCACCCTTAATCGGGACAAATGCAAATTTCGCAAGAGCACGCTGAAATTCTTTGGACACGTATTCTCGGAATCATGCATGTCTCCGAACCCCGACAAAGTGGCTGTGCTGAATGACACGGTGCCCCCGGCCAATGTCTCGGAATTGCGCTCGTTCCTAGGGCTCGCAAGCTACTGCACACGATACATCAAAGACTTTGGGACAGTGAGCGAGCCTCTGAGAATGCTAACCAGGCAAGATGCCACCTTCCAATGGACAGACGAGTGCCAAAAGGCGTTCGAAGCCATCAGGGAAAGAGTTGCCAAGGCCGAGAACATGTCCTACTATGACCCGAGTCGTCAGACAGAACTAACGGTGGATGCCAACCCGGTAGGGCTAGGGGCCATACTGGCCCAGGTGGACCCAAGGGACCCCTTGCAAACGCACATTGTTGCGTATGCCAGCCGGAGCCTATCGACCACGGAACAGGCCTACTCCCAGGCAGAAAATTAAGGCCTCGCCGTAGTCTGGGCGTGCAAACATTTCCATCTCTTCTTGTACGGCAAACCATTCTGGGTAGTCACAGACCATCAAGCACTGCTATTCCTGTGTGGGAACCCCCAGGCAAAAATGCCACCTCGGATATCCTGCTGGGGGTTGCGGTTGCAAGACTACACCTTTGAACTTGTGCACCGACCGGGAAAAGGGGACAACCCTTCGTACTTCTTATCCAGAAGACACCAGGAGGGGTGCATACCAGTACCCTCAGTGGCGGACAGGTATCTTAGATACCTGATACATCAATCCTCCCCATCCAGAATAGACATTGGGATGATCGCCCGAAAAACAGAAAACGACCCAGCTTGTCATATCATCTGTGAGGGTCTTCAGTCTGGCATGTGGAAAAGAGGCTGCGAGAAAGGAAGAGCAGCAGGGGACCCAAAACACGTCGAGGTGGAACGGCTAGTGCAGGTACAAGACGAACTAGCACTCTCAGACGACCATCTCCTGATTAAGGACCGCAAACTAGTAATCCCACCAGCCCTACGGGCAAGAATCATCGAGCTAGCTCATGAGAGTCACAGTGGGATGGCGTCAACCAAACGTATGCTGCTCCAGAAAGTTTGGTTTCCCAACATGGACTCCATGGTAGACGAAACCTTGCAGCCTTATCACGCCAAACCGGCACTTGGAATCATTGGGGATGTCAGAACTTCCCCGCGGTATGGGAAGCGGTGGCGACCGACTTCTTCGGGCCCATTGAGGGAGGAAAATATGTACTGGAAGTCATGGACGAGTACTTCCGGTATCCGGAGGCCCACCTCATATCCTCAACTGCTGCCCACCATGTCATACCCACCCTATACCGCATCTTCTCTGCATATGGCGTTCTGAGAGTGATCAAGACTGATAATGGGCCCTCATTCAACAGGCACCAGTTCATCTATTTGCAACCTACTTAGGCTTTCATCACCGCAACATAACTCTGCTGTGGCCTCAAGCCAATGGGATGATAGAGCGCTTTATGGCTAACCTAAAGAGAGCGCTCCAGATAGCCAAACTGACGGGGCAGCCATATGAACTAGTGCTGAACCAGCTTATGAGAGACTACCGTAACACGCCTCACAGCACCACAGGGAGAACACCCCCGGAAGTCATGTTCAGGAGAAATGTCTAGACCCGAAATCCCCAAGCCGCGCCACAAGAACAGGTCGCCGACTTTGACAGGGAGCCAAGGGAGCGAGATGAAACAGCCAAGAAGCGAATGAAGGACTATGCTGATCGGCGGAGAGGGGCCCGGCCACCCCAGATAGAGGTAGGAGACGTTGTGGCCGTGCAACAGACACAAACCCACAAGCACACCCCTTTCTTTCAAGCAGAACCAATGCTGGTCACACAAAGGAAGGGATCCATGATTACGGCGCAGGGCTTGGGAAGCCCTATCACGAGGAACTCCTCACATTTCAAGAGCATTCCCTCGCTGGGAACGCATCGACTCGGTGGGCGAGTAGTCATCCCCATTGACTATGCCTTGGATGACCCCTATCAAGGGGATCATGGAGACACAGAGGACTCGGACCTTGAAGGTTCCTATGAGTACGAGACTAGTGGAAGATTATCCGAACTTGTAAACTCAAACCCCCCGGAGCTCGGAACCAGCCTCGCCGCTGGATTGAAGATATGGACTAAGAAACCCACTGCAGACGTTCGCCTGTTGCGAGTGTCCTGGTAACTGTTTAAAAAGGGGGGAGATGTCATGTTGATGTCTCTGTGGTTATGGGGGGCGGGTCGTGGGCAAAGGGAAGTGACGTTGGGGAAAGGGAAATGACGGGTGGCGGGAGGAGGGACTAGTTAGTTGATGTCTGTATTCAATAAAGACAAGACGTGTGCTGCAATCCTCCGGGTCTGTCTTTATTTCCACGTGCGCCACGCGCAGCGACTGAGGCCCACTCACGCCGTGACAGTCCCTGCAACGTTTCTACTTGAAACTCATGGCATTACTAAAAATCTGTCGACATCTGGAAAAGATGCACTTACTCCGGTACCAAGAGCGAGCACTGATACAATAAACTCCACCAAATACAATGCACTTAACACAGCAGCAGCAGGTTTAGTACACCTCCCTCACACCTCCAAAAACCACACGCAACACCAAACACAACAATTGCCAATTCCCATTCAAGCAAAAACAAAGCAATCAACACAGCAGTGGGACAAAAACATATCACAGGGCTTTAGAGTGGTGTATTGTAATCATTTTTCATTTCCAGGCACTGGTAGGTATCCACAATAGGACAGCCCAAAGAGAGCTCTGACGTGCCTAATACTATCAGATGCCCCTGACCCAGAAGAGGAACCGCGGATGGGAGTAAAGATGGGAGACAGGACATTTTCTTTTCTGGCCAACACAGGGGCTACTAAATCCTTTATCAGAGAGTGAAGGTTTCCTTTCTCAGACATCAAAATGGACACGCAGGGATTCTCTGGGGCCTTGGTCATGGTTCCTTTCAAAGAAAGTTTGCCCATCACAAAAGCCACACTACAAATAAAAGCGCCTTTGCTGTATTCACGAAAGACATCAGTCAACATATATGGCAGGGACATTATGATTAAACTAAACATGACAATTTTTTATAAAAAATGGTATGGTGTATTGTATTTGGTTATTTATAGCACGCTTAATACCCACAGGTTTCTAAGCGCAACCCGGGGATCAAACATGTGCTGCTCCATGCGTCTTGCTTCCAAGACGAGCGCCTGGCCCCTGAGCTATCCTCCCGAGACCTCACTCTATACAAAAGCAAAGGCTGTTATACAGTCATTCTGTCATCACAGCATTTTGTGAGGTTTGCCAATTCACCCCGATTTCTTTCTCTATGGAATACAGGTGCTGTTAGGATGGGTACCCAGAATTAAAGACAAAATATTGTGCTTGCTCACATCATTTATATTCAGAGCAGCACCCCCTAGAGACGTTGCACCTGGAACATTCCTTATAGTACATTTAGAAACATCTACAACAAAGGAAGACAGAGGAATATTACACGGGACAGAAGAAGAGGACATTTAGTGGCGCACCATTTTGGGCATTGATCCAATTGTGGGTAACTTGACTGACAAACAGATTTTACAAGTTGCCGTTTTTTCAGTAGAAAGTACTCATTAAAAAACCCATTGGAATTTCGACCGTTGATGAAATGACATAGAAACATCCGAAGACCACCCTGTCACCATTTATTCTGACTCTGCATTTATCACCTCTTCCAATTGAAAAAGGAGAATTTATAAAAAGTCAGACGGTGCACCAGTACAGCATGCCCAATTATTATCTAAATTAATAGAAGTGTTATCAGTCCCTTCAGCAGTGATGCAGTTGAATGCACTGCCCATACTAATGGGAAAAACATGATATCACGTGGTAATGATGTAGCAGACACCACAGCCAAAGAAATAGCATATAAACCAAACATGCTGGAGATAGTAGCAATATCCCAAAAATCTGCACAGCAACAAACACAAATCACTGAACCCTACAATGCCTTAATCCAGACACAGATAATATAACTACAGATAATTGCTCCACAGAAAGGACAAGAATTATGAACAAGAACGGGGTGTTCTTTATCACCCACAAATTTGATTTTGAGGCAGAACATTATAGGGAAACCGGTTATGCAATTAGAACGCCCCTTGAGCAATTGTATCATCCCGCACACACATCCAAGGTTTATATAGTGGCATAATTACAGGAAAAAGTGATCATGCCGAATTTATAAGAGCGTGCATTAGAATGTTTTACCAACTGTGCAGTATGCCAGCAATATACTGCAGGACACACGCTAAAAACAATAAAAGCTATGTTGCCTCAACTCTCCCGCCATCTTCATAATGATTATGTAGATATGATCAATAGATATAATAGCTACTGCTATATGATTGTTGTGCTGTGATCCTTCTTTGGGAGCTGTTTCAGGGGTGGGGAATCTGCAAAGTATTAAGTTCTGAAAATGGCCAACATTTTTCAGTGATCTCTTTAATGATCCTTATTGGGCATTACACACAGACTGTGTTCAATCAGAATGCCTCAATGGTCTGCTAAAAGAGTACCTGGCAAAAGTTGTGTGCTACACTTCACAAGAATTAGTTCCATTTCTGGCTGTTGGCTCTTTTCGCTTTGCAAAATCAGCCAGGTTGTGAGTACCACTTAACCCTGCATGAGATAGCCACAGGCAGACAAGTGCATGTTCCGCTTATGCCTGCATGCGCATTGTCTGAAGATCATAGTTCTGCAACTGTTTGGGTGATGAGTTTCATGAATATCTTAGGGCTATGGCTGATTGTCTTATGTTTATATCCAACCAGGTAAGGCATCGACATTTATGGCCAGCCACAGCTACCGGAGGAGAGCACACACTTCCAGATGCAACAGCGTTGATACCTCCACCACAACTGTATCCAGGGGACAGAGTGCTACTGAAATATTGTGTGAGCTGCTGGAACACAAGCCTCAGTTTACAGGACCTTTTCAGGTTCAATATGCAACACCAACTGCCATTAAACTTCAAGGATGAAAACAATGGGTGCACTTCAGCAACCTCAAGAAAGAAAACAGGACCGCACCGCTTTCTGAAGACAAGGAAGAAAGTGAAAGGAGACTATAATTTGCTTTAATGTAACTCTAACTCCATTGATCCCTGCACAAATAGAGACTTGTTTTCTTTTCCCCGCAACACAACAGATTGAAAAATGTGCCACGTATAGTTATAATCATTTTGTTTTCTGTTTTTTTGCTTTCTTACCTTTGGCTAAAACCACAGTGGTTAGTGGCACAAAAAGGCATTAATGTTGTAAATGTGTCAGACAATAGGAGTGGAAAAGTGTCCTAGACAAAAAGGGAGGTTTTGGAGCGGATACTGTTTTTCAGTGGTACCAACGAAGACCCACCCTCCAATATTGATAACATGTGGTACGGCCAAATGCAGGTTGTGGGAAAGGACAGATTGAATAAAAGGTGCTAGCTATGCTCTCACATTCCCCATGCAACGGGTACACTTCAGCAGTTTACACCACAGGAGGTGCAAGCACCTATCATACGCTGGCTGGTCCATCTAGCATTATGTAACATGAGAGGGTTATTTCAGGAATATTGGGTGCATAGACAGTGGGTGGAAAAGGATGATAGAGTTGGATCAAAAAACATTGCAATGTACTATGAACTAAATGGCCCATATAAGGCTGAGGTGACTATTAAAACACAGACTGATAAAAAATGTACAGATTCAGCAGGGAACACGCTGCTACAGTGTTGGATGAGACCACAACTGCATATAATAGGGGAGGCTTCCATCGAGGGAGATGGGAAGAGAGGTTAATGGGATGCAGAGCAGAGTCAATGTTAGTACTCACAAAAGAAACAGTTGCAGACCATAATAACAACATGTGCCTATCAGAATGGAGAATGTACGCTGCATTGCTTATGTGGCGTGATGAAAAGAAATAACCCTTTCATATACAGAGACGTACATACCCTTCTTTATCTTTCAGACATAAGGGACCAATGAATGTGGGCAGAAATATAGGGTGTAAGAACGGGAGCACTTACGGACCACTATTGGTCCTGTGGCATCTTAACCTATGAGCAGCTCCAACCGAATAGGAGTGATACATGCTCACCACACTTCCCTCACCAGCACTTTTGGTGCCACAAAGTCGCATTGTGTGGACTGCCGGAAATCGTGGCATAACTGATGTGAACTATAAGAAGCAGACTTGTCGCCCACTGACATTACAAGGAACTAAGTGTGAGAATTATTTTTCACAGGCTTCTTACAAAAGACTAGCAGAGATTCCCAACACGTATCGACTTCTTAGTAAGGCTGCTGTTTTCTTCATATCCCTTCTTCCACCTGGTATACAGGCTGCTGCTAATTCCAAATGGATTCAGATTCAAAGGTGGGCTATGCTACAACTAGCAAATGTCACTGATAAAGAATTAAACCCAGTAGAGGAGCAGGTAGGTGCTATCCTGCCAGTTCACACACCCTTACCGCTTTCATATTGGAAGAGTCAGAGAAAACCTATAGATGGGAACCCCTGCATCGTTGCTATACCGCGTTGAGTGAATGGGAGACGCTATGCACTCAGACAGCCATACAGAATGCACCCTCGTACTGAAAGTGTGGAAGGATGGCGCATAGAAAAATGCTACATAAAAAGGATGTAACTGAAGTACTAAGAGTAACATGAACCTAAAGCTAAAGTACTCATGGATCAAAAAAAGATGAAGTAACTAACTGACCAATAACTGTAAATACACAGTAATGTAAGGTATAACGAAAACATATAGAAGCTTGCCATAGAGGAATATATAATGCGGCAAGGACAGCCACATTTGGAAAATGGATGCTGGCTCACGTTGAATATAACCAAGCTACCTCAGAGACAGGCCAAGGCTGTAAAAATCAGGATTTGTGGAAACACATTCCACACACACTAAGCAGACCCGATGATGAGTCAAGGTTGACCCAGAGCAAAGACTTTATTTCATAGGTTTAGTGTGGAGCACAAAGGGAGTACGTGGATACGCTCTGAATATGGACAAAGGAAGACAAAAATATTTGTGAGAGCCACACTGTTGTGCAATTAAAAGTGTACAAAGTTCATATGAGATAGAGTAAGCAAGTCTCTAAATGCCAGGAGGAGAAACATAATTAAATCAAATAGCAGTAAATGGAAGACTGAAATTGACATATTAGTTGTCTCTTCAAATGTGAATCAGAAACTCGAAAAACAAAAGACTGACGGCCTACCAACGAGAGAGGAAGGACTAACTTGGAAAATGGGGAGTAGTCTGACTTGATTCAAATACTTAGGTTTTGTTTCCCGTATGTGCTTCTAAGGAGCTGAAAGTCCAAGGTTGGGAGAGTCTGCTAACCAATCAGTGGGGTTGGAGGTCAACCTAACACACAATGGCCCTCATTACGACCCTGGCGGAAATCGAAAAACGATGGCGGAAATGCAATACCGCCATCGAATAGCGCTCGGTGCGACTATGACCCGTCACCGCAAAGTACGATGCCATTAGCGACACCGTAGTGAACGCCAACGCTAACTGCACCAAGTACGCGCGCGCGCGCCATGCCAAACCGTAAATACCACCATGGCGCAACGGTACGCGAATTCCGACCCTAGCGGACATGTACCTAACGCCATCAAGCACGGCGGAAAGTACCATTCCGCCATGGCGAGAAGTACGGCATCGCGAATCAACCGTAAACGGCCCCACTGAGTGCCTGTACACCGCTCCCTGCCCACAAAGTACAACTCCCCGTAGGTGCAATGAAGTCACAATGCAACCAGTGAAATGTACAAGTCACCCATGCATGCCAACGAACAAAAGAATCACAAGAGGGGCCAATGGGAGCTGCAGGGCACAGATGGCACGAATACAGAAGCCATCCCAATGGACATGACCACAGTCCCCCACCAAGAAACGCACGCAAACACAGGCACCTGTGACCAGCAATATTCCGAAAATCACATCATTCCACCAGTCCACCTGGCTGACCGGCATCTGTTACACAAAACCCAATCCCCCGCCCCTGAGCATGACAACATTCAAACAGTCATATTGGCAGCCCCCATCCCTGACCTCACTGGGCTTCGTAGGCAAACGCGCCCAGCACAGTACCACGCAACTAAACTCCGAAGCTGGAACCCAATGCAGATCTCCTCACAATACATCGCTCCCCAAATAGGAATATGCCACATCACTTGCAAAGAAGAACGCTACACGGCCCATATCAGAATAGAAATTTAATGCACAACAAAATCACCAAGCCCATACAGCCATTAGGCCATGAACTCCAAAACACATTTCACCATTGTGGGCTGCATCCGCAAGAAATGACCAGCTACTACTTGTGTGACGCCCTGTTCCATCATGGTACACAGAGCCACATTCACGTACGAAAAGGCAACATGGAAGCGCACAGAACCGCAGGGCCGTCCCAATGGGGAGGCACTAGTCCAGCTGAAAGGCTGAAATGTTGCTCCGAGCCACTAGTACTGCGTAAGGGCATGTGGCCCATTGGCGATCGTCCCATAAGATCGTAATGCTGCTCCACTGATTAACACGAAGCAGCAGGTGTCGGGAGTAAAAGCCATCTGCAGGAGTGGCATACAGATGGCAGTGGCAAAAGGGGAGGAGATACCTGTCAACCAAAAGAAAAGAAAAAGAACAGAATGGCAATCAGAACTACATTCGAACAACTCACTTCAATGATCACACTAAATCCACAGCCATATGCATGCTAGCCCACTCCAAAGGATCATCACCACCCCAAAACCACTTGCGACTCATAACCATCTATATCGAGGTGCAAACACCATCACAAACGAGTGTACCTGTGCATGCGTCTGTGAAAACAGAATCCATCAGATGGGAATGTTAACGTGCATGGACACAAGTGTCTGAAGGCGCGTCGAGACAGGGAGGGCTCAACAAGGCCAGATAGACGATGGTCCCACTATGGCAGCCCTGCATCACATAGCGCAGGGGAGGCGGACAGATTCCAAGAAGCCCTGTACATGGCAAACTCTGTATCAAATCATCTGCCCATGCATCCATTCATCATTCCCTCATCCCGGTATAAAAACGCCTGAATATTTACTCACATAACATTAGAAATATCCATTGAGTCTGTGCGTTATGCAGCCTGCAAAATCCACAGTGCCCCAGCCCGGAATTCCAGTGTTGTGAAGTAACATGTATTTGGGAACGTCCGGCCTCATCGCCCACGTCGCTATTGCGCATCCCAAACTATTCATATCAATCATTGCATCCTCGCCATGGCCCCTGTCTCAAGGACATTGAACAATAGAACGTTATATTTGCAGTCAGACCTGTGGGCATCTCCTCGCCGCTAGCTGAAAACCGAAAGCGCCGCCCTTCGAATTCCTCATTTGCAACATCACGTCGAAAAGGCATCTGTGGCCGTTTGAAATCACAAATTAATCCATCTAGTGCGGCTGTGTGTGAAAATGGCAACTGCCTTCACCCACAAATGGGACGCCCCGCCCGTCGGTGCAACTCGGTACAGTGATGCATGAGGGCCCACCGTTACTCGAGTACTACGTTCCACTGACCCTTCACAAGTCTGTTCGCGACTGCAAAGATTGTATGTGAAACAATGGGACCATAGCCGAATGTACATATCAACCAATGTTACACGGCCATCGGGTACAAATACATGATTGCAATAGCAAGATGCCATTACTCGAATTGCAGTGTTGTGTGCGGGACGTGCTCGGCCAAAGGGGAGAGCAGCTTGCACAGGTGGAATGAATCACCACAGGTGGAGGCCATACAGCCTGAAAACACATAAATTGCACACCCAGTCTCCTCCCACAACCACACCCACTCCGAAATGCTACCGGCAGGACTCGCGATGTTGGCCCTGGGGGACCTGATAGCACTGCAGGTACTCCAACTCCAAGAAGAAGACGAACACCAACTACAACCGGCCGCACGGAGGAGACGCAGGAGGAGGAGGAGGGCAAGGCAGGGCCAGCAAGGGCCGCCAGCACAGCCACTACCACCACGCAGGCAGCCCGCAATCCCACGCCTCCGAGCACATCCGTTCAACCTCACTGCTGAGCAGATCCACACCCTCTACCGTTTGGACCGGGACACCATAGCCGCCATTGTGGACATGACACAGGCTGACCTTGTCAGCATGATAGATAGCCCAACCGCCATCCCACCCCTACTGAAGGTGGTGTCTGTACTCCACTTCCTGGCCACAGGCACCTACCAGCACACAGTCGGACAGTTGCATGGCATTTCTCAGCCACTGTTCTCACGGACACTATTGCAAGTGCTCGATGCCCTCCTGCAGCACGCAGACGACTACATCTCTCTACCACGCTCGGAGCAGGAAATTACCAACACAAAAGTGGGATTCCATGCACTTGCCGGCATACCGGGTTGCATTGGTGCCATCGACTGCACCCATGTGGAATTGGTCGTCCCACATGCCATGGAGGCCCAGTACCGCAACCGAAAACAATTCCATTCCCTGAATGTACAAATGGTGTGTGACTCCAACAGGATCATTACACATTGTTGTGCCCGATTCCCTGGATCAACCCATGATTCTATGGTCTTGAGGAACTCTACAATACCACGCTACATGGAGCGACACGCAGGGAACAGATCCTGGCTACTCGGTGAGTCTCATTTCATGCATGATGATGTGGGGTATGTGATTCGGCAATGACCTGGCAGGAAGGGGGTTGGGGGTGCGTACGTAGCAATGGCATTCCACATCATACGTTTATCGTCCACATACAGGTGATGCTGGATATCCACTGAAGAGATGGCTCCTCACACCAGTCCGGAACCCACGGGACCAGCATGAGGAGGACTACAACCATGCCCACTCACGTACCCGTGTAGTCATTGAACAGGCATTCGGCCTACTGAAGACTCGTTTCCGCTGCCTCAGCAGGTCTGGCGGGGCACTCCTGTACCGCCATGAGAAGGTTGCAAAGATGGTGATGGCATGTGTCATGCTCCACAACATGTGCGTACGTAGAAATGTGCCCATGCCCCCTGACGCAGAACTGCAAGCACCTGAAGATGGTCATGATGAGGGTGGGGATGTGGCAGCACCTCAAGGAGTCTGCGAGGCACCGGAGGGCCGTGACATTCGTCAGCATCTCATTGATGCATGCTTCTAGCACTCACGCCTGGTGGCTGATACATGGACACGGTACTCGTGGCACTGTGTGTGTCTGGTACATGCACAATATGGACTGTGCGCCTATGATGGCCTAGTACACAAAGATCATTGTCCACACATCTCATTGGTTGATCGTGCATTGTTTATGGCATATGTGATATCATGTTGAACACCCTATCGACCCGCCACCCAAGTGAGCCCAAAACACCCCCTCCACCCTCCTACCTCCCCCCCGAACACCAGTGTCCAAAGATGCTCATCGTCAGTGGCCAGTCGCTATTGAAAGCCCCCTCTGCGGGTATCAGGGGCACCCCTGCCTGTGGAGCGCAGGTTCCTCCCAGATCTACGTTGGGGGCTGCCCTGGACGGAACTTGCAACGGATGATGTCTCTGCCTGCTCACGTCCATGCATGTCCCTAAGGGTTTGTGAGAGCTCAGTGAGCACACGGCGCACTGCGGCAAGTTCGGCACATACGTCTTTGGACGTCGCATGCAGTTCCCCCCTCAGGCTCTCGGTGCTTCTCTCCATTTGGACTCTCAGGCTCTCGGTGCTACTCTCCATTTGGACTCTCAGGCTCTCGGTGCTACTCTCCATTTGGACTCTCAGGCTCTCGGTGCTACTCTCCATTTGTACTCTCAGGCTCTCGGTGCTACTCTCCATTTGTGCCCTTAGTGTCTCTGTACTTCTCTCCATTTCTGCCCTAAGTGTCTCAGTTGATGTTTCTATGTCTGCCTTAGTGCCCCCACATTCATCGGCATGGTCCTTGAGGAGCGTGGCCAGTTGCTGCTGTTGCACGATTAACTGGTCGAGGGACTGTTGCCTCTGCTGGGCCATGGCCATTTGCGGTGGTGTCACAGAGGGGCTGGTGACCTCATGTTGCCTTGCCACAGGGCTTGTGGGGGATGGCCAGTCGTCGTCTTGTGGGTGCCCCTGCGTGGTATCCTCATGGTGTACGGGATGGGACAGACAGGGGGATTGGGACAGGTCATGGATGGATCTGACTTCGACATCCCCGTTTTCTGTGTCGGAGCATGCTGCCATCAATGGGGTGTCACCTATGGTGCTGCTGCCACCAGAGGCAGTGCCTTCTGTGGCATCCATTGGGGGGACCTGTGGTGGTGTTGTTGTGGGCATGCTGGCTGCTGGGGTGCCTGTTGATGTTCCCTCCTCTGTGCTGCCACCTGATTTGTGCTGCTGCCGTGTCTTGATCCGTGCAGCTGAGGTGGAGGGTCTTTGGCCGTTGGTCTTGGCCCTCTTTGCAGGTGTGCTGGTAGGGGTGTCCTGATGCTCGTCGTTTGGATCGGACCCTGTGGTGGAGTAAAGGAGGGCGAGGGTTATTAATGGGTCTGTGGGAATTGGAATGGCATTGTATCACATGCATTGGGGTGGTACCTGAGGGTGATTTGGGTCGGGGCCTTGGAGGTGCTTTCATTTGTGTGTTGAGTGAGGGTTCAGTTGTTTGGCAGCCTGCAGTTAGGGTGTGCCTGCTGCACGTGTAGTGGGTGTTTTAGGGGTTTTTAATTATTTATGTATTTATTGTGAGTTTTAAAGTGCGCTATCAGGCCAATGTGTGTGGACGTTCTCCTGGACATGTGTTTCTGTTGCACTATGGGGACACATGGTACTTCACATGATTGGAAATTGTGGATTTAGCATTGTTTTATTTGGGCCACCTACCTGATTCTTCGGATGTCTGCACTCCTTTCTCCATCCCTCTGACTCCCTCTATGCTCTCCATTCCAATGGTGGAGGCACAGATTTCTTCCCAGGGGGTCAACTTGATGGGTGATTCAGGACCTCCCCCGGTGGCTGTGGCAATGTTGCGGTTGGCAGAAAGTATGCTACGGACGCGTATCCGCAGGTCGTCCCATCGCTTTCTGCATTGCTGTGGGTTGCGGGGTGCGGTCCCCACCGCACTTACACGCTGTGCCACCAGGGCCCATATGGCCTTCTTGTTCGCAAGTGCCGTCCTGGTCATTTGCGTGGAGAAGACGACGGCAGCATTCTCCTGGAGGGTCTCTGTTAGCACGGTGAGTTCCTCACGGGAGAAGTGGACCTGCCGCTTGCGGTCGCACGCTTTCTTCGCTACTTTTCCCATTTTTCTTGGTTTCGCTAGGGTGGATGACGGGTTGGGGTGTGTCTCAGGGTAGTGTTTTTAGTGGTTGTGTGGATTTTGTGGTTTTATAGGTGTACGGCGGGATGTTTCCCGTTCCGGGCCCATGTTTTTACTTCCGTTTCCGTATATTTACGGTCACCGTACTTTCCGGTTGGCGCTCACTGCGGTGTCCGCTAAGATGGGTGGCGGTATCGCACCTAGGGCGCCGTACGGCGGCGGTGTGGGCCGTTTTGGGGTCATTTCCGCCATCGCGGACTTTGCACTTCCGCCATGCCGTGGTGCTTGTGCCCGATGGGTCGGAATGGGCCGCACTTTGCTCCTTCGTGCAATGGCGGAAACGCTATTTACGCTGTAGCGGTCCGGTCAGTCACTTTCCGCCAGGGTCGTAATGAGGGCCAATGTTGGAGGAGCAAATCCACTGTTGTTGTGTCCTCTATAATCAATACTATATGTGCTTAAGCATTCCAGCCATGCTCTACAGATAGGGAATAGCCAATGATGCACTAATCCTTATATGTTCCATAAGTAGATATGTTCCCTTCACCAAGATCCAAGCCCCCGGATGCTCGGTTACTCCCACCATTTGCCAGAAGACTGCTGAGTTTCCTGTGGAGATTGGCGCGCAGTCACGTGTGAAGAATATTTGTTGGTCGGTCCCTCTATTTTTTTTAAAATGTTTTATTTTTGTTACTTTCAACTGGTTATACAACAATAAACAAAATGAAATTACAAGGTGGAAACAAATGCCCCTGTGTCCGCCATCCCCACCACTCCCCCCTCCGTCCGGTTATATCGTTGTTCGGCTGCGCCTTTGCAATCATTGCCTGTACCTGTTGCGGTTTCATTCTGAAATATGGGTGGTACCATTGCTGTTGGGTCCTGGAGATGAGTCTGGTGAGGATTCATTGTTCAGGGTGGACATTAAGTAGGTGATGTAGGGGCCCCAGATATCGGGGAGCGTGCATGTAGGGGCAAGAGCCTAATGAAGTTTGTTTCTGTGTCTTGGCAATATGTTATATCAATCAGCCATTGTTGTATTGTCGGTACCGGTCCTTTCCCCCAGGACATCGCAATCCTTCTTCGAGCCAGTAACAACAGAAGTCCTGCTAGTTTCCGTACTGAGGTTGGAAGATGCCTCGTTAGCCCCAGAAGTGTAATCTTGGGGTCAGGCTCTAGGGGTGTGTCTATGATTGCTGCTGTCTTCTCTAGTACTGCCGTCCAGAATTGGTGAATGGCCAGACATGTCCATGCGAGGTGAAGAAAATCTGCTAAAGGGCCATTCCATCGGCTGCATGACGGGGGGGGATAGTGGGGTGATGGGAATGTAACCTGACGGGTGTGTGGTATGCCTGATGTATGTATTTAAGATGTATTTGTTTATATCTTGTGTTTAATGACACCTTTTGGGTTTGGGCTAGGATATATAGTCTTCCTCGGGTATGGTCGTATGTAGGGATTTCTCCCATTGAGCTTTTGGTGCTGTGAGTGGCAGAGTCGTATCGGATAGCAAGATTTTGTAGATTGACGATACAAGTCTGCCTTTCCCCTGTGACTGGATTACTCTGTGTAAAATTTGCCATGTTGGCGGTTGCTGTGGAAAAGAGGGGAAGAGGGCCTGGTGAGTAACCCGAGACTGGAAATATATGAATGTATCTAAGGCGGTGGTGGCGCCTCGGGTTTTGGCTTGTTCAGGTGTGAGAAAGTACTCGCCTTCAAACAGGTCACCCATGGTGTGTAACTGTAGCTTGTTAGTCCAATTCAGATAGACTTTCTCAGAGGTCAGTGGGATTTCGGGGATAAATCGTATCGGTAGGAGTGGGGAGAACCTGACCTGTATGTATCATCTCTGTGGAATTTTCTTCCAAATCGCAATAGCGGAGAGCACTGTATTTAGGGTAGCGTGTGGTATGTGTGTTTGACCTATAATGACTGCTCTCATATGGTTCGGTGACGCTAGGATCCGTTCGAGCTGGACGTGGGGACGAATACAGTGGACTGCGTACCAGTGGCCCAGGAATTGGGCCTGTGCTGCCCAATAATAGCGCTCTAGGTCTGGAAGTGCCATGCCTCCATTCGTGACTGGTTGGATTAGTGCTTTGTACGCGATTCTAGCTGGTTTGCCCGCCCACTGTAATTCTAGCACCAAGCTTCGTATGTGTTGGAGGTATTTTTGAGATACTAGCAAGGGGAGATTTGCAAAGAGGTATAGCAATTTGGGGAGGATCACCATTTTGACCAACGATACCCAGCCCCAGAGGGTTAGTGGAAGCGATTTCCATCTATTTATTTTTTCCTGGAGTTTTTCGGTTACTTTACCGTAGTTATCTTGAAAAAGATTTTGATGTGATATGGACAGTTGGATGTCTAAATACCTGACATTGAAGTATTACCATTTGAAGCCGTAGTCATCGGGGAACTCCCGGGTCTCTGGGGTCAGGGGGAATATTATTGACTTACTTCGATTTATTCTCAGGCCGGAGAAGGTGCCGAATTTAATGATGTCTCTCATTACTAGATTTAGGTTCTCGATCGGGTTCTTGGATGTAAAGGACGATATCGTCCACATATAGCGATATAATTAATTTGTGTGGCCCAAAGGAAAGGCCTCTATGTATGTGTCGGGCGCGGATGTCTGAGGCTAGGGGTTCCATAACCAGCACGAACAGTATGGCGGACAGGGGACACCCCTTCTTGGTCCCTCTCATTAGGTTTATGGGTTTCGATCTAGTTCTGCTGAGGGTTATGTGTGAGAGGGGTTGGTCGTACAGAAGCCTGACCAGCCTGATGTAGTGGTTGCCAAGGCCCATTTGTTTTAGGACTTCGAAGAGGAAGGGCCATTCGATATAATCAAAGGCCTTTTCAGCGTCTAGGAGGGTCGCTACCACTTGGTGCGATGGGTGTAGTGCCTCTACGACTCTGAACATTCACCTGATACCAAACGTTGTGTTCCGGCAAGGGATGAATCCCGCTTGGTCAGCTAGTTCCAGCGCGGGCATCAGGGGAGCAGTCTAGTTGCAAGGATTTTGACCAGGATCTTATTGTCGAGATTGATCAGTGAGATTGGCCTGCATGAAATGCATTCTTCGGGGGGCTTCCCAGCTTTATGTAATAGGATCACATTTGCTTCGCGGAGAGTCGGAGGTAGGCAAACTTTCTCAAGCGCTTCCTCAAAAACCTGCAGCAGTTGGGGGGTAATGAGGGGGGCAAATGCTTTATAAAACTCACCAGTTAGTCCGTCAGGGCCGGGAGCTTTAGTGTCCGGGAGCTCTTTTATTGCCTCAAGGATTTCCTCTGAGGTGATGGTTGGTTGAGTGGCTCTCTTAGCGCATTGTCCACCCAGAATAGTTTGATGTCACTTAGGTAGCGCAGAAGGACCTCCTGGCTGGTGGTGTAATTAGATGTGTACAGATTTTGATAAAAGCCCCCGAAGGTTTCTGCAATTTCTTTGTCGGTATGTACAAGAGTGCCCTGGGAGTCTCGAATTTGTTCTATCGACGTGGGTTTTCTGTCTGCTGTTATCAGCCTTGCAAGAAGGGCCCCTGGTTTCTGCCCCTCTACATATTGCCGGATTTGGTGGCCTTGAGAGAGAAATTTTATTTCGCGGTCTGCTGAATCTTTAAATTTGTCCAGTTCTTTTTTCAACGTGGCGATTATGGGTGGGTTGGTAGGCGAAGGGCGATGTCGTTCGAGTTCTTTTAGGCGGGTTTCGCATGAGGAAAGTTCCTGTCTTATGAGCTTCAGTACACCATGTTCTTTAGTTATGCACACCCCTCTTAGGTAGCATTTTAGGGATTCCCATAGGGTTCCAACCGACGATACAGAATCTTTGTTTATATCAAGATAGGAGACTATTTCTGTGCAGAGTTCTTCAACGAATACTGCGTCTAATAGTGCACGAGGTTTGAATCTCCAGTGTCGTCTCCCCTCTGATGGATCGGGAGGGGTGCATTCAAGTGTGACTGCCGAGTGATCAGATATTGTTCTTGGGAGGATCTGGCATTGGTTCTATTGTAGTTCACTGTGTGTCGACAACAGGAGATAGTCTATTCGGGAACTCGTTTTATGGACCCAAGAGTGAAAAGTGTAGTCGCGGATGAGCCCGTTTGACGTCTTCAGATATCCTCCAGGTCATAAGCTTTGGAGAGTTCAAGAATCTGTAGTGCTGCCTTGGGGGCGGGGGAAGATGTTGCCAGGGACCTATCCCACTCCGGTACAAGCGTGGTGTTTAGATACCCACCCCAGATGATCGTTGCCGATCCTGCTCCCTCAAGGTTTGTCATTACCCAGTCGAAGTTGTTTGTCCCATCGGAGTTGGGGCCGTAGGAGTTCACAATTATAACCTCTGTTCCTTCTAGGGTCCCACGAACCAGGAGAGCTCTGCCTTCTGTGTCTTTGCTGGACGATATTAGCTTCAATTTCATGCTCTTGCTGATTAAGATAGCCACCCCCCTAGAATATGGGGAGTACGAGGAAAGGTATCTGTGGCAGCCCCATTCCCGGGCCCAGCGGTTCTCATTTCCTGGGAGGATGCGGGTTTCCTGGATGAGTGCGATGTCCACCTTATGTCTTCTGAGGTATTGGATTACTTTCCTTAACTTGGTCGGGTGATTGCCCCCTCTAATGTTCCATGTGGTTAGCTTGAATATTGCAGGTTAGTTATTCTTTTGCCCAATTTGTCAGCCATGTTGTCGGTGATTGAGTTGGACCACTGTTTAGTAGGTTGGTATATAGGTGCATTTCATCTTTGGTTTGGCGCGTTTCTGATGCACTCGACGTGGGCAGATGGTGGGGCGCGGGCCCCTGGTTGCCACATTTCCTAAACTGTAAACAATTTCCCTCCCCTGCACAGGCAACCCCCAACTCGCCTGTTAAATTCCCCTCCCAAAACCCTGTAACATAACTGAGCTCTGCTTGGGGCGCTAGTGTCCTTCCAAGGATGAGTGCACCCTGTACCCAACCCTGTTGAAGATTCCAGGGGGTCGATTGTGCCTATTAAAGTTGGTCGTTGGCCAGTAGATGGGGGCGTCATGGAGGGTCTCTGCCAGCCCTGTTCCGTCTGGGGGGTCTCGGGTTGTTAACTGCGTGCTTGCAGCCAAGTTTGTCGAGGAAGGAGATTGCTTCCTCAGGCGTGCTACAAAATTGGGCCTTTCCGTTGTGTTGGATGCGTAGTTTGGCTGGGTATAACATTGAGTAGAGCATTCGGTTGTCCTGTATCTGTCGTTTCACTCCGGTGAATGTTCTGCGTTGCACCTGGACCGTTGGGGAGAAGTCTGGGAAGAACTGTAGTTTGTCGCCATCGTAATTCAAATCTCCTTTCTCCCTCACCAGACGTAG
This sequence comes from Ambystoma mexicanum, assembly GCF_040938575.1. Lineage (NCBI taxonomy): Eukaryota > Metazoa > Chordata > Amphibia > Caudata > Ambystomatidae > Ambystoma > Ambystoma mexicanum. The sequence goes on from NC_090937.1 coordinate 1,603,991,110, forward strand.
GATCGTGTCACGGTCTTTAAAATTTAGGAGTTTGGCGATGATCGGCCTCTGGGCTGCTCCTGGAATGGGGCGGCTGGTGGGCACCCTGTGGGCACTCTCTACGACGAACAGATTTGATAGCGCAGGGCCTCCAAATAGCGTTGTGCAGACTGCTTCTACAAAGTCTTCCATTTTATGAGTGGATTGGTGCTCTCTTACCCCTATTATCTTGATGTTATTGCGGCGGGATCGCCCTTCGAGATCCTCATTCTTAGCCATGACGGTCTTCATCTGAGTTTCTAGTGTCCAACCTCGTCGTCATGGAGTGTGTGTTATCGTCAAGGTCTGAGATCCTCTGCTCGGCGGCATCGAGCCTGTTGCCATGTTTATCCAGGCGGTGTTGGATTTGGTCGACTTTGGTAGATAGTGTTTCGAGCTTACTCTCTATATTACCAATGCCAGTTCTGAGTTCGAGGAAGATCCCTCTAATATCCCTCTAATATCTATTGGTCAGAATCATTGTCCTGGGGCATGGTGTCCCGGGATTCTCCGGGCGGTCGTTTGGTTTGGGGGTTTTGCACACCGCTCCTGACTCCAAGGTTAATTTTCTTTGCGATTTGTCCGTTTTCCCCATTCTGGGTGCTCTGGCGTTCGTTACCTTGATGTGTCCCGCTATTCTCTGACCACTGCTTGAGTGTGGCGGCCCGCTGGGGAGTGGCTGGTGGATTTTGTTGACCTTGTGAGTTGCTGGCACTTAATGATCGCTATGGACCTCTGCAGGGAGCCAGCAGGTCATCTATGTGGGTATCACTATACTCAAGGTTTTAGTAGCCGAATATTCCTGCCTTGGATGATTTGACCGTGTCCTCAAGCCCGTCTCCGTGGGGCACTTCTGCGCCACGTTGTTTGCGCTGGTATAGGGAGTGTTGGGGTGAAGCCACTAGGGGCACCCACTGTCCCCTGCTGAGTATGTAATGTCGTGTTACAGCCAGGGTCCAGAGCCTGCTTCAGTCTGATGGCATGGCTCTGCTTGTCTCTTTATGGGGGTAGCTGTTCAGGGACATGGGCGTCGAGCCCACTGTGCAGGAGTAGGCCAGCGTCGGCCGAGGTGGATGGGAGACCGCCCTGGGCCCGCGCTCCGTCCAGGGCCCGTTTAATACAGGGTGGGTGGGTCATTCACCTCTGTTTATGTGTGCTGTTGGTTCACGGTTCGCCGACCAGCCATCTGTTGTTCGCGGCACGCCGGCCGCCGACAATTCGGGGGAGGCAGCCGTGGCAGAGTCGCTCCCGGCGTCGCCCCGGGGCATGCAGATGTCGTGGCTCTGGCGCACAGAGAGCTTAGGTGCCCCCCGGGGTCACATGTTATGGTCCTTGCTGCCGTCTACTCCAGCGGGTGTTCCTGCGGAGGCGGATGTATGTAGCAGCGTTCAGGATGGTTCTCCTCCACTCGGCCCCAAGGCCGGCTCCCCCTCCCAGCTGGGCCGGCTGCTGGCGCAGGCCGCTCTCACGGTCTTCGATGTGGGGGCTGGCTGAGTTGCGTCCCGAGTGTCCGCCTGCCGGCACCTGACTGGGCAGTGCGTTACTAGTCGGCAGGCGTGTGGGGTGCAGGTCGTCCGCCCGCTCCTGCGACCGCTTTCTTTGCTGTGCCGGACTCCCAGCAAGGGTTGCGCCGCAGGAGTGACTCCTCGCGCGTCCTGACACAACTTCGCCTGGCTTGGCACATCTGGCTGGGTCTCCGGACCCGGGGTTAGGCTAACACCTGCGCAGCTTGCCCAGATATGCGTCTCGCGACAGTGGCCGTCTGATTGAGCCCTGGAAGCGGTTATTTCAGAATTCATTACGGGTGCGTTGCCGGAGCTCACACGGGAGCTGCCATCTTGGTTAGGACTCTAGCGCCCTCTGGCCGGTCCCTCTATGAAAGAATTCCTTTCCGGTCCACGCAGGTGAGCCGTGGATGGAAGGCAAACTGGTCGGGTGAGGGAGAGTCGATGCGTGAGGACTCAAACTGAGCCACAGATGTAAGTAGAACAATGAAGGTGGCAAAAATTGGGGGAGGGATTGTGTTGCAAATAAGTATGTGTTAAAAGGTAACAGGATATTTTGGGAAGATTATAAAGAGAAAAGATACCTGGATTCCTGATCCCAAGGGGGCAGAATGGTACGCACTAAGTTATTAAAGATTCCCGAGTCAAGACCTGCAGAAGAGTGAACATCAAATTCCAGAATTAAGTAAAACAGATGAGATACACTTGCTAAAATAGTAAAGGAAGGCGTACGCAGTAAAACAATTTTTCAAGTGCACATGTGTTGAGTTATAAAATTGTTAAAATAAAACTTTTGTTGCGTCTAGACTGATGAATACAAAACGATAGTAAAAAATTAAAGAGATTGGTGAACTTTTTGACCAAAAGATTGATGACAATCAGGAAGGGAAAAAACAAAGGAAAATAATATATAAATAAAGAGACTTTCAATATACTAATAAAACAAGAATGATATACTAATAATTGATAGAAAGTGTAAATGAAGGAGGAAACAAAATATCATTGAATAGATTTTCAAAAATAAAGTGAGTAATTACAAATATTTTCCGAGTGGGATTATAAACAGTGATCGATTTGCCTCCGCCAATTGATTGGTGTGGTATATTTGATCACATAAAGAATCAAACAAAACAATGGTTAAGTATTGACGATCGAAACCGATCTGTCATCATGGAGGATAAACCTCTTTTACATTTGTGTAGGACATTACCGAGATACACAGCGAAAATAAGGAAATATAATTTGCAATGGGTTCGAGGCACGACCAATAAGACACTTATGCTGTGGCCTTAGGAGGGTTTTCTGTCAAGAGATGTATTGCGGCATATAACATATGACAACACATTTGCATGCCAAATATAAGGGAAACAAGTTGCAGAAAAGATTAGCCATTTTTGCGCTTTAGAAAATGTACCAAAGTGAGAAAGACTCTCCAGCTTATCAGGAGTGGATGCTCAATCAGCATAAATGGGAGGATAAAACATCTTTGTCTCCCTTTTCCCCTCCTGAAGAGAAGAGTGTAGACACAGAGCAGAAAGGACTTTATCCCTTAAAGGAATTAAAAGAAGCGTCGGGGTATGTTAATCCAACGTATGCGCCCCTGCTTACAGTAGTGAGGATAATGCAGAGAAGAGCAAGTGCAGAGAACGTAAAGATATATTAGCACGGGATGAAAGTAAACAGCATGATGAAAGGAAGGACAGACAAGACAGATGAATAGGGATAGAGGAAGAAACAGGGAGGCAAAAAGAAATAAAGGACAACGCTAAGGGAATAACAATAGTACAGAATGAATGGCTGGGAGGACAAACATTGCTTAAACTAAATGATAAGGACATTGATGTGGTTCGAGAGAGAGAAGAGAAAAGAGCAGGAAAAGAAAGAGAAGGAAGATGAAAGAGCATACAAGGAAGAGAGGGATAAAGAGTGCAAGCAAAAGGATGAACAAAGACGATATGAGGCAAGAAAAGAAAAGGAAGGCTAGAAAAGAAGAATCGAGAAGAGATAGAACCCCAAAGAATGAAAGAAGGTAGGTTGCAACAAAGGCGAGAGGAAGATGAATCAAGGGAGATGAGGAGAAGAGAAGAAGATATTACCAAGAGTAAGGGATTAAAAGACGATGAAATAGAATATTTATGCCATAGGAGCATAGTGGCGATTGATGCACAAGAACGATGGGAGGACGAGAGAGGGTCACAACAGCTCTTTAGGGAGCTGCAAGGAATACTGCTATCAGCATGTACGGGTGGGCAGGATACAGAAGACATAGAGCAGTGGCATGGGAAGCTATAAAGGCAAATGTGGGACAGAGGAAGGTATGGAACCCAAGAGCATATAGAAGAATCCCTATTAAAGGGAACTGACGGTAGATCAGGCGACATCATAACAGATGAGTATGGAACATTATCTTTAAACAGATTAGATCTCGATGACTGGAAAGGAGACAATAGTCACATGAGTTGGGGTATAATGATGTCAGATGAAGAAAAGGAGGAGAACGAAAGGGCGCATAGAGAGGGTGCATGCAGGTTTTCAAAAGAATCAAGCACAGAGAAAGGGGTTAAAGGGTCAGATTTAGAGGACACTAAAGAGAGGACACCAGAACCAACAGCATATACTGAGCGACAACCAATACGATTGCATAGTACAGGGGATTTATCCCCACCACATGTAAGTAGGTTAAGACCAATCCCAGGAACTAAATAAATGGGTGAGGCTAGCACTGACTTGAAGATGAGGAGTGTAGGTAAATATTATTATGAATCAGGATTTTCACAATCCTCATTATTGGAGAAAGGCAGAGGATGACCGCAATATATATCATGGTCACAGATGGATAAAGATAATTTAATGTGTACATTTCTGAGTTTAACTTCTAGTGTGGGAAAATGGATTTATGAATTAGAGAGGATGACATCAGGAATGAGGTTATCTACAGGTGACATAAAAGGGCTGCTAGCTGCTATTCTAGGGGAGAAAGCTGACGACATTTGGAAACGAGCAGGATACGCAGGTGTGACTGCCCAAAACACGACACATGATGGAGCGCTATTTAATAATTACAGAGCAGATGTATGGAGAGCGCTCAGAGTGCAATTTCCTGAAACATCAAATAATGGGTTGATTATGACAAGGAAGATGGGAGAGGATGAAGATCCTGTTGCCATTATTTAAGATATACATGACAAATGGCGGCAGGAGACTCATGAACGGTGGGATAAAACAGTAGCATTATTTCACCACATTTTGTGTCTGAGGCTGCCTGAGCCATTGCAACAGCAATTGAACAAACTTGTGGGAATGGAAGCAAAGCCATGAACAGAAATACAAATGACAATTGTGCATCACTGCCGATTAATGCAGGAGAGAAATAAGAAGAAAGCTGGAGGAAGCAGTTAGTTCAGAAGAAGTTGTCTGAAATAGACATCGAGGGAGTGTTACTGAAAAGTAATGAAGGAGGGGTGACAAAGGAGACACAGCCAGAGCAACAGAATAATGCTGGATACAATCACCGGAAGAACAACCACAGCAGGCACCCTTGCAAACACAACTAGAACAACCGCAGCAAGCACAGAGACAGCGGGCTATGGTACCACAATGGAGCATGTTCCCAGGAGTACAACAAGTGCCTGCACTTTAGATGGGAAGTGTGATTATTTTAGGAGGAAATCCTTTCACAGGTACAGGGATGAATTTATACCCACAACAGGACGGCCCATAGAGTGACTTGTTGAGTTCAGTACTGTAAGTGACACCAGACCCCAAGAGGAACAAAGAGTCAAGGTGATAAAAGGAGGCAACACATTTTCATTTTTAGTTGACACTTAGTCAGGTATTGCCATAAGGGTTTTCTTGGGCGACAAATGTATTTCCTTTTACAGACAAATTACCAATCTATCTATAGGAGGACATGATATATCAATGTATCAATGCATTATTATACACCAGGCAGATACCAGTTAATGTACTGTTACGTGACTTAATGAAGAAACTTTACATGACAATATCTTCCACTAATGAAGGGATAGTGTGTTCTACTGCAGGGATACACTATAGGAATGTGGGAGTTTATATATTAGCCTTTACAGGCCGGAAGGCATTACGAGGAGTACCTTTAGATCCAAAGGTATTTCTGTATGGAGTGACCATTCTATTATCCTGGTTACTAAGACCGAAGGCAAAATATTGAGAATACCTATTGAATTTCTGTTTGGACCAGAAATCCCCATGGATGACGAGGAAGGGCAGATCATTCCCTTAGAACTAGAAGCAGCAGTGGTCAAAGAAGAAAGGGCGATGCTGCATGGAATAGACGATGAGGGAAGGGGATTGAGGACGGTGATAGCCCTCAGTGAAGGGACCGGGCTGCACAGGATTTAAGTTGTGGCTCGACTAGGGGTCCCTCCAGAGGCGGTGAGTTCGGCTCCTAATGGGCGCGTGTGGGAGCCACACAGACAAAGATCCGAACGGAGCGTATGAGGGCAACCCCACGGAGCCACCAGGAGAAGGCCACCGAGCGCACCCCAGACGCTTGAACTACTGGAAACCAGAACAGCGGATGCAAATCGGAAGACAGCGCCACAGCGCACAACGAAGGCAAAGTGACACGCATGATGGTAAGGAGTGGGGGATGGTAGGGGGATCCCAGTACCTCTGGAATCGTGTATAGCCAGGTGGGAAAGGACACCCTGTTCTGCCCACATCACTCCGGGCCAAAATAAATGAACTGACCGCGGGGGCAGTGTGCCATAGCAACTGTTCCCATTTCAACATACTGTGCTCCCCAAGAAGGGAACGCGGGCAGGCCCTGGGACACAACCAAAGGCCGTAGCTGGAGACCTTTAGACCACATCCAGGGCAGTGGGGGGCCATTGCACCCTGAGGAGGTGAGCCACTGGAGACCCCCAGTGAGGTCAGAAAACTGGGGGTGCGCAGGGGGTAGCTGCCTGCAGGAGATCAATGGAGCTGCGCACAGAGGCACAGGGGCACTGCGGATAACCAACAATGTGGACAAAGGCCACAAGCAGAGGGCCCACGGATCACTATATAACTAAATTTGGCGATGCAACAGAGCCTCTAGTGGATCAAGACGCCACGTGAGGCATACCGCCACAGGAGGTGAGACCCCGAACCAGCAGAAGAGCAAGCCACAAAACACACAGACACCAGCCCAAAACAGCGCGGTTAGCGTCTGGGACTCAGCTAGGGCTTTCCTGGAAAATACAGAGGGAGGCCTCACACTGGGATTGAGAGAAGTACCACAGGCTAACCCTCGAGGGACCCCAGAAATCGAAGCAGATAAAAGCAAAAGCCGCATGAACCCACACCCAGCGAGGAAAAGGGGGCAGCAATTGACGCACACAGAGAGGCACCCCAGAAAAGGGTGTCAAATACCAGAATAGAACACGAGCCCCCTAAAGCAGCTACAATACAGGAAGGGACATAAGTGACGGAGCCTCAAGACTATTGATGGGCTTGTGATAATTGAATACTGCAGTACGCTTCACTGGGGCAACTGGGTACAACATAAGATGTTGAACTAAACGGCGCACAGAAGCATAAAAGGCCCACAGATCCCGACCATTCGAAGTAAAGACACCTGGAGATATGGCGATGGCATCCAAACTGCCTAAGTCGAAAGGGAAGCAACCCACTATGGAGAATTATACGAAAACTCTGCAAACAGCAGAAGGGGCTAGAAGCAAAGAGAGGAAACAGCAAATAGACGCGGGACCAGAGTGCAGTGACCGGCAGATCTTGGATGTGATAGCAGATCTTAAGGCCTCATGGGAGGTCAAACTGGAAGAAGCAATGGCCAATCTCAAAATGTCTCTTGAATTGAAAATCGATGCAGTACAAGTGGACGTTAATCTAATGAGACAGGATGTGAGAACTATAGCGGAACGCACAGACGAACTGGAGAAGAAGTCCAATCAAATTCGACCGCTTGTGCGGCTAACGCATCAGAGATCCATACATTGCGCCAACAAGTGAGCAACCTGGAACACAGGGCCGAGGAGGCTGAAGGGCGGGCCCGAAGAAATAACATACGAATTGTCGGGCTCCCGGAAGGCGCGGAGGGGTCAAATCCCACTGACTATGTTGAGACCATGCTGCTGCAGGAAATCGATGGAGGGATACTCACTCAAGGATTTGCAGTAGAGAGAGCACATCGGGCACTGACTAGGAAACCCGCGCCTGGAGCCCCCCTCGAGGCTGATAATCGCCAAGATATTGAGCTATCGAGACAGGGAGAAAATCCTGGAATACTTCCGTTAAGGGGGCACGATACAGAGGTCATCCGCGTCAATAACAACATATACAGACTATACACTCCAGGTGCAGAGATGGCGACTGAACTATGGAACAGTAAAGAAAAGCAAACTACAAATATATGCTGATGTACCCGGCGAAACTGAAAGTATTCCACAAGAACAGAGCCTTGTTCTTTGAGACCCCGGAAGAGGCAATGGAATGGCTTGATGCGCAGAATGGCCCGCCGGGGACGGATGACCAGCGGGATGGCGTAAAAGACAAGCGAATCAGCGAGCACAAGGATTGAGGTGCTGTATAAACAATGCCAGTGGGACTAGAATATAGAACCATAATAAACGACGGCAAAAGGAGCCAAGGACATGGGCAAGAAATATATATAAAATAGTACAAATGCGGGAGAAACCGAGAGCCCAACCCGCACCCCATTAGATAGGATAGAGTGTTTGCCAGTAGTGTGGCAACCCCCTGCTGTGTTCCTAGTACCGGCGTAGCCAGGGTAGGACTAAATGCGGGATAGCCTGAGATCCTGGGATGGAGCTGGGCATCAGTTGGGGAGGGGGATGGCGGGGGGGTGGGGGAAGAGTTGGGGAGTTTGCAGTGAAATTTTTTAGGGAACAAGCTTACTTCTACGCACACCTGCACATTGGGCAGGGGACAAGGGAGGACAGAGGCGGGCTGGGATATGGATGAAGATGGGAGACCTTAAAATAGCAACCTGGAACATCAGAGGACTTAACAGCTACCTGAAGAGGAACAAGATCATGATGTACCCGAGGAGGCAAAAAATAGATATAGCCTTACTGCAGGAAACACACCTCACAAAAGAGAAACAGGAGGTGATAAAAAAGAAATGGAGGGGGACCACCATTGGAGCAACGTATTCGGCATATGCCAGGGGGGTAATCACCTGGTTCGCGCCACATGTACCCTTTCAGTTGTTACAGGCTACAGTGGAGCCGGACGGGAGGATGGTGGTGATAAGGGGTATGCTGGAGAACAGATAGTTGTGCATTATTAACACTTACGCCCCAAATCAGGACACAGTGGCCTATTTCAAGACCCTGTATAGCAAAATCAGCCCACACCTGGGAGGCGCGGTTATATGGGGGGTGGGGTTTTAACTGCACGCTGGACCCCAAAGTGGAAAGATCAGACACAAAATTAGACAGGCCCACTCCCGCAGCTAGAACTCTAAAGACCCTGATGAGTGACTTCCAGATGGAGGACATATGGAGGTAGCAACATCCAAATGACAGGCACTACTTGCACTATGCAGCTCTGCAAAAGTTGTATACACAACTAGATTATATGTTAGTCAATCTGGAACTCACCAGAGAGATGGTAAGGGCGGAATATAAAGCAGGGTATTATCGGACCACTCACCTTTAGTCCTGACATGGCAATACCAACCCCCCAGAGCCAAGATCCCAACGTGGAGGCTCAGAGCGGAAGCAATGAAGGACACAGCGTTCCGGGAGGATCTTGGAGAGGAAATAGAATATTTCGAAAATAACACTGGCAGTGTAGTATCGGAGGGCACTCTATGGGAGGTGTTTAAGGTGGTGGTGGTGAGGGGAGCGGCTATATCCAAATCCAAAGGGCTCCAAGGGGGCATAACACGTTTGTTACATGAGGCAGAAAGGGAACTAGAAGCAATCATGTGTAAGGGGGACACCTCACAGGAGGACGCCAAAACTATGAGCCAGTTACAACAAGAATGTGTCGGGCACGGGGAGAGACTATGCAATTTAAACTATAAGAAATATATAGAAAGACAGCATGCAATGGGGGATAAACCGGGGAGGCAGTTGGCTTGGCTCTATAAGAACGAAATGCCCAGATCAGCGATAAGAGAGATAAGAGAAGAAAATGGCCAAATATGGGACACCCAATAGGGCGTAAATGGGGGATTTCTTAAATTTGATCAACACCTGTACGAAGACGCTGAAGAAACAGGAGCACAAGAGATAAGGGAGACATTAGAGGATAATGGACTGCCTAAGCTAAGTGCGGAAGAGAGACAGAACCTAGATGCCCCAAAAACATTAGAGGAACTAGAAACAGTAGTCAAACAATTACCCACTAGTAAAGCCCCGGGGGCAGACGGGCTCCCCAGTGAGTTTTACAAAGCATACAGGGCGGAGGTGCTCCCCCAGTTACTGGCAATGCTAAATGAGGCTTTCGAGATGGGGAGATTGCCGGTATCCCTAAGGGAGGCGATAATCATCCCGCTTCTCAAACCCAATAAGCCAAGCACGGACTGTGGGTCGCATAGACCACTATCTATGCTAAACCAAGACAGTAAAATCCTCACTGCGGTGCTGGCAAACAGGCTTAAACTGGTAATAAGAAAACTCATACACCCTGATCAGACTGGATACGTCCTGAATAGAAGTATATCCGATAACTACAGAAGACTCCACCGTGTCATAGAACAGGCAAAAGGTGATGCAAGTGAAATAGCAATAGTCTCGTTGGACGCAGTGAAAGCCTTTGACTATGTAAAATGGGGTTGGTTGATGGAGTTGTTAAAGGAATACGGGATGGGGCCCCGTTACCTGTGGTGGGTGAAACTGTTGTATAGCTCTCCACTAGCCAGAGTTAAAACGGGAGCGATTATCTCAGATAAATGGCGACTCAGCAGAGGAACCGGACAAGGCAGCCATGGTCTCTGATGCTGTACATCTTAGCACTGGAACCCCTAGCGATCTACCTAAAACAGCAATACGAGGGGATAGGGGTCTACACCATGGGGGCAAGGGGGGCACACCTGATATCACTATACGCAGATGACATGCTGCTGTACCCGAGATATCCGGAGGAAAACCTGCAACACATTTGAGAAGTGATGGAACGATACGCAATACTCTCCGGTATAGCGGTCGAACCCAGAAAAATCGAGGATATTTCCTCTAGGAATATACAGTGGACTCACAAGAAAACTTACCAGTTTTGCAGATACCCTGGGAGACCAAAACATTTAGCTACCTTGGTATCTACATATATCACGCGATAGAAGATGAACATAAACAGAACATGGAGAAAGCAGTAGAGAACATTAAAAACAGTATGAGGTTCTTGATGAAACTCCCCCTAGCCATGGTAGGAAGAGTGGCACTGTTGAAGATGGTAGTATTGCCCAGGCTCTTACACTTTTTCGTAAATATCCCACATATGTTGCCCAGACGCTTTTTCGTTAAACTTCAAAGCCTATCTAGAGGCTTTATCTGGCACAACACTAGAAATAGGATTGCCTTATAGAAATTAGAAAACACATATGATAGAGGGGGCATAAATTTGCCTAACTTTGAAATATATCATCTGGCCGGACAGCTGCAATACGTAGCCAAGAGGCTTACGGAAGAGACGACGGCAGAGTCCCGACTGCTGAGGGACGTATGCACCCCCTTTTTCCTGAAAGAACTGATATCGCTACCCAACGCAGAGCTAAGAGGGCGATCAAAGCTGCTAGAATTGGGTTGGAAGATGTGGCGCAAGGCATGCCGGGATATGGATAACCCGATCCCATGCTCCCCACAAGCGCCACTGGTGTCGCTGCAGGGAGTGGATGAGCAACTAAGAAAGAAGATTCGCAAGCATTGGGAGCCGGTAGGCATAGCAACACTGGGAGATATATGGCGATATGGGAAGATACTGGAATTCTGAATGCTAGTTGAAGAGACTGTGCTACACCCGGGGTAATATATCACTTTCACCAGAGTGGTAAAGCGGGTGAGAGAGTCATGGTACAAAATAGCACTGGAAGAACAACCAGATACGGCCATAGAAATGACATACGACATCTCAGAAGGGGGGCATGAGGTATCCCGGATCTACGAACTGGTAATATCTAGAGTGGGGAAGGCAGTGTCTCAACTAACACAGGAATGGGAGGAAGCCGCTGGGGAACCTATGCAGGATGGACAATGGGAAAGAGCACAGAGATACCATAAAAAGGTGTCTAGGAACGCAAGACTACAACATATCCAGTTGTATGTAACCCATAGGGCGTACATGAACCCCCAAAAGATCGCCCGATTCAAGCACACAGTGACACAAACATGCCCTAAATGTGGAGAGGTGAACGCAACGATGATACACATGTTTTGGGCATGCCCGGAGGTGGGGAAATTCTGTGGTAAAGTTAATCTCCGCCTAACGGAGAAAGGGATCAAGCTAGAGGTGGAATACGTGTGGGCATGCATGCTAGGTGGATTCACCAGACCACGTAATCTAAAACGTGTGCAAACTCAAGGATTTAGCATACATATTAGCTAAACGCAGAATAGCCATGGGTTGGAAAACGTGCCGTAGACCCAGGATAGAAGTGTGGTGGCAGGATCTCCTGAAGTGGGTTGAAGTGGAAACGGTAGTATGGTATGAGGCGGCCAATATGGGGGAGGAAGACGAGGTGGGATCATTGATAGCATGGAGACAACTGGTGGCTACACTGTCGTGGTCCACCCAAGTCAGCTCAAGCAAACACAACACCTCTGGGGGCACTGATGGAGAGGCCCCCTTGGAGGAATGACGAGTTTAAGGACAACGAAGTAGGCTCGAGTTAAGGGGTGAGGGGAGGCGGATGACAGAAGTATAAATACGCAAATGTATGCTGAGTAGCTTGTAATTGACACTGTCGGGTGTGTTTTTGATTTTCTATGTATGTTATGTGGAAAAAACATAAAAAAAAAGATATAAGACAGTGAATCCAGCAACATTTATAGTAGACCCAGCAGGAGAGGATGACTATGTACATGATTGCACAAGGTATATTGAGAATTATAATGAAATCCCCCAAGTTAGAGAGAATGCCATTGATAGGGGGGACATTGTTTTTATTGATGGTTCTTCGAAAATTGACCAAGCAACTGGGTAAAGGCATACAGGATCAGTAGTATTGAAATTGAATAGAGAAGGTGAATTTGAGGTTGCAACAAGTATGAGGTTGTCTTTGAATTATTCAGCACAGGCTGCAGAATTAGTGGTGCTCATCGAAGCGCTACAGAGCTTTGGGGATGAGGAAGTGATGGTGTACTCTGACTGCGCCTATGTGACATCAACCGTGCATGCAGGGTTGTCACATTCGAAAAGGAGGGACTTCCACCATGCAGTCGGCACTCCAGTGCAACATGCAGCCTTCTTGGATAGGCGTATAGAAGCATTCAGTCTCCCATTAACCATAGCAGTCGTAAAATGCTCAGCACATTGTAAACAAGCAGATTCAATTTCCTGTAGAAAAGTGGCCTTTTATTCATCCAAATCTATTGCAGAGAAAGAAGATGTTAAACCAATGACAGGATGATGTATGTTGGCAAAGGAGGGCTTTAAAGTGCTGTCCATTGTCCAGTTAATTGAAATAAAAGGTCGCGCTCCACAAGAAGAACAGGATTTATGGAGAAAGCGGGGGTGTTCTTTAACCCCCACTGCAGCAATTTGGAGGCAGGATAGCACTGGAAATCCAGTTATGGCTCTAGCATTGAGAGTAGCGCTAGAGCAGCTTCACTACCCAGCACACATGCATTACTTGCAGAAGAGTGGTTCACACCTAATCTCCTAGAGCATGTGGTACAGTTCATTGTAAATTGCATATTGTGTCAGAATTTTACTGCACGGCACACTTTGCGAACAGTGAGAGGAGCAATCCCTAGGCCCAATGGCCCATTTCAGTATCTGCATATAGTTTATGTAGATATGTTACAAATATGCAACGGCTACAGATATATGCTTGTCGTAGAGTGTCCTTTTTCTAGATGGATAGAGGCAGGTCCATGCACACATCCTGATGCATTGTTCGCTGCCAAGTTCCTGGTGCGCGAGGTGCAGCCCAGGTGGGGGGTGTGCGAAGTTTTGCTGTCTGACATTGGACTGCATTTTCTAGATTAACTTTTCGACCAGATAGTACTCTCGTTAGGTATAAAACACACATTTTCCTCTGCTTATCACCCACAGGTGAATAGTTTCTGTGAGGGATTAAACAGACTGTGGATGTCGCCAAGCTGAAGAGGACTCTGAAAAAGGGATGACTACATTGCATGCCCCTTGCCTTACGTGCCATAAGAAATCAGCCTGGTTCAGATCACCATCTAACTCCTCATGAGTTGGTGACTGGACACTGTATGAGAACCTCATTGACTCCTCCAACTAGGGTAAGAACTGATGCCCATAGTGTAGTGAGATTAGGTGACAAGATGCACGATTATTTAACAACAATGATTACAAATGTTTCTTTCATGTCGCAACAGATCAAGAACAGAAGGGAGCGGTCAAATAGATGTGACAAAGATAATCTTTTGAAACAGAAGATTTGCTGAAACCTCTGGGGTTGTATCCAGGCAACCAGGTGCTAGTGAGCAAATGTATATGCACCTGGAGTATGCCTCACTTTGAGGGACCCTTTGAGGTAGTGGAAGTAAGCCTCAATGTAGAAAAATGGAAGGACCGAAAAGAGCGGGATTACGTCCACACTACATCAAACCTTGCAAAGGTGAAACATTGGCTCCTCCTGAAGGCATCCCAAGAGAAGCAAGAGAACTAGCTGTTCGTGTGCTGATCGATCCAAGTGAAGCAAGAGAAGTAGTTCCACATATGCAGCCTAGCCAGATGGCTAGGAATGAGAACAAGGAGAAAGAGGGCACACAAGCACTATAGATTAGGGTTTAACATTTTTCAATGAACTGAAGATCATTGGTTCTCAAATTGGACTTGCAGTCATTTTGGAATACTTTTTTTGGAAAGACCATAAGAGACACAGAGAAGAGTCCAGACCTTGAAGAAAAAAGATGAGTATCGACCATCGTTCATGATACTCATTTTTACACTAGTCTAAACATTAATTTCTGTTCTTTTTTCCTACAAATCGCAGACTTGTCCAGCCTTAATGCGAAGAGCAATACATATTATATTTTTGGAAGACCCACAGAATAATTGTATTGTTTGCAGAGTGATAATTGGAATAATACTCCAGTTTTTTATATGGAAATGATTAAAAAGGAGAGAACACATATGCATATTAAAGTGAATACAAAATTGAGAGGCTTCAACGTTTTAAAGATTCATGGCCATCTAGAAACTCAATATGTTTTCATATAATATTGATGGTGATATCAGCTGGTATTATGATTTGTGTTTTTCTCCTTATTACTATGGCATTACGAAATGTGGCAAAAGGTAGCACTGAGATGGAGGACAGCAATGAAACATCTATTATTGTCCTGACTAAAAGTACAGACAGCCTGTTTTACAATATGACTAGGAGTCTATTTCGAGTTAAAAGAGATGTTGAGGAAGACCATCAATATATAAATACACGGTTTCCAAGATGGCGGCGATGGGGAGAGGACGTGTCTGGGCGTCGCTCCATCCCCCCTCCAGGCCGCAATAATAAAGATTTAAAATAAAGCGGAAGAATCGCTCAGCATGAAAGCAGCAGGTCGGAGAATATAAGGTCCTGGATATGAACTCATAGATCGAGGATACCGCGCCCGTCTGAGAGCGATAGAGCGATCTGGGAGGAGGAGCCCTCAGACACTGGGCAATGAGCGCGGGCCGACGGGAGCTCCGGAGCGTCCCTTAAGAACACGGAGAATAGGGCCTGCAGACAGGAAAGTGCCCCGGCAGAGCAGCAGTGACTGACAGACTCCGCGACCACGGCTCCGTCAGACACGGGACACCCTTCGGTGTAAAAGCACAGGCTGTCCGATCCCGGAAACCCGAGGCGAGGGAGAGCGGTCCAGCGACCCTCTCCCGGGAAGGCAGAGAACAGACAGCGCATCAGAAGATACCCGCATAAGGAAACGGGTCAGTGAGGCACTCAGAGGAAAACCCACAGCCCCATAAGGTACGCCGGCCTAGGGGGACCACTGAAAGTGAGAAGCAATGCCGCGTAATACAGCGGCACCCGCGAGGGGAGGGTTAACGCCCAAAGACCTGAATTAGGAGACCCACGGAGGAAAGAGACCCCCCCTCCTCTCAACACAGTGAAAGTAATGGGTTAAAAAGAGAGTAAGCGGGGGCCCCCCACAAGAAACCCTCCCGCTGTCATGACCCACAGGACACGCTCCTTTTGGTCTTCCTGGTCCTTATCGCAACGGGCCTTGCTTTCCCTGACACTCCCAACATGGCCGTCCAGCGTGACACGCCTTCCGCGGTCTATACTTTGGACGTAACATATTCTACTAATAGACCGCACCCCTGCGGCTCTGCGCGTCTCAATGCTATTGCCAAGTAGCGATCAGACGTGTGCTCCGTAGTTCGCCGTATTGCTTTCCTGGTTCCTAGCTTTTCTACTTCCATTCCTTGCCCCTTTCCCTTTTCCTCTTGCTTCCTGGACTCGTGCGCCATCAGCACATCTTCTTCGTTTCCCGGATCCCCGGATTGCTGCATCCCGGAATCTTAAACGCACGCTGGAGTTGGAAGAGACTCACTCAGCCTTATTCAAGTCCAGGTCTGTCCGCAAGAAGACACCGCCCACGGAGTCCAGCAAGGATCGGTGTCAGGTGAGAAGGGGGGAACTCCGTGACAGTTTGAGACGCCTACCGACCACACTCGAAGTCGACATGGAAGTGGCCATCCAGGATCTGATGCGAGGAATGCAAGAATTAACCATCGAGGTGCAGAATTTAAAGGCGGAAAACGCTGCTCTCAAGCAAAAGAAAGTGTGTTACTGGGCGGCATTGTTGACAAATACGATGGGTCGGCAAAAACCCTTTGTGGATTCCTGGACTCATGTTTGGTTCACTTTACATTTAAGCCCTATTACTTTTCCACTCCCAGGGCTAAGGTGGGGTTCATAATCTCTCACCTTTCCGGAAATGCTTTAACCTGGGCTACACCCCTAGTTAACTCCGGCGACGCTCTCCTAGATGACTACGATGGTTTCATACGGGACCTAAAGACCATGTTTGATCGCCCTGAGCAGGTCTTTAGTGCCCAGGAACGCCTCTTAGACTTTCAGCAGGGATCCCAGGATGTGCTCACGTATGTAACCCGCTTCAAGCAATTGGTCAAGGAAGCTGATTGGTCTCCGGAGGCAAGTTTTACCCTTTTCAGGAGAGGACTAAATGAGGAGATTAAAGATGAGTTAGCCAGAGTGGCCCGACCGAACTCATTCCAGGCTCTTATGGATCTTGCCATGCAAATAGACTTTCGCATCCAGGAAAGGAAGGCAGAGAAGAAAAAATCTAAGGGAAACCCTCCGAAGGTGTCCTTTGAGAGTACCTCCAAATCTGA
The DNA here is from genome assembly GCF_040938575.1 of Ambystoma mexicanum. Taxonomy (NCBI): domain Eukaryota; kingdom Metazoa; phylum Chordata; class Amphibia; order Caudata; family Ambystomatidae; genus Ambystoma; species Ambystoma mexicanum. The sequence goes on from NC_090937.1 coordinate 1,604,008,137, forward strand.
CACAAACCCTGGATCAGTCACCGAACCAGAACCCATGCAGATAGGAGCCTTCCGTGGATCCATATCCCTGCAAGAAAGGATGAGAAGGATTAATACGGGGTTGAGCATGTATTGTGCCTCAGACAAACACTTGGTTAGAGAATGCCCTCTCGCCCCTCCTCGGCGTTCGGGAAACGCCAACTCCCGATCCTAGATGGAGCAGGGCTTCGGGAGAGAGATGTTTGCTCCACATCAATTCCATCCTTGAACTCTCCTGGAGAAAACAATCTAGTGATACTACAGGCCTTCCTATCAACCTCCGGGAATAAGACCTATCCTGTTTTGGCCTTGGTGGACTGCGGGGTATGGGAATATTCATTGATCAAGATTGGGTTTTTAGTCACCACATCCCATACGAAACACGAAGCATCATGCAGCCGGTGGAAGCGATCGATGGAAGGCCCCTCTCTTTGGGGCCCATAAGCCTGCAGACCAAAGAGATCCAGCTTTCAATTAACCACCACCAAGAGCGGATTCGATTCGACATTATTAAGTCAGCTCATTACCCCATGGTACTGGGCATGCCCTGGTTACAGAAACACAATCCGTATATCAATTGGACAGCAGGATCACTATTCCTCGGCTCAGAGTTTTGCATGTCTCACTGTCTAATCCTGGATCCCTCCTTGACCCCCTCCAAAGAACCACCAATAGACCATCAAGCACCTCTCATGGTTTCCAATATCGTGCAGGTTCCTAAGGCCTATCAGGGATTTGTCCACCACCAAGAGCGGATTCGATTCGACATTATTAAGTCAGCTCATTACCCCATGGTACTGGGCATGCCCTGGTTACAGAAACACAATCCGTATATCAATTGGACAGCAGGATCACTATTCCTCGGCTCAGAGTTTTGCATGTCTCACTGTCTAATCCTGGATCCCTCCTTGACCCCCTCCAAAGAACCACCAATAGACCATCAAGCACCTCTCATGGTTTCCAATATCGTGCAGGTTCCTAAGGCCTATCAGGGATTTGTTGATGTGTTCTCAACTGCCATAGTCCAGGTCTTACCCCCTCAAGGGCCTAAAGACTGCGCCATGGACACGGATCCCTCAGCAGTGATTCCTTTTGGCAGGATGTTCATCCTTCCTGAACCTGAGAAAAGGGCCCTCCGAGAATACTTGGATACCAACCTTGAGAATGGCACCATAAGACCTTCAAAATCTCCAGCCGGAGCTTCATTGTTCTTTGTTCCTAAGAAGGACACTAAGGAACTCAGATCCTGCCTCGATTATCGTGGATTAAATCAATGCACCCTCAAAGACCGGTACCCTTTACCCTTAATCTCGGATATCCTGGAAGCGGTAAGAGGCGCTGTGATTTTCACGAAACTGGACCTCCGGGGTGCCTATCATTTGATTCGTATCCGGGAAGGAGACAAATGGAAAACAGCATTCAGAACACCCTTTGGTCACTTCGAATATCTGGTCATGCCCTTTGGATTAGCTAATGCCCCAGCAGTCTTTCAACGTTTTATGGACAGGGTGTTCTCTGACATGCTATTCCTCTTCATCATCGTCTACCTGGATGACATTTTGATCTACTCCAAGGACCTTCTAAAGCATGAAGAGCACGTAAAGGCAGTACTACAACGACTCTCTTGGCCAAACCCGAGAAATGTCTGTTTCACGTTACTTCTGTTCATTACCTAGGATTTATCCTTACTCCAGAGGGAATTGGCATGGACCCTTCAAAGGTAAAGGCTATATTATCCTGGCCTGCTCCCACGTCCGTGAAACAAGTTCAATCCTTCCTGGGGCTTGCCAATTTCTACCGGAAGTTTATACCCACCTTCTCTGAGATTGTTCAACCGATTGTTGCTCTCTTGAAGAAAGATGCCCCCTTTGTCTGGTCTATTCCGCAAGATAAGGCATTCCAACTCTTGAAGACAAGATTTACTCAAGCTCCCATTCTGGCCCAACCCGACATTGATCGACCATTCCTTGTGGAAACGGATGCCTCTAACTACGCCATTGGAGCGGTGTTGAAGCAAGAATTTGAGGATAAACTAGAACACCCCATTGCTTACCTTTCACGAACCCTGACTCCCAGTGAGACACACTACTCTGTCCTGGAAAAAGAACTTTTAGCCATCCGCCAAGCCTTCACTAAGTGGCGACATCTACTCCTGGGAGCAAGATATCCAGTCCAGGTCCGCACAGACCACCGAAATCTTCAAATTCTACAGTCATTAGAGTGTTGGAACGGTCGTCAGGCTCGTTGGGCCTTCTTCTTTGCCCAGTACCAGTTCCACATCACTCATGTTCCTGGATCACAAAACTTGATTGCTGATGCCTTATCTCGACGGCCTGACTACGAAACTACCGAAGATAAGGCCTATCCCAAGATGTTTCCCCACATGATTTTTGTAGCCCAAGCAGTCAACCTCCTGGAAGAAATCCGAGTACAAACCCAATCCTCTGAACTCTGGAAGAATATTTCAAGAAAGAATCAATGGAACCTGAGAGTCAAGGAAGGATATTTGTTTAAGGACAACGCACTGCTCATTCCTATACAAAAATTACAACAAAGAATAATAAACCTCTGTCATGATACCCTTCACTCCGGACATCGTGGCATCACCAACACCCTCCACCTCATACAAAGACAATTTTGGTGGCCTAAAATGAAGACTGACGTACAACTATACATCCGAGCCTGTGCAATCTGTAGTCAGAATAAACAAGAAAACAAGAGGCCGGCGGGTCTTCTGCTACAACCTGCACTGCCAACAAGGCCATGGGAATTTATCACTACAGACTTCATTGTGGAATTACCGCCTTCCAGAGGGTATACCACCATCATGGTCACCATTGACTTGCTCACTCATATGGCTCATTTCACACCCCTCAATAAGATACCATCCTCATCTGAACTGGCTTGAATCTTCCTGGAGCACATATTCCGCCTTCATGGACTTCCTTCCAAGATAATTTCCGATTGAGGACCTCAATACGTCTCTCAATTCTGGAAACACCTCTGTCAAATATTAGGAATCCAACCCGCTCTTTCATCAGGTTATCACCCTCAAACCAACAGGACTACAGAACGTGCTAATCAGACTCTGGAACAATATCTTCAATGTTTTGCTACTAAGGTTCAAGATGACTGGTCGTTCCTGATACCCGTGGCTGAATTCGCCTATAACAATTCCGATCATTCAGCAGTTAAGACCAGTCCCTTTTATTGCAGCCAAGGATTCCATCCATCAGTTCTGCCCTCTGTTCTTCCACAACCCACACCGGTACCTACTGTCGACTCCTGGATTGAAACACTCATCAACATACATAAGGAGACCAAAGAGCACTTAGAGAAGGCCAGAACACAGACCAAGAGATATGCGGATTCCAAAAGAAGACCCAGGCCTTCTTATTCAGTTGGAGATCAAGTCTGGTTGTCCTCGAAATTACTACCCCGACATCTACGGCCAAACAAATTGGCTCCCCGGGATTATAGTCCGTTTTCCATCAAGGAAATTATAAACCTAGTCTCATACCGGCTCAAGTTACCAGAATCCTGGAAAAAGATTCACTCAGTTTTTCTCACCTCCTTATTAAAACCTTACATTCAATCCTCCCGGAAATCCTGCAGACCCACTCCTGTGGTGGTGGACAATCAACTGGAATATGAAGTGTCCCGGATATGCGACTCCAGGTATAAACGGGGTCAGCTTCAATATCTGGTTGAATGGAAAGGATATACCCCCAGTGAAAGAACTTGGGAACCACTTTCTAATCTGAATACCCCTCGACTGCTCAGAAGATACCACCTCATACACCCAGGCAAACCTGGAGGAACAGGTTTTCGGAGGAGGCATGCTGTCATGACCCACAGGACGCGCCCCTTTTGGTCTTCCTGGTCCTTATCGCAACAGGCCTTGCATTCCCTGACACTCCCAACATGGCCATCCAGCGTGACACGCCTTCCGCGGTCTATATGTTAGACATAACGTATTCTACTGATAGACCGCACCCCCGCAGCTCTGCGCGTCTCAATGCTATTGCCAAGTAGCGATCAGACGTGTGCTCCGTAGTTCGCAGTATTGCTTTCCTGGTTCCTAGCTTTTCTACTTCCATTCCTTGCCCCTTTCAATTTTCCTCTTGCTTCCTGGACTCGTGCGCCATCAGCACATCTTCTTCATTTCCCGGATCCCCGGATTGCTGCATCCCGGAATCTTAAAAGCACGCTGGAGTCGGAAGAGACTCACTCAGCCTTATTCAAGTCCAGGTCTGTCCGCAAGAAGACACTGCCCACGGAGTCCAGCAAGGATCGGTCTCAGGTGAGAAGGGAGGAACTCCGTGACACCCCCAGGCCACAGGGAGATGCTGGGAGCACGATATAGAGCCTAGAACACCCTCCCTCATGGGGACTACAGTAATTTGGAAGCTCACAGCTCAGGAACGGACACGAGATGCGGTAAAGGAACGCCTACGGTGAGGCGAAGCTCCCGACTACAACACACAAGAGACAGATGGTCAGCACAAACGCCCCACATAATACCTCTAACAAGGACATACAACTAAAAACTGCAACCATCACGCCCAAGAGCGTGCAGCAATCCGCCTCACAGCGCGACTCATAGGCCAAATATTCTTCACACAGCAGAGGTGAGAAGAGACAACCGGGAAGCCCAATAAACATTGAGATACAACAACCGGATAACCCCCCCCCCCCCAAGCTCACACTGAAGCAAAGGTCACAGTGAGATCCGGGAAAAGTGGTACATACCACTATAACACGGCGGGTGAATATACGGTCAGAGCAGACCCCGGGGGGGAGGCAGTGATACGGTGTCAGAAGTAAACAGACGGCCAACAGCACCTATGTCAAAAACAAGGGGGAGACCAGCGCAATACAACCAGCAGACAACCCAGAAGAAGCAGGACCAGTGCCTGCCGAAACTTTGGGGCACGGAATTACCTACTCCAACAACATCCACAAGAAAGAAAACCCAAGAAGGACAAGCCGCAAAGGCGGGCACGGAAACATTGGATATCGAAATGGCATCGAGAAAAGATATGAAACGTGGTTCAGGGAATTTCAGGCCCAGTTCATGGCTACAATGCAGACCCAATTTGAGACAATGAAAAGCGATATGAGAGCAGCAGTACAAGAACTAAGAACAGAAATCTCAAGTCCGGGATCAAGACCACGAGATGGCCTAGTGGCACGCAACTCATACCCCCAAAAAGAACAGATACTACGGAGGGCCCGGACAATGGATCATATCCGAATGAATGGAGAGGATATTCAGTTATATCAAAACCTGGCGCAGTCCACATTACAGAAACGCTGGGAAATGGGTCTGGTTGTAAGAGATCTCATGTCAAAACAAATTAGATATAAATGGACATTCCCATTCGGGTTACTGTTCACGTGGGTAGGGAAACAAACAAGGGTAACGACATGCGAAGAAGGGAGGCAAATACAGGGCATACAGGACCAAGAAGTCAGTCAAGGAAGGAGGAGAGACAGACCTACCCGGAAAAGATTAGAATGGGAATGGAAGAGCAATGATAGAAAAGTGAAGGGCCCACTGACAAAGAAGTAAGAAGATTTCCGAGAAGGCAAAATACGATACCAGCAGAGAGACCTTGAGTCCGACAGAATCTCCATCCTTGTCATTCCACAAACACTGGGAGAGTGACGCTTCCACAACTACAGGTGCGGAGGAGGGGGGAGGAGGACACTTGAGACACTTATTGGAATCCAAAGGGTTTTAGAACACCCTACAAGTTATCCCTGAGTAAAGATGGGCATGGCGCAGACGGTGCAACGCCTGAGCGGTCATAGGAACCCGAGCTCACCTCAGGGCAGTTTAGGGTGGGGGTGGGGGAAACAGGCAAGTTTGGGGTTGCACAGTTGGGGGGGCGACCAGGAAGGATCATAGGTATATGGAAGCACATCAGGGCACACACTCAGAGATATACATGCCCGCAACTCGATGGGGACTAAAATAATGACATACAACATCCACGGTTTAAACTCCCCAGTAAAAAGGAAGAAGGTGGAGCAATTCCTAAAACAAGGGAAATACGATATAATAATGCTCCAGGAAACACACGTTACAGGGCAGGACAAAAAGAAGGTTCGGCTGAAAGGGTATAATCAGATTATAAAGGCTAGCGCACCAGACAAAAAAGCGGGGGTTCTGATCGCCATCCAAGATTCCCTAAACATACAGATCTTCACACAGAGGTGGATAAACAGGGGAGATATTTATTTGTGCGCACGAAAATAGAAGGATATCACCTTACGTTGGTGGCACTATATGCCCCCAACATGGGACAGGAGGGATTCCTCAAAGGCACCCTGGATAAATTAGAATGTTTTGCCACAGGGGAGGTAGACTGGAACATCGCTTGGGACCCCACTCTCGGCAGATCGAGTCCCAGACAGCAGGGGCAGGGGACCCCATCGAATGCCCAAAAACAGAAAATGTCCAACCTAAGGTTGGAAGATATCTGGAGGCATTTGAATACTAAACAACATGGCTTCACATACTTCTCACATGTCCATAACACCATGTCAAGGATGGATTACCTCTGGGCCTTGAAAGTTATTCTGGGAAAAACACGGAAGGCAGAGATTGGCTCCATCTCACTCTCCGATCATTCCCCCCTGTGGGTCGAGATAATGCTGACTCCAAATGTCCCAGGGTTGTGGAAATGGAGACTCCCAGAGAAAATAATGTGGGATCCAGTGTTAGGAAACACCCTCCGAGAACACATTACTGAATATTTATCAGATAATAACCTCCCAGAAATATCGAAAGTATCCCAATGGGAAGCGCTATAGATGGTCACGAGGGGACACTTAATCGAATTAAAGGCCCAAAGGGAGAAACAAAACCACCAATGGGAAAAAGAGTTAGAGGCAAACATTAGCAAAATCCAAGCTGAAATAATGCAGAAGCCCACATCGAAATTACTAAAAGCCCTGGGACACGTCCAAGGCCAGCTGACTCTCTTCGCACAAAAAAAGAGGAGAGACATTTGATCCGGCTGAAACACTGGTACTATATAAAGGCAAATAGAGCTGATAAACTACTGGCCATGCAATTTATGGGGAAAAAACAGGATAGGTCAGTAATGGCATTGATGGATGACAAAGGGGGTAGGAAGACACAATCGGCAGAGATCGGGAGCATATTTGAGCAATTCAATCGGCGCCTTTACTCAACGGATCAACCAGACGAGGATCAACAAAAGTCCTACTTAAAGGGGCTAAACATTCTGGTGTTATCAAAAATAGAAAGGCAAATACTAGATAAAGATATTACTCAGGAACAAGTTAGTAAAGCAATTAGAGATCTCTCCAGAAACTAGGCCCCGGGTCCGGACAGATATACCGCAGAATTCTATAAGACGTACAGAGACATATTGACCCCAGTCCTAACAGAGCTATTTAACTCCTTTAAAGACAAAACTAACATCACCCAATTCGATGAATGAGGCAAAGATGCTGGTAATTCATAAACAGGGGAAGGATCCGCAGCTTCCTATTTCATATCGCCCGATAGCGTTGATAAACCAAAATGCTAAGTTATATACCAAAATTTTAGCCACCAGGTTTACGTAGGTTCTCCAGATATTGATCCACCAGGATCAATACGGGTTCGTCCCAGAAAGACAAACTCACGACAACATCAGGAGGGTCATCCATCTAGTGGAAAAAATAGGAATAACACACACTCCAGCTATCATATTGGCTCTGGACGCAGAAAAAGCATTCAATCGAGTAGAGTGGAAGCTCTTCTTTCATATTTTGAGGAAAATGGGGGTAGGGGAAACCTTCATAAAAATGGTGAAAGCTAACTATAACTCTCCAAATATAAGAGTAGCAGTGAACGGAGGCCTCTCCAATAAAATTCAAATTGAGAGTGGGACTAAACAAGGGTGTCCCCTATACCCCCTACTATACGCTATCTTTTTGGAACCACTACTGGCGCAGATAAGGAACAAACAGGAAATAAAAGGCATAGATATGGCAGGAAACACCCATAAAATTGCAGCATACACAGATGATATGTTGGTGATTCTGGGGGAACCAGAAAAATCTCTCCCGATCCTCATGCAGGAGATCGAAAAATTCGGCTCCCTGTCAGGCCTGAAAATCAATAGACAGAAATCAGAAATCTTGATACTGGCGGGCCATAGTGCGCAGATTCAATCAGTAGCCACCCATCTGCACCTAAAGGTAGCAAAAAAGTGGGTCAAATACCTGGGGATCAACTTGACAGGTAAAATACAAGACCTCTATTCCCAAATCTAGCCCCAACTGCTACAACAAATCAAACGGGATCTGGTGAGATGGAACCCCTTATCAATATCATGGTGGGGGAGGATAACGGCGATCAAGATGACCATCCTACCTAAACTCATGTACCTATTCCAATCCGATACCGATAAGAATCCCACCAGCTTTCTTCAAATCTCTATCGAAAGCTGCTTCGGAATACATATGGCAGGGGAATCCCTGAGGGTATTGAACGCGGTTCTTACCGCCTCAAGGAAGGTCGGCGGATGCGCCCTTCCGCAATTCAAAAAATATTATAAGGTGGCCCAACTATGGGTATTGAAAGAATGGATACCGGACAACTCACAGAAGTTGTGGGCAGCACAAGATAGAGCAGTGGCGACTACACCCACAAGACATCTGCTTTGGGTTGGGAGGAAATACAAACATCCCAATACACAAACTAGCGAAATTATGAAAGCAACGCTAGAAATCTGGGATAAGGCAAGACAGAAAGGTACACTAACAAACGACGCAGCCCCCCTTCATGCCCCTATTCAAAAATCCGGAATTCCCGCCAGGACTAGAGAAAATGGCATTTCAGAAATGGGAGGAGGCTGGATGTAAAATGGTCGGGGATATGTTCCAGGGGCAACAGATAAGATCATTTGAAGATTGCACTGCTCTGCTAAATCTGAACGCCAAGTACAGATATAAATACGATCAAATATACCACTGGTTAGACACGCCCAGAATAAAAACAGCCGCAACAAGGGAGCTAACTCCTTTTGAAACATACATTATGGCACACACTGGGAAGAAAACATTTGTATCAAACACCTATAAACACATAAACACCTCAGCGGAGGAAATAAAATGGCTATATATTATCCCTTCAAGTGCCATGGGTATTTCTCCCCAGTGCCAGGGCCTTTTTTGGTGATTTCGGTATGTGGCCATTCAATGGCTTGTAACTTTTTTGTTACATGAGATATCTCGGCCAAATTTGGCTCCTTTTTCCCCACATGTAGGCGGTCGTAACGCCACCCAGGAATCCTAGGTTGCTGTAGGGGGGTGAGAGGAAATAAGCAAAAAGGGCAAGATTTTTTTTTTTTTAAAATGCCAATAAAATGATGTACAAAGAAGCCTGTGGTTTTTTCCTTGTAAGAGCTAGGAACAAATGGTTTGCTGTGCTAAATTCCCCAATTTTCTGTCTTTCAAGAACAGGTTGAGTGGAAACGGCAAAAAAGTATTTTGATGTGGTTATCAACTGTTTTGTGAGAGGTAGGCCATTTTGGCCATTTTTGCCAATTGGACATGCATGGACGGAATGGGAGAAAAGGGTAGGAAAGCCGAATTGGAGGACGGAAAGGCATATATTTCTGAAAAGTAGACACAATTACAAGTTTAGGAAGGGGTGATTTGTGTAGGTCAGGCAAACACTAGGTAGGGGAAAATGCCATAGATTGGGGGAAAAGTGGGAAAATTACCAGAAAATAGGTATGTGTTGGACATGGTTCTCTTGGTACGGCAATGGCTTCTATGATTTTTGAGAAAAGCAATGCTCCGCTACATTGCCCTGACTCTTTCAGTTAGGAAAGCACACATTTTTGTAGTGTTTTACAAAACAATCATTACCACAAGCCAAACACTGAGCCATGGTACATAGGAGTTTTACACTCACAGCCTGAACAGATGCACTTAGCATGTGTAAATCGGGAAAACCAATGTGGTGAGGAACGGCAAGCATACATTTTTTGAAAGAGCACAGACAGACCTTTTCAAGGGTAGGTGACTTGTACAGGTTACAAAAGAGTATGGTGCCTAAAGCAGTGACTAAATGTAGGTCACATTTGGGAAATGCAAGGGTTGTGTGACAAAGGGCACCAGCAAATGGGTCAAAACGTTATGAAAACCACACAAACACAACACATGGCCTACCGTCCCACGTTCCCACAGGTGTCCCGATGAAAACGGTACCTCACATGTGTGGGTGCACCTACCTGGCCGCCAAGAGGAAAGCCTAAAACACAAGTAACCCCAAATCTGTTTTCAGACCGGAATTTCAGACGCTCTGCCGACCGGCACAACATACAGATATGGGCCTCGGGTGTCCAAGCCACCAAGGAAAACAGGGAACCCCATGCATTTCCAAAAAGAGGACACCCGTGGGAATCCTCAGAGGTATGATTTGGGCAAATCTCCCCAGAATTTATTACCCAGACACCCCCGCAAAGTCCAAAATGTGGGGAAAAAAAACGCATTTTCCGCACATTTCACTCGGCTCACCCACCAAAACACGCCCCCAACAACACATGGCCTACCGTCCCCCATCCCCACACATGTCCCGATGAAAACGGTACCTAACATGTATGGGTGCCCTTACCAGGGGCGCAAAAGGAAAAGGGTAACCACTGGGAACCCCAAGCCTTTCGCCACTGCCCATTTTGTTCATGTGGGCAACCTACAGATTTGGGCCTAGGGTGTCGAAGCCAGCAAGAAAAACAGGGAACCCCATGCATTTCCCAAAAGAGGACACCGGTGGGAATCCACAGAGGTCTGCCTTGCACAAATTTCCCCAGTTTTTATTAGCCACAATCCCAGACAAAGTGTGATATTTGGTGGGGAAAAAACACAATGTTCACTTTGTCTGGGGTTCTGGGTAATAAATTCTGGGCCGCTTCACGCAAGTCAGACCTCTGCGCATCCCCACGGGTGTCCTCTTTCGGGAAATGCATGGGGTTACCTGTTTTCCTTGCTGGCATAGACACCCAATGCCCAAATCTGTAGGTTGTTCACATGAACAAATTGTGCTGTGGCGAAAGGCTTGGGGTTACCAGCGGGTTACCCTTTTCCTTTTGCGCCCCCGGTAGGTGCACCCACACATGTGAGGTAACTTTTTCATCGGGACACCGGTGGTAATGCGAGAAGGTATGACATCTGTTGTTGGCGACGTGTTTCAGTGAGTGGACACAGGGAAATGTCTCTGAAATTGGCTGGAAATGCAGACAATTCTCAGACATTTCGCTCTGGCCACCCACCGAAAAACACCGCCAACAACATGTGGCCTACCTTCCCACGTCGCCACACATGTCCCAATGAAAACGGTACCTCACATGTGTGGGTGCACCTACCGGGGGCACAAAAGGAAAAGGGTAACCCACTGGTAACCCCAAGCCTTTCGCCACTGCCCATTTTGTTCATGTGGGCAATCTACAGATTTGGGCCTAGGGTGTCGAAGCCAGCAAGGAAAACAGGGAACCCCATGCATTTTCCAAAAGAGGACACCCGTGGTAATCCACAAAGGTCTGCCTTGCGCAAATTTCCCCAGTTTTTATTAGCCACAATCCCCGATAAAGTGTGATATTTGGTGGGGAAAAAACACAATGTTCACTTTGTCTGGGGTTCTGGGTAATAAATTCTGGGCCGCTTCGCGCAAGTCAGACCTCTGCGCATTCCCACGGGTGTCCTCTTTTGGGAAATGCATGGGGTTCCCTGTTTAACTTGCTGGCTTCGACACCCTAGGCCCAAATCTGTAGGTTGCCCACATGAACAAATTGTGCTGTGGCGAAAGGCTTGGGGTTACCAGCGGGTTACCCTTTTCCTTTTGTGCCCCCCCGGTAGGTGCACCCACACATGTGAGGTACCTTTTTCATCGGGACACCTGTGGGAACGCGAGAAGGTATGATATCTGTTGTTGGCGACGTGTTTCGGTGAGTGGACACAGGAAAATGTCCCTGATATTGGCTGGAAATGCAGACAATTCTCAGACATTTCGCTCTGGCCAAGCACCGGAACACACCGCCAACAACAAGTGGCCTACATTCCCGCGTCCCCACACGTGTCCCGATGAAAAGGTACCTCACATGTGTGGGTGCACCTACCGGTGGCGCAAAACGAAAAGGGTAACCCACTGGGAACCCCAAGCCTTTCGCCACTGCCCATTTTGTTCATGTGGGAAATCTACAGATTTGGGCCTAGGGTGTCGAAGCCAGCAAGGAAAACAGGGAACCCCACGCATTTTCCAAAAGAGGACACCCGTGGGAACCCACACATGGCCAAATTGGAGGGGCGGCCCATCTCATGTAGCCTTCCCCAGGGGCAGATAATGGGGGGGGGCTGTCCTGCACTCTTCCCTGGGCTCAGGCGTCCGTTCGTAGGAGCAGATATCTAGTCCCAGGGAGGGCTGCATGACATGGCACCCACTCCATTGTGGCTGGGGGAGGGAGGGTGTCAATGCCCCATCCCATTAGAAACTTCCCAGACCCTTTGGGGTGCCCCACAGCCCCCCCTAAAAAGCGTTCCACCATTTTCCATTATTTTCTTTGTTTACGAAACTTGCCTTGGTGCAGAGGGGCACATTGGTGTGCCAATCTGGCCCCGGGGTGCCCAAACCTTACTGTCCCACCCACTGGGGGGCCTGTCCCACCATTTATGCGGGACCTCTCCCCCTCACCCAAATGGGTGGCAGGGGCACCTAATGCAGGCCTCCCTGGGCCTCCTACAAACGGCTGCGTGAGGTACACCCTCCTCTATTTGGGGTGGGGGGCAGAGGGCCCCCAGAAATGGTGGGACAGGCCCCCCAATGCATGAGGCAGTAGGGTTTGGGCACCCTGGGGGCAGATTGGCACACTAATGAGCCCATCTGCGCCAAGCGAAGTTGGGTAAACAAAGAAAATAATACAAAATCATAGGCTGCTTTTTAGGGGGGGCTGAGGGCCACCCTAAATTGGCAGTGAATGTTATACTGCAACGGGGGTGGCACTAACCCCCCCTCCCACCCCAAATGGAGGGCCCCATCTCATGCAACCCTCCCTAGGGGCAGATATCTGCTCCTAGGAAGGGGCATCTGACCCCAGGGAGGGATGCATGAGGTGGGGCCCCCCCTATCTGACGCCAGGGAGGGATGCATGAGGTGGGGCCCTCCATTTGGGGTGGGGGGGAGAGGGCCACCCCCCGTTACAGTAAAACATTTGGCGGCAATGTAGGGTGCCCCTCAGCCCCCCCTAAAAAGCAGCCTACGATTTTGTGTTATTTTTTTTGTTTACCCAACTTCGCTTGGCGTAGATGGCCACATTAGTGTGCCAATCTGCCCCCAGGTTGCCCAAACCCTACTGCCCCATCTATTGTGGGTCCTGCCCCACCTTTTGTGGTACACCCACACAATGGGTATCGTTGTAAAGGGGAGAATCTCCCCTTTCCAACGATACCCACCTCGATCTCCGGCTTGAAATACAGCCGGAGATCGACGCGGAGAAAGAAGGGCTCTTACCTTCTTTCTTTCACTGCAGCAGCCGAAAATGGCTGCTGCAATGATTTTACTTTCAGTTTCACGCCGACGTGCTTTACGCACGCCGACGTGAAACTGAAGATACACCAGCCCCCTGGCAGTGAGCGGGGACTTCCCCCTCACATAGCCCGGGGGTTGGATTACAGTTTTGCTCGATCCCTGCGTTGCAGGGATCGAGCAAAGCAGAGTGCCAAAACCGACGAGCCGGCTCGTCGCTGGCAACCTGGAGCGGTTTCCACTGACGAGCCGGCTCGTCGGTGGCACTTAAAGGGTTAAAAGATGGGAGAAGACCCTGAGTAAAACGATCCCCAAGGAGCGGTGGGAATACATATGGGAGTTGATACCTAAACTTACTAAGGCGATACAGACAAAAGAAATGTGGATGAAAATTCTTTTGCAATGGCATTACACACCAGAAAGGCTCCACACAATGTATCGAGACTCTCCAAATAAATGTTGGAGGGAATGTGGAGGAGAAGGGGACTGGTGACACATTTGGTGGGACTGTCCTAGACTACAGCAGTACTGGGTAGATGTGAAGGCACATATGCATTTAATGTTCCCAGGCATGTGGAACTTGGGGGAAGAAGTTTGGTTATGTTGGATATAGGACCCGAAAGACAAGTAACTAACCAAAACGCAGAAACAAAACTTTATGGGTCTATACACTGGAGCGTGGCTGGAAATAGCCCAAAAATGGAAACAGAGACGCCCACCCCTGGCAATCGACTGGATAAGGAGAGTATGTTCACATAACTATGGACCATATCACGTACAACATACAGGGGAGTAACCAAAAGTTTAGAGACGATTGGGGCGAGACCCTTGAATACCTCCAAAGCGACTATATGGAACAGTGGTGCCCACACAAAATAAAGATACTGGACATAGAGAACGTCAGATGAAAGTTGCTATGTCTGTTCCTTAATACCGTATGCCATGAGCACAGCCAGAACATGTATTGCAAGAGTAATACCTGAAAAAGATGCAAGATGTCTCAGTTATTTAGTAGCATGCACAACAAGAGGAGAATTTGAAGGAAAATGTGGCAAACCTAAAATGGAGGTCGAGAAAGAAATTCCCATATGACGATAAATACATAAAAATGAAGCAAATAGAAAAGGACCCAAGCTAGAAGAGTAGGACTCTCATGTATTCCCTCAGTAGTATGACTGGGACCCATATAAGGATTGTCGAACAAAAAATACTTGGATGTACAGATGGATGGGATATGCCAGGATTGCCAGGTCGCTGGGAAATACCTCAGCTATTAGTATATGTACCGGTATCAACCAGCACAGGATGGAAAGACGGAATGTTGGCCTGTAGTGCACACTAATTAATGACAGCACCAGTGCAGATAGTACAGTTGGTGAATGATGAATGTCTGAAATCATGGGCCAAGTATGCAAAACTATTAACATGGGTCAAGAATTAAGCAGGACCTGTGTCCATACTACCAATGAAGAATGCCACATTGTGCTTCAGAAATACAGGAATGATTAAAGTGGGAGAAAACAAGAAATGTAAACAGATCATTGACGTCCCAGGAAGGAGTGGAGGAACTGCCGTGTTAATGGACCCATATTGGTCCTGTGGATTCAGAGCTTAGATGCAGCTGCCTAAAAATTGGGCTGGATTATGTTATATTGTAATGGTACATGTTCCAGAATTAGTGATCCCCCAAAGCGAACTTCATATTGAGGAATTCCCAAAAATGAATGAGCACATGAAGAGGAAGAGGTCGCTTAACCTCTGTCGCAAGAAAAGAAGTCATTATTTCTCAGCAGAATCAATAGAGGCCTTTGACAATATTCCAGATGAGAACAAACTCTTCAGCAAGACGGCAATGATAATGGCATCTATATTTCTGCCAGGACTCCAGACAGCAGTGAATGCCAAGTGGTTGCAGATAACATGATGGGAGCTGTTACAGACGAATAATGCAATGATAAAATGATTCAATGCAATCAGAGAAGATATGAGAGCCATCAGGGTGATAACCCTCCAGACCCGGCATGTCCTGGACTTAATAACAGCAATGGAAGGAGGCGTGTGTGCCAAGATCAGACCATCTTGCTGTACATGTTTATACCTGCCATGATGGAGGGAATGGAACTCTGACAGAGGCAATAGGTATACTGACAGCCCTGCATACGAAAATGGAGGATGAAGTTGATGAGATATCAGGAGATGATTGTTTTTCATCCTCATTATCCCAACTTTCAAAATACTTGGAGCAATACTAATATTTGTATTGCTAGGATTCTGTCTCATAAGGATCATTGTGGGACAGTGCAAGAAGACAGCCAAGCAAGCTATTTGGATGATGATAATGATTGACATTGACATTGGAACGGGTGAGCAGATGCAAAATAAAGCTAGTACCTGTGAGAATATAAAGAAAAGTACCCTCGTACCTCCAGAAACTATGTTCCATTACCCTAAGGATCGGAAAAGATATGTAGGACATTGGATATTCTGTTCACCATCTGGTGTGTGGATGAACACATAAAAATGCAGGACACCTGAGGGGGTTGACCAAGATTTGGATTCCAAAAAAGAAACAGGATGAAGAAGAAGAAATCAATTTTATTCGGACAGGGCGTCCATTAACACAGTAATACAACAGTACATAAAAACTTTCAACAAACACCATATAAAATTAGATTTCTTATTTCCATAAAATATTTGACACTTTAAAAGCTTCCATAATAAAATTGGCTGCCTCAGATAAAAATGTTACACCGAGGCATTAAGATCTGCCCACACAAGATCCATTTTTCGCTGACTTGGTTTGCTTGTTTGCTGAGTTCTGACACTTCTGCAAATAAATTTGGGTTAGGAAAAGGGCCATGAAGATATTTAAAAAATAGTCCAGAAAGTGCTGTTCTGCTAAAAGGGATATATTTATCACACCCATTTGGAAGAGAACGGCATCTGTAGGGGAGTTAGAAGGTAGGCCTGTTAACCTGCAGAGAACCTTGTTTTACACCATCTCCAGACACCTGCATGGGGTAGAACCCCACACTTCCACCCCATATAGAGTAGCTGAGTTGATCTTGGAATGCATTACCTGTTTGGACAGGCGTTTCACTCCAAAGGCGACTTGAGCTTGTTTAGAGATTATGTTTATGTGATTTCTCCATGACCCGTTGCAAGTGTATAGCAGGCCTAAGTATTTATACTCATTCACAGCCTCATGATTGTCACTCTTAAGTGACCATCTAGGGGTGACTTCATGTTGTTCCCAAACACCACAATCTAGATTGTTTTTTAAAATACATATTGGCATAGTCCAAGCTCAGCTGCAACCCTTTGGGGGTTAAATCCAGCAGCATTGTGTCATCTGCATACAATAGTGTGCTTACCTGAACCCCGTTAAGAGACAGTTGAATAAGAGATTTTTGAGGGGCCGTCGGATCAAAGTCACATAGAAATAGAGAGAATAGAAGGGGAGCAAGGAGGAAACCTTGTTTCACCCCGTTGTTGCTGCTAAATTCTCTCGAGTACCCATAGTGCTCGTGGCACCTGACCGATTTCCTAGAGTCTCCCTATAGAGCCTTAATTGCAGCCAAAGGACCAGGGGGCACCCCAATAGATTGTAATTTCTTCCACATTGATACACAGGGAATGGAATCAAATGCTTTGGACAAGTCAAGAAAAGCAGAAAATTACTGCAGCTTCCGTCCTTTAACATACTTCATTTCAATCGCATGTAGGGTACAGCATTGGTCTGTTGTTGAGTAACCTTTTCGAAAGCCAGCCTGCGTATTCGGGACCACATCGTTCTCTGAGGGCCACGCATAAAATCGGTCTGCCATGTAGCCCGTGTAAATCTTATGTGATGCGTCAACCAGTGCTATGGAGGGGCAGCAAGGTGGGTCAGAAATATCCACATTTTTAAATAGGGGGACAATCACACTCCTTTTCCAGGCAATAGGAGGGGCATTCAGGGTGGCTAGGGAATTGTAAACCACCAGTCGCTGGCCTCCCCATAGATTTCAGGTCTGTGGGCGTCGAGCCCAGGACTTTCCCTTTTTAAAAAAATCCTTCATTGACCTTCAATTTCAGGCCCAAAGAGTGATCCGGTTCAACCTTGGATTGTGGATACAGGGGAGTGCAAGACCCCACTACGGGGTCCCACAAGATTTCTTCAAAATGGGATGCCCAGAGTTCTGGATTAATTACACCTGCCATTTTTGTTTTAATACCTGCAAAGCCCTTCGACGCTAGACCCTAGAATTGTTTAGTTGATTATCTTTCACCGACTTGCCCAGCAAATCCCACTGGACCTCGACAAACAGATTTTTTCTTGCTTTTAAGCACTTTCCTACGTGTCTTTTTCAGGTGGAAGAAGGGGCCTGCCGCAGACTCCTGTGTACGAAAGGCTACATGGATTGGCCGCTTCATTGTCTGTTTTCGCTGTCGAACCAGGGGCGTCTGCCCTCACTGGCCCTCTGACGCACTGCAATGCAATGGTGACGGCACAACAAAGTTGCTCATTCGAAGCTGAATACAATCACACAGGTTCGTAACCTCGGGATGCGATGAAGCCTTCAATAACTAGTTGCAGATTTTAGAGATATCCTCATCTGCTAGCACTTTGAGAATCTCTGTTCTCAAGATCTTTTTCATGGGACAAATCCGCTTTAGGGACCCCTCCAAATTTGGTGGCTTGCCTGCGTCCCAGTCAATCAGCCACTGTAAAACCATGGGGTTGTGATAGTTTTACGGGTTAACGCAGATATGAAAGTCTATGACATTGTTGAATGTAGAGCAATTCACAAGCCCTTAGTCGGTGATTGAAGTTCTATTCCCAGCTGAGAAAGTTGGAGCTGGAGGAGAGTCACCATTGGTCCTGTCATTTAGTTCAACAAAAAGGTATTTAGTCGTGAACAGATCTATCAGACTGCCAATAGCGGAGCATTTGCCGCCTATGGTTCTACTTGGAATTCCACAACATTCATCCAGCCAAAACTTGTCTTGAGGAGTCACAGGGTTTTGGGCTTAGCTTAGCATTACAATCTCCCAGAAATAATATGGTTTCCGGTTTAGAGTGCTGTAAAGCAGAGGGTAAAAACAATTCTTCATTAAGACTGGATATCTGCTTATACTTCAGGGGTGATTACTGTCATAATGGGTTTGCCTTGTGATGTATTGGCCCGGATAAAGACTGCTAATAAGGCAGGGTTAGCTGAGGCCTGGGCCACTAATAAGGAATAATATGACTTTTTACCATAGTTACCAGCCCAGACCTCAGTCTGACCTTTTTAGAAGGCGTGGGATCGACAGCATGTATTGCAAAGTTTGGGAAACACTCAGCTAGGCAGGAGTTGTCTGCTATCCAGTCGATATCAGACACTTTGCTTCTAAGACCAGCCATATTCTAGCTTATTATTTTGATGTGGTGGACACAGAGACCATCTTGACTGGCACCCAATGTGGCCCGCAGTGGCCAATGTTAAACGCACTTCGGCAGAACGCAGGTCACACATAGGTACACCATTTCCCGTGCTTGTTTCGACAGTAAGGGCTTAATCGACAGACCGTTTACAGGTGGAATATGTGTGGGAACACTTGGGACAGAACTGCTTCCAGTTGAGGCTACTGAAGTAAACACTTCATCCCCACAATTCACACAGGCACAGTGACACCACGGTGCATTGTTGAGTTCCACCCAGTGGTAGTGGAGTGGACAGATGGAAAACTTGGAATCTGTGTACACATGTATGCCTCTGAGCAAGAGAGATTCTTGAAAATTCAAAACACAATCTCTAATATATTGATTTGCAAAACTAAAGAGGATGCTACACCACTCACAAAACATGCAATTAGACAATATATGGCAGGCTGTAAATATCCTGAAATTGAGGTCATCAACCCCCAGGATCATTGGCTCGTCAGTGCCAGTGCTCTGACTCAAGGACAAGGAGTCGGGGAGCATACGATTCTGTAGTTAGTGAGGACATCCTGTACATTTAGGGCCTCATTACACGGATGGCGGTAAGGATTTACCGGTACCGGTAAAATACCGGTACCGGTAAATCCTTACCGCCTTACTACGAGGTCCCTTTGCGGGTTGGGGGATTTAACGCCTGCTTTTTGCAGGCGTTAAAAACCAACCCGCAAAGGGACCCAGGGAGCTAATTACAGTACCGCAATTTGCAGTACCGTAATTAGCGCCTTCCCCATTCCCATTGAGCCCTATGGGGCAAAAATGGGAATGGGGAAGGGCAATGGTGGAAGGGAGAATTACCACCCCTCCAACCTTGGAATGGGGCGGTTATTCCCCTTTCCGCCAAGGCGGTGCCGGTATTTTACCGGCATGAACCATGGCGCTAAAAGCGCCATGGTTCTCCGCCATCCGTGTAATGAGGTCCTTAGTCTCCCTCGGATATTTCAGGCATCATCCGAGAAAGCCCTGCCGACGGATGCCCCAAAAATTGACCTAGACGCGCCCTCTAAGCCTACCGACAGCATCTTCCAACCATCACTAACTGATTGAGTGCTCCCAAGATGTTTCCCTAGAGGGTGCCCCGAGTCTCTACTCAAGGAGTGGTGTAGACACTATATCGCCACCTCTCTCCCCTTTTTTAATATACAGGCACTCTCTCTGTGGAGGCAATAAGCACCCTCGCGCTTATACGAGTTCTTGTTGCCGTGAGTTCTCCCCTTAAAAGTTCAGATTAAATTCAGGTTCCGCCAGCCTGCAAATTGATCGATGGCTGGAGGATTAGAGTGAGCACTTGGCTCCTAGCTAGAGCAGATAGTCCCGGTCTGCAAGGGCATAACTGCAGTGTCAGCCTGCCGACTGGGTGAGACACAGACCTGGAGTGAGAAGATGACAGACCCACAGAGCCAATGCCAGCTTTAAATCCATTACCAGGATTTGCTTATACAGTTTCAGGTTACCTTGCTTTTGAGGCATCAGGCGATAAGGGAGGCACTCTTGAGATTGTCTCAGCTGGCAGTAATGGTTATAAGAGAGACAGAGGCTCTTGGCTAGATTCGACCAAAGCATCTGTTTGACATGCCTTTTCTGCCAGGAGATGGGCCTCGTTGCCTCAAGGTAGAGGGGCTTGTCCAACTGAGGACCCATATTCTGATAGCCCGGGTAAAATAAAAAGGAGGGGGCCTGTTCGACCTAAGATTGCTTTTCATGAGCCACTTAATTATTTCAATACATTTGTCTAGACATAACAAATCGTTAGTTCTGGCATTGTCCAGGGTGCTTATTGCCTCCACAGAGAGAGTCCCTGTATATTAAAAAAAGGGGAGAGAGGTGGCGATATAGTGTCTACACCACTCCTTGAGTAGAGACTCGGGGCACCCTCTAGGGAAACATCTTGGGAGCACTCAATCAATTAGTGATGGTTGGAAGATGCTGTCGGTAGGCTTAGAGGGCATGTCTAGGTCCATTTTTGGGGCATCCGTCGGCAGGGCTTTCTCGGATGATGCCTGAAATGTCCGAGGGAGACTAAATGTACAGGATTTCCTCACTAACTACGGAATCATATGCTCCCCGACTCCTTGTCCTTGAGTCAGAGCACTGACACTTAGGGGCTGCTGAAATTCCAATGTAGATGTAGTTGAAACAACCACCTCCAAAGGGGGGGCTTCCGACCCACTGATACTTTTTACAGTTATCTGCAAATAGGCAGTTGATAGACTGCTCCAGTGCCTCCATAGTCGCACTATTCACCCAATGATTGTCCGCTTGTGTAGTTTGTTAATTTGCATGGAGGTCTGAGTGACCCTGCTCGACAGCAACTACGGCAACTGTTCACCGAAAACAGAAAGTTGCTTGCTCCTGCGTCTGCCCGTGCTCGCACTCGTTGGCGTGAGCGCCCACCTGATACTGTTCCTGCCCCTGTTAATCTTCAGAATCAGAAGCCGCTATGCAAGCTCGTCAGGCTCTAGGGATAGGAGCTGAATAGGAGCTTGAGTAGTTGAAGTACCAGAGTAAGGCCAAAGCAGGCGGCTTTACTATTTCCAATAACGGAGCAGGTGGTGCATCAAAAGCAAGGCCCGGCCCTGGGAGGGAGCTGTGGGGAGATCCTGTGTCCTTTTTTGCTCTCGAGCTACGTAAAGCCCACCTGATAGTGGACTAAGTACATTTACTGGGCTCTGAGGATTTTAGGCAGGCAGTAAGTGGACACTTTTTTGTGTTTCCTTTTGCCTTTCTGTAGAGCGATCGCGAGAGCCCCGCTCTCGCGAGACCTCGCCAGCAAACATGGCTCCACCCCCGCGCGCTACGCGCGCATTATGGGACGAGCTCTAGACGCGAGCAGAGGCGTCTCCCCGGCTCCTCCGAGCACGGGACCTTAAAGCCTCTGATTCATGCATCCTGAGGAATTCTTAACCTCAGCAAGGTTAGGCCCGTTGGCTATTGTTGTTGCAGCTTAAATCCATTATTGCATCACAGCTTAAATAAACCACTGGTGCAACTCAAGTACGGCTCCTGTCTTCACTCGAGGGGGGGGCAATTTACTACATAAATTGGCGACGAGGATCACCACCAGAACCCGCACGGAAGCATGCAAGGAGCCACGCCACCGCCACCCTTTCTGCAAACGCCAGGTAGGCCTGCTATTCTATGGCCACAATGGCAGCCCCTGTTTATGACATACGTGGAGGCTATGGGCGGAGCAGGGTTTTCGGCGGCAAGACGCAGGGCTATGTTATTCAATGCCCTAGGAGTGGAAGGGCAAAGAATATTCGAGGGCCTCACCCCGATTCCCGTAAACGACGACAATGATGATGTGTTCAAAGAAGCGGTCAGGAGAATTATCAAGAGATTCGCCAGTAAGGAGAACACAGTGCTCCACAGAATACGGTTTTACACTCGGAAACAGGAACAGTCTGAACCCGTCGATGACTATGTCACCAAATTGAGGGAATTAGCAGCCTTGTGTAACTTCGGCACCAACGCAGAGAACCGCATATGTGATATGTTGGTCGTACACACCAACAGTCGCAAGGTCCAAGATAAATTTATCCTCGAAAAGGAGCTACAGTTAGAGAAAGCCGTCGAGATCGCCAGAGCGGTAGAAGAAACGGCGGGAAGAAGAAAGGAATACGCAGGGGCCCAGGGTCCCGCGGAAATTCAGGCGGTGGGTTTCCACATAAGAAAAGAAAAGTCGACAGCGGACACGAGAGAGGCGAGAGGAAACAAGAAAGAACCACTCAAGTGCCACAGGTGCACCAGCACGAAGCACTTGGCGTTTGATCGGGAGTGCCCAGCCAGAGACAAGGAGTGCTCCATCTGCAAACGCATCGGGCACTTCTCCATAGTGTGTCGATGGAGAAACAAGAAAGTCACCAGCCTCACCACAGATCGAACGGTGGTAAGAGAATCCTCCTCGGAGGATGAAGGAAGACCCACAGTCATTATGGTGAACAGCACACGGGCCAGGAGGGAGAAGCCCCATTGTCTAATCAAAATCGATGGAAAAGAGACAAGAGTCATGGCAGACGCCGGGTCAGATCTCACGATTTTACCCCTGCGCACATACAAAGAAATGGTGGGAAAGGAGAAAGTGCAAGTTCTCACCACGCGACACAAGCCCACTGTGTTTGGAGGGGCGTCAGTTGGACTGTTAGGTTACATCAATGGAAAAGTCGAATTCAAAGGGAGAGAAACCACCACCCGAGTCTATTTCAGTCACGAAGGTCCAGCGGTTTTGGGTTGGGACGACCAAGACAAGTTAAAAATCAAACTAGATCCCAGTACAGAAGATCAGGTCCTGTCTGTCAGTACAAGGAACGGGTCAATTGTCAAGAGCGATTATCCAACACTTTTCTCGGAGGAGCCGGGGCACATCAAAAATTTTCTTCACAAAATTGTGCTCAAAAGAAATGCGGTCCCAGTCAAACACCGGGTGAGACCAGTACCAGCCACAGCAAGAGACACCCTAAAGCAACAGCTGGACAAAATGAAAACGGAAGGGGTAATAGAAGAAATTGAAGCATCCGAATGGCTGAGCCCAGTCGTCCTCATAAAGAAACCCCAATCACAAGAATTAAGGGTATGCATAGACCTGCGCAGTTTAAACCTAGAAGTCATTACGGACAACTACCCGCTCCCGAGCATTAATGAACTCATTTTACTTATGAAGGAAGCCAAAATATTCTCAAAACTGGACATGAGAAATGCATACCACCAAATACAGCTGCACGAAGAATCAAAACCCCTTACGGCATTCATCACTCCGTTTGGTACATATCAATTCACCAAAATGCCTTTCGGGTTGTCGTCAGCTGCATCTGCCTTCCAACGCATGATGGATGTCCTGCTACGGAAAGTTAAAAACGTGGTATATTTCCAGGATGACATCCTGGTATATGCTAGAGATGAACAGACGCACAATGCCACGCTCAAATTAGTTCTCAACAAGTTACAAGAAGCAGGAGTGCGCCTACGCCACGAAAAATGTTCATTCGGGGTGAAAGAAGTCGAATACTTAGGGTACAAGATATCGGAGAAAGGGATCAGTCCCAAACAGAACCTCCTGCAGGCCATCACCAAAGCTCCGGAACCCACCACTAAAAAAGAGGTGAGGTCATTTTTAGGATTGGCCGAATACTATGCAAAATTCATACCCAGGTTTTCAGAAATCACCACACCTCTCCGAGATCTGCTTAAGAAAGGGTCGGAATTCACGTGGCGAGAGCCCCAGAAGAGGGCGACGGAAACCATAAAACAGCACATAGTGAAAGCCCCATGTCTTCAACCTTTTAACCCGGAGTGGGAAACAGTAATCACAACAGACGCCAGTGCGTACGGACTAGGGGCAGTGCTAACGCAGAAGAGAGGTGACACCGAACATGTAGTGGCCTTTGCCTCAAAGGCACTGTCAGAGGCAGAACAGAACTATTCCACCATTGAAAAAGAAATGCTCGCATGCGCATGGGCGGTCGAACATTTCCGAACATACGTGTGGGGCACAACGTTTAAGCTGGTGACAGATCACAAGCCACTCATCCACATGTCCAGTCCAGGAGGCACCAAGGCATCAACGCCCAGACTAGCCCGCATCGCAGCTAAACTACAGGAGTACACATTTGAAATCCAGCACATCTCAGGGTGGAAAAACTCCCAAGCCGACTGCATGTCGAGACTGCCGGAGGGCAAAGAGGAGGCTACCACGTTCCTACATGGGGAATGCATAGTTGCATCAATCACAGACCTAACGGCACCAGAGTACCTGGAACTCAGCGAAAGACATTGGGAAGAAGAAGATGGGAAAGACCCCACCATGGCAAAGATTCGCGGATGTATCAGGGAAGGGTGGCCCGATGAAAAAACGCTGCCCGAGGGAATGAGACCATATTGGAAAGTGCAAGATGAGTTGTCGGAAACAGAAGGGATGATCTTAAAGACAGACCAAATCATCCCCCCAACAGGAATGAGACGCACTATACTCTGTAGGGCCCATGCGGGACATTTGGGGAACACGATGACACGTCGCAGGGTGAGAGAAGCCTACTGGTGGCCGTCCATGGATCAAGAAATTTGTGCTATGATAGAACGCTGCCACGAATGCCTGAATAGCGACAAAAGACTTAAGGTTCGCCAGGCACCCCTCATACCCACCGAGATACTAGAAGCAGTATGGTCCAAAGTGGGCATCGACTTCATAGGGCCCCTGGAGGCGATGGCGACAGAACACAGATACGGCATAGTACTTGTCGACTATCTATCCAAGTGGGTGGAAGCAGAGTTTGTACCAAACATAACTACTGAGACGGTCATAGAAGTGCTCACAGAAATTTTTCAAAGGGAAGGCCTCCCCAAAGAGGTCGTCACAGACAATGGGGTACAACTAGTTTCCAAAGACATGGAAGAATTTTTAAAAAGGAATCACATTAAACAAAAGAAAGCGGCCCTTTATCACCCTCAAGCCAATGAACTCGTCGAGAGGGCGAATAGATTCATAAAGGGCGCCATCCAACTGGCCACGGCTTCCGGCATGGACCCACTCAAAACCACCAAAGAAGCCATAGCGGCCCACAGGCTCACGCCAAACGGAATTACACAAGTGTCCCCGTTCAAAATGTTGAGAGGGAGGAGTGCTGCATCAACGCTCATCCCACCATGGCTGTCGAAAGTAAGGGAAGACGAAGCAGTGAACATGGCGGAAGTAGTATGGCGCATTGAGAAAAACAAGTCACGCATGAAATCGTGGAGCGACGAAAGAAGGCGGACGAAGCAAGCGCCCGACATAGGAAAAGGGGACTGGGTGAAAATAAAATTACCAAGAAAAGATCAAACTACAGGATCCCGGTATAGTCAGCCTATAAAAGTAACACACAAAGGGACCAATCATGTCCGTACAGAAGACGGGCGCGCATGGAACTTTGAAAGAGTAGCATTATACCAGCGGAGGCAAGAAAAGGCGAGAACCCCAGAGACACCACATGTAGAAGCCGAAAGGGACTATGGGGGAAACGACGAACGAGAACCCGAAGGAAACGACGGAGAAAGAGAAGAAACCGAGAAAGAACTAGAAGAACCATATCCAAACCCAGAACCTGAGCAGCAGGGACTTTGCCCTGGAACCGGTGAGAGACCCCGAAGGGAACACAGAAGACCGGTGAGATACAATGACTATGTATTACCCTGAACTCGTTCTGCATTGAAGAAGGGAGGTGTGTAGAGCGATCGCGAGAGCCCCGCTCTCGCGAGACCTCGCCAGCAAACATGGCTCCGCCCCCGCGCGCTACACGCGCATTATGGGACGAGCTCTAGACGCGAGCAGAGGCGTCTCCCCGGCTCCTCTGAGCACGGGACCTTAAAGCCTCTGATTCATGCATCCTGAGGAATCCTTAACCTCAGCAAGGTTAGGCCCGTTGGCCATTGTTGTTGCAGCTTAAATCCATTATTGCATCACAGCTTAAATAAACCACTGGTGCAACTCAAGTACGGCTCCTGTCTTCACTCGAGGGGGGGGCAATTTACTACACTTTCCTCGTGCATTCCAAGGCGGTGGTTCGGCACACTTTATTTTGGAGACCATTACCATAGCATTACTGCACACACGTTTCACAAGACAGGCTAGAAGTCTTCTTGTTTGTGTACAGCCTGTGTCGCGCCTGCCGACTCTTATAAAGCGTTGTAGCATCCTCTCCAGTAATTCCAGTCACATCTAAATCAATGTATAGGACACCCACGCTCCTGGATATCGCACGCCGGGGTCTGACTACCCCTGCCAAAGTCCTGTCCTGAGAACAGACATGCCAGATCCCTTGAAATCAGGAAACGGCAGAGAGGCTAGAGGAGCGGACCCTCATTTTATTTATTTCTTTATTTATTCATTAGTATCACGCCGCAGCCCACAGGCATCAGGCGCACCAAAGACACAAAGACATTTTACAGCCAGACACAGGACAAAAGTTTACTCAGTTTACTGTTTCTTGACTACTTTCAGATGGTATTTATTTGAAAAGGTGCATTTTTAGTTTTTTTCTGAAACTGTTGTAGTTTCTTTCAAGCTATAGCTCAGTTGGAAGGCTATTCCAGTTTTGGGCTACTTTAATAGGGAAAGGTACTGCCCAGGCCATTTACTTGCTTGAAAGCAGGACATTTAATGAGCGTCTATGATTCAGATCTTAATAGTCTTGAATGAACATATTGACTGATTCTCTCTTTAAAATAAAGCAGAGCCTGTCCAAACAGGCATCTATGAACTAGCGTCAGGCTCTTAAAAGCGATCCTCTTCTTGACAGCTAGCCAGTGGAGGTCCATACTGTCCTTAGTGATGTGTTCTCTCCTTTTTTTCATTTTGATTATTCTGACCGTGTTATTTTGAATAGTCTGACTTTTGGCTTGCACCATCCATCAGTGCATTTCGATAATCCAAACGCGATAAGATTGTAGCTGTAGCTATGGTGGCGCTGTTTTCCTTGATTGGGTCTGTTCTTGAGAAGACTGAGATAGTACTGGCAGTTCCTGTGCAAATATGCCACTTGCGATTCTGCCCCTAGGGAGGCTTCTAAATATAAGCCAAGAGTTTTTACTTTTTCGCTGACTGGGATAGCTACGTCCTTGATGTTAAACTTGAACTCTGCGCTGAGTTTGGCTCAAGCTTGGCTGGATCCAAAGATCATCAGCTCCGTCTTCCTCCCATTCAGGCACATCCAGTTGTGTGCCATCCATGTTTCTATGATTCCATAGGTGGCTTCCACCTTGGCGCTATCCTTGCTATATAACACCCGCTCAGCTCAACCACAAGCTGGGTGTCATCTGCGTAGTTGGTAAAAAAGACTCTGAAGTTCTCGAGTACTATGCAGAGACACCACAGAATAAGTTGAACAAGAGTGGGGAAAGACATGCGCACTGCGGCACACCACAATCAATCAGATTTTCTGCTGAGAATTTGTCCCCTCAATGGATTTTTGACGATCTGTCAGAGACAAAAGAGATTATCCATCTGATTGCATCAGGAGAGCAATTTGCAGTGTGTTCCATTACCCACTGAAGCTGCTTATGATCAAGCAGGTCAAAAGCTGCATTCAAATCCAGCAAGACCAAAAGACCAGTTTTTCCTTTGTCAGTAATAGTTAGATGTGGGTCTGGCGGTCTAGTATTGGGATTTATGTACTATGGGCTGCTCGAAAGCCCGATTGCTGCTTATGTAGGATGTCTTTTTTTTTTGGTAAAATTTTGAAATTGTGCTGTGGCTCTCTTATCCATAATTTTCAAAAGAAAATTACAGTTCATGATCGGACATAGGTTTCCTAGATCTTTAAGGTCTTAGCCGGGATTTTTCACTAAATGTGTAACAGTTACAGTTTTCAGCACCTCAGGTAATGTTCCTTCGCAAAAAGTGGCATTCACCATCATTGTGAAAAGGGGTGCAAAGATGTCCTTATTTTCAAGAATAATGTTCGAAGGAATAATATTCTCCACACATGTTGTGGGCTTCATGTCTGTTAGAACTTTTAACATCACACACGTGGTTATAGGTTGAAATCCAAATTTATCTTGGTCTCTCGTGTGTTGTAACATCCAAGGAGTAGTTAACTGCTCCTGTAATTTGATTTGTGTTTCTTGGATGATTTCCCTAGATTTTTTAATTTTATTTGTGAAGGCTTCCTGTGCTCTATTGCAGTCTTCGTGTGTTGGAGTGACTTGTGGAGTAAGTGCTTTAGGTTTCTCAACAGATTTCAATATTCCAAAGAGTTTACTAATGGAATTTCATCTTTTGGGATTTGTTTATTGAAGAAATTCTTTTTTATTTCTTTGATGCACTTTTTATAGTGTTTTTCTGTTTCCTTCCACTTGTCCCTATTGATTTGCGATGGCGATTTCAGCCATATAGCCTCTATCCTTCTTTTGTCTTTCTTCAGCTAAATTAGTTTGGGGTTGAACCCTTTTTGGTTATTTTTGTTATCTCTAACCCGCTTGTTCTCAATGGGTGCTATTTTATCCATGAGTTTCTGATTGTGACTGTTATATTTCCTGATAATAGTGTCACATGTGTCATTCATTGTTATTTCTTGAGCATTTATTACAGTCATGGAGAAAGATATCTGGAAACGGTCTGTCCAAATGCAAGGGGACTATTTCCCATGCGTGCCTCTAGGTTATGAATAGTGACCCAATCTAGTTAGTTGCCACTTAAGATTGTCGGCTCTGAGTTCAGGATTGAGAACTCAATGTTGTTTGATGCCCTTTCCAGGTCTATCGCTTCCTTGTCCACTGGGTTTCCTCTCCACCTATTGAAGTCGCCCACTACTAATGATGCCGTATTTGGACCTTTCAGGTCATTTAGCTGTTGGATTAATTCATCATTAAAATCTGAGATAATAGAGGGCGGTATGTAAATGACTACGACATTAAGGCAGCTGTTTGGGGTTGGAGTGTGTTTCAGATGTAAAACTTCGAACCCATGGCAATCTATGGTGGAAGGGAACATGTGTGTAGTGTCCCTGACTATCACAGCTACCCCTCCTCCTGTACCTGTTTCTCTATTCTTATAGTGGATTTTGTAGCCTTCTGGAATAGCTATATCCACAATGGGGCTGCTAGGTTCCTGAAGCCAGGTTTGGGCAGAGTATATCCAGATTGTCATCAGTAATGAGATCGTGAATACAGAGAGCGTGTTTGTTCATCGATCTTGTATTTAATAAACACATTTTCAGTTCTTTGTTCCCTTTTGCTGTAGCAACTTGAGAATCTTGTGGTATCATGTGAGTAGCTTTTTTCGTGGTCTGCATCTGTTCTGACCAGCGGTGTCACGATACATTGGATGTTGTGTGCATGCTGTCAGGGTCCATTTTCTGAGCCTCTGCCCTGTTTACCTCCATTGCGTTTTGGACTGCCCTGTGCACTGCCACCATTCGATGGGGATCATCAGCTCACGAGACAACCTCTCGAAATTTGGGAATCTCATGTTTGCTTAACAAGAATGGCAATAGCTCAGATTCAAGTTAAGCCCTTACTCAGTTTGGCGAGGACCGGCAAAGACTGGCTTGTCACGTGAAGCGCCTTGCTGAAGCATGTGACGTTTCTTTATGAGACTAGTCGGGAGATGTGGGAGATCTAGTCCCTATGTCTGTGTGGGAAGTCCACTTGAAGTGCCTATGATGTAGACAGGCCTGGGAGTTGTTTAACTGACTGAGGCCTGCGTGTACAATACCCAGTAGCAATTCAAAAACTGCCCATAAACGTTTTCACAATGGAAAAAAAGCACATTCTATGCTTTTCAATTACGCATGTGTAGAGATATCGCGAGAGCCCTCACTCTCGCGAGATCTCGCCGCGAACTATAGCTCCGCCCACGCGCGCTCCACGCGCTTTACGGGAAGAGCCAAGGACGCAATAAGGTGCGTCCTGCCGGCTCCTCCGAGAACGGGGCCCGCGGCCCACACTCATGGACACGGACATTACGGCTGCAGTCTCCAAGCCACGTTAGGCCCGTTGGCATTTGTTATTGAGGCACGCACTTGGCGTGCACTGTGCATGAAACCTATAAGAGAATAAACACAGCGTGACAAGCCCCGCGACTCCTGTCTTCATTATAAGCAGTTTACAACAGCATGCTTTGCGGCTGCTTTAGAGAATTCACAGCCAGCAGACGCATTGAAAGCAAGGTCCTGTCAGCTAACCAGTAACCAAATGCAATGTTAGTGCAGCTAATCATGCACTTCTAACTGGGCTACAGAGTTAAATCTTTACAAACAAAATGTTTAGCAATTAAATACCGGAACTAGTGTAGTAGCGTTCTACTTTACAGTGCAACTATCCTTGGAAGGTCCTGGCAGCTTATATCACGGCCAGCCGGACCGGCGAAGACCGACTTGGCTCCTGAAGCGCCGGCGTTTCTTAATGAGCCTATCCAGGAGATGTGGGAGATGTAGTCCCTCATGCGTGTCAAGCCGCACCTCTAGGACGTTAAAAATGTAGTAGCGGCTTCCGACACCACAGAGCCTGAGAGCACAGCATGGCTTGTTCCCTTAATTATGAAGAAGAGATAAATAACATGGAAAAAGAGTATTTGGTTGAATATTCGACCAGATGGGAAAATGCAGAGGAGCAGGTAGATGCTATCCTGCCAGTTCCCGCTCCCTCACCACTGTCATATTGGAACAGTCAGAGAAAAGCTACAGATGGAACCCCTTGCATCGTTCCTATACCACATAGAGTGTATGAGAGACGCTATACACTTAGACAGGCATACAGAATGCACTCTCGTTCTGAAAGTGTGGCCACATGTCGCATGGAAGAATGATACATGAAAGGATGTCGGAAGCCGAGATGTCAGAATGCGCCAATGAATATCATGGATGGACGTTAAAGTGAAATCTGACGAGGACAAAGTGATGTCATAAAGAAGATGTATGAACCTATGTTGACACAATATGAAACACAATATGAAAATACCAAGTACAGATGTAACTGAAGCACTAAGAGTAAAAAAAACTAAAGCTAAAGTAATCATGGATATAAAAAGGATGAAGGAACTTACTGACCATGAACTGTAAATACGCAGTAATGCAAGGTAGAAAGAAAACATATAGAAGCTTGCTATAGAGGAATATATAACGTGGCAAAGACATATGAGAAAGAGTAACCATGCCTCTATAGGCCAGGAGGAGCAGCAGCACCCGGCATAATTAAATTAAATAGCAATAAATGGAAGGCTGAAATTGACACATTTGTGGTCTCTTCACATGTGTCTCAGAAGTCGAAAACAAAGACTATTCATTAGAGCCTCAAGCTGAGGCAGTGGTGTGCTCACACTCCCCTGAATGTTCCAGGACAGTGAGCAGTGACAAGGTCAACTGCAAATGAAAGACTTTGGCTGAAGGCCTACCAATGAGAGATGACGGACTAATTGAAAAAATGGGGAGTAGTCTGACGGGATTTAAATACATAGGTTTTGATTCAGGTATGTGCTGCTAAGGATCCTAAAGGCCAAGTTTGGAATAGTATGCCAACCAATCAGTGCAGTTGAGGGAAAACCTAACACACAATGTTGCAAGAGCCAATCAACTGTTTTGTCCGCTATAATCAATAATATATGTGCTTAGAGGTAGTTCAAGGCATGCCCTACAGATAAGGGGTAGATAATAAGAGGTAGCCAATGATGCACTAATCCTTGTATGTTCTATAAGTAGATATGTTCCCTTCACCAATCCCTACCCTTCATAGGTTTTATATTTTGCCACAAATAATGACGCCTATTTGGGTTTAAGACCTCCATCTAATCAAGTTGCTGTGCGAATGTACATGGATCAGTCCGATGTCTGTCAGGTTGCCCAACTTTATCAAGTTGACAATAAAGTCATTGCTTGAGTCTGTCGGTTATTTGGCTTGTGGCCGTTATTGTAATTCCATCTAGCACAAAAGACGTTTCAAGGTGCTACAGCACAACCCCATCAAGGAGGAGCTTAGAGCTCAGAGACTGACCACTCTCCAAAATCTATTTGTGCTCGACCTCCTTACCGCTATGGAAGTAGGGCATGTGTGCAAAAATAGGCACAACTTGCTGTACGTTCATGCCATTAAATGACGCACAAAACAGCAGCCTGACTGATGATATAGCTGCCTTACATATGTTGTACACTACCATGGAGAAGGAGAGTGGTCCACTGGTAGATGATGATGGCATCATCTGATGTTTTTCTGGGTGCTTTCCTGGATGGGCAAAATGCTGGTTCCTGCCCTTGTTGTATTACTCATAAGTCTTTGCATCCTACAGGTAGTTCTTGGGTATTTTAAATTGGTTGGGAAGAAAAAGACACAGGCGCCAATGTTGGCACTTACACTCAGTTCTTATGATGCCACTCCCATCTCGATACATTCCCATATGCAGGCAGATCCATGGAACGGCACAAGGGAACACTGCATGGTCTGAATTGAATGTTCAATTGGCCCCCTGGCACATGTTTCAGCCCTCCGTCAGACCCTGAGAATTATACGCAGCATTGAGTAGATTGAGACAGAGATGGGGAGTGCTGCTTTATGACCTGCTCACAAGTATAGTACGAATAGAGTGTTGTCAAAAGTGGGATAGAGTTAGATTTGCCACACTTGAGGTAACTAGTTTAGCTGCACTCCAGAGAGCCCTAGGTTGCTGGATGCACAGACGACAGAAAAGCACTAAAGGATGGAATGCGAGGCTTATTATAAGTCGCAGATATAATTAGGTGATTAGAATTTGTGCAGCTGTTGGGATGGAAATGAGCTTATCCCACCCCCAAGGTACTTCCAAATATGAAGAACACCATATGAAGTGATATAATATACAAGAGGGGAGCAACTCGCTTCATCGGTCAAAATATAGCAGCCCTGCAGCACTCAGAAGTAGGTGCATGGCACTAGAAACGCCCACAGCCCTCAACTCCATTTTGTATTAGGCCCAGAAAGGATAAGCTGCAGGCTCGCGCTGCTCATGTTCCTGGTTCACAAAGCCTAATTTCTGCACAACATACTGAATCCGCTAGATCCCTGTTCCTACGGAAGTCCACTTCTCTCGTTCCTTTAGTGTTGCGAATATTTAGCATCTTTCACTGGAATGTGCCCTGGAGAGTGTGATACAACACTACGCTCCGCGCTGCATCCATTCATCTAACCTGCCAGGAGGCCTCTCACCCCCACCCAGCCAGGCAGGAGCCAGCCTCACCCCACTGCCTCAACCCCTACACATTTGCATTCCTCAACATGCATGCAACCCCCAGGTATCAACCTCAACAAGTTTCCTCAGAAGGTCTAAGCATGCGCTACTATATTTCTTCCAAACAACAACACGAGGTACTATTGGGGGGGTACATTAAAGATCAAACCCCACGGTGGAGACCTTAATTGCGGGAATGGTGGTATTAATGAAACATTGAATGTGTGGGTCAGCATGACTGTATTTTAGCTCCCTCTTCCTTGGCACCACTTCACGTGCCATCCAGGTGACTGCCACAATGAATTAATATTCAGGCTTCGCATGTTTAGTTTAGACAGAAACAATGTCTTATTTTTTTTTTAAACAATTTTCTTTGGTTTCAACATAAGCACCATACAGTGGAACGCCAAACATGCATTCAAATTATTACACATAAACACATTACATTTTTTCTCCCCTCCTTCCCTCCCTCCTATGTGAGCCTACACCACACTTTTACCTGCCTCATCTTCTTCTATGGGCGTCACCTAGTTTCCTGTACCTGAAGGGTTATCTTCCTCAGAGTTTCTCCAACCAGACCCAGAGTTGCAACTAAGTTTTTCCAGGCTACCAGTGTGTCCGCTTCTTCCTCCCCACCTCTATTTGCGGCCTCGTGCCACACCGTTTTTCGGCATACGCCCATTTCCGGAGATCATGCCACCAAGCTTCCACTCTCTGCCTTCTATCTGCTTTCCAGCTCATTGCTATTCTACGTTTAGCAAGTATGTACGCTACGTCTTTGAGCTTGCTCACATGTTTGAGTTTACGCGGCCTAGGAAATCCCCCTAACATACCCGCCCACAGGGAGTCTATGTCCAAAATGATCTCTTTTTCTGCCAAGAGGTGTGCAACCTCCCTCCAGAATCCCCTTATTTCAGGGCATGCCCCAAACATATGCACCATTCCTGCGATCACCTCTCTGCATTTTGGGGATGTCTGTGTTCCAGCGCTTTTGAACTTGGCTAGCTTCTTAGGGGTCATGTATGCTCTGTGGGTAACAAACAACTGAATCTGTTGCAGCCTCACATTTCTGGATACTTTTTTATAGTAACCTTGCACCCTGAGCCACAGCCCATCTCCCATTAATATCCCCCCATACTCCTCCCAGCCACGTCTCGTCTTGATCACCTCCTTCCCAACCCTCGACATCAGCAGCTCGTATATCCGAGAGACTTCATGGCCCCCTTCAGACACATCACAAAACTTTTCTATGGCAGCATCGGGTTGTTGAGCCAACACTGCCTCTGGCCACCTACCCTTAAATCATCTTTATTAACCCTGCATATGTAAGGTATTGTCCCCGGTGTAATCCTGTATCCTCCATCAATGTATCAAACTCTATCACTTTCCCGTCTTGCCATACATCTCCCAAGGTCGCTATGCCTTTTGTTTCCCATTGCCTTCTAATTATCTCTCTCATTTGTCTATCAATCCCTTCCAGTGCCACTAGTGGCATTTGCAGAGAGCACGGTGTCGGGTTCCCCATCATCCGGCAAGCCCTCTGCCATATTTTCCGACCCCAGTTCAGCAATCTCGCCCCTCCTTTCTGCTGCTGTTGCGACAACCACATCCATTTGTTCAGAAAGTGACAGGCGCACTCTTCTCTGAGCAATCTAGACTGAGGTGTGGGGTCATCCGCCAGCCAGCGCGCCACGTATTGGAGTTGGCTGGCCAAGTAGTACACTTCAAAGTTGGGCAGTCTAATGCCTCGTTGCTCGTACAGGTTTTGTAGCTTCCATAACGCAATTCTGTTCCTGGAATTATGCCATATGAACCCCCTGCATACCATCAAAGAAACGCTTAGGTATCATATACAGAATGTTCACAAAATAATGTAATAGCTTGGGTAGTACTACCATCTTCAACAACGCCACTCTCCCCATCATGGGCAAAGGTAGCTTAGCCCAGAATGTCATGCTGCTCTCAATTTTAGACATTGCTTTCACTGTGTTGTGCTTGTACTCAACCTCGACCTTATGGTATATGAATATTTCCAGGTATCTAAACGTGTCCGTTTCCCACCTTATCTGCAATACCGGCAATTTTACCGGAAATTTATGTTGTGGCACCCCTACGTATCTTCCTAGGCGGAATATGCTAGACTTTTTGGGGTTGACTGTTATGCCAGATAAGATTGCATACCGCTCCATAACCTCTAAAATATACTGCAAGTACTCCTCGGGGTATTTCAGGTAAAATAACATATCATCTGCATACATCGATATTAAATGTTGCCCTCCCTTAATGCCAATACCAACCTCACCATATTGTTGTCTCAAATACGCCGCCAGGGGCTCTAATGCTAAAATAAAAAGCATCGGGGACACGGGCAGCATTGTTGAGTGCCTCTACTCAATTGCCATTGTTCAGATATGGTCACCCCATTTTAACTCGAGCTAATGGTTTGTTGTATAGCAGATGGACCCACTTCAAATAACCAGGTCCAACCCTGTATTCCCTCAACACAGCTATCAGCCAGGGCCACTTGACCGAATCAAAGGCTTTCACTCCACCTAGCGAAACTATCGCTATCTCCTGGGAGCTTACCTCCGTCTGATCTATGACGTAGTGGAGCCTTATAAGGTTATCTGATATACACCTGCCCGGGACATACCCAGTTTGATCTAGGTGGTTATGTTCGTTTATAACGGGCCTCAATATATTTGCCATCACTGCTATAAGTATTTTATTGTCCTGGTTAAGCATTGAGAGCGGTCTATAGGACCCATAGTCCGTATTTGGTTTGTTAGGTTTGAGTAGCCGGATGATTATTGACTCCCTAAAAGAATGCAGGCAATGTATTTGCATTAAATGCTTCTTTTAGCATTGCTAACATCGGAGGGAGCAATTCTGTCTTATATGCTTTGTAGAACTCACTACGGAGGCCATCGGCACCTGGGGCTTTGTTAGTTGTTAGCGTCTTAATAACATTCTAGCTCGTCTAGCGTCACTGGAGCCTCTAGGCTCTCCCTTTCTGTCGCATCAAGCTTGGCCAGAGCTATCTCTGTTTATGCCTCCAACATGTCTATTTCTTCCCCATCCATAATATCTGCATACAGTTCCTTATAGTATGCAAAGAAACATTCCTAAACCCCTTCCTAATTATCTTGCATCTGGCCATCTGCTCCCTTCACTACTCTGATTGCTTGCCTAGGGGCTTTGCTTTTATATAGCCATGCTAGCAACCTGCCTGGTTTATCTTCCTATGTTTTAGATTAGTCTCCCCCAATTTTTCCTGCTTGCCTGCTGTAATTGGCTTATGGCTGCATTTTCCACTGGGGATTTTATACCCTCCTGCATTTTCGTTTCTAGCTCCCTCTCTGCATTACGCAATTCTCGTATAATGTCGCCTTGCAGCTCTTTCGATTTTGATATTGCTGCTCCCAGTTCTACCACCTTATATGCCTCCCACAGCGTCCCGGCTGATTCTACATTACCAGTATTATGTTAAAAATACTTTGTATGTTCTTTTTCAAATCTTCTCTAAACACAATGGGCCTCATTACGAGGTTGGAGGTAGCCATGGCGCTATTAGCGCCATGGCTGCCTCCAAACTCGTTCCGACTCCGCCCTGGTGAATGGAGCAATTACCGATCCATTCCAAGGTTGGCGGGACCGGTAATTCCCCATTCACCAGGGCCATTCCCCATTTCCATTTGAGCCCCCATAGGGCTCAATGGGAATGGGGAAGGCGCTAATAATGGTACCACAAATTGCGGTACCATTATTAGCTATAAAGTCCCTTTGCGAGCCCGTCCTTAACGCCTGAAAAAACC
Source organism: Ambystoma mexicanum (assembly GCF_040938575.1). NCBI lineage: Eukaryota > Metazoa > Chordata > Amphibia > Caudata > Ambystomatidae > Ambystoma > Ambystoma mexicanum. The sequence continues at coordinate 1,604,045,648 of NC_090937.1, forward strand.
AGGCGTCAAGGAAGGACCCGCAAAGGGAACTCGTAGTAGGGCGGTAAGGGATTACCGGCACCGGTGCCCTTACTGGTGCCGGTAATCCCTTACCGCCCACCTCGTAATGAGGCCCAATGTCTTTCAGTGCCTCGGACCTGAGTTTCCACGTTGGGATTCTCGCTCTAGGGGATGAGATCTGCCACGTTACCATCAGAGACGCATTGGTCTGAGAGGACTATAGCCTTCTATTCTGTCTGTGTCACCGCCTCCAGTAGCTCTGATCCGTTAAATATATAATCTAATCTGGTGCCTTGGTTTTGTGGGGCAGAACAATGTGAGTACCCCCTATCATGTGGGTAGTGCATTCGCCACACATCCTCCATTCTAAACTCCTTTAACAAGGTGAGCAAGGCCTTTGCCACAAGGGCAGGTCTATCAACCTTCTCGTCCGATCTAGCTAGCTTCGGGTCCAGGGTACAATTGAAGTCTCCAACCCATATGACTGCCCCACCCATATATGGGCTAATCTTGTTATATAGGCTCCTGAAGTAGATTGTGGTATTGTGATTCGGGGCGTAGACGTTTATAATGTTTACTTCTCTATTTTCCACCATTCCCTTAATTAGTACCATCTTCCCGTCTTAATCTATGGTGGACTGTAATAGCTTTAACGGGACATGTGGCGCTATCCATGTTAGGACTCCTCTGGCGTACGCTGAGTACATTGCCCCTAGGGTATGTCCCGTTCCATTTTCTCGTTAGTACCTCTTGCTACTCCGTGTTCAGGTGGGTTTCTTGTAACAGTGCAATATCTATCTTCATTACTTTGTTACGTTCAATATAAGAATTCAATCCCCTAACATTCCAAGTCATTATCTTCAGGTCTCCCATTCTATCCGTTTCCTATTCCTCCAGTCTCCGCCCCCACCCTCCTGATCTTCCTCCGTGGCGTGTGATTGTAGGCTTGTTCCCCCATAACAACCCCAACACCCTTCCCTCTCCCCCCTAAAAACTACCCAACTTCCCCATTGCCCCCACGCCACCCACCACCAACTGCTGCCCAGCTCCATCCCTGGATCTCAGGCTATCCTGCATCTAGTCCTTCTCGGCTCCACCGGTACTTGGAACTCTGCAGGGGGATACTCTACTACTGGTATCTACTGGTATCCCAACTAAACCAACTACTGTGGGTGAGAATGCATTCCCTCAATGTCTCCCACTTTAGTGCCACAGTATACTACGCACAAATCCTACTATGCACATATCGCGTATTAAATTATATATTTTAGCCCAGAGGCCTGTATCATGGGAATATCTGGAGTTCAATATCTACCTTCACTTTACGGATGTGATGCACCTCTCAGGATTTTGTTCTACTCCATATCCTTATCAGTGTTGCAGCCACTAACCAACATCAACTACTCAGATAATAGTACAGTACGGGATAACAGCCGGATCACTTATCGAGTCCACTCTGAGTCTGGCCCTCCGCACCCACCGGGCAACTCAGCATGTCCAGCAGCTCGCCGCCTCCTCGGGTGTCTCAAAGAAAAACGCCTTGTTCTTATATAAGACTTGTTTTGCTGGGTACAGCAGCATGTATTTGAAGCCAGATTCCCGTAGCCGCAGCTTGACCGCCACATAGTGTAGTCGTTGTCTCTGTACCACCAAGGTGTAATCTGGATACGCTATCACAGTAGCTGAAGCTCTAGTTATCATCCCACCTTTGTGGAAGTGTTCAAGAATCTTCTCCCTGTCTTTGTAATTCAGTATCTTGGCGATGTTCGCCCGAGCAGGGGCCCCTGACTGGGGTCTCCTTGCTTGGGCTCTATGCGCCCTCTCGACTGTAAACCCTTGGGTGAGTGCTCCCGTGCCAATATCTTGTATTATCAAGTTCTCCACATAGTCGGGTCCATACCTTCTTCTCCTTCCGGTGGCCCCACAATGCGCATGTTATTGCGTCGTGCCCGCCCTTCTGCCTCTTCTGCTTGACCTTCCATATTGCGCACCTGTTGTTGCAATATATGAACCGCCGTAGCGTTGGCTGTGCTAGTGTCGTAGTTGATCTTCAATTTGCTTTCTAAACCACTTGTGCGCTCCGCCTGCGCACTCACGTCCTGTCTCAGGAGATTGACGTCCACACTGACCGCATCAATTTTGAATTCAAATGAGGATTTTAATTCCGCCATGGCTGCATCAAGCTTGTTCTCCCACGAGGATTTCAGGTCCACTCCGGCCTCCAGGATCTGTTGATCAACCACTCCATTGTGTAGTGATCCGCCTATATCCCCCCGGTGTGCGTGGACGCGTCCGGTGACTGGGATGGCTTAGTGAAGATATCCAACATGGATTGTTTCCCCTCAACTTTGCTTATCTTGGACGCCACCGCTTCTTGTGTTGTGATTGGCACTTTCGCTCCTGGAATGTCTTGTGTCTAACAATGGAGGTAGCCACTTGCAACGTGTTCCACACACATATACTGTAATTTCTGCCACACTCTGCGCTACTCAGCGCCAATTCTCGATACAATGTTAGGTGTGATGTCTGCTCATCATCCGCTCACTCGCCGCATGTGTCCAGAGCCGCTGTGGGTCAATGCAATGTCACATCTGTTCTTATTGCTCCTCATCCACAGTATTTGTGCTGTTATCTATCTACCAGGTTCTGCTCTTCACTGACTGTTGGTGTGTCTGCCCCTATGCTGAGCGTTGTTTCTCCCCCCGCCAGCCGTCCTGCTGGCACTGCGCTTGTGTGTCTGGCTCATTCAAGTGAGTTCACAGTATCACCCCCAGCCTCCCTCGGATCATCCATTCTTGTGCGCTGGTAGTCAGTTCAGAGTTAGTGCACCGTTGCTGTGCCTGCACTGCTACTTGGACATCAAGACCTGTGTTAGTTCAGAACCGTGGGGGCACCGCCGTTAATGGCTATGTTCTTCTACCTCGTGCCGCGTGTGCCCCTCACTTGCATGTTTAGCTGCCTTGCTCTGCACGGCCATGGGCGTAGGACATGAAGGGGATAGGGGGGACAAATCCCCCCCACAATTGTAAGTGGGGGGGATGTAGTGTCATTTATCCCCCCCATAATATGTTTGGTGTGTCGTGAAGGGATCTGTTTTTGAAGTGGGGGGAGGGGCTGCTTACTATGTAAGCAGCAGCCCTCTCCCCTCGACCCTCAAAGCATGGGGGCAATACCCTGGGGCAGATTGGTGATCATCTGCCCCCAGAGAAGGGGGCAAACAAAAATATATATATATATTTTTAAAAACGTAGTTTTGGGTCCATTTGGGGTGGGGGGGAGAGCCACTGTAAATATTGGCAGAACCACCCCCCAAGATTGGGGCAGTATGTTTTGACCCCCCGTGGGGCAGATGGCCACACACATTTGCCCCATTTGCCCCTAGAGAAGAAGAAAAACAAAAAAAAACAATTATTATAACTTGTTTTGGGTGGGGGTGGGGGGCCCGGTGGTGCCCACTAGACCACCCGGATTTTTTTGTGTTTGAAAGGGGGCCCTCTCCCCCAACCTAAGTGGATGGGGGGCACCTTATGTAGCCCTCCTTGGGGGCAGATCTTTGCCCCAGGAAGTGGTACATGAGATGCCCCCATCCATTTGGGGTGGGGGGAGAGGCCACTGCAAATATTGGCAGAGCCACCCCCCCAAGCCTGGGGTGGTACATTTCCCCCCCCTCCCGGGGGCAGATGGCCACACACATATGCCCATCTGGCCCTAGGGAAGGGGCAAAACAAACAAAAAACAATGATTATAACTTGTTTTGGTTGGTGGTGGGAGGACCAGGGGGACCCACTAGACCACCAAGATTTCTTGTGTTTGAAAGGGGGGTGCCCCTCTCCCCCCACCCTGTGTGGCTAGAGGCACCTCATGTACATGAGATGTCCCCATCCATTTGGGTTGGGGGGAGAGGCCACTGCAAATATTGGCAAATCCAGCCCCCAGCCTGGGGCAGTACGTTTTGCCCCACCATGGATGTTATTAGTGGAAAGGGGGTGGCCGTCTCCCCCAACCCCAAATGGATGGGGGCATCTCATATAGCCCTCCCTGGGGGCCGATTGCTAGATTGGGGTTATCAGTGGGTTAGCCTTTTCCCTTTGCGCCCAGGTAGGTGCACCCACACATATGAGGTACCGTTTTCGTCGGGACATCTGTGGGAACGCGGGAAGGTAGGACATCTGTTGTTGGCGGCGTGTTTCGGTGGGTGGGCAGAGGGAAATGTCTTGGAAATTTGTTGGAAAAAAACACAATTTCCAGACATTTCACTCTGCTTCTTGAGTGTGTTGGCAAATGCCCTTAATTGCCATCTCACATTAAACAGGTGCTTAAACCCATCAGTGTGGATTGCGCAATAATAAGTCGACACATGTATTTCAAATGGCCAATTTAGCTCTTTGGGTGACCTTCTCAAAGTGGGAGAATGTTGCCCAGAATGTGCCACTTTCTCTGCGGAGTGAATTATGCCCACCCCGAGGTAGAAGCGTGAAAAATCCAAAGGGCACCGTGCCCTGCTCTTTCTGTGTGTGTCTTCCCCACAGGGCGACAGATGCCGACTCAGACATGGGTAAGTCTCAGGTGGCAAGCCTGTAACCTAGTTGATGTGGCAAAGGATTCCAGACTTCCGAGGCTGATAACATTAGTAGCATTGAGTTACATGCCATCTGACAGGTATGTGTGATAAAGTTGCAAAGCAGAGCTGTTAGTGGTCTAAAGCAGGAGGCAATGTCTGTCCACCCTCAAAGGGTACGTATGACCAAAAGTAATAGACCCCTACCCCCATCATGGCTGTAAGGGCCAGGCTCCAAACCAGGGCAAGCATGCCCTCCAATCATCCATGCCCAGGAGTAGGGTACCCCTCCTGCTCCAGGAGCCCTGTTGAGCAACCTCTGTACTTTCCAGGTGATACTAACATTATTTAAAGCCAGAAGTCTAAAAGTTAATCGCTTAATTGCAGCTGGAAATTAGCTCCTGGCGTGATCAAAATGTCTTAGCCAAGTGTGATGTGATATATCCTTCATTTATTAGCAATATGTGTGTTCTCGCATTTCTTCATCCACTGAATTACTGTTAGAAACAAAGGCAAGAGTTGTGTCTCTTGTGTAGGGATTAGGAAGGCAGTTGCCAGCCTCTGGCATAATATGCCCATGTTCTTCCAATATTGGCTAGCTGTTGCCCTCTTATGGCCAGGTAGAACCATTATGGCGGTGACTGGCAAATGCCTTTCCCCTGCAGACAGTAAAGCAGAAATAAGAGGCCAATTCAAGACACGGAACAAATAGCAGTTAAGACAGACTGCAGCTGCCATTGCTGTGTTAGGGAGAATATGTTGAGTGTTCAAGCAAGGAGGTATGTATTAAGCAAGAAAGCAGTGAGACAAGGGAGAGGCAAAGAAAGGCCAGAGGGGCTCTTTGAATAGTGTAACAGGGCAGAGGACCCATGCTCTGCCCTCCTAGTAACATATGAGAGAATCAAATAGATCAGGCTTTGCAGCAAATGTTAAACGACAAAGGAACAGAGTCCAGATAGGCATTCAGAATAACAAAGGCAAAGAAAGGCTACGCTCTGAAGCCAGCATGAGATGGAATAAGAGGGACCAGACTCATCATGGGATGTTGGACCGGCCCTCACAGGAGAGCTAGAGGGGCAACCCACATAGCGGGCTGCTCCTCTGGCAACCCCCCTGGGTCCACATACACCCCACCTAATAGGCATCCCCTGGGTCCGACACATCCGACCGCGGACCTGGGGAGTGCTTATAAGGGGGTAGCCTTGCGATCGCTCATCCTCCTTGTTTGCTGTACCCCTCCACCCCCCGGAGGACAGTGAAAGCAACATCACACACCTGGTCCCTCCACTCCAATAACAGGGCTTACTCAGAGGTACATGCAAGATTTCCTCTGTCTTTGAAACCCCCATCCTTCCATTCCAAGAGACACACACGTCTCCTTGCCCCACACAAAATAAGTAGCATCTTGCAGTTGGTAGAAAAGGCTGCAACTCCTTAATTTGGCAGGAGTCCACTTACAGGTGATCTGCCTCTTAACGAGCTGGCTGTGGCCCACTGGAAGTAATTGTTATTTCCTCTCTCTTAACATGAGCTCATAGTCAGATGATACATCTAGAAATACAACATATAAAGACAAGTTCTTTGCTGCTGCATCCTTTAATTTTCTTCTGTTTTCTTTTCTTCTTTTCTCTTGTTTTATACAGTGATGATATTTGTAATTTAATACGTACGGCTATTTTAATTTTAATGTTATGAAAAGTCGAAATTCTTTGACTAAAACACAATAAATAAATTAAAAAAAGCAAAGTCCCCAAGGTGTCCCCTGTCCCCCGCAGATTTTATGTGTCTCCTACGCCCCTGTGCACGGCCGTCTCCTTGTTGCAGCAATTGCCCCTGTGTTGTATTCCTTACGTGCCTCCGGCGAATGTGTGAATACACTTCACTCCGCCCGCTTGATTCGTTCCGTGTTACGGGGAAGCGGTCCCCATCCTGCGTATGCTGCTTGGCTGTTACAAAGTGTCCATTGCAACCTCTCCATGGGCCTCACCAGCGTAGCCGTGTGGAGCGTATCTCTGTGCCTCTCGTATTTACAGATCCCTTCACACACCAGCTGGTACACTGTCATTAGCTTGTGCGACATTTACTGATGTGCAGGCAGCCGTCAGTGTGTTGTATCAGTTTAGCACATTTGACCAGTGATACCTCGGGGCTATACAATCACGTGCTCTCAGGTACTTCAGGAGGGGCACGCACCGCTCCTGGCGCCGGGAGCTCCTTCCTCCGATCGCTCCTCTCCGGACCTTAGGCATCGTCGTCTCCTTATTTCCTGACCCCGCAGTCCGTGCATCAGATTCAGTTGAGGCCCCTTCACACGTCGTCACCATGTATTTTAACGGGCTTGCTCACACCACAATCTAATCTCGCCTCTTACTCAGCTGAGGTCTAAACCGACCTCTGCAATGGCCCGGCGCACCAGCTCTTCACTTCTCCTTCTGTGTGGCACGTCCACTCGATGCTTTGTTGCATTCAGGTCACCATCCTGTCTCCTTTGTCACTGAGACTGATCACCCTTTCTCCTGCTCGCATCAGGCAGACTCTGCTTTAAATCTTTCCAATGTCATGGGCACCTTGTTCTCTGCACTTTCGTATGCATGCATGTGCAATATTATATGTTTCCGTTGTCTGTGGTCATCACTTTCCATCCGGATCATTGAGGATCAGCGGGAACCTTCCAAAACATGTCCTACTCCATAGCTCTGTAGCCCAACAATGTCTTATTATGTCACCAGACCTTCACTGCAAGGATGAGCCCAGCTGACCCACGTGGATCATGATTGGCGGAAGGAGACCAACCAATTACTGCCTGGCATCCCCTATGGAGCAGGCCCATGTGAAGGGTGCTTCCAATTAGTGGCACCTTTGTGTACCCTATAGATGACGTTGCCAGGATTCTTAAGCCTATGTTTGTAACTGTTACAGTTACAACGCTTTCGATCTTCGGAGTCCTTCGCTGATTTTTGTACTCTGTACAATTAAACCTTGTTATCCTTGGAACGCTATCTCTTGGCCTATTTCCCTAGCGGCTTGTTTTTACTCTGGAGTGTGCGCATAGAGGGACTTGCCTTCACAGCCACTGGTGATAAATTATGTATTAAAAATGGCAGAACAATATATTTATTTATGGGAACATTTGCTTTGTTGAATTTTGTTTGTAACATTAAGCAAGGGTATCACAATTTTGTGACAGGGCCCCATTCAAAGCTGCATAATTTGTTATTCCAGATTGCTAGGCCATGTTGTTTAGAATTACTCATTTTATGAAGAAGTTTTTCTTTTCACTCTCATTTGGAAAGCACCAGGCAGCCAAGGTCAAGGCAGAAGGGAGAAGAGGATGGTGTTAGCTGGAGCTGTGAGAATCAGCTGTTCCCAGGACTCAAGAAACTAGATATGTAACAATTATTTTCATCCCCGATGGTAGCTAGATGAACACACAGAGCTTTGATCGCCAGGTGCGTGAAGATCCGTGTATTAACACTGCCAGAGATACAATGCTAAGTTGTATACATAGTGCCCTCAATGACCAGTTAGTGGCAAGTGGAGGAGCCCTGCTGAGATCCCTGCTGACGGTGCACAGGACCATCTATGCGGAATGAACACCACCCTTCAACCCGTCACCACTTTTCACTTCAGCATCTCTGTCTTTGCGAGGCTCTTTTCGTTGTTTCTCTTGGAAACTGACTTGCTCCTGTGTATAAGATTGGGCACAGCCATTTCTTCACTCTTGGTCATCTGCTTAGCCAGCTCTTTGATGCACAAAGAGGTATGCTCAACCTGTTTAGTGATTTCTATGGGTCTATCCATTTGGGGTGTTTCCCTCTCCATAATTCTTCACAGACCTTATCATCAGAGCATTTGATCTTGAATTGGTCCCTTAGGTGCTCCTTCTGACAGCACAGCGCAAAGTAGCACTTGACAACTAAACAATCAGGGCCATTACAAACTCTTCAATGCTGTCACCATTCTTTTGCTCTCGGGTGGCCAAACAATAGCAAGCCAAAATTGTATTTTCTTTCACCTTAAAATGTCTATCCAATGTGGCCAAACTGGATTTGCACACATTCAGAACCACACCATCATCCAGGGTGGGTGCTGGTAAACTCTTCAACACTTCTTGTCCCCCATGGTCAAAGCAATGGTACAGCAGTGCGTACTTTCATTCCACTGAATAATCAGGTCCATACACTGCTAGCACAAATTTAAGGAAGTCTTCCCTCCAATCGTTCCGAGGGGCTCAACTCCCTGAGGGAGGAACAGTGCAGGACCAGAAATATTCACCATCCCAAAAAAGAAAAAAACGTGTACTGACAGTATATAACAAATGATCAATGCGCCACACAATATCCACTAGACGAGGAACCAACCAAAACCACTGACTGTCAAATTACCTACAAAAACCAACACCATCCACTGAGACGAGAAAGATGCACATGCTGCTTCAATGCTCCAGCGCTCATGTTTACTTTGGTTGCCACAGCAACTAAAATGGCTGCTATGTCCTCAGGGCATTGCAGGGTGCTTTCCTCATGCTTCTTTGGGTCGTCTTCTCCACTGGAAGGCCCCCCAGAACAGACCTGTTACAATACTGGTTTCCCTTCAGGCCCACAATACACCATTGCACGTAATCCCCAGCACAGCGACGCTGCGGTACTGGGATGCATCTCACTGCCACTACATCCTCACCATCGGCAACTGAAACAGCGGCCCTTCTCTGCGGCACCAGAGTGGTCTTCAAACACTGAATCCGGTCTGCATCCTTCCTCCCAGAGTAGCTCAAAAGCACTCTCTGGACACACTGCCTGTCGGGCTGAGCCTTTCCAGTGCTGAGGCTACCCACAGGGCACTGGGGAAAAGGTCCTTCACTGCCAAGCCAGCTACCCCTAAGCACCTCCTATGCAGGGCCCTGCTTCTTCACTTCCTCAGCGGGGTCCTGCTCCTGGATCTCCTAAAAAACGCACTCCATCTGGAATATGCAACGGCAATCCAGATGGGAGCACCACAGCAGAATTGTGTTCCCAGCTGCCTCGTCCTCAACCGCAGCCACCAGCAAGGCAGCTTATCGCCAGATGAAATAAGTGAGACTACATCTCAAATGACAAGGTAACAATTATTGATTGAGGTACGTTCAGACATAAAGTCATTGGCTGCAGTCATTTCAGCCCCCAGGCACCAACTGATTCCTTGGAGCTAACCCACATTCCAAATTTCAAGCAATAACATTCCGGATGGAAACAAAGGCAACAATCTCTAAGCCCAAGCATGCTGAGGCTTACTACAGCTACACACTGCATAACTGCACTCACCTTTCTAAATCTATGACTACTAACAACATAATCATCGAAACATCTCGGCCACCTGGTCAGATCACCTGCTCCCTCTCTGAGTGGGCGGATGTCTCCTCGTCCCTCCTGGCCTCGACCACTCAACTCCTCCTTCTTGCAGACTTTAACATCCACCTGGATGCTTCCTATCCCTCCTCTGGACTCCTCTACAACCTCTGCGACTCTCTCTCTCTTTCTATTCTCCCCTCTGGCCTGACTCACTCTGCATAGCACACTCTGGATGTTCTGATCACCTCAGACCTCCCCCTCTCAATCCCCCTCACCACTCCTCTCTCCTGGAGTAATCATTTCCTCCATTCCTCCCATCTCTCCGTCTCTACCCCTCAGGCTTAGCCAACTCCAGCACGGCCACCTACCTTCTCAGTCATCCGACCCATGAAGCGTGTGTCAGTTGAGGCTTTCCCCACCATTTTCTCTCCCCCTCCTCTGGCTGACTCACATCCTGACACAGCCCTTTCCATGCTACACTCTTCTATCTCTGATACTCTTGATGTTCTTGCCCCTGTCACAAGGATCCGCTTGAACAGTGGCGGCTGGTGACTTTGGAAGGTGGTGGGGCGTAAATTTCTCCTGGCGAATTTGTGAGCATGCGAGAGCAGCGAGCGAGCCCAACCCACATCATGGGTAGTGCAGGGGTCACCCCCGCGAAAATATTTGAAAAATGGCTTCCAAAATGTGAAATTTACTGTCCAAACCCACAGAAATATGACATAAAAGCATTAGGTTTTACATACCAATGGTGGTACATTGTTCTTACGTGTGCAAGTGTGATGGTGTACAGCAGCTAGTATTGAGAATAGCTGGTACTGTGGGGTAGCATATCCAGGAATTATAGAAAAATATAATTTTGTCACTGTAACTGGCATTCATATGCATCAAAAGAAATTCTTATGAAGTCAATGCACTGTGCATGAATAGAAAACTCATGTGTTTACAACACTCATCCCAAACATAAAGCCTGCAATCCACAGCCTCAAATACAAATACGGTAGTTGAGGCTTTGCTAGGTATTTGAAACATAGACAGAAGATTGCATTTCCGCAGGGCCAACTCAATCCTCCAGCCACCCGATTGCATTTTACAATGGTTAGAAGCGTGAAGAATCTGGCATGGAGCACGGTGCTATATAACAATGTGACGTTACATATTAACTTGTCAGCTAACATTTAGCACAAGTGTTTCTTTTGTATATATAAGGGATGGGCCAGTCATATCAAGTCACATCTATTCCAACTGCTAAAACACATACTGGCAAATGGCCCATTCCACCGCCACACCTTCCCCCTAGATGGCTTCCTCAGGAAGGGCACATTCAAAATAATGGTGTGTATGCACATCATTTTCGATGGACTTATAATGTGAAGCATGTATGATTAATTAATATGCGATTACAAAATAGTACTCACTGCATAAAATAGATGATAAAGCACATCAACAAAATTGATTCATCAAGCATTGCAGATTTTAAGGTTCGTACGTGCATCAAGGGGATGCATGTTAAGCACTAGCTGGAAGGGGCCCTTTTTTATGTGTGATAGATCCTGGGAATTGTTTTCAGCGCCTGTCATCGTAACTTTTACAGCACTTCATTTCAGAGTGGGACTGCCATGGTCACATGAAATTAAAACACGCAGACAAGCTTTTTCTTGTGATCAAAAGGGCCCTAGAAATAATTTTCAAAGTGGCCCCATATTACACATTTCCAGCAAGCCCAACAATGTTCCCATGGGAAAATTTGGAAAGACAACACAAAAGAGGCCCAGGGTGCAGAGGTCTACTGGGAAATCTACGCCGTTCCCTAAAGGCCAGTCCACCCCTGAGTAGTTAATGAAAAGATTACTTGGGTTCTGACCTGAATGTGAGGGTGCCCAGGGATTCTGTAATTATGAGGGGAGGGACGCGTGACTCTGTTTAGATTCCGCGCCTCAAATGATGCTGTCATTATCCACACAAAGGTACAGAGCGAATCGTGCAGGCCTTAGCACAGGGAGTGCGCAGGGAACAGCTTCCACGCTGTCTAATTACCTGCCAGCATGGTCGGACTGGGCAATACAATTGTCTCGGGAAGCAATGAAAAAGTGGCCCACAGTTGTAAATGGCTATTCATTCCTTTTGTGGCACTGTTTGAATAGTACCCAAGGGGGAGCTTTTGGATAAAATGTGATGCAAATTGTGCATTCTAAAGAATATTTATTCAGCAAAACTGGTCAAAACTATGAGCCGCATAGTGAAGCAACTCGTTAAACTGGCGCACATTGGTAAAAAAGTAGCCAAAAAAGTGTCCCACTTTGACAAAAAAAACTGGCCCACACCAGCATTTTGTGTTTTTGGTTCACCATGGGCCTATTGCCCTATAGGCCAGTACGAGCCTGCCTGCCAGGGACACGCCATCAAGGTCAACCGGTGGCTGCCAGGTCGCACGTGCATCATAAAAACTGGTGACAATGCAAAGGGCGTAATGAAAGTGAAGCTGCATTTTAAGTGCCCGATTAATGGGACAAAGCGGGCGCGTTTCGACCAATCAGCCGGAATGTTGATGAGAACCACCCACCACAAGGGTATTCAGGCCTACAGTAATGTGACTGTCTAAAATAATGTGCATCCAAGTGAACAGTGTGAACCTGAGTATGTATGTGAAACAGATGGCCTTACTAAGCCTTATAGGCCCTGGGGAGGACCGTTATTGTAATATAATGACTGGCCCACACGTGGAGGATTGGTCATCAGCTTGTCTCATTAAGCTTCCCCCCAGGTGATACACTTTGTGAAAAGCGCTTTTCACAAAGTGTATCTCATTAAGCTTCCCCCCAGGTGATACATTTTGTGAAAAGCGCTTTTCACAAAGTGTATATCGCCTGGGGGGAAGCTTAATGAGACAAGCTGTAACTGTGGTGCAGCCGTGCAGGACGTTTCAATCCAGATGCCTGCCTAGTGCTCGTCTGCAGATCCCCTGGGTTACACCCCCCCTCCTACCTGCAGAGCTTCCACGGCGGGCCAGGACGACTTGGACGACTTCCTCCCCATTTCCACCACAGAGGCAGGACGGAGCGAGAAATCCATGTCTCTATAGAGCCGTCCTTGAAATGTTATGTGCGTAGCCCCCAGCACTAACCAACAGAGTTTGTCGGGATTTGGGGGCAAAAACAATGTGCCAGAAAAGTTTCACCAGATGGCGTCACCACACGCATGCGGTCAGCCACACAGTCATCATGAATGTCATTGGCTGACAAGCAGCCAATGGCATTCCAGTATTGTTGCTGTGCCGATTTCCAAGGAGGTCCTGACAACTTGTCAGTGACAAGTGCGCTGTTTGCGCACAGAATAATACTGGTGGGGCCACCCCTCTAGCGCCCCGCCAGCATCTACATTGCCAGGGTGTTACGTAGAGTGCGTGGAGCTGCGAGCTCCATGCACTCTAGTGGAAGAATTTGCGTAAAAAGGGACGCGCCCCTCTGCAGCAGGCCCAGCCAGCCACGAAGACGGCAGAGAGCCTGGGAGCAGCCTATTGTTTATTTATTTATCGTTCTCATTTCACATCACGCAGCGCTGCTAAAAAAGCATGCAGATTACTTTTCGAGTTTGAAAAAAAATGTGAAAGTTACGTGATTTGATTTGAACTTCTGTTCTCTCACTTCTCTGCATACTACGTGCTTCCCCTGGGGGGGGCGGCGCCCCCCGCCCTATGTAAGCGGCCGCCACTGCGCTTGAAGCCCAAACCCAAGTGCAACTCCTGGTATGACTCGGACCTTGTCACCCTTAAACACAAGTGCAGGGTGGATTAGAGAGGAAATGGTTAGCTTCCGGCGCATCCTCTGAAAAACTGGCCTACCGCCTGTGCCAAAGGCAATGCCGACTCTTTGTCTGCACTAAGAAGAGAGCCCACACCCAAGCCTGCATCTCTGCGTCATCTAACCTCATGGCTGAACTCTTATCTGCAGTGCCAATCCTGCAGCAGTCTCTACCTCTCCCCTCACAGGCCCTCTGCACGGCCCTGGCGTAACATTTCGTCTCTAAAACCCAGGGCAACCTGTCCACCCTCTCGTGCTCTCCTCCTCCTCCCTCTACTTTCTCCTCTACCTCCGGCACCCCTGTGGCCACGTCTCCTCCCTCTTTCTATTCCTTTCCTCTGTTCTCCCCTGACAAGGTTCTTCCCTGTTCTTCCAAAACCATCCAGGACCACATTGACATCCTCGCTCCTGCCCTGGCTGGCTTCTGCAACCACTCCTTCGTGACTGGAGCGTTACCTTCCCCCCTGAAGCATTCTCTTCTGCACCCTCTTCTCAAGAAACCTGCAGCTGACCTCTCCTGCCCGGCTAACTATTGCCCGATCTCTATCACTCCTTTCCTGGGCAAACTCCTGGAAAAGCTGGCCATCCCCAGCTTAATCTTCACACTGAATCTTTTGGTTGTCTCCATGACCATCAGTCTGGCTTCAGAGCAGCCAGAAGCAGGGAAACTGCTCTCCTGAACATCCGTGAGACCTGCTCTCTAACCCTGATTCTAATCTCCCCTCTGTCCTCATCTTATGCAATCTCTCTTCTGCCTTTGACACAGTGAACCATGCCATCGTGCTCAATAATCTCCGTGATGACCTGGGTATCACCGATTAGGCCCTGGCCTGGCTAACCTCATTCCTCTCTGATCAACCCTCTGAGGTCCAACTTGGGTCCTTCCTTTCCTCTATCTCACTCTCTACCTGTGGTTTTCCCCAGGGGTCTATCCTCTCTCCTGGCTGTTCAACCAATACCTGCCACATCTCGCCCACTGCTAACTGATGTGTAAGGTTTATCCTTTTTTCTTCGTGTCTGCCAATCATTGTGTGTATGCTACTTATGCTACTTATTTTTTTCATAGTAAGTGCCAAATGTGTTTTTTAACAAATAACATTGAAATAACATTTGTTATGGTCAAAGTATTCTTTTTTGCACTGTCCTCAGAGTTTAAATTCATGTTTCTACTTTTCTATCTATTTTCTGTTGCAAATGTTATAAATCAGGACATTTACTTTTGGCCTGTTCTTGCAGAGCATACTTTTTAAAAGATAAAAAATGAAACATAACAATTAGATTTCCTTGTCCTTACACTCAATAATCTCGCTCAACAATCAACAATCACTATCACGCCCATAGATGGAACAGGCCTGGGGCCTACAGAGACTGTACATGGTGGATTGACAGAAGATTGAGGATCCGAGACCATACAGTAATACCTGCAAGAGTTGTACGAGTTATGGTGGAGGAATTGACCAGTGATTTAGGCGAATATACTGGAATTGTTGATATACAGCAAAATCAACAACAAATGAAAATGGTTGTTTTTCTATTTTTCAAAGCTTTTTTATTTTTAATATATGATTCAATACAAATGATCTAACAGCATATGAATTGCTTGTTATTTCCTATAGTTGACATTCATATCTTTAACGCCATGTTTTCACTGCACCGTCAAACTTGTAATGAGGTCCATTTTTTGAAAGAGATCACAATCACACACAATTCATACCACTTAAAAGGTGATTAAAAGATAATGATGTTCAGATATGATATAATTCAAAAGTGGGGACAGGTTGAAAGGTGGTGTTCATTCCAGGTTATGCTTTGTATGGGCGGCATGAACATAAATGCCTTTTCATGAATTATTACATTTCAGGGTAGTCATATTTTATAGGTCCTTTTACAACTACCTGCTGTGTCGATCAAACTGCTTTTGTAAAGAAAAAGTAAGGAGGTTTTCTTTAGTGTGACTAATATACATCCATGTGAAAGCTGTCCTGTGGACCAGTGCATGTACTTAGTTTAAAGTTGCTCCTATACATGGCTATCTTTTTCTTTGTCAAAAATTCACAACATTATCCATAGTGAATAGCAAAGCATCAGAAATACTATAATGTCTTTCTTCATCAAAAATGTACATGTACAATCATATAAAAATGACTATGCTTTGAACTTCGGTGAGCAGGCATGCACACCCTCCCCAGACATAATCTCATATTCTTATCTGACTTTTTTTTTAACACCAGCTCCTCTATTATACTCTACATAGGGCTTGAGCACTAGCCGTTCTGTATTAAGGTAACAAGATCAATTGACAGCATCATTCAATCAATATGCTACCAAATACCACCTGCATACAGAGAATATATATGGCATATTGTTCTGCGGCCTAGCTTAAGACTACTATAATTATACCTCTCCGCATTGACGCCCTTGTTGCTCGATATTTGAGCTTAATGTATGTACAACTGTACCTTCTGTCCTAACGTATCTTGTGTGCTCTACTTATGTTTTCGCGTATACTGTTTGTAACCGCATGCATTGCCTGATATTGTACTGTATTACCTCCTTGTGTAACTAAGCTCTAAGTTATCTTATGCTCTGCGCCCTGATACCCACGGGTCTGGCGCCCAATACAAATAATAAAACAAACAAACAAACAAACAAACGTAGAGCTTGCACTATGAACGGTTTCTCTGGGGATAAACATTGTCACCCGTCCTGCTGTCCGCTAGCGGTATTTCTCTTCTCATGTCAGACTCCCGCAATCCAAAGGCAAGGCACTTTAGCCAACATCTGATGATGAAGGTTGATCAATGATCCTGCAGGATGCATGAAATGCTCCACTTCCAAACATAAGCACAACACAAAGGAAACAAGGTGCATATATGCTGTTGGCCAATGGCCACCACCGACACAGTGTCTAGAGGTATCAGTTAGAATGCTATTCCTGGGAATCAACATGTGGCAGCGCCGTGCCGGTCGCAGGAGACATTTCTCCTCACATCATGTTGACACCATCCCCTAAATCTAAGGCAAGGCTCACTTCAGTCAACAACTGGCAATGGGTGAGGATCAATGATCCCAAAGAACACATGAAAGGCCCTACTTCCATACATAATGTACAACCAAAAAGAAATCAAGGAACATATGCCATTGGCCAAATGGCCATCACGGATGCAGTGTCTGAAGCTAGCACTTTTAAGACTGTCCATGGAAATAAACATAGGTCACCCTTCCGGTTGTCCACCGGAGACCTTTAACCTCACATCAAGTGGACACCACCCATTGTTCATATGTAAAGTAAGAAAAGTATACATGTTTCTAATAGCATGTTTTCCTTTACCTTAAAGGTTCTCCAAATCTGTAATCTTGTTATATTTTCACAGTTTAATGTTTGCGTTTGCTGTGCAACAAGGGGATTATTTTCATTTTATGCTTCCACATCCAAATTGATTTTATTGTCAATCATTTACTCCCATGAAACTTGAATGTTCTTTAAAAACAATGTTTTCAGAACTCCCTTTGCCCAATAGGTTGCCTTCCTGTAACATTTTTGGATGTCTCAACTTCAGTCATGCAAGGACATCTGGCATAGTACTGCACATTGTCCCAAAAGACTTGTCAATGATACAGCAATAGTTACTTAACTGTAGCTTTCCAGATTCCGAAGTAGACGGCCATACCTATGCCATCTTGGTGGAATTAAGAGACACTTATTACTGCATGTGGAGCATCCATCTTTCTTCAGAGATGCATAATGCGGCAAAATTCATCAAAAGGGGTCATTCCTGAATGACTCACAAGCTACAGCTAAATGCATTATCCACAGTTTTTCAAAATACAAAACAACAGGTTAGTATAAAGTAGAGAGAAGGTTTGTATTTAGCACAGACAATTGAAACATTATTTTATTCTATTCGAATAGAGACCTAGGCAAAAGAAACATAGGAAGATTGAGACACGACACAAACCAGCAATGCCGCAAGTCAAACTACAGTGACTTGGGGTGAACTGTTGATTGAGATTTGCAATTATTGATCCAACGTACAGACTAAGGATGCATCCTTGCAGTGGCCAGAATTTGGAATATATGTCACTGTTGAGCCATGGTAAGTAATGAGGGATCATTTCTAGACCACATAATGTCCCTCTCAACTAGGGGTGTAACGGTATAACGGTATACTGTTATAGATACCGCAAACAGCTTAATTGAACTATAATAACCATCATGTTGTTTATACCAGTATACCGTTTTAAGGCCTGCAGCTATTAAGAGAGCTTTTCAATCTGATTTGGAAATGCTGCAGTAAGCAAGCTCTGCACATTCTGGATCTTGCACTGTGGGATGTGGCGTTTGGCAGACAAGAGCATAGGGAAAGTGAGGCCACATTAGTAAATGCAGCTTTGATGCTGTGACCGCTCTTTCTCTGTGATCAGTAGAGTCGGGTTAAAGATCAGCCGATTTGTAGTTTTCCCACCAATTTGAAAGATGGGGAACCACACATCCCAGAATTCAAAGGGGGGAATGAACTGGATGCCCTTCTGATGCATGTCCACAAAGAACCTTAGCTCTGTAGACTGTATGACCACTGGGCCCATCAGTGCTTTCTGCTAGTATATAAACTGCCCCACCACTGTCCTCCGTGTAGATGTACACTTTGGCACTAGAGTTGTTGCTTCGCTTGATCCTTCCCCTGCCTTCTGCATATGATACTGGACTAAAGCAGGCAGGACAAATTCTACATTCAATTGAAAGTATCCAGAGGAATGGGGGTGAGATTTCTCAGGTTCATCCTTGATTTGCGACACCACCCATGAAAGCATTCCTCCGTGTCAACTCACATGACAAGGGTCATAATGCGCTCAGACCTGGGGAAAATGGTAATGATGGGGCTGTGGTGATGTGGTGGTCTAGGCCATATTTGTACCGATATGTATTTTAACTTTGTCATTTTCAAAAGGTTTTTGTGCCACTATCTTTAAGAAGGTAAATGAGCATGTATTGCAAGAATCAAGAAAGAAATCAACAGCGCCCACTGAACGCTGTCCCTTTAGGATTACATGGTCAGTGGTGACTCCAAACATCAGACCTTTAGAATACACTAGGCAGATGGTAAACAAGCTATAATGATTTGATCAATATGCAACCTTTCAGGGAGTGTGTGTTGGCTATGATATTTTCACAAAAGAAACACTATGACATGGGATTTCAGACCTCACATGAGTGACGTTTTTCCCTTTAATGGGATAAAGCGTTATCAAAACAAACTTTTATGACTGATCGCAGCGAGGGGTCGTGATGCCCATGCCATGTGGTTCCAAAATAATGCAGGTCGAGGCCAATTTTCAAAGCGATGACCTGTGACTGAGCAGCAAGCTCATTGCTCAAAATGTGCATTTTAACACTTCCACTCTTTCTTTCAAGGCAATCAATGAGTCAGCGCCATGAAAGACCAAATCTGCAGCCGCCTTAGATTCCTGGAGGATCAGCTAAAAATGTGCAAAGACAAGTTTCAAAATGCTGACAATGTAGGACCTTTAAGAAAATATTTGTTAAGATTAGTTAACTCCACCTGCTATACCGCGATAACCATGATCTACCGTCATTTGGCAAGAAGGTTATCATACCGCCATAAAACCAATACCGTGACACCCCTTCTCTCAACGGGCACCCTCAATAAAAGAGCCATTCACATTTCTGGCAGATCCAGTCACCCAATCACAGCCTCTGAAGGACTGCAATATTTAGGGCTGCTCTTCCCTATTTCGCCTATTAAATCACAGGCACCCAATGTGTTACAGCTGGAAACCACCGAGCCAAATTCATATTCATTATTAATAAGGACAAGGACTATGACTACAGAATGGGAAGTGAGAGGTTGTAAACATCACCTTTGAAGCTGAGGATACCTCCACATTGGTAGACAAGTGGCTTTTGAGGGAACCCAAATATATAGCATTTGACTGCTGCCTGCTCAACATTTGAAAGATGTTGCAATGCAACAGATCTCCCTGGGGTGACTGTTTATGCAAACCATGGGTACATTTCAAAAGAAGAGTGATTGGAACCAACCGGAACATTAGAGGACGTTGCGAGGATGAACACTGCAGCTTTCATGTCCGCACAGCCAATTCTTGGGAAACATCCAGCTGGAACTTAATTCTTTTGCTGTTATTTAGTGGCACAGCATTCGGTAAAAGGTCTACTTTTTGTAAATATATTTATTCCCTGATAATGATGATGCCTCGTACCGAGAGCAAGTAGCTCTTGACAATGCTGTTTTTATTAATTTTATTGTTAATTTATAAGCACTTATTACCAGCAAGTGGTTTCTAAGCGAGGGATCGGGATTTGAACCTGTGTTGTGCTGTGTAGTCTTGCTTTCAAGACAGACACATCGCTCCTGAGCTATCCTTCCTCCCCTTGCAAAACTGTCACACTCTCAAAGTACTGTGCTTATTTCCTGTTCTTGGACATTCAAAAAATGGTTAACTCAGTGTTTGTGGAGGTGCCTGAATGCACATCCTATGTTGCCATGGGAAAGTGTGGTTTTGTAAAATCCATTGAACCTCTTCAACACAGAGGATTACAAATCACACTAGTAGCCACACACACACATATGAGCATTACCAAAGTCATGTGAGAGAGGTGCACGCAATTCAGTATTAAATTTGATGTCTGCCATTTTTCCTAGGCTGTTGCCAAGAAAATCAATGTTGCAGGGAATAACAAGGGCTGCGAAGAACTACTGAAATGGTCTCTGTCTACAAATAAGCATAAATGCAGTGTAAGTTCAATAGCATTCAACCAGGCTGCTAAAAAACAACTATGGGAGAGAAACACTCACTATCATGCGTGCCAACGTCCACCAGTGAGTGAGGAAGAGGAGTGGAGTAAAAACTGCCTGGAACTAGGGATGTCCCTCATATAGTCCATTTAAAGATAGTGCGGGACAAAGTATGCAACAGAGATATTAGGGGCCTGTTAGGGGTCAGTAATGCTAGGCGGGCAACTGTTTGAGATTTAGTCAATATATGCAATTTTATTAAAGAACATATATTCAAAAATGCTTCACTATCCCTACTCCGCTGATGAATTCCCTGCCTAACCAAAGATACGGGAACATACTCTAACACAGGATATCTGGCCCTCACACTAAACAACAAAAACCTTAAAAAAATATGGCAATATAACATGATATGAACAACATTCACAGTTTGCAATGGCCTTTTAATGTCCTTGGTAATTCCCGTCTCCAGGATTCAGGCCACTCTGCTATTGTTCAACCAGAAAGAACATTTTTCAATTTAGTTCTTGATGTTTCAAAGTCAAAGTAAAGATTGTTAACCAAAGTTCCAATGATAGCAAGTCTCTTCTTCTTGGTGAAACATTAACTTACAAATTCCACCAAATAGTACCAGTGGTAATCCCAACCACAATGACGTGTCACTTCCTCAAGATGACTTGTCACAGTCCAAAAAGAAATGCAATATTCACAATTATTAGGAATGCACTGTTCTTAGTATTCTCTTGGCTACAACTTTAGAATTCACAATGATAAATTTGTCAGGATGACTTCCCAGTGTTGCTGCTTCCACTTCAACAACATTCTTTGTACTGGATTTCCTATGAGAACATTCACTCTTGTCTCACAGTAATCCACTTGATTTGGGCTACTACAGTGTTGAATTCACTGACAACCAGACATACCACCACTGCTCCAGTACTTATAACTAAGACTACAACTTCAGTGTTTTGTATTCCTCGAGAGGCTTTGACAAGATACACTTCAAAGTAATTCAACAACTTCAAGTAGGCAAGGCACACTGCTTTTGAACACATCTCTTCAATAGGGGCAGCCTCTTTTCCTTTTCTGTCTGTATGCCACAACAACAACCTGGGTTTGCCTTTAAGACTCACTTTTCTTTTTCTTCCATAATCTCTGGCACTACAGGTTGATTTAACTTTAAAATGGTTTTTATACACAGCCAGTTTCCCTTCCCCAGCTTCACTTTAACCTTTCTGCCAATTATTAGCCCAAGTAATTACCAAGAAGCTTTGGTGACACTCTCTTAGCTTCAGGGAATTCTTGCACACTTGTAGCATAGGCTAATTAACTGTTATTAACTTCACAGTACAAGTAGATTGTTTGTGAGCTCTGAGAAAGTTTGGTTTCACTGTTCATATGGGGAGACTCTTGGCTTAGGAAATCCTTATTCTCTTCTTCAACAGTTCTGCACTTTAACATCTTCTAAATGAAAGGTATGCCGTGTTAAGATGAAGAATAGGATTCAGTCTTTCTTTAGTAATCCTAATTAGGCACACGCAACCATTTCCTGACATAGTTTTGAAGTGTTGAAGATTGGTATGAAATTGTATTCCTGTGTGAAAGTGAAGTGAAGGATAGAGTTCAGTCCTTCTTGGAGAGTCACAATTAGGCACACGCGGCCATACTTTGAAGTAGTTTTATAAGTTTGAGATTGTAACACTTGTATTGTCGGGGTTAGTACTCAGTAATGGTGTAAGCAGTGTGCCATATCCTGAATAGTTTTCTATCGGATAGCTTCTCACGTGAGTAAAATGCTTTTCACGTAATATGCCAGTGCTACCTTTCTATTGTTCCAGTATTTCAGTGTCAATGAACAACTTGTGCTTGCTTTAATTCTTATTTAATTCTTACGCAAGTGAAAAGTGAACTGGATACTGTTGCCGGCAATGCTTGCGCATGGTGTTAGAACACTGTTCATCTCTCACCAGTTTCTCTGACACTTGCTCTGTGGGCCGCTCTGCTTCCACGCCTTCTCGAACAACTTCTGCTGCTTTTGGCTTGCTTGGGACCCACCCCCTTCTTTTGTATAGATGTCTTCTGTCCAGCCACTCGTTGAGACCCATGGCTTGACTACTCCTTCTTGCCTTGGTCTCTTGCACGTCTGCTGCTCGGCAACCACGGCATTCAGGCTCACATGGGGAAAGAAAGCTCTCCTGCACGCCTTCCGCTGCGTAGCCTCTGCACTTCAGATTTGGGGGAACAGAACTCTCTCAGAACACGCAGATGAAAGCTGTGTGTTTCCATGTTCCGGCTTCCCTCCTATTCTCTCACTTCTGCTTGGCTTGCCAGCCTTATGCCTTCTTCCTTTTGCTACTGCTGCATCTCTCATTCCAGTCACAGTTCCAGCTCCTTCCACTCTTCCCCTTTGCCTCCACCTGCGGGAGCCTTTTATGCCTCACAGGTTCCTTCAGGTGTGGTCTGTTAGGCTCAATTGCTTGACTACTGCAATGGCTAGTAGGCATAATTGCCGGACTGCTACAACTGTGTGCCTTTTTAGCCCTCTTCCACGTCCTAGTACTTTTAGGATTATGGGACATGCAGTTCCCTTCAACAAAGTTAGTTTTTGTAACATCTGAGTTAGTTTTAAGGGTAGATTTACTACCCTTACAATTATTAAAGGATGGACTGGTAGAATTAGTTGCTGTAGAGGAAGACATTGGTTTGAAGGTGTTTTCTTTAGATCCCTTTACCTTGTACCTTTGGAAGTAAGAGGGTGTTTGTCCTGAGATAATTTGAAAGATGTCTTTGTTAATGAGATTTGCTCAGATTTAACATATTTGGTACCCCTATTCACAGATCTTATAAGTTTAGGGATAAGATTTTAAAACACTACCAGACCACTAGTGAGCACCCCACTCTAGATTTTAAAATGCAACCCATCGCACAAAGACGTTCATCAATCACAAACTGATTTTGACCTGTTTTGACAGTGGTATTGTTATGTTATGATTGCAGGCTTGGAGAACTCACAATATTTGTAGGCAATGCACAGTGAGATTATACCATTTGCCATGGGCCACACACTTTGGTTAAGCAGCGTGCTACAAACCCCTTGTTTTATGGTCAGTCTCTTGGCGACTATTGTGATACATCGCATGACTGCAACTAACCACATTCAAGCAGCACAGAAAATCGAAAAAATAACCGGCTGATATCCCTAGGTATTTTTCCCCATAGTAAAAATCAGTTGACCTACCCCTTAGAAGAAAGTGCACAAGACAAAATAGCATTAGGATTTTAAAAAGTAATGAACACCAGAAAAGTTACCTGACAGAGGAAATGTTCATATGCTGGCAAAGTATTAAAGGTGCTCAACTTTTAAACCCAGCAATCTGTTGTGAAATATTCCCTGGAAAACAAAATCCCTATATGAAACAAGTGATTGTGGTCTTTTGGGTAAATGTCACTTGGGTAGTCCTCTTCCCTGGATTCCCCAAGATCCCCCTCCTCCTCACCTGAGCTGGTGACTTCTAGCGGCACCTTCTACTTCTTCCAAAGACTTCCTTTTTTTAATGCAGTTATGGCCTGCCACTTGAGTAAGCCACTGTGACCGTTTAGAGATGTAGCAGCCACCTGGCTAACACCCGGGACGTCCCAGGTGAGGGGAAAAAGCTGGAAGGCACAAAAAACCCTAATCCGGATCTATGCACTCCGTGTATCCTGCTTCCAATATCAGCAGGTGAATGAGATGATGGTAAGTATCAGACAGGCTACCAGCAGTTTCGGTCTGGTGGAATATGGGTTCCGGAATGTAAAAGGCTGGAATGAAGGTATCCAGTAAAGGTAAGTCAGAGGGGAGACCAAGGGAAGAACCGGGCTCCTGTGGAACACAGAGGCAAAAGATAAAGCGATAAGGTAAGCGTACGGGAATACCGGAGAGGGAGACCAAAGAGAAGCAGTGAGAGCAGCGAGAAGAGAACCGGCACACGCGGAAGGAATGTGCAGAGCCGAGCAAGCAAGCCAAAAGGGGGACAGGAGAGCAGAGACGCCAAAGAGAGAGAGAAAGGAAACGAGAGGAGCCGCAAAAGGACGTGGGAGAGCGGCAGGAGAAGAACCGCAGTGAGATGCATCAGAGGGAACAGAGAGAAAAGTTACGCCGTGCAGAGAGGACAGAAAGCAGAAAAACACTCATGTGTAAACCCAACAAAAACTACCACTGTAGTGGGTTGCAACGCGCCGACCGCCGGGAGGGGGGGAGATGAATCTCCCAGCGGCGGCCAGGTTGAAATCCATTAGACCGCTAATCAGAATGGAATGGGAACGTAGTGGAATCTTCAATGGCCGCGGGTACGCCATCTGTTCCACAAGCGCCAGCCCACGAGGCGCATGACAGTAAGCTTCTGCACTGGGAACAGGACAACCTGAGTAAAATCCTGGTAGCCAAATACTTGAGCAACCTTGCCAACCTAAACATTTTAAAAAGGGGTTGCTTCTGCCCTCTGAAAAAAAAGTTATGCTGTCCACCCGCATGTGTCCTTTACTTGTGCTCTGAAAGTCAGCCACAATCAGGGGCAAATAACTGCACCAGGATTGCAAACTCTTTTGCCACATCATGCGCAATACTTATGACTTACTTGCCCCCTCATTTCCCCTCCCCCCCACATGTCTAGTTTTCAACAATGCCCTGCTTTATAAAGATAACTTGAGAAGTACACATACTGTCACTCAAATATATAAATCTTTATTTATTTGTTTTTGCACCTATTTCAGTGCACAAAGCCCAGAGGCATCTAGGTGCTAGTTACAGAAAGTGCATGGTACATTAGTGAAGTGCATGATTATGTGTATGGTTACAGAACAATATAGGTGTGAGTACAGGACTGCCAATGCTACACCTCATGGTATGGGGGGCTACATCAGACAGGCATACGAGTCAAAATAGGTGTGGGTACAGGACTGGCAAAGCCACACCTTATGGTATGGGGGCTACATCAGGCATGCAGACAGGCATAAGAGTCATAATAGGTGTGAGTACAGGACTGGCAAAGCCACACCTCATGGTGCAGGGGGCTACATGGGAAAGGCATATGAGACCAAATAGGTATGAGTACAGGACTGGCAAAGCCACGCCTCATGGTACGGAGGGCTATATCAGCCATGCAGACAGACATGAGAGTCAAAATAGGTGTGAGCACAGGACTGGTAAAGCGTCAACTCATGGTGTGGAGGGCTACATCAGACAGGCATAAGTGTCAAAATAGGTGCAAATACAGGACTGGTTAAATGAGGCATGCAGTTACTGTTAGGTAAAAATCAACATCAAGTATGCAGTTATAGGTATTGCAAGTGTAGCATACGGTTGAACAATGTTAGGCAAAAAGTGTGCAATTGTGGCATTATTCCCACCCCCATCTTGACTTGGGAAAATACAAATACCAGAACGCAATTCAACAAAAGGCAAAAGAATGGTTTCTAAGTGCAAAACTTACAAGGACTGACATGCGGATGCCGTGTGTTTTCTTAGTGTGTTATGAGATATATAAAACTTAGAAAGCACACGGCATACGGGACTGTGGACTGTCTCCCATCCATGCATTAACCAGGACCGACCCTGTTTAGCTTCAAAGCGAGGAAGGTGTCTCTCCCCTCAGGCCTCGTTGCTCCAAATGGTATTTTAACTTGTGCTTATTTGTTTGGCAACATGGCCTAAGGGTGTCATCCACTACTTTGCTTCGTAGCTAAGCAGGGTTTGTCATGGTTATTTCTCAACCCCAACGTCAATTGAACTGTCAATATATCTTTATTTGGTTTTTATTTTTTCTCTGTAGCCGCAGGTACTGTTCTACAGATAACCTCGGCTATCTGGAGTTATTTTATACATGAAATACAGGTGGTCACGGTTATTTGTCGTTTATTATAGCCATGAATAGCAGAAAAAATGACTGGAAAAATGCCTTTGTACCCCCAGAGCCTCACCAATGGCCCCCATCATATGTGTCAGCTCCCCCATCCCCCAAATGGCGTCCTCAACTCCCCTGCCCTCTCCCTTTCCCCACCACACACGCTGTTTCTGTTATAGCAGAGGTTCCAGAAAAATGTTGTGTCGCGAACTCAGGCCCTTGACCACCCTCCAACTCCCAAATTTTACTTTCATGACCTCTAGCCACCCCTACCCCAGCTCTAAAGTAATGACATTTGCAATTCTTTTGACATGTAAATGATTTTTTCCTTGCTTTTCATTTTCCACTATATCCGCGGCTATCTCGCGCGTTTAGGGAAAAAAAAAGACGACGACCGCTTAATTTCTAAAAAACACTACTGCACTGAGTAACCCAAAAACCTCAAAAAGGCCTCTTTTAAACGCTTTGTGCCCAAGTTGGTTTGGGCTTGGTCAAAATCCGTCCAGCGGTTTGTGCTGTGTGGTCCGGCTAAAATTAACCTTGTTTGTCTATGGGAAAATGAATGGGAAGTAGGCCGCAACTTTGGAAAAAAGATTTTGTTGTCTTCTTAATAACTCTTTTATTTTTTAGCGAATCTTTACAAAACTTTGCAGTCTTCAAAATGTCATCCTAACCCATCACACAAATCAAAAGTTATTAACAATGGATTTTTTCGGGGTTCCTATGGGAGTCCGACTCACCATAACTATAGGGTGGTTATCGCTGTCCATATGTATTACAGGGCCTGCGGTAGAGGCCCTGTAGTAATGGTTAAGTTGGTCCACTAATATAATGAGCACTTTTTGGGTGGCTTAAAACCTTGCACTACCCGCCCCCTGGATGAATCCTAACCAAACTTTGCAAAAAAAAGTATATGGCCCCATGGGATTGATTCTGCAAAGCTTGGTGAGGTTTGTTTCGTCTGAGGGAGGAGGGCGTCCCAAAATGTGTGGTTTTCCTCATGGATGCAATGGAAAACATTTTTGGCTCACGCCTACAGCCCAAACAGTTGGATGGATTTTCACCAGATTTGCGGCAGGAGCGGCGGCTTTGTCCCTAAAGCATGCTTTTGTAAATTTGGTGTCAATCCATGCAGGATATCCTTCCCTTGGTATTGGTCTCCTGCAGTAGCACCTTTTCAAAGGGGGTCAGATCTTGTGATAGGTTGACTCCCCAAGTGGGTTTCATCAGAACACCCTTTAATTGGAGGTACTTGAAGGGCTATTCGTATCCAACCACCCCGGCTATTCGTATCCAAGAGTCTCTTCATATCCAACCACCCCTTCAGTCTGGCTAGTGACATGAATTCACCCTCTCCCCATAATTGCCCTGCCCTGGAGAGGATTGCTTCGTACCACTGCTGGATCCAGAGAGGGTCTGAGATGTGGTTCTGTATCGGCCGTGTCCAGATGCAGCTGAGGGGGGAGGTGCAGGTTGACAGCCAACGGGTGGCACTTCCTACGCACCAGATTGTCTAGAACACCTCTAGGACTGGGTTTGTTAAAACTCGTCTAGGTATCTCGCTTTGTGGGACTGTTAGGAAAGATTTCATGATTGTAGGTAATTTTCCTTCCATATGGCAACCCCCAAACGTTTTGCTGTTGTTTTACACCCTGATCTAGACTTTGCCGGAGAAGCGCAGCCTTCCGCCGCACTCCTCTGGGCTTTCGCTCCATTCTTACGGGGAAACTGACATGCCCTTAAGACAGTCAGTACCGGGAGACTTCATTTCCCTTAGTCCTTTCCTCATGTTGCAGCTTTTGAGCAACATGAAACAAGAGTGCACCGTAACTTACATTACCGCGCTCTTGGGTCTCTAGTCATTCCAATGGCCCTAGAAACTCTCGCTAGACTTATCATGAAATGTGCAAGTGTGTCACGGACGGGACTGGTGGCAGCTATCGTTTCGTTGTGTTTTGAACCCCTTTTTGCCATGTTAACCGCGCTTCCCGCGTTTGGCCCAAATGGGTGGCCTGGCCTCCAAAATGGCAATGCCACGAGGTTCTTTGTCCTGTCCGTTGACCGTCTTGCCCCTTCACCTTCCCCCAGGTCGAGCCGACCCGGGGCAGTCCTTATTTGGTCAGGCACTTTCCCACGAAACACAACGCTTTCGCGGGCTTCTGCATGCGTTGTGTGTGTCTCCAGGATGTGGGCTGGGATGTCTGTTCCCAATACACATCCTGGGTGCCAAAGAGTCTAGAGTGTCTTGAATGCCTGGGACCACCGTGGTCCGTGATAGGTCCACGTATGGTGTGAGTGTTTTGTGAGCAGATCTCCCATTGGGTCCTCTACGTTTTGGCGCGAAGGGAACTCTGGATAAGAGGAGGCTGGAAACACCACTACCATGTCGATCTCCTTAGTTCTCATGAACAAAGGATAAGGAGTCAAGTATCCTGCAACTAAGAAGCGGAGTCGAGGAATCGCTGGTGACCCGCTGAAGGTTTGGCACCCTGCACTGCTGTCGTCCTGTGAGACCCCTCTCCCTCTGATCGAACGAGAAGCCCTGTACTGGCGCTTCGACCCTTTAGAATAGTGGGAACAACTATTCTCGGCATCTTCACCAAATCCTGTACGTAAGCCTTCGGAAGAGTCCCTGGGCCATCCAATGGACTGACCAGCCTACACAGGAACCTTGATCTGTCACCGCCGTCTGGCGTACTGCTAATCCCGTGTCCTCGGCACTCTCACACGATTCGTACACTTGGCATTCCCAGGTCTGAAGTGAGACGTGTGCTTTGGGACCGGAATACATGCGGTTGCCGAGTTGCCCTGCTGTGGTAACAAACCTGTGCGTGTTCGCTGCAATTGGGACACCCTTGACCCTGACTCCTGCTGTCGCGGAATCTACACAGCGTCGAGACATCCTGCTGATCGCATCTGAACCTGCCAGTACCGAAACGGAACCGGAGAAGCCTGGGTCTGCCTGCATCGGGGACCGGTGAGTAGTCAATACCCTAACCGGTCGCCCTCCCGCAGGAGCCTGTGGCTCTCCACCGCTGTTGTAAACAGCAACCCTTTTCCGCACTCGCGCCCTGCTTCTGCCCACAACTGGAGGCCGCGCTTAAGTAGCGGGGAACTGTTCATCATTGTTTTGTTCCCCTCTCTGAACTGCCTGATCTCCCTGAAGAGACTCTGCTTTGCCCGTTGGCACAAGCGTGTGCAGGTAGTTTTGAGCACAAGGCTCCACTCTTGTGATGTGTTGGTTTATTGGAGTTTTACCGTGATTCTTTACTATGGTCGATGTTACAAAGGCCTTGTAATAAATGTGTCTATATTTTTAATATAACACCTTTCTGGAGTAATTTGTAAGCGTCCTTGCTTTGTGTGCTCATTGCGGGCTTTCAGTCACCCTCACCCCTCTTGAGACCTAGTCTTGACCGCCGCCATCGTTACCCTGATTGGTCTGGCTTGTCCAGAGGTTACCCTGTTCCAAGAAACTAGGCTGGCCTTCTGAACCTCTGCCCCTCCAGGACAGAGTTCAGAAATCCATCTTAACAGGGACCCACATCCATTCTCCTAATGTTACCTGGCTTAGAACCGTATTGTCCATGTGGACCCACTGCTTCACCGGGGTCTAGATGGTCTACAATGACCCGCAACTTTCCCACCTTATATTATGCTCCCAGATCTGGGAATCCCTCCAACTCCCCTCTTCTTTTGTCAGCCCAAGCACCTTGTATTCCACCCTTGGCATCGCTCCCACCCAGAGGAAGCACAGGAGGGCTTTCTGGATTGTGGTCAGGAAGTGTGTCAGCACCATAGTGAGGAGAATTTGGAGTAAGAACAACAACTTGGGGAGAACCGTCATCTTAATGCAGTTAACCCGCGCCATCCATGACAGGCCTATTCTGTCCCATCGCTGCAGGACTCCCTTTATCTTTTCCCATGGGGGGGTGGTTCCTCTCGAATAGGTTTTCAGGCTCTCCAGTTACTTCTATCACCACGTAGCGGTAGCCTTTCTGCTGAAATCCCGATTTGCCCACCCAGTTTATGTCTGCCGTCTCCAAGTTTCCCATCAGGAATGCCACCAATTCAGAGAGATTAACCTTGAACCCTGATAGTTCCCCATATTCCTGTAGCCCCTGTGGGAGAACCTGTACTGACCTCCGTGGATTAATGAGGTAGAGCTGCGCGTCATCTGCAAAGAAACTCGCTTTATATTCTTTTCCCCCTATGTGGACAGTTTCCTGACTGTCGAAGGCTTATCACCCAGGGCTTCATCACCAGTGCGTATAGCAGTCGGGACAGAGGTCATCCTGTCTTGTTCCCCTACACAGCCCAATAGTCCTGGATACATTCCCGCTAACTATTACTTTAGCCCGGGGAGTGTGATAGAGGGCCCTGATCCAACCCATCCATCGTTCTCCCATTCCTATCTTTTCCAGCACCCCTTCCAGAAATAGACAGTTCACCTTGTTAAAGGCCTTTGCGGCGTCGAGCGAGAGAATCAGGGCCCCTTCCCTCAGTGTTTCTGGGTCGTATAGGAAATGTAGGTGCTTTCTCAGATTGTCTTATCCTTGTCTGTTTTGGATAAACCCTGTCTGGTCTGGGTCTTGGGCCGGGGAGGTGAACTTCAGGCGGAACGCTAAGATCCTCGTAAAGATCTTCGAGTCCACGTTGAGCAATGAGATGGGTCTGTATGAGGCGCAGTCCAACTTGTCCTTGCCATGCTTGGGGATTGCCATTATCAATGCCTCCTAGAATGTTGGGGGCATATCTTCTGTCCCCCTGATTGAGTTAAGGACCTTTGCTATGGACCCTGCGATGGTGTCCTGGAACTGCTTATAGAAGCTTGCTGTGTAGCCATCCTCCCTGGTGCTTTTCCTGTTTTCAACTGGCCTATCGCCCGCTTGACCTCTTCCCATGTTATTTCTAATTCCAGCATTGATATCCCCTCTGTGGTGAGGTGGGGAATTGAGAACCTGCGCAGGTATTCCCCAATCTCCTTTCCCTGAGGTCCGGTCTGTTGGGAATAACATGCTCCGTAGAAGTCTGCTAAGCGGTCTAGGATGTGGTCCTCCATTCTGAGTGTCGCCCGATTCTCGTCCCTTAATCATTGGAACCTTCTGTCTCCCCTACTTTCCTTGATTCGGTTTTCTAACAGAGTCCCCACCTTGTCGCCCCTTCCTAGAACCTTTGTTGGTGTATCTCAGATTTTTTACCACTTCCCCAATCAGGAGCGAGTGCAGCTCTTGTCCCTCATTGTGTCCAGTAAGGCCCCTCTATCTTCTCCTGGTCGCGTGAGCCTTGCCCTCATGTCCCTCAGCTGGTCCCAAAGCCTCCCTCTATTAGTTGCCAGACTTGAAAGAAAAATACAAGAAATAATGGGAATGGTCCTAGGGGCCAAAGAAGGCAAACAAGTGCAATAGACCGGGTCCACGGGGCAGGAGGAGGTGCCAAGGGACCTTGGACGGTGTTCGCCAGACTACATTACTACCGGGACATGGTCGACATCCTGGAGAAAGTTAGAAGTATGAGGGTGATCGAATACGAGCACTCTAAGGTGACTCATTTTATATATGGGGATATCCTTTCACACTCATATTTGAACTAGAAGGAAAGCAACACAGGAAGGGAGGGGGAGGGAGAAAGAGGGGTGGAGAGACAGAGACACAGGAGGGAAATAGACCCACGAAGGGAACTGAGGTGGCCATAGGGGGAGGGAGAAAGATGTGGAGCGGAGGGAGAAAGGGGAACGCAGTACAACTACACATTCACACCAGGGGGAAGGCCTATCCCTGGGTCGGCGTGTCCTATATATGTACCTATGACTTAGCTCCCCACAACAGGAAGCGAGTGAGTTTTCCATGTATGTATCTATTTAACCTATCAGGTCCCTTATATGTAACTATGACGTAGCTCTCCGCAACAGGAGGCGACTGAGTTTTCCATGTATATATCTATTCAACCCATCATGTCCCATATATGTACTTATGACGAAGCTCCCCGCAACATGAGGCGAGTTTTCCATGTATGTTTCTATTCAACCTATCATGTCCCATATATGCACCTAGGACGTAGCTCCCCATAACAAGAGGTGAGTTTTCCATGTATGTATCTGTTCAACCTATCATGTCCCATATATGTACCTAGGACGTAGCCCCCCGCAACAAGAGGCGAGTTTTCCATGTATGTATCTGTTCAACCTATCATGTCCCATATATGTACCTATGATGTAGCTCCCTGTAACAAGAGGTGAGTTTTCATGTATGTATCTGTTCAACCTATCATGTCCCATATATGTACCTATGATGTAGCTCCCCATAACAAGAGGCAAGTTTTCCATGTATGTATCTGTTCAACCTATCATGTCCCATATATGTACCTATGATGTATGTATCTGTTCAACCTATCATGTCCCATATATGTACCTATGACGTAGCTCCCCGCAATAAGAGGCAAGTTCTCCATGTATGTATAATCTGCACCACCCAGGCATATTGTTTACCTGGTCTGTAACTACTGTAACCTAATGCTGCCAGCACTTACTGTAACCATATTCTTAAGCTAAAAGTACCTAGATGCCTCTGGGCTTTCTGCGCTATATAAATGACAAAATAAATAAATCCCCTTTGGTCCGAGTGCACCGCTTCCACCAATCTTCCTTGGGACCTCATTGATGTTTGTCCCGGGCCTCGTCGTACCCCATCAGCTCACAATCTTGTGGGACAGGGACTGGAGCTGTCGACTCAGACGTCCATCTTGCCTGCGCCCCCCTGATGGGCCAGTGCCTTATTTTTTAAACAAAAGATCTGATGGTATTAGGTCAAAAGACCTTTTTTTTAACAAACGATAAAACAACGATTTAGAAAGACCACCCTGTGACCGCATATAGCAGTCTTTCTAAATCGAGCTGTCAGCCCTTGCAACGCACACAGGTACGTCAGGCCCAGGACTCGGAAGCTGCCACGCGGGAGAACGGGTAAGTTCATGTGTGTGTGTGTTTTGTGTGTGTAATGGAGGGGGGGGGGCGGTCTTGGGAGGGGAGTGAGGCGGCCGGAGCTGAGGGAGGGGGTGTTTGGTCAGGTGAAACCCCTGGTTTGTAGCAAATGGGACAAGAGAGGGTGGGTTGGAGGGTGAGAGCGGGCGTCTTTTTTTTCGGTTTGTGTAGGCCGCCTAAAATCGGGCGAAAGAAATCAGTCTTTTTGTTAGGCGATCTACAAAAATCGAAAAAATGACATAGAACCAAGCTGGTTCCTGTTGGGTCCCCGCTTCGCTCTGAAGCGGGCCCAGGCAGCTGATCCGGCGCGCGCCGGAATAACACGCAGGAGCCGGGTCTTGTGTTCAACCTGCTTTATTAACTGCGTCGGCGGAACTGCCGAAAACCCCCCTCGTCCCTCCCCTTCCCCTGACGTCACATCCGGGACGTCATGTCCTGGGGACCCAACAGGGGTCCGCCCACACAACGATGTGGGCAACCTGACATCTCCCCCCTTTTTAACACGTTAGTTGAAGGGCTCCTTTCTTACCCCATCTCCTCGATGAGTCGCATTGGTTTCATGCGACTCCTCTGCGGTCGTGTTGTCTTGCTCGGGGTCGGTTCCTCCCTGGCGGGTGGGGAGCAGGGCGCTTCGCCTTCTGACTCTTCTCCGTCTCCCTGATATGCTTCTTTGCGTGGTCTGTCCTCATCGCTGTCTCGGTCCCAGGTCCATTGGCCTGCTGGAGCCAGTCTGACTCGTTTGAAGTGCGAGCTGTTCCGGGTTATTGTTGAGTGGTCACCTCTTTGTGCGGTGACCATAGAACCCTTCTTATGTGTCACGACCAGCGGTGTGGGTGCGAAGGTGGCTTCCTCTTTCCTGTTCTTGGGTTGTCTTAGCCATACTTCGTCTCCTGGTTGCATTGTGTTCTCCCGAGCCCTCCTTTTCCTGTCCGTGATCTCCTTTGTTTTTGCTTTGTTCGCGGTGTCGTTTGCTTGCGCTTCTTGTTCCAGCGGTGTTGGATTTTGTGGTCTCGGGTCCTCGGGTAGTCACGTGGTGATCGGTCTTCGGAACATCAGGTCTGCCGGGCATACACCCGTTGTGCTGTGGGGGGTGTGCCTGTATTCTCGTAGAAGTTGATTAAGGGCCTGTTCGAATGGCTTGTTTTGCACATGGGCTATTTGTAGGGTCCTCTTTATGTTGGCCATGAATCTCTCGACCATGCCGTTGGCCTGTGGCCACCGGGGGGTTATGCGTCGATGTTGAAACCCCATGTATTTTGCGAATTGCTGAAAGTCTTGACTGATGAAAGTGGGACCGTTGTCGGACTTTATGGTCTTGGGGATGCCATAGGCAGAGAGCATCCTGTCGATAACTGGGATGACACATGTCGTGGCGCTGCTCTCTACTATCTGGGCGTCCGGGTATCTTGAGTGCTCGTCCATGAGTACAACCACGTGTGTCCCATTGTTCAGTAGTCCGAATAAGTCTATTGCCACCTCTTCCCACACTTTGTTAGGCAGCGGTGAGGATTGTAGGGGGTTTGGGTGTGGCGGGGGTGCCACTTGTGCACAGACGTGGCAGTTGCCCACTATGTTTTCCACCAGGCGATCAAGTTGGGGGAACCAGACTTTCTGGCGAAGGAGGCGCTTTGTGGCGACTACGCCCCTGTGTCCTTCATGGGCTAGGTGTATTATCCTTTCCCGGAGGGTTCTCGGGACGATGACCTTGCAGCCTTTTAGTATGACGTTATCCTCCACCACGGTCAACTCGTCACGGACTTGATCTAGCCACTTGATGTCTTCTTTCGTGGTTTCCACTTCACCTCTGGCCTGCTGTTTCATGAGGACCGTCTTGTCTACCTGAAGGCAGTGCCGGGCAATTCGCAGTGCAGGGTCTGCTTCTGATTGGACGGACTGCTCCAGCCACCCTACCGGAAGTGGTTGTAGGTGGTGTATGATGTAATTTATGTACGCGTCCGCTATAGACGGTTGGGACGCCGTCGTGGGCATGGGATGTCGGGAAAGATAGTCCGCAGGGTTTTCCTCTTTTCCTGGTCAGTGTTGTATGGTAAATCTGTAGTCCTGCAAGCGGAGTCCCCATCTGGCAATTCTTGGTGGCATCCTGGCCTTCGGACTGCCGTATATGGTGAGAAGTGCCTGGTGGTCCGTGATGATAGTGAACTCCTTGCCAAACAGGAATAGATGAAAATATTCGCAGGCCCAGACAACCGCGAGGCTTTCTTTTTCCGCCTAAGAGTATGCCTGTTCTGTGGTCGTCAGGCTCCTACTGGCGTATGCTACCACGTGCGTGGACCGTGGCTCCTTGGGGTCTTTTTGTGTCAATATGGCGCCCAGTCCCACAGGGCTGGCGTCCACTATCAGCTCGGTATCACGGCTGGCGTCAAAATATGCCATGTCCTCTGCCTGTGTGATGGCCCTTCGTATTGCTTCGAATGCTGCTTGGCACTCCTTTGACCACGTGAACGGCGTGTCCTTCCTGGTGAGAAGTCGTAGGGGATTGCTGACAATGGCATAGTCTTTCAGGTACCTGGAGCAGTAGCTGGCCAGTCCCAGAAACTATCTGAGGTCTGTAGTGTTGACGGGGGGCGTGGCTGAGTTGAGGGCTTCCACTTTCTCTGGGTCTGGCCTCATGCCTTTATCTGAGAAACCTCAGCGATCCTTTGGAGAATTCGCACTTGGCTTTGTTTAGGGTGAGCCCTGCGTCGTCTAGCGCCTGACATACTCTGTGCAGTGCCAGGTCATGTTCTTCCTGTGACTTGCCGTATACCAGGACGTCGTCCGAATAGTTCAGACAGTTGAGAACGTGCCTGATCACCTTGTGGATCTCCTCCTGAAAGATCTCAGCGGCTGAGGATATGCCAAAACT
The DNA here is from genome assembly GCF_040938575.1 of Ambystoma mexicanum. Lineage (NCBI taxonomy): Eukaryota > Metazoa > Chordata > Amphibia > Caudata > Ambystomatidae > Ambystoma > Ambystoma mexicanum. The sequence goes on from NC_090937.1 coordinate 1,604,081,836, forward strand.
GAGCCTTTTGTATTGAAACAGGCCGAGATGAGTGACAAACGTGGTGATGTAACGGGATTCCGGTGCTATTTCGATTTGGTGGTAGCCCTTTGTGAGGTCTAATTTGGAGAATATTCTCGCCCCGTGGAGGAGGTGAATCATGTCCGTGATTCTCGGCGCTTGATGTCGCTCCCTCTCGATGGCTGTGTTGGCTCTGCGCATGTCGACGCATAGCCGTATGGATCCTTCTGGTGACTTCTTCGGGACGGGGACGATGGGTGAAACCCATGGTGTCGGGCCTGAAACGGGTTCTATAACATTCATTTTGATGAGCTTATCCAATTCCTCTTCTACTTGTCTCTGGATGTTTAACGGGATGCCTCGGTAGTGTTGGGCTACCGGTTTGACCTGAGGGTTGATGTGGAGGTGCACTTTTCGGTTGCATAGTTTGCCTAGACCTGTGAAGAGTCTGGGGAATGATTGTTCAATTGAGTCCGGTTTGGCGAAGTACTTGTGGGCCATCAACTGGTATAAGATGTGTACCAGTCCCATGTCAACTGCTGTCCGGAAACTCAGTATGCACCCGCTGTTGACTTCTGTGTCTAGAATGTACAGTGGGATCTTCGCCGAGTGTCCTTTGTGTGTGCATGTGGCTGTGATCACGCCTTTGCATGGCAGGGGTGTCCTGGATCCATAGGGGTATATGTCCACTGTGGCTTTTCGGATCTTTGGTGGGGCGGTCAAGGACTGATATGCGCTTTCGCTGATGATATTGACCGTCGCTCCGGTGTCCACGAGAAACTTCAGTGGTGTGTCATTTACTTGGAGTGTCAAAATGGGCCTGTGTTGGGTGGCCGCCGTGTTGTCCTGTAGGGCCCACACGTACCCTTTCCTTCTCTGATCCTCCTCTGACGAGAGGGTATCCGTGCTGGTGGGGGATCGGGTCTCCACATACCTTACGAAACGCCGCCTGTGTGATCTTCTAGTGTCCTCAGATGACCGTTTGTCTTCGCGTGTGTAGCGACTTCTGCGGTCTCCTTCTTCTTTCCTGGTACGCCGCCTTTCGCTGTCCGCTGGCAGCCTGGGCGGGCTCTGTGGTGTGGGCCTGCGCCTATCCTGGTATCGGTGTTTGGGCGTTGAGTGGGTCGGGGCGTTCTTGCACATGGCCCTGTAGTGGTCCATTCCCCTGCACGCGGCGCACTTCTGCCCTATGGCCGGGCATGTACCAGTGTGCGGATATTCGTAGCCGCATTTGAAGCACGTGGCATCGGGGTGTTTGTTGGTTTGACTTGGATGAGTGTATATCTTGTTGATTACTTCCGCGTTGTCACTGGGTTGGTGTATGGACACCTTGCCGAGGTTGTCCATTTGCGAGTCCACCGCTGCTTCCATGCGGGTCAGCGCCAGAATTTCTTCTAGTGACCGTTGTTTCTGTAACAGTTGTTTGCGGAAAGGCTGTGAGAGGCATCCAGCTATCACTTGAGATCTGAGCGCCTCTTCGTTGGAATACCTGTGGAATTCACAATGTTTCAGTTTGATGCGTAGTCGCATCACAAAACTGTCTATGGACTCCCCTTTTTCCTGTCTTGTTGTGTGGAACATGTGGCGCTCATAATCCACGTTTGTATGCGGTGCGAAGTATTCGGACAGTTTGGCATGTAGTTCCCCATATGTGACGGTGTCTACGTCCAGGAACTCCCCCGCGATGTCTCTTACCGCTGGTCCCACTGCCATGAACAGTGTATTTTTCAGCCTCGTGTCGTCCGTCAATCCTATGGCCCCTGTGTAGAACTTGAAGTCTCGTAACCATATGTTCCATCTGGGCCCCAGGTTGGAGGTGTCTCTGATTTCAAATGGGTTGGGCATATGCATGACTTGGGCTGCTCCTTCCTGGTGTGCATGCAGGATGTTGTCCTGCGCTGTGTCGGCGCTTCCAGATGCCTGTCCTGCTCCTCCTGAGGAGGACGCCGGGGTGGTCGGAGTGTCCGACATGACTGCGCCGTAGTAAGGGTGTTGTGGCAATGACCTTTGTGCTGTGTGAGATGCCGTGTGTGCACCTACTTTGTTACTTCCTCGTGGTGTGGCCTTTGACCTGTATTCCTGCTGGGTGCTGGATACACCAACGCGTCTTCTTTTGAACACCCGCGTGTGGAGGGGCGGGGCCGCTTGTGGCGGGTGCCTCCGCGGGTCCAGAGCGCCCGTGTCCCGTGGGCGTCTCTGAGCGGGTGTCTGCTGTGTCACGCGGGGCTGGGGCCGCGCTCACACGGCGCGCTTGACCTCGGGGGCGGGGCCGCTCGTAACGAGTGTCCTGCGGCGCCGGAGCGCCTGTGTCCCGGCTTGCGAGTAATGTCACACGGGAGACGGGGCCGCGCTCACGCGGCGCACCCGTTGTTGCTGAGAGTGAACCGGCTGAATGTGAGGCCTCTGTCACGCGGGAGGCGGGACCTTGCAGGGTTGGCAACCGTGCCCGAGGTGCGCCCACGTGCTAAACTGTTCGGCCGCAGACCTCGGCACGGCGCCTGCGGGGTCCGTGCCCGCTCGTCGCAAGTGTTGGGTCCCCGCTTCGCTCTGAAGCGGGCCCAGGCAGCTGATCCGGCGCGCGCCGGAATAACACGCAGGAGCCGGGTCTTGTGTTCAACCTGCTTTATTAACTGCGTCGGCGGAACTGCCGAAAACCCCCCTCGTCCCTCTCCCTTCCCCTGACGTCACGTCCGGGACGTCATGCCCTGGGGACCCAACAGGGGTCCGCCCACACAACGATGTAGGCAACCTGACAGTTCCTAACCTGAAATGCCATTCCTTACCAAAGAGGTTTGATTTCAGGCAAACCACTATTTTCCAGTGCATTGGTTTCAATACGTGGCAAGTGTTTTTGATTTTTGCACAGAAAAGCAATTTTTGTGTCACAGTCGCTGCTCCATGTTTTTAGTTGTAAAGTGGTGAATGCTTGCCTATCTCACCTGTCATAGTTCATAACCACAGGCAAATACATCCAGATAGTGCACAGTCATTAAAAGGGATGCTTGCTAGGCTGCCTATCAGTTTTTATTGCTAAACTCTTGTTAAGTGTGATATTCATCTTGAACAGCCTGTGCGTATTGGATCCCCGCGACCCATTGGTTGAAAACCTGAAATATTTTCCAGAATCACTGAAATATTTCACACAACCTGAAATGTTGCATAAACGTGGTTGCCTGGTTGGGGCACCTTCTAAATACCCACGAAGAGAGCACTGTACATGGTAAAGTCCTAATAATCATCAGTGTTTCAAGGTAGTATAAAGCTTGGTCGTGGGAGTGGACTATTTATATGGGGTCTGGATGAGAAAATAGTTAGGGGGAGAGACAGGAGTAGAACCGGTAACCAGCTTTCGAGAAGAAGGTGACTGTGTTGAATGGAGTTGCATAAGTGTGATAAGCGCCTGAAGACTGGTGCAATATTGTTCCAGATCCTGGGGGTATAGTTAGAGAAGTCTCGGCTTTTCTTGTTTATTCTTATTGGCACATCTGAATTCGAAATAGACATGTGCAGACTTGAACTCTGCCAGTGCAGGAAGGAAAACAACAGAAGACAGGCCTTTTTTGTCTGCCCTAAGACTCTGGGACCTCCTCACCATTAACAATCGTCTCACCCTCTCGCTTCTACAGTTCATGGAGCAGCGCAAGACCCTCCCCTTCAAGGTATGGCTCCTCCCTAACAACTCGGTCCATAGGTCTCGGGAGGATAGCTCAGGGGCAACGTGCTCGCCTTGGAAGCAAGACGACATGGAGCAACACAGGTGCGATCCCCGGGCCCGCACTTAGAAACCTCTGGGTATTAAGCGTGTTATAAATAACCTATCATATCAGATCATACATCATCCACTCCCACCTTACCTGAGAGTGGGTGATCTGATCCCCTCTGTTTCCTCCCCTGGTTACTTCCATTGCTGACAATTACCCTCCCTCCCATGTTGGTAGATCCACACTTCCTTCTTTGTATGCTCCCTAACCGGTTCCATGTCTTAAAATCGCGGCAAAAATGGCTGTGAATACAAAATATTTTGGCATAAATGCAGTGGTTTTGCCGCCATAATCAGGTAAAGGATGCGTGGACACCCCCGGACCCATTATACCATTTAAGGGGAGCGGGGGACACCCCCGCAACTCCCACTTCCCTTAAATGGTATAATGGGGTACACCTTTACCCGGTCAAACCACTGCATTTGTGCCACTATTTATTTTTACCGGCGACATTTTTGCCATGATTTTATTACCTGATACCCTCTAACCCAACCTTTACATAATATGGCAGTTGGGGGATGTGGCTGCCCACTTATATATAAAATAATGTTGAGTGGTGTACCTCCCTAGAGTTTGTGCAGTCATTTGACTATCGTCACATCCATGTGACATCTTCTTGCACTTGGAAATCTCAATTGAGAAAGGTGATTCAGATTTAAAGAGGTTGGGGTGGGTGTCATATTTCAATTTAATCATAAGATGGATGGCCACCCTGTATCAGCCCAACTCTGAGCTTCATCTCATGCTCTGTAGGCCACCCTGCATCGCCCCGCTCGGAGCTTCATATCATGCTCTGTAGGCAACTCTGTATAGGCCCTGCTTGGGGCTTCATCTCATGGTCTGTAGGCCACTCTCTATCAGCCCGGCTCGGAGCTCCATCTCATGGTCTGTAGGCCACTCTGTATCAGCCCTGCTCGGGGCTTCATCTCATGCTCTGTAGGCCACTCTGCATCAGCCCTGCTCGGGGCTTCATCTCATGGTCTGTAGGCCACACTGTATCGCCCCGCTCGGAGCTTCATATCATGCTCTGTAGGCAACTCTGTATAGGCCCTGCTCGGGGCTTCATCTCATGGTCTGTAGGCCACTCTCTATCAGCCCGGCTCGGAGCTTCATCTCATGCTCTGTAGGCCACTCTGTATTAGCCCGGCTCGGAGCTTCATCTCATGCTCTGTAGGCCACCCTGTATCGCCCCGCTCGGAGCTTCATATCATGCTCTGTAGGCAACTCTGTATAGGCCCTGCTCGGGGCTTAATCTCATGGTCTGTAGGCCACTCTGTATTAGCCCCGCTCGGGGCTTCATCTCATGCTCTGTAGGTCACCCTGTATCAGCCCCGCTCAGAGCTTCATCTCATGCTCTGTAGGTCACCCTGTATCAGCCCAGCTCAGGGCTTCCTCTCATGCTCTGTAGGCCACTCTCTATCAGCCCGGCTAGGAGCTTCATCTCATGCTCTGTAGGCCACTCTGTATCAGCCCTGCTCGGGGCTTCATCTCATGCTCTGTAGGCCACTCTGTATCAGCCCTGCTCGGGGCTTCATCTCATGCTCTGTAGGCCACTCTGCATCAGCCCTACTCTGGGCTTCATCTCATGCTGTGTAGGTCACCCTGTATCAGCCCCGCTCTGGGCTTCATCTCATGCTCTGTAGGTCACCCTGTATCAGCCCCCTCTGGGCTTCATTTTATGCTCTGTAGGCCACTCTGTATTAGCCCCGCTCGGGGCTTCATCTCATGCTCTGTAGGCAACTCTGCATCAGCCCTGCTCTGGGCTTCATCTCATGCTCTGTAGGTCACCCTGTATCAGCCCCGCTCTGGGCTTCATCTCATGCTCTGTAGGCCACCCTGTATCAGCCTCGCTCAGAGCTCCATCTCATGCTTTGTAGGCCACTCTGTATCAGCCCTGCTCAGAGCTTCATCTCATGCTCTGTAGGCCACCCTGTATCAGCCTCGCTCAGAGCTCCATCTCATGCTCTGTAGGCCACTCTGTATCAGCCCCGCTCGGAGCTTCATCTCATGCTCTGTAGGCCTCTGTATCAGCCCCGCTCGGAGCTTCATCTCATGCTCTGTAGGTCACCCTGTATCAGCCCCGCTCTGGGCTTCATCTCATGCTCTGAAGGTCACCCTGTATCAGCCCCGCTCAGAGCTCCATCTCATGCTCTGTAGGTCACCCTGTATCAGCCCCGCTCAGAGCTCCATCTCATGCTCTGTAGGTCACCCTGTATCAGCTCCGCTCGGAACTTCATATCATGCTCTGTAGGCAACTCTGTATAGGCCCTGCTCGAGGCTTCATCTCATGCTCTGTAGGCCACCCTGTATCAGCCCCGCTCGGAGCTTCATCTCATGCTCTGTAGCTCACCCTGTATCAGCCCCGCTCAGAGCTTCATCTCATGCTCTGTAGGCCACTCTGTATCAGCCCCGCTCGGAGCTTCATCTTATGCTCTGTAGGCCACCCTGTATCAGCCCCGCTCAGAGCTCCATCTCATGCTCTGTAGGCCACCCTGTATCAGCCCCGCTCAGAGCTCCATCTCATGCTCTGTAGGCCACCCTGTATCAGCCCCGCTCAGAGCTCCATCTCATGCTCTGTAGGCCACCCTGTATAAACTCCGCTCGGAGCTTCATCTCATGCTCTGTAGGTCACCCTGCATCAGCTCTGCTCGGAGCTACATCTCATGCTCTGTAGGCCACCCTGTATCAACCCCGCTCAGAGCTCCAGCTCATGCTCTGTAGGCCACCCTGTATCAGCCCCGCTCAGAGCTCCATCTCATGCTCTGTAGGCCACTCTGTATCAGCCCCGCTCGGAGCTTCATCTCATGCTCTGTAGGCCACCCTGTATCAGCCCCGCTCAGAGCTCCATCTCATGCTCTGTAGGCCACCCTGTATCAGCCCCGCTCGGAGCTCCATCTCATGCTCTGTAGGTCACCCTGTATCAGCTCTGCTCGGAGCTTCATCTCATGCTCTATAGGCCACTCTGTATCAGCTCCGCTCGGAGCTTCATCTCATGCTCCACCCTGTATCAGCCCCGCTCAGAGCTCCATCTCATGCTCTGTAGGCCACCCTGTATCAGCCCCGCTCGGAGCTCCATCTCATGCTCTGTAGGTCACCCTGTATCAGCTCTGCTCGGAGCTTCATCTCCTGCTCTGTAGGCCACTCTGTATCAGCTCCGCTCGGAGCTTCATCTCATGCTCCACCCTGTATCAGCCCCGCTCAGAGCTCCATCTCATGCTCTGTAGGCCACTCTGTATCAGCTCCGCTCGGAGCTTCATCTCATGCTCTGTAGGCCACTCTGTATCAGCTCCGCTCGGAACTTCATATCATGCTCTGTAGGCAACTCTGTATAGGCCCTGCTCGAGGCTTCATCTCATGCTCTGTAGGCCACCCTGTATCAGCCCCGCTCGGAGCTTCATCTCATGCTCTGTAGCTCACCCTGTATCAGCCCCGCTCAGAGCTTCATCTCATGCTCTGTAGGCCACTCTGTATCAGCCCCGCTCGGAGCTTCATCTTATGCTCTGTAGGCCACCCTGTATTAGCCCCGCTCAGAGCTCCATCTCATGCTCTGCAGGCCACCCTGTATCAGCCCCGCTCAGAGCTCCATCTCATGCTCTGTAGGCCACCCTGTATCAGCCCCACTCAGAGCTCCATCTCATGCTCTGTAGGCCACCCTGTATAAACTCCGCTCGGAGCTTCATCTCATGCTCTGTAGGTCACCCTGCATCAGCTCTGCTCGGAGCTACATCTCATGCTCTGTAGGCCACCCAGTATCAGCCCCGCTCAGAGCTCCATCTCATGCTCTGTAGGCCACCCTGTATCAGCCCCGCTCAGAGCTCCATCTCATGCTCTGTAGGCCACTCTGTATCAGCCCCGCTCGGAGCTTCATCTCATGCTCTGTAGGCCACCCTGTATCAGCCCCGCTCAGAGCTCCATCTCATGCTCTGTAGGCCACCCTGTATCAGCCCCGCTCGGAGCTCCATCTCATGCTCTGTAGGTCACCCTGTATCAGCTCTGCTCGGAGCTTCATCTCATGCTCTGTAGGCCACTCTGTATCAGCTCCGCTCGGAGCTTCATCTCATGCTCCACCCTGTATCAGCCCCGCTCAGAGCTCCATCTCATGCTCTGTAGGCCACTCTGTATCAGCTCCGCTCGGAGCTTCATCTCATGCTCTGTAGGCCACTCTGTATCAGCTCTGCTCGGAGCTTCATCTCATGCTCTGTAGGCCACCCTGTATCAGCCCTGCTCAGAGCTCCATCTCATGCTCTGTAGGCCACCCTGTATCAGCCCCGCTCAGAGCTCCATCTCATGCTCTGTAGACCACTCTGTATCAGCCCCGGTCGGAGCTTCATCTCATGCTCTGTAGGCCACTCTGTATCAGCCCCGCTCGGAACTTCATATAGTGCTTTGAATGCCAGTGAGCCTGCGAGGTAGGCTAATACCAGAAAGCTACAGATAACAGAATACATTTTGCAAAGCACTACTAGGGTGCCACACCTCCTCCTCCTCCCATAGTATGCTATTGCAGGAGTTGGGGCAGAGGACATTCTGAAGTTGGCAGCGTTACGACAGGACCCATTGCTGGCCAACGTGTGGAATGCAGAGAAGGTCATGGTCAATGAAGAGTTGGCGGCCCAGGATGGTGCTTTGTCCGGCCAGTGGCTGGTCCAAGCAAAGAGTCTGTTCGGAGGTGTTTACATATTACTCATCAATGCATCTGCCGTGACATTAACAGGGATGTAGTAGTGCGCCACTTGACTAATGGAGGAACATGATTTGTTAGTGGGGTACACAAAGTGAAGGTGGATGTACAATCATTGGGAAATAATTGTAGAAGAAATTTAAAATTGTAATCATGTATTAATGAGCAGTATAGACAAAATATTGCCCAATGTAAATCTCCCACTACTCATAATGTTTATGGTCAGTAACATTAAAGGGTATTGCTTATGCCACCACATTTTACTGTCACTGCCTTCCTCATAAGCCAAAGCAAGCACTCCCTTCTGAAGCAAACTCACTGCCTAGTTACCACACAACATACTGCATGTTCAGGAAGGAACTGGAGACATCTCTTTTGAAGACAAACACACCTATGGAGACCACCACTCCTCTCTGCGAATGCTCATTAAATCATATCAAATGCATCTTACAACAAGCATTGGCAAAGCCAACAGATTGGGCTTTTGTGTAGGCATGGGGAAGGCACTTGCTAGGCACCAGGATAAAGGTACTACTACCTGGACATAATATCGAAACAGCTTGAAAATAAAATGACTGCCCATAGCATATGATAGCAGTACCTGGCAAATGCCTGTTTAACACCTCATGTCAAAAGTGTTGGCTTTGTCGTTGCTAGTACGGTATATTAATGGCTGCGCCCTGCTGCCTGATTTCAAAAGAGGAAAACTATGGTAAGGCACATAGGAAATGTTTGTACGATCGATCAACGTATGCTTAAAAACACATGCCCGAACCCTCGGGACAATAATATTTCTGAGCGCACTATTCCTTTAAGACCTTTTAAAATACTTTTTGTATTACTCCAGTATCCATTTGCAACTGTAATTAAAACATTAACTCTCATCAGGCGGCTTAGAAATGACAGTGACCAGCTAATGGTTGATGTTATCTCTTAGTAGGACAAGCTCAAAGAGATTCCAGGAGGATAGATTTTGGACGGGGAGGGCAGGTAGTGGGTGGGAACGGCCATAGGGATTAGCATTGCCAGGGTTAAACAATGGGTGGGTGAAAAAGCAAATAACACCAAGATGTGTGTCCCACCTGATATGTCATCCTCATCCTACATGTATGCCAATGCAATAGTTCCGTCTTATAGGTGGGGCTTAATAGCCCAAGCTCAAAAGGACCAAACATAATTTTGCTCTACAAATATTCTGCCCTGATTATCATTTGAAGAGTTTCACTACAGTTCATGCATCAAACAAGTGCAGTGTGCATGACACGTTTCAGACATGAATGGTCCTCGGGCTGCACTTTCACCCTCTCCCCCATATGTTAGCATCCACTTGACCCTAAGAAATAGGATGGCCAACTATCCCGATTTCTCCAGGGGGCGTCCTTAAATTTGTTTCTACGTTTTCTGGTTCTAACACTGCACCATTTTACTTTTGTAGCTTCATTTTAACAGGGTTTCCAAGAAACATTACTGTAACTGCCCAAATATCTTTTTGCAAAATATCCCATATGAGTGGAAAAGCCTGTGTACATGGGATTAGGAGCGGAAAGGAAGCATTTTCAGAGTGTAAATATATTATGCAGTGTATCTTAACATAAATTATGTTAATAGAAAAACAAATAATTTTGTAAAGGATCTTGCTCCATTTACCTGGAGGAGTAGTAACCTCAAACAACATCTCACTGAATACATTGAAAGTTCAGCATAGTGCATGCGGCCAATTGTATCTCCTCTCATTGCCTTGGATTCCACTTACGGGTTGGACTCAAATATGAGCAGAAGTGTTGGCGGCCCAAAGGGTTTTATAAATTGTCCAGTGTGTGAGTGTTTGTTAAAATCTGCCTGTAAGTTAAAACGCCTGCTAACAAGCTCACAATCATTAAGCAACAAACATTGGCAACGCCAACAGTTTGGGCTTTTGTGTAGGCATGGGAAAGGCACTTGTCAGGCACTGCTGTAGTGGTATTAACTGGTCATTGATGGTAGCAGGTGCAAAATGGTGAAAGTAACTGGGTATCTAATAGCAGTCCCTGGCAAATGTCTAATATTTTCTTACTATATACATTTTTACCACGCACAGTTGTACCCGGAGGCCTATGGGCACAAGACAGACAAACACAACCTAGGGAAACTAGTGAGAGGACAGTGGGTTGAGGCTACAAAACCAAAAAGGCACTAAACTATCTGAAGAGCAAAGTCTTCTTGCATCCCAAGCTTTTGGAGCTACGGCAAAGCATGCACACGTATTCCAGGCTTTTGGAACCACGGCAAAGCATGCACACTTATTCATGTGTGAGAGCGTACATCTGGGTTCCTTCAGCTGACGCGTGGTAGTTGATCTAAGAGTTTTGTAATTCGCTTTAGGTAACAATGCCTCACTCAGATAGGCAGGGCTTGAGCCCACTAGGCATGTATGCGCGATTACAAGGAGATGAAACGCAATCCTAGTCTCAATTGGCTACCAATTTAATTCTCTTCTTGCTTTGCTATGCGGTCTCTCCATCGAAGTCCAGCAATCACTCTCAGAGCACTGTTTTGTAATACCTGAAGTCGGGCACACTCCGCCTTCTTGATACCAACGTATATCCTACTACAGTGGCCAATCTTAGACCCTCCAATAGCTCTTGCTATTGTCTCACAGTTTCCCTTAGAGATGTAGGGGCGATTTGAGCTAACAGCTTGATATAATATGCTGAAGTAGGGACCAAACTGTTCACATGTGTGTTCATATTTAAAGATTGAGCCAAGTGAATTCCCCATGGTTTCACGTTCTTTTTAGTTTCTAGGTCAAAACCCTTCCACCTGAAACATCCTATAATCAGCTCCAAGTTTTGGCATATTTCACTGGAGATCCGAGGTGAGTGTGCCCCAATTCCCTTCCACCCGACCCCATCCTTAAAGTAAATGTAGGCCCCCAGACCCTGTGTAGCTCCCCGCTGCCCTCTCCTCCCCACTGCTTGCCTTCCTGGTTCCCTGTCCCTCCCACATCCCTCCCCACCCACCGTGCCGTGATTGGCCTGTTTCTTTCACTGTAACTAGAGTCTAGCGACTCGTGCAGGCCCCAGCCCCCTAATTTCACTGGACATCCGAGGTGAGTGTGCCCTGATTCCCTTCCACCCGACCCCATCCTTAAAGTAAATTTAGGCCCCCAGACCCTGTGTAGCTCCCCGCTGCCCTCCCCTCCCCACCGCTTGCCTTCCTGGTTCCCTGTCCCTCCCCGCCCACTGTGCCTTGTTTGGCCTGTTTCTTCCGAGTCTAGCACTCGCGCAGTAGCAGCTCCACAAAGTGTCCGCAGGTGTCAGCAGGGGAAGCCAGTGAAGCGAGCAGCGACCAGACACCACCAAAACTGTAAGTGTGGCATGGGTGGGGTGTAGAGCAATTACTCTACTCCGGAAAGTCCCTGCCACTCTACCTTACCTTTTCATATCGCAGACTGCCAATGACTTACCCATGCACACCTAGAGAGATCCGAGCATCAACCGAATTCAAGGCTTGACTCTAAATGTTGTTCTGCATAACATTCAAACATACTTGCATTACTAACTATTGCCACTCCCAAAGACAAAGGTGATAATTAGCCAGCCTCACATGGAGACGGGTGTAACAATATCAGCACGTCCCACTCTTAGCTGAATTGTGATTGTTAGCATATCCCACTCTTAGTTGGAAGTGTGAATGTTACCACGTCCCACTCTTGCTGAACGGTGAATGATAGCATATCCCACTCTTAGTTGAATTGTGAATGATACCATGTCCCACTCTTAGTTGAGTTGTGAATGATAGCATGTCCCACTCTTAGTTGAATTGTGAATGATAGCATGTCCCACTCTTAGTTTAACTGTGAATGATAGCATGTCCCACTCTTAGTTGAATTGTGATCGATAGCATGTCCCACTCTTAGTTTAAATGTGATCGATAGCATGTCCCACTCTTAGTTGAATTGTGATCGATAGCATGTCCCACTCTTAGTTGAGTTGTGAATGATAGCATGTCCAACTCTTAGTTGAATTGTGAATGATAGCATGTCCCACTCTTAGTTTAACTGTGAATGATAGCATGTCCCACTCTTAGTTGAATTGTGATCGATAGCATGTCCCACTCTTAGTTTAAATGTGATCGATAGCATGTCCCACTCTTAGTTTAACTGTGAATGATAGCATGTGCCACTCTTAGTTTAACTGTGAATGATAGCATGTGCCACTCTTAGTTTAACTGTGAATGATAGCATGTGCCACTCTTAGTTTAAATGTGATCGATAGCATGTCCCACTCTTAGTTGAACTGTGAATGATAGCATGTGCTACTCTTAGTTTAAATGTGATCGATAGCATGTCCCACTCTTAGTTTAACTGTGAATGATAGCATGTCCCACTCTTAGTTTAAATGTGATCGATAGCATGTCCCACTCTTAGTTGAACTGTGAATGATAGCATGTGCCACACCTAGACACAATTGTGATAAATAGCATGTGCACTAATAGCGTCAATGTCTTAAAACTGAATCTAGAAAGTGTGCCCTAATAGCGTCACTGTGCTAATATGGAAGCTAGACGGTATCCCCAACATCTTTGAGTGTGCCTAATGACATAAGTGTGTTAAATTTGAATCAAGAAAGTGTCACCATGTGAATGCTGAATCTAATAAGTGTGCCCTAATTACGTTGCTGTGTTAATGTTGAACCTGGAGAGTGTGCCCGCCCTAATAGCGTCACTGTGTTAGAGCTGAACTTGGCAGGTGTGCCCTAATAGCGTCACTGTGTGTTAGAGCAGCTGAACTTGGAAGGTGTGCCCTAATAGCGTCACTGTGTTAGAGCTGAACTTTGAAGGTGTGCCCTAATAGCATCACTGTGTTAGAGCTGAACTTGGAAGGTGTGCCCTAATAGCGTCACTGTGTTAGAGCTGAACTTTGAAGGTGTGCCCTAATAGCGTCACTGTGTGTTAGAGCTGAACTTTGAAGGTGTGCCCTAATAGCGTCACTGTGTTAGAGCTGAACTTTGAAGGTGTGCCCTAATAGCGTCACTGTGTTAGAGCTGAACTTGGCAGGTGTGCCCTAATAGCGTCACTGTGTGTTAGAGCTGAACTTTGAAGGTGTGCCCTAATAGCATCACTGTGTTAGAGCTGAACTTGGAAGGTGTGCCCTAATAGCGTCACTGTGTTAGAGCTGAACTTTGAAGGTGTGCCCTAATAGCATCACTGTGTTAGAGCTGAACTTGGAAGGTGTGCCCTAATAGCGTCACTGTGTTAGAGCTGAACTTTGAAGGTGTGCCCTAATAGCGTCACTGTGAGTTAGAGCTGAACTTTGAAGGTGTGCCCTAATAGCGTCACTGTGTTAGAGCTGAACTTTGAAGGTGTGCCCTAATAGCGTCACTGTGTTAGAGCTGAACTTGGCAGGTGTGCCCTAATAGCGTCACTGTGTGTTAGAGCTGAACTTTGAAGGTGTGCCCTAATAGCGTCGCTCTGTTAGAGCTGAACTTGGCAGGTGGGCCCTAATAGCGTCACTGTTTGTTAGAGCTGAACTTTGAAGGTGTGCCCTAATAGCGTCGCTCTGTTAGAGCTGAACTTTGAAGGTGTGTCCTGATAGCGTCACTGTGTTAGAGGTGAACTTGGCAGGTGTGCCCTAATAGCGTCACTGTGTTAGAGCTGAACTTTGAAGGTGTGCCCTAATAGCGTCACTGTGTTAGAGGTGAACTTGGCAGGTGCGCCCTAATAGCATCACTGTGTTAGAGCTGAACTTTGAAGGTGTGCCCTAATAGCGTCACTGTGTTAGAGGTGAACTTAGCAGGTGTGCCCTAATAGCGTCACTGTGTTAGAGCTGAACTTTGAAGGTGTGCCCTAATAGCGTCACTGTGTTAGAGGTGAACTTAGCAGGTGTGCCCTAATAGCGTCACTGTGTTAGAGCTGAACTTTGAAGGTGTGCCCTAATAGCATCACTGTGTTAGAATTAAACTTAGAAAGCGTACCCTAATTAGCGTCAATGTGTCAGTCAAATCTAGAAAATATTCCCAACATCAATGTGATGTGTGTGCCCTATAACGTCTTTATCTTAAAGTTGAACTTAGAAAGTATGCCCTAATAACATCACTGTGTTAAAGTCGAACTTAGAAAGCGTGCCCTTGTAGCATCTCTGTGTTAATATTGAACCTAGACGGTATTCCCAACATCATTGAGTGTGCCCTAATAGCGTCACTGTGTTAGAGTTAAATTCAGTAGGTAGATCGTGCCTGATTGCATACACTTCACTGATTACCACAATGTCACACTACTATGCTTATTCTCCCCTATACACCACCAGCCAACTAGAACACAGAAGTAATGTGACACATTCGGTAAAGCCGTTCTTATACTAACATGACCCATCAAACCACCCATCATCTTAATAAAACACAGCTAGCTGAGCACATACCGGCTAGCATAGGCGTCTCCTCAGGCCTAACGCAGGCAGAACTCAGTCTGGTCGTCAACCCTCCAGACTGAACACATTCAACTGATCTCCTCAGCACCACACCTACCGCTAAGAAGCAGCTATCAAGCAACAACCACACCGGCTGCACACATACCTGGTGCGCCCACACACGTTACGACTCTCTCTCTCTCAACTGACTTGAACTGCGGTTCCTGAGGGCGTTCAACCTACCAGCGCCTTGAGATCATACCAATGGTACATAAGGTGCTATACAAATGCAAAATAACATAACATAACATATATTGTGCTGTTCCTACAGCATGTGGTCTTTTCCTTATTCAAAGCCGGACCATTCTCCATCATCCAGACATGGATAATATCATAGACTTCATTCAGCCTTTTCCTGTCCTGCTCATGATTGCCAGAGAGTGGCTTGACACATTGTGTGTCATCAGCATAATTTGCGAATTCTATATCATTTTCATCCAACAAATTAAAAAGTGGGACAGAGAAAACATTGTTGAGGGAGGGCAATGAGCAAGCTCCCTGAGGGAATCCAAACCAGAACACTGTTGGTGCTGCTTCAGCTGTATCACCACAGACTGTGCACAGTCTGTATCACCACAGAGCGTGCACAGTCTGTATCACCACAGACTGTGCACAGTCTGTATCACCACAGACCGTGCACAGTCTGTATCACCACAGACTGTGCACAGTCTGTATCACCCCAGACTGTGCACAGTCTGTATCACCACAGACCGTGCACAGTCTGTATCACCACAGACTGTGCACAGTCTGTATCACCACAGACCGTGCACAGTCTGTATCACCCCAGACTGTGCACAGTCTGTATCACCACAGACTGTGCACAGTCTGTATCACCACAGAGCGTGCACAGTCTGTATCACCACAGACCGTGCACAGTCTGTATCACCACAGACCGTGCACAGTCTGTTTCTTAAAAACGATCCAATCCAAGCTGCCGCAGCATCCAAAAGAAAAAAGCAGCCACTTCCTTCAACCTGGTGATAAGCAAAGCGCGATCCACCAGGTGGAAGGCTGCGGAAAGCTCCAATAACATAAGGACGGCTGTCTCTCCCTTGTCCATGACACGTTAAAGCTTGGACATTAAATCTAACAACGCCATTTCTGTGCAGTGTCCATGTGTAAAACCTGATTGCCTTTTATGTAACATATTGTGATTGTTAAAATACTATAAACATTTTTAATAAAAAAGGAGTATTTGTAATACGCATCTAATTGGTCCGTTGAAAAGGGCAGAGACCTGCCTTTTTCAGCAATGGAGTTATCCATGCACTTTTAATCCCGTCAGAAACATGATTTTCTGCGAAAGAAGCATTAACACATTTAGTCAAGGCTCCAGTCAGCATAGGGCTACATGCTTAAATAGTGTCAGCTGGACAGGACTCCCCTTTGCAATGTGTGGGTGTCAATTTATCAATAATGCCCAAAAGATCTGTCTCTGTAACTGAGCGAAAGTTAAATTGAGACTCTGATATTCTTCGTGTAGTGCTTTTAGCCACTGGCTCTTATACGCAAGCCAGAGCTGTTGGTTTTGCCAATGCTTGTTTTTAACAGGACATCAGCGAAGGGCATGCAGAGTGCTTATAAATCGACTGCCTGAAGGCAGACCTGGTTAAGACATTTTCATTACATCAGTAGCGATTTTACAGTTCCAATTAAGTCATTAACTCTCAGAAGACTTCTTTGAAAAAAAGACTGGCAGGCACTTCAAGTGCAGCGTTTGATGGTAAGGCTTGATGAAAGCGAGCTCAGCATTCCAATGAGGAGGCATTTTGGGTGGGGCGAGGCAGGAACAGGGTGGGAATGGCCATAGGGATAAGCATGTCCATTGGCAGTCAATGGGTGGGCAAATAACCAAAACAACACCTGCATGCTGTGTGTCCCTCCTCATACTGCGTTTCTCCCTATCTCTGCTTAAATGCAATAGTTCAGGCGACCCTGCACCTGTGCAGGATGAGCAAGCGACACCTAATAGCCCACAGTAAACAATGAGACCACTTTCCTGTCTGAGCACCGCATCCCTCAGGCCAGGCGACCCTGCACCTGTGCAGGCTGAGCAAGCGACACCTAATAGCCCAGAGTAAACAATGAGTCCACTATCCTGTCTGAGCACCGCATCCCTCAGGCCAGGCGACCTTGCACCTGTGCAGGCTGAGCAAGCGACACCTAATAGCCCAGAGTAAACAATGAGTCCACTATCCTGTCTGAGCACCGCATCCCTCAGGCCAGGCGACCCTGCACCTGTGCAGGCTGAGCAAGCGACACCTAATAGCCCAGAGTAAACAATGAGTCCACTATCACGTCTGAGCATTGCATCCCGGCTCAGGCTAGGCACCAACCGACACCTAATAGCCCAGAGTAAACGAGTCCACTATCCTGTCTGAGCACCGCATCCTTCAGGCCAGGCGACCCTGCACCTTGCAGGCTTAGCAAGCGACAACTAACAGCCCAGAGTAAACAGCGAGTCCACTATCCTGTCTGAGCACCGCATCCCTCAGGCCAGGCGGCCCTGCACCTGTGCAGGCTGAGCAAGTGACACCTAATAGCCCAGAGTAAATAACGAGTCCACTATCCTGTCTGAGCACCGCATCCCTCAGGCCAGGCGACCCTGCACCTGTGCAGGCTGAGCAAGCGACACCTAATAGCCAAGAGTAAACAATGAGTCCACTATCCTGTCTGAGCACCACATCCCTCCGGCCAGGCAGCCCTGCACCTGTGCAGGCTGAGCAAGCGACACCTAATAGCCCAGAGTAAACAATGAGTCCACTATCCTGTATGAGTACCGCATTCTCAGGCAGTCCGGCACCTGTGCAGGCTGAGCAAGCGACACCTAATAGCCCAGAGTAAACAACAAGTCCACCATCCTGTCTAAGCACCGCATCCCTCAGGCTAGGCGACCCAGCACCTGTGCAGGCTGAGCAAGCGACACCTAATAGCCCAGAGTAAACAATGAGTCCACCATCATGTATCCTGTCTGAGCACCGCATCCCTCAGGCCAGGCGCCCCTGCACCTGTGCAGGCTAAGCAAGCGACACCTAATAGCCCAGAATAAACAATGAGTCCACTATCCTGTCTGAGCACCGCATCCCTCAGGCCAGGCGGCCCTGCACCTGTGCAGGCTGAGCAAGCGACACCTAATAGCCCAGAGTAAACAATGGGTCCACTATCCTGTCTGAGCACCGCATCCCTCAGGCTAGGCGACCCAGCACCTGTGCAGGCTGAGCAAGCGACACCTAATAGCCCAGAGTAAACAATGAGTCCACCATCATGTATCCTGTCTGAGCACCGCATCCCTCAGGCCAGGCGCCCCTGCACCTGTGCACGCTAAGCAAGCGACACCTAATAGCCCAGAATAAACAATGAGTCCACTATCCTGTCTGAGCACCGCATCCCTCAGGCCAGGCGGCCCTGCACCTGTGCAGGCTGAGCAAGCGACACCTAATAGCCCAGAGTAAACAATGAGTCCACTATCCTGTATGAGTACCGCATTCTCAGGCAGTCCGGCACCTGTGCAGGCTGAGCAAGCGACACCTAATAGCCCAGAGTAAACAACAAGTCCACTATCCTGTCTGAGCATCGCATCCCTCAGGCCAGGCGACCCTGCACCTGTGCAGTTTGAGCAAGCGACACCTAATAGCCCAGAGTAAACAATGGGTCCACTATCCTGTCTGAGCACCGCTTCCCTCAGGCTAGGCGACCCAGCACCTGTGCAGGCTGAGCAAGCGACACCTAATAGCCCAGAGTAAACAATGAGTCCACCATCATGTATCCTGTTTGAGCACCGCATCCCTCAGGCCAGGCGCCCCTGCACCTGTGCAGGCTGAGCAAGCGACACCTAATAGCCCAGAATAAACAATGAGTCCACTATCCTGTCTGAGCACCGCATCCCTCAGGCCAGGCGGCCCTGCACCTGTGCATGCTGAGCAAGCGACACCGAATAGCCCAGAGTAAACAATGAGTCCACTATCCTATCTGAGCACCGCATCCCTTAGGCCAGGCGACCCTGCACCTTGCAGGCTGAGCAAGCGACACCTAATAGCCCAGAGTAAACAATGAGTCCACCATCCTCTCTGAGCACCGCATCCCTCAGGGCAGGCGACCCTGCACCTGTGCAGGCTGAGCAAGCGACACCTAATAGCCCAGAGTAAACAATGGGTCCACTATCCTGTCTGAGCACCGCATCCCTCAGGCCAGGCACCCCTGCACCTGTGCAGGCTGAGCAAGCGACACCTAATAGCCCAGAGTAAACAATGAGTCCACTATCCTGTCTGAGCACCGCAACCCTCAGGCCAGGCGGCCCTCCGCTATCCTGTCTGAGCACCGAATCCCTCAGGCCAGGCGACCCTGCACCTTGCAGGCTGAGCAAGCGACACCTAATAGCCCAGAGTAAACAATGAGTCCACCATCCTCTCTGAGCACCGCATCCCTCAGGCCAGGCGACCCTGCACCTGTGCAGGCTGAGCAAGCGACACCTAATAGCCCAGAGTAAACAATGGGTCCACTATCCTGTCTGAGCACCGCATCCCTCAGGCCAGGCACCCCTGCACCTGTGCAGGCTGAGCAAGCGACACCTAATAGCCCAGAGTAAACAATGAGTCCACCATCCTGTCTGAGCACCGAATCCCTCAGGCCAGGCGACCCTGCACCTGTGCAGGCTGAGCAAGCAACGCCCTGCTCAGTCGATATAACACTTCTGCCCACCGAAGTAACCCCAAAGCCAACACTTTCGCTCATCACAGGAACTTTAAATACTTTAACCAATGAAAAAGTAAAGTGTTGGTGTACTCCAAGCCATGAGGTGATACATTGTGTGAAAACATAATTTCAACGTTTGAAATCTGACAAGGAAGCCATGCTTGATATTTGCCGGAGCTGAAAACAAAATCCACAGAAAAAGACTTTCGCATCTTTGAAATGAAGGATTTCTGTGTCAGTATCTCTGGCGGATGAAGAAGAAGCAGTGGAGAACACAAACAGGAAGAAGAGAGCAGGAAGGTGTCTGAAAACCCAAATCTCTGGTTCGGCGACTCAGCCTTTCATCCGTCTGAGGTTGTAAAAACCAGTGACACTCAGTTGAATACTCCTGGCAACTCTTATAGTGGCTCAAACCCTTAAGACTGGGACAGCCAGCACTTTATAAATACCAAGTTAGTGTTGCAACTCACAGCCTGATCCGATGGTGGATGCTGGTTTGAGCGTGTACTGGAGTTCAGGGAACTGTGAACTCAGGCATTCTGAGTTTAGCTCAAGAAATTGAAATTGACGCCATTGACAGTTTTAGGAATTTCCAAACTACTCCTGAATTTTAGAAGTGTACAGGTATTTAATTAATACATGTCGCACATTTACCGTACAATAGAACAATTCAAAAGAGAATTATTACAAGTCTCCAACACTGGAAAAATAGAGTGACAATACAAAAAGCTGTGGATTGCATTGTACCTTTCTTAGGCATGGTGAGGGGGTCACAGCTCTCAGTGTAGTCACTGCCAGGAAAGTTGTAGACAGGCAGGAACGTGCAGCAGGTGCAGACTGGTGGCAACCCGTTAATCCACGAGGAGGTCGCTTCAGAAAGGCGTAGGAACTTGCCCGCAGCTCTTGCGGTGACGCTGGTCCAGACCCAATGAGGAGGAGGCCCCCAGAGGCTGCCCCCTACTTATCTGAGATTTCATGCAGCAAAGAAATCTAAATAATGAATATTAAAAAGCTTCTCTAATATAAGCTTTTATTAGTCCAGAGCGTCACATCGACATCCTCGGGCCATTATTAGTGCAGAGCGTCACATCAACATCCCCGGGCAAAGACCTGTTTTCTGGCACCTGAACTGGGTCTCCTGACAAAGCCTGACTCTTGCTCTTCTGTGATCGCCAGACCTGGGCAATGCCTGGCATCTTTAGGTCTCTCCAGACTGGGGTGTGAAGGGAACTAAAAAATACACATAAATAACGGGAGCAGCCTCTTCTTGTCGTGGGAATTTAGATAGTCTCCTGATCCAGAGTCACGCAGACCTCACATCCCTTTCTGTGAGAGATCCACACCAATTTACATGCCACTGGCATTGCGCGCCAGTTCAATGCAAACCGTTTCAGATGTGTCCGCTAACTTGAATGTAATTAACAATGTCACATTGCAAAAACGTGCAAGCAGCCACAGTAGTTCATTAGCAGTTATGGAAAGTGCAGTAAAAGGTGTACAAGGCACTGCTCACCATAATCCAGAAGGTGCAATGACAGCCAAACTCCATAAATAGCAAAGGAAAGCACCACGTGATGGGAACACGTGAGCGGCTACACTCCATCAATAGCAAAGGAAAGTGTTGGATCCTAGTAACTCTGTATGGTTTGCATCTGGTATGAGAGCTGTGGGTCTGTGAGTGGAGCTTGGAATGTTGGTGTGAGGCATGGAAGGTGGTGAGTGAGGAGGTTCCAAGGAGGACGGTTGAGGACTAGCAGGGAAAGAGCCAAGGGTGAAGGCAGCATACTATTGATCTCCTTATCTCACCTTCCTACTGAAACTGTAGCCAATAAAGAAGAATTGACCTTTTTATAACCCTGGCTCCCCGGTGGTTCATGTGTGTCCTGCTTGTAGTTGATACCACCAGAAGATACATCAGAAAGCACCACGTGATGGGAACACGTGAGCGACCAAACACCATCAATAGCAAAGGAAAGCACCACGTGATGGGAACACGTGAGCGGCTACACTCCATCAATAGCAAAGGAAAGTGTTGGATCCTAGTAACTCTGTATGGTTTGCATCTGGTATGAGAGCTGTGGGTCTGTGAGTGGAGCTTGGAATGGTGAGGCATGGAAGGTGGTGAGTGAGGAGGTTCCAAGGAGGACGGTTGAGGACTAGCAGGGAAAGAGCCAAGGGTGAAGGCAGCATACTATTGATCTCCTTATCTCACCTTCCTACTGAAACTGTAGCCAATAAAGAAGAATTGACCTTTTTATAACCCTGGCTCTCCGGTGGTTCATGCGTGTCCTGCTTGTAGTTGATACCAGCAGAAGATACGTCAGAAAGCACCACGTGATGGGAACACGTGAGCGGCCAAACTCCATCACTAGCAAAGGAAAGCACCACGTGATGGGAACACGTGAGCGGCCAAACTCCATCACTAGCAAAGGAAAGCACCACGTGATGGGAACACGTGAGCAATCTACGCGGCTCGTAGCGTGGCTTTTCACATTAGTCGGATGGCTGCTATCCCCATTAGCAGTAGGCGCGAAAAGACAAGGAAGGGGGGACAGAAGGAGGACAAAACAACGATCTCACTAGGCCTTGTCTCATTCAGATTGTGCAATATCAGGTAATAATGTCCCCATACATAATGTTGCCGGGAAAGGCCATTGGCAACATTATATATGGTGACATTTTGTATGGGGACGGATTGCGGGGATGTCCCCTGTTAGGCAATATCCTATGCAGTTCCCTTAGGGAGCACTACAGAAGATTAAGACTACAGGTATACGCAATAAATCCCCTTTGGGATCGGTCTGTACCACAAAGATTTAGTTGGTAGCTGTGGCTAAGCAGTCAGACTTATCTCAAGAGGGAGATGAGCAGTATTCAGGGTTTACACAATAGGACTACAGCACTATGGAACAAGGAAACACTGACAAAAGATTTGTATTAAAAAGAATATATATATTTATTTTACACACTCTGAGTTCAACACACAAATCACTATTACCAAAGCAAGTTAAAACAGTCAAGAAAAGTATACACAACTCCCTATTTAAATTTTGGACAAGTTTGAAAACTGCAAGAGTAAAAACTGAGCAAAACGGCACAGTGTAAACCAAGCAGAAATGGCACTCTAACAATTTCTTCAAAGGGAGGGAAAGGACAAGTCATACAGCGTTAGACTCCTAAACACACCAGCAACACTTCCCAATTGGATTGTGAACAAGTTAGGCAAGGCAATACTTTAGTATAAGCAGTACTTTGGTGGAAACCGAGCAAAATGGCACTTCAACAATATAGAAAAGGGAAGGAAAGGTGGTTATAAGAGTTTAGGTGCACCAACACATTTCTTAGTGAAAAGCAATCTAGAGAAGGCAGTTGTAACAGATTTAGCCAGAGTCAAGAGGCTTGTGCCAGAGTCAATGGTACAAGGCAAGTGCCCAGGATCAAAGGGTTCTAGTGGCTGCAGTCAAGTCTTTGTTTAACGATTTGAAAAGGCGGTTGCAGAATGTAGAAATATAATGTTAGACGAAAGGGGCGGCCAGCCCATAGGGTAAGTATAGGATTTAAAACACCTTTAGCAGTACCCAACGAAACGGGATGCCTGGCGGAACAATGTACCTTGAAAGTGGTAGAGGCTCCAGCGGTGGTGGTAGTTCCTGGCAGTTCCTGCAGTTCGGGAGATCCAGCAGAGGAAGAGAGGCTCTCGTCGTGGAGGAAGGTTCGAGTTACTGCACTGCCCAGGGATGAACCAGCCGCGGTGCTGCCAAAACGGAATAAAAGGTACGCTCCTTTAAATCGCGGTTGTGGTGGACGGGTGCCTGGCTATCCAGTTTCCTAGTGCTTGGCACTGGTGACTCGACCAAGGCAGGTCCTGAAAGGCGATTGGCGAACTGGTTGGCCCCACCAGCTCAATGGAAGAAGACTCTTGCAGGCAAAGATCTTCTCGAGTCGTTGGAGAAAGGTGGTGAGGATCTGCAGCAGGGCTTCACCGGTAGTTCAGTCATTGCAGATGTCTTTGGCTTCTCTCCTCTTCGGATTCTTAGTTCCATTGGCAACGTCTTGTCCTCCAGTCGTCAGGTCCCTGCTTTTATGCAGAAAAACCCCCATGCATACAGCCTAGCTGTCACTCACACAGTGGGGTGGCTATCCTGGCAGGATAACCCCCCAGCCTATCAGGGCAGAGTGTGACTTGGGTTGCCTAGGTAACCCTGTCCAGGGTGCCTATTCCCCCTCCCACACATCCTGTCTACCCCAGACTCAGGGGCACCGAAAGGAGGGCTTCTGTGCAGAAGAAGCCCCCCCCCCCACACTAAGGAACAGGAGGATCTAATACACTCCTGAATGAGTCTCTTACCTCTAGTCGGTTAAAAACATCCTAGAGAGACCATCAGCATTTTGGTGGTGACATCCTGACCTATGCTCAAAGGTTTTCCTTTGTAAGCTATATGACCGTCAAACATTTTCTGGTACATCTTTCTTATTTAAGGTATAAGGGAGCTGATTTTACAGTCCCCTTGAAGTTGCAACAACTTCTGAACTCAAAGTAGGTTTTCTCAAGGAGTCCTTAAGAAGGATTCCCTTAGATCTAGAAGGGCCTCCAAGGTTCCTCACCACCTCTCTTTCAAGAACAGGTTGGGTCTCAGGTTTCCTGATTGGAGGGTCAGAGTTCAAGCCAAGTACAGGCTTCCTCTTCTTCTGAGATCTGGTTTTACTTGGTGGAGGAGTTTCTTTCCTAACACTAGGTTTTTCTTTGGAGTCTTCAGTAGAAGAGTCCACAGCCTTAAGGTTTTTAGCCTTGGGCCTATTGTTCCTGGATTTCCACCAGTTTTGAGAAGTACCAGTTCTCACGGGCCTAGAGAGGGGTCCATTCTGTCTATCCACCTCTTCCTCAGAAGCAGGGGGAGTCAAAGACTTTATAATTGGATGGTCAATGGTGGAGCTTGGTTGGGGCTCCCATTTCCCTAATATTTTAGACTCAGATTTGCCTGTGTTAGAGGTCAACTTACTAACATCAGGGCTTTCAGTGGGGTCTCAGTAGAGGTTCCCACAGGCTCAGAGTGGTCTCTAGCCAATTTGGTTTGGTTCTGCTTCTCCATACTGGGAGGCCTGGGGGTACTGGATACTACTCCTAGAGTTTTTAGATCATTCGCCAACAGGACTCTCCCAGGTACCTCAGTCTGAACACTGACAGGAATTCTCACTGTCATGTTATTGCACTGAATGAGGGCTGGTAGAAAAGACTGCAGGTCACCTCGCATGGCCCGTGGACGCAACGCCACACCAGTCAGGACAGGCTCAACCCGGACCCGGATAGCCACGTCTGCAGGCAGAGGAAGGCCAGTTGTTGTGAGCTCATCCCCTGCCTGAAAACGGGTCTGGACGTAGGCATCTCTGCTGGTGCAAGATGATGCAGTGACAGGATCAGGGACAGGATTGCACACAGGCACCTCCGCGGCGGCCTGTGATGCCTCCTGTCCCTGGTCCTGCACTGCACCACTAGCACCAGTGGAATCCCCACCTCCAGACCCCGTCTCTGTTGCTTGCACGGCCTCCTCCTCCACCAAACCCCCCACCAACCTGGATGACTCCGTGCCATCTTCCCCGTTGGGCCCTGTGGGGTCCCAGCTGCCCCTTCTGCTGCCGAGGAGTCCAACTCCGACCTCCGCCTCTTGGACCTCCCCCCGGCAGCTGCGGCCTGGGACGCGGCACCAGACTCCTCACTCCCCGACGAGATCACAACCTGGGAGGGGAGCCGGGCCTTGCGTCTCCGGCTGGCGGTGCGATCCCCGCCGCTGTGCTCCACAGCACCTTCTCCACCCTCTTCATCAGTTGACGCTGCAGACAGGGAGAAATAAAACACAGGCATCAGGGCACTGTACAATGGACACATACACACATGACAGTTGTACATGAGTGGCATTGGCAAACCTCAGACATGGCATCACAATCGCCAACACACATGTAATTTCAACTTGCACACATGAGCCATACCACAGCCATATCGCAACTGCCAGCACCATCCATGCACATACAACAGCATGAGCAGGCAAAGGTGAGCCAGACATCACATGCAACACAGGCAGTGCACTACACATGCACACACACCACAACACTTGCATGCATGTGTACACCTCTGCCAACTGTCGCAGTGTTCAGATGGGCATCCATGTGACATCTGCCAATCAGGCTTCCACATTCTACTGACACATGCATCCATGTTGCATCACTGTTGCACCCTTGTCAAATACACACACATGCACATGTACACAGTGCTGATACATGCAGCTGAAAACAACATCCATGTGTGACATCACGAACATGCCTACTTACATACACATTCATCCAAACATGTGTGCCCACACAACTGCATTTGGCATGCAAGCCTACACACACAAGCACCATCCATGTCTCACACATGACAGCCCTCGCATGTGTTAGCCTCACGGCCCTGTACACCCCCACCCATACTCGGCCCCATACAAACAGATGTGCAACCTGCACACTACTGGCACATCACCACAAGCACAGCTTACAATCATGATGCATGTACACTTACTGCTCGACTCCAGACGGGTCTGCCTCTCAAGGACCTGGACGTGGAGCGCTGGGGATATGCGTTCCAGGACCCTCATCTGATCGTCCGACAAGTGGCCCCGGCGCCCCTTAGCATCCGCTGCCTTCAAGAGGCGCCGGGCCTTGTTGAGGGTCCTGGACCTGAAGTCCTCCCAGCGCTTCTTGACATGTTGGAAGTCGCGGACTGCCACCCCCTCCGCGTTGTTGGCAGTCACGATGTCCGTCCAGATCCGAGTCCGTCCTTCCTTGTCGGCGCGCAAACTTCCGAAGAGGGCATCATACTGCCCCAGGACTTGCTTCACCAGGACACCAACTTCGGTGGCAGGGAAGCTGGTGCCCCCCTGCCTCTCTGGCCGGGGGTTGTCAGTGGTGCCAAATGTTGCAGTGCCCGACATGACAACCCCAGAGGCAGGAGTGGGTGGGCAACTGGGTCCTGGGGCTGGGCTACGGAGCGATGGAATCCCAGTCGGGAGTCTTCGGTTCCAGCAGGGGTGGTCACAGCAACAGCACCCCTGGCTGATGTGCAGGCAGCAAATGGCAAGGCACGTGGGCAGCAGGCAATCAGGCAGCAGCAGATGGCAGGTGGGAGCGTGCTCGGGGCTCTGGGGGGCAGTAATTCGGCCTTCTGGGCAGGAGCGTGGTCTTCCGTATGCTTACGCATGGCCAGCTTGATACGGAGTGATTTGGCACGTGAAAATCCAGCACGTCTGCGTGTAATTCGAGGAAAGGGCCTTAGCGCGTAAGCGCGTCAGCACATGTATGTGAATTCATTGGCCCAAAGGACAACCGCGCGTATGCGCGTCTGTGACATGCGTGCGCAGGCGTTTCCCTGTATATGGGTGCATGTTACACGTCCAATGACTGAGTAGGACACTCAGTATCACCACCACCTTCCAAGCGGAAGAGGAAGAGTGCTCGTCCAGTACAGGCTGATGCCCCAGACAAGGCTACACAGTCCGGCCCACCAAGGAAGCCCAGCTTCAATCGGGTCGAACTTGATGCACTTGTGGAGTATGTGTCCGCACATGACAGCGAAATGGTGATTACTGCAGGATGCAAGACCACACCTGCACAACGTCAGGCACACTAGCAGACCATTGCGGAACTCATAAGTGCCCTTGGATTCGTGAGGCGCACAGCTAATGATTGCTACAAGCGCTGGAATGACCTTAAGCGCAGGGCAAAGAAAAAGATGGCCTCAAGTCATGCCGCAACTCTAGTGACTGGAGGTGGGTCTCCGGCAGAGGACATAAAACTAACTTCACATGAGTATGTTGCTGGGACCTACGTCACGGAGGAACAGATCCAAGGCGTGGGAGATCTGCCAGATTACGAGGCATTGTCCGGTGAGTGCACATGCATGTGTGTGTCATCCATGTGCATGGCGTGTGTGTAAGTGCTTCTGATTGAGTGCCAGGTGAGGGGGTGTGTGCCTGAGTGGTTTGGGTCACGCATGTGCTTCATCCAATACATTCTGCGCACCAGGATTTGGGTGTTGCAGTATCCCTTCTGGCAACAGTAGACATTCAGCCCAACCTCACGCCAGTTGCCCTTGAATTGTCATCTTGCCACAACATAGTTGCATGTTATTCTGTGTTCATTCAGGCTGATTGTCTGCATTCCACCACTTTCACTAGGCATTTCTCAGTCCTATTGTCACATGTGTGACATGGCTAGGGTACATGCCATCTGTGTGATGGCATGTGTCATGTATGTGTATTGGACATGCCAATCACAGGCCAATGTGTGATGGCACTGCTAGGCAGCATGCAGCAAATTTGGTGGTCTTCCATCTTGGTGTCATCAATGTGTGCCATTTGCCTCCCCTTCATACGTAGTGACAGTGCATGCATGGGAGGGTTATAGTCATGTGGTACATGTGTCAATGAAGTACTGTTTCTGTTGCTTCTCAGCCCTAATTGTATTCCATGTTGCTAATGCCTGTTCCCATTTCTTTTCTTTCATGTGTTTGCAGAGGATGACGCACTTGATACTGCTGGGGTTGTGGAGATGGTGCAGACCCAGGAGGGGTCTCAGGCCCGACTGGGCACCAGTGAGGGACGTGGTGTGGTGGTGGGTGAGAACCCACACTTGCTGCAGGCCATCATCTCAAGGGGTGTCTCTGGGTGCACCTCCCCCGAGCTCTATTCAGGTGTCGATTCAGATGATGAGACCTATGTTGCGTCGCAGGTAAGTGTCTCTGGGAGGGATTCTGTACTGTCCAACCCATCTGCACCAGGGGTAGAACCCTCAATGGGGATGTCAGTGTTGGTAGGTCAGCTATTTGGTGGTTACGGATGCAGGGTCACACTCCGCTACATCTGATCCTGTTCCTGGGCCAGCAGATCAGAGGGGGAATGCAGTCCTGCAGCCTCAGGCAGTGTGTCATGATCTCTTCTTCCAAAAGGTCAGGGTTTTCCCAACTCCCTTGGAAGCAGATCCATAACCCAGGTTCCGAGTGCCAACCAGTCCCAATTGGGACCTTTTGGACCCAGTCCTGGCGCCAGGGGCACCAGGCTCATAAATATGCCCAGTCCCAGCGCTGGAAGCGCCGGGCTCATAATGCTTGGGTGGACTTACCTGCAGCAGACCATGCTGCTTACTTGCCTGCCAGTTGAGCCTCTGATCCTCTTCTGTTTGGAACTACATTTCCTGTTGGGTGGGGCAGGAGCCACTCTCTAGGTTCAGAACACTGGAACTCTTCTGGAAAGAAAGCAGGAACTCTTTTCTTACCTAGGCGTGGCTGTAGAAGGAGACACCTAAGCACTACAGGAGGCTATTTAAACCACACCCGATGGATGAACCTTGCTTTGCGTTATTCTGCATCCTCTGCAGCAGAACGCTCATCGTGTCTTCTGCATCTGATCCTGGGCCTAAGGAAAAAGGCTTACCATCCTGAATCCAGTCTTCAGCAACACCTATAAAGACAAGAAAGAACAGGTTAGCATTACGGTCGTCAGTGACAGCTCTTCACTTACCTGGTCCATCGGCTGTCACCACCGCCTCGCGCTGCATTCCGACATCTGAAAGACAAAGGCTTACCTACTCTTCGTGCGCTCCGGAGGTCTTCACACTGCATTCCGGCATCTGAAAGACAAAAGCTTACCAACTCTTTGCACGCTCCGGAGGCCTTCGGCGCTGCATCCCGCATCTGAAAGATATAAAAAAAGGTGCGTTTAAAGACATTGGGGAACTTTAATACTCACGTGCCATTACTCCTTTCCACATCTAACCCAGTGGGTATTCCGGCACCCTGCAGCAGCTCCGAACTTGTACCTGCAAAATAAAACGACAGTTAGAGCGCATCGTGAAGCAGGCAACAAGCGCTTACTTACGTGCTTCCAGGCGCTTCTATTCATCACACGGGCTCCATCTTCAACTCACTTCAGCCCGTCATCCACCATCGCCGGAACCCTGCAAAATAAGAGACATCATTACTAAAGACTTTAAAGACATTAGAATTACTCGAAACTTACCGTTCGTGCAGTAAACGACGGACAGCAGTCCTCTGAAGTCAAGAGGCCTGCTCCCCTTATCCAGTGAAGAAACTGGTTACAGCACTCTGCCCCGAGGCAGATGGAGAGCACGGCGTTCACTTACCTAAGACATCTTACCCTTCGAGTCAGACATACAGTGCACAGAGGTCCAGCCCAAAGAGCCAGCCGTGTGTTACACATCACCTTTGAAGATACGGTATACGCCCAGTCAAGACCGGCGCCTCTACGGGAATCAGGTGAGCGTTACAGAACGCAAAGCCTACCACAAAACTCCCGTCCAGGCGCTATGGAAACCTCGGATACCGACCAACTAGCCCAGTTACTTGGGGAACTAAGGGCAGAAGTGCATGCAGCCCGTCAGGAAACGAACGCTCTAAGAAGGGAACTGATTATTTCCAAGGAGCGAACAGATGATCTCGCTAGACAATTGCTACAGTCACAAGCCGGACAGACCCCGTTACCCGCATCTGGGGGAAATCTTCCTTCTACATCCTCTATGAATCCAGTGCAGATCAACCTACCTGGGAATGTACCTCTGGCTCCGCCCAAACGATTTTCTGGTGACCCAAAGAGGTTTGCAGTATTTATCAATCAGTGCCGGTTGCATTTCTTATGCCGGCCAGCAGCCTTTCCAACTGATCAAGCTAAAGTAGCTTTCGTGCTTTCGTACCTTAGTGGCAATGCGGCAGACTGGTCGATCCTTCTAGTAAATCAAGATGATCCGGTCCTCCATGATTTTCAAGCTTTTCAGCTTAGTATGGAAAAACTGTTCGCAAGACATTCACAGGGGCAGGCCTTGGACAACGAGCTTCTTTCGTTGCGACAAGGTAATCAAGACCTTTTGGCTTATATTGCGTCTTTCAACAGACTGATAGTGGAAACTCAATGGCCTGAGGACAAAAGGATTACGCTGTTTTATAGAGGTCTACGTGGAGAGCTCAAAGATGTGTTAGCCCAAGTAGTGAATCCCCCACAAGATTGTTCGGACTATATAGACTTAGTCGTTCAAATAGATCACAGACTGCAGAACAGGAAGGCCGATCGTTCCAAGTTTGAGGCTCGAGTATTTTCCAAACCGCCAACTCCTTCCAAAGGAGTAGACTCCGGGGAACCCATGCAAATAGGGGGTCTGAAAGGTCCTCTAACACAAAAGGAGCGGGAAAGGAGAAAACAGTTGCAATTATGCCTCTATTGCGGAAACTCAGGGCACTTTCTTCGAGACTGTCCGGTGAAACCTGCCAAGAAGGCAGTCGGAGCTGCAGTTACCAAAGTTACAAACTCTGAGCAGGGAAACGACCTCGCCCGACAAGAATAGAGGTCCTCTTGCCGAGCGTGAAAACCAGTTCCGTGACCTCGCATTTCGTGATACCTATGGTCCTCATTAGCCCTGATAATCCGGATCGATTACATGCAATTGAAGCTTACGTCGACAGCGGTGCCATCGGCAATTATGTGGATCATGAAATGGTTTTGAGGATGAATCTAACTCTTTGTCCCAAGGCTGTAAAGGACGTCATTACTACGGTGGATGGTACGGAGATAGCCTCCGGGCCAGCAACGCATACCACTCAAGAAGTGACGCTAGTCAGTCAAGATGGACACCATGAGAAGATCGTGTTCGATGTGATCAAGGCCCCTCAGTTTCAGATTATTCTAGGAATACCTTGGTTAGAGAAACACAATCCTCTGATCGATTGGCGAGCAAGAACGGTCCAGTTTCCAGAATGTGTCTCTACTTGTCACCCTCCACCTGGTGTTGCACTGGCAGCAATTTCTTCAGAGACTCCCCAGTTACCTCCCGAATACCTAGAATACCAAGATGTTTTCCGGAAGGATCAGGCTAACTCTCTACCTCCTCATAGGTCTTATGACTGCCAGATAGACCTGATACCTGGATCTACTCCTCCTTGTAGTAGAATTTATGCCCTCACCAAGCCTGAGAACCTTCACCTTCGACAATACCTGGATCAATACCTGGCAAATGGGTTTATTCGTCCTTCCAAGTCCCCTGCTTCTTCAGCTTTGTTCTTCGTTCCAAAAAAGGAAGGAGACCTTAGAACTTGTATAGATTATCGCTCCCTGAACCAGATCACCGTTAAGAATAGATATCCGTTACCTTTGATCCCTGAACTCCTGGACCAAGTCAGAAAAGCATGCATATATACAAAGCTGGATCTTAGAGGAGCTTACCACTTGGTACGAGTAAAAGAGGGCGATGAATGGAAGACGGCCTTCCGCACCAAGTATGGGCTATTTGAATATCAGGTCATGCCCTTTGGACTTTGCAATGCCCCGGCCGCCTTTCAATATTTTATGAACGATGTCCTCAGAGAGCTCATAGATGTGTGTGTTGTTGTTTACATTGACGACATCCTCGTTTATTCTTCATCGGAATCTGAACATCGGAAACACGTGAAAATGGTCCTCGAAAGATTGCGTCAACACAAACTTTTCGCTAAGTTGGAAAAATGTGTTTTCAATGTGACTGAAGTTGAATTCTTGGGATTCATATTATCACCTGGCGGAGTGCGTATGGATTCAAAGAAGGTCGATGCAGTTCTCAAATGGCCATCACCATCCTCCGTAAAAGGTGTGCAAAGCATGTTAGGCTTTGCTAACTTTTACCGCAGGTTTATCCCCGAATTCTCTCGAATAGTCCAGCCCATCACTGCCTTGTTAAAGAAAAACAAACGTTTTGAATGGTCTACCGAGGCGGAACAAGCTTTCCAGGATTTGAAGACTAAATTTATCTCTGCACCAATCTTAAAACACCCTCGCCCCGAACTCCCCTACATCCTGGAAACTGATGCTTCAAGCCTTGCCATGGGGGCAGTTCTATCACAAAAGGACCCGGTAACCAATCAGTTGCATCCCGTGGCATTTTGGTCCCGCAAATTCTCGCCTCCTGAAATCAATTACACGATTACTGACAAGGAACTTCTGGCTATCAAGTCTGCCTTTAAGGCTTGGTGGCATTATCTGCTGGGGGCCCGACACACCATTACTGTGATTACGGATCACCGAAACCTGCAATATTTGAAAACCGCAAAAGCCCAATCCTCTAGACAACTCCGTTGGGCATTATTCTTTGCCGAGTTTGACTTCATAATTACCTATCGACCTGGTACAAAAAACGGTAAAGCTGATGCCCTTTCTTGGATGGGAGTGGAAGAACACTTGATCAACCCTAAACCTGTACCAATCATTCCCGAACAAAGAATTCTGGGTGTAATCGCCACACAATCCATAGAGGAAGTTAAGGATAAAGCCAGGCAACTTGTAACTCCAGCAGACATACAGAATTGGCATCTGCAGGGAAAGGACTTTGCAGTAAAGGACAACTTATTGTATTTCCAAGAACGATTATACCTACCCAGCACAGATTTACAGAAAAAAGTAATCTCTTGTTATCACGATTCTTTAATGGAAGGACATCCCGGTATAGCGAAGACCTCAGAAAAGATCAAGCGCTACTTCTGGTGGCCGTCTTGGAAAAAAGATATCAGAGACTTTATAATGTCCTGTGGAGTATGCGCCCAAAACAAGAGTCAAAAGGAAAGACCAGCAGGCCTCTTACGCCCTATTGACATCCCACCTCTCCCTTGGCATACACTTTCTATGGACTTCATCACCGATCTACCTCCATGCTCCGGATACAATACGATTCTAGTAATCGTGGACTTATTCTCCAAGATGGCGCATTTCATTCCGCTCAAAGGCTTGCCAACAGCAGCAACTCTGGCCCGAGAATTTCTCGAAAACATCGTCCGACTGCACGGTTTTCCTTCGGTTCTAATTTCGGATCGAGGTAGTCAATTTATTTCTCATTTTTGGCGAAGTTGCTGTCGGTCGGCTCAAATTGATGTGAGACTATCGACCAGTCACCACCCTCAGACCGACGGACAAACCGAGAGGACCAATCAAACTCTGGAACAGTATTTACGCTGCATGCTGCAACAAACTGACAAAACTTGGAAAGACATCCTTTGGATAGCCGAATATGCCTACAATAACTCTGTCCATTCGGGAACTGGGAAAACCCCGTTTTTTCTTTTGTATGGCAGTCACCCTCGAACCTCGGAGTTGGATCCCCTCCAAGATCTTGAAACACCAGCAGTAGACTACCTGCATTCTACAATCACCCAAGCCTTTAAGGAAGCTGTTTCTCACCTTCAAAGGGCTAAAGAACAATACAAGAAAGGAGCAGATCAACATCGGAAGGAAGCCCCTCAATATCAAGTAGGGGATCAAGTCTGGTTATCCACCAAATATCTACCTCTAAAAGGGCCACGCACATTCAACCCAAGATACCTTGGTCCCTATTCCATCACTACCATAGTAAACCCAGTAGCGGTCAAGTTGGACTTACCCCCGCACATGAAGATACATCCGGTCTTTCACGTCTCTCTATTAAAACCCGTGCAACCTCAAACCCGACTAACTAAATCTCCAAAACCTATCCTAGTTGATGGAGAACTCGAGTTTGAAGTCAAAAGCATTCTGGACTCCAAGATCTCCAAATCTAAACTATTTTACCTAATTGACTGGAAAGGCTACGGCCCCCAAGAGAGATCCTGGGAACCTGCTGAATATGTCCATGCTCCTCGCCTAATCAAAAGATTTCACCGAACATTTCCTGACAAGCCAAAACCCCCGGAGAAGCCTGGTTTGGGAGGGGCCTTGAGGGGGGGTACTGTCATGATCTCTGCTTCCAAAAGGTCAGGGTTTTCCCAACTCCCTTGGAAGCAGATCCATAACCCAGGTTCCGAGAGCCAACCAGTCCCAATTGGGACCTTTTGGACCCAGTCCTGGCGCCAGTGGCACCAGGCTCATAAATATGCCCAGTCCCAGCGCTGGAAGCGCCGGGCTCATAATGCTTGGGTGGACTTACCTGCAGCAGACCATGCTGCTTACTTGCCTGCCAGTTGAGCCTCTGATCCTCTTCTGTTTGGAACTACTTTTCCTGTTGGGTGGGGCAGGAGCCATTCCCTAGGTTCAGAACACTGGAACTCTTCTGGAAAGCAGGAACTCTTTTCTTACCTAGGCGTGGCTGTGGAAGGAGACACCTAAGCACTACAGGAGGCTATTTAAACCACACCCGATGGATGAATCTTGCTTTGCGTTATTCTGCATCCTCTGCAGCAGAACGCTCATCGTGTCTTCTGCATCTGATCCTGGGCCTAAGGAAAAAGGCTTACCATCCTGAATCCAGTCTTCAGCAACACCTATAAAGACAAGAAAGAACAGGTTAGCATTACGGTCTTCAGTGACAGCTCTTCACTTACCTGGTCCATCGGCTGTCACCAACGCCTTGCGCTGCATTCCGACATCTGAAAGACAAAGGCTTACCTACTCTTCGTGCGCTCCGGAGGTCTTCACACTGCATTCCGGCATCTGAAAGACAAAAGCTTACCAACTCTTTGCACACTCCGGAGGCCTTCGGCGCTGCATCCCGCATCTGAAAGATATAAAAAAAGGTGCGTTTAAAGACATTGAGGAACTTTAATACTCACGTGCCATTACTCCTTTCCACAGCTAACCCAGTGGGTATTCCGGCACCCTGCAGCCGCTCCGAACTTGTACCTGCAAAATAAAACGACAGTTAGAGCGCATCGTGAAGCAGGCAACAAGCGCTTACTTACGTGCTTCCAGGCGCTTCTATTCATCACACGGGCTCCATCTTCAACTCACTTCAGCCCGTCATCCACCATCGCCGGAACCCTGCAAAATAAGAGACATCATTACTAAAGACTTTAAAGACATTAGAATTACTCGAAACTTACCGTTCGTGCAGTAAACGACGGACAGCAGTCCTCTGAAGTCAAGAGGCCTGCTCCCCTTATCCAGTGAAGAAACTGGTTACAGCACCCTGCCCCGAGGCAGATGGAGAGCACGGCGTTCACTTACCTAAGACATCTTACCCTTCGAGTCAGACATACAGTGCACAGAGGTCCAGCCCAAAGAGCCAGCCGTGTGTTACACATCACCTTTGAAGATACGGTATACGCCCAGTCAAGACCGGCGCCTCTACGGGAATCAGGTGAGCGTTACACAGTGCCGGCACAGCAAGGCGCAGTTCGCCTTGCCCCAGACAGGTGTGGTGCCCGCCGACGCGGTGGCCGAATGCCACCTGGCAATACCGCATGGGAGCAATCCATATACGGTACGGCAAACCAACAGGCAGCATCAACTGAGATGATGGCTCAGGCCATGGATAGGGTGGCCACTTCCATTGTCCCCCAAGAAAGGCTAATTGAACAACTACAGCAGGCAACAGACTCCATTAGCCAGTCACACAGGGAGGACATGTTGGCGTCCAACAGGGACAGGCGGGGGGCACTGGAGACTCTGCGGGAAGCCATTTCCATTGAGTCCCAGGGCCACAGGGAAGCCCTGAGGGTGGAACTCCGTCAGCTCAGGGCAACTCTAGTTGAGCTTGAGGCTTCAGCTAACACGAGGACAGAACAGCAGCTGGAGCGGCTCACACGTACGCTCTCAGCTGAGATGCAGGCAACTAGGGCAACTATCCTCCAGAACCAGACCTTCCACACCCGCATGCTTGCTGCCATGGAGGACCAGACTATGGCTTTGCGTGGGCTGCCTCCCATAGTGCCACCACCTCCTGATGCAGCTGCAGAGGGTGAGGAAAGCGACAGCAGCGATTCTCCCACAATAGGGTAGCCGTGCAGGCCATGAGCGCATGGAGGTGTTTTTTTTCTCGCAAGATCCACACAGGTGGGTTTTGGTGTGCACCCTGTCCTCGGACCTCCTGGGTGCCCTCCCCCACCCCCCCCTGGGCCCATTAATGGCCATTTTTGATATATATTTTTTTCTTTTTTTGATTTTTGATTTTCTGGACAGTGTGTTGCCTTGTGTGGCTCCCGTGGGCATACGCTGTATTGTGGCTGGGCACATGCAGGCCTGTCCTGAATTTGGGTCAGATGCTTGGGTTTGTGTGACACACACCCCTCCTGCTTCCCGTTTCCATGGGCTTGCAAAGGGTGTGCCCAAGTGACATTGACTTACACGGTGTATACATTCCTAGTGCATATTGTTGTTGTATAGTACACTGCATGGTGTATTGATATGTGCCTCTGCATCCATCTCATCCTCCTAATTTGCAGGTCCATTTCTCATGTCTTCGCAAGGCGGTCTACTTTGGGACTGGAGTCCATGTTGTAAGCAGTGCACCTACACTCTTGCGTGGCGCTAACACTGTATACTTGGAATTGTTCGAAGTACTGCCATTATCAGGTAGTGAGGCTACCAAAAGTCCGTACTGTCATGTTTATGGTAGGTTGGAGGTTGTGTAGGTGATTGGTATTCTTGGTAAGTATTTGGTAATGTGTGTTGTTGGTCCTGCATTACTGTGAGCATTTCATGTGTGGCCAGTTTCCATTAGGGACACTGTAGTTGGTGACACTTGGGGCATGTTGTGGGGATTAATTTGTTTGCTCTCACATTGCATGACATGCCATGGTGTGTTGTGTGGCCCTGCCGGGGAGGGGTTGGGTGAAATGCCACTGTTCTCATGTTGTATTTTGCAAGTGGGTATTCATTTTTGCTGCATGGAAGTGTGTCTTTTGATGACACAGCATTGGTGGTGTTTGTATAGGTAGGGATGCACACATTGTGATACTTCCAGATGAACAATCTCAGGCTGCTATGGTTCTGACAGTTGACTGTCCCTTTGTTCATCATAATTGTTAGATTGAGTCATCATTGATTGTCAGATGGTATGTGCCAGGGCTGTGTGCACTCCACAGGGGTGTGCTTTCTATGTGAAGTAATTAGCCACCAGCTGCGTACGAGCTGCCCCACCCCGTGCCCTTTCCCCTCCCATGCGCAGCGGGCGTGCATGTGGTTGGGGATGTGGGGGCACCACCATGTCCACAGCCAGGCCCCGGCGTGTTGCAACATTCTGCAGGACACATGCTGCCACTATGATCCTGCACACTACTGGGGGAGCGTATAACAGCTGCCCGCCAGAATGGTCAAGGGAGCGAAAGCGTGACTTTAGCACTCCGAATGTGCGCTCCACTATGCCCCGTGTTGCAATATGGACTGTGTTGTATCTTACCTCGGAAGGCGTGATGGGGTTCCGAATTGGCGTCATTATGTGTGTGCTCAGAGGGTAGGCACTGTCCCCTGGGGAGGTGGTGATGGGGATCATTAGTGGGGTATTGGCATTACTCTGTATCTGTCATGCATGCGTGTGCTGTGGCATTTCTACTCACCAAGCAGCCATGCATCGCCATGCCGCCCAGCTTCCATGTCCCGGTTTAGGGTTGACATCCTGTAAATGAAGCTGTCGTGGGTGGACCCTGGATAGTTGGCATATACTGAGGTGATGATTCCCTTGCCATCACATACTACCTGGACGTTGATGGAATGCCAGTGCTTGCGGTTTCTATAGATGTGCTCAGATGCCCTGGGGGGACATAGAGCCACATGGGTGCAATCAATGGCACCTAGCACTTTGGGGAATTGTGCCACCCTGTAGGAATCCTGGCTGACAGCCTGCCTTTCTGCAGGTGTTCTGGCCAGGTATATGTGCCTGCGGACTGATGGGCGTGCAGTGATGATGGCCAAAACCTGGTCTAGGCACCGTGACTGCGTGGCCTGTGACACCCCCCCCACTTTGGCACTTGTCCGCTGAAATGATCCGGTAGCCAAGAAGTGCAGTACATTGAGGACCTTCTCCAGGGGGCTGAGTGTTTGGGAGCACAGGGTGGGTGATGTGAGGTCATCCTCCCACTCACTGACCAGGTTGAGTATTATGTGTGGTGGAAATCTGTACCTCCCATACACCTGGTCATCTGGCATACCAAATAGGCTGGTTCTGGGTGTGAAGATTCTGGCCCTGACTATCCTTCTCCTCCTCCTGCGGTATCCCACGTCCACTGCTGCTAGGAACGGTATATTCATCCTGGCGTCTGAGCTTGTTTGTTGTTTGCGCACTCTTTTATGCTGCGCGGAACGTGCGCCTGCTTCATGCTGGCGTACGTGTTTCAGGATTGGTCCTTTTATTTTTTTGCCCGTTGTAGGCGAGCGTGTAAATCTTCCCGCCCACCCCAGGAACACACGTAACACGCTCTCCCAGGCCCAGTCGCGTGTGGAACTTCACGCGCACACACCGAAATACATGTACCCTGCAAATTCGTGTG
Source organism: Ambystoma mexicanum (assembly GCF_040938575.1). Classification (NCBI taxonomy): domain Eukaryota; kingdom Metazoa; phylum Chordata; class Amphibia; order Caudata; family Ambystomatidae; genus Ambystoma; species Ambystoma mexicanum. Next base: position 1,604,120,646 of record NC_090937.1, read on the forward strand.
TGAAACTTCCCGCGCACCCCAAAATACACGTACCCTGCTGGTATCGCGTGTGGAAGTTCACGCGGACCCATGATACACGTACCCTGATGGAATCGCGTGTGAGACTACCAGCGCACCCCTGGAGTACACGTACCCAGGCAAATCGCACAGCTGGGGGGTGGGGGTGCAGGGAGACATGAGTGGGGCCTGGTGGAGAGTGCCCCTGGATGGAGGGGGGTGGGGGTGCTGGGAGACATGAGTGTGGGCCTGGTGGAGGGTGCCCCACAGTGCTGGGGGGTGGGGGTGCAGGGAGACATGAGTGGGGGCCTGGTGGAGGGTGCCCCTGGATGCAGGGGGGTGGGGGTGCAGGGGGACATGAGTGGGGGCCTGATGGAGGGTGCCCCACAGTGCTGGGGGGTGGGGGTGCAGGGAGACATGAGTGGGGGCCTGGTGGAGGGTGCCCCTGGATGCTGGGGGGTGGGGGTGCAGGGGGACATGAGTGGGGGCCTGGTGGAGGGTGCCCCACAGTGCTGGGGTGTGGGGGTGCAGGGAGACATGAGTGTGGGCCTGGTGGAGGGTGCCCCTGGATGCAGGGGGTGGGGGTGCAGGGGGACATGAGTGGGGGCCTGGTGGAGGGTGCCCCACAGTGCTGGGGGGTGGGGGTGCAGGGAGACATGAGTGGGGGCCTGGTGGAGGGTGCCCCTGGATGCTGGGGGGTGGGGGTGCAGGGGGACATTAGTGTGGGCCTGGTGGAGGGTGCCCCACAGTGCCGGGGGGTGGGAGTGCTGGGAGACATGAGTGGGGGCCTGGTGGAGGGTGCCCTTGGATGCAGGGGGGTGGGGGTGCAGGGAGACATGAGTGGGGGCCTGGTGGAGGGTGCCCCTGGATGCTGGGGGTGCAGGGGGACATGACGGGGCCTGGTGGAGGGTTCCCCTGGATGCTGGGGGGTGGGGGTGCTGGGAGACATGAGTGGGGGCCTGGTGGAGGGTGCCCCACAGTGCTGGCGGGTGGGGGTGCAGGGGGACATGAGTGGGGGCCTGGTAGAGGGTGCCCCACAGTGCTGGGGGGTGGGGGTGCAGGGAGACATGAGTGGGGGCCTGGTGGAGGGTGCCACTGGATGCTGGGGGGTGGGGGTGCAGGGGGACATGAGTGTGGGCCTGGTGGAGGGTGCCCCACAGTGCTGGGGGGTGGGGGTGCTGGGATACATGAGTGGGGGCCTGGTGGAGGGTGCCCCTGGATGCAGGGGGGTGGGGGTGCAGGGAGACATGAGTGGGGGCCTGGTGGAGGGTGCCCCTGGATGCTGGGGGGTGGGGGTGCAGGGGGACACGAGTGGGGGCCTGGTGGAGGGTGCCCCTGGATGCTGGGGGGTGGGGGTGCTGGGAGACATGAGTGGGGGCCTGGTGGAGGGTGCCCCACAGTGCTGGGGTGTGGGGGTGCTGGGAGACATGAGTGGGGGCCTGGTGGAGGGTGCCCCTGGATGCAGGGGGGTGGGGGTGCTGTGAGACATGAGTGGGGGCCTGGTGGAGGGTGCCCCTGGATGCTGGGGGGTGGGGGTGCAGGGAGACATGAGTGGGGGCCTGGTAGAGGGTGCCCCACAGTGCTGGGGGGTGGGGGTGCAGGGGGACATGAGTTGGACATGTGTGGGGGCCTGCTGGCAGGTGCCCCACAGTGCTGGGGGGTGGGGGTGCTGGGAGACATGCGTTGGTGGGCAGTAGTGCAAGGTGACATGTGGGTTGGCTGGGGGGCATGGGCATGGTGGATGGGCTGCCTGCGGGACATGTGCAGGGTAGTCCCCTGTGGTGTGGGCCGCCTGCAGGGGCCATGGAGGGTGTCGGTTGAACAGCTGGGAGGACCCACACGGCGGATTCACGTGTAGGACTGCCCGGCACCCCCGGAATCCACGTAGGCTGCTGGATTCGTGTGTGGAATTTCACTTGCACCTTGGAATACACGTACCCTGCTGAAATCGCGTGTGGGACTTCCCGCGCACCTTGGAATACACGTACCCTACTGAAATCGCGTGTGGAACTTCCCGCGCACCTTGGAATACACGTACCCTGCTGAAATCGCATGTGGAACTTCCCGCGCACCCCGAAATACACGTACCCAGGGCAATCTCGTGTGGAACTTCCCGCGAACCCCATAATACACGTACCCTGCTGATATCGCGTGTCAGACTACACGTGCAACCCTGATATACACGTACACAGGCGAATCGGACTGCTGGGGGGTGGGGAGGGTGGTAGGAAGTAGTGGGGGCCTGGTGGAGGGTGCCCCTGGATGCTGGGGATTAGGGGTGCTGGGAGACATGAGTGGGGGCCTGGTGGAGGGTGCCCCTGGATGCAGGGGGGTGGGGGTGCTGGGCGACATGAGTTGGACATGAGTGGGGGCCTGGTGGAGGGTGCACCACAGTGCTGGAAGGTGGGGGTGCTGGGAGACATGATTGGGGGCCTGGTGGAGGGTGCCCCTGGATGCAGGGGGGTGGGGTTGCAGGGGGACATGAGTGGGGGCCTGGTGGAGGGTGCCCCACACTGCTGGGGGGTGGGGGTGCAGGGAGACATGAGTGGGGGCCTGGTGGAGGGTGCCCCTGGATGCAGGGGGGTGGGGGTGCTAGGAGACATGAGTGGGGGCCTTGTGGAGGGTGCCCCTGGATGTAGGGGGGTGGGGGTGCAGGAAGACATGAGTGGGGGCCTGGTGGAGGGTGCCCCTGGATGCAGGGGGGTGGGGGTGCTGGGAGACATGAGTGGGGGCCTGGTGGAGGGTGCCCCTGGATGCTGGGGGGTAGGGGTGCAGGAAGACATGAGTGGGGGCCTGGTGGACGGTGCCCCTGGATGCAGGGGGGTGGGGGTGCTGGGAGACATGAGTGTGGGCCTGGTGGAGGGTGCCCAACAGTACTGGGGGGTGGGGGTGCAGGGAGACATGAGTGGGGGCCTGGTGGAGGGTGCCCCTGGATGCAGGGGGGTGGGGGTGCAGGGGGACATGAGTGGGGGCCTGATGGAGGGTGCCCCACAGTGCTGGGGGGTGGGGGTGCAGGGAGACATGAGTGGGGGACTGGTGGAGGGTGCCCCTGGATGCTGGGGGGTGGGGGTGCAGGGGGACATGAGTGGGGGCCTGGTGGAGGGTGCCCCACAGTGCTGGGGTGTGGGGGTGCAGGGAGACATGAGTGCGGGCCTGGTGGAGGGTGCCCCTGGATGCAGGGGGTGGGGGTGCAGGGGGACATGAGTGGGGGCCTGGTGGAGGGTGCCCCACAGTGCTGGGGGGTGGGGGTGCAGGGAGACATGAGTGGGGGCCTGGTGGAGGGTGCCCCTGGATGCTGGGGGGTGGGGGTGCAGTGGGACATGAGTGTGGGCCTGGTGGAGGGTGCCCCACAGTGCCGGGGGGTGGGAGTGCTGGGAGACATGAGTGGGGGCCTGGTGGAGGGTGCCCTTGGATGCAGGGGGGTGGGGGTGCAGGGAGACATGAGTGGGGGCCTGGTGGAGGGTGCCCCTGGATGCTGGGGGTGCAGGGGGCCATGAGTGGGGGCCTGGTGGAGGGTTCCCCTGGATGCTGGGGGGTGGGGGTGCTGGGAGACATGAGTGGGGGCCTGGTGGAGGGTGCCCCACAGTGCTGGGGGGTGGGGGTGCAGGGGGACATGAGTGTGGGCCTGGTAGAGGGTGCCCCACAGTGCTGGGGGGTGGGGGTGCAGGGAGACATGAGTGGGGGCCTGGTGGAGGGTGCCACTGGATGCTGGGGGGTGGGGGTGCAGGGGGACATGAGTGTGGGCCTGGTGGAGGGTGCCCCACAGTGCTGGGGGGTGGGGGTGCTGGGATACATGAGTGGGGGCCTGGTGGAGGGTGCCCCTGGATGCAGGGGGGTGGGGGTGCAGGGAGACATGAGTGGGGGCCTGGTGGAGGGTGCCCCTGGATGCTGGGGGGTGGGGTGCAGGGGGACACGAGTGGGGGCCTGGTGGAGGGTGCCCCTGGATGCTGGGGGGTGGGGGTGCTGGGAGACATGAGTGGGGGCCTGGTGGAGGGTGCCCCACAGTGCTGGGGTGTGGGGGTGCTGGGAGACATGAGTGGGGGCCTGGTGGAGGGTGCCCCTGGATGCAGGGGGGTGGGGGTGCTGTGAGACATGAGTGGGGGCCTGGTGGAGGGTGCCCCTGGATGCTGGGGGGTGGGGGTGCAGGGAGACATGAGTGGGGGCCTGGTAGAGGGTGCCCCACAGTGCTGGGGGGTGGGGGTGCAGGGGGACATGAGTTGGACATGTGTGGGGGCCTGCTGGCAGGTGCCCCACAGTGCTGGGGGGTGGGGGTGCTGGGAGACATGCGTTGGTGGGCAGTAGTGCAAGGTGACATGTGGGTTGGCTGGGGGGCATGGGCATGGTGAATGGGCTGCCTGCGGGACATGTGCAGGGTAGTCCCCTGTGGTGTGGGCCGCCTGCAGGGGCCATGGAGGGTGTCGGTTGAACAGCTGGGAGGACCCACACGGCGGATTCACGTGTAGGACTGCCCGGCACCCCCGGAATCCACGTAGGCTGCTGGATTCGCGTGTGGAATTTCACTTGCACCTTGGAATACACGTACCCTGCTGAAATCGCGTGTGGGACTTCCCGCGCACCTTGGAATACACGTACCCTACTGAAATCGCGTGTGGAACTTCCCGCGCACCTTGGAATACACGTACCCTGCTGAAATCGCATGTGGAACTTCCCGCGCACCCCGAAATACACGTACCCAGGGCAATCTCGTGTGGAACTTCCCGCGAACCCCATAATACACGTACCCTGCTGATATCGCGTGTCAGACTACACGTGCAACCCTGATATACACGTACACAGGCGAATCGGACTGCTGGGGGGTGGGGAGGGTGGTAGGAAGTAGTGGGGGCCTGGTGGAGGGTGCCCCTGGAAGCTGGGGGTTAGGGGTGCTGGGAGACATGAGTGGGGGCCTGGTGGAGGGTGCCCCTGGATGCAGGGGGGTGGGGGTGCTGGGAGACATGAGTTGGACATGAGTGGGGGCCTGGTGGAGGGTGCACCACAGTGCTGGGGGGTGGGGGTGCTGGGAGACATGATTGGGGGCCTGGTGGAGGGTGCCCCTGGATGCAGGGGGGTGGGGTTGCAGGGGGACATGAGTGGGGGCCTGGTGGAGGGTGCCCCTGGATGCAGGGGGGTGGGGGTGCAGGGAGACATGAGTGGGGGCCTGGTGGAGGGTGCCCCTGGATGCAGGGGGGTGGGGGTGCTAGGAGACATGAGTGGGGGCCTTGTGGAGGGTGCCCCTGGATGCAGGGGGGTGGGGGTGCAGGAAGACATGAGTGGGGGCCTGGTGGAGGGTGCCCCTGGATGCAGGGGGGTGGGGGTGCTGGGAGACAGGAGTGGGGGCCTGGTGGAGGGTGCCCCTGGATGCTGGGGGGTGGGGGTGCTGGGAGACATGAGTGTGGGCTTGGTGGAGGGTGCCCCACAGTGCTTGGGGGTGGGGGTGCAGGGAGACATGAGTGGGGGCCTGGTGGAGGGTGCCCCTGGATGCAGGGGGGTGGGGGTGCAGGGAGACATGAGTGGGGGCCTGGTGGAGGGTGCCCCACAGTGCTGGGGGGTGGGGGTGCAGGGAGACATGAGTGGGGGCCTGGTGGAGGGTGCCCCTGGATGCAGGGGGTGGGGGTACAGGGGGACATGAGTGGGGGCCTGGTGGATGGTGCCCCACAGTGCTGGGGGGTGGGGGTGCTGGGAGACATGAGTGGGGGCCTGGTGGAGGGTACCCCTGGATGCAGGGGGGTGGGGTTGCAGGGGGACATGAGTGGGGGCCTGGTGGAGGGTGCCCCACAGTGCTGGGGGGTGGGGTTGCAGGGAGACATGAGTGGGGGCCTGGTGGAGGGTGCCCCTGGATGCAGGGGGGTGGGGGTGCTGGGAGACATGAGTGGGGGCCTTGTGGAGGGTGCTCCTGGATGTAGGGGGGTGGGGGTGCAGGAAGACATGAGTGGGGGCCTGGTGGAGGGTGCCCTTGGATGCAGGGGGGTGGGGGTGCTGGGAGACATGAGTGGGGGCCTGGTGGAGGGTGCCCCTGGATGCTGGGGGGTGGGGGTGCTGGGAGACATGAGTGTGGGCTTGGTGGAGGGTGCCCCACAGTGCTGGGGGGTGGGGGTGCTGGGAGACATGAGTGGGGGCCTGGTGGAGGGTGCCCCTGGATGCAGGGGGGTGGGGCTGCAGGGAGACATGAGTGGGGGCCTGGTGGAGGGTGCCCCACAGTGCTGGGGGGTGGGGGTGCAGGGAGACATGAGTGGGGGCCAGGTGGAGGGTGCCCCTGGATGCAGGGGGGTGGGGGTGCAGGGGGACATGAGTGGGGGCCTGGTGGAGGGTGCTCCACAGTGCTGGGGGGTGGGGGTGCAGGGAGACATGAGTGGGGGCCTGGTGGAGGGTGCCCCTGGATGCTGGGGGTGTGGGGTGCAGGGGGACATGAGTGGGGGCCTGGTGGAGGGCGCCCCACAGTGCTTGGGGGTGGGGGTGCAGGGAGACATGAGTGGGGGCCTGGTGGAGGGTGCCCCTGGATGCATGGGGGCTGGGGGTGCAGGGGGACATGAGTGGGGGCCTGGTGGACAGTGCCCCTGGATGCAGGGGGGTGGGGGTGCAGGGAGACATGAGTGGGGGCCTGGTGGAGGGTGCCCCACAGTGCTGGGGTGTGGGGGTGCTGGGAGACATGAGTGGGGGCCTGGTGGAGGGTGCCCCTGGATGCAGGGGGGTGGGGGTGCTGTGAGACATGAGTGGGGGCCTGGTGGAGGGTGCCCCTGGATGCTGGGGGGTGGGGGTGCAGGGAGACATGAGTGGGGGCCTGGTAGAGGGTGCCCCACAGTGCTGGGGGGTGGGGGTGCAGGGGGACATGAGTTGGACATGTGTGGGGGCCTGCTGGCAGGTGCCCCACAGTGCTGGGGGGTGGGGGTGCTGGGAGACATGCGTTGGTGGGCAGTAGTGCAAGGTGACATGTGGGTTGGCTGGGGGGCATGGGCATGGTGGATGGGCTGCCTGCGGGAAATGTGCAGGGTAGTCCCCTGTGGTGTGGGCCGCCTGCAGGGGCCATGGAGGGTGTCGGTTGAACAGCTGGGAGGACCCAAACGGCGGATTCACGTGTAGGACTGCCCGGCACCCCCGGAATCCACGTAGGCTGCTGGATTCGCGTGTGGAATTTCACTTGCACCTTGGAATACACGTACCCTGCTGAAATCGCGTGTGGGACTTCCCGCGCACCTTGGAATACACGTACCCTACTGAAATCGCGTGTGGAACTTCCCGCGCACCTTGGAATACACGTACCCTGCTGAAATCGCATGTGGAACTTCCCACGCACCCCGAAATACACGTACCCAGGGCAATCTCGTGTGGAACTTCCCGCGAACCCCATAATACACGTACCCTGCTGATATCGCGTGTCAGACTACACGTGCAACCCTGATATACACGTACACAGGCGAATCGGACTGCTGGGGGGTGGGGAGGGTGGTAGGAAGTAGTGGGGGCCTGGTGGAGGGTGCCCCTGGATGCTGGGGGTTAGGGGTGCTGGGAGACATGAGTGGGGGCCTGGTGGAGGGTGCCCCTGGATGCAGGGGGGTGGGGGTGCTGGGAGACATGAGTTGGACATGAGTGGGGGCCTGGTGGAGGGTGCACCACAGTGCTGGGGGGTGGGGGTGCTGGGAGACATGAGTGGGGGCCTGGTGGAGGGTGCCCCTGGATGCCGGGGGGTGGGGTTGCAGGGGGACATGAGTGGGGGCCTGGTGGAGGGTGCCCCACAGTGCTGGGGGATGTGGGTGCAGGGAGACATGAGTGGGGGCCTGGTGGAGGGTGCCCCTGGATGCAGGGGGTGGGGGTGCTAGGAGACATGAGTGGGGGCCTTGTGGAGGGTGCCCCTGGATGCAGGGGGGTGGGGGTGCAGGAAGACATGAGTGGGGGCCTGGTGGAGGGTGCCCCTGGATGCAGGGGGGTGGGGGTGCAGGGAGACATGAGTGGGGGCCTGGTGGAGGGTGCCCCTGGATGCTGGGGGGTGGGGGTGCAGGGAGACATGAGTGGGGGCCTGGTGGAGGGTGCCCCACAGTGCTGGGGGGTGGGGGTGCAGGGTGACATGAGTGGGGGCCTGGTGGAGGGTGCCCCTGGATGCAGGGGGTGGGGGTGCAGGGGGACATGAGTGGGGGCCTGGTGGAGGGTGCCCCACAGTGCTGGGGGGTGGGGGTGCTGGGAGACATGAGTGGGGGCCTGGTGGAGGGTACCCCTGGATGCAGGGGGGTGGGGTTGCAGGGGGACATGAGTGGGGGCCTGGTGGAGGGTGCCCCACAGTGCTGGGGGGTGGGGGTGCAGGGAGACATGAGTGGGGGCCTGGTGGAGGGTGCCCCTGGATGCAGGGGGGTGGGGGTGCTGGGAGACATGAGTGGGGGCCTTGTGGAGGGTGCTCCTGGATGCAGGGGGGTGGGGGTGCAGGAAGACATGAGTGGGGGCCTGGTGGAGGGTGCCCTTGGATGCAGGGGGGTGGGGGTGCTGGGAGACATGAGTGGGGGCCTGGTGGATGGTGCCCCTGGATGCTGGGGGGTGGGGGTGCTGGGAGACATGAGTGTGGGCTTGGTGGAGGGTGCCCCACAGTGCTGGGGGGTGGGGGTGCTGGGAGACATGAGTGGGGGCCTGGTGGAGGGTGCCCCTGGATGCAGGGGGGTGGGGCTGCAGGGAGACATGAGTGGGGGCCTGGTGGAGGGTGCCCCACAGTGCTGGGGGGTGGGGGTGCAGGGAGACATGAGTGGGGGCCAGGTGGAGGGTGCCCCTGGATGCAGGGGGGTGGTGGTGCAGGGGGACATGAGTGGGGGCCTGGTGGAGGGTGCTCCACAGTGCTGGGGGGTGGGGGTGCAGGGAGACATGAGTGGGGGCCTGGTGGAGGGTGCCCCTGGATGCTGGGGGTTGGGGGTGCAGGGGGACATGAGTGGGGGCCTGGTGGAGGGTGCCCCACAGTGCTTGGGGGTGGGGGTGCAGGGAGACATGAGTGGGGGCCTGGTGGAGGGTGCCCCTGGATGCAGGGGGGTGGGGGTGCAGGGAGACATGAGTGGGGGCCTGGTGGAGGGTGCCCCTGGATGCTGGGGGGTGGGGGTGTAGGGGGGCATGAGTGTGGGCCTGGTGAAGGGTGCCCCACAGTGCTGGGGGGTGGTGGTGCTGGGAGACATGAGTGGGGGCCTGGTGGAGGGTGCCCCTGGGTACAGGGGGGTGGGGGTGCAGGGAGACATGAGTGTGGGCCTGGTGGAGGGTCCCCTACAGTGCTGGGGGGTCGGGGTGCAGGGAGACATGAGTGGGGGCCTGGTGGAGGGTGCCCCTGGATGGTGGGGGATGGGGGTGCAGGGGCACATGAGTGGGGGCCTGGTGGAGGGTGCCCCACAGTGCTGGGGGGTGGGGATGCAGGGAGACATGAGTGGGGGCCTGGTGAAGGGTGCCCCTGACTGGTGGGGGGTGGGGGTGCTGGGAGACATGCGTTGGTGGGCAGTAGTGCAAGGTGACATGTGGGTTGGCTGGGGGGCATGGCCATGGTGGATGGGCTGCCTGCGGGACATGTGCAGGGGTGCAGGGTATTTCCCTGTGGTGTGGGCCTCCTGCAGGGGCCATGGAGGGTGTAGAGGGAACAGCTGGGAGGACCCACACGGCCAATTCACGTGTGGGACTCCCTGGCACCGCCGAAATACAGGTAGGCTGCTGGATTCGCGTGCGGAATTTGCCGCGCACCCGGAGTACACGTACCCTGCTGAAATTGCATGTGGAACTTCACACGCACACCGAAATACACGTACCCTGCTAATTTGCGTGTGAAACTTCCCGCGCACCCCGAAATACACGGACCCAGGGCAATCGCGTGTGGAACTTCCCGCGAACCCCGTAATACACGTACCCTGCTAATTCGCGTGGGAAACTTCACACGCACCCCGGAATACACGTGCCCAGGCCAATTGCGTGTGGAAGTTCCCGCGAACCCCGTAATACACGTACCCTGCTAATTCGCGTGGGAAACTTCACACGCACCCCAGAATACACGTGCCCAGGCCAATTGCGTGTGGAACTTCCCGTGAACCCCGTAATACACGCACACGCTATTTTTCACACAGCGGGTGTCCGTGTTTGTCGGTACCCCTTTGCACCTCATTTGTCCTAGAGGGCCACTGTATGGACCATTCATCATAGCTGTATATGGGTGCTTTTTGTTAGCGCACATTTTGGCGCACATTTATTTCAGGCGCAGGGACGCTACCGCCTGCTTTCTTGTGGCGTACTTGTTTGGCCCTGTGTGCGTCTTTCACCGTGCGCTGGTTTGCCCTATTCGATTCCATGAATACGGGTTGTAGGTGAGCGTGTGGGCGTTCCGCGCACTTGCCTCCTGTACTTCCCCCGTGACGCCCATATTTTCACGCGTTGTTCCCTATTCCGAGTGTTACGCCACATGTTCCGCCTACTTTTGTGATGTGCGCCGCGCTATGTGCGATTTTGCAGTGGCCGTGGCGCACGCCGTTGGATGACCTGTGCGCTGGCGTGCGCCGCGCACTTTTTCAGCGCACATCCAATGTTTTTCTCGCGCACAGACTTCCATGAATCGATGTGCGCTGGTTTCCCTGCGATTTTCGCAGTTGCACTGCGATTTTCGCACTTTTACTGTGATTCGCACGTTTTGGCACCTCTGCGCGGGAATTTTCGGCGCACATTAATTCCATGAATCGACCTGATTATCTGTATGGTGAAGGTCTAGACATTGGTTTGTTCAGATGGGGTGTTGTAAAACCTAGGTAATCACCTCTAATGATGAGCATAAACTGTTAGCCCAAGAGGTGAATACGTATCCACATTCAAGACTGTGGAACACAAGCATTCATGCTTGTATCCTGGTTTTGTCCGCAGACGATACAGTGATCCTGGTCAAATCATCTAATATCTCTTACATTACAGTGCTGTCTTCTGTGAGGTTTGCCTTCGTGGATGCAATGGTATTGTTTAGGCCATTACTTGATCTTTCTTCTTATGTAGGCCATTTGTCTGGAAGGGGTGGTAGAGAGAAGAGGGCGGACCAGGTGTTACAGGCCTCGGGCAAGCATATTTTAAGCTCTGCTTGTTTGACACAAAAACGATTTGCTTTTTTGTAAAAGACAAAGGTTTTTATGCACATTTATAAATGGTAATGTCACAATGCATTGTTTTAGAAGTATTTAAAGCTTTAAAATATGAAAGAAAAACCCAGATGAAGGGGGTAATTCATAGAATTCAGCGCACAAGTGGCGCACGCGGCTGGCGCACAGTGTGCGCGTGCTACAATCGGCACCAGCCGCGTGTGCCAAAATCCATTTCCACGCACAGGGTATTCATGGATTTTAACATCCATTACCAGCTGTGGCGCAGAGTGGCGCAGCGACCCTGCAGCAGCGCCAGTTACGCCCCTAACCCCTCCCCGTGCGCCATGTACAGCGCGCAAATCCTGTACATGGCGCACAGGCCAGTGGACCAGCATACAGGCCCCTAACCACGAAAATGCCTGTAAAAATCCCTGCGCACCCCTCCGAATACACGTACCCCGCTGCGCGGGGAGAATCACACGCGATTGGCCCTGTGCGAGCGGGGTACATGTATTTCGGGGGTGCGTGGGAAGTTTCACACGTGATTGGCCCTGTGTGAGCGGGGTACGTGTATTTCAGGGGGTTCGCGAGAGGTTTCACATGCGATTGGCCCTGTGCGAGCGGGGTACGTGTATTTTGGGGGTTCGCAGGAAGTTTCACACGCGATTGGCCCTGTGCGAGCGGGGTACGTGTATTTTGGGGGTTCACAGGAAGTTTCACACGCGATAGGCCCTGTGCAAGCGGGGTACGTGTATTTCGGGAATGCGCGGGAAGTTTCACACGCAATTGGCCCTGTGCGAGTGGGGTACGTGTATTACTGGGGTTCGCAGGGAGTTTGACACGCGATTGGCCCTGTGCGAGCAGGGTACGTGTATTACTGGGGTTCGCGGGAAGTTTCACACGCGAACAGCCCTGTGCGAGTGGGGTACGTGTATTACTGGGGTTCGCAGGGAGTTTCACACGCGATTGGCCCTGTGCGAGCGGGGTACGTGTATTACGGGGATTCGCAGGAAGTTTCACACGCGAACGGCCCTGTGCGAGCGGGGTACGTGTATTTCGCGGGTTCGCGGGAAGTTTCACACGCGATTGGCCCTGTGCGAGCGGGGTACGTGTAGTACTGGGGTTCGCGGGGAGTTTCACACGTGATTTCGCTGTCAGAGCGGGGTACGTGTATCCAGTGGGGTGCGCGGGGAGTCCCACACATGAATTGGCAGTGTGGGTCCTCCCAGGTGTGCCCTCTACCCCCTCCACGGCCCCTGCAGGCAGCCCACACCACAGGGGACTACCCAGCACCCCTGGTCATGTCCCACACGCAGCCCATCCACCATGGGCATGCCCCCCAGCCAGCCCACATGTCACCTTGCACTAGTGATCACCAACTCATGCCCCCAGCACCTCCACCCCCCAGCAGTGAGGGGCAGCTGCCAGCAGGCCCCGACTCATGTCCCCCAGCACCCCCACTCACCCAGCATTGACGGGCACCTGCCAGCAGGCCCTGACTCATGTCCCCCAGCACCCCACCCACCCAGCATTGACGGGCACCTGCCAGCAGGCCCCGACTCATGTCCCCCAGCACCCCCGCCCACCCCACATTGACAGGCACCTGTCAGCAGGCCCCTACTCATGTCCCCCAGCACCCCCACCCACCCAGCATTGACAGGCACCTGCCAGCAGGCCCCGACTCATGTCCCCCAGCACCCCCGCCCCCCAGCAGTGAGGCTCAGGCTCCGACACATGTCCCCGAGCACCCCCACTCACCGAGCAGTGAGCCTCAGGCCCTGACTCATGTCCCCCAGCACCCCCACCCACCCAGCATTGACAGGCACCTGCCAGCAGGCCCCGACTCATGTCCCCCAGCACTCTCACCCCCAAGCAGTGAGGCTCAGGCCCCGACTCATGTCCCCCAGCACCCCACCCACCCAGCAGTGAGCCTCAGGCCCTGACTCATGTCCCCCAGCACCCCCACCCACCCAGCATTGACGGGCACCTGCCAGCAGGCCCCGACTCATGTCCCCCATCACCCCCACCCCCCAGCAGTGAGGCTCAGGCCCCGACTCATGTCCCCCAGCACCCCCACCCACCCAGCAGTGAGCCTCAGGCCCTGACTCATGTCCCCCAGCACCCCCACCCACCCAGCATTGACGGGCATTTTAGGGAGAATTCTCTGTTTAGGCTGAATTTCCTAACCTAGTGAGTCCCCCAGCAGCTTTGCTGGATTTCGGGAGTTTGTTTTTTTCCATCCTGCCAGGAGTGAGACTCTTTTTCTCCCACTCTTGGACATGTATGTGTGTAATTCCTTCAAATGCCAATGTGTTCTATGGGCTATGGGGTCTTTTACTCCATAGGGTCTCATATGTTTTTCTATGTGTGTTACACTGCACCCTACGTGCCGTAACACTGGGGCGTCCTAGTGAACCTCCGCCATAGACTCCATACCCGGGGACTGACTACTGTCTCCCCGGGCATGTAAAGTCACCATTGGCTTTACTAGACCTAAATTTACTAACAGGACTAGTACAAACCATCTTATTGTGGATGTACTAGTAGGGGTAATTCGATTACTCCTAGACCTGTTACTCGAGGGGGCACTGTCCCGTCCCCCCTCGTCGAGTTTTGGCTGGTGGCAGTGGAAACTACTTGTTATGTTCGACCCCGAACATAACCCTATGGGATTCGTCCCATTGTTGGAGATTGATACTTTTTCTCGTTAACCTCTAACGTACCACCGGTCTACTTATCTTAAATAAGTTTATCGGATGGTATTTTCTGCCAGAACTCGGTTTGTAAAATGGCGTCTGTGTTCGTCTCTGTGACTCCTAAACCAAAGGTTGAGCCCTTTGTTCCACTTTTGGCGGGCTCTGTACAGAGACCCTCCAAAGTGGTGCCATTCTGTCTGGGTTACCACAGGGTTGTGGGAGGGGGTTTAGGCACCCTGGTCCGAGTTACCTTGCCAACTCCGGTCGCACTCTGGAGTGATTGGCCCAAGTGGTGAGCCTTCCCGCCCACCACTTAGCATGTGTTGATTGACAGGTAGGCTGAATGAATGGGGGTTTTCTGCATAAAAGCAGGGCTTTTGGGACTGGATCTTCAGAAGTCGCCACAGGACCTAAGAATCCGACGAGGGTAACGCTGAGCCGACCTGCACGACGACACCTCCGGTGGAGCCCTGCGGAACCGACTCACCACTTCCCGACGACAGAGGAGATCTCCCTGCCAGAGAGTCTCTTCTCCTGACTGGTGGGAACAACCAGTCCCCTTTGCTTTTTATTCGCCTCAGGACGCAGTGTTCGAATTGCCCGTGCAGCGCACCCCGGCAACCGGATAGCCACTACCCCTGAACCCGCGACCAAAAGGTTGTGCCTTGTGACGGAGCACTCCGCGGCTGGTCTCTTCCCTGGTGGTGCACCGGACTTCACTTTTCTTCGACGACGAGATCATCTCTACTCTTGGCAAAGACCCGACGTGCATCCACCACCAGGAACAACTACTCTTGGGGGCAGGAAAATTGCCTTTTGGGCAGGAGCGTGGTCTTCCGTGTGTTTTCGCATTGCCAGCTTGATACGGAGTGATTTGGCACGTGAAAAAGTGCACGTCAGCGTGAAATCCGAGGAAAGGCCCTTAGTGCGTAAGCGCGTAAGTGACGTTACGCGCGCGGGCGTTCCCCACAACACGGGTGCATTGTGAATCAGCACGTGAGAAAACTGCACGTCACTGTGCTATTGGAGGAAAGGGCCTTGCGCGTAAGCCGTAAGTGACGTTGCACGTGTGGGCTGGCTTAAAAGGTATAAGTATCACGCTATTTTCTTGTACGTGCTTTTTGTGGAGAGCGAGCGGGTGTTTCTTGTACTTCTTGTCGGTTCCACGCGATTACTTCACAACGTTTCCAGTTCGTACTCCCTGTTTCCTCAGACTGCCTTCTTTTCTTCTTTTGGCGGGGGTGTTGCCAACGTGCACACCCATGTCTTTTTCACGTTCTTTTTCAAGGCTGACGGTGAGTCGCGCACGTATTTTCCAACTGTGGTTGCCCCCGTGTGTCGCATACCCCAGGCTGCGTGTAACACACGTACGCTTATTTTTGTGTTTCTGGGTGCCACAGCGTAGTGCGGGTTCATTTTTCCACACACGTGGTATACCAGGGGTTGTGTGCACGTTTACTTTTGTTTTTGGGGTGCCTGTGCGTTGCGTGACCGTCATCTTCCCCCAGGGTTCACATACAGCCTTGCTAGAGCACTAGGATACGAATTCCATTTAGTACCCCACCCCTTTCACCCCAATTGCCCAGGACAATTGTTTACTGCAACTCCCATACGCACAACAACATCAGTGCTATGGTTGGGAGGCGACCAAGCAGTAAGGTGGCCGACCTCCAAAAGGTGGAAGTGGTGAGCGCGGTAGGGGATGTGGACAGGATTTGCAGGGTGCCCTTAGAGCCCCGTTTGTGGAGGTCCAATCGGGGACACCTATGCCCCCCCCCCAATGGTTGTGGGAAACATAGCTGACACCATCCCAGCTCAGCCCTTGTTGGACCGGCCCATTTTGTCACCTGAACCGGCACAGGATGACTTCCAGGCTGACTTCCAGGTCAGCAAGTCTAATTCACGTGTGGCGGTAAAAGTTGCTGTCACCAGGCCACGTGGATCTGGGGCAGCAATGTCATCTGCTGCCCCAAGTAGCCAGTGTGGGGAGGCTGCAGGGGCAGCTGCAGCTCAATCCACCCCAGCTCTGAGTCTCCCATCCGGGACAGTGTCGGTCCAGGTCCATCACACCGATGTTGGCCCTGCCGACATCACCCTGCAGCCAATGCCTGCACCAAGACCTATGATCATTTTTCCTTTACAGTCTTCTAGAATCCCACCCCACCTGCGCTTCTGCCCCTACTGACCAGAACGGCGTAAGCCACTCAGGATCCGCACTACCTTACAAGAAGAAGAAGAAGGGTGCTCTTGCACTACAGGCTGAGACCCCAGACACGGCTACACACTCCGGCACGTCAAGGAAGCCTAGATTCAATGACGCCGAACTTGATGCACTTGTGGCCTATGTGTCGGCACATAGCCGCGAAATGTTGGTGACTGCAGGCTGTAAGACTACGACTGCTCAACGTAGGGCCCACTGGCAGACCATCGCGGACCGCATTAGTGCCCTTGGATTTGTGAGGCGCACAGCTGATGATTGCTACAAGCGGTGGAATGACCTGAAACGCAGAGCAAAGAACAAGCTGGCTTCCAATCATGCCTCTACTGGCGGTGGGTCTCCACCAGAGGACGACCAACTCACTGAACATGAGTCTGTTGCTGGAACCTTCGTCACAGAGGAACAGATCCAAGGCGTGGGAGACCTACCAGAGTATGAGGCATTGTCCGGTGAGTGCCCATGCAAGTGTGTGTAATCATGTGTATGTTTCTTGGGTGATGTGTAATGATTGAGTGCCAGGTGAGGGTGTGTACTCCTGAGTGGTATGGGTCACCCATGTGCTTCTTCCAAACCATTCACCGGCCTTGGGTTTGGGTATGACAGTATCCCTTCTGACCACATTAGCCAATTAGCGCCACATTACTGCAGTTGCCCTTGAACTGTCATCTTGCAACAGCATTGTTCTGATTTTTCAGTGTTCATTCAGCCTGATTGTTTCAATCCTCCCATTTTAGCAAAGCATTTTTCTGCCCTAATGCCACATATGTGACATGCCTCTGTCATAGATTACAACCCACATTGGCCCACATTTATCACCTTGTTATGGGAATGATTTGACCATTCAGGCTGATTG
This sequence comes from Ambystoma mexicanum, assembly GCF_040938575.1. Lineage (NCBI taxonomy): Eukaryota > Metazoa > Chordata > Amphibia > Caudata > Ambystomatidae > Ambystoma > Ambystoma mexicanum. Next base: position 1,604,137,470 of record NC_090937.1, read on the forward strand.
AGTAAGGGCCTGCTCACATTAATTTTTGGGGCCTGTTTGAATGTGGAACATGATAGTTGTTTCCTGTCATGTTGAAGTGACCAACCATTGATGTATCCATCTGCCTGCCATCACTGTATTATTGTACACTGGATGTGTTGCAGTGTGTGGCACATGCGTATTTTTTTTCACACTATTTTGCATTTTTCATCTCATCATGTCCATCTCACATGGCAGTACTCATTCACTGACATATGGCTGTACTTGTCAAATGTACCATGGCTATGCTACATGCCATCTGTGTGCTGGCATGTGTCATGTATGTGTATTGGACATGTCACTCACAGGCTAATGTGTGATGCCAGTGCTATCCAGCATGCAGCAAATGTGTTGCTTTTCCATCTTGGTGTCCTGAGTGTCTGCTTTTTGCCTCCCCTTCCAACTCATGCCAGGGTTATAGTCATGTGGGACATGTGTAAATAATGTACTGGATCTCTGGCTTGTCAGGCCTATGTGTGTGCTATGGTGCTCATGCCTGTTTCCATTTGTTGTCTTTCATGTTTTTGCAGGTGATGACGCACTTTATGCTGTAGAGGTGGAGGAGATGGTGCAGACCCAGGAGGAATCTCAGCCACGACCGGACACCAGTGGAGGACGTGGTGTGGTGGTCGGTGAAAACCCAATCCTCCTGCAGACCATACTGTCCAGGGGTGTCTCTGGGTGCACCTCCCCAGACCTCTATGATTCAGGTGCTGAATCGGATGATGAGACTTATGTGCCGTCGCAGGTGAGTGTTTCTGGCAGGGATGCTGTTCTGTCCAACCCACCTGCACCAGGGGTAGACCCCTCTATGGGGATGTCAGTGTTGGTAACTCCGATGCAGGGTCACACTCCACAACATCTGTTCCTGTTCCTGGGCCAGCAGATCAGAGGGGGAATGCAGTCCTGCAGCCTCAGGCAGTGCCAGCACAGCAAGGTGCAGATTGCCTTGCCCCAAACAGGTGTGGTGCCCGCCGACTTAAAGGAAGTAAACATGCTAACATTGAATGCTGCGAGGCAGCATATCAACCTATAGGTTGCGATCGTGGTGAGGGGGTCGGGGGTGCGACCAGATATTCTTGATCACTTCATTCCTTTGGTTTGGTGTAGGGGGCCCCAAAGATGTCCGTGCCCAGGGCCCCAAAAGTGGATAAGATGGCACTGGGCATTTGGCTTCAGTCGTGTGTGTTAATTCCACAGTGCGCTAGTGCAGAAAGTTACCTGGGGCAGCGTGCATTATAGCATGCAGATGCACACTTACTTTCACCATTGCTGGTGTGAGGTGAAATCACAGCACAACTTTGTAGGGCTGTTAATCAGGTTGCATTTGAATGCACTCGATATTTATAATGTCCATAATAGGCACATGGGGAAAATTGACGGTTTGGCAAGGGTGGTAACAGCCTCCCATTGCCCCCCAGAGATGTTGAATTTCCGGCCGTGCATCATAAGTGATATGCGCTGGACTGTGCAGTGACAATGTTGCACAGAATGCAGTTATTGTGAGTAGTATCAGTGATCCACACTGAGCTCTTTCAATGTTGAGAGTGACACGTGCAAGCTAGAAAGCTTCAAAGGAAGATCAGCAGGTTGAGTAACTGTTGTCGAGATGTTATATGAGCAGTTTTGCCTGTAGGTTCTTGGACATTTTTCCCTCAATGCTTTCTGAAAATTGTGCATAGTTTCGATGTGGGAGGAGGTGAGGCTCACTCGATTAGTTGATGTCTTGATTGTTTTCAGGGTAGAGGAATTTCTGTTCCCATAGTGAAAATCAAAAGTTGGCACCCGTGGGTCTGCCTGTTCACTTCACTGACCTCCTAAGAAATGATCACAGAGTGATTGCCAGGAGAAAAGCCCCAGGTTGGACTGGTATTACCAGTGCCTGTAATTGACTGACTTGCCTCATTGCCAAAACCAACACTTAACCTCGCAGAGAGAGAGTATTTCCTTCTGTTGCGGGGGGGGGGGGGGGGCGGGAGGGTTGCAGAGCCTGGAGATAAGAGCACGAGTCTGGGAGAGAGCGGCGCCACGCACAGTTTGCAGATGCACAAATAAAGGCAGCCTTGCAAAAGATGGTGGAACGCTCTTTATTTGTGTAGCTTAAAGCTGGTGGACCCCGATCAAAAGGCGGGTATTAACCGGAGTGGGGATGTACTACAAAAAATCCAGTAATACTTTACTGACAGTGACACTCTGTTGAGAGCATAGAAAACAGTGGCGCCCAAACCGTTTATTAAAATCTGCTCCTTGTGAGCGATGTGGCGTTGCCCCGTGAGGGGATACGCACGCGGCGGCGTGACGTTGCACGTCGCCGCGTGCGCCTTAAATAAACGGGGCGTTCCCGGCCGCGGGAGAGCGACCGGGGAGCCCGAACCGCACAGACGTGTCCGTATGGAGTCTGTGGGTGGCGGGGCTCGCGGGCACGCAGTGGGGGCACCCAGAGACCCCCAACAGTGGCGACGAGTGTCGGATGCCCGGGCCCGGCGGTGAGCGCGATCCCGGACAATTTTTCTACATCAAAGGGAAACATCCGCGGGTGTTTCGCATCACGCTGAGGCCGCGGACCACACGCGGCTGGCGGCCATCTTGCGCACGAGGTGGAGGATCTTCCGTAAGCTCCGGTTTGGAGTAGGAAGGCCATCCAAGCCTAATTTTTTGATTTTCTGACTGCGGGCAGTACAACCCGCAGGCCCATGCCAGAATTTTGATATTTTGGCCATTTTTCAGACGATGACGTCGTGTTGTAGCTGGAAGATGGACTGAGGTGGCTGGGCCTTCTCAGCCCATTCCTTTTCAAAGCTCAATTTTTGGGAACATTTATCCACAAATCCTCTTCAGGACCCTCTTCAACCCCTTCATCATCTTCACGTGGGGGATGACGCTCCCGCTTCTGCGGCCCACGTGGACACAAGGCACCTCGAGGTACTCTCCTTTAACCCTTTCATCATCACGTGGGTGGTGGCAGTGTGGGGAGAAGGGCAAGTTGCGGCCCTCAGGACTAGAACGAGGGTGCCTGTGCGCTTGCGCCTATGAGTGATCCCGGTGCCCTTAGGGGTGCGACGGCCTCGGAAGATTCGCAGGACGAAGACCTAACAGACCAGATCCAGCAGCAAACCCCACAGCCAACCCCGCGTCCTACGACTTCTGGACCGCCGGCGCGCCCGGTTGCTGCCGTTCCTCCTCCGATTCAACCACCACCCCTGGCCATGGCCCAAGCCAGGGCGCAAGCGGCCCTACAGCCTATTCCGGAGTTTGATGCTACGGGCCCCCCATCCAGCCTGGGGCCCCGATGGAGGAGATGGATCGGACGGCTAGACATGTACTTTCGAGCCGCCCACGTCACGGATGATGACAGCAGGGTGGCCACGATGCTGTACTCCGCAGGAGCGACCGTGCAGGAGATCTTTGAATCATTAACTCCAGCGGGTAACTCCTATGATCAAGCCAAAGCCGCCCTCCTCGCGCATTTCGTCCCCCTTGCCAACGTGGACTTCGAAAGGTTCGTCATGCTGTCGACCAAACAGAAGGAGGATGAGACACTTGACACCTTCTATGGCCGCCTGCGCCGCCTGTCACAAGGGTGTGCGTGGGGGGATGCGGAGGACATGATAAGGACCATGCTGATCCAGGCATGCTCATCGGGCAAGCTGAGGCGACAAGTCCTAAGAGAGCCCGGACTCACTCTGCCCAGAATCCTGGAGCTCGGGAGGTGCCATGAGGTGGCGGAGGCTCGTGCCAACAAGATGGAGGCCGGATCCCGCGCGGCGAGACCGGAGGAGGTGTGCGCTGTCTGGCGGGGCGGCAGAGGGGTGCGAAAACCCGGTGTACCTCCCAGAGACAGAGCAGGGAAGCCGGTGGAGTCGTGCCAGAAGTGCGGCTATGACCTCCCCCACTCATCAGAGTGCATGGCAAAAGGAAAGATCTGTGGACGCTGTGGGGTGCCTGATCACTTCTCGAGGGTGTGCAGGGCGACCCTGCCTGTACTTATTCCGAGAGGACAACCTCGTCTATGGGCCCCGCGGCAATACCGCCCGCCGAATGTAGCTCAGGTGGAACAAGCGGAACCCGAGGAGGCGCTGGCGGAAGAAGTGGAGGAGGAGGATGAGGAGAATATCTTCTTCGTCTCCAGCATGGAGGTCCTCAAGGGGAGGAGCAGAAGACAGCCGAGATGTGTCGTAGAGGTGAACTGCTCGCCGGTCCCGGTGTTAGTCGACACCGGGGCCTCTGTCAACGTAATGGCGAGAGGACATTATGCTGCGCTCAACCCACCCCCGAGGCTGGCGACGCCAAGAGCCCGCATCTTCGCATTTGGTGGGCGTGAGCCCCTGCCACTTGATGGGGCGTTTGTCGCCAAGGTGGAACATGACGGGTCGAAAATCAGGGCCCGCTTCTATGTGACTCCGGTGAGCAGCAACACCCTGCTTAGCTGTGCGGCAGCGGAGGCCCTTGGCATAGTCAGCTTCGCCTATTCAGTATACTTGGAGGACATCAATGACCTGCTGGACAAGTATGCTGACATCTTCAAAGGGATTGGGAGAATGAACGGTGACCCCGTGAGGCTCCACATTGACGAGTCGGTACAGCCCGTAGCCCTGAAGCACAGGCGGATCCCATTTCATCTAAGGGACCAGGTGGACAGGGAACTCGACAACCTGGTGAACTTGGACGTAATTGAAAAGGTGGAGGGCCCCACACCATGGGTATCCCCCATCGTAGTGGCGAGGAAACCTAAACAACCGGACTCGGTCCGAATCTGTGTGGACATGCGGCTGCCCAATAAGGCCATCAGGAGAGAACGACACCTGACCCCGACGATTGATGACATCATAGCAGAAGTGCAAGGGGCCCGGTTCTTCTCGAAGTTGGACTTACGAGCTGGGTATCACCAGGTTGTCCTCCACCCAGAGTCCCGTTACATCACAACTTTTACCACCCACAGGGGACTCTATAGATACAAGCGGCTGAGCTTCGGAGTGTCGTCTGCGGCCGAGGTGTTTCAGAACTTAATCCGTGGCGCTCTCGCAGACCTGGAGGGCGTCCTGAACATTAGCGACGACATTCTGGTCTTTGCTAGGACTGAACCTGACCATCTGAAACGCCTAGCCAAGACCCTTGAAAGGCTGCAGTCGCTGGGGCTCACCCTCCACAAGGACAAGTGTGAGTTCCTCCGCCCGACCATTGAGTTCTTTGGTTTCATCTTCAAGGAGGGCGGGGTATCCCCTGACCCCAAGAAGGTCCAAGACATCAAGACGGCACACCCCCCTGAGTCGGCGTCAGAGGTGCGGAGCTTCCTGGGAATGGTGACGTACTGTGGGCGTTTCATCAGGAATCTCGCCTCGAGGTCGGAACCTCTGAGGGCCCTGACGAAAAAGGATACCATCTGGCAGTGGGGCCCGTTAGAACAGTCGGCATTCGAGGACATCAAGGGTGCCCTGACAGCAGAGGACACAGTGGCTTTCTTTGACCCCTCCCTGGAGTCGGAGATCATTGTGGACGCCAGCCCGTTTGGCCTCGGGGCAGTCCTCACCCAGGTGGGCAAAGATGGGGGAATGAGGCCCGTGGCATACGCGAGCAAGGCCCTCTCCGAGACCGAACAGAGGTACTCACAGATTGAACGGGAGGCCCTGGCGGTTCTGTGGGGCTGTCGGCATTTTCGGCTCTACGTGCTGGGGAGACCCGTGACAGTGGTAACAGACCATAAACCACTGATTCCGATTATGGCCGGATCCTCTTCCAAACCACCAGCCAGGATCGAGCGATGGTTGCTGGCCCTCCTGGAATATGGCGTCACCCTGATCTACCGGCCGGGGGCCAACAATGCGGCTGATTACCTGTCCAGGCATCCGGTGGGCAGGGGCGGACCCGCACAAGAGTCGTGTGCGGAGGAAGCCGATGATCACGTCAGCATGGTGGTCGAGAGCGCCACCCCCAATGCAATGCCGCTACCCGAGCTGGAGAGTGCTGCGGCCAACGACGAATGCTTCCGCATCCTGAGGAGATCGATGCAGTCGGGGTCCTGGAAGGCCGTGCTGGAGTTGGTGGCAGGGCGCACTCAAGAGGCCAAAGTGACCCTCGAGCAACTCTGGAAGGTGAGGGACGAGCTGTCTTTCACAGAGTCGGGCCTGCTGCTGCGGGGCGATCGCCTGGTGGTGCCGGGCTCCAAGGTCCACGAAGTCATCAACCTGGCACACCAGGGACACCAAGGGGCCGCCAAAACGAAGGCGAGACTGAGGCTGAAGGTGTGGTTCCCCGAGTTGGAAAGGAAAGTGGACGACTTTGTAGCGGCCTGTGTATGGTGCCAGGCGGCCTCCCCAGTACAGCGGGAGCCTGAAATTGAAGTAATGCCACGGGGGACCCGCCCGTGGGAGGTAGTACATGCGGACTTCGGATCCACGGCCGTAGGTACTCACTTCCTAGCCATCGTCGATGAGTACTCGCGATACCCGGAGGTGGAATTCGTCGAGTCGGTGGCGTTTGAGCACGTGGTCGGCGCCGTGGAAAAGATCTTTGCCACCCATGGGTTTCCCGTGACCCTGTGCTCGGACAATGGATCCCCATTCCAGAGCGCAAGGTTCTCGGAGTTTCTCGAGAGCTGCGGAGTGGCCCACCGGAAGGTGTCCCCGCTGTGGCCCCGCGCCAACGGGGATGCCGAGAGGCTGATGAGGACATTAAACAAAACGTTCCGGATAGCCCAGGGACAGGGCCAGCCTCTCCAGCGGGCGCTATACCAGTTTCTAAGAGTGTACCGCACCACCCCACACGCCTCGACTGGGGTAGCCCCGGCTGAGGCACTATTTCGAAGGTGCCCCCGAGGTCTCCTCCCGGAGGTACAGGAAAAGATACCCGGCGTAATAGATGACCAACGGGTGGAAGCGGAGCGACAGGCAAGGACACTTCAAGAAAACACACGGCGGGGTCTTCGTCCGCAGCGGCTGGAACCGGGCGACGAAGTGCTGATCAGGAATCGGCATCCCCATGGAAAACTCTCGCTCCCATATGAACCCGAGCCGCTGGACGTAGTGGCAGTGAAGGGATCAATGGTAACTGCCTCGGACGGGAAGTCGGCCGTCACTCGAAATGTGAGTTTTTTCAAGAAACTGGGGGACTCTCGAACTGAACTCCCGCCTGACCCGGATGAGACTGTCCTCCCGGATGAAGATACCCCCCGGGGGGAACTCGTGGGGTCACCAGAACGAGGCACTGGAGCAGCAGGGAGTCCGGCGGCTGAGGTAGGTGGGAGGTACCCCCAGAGGGCTGGGCGAGGGAGACCTGCCTACCTCGGAGACTACGTGCTGGGGCCAATTGACTGTGTTCCGGAGTGAAGGGGACCTGGGAGGCTGATAATAAAAGGGGGCATGGGCTTTGAAGTTCGCAAGTGACTTTGTGTGCAGTGCTATGTTTTGACGTGTCTGTTTGTTGTTGTTCCTCCCGGAAAAAGGAGGAGTGTGGCGTTGCCCCGTGAGGGGATACGCACGCGGCGGCGTGACGTTGCACGTCGCCGCGTGCGCCTTAAATAAACGGGGCGTTCCCGGCCGCGGGAGAGCGACCGGGGAGCCCGAACCGCACAGACGTGTCCGTGTGGAGTCTGTGGGTGGCGGGGCTCGCGGGCACGCAGTGGGGGCACCCAGAGACCCCCAACAAGCGACTGAACAAAACAGGTCTTGCAACGCCATTGCATTGCTCGCACTGCAGAGCTTTGTGAGAAAAGATGCCATTGTTTCATACAACTGCCCCGCAGCAAATGGACAGGGCATGCAGTGCTGCACAGCCTCCTCCTTCTGTAAATTCTGGAAACTTCTACAAAGCTTGGATTTTCTATGACAAAGTTAAACTGAACCACCAGACTCCATTTGGCTCAGTTTAAACTGAAACCAGTATATGTAAAAAAAAAAGACAACTTGTGCTTTATGTTTGTAGGGTGAGTTTTGATGAAAATTGTACTTTTTCTATTCAAAATACTATTTAAGACAACAGTTAAACATGCAAGTGCTACACCAACACAGAAATGTATCATAGCGTCGAAATAAATACAGTGACACCCCTAGTAGCAGTGGCCCTGAGCTCTCTTTAACAAAAATCTCAGCAGGTTTTTCACTGATGGATCAGTATCTGCGTTCATCTACCTCCTGTTTTCAAGTAAGTGCACGCTTAAGTGCCATTGAAGGCTCTGCACCATATTAGTGATCTTTAACATAAGATGCCATCCAGGTAAAAGTACACATTTCTAGGGTGATAAATATAATTAAATTAGACTTATAGCCATCTGGTGTTTGGATGTGAGAGAAATGTGATCTGATGATGAGTTAAATTGCGTAAACGCAAGCAGCGTCTTATTTACCCACGCAGCATTAGGCGCGCGCATACACATCCAAGCCAAGGAGCAAACAGACGCCGGGGCTGTTACAGAGTCACAATATGAACATGTCAAAGGAGCTGTAAAAAGTAAATCAAGCCGCTGTTCCTAATAAATATTATTGTCAGCATACTGTCGCTGCTGTTGTAAGGCAAGACCTCCAGACAACCAGAAAATGAAAACACTCCTGTAAGGAAAACGGCTCTGTGCACTGTTTTTCAAGGAAAACTAGATTTATTTTGTATACAAAAAGGAAAAAGTATCAGAAGGACCCATAGAACCAAACTGACACAGAGCTCTCAGGTAGTTCAAAGCAGGTGCATGGTTTATAAGGATCTCTGTGAAATGACCGAATGCAAAAGTCCGCAAATTAACTTTTCCGCAAATATATATGTGGGGGGAGACCCCTCCCAGCCCCCCCACCTTACCCTTATACATTATTATTAACTTTACCCCCCCACATATATATCTACGGAAAAATGGGGGTCGGACCTTTGGGGGTCGGACTTTTTGCCCTCAGTCATTTTGTCCTATTCCGGTTTATAAGGAAAGAAATCATCACTCATGGCGTGAACAATATACAGTGTTATCCGACCCCCCTGATTGGCTACCACCTATATACATACTACCAGTCCCCTATAGTCCCTTGACCGACTGGACACTGGATTGGCAAGCTACCTGGAATGTTACCCGCCCCATTGGCCGAATCACATGATGTGCACCAGATCATTGGCATGAGCTCAGTGGAAAACTCTGAGGTCAAATTGGACTTTTGTACTAACAATACGCTCCACTTGATACCAGACTCATAGGTTGCACCAGCAATGCCTCCCCAGCACTGAACTAGATTTGTTGGCATCACCTCTTGCTCTTCGTATCACAAATCACAGAATGTTCTGATCCTCACTTCACCCTTACCAGTTGCCCACAAGTGGTACACCTCCCTGCTTTCTCAAGGACCACATTAATCAGCCTAATTCTTATGAATGTACATGCGTTGTTCCCCAGGCACCTGGTAGTTCAAATAAGATGACCATTTCCTCAGTGGACGCTTCTGTCTCAAATCCAAACCTACAAATTGGCAGCTCGAGGCCACAGCGGCCACAGCGCTACCCTCGCACTGCTGTTCACATTCCAATCTTGGTAGACCAAGGGCCTGCAGCTGGACTACTCAGACAATGGTCAAAGTGCTGATCACCCTTGCCACTGACCTATTGACTGTAATACCTTCTAGCTCCCCGATTCAATCTAAAGCGCCAAAGGCATGAAATAGGAACTCAATTCTATCTGGAGGTAAATGGGATTCAGCAGTGAATGACCTGGCTCATGCCCAGGATCATAAGATTCTTCTGGAGGCTTGTGAAGGGAGCTTCAGTGAGGAGTATGCATGGAAGTCCTCTAATCCTTTTCCAGGCCTTTTCATGTCCAACATATCTGCAGTGGCAGGTTCTGCCGACGTAATAACTGAAAGAAGAAGCATGGTCACGCAAGATCTTGAGGTTAGCAGTTTGTCGGCAGCTATGTTTTCAATTTTGGAATCACTGTTGCCTGATTTAATGCATAGACACGAGGCCACAGAGTCAAATCTGAACGTTCAATGTGATAACTTTGAAAAGCTTGCACACTCTCTTAACGAGCTTCTGAAGGCCTCCCCCCCAGTATTAAGAGGAGTGGCCTCCATAAGTAAAGAAGTTAACAGCATCACTAAACTCCTCCAAAAATAGGGGCGCATCAAGGCTGGATACGTAGGAGTCGAGGGCCTTGGACGCCACTGCTTGGTATAATAGCCCCAGGAAGAGAACCACAAAGCAGGCGCTAATATCCGAAAATATGGCAGAAAAAAAGGAGAAAACCAGCATCGGCTGTGGCACTTGTGTTCTCGCCCAATCATGGCTGTGCATCAGGTCCTACTAGATCCTCCAGCAGTGGAGGCCTCCGAGGACAAATGGCGAGGAGAACTCAGCATCTGAAGTTCTCTAATTGTGCAACAATCATGTCAGAAGACGTGGAACAGTTAGAGAGTGGTGCCTCCATTAGCGTTGTCGGCCAAGGGACAAAAGATTGGCACAGTAAGGCACTACTCAAGGGTCCCAGGTCCGATGCACAAACGAAATCAAAAGGGACTAGGGATAATGAACTGCAAGGTCTGGGTCCTCGCTCAGGTTGTACCCCCCCCCCCCCGCAGGTGCCTTGGGCCCAGGGGGACAAAAAGGAGGACCAGGTTTATAACCTTGAGGGCCTATTTTCAGCTAATCCGGCAGTCAAGATTGGAAGCTCTTGCTACGGTGGGATCAGTGTTATGACCCAAGTTGACCTGAGGAAGGGGGAAGATATTTGCCACTCGGCACTGTCAGTTGCAAACCTCCCTATTTTAATAAACTCAGTGATGGTAATGCAAATAAAGAGCCTGTTCTGCCAAAGTAACAGCTTTTTCTGAATCGCTCCAAACTTCTGCCACTGTTACATTCTGTCTTGCCGCTTTGATCCATAAAAAATAGTGACATTAAGATTGTGGACATATGTGAGGAATCTGATCTTGCAACCCCCCTTTAGCATGTTTTGGATGAAAGTATCTTGTGTTGTGGCCATCTACAAGCCGGGGTTGACTGTTCCATCATCAATTTGAAGGGTTGTTCGGGCCAAAAATACCCGCAAGTTGAACAGGGGAGGCGGTCTGAGTTGCAGCAAACTAAAGAAGTTGCTAAAGGGGGGTCGGGTGGCAACAGCCTCGCCCGCTAGCTCAGCTGACCCTAGTGTGTACTGGGGAGGTGGCATCAGGAGGTGGGGGGGGTGAATCTCACTGGGCTTGGCTGGCTCCTTTGGTGGAAATGAGGGGCGCACTTCATCCCTAACCTCGGCTCTTATTTCCCCTATTTGATGCTGAGTTGGAATACTAGAGGCCATACCCATCTCTTTTTAGGGGATGGGCTATTTAAGGAACTGGATGGGCTCAATGTGGTATTATTGCAAGAAACTTGACTAATGGAGACTTTATTGGTGAGCGGCTGGAACTTTGTAACCCGTCCAGTGAGCAAGAGGCCTAGAGGTCGGCTCGAGGGAGCTCTTGCCTTGGGGTTAAGGAGCACAATGGAAATTGAGGAGGTACCACTATCATCTGTAAACATCCTCGCAGCTGGGGCGGCCCCGTGCAAACACTTGGCTTACCCTACCCGCAGGAACTGTTGTTCATTAATGTATATTCTCTTCCTTATGCTGGGGAGGTTGTGGCTACTCTGGGGGAGTTGGGGGCGTTGCTCGGGGACCTGAAATAAAAGGCCCCATATGCTGCGTGGAGACTTCAATGCTAAAACCCCCCTGCCGATGGGATGGGCCGTGGTGGCATTGGCGACTCAGACCCACCTGTGTAGAGTGAAGGCTCAATCAGGACACACCAATGGGGGCTAACCTGGGCCTGTATGTTGATGTTGCACGGCTTTGTTGCCGTTAATGGTGCTTATATTTCCGACTACCTTCCAATGTTTACTAGGGCGGGAGTAGGGGGTAGCAGCTTTCTGGGTTTCATTTTTGTTGCGAACACTCCCATAATTGTGGTGGATATGTACATTTATCATTGCCCCATACTGCCGAACCTGAAGCTGCAACAGAGTCCTCCGAGTCTAATTATAATTGTAATTGTTTATATAGCGCCATTACACAGGCATGTTTTTCAAAGCGCTCAAGGGAGCGTGGGCAGTGGGAAAAATCAGAGCCCTTGACCTTCTGTATGATACAAGCCTGCAAAGACCAGGAACAAGAACATACAATCGTGGATATAACTCTTTCATGTCTGACGACAATCCTTAGTTTTTCAAAGTGCCTTACACAAACAGGGTGAAGAAGGGGATGTGGGTGGCAGGAAAGAACAGACAAAGATACATATAACAGTGTAGATAACTCTTTCATGTCTGACGACAGTCCTTATTTTTAAAAGTGCCTTACACGAATAGGGTAAAAAAGGGAGGGGGTTCAGGGTAGAACAGACAGGGTATTATGCGATGCTAGGTTGCATACAACTACATAGCTGTGAGTTATAATGTAGTGGAAGGGGGTGGGCGGGTGAGGGGCAGGAGAGCAGAAACGTAGGATGGGAAGACTGCTGGGCAATATCGGTTCAGAGTAGATTTGAGGGTTAAGGTATGAAGGAATGGACAAGTAGGGGTGGGGGAGAGATAGGGGTGGGGGTTCACACAGAAGGGGGGACAATACATCAAAATACATGGAGGATAGAAGAAATGAGAGTGCTGGTAGAGAGGGTGGGGTAGGGTGGGAGGGGTGGAACAGGGCAGGCAGTAGAGGGTCAGACGGCTTACCCATTCCAAAAACGAATTCTTTGGCATGGACAGGAGAACACATGCAGCACTGGGCACATCTAGATTCGAAATTAGGAAGGGACAGGTGAAACACATGTAACAATAGGCACTTCTAGACTCCAAATTAGACAGGGACAGGTGAAACATATGTAACACTGGGTGTCGGTGGGAGTACAAGTGGGAAGGGTAAGAGGAGGTGCAGTGTCAGGTGAAGGGGAGGCGGGTCGGAAAGGTTAGATGAGAAAGCTGACCTTCTGCAAATGTATGGTGCTCCACGTGGTCAGTTAGACCAGAGCGTTGAAAGTTCTGCACCCCCATGCATACCTAAGGAGTGTAGAAAGGGGCACCTTCAGGCCCGGCCAGGCAATGGTCAGGGGAACAGACATGGCCTTAGAAGGTGGGCCTATGGGAAGGGCCGGCTAAAGAGTGCTGCTACCCCATAGGCCAATTTGACCAGCATCCAGGCCAATCGGAATGAGGGTATGGTGAGAAGGGAGTACTCCAGGCCTCCTTCTATGGTCAGCAACGCAGCGGCCAGCGTTGAGTTGCCACGAGGACCCCCATCAATGTAGATCTGTTGCAGTATCACCCTAGTGCCACATTTGCTTGTAGCACCAGAAGTGATGGATAGGCAGCGGGGTGCGAAGAGGCAGTATGGAGGCGGAGCATTGGGAAAGGTCAAAATAAAAGTATTTTGTTTATTATTTTCTTTTTTCATTTTTATAATGCTCAGCATGCTTCATACCTCATGTTCAGTATGGTTAAGGGGAGAAACACTGCGACGTCAGTAGAGGCAGGCCGCACCATCCTGTTTTTGGGAAGAGCAGGACACATCATGCAGGCTTCTGTGGGGAGGGAGAGAAGAAAGGCTGGGTCAGGATTCCAGTGAAACAAGTGGGCCTTTGGGGTGGGGCCGGCTAAAGCCTGCCGGTCCCCCATAGGCCATTTTGACCAGCATCCAGGCCAATCGGAAAGTGGGTATGGTGAGAAGAGAGGACTCCAGACTCCAGACCTCCTTCTATGGTCAGCAACGCGGTGGCCATTATTGATTTGCCACAAGGACCCTCCATCAATGTAGATCTGTTGCAGTATCACCCTAGTGCCACATTTCTCTGCAGCGGCAGAAGTGATGGATGGGCAGCAAGGTGCAAGGAGGCAGTCCGGAGGTCGGAGCTTTGGGAAATTGCAAAATAAAAGTATTTAGTTTCTTTTTTCATTTTTATAATGCTCAGCACGCTTCATACCTCATGTGCAGTATGGTTAAGGGGAGAAATACTACGGCGTCAGTAAAGGCAGGCTGCACCATCCGGTTGTTGGGGAGAGAAGACCTACTAGTCTTTTAAGCATTGGTCCAGGCTTGAACCGTGTCTCATGGAACGATTCCAGCCTGGATCCGGCAGTGAGGGTAGCGGGCACCATCTTGGCCAAGCCTATGGTAGAGGTTGAGGGGTCTTCGGTGGTGAACCAAAGTCAGGTCATGCCTCAGTTTCAAACCCACAGGGCTCTGATTGAAAGTTATGCCATGAGGCTCCCCTTAATGGTGAGTAAAATGGCACTGGGAATCAAGAACTCCCAGCGGCATCACTATGATTGCGAAATCAGGGACAGGAAGAGGCGACTGAGGGGAGAATTGCGGGTGATAGCTTTAAATGACTTATCACCTGCAGCCCGCATGAAAAGGTGAAAAGGCCCAAGCAAGCATATGGTAAATGGCTGAAGAGCCATACATATTTTCTTGGATTCCAGAGATGGCGAGAGTTGGTACTGGGTATTATGAATAAGGACAATATTCCATTTTGGATAATCAGTTACAGTAGGGAATCGAATGTCAGGGATATAAATGGATTATCTGAGGCTGCCTGATACCACGCTTTCATAAGACCCTCTGAGATAGTGGGGTCGATTCGGATATCCAGATTCAGGGGTGAAATAATTGGGCCTATGATTTGGGCCCGGACGATTTTGAGCCAGTCATTAGAGCCAGGAAAGCCTCAAGGGCTACGGGCCCAGACGGAATATGCAGCAATATCAGCAAGGCTGATCCACCTGTCTGGGCCTGTGCCCTACACCAACTTTATTTGGGCATTGAAGCGCTGCAGTGCTTACCGGCTTCATGGCAGGATAGCAGGCAGGCACAATGATGTAAATAACTATCGCATGCTGGCAATGCTGGATGTGGTGGACAACGTTTTTGCAAGAATCCTCTTGAAAGAACTGGAGATTTGGGAAGAATCTGTTAACAACATCCCCCAATTCCAAACGGGGTTCCGCAAAAAATCTAGCACCAGTATTAACATCTTGGATCTAACGACCACCATTCATCAAGCATGGATTGAATTTAATTGAATTGACATTTTATTTATATCGCGCTCGTACACAAGTGGTTCAGAGTGTGACTGTTAGGCAGAATTATATTCAGTAGCCTTTGAGAACACCGCAGACAATTAGGACTACAAGTGACAGTACAAATTCACCTTTGGTACAAGCCTGTACTACAGAGTAAAGTGGTAGCGATGGCTGAGCAGCCAGACTTATCTCAAGAGCAAGTGAGCAGTGTCAATAGTTACACAAAGCAATTACTATGATTCAAACAAACACTTACTCAAGGTTTCTGAGTAAAAGAATGTACATTTATTTACACATGAGTTGTAAAACATTTCACTAAAGTAAAGCAGTTGAAAAATCACACTCTTAATACACTGCACCACCCCCAATAGATTCTGGACAGGTCAGGCTCAAAATGAAGTGTGAGCAAAATGGCACTCCAGCAATTTAAAATGGAGGGAAAGACAAAGTTAGACAAGAACTGAGCAGCACAAACAAGTAAGTAAGCAGGGTAATCTAGAAAAAGGAGCTACAGTGAGGAAATCAAATTAAAGGGGCCTGGCCCAAAGTCAATGGACCAAAGTCTTTGCTCAAGATCACACAGTTCAGGGTAGTTCGCGGTTAAGTCTTTGCCAAGAGTTCAAGACGAAGTTGGTCATCATAAAAGTTAGCCTAAAGAATGGAGAAGGACAAGCCCTTGGATTGGCGAAAGGTTTCATACACCTTCACCGCGGCTGGACGAAACAAACAACCGGATTTGAACAGTACCTTAAATGGAGAAGAAGGCTGTAGCTGAGGCGGACATTCCTGGCAGGTCCTGCAGGCTCACGGTTCCTGAAGCGACTGTCGGACTGACATGAAGTAGGAAGACTGTAGGCTCCTGCACTGCCCAGGGAACAAACCAGAAGCAGAGCAAAGCAAGGAATAAAAGGTGCGTTCCTTAAAACGCAAGCAGGGTCCATTCCTCCTGGCTATCCGGTTCACTGTAGCTCTGTACAGTAAATTTGACCAGAGAAGGGAGGCCTGGCAAGCAGTTTGGTAAATTGGTTGTCCCCACCAGCTCAAGGGGAGAAGGATTCCTTGCGGATCTTCCCTGTCGTTGGAGTATGAAGATTCGGACCTGCAGCAGGGCTTCACCGGGAGGTTCTGTCGTGGCAGGGGTCCTCTTCTGTCCTCTCCTCTTCGGCTCTCTCGTTCCAGTGGCGACTCTGCCTTTCCAGTCCCAGAGACCTGCTTTTTATGCAGTTATCCCTCAGGTAGACCTCCTACCCCCACATACTGTCTATCCCCACCATTAGAACGTGTCCTTAACGAGTACCCTTCCCTCTCAGCTCTAGACCACACCCAGCATCCTCCTCTCCATCCTTTGACCGCCTTTCCTTAATCATGCTGACCCCTTTCCACCACCACCCCCTGCACCTCTAGAGGTCCACCTAGAATTTTGCATCCCGAGCCCTCACACTATCCCCCCGCTACTCCCAATCCTCTACACCCTCCAATACCAACCCACCTCAGCCTCCCTACCTGCTCTCTCGCATCCTCATCAATGCCAAATATGTGCCAAAACAAACACATCATTTTTGACTTTATTTTCTCTGAGGGCCCAGACAACCTCTTATCACTGAAACCTGGTTTTCTGATGACTTCAAACCCATAGCACATGAGGCCTTCCCCTACAGCTACTACCTGATCATGCACAACAGATCCAGCAGAGCTGGGCGGTTAGCCATCCTCCACAAACACCACCTCACAGTCTTGCACTCTGAGAAACAACCCATCAATGCTGACTGCAAATCATTACTAGTGAAATTCCAACTCACTTCCTCCATCACGCACAGCTTCCTACTCATGTACAGGCCCCCTTGCTACAATAGGAACTTCATAGACATCCTTAATGACTCTTTAGCAGCCATCCTTATATCGCACCCCTCCCTTACCATGCTATGCGATTTCAACATCTGGTTTTATGTTCCTTCTAACCCTTTGACATGTACACTCATTGACAATTTGGGAACCCTCAACCTGACCCAACTGATATCAAATGCCACGCACACACTTGACACATTATTCAGCTCCACCAACTTGATCCCCATTTTTCTTCCCGACCACTAATTTGGACTGATCGCTCTGACATATTCGTCTACCTCATGACCGCCACGCCCATCTACCCGTCCCTCCAGCCCCATACTTTCCTCCTGTGTACCTCTTTGGAACAAGGTCATAATAAAACCTGACCTGGCAGACGGCCTTCAATCCCACGTCCCAAACCTCTCTCCCCAAGAAGGACCACCCTCCATCAACTTGTGTGACCAATGTCTCTCTAATGCCCTCATCCCTCTATCCCCGATCGGATCTGCTTCACCCCGTCGCTGAAATCCATTAAAAGCATCCAGCACTGTCTGGAGCGCCCACAGCGGAGCAACCCAACACCTCTGAACAGAGCCACTTATGCCAGACAGATCACTGCCTACAGGACAGAAATTAGGAAAAGCCAAAAGATCTTTCTATGGAAACCGAATAGCCAACTCCCAAAATCCTAGTCGGGCGGTCCACAGGATCATCACAAAATGCAAGGCTCCACACTGCTCTACTCACCCTATCCCCACTCCCAAGCACTCTGCAATACCCTGTCAGACCACTTTTATAACACTGGTATTGAAAGACACTTCACCGTCAGTACCAAATCAGCAACTTTCACCCTCTCTCATCTCCTCCTTCTCTAGACTCCTCCCATCCATCCATTCACCCCATCCTCACTCTGCCATGTCCCAGCCTGAATTCCTGAAACGACTAAGCCGTAGCTGCCACCCATGGATCCACTGGAGACCCCTGCCCCCCTTTGTCCTAAATAACATTCTATCCTCAAACTGTACTAGTAGCATTGCAAGCTAGATAATGTACTACTCACTGACATCAGGCATTGTCCCTGCTGCTTCCAAAACCTCTCACATCAAGCCTCTGCTTAAAATGCCCACTCTCCACCCCCTCCTTCCTTTCAACTACTGGCCAATCTCAAACACATGCCTCATTGCCAAACTCTTAGATCGCACGGCATACACCAAGCTCTGCCTCTTCACAGAATCGAATTGCCTAATCAACTCAGACCCCTCTGAGGAACAGAAACTTCCTTCGTCTCCATATGGGATGACATGAAAAGAATGGCAGACTTAGAAATGTGATGAATCCTGTGGAGTCATCACTAATTCCCAGGCTAAGGTCTCCTCTCATGTGGCCAGGGTAAGGTAGCCGCTACCTGATCCTGACCCTGGGGGTGGTCTTCTGAGGGTGGGTCACATGGGAGTAAATGGCTGTCAGTGAAAGGTGATGGCTCCAACAGGAAATATGCATATTCTTCCCTTGACTGTCAAAAGAAATCTTAATCCCAAAGATTCTAATGGCTTGCTGTCATTATTTAGAACCCTTTTTTGTAAGGAGTTGAAACCCACTTCTGTTAACCCTCTTGAACAGAACCTTAATTCATTCTGCATATATGCATAACCTTTCTAAAAATCATTTGACATCTGATGCTCATGATGATTGTTATATAGACCAAAGTGCTCAACAAAAGAACTTAAATCACTAAGAAAGTACTTTGGACTACAATTCCCAGAAGGCGTTTAGTACTGGGACGAAGAAGTGGAGTAAAGAGTCAATGGGCCTCATTACGAGTATGGCGGTACGTTAACAACTGTGCCGGTAATGCTACCGTCACCGTTGCTTCCGTACCGCCATACTCTGAGTTGAGTTGTGCTTGCGGGTGCCTTTAATTCCACTAGGTCTGACCTGGTGGAATGGAAGGCACCCGCGAGCACAACTCGTGGATGCACCAGCACCGTTTTTAACGGCGCCGGTGCATCCAAGCTCCCCATTCCCATTCAGCCCTATGGGGCTGAATGGGGAGCCCCTTATTATTGGCACCCGTGAAAGGGCAATTACCGGGTCCGTCTAACTTGCAATGACACGGTAATTGCCCATTCGCGGGTGCCGGTAAAATTACGGGTTTGGCAGTCACGCTACCGCCAAACTCGTTTTTAGGCACAATGAGTATCAACAACAATACAAAGAGTAACGTGTGGTCTAGTTGTTATCCATTCAGTCCATTTCGCGGGACATTTAAATCCAAAAATCACCTGCCAGTGAGAGAAGGTGAGGGAGAAGTAGGATCGGGATGCAGAGTGTACGGAGCAAGAGGCGGAGCCACAGAGAGAGACAGACGTGCAGGGGTAAACCCGGCTGAAGGGGAGAGGTGCTCCTGCGCTGCCACTTGTAAACCCATTGTACCAGATTAGCGGGAGATCCAACAGAGACTGACAGGCTCCAGGGAGGTGCAGCAAAGAAACCGGAAACCGCTGACAGGTAATCCACAACGCTGCCAAGCACGAAAGCAGCAAATGTTGGGAAATTGGAACATTTTGAACTTTGTGCGCCATACCACTGACGGGGTGGGGTAGACACGTCATCATCGTCATTTGTGTCACTTTTGCAAGTTGCTACAAATATTACATTATTTATGGTAAATGGGGTAAATGTTACATTTAGGTTACTTTGTGTTATTTTGTGTAGAGGCGATACATTTGTAGATTTGCATGCAAGCAGAAACATAGTGATGAAACATTGTCACACAGAGGGCCCCTCACACTCAGGTAAAGCAGGCGATCAATATGCGCACATGGAGTTTAGCTATATGAATGGCGCTCATGATCTGAGATCATAATAGGTATAGAATGCACACACAACGGTATACATGTATGGGAAGTGTTTTTGAATTTAGTAAAAGATATGAAATATATGAGGTGGGATTGCTCTGTGTATTATGGGACTTCGCATTGTGGATTAATCAGAAGGATTTTTTTGCCATGTTACGGTTTATTAGACGGCACACTCCAGTCAGGGACTCCTTCCCTGACAATGAATATGGAGCACAATAAAAACGATTTTTCTCTTCAATATATTACAGATTCTTTCTGAGTAGGCCCCTAACCCCTCTCGCACCCAGACGGGCGTTCCTACAGAATGATTGGTTCAGATATCTTATCACAGTATACACAAATCTTTAATGGCAAACAGGAAAAATAACAGTTTTTAATAAAGTGATAGCATGAAGGTTTAGCCCTCCCCCCTGCAACACTCACCCCCTAACATGAGCTAACTGAATTCATTTGAATGGAAGGCAGTGGCAAGGAGTAAGGATAGAGAGAGAAAATTGGATTTGGAATAAAGCCCTCTACCCCAAGATGGGAAGCCAGAAAAGAAAGTGAAAACCCGTTTTTGGAGCAAAACGGCAGAATCAGATTTTGATTATTACTCAGACGGCTACTCACAACTGCTATGGGACAGAATAAAAGGCAATTCCTGTTGCTACACTTGAGGAGATAGGGAAGCTCAGAGACTACTAATCAGCACACCAGGGCAACATGGAAATAAAGTAGGAAAATCGATTTTGGGGAGAAAGCGAATGCAAAATGAAAATAATACAAATAGCAAATGGAAATGCGTTTTACACAGGATTGACAATGACAGGTAGCTAAGTAAAGGGGCTTAGCTTTCAAAATCAGAAATTAGTTTTCAAGGACAAGGACAGAGGCACATATCAGATAGGATTCTAGCAAAAAGGGATTGCTCTCAATAGGACTACGGTTTGGGTTTTTAACAGGACAGATGCAAATTAGGAGTTTGTGGGGCAATACACACAATACACGGGCAAATTCGGTTTTCAGTTACACAAAGACTAATTCTGTTGAGGCTATACTTTAATAATATAGTTATTAAAGAAAGACACTTGGGAGAAGGGGGTTAATTTAGAATTTTAACCAACTCATACTGTGAATTTCAACAGGGAATTAATTAATTAATTTAATATACCAAATAACCTTTCAGCTTTGTATATACAACACATGCACAAACATAAACATATATATAAGTACATACAGTAATTTCATCAATATCATAAAATCACCAGAATGAGCACAATCTATAATTGATATTGCCATGCACTAATTAAAATACTGAGTACAATTCATTAAAAATATCTACAACTCGCAAATAGTAAGACACCATTAAATAAATAAGATTGCAATTGTTGCCGTCCATGAACGTTGCCCATAGCATAGTTATGTTACTTCTATCCACTGAATTGTTGTATGATTTCAAACCTTTTAATCGTAGCTCATGCAGGCTTTCGCATTCCAACATTATATGAAAAAGTGACTCTATAACATCACACCCACACAGGCGACAATTCCTATTATTACGATTAAGGCCCAGAGAGGCTCTGTGTGTTTCGAGCACTGCGGTGTTGTTAAACTTCATTAATAGTTAATAGCGGAATGTCATTGGGCTTGGATATGCCTTGATATAGCTGGGTGTAGTTTTACTGTTCAGGTAATACTGACAAAAGACACCACTATGAGTAAGTCTGGCTACTTTAACTATGTGAGATTCTCTATAAAAATGTGCTAGTTTCATTCTGAGCCGCTTTTTCATACTGATATGCGACAATGCCACATTAAACTGTATGTCGGTCAATAACCATGTCACATGCATACTTTTTAACACTCCAATTGTTTCCATTGCAACATTTTTATCTATGGCTGTAAAGGCACGTACGTGTGATACTATAATAGTGTTGTTCCTTAGCTTAGTCAAATTTTCATAGCTCTTGACGGATCTACTTGTGTATTCGGCCTGTATGCATTTAATTTCAAATTCTAAATACAAATACTCCACCGAGGTAGACATGGGGAGACGCGTTAGTTTCCGTAATAGGAAGTCGAGGGATATATTTGTGGCCCCATATCTCTATGGACTATAGGAGCATATGTCGCATTTTTGCCGTATACATTAATAGAATCGCCTGGGCTGAATAGCCAAAATTTCTTCCAATAAATGTACTTATCGTATAGACTGAGGTCATGCACTTAGTTTTTATAGCTGTCTAATGGTTCTCCCCAGATAGCTTAATTGATTTACTTCAAAATTATACTCAGGATTTATACAGACAACTGAGAGATTTATCAAAAGAATACGCTAACATACACAGGCTAATACAGATTCTTCTATGGGAAGGCAAATTAATTATACTGGCAATTTGGGACTTTCAATGGGATTTTCAATAGGGTTTCAATGGGAAGTTTAATGGGTTTTGTGTTACAAAAAGGTCAAGGTTTATGCAATTTAGGGTGGGGTGGTTTGCTACTTACAACGTAAGCCTTGGTCAGGGATTTTGGTTTGGGATTTTGGAAAGCAAGCTGGATCTCAGGACTCTCTAGACAGATAGGTGAGGGATCTGGTCACTGCACTCTCCTGGATGGGTTTCGGGATAGCCAGCTGGATCTCAGGGCACTCTGGACAGCTAGGCAAGGGGTCTGGTCACTGTGCTCTGCCTGGATGGAATTCTGGTCAACCAGCTGGATTCCAGGACACTCTGGACATCTAGGCAAGGGGTCTGGTCACTGCACTCTCCTAGGTATGGTTCAGCTGCCCCCTCTCCGTCCTCCTTCCCCTGCCTCCCCAAATTTGTATGTGTCCTCTGACCTAGTACAGTCCCCTTCATATAGCCCAAATGACATCACTCACTTTACAATCTAGGAGGAGTACTCTATAATTACCCCTGAGATTGGACAGTTTATCATTCCTCTCTCCGCCCAATGGTATAATTGGTTCAAGGGTAGAGAGCACCATCTGTCTGCTTGCATTTATTACTCTTCTTTGTTCTCTTGGCCACTTTTTGACAAAAACCCAGTTAGGTCTCATAACTTCATATTTCTACGAGCCCTGGACATATGCATTAGATATGCGATTTGAAGGGGTCATAGGGAATTAGGTGAGCCGAACGCCAACTCCGTACAAGGTAGCATGGCCCTTTGGCACAGTTATGACTTTGCAAATGATCATGCATATTCCTAATTTCACCTTCTGTCTTTCCATCAAATCTCATACTTGTCCCATCTTCCGAGCAGCCAGAAACTAGGCCATTTCAGGCCCCAAAGTCCTAGGAAAATGCACCATAGTTCTTAAAAACCAATTCGGTATGAAAATTGACTTAGGGCCTCATTACGAGTGTGGAGGTAGCCATGCCCTTAATAAGGGCATGGCTACCCCCAAACTCGGGTCAGGGTTCCCTGAATGGGGATATACCGGGCCATTCCGACCTAGGAGGGCCCATATTTCCCCATTCAAGGAACCCAGACCCGGTCCATCCCCATTCCCATTTGAGCCCCCATAGGGCTCAATGGGAATGGGGAGCATGCTAACAACTTGCCCGTTAATGACGGTGCCTGTTGTTAGCATGCTGGGCCGCTCGCGGGACCCACTAAGGATGTCTGGTAAAACCAGGCGTCCTGAGCAGGTCCCGCGAGCGGACCTCGTAATGAGGCGGTATGGGGTTAACCGCGCCGGCAGCTCTACCGGTGCCGTTAACCCCATACTGCCTGGGTCGTAATGAGACCTTTAGTCCTTTAATGTCAATTTGGAGGATCTGTCCCCCTCTGTGGGAGGGGCGCTTTATCCCCCTCAGCTGGTGACCAGAGGTTTTGATTACCCCCTATGAATTTGTCAGTTTGTCCTTGGTAGTAGGTGCAGGAGGAGCTCACACCTCCCAGTTAAGTTTTTAGCCACACTTGTTTTTCTTGAAGTCCCTGAGATCCTGCCTTAAAGTCTGGCAGAGCAGGGAATTATAACACCCTCAGCCCATAACATGTAATTGCAGAATAGTTCACTTATGGGTGCAACTTCAAGTGGGAGGCAAGGCTTTCAATTGAGAAGTTCCTGCCCAATCTCAAAACTGTTTTTTCCGGTATTCTGAGCCTCTTCCCTCTTTCAAGGTAAGTGAAGTCTTGTGGGGGAAAACATAATGTACATGGCTTTAGCCAACACCCCACCCACAACATATTTCACTGACATTTCTGTGCAAGCCGTTTTTTTCATCTAACGTTTGAAATGCTGTTCTGAAGGTCATGGGATTCTGTAATTTGTCTTTTTGAGTGAGTTTGCATTTGCTGTTGGTCAATTGACACAGAGGGGTAGGCCCCCTGCACAGGCTTCTTTGATTTGACACTGGACAAAAGAAAAAGCCAAGCCGCTTTTCATTTGCAATGTTTAGAGCACTGCTGTTCACATGAAAGGGAAACAAAAGCTGTGTCGGGTTGCAATGTTGAAATCCTGGTCCCTCCTGTGAATGAAAAGTACAATAAGGCCGTTTTTGATGCAGTGTATAACTTCATGTCATTCAGATGAAATCAGTCCAATGCAGGGCCGTTGTTGGTGAAATGTTTGACTTTCAAATGGAATAAAAGCAAATGCAGAGCTGTTCTCGGTGCAATGTTTTAACTTTTTGTCATCAAGATGGAATAGAAACAAACGCAGGGCCGTTTTGGGTGGCAGTGTTCAAATGCTTGCCACACATGTGCCAGGGAAAGCCAAGCACATCCGTTTTTGGTGGCAATGTTTAATGCAGCTTTTCAGGTGACAGGGATTTCTGTTTAGGGCCTGTAAATGCACCCCACAGCCATCATAGCAAAGGTTTGCAAAGTCTTTGTCAGCAGTTGGGGGAACAGGATTTTAAAGTTGATCAATGGGGTAGCTTTGGTCAGTTTAAAGATGGCTCACGTGCTGGAGGACAAGGGAAGATATGATTTCTGGTGAACTGGAGAGCTCATTGTTGTAAGAGATAGGCATCTTGTGAATTCATGGTTTGTTTGAAGCAAGTGACTTCTTCTGGGACACTTGTGGAGACCAGTAGTGATACATTTTAGGAGAACGATTGTGTTGTCAGAGAGTGGGCGGAACTCATGTGAATAGGAAAAGGTCAGCCACGTAGAAGTCATAAAAATCAGACACCGGAGAGATCTTGGCAATGGGATTAGCAAACCTGAATTGTTTAAAAGGGAATCTACGTGTCTTTCTCTCGCCTTCATGTGTTTAGGTATTTTTGGGGTAGGTCTGTGCGCGTCATTAATAGGAATTCTGTTGTTGTCTAACTAAGAGGCAAGGCTCCACCAAATATGGAGAGGTCTTTGGGAAGTGGTGTGTTGGAAATGTACACCTTTGAATTATTGGTTTTTAGGGGATTGTGTTATAAGGACTATGTCCAATGTACTGTGTGGGTTTTAGATTTCTCCGTACAGTACAACCAATCATGTTTAGGGGATCACTTTGTAACGCTATGTGGAGGAGTGTATTAACTGTTGCAAATTGTATATAATGTGTGTTCTTTGTGTGGTTCAGTGAGACCAGGTTTAGTTTGACTCTAAGATGTCATCTAAGCCCCATCCCAGCAGTTGTACAATAAACTTGCTTCATGGACAAAAGGCGGACTTAATAATTTTAGAAGTGGGCCTAATTTGGGTAAAGAAAGGTCCACAACTACACACCCACATCGGCAAAGGACCCTGAAGCCAGCCAAGGACATGCAATGGGGTTTGGCAAGCTGCAGATGTCATACCGGAGGCAGGACCTTGCTGCTTCAGTGAACCACGAGTCAGAGAAGCCAGGAGATACCAGTGATTTCGCTGTGTAGTGGTGAACCCGGGGTGTTCCGACAGGTACATGGACAAGTAAATGAAAGATCTGAATATTGATCAAATGGATTTACAGAGAGAACAAGAGAGCAAGCCTGGTACAATTCTCCTGATAAAAGATATCAGTTGGAAGAAACCTGAAGCCAGCATTGCCATAAGCCAAAAGGCCTTACAGAGAGAACCAGAGGGCAAACATAGTACAATTCTCCTGATAAGAGATATCAGATGGGGGAAAACTGCAACCAGCGTTGCCATAAGCCGAAAGGCCTTACACAGAGAACCATAGGCCAAAATTGGTGCAAGTACTAATTGAAGTCAACAAAGTTATGCAACTGAGGAACTACAATTGTGTGATATCAAGAGAAAGAAGAATGTTTGTCTCGGGAGGATAGCTCAGTGGCAACGTGCTCGCGTTGGAAGCAAGACGACATGGAGCAACACCGGTTCTATTCCCAGGACAACGATAAGAAACCTCTGGTTATTAAGAGCGTTATAAATAACCAATCATATCATATCATGTTGCAAGGAGAGCTGATAAGAGCATCGGGTAGAGAACCTTCTTTTTGGAAACAGATACCTGACCACTTCGGGCAGGGGAGTATACCAGGAAATCCAAGATTGTGTTGAAAAAAAGAGTTGTATTTTATTAAGTCTTCATTGAAATTGGATATTTCAGTAGAAGAGTTCCTGGCAGGGGCATACACCAAGAAACTTAGTGTTGTGTTAAAAAGGAACTGTCTCATATCACGTTTTCCATTGAAAGTGAACATTTTGATTTGCCATCCTGAAAAACTATAAAAGACTATTTCTTGCTAAATTTCATCCAGTCTTGTAGGAACCTTAATATAGCAAGCCTTTGTTTAAATTAAACATTTTGCTTTGCCATCCTAAAGATTATAAGAGACTGGGCCTCATTACGACCCAGGCGTTAACCATGGCTCTATTAGCGCTATGGTTGACGCCGGTACCTGACCGATTCCGCCATGGTGAATGGCGGAATTACTGCCCCATTCAAAGGTTGGCGGGGCTGTAATTCCCCATTCACCATTGGCCCTTCCCCATTCCCATTTTTGCCCCCATAGGGCTCAATGGAAATGGGGAAGGCGGTAATTACGGCACCGCAAATTGCGGTACCGTAATTACCTCCAAGGTCCCTTTGCGGGTCCTGTCCTTAACGGCTGGTAAAACCAGCCGTTAAGGGAGGACCCGCAAAGGGACCTCGGAATTGGGCAGTAAAGGATTACCGGCACCAGTGCCCTTACCGGTACCTGTAATCCGTTACCGCCCGGGTCGTAATGAGGCCCACTGTCTTTAAATATATTTCAACTTGTATTGTAGAAAGAACATTTGCCTTGACATCCTGAGGAGAATACCCAGGAAAGATACATTTTCATCACCTTTAATAGACATTTGGTGAAACAGTATTTGAAATGCATTTTCTGGAAACTGTTCAGGGGAAGGGAAGATACACCCTGAACGCAAGCATTTTTTGGTTGAAATTGTATATATACATGGTTTTGTATAATTTGGTTGAAGTGAAATCAGAAATTCTATTGCATTCTATTGAAGTGTTTCTGGCACTTCAATAGAATGGTCATCTTACTTTAGTTTAGGTTTTAAAGGTAGGGACATTTTCCTTTGGTTAGGGCAAGATAGTCCTTTTTCCAAACCCATTTTGTTTTAAAAAAAATGGCTAATGTTGAGAAAAGCAAACAAAAGGTGATGGGTAGAAGGTTCTATATGAATCATAACCTCTGATGCAGCTCTAGGCAACCCTCCAGACCATCATTGTTTAGCCTGCCAAGCCATTACAGAAAAGGGAAAAACCATCTGCAAATCAAGTTTGCTCCCACCTCAAAAGGGGCGGTCCAGACCGAACTGCTATGTCACATCCCTTCTGCACGAAACCACAAGCATACCCAGACATGTTTCGGCCTTGTTGGGCATCATCAGTGAGGAGTATCTTGGGTCTCTAGTCCCAGCAGGCTCTGGACCCACTTCTGGGCATATCCGTCTCACTTGGGGTGACTAAAGCAAAACAAAAGGTGATTGCTTTAATTAGGGTTGTGTCTGCCTCTCATTACTGACCCCTCACAGAAGGCTATGCTGCACTTATCCGCCTAGACCTTTCAGCTGCCTTTGACACCATCGACCATTCCCTCCTAATGGACAGACTCCACTCTCTAGGCATCAGAGATTCTGCTCTAAGATGGATCTCCTCTTTCCTCACTAACTTCTCACAAATCATGCTCCTGCCACTCTTCTTCTCAGCCCCCAACCCAATCTCCATTGGGTCCCACAGGTAGATTCTCTGCCCCCTGCTCTTTAACCTCTACCTAAGTCCCCTGCCTGCACTCATCTGTTCACATGACCTGACCTGCTACAACTACGCCGATATCCCAGAACATTTTCAAGATTCCCAAAACCTCAGCCACGTCACAGCCTAACTACGCCTCCTGCCTCTCAGCTACGGACAACTGGATGATGGCTAACTACCTCCTCCTTTATCCTGATAAAACAGAAATCACGATTTGCGGCATAACTTCCCGCTTCCCTCAAACCACCCCGTGCCCCCCCTTCCTAGGACTCCCTTCACGTAGTATCCATCTCCGTAAAGAACCTGGGGTACACTTTGGACTTGAATCTGACACTCTCTCAACACATCAATGCGGTATCCAGATTATGCCGTTTTCACCTCCACATCATCAGACGAATCTTCCCCTACTGCTCCTACCCCAACAGAGTCTCAGCAATCTTGGCTATCATTCTCTCCCGCTTACACTATGCTAATTCCCTCTATCTTGGCGCTCCTGCCTACCAACTCACAACACTCTAACAGATCCAAAACTCTGCAGCTAGTCTCCTCCTTGTCCTATCACCCGGAGAACACATCGCACCTGCCCATAGGGCTCTCCACTGTCTACCTATCAGCTAACCGGCGACTTTCAAGTCCATATGCATTACCCACTGTGCTCTCCTCAAGACAGCTCCTCAATTCCTCCCACACTAGCTTACACATTACCAACCAATCAGAAACCTTACATCTGGCTCTGCACTCCTCCTTGTAATTCCCCTTTCAATTCCACCACAGTTGGAGGATCGTGTTTCTCCATCCAGCCTACCACACTCTCGAGCGCCCCTCCACTCAGCATCTGGCACGAAGAGGACCATCTCTCCTTCAGGAAAGCCCTCAAAACCCTAACTAACCTTCCCCCTTCACGCTTACCTTCATGACACCTAGGCCATGAAACGATGTGTGCCTCACAAGTATATCCTTGAGCGCAAGGTAAGGTATAATTTGGGAGCAGACCGGACAAACTGATTCCACTGACACATCTAAGCAAAGAGCCAACTGATGCTCAAGGTACATATTTTCACACCACTTCGGAGGACACTTAAAAACAAAGCACAACATCTCTGCCATCAGAATGCAGCGAGGTCCCACGACAGAAATTCGGTCTAATTGGACACATAACAAGTCCCCTACACTTGCGCACTTCCCTGACTACCTCTCAGCCCCCATTCACATGCCTGACCAACATGGGCAGAATAATAGGGCGTTGCCATCCCATCAAATTCCCTGTTTGGCCAAATGCACACACGCATTCTAACACTTCTGAGATTGTTCCCATTCCTTGGACTTCGATCCCCTGAGGGCGTTCACCCCACAAGCACATTGAGGCCACACAAATAGGATAAAGGTGCTTTATAAATCACAAACTCTTACTACTAGTACTAAATACAGCATGGGGTCAGATTCTTAAATCATTTATTTTAATTTGAGTTTTGATCAAATCGCCTTTTTCTTGCCAAGAATTGTGGGGTCAGACTGTACAAGGGGGCATTCGGGATGCAGAAGCCAGACATTAACCAAAATATATCTTACAATCATGAATTACAGCAAGCTCCTTGTAAAGGTTATCCTATCTTCTATTCGCTGGTCAAGGATGCACTACTGGAATTTGTTGCAGGACCTCACCATTCTCTTAGGCCTGGAGATTGGGCCTGCCTAGGAGTTCAGATGTAGATGTCCAAGGCCTTTGACACAGTCAATCTAAACATTTTGTGGGATAAGTTAAAAGCTGGGCAATTGCATTCTCAAATAGTGTATTTTATAAAGGAATTTTATACTGACAATAGAATTCAGATTAGGTTGAATCAATAAGGTTCGATTGGCGTAGAAATTATAATTAATCATGATCTAAAGCAGAGCTGCCCTTTGGCCCTAATATTGTTCAATATTTAAATGGCAGAATTAGAGGCAGTTTTCAGAAAATGTAACAATGCTCGGCCGCATATCCCAGCACCAAATAGCTTGGTTATCATACATGGACGATGTTGTACTATTGGGCCAAACAGCTTTAGGCCTTCAGCGTATCTTGAATGCACTGGAAAGTTCTTCGATTTCTCATGGTCATGGTATTTAGTCAAAAACGAAGATCTTGACAATCAAAGCAAACAGAAGTGCTATGAAAAATATCGATAGTGCGTACAGAACAAATTACTAGTGAGGCTACAATTGTATAAGTCAGGCCTTGTCCTTCCATTTTATATGGGCTTGAAGTGCATATGACTAGCGAGACTAGTTGGCTGAAAAAATGCTAGAAGGAAAATTATGGAGATCATGTCTGGACCTGTCACAGTCAGGACCCGTGGAAGCAATCTGTTGTGTACTGGGGATTACTTCATTTGAAATGCAGAAACTGATTGCTACCTGTAATTTTTATGTCAAGATGTTGATGCGTCAGAATAATTATATGTATGTTCTCCTACTTTTATGATCAAAATAACTGTGACTTAGCCGAATGTGTTCTTAAATCCTGGCTCAGTGAGATTGGGCTGGGGGTTTCCTTAATAAGATAGGGTATTCTAGCTCTGCTTCAGGGAATTTAGTTGTAAAGTTTAAAATAGATTAAGATAAAATCATCTATTTGGGATAGAAACAAGTGTGTGGCTAGTCTAGCGAAGAAATCAAGATTCTCTGAGTATACTATGCAATCCTTCCCAATCAATACTGCTTGCTCATATATAAAAAAAACTCAACAGAACACAAATGTAAGGCGGTTCATAACATGTTTAATATTTACCAACTGCCTTCCCTAACTCGGACCGTGGCCTGGTATGAATTTCCTAGGGAAGAGGTTGTGTATGGGACCTATTTAAACCTCTAGACATCTGATAACAGAATTCCCCACCCTGTCAACATTTATATGTGAAAGGCTATGAATCACTAGGATATGACTTAATGTTTATAGATAGTGACCAATTTTGGTCTCACATTTACTCAGATGATAATCTGGTAATGAATGCTACAATGTTTTATGTCTGGCAAGTTATTTTAAAGTAATTACTCGATGATAAATGAGTCATTTAGTCTTTTCAATCTAAGATATCGTTTCTTTCTTTATATTTTGTGGAAATGTTTTCAAAAGAATAACTTTGAAGTGTGTGTTTTTAAGTGCACTATGTTGTATAAATATATATTTTTATGTACAGTATTTTTAAGGTTATATTGAATCAAATAAAATGATATAATAAAAAAGATGTAGATATAGCTTTGTTGTATCCTTTTAGATCTCCGTACACACAGGATCTCCTCTGTACAAGCGCCACATTCCCACTATTGAAAGAAGTTTGGAGACAGAAGCATAGAGCAGTGATTTCCCCAGAATTTGGGCATTTATACACCGAAGTGTGTAAAATGTTAAGATATGCTCTGCATGACAGCAGACTGCCCTGATAAAGGACAGAAGGTTTGAAATGCATTGGCCCTTGTCTCGGCCACTGGGGTAATTCTGAAAATGTAGGAACTGCAATAATAAATATAGGATGTAACATTAATCATTGGAGACTGAAGGGCACACTGCTCAAAGATCCTGATATCGCCATCCACCAATATGCAGAAGATACACAGTTGCAGAGTAGAAAGGCCACTGGACCCCAGTCATCTCTGTGATTCCGGAGCTATCATTCAGTTCATGTTATCTACCTACCTCAAATTTAAACCCATCTAAGATTTACTTCATTCTCATCACTCCCACGCTAAACAACGACTTGTCCAACGATTGCTGAATAATATGCTCCTAGAAGGATTTCATCCACAGCTCTCGGATTCAGCAAAATCCTTAGGCTTCACCATCGACAGCAGTCTGTACCTCCACAAAAACATAGGTAAGAAGGCTCAAACAGCCTGGCTCCAAATCCTTACCCGTCACAAAATCAAACCCTTCTTTTCTCGAGTGGGGTGAAATAGCCCTAAAATGCCATAACTACAGGCTGAAGTCAGAGAGCAAGATATGCCCCTCAGCAATAGGCCTGCGCTGGAGTACATGCAAAATGAGGCCCTTGCCCAAACACGAAGGAACACATTTCGGCATCTAAACATGGGGATGCCTGAAAATATTTCTTGCCACACATGAGGGGAAGACCTCATGATACTGTTGAGGAAGGTCTGGAAAGGATGAGACCCCCTTGGCAAAATCGGTGACGTCTAGCATGTAAATGAAAGGGCCAAAATGTGTGCAAGGCTGCACAACAGACTGGAGTTTTTACTGTAACAAGAATGATTGTCTTCAAAAATCCGTTTTTCCCTCTCATTTTCAATTAAAGGCCTGCTCTTCAAAATATGTGCAGGAATGCCATCAAGGAACTGTAAGTATTTTCATCAGGAGCCCATCACAGAGAATCTTTTAAGTAACCAGAATCTACAAGGAAATGTGGAACTACAATAGCATGAAAGGTTTTACGGCTAAAACTGACCCGAGTGACATTGCAATTGGGTCTTCAAAATCAACACTTTAAGTATTTAAATGTACAGCTAAAGTCTTTAGACATATTATGTTGCCTTCTGTAATTACTGTTGCAGGAAAGTACTGTTGCAAGGGTTTACATGTTAGATTGTGTGCATTTGCTAAGGTTGGATCAAATGTAAAATGCTCGGCAAATGCAACTCAAACGTTTCAATTCCCAGCAATGAACCCTGGGTGTGAAATCAGCCTTCCCAAGCTGCGTTACCATGGGAATGAGTTGAGCCATTCTAAAGATCCTCAAATTTTACGACCGAAAGCACTCAGGTCGCCATAAACATAGCATTTAGCCTTTGAAGCTATAAGCTAACCTGAACAAAAGGGTCCTCCTTGACGTCAGAACTAAGAAGCAGATATCTGCTTACAGAGGGGGAAGAGTGAAGGCAGAGCTTCACACCCATTGCACACAATCGGAGATATGCAATTTTTGGAATAAGTGGGAAGTATTAATCATACATTTTTCATGTTCAGATTTATAAAAGGCTGTTAGTGAGCTGCTTCTGGTGGGTCCAAAATAATTTTGGTGACACCAACCTATCAAAAGTTATCAAACGAAAAGGAATTGTTTGACAACTAGATCCTAAGAGCCAGGCTAAACCTTCTTGAAACAAACGAGATTTTATACATCAGAGGCCTTTCACTGTCAGGCAACTGCCAATACTGCCAAGACACAACGTCCCAGCAGAAAGAAACTATACAGTATTTGTTACTCTCATGTACAGGAACTAATTTGATCAGACTACAATATTTAAACAAGTTGTTTGAAAAAGATATTCTATCAAACGAGGAAACCTGGTGGCACAGGCTGATTGGCAGAGACAGAACCAGTCGGCGGATTGCAACGGCAAAAATTCTTGAGTATATTGTCAACAACCTGCTACAACGGAAATCGCTATGAGAACCTCAGACTTGGACACATTTATGACCAAGTAACAAATGTTGAATAGAATATATGTATATACCTCAACTGCAACTTATGTCACTTACTTCACTGTTCTTTGTTTTGTAAAAATCTCTAGTGGATTAAAAAAAATGTTAAAAAAGGAATTGTGTTGTCTGTATAAATATGACAATCATAGAAATTTGAGAAAAGGTGTAGAAGGTGATAGGTACTCCACCCACCGAATGCCATATTTTTCAGTAATGTAGTTTGGGCGTAAACGAGCAAATACGGTAGCTTTGCCGCAATATGTCACACAGTCATCAAACAAGGTGTATGCGATTCACAAGAAAATGTAATGTCTGAATATGCTGGCATCTGTGGCGTAATCTGATGAGAAAGGGTATTTTTCAAAATGTGAGATTTCTAGGTACAAAAGCCAGATCCAACTCTATGCCTGTGTCATATGATTGATGGGATATGCTCCCCTAACTGCTCAAATCACACCTATTTTCTCTGAGCCTACCGGCTTTGGGAGGGCGAGGGATCCCTTGACCACTGCCCAATCAGTTGTGCGAGGAGGATGACATAGCAGTGATGTCATTTGGCTTATAAATAGGGTAATCCTCATCAACTGGAGATTCTCTCTACAAAATCCGAGCTGTGCAGCTGACAGGAGATCTGGAGCTATACTTGCAGAAATTGGGCCTAGTCCTGGAGTGAAGCAGGGACCTGGAGTAACTGGTTGGGAGCACACAGTGGGTGTCATGATTCCTGTCCCTCATGTTCCCAGCCCTCCAAGATGTCAGGCTGTTGCCAGGCCACGATCACCTACATTGCCCTCAAGGGCCTCGTCATCCCTCCAAAGACCCACTTGGAGTCAGACTTGGCGCTTGTGGCACCAGACTCACTCACTTCCATAGGATAACATTGGGGATTGGACTTGTAGTGCATTGATGGGAACAAGATGGATGCCCCCACATATTTCGGTTCCCAGAACTGCATGTGCGGTCTAGTCTTTTGGGTGTGGTACAGCACAGAGACACCTGGGATATCCAGACACTATTTAAGCCACACCCAGGCTGAGAAACATGCTTTGCGTTTTCTGCACCTGCAGCGTGACACTCACCGTGAGTAGGCCTGCATCTTTCTTCTGCGCTCAGCTCCTGCAAGAACAAGAACACAGTTAGGAACAGCCTTACCTTGCGGCGCTTCTGCCCATCATTCATCGCTCCTTCTGTTCTGCGGGCATCTTCGGCGGTGTCATTCCCATCCTGGCACGCCGCTTCCTAAGGAAAAGGGAAAAGAACAGAAAAAAGGCATTATTAAGCATTCTGCAAATCTTCGCTTATTTTTAAATACTGTACAAGCTTCAAACGCTTTCCTGAATCCCAGCCGCTCTGGGGAACTCTGTCTCCGGAACTTCTCATCCATCTGCAAGAGGGAAAAGGCACTCCAGGTTAGCGTGGAAACATCTAGAGGCACTGCATACCGCGCTTACCCACTGCATTTGTTCTTCATAACCGGCATCCACGCTGAAAACGTCGCAGCACCTAAAAGACACAGAAAAAGAACTCAGTTCAATGCAAATACGAAAAGGGTGCATCGCGCATCGCGCTCTCACTCACCTTCAGCGCTACTCATCTCAGCAGCACGCCACCATCCCCGGACGCGGGCCATCATCTAAGGAATGAAAGGAACGTAGTTAGAGAATTGTTCAAAAGACTCATTATACTTACCTGTCGGACTCTTGCCAGTGAAGTAACTAGGCAGCAACAAGCCCGCATCAATCAACGCGCCCCTGTGCTGAAAGCAGGACGGACAGCACACTATCCAAGAAAACAAGGCCCAGGCTCCAGTCGAATAGCCTCCAGGCAAGGGTTCGCGGTCGTAAGAGGTCAGAACAGGCTGAGTGACGTCCCCGTGGATACCAGGTGAGCGTTACAGTGAGGCCTTGATTGACCCTGTTGATAGTCCTGGCAGTGGAGCCCTGGCGCCATTGATGACTATAGAATCCTTCTCTTCTGTAAGTATAGATATCCACAGCCATAGATTAATCAAGTCCTATCTATTTAAGCACTAGCCTAGAGTATCCATAAGGAAAAATCCCCTATTCTATCTGTTTGTGAAATTAAGTAATTTTTCTATTGAAAAGTATTTTTTTTTGTCTGTGCAATTTGGTAACTCTCCCTTTGACAAATACTGTGTTCCTCTGTGCATTTAAGTCATTTTCCCCTGCAACAAAATCATCCCTGTGTATCTGTTGATCATAGTTCTCTTTCTCCTGAAAAGTCCTTTGTTTGCATAGTTAAGTGAGTTATTTCCCTAGTATTTTGCTTAGCAAACCAATTAATTCCCCCCATTGAAATTCACGGAGCAAATTTGTTGCAATTCGAAATCAACCATCTTGTCCCCAGTGTGGGTATTTCATTTTTATAGTCATTAGAGTGTTGGCCCAAAATAATTATTCCCATTATGAGCTAAAACCGAATTTGTCCAGTTGTAAATTGTGGTTCTAAAAACAAATCCCCATTTGCATCTGTCATAATAAACCCAGACTGTTGTTCCCACTGTGAGAATCTCTTTGCTCAAAACATACCTGTGAGTTGCCCCTGTTTTTCACTAAACACGTGGTTTCTATGTGCCTTTCTCATTGTTGAATGTGTGTGTGTCATTTTCAGCTCCAGCTAAAATTGATTGGTAATTTTGTTTCTCCAAAACAGTCTCTTCCTCCTTTTAAAAGTGATTTTCCTAGTCAATCCTTCTTCCTCTATCATTTTCTGAGCTCAGATTTAGCATTGCACTTGCCTTCATTTTTAGGGTTTTGAGCTTGCTTTTCATTTCCAACTCCAGTCTAATTCAGTGTGATTTACAATTTCGTTTTTCCAAATATTTCTTTTCATCCTTTAAACAGTGACTTTCCTACAGTATTTCCCTTCCCCTATCATGTTCTGAGCTCAGATGTAGTATTGCCTTTCCTTTATTTTATGGTATTGAGCTTCACTGTCACTTCCAGCCTCAGTAAAACTTAGCGTGATTTGCATTTTCGTTCTTCTAAATCTTCCTTTTCACCTTTGAAAAATCGTTTTTCCTACTCAATCCTTCTTTCTCTAGCATACCCTGATCTCGGATTCAAATTATATTCCCTTTTATTTTTTTTATTTTTCTTTCTCATGTGCTGCCTGTGTTAAAATCGAGTTCCTTTGTGTGCTAGCTAGTCTGCTTGAAGCCCTATTTGCTCTCTAGTGTAAGCAGCCCAAAGTACCCTTTTGTGCTGTCCCATGGTAGTAGTATTGAATTATTGAAAACCCCAGTTTTTGATTGTAACAGGGGGGAGCGCTTAACCTTCCCGCAATCAGTTGAGGCAAATTATTTGGCATTGCTTTTCACAGCACAAATTTGGTGTTGCATTGAAGTCTATATTAATCTGCTTATGTTCTAGAAACCTGTGCATTGTGTTGCCACCTAAACTGTGGCTGCTGTCATATTTTGTTCTGATTAATTGACAACACACCAGCCTGGTTCCTGTTTTATTGGGACACAGGGTGCTGGTGGATGTTGGGTGCGAGACGGGTTGGCGGCCTCCTTAAGGCCTCCTTAAAAAACATTTGGGGATTGTAAAAATGAAAAGCTGTTTGATTGTGCACACACCCATTGCCAGGGAAAAAGGTCTCTGTCTTGCTTGTGCTGCATAAGATATCGTGACACTACGCAGAACTTTGGAACCATAGTGTAGGCTATTATGGTGCTGCACATTGATGGGGGAAATGTCCTACTGATGGGGCTCCCAGCCGCTCAATTGGCTCCACTAAAAGTAGTCCACCATGCTACATCACTTATTATTCTGGGTGTGGATACATGACCGAATTACCCCTATCCTACGCAAACTACATTAGCTCCCTCTACAGACAATGAAACTTTTCAAGACTTTGTGTATCATCTAGAATGCAGGGTTTTATTAAAAAGGAGGGTGGGTGGGGGCCCTCTTTTTTGTTAAAGGGGGGCCTGAGTCATGAGGGTGAATTCACAGAACAAAGAACTGGGTGGACTCAGGCTACCCATACCTCTTAACACTTACAGGTGTATTACACAACACATCTAACTGATTTAAGGATTAATCTGTATTTTCATTCAGTAGATCACCACACTTTTATAGTACAATAGTTTACTTTATTTTCCAAATAATTTTTTCTTAAAAACACCCTACATTAGGGTTATTCACATACTATGTATATCTTATCAAACTAAACAACCAATACGTTTTTTCATTATATTGTACGATCATATAATGCCACTGCGGTATAACAACGAACAGTGTGAGGGTTAGTATTGGGTGACTTAGAGTGTAGTTCTTATAACAATACACCTATCAGGTCGACACATTTTGTGTTTCCAGCATTGAACATAAACGTTGTGCTGTTGTAGTTGTAATGTTCATGTGCTTTCCTTAGGACTGGTGTGCAGGAGGGGGCATTGTGTGGTGACTGTCTCATTCACACTTTGTCTTGGTTGACCAGCTGACTCTATGGGTCAGAACACAATTTAAAAATTAGGTGTATTTACATAAATGTCAGGACTCATTCTGATGTGTTGGTTGAAACATACCTGCACAAATTACTTTTGTGTTTTGGATCTGTGATTAATTTTCGGATCCTGGCGTTGCTCGTCTGCCAAGGGTAAAGAGCTTTCTATGACTCAGGTTGCTGCCATCTTAGTTTATCTGCAACACATCGTTTCCAGATGTGAATTCTTTGAATTTTTTGATTTCCTCTTCTATCTTTTCCAGCTGGGTTTTTATATCAGGAATAACTGATTAATTGATGATTTTCTCTTCAAGTGTTTTTAGTTCTTCTGTTTGTTTTTTCGCCTCTTCTTCCGCTGTCTCTATTACCAAAATGACCCAATCTCTTGAGCACTTGTTGCCTACTCCACAAAATTTTGTCTGGAATCTGGGATTGTCTAGGAAGACGCGTGGTATGTTTTTTACATGCAGTCCTTCCGGTACGACTTCTGCTTTCAAATATTCCAGCATTAATAGCCCCTGGGACTCTGTACGTATTAGTTTCTTCTCTTTTTTGTAGGAGAGTGTCCGTATCCGCAGTTGATGCATCTCTGGCTTTTGGCACTGTCGGTGGTGTTTGTCCAAACAGTGATGGTTTATATAGGAGTGACATTTTGTAAGAATATGCCAGAGGTCAGCCTATATCTCTTTAGTGATGGCTGATATTGATTGCTTTTGTAACATGCCGAGAAAATCTTGTGCTCTTTTGTAGCCTGGTGCTACCTTAGTCTATGTGCGTAATGTAGGGTGTTTTTAAGAAACAATTCTTTGTTTGGAAAATAAAGTAAACTATTGTACTATAAAAGAGTGATGATCTACTGAATGAAAATACAGATTAATCCTTTAAAATCTGTTAGATGTGTTGTGTAATACACCTGTAAGTGTTAAGAGGGAGAGGTAGCCTGAGTCCACCCAGTTCTTCATCTAGAAGACCCCCTGGCTACGATAGACAATTCTCAAACAACCTCTGCGACTCTATTGCCACCCTTCAACGAAACCATCCCAACCTCACCTTTCTAGGAAACTTCAACATATGGCTCGACATCCCCACCAACCCTATGACACACTCTCTGGTTGACGGTCTAGACGCGATTAACCTCCAACCACACATAAAAGGCCCGACTCAATATAAAGGACTCACTCTTGATGCCATCTTCAGCTAAACCTACATCTAAACCCCCCCACCTCTATCATCTGGTCTGATCACTCCATTGTTTCCTTCGCATTTCGCGCACCCGAGCTGCTTCCCGCACTCGAACCTGAACCCCCGATTCTACGCAAATGCTGGCAAAAACTAATAATCCTTCGTGACCTAGCCGACACACTCCTCTAGTCTCCTCCACCTACCTGCCAACTCAATAAAAAACTAACCATCGATGCCTTTGACTCATGGCTCAACACCTCACTAATGCGACTCACACCCTCTTGCAAACCATCAGCTCCCTAGATGGTACACACCTGATTTGAAGACCACTAAACAACTATATAAATACCTAGAACGTAAATGGTGGAAAGACAAAACCCAAGAGAGCAGAGCCACCTTGGCCCGGCACCTTCATCAATAAACGGCCGAAATCCGGAAAGCAAAAAAACCCCACTACAACTCCTGAATCCTAAACTGCAAAAACCCCAGCAAAGAACTTCACAAATCATCACTGAATTCACCAAACCATTATGCACTAACACTGCCCCGACCCCCTCACAATCACTGTGCGACTCACTCTCTCTCCACTTTTACGCCACGGCTCTTGAAAGAACAAACGCTCTAACCACCAAACTGGCTCTCCTACACCCACCAGGCAACCCTCCCCCTTACCGGCCAACCCACTGCCCACGACCACTACGCAACCAACATTCGACTCCTTTAGTCCAATATCACCCAACCAATTCCTCAAACTTCTCTCTGCCCGCAAACCATCCAGCTCTCCGTTAGACCCTTGCCCAGCCACAACCATCAAAGACATTTTCGCCTCCACTTGCGCAGGAGAACATGCAAGATCCATCATAAATGACTCCCTTTCCTCGGGTATTTTTCCAGACGCATTCAAAACGGTTCATGTCAAACCTCTAATAAAAAACCTTCCCTCGACCCTCTCGAGCCCAAAAACTACTGCCCCATCTCAAACACCAGGTTCCTTGCCAAACTCATTGACCGAACCGCTTACTCTCAACTAAATGCCTTTGTCGAAGCCAACAATCTCCTATACCCCGCACAATCAGGTTTCGGAGCCCGACACGGAACTGAAACCACCCTAACTTCAATCTGCGATGACCTTAAAATCACGGCAGACTCCGCGGGATGCGCCGCATTAATCCTTCTCGACCTATCCGCTGCCTTAGACGCAATCAATCACTCAATCCTCCTTGACCGCCTCCACTCCCTTGGAATTCATGGAACTGCTCTCAAATGGATAGCTTCGTTCCTCAAAGATAGATACCAAATAACACAACTCTCCTCCTATTCCTCCCAATCCCGACCGGTCGACACGGGAGTTCCACAAGGAGCATGCCTATATGCCCTCCTGCTACTTAATCACCCTCCCACCAATAATTCGTTCACACAACATACTGTGTTACAACTACGCCAATGACACTCAACTAATTCTAAAACTCATGAGCACAAAACCCAACTGCCAACCTGACCTCGCTTCCTGCCTCCTCGACATAGAGCTCTGGATGACCAAAAACCACCACTTGCTAAACCCCTCCAAAACTGAAATCATGGTATGTGGCAACTCTGAACTTCCACACCCACTACCCTGGCCATCCGCCATGGGCAACTCACCGACTCCTTCTAATTCAGTAAAAAACCTTGGATGCACCCTTGACTCTGACCTAACACTCTCGCGCCAAGTCAACAACGTCTTAAAGTCCTGCCACAACCACCTTAAAACTCTTACGTGCATCTTTCCATTCCTCAACTTTCCCAACAGACTCTCTTTGGTCCAATCAATTGTTATATCAAGACTGGACTATGCTAACCCCCTCTACCTCGGAGTCCACGCTTACCAACTGAACAAACTACAAAGAGCACAAAACGCCGCAGCCAAATTGCTTCTAGCGCTCAGCCCGAGAGACCACATCTCCCCAGCCCTCAAAACTCTGCTTTGGCCCCCGGTGGCCCGAAGGGTGACCTTCAAAACCTTATGCATTTCTCACCGAGCACTGCATAAAACCAGACCTCAATATCTTCAAGACAAGCTGAAACCCTATCATCCCCCACGTCCTCTAAGATCCAGCTCAGCTGGCCTCCTAGTCATACCTAAAACAAATTCAGTCAGATTAGACGGACCATCATTCTCAGACTTGGCCCCCACGCTGTGGAACGCACTCCCACCCCACATCCGCCTAACTGAAGATCTAATGTCTTTCCGCAAATTACTGAAAACCTGGCTCTTCCCCTAAAACCAACCCTGTACTCAAACTAACTCAAACTGAATAACAACATCTCAATGACACCAACTCAACAAACTACTAGACCCTGAACAACTATAAGATAAATAATATTTCAACATCCAGGTCCAAGGGAGAAATCGACAACTAAAAACTGCTAATGTAAAGTAAAAGGACAAACAGAATAGAATGAATAAAGTAGACCAAAACAGTGAAGTGGATAAAAAGAATAAATCGTACGAAAACAGTAATCCAGTCTAAATTAATGAAATAGGATGTAACGAATGCAGTGGTAAAAATGAACAAAATGGACGAAATGAATAAAGAGAAGAGGACGGAAAGATGAATACAGGAAACTGATGAGTACACAGACTGATGGCATGGAATGTATTAGTGCATGGCATAAATGGAAAGTACAAAATAGACAATTCAATTACTTGAGTTGGATGTAGTGCATGAAACAGATATAGAGAGCACGGAACGGATCCAGTACGTATGCCAAGTGACATGGCCTGAACCGAC
Organism: Ambystoma mexicanum; assembly: GCF_040938575.1. Lineage (NCBI taxonomy): Eukaryota > Metazoa > Chordata > Amphibia > Caudata > Ambystomatidae > Ambystoma > Ambystoma mexicanum. The sequence goes on from NC_090937.1 coordinate 1,604,179,155, forward strand.
AATGAATGAACGAAGTGAGTGGAGCGGATGAAATCGGTTGAAAGGACGAAGCGCGTGGAACAGGTGAGCGCGCTGAGCGGATGAATGCAGCAACTCTGGAGTGGAGCAGATGAAATCGGTTGAAAGGACGAAGCGCGTGGAACAGATGAGCACGCTGAGCGGGTGAATGCGTTTAGCAGATGAGTGTGTAGATCGGATGAGTGTGTAGAGCAGATGAGTGTGTAGTGCGGTTGAGTGTGTAGAGCGGATGAGTGCGTAAAGCGGAGGAATGCGTAGAGCGGATAAATACGTACAGCGGTTGAGTATGTAGAGCAGATAGGTGTGTAGAGTGGATGAGTATGTAGAGCAGACGAACGCGTAGAACGGACGAATGTGTAGAGCGGATGGGTGTGTAGAGCGGATGGGAGTGTAGAGCGGATGATTGCGTAAGAGCGGAGGAGTGCGTAGAGCGTAGGAGTCCACAGAGCAGATGAATATGCAGAACGGACAACTGTATAGAGCGGATAACTGTATAGGGCGTATGAGTGTATAGAGCGGAATAGAGTGGATGAGTGTATAGAGTGGATGAGTGTATAGAGTGGATGAGTGTATAGAGCGGATGATCGTATTTAGCGGATGAGTGTATAGAGCGGAGTGCGTAGAGTGCAGGAGTGCGTAGAGCGCAGGAGTGCGTAGAGTGCAGGAGTGCACAGAGCAGATGAATGTTTAGAACGGATGAGTGTATAGAGCAGATGAGTTTATAGAGCGGATGGGTGTATAGAGCGAAGGGCTGTGTGGAGCGGATGAGTGCGTGGAGTGGATGAGTGCATGGAGCAGATGAGTGCGTGGAGCGGATGAGTGGGTGGAGCGGATGAGTGTGTGGATCGGATGAGTGTGTGGAGCGGATGAGTGCGAGGAGCGGATAAGTGCGAGGAGCGGATAAGTGCATGGAGCGGATAAGTGCGTGGAACGGATGAGTGCGTGGAGCGGATGGGTGCGTTGAGCGAATGGGTGCGTTGAGCGGATGGGTGCGTACAGCGGATGGGTGCGTAGAGCAGATGGGTGCGTAGAGAGGATGGGTGCGTAGAGCGGATGGGTGCATAGAGCGGATGGGTGTGTAGAGCGGATGGGTGCGTAGAGCGGATTGGTGCATAGAATGGATGTGTGCGCTGAGCGGATGGGTGCATAGAGCGTAACTGTGAGTAGAGCGGATGAGTGCGTTGAGCGGATGGGTGTGTAGAACGGATGAGTGTGCGGCGCGGACGGGTCCTTAGAGCGAACGACTGTGTAGAGCGGGCGACTGTGTCGAGTGGACGTGTGTGTAGAGCAGACGAGTGTGTAGAGCGGACGAGTGAGCGGACAAGTGTATAGAGCGGATGAGTGCATAAGAGCGGAAGAGTGCGTAGAGCGGATGGGTGCGCAGAGCGGATGAGTGCACAGAGCGCACGAGTGTGCAGAATGGACGAGTGCACAGAATGGACGAGCTCGCAGAGCTGACGAGTATGCAGAGCGGACGACTGTGCAAAACGGACGAGTGTGTAAGAACGGAGGAATGTGTAGAGCGGACTAGTGTGTGGAGCGGACTAGTGTGTAAGAGCGGACTAGTGTGTAAGAGCGGATGAGTGTGTAAGAGCGGATGAGTGTGTAAGAGCGGATCAGTGTGTAAGAGCAGATGAGTGTGTAAGAACGGATGAGTGCGTAAGAGCGGATGAGTGCGTTGAGCGGGCGAGTGTGTTGAGCGGGTGAGTGCGTTGTGCGGACGAAGACGTTGAGCAGGCAAGGGCATAGAAAGGACAAGTGCATGGAGTGGATGAATGCGTGGAGCGGATGAATGCGTGGAGCGGATGAGTGCCTCGAGTGGACGAGCGCATAGAGCGGATGAGTGCGTAGAGCAGACGGAACAGGGGACTTATGTGGTCGGAACGGGGGACGTATGTGGACGGAACGGGGGACGTGTGTGGATGGAACGGGGGACATATGTCGATGGAATGGGGACGTATGTCGATGGAACGGATGAAGTATGTGGAAGGTACTGGTGTAATGTGTGAAAGGTACGGGCGAAATGTGTGGAAGGTACGGGTGAAATATGTGGATGGGATGCATAAAACAACTTTGAATTCACGGAAAAGATCGGAGTACATGGAACAGATTCGAGTGCATGGAACGGACTGGAGTGCATGGAACGGATTGGAGTGCACGGAACTGACTGGAGTGCATGGAACGGACTGGAGTGCACGGAACGGACTAGAGTGCGTGGAGCGAACTAGAGTGCGTGGAACGGACTAGAGCGCGTGGAATGGACTGGAGTGCACAGAGCAGACTGGAGTGCACGGAGCGGACTGGAGTGCATGGAACTGATTAGAGTGCATGGAACCGACTGGAGCGCATAGAAGTGCGCGACATACATGGAATGGTTTCAGTGCATGGAACATTTGAAAGAGCACGTAAACCATCATATCACATCACCATGCATACTCTCTTCTTTACAATACCACTCAACTAGAACACAGAGATACTATGACACCATTCGGTATAACTGTTCTCATACCAACATCTGCCTCATACTCCACATCACTCTAACTAAACACTGCTGGTTTCGCACCCTCCAGCCAGGCGTTCTCCTCAGGCCTAACGCAGCCAGAACCGGTCTGGATAAAACCTGCCAGAACAAACACATACTCTTGATCTCTCAACCACCACACCTACCGCTATGAAGCAGCTACTACATGAATGCCACCCCAGCTGCACACATATCCGGTGCTCACAAGCACCTTTGACACTCTACTCCCTCTACTGACTTGAACTTTGGTTCCGGAGGGCGTTCAACCTACCAGCGCCTTGAGATCATACCAATGGTACATAAGGTGTTATATAAATGCAAAGTAACATAACATAACATAACATAGAATGCAGTCAAGAGTAGCATTCCAGCATAATGAGTGGCTAAGTTCTGCATATCTGGTGACACACACTCCTCACACAGCAAATCGACCAACTGGCCCGAATCACAATTTGTCCAGAAACGAGTCCACAAATGAGTTGTGCTTCAAGGACCTGTAAACAATCCTTCTCTTGTCACATACCCACCCTCCAGATCTCAATAATGGTATTGGTACGAAATGCCCCCACAATTCTCCAGATTCGCAAATGTGATGCTGGAAAGGCATTTGGAGGGACAGGGCCTCCTCATCCTTGTACTATCACTTCTCTGTGTGTGTTTCCTGCTTGTTTCCTGCCATACGAGTCCAGTCTGGACCGCTGGTAGTGCAGCGGTTCATTTTACTTTTTGGTGAACAGTACCCATGGGATACCCTTATGACACACATGGGTAGGGGTACACCCTTGTACCCCAATTGTCTGTTTTGGGGCACCTGTGTGTTGCCCACAGAGTATGGTATGTGTTCATGGCAGCTATTTTCTGATCTGACAGTGGCTCTGGGTGTCCTCCATTTTTGGGATACCCAGACCCTGCCTTAGGAATCAATTGATTCCTAGACAAAGGCAAGATGGCAACTGTAGCTCTTGGTCTCTTTAGCCTTTACCCCTTGTTTCTCAAAGTCCTGAGAAGTCCTGGCTCTGTTCCCTTCCCCTGAGTGGCTGTTGGGTGGAAGAACCACATATGGTCCTGGGGGAAGGTCATCCCAGGCTGGCTGGAGAATTCTCAGGGACTGCTTGTTAAAGGTCCACCCTTGGGGTGGGGCCTGTATGTCAAGTCACATTCTGTGTTGTGGGTATCTGGTTTTGATTGAGTGACACAATGTCTGGGCCAGCTCTTACTGAAACTGGAATGAATGCAGTGAATCTACTGAAAGGCTGTGGAATAGCCAACAATTCACATCCTGTGTTTTGGGTGCCTGGTTTTTGGTGAGTGTCCTGCATGCCTGTAAGCCTGATTGGGTGCTGACTGCATGAATGCATTAACGTATGACTGGCTGGCTGAGCCTGGCTCAGTCTTAGTGAATGGGGATTGTTTTGTATATAGAAGCTGAAGTCATGAACCTGAAGCAAGAATCTGAAGTCTGAAGAAGCTTGTATCCTGGGTCCAGCTGGAGGGAGAAGTCTGCTGCTGCAATTCTTCAAGGAATCCAAAGGCTGCTTTGCTGATCCAAAGACGGACCCAGCAAGGAGGGGACATTGTGCACCTGCTGGGCTTCACCTGAAGTATCCTGGAAGCAAGTCCTATGTGCCTGCCATCCAGAGAAGGGATCTTGGTGGGCCCAGAAGAGGAGTACCCGGACATCTTGAGTCCAAGAAGTCCATCGGCACTGCCCAGGGTCCGGAGGAGTGTTTGTGACCGCTGGAAGCAAAGCTGCTTTTTATCGCCCAGAAGAGGGGGTATGGCATCGTGCTGCCCAATGTCTGACTGCCAACGTTCAAAGTAACTGAGGAATCCTTCAAGGGGCACTGCTGCTATGACAACTGTCCGCTTTCTCATGCCAGAGAAGGACCCGGGTCGCCGCCTGCAGAGGAGTTTCTGACGGTGGGTTTCGCAACCAAAAGCCAAAGTAAGCATCCCGGTGGTCCTGAGCTGGTGGAGGTTTGCAGTGCAGTCCACTGCTTGAGTTCAAGTTTCCAGAAGCCATCCATGTTGCAGCTGCAGCACCGAAGAACCGAAAGGTGGTTAACCGCAAAATCCCGAAACCTGACACCTACTTCTGCCAGTAAACCCGTTACCACCGAAAGTCACTGACAACCACCAAGAGTCTTATCTTCTTCAGCCAAGCCTTGTTGAGGTTCACAGCCATTATTTTCTTCATGGGACATCCTCAGTCAGCGACACGCTACAACAAAGACCAACGTGACAGACCGAATTGCTGCCTTTCTGGCACTGCTTGGTTCCCTTCTCCTGCTTGTTGCCAACGTCCCAACGACTGCTTCTTCCAGAGGGAGTCCATCCTCAAGGGGTCTCATTGAGTGAAACCAAGGTACTGTGATGAGGAAGAGCATCTTTCATTCTCAGCATTCATCCAGGAGTCCCTGATTCGTTTTGGATCTTGTTCTCTTGTGTCTTCCCAGGTACTTTGGTGTGGTGGGATCTGTACAATTATTGAACATTCACGCACTGGGCTGTAATATACAAAGTAAAGTACACCTTACCTTTACCTCACAGGTTGCCCAGGTGGGGGGTATCCTGACACAATAATATATTGTTTGATCCTAAAGAAAGTATACTGCCATTGTTCTGAATGTAACTAGCCTTTCTACAGGAATGTCTGTGTAATTACCCAATGCTTAGAAATTCTTATGCTTTTTTATAAATGCCAGCAGTTGGTGCATTTTAACTGAATCTAGGTATACTGTGGTACCACATAGCATTGTATATATTGGCTTTTATTAGACTAGAGTTGCCTGAGTACAAAGTGAGTTATTTATTTGTATATGTCTCTGCCTTTGTTGCTTGTCCATTCTACCATTTGAAAGCCTTGGGTGGGGTGCCTATGTGCTTCTACCCCAAACACATAGTGGGCAGAAGTACAGATACCCCCTCCGGCCTTTACAGCAAACCTCTCAAAACGTGGCTTTTTTTAACAAGGCTTGACCAATGAATAATCCCAATGGGCGCACAGACTGCAACTCAGAGAACTGGACTGTTAGTAAACGATGCCAGCCCAACTGCTGGCACCCACGCCCTGCACAGAGCTCAGCTGCCCTTGATCGTGGACAGCACTTTAAAAACTACAATAAAAATACAATAAATCAGAAAATGTCAGCTGTACAACTTATGTGGTGAGGACTTTTTAAATCCTTACTACGCAGATCACCATTAAGAGCGAAGGTCATCTGACATTGTCCATGCCTCCAACTTCTGACATAATACAGACTCCACCTGATGCTTTACAATCAACAGCAACAGTATGAAAGTCACATGTTAGATTGATCCTTGAAGGAGCGCATCAGCCTGCACATACTTCTGTATGCAATAATACTGAGATAGGATCTGCATATTCACTGTCTGTCAGAATACTATTGCTTCTTCAACAAAGCTCTGTCGACAATTTATAAGAGAGACTCCATTCTGAATGATGCATATAGAATGGACCTTCGAAACTTGCCTCACAGAAGCATGTTTTTTTGTGATACATTTTTATTAAACATGGTAATTAAGCATTGAGAATATAACCTGTAAATTACATACAATTTTAAGAGCAGTGAGATATTTAACATATATTTAACATATTTGAATATCAGAAGAGCAATGAATATAGAATTGTTTAAATCAGTAAGAAGTGGACATACTGGGTGTACAAACAGCACAAGAGACAAGAGGAGAGATGGGGGTGGGGAAACAAATAAATTATGAACAAGATATAATAACACTGCAACCTGTAAATTGCTTTAAATAGTCTGATTAAGATATTGAATAAGGATTTTCCATTTCTTTAATCAAATGTATGCAAACATAAAGTAGAGACAGCATGTCACCTTTCTATGTGATGAATAGAACAAATGTAAATCCTCCAGGCAGTGTATGGGAGTTTGGTACAGTCTCTCCAACTGGAGGTGATAATATGGAATGTGATACTTATAAACAGGTTGAATAAACCTAGGGATTTAATCATTTGTAGGTAGGGATTTACAATGGTACCAATCATGAGGTTACAGAGTGATAGTGGTTCTTGAAAAAGAAATTGTTTTTGAAGAGAAGATCATACTTCAAACCAAAACATATGTACATATTTACAATCATAAATTAGATGAGCAAACTCTGCATTAGGTGAATGGCAAAACCAGCAATTCGTGGAGGAATTGTTAGAGATTTGTGCTATTCTTGAGGGAGTTTGGTACGTTCGGTGCAGAATGAAGAGCAGTGTTTGAGCAAGGTTGGCAGCGACTGAAGAGGAGTAATGTAATTTCCAAATGCCAGTCCATACATCTGAATTGGGTTGAACGTTCCAGTCTATTTCCCACTGTCTAATGATAGTGGAGTTCAGCGAGTTGGTATTGTAATGATCATTTCAGTCAGTCAAAAATGTTTATTTCGGATAAAAAATCCATAAAGCACACTTAAAAAATTACACAAAAAGAAACCCTGCCCATAAATGTACGTACATCACCGAAAGCCCACATAATACATATCAAATACACTCTGATAAAACAATACACATAAAATCTAGTTCATTGTTTCTTTGATACACACACAATAAAAACACAGTCTGCAACTTATAAATCCCATTCACATTACAATTCAACTCCAAACTCTCAGCATTATTCACCTTGTAACCTCAATATCCCCTTTCTAAAATACATTGCTCTTTTCAAGAAAGAGAGTAAGGCCCATGCCACCAAAACAGAGTCAGCGCTCAAAAGAAACAAAATGGCAGCTCTATGTCAGTTAATGTTGGCCTCCCTCAATACTGGTAATAACATGGCTCTTCAGATCCGTTCATACCCTGTGCAAAATAATAACAAATGAGTCAGATCTTCCTTGTTGTGCCCACACACTGGACACTGAGACGAATCCGAATAGCCCTTCCAGTGCACTGTATTATCTCTCAGGAGAAGACAGTCAAACCTTGCACTTGTGATTAGCCAGCTGTCTTTTTTACTCGTACCCCAGATTAGGTACGGTTGGATCTCATTCGGCCGGCTAATCACAGCATGAACTGTATCACCATTCCTCTCATGCTCAGCAAATAGTCTTTTCATAGCAAACGCTTCTCATAGAGCACGTTTATAACTACCCGCCTCTATTTTAGTCAGTAGAGCCACTGGTGGTAACATGGTGCTTAGATTCACTTCTTCGAAGGCTTCAGCAATATAGTTGAGCCACGGGATTTTCCTCCAACCCGCCCTGGCCATTACTGACTTTATTATGGTGTGGTAGAGAGAGGCACTTTCATTTGCCCATATCTGGACCCAGACGATAATCGGGGCCAGGGCCCACTGGTCCTCCAGAAATTCCAAACACAGTTCCCTGTGGATGGATAAGCACAGGGAACAACTTGGGAGCTTAAATAATCTCCTGAGAAACTGGTTCTCTTTGGGTGTATCTTATCAGCCCTCTGCAGGCACCACAGTTGTGTATCATACAGCGTAACCGCCATAGATTGAGCCACATAAATCTTGGCCACAGCATCCAGAGGTTGACCCTCACAGCATGACATAAAGCGAAAATGCCCCACTATTTGCTGGGTTCGTTTGGCTGATTGCTTGATTAAATTCATCTTCCCAGTGAGTGTTTCTGAAAGTCGAATCCCCAAATAGTCAAACACCTTCACCCTTGGGATTACTTCTCCGAGACAAAGCATTGGTCGCATGTTTTCTGGCTGTTTTCTTCCCACACATGCCATCACAGCTGATTTCTTTGTGTTGATCCTGAACCCCAGATTACTCATGAATGCTGCATATGCATTAATGAGAATCTGGAGTGCTCTTGGGGTCCTGGCTACTGATCATTTAGAAAGGAATATCATTTGGCAGCTTTAGTGGAGGCTCTAAATAGTGTAGGTGCCTTCCCCCGTCTTACTACGTGTAAGAGAAAATAAAATAACCAACAAAACCCCTGTCGGGGAAGGAGGCACTGAGAACCGGCTGCAAGAGTTCAAAGGATGGTTTATTTCTCCAGCTAGGAAATAACCCAAAAATGCCCCCTAAAAACCTTTACATCATCACTCATATATATATCAATTAAAGTAACTCTAACAAAAAAATACTAAATGGACCAGATTGTCCAGGCGGTGTGGTGCTGTAGGTGTGGGTGGCATCTCTTCCTTCTGATTGGCTGAGTGGCTGACGAGATGATGGACGTCAAATATTTTGTGCTCCACGCAGGTCAGGGTCCGGTCACTGTGGTCACTACCTAAGCTAATATGTTGCATTTGTAAAACGCTAAATAACAAATTATCTAAACATTTTATACTTCTTTTGATATCTCTACACAAATCACACATAGTATTTATTGTCAGTACAATTGGGTCATTCGTAGCTTTAATTGGAGGCCTTGACCTTTATTGTGCATGTAAAAAGAGTCAAGCTGTGTTTCACATATCTCCTAAGCTTTAGACCTATTAGTATAAGTAAAAACATATATTGTGGCACAGTGCTTAAGGTTAGTAGTGGGTGGGTTTCGCAGCGTAGGCGAGGGTCTGGCACTTGAAAGAAATACCTTACAGGGAGCGCAGGGTCAGGATGGCAATAAATGGCTTGCACGTTTATGTGGACGAACGAGAAAAAAGTGCTTAGCTCATTCTGGTTCACATGCTGGTTCTCATGCTGGCAGTGATCTCAGAGGAAGAAAACTGTATCATATTGGTTGTTGCAACTTTCTCCAGCTTCAGCGTGAGATTGGGAGCGCAGAGCTTTCCTTCGCAGGGGGAGTGCAAGGGTGGGGGCCAGCCAGCTGCCTGCGCGCCTTGTGTGTGTCTCTGTCCTTGGCTGTTGCGGCGGAAGGGGGAGCTGAGCCTTGCTATACTATCACAGTGAGGCCTGTTTACCCAAAGATGGAGTCGAAAGGGGGCACAAAATATGGATGCCCCGTGTCCTGCTCAGTAGTCCCATCTATGTAGCGGTCAACCGTGGTTAACTTTTCATAAGGGCAAGGGGCAACCCCACTACCGGAGGCACGTGGTCCAAGTCCCGTACTGAGGAGTGTACGGCGCGAGGGAGCCTGGGGGCCCCTCACTCCCATACATTACCCCCTTTCGTTACATCTAAAGTAACAAACTACTTATCTCGTTCTTTCTGTTTTCCCTTCGGTAGCGCTCAGCTTCAGCCACAGCCTCATCCCAAGCAGGTGTAACCTTTATTGGCATCCATGCTTTGCACAGACTTCTTAAACTGTTACCCCTTCTTGCGTATTCTTCTGGGGTGACCATTAAGTATATCCCACCATCCCCATCCAAATCTATCCAAACCTCGTTATACCACAGCAAGTCCTTTGGTTCTTTAATGGTAGTGTGATGTAGACTATCGACCATGTCCCCATACTGCCTATAGATGGCAGTCATTCTATACTGCGGTGTGGTGTATTCTCCAGTTTGTACTTGGGCATCTATCATGGTAGCCACCGTTGTCTGTCGGCCCACTGTTACCATCATCATTGCTGAATTAGGCATATTATTTTCACAGCATCTTAGTCCCAGTTGGCACACACAGAATATTAGGAGAAGGAAGACAATAATGGGAATGAGTATCTTCGCTGCTATGTTCACCCATGATGGTATCCAGCTGAACAGATTGTCGAACCACGTGCTATTGTCTGCTCCACCTTCCGTTCTCATTCTTTCTCCTAAATGATGCACTGCTGTTATCACATGTGACAGTGTCCCGTTATCAGCATCTGAAGTTGGTACGAACGTGCAGCACGCCCCCCAATTTTTTTGCAAACACCGCCGTCCATCGCCGTGATAAGATCTAAGATATATCTGTTTTGCATCGTCATCAGGCGCAGTGCACAGAGCTCTATTTCTATGATGTTGAATCCTTCTTCAGTGTCGTTAGCCAGCTGGATGAGCTCCCAGCGTGTTATCTGCAGCCATTTCGCGTTTGTGCTGGCTTGAACGCCTGGTGCTAGAAATGATGCAAAAAATGTCTCTGCAGATGAGAAAAGCTTGTACTGCTGCGGGATTTCAGCAAGGAGTTCTGACGATTTGGACGAAATATAATTGGATCTTTTGCTGCGTGACAACTTGGTTCTCAATGTTTCTTCTGACAATAGTTCGTATGCTGGGGGCTCCGTGATTGTCTCATCGGGCGCTGTCGATGGTTCAGCCGATTGCCCTGCTGCTGATATGTCAGCCGATTGGCCTGCTGTCGAACTGTCAGCCGATTGGCCTGCTGTCGAACTGTCAGCCGAAGGCCTTGCTGTAAACTGAACGTGGCTCTCTGGTATCACCATTAGTGCTGAGTGAAGTGTGGCTAGGGCACAAGTGCCCCTCCAGGATGCTGGGAGATGCAGGTAAGCTCGTTTGCCACAGATCCAGTATATGTCCATTAATGTGGCAGTGCCTTTTTTCATATCTGGTATTATTAAAGTCTTATTGCACTGCTGTGCATTTCCCATATTCACCTTCCCTTCTCCATGGAAGCAAAGTTTGCGCGGTATTTCCTTTTGAATCTTTATGGGTCTCTCCAGTGGTGTGACCCATGTCAGCTTGGTGATATGCTGTGACCAGATGGGGATGCACGTTTCTTTTACCCACTCGTATGTTTCATCTGGCAGCCCTCGAAGCCCCTCAGCTTTGCATTCAATTGTTTCATCATGCCACTTGTTGTCTGCATACCTTGTCCCTTTTATGATGAAAAATGCCTTTTGGAGGCAAATTACTCCTTGTCGTCTGCTGGTGCATGTTTGTTCGTTTTCCAATTTTTCGATGGTAACTGTGTGTGCCTGAAATGTCTTTTTTATTCTACACAGCATCAGATGAATCAAACATTGGGCCTCAGACAAGGGTACTTTCTGTGGAATTAACATTTTTGGGGTTCCAGTTGCATGAGGAAGAAGTGAGCACACGTAGCAACTTTCATTACTTGCTTGCTTTGCTGCGGTGCTCATGTCTGAATACCATTTATTTGATTGGTCAGGGTGTCGGGGGTCCTCTATTTCATCTAACCCCAGGTTGTGATAAATATCATATCTGTTTTTTCCCGCCCCCCTTTTTCTCCTCCCTCTTTTGTTTTTTAATTGGGTACCAACTCGTTGATATTGCAGCGGGAATATTCTGGACCATGCATCATCAATGTTGTTCATGGTGACGTGTGTATTCAGTAGTGGTTTGTGGTGCCGTGTGTGTGTGCATGCTTGTATTTCTGGAGTTAGTCAACCAATAGTAATCGTCATTTACATCCCATCCAGGCTCTATTTCCTTGGCCATAGTATTACTCAACAAAGGGATAGCAGTTTTGTTTTCATGCGATGGTTCATAGGGTGGCCTTGTATTTATACTATTCGATTCAACGTTATAAGTGTCCTTCCAAATGGTTGTTACTCCAGTCCATATTAGTTTAGACCCTGGTTTTATCATGTTAGCCCGCTCTCCCTTTTGTTCATTTCATTTGCCACAAATAAAACGACGTTATACCAAATAAAATAAAACATAATTATTGCAAATAGTATGGCAGCATATTTTATAACGCATTCCACATTGCTCAATCTACTGGCCCTAGTGGCATCCCTATTTCCATCTAACATTTCAGCCTGCTCAGCCGTTTCATCAGATTGGCTCATGTTGAACCTATGTGGACGAGACTAATTCGTTAAGTCATCATGAAAAGAAACATATTTGCAATTGCTTATTCTTTTTCATCTTTTGCTTAGTTAGGCATTTAACAATTTCTTTCCATTTATCATAAAAACAATGAGGAGAAATAGGAAAAATAACATAATTCATATGAGAGTAAGAGAGAAAAAAGGGAAAGAGAGAGAGAGAGAGAGAGAGAGAGAGAGAGAGAGAGAGAGACAGAATATAACAAAAATAAAAAAAAACATTTAGCTTTTCTACTATACTTTTCCTCTCTTAGTTGCAGTTTTCGTCATGTCAGACTGTGTTAGCAATGCCATCCACACAGTCTGTTTCATTTTGGGGGAGTGCGACACAGCACACCCTTCTCACGTCCGAGAGATGCATCCAGTATTTCAGTCCCTTCACCTTAACTGCAGTTGGTGTGCTGTACACCACTGTGTATGGACCATGAAATATTGGTGAATTCCACTTTCTTACAAAGCTTCTAACATAGATGTGTTCCCCTGGCATTAATGGCCCCTCTGGGCTATCTGCTGCTGGCATGGAGGTGTCTGTTGCTACATCTTCAGTAAATGACGGAGCAATTTGTTTTGCTATGCATCTTACTGCGCGCGTTAGCTGTGCTAGGTATTCCTTAAACTCTTCCCCCAGCACTGTGGCAGCCCTGTGTGCATCCAACGCCCTCCTAACAGGAGAGGGCGGCGTGTGCTTTCTTCTCCCCATCACTATTTCGTGGGGGCTCAAATGGTGATCCTTGCATGGTTGATTTCTGAGTTGGAACAGTGCTAGGGGCAGACAATATATCCAATTTTTTTTTCAACGTGCTGCACAATTTCGATAAATTGCTTTTGAGCAGCCCGATGATCCTCTCCTCAACTCCATTGGCCATTGGATGATAAATCGAACATAATTTATGTTTCACCCCCAGTAGGGAGGTTACTTCTTTGAAAAGGTCATTCACAAAGTGCGTGCCGTTGTCTGAACGGATCACGTCACAGATTCCCCACCGCAAGAATACTTCTCGCACAAGGAACTTGGCAGCACATTTTGCATCAGGATGGGGGCAGGGGCCCGCTTCCACCCACCATGAAAAAGGGCATACCACCACAATCAAGTATCTCGCTCCATTACATCTTTCTCCCCTATCGGCGTAGTCGATATGTAGTTCTCTGAATGGACCTATAGGGCATGGCAAAGTGCCACGCAGAGTTCGTAATAATGCTCCCCTACGCCTGCATTTGCGCGGTCTGAATGACACCTGGCCTAGTAGGATCGTTGTCTGTCTTCCCCTTGTTCCCCCCTCCCTGCTTCGTCGCGCCTTGAAACACTTGTGTATAGGCGCGTTACAAATGCCATATCATATCATATCATATCATTCCTGAATTGTAAGTTTGGCATGTAGTACATTCAATCACAAATTTAGACAAGTATTCGTGCAGATTGGGAACAAACCAATCCTCCTGTATGTCTGAGGCGATGTGTTGTTTTGCAACGTGAGCTGGGAAGTGCAGTTGTTGGAACGCTACTTCTAATAATTCTACAGGCATCACTACCTTGCCTGTCATTTCCTGTCTCCAAATGAGATCTGTGGCTGATTGTTTACACCCTCGTTTGCCCCACAACTCCTGCTCTTCCGGTGGGGCCCTTCTCTGGAGTTCTATCACTTGTGCTATGGGCGTGTTACTGTATGCTTCTGCTGGTTGTTCTGCTGTGGCTGTTTTTACAACGTACTCTGATGTTGGTGTCTTATTGAAGTACGAGGCCTCCTTCGCTGCTGTGTCGGCCGCCGCGTTCCCCAATGAGACAGCGTCTGTTTTATTGATATGGGCTTGGCATTTAACCACTGCCACTACCGATGGCTCTGCTAAAGCTTCTATTAGTTCATTTAGCAACGTGGCATGTTGTACGGGGGACCCGTCTGCTCTTCTGAACCCTCTCCTTCGGCAACGTGATAGCCCTGAGTGAACTGTGGTGGTGGCGTAAACTGAGTCTGAATATATTGTTACTGCACAATCTTTAGCTGTGTGTAACGCGCTGATTAGTGCAGTCAGTTCGGCTGCTTGTGCAGAGTAGTGTGAGGGGAGGCGCTTTTGAACAATCACTTCGTATGTGTCTTCTTCCATGCGCACTACTGCCATCCCCACATGTTTCTCTCCTGTCTCTGAGTTTATTGATGCTGACCCGTCTATGAAATAGATTTCTCCTTCTGTAAGGGCATTTTCTCTTGCTTTGGGAATGTCATCGCCCTCTCCCTCATACGTGCTACAATCGTGTTCCTGTAAATCTTCAGTTGTGCATGGCTCTGTAATGAATGTGGCTGGGTTCACTGTCTTGCGTCTGACCACGTGTACATTTGGACTGGATATATAGCGTCACTGAACATCACATTACTATCGTGGCATTTTTCTCAATGGCGAATGCCGCTGCAGCGAGGGCCTGTTCACAAGCGAAATGTCCCTGCATTACTGGGTCTAATATTCCACTGTAGTATGCTAATGGTTTGTGGCCTAGCAATGTCTTTTGTGTCAATACTGCTGTCATCAATGTTCCATTGCTGTGTGAAAACAGGAAAAATTCCCTTTCATAATCTGGATTTGTAAGTACTGGGGCGTCTGCAATAAGGTCTTTTAATCGGGAGAATTGGGCAATTGTCTCATGTGTCCATTTTATTGGGGCCCTGTTCTTCTGTGCTTCCTTCAGTGCTTGTAGCATTGGCCGTGTGTATGCTGCATAATCGAGGATCCATGCTCGGCAATAGTTACATATGCCAAGAAATTTCTGCATGTCCTTCACTGTTTTTGGTATGATAATGTGTCGAATGGCAGCTGCTCTGTCTGGTAGTATTCTTTTTCCTTCTTTAGATATTTGCTGGCTGAGATATACAACGTCTGCAAGGCAGTATTGTAACTTTCCTTTGTCCACTTTGTATCCCTTGGCAGCCAATACGTTAAGCAGTGTTATCGAGTCTTCTCTACACTCTTCTTCTGTTTTGCTGCAGACGAGTAAATCGTCTACGTACTGTATAATAGTGCTCCCTACATCTATGTTGCCGATGTCTTCTCGTAGTACTATGTTAAAAATGCTTTGGCTCTCGCAATACCCCTGTGGGAGTCTGCGGTGTTCATATCTGTTGTTTCCTAATGTAAAGGCTGTAAGGTACTGCGACTCTGGTGCGAGTGGCACAGAGAAAAAATCATTTTTCAAATCAATGACAGTGAAGCAAGTTGCCTCTTTTGGTATACTGCACAATATTGATGCCGGGTTAGGCACTAATGGGAACTCTTTTTGGATGACGTCATTGAGTGGGCGGAGATCCTGGACCATTCTTCACGCCCCTCCTTTTGCTTTTTTAATTGGAAAAATCGCTGTGTTGCATGAGGAAGTTGATGGCACTAAAATACCTTGGCTTAGGAGTGCATTCACTGTTTCTCTAATACCTTCCTCTGCTTCTTTGGATATTGGGTATTGTTTCACTCTGGGTGGGAGGGCACCTGGTTTCAGTTTTATCTTTATGGGAGTCACCTCATGCAACAATCCCACATCGTGTGGTCCTGTAGTCCAAATTTCAGGTGCTACCCAGGCCATGTCTTCCTCAAATATTGTCAGTGGGGCCTTTATGTTAGCCATGAGTGGGTTGTGTATTCCTCTGTATTGGATCATAATGTCACATGGTATGCTTATTTCCATTATTATTTCTCCATCCCCCTCGTAATCGGTAAACAATTCTTCATCAGTTATATCTTTTAGCATTATGTCCGGCTCTATGCATAGCACACTTCTCCACTCGCGTCCCTGCGTGTCCAGGCCTATGACCACAATGCGTCTGTTGGAAACTTGAACTGCCTCAATGTCTAAAGATATAATTGTGCCAGGCACTACATCTGTTGGTGTGATTGGGCGGAATATGATGTCTGATGGTATTCTCCACTCTTTTTGTGTTATTTCAGGCACTACTCGGGGTAATACCTGTATTCCATAGACGAACATGTCCATGTCAATGGGGATCCCTCTTACTGGAACTTCCTTTGTAATCGTGCTTATTATCAGGAGTGCTCGTACTGGGCATACCCCTGGCGTCGAGCACACTATCCCTCTTTCAGTAAAAGCTATGGTCATGTTTAACTTACTGAGCAAATCTCATCCCATCAAATTAATTGGCGCGTCTTCGTAATACAATAAGGGTGCGCGCACTGTTTTTCCCCCTACTGTTACATCAAGATCTTTTGTGTAAGGAACTTTTAAAATAGCCCCAGAGAACCCCTGCGTCTCCAAATTTCTTCCCGAGAGCTGAAACTGCCCTTCTGTGAGACATGATTTTTCTGCTCCAGAGTCTACCATAAAGATAAACTGCTTGTTTCCTATCTCTGCCGCCACTAGTGGTTCCTCATTTGCACTTTGTGTGGTGGATAGGACTGGACACGCAAGTACTCCCTGTGGGCTGTCCTAGTCTTGGTATCTTTGCTGACCTGGTGCTGAAAAAACCTTGTCACCTACGACCGTTACGCCACGGAATGGTGCAAGGGCACCATTTGCAGCCGCTGCAAAAGGGTTATTGTTTATGTTCCCTACTGAGTTTTGTCTTGCCATGGGCTGTAGTGCGTTTTGATTTTGTGGCTGCTGCTGTTGCTGCTGTTGTGGGGCTGGCTGTCTTTGTTGCATTTGGGGGTCATAGCAGTACTGATCTTGTTGTCCCCCCTCCCCATTGGAGCTCCACAAGGGCTACCTGGGTGAGGGCAGCCCCACCCCTGTTCATTGTTCATGGGCTGCTGCTGCCCCTGAAAATACCCTGATGGTCGCATTCTACAATCTCGTGAATAATGTCCCCACCTTCCACAATTCCAAAATGACCCCTGTTGTCCTCCTCTTGGTCCTTGCCCACCATACCCTCTGTTTCCCATTCCTCCGTATCCTCTCCTCTGCCCACGGTACCCACCTCTTCCTTCGGCCGGCCTGTTCTGCCACTGTGATCCTTGGCATGGCTGTTCCTCTCCGTTCCACTGTCCTTGGTCCTCTCCAACCCACTGCGCTGCTATCCCAACGGGCCTTCCTCCCGCTTTTTCCTCTCCTTCGTTTTCTCTGTCTGCAGTTACACTGGCAGTAATGGCGGCGACCTTCACTAATTTTGTCTGCACTAGTTTTGCTTCGTCTGCCAGCCTCTTTTGTGTGACCTCCTTTTCCTTCTCTTTGATCCTCCTCCAATGGTGTACAATTATGCTCTGAATTTCAGGCCACCCTTTGGCTTCGATCCCAGCTATTTTGTCCAAGGCCTTCTGCACCTCTTTCGGCAACCCCTTTTTAATGATAAAATAAAACAAGGTTGTTGATTGATTCCATGCCGTACCAGTTTCACTTCTCCATAAGTCTTGCACTCGCAAAATTAATTGCGCAGGATCCTCGCTCTCCTCCATCGTGCACTGCATCACTGCATGTAAGTCTGGAACGTCTGGAAATGCACGCCGCAATGCATCCCACACTTGTGCTCAAACATTTTTGAATGGTGATCCATCGTGGCGATCACAGCTCATTGTTACTCCCGGGAACCCTACCCTTTCCCAGATTGTGTCTGCTTGGTCCCCGATTGCTGATACTAATAAGCTTTTCACATCACTTATAGCTAACGACACGCCTGCCGTGTTCTTCTCAAATACATATATCCACTTACCTGGTCCTCCCGTCAGCGGGGGGAGGAGTTTTAACAGGTTGTTTTTGTCCATTTGGGCCCACGGGATATAGTTTGGCCTACCTGCTCCTTTATGTATTAGTGGCATTTGTAGTTTCTTTTTCTTTCCTGTTTTGCTCGTTCTCCCTTTTTTCGTTTTACTTACCAGCATGTTCCCTGTCCTCCCTGTTCGTTGTCTTAATCTACCCTGCCATAATGGTGGTGATAGAGTGACTGGGTAATGGCAGTTTGGCAGTGGGGAACCCTCTGCGGCAGCTGCCTCTTTGTATTCATCTAAATCATCCCATACTTCTTCTATTTCTGACTCTGGCTCGTTATTATCCTCCCAGTTTTCCTTGGGTTCACTTCCTTGCCTTTCACCCTGA
Organism: Ambystoma mexicanum; assembly: GCF_040938575.1. Classification (NCBI taxonomy): domain Eukaryota; kingdom Metazoa; phylum Chordata; class Amphibia; order Caudata; family Ambystomatidae; genus Ambystoma; species Ambystoma mexicanum. The sequence continues at coordinate 1,604,197,361 of NC_090937.1, forward strand.
TCTCCACTTTGTTGACTCTCTGGTGTATCTGGTGTATCTGGGCGTATAATTCTCACTGGCTTGTTATTCAATTGGAACAGGAACTGTCCTGACTGCCACTCTTGTTCTTGTCTTTGCTGTGATGACGTCCCTTGTGATGCTATAGATTGTCCTGATACTGAGACTTCTGGGGTTGCATTGCTTGCTGCCCCTATCGGAGGTGTGAGATCTGCCAGTGACAGCGGGGTACCTCCCCTCCCCCTGGCAGCATTTGCCCCTTGTCGCATAGAGCTCTTAACCGTGTTATTTCCATTTGTGCGTGTGCTAGCTGGCGATTTAAATCGCCTGTTAAACGTGCTAGGGTCACAGGAGGCGCACTTGTGGGGCCGTACAGGCCTCTTTTGTCATATGGTGGGGGTTCATGGGCTGTTGCCCCGCACGGAGCAGTGGGGGTGGGTGGTAAATACATGGGCTCACTAAACCCTACTGCTGGCCTGGTCATTAAGGGATAGATTTTTGTTACTTCGTTCTCAGTTGTAGTTGTTGAGCACTCCCCTTTTGGTGTCCCGCTTACTTCTTTAGGTATTTTCTGCATTTCTATCATTCGGCTTGTGCCTACCTCTGCCGTGGGGGTAACTTCCTCGAATATTCACCATAAATCTAACACTTCTCTCCGGTTCTGTAATTGTTTCCCTTTGTATCGTGCTAGCAAATGTGTTGATACTAGGTCCAACACTCTTTTGTCGACTGACCCTCCTTCTGGCCAAATTAGTATAACCCCATCTCCTTTTATCTCAGTGATCCACTGATCGTGATACTTCTGTATCCTGTCGCTATATAGTGGAAGGTGCTGGCAAATATGTGCTAGTGGCGTTACCCCCCCCATGGCAATACTTCTTTTCCTTTTTTTTGTGTGTTCTGGTACCCTTGAGTCCCTTCCCACTTTTCACTTGGTATGTCAGTTACAATATGTGAAAATACTTTCTTTATCAATGCTCGCAATTATGGTATGTCACATTAGCTGTTCTTTCTGAGAGGTGTTACCTGGTCACCTCTCACAATGTATTTCTTTGCCTATTATTCATTAATCAACAAGTTACTTGTACTGAAATACTTTGGCGTGTTCAACAGGACTTATACACAAAGCAGACCAACAAACATATAATCATGCAACATACACATGCAATGCCTGCGCGCGTTTCTTCTTTCCCTATTCCCGTTACTGTCCCCGGTTTTTCTTCTTCCCTATTCTACCTACTATTTCGCATTCACTCCCCACCTCTTTCACCTTTATTATGTCTCAAGATTTCTTACCTCCATGGAAAAAGAATATTCTAAAACTACTCCGAGTCTACTCAATATACGAGTCTACTCAATATACGAGTCTACTCAATATACGAGACCCCTACTATTTTCTCTTTATCTCTATTCTGCACTTGGTCTGGACAAATGCTACGCGGCGCCGCCTCCTACCCCGTGCGGGGTAGGATACCACTTCTCTTCTTCTCACTTCTTACAACACCTAATGGCCATATAAAGGATAGATCAGAAAAGCCTCGCCGTCACACATACAGACCCTATTCTTAACTACCTTCCCTTTGTTGCTAATTCCCTTCTTCCCGTATTTCCCATTACCTTCCTTTGGGGTCTTTGCAACCGGGCCTCCACGTGTTCAGTCAGGTACTCCGAGGGTCACCGCTCACGGCCGGACCTCGCTCAGGTCCGTCCCCCAACCAAGCCGTGGCCTGCCTTGGCGAGCAGCCTTTTCGATCGGGTATTCGTCAACCGGGAACCCTTGACCCTTTCTTCTTGATGTACACAGTCTTGTCAACCGCGGAGGCGATGGTCTTGCTGGGGGCGTCCTGGATCTCACTGCCGGGCGGTGCAGGCCTCGAGGCACCTCTCTAAATCACGTCACGGGGGTCACCAAAAATGTAGGTGCCTTTCCCCGTCTTACTACGTGTAAGAGAAAATAAAATAACCAACACAACCCCTGTCGGGGAAGGAGACACTGAGAACCGGCTGCAAGAGTTCAAAGGATGGTTTATTTCTCCAGCTAGGAAATAACCCAAAAATGCCCCCTAAAAACCATTTACATCATCACTCATATATATATCAATTAAAGTAACTCTAACAAAAAATACTAAATGGACCCGATGGCCAGGCGGTGTGGTGCTGTAGGTGTGGGTGGCATCTCTTCCTTCTGATTGGCTGAGTGGCTGACGAGATGATGGACGTCAAATATCTTGTGCTCCACGCAGGTCAGGGTCCGGTCACTGTGGTCACTACCTAAGCTAATATGTTGCATTCGTAAAACACTAAACAACAAATTATCTAAACATTTTATACTTCTTTTCATATCTCTACACAAATCACACATAGTATTTATTGTCAGTACAATTGGGTCATTCGTGGCTTTAATTGGAGGCCTTGACCTTTATTGTGCATGTAAAAAGAGTCAAGCTGTGTTTCACATATCTCCTAAGCTTTAGACCTATTAGTATAAGTAAAAACATATATTGTGGCACAGTGCTTAAGGTTAGTAGTGGGTGTGTTGGGTGGGTTTCGCAGCGCAGGCGAGGGTCTTGCACTTGAAAGAAATACCTTACAGGGAGCGCAGGGTCAGGATGGCAATAAATTACTCTAAATGGGGGTGGGTGGCTTGCACGTTTATGGGGACGAACGAGCAAAAAGTGCTTAGCTCATCCTGGTTCACATGCTGGTTCTCATGCTGGGAGTGATCTCAGAGGAAGAAAACTGTATCATATTGGTTGTTGCAACTTTCTCCAGCTTCAGCGTGAGAATGGGAGCGCAGAGCTTTCCTTCACAGGGGGAGTGCAAGGGTGGGGGCCAGCCAGCTGCCTGCGCGCCTTGTGTGTGTCTCTGCCCTTGGCTGTTGCGGTGGAAGGGGGAGCTGAGCCTTGCTGTACTATCGCAGTGAGGCCTGTTTACCCAAAGATGGAGTCGAAAGGGGGCACAAAAGATGGATGCCCCGTGTCCTGCTCAGTAGTCCCATCTATGTAGCAGTCAACCGTGGTTAACTTTTCATAAGGGCAAGGGGCAGTGGTCCAAGTCCCGAACTGAGGAGTGTACGGCGCGAGGGGGACTGGGGGCCCCTCACTCTCATACAATAGTATGGAAGTCAGAAGGGACGAAGGAGATTTTTGGGCTAGAGTGGGCAAGGTTTGGGAAAGGATTTGATTAGTGTGTTGATGAGTGATCAGTGAAAGTAGATATCAGTTTCTAGGACATTGTATTGATGGCATAGTTGTACAAAAGGAATTTCAATATTATTGTGGAAAAGATGCTGAATTAGTTTGATGCCTGAGAGTACCACCTATTGAAAATATGAAAGTTGGTGTTATTGGGGAAGCTTTTACAATACCAAAAGAAAATAACTTTTGTCTCAGATTGGAAATAAAAGTTAGGTGGAAGCTTATTCCATATGGATTTTAAGACGTGAAAAGAGGGGTAAGAGTTAATGTTGGGCCATGATGGCACTAAAAGAAAGTGAGTGACGGAAAGTGGGGTGATAATATTCGATTCAATGTTGATCCAGTTAAGGGCATCATGGATGTAATTTTCATAGTGCTAGAATGCTGCCAATTGTTTTAGCCTAAAAGCTTTATGATAGGTTAAAACGTTGGGGAATTTAAATCCCCCAACAGGTTTAGAAAGGCTGAACTTGTTAATGGCAATTCTGGGAGCATTTTGGTCCCAAAGTACAGAGTCCAGTCAGTTTTTTGAAAAGGCTGGTTGGAATGGTATTTGATATCATAAATAAAAATAAAAGATGCTAGGGCTAATCATCATTTTTATAGAGTGTAAGTGTCCCCACCATTAAGAAAAGAGCCTTGGCAAGTGCCTCTTTGAATTTGAAAAGAGGGAGAGAGTGAATTGTTGATGAGGATTTGGCTAGATGGAGAAGAGTATAGAATTTGAATAAGATTGATGAAAGGGGGTGAAAAAACATGCCATTTTAGTGATTAAAGCATGAAAATTCAGGAAACGTGGTCAGGAAACATGGTCAAGCGTTTTCCTCGGCGTCTAATGCAAGAAGGGCCAATGAATCAATGGATGTTTGGAGTGGGATAAGGCATGGAAGAGCAATCTAGTGTTCAAGGAGACAGAGCAATTTGTGATGAATCCAGTCTGATCTATGTGGATGAGCTTGGGAAGAGGTATTTTAGGCATTTGTTAAGAATTTTGGCAAATGTTTTATAGTCTGAATTTAATAGGGGAGGGGTCTTTAATATTGGGCGAGAGAAGGGTCCTTATCGGGTCTAGGGAATAGTATGAGGAGAGCTTCTCCAAAAGAGCCTAAACTATGTCCATTTTCCATTAAATTAGTATATAATTCTAGGAGTTTGGGAGCTATAGAGTCGGTAAAAGTCTTAAAGGAAGCAATAGAGCAACCATTGGGACCGGGGGCTTTATTTGGTTTGAGGTCTATGATTGCTTGCTTAATTTCCATTAGAGATATGAGTTCATTAGGATAAGTCAATCGGATTATTAGGGTTTTTCTTATTCCATTCGAAGAAGGAATGGATAGCTGGCAATTTTATAGAAGAGTCTTCAGAGTAGAGGCAAGAGTAGAAATCTAGAAACACCTTATTAATATCCTTTTGATTAGTTAACTGTGTGCCATCTGTGGAAGAGATAGAAGTAATAAATGATTTTTCTTTCTTCTTTTTAAGATAAGATGCTAAAATCTTCCCTGCTTTGTTAGAGCCACTATAGAATTTGGATTTAGAGCGCAGTGTAGAATTTGTTGCTTTATTAGTGCATAACTTGTTGAATTCAATACATTTATTCATAAGGGTTTTGGCTACGTTGAGGTCAGGATTACTCTAATACAATTTCTCAAGGTCACTGATGGATGATAATGGACCGTTATAATTAGCTTCAGATTGTTGTTTTTTGAAATATTGAATAAAAAAAACCCTGCAAAGTAACTTTCAACGCATCCAAATTATTGTGGATCGAAGTATGTTCAGGACAATTATGACAAAAGAATTCTTCAATAAAAAAGTTTGTTTTTTCAACAAAGATTTTGTCATTTAGGAAAATAATTATTGAATTTCCATCTAGGAGAAAATGTAGGTGCAAGGGTCCAATATAGGGTACTAGTGACCGGGGAATGATTGGAAATGGTTATGGGGCCAATGTAAGAATTAATTAAGGATGAGGTTAAAGAGAGGTTGATGAATATGTATTCTAGTCTCAAAAATGATTGGTGTGGAAAAGAATGTGAAGTCTTTGACATCAGGGTGACAAAAGTGCCAAATGTATACTATATTAAGATTCCCTAAAAGGTTAAGAAGGTTTTTACGGGATTTGGAGTTAATAAAGTGGGAGGAGGATTTACAATCAAGAGTAAAAGCACAAATTTTATTAAAATCACCACATACAATAATGCGTTCAAAATTTCTTAGCACTAGTTTCAATTTGAAATTAGACCAAAAGAAGGGGTCAAGGGCAGCAGGGCCATATGCCACAATTACCGGTATAGATTTGATAGTAGCCTCTATAATGATGCACCGGCCTTGAGGGCCTTTTCTTCATTAATCATTAAAATGTTTAAGCGTATGTTAATCAAAATTGAGACACCTCCTTTTTTGTCAACTGCGATGGAAAACAGGGTATGACCGACCCAGTAGGCTTTTGACCTTATTGTTCTCCTTGTCCGAATTCAGGTGAGTTTCTTGAAGACAATCAAGATCAACCTTGCATTTATCATAAATGGAATGTTTAAATGTCAGTTTAATGTGTATAATATTGGATACAGTATTCAAGAATATATTAGACAAAATTACAATGCAAATGGAATATAAAGGAAATGTTAGCATGTTTACGTTGCGGGAAAACTGATAATCCAAGGGAAACATGTTAGGGGTGAAACATTTAAGGAGGGGAGAGGTCAGACATAAAAAAAGTCATTGATATAGAGCAAATTAATGTGGGAATGATGAGAAATAAAAATAGAGAGGAGAAAAGGGATCCACATAAGGTTGTTGTAGATGGAGAAAATCATGGGGGTTGCAAGGGCACACAGAAAAGCACAACAGGAGAAAAGAGCAAGCCAACAGGAGAAAATGGTCAAATTATTGTGCAGTGAAAAGGACAACACACATCATTATAATATCAAGTAATGTTCAGGTTATATGAAGATAATAACTTGGGATGACACTTGAAGGTTAACTTTCCTTAGGGAGTGTAACCAAAAAGGAGAGAGATGTTCAAGTCTGGAATGTAGAAAGAGTAGGTTCTCCCGCTTTAATGGGCGATCTAGATTTGTCTCTGGAGCAGCTAGGGCTGCAAGGGGGATCCAAAGGAGCCAAAGAGTCGGACCTGCTACGTGGGGTGTTGAGTTTGCTTTGTTTGTTCGTAGCTCTTTTATAGAATGGCTGATGTGGGTGATGATCCTGTATAGAGGTTCAAGCAGAGGCATCAAAGGGAGCTGAGACTTCCATTGAGATAGGTTGAAGTGAATGAAGAAAGTTAAAAAGATCATTTGGTTCGGTGAATTCCTTGGTGTGGCCGTCAGGGATTGTAATAATCATTTTGGTGGGATCGAGCAGTCCATATCTAATGCCAAGGTTTTTCAGAAGGGGTCTCATATCATGGACACTTTTCCTTTTGGCTTGTGTGGACTTTGAAAGGTTAGGGGATATAAAGATTTTTTGACCTTGGAATAAAATAGGAGATTTTTTTCTGGCCTGCTTGTAGAGTCTGGCGCGGTTGTTGGTGTCTTAGGAAACAAGCTATGAAAGGTCTGGGCGTAGAACTATTGGTAGATGGACAAGGTTTAATTCTATGAGTTTCCTGTTGTTCCAAAGGAGGATTGAAAGTAATACCTAGAGTTGTAGAGATCCATTTGGTGAAAAAATGTATAGGATCATCTAATTCTAGTTTTTCTGGGATCCCATAAAATCTGACGTTATGTCTGCAGTTTCTATTCTCTAATTCGGTAACATCAAGCTGCGGTTGGAGTATTTTCTTCTGCATATTTTCAAGGCCTTCAACTCTGTCTTCGACGAAGGCTATTCTTTCCCCAGTGTCATCCAATCTGCCCACCACAGATTTAATATCCAGTTTAAAAGTTATTTTCTTGTATGTTAGAGGATCTAGGTCAAGTGTGGTAATATAGGAGCGAATGCCATTAAGCTCTTCAAGTATTTTTTCCATGCAGGTGTTGAGAGTAGAGGTGTCTGACAAAGGTTTGATAGTGTCAGCCTTGGTAGTTGATAAGTTTACATGTCTTTATATCGAGATCTTTAATATTGAATGCACATATCCTAAATATTTTATAACAAACATTTTTATAGTGAATGCCTTTTTTGGGGGAGGGGGTCCCCCCTAAAAACTCACCCTAAACGTTTCCCAAAAATATTTAAGCCTTTACCCCACCCCTAAATGCATTCACTAGAAAGGTTTTTGTAATAAAATATTCGAAATATGTGCATTCGATGTAACCACTGTATACCAGTTGATAGCTCCCCAATAAGCAGCAAGAGTATCCCAATAATGAATAGGATGCACGCAATATTTTGTTTGAACTCCGGGTGTCAGCACTGAGTAGCCCCCCCACTTCGCAGACTGGAGCCATGATATAACGTGGTGCGTCACGCCGGCAAACATGAGGAGACAGAGAGAGAAAGAAAGGGGGGCCAGAGTGAGAGGAAACGAAGATAGGTTTATCACAGCACTCCCATTCTTATTTCATGCGGTGTGATGTCTCGCGAGGGAGAAAACCACAGGTTCTTACCCGCACTGCGAGGTAGAATGGTGGGGTTATGATCATGGGACGGCACTTAACTTCGGGTATGTCTGGTAGAAGATGCTATTGCCGGTGTCCTGTTACAGTTCAGGTAACGAGCAGAGCTTCAGCGGTGCAACAAGTGAGTAAACTCCATAATGCTGCACCAGAAACGAAAGAAAGTAAGCAGGCTTTTGCCCTAGAGTTCCACAGTTATTTTGTGTATGTCCATATTTGTGGAGTAATCCCTCTGTCAGCGGTAGCGCCTCGCTTAAGCTGCCATCTTGCTCACCGCTTTGCCACGCCGCCCACAGAAGCAGTCTTTTACTTGCAAACGAGTGTCTCATCTGTACCAAGCAGCATCTAGATTTTTTCGAAAATTCCAAACCCACATCTTGGGACGTTAAGGTAGGAAAACACCAAGAAAAGTCTCTGTAAGTTGTACAGGGTCAGAGAGTAAACCAGTTCAGGAATGTTTGGAGATCATGGGTTGTCCGTTTTTGTGCTGTTATTAAATATTTACCAAATTAACTTCACACAAGATTCTAGTCTAGAGTTAGATTTCGTCTACAGTAGCATAACGCCAGACATTAGCCTCGCTAAATTGCTGCAAAATATTCCATCTGAAACCACTAATTTGCATGTTCCAATGTCACAACAACCTTTGCATGTGCCGCAAGAACATCTTTTTACACTGACCCTGCCATCTGTGACATACACAGCAACTCCACCACTTTATTTCAGTGATGCTAATCTGCCTTGTTTGGGAGGTACATCAAAGCAGATGTGTACCTGCCGTGGCTGTTTTGGTTTCCAGGCCCCTACAATAGGCGACACCTACGGAGTTGGCCCTTTGGCCCTTTTCCACTTTGGATCTTGGATGGTTCAGGGCCACAGGGTGTACATTAATGGTGATGTGCAGACACACTTCATGTACGTAATGCGGTGGATAACCTGGAACAGATTGTTAAACTCCTGCTGAAGGTTTTCTGGTTCTACCCTCTAGATGCCGAATGTGAAATGCAAGATCTACAGTTGTGTCACAGCTGATGTGGGTGGCAGTGTTCACTGACATTAAGTCCAACTTGTATTCATCACTCTGGTTGGTTTGTTGGGTGAGTGTGTGGACCACTCAAAGCAGCGCTGTGGGCATAAATGCTCATCTAGTGCCGGGAAGAGACCCTCCACGGAAGACTTAGCGTTGTGATGGCCAGATATCGGGAGTATTGTTGGAGCCTGTAACGACAGGAGACGGCAGATCTTTTAACCGGAGGTTTATTCCTTCTTAGTTCTAAGCATAAATGCACTCCACGTGCATGTGTCAACAATAAAGGCCAACGTGCCTAATTAACACAGGGTATGCTGCCGTGATGTCCATGTGCGTAGTGCACAATGCAGGCCCTGTTTGTGCAGGAGCCGGCGGGACGCTCGTCCGCTCCCTCGCTCTCCGCGCTCCCCGCGCTCCTCGCGTTGTGTGCGCGAAACCCCGCGGGGGCGGGCTTCCTCGCGCTCCGAGGTCTCGCTTCTACAGAGCCGCTGCTGCTGTGTCCTGCTGGTCTCATCCATGGCAGTTCCCTGGCCACCACCACATCCAGTTGCTTCCACACACACTCCAGGAAACCTGGATGAGAGGCTCATTCAAGAATGCAGTGACGGGATAGGCCGGATTCTTTAAGAATTACTGGAGTAGCAGGCTCAAGTTAGATGGCCCTCACTTCATCTGTCTAGCAGGGTGCAAACAGAGGTGCGATGGCAGAACCTCACGTGAAAGGCGTTAATAGGCATATGTGCCATGTCTCCTGCCTGAAGTAGCTGAAACCAGTCGGCCTTGGCCTGGGGGTTGATGGGGATTGAAGTAGTCGTTCCGAGTGTGCTTTGATGCTTTTAGGCATCATATGAGTATTAACCCCTTAACTGCTGAGATGAGCTTTAATCAAGCCTATGCAAAATGACGAGTAAACTTTAAAACACTTAACACTGTTTTGCCCGAATCTAAGAAGTCTGAGAACTCGGATCTTAGGTCCTGTAATTCTCAAACAAGAAACGGCGAGTGCTGACGATTGGTGGCAATCAATGTTTGATGGAACTAATAGAAAGCTGCTCTTTGCACTAACCATGTACTTGAAAAACTTAAAAGTACTGCTGGCAAAAAACTTGTGCTGACTAACGAAGATTGCTGCACCAAATGATGGACTAAGTTAAGAATACTTAATGAAGAAAATCGAAATGAGGAACATCTGATGAGGTTTGGTGACAATGATATGACAATGAGATGGTTGTCTATTCAATTCTGTTTTTTAAAGGTTTATATAAACCAATAAAAAATAACAAAAAATAAAAAAAGGACGAGTATATCGGTCCTTAGCACTTAAGGGAAGAGGCATAAAACAGTAGAGTAGACTCTCTTTTTGCCTCACTGTCTTTTACATTGAGGGAAGGATGTAGATCCCAGCAACTCACATTCCTACAGATCAGCAGCTGGCTGTGCCATGTTGTGTGAAGGCCTGAGGGCAGGGGTGGCAAGGGTGTGTCATTGCCGCTACCTCCTTCCATCCCTGTCTGACAGCTGTTATGTAGAGGCCTTTCCGAGGCACAGGGAGGTAAGGCTGGTTCAGAACGTGCACGAGAAGGAGATCACCCCATGAAATAAATGCACCACAACCATCAGTCCTTGTATTGCCTTCATCACTTTGCTCCTGTGGTGACACGCACCCCAGGTCAACACATTTATGCATGCATGTGTGTGAATGAGTCCGGCAGTAAATCCCTCCACCACCAACGCACTCACATTTGATCCATGGGCCACTGGCAGTCTACCAACATCCACATCATACATTCAGGTCATGTTTGGCCTGACAATGGAGAAGGACAGATGCCAGGACTCATTAAGTCCACCCTGATCTCTCTGCAGCACCTCTTGCCGATCCTGCCGCCTGATGTGCAGTCACTGATAAGCTAATAGCAATGGAAAGGCATGCCACTGAAATACCAGCCATTAGAGCATGTCACTCGCTTCATGCATCTCACCATGGTGTTGGAAACACCATGGCCACTCTCCTGCAAGTTACAGCTCTTGAGCAATACATTGTCCACCCTGTGTCTAATCCCGCGCCGTACCTCAAAGCTCTCTTGTTGCTATGCCAGCTTTTTCCAAAAAGGCCAGTACTGCTAAATGCATAATGCACGCACCTCTTAGTCCAATATTTCTGCTTCTTTTTTTATTACAAACCTTTAAAACATTTGAACACCTCGACATACTTTAACCAGTATTATTTTGAAGAACAGAACATCTCTCTAGTCATTTAGTCATTAGATGTTTACATCAAAGCATTTGGAATCTTTTATTTTTGTTTTTGCTCTGCCACCAGGGTCATCTGAAAGCTTTTGTGCAATTTCATCCAAAAAGAATGTCAGGCGAATGTTAACTTATTGTTTGTTCCCTCAAATCACACTTGCCACCATTCCTCAGCGCTCAGTGTGCTTTGATCTGTTGTCAGTGAACCCAAGTGTTTAGTTCTTTCGTTCCTTAGAGCAGAACAAAACACTATCAAGTGTTTTAGAGTTTCATCATGATTATTGCAGAACCGACAATTTAGGTCCATTTCTCTGTTGCTGGTCCATCTACTTTCTGCCTCTTTAGCTCTGAATTGATTCAGCCGAAATGTCATCTGCTTCTTATTCCATGCCTTTTGCCGCTACTATCCACACACGAGCGTGCACTTTTATCGGCTCAATTCCACTTATGCACTTGCTCACAACCATTCCCTCCTTGTGGGAATTACTCTTTGGACTAATTGCTCTTTGCAGCAAGTAAGATGCAGTCATGTTGGGGGCAACAAAAATGTACACATGTCTGGTTCCATTAATCCTCCTTCCACCTCAGGGAGGCCAGCATCAGACCCATGCCCCATCACTCATGTGTTTGCCACCCAGCTGACAAGCAACAGAGCGCTGCTCTTGCTGTGATTTGAAGTTAACAGAGGTTAATGGAGGGGAAAGTATCAGGTTAGAGTAGCTTAAATATCTCTTCCTACACACGTGGTGTATATCTAGAAGTAGCACGTCCTGAATAACCTTCCTTTATGCTTCAGAAGAGACAACCTCAACCCCGCTTCTGGTGCATCCAGGGGATCCCCTATCTGTCTTCCCCTTCTCCTTTGCATTCCAACCCGCTTTACCGCTACTTACCTGCCCTTAACTTCCTCCTAGCCAACCTCCACTTTGGTATCTGAAAAATGCTTTTGACATTCTGGTATCTGAAACATGCCTTTGACATGCCTCTATGCCTCCCCCTCCTTTCCTGCCCACAAGCCATCTTTCCAAACCCTGGAAACACACCCTTGTTATCCGCCTCTCACTCTTTAATTGCCTTAGCTCCTCCGCCCTAATCTGACCCACAGGGGGCATACAACTCACCACTACCTTTCAATTCTTCACTCCTTTACTCAGTATCCTACCACTGTGTGACCATGGCTTCAAACACACGTCCTCCACCAGAGAAACCCTTACATCACACTGGCTGTCTAAAATGTGTACTGCTCCTTTGACCTATGATATGATATGATATGATATGGTATTTGTAACGCGCCTATACACAGGTGTTTCAAGGCGCGACGAGGCAGGGAGGGGAGGGACAAGGGGAGACAGACAACGATCCTACTAGGCCAGGTGTCATTCAGATCGCGCAAGTGCAGGGCTGGGGGAGGGGGAAAAGTGCAAGGGGAAGGGTAGGGGGGGAAGTGCAGTACAAGGTAAGTGGCGTAAAGTAATAAATAAATAAATAGGGCCAGCTGGTGGCAAGTGCGAGGTAAGTGCAGAGCAAGTGCTGGAGAAGGGGGGGGCTGTAGGGATACAGAGACAGTCCCGCAGTGCAAAGGGGTTCCAGGGCATCTGTGCAAGTGGAGAGTGGCTGGGCCCAGGACCGAGGCCGTTTAGAGTGGTCCAGTTGCAGGATCAGTGCAGTTTCAGTGAACAATTAATTAGCTGTTCAGCAGGGGAGAGGGAGAGAGAAAGCAGAAGCAAAGAGGAAGGTTTTGAGGTGCTTCCGGAACCGGAGATGGTTCTCCTCAAGTTTCAGGGAGGCAGGAAGGCTGTTCCAGAGGGAGGCCCCTGCCGCGGAGAGAGATCTACCCCCAGCTCGATTCTTCGAGAAGCGGCTAACCCTGAGGGAATTGGAGGTGGATGAGCGAAGGGCTCGGGAAGGAAGATATTTGGGAAGAGAGAGTTGAAGGTATTTAAGACCCAGGCCCCAGAAGGCCTTGTGGACAATGCAGAGGGTTTTGAACTTTATCCTCGCAGCCACAGGGAGCCAGTGTAGAGATTTCAGACCTATGCACACCTGCCGCCACTTGGTACCCCCCCCCACCCTCCTACTATAGCTACTTTGCTGGTGCGCTCTGCCTCTCTCTTCTTACTGTTCCAATGCACAAAGGCCCATTTCCTCATCACTGCACTCTGTGTCACAAAGTGCCTCGTGCCCCACCTCCCAATATCCCTATTCATGTTGCTTACCCGCCTCCCCCGCAGGCCCTTCTTTGCATTGTCTTTCAATCATTTTGAACTTTCTCTCGACTTGCTTGGAGTATACCTGGGTCATGAGAAGGGCCCACCTGAGGCTGGTAGTGATGCCAGCTGGCCCGTTCTACTGCACTTGCCCTGATGCTGAGCATTCAGAGAGCCCTTCTCCACCATTCCGCAGATATGCCTGATTACTGCTCAGCTAATTACCACTAGCTCCCTGCACACTACTCCTAGCCGGTAGCACTGAATCCCTTCCTCACTAAGCTTCACGCCTTATCCTAATGTACCAGCACAGAACATACACAATGTATCACAACACTCCCCTCACTCCTGCTCCACGGATAAAACCAGAAGCCTGTAGACCCACATCACACACTCCCTCTTCCAACGTAACACTCACCTTTGAACCGCCTGCCCTGTACTCAAAAGCGACTGCTTTTGCCTAGCAGAAGGACATCTAATACACACCACACCCAGTACCAGCGATTCAAGAGCTCTAGACCAGCCCCCAGGGGTATTGCTAGGTCTGAAAAAGATCAGGGCTAAGCTAATGTCGGGACTGGCGTGATTCGGGGCTAGCTATAGCCTTTTGGTTGTAGTCCCTGAGCTTCTACCCGGGGCTACAACCAAAAGACCCGGGGCTATAGCCCCCTCATGCCCCCCACCCCTAGCAACGCCTCTGCCAGCCCCTGACCCTGGGGATTCTACACATGTTCTCCATTCACCATGCGTAGTCTACACCAATGTCCAAATTAGTCCAGGGGTGAGACATGACTCGCTCCCTCACTGGTTTACTGTGGGAGGCAGAGGTGTTGCTAGAGGCATAGCTCTCAACTCACATGCTTTTGGCGTGTGTCACCCGCCTTGTAAAGAGCTGACTCACACGTCAAGCCTCCTGCCCGCCCATTCATTTCAATGGGTTCTCACCCGCCAAAAACAAAATCGGGTGTTTTCACCCGCCTTTGTAACAGAAAGGGTTGAGAGCTATGTAGAGGTGGGCTGGTGCGGGGGCAGAGGGGGCTATAGCACTGTGTCTTTTGGTTGTAGTCCTGGATAGAAGTTCAGGGGCTACAACCAAAATGCTAGCTAGCACCGAGTCCTAACAGTCCCGACATTAGGGGAGCACCGTATCTTTTACAAGCCTAGCAACACCCCTGCACAGCTCTCAACTCACACGCATTTGGGGTGTGTCAGCCGCCTTGTAAAGGGCTGACTCACCCACCAAGCCTCCTGCACGCCCATTCATTCCAGTGGGCATCTCACCAGCCAAAAACAAAATCGGGTGATTTCACCCACCTTTGTGGCACAAACGGTTGAGAGCTATGCCCCTGGTGGGAGGGCTTAATAATGCATGCAGAGATAACTAGAGTAGCTGATAAGATTAACCTACATCTGACAGCGATCGCCCAGGAGGATTTCTGATTGGTGGTTGTTATGCACGGGCTTCACCCTCTGTATATTGACGCTGAGAGAAGACTTGCTCCATGTTGGGGGTGTGTCCTGGCCCCCATGCGTGCCCGTGAGCCCCCACACTAGACAGACCACACACGACACACGTCTATCTAGTTCGGGCTCCCCGGTCGCTCTCCAGCATCTGGGAAAGCCCCGTTTATTTAAACCGCACGCGGCGACGTGCAACGTCACGCCGCCGCGTGCGCGTCCCACACGGGGCAGCGCCACACTCCTCCTTTTTCGGGAGGAAACACAATTGCTTTTCTTAAACACTGCAAATCACACACACAAATAACACCAGTATGATGAGCCCATACCCCTTTAATGTCAGCCGCCCAGATCCCCTCACTCTGGTTGATTCTCCACATGTCCCAACACGTATTCGCTGAGATAAGCAGGTTTCCCTCGCCCAGCCCTCTGGGGGTACCTCCCGCTTACCTCCGGCACGGGAAGTCCTTCAGCCACAGCTACCCGGACTGGAGGGTTCTGGATGCCCACGGGGACTCCAACGTCCTCAGGCACCTCCGCCATTTCAGGGTCCAGGGGTGGTTCAGTTCGGGGATCGCCCAGCTTCTTGAAGAAGCTGACGTTTCGGGTGACAGCAGATCTTCCATCTGATGCCGTCACCATGGACCCTTTCACAGCCACCACGTCCAATGGCTCCGGTTCGTAGGGGAGCGAGAGCTTCCCATGGGGGTGTCTGTTTCGAATGAGCACCTCGTCCCCCGGTTCCAGCCGCTGGGGGCGAAGACCTCTTCGCAGGTTCTCCTGGTCAGTCCTGGCCCTCCTATCGGCCTCAATCTGCTGATTGTCGATCACCCCTGGCTCCTTCTCCCGGACCTCGGGCAGTAGGCCCCAGGGGAATCGCCTGAACAGAGCCTCCGCAGGGGCGACCCCGGTGGAGGCATGTGGAGTGGTTCGGTACACCCGCAGGAATTGATAAAGGGCGCGTTGGAGGGGCTGCCTTTGTCCCTGAGCAATCCTGAAGGTCTTATTAAGGGTCCGCATCAGCCTTTCGGCGTCTCCATTAGCGCGAGGCCACAACAGAGATATCTTCCTGTGCTTGACTCCGCAGCTCTCCATGAACAAGAGAACCGCTCACTTTGGAATGGCGACCCATTGTCCGAACACAGAGTCAAAGGGAACCCATGGGCCGCAAATACCTTTTCCACCGCTACGACCACATGCTTGAAGGCCATCGACTCCACGAACTCCACCTCCGGGTACCGTGAGTACTCATCAACAATTACGATGAAGTGGGTTCCCACGGACGTTGACCCAAAGTCTGCATGGACGACCTCCCAGGGCCGGGTCCCCTGGGGCATCGCCTCGATGGCCGGCTCTCGCTGCACGGGGGAAGCCGCCTGGCACCACACACACGCCGCTACAAAGTCATCCACCCGTCTTTCCAATTCCGGGAACCAGACCTTCAGCCGCAGCCTCGCCTTGGTCTTGGCGGCACCCTGGTGTCCATGGTGGGCCAGAGTGATCACCTCCTGTACCTTGGACTGGGGGACCACGATGCGATCACCCCGGAGCAGCAAGCCCGACGTCGAGAAGGACAACTCGTCCTTCACCTTCCACAACTGCTCGAGTCCAGTCTTGGCCTCCTGGGTCCGCCCTGCCAGAGCCTCCGAGATGGACTTCCAGGAGCCGTGCTGCATAGAGTTCTTTAAGATCTGAAAGCACTCATCCGCTGCCGCCACAGCCACCAGCCCCGACAGGGGCATCGCATTTGGCGTGGCCCCTTCCACCACCATCCGGACATGGTCATCGGCCTCCTCTGCTCAGGTGTCATACTCCTCTCCCCCGTGCACTCCGGGATGCCGGGGAGGTAGTCCACTGCATTGTTGGCCCCCGGCCGGTACACCAGGGTGACTCCATACTCGAGCAGGGCGAGCATCCATCTCTCAATCCTGGCCGGGGGCTTCGAGGATGATCCAGCCAGAATCGGGAGCAGGGGCTTGTGGTCAGTCACCACGGTCACAGGACGCCCCAAGACATAGAGTCGAAAATGTCTGCATCCCCAGAGGACCGCCAGGGCCTCCTGCTCAATTTGGGAGTATCTTTGCTCTGTGTCCGAGAGCGCCTTACTGGCATACGCCACTGGGCGAACGTTCCCCTCCCGGTCCACCTGAGTCAGAACAGCCCCAAGGCCAAATGGACTCGCGTCCTCAATGATCTGCGACGGCAGCTCCGGGTCAAAAAACGCCATGGTGTCCTCCGCTGTTAGTGCGCTCTTGATGTCCTCAAAGGCCCACTGCTCCAGTGGGCCCCAATGCCAGACTGTCCCCTTCTTTGTCAACGCCCTGAGCGGCTCGGACCTCGAGGCGAGATTTTGTATGAAGCGCCTGCAGTAGGTCACCATGCCAAGGAAGCTTCTCACGTCCGACACCGACTCCGGGGGCTGCGCCTTCTTAATGTCCTGGACCTTCCTTGGGTCTGGTGACACCCCCCTCCTTAAACACGAACCCGAAGAACTCAATGGAGGGGCGCAGAAACTCACATTTGTCCCTGTGAAGGGTGAGGCCCAGCGACTGCAGCCTCCCAAAGGTCTTTGCCAGCCTCCTCAGATGGTCCACCTCTGTCTTGGCAAATACCAGAATGTCATCGCTAATATTGAGGACACCCTCCAGGTCGGCAAGGGCGCCCCATATGATGTTCTGAAATACTTCCGCAGCCGATGACACCCCAAAACTCACCCTCTTGTACCTGTACAGCCCCCGGTGGGTGGTGAACGTGGTTATGTACCGGGACTCAGGGTGGAGGACAACCTGATGGTAACCTGGTCGTAGATCTAGTTTGGAGAAAAATCGGGCCCCCTGTACCTCGGCGATAATGTCATCGATAGTAGGGGTGAGATGCTGCTCCCTCTTGATGGCCTTGTTGGGCAGCCTCATGTCCACACAGATACGAACAGAGTCAGGTTGTTTCGGTTTCCTTGCCACAACAATAGGGGATACCCACGGCGTCGGGCCCTCGACTTTCTCAATAATATCCAGACTCACCAGGTTGTCTAGCTCTTTGTCGACCGGCTCCCTCAGATGAAACGGCACCCTCCGGTGTTTTAGGGCAATGGGTTGTACAGACTCATCGATATGCAGCCTGACCGGGTCACCAGTCATCATCCCAATGCCGTTGAAGAGGGCAGCGTACTTATCGAGCAGGTGATTGATGTCCTCCAAGTACACCGAGTACGCGAAAGTGACAATTCCCAGGGCCTCTGCAGCGGCACAACTCAGGAGAGTGTTGTTACTCACAGGGGTGACATAGAACTGAGCCTTGATCGTCGAGCACTCATGCTCCACCTGCGCCACAAATGCACCGTCCAGCGGCATAGGCTCCAGTCCTCCAAAAGCAAATATGCGGGCTCTCGGTGTGGCCAAGTCTGGTGGTGGGTCCATGGCATCGTAGTGTCCCCTCACCATGACATTGATGGAGGCCCCAGTGTCCACCAGCACCGGACCGCCGAGTGGTTCACCCCCACCACACACCTTGGCTGCCTCCTGCTCTTCCTCTTCAGGACCCCCATGCTCGAAACAAAGAAAATGTTCTCTTCCTCCTCTTCCTCTGCCTCATCCACCTGGGCCTCCTCCTCACCTTGGTCTACCTGGGCCACATTTGGTGGTCGGCTCTGGCGCGGAGTCCACATCCGGGCCGGACCTCTCGGTACCATCACTGGCAGAGCCGCTCTGCACACTCTTGAGAAGTGGTCCGGCAGGCCGCACCGGCCACAAGCCTTCCCCGCTGCCGGGCACTCTGTCGGGTGGGGGAGGTCATAGCCACGTTTCTGGCACGACTCCCCTGATCTTCCTGCCCTGTCCCGGGGTCCTCCACCAGGTCTTCTTGTTCCTCTGCCACCCCGCCAGACAGCACACACCTCCTCCGACTTCATCGAGCGTGACCCCGCTTCCATCTTGTTGGCGTGAGCCTCGGCCACCTCATGGCACCGGCCTAGTTCCAATATGCGGGGTAGAGTGAGGCCCGGCTCTCTCAGGACCTGCCTCCTGAGTTTGCCGAGGAGAATGCCTGAATCAGCATTGTGCGCATCATGTCCTCCGCATCCCCCCATGCACATCCTTGGGAGAGGTGGCGCAGGCGACCATAAAAGGTATCCAGAGTCTCATCGTCCTTTTGCTTGGCCGACAACATGACAAATCTTTCGTAGTCCACATTGGCAAGGGGCAGAAAGTGAGCAAGCAGAACTGCCTTGGCCGCATCGTAAGACTGGTCCACCGGGGTGAGCGACTCAAAGATCTCCTGGACCGCAGGTCCCGCCGAATACAACATTGTGGCCACCAGGCTGTCATTGTCTGTCACCTGAGCAGCTCTGAAGTACATGTCCAGGCGGGCAAACCACCTCCTCCACCGAGGCACCATGCTGGAAGGTGGGCCCGATGCATCAAATTCAGGGATGGGCTGCAGGGCAGCTTGGGTAGCCTGGGTTCTAGTCTGAGCCATGATGGGAGGTCCTTGAGGAGTACCTAGCTGTGCCCCGGGTAAAGCCTGGGGTGCAGGCGCCTGATCCCCTCCTTGCGGGGGCTGCTGTGGGGCCTGTTGAGGCTGTGCCACTGGTTGCTGTACTAGAATCACTGGAGGCTGTAGGGCCTGCTGAGGCTGTGCCACCTGGTCACCGTCCTGAGGATCTTCAGCAGCTGCGGCGGCCCCGCCCTCCGGATCATCAGAGTCACTCATGGGCTTGAGCGCACTGGCACCCCCACCTTGTGTCCTGGGGGCCGCAACTCAATTACCCACCAGCACCACACCAACAGACCTCCTCCCCCTCTCCAGGCACACTGGCAGTCCAAACTGGGGGAGAGGTGATGATGACTAGTCCCCAAGCTCACCTGGGTTAGCTTCCAACCACGAGCCACCAGAAGAGAAGAAGAGCATCCACTGCAGCCAACCTCATGATGATGAAGGAGACAAAGAAGAAGCCACAGTGTCCTGATGATGAAGGGAACAAAAAAGAGCCGTGTCTCCACCTTGCTGCAGGCCACAGTGGTGTGGATGTCCCAAAAATTAAGCTATGCTAGTGGAGTGGACTAATCCGGCCCAGCCATTTTAGTCCTTCCCCTAGCTTTCACTCGACGTAGGAATCCCAAAACTGGAGTAAAATACACAAACCAGGCATGGGCATGCAGGTTATTCTGCCTGCAATCAGAATATCCAAAAATTGGACCTGGATCGCTTTCACCCTCCAAACCGGAGCCTGGTGAAGTTCCACGGCCTCATGAACAAAATGGCCGCCAGCCACGTGTACGATTCGCAGCCACGGCGTGAAACGAAACACTCACGAACGTTCCGTATCATGGAGAAAAATTTCGGAATGCCTTTCACCGCTGGGCCCGAGCACCCGTCTGCACTCGTCGCCACTGTTGGGGGTGTGTCCTGGCCCCCATGCGTGACCGTGAGCCCCCACACTAGACAGACCACATACGACACACGTCTATCTAGTTTGGGCTCCCTGGTCGCTCTCCAGCGTCTGGGAACGCCCCGTTTATTTAAACCGCACGTGACGACGTGCAAAGTCACGCCGCTGCGTGGGCGTCCCACACGAGGCAGCGCCACACTCCATAACGTGAAGCCACCAGAGGGTCCCAGGATACCAGCTACACCTCAAAGTATGCCTGGACCATTTACAATGAAACCTGAACGGCTCAAACCACTCCCGCCTATTTCCCGAAGAGGATGCTTTCCCCAATGGCAGCCTGCCAGGGAACAACAGCGCATGCGCTCACGGCCCACGTGATCGAACCGCTTTCACGAGCCTGTCAGGGAACAACAACGCATGCGCTCACGGCCCGAACCACTTTCACAAGCCTGTCAGGGAACAACAACGCATGCGCTCACGGCCCACGTGATCGAATCAGGAATGACCGGAAGAAGACGGTGAGGGAAGGGTTGATACTAGTTCCCATCCGAGAAACGGACCATCGGTTGTTAGGGCCATTTCTCAGATGGGAAATAGCTGCTTCAGTGTGAGTGGACTAGTTCCCATTAGAGAAATGGCCCTTTGTTTCCCCCTAGTGTCCAAGTCCTGCATAATAATGGGAACTAGCCCACTCACACAGAGAAGGCTAGTTCCCATTAGAGAAATGGCCCTTTTTGCTCCCCTAGTGGCCAGGTCCTGCATAATAATGGGAACTAGCCCACTCATACTGAGAAGGCTAGTTCCCATTAGAGAAATTGCCCTTTTGCCCCTAGTGGCCAAGTCCTGCATAATAATGGGAACTAGCTCACTCACACAGAGAAGGCTAGTTCCCATTAGAGAAATGGCCCTTTTTGCTCCCCGAGTGGCCAGGTCCTGCATAATAATGGGAACTAGCCCACTCATACTGAGAAGGCTAGTTCCCATTAGAGAAATTGCCCTTTTGCCCCTAGT
This sequence comes from Ambystoma mexicanum, assembly GCF_040938575.1. Taxonomy (NCBI): domain Eukaryota; kingdom Metazoa; phylum Chordata; class Amphibia; order Caudata; family Ambystomatidae; genus Ambystoma; species Ambystoma mexicanum. The sequence continues at coordinate 1,604,218,456 of NC_090937.1, forward strand.
GGCCAAGTCCTGCATAATAATGGGAACTAGCCTACTCAAACTGAGAAGGCTAGTTCCCATTAGAGAAATGGCCCTTTTTGCTCCCCTAGTGGCCAAGTCCTGCATAATAATGGGAACTAGCCCACTCACAATGAGAAGGCTAGTTCCCATTAGACAAATGGCCCTTTTTGCCCCTAATGGCCAAGTCCTGCATAGTAATGGAAACTAGCCCACTCACACTGAGAAGGCTAGTTCCCATTCGAGAAATGGCCCTTTTTGCCCCTAGTGGCCACTAGGGGCAAATAGTCCTGCTATTTCCCATTAGAGAAATAGCCCTTGTTGGCCCTAGTGGCCAAGTCCTGCATAATAATGGGAACTAGCCCACTCACACAGAGAAGGCTAGTTCCCATAAATCCTGCATAGTAATGGAAACTAGCCCACTCACACTGAGAAGGCTAGTTCCCATTCAAGAAATGGCCCTTTTTGCCCCTAGTGGCCACTAGGGGCAAATAGTCCTGCTATTTCCCATTAGAGAAATTGCCCTTTTTGGCCCTAGTGGCCAAGTCCTGCATAATAATGGGAACTAGCCCATTCACACAGAGAAGGCTAGTTCCCATTAGAGAAATGGCCCTTTTTGCTTCCCTAGTGGCCAAGTCCTGCATAATAATTGGAACTAGCCTACTCACACTGAGAAGGCTAGTTCCCATTAGAGAAATGGCCCTTTTTGCTCCCCTAGTAGCCAAGTCCTGCATAATAATGGGAACTAGCCTACTCACACTGAGAAGGCTATTTCCCATTAGAGAAACGGCCCTCCGAGCTGGAAAGGCAAATAGGTCCTCTCGTCTAATGGGAACTAGCCCATTCACACTGAAGCAGCTATTTCCCATTAGAGAAACGGCCCTCCGACCTGGAAATGCAAAAAGGTCCTCTCGTCTAATGGGAACTAGCCCACTCACACTGAAGCTGCTATTTCCCATTAGAGAAGCAGCCCTCCGACCTGCAGAGGCAGAATGGTCCTCTCGTCTAATGGGAACTAGCCCATTCACACTGAAGCAGCTATTTCCCATTAGAGAAACGGCCCTCCGACCTGGAAAGGCAAAAAGGTCCTCTCGTCTAATGGGAACTAGCCCATTCACACTGAAGCAGCTATTTCCCATTAGAGAAACGGCCCTCCGACCTGGAAAGGCAGAAAGGTCCTTTCCTCTAATGGGAACTAGCCCACTCAGACTGAAGCAGTATTTCCCATTAGAGAAGTGGCCCTCCGACCTGCAGAGGCAGAAAGGTCCTCTCGTCTAATGGGAACTAGCCCATTCACACTGAAGCAGCTATTTCCCATTAGAGAAACGGCCCTCCGACCTGCAGAGGCAGAAAGGTCCTCTCGCCTAATGGGAACTAGCCCATTCACATTGAAGCAGCTATTTCCCAATAGAGAAACGGCCCTCCGACCTGGAAAGGCAGAAAGATCCTTTTGTTTAATGGGAACTAGCCCACTCACACTGAAGCAGCTATTTCCCATTAGAGAAAAGGCCCTCTGACCGGGAAAGGCAAAAAGGTCCTCTCGTCTAATGGGAACTAGCCCATTCACACTGAAGCAGCTATTTCCCATTAGAGAAACGGCCCTCCGACCTGCAGAGGCAGAAAGGTCCTCTCGCCTAATGGGAACTAGTCCATTCACACTGAAGCAGCTATTTCCCAATAGAGAAACGGCCCTCCGACCTGGAAAGGCAGAAAGATCCTTTTTTTTAATGGGAACTAGCCCACTCACACTGAAGCAGCTATTTCCCATTAGAGAAAAGGCCCTCTGACCGGGAAAGGCAAAAAGGTCCTCTCGTCTAATGGGAACTAGCCCATTCACACTGAAGCAGCTATTTCCCATTAGAGAAACGGCCCTCCGACCTGGAAAGGCAGAAAGGTCCTCTCGTCTAATGGGAACTAGCCCATTCACACTGAAGCAGCTATTTTCCATTAGAAAAGCGGCCCTCCGACCTGGAAAGGCAAAAAGGTCCTCTCGTGTAATGGGAACTAGCCCACTCACACTGAAGCAGCTATTTCCCATTAGAGAAACAGCCCTTCGACCGGCAGAGGCAGAAAGGTCCTCTTGTCTAATGGGAACTAGCCCACTCACACTGAAGCAGCTATTTCCCATTAGAGAAACGGCCCTCTGACCTGGAAAGGCAGAAAGGTCCTTTCGTCTAATGGGAACTAGCCCACTCACACTGAAGCAGTATTTCCCATTAGAGAAGCGGCCCTCCGACCTGCAGAGGCAGAAAGGTCCTCTCGTCTAATGGGAACTAGCCCATTCACACTGAAGCAGCTATTTCCCATTAGAGAAACGGCCCTCCGACCTGCAGAGGCAGAAAGGTCCTCTCGTGTAATGGGAACTGGCCCATTCACACTGAAGCAGCTATTTCCCATTAGAGAAACGGCCCTCCGACATGGAAAGACAGAAAGGTCCTCTCGGCTAATGGGAAATAGAACATTCACACTGAAGCAACTTATTCCCATTAGAAACGGCCCTCCGAGGCAGAAAGGTCCTCTCGTCTAATGGGAACTAGCCCATTCACACTGAAGCAGCTATTTCCCATTAGAGAAACTGCCCTTTTGCCCCTAGTGGCCAAGTCCTGCATAATAATGGGAACTAGCCTACTCAAACTGAGAAGGCTAGTTCCCATTAGAGAAATGGCCCTTTTTGCTCCCCTAGTGGCCAAGTCCTGCATAATAATGGGAACTAGCCCACTCACAATGAGAAGGCTAGTTCCCATTAGACAAATGGCCCTTTTTGCCCCTAGTGCCCAAGTCCTGCATAATAATGGGAACTAGCCCACTCACACTGACAAGGCTAGTTCCCATTAGACAAATGGCCCTTTTTGCGCCCCTAATGGCCAAGTCCTGCATAGTAATGGAAACTAGCCCACTCACACTGAGAAGGCTAGTTCCCATTCGAGAAATGGCCCTTTTTACCCCTAGTGGCCAAGTCCTGCTATTTCCCATTAGAGAAATTGCCCTTTTTGGCCCTAGTGGCCAAGTCCTGCATAATAATGGGAACTAGCCCACTCACACAGAGAAGGCTAATTCCCATTAGAGAAATGGCCCTTTTTGCTCCCCTAGTGGCCAAGTCCTGCATAATAATTGGAACTAGCCTACTCACACTGAGAAGGCTAGTTCCCATTAGAGAAATGGCCCTTTTTGCTCCCCTAGTAGCCAAGTCCTGCATAATAATGGGAACTAGCCTACTCACACTGAGAAGGCTATTTCCCATTAGAGAAACGGCCCTCCGAGCTGGAAAGGCAAATAGGTCCTCTCGTCTAATGGGAACTAGCCCATTCACACTGAAGCAGCTATTTCCCATTAGAGAAACGGCCCTCCGACCTGGAAATGCAAAAAGGTCCTCTCGTCTAATGGGAACTAGCCCACTCACACTGAAGCTGCTATTTCCCATTAGAGAAGCAGCCCTCCAACCTGCAGAGGCAGAATGGTCCTCTCGTCTAATGGGAACTAGCCCATTCACACTGAAGCAGCTATTTCCCATTAGAGAAACGGCCCTCCGACCTGGAAAGGCAAAAAGGTCCTCTCGTCTAATGGGAACTAGCCCATTCACACTGAAGCAGCTATTTCCCATTAGAGAAACGGCCCTCCGACCTGGAAAGGCAGAAAGGTCCTTTCCTCTAATGGGAACTAGCCCACTCAGACTGAAGCAGCTATTTCCCATTAGAGAAACGGCCCTCCGACCCTGGAAAGGCAGAAAGGTCCTCTCGTCTAATGGGAACTAGCCCACTCACACTGAAGCAGTATTTCCCATTAGAGAAGTGGCCCTCCGACCTGCAGAGGCAGAAAGGTCCTCTCGTCTAATGGGAACTAGCCCATTCACACTGAAGCAGCTATTTCCCATTAGAGAAACGGCCCTCCGACCTGCAGAGGCAGAAAGGTCCTCTCGCCTAATGGGAACTAGCCCATTCACACTGAAGCAGCTATTTCCCAATAGAGAAATGGCCCTCCGACCTGGAAAGGCAGAAAGATCCTTTTGTTTAATGGGAACTAGCCCACTCACACTGAAGCAGCTATTTCCCATTAGAGAAAAGGCCCTCTGACCGGGAAAGGCAAAAAGGTCCTCTCGTCTAATGGGAACTAGCCCATTCACACTGAAGAAGCTATTTCCCATTGGAGAAACAGCCCTCTTACCTGGAAAGGCAAAAAGGTCCTCTCGTGTAATGGGAACTAGCCCACTCACACTGAAGCAGCTATTTCCCATTAGAGAAACAGCCCTTCGACCGGCAGAGGCAGAAAGGTCCTCTCGTCTAATGGGAACTAGCCCACTCACACTGAAGCAGCTATTTCCCATTAGAGAAACGGCCCTCTGACCTGGAAAGGCAGAAAGGTCCTTTCGTCTAATGGGAACTAGCCCACTCACACTGAAGCAGTATTTCCCATTAGAGAAGCGGCCCTCCGACCTGCAGAGGCAGAAAGGTCCTCTCGTCTAATGGGAACTAGCCCATTCACACTGAAGCAGCTATTTCCCATTAGAGAAACGGCCCTCCGACCTGCAGAGGCAGAAAGGTCCTCTCGTGTAATGGGAACTGGCCCATTCACACTGAAGCAGCTATTTCCCATTAGAGAAACGGCCCTCCGACATGGAAAGACAGAAAGGTCCTCTCGGCTAATGGGAAATAGAACATTCACACTGAAGCAACTTATTCCCATTAGAAACGGCCCTCCGAGGCAGAAAGGTCCTCTCGTCTAATGGGAACTAGCCCATTCACACTGAAGCAGCTATTTCCCATTAGAGAAACGGCCCTCCGACCTGGAAAGGCAAAAAGGTCCTCTCGTCTAATGGGAACTAGCCCATTCACACTGAAGCAGCTATTTCCCATTAGAGAAACGGCCCTCCGACCTGGAAAGGCAAAAAGGTCCTCTTGTCTATTGGGAACTAGCCCACTCACACTGAAGCAGCTATTTCCCATTAGAGAAACGGCCCTCCGACTTGGAAAGGCAGAAAGGTCCTCTCGTCTAATGGGAACTAGCCCACTCACACTGAAGCAGCTATTTCCCATTAGAGAAACGGCCCTCCGACTTTTCTGCCTCTCCAGGTCGGAGGGCCGTTTCTCGAATGGGAAATAGCTGCTTAAGTGTGAGTAGGCTAGTTCCCATTAGACGAGGGGACCTCTTGATCTCCTGTTGATCATCAACTTGTGCAGAATGTACTCTTTCTGATAATGTTCAAAACAACACTTTATAGCCAACTGTGAAGATACTGGTGGGGGGTGCCTGTACTTCTGCTCTCTATATGGTAGAGGAGAAGCACAGAAGACCCCAGCCAAGATTCTCAATAAGGTAGCAATGGACGAGCAATCAAGGCCTAGCTTCTCGGGAGGTGATGCAGGCTGGTTCTTAAGTACAGTGTAGTCCCCGAACCCTCACAAAGGATTGTACACACACTGTATTACTGAAAACACAGTCTTTATATAATTAATATTCAAAGGTATGTACACAATCACAATAACGCACTTTGTACTCGGAAATCAACAATGATAAATATATACAATTCAAAAGTGGTACCACCAATGTTATCAAATTTCATTAAAGTGCATCAACTGTACGGTTAAAATGTCACACAGATCAATAACGAGGAAACCAGCAATAGAGATAGGAAGGAACGTTAGATGGTTGAAACAATAGGCAGAATGCTGACCCCTACCACTAGGCACAGTTCTGTGTGGAGATCCCCCCACTTGGGCAACCTGTAAAATAAAGATGTATAGCACAAGCCCTGTCCATATATTGTTCACTAGTCTTATTTCCTCCTATTAAGGTTTTACCCCCCCAATGTACCTGGTGGAGCAGAGTTCTTCGAAGACGCGTCAAAGGATCCTTCTTGAGTGACTCCCTTTAAAGTAAAGCAGAAGCCACGGATCGTCGAGAGGCGTCGAAGATGGTGAACTTGTCGTCGACGGCGGCGATGAGAAGTTCAAGGGTGCCGAGACGCTGATGTCGATCCAGGCGGTGCTCGTCAGCGACGTCCTGCGAGGATGAGGTATGCGGGGCACCTCGGCGATAGATTGTTCAGTACCGCAAAGAGTTTCGGAAGAACTGTGGCCCAGCAAGGGCGTCGAGTCGTCAAAGTCTTTGTGGTCACTGGGTGGTGGAAAACCTACCGGCGGATTCTCCTCGGTGCGTTGGTCGTCCTCGACTTTCTCCGGCGGGACAAAGCGGTCGACGTTGCGAACAAGAGAGTCCTTGGATTCAAATGTTCTTAGGCAAAGGAATGGGCGGCTCTGGTCGTCGGCGGCATGGCGTCAAATGGTCCCCACGGCTGGGCAACACAACTTCAACGGGCCTCCAGCGGTTACACAAACCTGTGAACCCTGGTCGACGGCAATAGACTTCGACAGCGGCGAAGTCCGGGTGCTTTGCTTCGTTCTCCTCAGCGGTCCCGTCTCGGGTCGGCAGCCTTTCGAGGGTCTGACTTCCGGGGAGCTTCGGCGAAGGTTAGCGGTGCTCGATGGTCCCTCGGAGCACGGGAAGAGGGCGCCTTACCAGGTCCTCACTCGGATCAGTCCTTGACGAGTTCGGCAGCTTTCAGATCAGGTCGAAGCCAATGCAACAGCAAGTCTTCGTCTTCCAGCTGGGCGTCGAGAATCAGCAGTTCCAGTTACTCTCAAAGTGTAGACACACTTCTGAACGCTTCTGAACAATTTCCAGTGGTGAGAGGTCCCCAGATATACTATTCTGTCTCTCATCCACACTGCTGGGTCAAGCCCTACAGCCAATCATACAGAAGGACATTCATGCAGTCAGTCAGCCAATCAGGCACACAGTGCATTCAGGCCATCCTCCTCCCTCTCAGACACTCACAACACGGAATGTGGATTGGGACAAGTACTCAGCCATTCAACACTACACACTGCATTCAGTGCCAGTTTCGGGCAGGGCTGTCTCAGTCTTTGTCCCTCATACCATAAACCAAACAACCACAACAAGAAGTGCATATTGGTCACACACTCCATTCACCCTGGTCCCACCCACAGGAGGTACCCACAACATACAGTCACCGGGAAGGCTCCAGCTAGTCTGGCCGGGCCTTCACAACAACACCATATATGGAACTTCCACCCAACAGCCAGTCAGGGGGAAGGGACAGAGTCAGGGCTTCCCAGGACTTTGGGAAAACAAGGTAATAGGTAATAGAAAGCAAGAGGCCACAGGGGCCATCTTGTTTTCCATCAGGAATCAACTGATTCCAATGGCAGGGCCTGGGATCCCCAAAATGGAGGATATTCAGCGCACCTGTCAAAGTCAGCATGGAGCTGCCACCAGCCCATACCCTGCTCTGCGGGCCACCCACAGGTGCCCGAAAACATATGCTAGGGGCACAGGGTTGTACCCCCACCCATGGGTGCCGTAAGGGTATCCCACGGGTCTAGTCACTAAACCAAAAGAGAGAGAGCTGCACCGCCAGGAGTCCCACATGAACTCCTGCACGGAAAATATGACAGAACACACGATAAAAAGGCAGTAAAGGACAAGGATACGGAGGCCCTGTCCCTCCGATGCATTTCTAGCATCACACCAACCCTCACAGTGCTGTAACAAACTCCTCATTGGTCTCACAATATTTCTGTGGTCTGTTGGCAAATTGATAACAAGCAAAAATGTTATTCCCCTTCACCTCGTAATGCTTGTCCATCTTGGCTATGCATATATAAAACTGGTTGCCCATCTTGATGCATTCAGCTACTTTTAAGAAATTGTTGTCCAGCCTTACCTCGACAATGAAACAGTGCCTCTTTCTTTTTACTCAAATAATTAGGACCCTATACTGCCAACATATACTTCTGGAATCTTTCTTTCCATGTAATAACATAGGAATAACCCAGTGCCTGGTATATTTGCCATAACCTTTAAATTAGTTTCTGTTGCTTCCCTATTTTCGTGCTCTTGGTATTTGTCACCTTGTTCACAGGGACAAATGTCTGTAATCTCCCTTTTAAGGTGCAATGAAAAAAAACCTTTCAGAGTAACAGCCAATTGTGCTACTGCATTCTCCCTTCTTTATGTGTGCAAGTAATTGTCATGATGCCTACCCCCGGGCATCTGGACCAAGCCCATCCACACCGGAAGCAGGCATCCAGACATTTAGTAAAACCTCGGAAACCCCGGCTAGGCGCCAGGCTCATAGTCATCCCTTACCTCAGGCAGACCATGCTGCACATGCATCCAGGCCAACGTGAGACCTGGAAGGAACTATTTTTCTGCAAGGACTATTTTTTACTCGGGTGTGGTTCTAGGGACTTCTTACCTGGGACTACCTTCGAGGCTATTTAAACCACGCCCGATCTATAACACACGCTTCGAGTTATTCTGCATTCTGCAGCGTAACGCTCACCGTGCCTGCGAACCTGCATCCAGTCTTCTGCCACGGCCGCCTCGCATCCGGAGCTCCTAGAAGAAAGGGGAAAATAGGAGAAGAGGTTAGGTTACGGACCGGACATTAATCTAATTCCTTACCTGATTCAGGATCTTGCATCATTCCCAGCCTGAAGGGACATTACGTCGACACGCGTCGCTTCGCAGCTGCAGCGCCGCTCCATTCTCACCAGTCCACAGCATCTTCGACTCGGCGCTGCCTCCATCATTTTCTTCGGCGATCTTCAACACCTGGAGAAAAAAGACAAAGGAATAGCGAGGTGAGCCTAGAGAGACTACAAAGACAATCATTGTACCACAAGGCTTACCTGATTTACCACCGGAGGCATTATCCTTCAATACGCCACATCTTCTTACGCCGCATCTATGAAGGGAGGAAAAACAACAAGTTAAACTCATGCAACTTTTACCGGATAGTGTTGGGTAATACAGACTCTTTCCTGAACGCCACCAGCAACCTCCAGACAGTATTTGTTGACGCAAAATCACCAAGGGGTGCAAGAGTGAGCATTGGACATATTGAACTCTTTAAACTTGGTAAACTCCGGAGTCAATAATCTTCCAGAACTCCAATACCCCAAACCAGTGAGGTAACTGGTATCTACGCGCCCCTGCAAGTCACGCAGGATGGAGAGCTCATCCATTAAAAACATAAGGTGAGGACACTAAGTGGGAATATCGGAGGTGGCCAGTGGGGAGAGCGGGAGCAGTGGGGAGGGGTCTGCACTCAAATCCACGGGACTTAATCCCTTTCTCCATCTACAGGAGAATATTCCTACAAGTCAAGCACACTAGACTAGGCGGGTCCGTCCAGACAGCCATCTTTGACCTACGCTTCACGTTGGTGGAGGCCGCAGCTGTCCGGGTTCGATCGACGCCCCTGTGGGAACCTGGTGAGCGTAACAGTAATTCTTTCCGTCACTACACTGCATGTGGGACGGGCACAGCACGGAGCACAGGGCCCGCAGTGAAGGCCTTCAACTTTTCACATAGCTAAGCAACTCCTTATCATGTCTAAAATTACCAGGTAACAACTTGCAACACCGGACAATGCGTCCTTGGATCACGTGTTCTGTTGTGTGCATGCACGGCTATGCTGCTAGGGTGCTTCCTGTGTCCTCAGAGGCTCACGCACAGTCCAGATACACCCCAATACATGCCTGAAGAGTGAGTCACTATTCGACTGTGCAACTAACCCTGTACCTGCTCAGCCAGGGCAACCACAATCTATGGCAAGTGCAGGCTCTTTGTCATTGCTGCAACTCATCACCAGTTAAGGAAGTGAACCAGAACACAGCCAGTATGTGTGACTTAATTTCTTTTAAGTTCATCTTTATGCTGTGACAACTCTCTCTGTCCTCACCTTTACACCAACCACCGTACAGCTTGCCTTGCATTCTCTACTAGTGTTCTCTGTTCGCATTCCACACCATAACATTCCCCCTGCTGACATTCCTAACACCGTAAGGAGTCCCCCTTTCTTCTAGAGGACTTTATTCCCATGGCCACTTTCCGTATTCTAATATTACTCAACTAGTGTTGTATTGCCAAGTGTGAATAGTTCAGTTAGCCCCCCTGTAGTGCTTTATATGAGCATGGGTTGACCCTCCTAGGATTGATGATGCATTGGCCCTATTAGGCCTGAAGATTTGTTTGCTCTCCTTGCCAGAAAGACCATTTGTCTGTCCTGTGCTTGAAGACAAAGATAGGCCCTTCCAGGGGCCAGAAACTGATGATGTGATGCATTGGCAGGGCCAGAACCCGAAGAGAGGCCCACTCAGCTTGGTGTTGAGAGTTAAGGTGGTTTACCCAGGGTACTGCACTTGTCCTAGTCTTTCCACTACCCCTCTCTACTTTTGATGGGCTAGTTATTATGTTAAGATGTACAACCGGGCGCCAGCCAGCATACCTCTTAATAATTTCCTGTAAGGGCTCAACAGATATCACGACTTCATACCTTCAGCAGGGGCACGCTGATACACAGTGCCAGAGGTTTGTGACGCAATTATCGATCTATACATTATTTGCTTTTCATAATGGTGCTGTAGTATGAAAAAGTACAGGTAAACTATAGATAACTAAAGATCTCAGAAAGAACATTTCCAAGCTAATAATGTCACAAAAATATGGATTTATAGGACAGTGAGTTAAAATAACATGAAAAGCAACTTGCACTGCCTAAAATTAAAAATGCGATTAGACTGGAATGAACTCAGAAACACTTGACACTTTTCTCAAGCACACCTGGCACTTTTTGAATCTGTTATACTCTTTTCACTTTAGTCTGGCATTTCCAATAGTTACGATTTGCCTTGAAGTAATATGGTTCTGCTTTGACTTTATGATGCATTTTGCACACAGCACTTTAATATGGATGTACAATGGATTTAAATGTACAAGGCAGTTTTGTCAGTATTTAACATCAGGCATTTACCAAGCGGAGTGGCCGAGCAGGAATGTACAAACAGAATTTGGCCTGTAGATATTCTGCCCCTGTTCTATAAAAGGTATGATGAACTAGACATTAGGCCATGACCTGAATGGGCTTGGCCATGGGTAGCCAATGAAGATGGTGCACAAATGGAGTAATGTGAGCACAACTAGGTGTGTAAGTGGCTACTCTGGCTGCAGAGTTCTGCAGGACCTGAAGGTGCCATAAGAAGTAGACGGTTTGTGCCAGAAATAGGGCGTTGCATTGGTCCATGGAGGACATAACAAGTGAGGACACCGCAGGGGGCACATAACTGAGAAAGGAGTAAACAAAGAACCTTACTATGGGGTTTTTAGTTGAAGATAGCCCCTTTGACAACTGGACTTATCAGAGATTCCGCAGACAGAAAAGACAATGGGCCTCATTACACGGTAGGCGGTAAACCATGGTGCTATTAGCGCCATGGTTCATGCCGGTAATTTACTGGTACCACCTTGGTGGAAAGGGGAATTACCGCCCCATTCCAATGTTGGCGGGGCAGTAATTCCCCCTTCCACCATTGCCCTTCCCCATTCCCATTTTTGCCCCATAGGGCATAATGGGAATGGAGAAGGCGCTAATTACGGTACCGCAAATTGCGGTACCGTAATTAGCTACCTGGGTCCCTTTGCGGGTTGGTTTTTAACGCCTGCAAAAAGCAGGCGTTAAATTCCCCAACCCGCAAAGGGACCTCGTAGTAAGGCGGTAAGGATTTACCAGTACCGGTAAAATACCAGTACCGGTAAACCCTTACCGCCAACCGTGTAATGAGGCCCAATATATTTACCCCTAAAGATGGCCTAAAAGGAGGTCCAAAAGGCATAAGAAGGAGGGCCCAACACCTCAATTGTTTCCCCTGAAACGGCTATTACCCCTCCATGCACCCACAGTTTCAAGACAGGCCCTAAACCTGGTTGCTGTCTCGACAAGAGAGATCTAAATGGACCAGAATCTGTGTCATCTGTTAAGAATAACAGTGGAAGCCGTGAGAGCAGATAAGCTTGGTAAGAGGTTTCACGTGCATGTTAAACAAAACCTAGAAGATGGAGGAAACCTGAGGGACTCCACATCTCAAGGCAGACGGCACAGAGTGAAAAGGGGGGATGGCAATCGACTTTTCGGTTAGAGAGAAACAAAGAAAATCAGGAAAGAACAGCACCAGAAAGGCCGGCCCAGATGACCATGGTCAACAGTATCAAAGGCGGCAGATAAGTCAAGTAATAAGCACTGACGCTGCCCAAGTCGTGCAGCCAAGCCACATCGTCAACATTGTAGACCAGCACCCCCTGTGTGCCATGTCCTGGATGAAAAATTGATTGAGAAGTGAGGAAGAAGAAAGATTACTCAAGAAAGGGCAGACAAAGGCTTCAAGAAGCTTCATAAGAAGATTCCAAGATGGCCCCCGTGACCACTCCACCATGAGGAGGGCGCTCCTCCCCGGCCACCCGAAAAAGGAGCAATAAGCAGAGTTAAAAACAAGACCCTAGGGCAGCAAAAGCAAAGGGGATGACCCGCGAACCGAGTGGTCCCCAAGAAAACTCCAACTGGAGTTTTTGGGCGGCAGAGTGAGCGGACCTGAGGCCGCCAGCAGCGATGCCTGTGTGGGGACTGGCAGTCGAGCCGGAGGAGATCAGAGAGAACCCACGTGGGTGGTGCAGAAGATGCAAGGTGCCCATTCAGTCACAGCAACATAGGCGAGACTGGGAGTGTGAGCGGACCACCACGGTTCCCCAGCAGCCGACCTGGGGGAGACAAAGCTGCCGGACAGGCGCGCCCGCCGGGACGCAATGACGCAAGCACCGCAGTTGGAAATCCAGCAGAGCCGACGCAGCACGGACACCCAGCTACAAATGCGAGGGAGCGGTTAGTATTCCCCTGAAATCCTGTGCCTGCCTCTGCCCCATACAGCAAGCCCGGCTCCACGTGGCACGGCCTCCACAAGCCACGTGGCGCAGGGCCCCCATGAGCTGTGATGCGTCCCAGCTGGCGGAGGGTAAGCAGGCATAATTAAGGGAGTTGGCAGCCATGAAGCAAGCACACGCAAGACACTCCCCTCCCAAACAATGGACATGGAGGTTTATGAAAGCATCTGCCCCAGCGCACCATAACCTACACTTGTAAGGGGACCCCTTACGGCAGGAGACCCGCAGCATACCCGGACCCAGGCAAAGGCCCAAGCCCATACCATTCAGCAACATCAGAGGCAAACTGCAGTAATATAAGGGTGACAGCACTAAGTCTCCTGCAGCACCCCCCGCTAACGGGCAGGGAAGGAACCCGGGGGAGGGGTGGGCGGCGCATGCTCCCAACCCCAGCATTTGACTCTGCAGGAGAGCGCTGCTTTTGCTCCACCACCCACCCTTATGAAAACTAGCCCTGCCATGCAAGATTAACCAAGAAGGAACCTCCAGGGGGGCAAGAGCGTACTTAGAGGCTCAGGAGTGGTGGAAGCCCAGGGGCACCCCAGGAAGAAATTCAAGAAGCTCCTGGGCTTCTTGCCCAGTGTGACACTGCAACCTTGACAACTTTCACCTTTGAGCATACTAGCCCCACGCCCCCCAGGGGAGAACCAGCCCAGGCTCTAAAGGGGAGCTAGACCCCCACTGCACACAGGAGGGAGAGAGAAGCATCCCCTTCATACGGAACAACTGGTCAATACCCCAGGGTCAAGAGGAACCTCAGAGGCTTGGGAAGAAGCCCCCTACAGTAAGGTGCAGGATAGCACTCGCCATCACAAGGCAATGTTGCACAACAAGCCCAAGGAGGCCAAAAAGGGCCCCTCAAGGGCCAAGATCTCAAGAAAACAGGAAGGGACCCTCCAACAGCTATGGAGAAATGAGGGGGAAGCCCCGGAGGAAGAGGATCCAGTGGTGACAGGGAAGCAGCAGTCAGAGGAACCCCTGACGCTGACACAGGGGCAAGAGGTCAGGAGCAAGGTGCTGCAACAGTGCTTTAAGGCATTCACCAACTGATGGCTACCCTTCAGACACAATTAAGCCTAATACACACAGAACTTGCACAATCCCTGCAGGAAATCAAAGGCGACAGTTGAATTGATACAAATGAAAACACCATTCAAGAACTCAAACACCCGGAAGATAGATGTATTAGCGAAGCAGCAGGCGGTAGTGACACACAACCTGGAGCTCCAAGCCAAGGACTTGGAGAACCACTTGCGATGGTCCAACATCAGGGTGAAGGGGCTTCCAGAAAGTGTGAGCGATGCCGACCTGAGGGAAACAATGCAGCACATGTTCAAAGATTTACTGCACATGGCTGGGGGAGAAATTCTCATAGATAGAATTCACTGCGTGGGTCCGCAGCGAGAAGAACCCGGGGCCAGGCCAAGAGAAGTGGTGATGGCTTTACAGCAATACGACCAAAACAAATTGATCCTCCAAGCGGCAAGGAAAGCAACCCTGATAAAGGTGAACAGCGCCGTCATAGAACTTTTCCAGGACCTAGCCAAATCCATACTAACAATGAGGAGGCAAATGGGCCCAGTGACCAAAGCACTTACCAAAGCCCAGGATCCAGGTGGACATTCCCCTTTGGAATGGTCTTGAAGTGGGAAGGGCACCAACACCACATCACCACGTTGGATGAGGGACCCACGTTCCTGAATATTGAAGAAGGAGGGGATGCAGGGGGAGGAAATAATAGGAGGCCAGAAGATGAAGGGCACCAAGAGAAGCCATGGGAGTGGAGGAGAGTAGAGAGGTCAAAGACAAGACGCAAACAATTGCGGGGCCCAGGTGGGCAGCAACCGAAGCCCCAGGCTGAATAGACTGTCCACTTAACAGCAGCGGTGGGTTAATACCCCATGGGGTTACAAGGGGAATGTCAGCCTAAGGGTCGGCTCCGGGAGACGGGTGGGTGACGGATCTTGGAAACAGGGGAGAGCAGAGGAATGGCTCTCCCTGCACAGTTATTCTCTGGGATGGGAATGAGATCCGGCAACCTAGGACGACGTTATGGCCTGGGGAAGTTGAGCCGGGTCCAGCCATGGGGCCGATGTTACAGCCTGGGGAAGCTTAGCCGAGTTCAGCCGGAGGGGGCGAGAGGGAAGGTAGGGTGGGGCGGGGGGCTTAAATCGAGGGGATTGCTTCAACATAGTTACTCTCAGGGCATAACGAGGTATGGATAGCGGGAAAAGGGATCCAAATACTAAAGCTCAATGTTAGAGGACTAAACACACCGACTAAAGAGACGGAAACTGGAGAACCACCTCCAGGATACCAAGCCCGACATTGTGACGCTCCAGGAGACCCATATCAGTAAGCAAGACAGACACAGAATGAAGTTTAGAGGGTACACCCAGGTTCGGCAGGCCAACAACAAGAGCAAAGCTTGAGGGGTCCTCATAGCATTTAGACACCTACCTGACGTCGAAATAATAGGCACAAAAGCCAACAAGGAAGGTAGATTCCTCTTCGTCCAGCTACAATGGGGGGCTTACACAATCACCACAGTGTACGCCCCCAACTCAGGGCTGGACAGATACTTCCAGGGGGTTTTGGAGATGCTAGACCAGTTAACAACAGGCCAGCTAATACTAACAGGGGATTTTAACTTGGTGTCGCATCCATCCACGGACAGAAGCATGGACAGGACACCCACATCTAAAGGCCCATCTAGTAAACTACAGGCTAGCATAACAGAATGGCATTAGCAGATACATGGCGTGAACTAAAAGGGGACTCTAAGGGGTATACTTACTACTCACATGTGCACCGATCATTCTCAAGAATTGATTACAGATGGACAGGCATCTCGAGCCAAACAGGAGAAGGCCCTCCAGGTGGACTTAGAACAGCGCTTAAAAGGGGTAATGGAGAGAATGGAGACCGATACAGGGGTAATGATCAGGAGGGAGTATAGGCATTTCAAAGGGCAAATCAATAACCTTCTAGCTAAACAAGCATTAACAATCGTTCCTATTCTGTAGGCAGAAGTATTACCTCCAGGCAAACAAGACAGGCCGCCTCTTAGCCAGGTAGGTTAAGCAGGAAGAGGTGACAGGTACAATACGCCACATTCAGATGGTGGAGGGACAGGAAACCACACATACAGAAGAGATCCTGCAGGCGTTCACAGAGTTCTATACGAGACTCTACTCTACGGAGGCACCAGAGAGTGACCTTCAAAAGGCCTTCTTAAAATCTTGCTGGCTAAAAAGATTAGAACAGAGCCAGCGTGACGCTTTAGAAGGGACGATTACCTAAGACGAGGTGCATGCAGCGATCCAATCGCTACAACCAAATAAAGCCCCAGGCCCGGACGGGTACCCCGCCACATTCTATAAAGCATTCCATACCACATTATTCGCGTTAATGACATCCCTGTTCAACTCCTTCTCCAATACAGGCCACATCTCCCAGTCCATGGAGGAGGCCAAGGCAATCATCGTCCCTAAGCCAAACACAAAACAAACCCTCTGTAGCTCCTACCGCCCTAATAAACCTCGATGCCAAAATCTTTACAAAAATTCTAAGATCTAGAATGGATAAAGTAATCCCCGACCTGATCCACCCAGATCAGGCAGGCTTTGTCAATGGGAGACAAACGTTTGACATCATTAGGCGAATATCCCACCTGATAAGAGTAGTCAAACAAGGCAGTCCTGAGGGCGGGGGTGTTAGCGCTAGAAGGTATTCGACCAAGTCAAATGGTCATTCTTGTTTGCTACCTTGGAGGTTATGGGGTTTGGCCCTGGCTTTCTCCACCTGGTCAAAGCCAACTATGGAGCACCACTTATCAGGCTAGCCATCAATGGGCATGTCTCCCAGGCGATAAGGGTCACTAGAGGTACTAAGCAGGGCTGCCCATGTCACCATTCCTGTACGCAAAATTTCCCAAACCCTTCCTAGCTAGAATTAGACAGGAGAGGGAATAAAAGGGATTACGTTCGGAGGGGAAGAACATAAGGCAATGGCCTTTGCCGAAAACCTCCTGGTCGTGCTAACAGACATGGACACTTCCCTCCAGAGGATAACAGCACTCCTAGGGGAATTTGGCAGAGTGGCAGACCTGAAGACCAACAACCAAAAATCTGAACTAATGGTGCTTCAAGAAGGCACGCCATCAGAAACATCAGATACAGGGCAATTTGCACAAGCAGAGGGATCCCTTTGATACCTGGGGGTGATAATAACCAGTACCCTAGAGGATATGTACCAAGCAAACTATCCCCACCTGTTGGAAACTATCAAGACCTGGCTGGGAGAGAGGAGGCTCCTCAACATATCATGTATGGGCCGCATGTCATTAAAATTATAATTTTCCCTAGAGCGCTATATTACTTTCAGGCTCTCCCCCCTGGCGGTCCCCCCCAAAAAATCTTCAAAACCCTGAATAAACTAGTACGCAACTACATCTGGCAAGAGAAAAGACAGAGGGTGGCCTTGAGGGTCATGGTCACTCCCACGGGGGCATGGGAAATGGGAGTTCCAAACTTTCAAATGGACTACCAACGGCCAGCTCAATTGAGGGTCATCCGAAACTGGTTCAATGGGAATCCCGATAGCATCTGGCGAAGGAGGGATAGGGCAGTGGTAGAAAGGCCCCTAGACGAGTGTAACGCTCACCTGATTCCCGCAGAGGCGCCGGTCTTGACTGGGTGAATGCCGTATCTTCAAAGGTGATGTGTAACACACGGTTGGCTCTTTGGGCTGGACCTCTGTGCACTGTATGTCTGACTCGAAGAGTAAGATGTCTGCAGATAGAAAATATGGGATTAATGAACTGGGGTTATTGGGTGCCTCTCTCCTCTTCCCTTTCTCTTCTCCTGTAGAACCCCAAAGGTTAACGCCCTCACCTTAGGTAAGTGAACGCCGAGCTCTCCATCTGCCTCGGGGCAGGGTGCCGTAACCAGTTTCTTCACTGGATAAGGGTGCAGGCCTCTTGACCTCAGAGGACTGCTGTCCGTCGTTAACTGCACGAACGGTAAGTTCTGGGCACTTCAAATGTCTTAAAAGTCTTTTGTAATGATATCTCTTGTTTTGCAGGGTTCCGGCGATGGCGGATGGCGGGCTGATGAGAGTTGAGGATCGAACCCGCGTGAGGAATAGAAGCGCCTGGAAGCACGTAAGTAAGCGCTTGTAGCCTGCTTCAAGATGCGCACTAACTGTCCCTTTTATCTTGCAGGTACAAGTTCGGAGCTTTAGAGAAGCTGAAGGGTGCTGGAATACCCACTGGATTCGGCGTGGGAAGGAGTAATGGCACGTGAGTAATAAAGTTGCCCAATGTCTTTAAACGCACCTTCTTTTGCCTTTCAGATGCGGGATGCAGCGCCGAAGGCCTCCGGAGCGTGCAAAGAGCTGGTAAGCTTTTGTCTTTCAGATGCCGGAATGCAGTGCGAAGACCTCCGGAGCATGCGAAGAGTAGGTAAGCCTTTGTCTTTCAGATGCCGGAATGCAGCACGAGGCGTTGGTGACAGCCGATGGACCAGGTAAGAGATGCGCTGCCACTGAAGACCGTAGTGCTAACCTGTTCTTTCTTTGTCTTTCCAGGTGCTGCTGAAGACTGGATTCCAGGATGGTAAGCCTTTGTTCCCTTAGGCCCAGGATCAGAAGCAGAAGACACGATGAGCGTTCTGCTGCAGAGAATGCAGAATAACACAAAGCAAGATTCATCCATCGGGTGTGGTTTAAATAGCCTCCTGTAGTGCTTAGGTGTCTCCTTCCACAGCCATGCCTAGGTAAGAAAAGAGTTCTTGCTTTCCAGAAGAGTTCCAGTATTCTGAACCTAGGGAGTGGCTCCTGCCCCACCCAACAGGAAAAGTAGTCCCAAACAGAAGAGGATCAGGGGTTCAACTGGCAGGTAAGTAAGCAGCATGGTCTGCTGCAGGTAAGTCCACCCAAGCATTATGAGCCCGGCGCTTCCAGCGCTGGGACTGGGCATCTTTATGAGCCTGGTGCCACTGGCGCCAGGACAGGGTCCAAAAGGTCCCAATTGGGACTGGCTGGCACTCCGAACCGGGGTTATGGGTCTGCTTCCAAGGGAGTCGGGCAAGTCCTGATCTTTTGGAAGCAGAGATCATGACAATAAGGTCCTGTGGTGTCCAAGAACAGACAGCACCCCCCCAACATGTACAGAAGCTGAATTACAGCCCTGGTGGGGATACATAGGATGTGATGGTTAAAAAAGCAAAGATCATGTCCTACCCATCTCCGTTCACTCGCCTATTCCGCAACCCACAGTGTACCCCAGGGCTAGAGAAAGGAGCATATGCTAGGTGGGAAAAAGCAGGCAGTATTCGCGCAAGGGACATCATGGAGGGACAGGAGGTTAAGTCATTCCAGCTCTGCAAACAAACCAAGTGTTTGCAGGAGAATAGGGACTGCTATGCTGAACTGCGGCACTGGCTCTCTTCTCGAGATATGAAACAAACCACTACCAGAGAATTCACTCCTCTAGAAAGGTACTTGCTAACACATTTTGGTGATAGACGAATGATTAGTCAAATGTACAAATTATTCACAATGCCAGAGGCACAGGTCCAGTGGCCCTATATGAAACAATGGGCAGACACGCTGCCCCTCCCAATCTCTGAAGAACAGTGGTGGGAAGTGTGGCAGCAAATCCCCAAATTGATGAGAGGGATGCAGATTAGTGAAATGTAGACCAGGATACTGGTGCAGTGGCACTTAATACCGAAGAAGCTACATAAAATATACCCCTCAGTATCACAGATGTGTTGGCGTGGCTGCAAAGAAGTAGGCAATTGGCTCCATGTCTGGTGGTCATGCCCCATCCTTAAACTGTTCTGGGAAGTGGTCAACAAAGAAATGATAGCCATCTTTGGTCCCCAAATACGGAGAGAACATGGAGAAGCTATGCTGAGCCCGAGTGACGTGCTGAACACACTCCTGACTAAACCACAGAGGAAAGCATATGGTCCTAGCGTGGTGGCCCTCTCCCTAATTGTGCAAAAGTGGAAACAAACCACGATCCCCAGCGAACAGGAATGGATAGCAAAAATGTGACATTACACTTCACTGGAATGGGTAACATACACTAGAACTTCCTGCACAAAGACTACCGTGAACAATGGTGTCCTCAGAGAGTAAGACTATTAGATATACTATAGACTAGGTCCCGTTATACCCTGTACGGGGGGAGGGGTGCAGGGGAGGTCGTCGGGAAGGGGTTTGTTAATGTTAAAAACTTTAAAATGGCAATACAAATAATTTTATACGAAATTGATGAAGAAAAATGGGATGAAAATTTGCTAGGACAAGAGGCCAGGGAAGAGGCAGTGCCGCCTGTCCTGCCCGCGGCGAGACAGCGGCGAGACTGCTCAGCGCCCCGTCTAGCTTTCCCACCTGGGAGTTGTCCGAGACCATCAGGGTTTTGAAAACGAAACAAAAAAACAAAAATCCAAGATCTCAGCCCGGGAAGCCTGCCTGCCGCCTGCAGCAGCACGGCTTCCCATGGGGACAGAGGCAGGCCGCACCGCCGCTGGCCCGATCCCGCTCATCCTTCCCCGACCCCCTCCGCCGCTCCCCTTTCAGGGGCCGGACGGAGAGGCGGGCCAGAGACAGCACATGCAGGGGAGTGGGGGGGAATCGCTATAGTGTTCAAACCCCAGCCCGGCCACATGGGGCTGATCTCCAGGTACCTGGGCAACAGGGATGGTCGCCCGCTGTGCCAGCGGCCCTGGCCATTGCTCGCCCACGGACATGGGGGCCGGAACCTCAAAACCCACATGCACCATGGCTCAGGGCTGGGGTGGCGTCCGTTGAAGACGGCCGGGCTTCCCTCTGCTCCCGGCTGCTCCCACTTGTGACTTCGCTGCCGACCGGGATGCGCTCACCAACGCCTGCCTGCTGGCGTTTCAGGATGGAGGAGCGTGCCCCAGCGGCTCAGGGGCCAGCTTGGTGAGGAGCCGCTAAGGACTGCCTCTCTCCGGTGGGGGGGACGTCCCCGGCAGGCTAACCCAACCCATATGACTTTTACTTCTTCTAGATAGTTGCCGACTCCGGCGGGCCAATCCAAGGACCTCACTAAACCATCCAATCGGTAGTAGCGACGGGCAGTGTGTACAAAGGGCAGGAACTTAATCAATGCAAGTTTATGACCCGCACTTACTGGAAATTCCTTGTTCATGGGACATCATTTCAATCCCCAATCCCTATCAAAAACTGGGTTAAGCGGGTTAGCTGCACCTGTCTGCGAAGGGTAGACAAACGATGATCGGTTCAGTGTAGCGCGCGTGCAGCCCCGGACATCTAAGGACATCACAGACCTGTTATTGATCAATCTAGTGTGAAACGCCACTAGTCCCTCTAAGAAGTTGAATGCTGACCGATGGGGGCAAGGGAGTGGGGGGTTGCATAACTAGTTAGCATGGAGGAGTCTCGTTCGTTATCGGAATTAACCAGACAAATCGCTCCACCAGCTAAGAACGGCCATGCACCACCACCCACAGAATCGAGAAAGAACTATCAATCTGTCAATCCTTTCCATGTCCGGGCCGGGTGAGGTTTCCTAGTGGTGCCCTTTCGTCAATTCCTTTCAGCTTTGCAACCATACTCTCCCGGAAACCAAAGAAGCTGCTCAGCGGGTCATGGGAAAAATGCAGCCAGATCGCTAGTCTGCATAGTTTTTGGGCGGAGCTACAATGGATCTTCGAACCTCAGACTTTCGTTCTGATTAATGAAAACATTCTTGGCTAA
The DNA here is from genome assembly GCF_040938575.1 of Ambystoma mexicanum. Taxonomy (NCBI): domain Eukaryota; kingdom Metazoa; phylum Chordata; class Amphibia; order Caudata; family Ambystomatidae; genus Ambystoma; species Ambystoma mexicanum. The sequence goes on from NC_090937.1 coordinate 1,604,240,005, forward strand.
TGCTTTCGCTTTGGTTCGTCTTGCGCCGGTTCAAGAATTTCACCTGTAGTGGCACAATACGAGTGCCCCCGGCCGTCTCACGGCCCCAGTTCTGAAAACCAACAAAATAGAACCAGAGTCCTATTCCAATTATTCCTAGCTGAAGTATTCAGGCGACCAGCCTGCTTTGAACACTCACATTATTTCAAAGTAAACGCTTCGGAATACCCAGGACATTCAGGCAAGAGCTTCATGCTGGCGCCAAGGGGCAGGGGCTGGGACAGGCGGTAGCTCACCTCGCAGCGGACCGCCAGCTGGATCCCAAGATCCAACTATGAGTTTTTTAACTGCAGCAACTTTAATATATGCTATTAGAGCTGGAATTACCGTGGCTGCTGGCCCTCCAATGGGTACTCGTTAAAGGATTTAAAGTGTACTCATTCCAATTACAGTGCCTTGAAAGAGCCCTGTATTGTTATTTTTCGTCACTACCTCCCGGAGTCGAGAGTGGGTAATTTGCACGCCTGCTGCCTTCCATTTCTAAGGCTCCCTCTCCAGAATCGAACACTGATTCCCCATTACCCGTGGTCACCATGGTAGACACAGAATTACCATTGAAAGTTGACAGGGCACACATCCGAATGCATCGTCCTCGTCATGGGGACGTGTGATCAGCCCAAGGTTATCTAGGGTCACCAAAGGGGCTGGCGAGCCGGTCTGATAAATGCACGCATCCTGGAAGGTCTGCGCTCGTCGGCATGTATTAGCTTTAGAATTACGACAGTTATCCAAGTAACGGATGGGGCGATCAAAGGAACCATAACTGATTTAATGAGCCATTCGCAGTTTCACTGTACCGGCCGTGCGTACTTACACGCGCATGGCTTAATCTTTGAGACAAGCATATGCTACTGGCAGGATTAACCAGGTAGCCGCACCTGCTGGAGAGTGGCAATGAGGGGGCCGCACACCCGCCTCAGAGCCGATCTTCGCACCCTCTGGGTCTATATGCAGGACCAGAGCATCAAAGAGCGTCCCCCAACGCGTGTGGGTCGGTTGGACAGGTCAGTCACACGGGCACCGGTGGCACGGCCTGCTCTGCCACGTGGTGGGTGGGAGGGACAAGGCCAGGCTCAGGCACAACTAGAAGCGGTAGGGGGTTTGGCGACAGAGGGGGTCAGCACCCCACAGAAGGTGCGTTCTGAACTGCTGGAGAAACATGCTGGGTGGAGGAGGGGCTGCGTTGTGGCTTGCAGGGAGACCCCATCCACTCTGATCTGACCAGTTGGGAGATGCCAGGCTGCTCTGACCACTGGGGAGCTGCCGGGCTGCTCTGCCTTTGCTCTGCTCAGTGGGGAGAGCCGCCCACACGCGGGGGCCGTCCCCGAGGGGAGCATACCATTGCCACGGTCCCAAGGCAGGTGGAAGCGAATTGCTTCAAACAGCCGAGGCTGGCCAAGCAGTCCAACCCTAGATGGACCAAGTGCACAAAATCGATCCCATGGAGTGCTCAGAAGAGTACCCCCAGCAGGACAGTCTCTGCTGGAGGTGCAGTAGTTTCGGCACAGACCCCGGGTCGGGCAGCGAGAACGAAGAGGAGCACAGACAGGTCCCCCTCACCCAGTCTATTAGTAATCCAGAGGAAGGTGACTAAGCTTTCTTGTAATTTGTGTACCCAGAGTCACAGAGTGGGACCTCTCGGCAAAAGCGTCTGGGGTCCTTATAGACCCAACTGGAGAACATTTTCAAATTGACCTCCATCAGGACTTCCAGAGCAGCCCGGCCATCTTGCCCTTGCAGTCATTTCTTTTGCCAACGACCAGATGGCCGGGCTAGAAGAGCGGCCATCTGGTAGGGCAATGCATTCCAATGGGCCTGGATGGGAAGGGCCTTTGGCCCCCCGCCAAATGGTCATCCTCGAAGTCTGGCCAGGACACCTCAGAGCTCCCCCCCCTCCACATAAGAGGTTTCTTGCCCGCCTTGGAGTTATCCCTCCGGTGAGGGACAGTCGACCCACACGTAAGACAGGCGCCCAAGGCCGGGGGGCAGCACTCTCCTGGAGCTCTGGCCAGGCCCCCCCTTTGAGCTTCTCCCACCACATTAGAGCCTTTCCCTCCGGGACTAACTCACAAACACTTTGGAACTCAAGGCCAGCAATTGTGAGTGCATTTACCCCAACATGGAGGAAAGGGAGCTGCTAAAGGCACCCCGTCTTGGACTTGACCCTTGGCTGTGGTTCCTAGGTAGGGACAGTGGGAATCTAGTTCATCCATTCATGCGCATCACTTATTAGATGACAAGGCATTTGGCTACCTTAAGAGAGTCATAGTTACTCTTGCCTTTACCTGCGCTTCACTGAATTTCTTCACTTTGACATTCAGAGCACTGGGCAGACATCACATTGCATCAACACCCACCTCAGGCCTTCGCAATGCTTCTTGGTAAATAAACAGTCGGATTCTCCTGGTCCACACCATTTCTAAGTCAGCTGCTAGGCATCAGCCTAGGCAGAACGTCAGGCCCGAACCCTGGGAGGGGAGCGGAGAGAGGCGACCATTGTAGCTGTGGCGATCCACAGGCAGGGCCTGGCTCGCAACCAGAGTCGGCGCCACCCCCGGGGGGAGCGGAATGAGATGCCTCCTCCCGTGGTGCACGGCCTGCCCCGCTACCCAGCCCGACCGACCCAGCCCTCTGAGCCAATCCTTATCCCGAAGTTACAGATCTGATTTGCCAAATTCCATTACCTACATTGTTCCAACATGCCAGAGGCTGTTCATCATGGAGACCTGCTGCGGAAATGGGTACGGCCCAGCGCCAGATTTACACCATCTCCCCTGGATTTTCAAGGACCAGCGAGAGCCCACCGCACGCCGCCGGAACCGCAATGCTTTCCAAGGCTCATGCCCCCCTCTCAGGGTGAACCCATTTCAGGGTGCCCTGCCCATCACAAAGAAAAGAGAACCCTCCTTAGCGGATTCTGACTTCCATATATCAAACAACACCTTTACTGGGGTCTGATGAGCATCGGCATCGGGCGCCTTAACTCGGCATTCGGTTCATCCTGCAGTTCCAGTTCTGCTTAACAAAGTTGCCCACTGGGCACTTGCATTGAATGCCTGGCTCCACGCCAGCGAGACGGGCTTCGTACACATTAGGTTGGAATAATTTTTGCCCCAAGAGCTCTAATCATTCCCTTTACCAGATAAAACTGTGGATTCCGTGTGCCAGCTATCCTGAGGGTAACTCCAGAGGGAACCAGCTACAAGATGGTTCGATTAGTCTTTGCCTCTATTCTCAGGTCAGACGACCGATTTACAAATCATGACCGCTAGGGACCTCCATCAGGCCTAGATCACCATCTTTCGGGTCCTATCACAGACGCTCATGCTCCATCTCCCTGAGAGCGGGTGAGACGGGTCAGTGGTGCGCCCACCGCGACAGCATCCCACTGCAATCGGCACGCGCTGGCCATCACCTTCTTTGCATTTAAGGGTTTCATTCGGCCCTCCAACTTGTGCACATGTTAAGACTCCTCAGACCCCTGGCACCCTTTGTGGGGCTCCCCACCCAGTGGCACAACGTGGTCGGGGCGCACTGAGGACAGTCCACCACAGTCGCATCGGGAGCCCTGTCTCCGTCGCCGCACCAGCGACACCCAAAGGAGCCAGGACGGTTGCCGGAGAAGGGCACAGCAGCGGTCAATCTCCCTCAGCCCAGCAAAACTGCTGTCAGGGGGCTGTAACACTCTCTGCCGGAGCAGAGAGCCACCTGCCCCCTGGGGCCTTCCCAGCCCGTCGCGGTGCACCACCACAGAGGAAATGCAAGTGCCCTGGCCCCAGTCCCGCAATGGCATCCACCGTTCCAGGCAACCAACCTGCCTGCCATGTTGAATCCTGTGGTTGGACTGCACAGACCCCACCAGTTTACACCTCTATGGTTTCACGACCTCTTGAACTCTCTCTTCAAAGTTCTTATCAACTTTCCCTTACGGTACTTGTTAACCATCTATCTCGCGTGCGTGTTTAGCCTTAGATGGAGCGTACCACAGGCTTTGAGATGCATTCCCAAGCATCCTGACTCCAAAAAGACATGATCTCAGCGTGCCAAAGTCAGCTACCGGCCTAACACCGTCCGCTGGGTGAGACTCGATCAGAAGGACTTGAGTCCCCTGAGCGATGCCGGGGAGTCGATCTTCTGTACGCCACATTTCCCACACCTGCCCTTGAACAGGGATTCGGCGCTGGGCTCTTCCCTTTTCACTGGCCGTTACTGAGGGAATCCTGGTTAGTTTCTTTTCCTCCGCTTAGTAATAAATTCAGCAGGTCACCACATCTGATCTGAGGCCTTAGTCGGGGGGAGCACAAAGCTCAGGGCAGCTGGCCTCAGGCCTGTACGGGGGGGTACTCCCCAGCCCTGTGCCTCTGGCGCAGCAGAGTGTGCGCTGTCCCGACCTGCGGCCAAAGCCCACATGGTCGCAAGGCCCGTGCTCCATGGCCATCCGGCGCAGGTAGTCGCTGGACACCAAAGACAGTCTGTGGTGAGACGCCCTGTCCAGCTCAGCCGAGACCATTGTGGTTTAACCTCGATGCCCGTTGTGTAAGCCTGCTGCACCATGGCTCAGGGCTCGCGCCTGGCATGCTGGGCCCCTGTCTGCCTGGGGAAGTGCCCTTCAAGAGAAGTCAGGTTTCCCTCGGCTCCCGGCTGCCCCCATTCGGGGCTTCCCTGCTGACCGGGGTGCGCACACCAATGCCCACCCACTGGCCGGTCAGAAAGTGGAGTGCATGGCCCCGACCAGCGCAGCAGCCTGCTTGGTGACGAGAGGGGGCCGCACAGGGCTTCCTTTCTGGTGCATGGTTGGGGACATCCCCAGCAGGTTAACCCAACCCTGCCAGGTGTCCCCATCCATCTGCTGGGTTGCGGTCCCCCCAATGGTGAAGGGAATCCCCGCTTGCTGGCGCCTGGTTGCCCACGCACCCCGGACCTCTCTGTGAGAGGTGCCCCAGGCTGTGTGAGTGCACGCCTGGGATGCAACCGAGGTCGGGCCGCGGCTCTCTCTCCGGCTGCTCCACTGTTCCTGTTCCTTCATGCCCCCACTCACAAGCAGATACCCCAGCCCTACATGTCCCAGCCCTGTCCCAATTCACATTCAAATGCCCCATTTCTCCTTCCAAACACATTTTCAAGATTCAAATGCCACCTCCCTCCTTACCCACATGCCACCATCCCTCCCTACAAACCCACAGACACCAACATCCGTCCCTCCATACCTACACCAAGAAGCTCCACCTCTCATAGCCACACCCATATGCTTCACCCTCTACCGCCAGACTCACACTCAGATGGCACCATCCACCCTCTCTCTATACCCACACCCGATTACCCCATCCCTTCAACATACACATGCTCCCACCCCTCCCATAAACCAACATCCTTCAATCTAGACATACATACCCCATCCCTCTATTCAAACCCAGATGCCCCCTTCCTTCCCAACAGAGTGCTCCAGCCCTCACTCAGACCCAAATGCTCCATCATTCCCTGACATGCCCCCATCATATGCCCTGTCCCGCCATTCCAGATCAACAATGCCCCCTTCCGATCCAGACTCCACCAAGATACCCAATCCCTTCAAGACCCATACAATGATGCCTCAACCTCCCTCCTCACAGCAAGATGCCCCATCACTCCCCTGACCAATGAGCACCCATCCCTCCCTCTAGACCCACACCAATGTGTCCTATGCCGCCCGTCACACCCACAACAATGTCCTCATCCCTCATGACCCACCCATATGCCCCATCCCACCCTCCAGACCTGCACCACTGTGCCCCTATCCCTCCCTCCAGACCTGCACCACTACGCCCCTTCCCTCCCTCCAGACTCGCACCACTACGCCCCTTCCCTCCCTCCAGACCCACGCCACTGTGTCCCCATCGTTCCCTCCAGACCCACACCACTATATGCCAACCCTCCCTCTTGGCCCACACCACTGTACGCCACCCTCCTTCCAGACCCACACCACGGTGTCCCTATCCCACCCTCCAGACCCACACCAGTGTCCCGATCCCACACTCCGGACCCACACCACTGTGTCCCTACCCCACCCTCCAGATCCACACCACTGTGTCCCTACCCCACCCTCCAGACCCACACCACTGTGGCCCTACCCTTCCCTCCAGACCCACACCACTGTGTCCCTACCCCTCCCTCCAGACACACAACACTGTGTCCCTATGCCTCTCTCCAGACCCGCACCACTGTGTCCCTATGCCTCACTCCAGACATGCACCACTGTGTCTCTATCCCTCCCTCCAGACCGACACCACTGTGTCCCTATGCCTCTCTCCAGACCCACACCACTGTGTCCCTATCCCTCCCTCCAGACACGCACCACTGTGTCCCTATCCCTCCCTCCAGACCCACACCAGTGTCCCTATGCCTCCCTCCCTCCCCACACCACTGTGCCCCTATCCCTCCCTCCCCACTGTGTCCCTATCCCTCCTTACACCACTGTGTCCCTATCCCTCCTTACCCCACTGTGCCCCTATCCCTCCTTACACCACTGTGTCCCTATCCCTCCTTACACCACTGTGTCCCTATCCCTCCTTATCCCTCCTACACCACTGTGTCCCCATCCCGCCGTACGCGACTGTGTCCCTATCCCTCCTTACACCACTGTGTCCCTATCCCTCCCTCCAGACCCTCACCACTGTTTCCCTATTCCTCCCTCCAGACCCACACAACTGTGTCCCTATCTCTCCCTCCAGACCCACACCACTGTGTCCCCAAACCTCCCTCCAGACCCACACCACTATGTCCCTATCCCTCCCTTCAGACCCACCCCTAGATCCGCACTACTGTGGCCCAACCGTCCCTGTTCCCAGACCCGCAACACTGTGCCTCAACCCTCCCTGTCCAGACTCACACCATTGTACCCTAACCCTCCCTCCAGACCCACACCACTGTTTCCCTATCCCTCCCTCCAGACCCACACCACTGTGTCCCCATTGTTCCCTCCAGACCCACACCACTGTATGCCAACCATCCCTCTTGACCCACACCACTGTACGCCACCCTCCATCCAGACCCACACCACTGTGTCCCTATCCCACCCTCCAGACCCACACCACTGTGTCTCTATCCCACCCTCCAGACCCACACCACTGTGTCCCTACCCCTCCCTCCAGACACGCACCACTGTGTCCCTATCCCTCCCTCCAGACACATACCACTGTGTCCCTATCCCTCGCTCCAGACCCACACCAGTGTCCCTATGCCTCCCTCCCTCCCCACACCACCGTGCCCCTATCCCTCCCTCCCCACTGTGTCCCTATCCTTCCTTACACCACTGTGTCCCTATCCCTGCTTACACCACTGTGTCCCTATCCCTCCCTCCAGACCCACACCACTGTTTCCCTATTCCTCCCCTCAGACCCACACCACTGTGTCCCTATCTGTCCCTCCAGACCAACACCACTGTGTCCCCAACCCTCCCTCCAGACCCACACCACTATGTCCCTATCCCTCCCTCCAGACTCACCCCTAGACCCGCACTACTGTGGCCCAACCGTCCCTGTTCCCAGACCCGCACCACTGTGCCCCAACCCACCCTCCAGACCCACACCACTGTTTCCCTATCCCTCCCCCCAGACCCACACAACTGTGTCCCTATCTCTCCCTCTAGACCCACACCACTGTCTCCAACCCTCCCTCCAGACCCACACCAGTGTCCCCAACCCTCCTTCCAGACTCACACCATGTCCCTATCCCTCCCTCCAGACCCACCCTATGTGCCCCAAACCTGTCCCTAGACCTGCACTACTGCGCCCCAACCCTCCCTGTCCCCAGACCCACACCGCTGTGCCCCAAGCCTCCCTCTCCCCAGATCCACACCACTGTGCCCCAAACCTCCCACTCTCCAGACCCGCACCACTGCGCCCCAACCCTCCCTGTCCCCAGATCCACACCACTGTGTCCCTACCTCTCCCTCCAGACCCGCACCACTGTGTCCCTATCCCTCCCTCCAGACCCACACCACTGTGTCCCTATCCCACCCTCCAGACCCACACCACTGTGTCCCTACCCCTCCCCCCAGACACGCACCACTGTGTCCCTATCCCTCCCTCCAGACACGCACCACTGTGTCCCTATCCCTCGCTCCAGACCCACACCAGTGTCCCTATGCCTCCCTCCCTCCCCACACCACTGTGCCCCTATCCCTCCCTCCCCACTGTGTCCCTATCCCTCCTTACACCACTGTGTCCCTATCCCTCCTTACACCACTGTGTCCCTATCCCTCCTTACACCACTGTGTCCCTATCCCTCCTTACACCACTGTGTCCCTATCCCTCCTTATCCCTCCTACACCACTGTGTCCCCATCCCGCCGTACACGACTGTGTCCCTATCCCTCCTTACACCACTGTGTCCCTATCCCTCCCTCCAGACCCACACCACTGTTTCCCTATTCCTCCCTCCAGACCCACACAACCGTGTCCCTATCTCTCCCTCCAGACGCACACCACTGTGTCCCCAAACCTCCCTCCAGACCCACACCACTATGTCCCTATCCCTCCCTTCAGACCCACCCCTAGATCCGCACTACTGTGGCCCAACCGTCCCTGTTCCCAGACCCGCAACACTGTGCCTCAACCCTCCCTGTCCCCAGACCTGCACCACTGTGCCCCAAGCCTTCCCAGTACCCAAACCCGCACCACTATGCCCCAACCCTCCGTCCAGACGTACCCTAACCCTCCCTCCAGACCCACACCACTGTTTCCCTATCCCTCCCTCCAGACCCACACCACTGTGTCCCCATTGTTCCCTCCAGACCCACACCACTGTATGCCAACCATCCCTCTTGACCCACACCACTGTACGCCACCCTCCATCCAGACCCACACCACTGTGTCCCTATCCCACCTTCCAGACCCACACCACTGTGTCCCTATCCCACCCTCCAGACCCACACCACTGTGTCCCTACCCCTCCCTCCAGACACGCACTACAGTGTCCCTATCCCTCCCTCCAGACACGCACCACTGTGTCCCTATCCCTCGCTCCAGACCCACACCAGTGTCCCTATGCCTCCCTCCCTCCCCACACCACCGTGCCCCTATCCCTCCCTCCCCACTGTGTCCCTATCCCTCCTTACACCACTGTGTCCCTATCCCTGCTTACACCACTGTGTCCCTATCCCTCCTTACACCACTGTGTCCCTATCCCTGCTTACACCACTGTGTCCCTATTCCTCCCCCCAGACCCACACCACTATGTCCCTATCCCTCCCTCCAGACTCACCCCTAGACCCGCACTACTGTGGCCCAACTGTCCCTGTTCCCAGACCCGCACCACTGTGCCCCAACCCACCCTCCAGACCCACACCACTGTTTCCCTATCCATCCCTCCAGACCCACACAACTGTGTCCCTATCTCTCCCTCTAGACCCACACCACTGTCTCCAACCCTCCCTCCAGACCCACACCAGTGTCCCCAACCCTCCTTCCAGACTCACACCATGTCCCTATCCCTCCCTCCAGACCCACCCTATGTGCTACAAACCTGTCCCTAGACCTGCACTACTGCGCCCCAACCCTCCCTGTCCCTAGACCCACACCGCTGTGCCCCAAGCCTCCCTCTCCCCAGATCCACACCACTGTGCCCCAAACCTCCCACTCTCCAGACCCGCACCACTGCGCCCCAACCCTCCCTGTCCCCAGACCCACACCACTGTGTCCCTACCTCTCCCTCCAGACCCGCACCACTGTGTCCCTATCCCTCCCTCCAGACCCACACCAGTGTCCCTATGCCTCCCTCCCTCCCCACACCACTGTTCCCCTATCCCTCCCTCCCCACTGTGTCCCTATCCCTCCTTACACCACTGTGTCCCTATCCCTCCTTACACCACTGTGTCCCTATCCCTCCTTACACCACTGTGTCCCTATGCCTCCTTATCCCTCCTACACCACTGTGTCCCCATCCCGCCGTACACGACTGTGTTCCTATCCCTCCTTACACCACTGTGTCCCTATCCCTCCCTCCAGACCCACACCACTGTTTCCCTATTCCTCCCTCCAGACCCACACAACTGTGTCCCTATCTCTCCCTCCAGACCCACACCACTGTGTCCCCAAACCTCCCTCCAGACCCACACCACTATGTCCCTATCCCTCCCTTCAGACCCACCCCTAGATCCGCACTACTGTGGCCCAACCGTCCCTGTTCCCAGACCCGCAACACTGTGCCTCAACCCTCCCTGTCCCCAGACCTGCACCACTGTGCCCCAAGCCTTCCCAGTACCCAAACCCGCACCACTAAGCCCCAACCCTCCGTCCAGACTCACACCATTGTACCCTAACCCTCCCTCCAGACCCACACCACTGTTTCCCTATCCCTCCCTCCAGACCCACACCACTGTGTCCCCATTGTTCCCTCCAGACCCACACCACTGTATGCCAACCATCCCTCTTGACCCACACCACTGTACGCCACCCTCCATCCAGACCCACACCACTGTGTCCCTATCCCACCCTCCAGACCCATACCACTGTGTCCCTATCCCACCCTCCAGACCCACATCACTGTGTCCCTACCCCTCCCTCCAGACACGCACCACTGTGTCCCTATCCCTCCCTCCAGACACGCACCACTGTGTCCCTATCCCTCGCTCCAGACCCACACCAGTGTCCCTATGCCTCCCTCCCTCCCCACACCACCATGCCCCTATCCCTTCCTCCCCACTGTGTCCCTATCCCTCCTTACACCACTGTGTCCCTATCCCTGCTTACACCACTGTGTCCCTATCCCTCCCTCCAGACCCACACCACTGTTTCCCTATTCCTCCCCCCAGACCCACACCACTGTGTCCCTATCTGTCCCTCCAGACCCACACCACTGTGTCCCCAACCCTCCCTCCAGACCCACACCACTATGTCCCTATCCCTCCCTCCAGACTCACCCCTAGACCCGCACTACTGTGGCCGAACCGTCCCTGTTCCCAGAACCGCACCACTGTGCCCCAACCCACCCTCCAGACCCACACCACTGTTTCCCTATCCCTCCCTCCAGACCCACACAACTGTGTCCCTATCTCTCCCTCTAGACCCACACCACTGTCTCCAACCCTCCCTCCAGACCCACACCAGTGTCCCCAACCCTCCTTCCAGACTCACACCATGTCCCTATCCCTCCCTCCAGACCCACCCTATGTGCCCCAAACCTGTCCCTAGACCTGCACTACTGCGCCCCAACCCTCCCTGTCCCCAGACCCACACCGCTGTGCCCCAAGCCTCCCTCTCCCCAGATCCACACCACTGTGCCCCAAACCTCCCACTCTCCAGACCCGCACCACTGCGCCCCAACCCTCCCTGTCACCAGACCCACACCACTGTGTCCCTACCTCTCCCTCCAGACCTGCATCGCTGTGTCCCTACCCATCCCTCCAGACACGAGCCATTGTGTCCCTATCCCTCGCTCCAGACCCACACCACTGTGTCCCTATGCCTCTGTCCAGACCCACACCACTGTGTCCCTATGCCTCTCTCCAGACCCACACCATTGTGTCCCCATGCCTCCCTCCACACGCACCACTGTGTCCCTATCCCTCGCTCCAGACCTGCACCACTGTGTCCCTATGTCTCCCTCCAGACCCACTGTGCCCCATCCCTCCCATCAAGTCCAAACCAATGTGCCCCCACCATCTCCCTCCAGAGCCATACCAATATGCCATCCCAACCCACACCTAGATAACCCATGCCACCGTCCAGTCCCACTATGCTCCATCCCTCCCATCAAACCCACACAAATGTGCCCCACCCCCTCCCTCCAGAGCCACACCAATATGCCATCCTACCCTCCAGACCCATACCTAGATGATCCATGCCACCCTCCAGACCCACTGTGCCCATCCCTCTCCCAGACCCACACCAATGTACCCCAAACCTCCCCCCAAGCCCACACCACTGTCCCTATCCCTCTGCCCAGACCCACACCACTGTGTTACTATCCCTCCCTCCAGACCCACACCAATGTGCCCTATCCCACCAGACCCACACCAATGTCCCCCTCTCCATCCATTCAGACCCCACCAAGATGCCCCATCCCTCCCTCTAGACCAATAACACAATGCTCCAACCTCCCTCCACATAGCAAGATGCCCCACCCCCTGCAACAGATGCCCATGTGCCGATCCTGAATCACGCGCAGATAGCCCCAGCCAAACCCATCTAAAACCACCCATCCTAGTATGCCCCATCCCCCAGACCCACACCAATGTGCCACATCCCCTCCTTCCAGACCCACACCAATAAGACCAATGTCCCCGTCCCTCCCATCAAACCCACACCAATGTGGTCCCGCCCCCTCCCTCCAGAGCCACACAAAGATGCCCCAACCCACCCTCCCAACCCACACCTAGATGACCCATGCCACCCTCCAGACCCACTGTGCCCCATCTCTCCTTCCAGAAACACACGCATGTGCCCCATCCCTCCCAAAAACACACTGATGTGCCCTCACCACTTCCCTCCAGAGCCACACCAAGATGCTTTATCCCACAATCCCAACCCACACCTAGATGTCCCATGGCCACCCTCCAGACCCACTGTGCCCCATTTTTCCCTCTGGAAACACACCCATGTGCCACATCCCTCCCCCGAGACCCACACCAATGTGCCTCACCCCTCCCATCAAACCCACACCTGCATATCAAACCACACCAATGTGCCCCCAGACCAACACCAATGTGCCCCTATGCATTGGAGAACCCACCAAGATGCCACCATCCCTCCATCCATACAGCAAGAGGCCCCCATCCCGCCCTCCAGACCCCCATCTAGATGAACCATCCCTCCCCCAGTCCCACAATGTGCCCCCATCACCTCCCTCCAAAGCCACACCAAGATGTCCCGTCCCACCCCACACCTAGGTGACCCATGCCACCCTCCAGACCCACTGTGCCCCATCTCTCCCTCCGGAAACACACCCATGTGCCCCATTCCTCCCCTAGACCCACACCAATGTGCTCCCACCCCCTCCCTCCAGAGCCACACCAAGATGCCCCATCCCACCCTCCCAACCCACACCTAGATGACCCATGCCACCCTCCAGATCCACTGTGCCCCATCTCCCCCTCCGGCAACACACCCATGTGCCCCATCCCTCCCCTAGACTCACACCAATGTGGTCCCACACCCTCCCTCCAGAGCCACACCAAGATGCCCCATCCCACCCTCCCAACTCACACCTAGATCACCCATGCTGCCCTCCAGACCCACTGTGCCCCATCTCTCCCTCCAGAAACACACCCATGGGCCACATCCCTCCCCCTAAACCCACACCAATGTGCCCCATCCCTCCCATCAAACCCACACCAATGTGCCCCACCCTCTCCCTCCAGAGCCACACCAAGATGCCCCATCGCACCCTCCCAACCCTCACCTAGATGACTCATGCCACATCCAGACCTACTGTGGCCCATCTCTCCCTTCTGAAACCCGCCCATGTGCCCCATCCCTCCCCCCAGACCCACACCAATGTGCCCCATCCCATCCATCAAACCCACACGAATGTGCCCCCACCAACTCCCTCCAGAGCCACACCAATATGCCCCATCCTACCCTACCAACCCAAACCTAGATGACCCATGACACCCTCCAGACACACTGAGCCCCATCTCTCCCTCCAGACCCACACCCATGTCCCCCATCCCTCCCCCAGACCCACACCAATGTACCCCAAACCCACACTACTGTCCCTATCCCTCCGCTTAGACCCACACCATGTTCCTATCCCTCCCTCCAGCCCTACACCAATGTGCCCCTTCCGCCAGACACACACCAATGTGCCGCTCCCTGCCAGACCCAAACCAGCGTGCCCCTATCCATCCATTCAGACCCCACCAAGATGCCCCATCCCTCCCTCTATACCAATACCATAATGCCCCATCCTCTCTACACATAGCAAGATGCCCCTTCCCCTTGCAACAGATGCCCATGTGCCGATACTGAATCACACGCAGATAGCACCAGCCAATCCCCTCTAAAACCACCCATCCTAGTATGCCCCAGACCCAGACCAATGTGCCCCATCCTCTCCTTCCAGACCCACACCAATATGCGGCCATCCCTCCCCAGACCAATGTCCCCGTCCCTCCCATCAAACCCAAACCAATGGGCCCAGCCCCCACATCAATCCCACACCAATGTGCCACAAGACCAACACCAATGTGCCCCTATGCATTGCAGACCCCACCAAGATGCCACCATCCCTCCATTCACACAGCAAGATGCCCCCATCCTGCCCTCCAGACCTACACCTAGATGAACCACCCCCCAGTCCCACAATGTGCCCCATCCAAAGCCACACCAAGATGCCCCGTCCAACCCACACCTAGATGACCCATTCCACCCTCCAGACCCACTGTGCCCCATCTCTCCCTCGGAAACATACCCATGTGCCCCATCCCTACCCCCAGACCCACACCAATGTGCCCCATCCCTCCCATCAAGCCCACACCAATGTGCCCCCAACCCCCCTCCAGAGCCACACCAAGATGCCCCATCAAACACCTAAATGACCCATGCAACCCTCCAGACCCACTGTGCCCCATTTCTCCCTCCGGAAACACACCCAGGTGCCCAGTCCCTACCCCCAGACCCACACCAATGTGCTCCATCCCTCCCATCAAACCCATACCAATGTGCCCCCACCCCCTCCCTCTAGAGCCACAACAAGATGCCCCATGCCACCCTCCCAACCCACACCTAAATGACCCATGCCACCCTCCAGACCAACTAAGCCCCATCTGTCCCTCCGGAAACACACCTATGTACCACATCCCTCCCCCTAAACCGACACCAATGTGCCACATCCCTCCCATCAAACCCACATGAATGTGACCCCACCACCTCCCTCCAGAGCGACACCAAGATGCACCATCCTACCCAACCAAACCCACACCTAGATGGCCCATACCGCCCTCCAGACCCACACCCATGTCCCCCATCCCTCCCCAGACCCACACCAATCTACCCCAACCCTCCCTGCAAACCCATACCACTGTCCCTATCCCTCCCCCAGATCCACACCACTATGTTCCTATCCCTCACTCCAGACACACACCAATGTGCCCCCTTCCTCCAGAACCACACCAATGTGCCCCATCCCACCACACCTACACCAGCGTGCCCTATCCAACCATTCAGGCCCTAACAAGATGCCCCATCCGTCCCTCTAGTCTAGACCAATACCATAATGCCCCATCCTCCCTCCATAGCAAGATGCCCCTTCCCCTTGCAACAGATGCTCAGCCGCAGCCGACCCCTCTAAAACCACCCATCCTAAACACACCCTCATGAAAGATTAAATTGCTCTATTAGTCCCCTTTGATCAGTTAAACACCATCATCCACTGTCTCCCTGTTCCTTTTCTTAGCCCTCCATACCTTTCATGATGAATAGCTGAACGTGATTTTTAAAATAAATGTAATTTCCGGCTTCCCTATGGAAATCTGGTGGTTTGCAGGATCGTTCACGGTATCTCGGAAGAAAATGCTAATTGTATTTGCAGCCAGCCAAGAGCACACGGATTGCAGCTGCTCCTGCAGCCTGAGCCTTGCTCAGACAAGAGGAAGTCCGACGCTCCAGGATCTCATAGATACGTTCCTGGTATTCAAAATAAAATACCCACTACAAGCCAAAGGCATTCGGTGCACTTGCACCGGCAGCCGCAGCGCAGCCTTCCCGCTTCCCGAATCCCGCTGCATCCCGAGCAAGAAAGGTCCCCCGGAACCGCTTCATTGCTCCGACGGAAATCACAGGGATGACATCACAGACCACGTGATGAAGAGTGGGCGGGCCGTTGCTATGGTCCTTTTCTCGGATGGGAACTAGTCGCTACCGTGAGGGAAGGAGGAGGATTACGGAGTGTGTGCATATGTGTGGGGAATGCGAGTCGGGTAAGGGGGGCGGGGTGGGGTGTCCCCTGCAGAAGAGAGGACAGGACGTCGCCGAGGGAGGAGGGCACTGCAGAGAATGGTCGTTGTGGGGCTTTCCTCCGCATTTTTTTTTATTTTATTTTTTTATTTGGTTAGTTGAATTTAATCAATCTTTCAAATATAAAACAATTCACTTTACACAAAGTTTCGAATATCATACATTAATAACAAGATATATCAAGAAAAAAAAAATTAAGAAAATAAAAGAAAAAGAAACTAAAAAAAAGCAACAAAATTAAAATAATATAAGTCAAATACATCATTCTGAAATCCACACAATAATATGAGGGCAGTTTAGATTAGTGACCAGCCGGTTCAAGCATCAAAAAATTTAAGAAATTGACAGTAGCTATTTGTATAGCTGAACATGATGAGTTTAGAATTGCTGCCCAACATTCTTCAGTGTCTAAAAGACCCAAATATTTGCACAATTTTGAGAAATGAATTTCTCTTTTATCCCAGAGAGGTACACATTTGGGCCTCATTACAACCTTGGTGCTAAGTGCACCAACTTTACCACCATGGTGTAAACTCTGTTTACACCATGGTGGATGGCGGATTTACCGCCCCATTCCAAGGTGAGTGGGGCGGTAAATCCCCATTTCCCATTTTCCCTTCCCCATTCCCATTTTTGCCCCATAGGGCATAATGGGAGTGGGGAAGGCGCTAATTACGCCGCCGTAAATTACGGCGGCTTAATTAGCACCATGGCAGGTTAGCGCCATGGATTTTAACGCCTACTAAAAGCAGGCGTTAAAATCAGAATCAGGCGTTAAGGGTTAACGGTGGCGTTAACCCTTAACGCCTGAGTTGTAATGAGGCCCATTGAGTAATCAGATGAACAAGAGTTTCATGAGTGTCGGGTGACAAACAAAAGCGACACTTATTCTCCGCTGGAGGTAGAAGCTTGCGCCTAACTTGAATATCCTTAGTAATGCAAAGGTTAAAGCTCAGACGAAGAAATCCCAGGCGATATTGCGGGGTGGGTGAGAGAATCAAATATGGGGCCACCGTACAGATTTTTTTGTGAGGAAATCTCAACCCATCTCCATCTTTATATTGTAGGCAGAGGTCTCTGGTCAGAAGCCAATCAATTTGATACATTTTAAGTTTTGCTCTGTCCGGATTCGAGACTAGAATATCAATTGAGACCTCTGCAATAGCCAAAATATTGTTTACCTTTGTCAGCCAAGTGTTTATGAAAACATGTTTAACCGAGAACATGTATTTGGATAACAATTGTAAGATAGAGATGTAAGTGGTTGAGATAAGGCACTTACGAAAGAGGGCACACGCTCGCCAATTATGCAGGGCTTGTAATGAGACTGAACCTAATTCATACCGAATCCATGCACAAGCTGTGCATTGTGGAAGATGTAACACCTGTTTCCAGAATTTAGCTTCCCATAAGGTGAGAAGCGGTGCCAAGTCTTCATTGGTAGTTTCAAGCCCATAAAGAAGAATGGGAGTACTTTTAAATTCCAGAATTGTAGTGCCGGCATCACTGAGAATTTACCATAGTTAGACATAATGAAAGAAGCCTGAGAAATGGCATTTTTCAGTTTGGTAGCCAAATGTGAGGTATGACCAGAAGCATGAGCCTTGCCCTCGAAGATCATTCCAAAATAGGTGTAATGTGAAACCACAGTTAAAGGAATCTGGTTAATATGCCACAAATGAGTTAGTGGTTTATGTAATCTTGGACAAAATGTTACAATTTGAGTTTTGGTCGTGTTTACTCTCAGGTCATTGTAAAAGATGTAATTATGAAATACATTGAGGAGCGTCCGTAAACCAGAATGAGTTTTAGAAATGAGGACCAAATCATCGGCATATAGTAATGCTTTAACTGGATGATTATTAACTTTAGGAGAGTCTGAAATAATATTCTCGAAGGCAAGTCTCATGTCTTGAATGAAGTAATTGAAAACGGCCAAGGCCAGCAGGCAACCTTGCTTAAGGCCACGGGCTGTAGGGATGTTTGGGGATAAGCGCCCATCTAAGCAAAGACGAATTTGTATAGAAGTGTCAGTATGTAATGCAGAAATGATATCAAATAAAGTGGATGGGCATTGGTCACGAGAGAGTTTAGTAAGAAGAAGTAGTCGGCTAACAGAGTCAAACGCTGCATGCAAATCTACAAAAGCGTAAAAAAATTGTTGTTTAGTGGCGTGACATTGTGCCTTAAGTGCATTGAGACAGATTAAATTAATGGTGGTGCCTA
The DNA here is from genome assembly GCF_040938575.1 of Ambystoma mexicanum. Taxonomy (NCBI): domain Eukaryota; kingdom Metazoa; phylum Chordata; class Amphibia; order Caudata; family Ambystomatidae; genus Ambystoma; species Ambystoma mexicanum. The sequence continues at coordinate 1,604,258,201 of NC_090937.1, forward strand.
AACCTGAAACAAATCCTGATTGCTGAGGGTCACGAAGATGAAAATTTGTAGTCCACGTGTTGAAGTCACGAAGAATGAATCTACAGAAGAGTTTACCCGGCGCATCAAGAAGTGCAATAGGGCGGTAATTGGATGGTAGACTACGGTCGCCCTTTTTGAAAATTGGAATGATTAAAGAAGTCTTCCATGAGAGATGACAAAGAAGATAGATTCCAGCGCACTCGAGATCTTGCAGGGTTGGTGAGGAGTTCAGGCAAGAAATAGAGGCTGTCCTCATTGGAAAGGGACCACTGAATGCTCATAGAAAGTAGGTTGTGGTCACTATAGGTTAGATCCATGATGGTGAGACTGTCTATGTGTTGGAACAAGGAAGCATTGACATAAATATAGTCGATGATGCTTGAACTAGTGCCTCGATGCCATGTGCAACGAGGGGGGACGTCACCTGGGACCGCCCCATTGACCATATGAAAGTTGCGTCGCATCATGAAAGAGGACCACATAGAAGTTAATTGATTTGAACGAGCTTGGTTTCAGCAGTCAAGATTTATGTCGCCCAAAACAATCGTGTGTGAGATGTGAGGAGTGGTCAAGATTGTATCAAGAATAGAAGCCAAGTCATCAAAGAAGGTCTCATCAGTTTGTCTGAGGGGGTTGCGGTAGATGTTGACCAGCGCGATTGTGAAAGTTTGATAACTAATCTTCACCAATTGGATATGGGCCTGCACTGAAGCCCAGGGTGAGACTGAAAGGCCCATCTGAGAGTTGACCGCAACTAATAGGCCCGAAGACGGTCTACCCTTGGTGGGAAGAGCTGTGAGTAGAGTTAGATCGAGGCTATCCCATACTGGTGGAGTGAGTAGCCAGGTTTCTTGAAGGGCTACAATATGATAGGACAGAGACAGATGAGACATAGAGATGTGTAGATGTGCATTGCCTCGGGTATTCCAACTAGCAAGTTTCAAAGATGATGAGATTGGAACGTTTGGTGGTTAGGAAGGACAATAAGAAGGTGGTGTGGAAGAGATAATAGATTTATGAGACGCACCTTCATAAATGTTAACTTTAGTCTTGGGAAGTTGTGATGGATGCGAGGTAGATTCCGGATCTAAAGCTAGGAGAAAGCCTAGTTCGGAAAGTTGCATTTTACATCGCCAGATTGAGTTCCAGACTAAGCCAGATGGAATGCGAAGTCTGACCACAGAAGAGCAAGTATCTGAGACAAATTCAATCTGGTCTATATCATGAGTCGTGATATCATGTAAATCTTCAATGTCTCCAAAGATGTTTAGCACACTTGCACGATTGAGATCGTATTTAGGGAAGTTTCCCTCTCGACACTTAAGAATAAAAGAGTGGGATGGGATGCGAGTGGACACTGAGACTTTAGACAAAGGTTTGGCAAATGAACTTACAGTGGCCTTGTTTGAGGAGGTCAATCTAAGGCACGAACTTAAGGCAATCTCTTCATCAAGTATTGCTTGAGCTGAGGTAGTATGCGATGGGCACTCAGAGTCAACGTGATGTGCCTTGGAGGGGTCCAATCGCGAAGCTAAATGAGCATCGACACTGGCTTTTAGATCTGACAAAGCAGTACTAGAAGAGGTTTGAATTTGAGATGTGGATGGTACAGGAAGTTGTGAGAAGTTAACATGTTTTGTAGGATGACAAACAATTTGTGCAATTTGAGCATCAACTTGAGAGGTAATGGCTAGATCGAGTAGCCGAGAGGTTATGGAGTTTGTAGGGCCTGCCGGCATCTGTAAGTGAGACAATCGGGTGGCTAAATAGGCATCGATGCTAGCTTTATAATCAAATTGGGCATCTGAAATGAAAGGATTAGTTGAAAGAGTCGAAGGAATAGAAGAGGTTTGAGAAATTGTGGGTAGTACTTGAGAATGAACTGGGTGATTAGAAGATGAATGGAGAGGCACCTGATGATCAAGGGAATGAACTAATTGACTTAATGGAGAAAGAGATGCTAAATGAGTAGCATCAGAAGGTAATGAATGAGGCTTTGGGGATAAGACCGGGAGTGTGATGCTGTTGGACCTAGGCTTGGTTTGGGGTTGGGGCAATGCCACTGCGGTCATAGAGAACATGGAGGATTTGGCAGACTGGCCTAAAGCTTTAAAGAAAGCCGTAAGGGTATGTTTAGAGTGTTTTACAACAGCCCCATTTTTTGTTTTCTTGGTGACAGGGCAACATCTTCGGTTTGATGGTTTAATGATGGGTATGGATTTGTCAGCCGGAACCGACAGGACTTCGTAAGACAAGGTTGGTGGAGGATGACTTGAAGAAGGGGTCTTAAGCGGAAAGAGTGGAGGAGCATCTGGAGTGGGGACAGGGAAAGGGATGAGAGCCGGCTCCACAGGTGGCAAGGGAACGGTCATGGGCTCAGGAAGGGGCTGTTCAAGAGCAAGTAACTGAGGTGAGTTGATGGAAGGCTCGGGGATATTGTTGGGACAATCGAGAGGTAGAAGACCAGGAACAGGAGTTGCACACTGTGAGGCAGCATGCAGAGGAAGTGAAGGGGTCACTATGGGTCTGATTACACCTGAGATGGTGGGTAAATGAGAGGTCAATGGGACAATAAAACAATCTGGAGAGGGCTCATTGGGTTGTCGCACATTGTCGACCGAGGCCTCTGGGCAGTTTGGTGGCAAGATTTGTGAATGAGCCACAGATAAATTAGTAGATGGTGTGGTGATAGGAGGAGAGCCGTGTGCATGCAGCATTTAGCAAGTTCTTCAAAAAGGGAGGACTGATTTGCAAGCTTGTGATCAATAGTGTCATACAGTTTGCTCATAGTAGAAATTGCAAGGTTGATAGAGGTGACAGCAGCTTGAATGAATGCGAGTTGTGGAGACAATGCAGTTGAGGGCATTGTCTGTGGCGCTCTGGGAGTAGGCATGGCGAATGAGTGAATAAATGATGAAGACCGAATAACTGGGGAGTGGGTGGCAACTCCTGTGGGGGCTTCATCAGAATTCACAGAGATAGGTATGGCACTTGAAGATGCATGGATGGAAATATAAGATGCGTCAGGGTGCAGGGTAGGGAACTGAATTGGAGAAGGAATGAGCGGTTTACTTGACACTAAGGAGTGAGGACGGACGGAGTTCAGCATGGTGACATCAGACAGTGGGTGTATTTTCGTAAAGACCTGCAGGGTCTGGAAACCAGGGGATGGATGATTGATGGTGGAAGAGAGAACATTAGGACCAAGGAACTGTGGCCTTGAAGGGTGATCCAGATGTTGTAATTGGCAGCTTTCAGTCGGCACAAGTGGAAAGGGAAATTTGGATGGTAGGATTGGGCCACCGGGACGAGGCGCTATGAGTGGAGTTAGCGCGATAGCAGTAAAACATCTGGGGGATTGAGCTGTCACCTGTCCACATGCAGCCATATTTAAGAGAGCACAAGCAGTATCCGGCATGTTCGAAGTAAGCTTATAGGTATGAAATACCATCAATCACAGGTTAATCAGAACGTCAAATGCTAGTTATTTAGATTCCCCAGAAGACTAAACTTTAGCAGCTAACTGATTAATTCAGAAGCAAAAAAGAAAAAGGAAAAAATAGTGTTTGAGAAGAAAACAGTAATACCGTAATAATATAAATGCAGATCAATCAAACGGGTAAAACCATAAACTAACATATAAAACAATCATAAGATAAACATGAGATAGATATATAGTTGATAAAAAAAAAATTAAAAGATAAATTGCCACAGACCGCGGTAACGCGGGGAAGCGGGAAAGCGGTACTTATACCGGTCCTGTGCGCGTGCGCCAGCAATTTGTAGTTAAACAGATGACAATAGGCTGAGAAAGGAGCCAATCCGTATAGGAATGAGGCGGGCTCCACAAATGCCAATCACTGCAGCCACACAGTGGCGTTAAAGCAACACGCTGGAAAAAACGCTTTGAATAATTGTGCAGGATCGCAGTCCACGAGTCCAAAGGGCTTCAGAAGTCACAGGAGCAGCGTTACCGCATTTGGGGAGTAGAGGAAGGGGGACGCTTGGAGGAAATGATGTTTCCCCGCAGCTCCGGAGCTCCTGTGTTAATGTTCCACCGAATCCCATGAGTGATGTATTCAAAGAAGAGGACCTTGATGTCAAGCTTTTTTGAGGTCGAGATATAGATAACGCTTAAACCAGTGGAAAGTTGGGTCTGGATACAACACGATTTCATTTTCATAAATTTGTGAAGTTCAGCTTTGGCCCGTCAGATGTTTTCGGTTGAAGTGATCCCATGCATTCAGTGCTGGACTTGCCCACCGGGACTCCCGGACTTTCCCAAGGTGGGCCTGGAGGGATAGAGCCTCTTTGCCTTGGCGGAAGGATCCATAAATCATGAATGACCCGGCCAGGCCAGCCTGGGTGCCTTTCTTTTTCTGGCTGGGGCTGACAGCCGGGCCCAGGGCAAGCTTGCAGGTGCGCCTGCGCATTTTGAGGGGCACTGCCGGACACGCACGTGCCCTGCAGTCGTGTACTGTATGCTGCAGTAACTGACTGGTGCACTTGCATTACATGCGCACATTGCGCAGGTGCAGGCTGTGCATTGAGGCGATCTGCTTGCTGCTGACTCCGTTGAGGCTCAGTGCGCCTCTGACTGTCTGACGAGGACTGGGGGGTGAGTGATGGTGACTGGGGAGGCTAGCAAGACGCTCACACTGCTGACTGGGGTATTGTAGTGTCAGGTGTAAATAGATAGTTGCTCGGTGGGCCGGGTGTTATGAGGTCCTGCTGGAGGGGAGCTCAGAGAAATCTGCCTCTTGAAGTCTGGGTGCGCAATGGGTGTGCTGCTGTCACACTCCTGTAGCCTCAGCCTCACTGTGCAGCAGCGCCGCTGTGGGGAAAAGGGCAGGCCCACAATAGGTGAAGAGGGCTCACAATGGCAACCCCCGGCTGACAGCATCTGAAATCCTTGGCAAGGCAGAGAGAAGTAATCCCTGCCCTGTCTTTTACACACACACTGTGATCGATTGTGGGATAAGTTGGCGGTGCTCGTTATGGTACAAAGCATGGTATTAAAGTTGAAAACAAAAAGTAGAATATTGTAGGGAACTAGGGGAGAGGTGTGACAAGAAACACAATTGAAACTGCAAATGGGTACAAAGAAGCATAACAATGGTCAAATAATATGTGGGCAGAAAGGCACTAATCGTTGATAAAATACACAAAAGTGAGAGGTGAACGTTGTTATTTTATCTATCCCTGGGCCCTGGCTGGCCCCTTCCTAACCTGATGGGATTCCTTTTTCGTGGCGCTCCCACTCCCAATCACCTAATAGTAGGGTTGGGCTCATAGGCTGTGCTTGCTCCTTCTGCGAAATATGGGGCCACTTTGAGCAAAATTTCCAGGGCCACCTTTGGCTCCCAGTCCAGCTCTGCATGCATTAGGCATAACATCTGCTTATTTTTTCCAAACAAGGGTGGCTCAGCCTGGTACATCAAATATTGAATCTGTAGGGCAAGGATCTCAAGCTGCCTCTGAGCTGGGTGCATTGCTTTCTAGTACACATGAGGTGTGCCTGCAGGAGAGCAGGATAGGCAGCAACATGCATTCTGATGTGTTGCAGACGCCGCAGTGCGATGCATCAGAGACACGTGCTTGCTCTATGCGAAGGACACCTATGTGGACGGGGACAGGGTGGGAGTGTACGGGGTCAATGTGGAAATGCCCAAAACGCAGTAATGGCAAACAGCAGATATGAAGGTCGAGAAGGGTGTGCTTGGCTGATTGGGGGATCACACCCACGCATCACTCCTTAGGCGTTATTTTCTGTCACTGATTTATGCCCAACCCCCACCTACATCTTTATTCTCTCCTGGGTGTATTGCTCCTGTGGAATGTGGTAAAGATCAGTGCAGAGTCACTTGCCCAATGGGTGAAGGTACACATTTAAGCTGACTTCATGGAAAAGGCTGGACCAATGGCTGATATGGTGACTGGGATGTTGTTATAGCAACACCAATTGTGCTGCTTCCAAGGAACCCAGCACAACTAAGAACCTGGATTTAGATAGGAACACTGTAGCCCAGTAGCTATAATGAACAGGAATGGCAGTACTGCATCGTGCCACCTTAGATTTTGAATATGTAACTGTTTTAAAATATTATGCTTTACAATGTTGTTGCTCAACCTCGGTGTCATGGGACAGTGCCAAGAAACTCTCAAAGCTGGAACAAACTCATAGAACCATTAGACCATCCCCCACTACCTTTCTGCTAATGACTTTCACATACATATAAAGATTGATGTGTATCCTATCACTCAGATAATCCTGTCGATTCCTTTCCCGAGGTGATGAAAGCCTGGCAATGACCTTCTATATATTTCCCCTCAGACAGTACTAAGTCTCTGATCCACTCTCCAGATCACAGGATTCACAATCCCACACTTTTGAGCCCTGTAGCTGGAGGCAAAGTGGGAAATAGACTATGCGCATTTTGAGACGTAAAAGATAGAAAACTAAAAAATGCACAACTGCATACTGCAAGCAATACATGTAGGCCTGTCATCAACCGTGGACACAAACAAACATATTTCTAGAAACAAATATTGTTATAGCCGTACAAAATACAAGGGGGAGCAGAGACGTCTCAGTGTTAGCACAACTCAGCTGAGAGGTGTTTTTTCAGCTATAACTGCCACTAAACCGCTATTTTGTTAGAATGGAGCGAGGGCAGGCGATACCCTATCTCCGAAACCTGGCCTTCCCCCTCATGACTCTGCTACCCTAACCTACCCTAACAGCTCTCCACACGGACTCTGCTCAGTCTGCTGCCTTCTCCTACTCTCCTGGGCCTGTAGGGAAGGAAGGCGGTGTGGGGTTACTCAGGGTTGGACTGGGACCCGAAATAGGCCCGGGCATGTAAAAACGCATCAATTCATGACTTTGCAGAAAATGCTACTTATGGAGGATTTATGATGTTTGTTTGATTTTCTCGTTTGTTTAAACGCTTGACAAAGCCAGTGATATCATTCCTTATGTTCATTTTTTTAAAAGATAACATCATCATCACATAGCTAAATCCTATACTTATTTGTCAGACCCAGAATCAAGGGATGCCTACTAGTTGCCTCCAGTAATGCAAATAGATTTGCATGTATTAAGCAATACATCCAAATGATGACACCAGAAAGTACCTTTGCCAGTTGTATTTATGCTCAAATATTACAACACAACTCCTAAAATAAAATAACTGCATAATCAAGAAGAAATGCGTCCTTGCTGCTCTCTCTTTCCCCCGAGCCAGTCATAGAAGTGGCTCAGTCCAGACATTCAAGCACTGCCAGTTTCCCCAAGTCACAGCTAGGCAGACACACTCATACACATAGCATCTGTGGCTCTGCAGGTGGTTAAGGCAAGCACTGCCAGTTTCCCAAGTCACAGCTCGGCAGTCACACTCATACACACAGCGTCTGTGGCTCTGCAGGTGGTTAAAGCAAGGACTGCCCGTTTCCCTAAGTCACAGCGAGGCAGACACACTCATACACACAGCGTCTGTGGCTCTGCAGGTGGTTAAAGCAAGGACTGCCCATTTCCCCAAGTCACAGCTAGGTAGACACACTCATACGCACAGCGTCTGTGGCTCTGCAGGTGGTTATGTCACGCACTGTCTGCAGCCACCTCTCTGAACATAAATCCCTCCTATCTGACCACTCTGCACAACCAACCTACCCACTCTGGTAGGAACTCTCTTGACCTTGTCTTTCTCTCTAATTAACTCTCCTATGTCCTTTCCATTGACCCATCTCATCCTCTGACCATTCTATTGAGCACTTTAACATTGTTGTCCCTCCACCTTCTACTCGAGGAAATTCAGGCAGAACTATCATGCCCTCTTCCTGGATCGTGTGAGAATCTCTCCGTTAACAGTGCATTTTCTGACTTTCACCTATGACTCAATTTGGCCATCACTATCCTTCTTGCATATTCCCACCTGCCCAAATCGTCTTCAGCCTCTAAACCACCTCTGGATTTCAAACAATCACAACAAACATGTGCCATGACCGTTGCAGCTGCTGTTAATTATAGACCGCTGGCCTAATCCTTCCCGACAAACATTTCCTTGGTGCCCTCACCTAACCTCTACACTGGACACCCTCTTCACAAACCTAGTCTCATCCCTTTGCAATCATTACTGCAAACATGCATCTACCCTCTAAGCTTCGCTCACATCCAAACTCATTCACCTCGCCCCTTCCTGCTAATGACTTTGCAGACTACTTTTCTTCTAAAATCTCTAAAATTTGTGAAACTCCCACACCCATCCTATGCCTCCCCAACCCTTCTTCTGTCAACCTCATGACCACACCTCTTCTACTCTTGACTACTTCTCCTCTACCGCTCCTATTAAATTAGCTCCTATTCTTCGCAATGCCAACCCTTCTAGTGCTCCTATCGATCCTTTTGCTCCCGAAATAGTCAAAGCCTTAGTCTCAATCACTTGCCCTTGTCTCTCTGAGCTCTTTATCCACTCTTTCTCCACTGCACTGTTCCCTGTCTCCTTCAAATCTGTAAGTGTCTTACCCAATTGAAGAAACCCTCTGTTGACCCAAATGCCTCAGCAAACTATCGCTCAGTTTCTCCCTTTCCCCATTATTAAAAGGTCCTTGAGTGGGTGGTCTTCGATTGGATCACTAAATACCTTGAGGATAATGGCCTTGGAGATTCACTTCAGCCTGGCTTTCATAGTAAACACTCCACAAAGACTGCACTCATGCATGTCTCCAACTTTCTCTCTGATGATTACCACTCCCAACTCTCTTCCATACTCAGCCTTTTGAACCTCTCTGCTTTCAACAGTCTGGACCTCTCCTCTATCCTCCACACTCTCCAGGACCATGGGTTTGGCCAATCTGCTGTTGCCTGGATTGCCTCCAATTAGGTAGGTCAAACCTTCAAAAAATCATTGAATGTTCACACCTCTGACCTCATCCTTCCCCCTTTCAGCATCCCCTAAGCATTAGTCCTTGGACCTCTGCTGTTTACCCTCTATACCTCTGCCCTAGGAAGACTTCTCATCCTGTGGTTTTCACTATCACCTTTTTGCTGATGGCACTCAAAATGTTTCTCCTTTCCCTCCTTCACCCAAGCTCATCTGGCAGACAAGTTAATTGCTTTTGTCATCTTAGGTTACAGCATGTTTATTTCTTCTTGAGCTTGCAAATTCATCTATTATTCAATGGTTCCGAAGAATGGCCGGAAGAGTTGTCTTAGTGAATAGCATCACTTGTGCTTGCAGTATGGCAGAGGAGAGGAGACGGACGCCATGTGTGATGCGCTCCTCTCATCTCTTTGGTATAGGGCAGAGGGAGGGGCTGATGCTATGAATGATGTATTCATCTCCCTCTCGACATTACCCCGTATGGTCGAGTCCTAGACCACCTTTCTTGGAGATCCCGCTCCCCAGTGAGGTGTCTTGGGAATCCATATCTTAGTCACAGTTGTCAGGTCACCTGAATTCTTTATATGTTCATCCACACTACAGGTCATATAGCAGCATCCCCCATCTGGTTTGCAGAATACCCAGTGTCCCACTTAATTGCGAGGATCTCAGGGATAACAAAATTCGAAACCTGGAGGGATGAAAGGACTTTGTTTTAAGTCCAAGTGAGGTAGATCATCGGTTTGTGTGCATTTATGCATCCTGGTGTCCATGTTTATTACTATCTTCATCCCTACCGCCTTTTTAGCAGTCTTTGTGCAGTGGCCTGTGGCTATCCTCGAATTGCAGAAGCCCAATAGCACTGATTAGTATGCATATGTGCATTTTGAAAGCATTTGCTAGCCAGGCAGGGTCTAGCAAAATAGATAAGACAGACAGTCATTGCATAGGATATCTTCTACTTCCTCTACCATTTTAGTGTGGAGATTTGTTAACAACGTAATGACCTCTGTGCGGAACCCATTATCTTCATCATGAGCACGTGGGTAGGTGCAGCAAGATGGTCCTGTTTGTGTGCACACGCCACCTTTCATGGCTGTTAGTAAATCAAGGACGTACCTGTTCTGGAAGGTCATGAGTGTCCTGCCCCTTAACTCCTCCCGTATGACTTTGAATCCTTTCACTGTTGTATTGATTGTTTACAACAGCTCCCATCTCATAATTTGAAGCCATTTCTCCTTTGCAGCAAACTGCACTCTGGAGCTAGGCTCGATTCTTTGATAATTGTGTTTTTGCTTGATTTCCTGACAATTGTGCTCTTGTATGACTGAATTGTAAGCATATGCACCTAGATTCAATTTTGTAACAAGCAGATAGATTTGCAGAGATTATTTTCATTTTATTGAAAGTGAAATTCTGTTTGAACTGCATTTTATTACATGAATCTTGTTTGCTGTGACAACATCTTGTACATAGATCAGAAAGAACCATACTCAACTCTCACGGCTCATTTCTAAATGCTGACTGGGCTGGGAACTACATTTCACATCTGCCTGAGCGGTTTTTGTAGTACTCTTCTGGAGGCCAGTCGCGCCTGCGCAAAGCGTTGCGTTTGTTACTCTCGTCTTAGAGCTCCTGTAAGTTGGTCTACAATTTAGTGTCTACTTACATGTTATTCTGAGAACTCTAGGGTATTTTCCAGTCCCTGTCACTTGCCAGATTGTGGTGGTTCAAGACGGGGTACAGTTAGCTGGAAACATTATTTTTCATAACACTGCATTGTGGGGTGCATTTAAGGCCCTGAAACAGAAATCCCTCTCACCTGAAAAATTGCATGAAACAGTGCCACCAAGAACGGCTGTGCTTTTCTCTCCCTAGCACATGTGTGGCAAATATTTAAACATTTCACCAAGGACCGCCCTGCGCAATTGCTTTTATTCCATTTTGAATGACCAAAAGTTAAACATTTCACCAAAAACGGCCCTGCATTTGCTTTATTCCATCTGAATGCCAAAAAGTTATGCACTACATTAAAAAAACTCCCTTGTTTCACTGCTAATTGAGGGGCAAGGATTTCAACATTGCAACCTGACACAGCTTTTGTTTTCCCTTTCATGTGAACAGCAGCGCTTTAAACATTGCAAGCGAAAAACGGCTTGGTTTTTTTCTTCTTGTGCCATGACAAATCAAAGAATGTGCCCCTCTCTGTCAATGGACCAGCAGAAAATGCAAACCCACTCAAAATGACAAATTAAAAAAAATCCCACGATTTATAGAACTGTATTTTAAACTTTAGATGAAAAACACGGCTTGTACACGTATGAAAGAAAATATGAAAGGACAGCTTTGCTCACACAGAAATGTTAGTGAAACATGTTGTGAGGGGGGGGTTGGCTAAGCTAATGTACATTATATTTTCCCCCAAAAAACTCCATCACCTTGTAAAAGGCTCAAAATACCAGTAAAGCCAGTTATTGGGCTCAGGCACAAAACTCAATTGAAAGCCTTGCCTCCCACTGGAAGTGACACCTATAAGTGAACCATTCCCATTGAAAGTCCCAACTTGCCAGTATAATTCACTCACCTTCCCATAGTAGAATCTGTATTAGCCTGTGTATGTTAGCGTATTCCTTTGATAAATCTCTCAGTTGTCTGTATAAACCATTAGCATTATTTTGAAGTAAATCAATTAATTCAACCATTGAAATTCACGGTACCAGTTGGTTAAAATTCGAAATTAACCGTCTTGTGTCCAGTGTCTTTCTGTAATAACTATAGTCATTAAAGTATAGCCTCAACAGAATTAGTCTCTGTGTAACTGAAAACCGAATTTGCATGTGTATTGTGTGCATTATCCCATGAACTCCTAAATTGCATCTGTCCCATTGAAAACCCCAAACTGTAGTCCAATTGAGAGCAATACCTTTTTACTAGAATCCTATCTGTTATGTGCCTCTGTCCTTGTCCGTGAAAACCGATTTCCGATTTTGAAAGCTAAACCCTTCCCTTAGCTACCTGTCATTGTAAATCCTGTGTAAAATGAATTTCCATTTGCCGTTTGTATTTTTCTTTTGCATTTGCTTTCTCCCAAAATCGATTTTCTTACCTCATTTCCAAGTTGCCCTGGTGTACTGGTTAGTAATCTCTAAGCTTCCCTATCTTCTCAAGTGTAGCAGCACGAATTTCCTTTCTAGCTGTCCCATAGCAGCTGTGAGTAGCCAAGCGAGTAATAAGCAAAATCCAATTCTACCGTTTTGCTCCAAAAACGGGTTTTCATTTTCTTTTCTGACTTACCATCTTGGGGTAGTGAGCTTTATTTCTAAATTAGATTTTTCTGTCTTTATCCTTACTCATTGCCACTGCCTTCCATTCAAAGGGAATTAAGTTAGCTGATGTTTGGGGGTGAGTGTTGCCGGGGGGAGTGCCTAACCTTGGTGCTATCACTTGCTTTAAAACTGTTCTTTTTTCTGTTTTTCGATTAAAGATCTGTGTAATCTGTGTTAGGATTTCTGAACCCATTTTTTTGTAGGAGCCATTGCATTTGTGTTGCCACAATATTGATGGCTGTTGTAAAAATTTTATTTTCCTTTTTCATTAAACAATAAATTAATAATTATCTTATAGATACATACCAGCCTGGTTCCTAGTGCATTGTGACACTGGGTGTTTGTAAAGGTTGGGTGCAAGACGGGTTGGAGGCCTACTCAAATAAAAGAATGCTCCTCGCTCCGCTCCTCGCTGCCCCCGAAGCCCCTCCTGCAGCACACAGGGTCCGGGTGAAGCGGCAGCCACCTCTCTGCTCCTCGCTGCCCCCGGAGCCCCTCCTGCTGCACACGGGGTCTGGGTGAAGCGGCAGCCACCTCTCCGCTCCTCGCTGCCCCCGGAGCCCCTCCTGCTGCATACGAGGTCCGGGTGATGCGGCAGCCACCTCTCCACTCCTCGCTGCCCCCGTAGCCCCTCCTGCATCACACGGGGTCCGGGTGAAGTGGCAGCCACCTCTCCGCTCCTTGCTGCCCCCAGTGCCCCTCCTGCATCCCACGGGGCCCGGGTGAAGCAGCAGCCACCTCTCAGCTCCTCGCTGCCCCCGGAGCCCCTCCTGCAGCACACGGGGTCTGGGTGAAGCGGCAGCCACCTCTCCACTCCTCGCTGCCCCCGGAGCCTCCTCCTGCATCACACGGGGTCCGGGTGAAGCGGCAGCCGTCTCTCCATTTCACACTGCCCCCGGAGCCCCTCCTGCTTCACACGGGGTCCGGGCGAAGCGGCAGCTGCCTCTCCACTCTACACTGCCCCGGAGCCCCTCCGCCATCACACAGGGTCCGGGTGACTCGACCACCGCCTCTCTACCTGCTCCCTCGAACGCTCATCCTGCTTCACACGGAGGCCAACTGAAGCGGCAGCCATCTCTCCACTTCACACTGCCCCCGGAGCCTCTCCTGCTTCACACGGGGTCCGGGCGAAGCGGCAGCTGCCTCTCCACTCCACACTGCCCCGGAGCCCCTCCGCCATCACACGGGGTCCGGGTGACTCGACCACCGCCTCTCTACCTGCTCCCTCGGACGCTTCTCATCATTGGCCCTGAGTCCACTTTTGGCGCCATTCTGTACCTGGACTACTCCAATTTCTATTCCATGTGCTTGCTCCCTCTGTCTCTACTATCCTTACCTGCCAACTTTAATCATTGGACTCGTGTCCACCTTTGGCGCCATCCCGTATCCCCTCCTGTCGCTTTATACTCCCCCTTCTCTCCTAATCCTTCTTTGTCCACTACCTCTCCCTTCTGTAACTGTCTTACTGGTCTCTACCCGCCACATTCCTAACTCCTACAACTACGGCCCTTCTCTACTTGTCCCTCTCCTTGTCCTTTGGTATGCGATCTTCCTTAACTCCCTTCCACCTCACTCCCCCCCCTCTCTCCACCCTTCCTCCTTCCCCTTCTTCTCTCCTCTCTCCTCCAAGTCCTAATGCCTAATCCTCTTCACTATCATCACCCTTGCTCCTCCAGTTACCCCCAGTCCCTCTCTCATCACCCTAACCTTCTTTACCCCCTCACTGCCAACCACTGTGCCCTCATGAACACTGCTCTCTGCAACGCCAGATCCATCTGTAATAAAACTGCAGCTACCCTTGATTTGTTCTTTCACCTCAACCTTGATTCCTCTGTCTTACTGAAACCTAGATTCCCCCTCATAACACCCCTGTCCCCGCATCCTTGACAACCTCCTCTTCCTCCTTCATTCACACCCCCCGCCCCTCTGGCCGTGGCCGAGGCATCGGTCTCCTGTACCAACCCAAATACATATCCTCCTCTTCTTCTCCAACTCTCCCCTCTTTCCCTTCCTTTGAATTCCTCTACAAGTCCTTCTCCACTCCCCACCCTATTTCCTTCCTGATCATCTATCGCCCCCCTGGCCCTCTCTCTACCTTCTATGAAAACCTAGATCACCTCCTCTCGCTTATCTCTCCCTCCCCCTCTCCTCTAGCTGTACTTGGCAACTTTAATATCCATCTTCCTTCTCCCCCTCAATCTTCTCCCCTCCTCTCCATCCTCGACTCCTACCTCCTCAACCCCTTCCCTCACCCCCTACTCATTCCACTGGGTCAACTCTTGACCTTATCTTCAATTCCTCCTATCCCTCCTCCCCTGTCTCTTCTCTTCCTGTTTATCTCCCAGACCATGCTTTACTCTCATTCTCACTATCTCCTCTCTCGCACTCCACTACTGCTAATCCCTCCCCTCCAATCTACTCGCGTCGTGACCTTCATAATTTTGACGCTACCCTCTTTTTGGACACTTGTTCAGCTTCTCTTCCATCTCCCCATGACTTTGCTCTACTCTCTGTGGACGATGCTCTCTCTTCCCTTTCCTCTTCTATCTCCACTGCCCTAGATCAACTTTACCCTCTTTCTCTCTTTCGTCCTACTCGGAAGCCTTCTCAACCCTGGCTTACCTCCCATCTCTGTTCTATGCGGCGCCTTCTCCAGCGGTTAGAGAGACTCTGGCTCAAAACTCCCTCGCTTTCAAATCAAACTTCTTACTTTTCTTACCACGCACTTTACAACTCTAGTCTTGCAGCAGCTAAATCGTCGGATTTTTCAAACTCTCTTCCGTCTTCTCTCTCCTCCAACTCCTGATCCCTCGACCAACTCCACACTCTCTCCTTCTGACTTTTCCAATTTTTTCTCCTCCCAAATCCTCACACTCCGGCAAAAAATTAACTCCCTCTCTGACTCCCCCTCTCCTCCCTCTTCTACTATGTCCATCTTCTCACCTGTTTCCCCTTCTGAAGTCTCCTCCCTTCTATCCAAAGCCCACCCCACGTCCGCCCCCTCTGACCTTCTCCCCTTTGTTCTCATCCCCAATATCTACCCTCTTCTTATCCCTTACTTTACCACCTTCTTCAACTCCTGCCTCTCCTCATCAACCTTTCCCTCTACGTTCAAACACGCAACGATTATTCCTATTCTAAAGAAACCCTCCGCTGATCCACTTCTCACTGCTAATCACAGACCTATCTCTCTTCTACCTTTCCTTTCTAAGCTTCTTGAGCGCATTGCCTACTCTCAACTCTCATCCTTTGTTACTTCTTCCTCTCTCCTTCCTCCCTTCCAATTTGGCTTCCGTCCCAAACATTCCACTGAAACTGCTCTCACCTTTATCCTTAACTCACTCCTCTCTGCTTGTCATGCTAAGCAATCCTCTATCCTTATTCTACTTGATCTCTCTGCAGCTTTTGACACTGTCGACCATCCACTCCTACTCCATATTCTTTCCTCCTTTGGATTTAAAGGCCCTGTTCTAAAATGGCTATCCTCCTACCTCTCCTCCCGTTCCTTTGCTGTTTCGTGGGGAGGCCAGTCCTCTCCTTCCTTTCCTCTTATCTACGGTGTTCCTCAAGGCTCTGTACTTGGTCCTTTCCTTTTCTCTCTTTACACCTCTCTCATTGCCCCTATCATCTCCTCGTTTGGCATTTCCCATCACTTCTATGCTGACGATACTCAACTCTTTCTTTCTTTCTCCTCCTTCACACCTGACCTCCACCTTAAACTTTCCTCCTGCCTCACTGCTATCAAAAACTGGATGTCCTCCCGCTTTCTCTCTCTTAACACCGATAAAACCGAAGTCCTTTTCTTCCCCTCTAATTCTCTTCCCCCTCCCTCCCCTCCTCCTTTCATTCACTTTCCTCCCTCTAATCTCCCGATCTCCCCCCAAGCTCGTAATCTAGGTGTTCTTTTTGATTCCTCTCTCACCTTCTCACAACATATTTCACTCACCTCCCGCACCTGCCGATACCATCTCTACAATATACGCAAAATCCGTTCCTCTCTCACATTCCACGCCACCAAACTCCTAATTTCCTCTCTCATCTTCTCCTGCCTCTTCTACTGCTCTTCTCTAATCTTTGGACTTCCTGCATCTCAACTTGCCCCTCTTAAATCCATATACCACTCTGCTGTTCGTACCCTCTGTCGCCTTACCTCCCGTGACTCCATCTCTTCCTCACTCTCTTACCTTGGCTGGCTACCTTTCCACTCACAGCTTAAATTCCACTTTCTCTGCCTTATCTTCAAATCCCTCTATGGTCTTGCTCCTCCTTATCTCTCCTCCCTTCTCTCCTTCTACTCCCCATCCCGCCCCCTTTGCTCCTCTGACCATTTCCTCCTCACTGTCCCTCCTTCCCTCTGCGCTTCCTCTCGTTTCCGCTCATTCCAACTCCTTGCATCTATGCACTGGAACTTACTCCCTCTTACAATCCGCTCTTCTACGACCTTCACCTCATTTCGCACTTCCCTTAAATCCCTCCTCCTCCATTCTCCCCCTTGAAAACTTCCCCTATCACCCAATTCCTCTCTCCCCTTCCTACTCCTCTCTCTTCCTCTTCCATTTTCCCTCGCCCTGTCCAACTCCCTCTCCTCCCCCACCTCTTCCATCTCCCCTTTCTACCCCCCCCTCAGTTAATTGCTCTTTGCACTGTTTTGTTGAATGATTCAAGATGTAAATTTTGCTCCCATTGTTAAGTGTTGTTGTTTTTTTGTAATCTGTTGTTCCATTGTACAGCGCCTTGGTGTAAAGCGCTCTATAAATAAATCAATCAATCAAACCAGTGGTTTATTAAAGATAAAAAGTATTTTTATTGTGCGCCACATTCATTGTCGGGAAGGAGTCCCTGGCCGGAGTGTGCCGTAGAATAAAACCGTGAAAGCAAAGATGGTCCCCTTTGGGACAGTAAATATCTAAGGAGCAGACTCTGCACTTCCTATACTATCTCGCCCTCATATTGTGAATACTACCTGTCCACACGATGGGCCACCCAAAGAATCTGAACCTATTCTGAGCAGCCTAAAAAGCAAACCGCTTGGCAATAGTGAATAAATACCTACAGTTAAAATCAAATGACTCACTGTCCTCAACCCTTAATTTAGGCAATTCCAACAATCCCAAACCACTATCAAACATGACGGTCAGTTTGCGCCTTTCCCTTTGCCTAAAGAAGGAAGCCCAGCTGTACAGAGTGTTAGTACTAGAGATCTCCAAGCCGCTGAAGTGCCACCCAGCAGCTTACCCACCAAAGTTCCATCTGCCTTAGAACAGGATAAAGAACTAACACCCAACAAAGTCCATGACACTATGGGCCACGATGGCGTATTCGTTTTTCCTCTATCTCTAGCCATGGAATACACCTACAGGCAAAATAACTCAATAATGGATCAGCTTTCATAAGCCTTCACATTATCCTAACATGGTAAACCCACTGCAAGTCAAGGAAAACGGGACCCTCAAAATGGCCTTTCTGAATACCAGATCCCTTAACAAACACGCTTGGGACATCCATGATTACATCATTGATAGGGACCTGTATCTGGATATACTTTGTCTGACAGAAAAATGGATTATAGATTATAGTCGGTCAGATAGCACAGCAATTAGAGCGCTCGCTTTGACATCCGTGCAGAGCCTGCTGACGCAGGTTCGAATCCTGGCAGGGCCAAACTCAGCCTATCATCTTTCCGAGTTCGATAAATGAGCACCACACACTGTGGGAAATAAGCAGCATTCAGATACCTGAGGGTTTGTAGAGCTATATAAACACACAAATAGAGGTCAGTGGGCAAATGATTGCCTTGGCTACCGCGCAGGGCTATACCATTTTCTGTAAGAACAGGGCTTCGGGGGAGGTGTGGCTGTCATTGCAAAGAGCAAGTTCAGATTCTTTACAGCCCTGTGCCAATGCCAATACTGCAAAATTCTTCACCAAAAAATGACTGTAATCCATTGTAGCTGCATTAACTTTATTGTGATCTATTGCCCCCCCCGGAAATGCCTGATTTCAATGAGGAAATCGCACAGCTCTTGGATAACTGTAATGGACATAACTTCTTAAACTTATTTGTAGGTGATTTAAAGGAATAGTTCACTCTAAAATTTTATTTTAAAAAGATGGCCCATAATCAAAAATATATAAAAAAATATGTTTAAAGAAAGTTCCTCTGTAAAATTTTGAGCAAATGAGGCTCAAACTCAAACATTTCAAGTATGAGGAGTCATCCATTTTGTGAAATGGATGACCCTCCTGTGCTTGTGTTAAGCTCTGCCCTTGCAGCACTAATGAAGCAAAAGCCATCCAGCTGTAATTAACAAAAGCTACTAGTAGGTGGCTTTGCTTCATTAGTGCTGGAGAGCAAAGAATGCGGGCAGGAAGGCTGCATCCCGGTAAGTGCTTTATAATTTGTTTTCCCTCCTTTTATATTCATGGCAATTATAAATACAACTGGGTTGTATTTATGATTGGCGTGGTTTTCTTTCTAAGTTTCCTGGGCTCATCCGGCCTGGGGGAGCCCAGGAAACTTAAAAAGAAAACCACAGCATTTATAAATACAACAGCGTTGTATTTATGACTTCTGCAGCTTTCGCTTTGAGTCTCCTGGGGGATCCCAGGAGACTCAAAGTGAAAGCACCGGCATTATAAATACAACGCTGTTGTATATATAAATGCTATGGTTTTCTGTCTAAGTTTCACTGGCTTTGCCGGCCCGTGGGAGCCCGGGAGACTCAAAGCTGAAGCCACATGAAATCATAAATACAACGCGGTTGTATTTATGATTTCCTTGTTTTTCTTTTTAAGTTTCTTTAAAAGAAAACCACAGCATATATAAATACAACCATGTGGTATTGCTGACTGCCATGGCTTCAGCTTTGAGTCTCCCAGGCTCCCCCGACAGAAAAGCCTCCCTGAGAAATAAATGAGTACGGGATAATGTGGGACATCAAAGCTGGTGCACCCCAGAGCTTAACCTCCTGAAGAAAGATACAGGAAAAGCAGAATCTCAGTGGCTAAAAAGCACCTCTGATGCGAATAAGCTCACACAGAAAAATCATAAATTAGCCACCATAGAAACAAAGAAAAACGTCTATAATAAACAGATTGATGAGGCCAATAACAGTTAAAGTAAACTGTTTGAAAGGTGAAAACGTATGGAGAAACCTAAAGCTCAATCAATCTCACTTTCACCAGCGATCCAGGAGTGTGCATAAGTGCAGATGGCTTTTGCAGCAAAGGTGGCTAAAGATCTCAATAAGATTAAAAAAGACCTAGCCAACAGCATACCCTTTGGACAATTAGTGAATAAGTAACCAACAGATATAGAAGAGCTGAAACTTAAGCTCACACCCAAATTCCCTCAGAGGCATGGAGAGAAAGCTTGCCACCATGCATCCCACCTCCAGCCCAGAAAATGCTCTCCCACCGAAAATGATCTTGGATCATAAAGAGGTGTTTGCCATGTTCTTTACCCGATTTGCTAACACCTCTTTCTGTGGAAACCATGTACCAGATTCCATTAAGTTTGTTACAGACACCCCTCTGGTAAAGAAACCTGGGCTGGTCCCTAAGGATGGCAACAATTTAAAACCAATTACTAACTCTAACTTTTTTCTGATAATCTTTGATAAAATTGCCACGTCACAGCTTTTGTGGAAGCCAATAGCCTTTGACACAATGGGCAATCTGGTTTCAAACTGTTACAGCGCTTGCAGGAGCTGCTGGCCATGTCTCCTTACCTTGGCGGGCTAGGTGGCGGCTCCGGGACTTCTCGCTGCAACAATGGCAAGTAGGCCGCATTCTGCGAATTGGTGCCACCATGTTGCGTGTGTTGCGCATGTGCTCGGGACCGGTGGCTGCCTTCTGCGCATGTGCAGTGAATGCTGCTTGGTCCATTGCTACGGACACCCAATGCCTCAGCATTCCTTTCCCATTGGCCTTGCCACTTCATAAAAGCATGGCACTCACCAAGCTTGGTGCGTCACAACCTTTTCCTTGAGGTGAAACGCTGTTTGAGCTCTCCTTGCTCTCTCGCCAAGTATCTTGACTTGGCTTGCCTTGTTGTTCTGCCTGCCTAGCTGTCCTGGCTTCCTGTTGGTCTCCTTTCCTTGCTGGCTTGCCATCCTCCATTTTCCTTCTTGCCTCTCTCATTCTCCTTTTCTCTGAAATTACCAACGCAGCCTCCCACTCACAGTGCTTGCACTGCTCTGGGAGGTCTCCTAACCGTGGTGCTGGGGAATCACTCCCTGTCCCAGGCTTGCTATAAATCCAAGCTTGGTCCCGGAGTGGATTCCCACGCTATACATCTTCTAGACCAGGCTTACACCTCCCTTGCCGAGAACCCATAGGACCAGAGGGACCCCAGCGGACTGTGCATCCTGTATCACAGACTACGCCGCACAACAGGTAATCAGGACTCACTGGGGCTCAGCTTGACACAGACCATCACAAAGCAGAGACAGCGCTCATTGACCTCCAAACACACATGCTGGAAATCATTGACAAAGGAAAGGCTGGACTGTTGGTCCTTTTGTACTTCTCGGCAGCGTTTGACCTTCTCAACCATGAGTGCCTTCTGCACACTTTGTAAGACTTGGGCAATTGCTCGAAGGAGACAAGGGAGTGGGTCCAGTCCTACCTGGCACATCGTATGTCTATAATTTGCTGGAGGGATGCTTCATCCCCTCCGGCTTCCATCAATTATGTCGTGCCCGAGGGAGCTTCTATGTATCCTGTCCTCTTCAACTTATATATCAGACTGCTTTTTGGACACCTTCAAGAAATGGGCTATTTTTTTACTGACTGCGCCAAGGACACACAACTAGTCTTGGAGATCAGTGGAGACTACGATCTCGATGCGGCTAACCTCCAACGCACACACAGTTTAATCGAGTCAGGGATGACCAATAACTGGATGTGCCTTAATGGAGGTAAAACCAAACTACTGATCTTCAGTTCTCCTAAGGCCAGGATCAAATTGAGTCCCTACTACCTGAGCGTTAATATCTAGAACAGCAACATCCCGGTACTAAGTAAAGTGAAAACATTGGGCACCTACCTTGAACCCTCCCTGAGCGCAGAAGCCCATGTAAACCGGGTCGCTAGGAATTGCACGTATTACCTCCATCTATTAGAAAACATCAGGCCTTTCCTTTCGGGAAAGAATTGCGTTACCATAGCCAGAGCAACCATTCTTTCGAGACTGAACTACTGCAATGCACTCCTGATTTGTGCGAACAACACATGTCTTCAAAAATGTCAAATCATTCAGAACAATGCCGTTTGCATCATTAAAGAAATAACCAGGAGAGAACATATCTCCAAGTATAGAAAAGACCTGCATTCGCTTATGGAGCATGAGTGCATATGCTTCAATGTGGCTACCCCGGTCCATTGAGGCTCCCATGGGTCTGTCCCTCTTTACTTGAAATCATTGGTGTCCCGTAACAAGCCTACCAGTACCTTGCGCTCATCAAACCTGGCACAGGTTAATTGTCCTAGATTTAAACGTACCAACAGCCTCAGAATATCTTTCCCTGTCTGTTCAGCTAAGATCTGGAACTCACTCTCCCTAAATTTAAGACAGGAAGTAAACACAATGGCGTTCCGCCGGTCCTTAGAAAGCGTACTCTTTAAGTAAAACTCCTGTCTAACAGCATCAGCAGGGTTTTATCGCTCCTCATCCTTTTTTCCCGTTTTTCTGTGTTTGTAAACTTGTGGAATTGTGCACCCTGATGTCTACGGTCTTTTGGTGCTATACAAATAAATACATAAAATAAAAATTAAATAAAGAGAGTAAGATGGCAGAGAAAACCACTGCTGTTTTACCAACAATGCTCATCTGGTATGTCGTTGTAGGCATCCTCTGATTTTGCTGAGGAATATTATTCCCTTTTCTTTTGCGTGAGAGAGAGGGACCTTTTCTTCCTCAGATGTGCCGCCATCTTAGCATAGCCCATGATTTGTATATCGCTTTGGGGTACTACAAGAGCGGGTAACCCTAACGTTACTAAGGAACAAAGTCCTCCCCAACTAGGGGGACACTTCATATAGGCTCTTGAGCCAAAGGCCCAATAGTGGTCTATTAGTACAGCTGTTCCTACTTTCATCCCAGGGAAGATGTATATTTTCTTACACCCCTTGTTTACCCCTTCTTTTGCTGGTCCCGTGTTCCTTATACACAGTGATGCATTCTTTACTGGGAGTATGTGTAACGTGCCTCCTTCATCCTCCACCAACGTCAGCATTCTGATATATTGATCCCAATCCTTATGGCATTCATCATTTATTTTCTTTACTACCACTTTTGGTTGTTCTGTAAGCACTTCTGCCTTACAACTGCTCAATCCGTTGATCCATCCTTCTTGGGTAAATATATAGTTAACCTCTTTCCCAACACGCAGGGAATCTCTTTTCCATTCTCATCTTTACAGTTTAAAAATGGGTGTTCAATTATCATTTCCCCTCTTCTCGGGCCTGATAACCTATATCGTATTACTTCGTTGTTTGGATCGGTATCGCTTGTGGTGGACACTGCCTTTATAAAATGGTCACCCATGGAGATTTCTCCTTTTTTACCCACAGCATTGAAAGCTCCCTACCTTGAAACAGGCCTCTTGCCATACATGTCGGAAGATAGAGGTTCTGGAGACACTCACAGAGTTGAGAATGCATGAACACAGGAAGCAGCTCTCATCCGATGTCTCACTCCCACCTTACTCATGTGCTGGTACCATATATTGTTGGTCACCTGGGTGGAATTTGACATATAGGAATTTATGTGTTGGAGGTTAGTACAAGCATCAAATTTCACTATTTTTATCTGTTTGGTAGTAATAGAGAAAGGTTGTGTTATTGCTTCATCTAACACCGGAATGGGTGTCATGTTAGTACACACTGGCTTGGGCACATTATATCGAATCACTTCTCGTAATGCCAGAAAAATCAAGAAATAGAGACAACAGAATGTAAAAAAGAAAGCTACAAATTTCATTGCTAGTGTGTTCACAAGGAGGCACGGCCGTTAAGTGGTCTGCCTGCCAGAAGCCTTTATTTAACAGAATTAAAACGATTAATCATTTAGCCTTTTCTTTTTTGGTATATTCTTCCAACTGGATACTGTCACGTTGATGTCTAGTTGCTAGTAGCTTCATGATCGCCTGACGGGTCCTTCCAAAATTAAATCTAGTTTTAGGATCTACTAATAGAGTGATAAGTGATACCTTGGTTGTCTTGAAGGCACAGTAGCGATCAATTATAAAGGCAAGAATTGTGTACAGCAATATTCTTACAGGCAACATCTAGTAGTAATTTATTTTTTACCTTTTTTAAACAAAAGACAATTTTAAAGAAACAAGCAATATTTTGTATTATACAGGTAAAATGTTTTTGGGGAGGTGGTTCATTTGAGGCAGTTGATTGGTTGTGTAGGATAAGACGGGTTATTATTGGCTCTCATTTACAGGTTGCTGTCTGCTTCTTGTTGCTGACCTCGTCCGGACTCTTGTCACTTCTTCTTCTGGTTCAATGTCTGGGACTGGAGGCCAGTGCTGGATTATCCATTAGGCCAAGTAAGCATCGGCCTAAAGGCCCCACTCCTTTGAGGGTCCCCGCAGCTTCTTTAAGCAAATCTTAATTGGATTTAGAATTTAATTTGGATTTAAATTGAATTTTGTAATTGATATGCAGCCTGCGTCGCATTAGCATTTTTTTTGTGTGAAAATCATTGGTCTCTGTCTCCCCGAATCTGCATGTGGGCCCTCCCTGCTGAGTCTGCATTTTCATTTTTTTCAGTTTCACTTTCTACTTTCGTTGCTGTGCGTGCCAGCCTGGGCAGACTCAGTTAGTCTAATACACACCCTGGCAGGTGTGCACAGGCGGGCAGGCAGGAGCACCGCCACCACCAAGTCAAGTCATCAGAGGCCCACGGTGGACAATGAAAAGTGAGGCGAGAAAGGAGGACGGACTGGGTGAAAAGGCTGCAGAGGCTAGAACGCAGCAGAAACAGTGTAATACTAGAATGTATAACAATAATTGTTGGACATCTGCTTAGTGGTTGAGGACCAAGAGGGTAATAAAGCTGTTGTCCCCTCCAGCTAAAACCTGCAGATGTCCACAGGACCTTCCAGTCTTGGTGTCTCCCATGGGCTGCAAGAGTCAGTGCTGTGGTCTTGGCACCCACATGATGAAAGCCGTCCATGGCCTATGGCCAGCATGGTGCCAGCATCAGTGATGGGGTCCTAGAGTTACCTTAAATGGTGATGGGGTCACCAGTCTCGTTGTTCTGGGGGCTCCTGTGCACCGTTTAGCATTGATACTCTAGATGCCTCCATGCAGTCGGGACTGGCGATGGGCCCTGTGGCTCTCACAGGGTGCTGTTGTCACTGATCTTGGGTCCTGGGGTATGCTGTCAGCAGCACTGGCATGTGCTTGGACCCTGCCACAGAGGGGTACTTGAGGCAAGCTCCCTCTAGTCCCCTGCACAGCATTGGCATGTGATGGTATTCGGGGCCCCCTGCAGGGAGCGTGGCTACGTGACTGGCTCCTGAGACACCCCGCTAGCTGCATGTGTTGGTCCTGGGTACCCGGTAGTACCCCAGGCTGCACAGTAACAGTATGGCCTCTACAGGGTTTAATCAGGCACTGCTGGCGGCAGGTGAGTTATTCCTTTGTAGGGTTTGAAGTTGCTCAGGTGCAACCAGGCATGCCTTTCTCAGACCTTAACAACGGCGGGAGCGACTTCTTTCACTCTAAATGGTTCTCCGAACCAATGCTTGAGCCAGGTCTCTACAAAGTTTTTTATGTAAACCAGATTGCCAATGTATAAGGAGGGGGGTTGGAGTAAAGTCTGCAGAACAAGCTGTTCGCTATCTTTCTCATTGTTCTTTGACCTCACCTGCCGGGTCAGAAGCTGTTGAGACATAAAAGAGACACTCACGGTCATAGAAGTCATTTAGTCTTGTATTTCAGTTCTGAAAACAACAGTGGCACTATGAGCATCTGTTTGCACTCTAGTGTGAGGAGCAAAAGGTGTATGCATACAGCGTCCCGTCACCAGCTCATGAGGAGTCAGGTGATGTTCTGAGTCGGGCTGATTATGTATGATTATGTAATGCAAACAGAGCTAAGGGTAAGCAATGGAGCCATCCTTTTTTCAGGGTCATTTTGAGCTTGGTTATCCTCTCTTTGAGAAGGCCGTTGAGGCACTAACAAATCCTGTTTGCGTGCAGGTGATAAATGGAACGGCATTTATGCTTAATACCCAACCCAGCAGGATTGTGATGTGCTCGAACAACTAATTTGCTAAATTTGGTCCATTGTTAGACCAGAGGACTTTGCAAACTCTCCATCTTGGGAATACCTCTTATACAAGGAATTCTGTAGCACATGTGGCATCGCGGTGTGTGCATAGACCTGCTTCGATCCATCGGGAGAAAGGGTATAAGACTACCAACATGTATCTGTAGCCATTACAATTTTGAAGCATATCTACATAATCAATATGTAAATACTGGAAAGGTCTCGTAGGACGGGGTATTGCTCCTCTCACTACTCGCAGCATGTGCGCTGCCGTGAACTTCTGGCACACTGCACAGTTAACAATAAAAGCAGCAACATGCTCAGCAAGGTTAGATGTGAACCGCTCCTCCTAGGTCAGGGCTGCAAGACTCTCTCATGTTGTGTATGTAGGATAGTGAAGCTGGCCTAATGCTACTTTTAAGTAATGCAAAGGGCTTGACCGGTTTATCAGTGCCGTCTTATTGCAGCATTGCAATAGTGGGGAATAATGAGCACTCCCTCCTTTTCCATAGTTCCTGCTTTTTGGGTGGCACGCGGCCCTGTAATTCAGTTATCTGTGTTATGGATAAAGAATTAAAGCCTTCATTCATAACCAGGTAACGCTCTCGCCTGTGCAAATTAGGTGGTGTATCAAATTAAGATATGTCAGGAAATTGTGCTGCTTTTTTGGCCTCTGTGTCAGCGGCTTTGTTACCACAGGAAATGAATACTCCACCCCAACGGCCACTGGGAGATGTAGTGCATTTACGAGCCTGTCCAATAATGGTGCATGATGTGACAGTCTTGCATTTACTGTTGATGTCATGTAGGCGGAGTCTGAATATATTGTGATTTTGTCATCTTCATATGTTTCAAAGACTACAATAAGCGCT
This sequence comes from Ambystoma mexicanum, assembly GCF_040938575.1. Taxonomy (NCBI): domain Eukaryota; kingdom Metazoa; phylum Chordata; class Amphibia; order Caudata; family Ambystomatidae; genus Ambystoma; species Ambystoma mexicanum. Next base: position 1,604,284,592 of record NC_090937.1, read on the forward strand.
ACTAACTCTGCTGGTTGCGCTGAAAAATATAGAGGCAATCTTGCACTGGCCACTACTTCAAAGTTGCCATTTAGTGTTAACTTTACTACTGAAGTCCCAGTGTGTCTTTCACCTGAATTCTGGTCAATTGTCGAGGAACCATCAATGAATAGCAAGCCCCCTGAGGCATTTACTGTAATATGTGGTATGTAGTCATAGTGTTCAGTGTACTTGGTGCAATCATGCAGATAATTTCCTTCCTCTAGTGGTTCTGCTATGAACACTGCTTGCTGGGTTCACTACTCTGCATCTCACTATCTTGATTGCTGGGTTCGAAATGATCACCTCGTACCGAGATGCCCTCTGTGTTGTCAGTGTGCGTTTGCTTTTCTCAAGAATGGCGAATAGGGCATGATCCACATATAGAGTTTATCCGCAACCCATTGTAATAATTAGTAACTTCTCAATCGCAAAAGCTGCTGTAGCCAATAATTGTTCACTGGGGTAATGGCCTCTCATCACTGGGTCTGGAATCCCACTGTAACACGCTAGTGGCTTGTGTCCCAAATAGGTCTTTTGTGTAAGCACTGCTGTCATTACCACTTCATTTGAGTGCACAAATAGCAAGAATTCTGTACGGGATCCCTATAATTGGTGCTGCGCATACTGCTTCTATTAAATCGTTGAATGCTTCAATCATTTTGCCTGTCCAGGTTACACTGCTGTTGTCTTTCTGAGCTTCCTTAAGTCCTTTTAAAAGAGGTCTGATGTACTATAGTCAAAGATCCATACTCTGTAGTAATTGCAGAGGCCCAAATATTTGCTGCATCTCCCTTACCGTCTTTGGCTGAGGTGTCTTTGTGATAGCTTCTGCTCTTTCCGGGGTCATCTTCCTGCCTTCTTGACATATCAATTGCCCTATATACAAGACCTCCTCTTGGAAGTATTTTAGTTTTTCCTTGTCTACCTTATATTCTTTATCTGCTAGAACTGTCATCACCTGTACAGAGTCTTGTCTACACTCTTCTTCAGTCTCACCACACTCCAGAATATCATCTACGTACAGAATTACTGTGCTGTCAAGATGGAAGTTTCCTAAATCCATCTGGAGGACCCTGTTAAAAATGGATGGGGACTCACAGTACCAATGTAGTAAGCAAGTATGCTTCCACTTTTTATTTGTGCACGAGAACGTGGTCAGGTCTTGTGATTGTTCGTGAAGGGGGATTGAAAAGAACGGGTTCATTAAATAAATCACTGTGGAAAAGCTGGCGTTGGATGAAATGTTAGACAATTTCGTAGCTGGGTTTGGAACCCATGGTAATTCTGCTTTGACAATGTTGTTTAGGGGGCGTAAATCCTGAATAAATCTCCATGACCCCCCGTTGATTTCTTTCCAGGGTACACTGCTGAATTGTAAGGAGTCTGTGATGATACTAGTATCCCTTGTTGTACTAACGCAGAGATGGCCCTCATTCCGAGTTTGGAGGTAAGTATCGTCCCTTACCGGCATGGCGCAAATAGCGTGTCCGAGCTGGCAGCAGCCCGCTAATAGAGGACTATTACGACTTTGCGGACACAAGCTTTGCGCCATGCCAGTAAGGTACCTAGCGCCATGCCGCAAAAGTGCCCCAAAAAGCCCTTACTGGCATCAAGCGCACCGTAGATAACACTACCGCCATAGTCCTTACCGGTGACTGTAAATAGCGGTGACCGTAATTAGCGGTCACCGCTATTTACGGTCACCGCTAAATAGCGCAACCGGAAATGGCGTCATCGCACAGGAACGGGAAGGAGCACGGCGGCCATCTTTAAAAACACAATCCATTGCCATCCTCAGCACACAGGACCCCTGGGACACTGCAAATCGACCAAAAAGTTTATCAAACCACCCAAGAATGCCAAAAGCACTCAAGAAGAGATCTGCCCGCCTCTGATAGGAGAGATTCAACCAGGATGAGCTGCAGATGCTCGTCTACACTCTGCATGAGCATGCAGGGACAGTGCTCAGCAGCAACATGAGGCGGGAGGCCGTCTTGCGCAAAAAGGAGATTGGGCACTAGTTGCCAGAAGGTCAGTGCAGTGGGCAACACACCCCGTACGGTGAAGGATTGCCGGAAGCGGTGGGATGACCTGTGGCTGAGGGTGAGGAACATCCTATTGGTAAACCGTACCCAGGCCTTGGAAACCAGAGCAGGACCAAGTTCTCCCATTAAGCTCACCCCGTGGGAGGAAACATGTGCGAGCATGATTGGCCCAGAATCAATCAAAGGCGTAGGAGAGATGGAGTGTGGCGCCACGACATCTGCCGATGGAGGTGAGTGTCCAAAGTAAAAACTGCGAAGCCAAATCTGATGAAAGTCAATGCAAATGTCTGTCCAAAGAGTGACGCCATGGTCGGCCACACACACACTCCCTGTAAAGTATGCCGAAGCAAGTGAGACACATGCCGATGCCTGGTGCAAGGCCGTAACGTACATGACACATACCTCACAAAGTAGGAAATTCCATGAGGCACACAGCGTGCATGACCTAAATTGTGAGCATGTCAGACAGCACAGTACCTGGCCAACATGAGTGAACCGACATATGGCTGCATTAACCACCCATGTATGAAATGACGTGCCCTTCCCAACACAAATGCCTATTACCCACAATTGTGTGGATGTGCAATCGTACCAATTTATGTATGATGCCTATCCAAACATCACTCATGTCGACCCTCTCTTTCACCCCCACAGGCAGTGAGCATGACAGTGATGAGCAGGACACCACCCCTGCACAGGACAGCAACCACCCCTCTACATCCATTGGACAAGCCTGGGGGCGCTGTGTCCCAGCAAGGAACCCACCACAGGGACACATACCACCTGCAACACCAAGGCCTGTGGAGGGCACACCACCCCCACCCCACTCCCCACTGTTCTGCCTGCAGACACCTGTCCGACACCCCGTTCGGAGGAGTCCAGTGTGGCTGGGGAGGTGGCAGCCACGGCACCCCTTACAGTTGAAGACAGCCCAGAAGACATCTGGGGCACCATTGAGGATGACTCAGTGGATGTTATCCACACACCAACACAATTGGCATCCCCCCAGGTATCCATGAGTGATACCGTTGATAGCAACACCCGGAGCAGTCTGGGCAAGACAACACCCAGGGACATATCAGTATGGTATACAGTCCCGGGGAGGAAGAGCAGGCTGGGCATGCCAGCCAGATCCCCAGCACGGCCACAGGTGCAGCCGCAGGAGCACAGCGGGCTGATCTGCTCACTGCACTAATCCAGGAATTTGTGCAGGGCCACTGTCAGGCCAGGGAGGAGTGGCGCACGGAGTTGACAGCACTGGACTGGTCCATCACTGAAAACACTGACCGCCTCTGCGAGGTGCTAGGGCGCATCGCTGATGCTTTGGAGGCAGGTCTTCACGCCCAACAGCCTCAGCATGAGGCCACACCATCCACCAGTAGCTCAACACAGACCAGCCCGCTCCACCGGTCGGTCCGTGCGCTGCGCCGACGGGACATGCCACCCCCTGGCTCTGGGTGTGCTGAGTGACTGTTCTGGCAGCCTCATGTAGGCTACGTGGACTCTATGGGACTTGTGGTGGGAGAGGGGGGAGGGGGTGTGTGGGGGAGTTGTAGGGGGAGGGGGGTGAGGGTGTGTGGGGGAGTTGTAGGGGGAGGGGGTGAGGGTGTGTGGGGGAGGTGGTGACGGTGTGGGAGTTGTGGGGGGAGGGGGATGGGGTGAGGGTGGTGGAGGGTTTTGTCATTCATGTTTATATTCTTACTTTCAATACACCAGTTTTGTAAAAAAAAAAAACAGTGGACATTCATCAATGCGCATGTGTCATTTAATCTTGCATAGTGTACATGTACCCCCACACCCAGTGCCCTATGTCCAACCATTATGTCACCCTCTGCTGACATGTATGTCAGAAATATTGTGTGATCACTGACTGGCGCACAGCATGTTCCTCCTGTGCATCGCCACTGTGATGAAGTCCTGCCACATCTTCATCATCATCAGGTGGTAGGAGTTTCATGTCAGGGGGCAGGGGAACGTTCCGGCAGATGCACATATTGTGCAGCATTCCACATGCCATGGTGATCTTGGCCACCTTCTCCTGTCTGTAGAGGAGTGACCCACCCGACCGGCTGAGGCAGCAAAATCGTGCCTTCAACAGGCTCAATTACCACACGTGTACGGGTATGGGAACGATTGTAGTCCTCCTCGTGCCTGTTCTGTGGGTTTTGGACAGGGGTCAGGAGCCACGGCTTCAAGGGATAGCCACCATCACCTGCATGAGAGGGGTATGAAGGTAAATATTCGCACATTCATGTTGGACAACTGTACTAGTCTCACATGCCTGCAGGTAATTGGTGCCCACATGCACATGTCCCTGGATGCGTTGACCCCATTTCAGGTCCCTCTATGTGTCCTGTGCCATGGACTAATGGTGTGAGTTGCATCTTCAAAATGATTCATGGTGTGCACTGACATCTTGTTGCACGTGCATCGTATATGCATACAGCAGTGTTGGAGTCAAATTAATGATGTGTTGTGTTCTGTGAGATTTACTAGTAGCGAGCGTTGGCTTAGTAGTCTATGCAATATTGGGCATTCTGCGCTGATCATTTCCATGGTGACATGCAGCACTCCTATGGGTGTGCTGACCGGTGACACACTGTGGAATCCCAGGTTGGCTCAGTTCAATGCACTCCTAGGGATGATTGTCCTGTGTGGTGATATCCTGTAGACAGCAACAATGTGCAATGTGCATGTGCATGGTGCAGGATGGCCTTACGGGGGGTGAGGGCCGCTGATGAGTGGTGCATGTGTTGTGGGATGTGGGCTGGTTACCTGTTAGTCATGTGGTGATAGGTGTCAACCTTACTTCATCACTATGGGATTTAGGTGTCATGTACCGTTTCTGATGTTTTGGGGCACAGTGTTCAGTGATGTGCACATCGTGCAGTGACATCAACATTCCCACCCAGGTGGAGTATTCATCCCCCCCATTCCCACCCAGGTGTAGTATGCACCCCCCCCATTCCCACCCAGGTGTAGTATGCACCCCCCCATTCCCACCCAGGTGGAGTACGCATCCACCCACCTCACAACCCCGATACATGCCATGGGCCAGTCAGGCAACTCACCAAGCATGAGTTGATCCGGGATATCGGGCACAGCAATGTGTGATGATCTTGCTGGCGTCGCATACCATCTGCACATTGATGAAGTGGTATTGCTTGTGGTTGCTATACACCACCTCCATGGCATGCGGGACCACCAACTCCACGTGGGTGCAGTCGAGGGCACCTATACAATTTGGCATGCCTGCCAGTGCATGGAATGCAACTTTTGTATCGAATATCTCCTGGGGAGTCCGTGGTAGGGATATGTAGTCCCTTGTGTGCTTGAGGAGGGCATCCGGCACTTGGTTGAGAATCCGGGAAAATAAGGGTTGTGATATGCCATGCATGTGCCCCACTGTGTGCTGGTAGGTGCCTGTGGCAAGGAAGTGGAGCACAGACACTACCTTCAGTAGAGGGGGTATGGCGGTGCGTATTTCAATGATGCTCACTATGTCGTCGTGTATCAGGTCCACTATGGTGGTGATGGTGTCCCGGTCCACACGGTACAGGGTGTGGATCTGCTCAGGTGTTAGGTTGAAGGGAGTGGCTCTGATGCAAGGGATTGGGGGCTTCCGGCATGGTAATGGTGGGTGCAAAGGTGGGGCATGCTGGGCCTGTCTCACCCTCCTTCTCCTCCAGCGTCTCCTCTGTGGTGGCGGCTGTTATTGTTGTTGTTGTTGAGGCATTGCAAGCAGGTCCTCCAGCTCCAGTAATGCTACTACTATTGGTATCATCTTGGTGCTGATTGTGTGCACCTGTGGCAGTTGGAAACACTGCTCAGGGGTCTTTACGCCTGGTCGGCGATGCTGGTATTTACGCCATGCCGGTAGGCACTTTTTCTGCCTCCATAAGGCCGTTATTTGCATGTCCGCCTCACTTGTGATATTATCCAGTTTACGGCATGCCGCTTATGCCGGCATGGGGTGTCGCGTGCACGCGCCCATACCGCTACTAACGGCATCGTACTTTAAGATGCCATTAATAGCGGTCTGGTTGGTCAGAACAGTCCGTAGCGGTAAGCGATGCCGGTAATCCTTTACTGGCATTGTTTTTCCCTTACCTCCAAACTCGGAATGAGGGCCATTGTCTCATAAATCCCCTCATCTTCTTCTCTTGACATGGGGTACTGTTTTTCCCTTGTCAGGATTGCCCCTGCATTTAGTTTGATTTTTACTACGCCTACTCCCTTCAGCAGGCCAACGTCATATGGACTATTTGTCCATAATGTGCCTGGTACGTGTGCCAAATTGTCTTGGAAAAATGACAGTGTCTTTGTTATAAGTGCCATCCTCTGTGGCACTTCCCTGTTCTCAATCGTCACCCAGTGCGTGAGGCTTATAAAGAATACCACTTCATCGTCTGAGTTTTCGTCTTTGAACAATTCCTCATCTGTCAGGTCAGTTAGTCTGTGTCCCTCATCCAAAGCAATTACAGCTCTCCACGCTTTCCCTTCGTCATCAGTCCCGTGAATAATCACCCTTTCTTCTCTCACTATTACTGCTTCTAGCTCTAAGGGAAACCCATGTCCTTCCTCCTCATCCATGGGAATTTCTGGTTAGAATAAAAGTACTGCGTGTAGCTGGAATAGCTTGCCCCTTATCACAGGGAGCCATGCTAACAAAAGGTTTGCTCAATATTGAAATACAGCGGGAGCCATGGGTGCACCACTCTGTGCTATTTGCACTGAGAATGCAAAAATGAATTCTCAGGCATTCATTTAATCAATCCCTGGAGTGGATCACACTATTTCCTGGTCAGTAAATGAGATGGTCATGTTGAGTTTACTCATCAAGTCCCTCCCCATTATGTTGACTGGTGTTTGGCGAGAGTATAATAGTGGCATGGGTACGTCAGGGTCTCCTATAGTGATAGGCAAATTGTCAGTAACTGGAACCAAATTTGTAGCCCCAGAAAAACCTTGTGCAATCATGGCAACGCCTAACATTAGGCATCTCCCCTCCCTAACACAAGACTGGGTCGCCCCATATCTATAAGGGAGGAACATGTTTTGTCACCCGTGGTTCCTCTGGTGGGGGCAGGTGTAACAGATAGGATTGAACACATTTGCAGATATAGGTTCATCCCTGTCCCAATGAAAGGATTCCCTCCCACTACTGTCACACTCACTATTCTGGGTGCGGGTGCTTGTGCTTCTGCATTTGGGTTCCAAGTCTCCTTGTGTTTTGTTGTACTGGTGCTTATGCGTGTGTCTGTGGTAGCTGTGCTTTATAGGTGCTTGCTGTGTCTGTATTAGTGACTGTTGTCTAGGGTGCCTTTGCTCACATGTATCTGATAGTGTTGGGTGGTCTTGGCCATACTAGTCGGGTGACCCTGAAATGTATGGCACAGGATATGCTGTCCCCCTTGTACACTCTGCCAGTTTTGTTGTATCCCTCCTTCACTTCTGTATACGCAGGAGATGTGTCCCAAATTCCCACATGTCCAACCCTGCTGTGGTGGTCTCATAGGTCTGGACTGCCCCCATTAAACCCTCCTCTTTGCACAGCCTGAAGTCCACCCCCCCTCTCTCTCTAGGGACAAACCCATGTCCTCGTGGCCAATAATTATACTCTCCTCATCCTGTGAAATTCCCTCCCGTAATTGGGTGCCCTTGTTGTCCATCCACTCCCCCTCTGCTTGTCAACATTGTTCCTTCCATTGAAAACTTTGACTCTTCTATCTTTTCTTCCTCTGCTTTATTCCTGATCTCCTCTTGCAATAATCGACAATGGTGAACTGTAGTCAATTGAATTTCTGGCCATGGTTTCGCTTCCATTCCCACTAGTTTTTTCATGTGCCTCTGCACTGGCTCGAGTAGGCCCTGACACAATATGCGATAGAAAATAGATACCGTTTTTTCCCTTGGCTTCCGAATAACACAACGTCAATGCTCTTGAATCTCCTGAATGTGTGCAATGGGGTTTTCGTCATCGCGCATCTTGCGCATCATGATTGCACTTGTGTCTAACATATTGGGATATTGCACTGTGAGTGCCCTCCATACATCTGCCTTGCAATTTTTAAAGGAGGCTCTGTCATGGGCTGTGTCTGTGTGGTCACCCCAGGGTACCCCGCTGTTCTCCAAATGTTGTCAACCCTCTCTCCAATGGTAAAAGAAAGCAAGCTTTTTATGTCACCTATCACTAGCGTCATCCCTGTTGTTAGTTTTCCTAGTTCATAAATCCACTTTCCTGCCCCTGAAATGTATGTTGGCAACTTACACCTCAAATTTTTCTTGTCCATTCTGGCCATGGTATATATTGCGGTCGCCCTCCCCCTTTTTCTAGCAATGGAAATTGTGTAAATTCTGCATTGTATCCAGGTTCAGTTGTGACCTTTGTTTTTGTGAAGCCATGTGCCATGCTCACTTTCTTTCATCCTGGTAATGTTCTTAACCTATTTGTGTATGGGGTCATTTACTCTACCCCCGCTGAGCATAGTTTTTGGTGCTTGGAGTATGCCAGAGGTTCTGGTTTATCTCCTTCTTGTTCTACCATATTGAACCACTCTCCTTCTTCCTCCTGGTTTATGTTTGTGGAGGGGCCTTTTGCAACTCCACCCCCCCCTTCCTCATCTTCACTTTCATGCCTTTCCTCATCTAAACACATTGGGGGTCATTACGAGATTAGCGGTAATGGAAAAACGATGCCAGTAAGGGAATACCGGCACCGCATACCCCTCCGGCCTATTACGAGTCAACAACCCGGTATCAGTGCCACCGCTGATACCGTGCACCCCCGTACCGGCATGCGCGCGGGCACGCGGGCCTTCGGGCTGGCAATACCGTGATGGCGCTAACAGGAGGACATCACAAGTCATGCGGACATGCAAATACCAGCATCATGAAGGCGGTAATAAGGGATACCGGTATGCGGCCATCACCAGCATCGCGTATCACCCGCAAACACCAATGTGCAGTGTTCCCAACTACCACAGGTGTACACAATCGGCACAGGTGGAGGCAATGGAGTCTGGCCCAGCACAAAAGGAGCACACCCACGCATCACATCCCTTTCCACACCAAAATGATTCCACTTGCAGTTGCAATATTGGGGCTGGAGGACATGTTTGCATTGCTACACCAGCAACAACAACAACAGGCACCACAGAGGAGACGCAGGAGGAGGAGGGTGAGACAGGCCCAGCAAGCCCCACCAGTGCAGCCAGTGGTACCGCGCAGGCAGCCCCCAATCAATCGCATTAGAGCCAGTCCATTCAACCTAACCCCTGAGCAGATCCACACACTGTACCGTCTGGACCGGGACACCATCACCACCATTGTGGGCATGATACACAACAACATTGTGAGCCTGATTGAAATACGTACCACCATCCCCCCTCTACTGAAGGTATTGTCTGTGCTCCACTTCCTGGCCACAGACACCTACCAGCACACAGTGGGGCACATGCATGGCATATCACAACCCTTATTTTCTCGCATGCTGAACCAAGTGCCTGCTGCCCTACTGAAGCACTCAAGCAACTACATATCCCTACCCTGGACTGTCCAGGAGATCTTTGACATAAAAGTTGGCTTCCATACACTGGCAGGCATGCCAAATTGTATTGGGGCTCTTGACTGCACCCATGTGGAATTGGTGGTCCCGCATGCCACGGAGGTGGTGTACCGCAATCGTAAGCTATATCACTCCATCAATGTACAGATGGTATGTGACTCCAGCAAGATCATCACACATTTGTTGTGCCCGATTTCCCGGATCAACTCATGACTCAATGGTCCTGCGGAACTCCACGCTACATGGAGTGACATGCAGGACGACATGCCTGGCTGCTTGGTAAGTTGCATGACAGGCACATGGCAGTGTAATGGGGGGTGGGGGGATGCACACACCACCCTGGTGTCATTGTTGTGGTGACTGCACAATGTCCATATTGCAAAACACTGTGCCCCAAAGCATCCCAAACTGAACATGACAACCAAACCCCATAGTAATGACGGAAGCTGCAGACCAATTACAACATGCCTGACTTTCAACCAGCCCACATCCCACAACACGTCCACTGCACATTATCAGACCTCACCCTCCGTAACACAATCCAGCAACATGCTGCGAGTATGCACAATGTAAATGTCCGCAGCAAAACACAACACAGTACAAGCATCCATGAGTGTGCACAAATCAATCCCACAAGGGAATACACTGCTTGTCACTGGGCCACCACCACAGTAGCACTGTAGGTCACCATGGGAATAATAAGCGCTGAATGATAAATCACGCTGCTAGTAATAAAATCATACTAATCACTACACATCACATTATGATACCAAGCAAACACATCGTTATGCATCCACAGTGCATGAACACCAGCAAGGGAGTGGACACCCTATATCATCTGGACGACGCAACCCACACCATTAGACCATGGGACAGCACACATTGTGGCAAGGTAAAATGTGTGCATACATCCAGGGACATGTGCATGTGAACAACAAATATCTAAAGGCATGTGTGATAAGTACAGGTGTCTATCAGGAATTGACTTATACATACCTTATTGTGTACCCATGCAGGTGATAGTGGCTATCCCTTGAAGACATGGCTCCTCACCCCTGTCCGGAACCCGCAGAACAGGCACTAAGAGGACTACAATCGTGCCCATACCCGTACCCGTGTGGTGATCAAGTAGACCTTTGGCCTGTTGAAGGCACGTTTTCGCTGTCTTAGCCGGTCGGGTGGGGCACTCATGTACAGGTATGAGAACGTGGCCAAGATCATCATGGCATGTGTCATGATGCACAACATGTGCATCTGACGGATCGTGCCTCTGCCCCCTGACATTGAACAGCAACCACCAGGTGAGGATGAAGATGATGGGGTTGCACATCATCCCGGTGGCGATGTGCGCCAGTCTGTGATAGGCCAATATTTCTAAGACACATGGGTGCAGAGGGTGCCATGAATGTGGGACTTAGGGCACTGGGTGTGGGGGTACATGGACACTATGCACTGTAAACCAATAAATCACACATACACAATAAGGAATGTCCAGTCAAGTGATTTTTTTGGTACACATTGGGTGTATTGAACAGGAAAAAGTAAAAAGTGCTCAGGCTCTCCACCTCACACACACCCACTTCCACTTCCCTCTCCCCTCCCCCACACATCTCCTCCTTCTTTCCCCTCCCCGCACAACACCCCCACACATGGCGTGCAATGTTATGCCACTCGAGTCTGCATAAGTCTGTACATGCAGGCTGACCCTGCTACTAATGCCCTGTGTCTGACTCCGGGGGTGGCATGTTGGGGCGCCGCATGGTGCGCACAGACCTGCGCAGGGGGCTCGTCTGTGTGGAGTTTGACGATGACCCCATGGGCGCATGCTCTACTGCCACGGCAAGACACAGAGCCTCCATGACATCCGCAATCCCTTCAAGGACCTTCCTCACTGCCAACAGCTCCTCACAGATCTTTAAGGTGCTTGACTCTATGGCCCCTTTCATGGACATAGTGTTCTCTCGGGCCTCCCTCCACAACACATCACCATCAGATACATATTGTTTCACTAGGCCGGGCAGCTCCTGCTGGTGAGCCTCCATTTGTGACATCCTGAACTCCCGGTCCCTGACCCTGTGGAGGTGGGTGGCACGTGTCACAAGGGGCCCAATTCAGGTGGATCCTGTGTGTGGCTCCAGGCCTCTGGTTCTGCCTCTCCTCCAGGCTGGAGATGCAAGGTGCCATCGGGTGAGCTAATGGGTGTGTACTGGTGTGTTTGGGTGGGGCTGGGTGTGCCTCCAAATTCCATGGAGCGGTTGTCCTCCTCAGGGACACATACCTCGCCTTGGGAAAGTACCTCATCGCCACTCTGTGCTGCAGCGGGAGCTGCCTCCCGTACCGAGCTGTTAGCTGCAGACAGGGTCCCATTTGCCACTGGCTCAACAGCAGCGGATTCCACAGGTGTTGGAACTGTTGGTGTAGTGGCTGAGCTTTGACACCCCAGTTCCCTGCCATCATGTGGTGCCTTTGTCCTAAGTTGCTGATGTGCCAGTGCCCTTGGACATGGAAGGCCTGTTAGTGTCGTCCCTGGACCTGGCCCTCTTCGAAGGAGTGGTGGCCTGTGCTTTAGAGTCCTCTGCGTCGCTGTCGGTATCACGGCCTGTGGGGGACCGAAAGAGGGACGGCATCAGTGATGGTTGTACAGGCATCATGCATACAATGGTTTTAGTGCAGTTGTACACGTTTTATGACTTGCTGTCCTACTGTTGTGGCATACAGGTTACCTGCCATATGGTGGAGTTGTTCAGCCATACGTTAGGTTCACACATGTGTGAGGTGGTGTATGCTGTGTGACATGTTTTTGTGTTGTGGACTGCGTGCAGTGTGACACATGCCGTTTCCCTGTTTGTGGTGTGTGTCTCAGGTATGGCATTGGCATGCTGCATGCATGTGGATGTGACAGTGCTGGGGACGGCATCTAGGCAGGGATTTGTCCATGTGTGTGTAATGGCTCATGCATTGCCGCATGGCACAGTCACATTGGTGGACTATCATCATACTTTGCTTTACAGTGTTTTCTTTGGACACTCACCTCCATCTGCCGATGACGACGCTCCACGTTCCAGATCTCCCACTCCTTCTATGGACTCCATTCCGATGGTGCTGGCGCAGGTTTCTTCTCAGTGGCTGAGTTTGATGGGTGAGTTTGAGCCACCGCCAGTAGCCAGACCCTGGTTCCGGTTAGCAGACATCCCAGCGTTTTTTGCTCCCTTTACAGTGCGGGGGTTGGTGCTCTGACTTTCTGGGCCACTAGCTCCCATATCTCTTTCGTTTTGAGCTGTGCAGCTCTCTTCAGGTCTGAGGCAAAGACCGCCTCTGCATTCTCTGCCAGAGTGTCAGCCAGCATGTTAAGTTCATCCTCGGAGAACCGCTCCTTCCGCTGCCGGGATGCCCCTTTCTTTATGGCCTTTGGCATAGTGCTGGTGGCGTAGATGCTGAGCTGAGTGTTGGTTTGAGGCTCCAGGTCCTGTATCTCGAGCATGGCAATGGATTGTGTTTTTCAAGATGGCCGCCGTACCATTTCCCGTTCCGGCGTGATGACGTTACTTCCGGTCCCGGTATTAGCGGGCCGGCCAATGCCGACCCTGTTATTTAGGGGTGGACGGAGGTGGAAGAGGTGTCAGCACTTTCCATGATGCTGCTAAGGGATGTTTTTGGGTCTTTTGCATCAAGCCGGTACTGTCTATACCGGCATGCATACATGTAATCGGCCGCTGTTAGCGGTGTCAGTGCTACCCGGACTCGGTATTGCCTCCATGTTGGTAAAAACTGATTTATACCACGATTCTCGTAATGACCCCCATTGTCCCGCAATTATCATTTTCCCTGTCCTCTAAATCTAATCGTTTTAGGGGACTTACCTCCTATATTCCCTCAGTGCCTTTTTCTAATAAAGTCAGTTCTCCCTGTGGAGAGCCTACTATGGTCCTTTACACATGCTGAATAGCACTCTCGTCCCTTCTACTTCTATATATGCCACCAACACTTCTTTGTATTGCTGCTCCCTCATCTTCATCTGGAAGAGTATGAATTTTCATTATTCTTCCATCGTCTTAAAACAACTTTCTAAACTCCTTTTTTCTTTCCCGCTCTTGTTTCTCACTTTCCTCCTTCCCTCAGAATATGCATTCTTGGAGAATTCTCTCAACTTAATATATCCTCCTCTCTCGGCTCTGTTCTACCAGTCTTTTTCTTTCTTCTATTTCCTTTGGTCTCTTTTCTTCTACTTCCTTTTGCTTTCTTACTCTTTCCCTGTCTTCTCTCTCTTTGTTTCCCTTTCTTCTAGTTCCCTTGTTTCTTACTGTCATTTCTTCTCCTTTTCTTTATTTGCTGTATGTTTTCTTTCTCTTTCTTCTACTTCTTCATTATGCTCTTCCTTTCTCTTTCTTCTTCTAACTTCCTTTGCTGTCGTGCTTCTACTTCCTCTTCTTTCTGTCTCTTTCTAGCTTCCCCTTCTTTGTCTTTGGGTTCATCAGTATTTCATCTGTCCAAATTAAGTAGTATCTGTCCTCCCACCTACTCATTTGGAGTAATTACTTTCTCTTCCCTGTCATTCAGCCTCATTTTCTGTCCTTGTGTCTCCTCTTCAAGCTCTGTTAGCTTCACCTGGAGTTCACAGACTAACTTAATTTATAGCATCTTTGTGGCTGTGGGCGCGTGGCGCATACACGGGTGTCAGTAAACCCTGCCACTGCTTTTAAGTAAAATCCCTGTTTTCCATCTGGCGGATTGATGCTCTGGAGAGGAGGAGGAGAAGCCAAGGGCGCTGTACTTTCACCCTTAAAGCTTATTAATCATCCACTCCTTTGGAAGTAGGTCTTTCACCTCATCCCCAAACATCTTCCATAGCTCTAAAATAGGCAGTTGCTTCTGTAGCGTGTTCTTTTTATATGCAGAATGTAAATATGTCATCATTTGTTGCAGCACTGATTTCGAATGCGTTCCCTCTTGGGGCCAAGGTAAAACCATCTTATCTGCTCTTGCCCAAACCCACAGCATGTGGTCCTTTTGGATCGTATCCGTGAACCTTGGCAGGGATTTAGACAGATGCATAAGGGGAGTGTCTCTTCCCACGATGGCACGTCACGCTCTTGACTGCCAATACTTACTGACTTTTAAAAATACCCCCTTCACATCTACTCCTCTTCCACATTCTCTGTATGATGAATATTTTCTCCAATTTCCAACACTTCCTGCATCTCTTCTCAAGCCTCTCGGCTTCACCAACCAGTGTTTGGGTGTGAACCACAAATGCCACCCTCACTCAATACTCCATATACTACACAATATAAACCAATATTAAGAAACCCTTGTTTTCACAACCTTAAACAACTTGTCACTCTCCTGCTTGCTTCCCAAAATCTCCTCACCACCTACCGCTGGCGGACAACCCTTCTGCCACTTCCTGAATCTGCTTGCAACCTACTGCCGTGTTAGGAAAATATGGGTTGTGCACATAGGGAAGCAGCTCAGGAGAACTGCTACAAGGAAAATGAGTAAAAGACTACATTTCCCATGAAGCCAGTGGCAGTTGGATATGGTGTGTCAAGTTGAGGATGCTTAAGCCTCTCTCCGGCCCCTGCTGCTTGTTCGTGATTGCGGTATGCAGGCACGGGTCGGAGGAGGAAGGCTGTTCTGAATTGTGCTGGAGATTGGAGTACCCGGGCCTGCCGGTGATTTAGCAGTGCTCTATCCCTCGTGAGGGATTGGAGCAGCATACGCTAAAGTGCATGCGTACCGGGCCGGGCGGTGAAGACACTTCCAGAGCACTCTGCCGTTACTGGGCTTCAGCGCACATGAGGCAGCGAGGCCGCCAAAGCTGGATTCAACATTGCCTGGGGAGGTGCTGGCAAGCCCCCTCAGGCATCAGTTAAGTGTTTTTGGAATGGGCATGTAATTCTTGTTTTGGGTGCTGATGCACCATTCCCTCATATATGCATACAACTCTCTCACGTTTCGTGAAAGGGAATGCCGCAAGGTTGAGATGGAGACATATGTTTGCTCCGCATCGGGCTCATGAACACCAGCGGTGCATACTGCAGCTCTCAGAGCGAGAACACTCTTGCTGTGAATACAGCAAGACGCTGGTCAGGGAAGATCCTAATTAAGAAGGGTCTTCATGAGGTTTAGCTCTGAGAGGCACAGGTTGGTTAAGGTTATATGTACATGCTATGTCTTTTCCCCTATGCTCCCTTTACCCATACTCATGCAATATTCCTAAAGCTTTTACCGGTGACCCCAATACCCTTTACCTATCCACAACCTCTCCTTAAACCTCTTCCCCCTTTGACTGCCTCGTGGTGCCTGTGTATATCAAGATCAGGATCCCTGTGCAAACCAACTTGGGAGGGGTCAACTGCATTTGGCTTCCGTGGCAAGGAAGGAATTGTGTGATACTTCAGGGGTGTGACGTGTTGGCCAGCAATCATTTACACATATAGGTGCACCTTCAAAATCCTACAATCAAAACCCCAAAACCCCACAGCCATCTTCTTGTCACAGTGCAAGGGAACCTTCTCTTACTTACACTCCAACGTGATGTTTGAAACCTATTCTTCCTTACCCCTTGGCTTAGGATATCGTTTATGAATCATTACTTCAATACCTCATTCCGAGGTTTAATACGTCACCTTCCATGACCTTGTCCTAGGTTCTCATCTCATAATCACAATTGCCAACTCTGAACCACCACCTACCTCCCACCTTCGTTAGTCAATTCGATGCCATTATGCTTACATCCGTGGATCAGCCAAGGCCTCCGATATCGCTCCTGCCTTAACCGGCCACTTGATTTGCAGTGTGTCTCCTGACAGACGTGTTACGGTTCATGCATGATTCTCGGGGCTCTCAACACGGACTGCTCCACAGTCCTCATGCTCGCGGTCGGAAAAGAATTGACCTTCCGGGGGACCTGGTCAACAATCCGGCTCTGCTATCATATATAATGGTGGGGCGGAAAAAAGTCCCAGCGCTGAGCAAACCAGATAGGCCAGGAAATCCAGAGCCCGGTAAATGGAAGAGTCAAAGTAAACGTCAAAGGCTTTATTAACAATCACTGTAAAACAGGGACAACAACAAACACAAATTGAGCTTGACAGTGGCTTAAAAGTACACAACGCGTCATAACCAATGTCATATCTAACTTCTTGTTGCGAAAACCTATGGGAATGTTTGATCGGGATAGGGGAATCATCTAGGTATAGAATACATAGTGGTTAGTATGCTTATTGGCTAGACCCTATCTGATGGCTCCACCTCAGTCCCTAAATTGATAACGGTGAATACGTGTCATCTCTACACTACTGGATAGGCTGGTGCAACAGTTGCAAAATGGCGTTATTGGAGGACGGGGATTGGTTGGCAGTGGTCTTACTACCCTTTGCTGGTCACCAGCACATGAGCAACAATTTATGGCGTGGGAGCGGCATTGAGGTGCTTCCATTCCCAATTATAGCATGCCATCAGTGATTCCCTAGGCCACGGGCCAGGGCCTTCAACTTTGAATTAAGCTCGGTCTTGTATCTTTATTCTGAGAAATTAAAGGGAGTGAAGGTCTTGGTCTGTCTGTGTCTGGAGTTAACGAATCGACCCGTTTCTCCAACTATGAATAACTAGTGAGGAGACGTTTTGAATTATTCTGCTCGACATTTAGGATTTTAGCCTGTTTTAATATGTGTGTCTTTTCCCTTTCTGTCCACTGGAGACTAGTTCAAGCTTTCTTTCAATATTAGCCCTAATTAATAAACACCTGGTCTTCATGGGTTGTTTGTTTCCTTATTTAATCTAAGAGAAATATGCCTTGCTCTTGGGAATTGTTATCTTCCGTTCTCCTCTGTGCTAGTCCAGATCTCCATTTTCTGTCATGACCTTGGTATGAGTTTGTGCAGCTACTTGTCTGACTCGCTCAGATTTATATTTTTTGCTAGTTCAGCGACTCTGATATCTCTGCAGCCTTAAGGCTTCTCCTTGTCTCTCATTTAAACCAGCATGGATGCGCTGTCCATTTTGTCCAAAATGTCTGCTTGTTACTGTTGCGTTCTGCATCTAGCATGCTTTATATGTATTCTTAGGCATCTTGTGTTTCAGCATATGCTTTGATTATGATATGTTTCTAGTGTTTTCAGTGAATGCAAGTATATTCTTTGTGTCTAAATCTAGGTTTGATCTTGTGTCCGTGTAACTTCATGGTGAGTGCCTGCCTCATTTCTCATGCGTCTACATGTGTCCGTCTGGCAGAGAGGTCACTTGCTTTCGTCATCTTAGGTTACATGATTTTTATTTATTCTTGAGCCTGCAAATGTATCTCCTCTTCAATGGTTCTGGAGTATGGCCGGTAGGGTTGTCTCAGTGAATAGCGTCTCTTGTGCTTGCTGTATGGTGGAGGAGAGGAGATGGACGCCATGAGTGATGCAATCCTCTTATCTCTTTGGTATAGGGCCGGGGGCTTACGCTATGAATGACACATTAATCTTCCTCTTGACAGCCTTACAAGCTTCGAAAGGTGGGAAGTGAAAAAGAAGTTACAAACTGTTGACTGGATTGTATAGGAATATTGGGATTGGCAATTGGTAGCAGCAGAGGTAGAGTGGCTGGATTCCGTGTGGAGAAACAGGTATGTTTTGATGCTCTTTTGGAAAGGGGTGGTGTAAAGATACCAGTGGGGGATGCCTGTACTTCTGCTCTCTATATGGTAGAGGAGAGGCACAGAGGACCCCAGCCAAGATTCTCTATTTTGTAGCAATGGACGAGCAATCAAGGCCTAGCTTCTCAGGAGGTGATGCGGGCTGGTTCTTAAGTACAGTGTAGTCCCCGAACACCCACAAAGGAATGTCCACACACTGTATTACTGAAAACACAGTCTTTATATAATTAATATTCAAAGGTATGTACACTATCACAATAACACACTTTGTACTCGGAAATCAACATTGGTAAATATATACAATTCTAAAGTGGTACAACCAATATTATTAGATCTCATTAAAGTGCATCAACTATACTGTTAGAATGTCACACAGATCAATAACAAGGAAACCAGCAATAGAGATAGGAGGGAAAGCAAGATGGTTGAGAAAATAGGCAGAATACTAACTTCTACCGCTAAGCACAGTTTTGTGTGGAGATCCCCCCACCTGGGCAACCTATAAAATAAAGATATATAGCACAAGCCCAGTTCTTGTATTGCTCAATAGTCTTGTTCTCTCCTATAATGTTTTTACCCCCCCAATGTACCTGGTGGAATAGAGTTCTTCGAAGAAGCATCGACGGATCCTTCTTGAGTGACTCCCTTTCAAGCAGGAGCCACGGAGCATCGAGAGCCGTCGAAGAAGATGAACTTGACATCGACGGCGTCGATGAGAAGTTCGAGGGTGTCGAGACCACGACGTCGATCCAGGCGGTGCTCGTCAGCGACGTCCTGCGAGGATGAGGTGTGCGGGGCACCTCGGTGAGTGATTGTTCAGGACCGCAAAGAGTTTCAGAAGAACTGTGGCCCAGCCAGGGCGTCGAGTCGTCGAAGTCTTTGTGGTCTCTGGGTGGCGGGAAACCCACCGGCGGATTCTCCTTGGTGCGTCGGCAGCCTTGACTTTCTCTGGAAGGACAAAGCGGTCGATGTTGCGGACAAGGGAGTCCTTCGATTCAAATGTTCATAGGCAAAGGAGCGGGCGGCTCTGGTCGTCGCCGGCACGGCGTCAAGCGGTCCCCTCTTCTGGGGCAACACGACTTCGACGGGCCTCCAGCGGTTACACAACCTGCAAACCCTGGTCGACGGCAATGGACTTCGACAGCGACGAAGTCCTGGTGCTTCACTTAGTTCTCCTCAGTGGTCCCGTCTCGGGTTGGCAGCCTTTCGAGGGTCCGACTTCCAGGGAGCTTCGGCAAAGGTTAGTGGTGCTCGATGGTCCCTCGGAGCACGGGAAGAGGGCACCTTACCAGGTCCTCTCTCGGATCAGTCCTTGACGAGTTCAGCAGCTTTCAGATCAGGTCGAAGTAAATGCAACAGCAAGTCTTCTTCTTCCAGCTGGGCGTCGTGGATCAGCAGTTCCAGTTACTCTTCAAGTGTAGACACAGATTCTGAACAATTTACAGTGGTGAGAGGTCCCCAGATATACTATCCTATCTCTCATCCACACTACTGGCTCACACTCAGAAGCCAATCATACAGAAGGGCATTCATGCAGTCAGTCAGCCAATCAGGCATACAGTGCATTCAGGCCATCTTCCTCCCTCTCAGACACTCACAACAAGGAATGTGGATTGGGACAAGTACCCAGCCATTTTAAACTACAAACTGCATTCAGGCCAGTTTCAGGCAGGGCTGTCTCAGTCTTTGTCTCTCATACCAGAAACCAGACAGCCACAACAAGAAGTGCATATTGGTCACACTCTCCATTCACCCAGGTCCCACCCACAGGGCGTACCCACAACATACAGTCACTGGGAAGGCTCCAGCCAGTCTGGACTGGACTTCACAACGACACCATATATGGAACTTCCACCCAACAGCCAGTCAGGGGGAAGGGACAGAGTCAGGGCTTCCCAGGACTTTGGGAAAACAAGGTAACCGGCAATAGAAAGCACAAGGCCACAGGGGCCATCTTGATTTGTATCAGGAATCAACTGATTCCAGTGGCAGGGCCTGGGTATCCCAAAATGGAGGATACTCAGAGCACCTGTCAAATTCAGCATGGAGCTGCCACCAGCCCATACCCTGCTCTGAGGGCCACCCACAGGTGCCCAAAAACATACACTAGGGGCACAGGGGTGTACCCCCACCCATGGGTGCCATAAGGGTATCCCATGGTTCTGTTCACCAAACCAAAAAAGAGAGAGCTGCACCGCCAGGAGTCCCACATGAACTCCTGCGCAGAAAACACAACAGAACACACGATAAAAAGGCAGGACAAGGATACGGAGGCCCTGTCCCTCCGATGCATTTCCAGCATCACAGGTGGTGGGTGCAGTGAGGATGTGAAGTGGTAGGGTGTTCCATGCTCTGAGTGCCCGTAGGGTACATGCTTGTTTTTGTGTGCATGTTAGTGTGCATGGTAAAATGTGTAGGAGATGATGGCTTGTGTGTGTGTGTGATGTGTTTGAGATTGTTGTGAAAATAAGATGGGGATTTAATGCGTATGACTCTGAATAAATTGCAACGTCTTTTGAAGGCAATTATGTGGAGTACAGGGAGCCAGTGGAGCTGGGCAAGAGTTGGAATGATGTGTGAATGTTTGGGTAGGTGGAGGATGAGCCTTGCTGCTGGATTTTATATGGTGTGCAGAAGGAAAGGCTTCTGTCAGGTAGCCTAGCGAGGAAAGCATTATTGTAATCCAGCTTGGGCAGAATCAGTGTTTTGACTGCAGTGTGGAAGTTGTTGCGAGAAAACTCCCAGGTAGGTGAGAGGGCTACTAGGAGTTTGCGGACCCTGAACTCATCGAAAGCTTAACTCCTTCCCTTTACCCAAAAGCAGCGCAATCCCACACTGACAGCAAGTTCAAGCTGTGGTTTATTACAATCAAATTAACAGGGATCAGTGCAGGGATAAACAGAATCCAAATCCAAGTCGACGAGCTCTAGTTCGCAGGTCAGTTTTGTCACATTCACGCGTCACAACGATGCCACACCCTAGGCCCTTCTCTAGGAAACCTATCGGACAATTGGATTGTGTACTGAGTGGTAGTCCACCTATATTGAACATTAAAGGTGTTAGCCCATTGGTTCTCCGATGTCAGATGTGAGGCCTGGCCTATCCCTACGAAATGCTACTTCTACAATGTTGTAGTATTCTAGAAAATGCTATGAAATAAACAGCGGCTTGTAATAAAACCCTCTGTGATAATTGCATGAAAGCAATCTAGATATGTATAAGCGCAAGTTAATATTAATACCATTGACAATATTGCACTCACCCTACATGCAGATTTTTGAAGGGTTGATTTAAGGCTGACTTATTCCAGCCAATTTTCAGTAAAATTGGTACATACGAGATTAATAAGTATGTTAAGTTGATAAGTAGATAGACTGCTTTTGTTTCATATCCTGACCGTAACAAAGCAGGTAAACAAGTCGAGGAGTGTGCCTAAAGTATCAGTTATCCTGTGGAATAGGATGTGTGTCAAAGGCTGCAGACAGATGGAGCAGTATGAGTTGTGCTGTGTGTCCTTTGTCAGGGATGTTGTGGAGGCAATCGTGGATATGAAGTGTAGAAGTCTTGGGATATTTCCAGGTCAAAAGCCAGATTGGAAGGGGTTGTTTGTGAGGATGTGTTGTTGAAGTTGGGTTGTGATGAAATGTTGCTTGATTATGGTAAGGTTATGATAGGAGAGTAAGCGTCAGCAGTTTTTGGCGAGTGCAGTGTCTAGGGATTTTTTTTGAGGAGGGGAAGATTTCTGCAGTACAGAGGGGAAAGTACCATGTGAGAGACAGGAACTGGTGATGATGAGCCAATGCGGGCAAAGGTGGTGATTCTATGGAATGTGGCTGAGGTGGGCATGCATTTAGGAAGTGAGCTGGTTTTGTTTGCGTAGTGAGGGCGATCAGGACATCTTTGTCAATGGCAGGGATATGTCCCCTCCACCAGGCCCCCACCCATGTCTCCCACCACCCCCACCCCCTAGCACTGTGGGGCACCTGCCAGCAGGCCCCCACCCATGTCCAACTCATGTGTCCCACCACCCCCACCCCCCAGCACTGTGGGGCACCTGCCAGCAGGCCCCAACCCGTGTCCAACTCATGTTCCACACCACCCCCACCCCCCAGCACTGTGGGGCACCTGCCAGCAGGCCCCCACCCATGTCCAACTCATGTTCCCCACCACCCCCACCCCCCACCACTTTGGGGCACCTGCCAGCAGGCCCCCACCCATGTCCAACTCATGTTCCCCACCACCCCCACCCCCCAGCACTGTGGGGCACCTGCCAGCAGGCCCCACCCATGTCCCCACCACCCCCACCCCCCAGCAGTGCAGGGGCACCCTCCACCAGGCCCCCACCCATGTCTCCCACCACCCCCACCCCCCAGCAGTGCAGGGGCACCCTCCACCAGGCCCCCACCCATGTCTCCCACCACCCCCACCCCCCCGCAGTGCAGGGGCACCCTCCACCAGGACCCCACCCATGTCTCCCACCACCCCCACCCCCCAGCAGTGCAGGGGCACCCTCCACCAGGCCCCCACCCATGTCTCCCACCACCACCACCCCCCATCACTGTGGGGCACCTGCCAGCAGGCCCCCACCCATGTCCAACTCATGTTCCCCACCACCCCCACCCCCCAGCACTGTGGGGCACCTGCCAGCAGGCCCCCACCCATGTCCAACTCATGTTCCCCACCACCCCCACCCCCAGCACTGTGGGGCACCTGCCAGCAGGCCCCCACCCATGTCCAACTCATGTTCCCCACCACCCCCACCCCCCAGCACTGTGGGGCACCTGCCAGCAGGCCCTACCTCATGTTCCCCAGCCAACATGTCATCACAATCTAGATCCCTGGTCCCTATGGTCAGCCTCCAAATGCAAAACACCCACCCGAGTATTGCATCCAGCCACTCATAATTGGCAATTACATGACAGAACACCAATTGCAAGTTTCGAAAGAAACACATTTCCCTCACATACACCCAATGGGTGTCAGTGAATCTCAAAACCCATATCATGATATGCATAAACCAATGAGATGATACGACACATTGAAGTTCGATAAAAAAATATGTATTAAAGGAAACATAAATAGAATCAAAAATAAAGAAACAGAAATGGGAATGTACAAAAATGAAAAGAAGCATGTCCGTGAAAAAAAGCAAAACCACAAATCATAATCCAAAGTCACTGTCCACAAAAAAAAATCCAATGGGAAATAATAATTGAAAGCCATTGCTCCATGGGTAAATTGTGAAAGAAAAATAAAATCCAACAGTGAACTATGTACAGACGAACAAGCCAGGGTCCATTATCCCAACAAAAGAAATGAAACCTATCTAACTACACTAACTAATAACATAAACTATATACAAAAATGTGGCCAATGTCCAAAAGGTCCAAAATAAATTCAAAATTCAAACACTACCTACATAACTATGTGCAAGGGCAGCGGGCTAGTCTGACGGCTCACTTTTGGATGTCCCGGGGCAGGGCATCATCGAACTCCTGCTCAATGTCCCGGAGCAGTCCTCCTCCATGGACTCGAGGGTCCACAGGGCCGTTGACGTGTCCACCTCCAACCCCCTGCGGATTGCCTCGAGGCACTCAGCCCGCCTCAGGACCCTCCGCATGGAGTTCTCCGCCCTGACCATTGTGAGCCGTGCCTCTTCTGCCCGCTGCCGCTCCGCATCTATGGCGTGGCCCAACCGCTGCCACACGGAAGACACTCTCTGTCCTGGGTCCTCCTGACCTCCGGCCGATGCCTGCCCCTCCGATGTTGAAGGCCCCGAGTCTTCATGGCTCCCACCACATTGCTGCTGCTGCTGTGCCTCTGCTCGTGCACATCCTCCGCCAGCTGGGGTGCAGTCGTTGATGTGGCCACCCCTGCTGGACGTCCGACTCCCGACTGTGGCAGGGATGCCTCCTCCACCAGCCTGGCCGCACATCGTCAGAGGCAGCTCCACAGGGCACCAAGGTGACTGATGGGTGGGAAGATGGCACGGAGGACGACTGACGCGTAGGGGGTTCAGTTGAGGAGGGGGTCGTAGCAAGCCCCATCAAACGGAGGAATCCTGCCTGGGTGACCTGTCCCAGCAGGCTGACGTGGTGAACGAGCCATTCGAGATGACGTGTAGTCTCCTCATGAAAACACTGCAGGTCACCTCACATGGCCCGTTGACGCAACGCCACACCAGTCAGGACAGGCTCAACCCGGACCCGGATAGCCACGTCTGCAGGCAGAGGAAGGCCAGTTGTCGTTTGCTCATCCCCTGCCTGAAAACGGGTCTGGACGTAGGCATCCCTGCTGGTGCAAGATGATGCAGGGACAGGATCAGGGACAGGATTGCACACAGGCACCTCCGCGGCGGCCTGTGCTGCCTCCTGTCCCTGGTCCTGCACTGTACCACTAGCACCAGTGGGATCCCTACCTCCAGACCCCGTCTCTGTTGCTTGCACGGCCTCCTCCTCCACCAAACCCCCCACCAACTTGGATGACTCCGTGCCATCTTCCCCCGTTGGGCCCTGTGGGGTCCCAGCTGCCCCTTCTGCTGCCGAGGAGTCCAACTCCAATCTCCGCCTCTTGGACCTCCCCCCGGCAGCTGCGGCCTGGGACGCGGCACCGGACTCCTCACTCCCCGACGAGATGACAACATGGGAGGGGAGCCGGGCCTTGCGTCTCCGGCTGGCGGTGGGATACCCGCCCTGTGCTCCACAGCACCTTCTCCGCCCTCTTCATCAGTTGACGCTGCAGACAGGGAGAAATAAAACACAGGCATCAGGGCACTGTACAATGGACACATACACACATGACAGTTGTACATGAGTGGCATTGGCAAACCTCAGACATGCCATCACAATCCCCAACACACATGTCATTTGAACTCGCACACAGGAGCCATACCACAGCCATATTGCAACTGCCAGCACCATCCATACAACAGCATGAGCAGGCAAAGCTGAGCCAGACATCACATGCAACACAGGAAGTGCACCACACATGTACACACACCACCACACTTGCATGCATGGCATGTGTACACCTCTGCCAAGTGTCGCAGTGTTCAGATGGGCATCCATGTCACATCTGCCAATCAGGCTTCCACATCCGGCTGTCACATGCATCCATGTTGCATCACTGTTGCACCCTTGTCAAATACACACAAATGCACATGTACACAGTGCTGATACATGCAGCTGAAAACAACATACATGTGTGATATCACGGACATGTCTACTTACATACACATTCATCCAAACATGTGTGCCCACACAACGGCATTTGGCATGCAAGCCTACACACACAAGCACCATCCATGTCTCACACATTCCAGCCCTCGCATGTGTTAGCCCCACGGCCCTGTACACCCCCACCCATACTCGACCCCATACAAACAGATGTGCAACCTGCACACTACTGAAACATCACCACATGCACAGCTCACAATCAGGATGCATGTACACTTACCGCTCGACTCCAGACGGGTCTGCTTCTCAAGGACCTGGACGTGGAGCGCTGGGGATATGCGTTCCAGGACCCTCATCTGATCTTCCGACAAGTGGCCCCGACGCCCCTTGGCATCCGCTGCCTTCAAGAGGCGCTGGGCCTTGTTCAGGGTCCTGGACCTGAAGTCCTCCCAGCGCTTCTTGACATGTTGGAAGTCGCAGACTGCCACCCCCTCCACGTTGATGGCAGTCACGATGTCAGTCCAGATCCGAGTCCATCCTTCCTTGTCGGCGCGGGAACTTCCGAAGAGGGCATCATACTGCCCCAGGACTTGCTCCACCAGGACATCAACTTCGGTGGCACTGAAGCTGGTGCCCCTCTGCCTCTCTGGCCAGGGGGTTGTCAGTGGTGCCAGATGTTGCAGTGCCCGACATGACAACCCCAGAGGCAGGAGTGGGTGGGCAACTGGGTCCTGAGGCTGGGCTGTGGAGCGATGGAATCCCAGTCGGGAGTCTTCGGTTCCAGCAGGGGTGGTCACAGCAACAGCACCCCTAGCTGATGTGCAGGCAGCAAATGGCAGGGCATGTGGGCAGCAGGCAGTCAGGCAGCAGCAGATGGCAGGTGGGAGCGTGCTCGGGGCTCTGGGGGGCAGTAGTTCGGCCTTCTGGGCAGGAGCGTGGTCTTCCGTGTGCTTACGCGTGGCCAGCTTGATACGGAGTGATTTGGCACGTGAAAATTCGGCACGTCAGCGTATAATTTGAGGAAAGGCCCTTAGCGCGTAAGCACGTCTGCACGCATACGCAATTTCATTGGACAGAAGGCCCCTGAAGCGCAAGCGCCCCTGTGACGTGACGCGCACAGGCATGCATGGGCATTTCAGCACGCGTGAAAAACTCCACGTTCGTGTGTAATACGAGGAAAGAGCCCATGCGCGTAAGTGACGTGACGCGCGCGTGTGTTTCCCTCAGCATGGGTTAAAGGTGAGCGGGCCCAGCAGTTCGCTGTACGTGCCTTTCATGGAAACCGACGTGTGTTGCTGCTTCCTGTTGTTTCGCGTGCCATCACAACTTCACAGCTATCAAGGACGTATCTCTTCTTTTGGCAGGGGTATTGGCTACGTGTGTTTTTATGCATCGCGCTAGTCAGACGGTGAGACGCACATGCTCTTTTTCTCACTGCGGGTGCCCCTGTGTATCGCACCCATTTTCGATGTCATAGTAGCCTGCGTGTCCCAAACGCACGCGTTATTCGTGTTACTCGGTGTCACCTCGTACTGCGGGAGGTTGAATCCACGCATGTAGGCTGCAGGGTTGCGTGCACGGTTTTACTGCAGTTTTGGGGTGCCTGAGCATTGCGTGACCCGTCACCACATCACCGGGGTCACATACAGCCTTGCAGGTGCAGGGGGGCTGTTAACATCTTGCTTCCCACCCCTTCACCCCAATTGCCCAGGTCAATTGTGGTGTACAACTCCCATTGGCACCACTCCATCTGTGCCAGCACTACTACATCTGTGACATGGTTGGGAGGCCACCAAAGGTGAGGGGCGCCTCAGCTGGGTGTCCTCCTCGTGGCGGGCGTGGTCGGGGACGTGGCCGTGGTGACCAGGGAGTAGGGGGACTGCAGGGTGTCCAGGGCGGCCACAGAGGGGGAAGAGGCAGGGGTGCGCCACTTGAGCACAATGTTGTGCCATGTGTCGGTGCAGTCATGCCACCACCCCCTGTGGTGCCGGGGGATGTAGCTCCTGCATCTGGCACTGGCACCCATTTGACCCGGCAGTCCATTCCATCGACTGCCACGGGCCCAAGGGTAGTGGTAGCTGCAGGTGCAGCTGTGGACACCGCCACCCAGACTCGGGGTCTGCCAGCGCAGGCTGTGTTGGCACTTGAAGAGCCCTTGGTAGATCTCCAACAGACCAGGGGGGAAACCATAGGGGCAGGCCGGGCTGCTCAGACCAAGACACGCAGTCATGTCATCTGCTGCCCCGAACAGCCGGGTGTTGGCAAGTGCAGGGGCAGATGCACCCAACAGCACCCCGGTTGTGAGTCTGCCAACCATGACCGTTGCGGTCAATGACCCTGCCACAGCTGATGTTGCTGCGCAGGGTCCATTAGTGGGCACCCAGCTGCCACTGACACAAGTCAGGCCTTTGGTCATCCCTCCACCTGCCACTCCCTTGGCTCAATCCACCGAACCCACTGGCCATACTGGTCAAGGCGGCATTAGCCAGCCAGGGTCTGCGCCACAGTCCAAGAGGAGGAAGGTTGCACCTGCAGCACAGGCTGGGACCCCACACACAGCCACGACCTCCTGCACGTCGAGGAAGAAGCCTTTCTGTAAGCAGGAACTGGACTTCCTCATGGACTACGTGCGGGGCCACAGCCGTGACATGCTAGTGGGTGCCAATAGTCAGACTACGGCTGCCCAACGTGACACCCACTGGAAGCATGTTGCGGAACATGTTAGTTCATTCGGCCATGAGGTCTGCACGGCGCAAGAGTGCAAAAAGCGTTGGCATGACATCAAACGCAGCACTAAGGCTAAGCGTGCCTCTAATTACAACTTGACTCTGGTGACTGGTGGTGGGCCTGCACCAGAGGAGGAAGACCTCACTCCGCATGAGGCTCTCGTTGCGGAGTTCATACCACCTGAATTGGTCGAAGGAGTGGGAGAGATGCTGGACTTTGATGCGCAGTCCAGTGAGTGTTGATGGTGTTTGTTGAGGACGTGTGTGTTTCACTTGTGGGATGTGTTGTGCATGATTGCCGCTACATGTGACGTGTACATGGTTCTGATTTGTAAGTAATGCAATGCTTCCGTCATGCATGTCTCCTCTGCCTGCATGCGGGGACTCCATGTAGGCATGCTCCCTTGCCCCTCCTCTGCCACTCTGCACCCCAGTTCCACCTTTGCACTGGTCTGCTTCAATCTTGCCAATGTGTACTTTCTTGTTCATGTGTCCTGTGTAGATGCTAACTTCCAGCGTAGAATCTGCCAGACATATGCCGTGTGGTACAGCCTTAGTACTCGATGCAGGGTATCTCACTTGTACTGTGCATAGGTCTGATGTCCCGCCGGGACATGAGTGCCCATTCACGCTCCATGTGCATTGCACGCATGCCCCTATGTGTCCTTGACTGGATGATCACTGTAATACAAGTCCTTGGTTACATACATTGCCTGGCATCTCATCAGCCTTCCCATGTCAACTGTGGCTCAGTCCTGCGTTGCACACATGTTTAGGGTCTGACAATCTGTGTGGCTCACAGGCCTCAGCCTGTTCAATGGCCAATGGCTCTGTCCAACTGTTGTTGTGTCTTCGTCACACATGGGCGGAATCCAGAGTTTTCATCATGTGTCCTGCTTACTGTCCCAGCATCATTTGCAGTGTTGTCACTTCAATCACATTAAGCTGTTGATGCCAGTCAACACTGCCTGTCAATACACAGGTGTATGGTCAGCTTTTTGATACCATGCTAGGCATCCCTGCTTTGGTACTGGGGTGGAGGGGTGCTTGGCTTCTAGATATGGTACACATTGAATGCACAATGCACCTGATGTCTGAATTTGACATTGCACTGCCTTCACATTTCCTGGCACACACCATGGAGTCCTTGTACATGTAGGTAGTGAGTGGCGTACACATTTTCTGCACTGCATAGACCCACTTCCATGGAAACTGCCACCTTTCAACAGGTCTGATCACAGAAGCTATTCAAAGTTGACCCAGCATGCATGTCAGGTTATATGTTGTGTGTCACATGTCTGCCGGATGCGTTTGCTGTCGGTGTGTGTGTGTGTTGTGTGCTTCTGACTTGTGTAGTGACCTTTTTTCTCTCTATTTTTCAGGTGATGACGCAATGGAGGCGGAGGATGGTGTTGTCATGCCAGACACAGGGTTGTTACCACCACATCAACCCGGCACTAGTGGGGGTCGTGGGGTGGTAGGCCACGAAAACCCCCAAGTGCTGCAGTCCATCTTGTCTCTGGCTGCCTATGAGTCCAGCCTTGATGACGACTCTGACGTCCATGTTGAGTTGGATGAGCATCAAGTCCATGTGTCAGGGGTGAGTGATTCTGATGTGGACACTCCTCTGTCTGCGACCCCTGCACTGAGGGATCAGACAGTCTTGGTTCCTCCGCCCGTGGTGGATCGGGACGCAGGGTAACCCTACACACCAGTCACTGATGTGCCTGGGACATCACGTCGACGGGGGCATGTAGTCGTGCAGCCGCGGGCGGTGCCAACACAGCGAGGACCCCCGGTCCTTGGGTCCCGCAGGGGTCAAGCCCGGCAACGCGGTCGCCACGCGCAACCGCAGTATACTGAGTGGGAGCAAGACATGCCTGCCAATTCCGAACGGCAGGGGACAGCAATGGAGAACATCGCTGAGAGCATGGAGCGTGTGGCCCGATCTGTGCTCCCCCTGCTAGGCAGGTGCTTCTCCAGCAGCAGGTGGCACGGTCCACGGGCCATTCGCTCAGGCTGGGCATGGCGGCCTCAGACAGGGCACGCCAGGCTGAAATGTTGTCTCTGCGTCAAGCAATTGCTGCTCACGCAGAGGCGCACATGGATGCCCTGAGGGAGGAGTATGCTTCCCTCAGATCCACTCTGGGTGTCCTTATGATGTCCCAGAGGCAGCAGTCAGAGGAGAGGTTTGCACAGCTTGAGCGTACCATCTCGGCTGAGCTACAGGCTTGCCGGGAGGTGCAGCGGCTGTCCAGCCAGGCCTTGCAGGAGGAACTCCGTGTTACACGTGCTACCTTGCAAGAGGAAGCATGTGTATCACGTGAGGTTCTGCATGCAGACCTACGTCACATCGCCACACAGAACCAGGCTCACCCGTCCGGCAGACTTGCTGCCGACGAGGGGCAAGCTGCGACTAGGCGTGGCCAGGCTACTGTGCCACGTCCTCCTTTCCAGGATGAGCCAGACTCGGACGACCATCTATCTGCCACAAAGGTCGGGCTGTGCAGGCGTTGAGCCCATGGAGGTTTTTTTTGGCTCAGCATGATCGCATGTGGATGTTGAGCAGCACCCTGTACCTCCCCCCTCCTGGGTGCCTCCCCCCCGGGTCGTATGTGGCCATTTTTGATTTTTCTTTTAGTTTAGTTAGTTAAGTTTCTGTTTGATAGTTAGTTTAATTAGGTAATGTAGGTTTTCCATTGTTAGTGTAATTAGTTAATAGTTGATTTAGTTTAAAATTGCTTGTCTATTGTGCTTTCATGTGACGGTGCGGTGCTTTGTGGCTTTTGAAAGCATCCACTGTCTGTTCCAGCTGGGCCCTTCAGGCTTGTCTTGTGTATGTGTTTGCTGCTTGGGGTCCTTGACTCACATATGCCACTCCTGCCTCCCTTATCCATGGGCTCGCAAGGATGGTTCGGTGTCACAGACTTTTACACAAGGGCTTTGGACTGTCATATCTGTGGCATGTCTGGTGCTGTGTGACTTGTGTTTACACCCCTAGTGGGGATGATTTTGGTGTGATTGTCCACTGTTCAGCTTTTGCTAGATGGGGTGTGTCATGATTAATGTGTACATTAATTGCTATGCATTGTGTAGTATGTTTCTTATCTTTACTGTACACGTGCTTGTTGCAATTCATGCCGGAGATAGTGTTCCACACTTTGGATGTGAAAGACGGACTGATGGTGTGATTTATGATGTGACTCTCTGACATGGTCAAGTAATGAGATGCCTGATGAGACACACACAGATGACTTTGAAGCATTAATCATGTGTTTCATGCCCTTTCTGCAGGGGGATGAGCCTCCAGAGCACCTTTGCCAGCAGACATGGCCCATTGGACGACGGAATTCGGACACGTTTATTGGTGCCCACATGAACATGTGTGCACAAGCAGAGGCACAGGGATTGCAGACCTACATCCTAGAACTGCTGACGTGTTCCAAGGAACTCCAGGCAAGGTGAGCAGCACAGGGGGGCCACAACACAGCAAAGCTTGCACCAGGCGAGTTGCATATGCAGGCTTAGTCACAGCACTGAGGGTGAGCTTAGACGAATATTGGTGTTGAAGCACACAATGTAGCTCACATGTGTTGGTGGACTGATGGCTGTTTGTTGTAAGGTTGTCTGTGACACGTGCAGGGGGAGTGGCACATACCCTCCGGTACACCAAGGTCCATTGAGGCACTTGTATCAACCATGTAACCTTCCGAGACATGGAAAGGGGCAGCTCACAGGGACATACAGCAAGGGACATACTCGGGTGCAGTGCATATCATTTCCATGTACTTTATGATAAATGCACTGCCAACTTTGTTTCAGTCATGGTGGTACGCAACTTGCTCAGAAGTCATGGCTTGCTAAATGGGTCTGTCTGCTTACCCAGGGAACATTGCATGTTGTGTGAATTGTGACACATTGGTGTTCCATTTGCCACGCACCCACCGGCGGCTGACTTACTGCATTGACTGTATATGACCCGTCACAGGGGTAATGTTATATATGGGTACGAAGCATCTACACCAGATTGTCTGTTTGGAGAGTAGTTTGTTGCTATGGGGCATGTTTGGTGTTGTGTTTTTGTGTAATTGGCACGTACAGGTTGTTGACTGTGGCTCTCTTTGCAGCATTGCAGTGCTCCTGTAACCGGGCCTGAGAGTGCGCAGGCAGGAGGCCAGCACTCAAAACCAGAGCTAAGTGTCTTGTTGTTTTTCTTTCAAACTGCTCTGCATAGGCTTGCTGGGGAGTGTACTAATGCATGGATGTATGTGTGGTTCAATTTGGTATGTTTTTTTCCCCCTAATCACCCGGAATCCTATGCAATTTTGAACCCTGTACCCTCTACCCGGTGTTCCTGCTTCCCGTACCTATCCAAGCAACGTTCCC
Source organism: Ambystoma mexicanum (assembly GCF_040938575.1). Lineage (NCBI taxonomy): Eukaryota > Metazoa > Chordata > Amphibia > Caudata > Ambystomatidae > Ambystoma > Ambystoma mexicanum. The sequence goes on from NC_090937.1 coordinate 1,604,317,153, forward strand.
TAACCCTATTTCCCCGCTGGGGTTGCGGATGCCTGTGTAAGCCCCGAACTTGCAAGCGCCAAAACCCTAGAGGGGGTGGTTGGTTCGTACCACTCCTAAGCCTGGACTACAGAAGGCCATGACAATGATGTCCAAGTTTGATTGGATTGTGTATGTGTTCATGCAGGTAGTATATTTTCGTGCATTCCCTAGTTTCATGTGTCATTCCTCCTCCCCTCTCCTGCCACTCATTCCAGTCATCCAGTGTGTCAACACCTGTCCCGACTGCATATCCCTGAACCTCCTTCCCCACCAGGGTCTCAGGGGCCTGTGTGAGTTTGACCTTGCAGGCACCCGGGACACGGTGGGGGTGGTTGTTTCGTGACACTCCCGCGCCTGTACACAGGACCTGTGACAGTACACATCCGTTCATGGTGCATCATCCTATGTCATGTACCACACATGGTTCACATCCGGTTGTGACATTGTTTTACTGTGCTACATTGGTTGTTGCATCATTGTGGTAGTACTTGGCCTTTGTGAGGTACTGCTACGTCAAGCCATCTACTGGAGGGTGTTCTGGTTCGTTTTTCTGGCTTGGATTTTGTGATTTTGGAAATGACTGTGGATTATGAGGGTGCAGGCACATTTTTACACACAAGGTGGGAGATGGTGACGAAGGGTAAAGGTGATCCTGTGGCCAGGTGGAATTGAGGTTTGAAGGCTCCATGACCCAGGTGCAGTTGTTCAGTGGGTCATGGTCATTTGTGAGGGAGGGGGGGGTTGTTGTTGATAGTTGCCTTGCCCTGCAGTGTGATGGGAACGCTGACATTGTAATGGTGGTATCCTATGTACACGTTGTGTTCTGCTGAACAATGTCTGTTCATGTGTTGTGTTTACCTTTCAGGTACGAGGGGATAGTTGTGGTTTGACATGCTGGGGTGTACACATGGTGAATGTTCACATGTGATGTGTAGAGAACACTGATGGTCACTTGAGTGCACATGCATATGTGGAGTGCATGTCCTTGCAGAACCAGACACTTGCACTCTGATGCACTACATGTACTCCCACCCTTGCATATCCACGTGTACACTGTTTGCCTTCTGGTGGCCACTGTGTCCCTGCAGCACATGTTCTGTGACCAATTATGGATCCTGTACATGCCTAATTTGCTTTTTGATGTGGTCTGTCACTTAGATGTGATGCTCAGGGTGTGCATCACACACAATGGCTATTCACTGTGCTGTGCGCTGAGCAGTGTGTTGCAGGAGTAGGACACAGCACACAGAAGCTGCAGTGTTGATTTTGCAATGCACAATGTGCATGTAGACAAGCATTCATTGTTATGTTACTTCTACAACTCTTGTAATGCATTTGGAAATTACTTATTTTGGGTGGGAGGTTGTTGGTCTGTCATTTCATCTGATTCCAGGTCAGGCATCATTGTCTGATGCCACTGTAGATTTTGGACATGGCAATGTGTACCTTATCGTTACTGTGTTGGTGTATGGGTATTGCTTGCCATGTCATGTTGTGGTTTGGGAGGGTTTGAGTGACATGACAGTGATGGCCATGGCCTGTTTTGCAGGTGTGTGTGATGCACACTTTGCATGTCAGGGTCATCCGCTTCTCAGAGCAACTAGCTGGGGGTAGATCTCTCTCTGCGGCAGGGCTCTCCCTCTGGAACAGCCTTCCTGCCTCACTTGAACTTGAGGGGAACCATCTCCGGTTTGGGAAGCACCTCAAGACCTTCCTCTTTGCTTCTGCTTTCTCTCTGTCTCTCCCTTGCGAAATTCTTCACTGGAACTGCACTGGAGCTGCAACTGGGCCACTCTCACCGACCTCGGTCCCTGGCCCAGCCACTCTCCACTTGCACTGCCTCCCTGGCAACCCCTGCACTGCGGGACTGTCTCTCTATCCCTACGGCCCCCCCTTCCCAGCACTTGTCTGCACTTACCTTTGCAGTTGCCACCAGCCGACCTATGTATTTGTTTTTTGGTCTACTTCCCCTGTACTGCACTCCCCCCCCTTCCCCTTGCACTTTTCCCTTCCCCCTACCCCTGCACTTGCACAATCTAAATGACACCTGGCCTTGTAGTACCGTTGTCTGTCTGCCCTTGTTCCCCCCTCCCTGCCTCATCGCACCTTGAAATACTTGTGTATAGGCCATATCATGTCATATGTCATATGTGTGCCTTTTGGTCACACAGGATAGTTTGTGTTTAAGTAGCTAGGGATGCAGACGATGTGGCACTTCCATGGCAACTATCTCAGGGTGGTAGGGTTGTGACAGTTGACTGTCTCTTTGTCATCATCATTGTCACCTGGTATGTGCCAGGCCTGTGTGCACTCCGCAGGGGTGGGAGTTTAGGTGAAAAATGTGGCCACAAGCTGGGTCGGGCTTCCTCGCCACGTGCCCTGTCCCCTCCCATGGGCAGCACCTGTGCCTGTGGTTGGGGATGTGGGGGCACCATCATGTCCACCGGGACGCCCTGCCGTGTTGCAACATTGTGCAGGACACATGCTGCCACAATGATCCTGCACACTACTGGGGGTGCATAGAGTAGTTGCCCGCCAGAGCGGTCAAGGGAGCGGAAACGTGACTTGAGCACTCCGAATGTGCGCTCCACTATGGCCCTGGTTGCAATATGGGCGGCGTTGTATCTTACCTGGGGTGGTGTGGTGGGGTTCTGGATTGGCGTCATCATGTGGTTGCTCAGAGGGTAGGCACTGTCCCCTGGGGAGGTGATAATAGTTGAGATTATGTTGGGTTTGTGTATTTGTCTGTGTGTGACTTGCATGCATGTGCAAGGGCATTTGTACTCACCTAGGAGCCATGTGTCGCCATGCTGCCCAGCTTCCAGGGCCCGGCTCAGGGCGGACATTCTGTATATGAAACTGTCATGGGTGGAGCCAGGGTAGTTTGCATAGACAGAGGTGATGATTCCCTTTGCATCGCATACCACCTGTACGTTGAAGGAATGCCAGTGCTTGCGGTTTCGATAGATGTGCTCAGTGGCCCTAGGTGGACGTAGGGCCACATGGGTGCAATCTATGGCACCGAGCACTTTGGGGAAGTGTGCCACCCTGAAAAAATCCAGGACAACGGCCTGCCTTTCTGCGGGTGTTCTGGGCATGTATATGTGCCTGCAGACTGAGGGGCGCGCTGTCATGATTGCCAGTACCTGGTGTAGGCAGCGTGACTGCGTGGCCTGTGAGACCCCCCCCACTATGGCAGTAGTCCGCTGAAATGACCCAGTGGTCAAAAAATGCAGGACATTGAGCAGCTTCTCCAAGGGGCTCAATGCTTGGGAGCAAAGGGTGGGGGATGTAAGGTCATCTTCCCACTCCCTGACCAGGTCTAGGATAATATGGGGTGGAAACCTATACCTGCCATAGACCTGGTCGTCAGGCATCCCAAAAAGGCTTGTCCGTGGTGCGAAAATGCATGCCCTGGCTATTCTCCTCCTCCTGCGGTGTCCCACGATCAGTGCTGCGACAAATGGGGCATTCATCGTAGCTGTATATACGTGTTTGTTGTTTGCACGCACTTTTGTACTGTGCGTGGGGACGCTTCCGCCTGCCTTCGTGTGGCGGACGCGTTGACGCCTGTGCGCGTCTTTTGCCCTGCGTGGGTTTCCCATATTCAGATTCATGAATACGGGTTGTTCGCATGCGTGTGGGCGTTCCGTGTAGTTCCCTGCAGTTGTTCCCCATTCCGCGTGTTACGCCCACTGTTCCGCCCACTTTGGTTGTGTGCGCCGCACTATGTGCGCTTTTGCTGTGCGCGTGGCGCACGCCGTGTATGCCTGCATGCGCCATGGCTGGATTGGGCACACGGACAGCAGGAAACACGCGCAGCGTCTTCCTTGAAGCGCACGCGTGCGCTGCGTTTCTCACGCTCCCTTGCGCCTGCTTGCGCATGGATTTTCGGCGCACGTTTGTTCCATGAATCGGCCCCATAGTCTCTTCCTGTCAGATTAACAGCGGAACTCCTGTGAAGTCCCTCCAGAATTGCAATATCCTTAATGGTTTCTATGCAGAAATTACCTTGTGGCTTTTTAAATTTCTATTCTTTTAATGGCGGGACACACAATACTCCAAATACTTACGTCCTTACGTCCTTACCCAACCTCTCACCTTCCCTCCCGCATCATATATCTCCTACCCCTTTCATGCCACAAGGTAATTCCGGTGAAGTAAACTATCACAATGTAATTGTCTTTGGTGAAACAACAATGTATGCTTAACCTCCCAATCATGTCTAGCTCTGCATCCTTTGACATGTTCACAGGCCTTTTGTCCTGCGTTCTGCAGCCAGGAGGCTACTGTATCAATGGCATTCAATCACTAACTTTGAAATGACTACACTAGCTTCACATCAATTTCAAGAGCTACAAAAACATCCATAGATTTGACCACTAGCACTCAAGCAATAAGCAATCAAACACACCAGCATCTTTTTATGCTGTCAACATTAATGCAAACACTACTTGCTGCAATACCCCCTCCCTGACCCACAGTAGTTCAAAAGGAAGCAGAGGCATGCAAGTTCATAATCATGAGCTACTCATTACCTTCAGAAAACCATCACCCTGAGTTATGGGACAGATAACATGTATGTCTTCAATAGTAAATCATAAAAATCATATACATCGCCTTATTGCTAGGTTTACTGACCCCTCTGGAGGGTATAAACCACTCCAGCATCTCAAAATGATTTCCACTCATTAGACAATGCAGTGCAGGAACTCCACAAAGTCAGTGTTAAAGTCTGCATCACATGTTCCCACATTCTCAACCTATTCTTGCATAATGTCCAGAAGTGTCATTCATGACTCTTCTGTGCATTTTCTCAGTAGAACAGCAGTGGTTTAAACTGTAGTCGACTCATACAGACTTCCATCCACCAATCAGGGATGAAAATGCAATTTAAACAAAGAAATGTAATGGTTACTTTACAAATATTGAACACTGTATTTCTGAAAGACCACACATCTGACATAACTTTACCGTGCTAATGGCAGAATCCAGATTGATCCCTCCAAATAGTTCATGAAGTACTTATTGCGTGCAGCAGACCTATACCGAATACTGCAAGACTCAGAATGTGTGATCTATCAGTTACTGATACACACAATACAAATGCTTTCTTAATTCATGAGATGCTTTGGCCCTCATTACAACCCAGGCGTTAAGGGGTTAACGGCACCGTAAAAGGTGGCGGCGCCGTTAAACCCTTAACGCCTGATTACGAGGTCCCTTTGCGGGTTGGAGACTTTAACGCCTGCTTTTTGCAGGCGTTTGCAAAGGGACCTTGGTGCTAAGTACGGTGCCGCAATTTGCGGCACCGTACTTAGCGCCTTCCCCATTTCCATTGAGCCCTATGGGGCAAAAATGGGAATGGGGAAGGGCCATGGCAGCATGGGGAATTACCGCCCCGCCAACCTCGGAATGAGGCGGTAATTCCTCATTCCGCCATGGCGGAGTCGGTAAGTTACCGGCATGGACCATGGTGCTATTAGCACCATGGTCCAACGCCAGGGTCATAATGAGGGCCTTTATCTAAACAAATTACTTAACTCTGTTCCCTTTTCTTTGTTTGCTGTATGCTTTTTTTCCCTTTCTTCTACTTCCTTAATTATGCTCTCCCTTTCTCTTTCTTCCTCTTCTAACTTCCCTCTCTGTCGTGCCTCTACTTCCTCTTCTTCCTGTCTCTTTCTAACGTCCCCTTCTTTGTCTTTGGGTTCCTCAGTAGTTCGTCTGTCCAATTTAAGTAGTATCTGTCCTCTCACCCACCTACTCATTTTGAGTAATTACTGTCTCTTCCCTGTTATTCAGCCTCATTTTCTGACCCTTAAAATATTGCATGATTGTGGGTTTAGATGTTTTGTTTCTACCTTTGTAGGACGACCCACACTGTGTATCTGGACTACTTGGGGACTCCAGTGGATCATAACTGTTTAAATATTTGCATTCTGGGACTTGTGGTTTTGCTTTTCTTCACCTTTGGGCACGATGCATGGAACTATTTGCATGGTAAATATTAAATGTGCGTGCCAAACTGCATGCGTAATCCTGTTTAGTCGATTCATGGAATCGAATTTGCTTGGCACTTTTTCATACTTTGTGCTGACTTCGTACAGGCTCGGCACGTCTTTGTGAGCGGCCGAGTGCTTTGCGCGAGACACCACGCAGAGCATGGGCGTGGCTTGCACAGAGAGCAGGGAAGGGGGCAGTAAAATGAGAAAGAAGAAGCAAAAATGTGGGCGTTACAAAGGACGGGCCGCAGGCAGTCCATCGCACGTCCACTATTGCGTGGAATGATAAGTATTCATGAATCCAACCGCGCAACCTCTGGCCAGGGAAATGGCCATGCAAAGGCCTCCTTCTCTCTGCCATCCGAAGGCAGGCGTACAGACACTTGTGCACAGAATTCTCCATGCAGAGATAAGATTGGGTGTCAGATTTAGGTGTGCGTGCATGCAGCGGCGGTTGCAAGCTAACCTAGGGGTGCGCATACACAGTGCAGCGGTGGGCAAGAACGGTTTACAGGAGTTTGCGCGCAGATTTTCTGAGTTTTACCCGAGTTACAATACATTATATGCATGTTATCGGTGTGCTGGTAACAGTTGGATGGGATCCCATGCAGGGTCCCCGAGATGCAAGCCTGCTGGCAGGGGAACCCACACATTGTTTTGATAGTGCATTTATATGCGCCCGGGGAGCACACAAAGGTGGCTGTTTTCGGGTGGTATGGGGCGTGTCGTGGGTGGCTGCTACTTGCGTATACAGTAACTATGCACAAACAATTCCATGAGTACTGAAAAGCAGGCTGGATGCACATATGAGTTGGGCACTTAACTCGCTGAGCTATTTGTGAATGTTTCTTAAATGGAAATGGGTCATGTGTTCAGTCTACCTTCCTGAACTCTAAATGTGTAATAAATGAAACATAAAAGCGGCTCTTATACATTGACGGCTCTTATATTACTTCTCTCCCCCCTCCTTTTCCTTTCCTCCCTCCAGTGTCTCCTCCTTTAAGGTCATGTACGTTTTAAGGTGGATCCTCTGGATTACTCCAAAACAAACATCATCCCAAAGATATTATAACACATACAAATACAAAGCAAAAACATGGATAACAAGCTGCGGATAGTGTCTATCTTTTCTATACGTATTAAAAGACAGCGAGACAAGTTAAGAGCTTTCATTCAGAGCTGTTTGATGTGTTGATGTACCTCTTTCAAATAAAAGGGCTGAAGTCACACTTGTTTCTGAAGTTTTTATTTAATCAAAAGCCGAAAAACAACACATTTGTTATCAAATAGATGCATTTGCAGGATGGAAATGATTGTTCTAAATTACCTTAATACACACAAATAGCTAATGTAATTGATAACATTATTGCATTTAACCCATCACCTGGCATAAAGCTGTTTTTGCAGGTGGGGATGGCTTTTTGATCAACCTGATTATCTGCCACACCCTTGCGGGTGATCATTTGAATTTCTCTACTTTGCAGAGGTGATTTTTTTTCTCCCCTTTTTGTGTTTGCTAACAATTAGATAATTTTTTATTTTTGCACATGTGTTTTGAATTCCCATTTCAATTGTGCCTTTGGTTCTTGTACCTAACTGAGTGCCTCCCAGCTGCACAGCCTCTTCCATCTTTAGCATCTGCACAGCTGTACGGTTAAAGTTCTTTAAACATCAACAATGACTTAATTTCTTCCTTAATAGTGATTATGCAATATATGAACTATGGCATTGAAATAAAATAAAGATTAACTTTTAATCACAGGTCACAAGTTATCACTCTCGCAGGGACTCGCCACATTACCTCAATAATTTGTACGTTTGTGTTTGCACAAAACAAACAGTCATTGCAGTAATTGCAGACTTTAAATGCTACTTATATAAACTGCTGAATCCTATTTGGGCATTTCTAATCTCTTCATGATTCTGGATATAAAACCCCTCAAACTCATTTAACAGGAAAACTCACATCATGTTTTGCAAACACAAAATATGAAACACTAGAACGTTTTTAAAAAGTAGCAGGATGTACTGCTCTTAAGTGCCAGGCTATTAAGCAAGTCTATGCAAAAAGGACGAGCATACTCGTTGTTGGTACTTACGGGATTAAAAATGTCTGCTATTGTTTGACCATCATTTGTTGAGCCTCACTATGTAGTACAACGAGTTGTTTATTTGTGTTCCTGTTCAGGGCCTGTTAACCTTTGCATTTGTGCACAATGTTCTCATTGAAAATGCTAAAATATATACAAAAAAAAAAGATTAATTATTTGGGGTCATGGACTGAACATGTATCTGAATAGACATAGGGCCTCATTCCGAGTTGGGCGATAAGGGTTAACAGTCACCGGTAATGATGCCGGCGCCGGTAAAACCCTTACCGCCCAATTCCGAGGTCCCTCAGTGGGACCCGCAAAGGACGTGTGGTCTGACCACATGTCCTGTGTGGGTCCCGCTAAGGGACCAGGGCGCTAATAACGGGCCCGCTATTTGCGGGCCCGTAATTAGAACCTTCCCCATTCCCATTGAGCCCTATGGGGGCTCAAATGGGAATGGGGAATGGTCTACAGAATGAGACTTACGGGTCCTTCAAGGTCGGAATGACCCGGTAATTCCCCATTCTGTCAGACCAGACCCGGGTTTGGAGGCAGCCATGGCGCTAACAGCACCATGGCTACCTCCAAACTCGTAATTACCTCCATAGATTATGAATCTGCTTTGTTTATCTTTGTCGGATTCCTTTGCAAAATCAACTTCTTTCTCTAGTATTGCTTATGTTGTCATGGTTGTAGCTTGTTTGTGTATTTATATTTTCCTTCTCCATATTGGATTTACAAATGTACAATTTCAATACTGATTCCCTGCAAGGGTATGAGTGGTTGAATGTTATTTTGTGTGGTATGAAATATGTTGTATAGCAGAGCCTCGGGTATATTTATTAGCCACTTGTTCACCAGACTGTGTCTAAATTCTGTCATACCAGTGGGTCTCACTAATGAGAGATACATCAATGGGATAAGTCAGGAACGCAATCTCTTCGTCAACGTATATCTGGTTATAAAATTTGATCTTCCAAATAAAATGCCCTTCAAATGTCTTCTGCCGCAGATTTATCTACTACCATCGCCTGCATCCCAAAACAAAGTGAATTACTTGATATGTTGTCTGATTCACCGGACCTACCCAGCTGTGGAGCACAGGTGTTTTGCCTGTCCTGCTATGAGATGATTTGGGAATAATATTGCTTCTACATTAGGGCAATCCTGAACGCTGAACATGTTTTGAAGAGGGGGAAGAGAGGCTTGGCTCTGAGGATTTCTTGAAAACCAAAGCTGTGGTTATTGCCAGACGGCTAATAGATCATTACTGGGAGAATCCTGCAACCCCCTAAGTATCCCAGAGTAAATTTACACAGACTTTTATTTTTATGAACAGGTTCCAATGACACTTGGCATGAAATTCTTCCTTTTCTCTATCACTGTACGTACCTTATTAATTGTGTACGTCTGCTTATCTTTTAATATTACATGGATGTATTTGACGAAATTGGCCTATTGTTATTTGTTTGTAGTGTGTAAACCATCATGTTTGTCTAGTCCCAGTTTTTTCTTCTGATGGCGTTTACCTCCCTAGGGAATATGGTTATGAATGATTTTGTGGATTCCGCCTATTCCATTATAATAATTGTTTCCTTATATATTTCATACATGTAATGTACAGCACTTCCCCCTAGCACTTCCCCCTCGCACTCCCCCCTCCCCTGCACTTGCGCAATCTCAATGTCACTTGGCCTAGTAAAATCGTTGTCTCTGTCTTCCCTCTGTTCTCCCCTCCCTTGCCTCGTCGAGCCTTGCTACACTTGTGTATAGGTGCGTTACAAATGCCATATCATATCATAACTCAAATTAATGTCCTTTGACACCAGCCAAATTAATTTCCTTTGATACCAGCTCAATTGTCCAGTTCATGTATACATAGCAATCTTATTTTGATATCTATATGATGTGTGCCTGAAATAAATGTAATAATTTTATTATTAAAATCAATACATAGCTGATCTGAAAATGATCAGACCCTCCAGTTTATAGCGATTTTGCGATTCCCGCTAAATGCCGCGAAAACTGCCGTTTTGCGCAAAATGGCGCAAAAACGGCCGTTTCGTGCAAAAACAGCATCTTTAAAAAAAAAAGAATGTTCTTTTTTTTTGTACATTTCTTTTCTAAGTAATCTGCAAAAATTACTGTTTAAAAAAAAAGAATACTCAGGGTGCCAGGTTCTCAACTTTTTTTTTTTACACAAGAAATGAAATGCGCTAACACATCTCATCACTTGCGCCCCAAAAAAGTGCAGCCCAATCCACAAGGGACACATGAATGGGCACATTTTATATGCGCGCCCATTCAGATGGCCTTTTTCACCTTCTTGATCAAATAAAGTGGCTTTTCTGTCAATTTAAAAGTGCATCCCTCATTTCCAAGCAAGATGCACTTTTAAATGTGCAGAAATTGAGGCAACCCTACGCGCACGGGATGTGGGGCTGCCACTGCATGACAGGGGCCCTCATTACAACACCGGCGCTAAACCATGGCGCTATTAGCACCATGGTTGCTGCCGGTATTGTAACGAGTCCGCCATGGTGAAATGGGGAAGTACCACCCCATTCCAAGGTTGGCGGGGCGGTACTTCCCCATTTCACCATGGCCCTTCGCCATTCCCATTTTTGCCCCATAGGGCATAATGGGAATGGGGAAGGCGGTAATTACGGTACCGCAATTAGCACCAAGGTCCCTTTGCGGGTCCATTCCTTAACGGCTGGTAAAACCAGCCGTTAAGGTGGGAACCCGAAAAGAGACCTCGTAATCAGGCGCTAAGGGATTACCGGTACCCTTACCGGTAATCCCTTAGCGCCAGGGTCATAATGAGGCCCAGGGTCTTTCCTGACCCTGTCATGCATTTCTTTTAAGGTATGAACTGCTGCTGTCGCTTGCATTTCTGTTCCTCAAACAGGATAAAAATGCATTTTTTGGGTCGCATTTTACAGCGGCAGGCACCTGGAGGGCCTTCCCCTGTGAAAGGCGCTGGGAGCTTGCAGAACACTGTCGGGAGAGCGATTCTATTCAAAGTACTGTTGAATGTTACAATTTGACCTATTTCATCCAGTACTATTCAATCGATTTTGATAAATACTGAACATGTGTTGCGGGGGTGTCACCTGCTCCCCATGTTCAGTATTTTTGGTCTAGGGTGGTTGCAGAATGTTTTCCCCTTTTTCCTCAAAATTGGAGGTGGGGACAGAGAAAAAAGAAAATAACGAAAAAGGGACCCTGCAGAGTCGGATCCGACCCGCGTTCGAGGGACGGATCTGGCACCGCAGGGTTGCAGGGGAAGCGGCAGCGACCAAGCAGTTAAGTAGGGGAGAGGGTGGGGCGGTGGTGAAAGGTACATTTTGGGTTGTTTGGCTGAAGTGCAAATCAATTCGCAGCGAAATTGACTACGGTCAATTCCACCGCAAATAATTACACTTCGGTCAAACAACCCAGAACACCATTCAAGGCAGCTGGCCAGCGCACAATTTGCGCACCAGCTCAAGCCTGTGGAAATGCGCCAGTCACCTTTGAGAATAAGGTGACCTGCTCATTTCCAAAAATGGGATGTCTAAAAATAGCATATCCTCCGTTCTTTTTTTAAATGCCCCATTATTTGAGGAACTGGGTCAAAATCTACATTTAAAGAAAATAAGAAAAATGGTTACACTATGAGAGAGAGGGAGAGTGATGGGTGAGATGTGAAGTGATGGGCAAGAAAGCAGAGGGAGAGCAGTGGGTCAGAGGAGTAAGCGCTGCACAAGAGAGCAGAGGAAGCAGTGATGCGGTGAGCGAGAAATCTGAGAGTGAGCAGAGGTACAGAAAGTAGAGGGAGCGTGTGGTCAGTGAGCCAGAAAGCAGAGAGGAAGCGGTTGGCCAGAAAGAGGCAGTGAGCTGCAGATTGGGAAAAAGGTTGAGGGAAGAGTGCAATAGCATGGGAGAAAGGATGCAAGATGCAGAAGCAGCACAAAAGAATGAAGGACTGTATATTGCGGGAGGAATTGTAGAGTGTAAGGTGTGAGTTGGGAGTATGATTTGGAGTGTGGCAGGGGCTGGGCATTGCAAATTGTGACTTGACAGTGTGACCTAGCACATGAGTATTTGTATGACAGAGTGAGAGGTTAAGTATTGTAAGTTGTGATAGAGAGTTGGTGAGATGTGTGTTGGTGAGAGAGGTGTGTGGGTGTTTGGGGGATTGGAGAACATAGAAGGGGAATATTTTCAGCATTACAATTGATAATGATCAATTTAGTTAATACTATTAAATAGGCATGAACATTAAACCAGAAATGTAGCCAAATCAAACACTGTTCTGCCATGCCAGAGACATCTAGGACTCTTCCTATTAAATTAATACAAAAGATACATAATAATGATACCCTGGCTCTCTTGTAGCCTTGCACTCTGCCTATTTCCTGCAATGTGGCAATCTTACACCCTCCAGTTAATACAAACTGTCCCGCAAAAATGCTTCAATAAATAAAGGTTTGTGCCGCAAAAGTTGCCATTTCATGCTGCAAAATTTGCCATTTCATGCCGCAAAATCCTGGAAGGTCTGAATGATACAGGACGATGCTGAGGCCATGGACACAGAAGGTCACAATGAACAGCTCTACATTAGCTTAGCAGACCTCTGTTCTATTATTTCTCAGATTCAGCCTCTCTTAGAAAACCGGTGATATTTCAAGACATATTCCTGGGGCAATATTCTGCGGAATATTCTCTTACATATACAATTTGAGGATTTTTTACACACATGCAAAGATCATTGGCAACTAGTCCCAGAGGGGGATGTTCTTTAGTTTTTAACCTGGCAGATAGTAATGATAACACGACCATTCAGGTCTTGGAATAAAATGTTTATAGAGGTTGCCCCATTGAGTTGTTATTATGTGTCCATCTGCATAAGTGCTTGCTATTCTCTCATAGCATAGGATAGAGAGGTGAATCGTCTTCTTATTGGCTTAGCGGGATTCAGGTTCTGATACTGCAAAGGCTCTCACTAGTAAGTATAGCACCGATGGTTAAAGACTACTCTTTATTTTTAGAATCACTAGGAGGTGAGCGACTGCAAATCATTGGTCAGTGTCCATGGCAGATTTGAGTCCTCTGGCAAATCAACAGTTGGGTCCAGTGAAACCTGAGGGTCAGAGGTGGCAGCTCCCGGAGTTCCAGCTTCCAGTGGTAATGATGTAGCAGCTGTGAGGTAGCCGCTATCAAAGAGGGCAGAAATGGGGCCAATGCAGAAGAGGTGTCGACGTTGCGATTTCATTTAGACCAGTACAGGCCTGGTGGCACAAGGTACACAAGGTCTCAAAAGTGTACAAGTCAGGCCTGGTGACACAAGGTACACAAGGTTTCCAAAGTGTACAAGTTAGGAAGGAGAAGCACTGCTCAAGATTCCTGATGTTCACTGGTTGTTGTAGGTGCATTGTAATGTCTATTGAGGGACCTTAGCTCTTGCTTGCCTTTACTTTCTAGATCTCTTTGTGTTGTGTCTGTGCAGAGAGCAGGAAGCAAAGAACCTGCATGACAGAGGTTCTTGGAGGCTGGAGCTCAGCTGGTGAAGCTGAGTCAAGGGAAGTGACTTCAAGGTTTGTGCAAATAAGCAGTGTCTTGCTCTGTTGAATCAAAACCTATTGATTCTTGCACACATCCTCAAGGCCACAAGCAGCATCACTGCATACACATATTTTATGAAGATATGGGATATGGTGCATCAAGACAGCCTTTCAAATTACATTCCAAATTCTCCCTACTTGCCAAAGGGTTGTTTGATACAGGAGTCAAGGAATTCCTTTCTCTTAAAGTTGTGATTGGCGAGATGGTAATCTCATCTTGCCAGACATAAAGTGCAACATTTGCTTCTAGAATGTGTTTTATTGCAATGGTGGCAGATGTCTGCAGAGTCGGTGTGGGTAATGCCAGACTTGCTCCTACCACTTTTGATTCTAGTGATCACTTCTAAATGAGAGGATATTCATGGCAGGTATTAGGCTTTGGCAATAAGAGCATGTAATGTTCTACCTTCATCAGGTGGGTGATCACTGACCCTACTTAAGTGGTGCAATTCTTTTTATGAAGTGCAGGATAAAGTGTATGTAGGTCAATGTGTAATATTCTTTGCACATATTGTTTTGTCCTCTTCATTGCAAGTAACAACATCATTATTTAATCAATATCTTCCTAGACTGGCAGGGGTCTGCAATTTTTGGCTCTCCAGATGTTTTGGACTACGACTCCCATTGACATTGTACAGCAAAGTCAATGATGAGGGATCATGGAAGTCGTAGTCCAACATTTCTGGAGAGCCTCAGGTTGCAAACCCCTGGAGGATTCATCCAGCTTCAAAGAAATGTAATTACTATAAAATGTAATGGTGCTCAATTTACCAACCTCAGATGGATGAGTTACTGTGCCAGCCCTCCCGGGATTGCAATCATGTTATCCTGCATGCAGGTCACAGAAGTCTACAATAGCCTGAGCTATCTCAACAACTTACCAACAGTTCATAGGAAAGTAAAGATGGCATTGGAAAGCCTATCATCACTGCAGGGCTGGTGATATCTGACTGCTGTGCTGGAATAAGATCAACCACTGATTGTATTGGTAAGAATGTGTATATCTATGTAAAGAAAGGTTGCTGCATCTTACAATATAAAAGTGTATGGTGGGTCCCCAGAACATTTTAAAGACCTTTTTGATTGGCTTTTTATGTGATGCAATTTTATAAGGATTTCAATGTTATTCCATTTCTTTCTCTGTAAGTTCAGATGGTGAGTCATGCTATTTGGAGCTCATTGGACAGGGTGGAGATTTTAGAGGTGATTGGAGAAAGCAGAGTAATTTGGGTGTTTTGGTATAGTTTGCAAAATAGGTATTATGAGTAACCTCTGTTATACCTGCAGAAGCCTATCCAAATCACAAAGAAGTTGGGTCAGGAGTAGGTCAACGTTGCCCATAGTAACAGCTTTGTGAATTGAACGTCCCTCTCCAAGAGTAAGCCAAAGGTAAGTCAGTTATTCATAGTAGCGTCTTTGTAAATTGAATATCCCTTGCCAGCGTAAGTAAAGGTAAGTCAGAGTTACTTATAGTAACGTCTTTGTGAATGGAATAGCCAAGACTATGTCAAAGTTACTCATTGTAGCTTCTTGAGGAATCTGCCCCTCTTGAGGAATCGGCCCCTTTGTTTTTGGTTGGACCTGTTGACTGAATATCTATGCACAGATATGATGTTATTGATTTCATAAAAATAATTGTAGCAGAGTTTTTAATCATTCCTGCAAAATAATATGCTCTTAATGTCAAAACATGGCGTCCTTTCTACAACCTCTGAACACTTTCTATCCTTTATAGATCAACTTGTTTAACTTCCAGATCAAAGACGCTGGTTCCCTTCCAAGTGCCACAGACGATTTCCTCATTGCCGAAGACTGTTAGAACTCTTGCTTCATACGGAATATCCATGATTGCCTTCTTAGCCACTGCTTTCCGAACCACAGCCTTTCCAGGTGGCACCTCAACCTCAGATGTCCTTTTGAAATGAGTCTGAAAGGGAAAACAATTATTTGCAAACTCATTTTAAAATGTACTACTACATTCTTGTTTTGCAATTTGTGTCGATCCCTCGTATGACATCATTGTTTAGTGACACTAGACAAGATTTCGGTTGTGTTGTAAGAATTAGGGCAACATGGTTGCGTAGCTTGCTAAATTCCCTATAGGTAAAACGGTTTGTTGAACTGCTTAGCAACATACAAAGGTCAATTACATTCTCAGAAGTTTCAGCGCATCAACATTTAACATAGACAAATGAGAAGTTTGATAATGCAAAACATATTTTGTTCTTCTGGCATTCAAGATATGATGTCATTAACTCAAGAGGACTCATTAGCAGAGCACTTCACTCATTCCCAGTTACATTGTGCATGCTGGAAATCAGAGCACATCAAATCAGTCATGCATGTCAGTTTCCTGTGGATTATGTAGTACTTGTCATCAGCATTTACTTGGACAGAGAACTGGATATGATCAGTCCCATGATGCTAACAGGACATCTGTAGCCTTCCACTCTGCTTGCTCAAACTAAGAATGCAACTTGCTGATGCTGGCCACCGTTATTCACAGTCCATGCAAATTTCTCACTCTGTTTTACCATTCCATGACTATATATGTATTAAATTAAAACTATAATTATAGTTTAAGTATTGCTGGATTCTAACTGGACTTTCTTTAAAAAGAAGCCCCCAATTTTGAAAGAATCTGCATTGTGTACAAATGTTATCAAGCACAAATATACATACTGTGTTGTTTAATATGTAACTGCACTCTACTCTCCTCACAAATTGTTTCTTTTTTTTGAATAACTTCAAGAAATGCAGGATCATAATTTAGAAATGGCGGGGTTCATAGGTTTTGTTTCGAATGCTCCATGCTTAGCATGTAGATATGAACCATCTTGACTAAATGTATTTGATATCTGCAGTTATATGCGCATTCAAGACCATGGATTTATCTCTTTGAGTTTGCTCACTGACACATGCATTTCCACAAAGAAAAGAGAGTGATGTGGAAACGATGCTCATGAGTGCAGTCATGAATGCCATGGCAAGTTCGATCACTAAGGGCATGTATGACTATTCCGTGCCGGGGCAGGCAGAGTAAGCCTGGTTTAAGGTTAAGCCTTTTCGTTTGTTAGTTTACGTGTTCTCTTTTTTTCAGAATGTTCCATTGTTTCTGCTAGTATCTTCCAAGTATTATCATGTCATCCGCTGCCATCTTCAGATACAAATGTGTTCTTTATCAAATTGAATACATGTTTATTTCAGAATTAGATTCCATAAAATCAAGCAGCACAAGAAAGGCTCAATTCAAAACATGATAAAATCAATAAGAAAAAGCCATCACGGTACACATGAATTGGGATTCATATAAATAACTACACATGAGCTGTAGAAGCGTTGTTAGGTTAAGTTATAAGAATAAGAGTACGATAATTGCAGATCATTCAGGGTGAAAATACGTCAGGCCTACATACATAAAACATTAAATAGCCATTAAAAATGTCCCTCTGGGGGGCGCTTGCGAGCTAGCGACCTAGATGGACGCTGCTCTTTGAGCTTCTTGTTGGGACTCTAAGAGGGGGTGGCAACTCACTATCAGCATCGACTGAGCCGATAATCTGCTTGCGGATTTAATGTCCTAAAGAACCTTGGCACCCATGGGGTGCTTTCTATGCCGATAGGGGAAGCCGAAGTGCGGCTGCTGGAGGAGTGGGTCACGGCACAGCACAGCAGCCTGTATGCCTGACAGAGAGGGAGCGTCTGGCTGAGTATTAGCGCAGTGGTGCAAAATAACCTTGCTGCGCTGTCAGGCGGCAGTAAGCCTGGAAGTGTTTTTGTGCTGGGGAGTGGCATGTGGGTGACAGGTGTCATGGATGACAAGTATGACATGACAGGAAAGACAGTAATGACAGTTGCAGGAATGAGTAGACTGACACCAGGATGTGAGGTGGAAAAACTTTGGTCACAAGCTTTATTTTAGTACCAGCCATGGTGCAAAAGAAAAACCAACTATAACATCACATAAGAAGGATAACAAATAATATATTTTGGGGACAGAGGGATCAGGTGAGCAGGGGGCCCTAATCCCAATTAGGGCCCGCTCGAGGCTGATCCCCGCCGCCATTCATATGAAAGCTTGTGACAATTGTTTGGCCACAGCGTGTGAGCTGTGACTTGTTTATACATTGCTTGTCTTTTGGAGCAGGTCCTTCCTGCTTTCTCATGTCCTTTCCATGAGAGGCGGGGAGGTGTGCGCTTATGGGTGTTTTATTGATGTCCAACCTGACCAGGTTTAGTGCTTGCGCCGTCTCTTGCTCACAGGGTGATTTTCACTGAAGTTATCGCTCTTGATCCATTTTTCTTGACAAAACAAACCCCCCGTTGTGAAACCTTTCACTTGACACTCCTCGGGGTGGGTTCTTAGAGCCATTTTGATTTTTTGGTCAAGTGTTTTGTAGTTTTCCATAGATGGAGACGTTTTAGCCTCTTGGTGTAGTCTTTGGAGATGAATTTGGCACTTTCTACACACATGATCCACTTGAGTTTTCGAAGCCCCCACGCTCTGTTTGTGGGATAGTTATTTCCTCGGGGGTGGGTTCTAGGAGCCTTACTAGGGTCTTCCCTGCTCCTGATCCACTTGTGCTATGAGACCCTTTCAGCACATTAGGCTGCTTGTTTTTACAGCCGGGGTGGGTTCAAAGAGCCTTACTAGGTTTTTACCCTGCTCCCGATCCACTTGGGTTGTGAGACCCCCTTCAGCGCTTTAGGCTGCTTGGTTTTACAGCCGGGGTGGGTTCAAAGAGCCTTACTAGGATTTTCCCTGCTCCCGATCCACTTGTGTTATGAAACTCCTTCAGCGCTTATGTTGTACTATTTCGCCGATGGGGTGGGTTCTAAGGGCTTTAGTTGGAACTTCACCTGCTCACGATCCACTTGTCTACCCCAGTGCGCATTATTTTGGATATAAAATGCGAGGGGGGTGGGTTCCGGAGCCTTACTAGGAACCTACCCTGCTCCTGATCCGCTTGCAGTGAGACCCCCCTATGCATGCATGGAGGTGGATACTTGAGGCTTACTAGTACATGTTTCTGCTCAAGGTCCTCCCTCCTTTTCTGTTTTGTAAGACCCCTAGAGCTTTACCCTGTATTGATTTTATCTGAAATGGGTTCCTGGAGACTTGATGAGGATCCTACTGTCTTGTGATCCGCTTTTGTTGGTGGATTCTGGGCACATGGGTCTTACATAACTGTATTATTATAGAAAAATTAAATACTCGACAACAAACCCTTCTGGGTGTCTTTCAAGCCCTTCTTGTAGTTGGATTTCATTTTTATTTTGTTAGTGAGGCGTTTTAGCCTCCCCCAGTATTATGTGTATGTTCCATACTCTACCTGGCCCTTGCTACAGATTTCCTTACAGTTATTTGCAGGGTGGGATGGAGGTATTTTTTAGACCTGCAGCCGTCCTGCTGCTGTCCGTGGATGGTGGGGAGAAAGAATGAGAAGGGTCACCTTGCCTCCGCCAGATAAAGGCAAAATTCTGCCTGGGGGAAAGGCGGCCCCTCTTTGAACTTCAAAGGTCCCTGCTCCGCATCCGCCAGGATGGGAAGGTGGGACCTTAGAAGTTGGCGAGCAAGGTGACAGGGAGCAGGGACTACCGGTTGTCACCTGCCCCCCTCACCTCGCTCTCCTGTGCAGGAGACTCGAAGTCTGGGTCCCCTACTGTCTCGGCCCCCACCATGTGCATGCTAAGTGAGGCAGCACCAAAAGGTGCTGCCCCACCGGACTTCGCACAAACTCCCCACCTCCCATCTTACGGCCCCGGGCATCCCATCTGGGGGGCCCGTGTGTATAAGCCTGGAAGTGTTTTTGTGTTGGGGAGTGGCATGCGGGTGACAGGTGTCATGGATGACAAGTATGACATGACAGGAAAGACAGTAATGACAGTTGCAGGAATGAGGAGACTGAAACCAGGATGTGAGGTGGAAAAACTTTGGCCACAAGCTTTATTTTAGTACCAGCCATGGTGCAAAAGAAAAACCAACCATAACATCACATAAGAAGGATAACAAATAATATATTTTGGGGACAGAGGGATCTGGTGAGCGGGGGGCCCTAATCCCAATTAGGGCCCGCTCGAGGCTGATCCCCGCCGCCACCCTGAGGGGATGCTGACCGGCGTCCCCCAGGTTCCCCCCAAAATGGGAGTTATGAATTAAGTAAAGCCCCTGGCCGCCAGGGTCCAGAAAATATTCCTGGTGAAGATGTCCATGCCTTCAATGGACAGGTGGACCCCGTCACTACAGAACATCCTATGTTTAATGAATTTGAGGCCTGAGAAAATGCAGAAATTGGCCACTGCTTTATTCAGTTTGCGCCTAGAAATCTCCATGGCTTTGTTGCACTCTGCCCCATGCCAATGTTGGCGCGGGATGATTTCTGACATCATCACTTCTGTTCGAAGTCTTAGTATGTGGGCCAGGGATCTGAGGGAGGTGTAGATTTCAGCCAGAAGGAGCTTCCTGCCCAGTTGAGGCAAGTCATTGCCCCTGAGGTGGATGATGAGATACTCCAGGGGAGGGGAGCAGGCTCCCAGTAGGCTGGCCAATTTGTCATGCAGGGCTCCCCAGCGCAGGCCCGGCATGCCCCACCAGTACGTGATGGTGTCCTGGAAATGCATGCCAACCTGGGTTTCCTCCAGCCATCTGCTGGCCCTGGTGATGGAGTGGCTCACGATCCAAACCGTCTGAGACGGGGGGTTGCCTGTGGTAAGAAAAGGGGGGGGGGAGGAGACTATTATCAAGTCTTTCCTGATGTATCTTTTGTAAGACCCCGATTTCCAGCCCCCGAACCCCTTCATGGCTTTCTCTTGCAACCCCCCCCATCCAGGCTTAAGTGGCTGCTCGTATCCTGAAGGAGTGGGATCCAAACTCAGTAGGATTCCAACCTATAGCTATTATAGTCTTCTTGAGGACAGACCTCACCTGGAATCTACTGAGGGCAGACCCATTTTTGTGTGTGAACAATTGCCCACCCCCGGCCGGGGCGCTTGCTCAGGAAGGCCCTGGTGGTGCAGATGGGGCAGTATTCTGATTCCTCAATGCAGTAAAGGTTGATGATCCTCCCTTTTCCTAGTTGGTCAGTTTTGGATCTACACAGTTTCACTGCCATGGAGTCCTTCCCCAGGTGGATGTTGCCTACATCCAGCCCTTCCTCTGATCCTGTGTTTTTGGAGGCTATCTCGCTGATATTGAAAGCCCCAAAGTAGTTGAGAGTGAAGGCAGCTCTAAATAGTGAGGTCTCGTAGGCATTGTTGCATACTGCCGGGAGGGTGTCTAGCAGAATTTTTAATTTAGCAAAATTGAGGGGACGCCTGGTGTCTGTCTTGACCCCTTCCATTTTGGACCAACCCCTGAGAGCATATCTGGTTAGTGCGCCGTGGGTGGGGTCGGGCGCCCCCGCTAATCTAGTGTAATATGAGACTGCTGCCAGATGGGATGAAGCCCATGCCTTGTTTTTGCTTTGTTTGAAAGCCCACTCCATAAAGGCATTGATATGGCTCTTCTGTATATCCCTGATGTTCGTGACTTTTGTGATGAATCCAAAATCAGTCAAGCACTTATTGTACATTTTGGCAGTTTTCTGTGCCAGTGCCTTTTTGGCCAATTCCCCTAGGTCACCTTTTGGCTCACCTGTTGGAGTGTGGTGCCGGGAAAGGCAACCCCCCCTTGCCCGGGACCGGAGGGGGGTAGAGCTGGGAGAGGGCATCTCATGGGAGAGCTGTGACTGGCTGGCTGGCGGGGACTGACCTGGTTATTTCCATGATGGCCCAAAACTCTTCTGGAACTGCTGTCCTCCTGGCTTCTGCCTGTGGGTTTAGTGCCCTGAAAGTGGAGAACTGAAAACGGAACAGAGCGTCAGCGGCCTTTTTATCTTTGCCTGCAATGTGCCGCCCAATTATTATAATGTTATTTTTCAGGGTGACTTTTGTCATTTCTCTCAACCCTTTTAGCACCAGAGGGCAGGAGGCAGCGCCCTTGTTTAAAATGTCTACAACAGCCATGTTGTCTGACCATGTGACCAGTTCTGTGTTGGCCAACAAGTCCCGCCCATAAGTAGAGTGCCAGCCATATGGGGAATATCTCTAGCAGTGTGATGTTCCTGGTCCAGCCACTCTTCTGCCAGCAGGGCAGCCAGTGGCCAGCGCACCACTTGTTACCAAATAATACCCCAAAGCCTCTGCTGCCAGCCGCATCTGTGAACAGGGGCTTTTTGTCTGCCCCATTCAAGGGTTTGCGCCATATAACCTGGCCATTGAAATTGTTAAGAAATGATTCCCGCATGGCCAGGTTTTGTGTTATTTCCTTGCCCATTCTGATGTGGTGGTGTGGCTTTGTAACCCCTCTCATTTTTAGTTCCAGGCTCCTGTGAAAGACCCAGCCTTGGGGCATGATTCTGGTAGCAAAATTGAGCTTCCCAGCAAGGGACTGTATTTCCTGCAGCGTCGCCTTGTCCCTGCCTGTCATCAACCTTATTGTCTTTAGAAGGACCTCTATTTTGCCTCTGGGTAGGCGGCATTCCCCCATGGAAGAGTCAATCGCTATTCCAAGGAATGACAGGGTGGTGGTGGGTCCTACTGTCTTCTCAGGTGCCAGTGGAACCCCTAATGTCTGCATGGTTCCACTGAATATTTTGATGGATGTGCTGCATAGGGGAGACCCTGCTGGGCCAGTGAAGAAGAAATCATCCAGATAGTGCACCATTCTGGCTCTGGGCATGGCCTGTTGGAATGCCCATTGTAGGAAAGAACTGAACTGTTCAAAATAGGCACACGCGATGGCGCAGCCCATGGGGAGGCATTTATCAAAGTAGAATTTATTGTCAAAATGGAAGCACAGCCACTGGTAAGTGCTCTTGTGCACGGGCAGCAGCCTGAAAGGTGACTTAATGTCGGCTTTTGCCATGAGAGCGTGTCTACCTGACAGTTTTACTAGATCAACAGCGTCTTGCACGCAGCTGTAAGAGACAGCAGCCTCCGTGGCAGGGATGCCATCATTGAAAGAGCTACCGGGTGGGTGTGATAAATGGTGGATCATCCTGAACTCCCCCAGCTCTTTTTGGGCACAATGCCCAGGGGGAGCATAACAACTCTGTGAAGGGGGGGTGTTAGAAGCGACCCTCAATCCTCCCTAGTTGCAGCTCTTTATCAATTTTTTCACTTATTATGCTGGCTAGGGATGAGGCAAATTTTAGGTTCTTGGATATGGTGGGAGAACCCTGGCCCTTGAATGGGATCTGAAAGCCATCTTTGAAGCCCTGACCCAAGATTTTTCTAGCTGCTGGGTCAGAGTAGCTCTCTAACATTTTTAGTAGTTGGTCAATTTTTATTGGTGAGGCCCCCATCTTATAACTAGTGCATGTTTTTGCCCTCTGTGACTTTTGGGTTGGGCCTGGAGGGACAGGCTTTTGTGCAGTTGTTCCTGCTGTGGCCACCATTGCATGTGCTGCATTGGTGCTTGAATCTGCACTCGGTGCCATTGTTGCATGACCCTCTGTTGAAATACCAGCAGGTCCCCGGGATGCTTCCTTTGGCCACCCTGGTGCTGCGGTTGCCAGACTGCCCTTGATTTGGTCCCGCTTTTTGCCCCCCTGGGGGCGGTCTTCGAAAGGGGGGTTTGTTTTTGTTAGTATTTGCACTGTCTTGTTGAGGCATGCGCTGGTTATGCTGCCTGTTTCTACTCCTTCTGTTATACTGATGCTCTTGGTCTTTGCTGCTCTGAGCGCTCCTAGCTGAGTTTTCTTTTAATACATGGAAAAGATACAGTTTAGGGTCTTCCTCCTCCCAGCCCAGATCAGGGAATCTCTGCATCTCCTTCCTGAACTCTCTATCATAATTCAGCCATGACCCTCCCCACCCTCCAAAGGTATTGTGAATCTCCAAAATTCTGTGGTGGTAGGCATTCAGTGCAGTGCCCTCTTCTGGGAATTTTTCTAGAATGATTGTTGACAGGATTTGAAAAGAGGCTTCCCAGTTCTGAATATTCTTCTCCAGTGTGGGCCTCTTTGCTCTCTCTTTTTCTTCCTCTTTCTTATCCCTTTTTGAAATGCCAAAACCTAATTCTTAATATTCCAATAGGCAAAAAATATCAATGAATTGCTTTTTCCAAATCTTTCTCTTAATTTTTCGCTCTATGTGCCATGCAATAGTCTTTTTTTAGGCTTCTATTTACACTTTTGCCGGCTGTGCGCCTCCCATATTTAGTCATATGTGGGCTTGGAGACAGTACATCATTGTTAGGCCCAACCCATGCTTTAAGGTGGCCCTGGTCATCCTCGCCCCCAGATTCTGACTCTGTGTCCGTGCTGTCACTCTCGCTGCTGGAGCTGTTTGAATGATCCCTGTGCCTCTTCTTTTTCCCAGCACCCGCACCCTTGTGCCATTTCAAAAATTGTTCTAGCATAGGCCCCAAAACATTGCTTTTCACAGTACCTGATTTTGCTTTTCTTTTGGTACCTGGGTGGGTGTCTGAAGCGGCGGGCATGGTGCGGACGTCAAGGCGCTGCTTCTTCCTGGCCGGCTGCTCCCTTTCTGCTGGCTCATCATCGCTGTCTACCTCCTGTTCCAGGGCATCTGCATCATCCTCGTTGAGGCTGGTGGATGCGAGCTCTGCCATTCTTTCCTGCACTACATCCATGCCATGGACTGCTTCTGCTGCTTTGGCCCATTCCAGGAGTAGTGTTTCTTTTAGGGATAAAGTGTTGGCCATCACTTTCCTCTTTTGGCCTCTGTGTGCTGGTTTATGAATGCTGCCAGGGGTATAGCACTACCATATGATGTAAGGCGCCTTCCTTCTTCTTTTCGGCACCAGTTATAAGTAACAATTATTGCTCTGTGTCCTCCTGCTTCCAAAATTGTTTTGCGCTTTTAGCCGAGTTAAGCACTGTCTGCGTCCTCTTCAGATGCTATGCCGGTGCTGTGTTTTGAAAAGGAGATGGCCTGTCAACACCACCGTGGCCCTGCTCGGTGGTGGCTTGGCCTGGGTACAGGGATAAATGTAAAGCCTTTTCTTTTCCCCAGTTCGGCTTGTTCTTATCACAGCATTCGGCTCCCCACGGAGTGTAAAGAGCACACTTTCTGCCGAGCTCCCTTCTGCAATGCGCTGATGTGATAATGCGGAATAGTTCAGTATTATGTGTACAGAGCTTTCCTCGTGCTGTTCGACTTTTACCTCCTTCGAGGTTGCTCTGTGTCGACCTGCTTCCAAGATTGGGGTTCTTTAGCCTTTACCGCTTCAGGCGCGGGCTGCTTGCTTCCTTATGTTTATGCAGCCTCGCCGCAGTATCCCCGGAGCAGCTGTCGCGCTCGCCGCTGAGTCGGAGGGGACTGGGATTTAAACCGTCCTTCCTGGTGCCTCTGAGTAGGGTTAAAAGGTTGCCGGTCTAATGCTTTTCCTGACCGGAGATCGCGCCTTAGAGAACACGAAAAAACCTGCTGTGCATCAGAGCATTTGCAGATAAAAATTCTCCTCTTTTCTGCTTATACTCCTGAATGTTATTATTGGTTCAGTTTTGTGCCTCCTGTTGCTGGTCTTAGTTTCCTTGGCCGTCATTTGGCTTCCGACTGCTTGTTTGTTTTTCAAGCAGCGTCGATGTCCACGGGGCTGGTGTAGCTGATGTACAGCAGTGATCCAGTGAAGACAGATGGAAGAAAACAGCAAGGAATCCCAGGCTCCAAAGCGTCTCTTTGACCTGCAGCCGTCCTACTGCTGTCCGTGGATGGTGTGGAGAAAAAATGAGAAGGGCCACCAGGCCCCCGCCAGATAAAGGCTAAATTCTGCGTGGGGCAAGGCGGCCCCTCTTTGAACTTCTAAGGTCCCCACTCCGCACCCGCCAGGATGGGAAGGGGGGACCTTTGAAGTTGGCGAGCAAGGTGACAGGGGACAGGGACTACCGGTTGTCACCTGCCCCCCTCACCTCGCTCTCCTGCGCAGGAGACTCACGGTCTGGGTCCCCTTTTGTCTCGGCCCCCACCATGTGCATGCTAAGTGGGGCAGCACCAGAGGGTGCTGCCCCACCGGACTTCGCACAAAGCCCCCACCTCCCAGTTTACGGCCGCGGGCCTCCCATCCAGGGGGGCCCGGGTGTACCTGCAGCTGCTCGGAAGCAGAAGGTGAGACGGTGCAGTAGGCAAACGACCTATGAGTGGCTGCTGCTGGAATGTGGGGCAGATCGCATGCTTTGACCTGGCGGGGACCGCCTTGGTGGAGAGGGCCATGTGCAGCTGAGGACAGGGCTGGGGGGACGGGACGCTCCCCCTGCTGAGTGTCGCTTGCCCTTCGACTTCTTTGCGACCGGCCTGAAGAAGAGGGCCATGTGTGGAGGTCGATCGTGGGCAGGAAGGCGGCCCTGATCCCTTTGTTGGTCTCCTGCTGAGGAGGCTGTGATGCCATTGGCAAAGTGGTCTTTTGGTTGCTGGGCGGCTCTCCAGTCCGTTCGGAGCAGAGTAGCATACGGCGAGGATCGGCTGGCTTTTTTTGGGGACAGACGCCCCCATCTGGCCCCCAGTGGACACGGGGTATTGGGAGGTGGAGGGTGTGCTGTCTGGTCCAGGGGAATGCTTTGCAGAGGACTATTCCGAGAGGGGAAAGTGCAAGCTTTGCAGTAACCTAGGGTGCTAATCTGGTGTGTGCTGACTCGCCTCACCTCCTCACATTGCATGGAGACATGACCAGGGCCTGGTCCGATGGGTGGTTGTGCTAGACCATTGTTTTTGACCCAATAATTCTGGACAACTGTCTCCACTGTCGCACGCCCCATGGCTCCACTAGGCTGCAACGTGTGCTTTTAACATGGCTAAGAGTTACCAAAAGCAGTTATGTTTACATTTTGCGCATATGGAGGGTCTGGCTCCAAGTAAAGAGATGCTGACCTTGTCCCGGGCAGCTACTGGAATGAAGTAGCAAGTGATCTCATGTGACGCTGGTTTGTGTGCTGGTGTGGGCTAGCTAGCTAGACAGTATGGCCTATAAGGTCGACCGTATGAGTGGCCATTTTTCTTTAGTGGAGCACAGAGTTGGGGTGCTTCAGGTCACTGGTGCTGAGATGATGCAAGCAATGCGTACGTTGCAGCGGGAAGTCAAGGAGATTAGAGAGAAGAATGAGGACCTCAGAGCGAGGTCTCGTGGGAATAACATACAGGTGGTGGGAATTCCTGAGAAAGAACCCCAGCAAAATATGGAGGTCTTTTTGGAGGAATTCATTAAGGAGGTGCTCAGGTGTCCCTAGATTCCATCCCAGTTCCTTGTGGAGAGGGCCCACTGTGTGTCATTGCAGGTGCCCAGACCGGGCCAGAACCCTTGTCCTGTTATAGCACGTCTATTGAACTATAGAGACTGATATGTGATCCTCTGCAGGCCTGCATCCTGGAATATCTCCAATACAAGCCTTTTTCGTCCGGATCCCTTGCCTGCCCCCAAAATGGCTGGCGCAGTGCGGCACCAAAGTGAGGCTGTTGCCATGTTGCTAGGCAACTGAGCCTCTGTTCATCCAATCGCAGTCGCAGGCAGGCGGAAGCCGGCCCTCAGATCAAGGCCCCAGAAATAGGCCGTGTTTGCCCATGTTCGCCTCAGTGCGCTTCAGCGTTTGGTCTCACAGGTAAGCACCGCCGCTTTCTAGGCATCCGTCGCAACATCTGCTAACCACGCTGCTTAGCCACAAAACCCCCTCACCTCTTTTATACTTGTTGATCATGGTTGCTGAACAACATCATTCTAACACTCGCCCATTCACGATGCACATACGTGGCCTCTACTGTTATCCTCGCCTCACGGCTTGATCTTCTGACCTTGCCAAGCCGAAGACTGTGCCACACCTTCACATCCCATGTGGTGCTTTGTTTCAACTGTACTGTCCATTCAACACACGACTTTACCCACATGCCCATAGAGCCGCCTAACGTATCAGGCCGCCACACTTAATATGAGGATCTGTGTCTACCGACCAGGGCATTAAACTATCTGAACTGAGCGTTATAGGCTTACAGGTGCACTGCATTGCACAAACGCAGCTCTCTTGCTGATATATGCTTATCGTCGCACTGCACTGTTTGATGTTGTCTTAACACGTTGCTGATTGTATTGTCTTGATCTAGCCCTTTCTGTTGATTTATGCCTAATAGCGCACCAAACTGCGTTGATCCAGCCTACTTGTTGATATACGCCTACTGGCGTACTACACTGCATTGAACCTCTGATCTCCCTCCACACTTGCCAGTGGACCCCTTCTTGTTGGCCCTGACAGTTAGTCCCACTACATGTTCAGTATTTTGAGCCTACGTTCTCAGGTAGGACAGTATCTGAAAACGCCCCTCGTCAGCCTACAATTAAGGCTGTCCGCTAGCACTATGCATGCCACCACCTATCTACTGATAAATGTACTCTGTGCCCTAACAATTATAAGCCTACAAACTACAGTAACAGGCTTAAACCACCTTTACCAACAGGATCGAACCATAGCAAATAAAACCGAACCGCTCATGGATCCTAAACCTACCACCTTCCTTCCTCCACTTAAATTAGACAACCTGCCATCTACTATCAAACCAGCCAGATTCCTACCTAAATTAAATGTAAACCCCAAACCTACTAATTCAGAACATACTACTGCCATGGGCCCTAACCACTTGTCACCTATCTCCCTACAAATATATTGCATTCCTACCAAAACAGATATACCTTGTTCCACTACAGTCAGAAACAAAAGATTCTGTGCTAGACTTCATGAACCTCTGACCACCAGAGTTGCTAAAACAAGTCCCCAGAATATGTTGAATATCCCTTATCTAATCTTTAACGCCAAAAAGAAAAATACTGTCACAGTGACTAATTTGAAATCTAACATCAAAGTAAGCATGCACCAACTTCCGTTCTGTCCTTCTAACACCAACACTGGTGTTAGTAAAAAAAAGAATGTCATACCTACGAAATCTAAGCCTAACATTCAAGTAAGCCAGGATAATCCTCCTGCCTGCCTGCCTGACTAACTCCAATATCCCTAATTTTAAAGCTGCTCTAGTTAACCCTAGCTCACTGGTAGCACACGCTACCGAGATTGCTGATCTGATCACGACTGACAACCTTGACTTCCTTGCAATTACGGCATCATGTCTTAATTCAGCCGCAGGCCCAGCCCTCGCACTTGCAGTCCCAGACAACTGCAACATTATAAGAGCTGACAGAACTGACGCTAGAGGCGGAGGTATAGCCATCATTGCAAAATCTAATCTAGCCATGAGAATAGCCCCTTCACCAGTCATCAAGTCCCGTGAACTTCTCACAATCAAACTACCCTTATCTAATGCCAGTACCCTTAGAGTCCACCTAATTTACAGACCACCTGGTCCTATCGGCTCCTTCGAAGAGGACATTTCTATAAACCTATTTGACGACAGCAAAGTCTCGTCCCAAATACTTCTACTCGGAGATCTCAACCTCGGCATCAACGATCCACCCGCCTCAGCAGTCGCTAATACGCTCTCTGAACTGGGCTTCACCGAAAGAGAGACCCAGGCTACCCCTGACAAAGGTAGAATCTTAGATTGGGTGGCAGACCTTAATTGTACAGCATCTATCACGTCCATCAAACCACAAACCTGGACCGACCACTTCCTGCTGCCATTCACCCTTGCAGCTAATGCACCCACTTGTAGGCCAATCTAGCAATGCCCCCACTCATCACCCGAAACAAAAGAAATATTACGGTGGACAAGATCCTACCATACGTAATCCCTGACCTTAATGTGCTGTCAGACTCATCTGACCCAGACCCCCTAGTAGAAGTGTACAATACCTCTATGACTAAAGCTCTTGACGAAATTGCCCCACTTAAACAGCGTAAAAGTAAACCAAGAGCTCATCTGAACTCCTGGTTCATGCCTCAATTAAGGAGACACTTACCTACAGATGAAAACAAAACAAACCTGAACAACTGCATTGCCTTATATAAAAAAAGAAAAAAATCATAATAAACAAGAAACCTATAATGAGAGAATTCACAAGCCAGCTAAAGTTCAAAGGAACTCTTTACTATCCTAAGAGAACTGGAAGCTCACATACCGCAGACAGCATAAAAGACAAACTATGGTGTACTAACATCCAGAATGCCCTAACAAACAAAATGTCCCTTCTCCAAAAAAAGAGCACGGATAAGAAAGCTAATCTACCTCTTACAGTTACTCACATCGCCATACCGGATCCATCTACCAAACTTCCTCAAAGCTTTAGATTCTCACAAGTTTCTAGCCATGAGGTTGAAAAAATAATTTCCTCCCTTAATCCATCAAGGTGTCAGGGAGAGAGCTGCCCAGAGCAGATTATTAAAGATGCCGCCAGAGACCTAGCACCCTTTATCTCTAAACTCATGAATGCATCTTTCTCATCAGGGATTGTCCCCAGTAACCTAAAGCAGTCATAGGTCCTACCTCTCCTAAAAAAACAATCCTCGGACCCCTCGATTCCTACTAACTACAGGCCGATTACCACCAGGCCATTTCTTCTCAAGATACTAAAGAAAGTGGCCTACATCCAGATACAGGAGTACCTAGAGACTAACCATCTACTAGGGGTCTGCTAATCTGGCTTTAGGCCACAACACGGCACGGAAACGACTCTATTGTATCTAAAGACCCAGATTGAGGGACTTAAGTATAACAGGAAAATGGCCTGGCTACTTCTCCTTGATCTTGCGGCCGCCTTCGATTTGGTGGACCATAAAGTTCTGTGTCAACAACTCGCATCAGCCGCCCACTTTTCACAGGAGGCCATTACGTGGATCAAATACTTTTTGAACAATAGGACCATGAGAGTCTTCTCTATCACGGACACCGCTGACCCTATCCCTATTACATGCGGTGTGCCGCAAGGTTCTTGTGTCTCACCAACAATGTATAATATTTTCACAAATCCACTGTTTGACGACTTGGACCATATGGGTGTCTGTCACCTACACTAATTATGCAGATGACACACAGATCCTCATGCCGCTGACGGGCGATTACGTCAAGGACATGGCCTTAGTGAACAAAATCTACTTAATCATTCAGGCGTGGATGGCTGCCCACGGCCTCTGCCTGAATGACTATAAAACAGAGCTTCTAATACTTGGCTCAGCAGCCAATTTGAGTAAACTTAACACAAAAAACTTGTCTTTCAATATTGACAGAAATATCATCAAAGTGGTTAAAGAGGTAAGTTTTTACCTCAACTCAACCCTTACATTAAATAAACAAGTGAATGCCATGGCATCCTCCACAGCATACACTTGCAAATTGATCAGGGCGTGCAAACCCTTTCTCTCCAAAGAAAGCTGTACGATCCTTGCCAGAGCCCTCATATTATCCAAGTTGGATTACTGTAATGCCCTATACCTAGGGGCAAGCAAATACATCATTAAGAAAATCCAAATTCACCAAAATAACGTGCTTAGAGCAGCATGTGGCATTCCCAGGAGGAAGCACATTTTCGGATTCAAGGAGACAGAACAAATGGCTCTCCACCACTGACAAAAAGTATGCTCAAAACTGTCTCCCTTACCCACAAATGCCTCAATGGTGCTGCCCCACGCTACCTCTCAGATAGAATCCTCAAGAAATCTCAATTATGCCCGACTAGGTCAGCTAAGTCATTCTGTCTGGTTGTCCCCAGATTCAAACTAAAAAAGGCGGGGGGAAGGAGCTTCCAGGTCATGGCGGCGAAGCTCTGGAACGCCCTCCCACTCTCACTGAGAGAGGATCAACCTTTCCCTCAATTTAGGCATAACACTATAAACTGGCTTGTATCGCAGGACTTTTGAGATATTGGGCCTGTCTATGTCCCGTAGCAAACTTGACTAGCTAATATTGTAATCAATGTCACTGACCTAAATCATCTCATTCTGTGACTACACTGCACTATCTATTGTACTACCATGTAAATACTATCTGTTCTTTTTTGTATAACTCATTTGTAACCATTGTAAACTCTTTTTATAATTACGCCTGAAACCTAAGGCTAATGTATACTTGTAACCCTGTGCAAATGCGCCCAGATACCCTTGAGTTTGGCTCGCAATACAAATCAATAAACAAACAAACAAACAAACAAGGATGCTAACATGTAATAGTTCACTCCGTTGATCAAGGTTTGTCTCTCCTTTTTAGTTGGGAGGGGCTCTCTCAGAGCGTTCCCATCCAGGCTGAGGGTGGTTCACAACTAAACTCACTACTTCACAGATCCTGCGGAGGTACAGGACTTTTCGAAGCCGGCTCCAATCTGTGATTCGGGTATGCTGTGTCCCTGCTGGGGCTCGGGTCATTAGGTGATAAACTTCCCCTGTCTCAAAGCTTGCACAGTTGGCTCCACTTGCAAGGGGACCTATCTGTTATAATGAATCCATTGGCATGCTCTGGGTGCTGTTGTTTTTTTTGTCTATATAACAGTAAAGTCTAACTGCTACCATCTTCTGAATGTTTGGCTTCCCCATTGCGGAGTACGACTAGGGGTTGGGTGTTGTGGTTGTGGAATACAATTCCCCTCGGGTAGTTACCCATGTTATTTAATGGTGGTTAGACATGGAATAGTGGGGGAAATGTGACTGTGCGTTGAGGCTGGGCAGTGAGGGTGGGCGGGACATTGAGGCTGCGGGTTGGGGTGAGCAGCATATAACGGGTGGTGAGTGAGGGTGTGGGGCTGTGGGAGTTAATATTATACAAATGGTTTGCATCTTCAGTGGATACACTTGGATCAAAGCTGGCTGTACGAATGGGCAGTCAGAGTTGATGGGCGATGTAGCGGGAGCTGTGATTGTTTCTTTTCTATTGCATATATCTATGGCTGCCTGTAGTATCATAAACTGGAATGTTCGCAGGCATAACAACCCGTGTAAAATGTGCAAAGTTATTAACCATTGACTATGTCCTGGCTGGTCTGACAATGGTGCTTATGACTGTCGAATGTACTCTTCTCCCTAGTACATGGTGAGACCGCTCCCCCAACCATTGGATGATAGATCTGAGCCGGGAGGCGGTGACTAGAGCCTATTGGCAGTTTAATGCTTTGGCATTGACAGATATAGTGTTCCGTAGTGAGGTGTTAGAAACGATTTCGATTCATTTTAAAGTCAATCTAGGATTCGTTGCTTCTATGGCTACTACACGGGAGGCCTTTAAGGTGGTCTTGTGCCGCAGATGCATGTCACTAGAATTTAGGGTGCTGAAGGCTATCAGATGGTCATTGTCGGGGTTAGAACTGGGGGTAAAAGATCTGGAGCTTCGACTTGGGGAGGCTTATAATGATGATACATTGGCATTGTTAAAAGGGGCGTCGGGGCGGTTTCGCACTGAAGCAGACTCAGAAGTTAAATACCTGACCCAGCCAGTAATGGGTAGGAAATATGGGAGGAAGGGAGGTCCGGTTGCCAACTGGCGGCAATGATAAAACAGGAGGGGCAATACAGATATAGCTGCGGTTAGTGCTGAGTATGGGTGGGTGGTTGCTGACTCAGAGCAAATTCTGGATACTTTTTGCATTTATAATGGGCGCCTGTATGCATCACAGGGGGGAGTGGATGCGGATTCGCTTGAGGGGTTTCTTAGTGAAGCTTCCTTACCGGCTCTGAATCAAGAAGCTCTGGTGGCTCTTGATGCACCATTTGCCACAGCTGATATATTGGCAACTAGAAAAGTGCTGCCTAGGGCTAAGAGTTCGGCTCTGAGGTTGCTGGTTATATGTTGCGCATGTGGCAGGAGGCAATGGGTTCTGGCTTGCCGTCACCTATGCTCCACAAGGCAACGGTTACTCTGATACAGAAGCCTGGGAAGGACCCCCAAGACAATGCTTCTTACAAGCCAATATCACCACTTAATTAGAAAACAAAAATATGTGCGAAATTATTAGCACAATAGACTATTCCCATAATCCCATAAATTACCATAATCCATCCTGACTATCTGGGTTTGTCTGCGGGAGGTTGCCGTTGCTGAACCTACGCCATCTGTTTGCAATTCTTTCGCAGATACTGGCAGAGGCCGTCACCCCTACTTTTTCCCATAGCCAGTGAGCCACTGGCTGCCCGGCTTTAGAAATTGCATCGCGAGAGGGGCTTGGCTTTGGGTGGGTTGGTAGAGCTAGTTTCTCTATATGCAGTCAATGCAATTTTGTACTTCAAGGATCCAGCGGTTAACCAAACCAAATAAAAATCAGCCCCCACTCGCGGTGCCGCGAAGCCCCCAAGCATGAACAGACTCACACAGACACGTCTGTTCGCCTCGGGCTTCCCGGTCGCACTACCGCGGCCAGGAACGCCCCCTTTATTTATAATGAACGCCACACTCCTCCTTTTCCATGAGGACAAACAACAATACTTTTCTAGCCTACACAATTACCAAAGAACATTTCAACAGAACTTTTCAACATGCACGTCAAACCCCCACACGCCCCTTTATTCACAACCAGCCTGGATCCCCTAAAATAACATCATGGGCCCAAGGGCCTCTCATGAAATATGTCCCAACACGTAATCGCTGAGGTAAGCGGGTTTACCTCACCCAGAACTCTGGGGGTACCTCCCGCTTACCTCCGGCATGGGTAGTCCATCCATTGGCCCTCCCTGGGCAGGGGACGCAGGCATGGAGGGTTGGCCTCCCACATCTTCAGGCACTTCTATCCGGTCCGGTTCAAGGGGAGGTTCAGTTCTAGAGTCTCCTAGCTTCTTGAAGAAGCTCATATTCCGGGTGACGGCTGACCCCCCGTCCGAGGCCGTCACCATGGACCCCTTAACGGCCACCACATCAAGCGGCTCAGGTTCGTAGGGGAGAGAGAGCTTTCCATGGTGGTGTCTGTTCCTGATAAGCACCTCATCTACCGGCTCCAGTCTCTGCGGGCGAAGTCCTCTCCTGGCGTTCTCCTGTTCGATCCGCAGCCAGCGATCCATCTCCACCTGCTGATCATCAATGACCCCGGGCTCCTTTTCCCCCACCTCCAGCAGCAGCCCTCGGGGGCACTGTTTGAACAGGGCTTCAGCCGGCACGACTCCTGTGGAGGCATGGGGGGTAGTGCGATACACCCGCAAGAATTGGTAAAGGGCCCGCTGCAAGCACTGTCCCTGGCCATGGGCTATCCTGAATGTCTTGTTTAGTGTCCTCATTAGTCTCTCTGCCTCGCCATTCACCCGCGGCCAGAGTGGGGTGATCTTCCTCTGCTGTACCCCATACCCCTCCATCAGCTCCGAGAACCTCTCGCTTTGGAATGGCGCCCCGTTGTGGGAGCACAGGGTGTGGGGGAATCCGTGGGCAGCGAACACTTTCTCAATGGCCACAACCACATGCTCAAAGGCCACCGAGTCCACAAACTCCACCTCTGGATATCGGGAGTACTCATCCACGATGACCAAGAAGTGTGTGCCCAGCGTGGTGGATCCAAAGTCTGCATGTACCACTTCCAGGGCCTCGTGCCTCGGGGCATGGCCTCGATCGCCGGCTCTCTCTGCAGAGGGGAAGCCGCCTGACACTAGACACAGGCAGCCACGAAATCGTCAACCTTCCGCTCCAACTCCGAGAACCACACCTTGAGGCGCAACAGGCCCTTGGTCTTCGCGGTGATTTGGTGTCCCTGGTGGGCCAGAGTGATAACTTCCTTGATCTTTGACTGGGGCACGACTATTCGGTCGCCTCTCAGCAGAAGACCAGAAGCCAAGAATGTCAACTCCTCCCGCACCTTCCACAGTTGCTCTAGCCATATCTTGGCATCTTGTGTGCGCCTGGCCAGGGACTCCAGCACCGTCTTCCAGGAACCCTGTTGCATGGCGTGTTTCAAGATCTGCAAGCACTCATCACCCGCTGCCGCTGCGTCCAGATCTTCGAGTGGCATGGCATTGGGAGTAGCCGCCTCCACCACCATGCGAACGTGATCGTCCACCTCCTCGGCACATGTGTCCTGTCCCCCCCCCCGGTGACGCCTGGATGCCTGGACAGATAGTCTGCTATATTGTTCGCTCCTGGCCGATATATGAGAGTAACCCCGTATTCCAGGAGGGCAAGCATCCATCGCTCTATCCTCGCCGGTGGCTTGGATGAGGACCCCGCCAGAATGGGAAGCAGGGGCTTGTGGTCAGTTACGACAGTCACTGGGCGCCCCAGGAAATAGAGCCTGAAATGCCTGCAGTCCCATAGCACTGCCAGAGCCTCACGTTCAATTTGTGAGTACCGCTGTTCGGTGTCGGACAGCGCTTTATTGGCATAAGCCACTTGCCAGACACCGCCATCCCGATCGACCCGCGTTAGCACGGCCCCCAGGCCAAACGGGCTGGCATCCACGATGATTTCTAGGCAGGGTGGGGTTGAAGAACGTCATAGTGTCCTCTGCTGTGAGTGCGCTCTTGATATTGTCAAAGGCCGCCTGTTCAAGGGGGACCCACTGCCAGGTGGTTTCCTTCTTTGTGAGGGCCCACAGGGGCTCAGATCTTGAGGCCAGGTTCTGAATGAAGCGTCCACAGTAGGTTACCATGCCAAGAAAACTCCTCACATCAGACACCGATTCAGGCGGTTGGGCCTTCTTAATGTCCTGAACCTTTCTTGGATCTTGGATCTGGTGACACCCCTCCCTCCTTGAAGACGAACCCAAAGAATTCAATGGAAGGGCGCAGGAATTCACATTTTTCCCTATGGAGCGTGAGGCCGAGAGATTGTAGCCTCTCAAAAGTACTTGCCAGCGTGCGCAGATGATCCACCTCAAACACCAGGATATCGTCACTGATGTTTAAGACACCCTCCAGGTCAGCGAGGGCTCCTCGGATGATGTTCTGAAACATCTCAGCTGCCGATGACACACCAAAACTGAGTCTCTTATAGCGGTAGAGTCCGCGGCGGGTGGAGAAAGTGGTTATATATCTCGACTCCGGGTGTAGAACGACCTGATGGTAGCCAGCCCGGAGGTCCAGTTTGGAGAAGAACAGAGCACCCTGCACCTTTGCAATAATGTCGTCAATAGTTGGGGTCACATGTCTCTCCCGCTTGATGGCCTTTTTGGGTAGCCTCATGTCGACACAAATGCGGACAGAGTCAGGTTGCTTAGGTTTTCTTGCCACCACAATTGGGGACACCCACGGAGTCGGGCCCTCCACCTTCTTGATGATGTCTAAATTCACGAGATTGTCCAACTCTTTGTCCACCTGCTCCCGAAGATGAAAAGGCACCCTCCGATGTTTCAGGGCTATGGGCTGCACCGATTTGTCGATGTGCAGCCTCACCGGGTCACCAGTCATTTGTCCAATTCCGTGAAACAGAGCGGAATATTTGTCCAGGAGTTCATTGATGTCTTCGAGATACACAGAGTAGGCAAAGCTGACAATGCTGAGGGCCTCTGCTGCAGCGCAACTCAGGAGAGTGTTCGTGCTCACTGGGGTGACGTAGAAACGGGCGGTGATTTGCGAGCCATCGTGTTCTACTTTTGCTACAAAAGCGCCGTCCAGTGGTATGGGTTCCAAGCCCCCAAAAGCAAAGATACAAGCCATCGGGCTGACCAACCTGGAAGGCATGTCCATAGCGTCATAGTGTCCACGGGGCATCACATTGACTGAGGCCCCCGTGTCTACAAGTACTGGGACCGGTGACTTGTTAACCTCCACTACACACCTCGGCTGGCATCTGTTCTTTGACTTAAGGACCCCCACACTTGACACAAAGAAGATGTTCTCTTCCTCCTCCTCTTCCTCTTCATCCGCTGGGGCACCTTCCTCCCCCTGGTCGACCTGGGCCACATTCGAGGGGTGATTTTGGCGAAAGAACCCGGACCGAACCGGGCCTCTGGGCACCATCACAGGCAGGGCTGCCTTACACACCTGGGAATAGTGATCCGCGAGACCACACCTTCCGCAGGTTCTTCCAGCCACCGGACATTCAGCGGGGTGGGGTAAGTTATATCCACCTTTCTGGCACGACTCACCAGCCCTTCCGCCCCTGTCACGGAGGCCAGATCCAGGTCTTCTGACACCTCTGCCACCCCGCCACATGACACACACCTCCTCAGTCTTCACCGGGTGTGAACCAACCTGATCCTGGCCGCCCGGGTCTCAGACACCTCATGGCAGCGTCCTAGCCCGAGGATGCGAGCGAGCGTGATGCCTGGCTCCCTCAACACCTGCCTTCTCAGTTTACCAGATGAGCATGCCTGAATGAGCATAGTCCAGATCATGTCTTCCGCATTACCCCATGCACATGCGATGGATAGGCGTTTGAGTCGGCCATAAAAAGTGTCTAACGTTTCCTCCTCCTTCTTCCAAGCCGACAACATCACAAACCTCTCATAGTCAGCATTG
This sequence comes from Ambystoma mexicanum, assembly GCF_040938575.1. NCBI lineage: Eukaryota > Metazoa > Chordata > Amphibia > Caudata > Ambystomatidae > Ambystoma > Ambystoma mexicanum. The sequence continues at coordinate 1,604,355,165 of NC_090937.1, forward strand.
GCGAGGTGCAGGAAATGAGCCTTAAGAGCAGCCTTTGCAGCCGCATAGGTGCCGTCAGCTGTGTGGAGTGATTCAAAAATGTCCTGCACTGCAGGTCCAGCCACGTACATAATGGTGGCAAGTTTGCTGTCATTGTCTGTTTTCAAAGTTGCCCTGTAGTACATATCTGGACGATCCACTCACCTTTTCCATTTGGGCCCCAGACTGGATGGTGGGCCTGAGACATCAAACTCCGGGATGGGCTGCAGGGCTGCCGGGGCCCGCATCTGAGCCATGGCTGGAGGGGGCTGTTGTACAACTGGCTGCGCCCTGGTGGAGCTTGAGGCAACTGCTGGGCTTGAGGCTGCGCTTGAGGTTGTGGCTGCCCTTGAGGTTGTAGCTGCTGAGGCTGCACTTGAGGTTGAGGCTGCACTTGAGGTTGTGGCTGCACTTGAGGTTGCTGCAGGTCTGCAGGCTGCCAACCGCCCTGGTCACCAGGCACATTCATGGGTTAGAGCGCACAGGCACCCCCAGCATGGCTTTTGGGGGCCGTAACTCACTCCCACCACCACAGTTCAGCCCCCTCCTGGGAACCATTTGCCACCAGTCCAGACACACCCAGGCAACACACGTCCAAACCTGGTGGTGGTGATGATGATGAAGACGATGTATATGGAAGTCCACAGCTGCAGTAGTGCAGTGGTCTGGCACAGAGGTCCCAAAAATTAAGCCAGGGAGGTATTTGGCTAAGCAGGCCTAGCCCATTCAGCCCTTCACCTCGCCTTCACTCGACGTAGGAGGCCCAGAAATAAACAAAAATCCAAAATCCGGGCATGGGTATGCAGGTACTACTGCCTTCAATCAATTTTTCCAAAAATTGGGCCTGGATGCCTCTCACCGGCCGAACCGGAGCTCAGTGAGTGTCCAAGGCCCGAAATCCATGATGGCCGCCTGCCGCGTGGTAACTGCACGGCCTACAGCGTGAAACGAAAATCTTCCAAAATCTCTGTTTCAGGAAGAAAAATTGAAGCGACTTTCACCGCCGGGCCCAAGCATAACACCAATCTCGTCGCCACTGTTGGGAGTGTATCAGCCCCCACCCGCGGTGCCCGTAAGCCCCCAAGCACGAACAGACTCACACAGACACGTCTGTTCGCCTCGGGCTTCCCGGTCGCACTACCGCAGCCATGAACGCCCCCTTTATTTATAATGCACGCAGCGGCGTGCAACGTCACGCCGCCGCATGTGCGTCCCTTAAAGGGGCAACACCACAGTGCGTATAGGTGGGAGCAGTGAAGGTTAGCCAGTGTTTCGATACTCTCCTCCGTGACAACCATCTCTCCTAGCTGCAAAATCTTTGTGCTAAGATAGTTAAGTGGTGTACGCTTCCCCTCTCCCTGCTTCCCTGGCCAAAATGGTGTTGTTATGCAAAATGTACTTTTTTCAGAATGTGCCTATCTGGCTGAGAGTGGCATTGTTTCAGAACTAAATTCCCTACTGCTCAAGCTGGCATGTGATGCCAAGTCCACTTGGATCTGCTGGGATAAGTTGATCCTACCATGGGATGGCAGTGGAATTAGGGCTCCGGATATGGAGCTATATTTTTGGCAGCGCAGGTATACGTTGTGACCTACATTTTTCTCTGCAGGGCACCCTGATATCTAGAAAGGTCTGGAATACATGCAAATTTGACCCAGTGGCCTGTACTATACATTCTTGGAGTAGGGTCCTGATGGGACTGTGGGTGGATCATGCCCCCTATGCTCCGGCATGCAGTCTCTGGAATATAGAATGTTTAAAGCCCCCTTGCGATGACGCACTAGCCTCAGAGTGGAGTGAACTGGGCATTGGGCATATGTTCGACTTATATTCTGACTGTGTTTTTGTTTCTCAGAGTCTATTTAAGGATAAGGTGGGTAGTGATTTGTGTCGTCGGTTTCAGTATTACTGGATCTGGGCTGCCTTTAAAGCTTGGTCCTCTTCCTTCCCGGCAGTGCTGGTTCATCTGCCTTTGTTGCAATATCACCTGAACTCGGCCTCTGCAAAGCATGTTGTCTCTTCTGTGTCTAGAAGGATCCTGTGCGACGGAGGTATTGAAATTTTAGGTGAAATGGGAGGAGGATGCGAGTTCTACATTTTCCGATAAGCAGTGGGGTATTCTGTGGGATCACACGCCTAGTGGTGCAGTAAACACCAGGTTTAAGCTAATTCAATTAAAGACCCTTCATAGGGTATATTTTCCCCCTTCACATCTCCGGTTATTTGATCCTGCTAGGGATGATAGGTGCCCAATATGCCGGGAGGAGGCAGCAAGCTTTACTCACATGTTGTGGTCTTGTCCCTGTGGGCAGGAATTTTGGGTGGAGGTGATGGTAATTTTTACCAAGATGTTGGGTCACGGAAACCTTTATGAATTACTCTGTTGTATGTTTGGGTGGCTTCTGGGTTTACCAAAGGGCTACCGGAAACTGCTGGCTACTGGCATGATAATAGAACAAAGGTGTATTTTAATGCAGTGGACTAGCTCCACTACCCCTGCCCCTAAGTCGTGGCTGGAAGATATGATTTGGATTAGCAATATTTTTATTTTTTATTTTTATTTGACTTTTATAGGATTGCACTCAACCCAGGGTGCTAGTTACAGGCAGACAGGTACAAAGGGCAAAGGGGAAAGACAGGTAGAAGAACATGAGGATTGTCCAAAGGGAGCTAAAAAAACAGATGTGTCTTTAGCTGTTTCCAGAACCGGGGGAAGGAAGGTTCACTTCTCCTTTCCGGAGGGAGGGAGTTCCAGAGCATAGGGGCGGCAATGGGGAAGCTGACATCCTGGCTTTGGCTCTTTTGTATCTTGGAGTGAATAGTCTGTTGCAGTAAGTACAGCGAGTTGGTTGGTTGGAAGAGGATTTAGACAGTCTATAAGCCAATTAACTCGGGGCAGTGCAAGTGAGGCATATATGGGTGATGGATATGATTTTGAATTTTATCCTTTTCCCTTACAAGGAGCCTTGATCATCTCTTCTTGCGTCAGTGATCTGGTCATGTTTGTTTAGGCTGGGGGAGGCTCTGATGGCATTGCGCTGTATAGTTTGGAGTTATTTCCTAAATGCCTAGCAGGAGGGCATTACAATAATCAAACTTGGACCCAACTAAGGCACGAGCAATGTTAACGCAGTTGTTGGAGGTTAAGAAGGGTCTTCTGGCATTTATGTGCTTTGTTGTATATACTGCCAAAGAGAAGCTGGCATTGACCTGACATGTCATGTTGAGTTTCATGTTGAGGTTTGAGTCTAGATGGACGCCAAGAGTTTTGACAGCTGAAGAGACGGGGATAGTATGGTTGTCAATCGTGACTGGCTGGAAGTCATGGCTCAGTTTGGGGAGGTGTGATGGGTTTCCGTTGAGAAGAAGAAGTTCAGTTTTCTCGTAATTGAGACAAAGCAGATGGGTAACCATCCAAGTTTGGAAGGTTTTGTAGATTAGATCGCTTTGACTTTCAAGGAATCAGTGTGGTGATTGCCAGTGAGAGGGATGAGAGTCTGGGTGTCATTGGCATAGTTAGTGTACTTGATGTTGAGTGGGTCCAGGAGGTTGCTGGCTGTGGGTCTGGACAAATGGTTGTCAGCGAAGACTAGGGAAGTGTGGTCTGTCAGAAAGGATGCAATCCATTTGGCGGCGTCTGATGAGAAGGCGGCAGAGGTCGTGAGGCGGTTACATAGGATGGAGTAGTCGACAAGGTCAAATGCAGCCGAATGGTCAAGGAGCATGAGGAAGGACAAATTGCCGGACTCTCTGGAGTCAACAAGCTGATTCTTGAGGTCAAGTACGGCTGTTTCAGTGTCACGGCTAGGGCAGAAACCAGACTGGCGGGGGCTCAGAATTTGGTATTGATCAAGATGTTGCTGTATTTGGGCGTAAGCAGCTCTATCTAGGATGTTCAACAAGAATGGGGACTATGGTACACTTTGGGTGGTGTAGAATAGACCTAAGAATATCTGGGTCTCCTTGGTGGTTTATCTTCATGTTCAACAGCCTGCAGCTCATGGCAGGGTGGCAGGCTCCCCTAACCCTACAGAGACGGATGGAGCAGGCTGATGCCTAGTCGGGGCTTAGTCATCTCACAAAGTGGATTGGGTCAGGGAGTGGGGCAATACATGGTTGAACTTTCTATCCTGAGTCTGGTGGGCAATGGTGAATGCATCATGAATATGCCACTCAAGATGTAGGTAAGCATGCTATAACTCATTGTGATGTACAGTTGAAATATATTGTAATTAATGTACATGTGTGAGATGCAAACCTCATTAAATACATTTTTTTGTTAAATCCTTCTGTTTACGGCCTGCTTTAAAGACTATAATAGCACCCAAGTAGACCTGGGTGAATTGGGCCATACCAGGCATGTCAGGGCCGGGTGACACTGAATCAAGCTCAGTTCACGTAATATTGTACTTATTGTTCTAGCTCTGATCGTGGTATAGGCTGAGCAGAGAAGAATAAAGTGCAAGATGTCTTCTACCGATGCTTGGCAGAGCAAGCATTATTTCCCATTGCCATCATCGAGACATAAGGAAAAGTTAGCTCTGATTGTGGAATGGGCTGAGCAGAGAAGAATAAGGTGCAAGATGTCTTGTACCGGGGCTTGCAGAGCAAGCGTTGTTTCCCATTGTCATCCCCTAGACATAAAGAAGAGATAGCTCTGATCGTGGTATAGGCTGAGCAGAGAAGAATAAAGTGCAAGATGTCTTCTACCAGTGCTTGGAAGAGCAAGCGTTGTTTCCCATTGTCATCACCTAGACATAAAGAAGAGATAGCTCTGATCGTGGTATAGGCTGAGCAGAGAAGAATAAAGTGCAAGATGCCCTCTACATGGTGCTTGGCAGAGCAAGCGTTGTTTCCCATTGTCATCACCTAGACATAAAGAAGAGATAGCTCTGATCGTGGTATAGGCTGAGCAGAGAAGAATACAGTGCAAGATGTCTTCTAACAGTGCTTGCAGAGCAAGCAATGTTTCCCATTGCCATTACCTAGACATAAAGAAGAGATAGCCCTGAACGAGAGACAATTAAATCTCACTCTAGAGATAATATTCCTCTTATTGGGAGCATTAGCCCATACCAGGTAGTTTTTAATGGAAGGTTCAGAAATGATCGCAAGATTGTGATAGCTGCTCTCCGTGGCCGATTATGTCAAAACAAACCATTGAAAGCTGCATGCAGGGAAAGATAGAGCACCTGAAGGAGCATAGGATTGAACCATATGCGTATGGTAATGTAAAGATTGATGTGTTGGAACTATTAAGTATACAGGGAGGAGCTGTGAAGCAGACGTTTTTGTGACCAGGGAAGGATCGTCACTCCTAGGATGTGGTGAGCAGCAGAAGTTAGGAATACGGATTGAAGCCGGTGCTGAGTTCCCTATCACCATTGCTGAAGTAGGAGACAGGTGGGAAAAATAATTTTCTAATTTGTTTTTAGAGGACCTGGGAATGTTACATAGAGTGAGACCAGTCCCTCAGCATCATAGAGATAAAGTGAAGGAAGAGATTAAGGCCTTACTTCAGAAGGGGATTATTTAAAGAGTCGAAGGTTCGGAGTGGCCGTCTCCTGTGATGATTGCAACCAAGGCGAGTGGAGAAATAAGACTCTGTGTAGATTTGAGAGACCTGAACAGAAACATTTTGGTTGATCGACATCCCCTTCCCATTATTGATGAACAATTGGCAACTGTGAACAATGCAAATGTGTTCTCTGTGATCGATTTATCACAGGCCTATCATCAGGTGCCACTATCAGAAAACTGCCAACACTTAACTGAAGGTACCTTTAGATATTGCAGAATGCCATTTGGACTGGTGGTGGTAGACAGTAATGGAGGGGGTGCCTAATATTGTCACATCTTGGCATTTGCTGATTCGAGCAAAAGGCATGATGATGTCTTGAAAGTACTGAGTAGATTGGGGGAGGCAGGGTTGACGGTACCGAGAAGCAAATGTAGGTTAACAGTAGAAAGTCTGGAATAACTGGGTCATGTGGTTTCGAGTAGAGGGGTTAGACCAAAGTCAAGTTTAGTGGATGCTGTCAAGGAGGCAGCACAGCCTTTGGATAAGGATCAAATGAGGTCGTTTTTTGGTCTGGCAGCGTATTATCACAATTTTGTAAACGATTTTGCAGTGATATCCACACCCCTGAGGGTGTTATTGAGGAAGGGTGTAAAGTTCAAGTGGACTGTGGGGTGTGAGGAGGCGTTCAGCAAGATTAAGGAGGATATAGCTGATGCACCCTCAATTGGGAAATTTGACCCGGGTGATTGGAGTGTTCTGGTGGTGGAAGCCAGTATACTGGGTCTAGGTGCAACACTGAGGCAATATGATGGGAATAATACTGAGAGAGTCATAGCTTTTGCTTCCAGGACATTGAAAGGGGCTGAGGAGAATTACTCTGTCATAGAACTGGAAGCTTTAGCAATGTTCTGGGCTATTAACCATTTCAAGTATTTTCTATGGGGCTGGAGGTTTGCTGTAAGGTCGGATCATAAACCTTTAGTACAGCTGTTTGACAGTGGTAGATGGGCTTTAGGCTCTCCCAGGATAAGAAGATTGGGGTTTGGGTCTTTGGGCCTATGATTTCAATGTGAGTTGTCTGCCGGGGAAGAGAAATGTTGTGGCAGATTGGCTCTATAGGATGCGAGTGGAGAGAGGGCAAGAGGCAAGTGTGGAAGAAAATGAGGAGTGTGTGGTGGCTGAGAGTTTTAAGGCGGGGAGATATGTAATGATTTCAATGTGTTGCTTTGGTCATAATGAGCTGCTGTCTCACGAGTCTCTCTTCATTGTGTTCCATGCTGGCTCGTGAGACAGCGGCGGCGGTTGCTGGGGTGTGAGCCGAGCGGCGGTGTTTTGCTATGCTCCGGGTGGGCCCGCCATTAAAGCCCGGCTCTGGACTCATCATTACATAGTGCTTTCCTGCTATGAGTCCCTTTCCACCTCCACCACGCTAATGTGATAATGAACGAAAGTTCAAGCTGAGAAACATTCAGTAAACCACCAATGATCACGCAGTCGCCATTAAGGATAGAATAGGTTGTGTGACACAAGTCGGGCAAAAAGTAGTTCACATTTAAAGGAGGTTGCAGAATACCCAGATAGGGGTGCACACGTAGCATAGAGATGGGCGGGCAGAGAGAGGTTGCAGAATACCCAGATAGGGATGCACACGTAGCATAGAGATGGGCAGGTAGAGAGAGGTTTCAGAATACCCAGATAGGGGTGCACATGTAGCATAGAGATGGGCAGGCAGAGAGAGGTTGCAGAATACCCAGATAGGGGTGCACACTTAGCATAGAGATGGGCAGGTAGAGAGAGGTTGTAGCATACACGGGCAGGGAATAATTAAAAGGCGCATGCAAAAGACACGAAGAACACCAACACAGCAGAGAATGAGGACAAGTAACGCCATTATTCATACCAAATCCTGCAAGGCCTCAATTCCCAAATACTGCATCCTGACAAACAATTGCTTAACACAAAGTGTCAGGCTTCACATAGGCTCAGACAGTAGCCCAAGTGTCACGGACGGTCAGTGCGCTGAGGGGAGTTCTGCTTAGATGCTGAAACCGCACTAGATAACATTTCCCAGAGCACACAGCATTGCAGTTATTAAAGTTAAATAGTTTCAGTTGGTAGCAGTTAGAAATACATATATCCTTTAATGCCAGGTGCAAGTAGCTACCGTGCCTATTAATCCCAAAACAAATGAATACACTGCGCCCCAAATGGCCACCTCAAGTAAGCACACACACCATAAGAGAGCAGAAAATTCAATAAATAGACGAAAATTAGTTCTGAACATTGGTTCTTTACCACGTGATCGAACAATGGTCATTTATTCCAGACTCAAATAGACAGTGCACATGTCACTTCCTTAACACATTGAGGTACATAGATGACATGCCAAGACCACAAACCTTGGGTTTAATGACCCTCTCGACACCCCAGCTACTGCCCTGGCCATGGCATTAGAGGAGTATGGCCTCCAACAACTCTGCTCCAAACTGACCCACTCGAAAGGCAGAATCCTTGACTGGATCACCGCCCTTAACTGCAACATTACCTTGAAAGATCCCACACAGCTCATCTGGACCGACCACTACCTCCTCCCATTTGACATTAATACCAGTAACTTAGCGCATAAAAGACCTATTATTGCACCTGCCTGCGCAACTAGGAAAAAGAGCAACATCACAGCGGAAGCCTTAATACCCTTGGTGATCCCTACTCTGAACGCATTACCAGCCACAACTGACTTGAACCAATTGGTCAACGTCTACAACGATTCCATGGCCAAAGCCATCGACATCATTGCCCCACTGAAATTGCGTAAAGGGAAACCTAAAGCGCACCTGAATACATGGTACACCCCGGAGCTTAAAACTCTCCGTCAACAAAAAAGTAAACTCGAAGCACTATGGAAATCAGTGCCGTCAGAAAATAACAGAACTAATCTTACAAACATCACCACTCTCTACAAAAATGAGATCACACGTGCTAAAAGAGAATCTCTCAACTCCAGGATCTCCCAGGCAAGCTCCAGCACTAAGGAGCTCTTTAACATACTAAAGGAACTAGAAAACCCCACTCCTCCCACGGACACTTGCACTAAGGATAAACCCTGGTGCACAGGGATCCAGAATGCCCTCGCCAATAAAATCTCAGGGCTCCAAACTAAAATCGACAACAAACGACGACAACTTACTCCCGCTCCTACCACCAGTCACACCCCCCCTCCGTCTACCACCACTAGCTTGGGCTTTACCTTCAAAAAGGTATCCATACCGGAGGTACAGAAAATTATAGCATCCCTGAAACCCTTGAACTGCAATGGGGATAGCTGCCCCGCTCAGATCATAAAAGATGCAGCTAGGGATCTCTCCCCCTTCATCACTAAACTAATAAACCTGTCTTTCTCCAATAACTTGGTCCCTAGTAATCTGAAACAATCCTGGGTCCTACCACTACTAAAAAAAACACTCTCGACCCTGACATACCCACGAACTACAGACCCATCACCACCGTCCCATTCTTACTAAAAATTCTTGATAGAGTGGCATATTTACAAATCCAGGATTACCTCGAGACAAATCATTTACTAGGAACTCGCCAATCTGGCTTTCGACCTCAACACGGGACAGAAACAGCCCTTGTTGACCTCAAATGCCAGATAGACGAACTCAAAGATAAAGGTAAGGCTGCCATCCTTCTTCTCCTCGACCTTTCCGCTGCCTTTGACCTGGTCGACCACAAAATCCTGTGCAACCATCTGTCATCGGCAGCACACTTCTCCCACGCTGCGGTCACATGGATCCAATCCTTCCTGGAAAATAGGACTATGCGGGTCTTCTCACCCGTAGCAGCGGCTGACCCTATCCCTATTACCTGCGGTGTCCCACAAGGATCTTGTGTCTCACCTACTTTGTATAATATATTTACAAAGCCCCTATTCGACAAGCTGGACAATCTGGGTGTCACCTACACGAACTACGCAGATGACACCCAGATACTCCTCACTCTATCCGGGAACAACAACGCGGACGCCAAATGGATCAATGAAGTCTTCTCCATCATTCAGGCATGGATGGCCACACATGGGCTCTGCCTGAATGATGATAAGACTGAACTGCTTCTGGTCGGCTCACCTAACACCATCCGTAAACAAAATCCGTAAATTAATTAGGGCCTGCAGACCATTGATCTCCCCCAACAACTGCCTTACTTTAGCCAGAGCACTCATTCAATCCAAACTGGACTACTGTAATAGCCTCTATGTAGGTGCCAATAAAACAGTAATCAATAAATTGCAAGTCTTACAAAATAATGCACTCCATGCAGCCCTAAATCTTCCCAGAAGAGAACATATCTCCACCACAAGAATTGCTTGTAAATGGCTCTCCATCCAACAAAAAATAGACTTAAAAACCATATGCCTTACATACAAAGCTCTTAACCACTTAGGCCCGCCATATCTCACTAACAAATTCACATTAAGACAGAACACTAGAACCACTAGATCATCTAACACACTACAACTGACGGTGCCCAAATACTCCCTCAAAAGAGCTGGCGGATCCAGCTTCCCAGTTCTGTCCTCACAACTCTGGAACACCATTCCACTGGATATCAAATCCACACCTACCTTCAAACCCTTCAGAACTAAGGTCATCACCTGGTTACTCAACAAATAACTAACCATGTATGTATGCACACCCAATGTTCAAATGCTTCTTATTGTGTTTGCCTATCACTATCTATGCACTAACTGCCTTCTTGTCAACCTTTTATGCCACACTATTGTTGTACTATTGATCCCTATTGTTGCCTGTAACCTGATGCTCAAAGCACACATATACCCCTGGGTCAAGAGCGCTATACAAATAAATAAACAAACAAAACAAACAAACAGACTGGCAGATAAGACCTCAGGCCTGGGAATCAGAAGGGAGTAACTTCTTAACACGCGATCAAAGCGGTTCGCCCATCTCTCCTTCCCTACTACCTACTTTGGCACTGCATAAAAGTGCCTGAGGCCGGATGAGCAACTGGATTTAGCTGACAAATTAAATCCTGTTATTTGTATCGACTGGTGTAGAAGAGTGCCAACCTATGCCGTATTCGATTGAAATGTATTATTTTTAGACGGATATATCTGGGAGGAGTTATTAGTTGTGAAAAGAACCAATAGTAAAAGATGTACCTATTGTTAACTAAATGTTCTATATTCCACTAACCAATTGAGTGAGAGAGCATACGTTTTTATGATGGTTACTAACTATGATATCAGCTGATGTTTTCTTTGCTTGAAAGCATGTTGTTCCTAACTCCATTTTGATATTGTCTTTTGTACGCTCTCCCAGTGGCAGTTTGTATCGGTATGAAGCTGGATTTTCTAATGCACTTGGAGTTACTCGATTATTGAGTTTGTCTCTTTATTGGCTTATCTGGGCCTATCGTAACACTAACACCTGCGTGTTCCACTCCTTGCCATCCCTTTTCATATTGCCCCCACATCATCAGTATCAGCATCATCTTTCCCAGAATCACTCCTACTGCCATCATCAAGACCAGTGACTCCACCATTGCCATCATCAAGACCAGTGACTCCACCATTGCCATCATCAAGACCAGTGACTCCACCATTGCCATCATCAAGACCAGCGACTCCACCATTGCTATCACCAAGACCAGTGACTCCACCATTGCTATCGCCAAGACCAGTGACTCCACCATTGCCATCATCAAGCCCAGCGACTCCACCATTGCCATCATCAGGACCAGTGACTCCACCATTGCCATCATCAAGACCAGTGACTCCACCATTGCTATAATCAAGACCAGTGACTCCACCATTGCCATCCTCAAGGCCAGTGACTCCACCATTGCCATCAGCAAGACCAGTGACTCCACCATTGTCATCAGCTAGCCCAGTGACTCCACCATTGTCATCAGCAAGCCCAGCGACTCCACCATTGCTATCACCAAGACCAGTGACTCCACCATTGCTATCAGCAAGACCAGTGACTCCACCATTGCCATCAAGACCAACGACTCCACCATTGCTATCACCAAGACCAGTGACTCCACCATTGCTATAATCAAGCCCAGCAGCAGTAGGATCTGTTGAAGAAGGAGACACATTTATTGTGTGCTGCATCATTCAAATGTTGATTGATAACCGTGCCGATTTGAAGTAGGGGCACCCGTGCCATCCCTTCAAGCGTACTGTACTCACTCATGAACACCACTGCATCTCATTCTCAAAACAAACTGCCATTCAAAGCTAAACTATCCTTACTAAACAAAGTAGATTCCCAAATGAAGAAAGAAAATAAGGAGTTCCTATACAAATAGCAAAGGTTTCACATAACATAGACAACACATAACACAAACACACACGCAACTCACAATCTCCTGCAGTGCAAGAACCATTTGCTGCAGATATATCCTCCAAAAACTCTCCAGCTCCTCTGACTATGTGGTTTGGATCAGCGATGACTCACATTTCTTCATCCAAACTCAGTGGGCAAAGAAAACAGGAAGCAGACGCTGTCAACATCATTTCCTACCTAAGAACAACCCTGAATCCTCACGCAAGTACCCTAACTGCATGTGACCCCGGTGAACTCATCCAAGTCCTTTTGGAAGCTCGATCTCAGCTGGGGGTGCACTCCTATTCAGCTCTTGAGACTGCAGGCGTTTTCAGATGGGTTTTGGAAGAATAGCCACAGCTTAATAAGCAGTAAGGCAAACATTGCTGTAGTGTAAAAAGTATTATTACAATGCATTTTGTTTGCCCTAATGTTGCCTAAGGCAACTCAGTATCACTGAAGCAAACATTGTGCTGGGGAAAGACACATTAACAAGGTGCTAATACCGTGGTACCATTGCAGACGTTCATGGACATCGGAACAAGAACTGCAGGCAGCTTGGCCATCCCAATTTGGCTGTGGCCTTTAGCTAGGGGAGGCCAACTCAGTGGAAATATGTAGAATCCCTGGTCGATCAAGGGGCTCATGCCCTCTCAAATTTTGAAAGGCCCCATACAATTATTACACCCTTCCCATTTTCATCAGCGGAGTATCAGATCCTCTTGGCAACACGGCAGGACATTGCTCTGCCTCCTTTTAGTAGTGCATTGATATTGCACACTCCTCCCCACGCCCCTATACACCTTCCCAATTATGGAAGCATACCACATGGTGATGGAGGACATTTGATCTGAGCACATCAGGGTCTTCTGTCGGAAGGACAGCACAGATGTATAGATTTCTGTATTGGATAGATCCAAACCAATTTTTTGTGTTGTGTCGACTCTCAAGCATCAACCTCTTCAAACCTCAAATAATAATTCTGTTCCTACATCAATTGGACTATATTATCTCACAAAATTGAAGAGGATGGTTTCAACTACCACCCCTAATCTTCATCATTATAATGGCTCCAGCATCAATAAAATTCTTCAGGGCTAGACCAGTTCTCGGTTCTGTTCAGCCACAGTAACCCCTTGCTATGGATATCGCTAGATGCACCTTCATTTGGGGATGTGGTCATCATAGGTGCTGTTTACATCAACTCCATAGTCTTTGCTGGTCCTGCACACATGAGGTGTCAGTTGTGTGTCCCTCAGTGGGTTTTTCTTGATTATTCCTTCATCCATTCCTTTTCCTTTCCTCTGTATGTTTAGATGGAAGTAACATTATCAGGGACTCTGTCGGTCTAATGGATAGGCCGGAGACGAAGGAAGGACACGAAGGGTACGGCACACAAACTCTCAAGTGAGGCGGAGCTCAGCTCCCTTGGACATATATATTTAATAGTTAGATAACCACTATAGAATAGTTCCTAATGTAATGAGAGTGACCTTGGCTTCCTGCAGATTTATCGTTTTGTTTTTCAGTGACACACGGGGATTGAAGTTGTCACTCTAGTTGACAGTTGAGACGGAGCTCCGCCCCCCTACGTTAATATACGTAATAGTTCTATTGCCACATAACAAAAGTTCCCTGTATAATGAGGGCGTCTCTGGCTCATTGCAGATTTTGTGTTGTGGTTTTTAGTAACGCGTGGTGATTGAGGCAGCAAGGTGTCTGCTTCGAAGAAAAAGAAGAATTATCCCTAATTTTCTGGGGTTTTGTTGAAGGTATGTGGCAATGCCACACCTCCCTTGCTATTGATTATTAAATGAGGTTGTTATGACAGCCTCATTCTATGGCAGCTTTTAATGTATGTTTCATTATTAACAGCACAGACCTTCATTGGCTCTATATAATGTCAGTAGATCTGACGCCATTGGGAATTGTTGGCAGTCCCTAAGGAAATTGGGGCGCACAATGGAGAGGTGGTGTCAGTGATTCATGTACACCTTGGGGGGGTGCTCTCGGAATTTGGAACTTGGATCACTAGGTGGTGAAAAACGAGTCTGTAATCTTGTGGCAAAGTGATCACTAGGGTCATAATATGATTTCTAATATTGGCAACGCGTATATCAGGATGAAAGACATTTTTGGTCTTTTTATGTCTATATCCAGAGTTCATCTCCTGAAGAAGTGTAAAAGGCCCCCGAAACACATAGAGTAACTGATTGACCTCACAGAAATAAAGAAAATCTTTATTGCAATGTATCACCTGCTTTAATAGTTTATTATTTTGTTAAAGGGTATTTTAATTCAATTGAAAATTTGAGAGCTGTTTATTCAGCCCTGTGGTGTGCAAGGAACGGGTCTGTCCATAGACTGGGCACCATTGTGATGTATTAATTATCAGTTTTGTGTCAGGGTTGTGATTCCTCCCCTGCACCCAAACTGTGTTATATTATATTTGGAAACTTTTTTATAATGTTTATATTTAAGTGTGCATTGTTTACTACTCTTATTTCTTGTTTAGATGTTATGTCAGGCTCTTTGTATTTGACTTCTGCCACAATATGTGACCGGTTATTTGTGATGACTCAAAAAACACCCTCAAATATAGAAATAAACTTTGCATTCTCAATAAAGAAATAAGATGTATGAGGGTGTGCCAGGATTTGGTCAGTCCACTCTGGGCACCTACCTGTTTCTCTTTGTTTGTTGCTCTCTCTTGCTCTAGGTTAGTCTTGTGATCAGCATATAGGGGACAACCCTCAAAATTGACCACAAATGAAAAATTAGGAAACCAACTTATCCACAAAGGTGACCGGTGCATTACGAGGGTGCAGGGCTGCAGTGCAACTGATGCAGTAGCCCGCCCTTTTGCACACATTAGTGTCTGCGGTACGTTCCAGACACTGATGTATTCCTGACTCCTTGCACCCACGTGGAGGTTGATAGCTCATTTCACAGTGACCGGCCATTAACCTGCTAGTGATCTTGAAAGAAAAACGAAAATTTCTATCACTGTCTAGGTGATAGAAATATAAGAGTGACATAGCATTTTATACGACTGTTGTGACACTACAAACAAAATGTATGACAGGGTAAGGAATGAAACTGTCATGTATTGTGCATGTAACAAGCAGGTGCAGGCGAAAGTGATTGTTTACTGCACGTTGTAAAGCACATATCATTTTTGGATTAGGGGGTTGCATCACAATGTGGAGTCATGCCCGGTAATTTGCCCAAATGCTCCAATGTGGTGAAAAATGGCATCTGAATGTGCAGTTCTAAGATACCCACATTCATTTGCCCCATTTTGGATTGGGCTGACGTTAGAGCGCGTCTCATCACTTGTACCAAATAATGCTTTGAGAATTATCCCCACTGTCCCTTAAAAGTCTGGCCTGTTTGCTTTGTGATGCTTATTTGTATTTTGTCTTTGGATTTGGGTTTTATTTAATGCAAATCAGCTGATGGCTGTATATATATCATTGGGAATAAAATCTCTTGGTCTTGTCCTTACAAATCTTTTCCTCTCCCTGATCTAACACAATACACCCGTCTTTCTTGTTTCCCGACTGGAGGCTTGGACTCGATGTTCCAGAATCTAGACGTTTATATGTGTACTCTCCTTTCTCCTCTGGGGTCTTCTCTTCACTTGCGTGCTCTGCTGGTCTTGAGTTAGGTCGGGCTTTAAGCAATAAAATAATATAAACACAATTATGGGTGGGTCGAAAAATGCATGGACCAGTGCCAGCTATACCGGGTGATGTGAATAGAGAACCCATATTAAGAGAAGATGATGGCCCTGACAAGTGACAAAACCACTCTGTGACACACCCAAAGACCAGCTAGACCTAATGAAGCAAGCCACATTCACTTCAGAAAGAGGCCCAAAACGAAGCCACCTACACAAAATGAAGTGGACTGAGCAACCAACATAAAGGGGTGTTGACGTAATCTCTTGAAAACCCCAGGCACCAAATAATTCCAGACCATTGCTAAAGAAATAACAGTTCCAAGAACTTCTAAAGGCTTTTGTTAGGAAGCCTTGTGATTCTACTGTACGCAGTCATGTTAGTGCTCTATAACTTTCACAGTTCCAAAATGGTGCCGTTTAGTTTACTTTATTGACTGAATACAGTAAGTACTTGGCATAACTATTGTTCTCCTATTGAGCAGAACCATCTCTGGTTCCGGAAGCACCTCAAGACCTTCCTCTTTTCTTCTGCCTTTGATCCCTCTCTCCCCTGCTGATCTGTTCTCTCTTGGCACTGTGCACCTGGCCACCCTCTGTCATCCGGGCCCAGGTACCTGCTCTCACCCCGCCACCCTCCCGCACTGCCTCCAGGACACCCCTTGCACTGGGGCCTGTATCTGTACCCATAAAGCCCCCCCCCCTTTTTTTTTCTTCCTGCGCTTATCAGACCTACCCTGTCTGCTGCCTTAAACCAAGCACTTGCAAATTGCTGGCTGCACTACCACCGTTTGTTGCCTTTATTATTTATTTATTGTTATTTATCAGTTTCTCCCCTGCTTCGAACTTTCGACTTCTCCCCCCTTCCATGCACTGTTCCCCTCCTCCTCTCCCATGGACTTGCGCGTTCTCAATGTCACTGGGCCTAGTAAGATCGCTGTTTTGTTCTCCCCTGCTCCCCTCCCTTGCCTTGTCACGCTCTGAAACACTTGTGTACGAGCACGATAGATATAAAATATCAATCAATCAATAACAAACTGGAAGCACATACCTCAACTCTGTTGGTTTCAGCTAAACTCCATGTGTGGGAAGTGGTGGCTGTTGCAGACAGGCGGACCGTTCCTTTCGCGACGAATGGAAGACCAGATTCGAATGTTGTTTCAGCCTCTAAACTAAATTCAAATCCATGCTCGTGACCGAACGTGCTCTCCGAAACCAATACCCTATTTACTCTGAAATAAGCAGAAACAAAATGACAGTCAGACCAAGACTATAAACACATGGTTTGCAGGTCAGACTCCTAGTATTTGATGAGGTGTAGAAAAAGACATCAACCATAACTCTCCCTGCCTCCACCAATGCCTGCCCTAAAATAAATTATACTTTGCAAATGTACCTTATTTGAAATGCCAGTAAGTAAGCCCATGTAGTGAACTGGATGAAAAGAAAGAAAGCCTTATCATGAATACAGAGCAAGGCCTTGGGTACATGTGTTCACATCTTACTGGGAAAGATGGTGAAAGCGATAAAAGACACGGCTGCTGCAAGTACTACCTTCTGGCAGCCCATCGCAAAGATGAACCAGAGATGGGGGGCACCTCGAAGCTGGTTGGTCCTCACACGGGCACCCACTCACTAAGCCCCTGGGGTGCAAAATGCCAGATGCAATGGGTGCTCTGCATTCTGCACCCAAGGAGGCCATCTTGCACGTCCATGATTTGCAAAAGGACACTCATGATGGCGTATGTGTTACCCACAATTACTCGTGACTTTAAATACAGATCTGTCTATTTTAGGCAAATCAGTCGTATCATGCATCTGAAAAGACTCCTTATTACGCAACAAAAAATGTGCCCTGGGATCAGCCAGATCTAGAGCAGACCAAGCAAAGTGGGGAGAGCTGCAGACCTGCTGCAGAGAAAACTGCCAAACTGCACCCCCCTGTGAGTGAGGATGCATCGAGCCACTCTGTATCCTGATAATGCGATGACCCACAAACGTGCATCTGTGTGTGCAAACAAAGCATTTTACACAGAAACATTCACATTTGTGGTCTCGTGCCAGACACAGATAGTGAGGGCTGACAAGCATTTAGTGTTTTGTAAAACACACAACATCATTACAATACAGCAATGCATTACTGACAACACTGGAGGTGACAACGTGGTGCAACCTTCAAGAAGCGCCCAGATAACGGGGAAGCGTCCTCCTTCCTCTCCCCTGGCTAAGAGGGAGGAGTTGTGGGGCAAAAGCCCGGGAAGCAGGGAAGAGAGCCCGGGAAAAGGCAGCAGGGGTTGCAATGCCCACGAAAACGAACAAAGGAGGTGGGCATGTCTGGGAGTTTATAAGTAGCCGGTGGACTGGCAGCGTTAATTTCGCAGCCAAAGGACGCCGGACCATAAGAAGGAGAAAGCAGCTCATTGATAAGCCTTAAAAGAAGGAGCAGTAACCCCAGGCAGTGCGTGTGCCCCAAGGGCCACTGCAGGGGCAACGAAGCAGTGCAGACAATTACACTGTAAACTGTAAGAAGTTTTCCAGCACACCTAAGCAGTGCATGTGCCTCGAGGGCCGCTTCAGGGCTTGAGAGCAGTGCGAGTACCGCAAGGCCGATGCAACAGGCCAGGATGTCCACACAAGGAGGGAGCACACCACCAGTGGCGAGCTGCCCAGTGAAGGACATGGAGCAATTCATCCAGATGGCTCGGATGGCAGCTGCCAGGCACAGGCCGAAGTGCAGAAGGTGGCGACGCAGCTAGATGGTGAAGTGGCTGGGACAAGCAACAGGTCGCAGTCACCTCTTTTGTTTCCTAATTACACAGAGGAAGAGGCCAGACAGGAGCCATTGGCCATCGAGGAAGAATAAATTGGGCCTAGCGAGGAGGAAGAGCTGCTATGTAAAAGGAGAAGGAGATTGACCGCTAAGGCTAAGGCAATCGGGCAGCAGACAGAAGCTGCCAAAACACAGAAAGCAGCTGGCGTGACAAAGGCAGAGGGAAAAAACAGGGGCCTGTTGCCAATCCGGCGGCTTTGCCTGCAGAGGTTCCAAGGTGTAGCGGCAGTGCACCCAGCACGCATGCGGCCAGCTCAGCGGCAGTGGCATTAGAGGGACCTGCATCCTTGTAAATAGTTAAAGGTATGGTTATGCAGTGCAGGCCCGGCTCCAGGAATTTTCATCTGGGTGGGCCAGGGTTGTGATCAGGGGGGCCCACATTCCATTGGGTGTGGGTCTAGGAGTACCCGACACAGAGTGCTGGTGTTGATCCATATTTCCCAGATCCCTGATCAAGCAAAAAATGTCTCCCCAGATCTGCAAAAATACACTTGCACCCCTCTATATAAAACAGTACATAGCAAAAGACAAGCAAGGAAAACAGTGTTGCAACATCAATCTACCCATCTTCCCATCCCATCTGCGTCCCCCTTTTCTGTTACATCTGATCCTCATTCACCTTGCACCGTCCAGTCACCTTCCTTCAGCTGCCCCAACCACCGTTCCCGTTTACCTCCCCTCACACCTATTGACAGCAGCACCCAGTATGCCTTTCCTGGCCTGGCTTGGGAGAATTGAGGGTGATGCCTCCTCCTCCTCTGAGAGGGCTAAGCAGTGAGTCCCCCAGTCTTTGTACCATCTCAGATGGTGTCTGCCCAACAATACCTTCCTGAGCACTGTGGCTACTCCCAGCAGTCCCCGGAGGAGATGCGTCTGCTCCCTCCATCTTGTTGTGAAAGATAGACCGCCCCACCCAGAATACTGAAGCAAGGAATAGGAGATTTTGTTTCCTACAAATTACATTTTTTTCAAACTTCTTTTAATTTCAAGAACAGAACATACCATGTCCAATCAATAAAGGTAGCCTTGTTAATCTTAACAATACTTCGAGCACAACAACATATCCTCCAATAACATACACATTTATACAATCCTCCCTTCACCCACCCATTCCACAACCTCCCCAATCCTCTATTCCAACTGAACCACTACAGTAGTCCCATTGTGAATGTCTCCCATCAATAGTTCACACCCAAAATTACATTTTAAACACGTTATTTTTTGTTACATTTTTGCAGCACATTTTAATTGAATTGAGAGTGCAAGGGAGTGCTAGGGCTGTAAGGGCTGCATCAGGAGGCAGGCGGTGCTGGTTGAGGGTTTTGCGGCCTCCTGGTATAGCTCCTGGTGGGACGTGCCCCTAGGCATCATTGTCTGGTACATACTGTTTACATACTGGTTATAATATGCAATTGTCCGTGATGACTCTTTGTTTCTGATTACTTTGATTTGCTATTGGACAATACAATTGTGTTAAATAAAGTGTCTGTGTGTGTGTGTGTGTGTGTGTGTGTGTGTGTGTCTGTCTGTCTGTCTGTCTGTCTGTCTGTCTGTCCTAACATGAGTGAGGCTTTTTAGAATAGCTTATAATGCGAACTGAATCACTTCTAGGGGCACCTAATTTTAACAGGTAAGGCATAGTGAAATTAAAAATTATGTCCAGGATCACACACTTTAGTCAAGTGGTAAAGCCATAATTTGAGCCTAGCCTGAAATTTAGTCTGGAAAAATATAAATCACTTCCACAATTAACGACTGTGGGAGCCATCCACAGTGGATTCCTTTGGCCTCTGTCCGCTTTTATGAGGTGTAAAAGTCAGGCAGATCCCATGGAATCAATTGGTTTTCCGCCAACGTAAAAATATATGCTTGTGGAATACCAATTGGATTTGTCAGGGAGACCTTGTTGAGTTTGATCTGCTCTCCAACTTTGCCTGTCAAATCATACAAAATCCTGCAGCTCATAAAAAGTGAAGCTAAATGCTTTAGCGCCACTTCTTCCACTCCGCCTGACCTGCAAAATGATCCCCTATGACTGTAGCTTTATTTTGCCCATCCTGAATGGAAGTGTGCAAGCTCCAGCATAGCAATTCATGAGAATTTACAAAAAATCTCCTACAGACACAAAGTGAAATGAAATGCATGACAAGGTTATTGTTTCGCACAGCTTGTTCTGTATCCCCTTACTTACTAATCACCCAACAATCACACTTAAATAGCGTCTTAAAACCCTATATTATTATTTTTTTACAGTGCCACTGCAATGGTCACTGCCCTTTTACCTTTTCTCATCTCTAATCACTTCCTGTTGTAAATAATCTGCCTCTGAGACACGTTAAAAAGATAAGATCTCACTGGTATGGCTTGTTCAGCCCTGCTGTTTGTATTTGAGGGGAGGGAGTAGGGCAGGGGTTGGGGCATTGGCATTTTTCCCTGGTCCAAATGTTAAATCCACCTCTAATTGCACTCTTTAGAAACATATTTAAATACTGCTTTTTAGTTATAAAAGATGTACACCTTTTATACTTTGCCAGCAACATTATAGAAAACGCTCTTCTTGTTTGTTATTTTACGGGTGTTCATGTTTAATTTACGGCACTGCCTAAACACCCAGCACCCAGGATTTACATCATACTTTCTAAACAAATCCCACAACACACATGACATATTCTTATTGCATACAAACTCTGCAAAGTTACTCAAACAGAATGAGGTTATCAAGTCAGTACTTAACAGTTTGAATCATGAAACGTTCTGGCCGAGTAGACTAGGCGTCCAAACAAAGATGCATTCTATTTAGGTCGGAGCCCCACTGGTAAGTATGCATGAGATGATCTGAAACTTGGTAATACTTGCCAACCTAGCCTTATCATTTTCAGGTAGGGCCTTGTTGGACCAGTTCAGTGAGGTGCAGCTTGATTCCCTGGGCGTAGCAAGCAATACAGCCATATCTGGGCATATGCAGATTCACTTAGGGAGACAAACGAACGCCAACATGCCTTGGCAAAGCCAACAGCTTGGGCTTTTGATTAGGCATGGATAAATATTTGCCAGGCACTGCCATAAGAGTACCAACTGGCCATAAAATGGGAACAGCTGGAAAATGGTGCCAGTAACTGGGCATATGATGGCATTGCCCGGCAAATGTCTGCTAATACCTATACGCAAGCCAAAACTGCTAGCTTTGTGATTGCTTGTTTAAGACAGGACTTCAGTGCAAGTCACAGAGGCATTGACAAATATGTTGCTTATAAAATCAACTGGCTGAAGACACACATTAAGAGAATGTTACTACACCAGGATCTCATTTACAGAGGCAATAAAGTAATTAAACACTTAAAAGAATGCTTAGATATAACACTGGCAGGCCCTATAAAGCAACACGTTTGGTGTTATTTTGTGATAGAGCTTGCTCAAAGAGTTCTAGAAAGGTTAGGTTTTGGTGGTGAGGCATAGACATAGCCATGGCTAGTCATTAGGTGGGTAAATGACCAGACACACCCATAAGATGTGTGTTTCTCCTCACATTTTATTGCCATCCTATCTGTGCTCCACAGCATGCATTCTGGTTGCACCTAATAGGCAAAAGTCTCTGAATCAATTATAACCACCGCCATTGCTCTGGCCAGCCTTCCATGCCATTGTTTGCATATCAGTCTTGGCCCTGTCACTAATGTCAGAAGCCCTTCCCAAACTGCTAGAACGCAGGCCCTAACAATGCATGCGTTTGATTGTGTTCCAGTGCAGATGGAACACAGCCCAGCAATTGAGCCTGAACTGCACCTTTTGGTGGTAGCACCAAAATGAATTAGCTAATTATGGCATGGAATGTTGGGCAGAGCAACGGTAGTGGTAATGTTTAATTCAAAGCCTTGTATCTATTACTTTTTAATTTTACTACACTCTCCCCTCCAGAATTAAATTTGTGTTGTGACCAACCTTATCTTTTCACTTATACCCAAGTAGTTAATGCAGCAGAATATATACTTTGAATGTAATTTGTAAGGGCCCACAGTCAGTTGACCCACCTGCTGCAGAAATCTGTGTTCAAGCAACTTTACCTGTCATTTATTGTTTGATATAATTAACCATTTTATTAAGCATGATGTGAAAAACCACTATATTCCCACAAAAAATAAACATACTTAGAATTACAGAAACCAAAATTGTGATTTTAGGTTTGCAAAAATAGTTGTAGGCAGCCTGCTTGAATAAGTGTGTCATTTAGAGGTGTGAATGGCCCTCCATCTCCCTGGTCATTCCTACTTTTATGTCTGTGACGCATAAATCATTGTCTAGGGCAAGAAAACAATTCCTGGACGGGCCCCCTGCAGTACAACCTCTCAGAATGATGTCTCTGAGGTTGCTGCTGAATGCTTAGAGTGACATACACCCCCCCACTCTCTCGGGTTACCAGTGGTGTACAACACCACTGACATGTCCTCCTTTCTAGGGGGGGGGCAGAGGCTGGCTCCCAGGGGGAGCCTGCCCCCCCTCCGCTTGCGCTGCTGGAGCACGGCCTGGAGTCAACTAAGCCTTTCATCCTTCTGAGGTCGATAAATGAGTACCAATTTCGATTGGGTAATGTATGTAAATATGTCCTGTGTAAAGCGCTTTGGAATAAATAGAGCACTATATAAAAATACATATATTATTACAATTATTATCATATGTCTCAAAATTGCAAAAACACACAATGAAATACAAGGTTAAATGGAGCAATCATTTTCAGAAATGTAATAAACAGCAAGAGCACACATTTAATTCAAGCTACTCCCCAGCAATAGAACTCATTGAATGCATGCGTTCTAAACCAAGCAAAACATTCCCTGAGGCTTAGGCTTGCCAGTCTGAGACAGGATCTTCTGACAGCATCCTCAGCTTTGTCCCACCTGATCAGCAAGCCCGCTTTCATTCAAGCTGGTATGATATATATACCCTCTATATGGAAAGTCCCTAATTTATATACTCGCATGTCATTTGATTGGCAGTCACTCTGGATCTAGTGGGCCTACAGACGATTAAAGGTTCTGCCCTTAGTTGTGATGTGTATCCTCAGTGCGCCCAGCAGCTTAAAGCTGAAGTAAACAAATGTCCATGATTGCTCAGTGACTTATCTGTCACCCGCAAAAAGCTGCCATTGTCTGTCTAGTTATCAGTCTGTAGCTAAAAGATGCCCAAATGTCTAAGGCCACATTATCGATGTCCAACATTTTACTTCCGGGGCGTAGAGCTCCAAAGCACTATCTCTATGCCATGTCAGTCACCAGCTCTGTGCTTCTGGTGATTAGTGCCGTCACTTTGCTATCAAAGTGCATGTATGTACAAAGTGCAAGTTCTTTTTGTACAATGCATCCCTTGAGAGCTGCTGTTGAAATCCTTTTAAGAGGAATAACAACGAAATTCCTTTTTCTCTTTGCTGGTTCACTTTACACGTCATAAAAGCCTACATTCATAAATGAAATGTACCCTAAAAGCACACACCTCACTTTAGAGGTTGTTTTGCAAATAAAAGCAAATACTGGCTAACTTCAGGCAGCCAGCACTTTCAGTGTATCCCTGCTATTCAAAGCAATAACATGATTATTCTAAGTACATCATGTTTACTGCTCTTTAAGTGCATAGCACTATATTTTACCACCAGTGCCTGGTCAGGATTATAGTGGGCTGCTTGTATGAGAAGGATTCAAGCATGCCATGGGGTCTTATGTTGCTTCCTTTACCCCAAAGGGCGGAATGGGTGAAAAGACATCCGAGTATCACTGAGGAAAGTAGTATCTAGTTTTAGAGCGACTTTATAGTTGGAAGCACCCACAATCCACTGCTGTATCCATCGCAATGTGAGGTTTGGTAATAATCTGAAAACTCTTTGCAAGACGCACATCTGGACAAGGAGAGCTTTTTTTCATGGTCTTCTTTTCATCTTTCCTGCTCCACCTTTCATCTGCCTCCTCTTGAAGGTCCTCTTCTGGTACTGCATCTAAAGAAAGGTGTTTTTCCTGTGAGCGCCGGCGCTGTCGACTGAAGCCAGTGGCAACCTTCACATTCTTGAGTTTCTCCCCTTGGCCAGAAAGCCTTTTCATTCTCAACCCACGAGCGACGGCTCATTTTTGTTATTTTATTTTGAGCAGAGCTTTCCAATGAGTTCTGTGCTTATTAAAGGGCCAGAAATAGACGGATCGTAACATAACATTAGTGTCGAGATTGCAAATTCTAACTGTGCAGGGGTCCTCCTCAAGTCCTCACCTCCTGGCCTCACTGTATGACTGTGTCCATTTCTCCATTGTGCTGTCACAACCCCCAGACGCCTGCTCTAGGCACATGGATTGACTTTGCCCATGCTGTGTGGGGAATTCGGGGGATCCCCCATCCATTTTTACTCTTTCCTGCTCAGGATCTCATTGACACCTCCGTAAGGAACCTTTCTGCATGCGTTCTGATACCAAAGCTATGGCACTCTGTCGAAATATGGGGCCTCTTTGATGAAATGTTCCAGGGCCTCTTTTGGTTGCTAGTCTGGCTCTGCTTTCTACGGGGGGCCAGGGGCTGGCCTTGGGGGGGCCTGGCTCTCCTGGCCCCCCTGCTGGAGCCGGTCCTGATGCAGTGCTTGCAAGCATGGGGCAAGGGGGAAAATTGTCAAATGTTGTGTGGGAATGTCAATGTATTTAATCAAGTGGGAACGAATGCTGAGGCGGTGCACCAGTAAGGGGAAGTGTAGAGGCCGAGTGGCTTGGAGAGAGCCATTAGCCCCAGCATCCTGAGCCAAGCCGCGCGTTACCCAGGGAAATGTCTCTAGGGAGGTTCAGACAGCTGCAGCAGGCGACCGTAATGCCTGCAGGCAGTCGCAGGCAAGGTATGGTGTGAGGTAATGATATGCAGTATGGGAGAGCAATGCAGGGCTTTGGACCAGTACGGGCGGCAGGGAACGCTTTAGTATGGCACATCCCTATGGCGTTCAAGGAGAGGATTTGGCAGAAGAAGTATGTTGTGATGGGGGTTAGAGGGTTGAAATAAGCACTCGGGATACTTGATAAAGTTATATGGTTTTAGTAGGTTCGTAGCAATAGGTAAGTACAATTAGGTTACAATACAGGACAAGTTCATGGTAACAGAAACATCCACCGGTCCCCCTGTGCCAAGCTCAGTTTCCAACTGCTGCAATCAGAACTTAGGCACTCACACAATAACATTCTAGGTAGAACACTCTGATGCTAACATTCCAGGTATATACTCACACATAGATAGGCAATGGCTACGAACACAGGATGGGTAAAACATAAAAGGGTACTTTGAGATTTTTACCTTGCTAGATATGGAACCAATGGGGCTTGTTCTACGCCAGATACAGAAGGAAAGGGAAAAGAAGGACAGGGAGAGGGTCAAGAAAAAAGAGAACATTCACAATTGGTTGGCAGCTTTCAGGATGTTGGCATCCATTATGATAGAGACATTCCCACAGGATGCCGGGCCGTTATTTGCATATGAGCAATACATCCATACTGCATATCTGACCTATGGCAGCGAAGCTTGGTTGAAATATGATAGGGGTTTTAGGCTAAGGATGTCATGACGGGTTACACTGAGAAAATGGCATCAGCAAGGGAAATGGGGGAGAAGGCTCAGGGTGAGAAGCCTTATTATAAGAAGGAGAAATGGTCTTATAGGGACAGGAGGAGGGGATCCTTTTGCGGGTGCTCCTCGTGGAATAGTATACCCAGTTATCAGCAGGGGGAGCAAGCAAATTGCTGGAAGTTTGAGCAAGGGTATTGCCTCTTTGGCGAAAATCTGCAAATTCAAGCACGCGTGTGGCAAATGTGCAGGGAATCACAGCACGTCTTCATGCAAAGGGGGAAAGAGGAGCAGTAGCATGAAACCAAAAGAGAATGCTAAGCACAAATGAAATCCCCTTGCCCGTGCCCATACGCCTGGCCAAATTAATCCCATTCTTGAATATGTACCACATTAGCGCTGTTGCAAAACTGCTTTGGGAAGGTTTCAGGTGGGTTTTGTGATCCCTTACAACAGTGCCATGGGGAGCAGGGACCAAACAAAAAATGCAATTATCCGTGGATAAATTGCACAACCTCCTATAATTGATTCATATAAATGTGTGCGTAAAAACGCTGCATAATCCCCTCCAAGACCAACAATCCTATTTAAAGGGTGTATATTTTAGACATAAGACAGCATGACAGAACTCATTTGTTTTAGATTTGTTTAATCATTTTTTAGTAGTAAAAATCTTTTACAAAAGAACATATATTAATAACACATCTATAAAAAATCAATTGGCAAGAACACACATTTTATCACATCAACACGAAAAAGCTCACAACTCACATATCATTCCTTGCATACTCATTCATCCCCATGCATACAAAAAACCACTCATACTTGTGCAAAAAACGCAATTCTGATAGTTTGGTCTGTGACTCAGAACATCCCATCCATATGGGTTTGATGTTTTAATAGTTCCAAAAGTGCCTATTTAACAATATTTTTTCCATCCAAGGAATATAGAGACACTGGGTAGGTGTTCCAACGTAATTGTTCATGGACCCATATTAATCCCCATATATTTATCTGTGAAAACCCAAGTTAAAGCCAACTCTGGGAGGAGTAGGCTCTATGGTATTGTCTGGGGAGCATGGAAGCAGACAATCCAAAGTCAGCACTGAAAATGCCGGCGGTAGTGGAGCAAAAACTTGCTAAAGAGATTAGGCTGGGTAGGGTGGCGGGGCCATTCACTATCCCCCTTTAAAGAACTTTGTTGTATTGCCCCTGGTCTTGGTTCCCAAGAAGGAAGAAGGTCAGTTTCGTCTCATACAGCACCTATCCTTCCCCGAGGGAGCATCAGTAAATGATGGGATAGCAGAGGAGACCTGTAGGGTTCATTATGCTTCCTTTGATGATGCAGTGGAGCTAATGAGAGCAGCAGGGAGAGGCACACTGATGGGGAAGGCTGATATTGAGTCAGTCTACAGGCTACTGACAATTAGCAAGGAAAGCTACAATTTTCTGGGTTTCAAGGTGAAGGGCTCGTACTATTATGACAGATGCTTACCAATAGGGTGCGCTATTTTGTGCGCTTATTTTGAAAAATTCCGCACTTTTTTGGAGTATGCACTGAAGCAGATGGCTTGGGGCTGGGTAGTAATGCACTACCGCAATGACTTCTTGTTCATTGGGAAGGAAGGGACAGATGAATGTGGCGCGCTAATGAACGGGTTCCAATCATTGATGCAGGAAATGGGGCCCCTTTGTCTAAGGGTAAGACAGTGGGTCCACTCAAAAGACTGACATTCCTGGGAATAGAGATAGACTCAGTGGAGGGGAAGTCAAGGGACAAAGTGGTGAAACTTAAAGAATCGATCAAGGAGTTGAGGGGCAGGAGTAGGGCCACTTTGAGGGAGCTGTAGTCATTGGTGGGAAATTTGAACTTTGCCTGTAAGGTGATCCCGGCATGAAAGGTGTTCAGCAGGAGCATTGAACTCAAGAATGTGGGGTTGCAGCACGCTTCCCAACACGTGCGGCTGGGGGCTAAGTTAAAGAGGACCTCAAGATGTGGGATGGTTTATTGGATGATTTCAGTGGGGTACTACTTTGGCGGGAGCAGTGGGCTAGTAGCAAGAAACTCAGACTTTTTACTGATGCTTCAGGCTTCCACAGATTTGGGGCTATTTTAGAGAACGAGTGGTGCCGGCAGGTTTGGCTGGCAGCATGGCATCAGTATAGCATTACCAGAGACATCACTTTGCTGGAGCTTTTTCCTATTGTAGTGGCGATCAGGCTATGAGAAGAGTCATTGGCGAATAGAAGGGTGAGTCTCTGGTCAGACAACTTGGCGTTGGTTCAAATCATTAATCAAGGGACGTCCAGCAATGTAAGGGTACATAGGATGCTGAGGGAGCTGACAACAAGCCTGCTCTAGTTGCACTCCGAAGTGAGAGCACAACACATTCCAGTGGTGAAGAACGTGGCAGCTGACTCTCTCTCTCGTTTGCAGTGGGAAAGATTTCGGGGGAGCAGTCCAGGATCACACAAGAGGATGACCCCATTCAAGGCCCAGTAGTGGGGCATGATTTGGAAAATCTGAGCTCACTGATCAACACAGCCTGGCACTGGGGACAGCAAGGAGGTACAAAGTGTGTTGGTAGTGATTCTTGACTTTTAAGGAACAGTCTTTGACGGAGCACCAAAAGGGATTGCCAGTACATGCCTTTGTCAGATGGGTATGGCGGTTTGGGAAAACCAGATCCTGGATATCTTACCCAATCCCACTAAAGAGCATTACATTGCGATGGCAATGAAAGGTTGGGCTAAGCAAACAGAGAGGAAGCCTGACACAAGGCGTCCCATAGATATTGTTAAACTGCACAGTTTAATCGAACTCTGCATAAGACTTGCCGGAGCGAAGAAGAGAGGGTTTTGTTCAGGGAAGCTTTCACCTTGGCCTTCTTTGGAGCTTTTAGAGTGAGCAAGCTGGTCCCTGAGAATAAAGAGGGACAGGGCTCTGGGTTTTTAAGGCCGCAAGATGTGCAATTGTCAGGGGAGCGGGTGCATATTTATCTAACTTGGCCTAAGACGAATCAGAAGGGAAAAGGGAGAACAGTCACCCTCTATAGCATCGAGGGGAGCACAGTGTGTCTAGTAGGGGTACTGACAGCTTACCTCAGAGAGGCAGCCGGCGGGGGCTGGATCACCTCTATTTTTGCATAGGGATGGGTCTGCTCTGCGCAGGTTATGATGGACATGGCCTTGAAAGGCATGGGAGTGACAGGAGGGGTGTTCGGAGCACACTCTTTTATAATCGGGCGGCCACATCAGCAGCCAAGCTGGGCATGGGGCCTGAGGCAATTATGAGAATCGGGGGTTGGAAGTCTAGGTGTTTTAGGAGGTATATAAGGCCGGACAGAATGTAGTATTTATGTACCACCTTCTCATCTCCCTCCAATTGACAGCAGCCCGAAGGAGGCAATAGTACTTTTGGGTGGTGGTTCATTCTTTTGTGATAAGGGCCAGGGAAGCTGGCGAGTATTGGATGTGGTGCAATGGTGTACCCAGGATGAGATGGGCACAGTTAAAAGGGCACATTGATAAATTGTTGGGCAGGCACCACAGGCCCGACGTATTGATCATCCATCTAGGAGGCAATGACCTGGCAAACTTGGTCTTTGATGAGGGAATGGATGTGCACCTTGCAGGAAGTGTCCCCTCAGTTGGGGGATACCGAGATCATCTGGTCCGAGATCATCCCAAGACAGGAATGGAGGCGAGCAGAAATACATTCAGCAGTGGAGAAATCAAGGAGGGAGTTAAATGTGGCAATGGACATATTCTGCAGGGGCAGAGGTTTCACGCAGGTCAGGCATGGTCTGATTAACCTAAAATCACCCGAGTACTGCGAGAGGGACGGCATGCATTATTCACCATCAGGCATGGATCTGTTCTTTTGGAATTTGTGTACTAAACTGCTGGAATTGTAAATAGGAAGGGGGGAGCCATGGTGGGTGTGGCCCCACCTTTGGCGTGGCAGTGTTTTTTGCCACCAGTGGCACTATCCAGACTACTAACAAGCTGTGGGAAAGCGGGAAAAGGTTTCGCTCTTCTCGCGATCAGCACCCCTTTGAGGCCTAAGCTGCAAGGGCGCTGGAGGTATCGATGAGGGCTTGGCTTCCCCAGGCAACACGGCCCTCCTCCAGCCCAGGAACACCTGCAAGGGCAGGTGGGGTTCAGGCAAGAATGGTTGGGGGATCTTTGGCCTAGAGTGGGCTTGGTTGAGAAAGGGGGAAGCAAGGTTTGGACACGGAACAATCGGCTGGTCACCGCACATTCAGAACTATTTTCACAAAGTTTGGTTTGCGGTAATTTTAAGCATATAGTTATTAGCAATGTTGTGGAAATAAATCTGCAGCCTTTTATGCCAACAAATAAAAATGTTTCATTCTGCACCTTTTTCCATAAGTGGGGGTGGCAGGGGTAGCGAATGGAATAAGAAATTATATTGTAATAAGTATGGACAAATACCCAAGTTCTGTAAGGGGTCTTTATAAAGCGAGCTGTCACACCCCTGACTGCACAGGAGGGCGCGTAGGCGCTGACAGGCAGGCGTGGCCGGAAGACAGAAGTTGCAGGCATCTCAGATAAGTGTTAAATATGTGTGTGTGTGGGTTGAGGGGGAATGTGTGGGGATTCAGGGGGAGAAGCTAAGTGTAAGTGTGTTTGTGTGGGTGGCGGAGGGGTGCTTGTGTGGAAAGCAGGGGTTTGGTGGAAGGGTAACTATGTGTTATTCTGTTTCTTTTTGCATATGTGATTTTGAGGGGTGGGGATCTGGGAAGGAATGCTTATTGGCGGGGTGCCGGCAGAAGAGTAAAGGGGGTTCATGGGGAAAAGTCCCATATTTAAAGGGTGAGTGAAAAATATTTGTCAATATTGAAGGCTGCACCAAATCAGCTGAAAACAATCAGTGTTTTTTACATGCAGCCTTCGATATTTGAAAAAATATCTGAGAACCGCTTAATTCTCAGCACCCTGACAGGTTAAAGATGCTGCAAATACTAGCCATGTGATGTTAAAAATGTGGGAGCAGCTCAAACCTGCCTACCCTCTGTGTTTATCCCGGAGTCTCCAGGATGTTACACTCTGCGCTTTGTACCCTCAAAACACCTGCCCCAAACACACACCCTCAAGACAACCTCCACAAACACCCACCCTCAAGACATCCTCCCCAGACACCCACCCTCAAGACACCGCGGCAGTGCCCAAATGTCACTTTCTGTGCCTCTTGAATTGGGCTCCTTGCCAGTGTGGAGCTGCTGTGATTGGCACCCTGTGAGTGTTACAGAGTTGGATGCCCTTGATTCCTGGGCTCTTCTGGGATTGGATGCAGGGTAAGCTGCATACATTGATGCATGGTCTCGGTGGAGGAGGAGGTAGCCTCTGTCTGCACCCGCATCCTCTGTCCAATTGCAGTCATAGCAGCAGTGGCATGACCGAGTGACCACCCTGCAGGCACTCACACATGGCCTACATCTCCTGCAGCTGCTGGGCCACCAGATCCTCAATAGATGCCTGCAGCTCCTCAATCGCACACAGCTGCATTGACTACCATGTGTTGCACCATTTCTGTGCCCATTCTCTTCATTTCTGCTGGGGGACGCATTCTTTTGGACACTACATTCACTTATACATGGTGCCAGATGTACTTAGCGCCGTCGCCATGTGCCCCAGCTCCAGCCTCTGCACTCACTATCCCTTTAATGCCCTTGATGAGGAGGATGGTGTTGGCTGTCTCCTCCCAGCCCATGAGATTGAGGGGTTTCACCGTGCCTCCTCCTGTACCAGTGTTCCTCCGTCTGTGTCTGACTATGAGGCTGTGGATCCTTGCTTTAGGTCGTCCCAGCGCTTCTGATAATACCAGGTGCTACAGAGGACAGTTCCCACTACCATCATCCTGTTAACGCTCACCTGGTCTCTGCGGAGGCGTTGGGGCACGGTTGCAGCCCTCCCAGGAGTGAGGTCGCTCTGGTCTGACTTCGCTCTTGTGTGCCTGATCCCCTTCCAGACCCCTTCTCCCAAACCGTGGTACCCGTGGGATGCGCTGTCCCTGAAAAGCTCACCTGTTGATTAGTTTTGGTGAGCACTCCGTACTGCTGCTTCTGGCACGGGCGCTTATATGATCTGGACCGAGTTACTACACTGGTCCCTAGCACGTGGCAGTCCAGTCCTGCTGCGACTAAGCCACTATACTTCAGGTAAGTGTTCCTGTTTGCCTTTGTCTTTCCTCGTCTGTTTTTGTTGTATTGTAAAGTTTGTTGTCTTGTATTGCTGTCCATTCTGCTTTTGATGTTTGCTCTTTTACTTTCTTCCCTTGCAGGTGATGTTGCCGGCCCGGCAGAAGCTGCAGAGCTCGATGCCCTACGACGGATGCTCTAACCTTGTCTTTCTTCTTCTTCACAGGGTCCGAGTTCGTGGATGTGGAGCGCGGTGCTGCGGCGTCTGGATCAAGATCACTGGATGTCAGGAGATGAGCCTTCCAGGTTCCTGCCTTGCAGCCGATCACGCTCCGCTGCCTTCAACCTACAGTCTTTGTCTGCTGGGCTTCCAGTCGAGCAGCCTTCTACAGTCCTGCAGCCTTCTACAGTCAGCGGCCCTACTCCTCTGGGCTCACTCCTTGCTGCCCAGCCCTCCTGGGCTCCTTGCCATGCAGCCTGCTTCACTCCGCTGCCCTAAGCCCTTCCCCTTTGGGCTTCCTTCCTTACAACCCTGCTCCTTTTGGGCTTGCTCATTGCTTCCCTGCTTCTCTGAGCTTTCAATCTTGTACCCTACCGTCCTCTGCTATCCACAACAGTTTACCTACATTATTTACTTTCAGTTATTGCAGTCCCCCTGTTTCCCGACTGCTGCTCCCTTGCTTTCTTCCTTGTTTTCAAACCTCAGTTCTTTATCCCTATCCAATGCTGTTATACGACTTTCCCTTCATTTCCTTCTGCTAGTTTGCTTATCGACTTCCTTTTCCCAGGATTTGTCTGTTAGTGTCTTCTCTTGTACTGTTTGTAGACCCCTTGTACAGAGCTTGTCTGTTGGTTTCCGTCAGGCAACCTCTGCCCCTTCCCTTGTCTCGTTTCTGCGTTAGAGACACCCATAGCTGTTGTTCCAAGCTGTGAGCAAACAGCGTGGGCCTCTGTTATAGCAAACTGTGTAGAAGGCTAGAGTATTTCCTAAGGTTCGTGGAATACTCTTTTCCTAGATCTGCATACACCCCAAGAGGGAATCCATTCTGTACCTTTTTCCTTGCTACACTTGCCTACTCTTCGTTCTCTTTTCTTTCAGCTGTGTGTGTACTTATCTGTCCACTTTACTTTGGCACAACCTCCCAAACCCTTCCTGGGTGTCCTGTGCCACTCTTAATAGAGTGCCATCCGTGATAGCGGAATTACCTGCAGAGGCATGCAGCTTTTCCTCTACAGGGTGGTTTAAATACCATTACCTTTGTCTTTGAGACATTAACCGCCAAGCCAAGGGTATCACAATTCTTCACAAATATATCCAGTGCTGCTGCAAGACCCTTTAGGGTAGTGGCAGGATTGCAGCGTCATCCACAAAGAATAAGCATGGCCATTGTGTTACACCAATTCTAGGGCGGTCCATTGTACCTACTTCTAGTGCGTCAACAATTTCTTGAATAAATAGTAGAACAAGAAGGGGTGCCAGGACGCAGCCTTGGAGAACTCCTCTTTTAACGATAAATGGATTTGTGTGTTTGCCTCCAATCCCATACTTAACTGTGGTGGTAGATTTATCATAAAGCAGCTTAATAGCATCCAAAAGGGGCCAAGGAACATTCCTTTTCCCCAAAACCTGCCACAGTTTACCCCTAAGACCCAAATAGAACTCCATCCTTAAATCAATAAAGATGACGTACAGCTTAATTCTAAGGAGTTTAGTGCATTTCTCTTTGAGCGGGAACAATAAAAAGCAGTGATCCACTGCCCCTCTACCTGTCTAACCCTTGCTGGAGCATTAGAAATAACATCTGTCTCATCTGCCCACTTTTGGAGTTAACCTTGCCAAATGTCTTGCCAACACAGTCAAATACGGAGATCGAGTGGTAATTCTCAGGCCACTCCTTGCATCCCTTTTTGAAGATTGGAACAATGATAGCCTCTGACCAGGTAGGGGGAATCAAACCGGACCTAATAAATGCGTTAAATATTCTCATCAACATCGGGATCCAAATTGTTGGCGTGTCACAGAAGAAATCAATTGGGATCAGGTCCGGCCCTGAGGCCTTACCCAGGGACAATAGTGCTTCCCCAACCTCTGACTCGCAAATAACCAGCAGCCCCTCTGGTCGATCAAAGACTGGGACAAACCGACCCTCCCGAGACCCCCCCCTTCCCTGTCAGAGTATATTTCAGTAAAGTGGACCTCCCATTCTTCCCTGAAATGGGATCACGTCTGCCGTTAAGCTCTTTAGGGGCTATCAGTTTCCAAAATTAAATCATATCCCTAGCCACCATAGCTGCAGTCACGGCTTCCCAAGACATTGAGGCACGTAGCCGACGCTTTAGCTAGAAGGTGTTTATATTTAGATCTCAAATCCCTCAGGACACACTTATCACGTAAACCTAGGGATTTGACATAACACACTAGGGCCTCATCACGAGTTGGGCGGTAACCCCGGCGATATAACCAGCGGAGATATTAGCATTACCGCCAAACCCCCCGGTGCTATTAGCGCCGGATCACGGGTTTGGCGGAATGGTAAATCCCCATTCCCCATTGAGCCCATTCGGGAATTCCCCATTCCCCATTGGGCCTAATGGGGAATGTTCAGTGCTATTACTGCTGGCAGTATTACCGCTGGCAGTAATAGAGCAGAAAGGGCCTCATAACAAGTTTGTCGCTAACTCTGGCGGTATTACCGCCGGGGCTATTAGCCCTACTGCCAAACCCCCCCCGGTGCTATTAGCGCTGTATCACAGGTTTGGCAGAAAGGTAAATTCCCATTTCCCATTGGGCCCATTCGGGAATTCCCCATTCCCATTGGGCCCAATGGGGAATTTTGGCGCTATTACCGCTGGCCATTTTCCCGCCGGCGGAATTAGCGCCAAAAAATCAGCAAAATTGCGGCA
Organism: Ambystoma mexicanum; assembly: GCF_040938575.1. Taxonomy (NCBI): domain Eukaryota; kingdom Metazoa; phylum Chordata; class Amphibia; order Caudata; family Ambystomatidae; genus Ambystoma; species Ambystoma mexicanum. The sequence continues at coordinate 1,604,390,206 of NC_090937.1, forward strand.
GATTTGCCCCCAGCTCAGAGCTGGGGGGAAATCCGCCATGGCCGTGATTTGGCGGACCCTTAAATGCAGCAGTAATAGCGTTACTGCCACATTTAAGCGTTACCGCCAAACTCGTGATGAGGCCCAAAATCTGCAAAATCGCTGCGGATTTGCCCCCAGCTCAGAGCTGGGGGTAAATCCGCCAAGCCTGTGATTTGGCGGACCCTTAAATGCGGCGGTAACAGCGTTATTGCCGCCTTTAAGGGTTACTGCCAAACTTGTGATGAGGCAGTATGTCTTTCCTAGCCTGGGTGCATTCCGTGTCATACCACGTATTGTTACTGAGAAAGTGCTTCTTAATCTTACCCCACAGGGCGGTAAATAAGGACTTTAGAATATTGCTCATCCTTACAAATTCTGCAACCACCAGCCCTTCTGAGATGCTCCTATCGGCAATAACACACATATTGGCCCTGATAGCTGCATACAGTTGCTGTTTCTAACCTCTCTGCACGCAGGTTTCCCATTTCACTGACTTTCTTGAATGGCCCTCCACCAAAATAGGTTAAGAATGGATATCAAGAGACCCCCCTCCAGACCTACCTACCTCAACTTCACCAAAAAGTGAAAGGGCCTATGATCACTATCACATTGGTCAATTATGACCAATTCTTGAACACCCAGCCCAATTACTTGCTGTAATGAAAAAGTAATCTATAAGGGAATGGCCCTGAGGTCCCCTAAAAGTGGGTTGCGCAGGGAGATCACATAAAAGTCTACCATTACAGGCCCTTAATTGCAAACTTGCAATAATACAAGCTGTCTCCATGGCCGCCTTATGTACTCTCCTAATGGGACAAGTCAAAGGAGGGATAGACCTTGCCGAGTCCTGGTCTTCCCAGATGTCTCCCAACACGGTTAAGGGTTCCATCTGGAGATTAAGATCACCAGATAACAATAGGAATTGGCTCACCACAATATATGGATAATCAGACCCACACAGTTCCTGCAGGTTCAACAATGAATCCAAACCTGCCCCCACGTTGGGTCTATTGTATAGGTTAGCCAGCAAGAACCTAATGCCCAATGAAGTAACTAGCCCCAAGACCTGCAAATCGCGGTTCCTTGTAGCGATCGTTTCCAACTCCCAAGCCAGATTAATATCTACCCAAATCGCCAGTCCCCACGCTTTCCCCACGCTTTCTCCCATTAGGGCCCCCATTAGCTGGGACCATGTGTGCCACATACGCCTGAAAAGCAATCGGATCAAGGGCCCAAGTTTCATGAAATTACCTGGTGGGTTCTCACAAACTCACTCCAGGCTGTATCCACAATATGACACTTAAGTCCTGTGATATTCCATGACACAATCTTGAACTGCCCACTGGCAACCCCCTTAGTTGAGCCAAGCAGTCAATCCACCAGGTCCAACGATGGGGGTGAATCTTCCCCAACAACCTCCTTGTTACAGTCACAGCTCCTCCCTCTTCTCGTAGGAACCATAAGGACCCCAGGATTTGAAATATTCACTGGTGAAAGGCCATGGGTATAACTCTGTTCGAAGGATTGTTGTGAATGGACCATAATCCTCACCCCGTTAGGGCGGACAATCCGCAAATCTATACTTAAGATACTCTCCAGCATGGGCCGCAAAGTCAGTTGGATCTTTATATAGTTCAAATTTGAATGTGGCAGTGGGCCACGGGTACAACGGAAGAGTAACAGGGGGCTCAGAATCCCATCCCCCGCTCCACCAATATGCAACCTATGGACAACCCTATTAGCTCTCAGGGGTTGTAGGTTTGTGCCAGTCAAGAGATTACCCCCCTCCCATCCACCCTCCCTGGGGTGGACAAGGGCATGATGTTGATTTGCATCTTGTGCACTCAGGAATGCCAAGTGGATCCCTGCCCTCCCCGGGTAAGGTTTTCTACAAAGGAGGAACAATTCATGCAATCACACTGCGCGTGTGTCCTAAAACATTTTTAATAAAACCATGCAAAATCAGTTATTGCATCAGCCGACACGTGTTTAGAATCAGTAGCTGAAAGGCTTTATTCAGGAGTGATTTTCTTTGCCGCAATAGCGAGGAGATATATGATATGTGATGGGTGAATGCACCAGATTTGGAATTTTATTAGTTTTGGATCCAGTATACAAGGCATCACAAGCCCTAGAAGAAGAGCTGAGCTTGAAACACTTGTTGGCTGATGCAATAACTGATTTTGCTTGGTTGCATTAAAAAGGTTTTAGGACACACGTGCAGTGTGAGTGTATCAATTGTTTCTCGGTTAGTAATTGTGGAAGACTTGAGCAGAGGCTCCACGACACGATACCTTCACCTGCTGCAAGCTTGTCAACTTTTGTTCATTTGATTTGGATCTGAATAGTGGATAATTTATGTCATTGTGTACAAGCGCTGGGATTTCCAGTTCTTTTCTGCTCTGTGCATACTTTCAAGGTTGTCGCCAGCCCTGCTTCCATGGGCAATCATCTCAATAGCCCTAGGATCACCATCAACTGCTGGGGGAGCGAATCCCATACCCACCTCAATGCCCCTCCTTACCACCTGGGAGGGGATAGGGTCCTGGTTGTTCTTCTCCTGGGTGGTTTAGTATCTTCTCCTGGGTGGTTTAGTACAAGACCACTGTTCCAATTCCCCCAACCTAGCACCCATTAAGTGGGGCACTCTAGATTTGCTAACTGTATCAATCAGGCCCTTAAGCTCCTTCAATTGTCCTAAAGGGGGGCCCATACAGCCTTCCACTACAACTATTTCTTCCTTGATACAACCAATACTCTCAGTGATCAAGTTAGCCTGCTCCTGGACATTAGAAGAGGGCAACTCATGGGCATCCAGCACTTCCGTTAGGGTACCCATTTCTTGAGGGCCAGCACAGAGCCCCTGTATGGTTCATCTGTGGCGTAACAGCTCTTTGTCTATGTTTTATTTTCTTGCAATGGGTTACCATCTTCCAAGGGTTCTCGTTAGTTCTAGACCTCCCTAATAGGTTAACAGGGTCTTTAGCACAGGTGGTCCCCTTTGGACCCAGAGGATCAAACAGGTTTGTGAGCTCCAGCAGGGATATCCTATCCATGGAATAAAGAAACTCGGCTTCCAAAGCTAATGGGGGACCAATATCAGCCTTTTATGCCCGCCCTATACTAAGCGGTGGGGTATAGGTCTCCACAATATTTGGACCGGTGGAGGACTTATTTGTGTGCAGTATAAATATCTTGCCCCCATCTTGAGTTTGCTTGGAGGCAACTTGGTTCGGGTTCGGTTGGTCTACTTTGGTTATATGGGGCAGGGTGACCCCAGACAGCCCCTTTTTTGGAGGGGAGGTACCACATAAAGATATCAAATCATCAGTCACAGCTGACACACGATTAAATATGGTACCAGAAGGGCCATTAATGGGCCTATAGCCTCATCCCGAAGGGAACACACCAATATGTTGGTTGCAGCCACATTTTTAGCTGGGTCATCAATATCATATAAAAAAACCTTTATTTTGAAAATCAATTGATTAACCTCATTGATTGCCCCCATTGGATTGACGGCCTTCCTTTTCCCCATGATAGTTAATAATTAATAACCAAATAGATTAGTTAGTGGATCAAAGGTTAGCCTAAATCAGAACAACATCAGTAGATAAAACAATAAACACAATAAAAACAAAGCATATCTAGCACATTATCGTAAAAGCCACGGACGGCTCCAACCTCTAAAAGTACTTAAAACAAGTCCTCAGAACAAGCCCAGGCACGATAACAAAATAATTCACAAGCACTATCAGTTTAAAAATAAATAAAAACCATAGACCCTTATGATAGGTCCGTTCCAATGTGGGTGCAACGTGGGCACAGGATTGATCTAATGAAGGTGCCCAGGGCACATCCGACAGTTTAAGGGGCTGCTCTAGTCCGTGTCCCCCCCAGGCCACACTCTAGATAGAAGAAGGCTTGAAATTAAACCAAAAGGGCTATGTAAGCAGTAAGACCAAGCTTGAGCAGAATATTCTATCGTGGGTCCTTTTACAGTCTTGCTCAAGGTCACAAGTATCACCACCAGGGATCAAGATCAAGAAAATGTCTGCTCACTAGTCTATACGGGTCTTTGGGAATCAACAGTGGCTAATAGAAAAGTCAAGCTCGGTTGACCAATGTTACAGCAAGCTCTCAGCGGCTTTAGTGCCCAAAAACCATTAAACACTCCCTGGGGCCACCAAGCCCAGCTGGCTTGTATCTCAAGTCGTATAGATGAGTTACTTTCAATACGACGGGCCACAGGATCCCTGCGGCCTCCCGGAGAATCAGGACCTCAATCGCCTCAGAAATACGGGAGTCAGGATGGGCATCAGTATGTAGGCCAGCTCTTCACCAGTCACCAGCTCCAAACAACTCCAGGCAGCACAGACAGCAGGGACAGCGGCAGGCGTCGCCGCAAGGGTCACCATCCACAGGTTTTAAACCCCCTTTTCCTCTTCTTTCCTCCTGGTGAAAAGAGGGTGTGGACTCATGGAGAAAAGGGGGAATGGCCTCCAGAAGTAACAGGCCAAATCCTCAAATGCAGGCAGGCAGGACAGCAGGGACAGCGTCACCCTTTACCGCGGCAGGCTTCTATGCACTGCTAAGACTAACATCCAGAACATCGAAGATTACATGACAAATGGCATCATTGATGACCTCACATATTACATCACTACTCTCAATCCTACTAGGGGTCTGTTTAGAGTGTTGCTAGAAAAATCTAACCTATCTGCTGGATTTGTTGTTTCCACAGTTAGAGGCTTTTGAAGGTCTTCAGGCGTGAGAGGACAGGCAAACTTTCTAAGCAGCGCCACCTGCGATGAATATAGAGCATGCAGGGAATTTCACTAATAACAAAAAACTGCCAATAACAGCGAAAAACCAATAATATGGGGTTACAAAGCTTCCATTCAGTGTTTGCAATACAACCAATAGTGAAAAAAGTAAACACAGGAATGAAAATGGTCCTTGATGGACCACTAACATGTATGTGTGTGTATGAGATTTATATAGTGCAAGCCTAGTCGGGAAGGTGCACTGTTTTGCTGTAGGGATGGTCATCGGCGGGTTGGTGTGAGGGCAGATCAGAATAATGGTGGCCATTATGACAATAGGCAATATTCTATGAAGCATTTGCTGTTAACATTTCTATATGCAATGATGTTCATGGAAAAAAGCATGACGTCATAAAGAGGTCACTGGCTTGTCTACTGCGACCAATTTGTTTTTCAATGCGATTCACATGCACCCTGAGGAGTGGAGAGCTCAGTTTGTGTTCATAACTACCCGGCAGGAAACGGTAAGGAACTGATGGCCCGTCATTGTGTGACACTAACTGATTGCAGCAGAGTGTTTTAGGGGTCAGCGAGAAGTGGGCCTCTGGCCCCGATAGTCCCACTTGTGATTCCCACACCTGCTTCTGTCAGATTAAAAGTCCCTGCAGGATTGTATATCCACTATCTGCGTTTGATCAGAGCCAAAGGCTACATGATTCTCTTTTGAGCTCAGCTGATGAGGCTTTCTAGTATTCCACCAATGCCTAGAAATATAACTGGCTGAAGCATAGTGAATTCAATCATTTCATAATAAAGCAGTCAGGAATAGGCATGTTGTCCTTCCTTTTTGGCATAGGATCAGCTATATTCTTATATTTAGTACAGCTACACATTTGTTCAAATTCACTGAGTGGAGGGAGAGGCAAAAGATAGATTCTATGGCTAGGCATCATCACCACAGGTGGCTGGGAGTAGAGGAAGAGGCAGAAGATATATTCTATGGCCAAGCATCACCATCAGAGATTTCTGGGAGTAGAGGAAGACGCAGAAGTTAGATTCTATGGCCAAAGATTACCACCATAGGTGACCAGAAGTAGAGGAAGAGCAAAAAGACAGATTCTATGACTAAGCATCACCACCACAGGTGGCTGGAAGTAGAGGAAGAGCAACACAATAGAATCTATGGCTAAGCATTATCACCACTGGTGGCTGAGAGTAGATGAAGAGGGAGAAGGTAGATTCTATGGACAAACATTACCACCGCAGGTGTCTGGGAGTAGAGGAAGAGGCAGAAGTTAGATTCTAAGGATAAACATTACCACCGCAGGTGTCTGGGAGTAGAGGAAGAGGCAGAAGTTAGATTCTATGGCCAAGCATCACCATCAGAGATTTCTGGGAGTAGAGGAAGACGCATAAGTTAGATTCTATGGCCAAGCATCACCACCACAGGTGGCTGGAAGTAGAGGAAGAGCAAGAAGATAGATTATATGGCTAAGTATCAAAACCAAAGGTGGCTGGGAGTATAGGAAGAGGCAGAGGTTAGAGTCTATGGCAAGCATCACCATCACAGCATGCAAGGAGTAGAGAGAGAGCCAGAAAATGGATTCTATGGCCAGCCATCACCACCACAAGTGTCGGACAGTAGAGTAAGAGGCAGAAGATAGATTCTGTGGCCAAACATCACCACCATAGTTGACTGGAGTAGAGAAAGAGGCAGAAGAAACATTCTGTGTCCAAGCATCACTATCACAGGTGGCTGGGAGTATAGCTGAGGCAGAAGATAGATTATGTGGCCAACACCACCATCATAGGTGACTGGAGAAGAGTAGGAGGCATAAGTTAGATTCTATGGCCAACCTCACCATCACATGTGGCTGGGAGTTGAGGAAGAGGCATTAGAAAGATTCTATGGCCAAGCATCACCACCACAGTTGGCTGGGAGTAGAGGAAGAGGCAGAAGTTAGTTTCTATGGCCAAGCTCCAACACCACAGGTCGCTGGGAGTAGAGGATAAGGCAGAGCTTAGATTTTATGCCAAGCCTCACCATCACAGGTGGCTGGGAGTAGAGGAAGAGGCAAACATTAGATTGTATGGCCAAGCATCACCACGATGGGTGGCTGGCAGTAGAGGAAGAGGCAGTAGATACATTCTATGACCAAGCTCACCATCACAGCTTGCTCGGAGTGGAGCAAGAGGCAGAAGTTAGGTTCTATTGCCAAGCATCACCACCACAGGTGGTTGGGAGTAGAGGAAGAAGAAGTTAAATTCTATGGCCAAGCATCACCACCAGAAGTGGCAGGGAGTAGAGGAAGAGGCGGAAGTTAGATTCAATGGTCCAGCATCACCACCACAAGTGGCTGGGAGTAGAGGAAGAGCAAGAAGATAGATTCTAGGGCTAAACATCACCACCAAAGGTGGCTGGGAGTAGAGGAAGAGGCAAAAGTTACATTCTATGGCCAAGCATCCCCACCACAGGTGGCTGGGAGTATAGGAAGAGGCAGAATTTAGATTCTATGGCCAAGCATCACCACCACAGGTGGCAGGGAGTAGAGGAAGAGGCAGATATTACTTTGTATGGCCAAGCATCACCACCACAAGTGGCTCGGAGTAGAGGAAGAGACAGTAGATAGATTCTATGGCCAAACATCACCATCACAGGTGGCTGGGAGTAGAGCAAAAGGCAGAAGTTATATTCTATGGCCAAGCATCACCACCACAGGTGGCTGGGAGTAGATGAAAAGACAGAAGATAGATTCTATGGCCAAGCATCACCACCACAGGTGGCTTGAAGTAGGGAGAAAAAGGCTGTAGATAGATTATATGGCCAGGAATCACCATCACAGGAGGCTGGGAGTAGAGAAAGAGGCAGAAGAAAGATTCTATGGCCAAGCATCACAATCACAGGTGACTGGGAGTAGAGGAAGAGACAGTAGATATATTCTATAGCCAAGCATGACCATCACGGGTGGCTGAGAGTAGAGGAAGAGGCAGAAGCTAGATTCTATGGCTGAGCATTACCACCACCACAGGTGGCTTAAAGCAGAGGAACAGCAAGAAGATAGATTAGTTGGCTAAGCACCACCACCACCAAATGTGGCTGGGAGTAGAGAAAGAGCAGAAGTTAGATTCTATGGCCAAGCATCACCACCACAGGTGGATGGGAGTAGATAAGAAGAGCCAGTATATAGATTATATGGCCAAGAATCACCATCACTGGAAGTAGAGGAAGAGACAGAAGTTGAATTTTATGGCCAAGCATCACCACCACAGGTGGCTGGGAGTAGAGGAAGAGGCAGAAGAAATATTCTATGCCAAGCATCACAATCACAGGTGGCTTGGAGTAGAGGAAGAGGCAGAAATTAGATTCTATGGCAAAGCATCACCACCACAGGTGGATGGGAGTAGAGGAAGAGGCAGAAGTTAGTTTCTATGGCCAAGCTCCAACACCACAGGTCGCTGGGAGTAGAGGATAAGGCAGAGCTTAGATTTTATGCCAAGCCTCACCATCACAGGTGGCTGGGAGTAGAGGAAGAGGCAAACATTAGATTGTATGGCCAAGCATCACCACGATGGGTGGCTGGCAGTAGACGAAGAGGCAGTAGATACATTCGATGACCAAGCTCACCATCACAGCTTGCTCGGAGTGGAGCAAGAGGCAGAAGTTAGATTCTATTGCCAAGCATCACGACCACAGGTGGTTGGGAGTAGAGGAAGAAGAAGTTAAATTCTATGGCCAAGCATCACCACCAGAAGTGGCAGGGAGTAGAGGAAGAGGCGGAAGTTAGATTCAATGGTCCAGCATCACCACCACAGGTGGCTGGGAGTAGAGGAAGAGCAAGAAGATAGATTCTAGGGCTAAACATCACCACCAAAGGTGGCTGGGAGGAGAGGAAGAGGCAAAAGTTACATTCTATGGCCAAGCATCACCACCACAGGTGGCTGGGAGTATAGGAAGAGGCAGAATTTAGATTCTATGGCCAAGCATCACCACCACAGGTGGCTGGGAGTAGAGGAAGAGGCAGATATTACTTTGTATGGCCAAGCATCACCACCACAAGTGGCTCGGAGTAGAGGAAGAGGCAGAATTTAGATTCTATGGCCAAACATCACCATCACAGGTGGCTGGGAGTAGAGCAAAAGGCAGAAGTTATATTCTATGGCCAAGCATCACCACCACAGGTGGCTTGAAGTAGAGAGAAAAAGGCTGTAGATAGATTATATGGCCAGGAATCACCATCACAGGAGGCTGGGAGTAGAGAAAGAGGCAGAAGAAAGATTCTATGGCCAAGCATCACAATCACAGGTGACTGGGAGTAGAGGAAGAGACAGTAGATATATTCTATAGCCAAGCATGACCATCACGGGTGGCTGAGAGTAGAGGAAGAGGCAGAAGCTAGATTCCATGGCTGAGCATTACCACCACCACAGGTGGCTTAAAGCAGAGGAACAGCAAGAAGATAGATTAGTTGGCTAAGCACCACCACCACCAAAGGTGGCTGGGAGTAGAGAAAGAGCAGAAGTTAGATTCTATGGCCAAGCATCACCACCACAGGTGGATGGGAGTAGATAACAAGAGCCAGTATATAGATTATATGGCCAAGAATCACCATCACTGGGAGTAGAGGAAGAGACAGAAGTTGAATTTTATGGCCAAGCATCACCACCACAGGTGGCTGGGAGTAGAGGAAGAGGCAGAAATTAGATTCTATGGCAAAGCATCACCACCACAGGTGGATGGGAGTAGAGGAAGAGGCAGAAGTTAGTTTCTATGGCCGAGCTCCAACACCACAGGTCGCTGGGAGTAGAGGATAAGGCAGAGCTTAGCTTTTATGCCAAGCCTCACCATCACAGGTGGCTGGGAGTAGAGGAAGAGGCAAACATTAGATTGTATGGCCAAGCATCACCACGATGGGTGGCTGGCAGTAGAGGAAGAGGCAGTAGATACATTCTATGACCAAGCTCACCATCACAGCTTGCTCGGAGTGGAGCAAGAGGCAGAACTTAGATTCTATTGCCAAGCATCATCACCACAGGTGGTTGGGAGTAGAGGAAGAAGAAGTTAAATTCTATGGCCAAGCATCACCACCAGAAGTGGCAGGGAGTAGAGGAAGAGGCGGAAGTTAGATTCAATGGTCCAGCATCACCACCACAGGTGGCTGGGAGTAGAGGAAGAGCAAGAAGATAGATTCTAAGGCTAAACATCACCACCAAACGTGGCTGGGAGTAGAGGAAGAGGCAAAAGTTACATTCTATGGCCAAGCATCACCACCACAGGTGGCTGGGAGTAGAGTAAGAGGCAGATATTACTTTGTATGGCCAAGCATCACCACCACAAGTGGCTCGGAGTAGAGGAAGAGACGACAGTAGATAGATTCTATGGCCAAACATCACCATCACAGGTGGCTGGGAGTAGAGCAAAAGGCAGAAGTTATATTCTATGGCCAAGCATCACCACCACAGGTGGCTGGGAGTAGAGGAAAAGCAGAAGATAGATTCTATGGCCAAGCATCACCACCACAGGTGGCTTGAAGTAGAGAGAAAAAGGCTGTAGATAGATTATATGGCCAGGAATCACCATCACAGGAGGCTGGGAGTAGAGAAAGAGGCAGAAGAAAGATTCTATGGCCAAGCATCACAATCACAGGTGACTGGGAGTAGAGGAAGAGACAGTAAATATATTCTATAGCCAAGCATGACCATCACGGGTGGCTGAGAGTAGAGGAAGAGGCAGAAGCTATATTCTGTGGCTGAGCATTACCACCACCACAGGTGGCTTAAAGCAGAGGAACAGCAAGAAGATAGATTAGTTGGCTAAGCACCACCACCACCAAAGGTGGCTGGGAGTAGAGAACGAGCAGAAGTTAGATTCTATGGCCAAGCATCACCACCACAGGTGGATGGGAGTAGATAAGAAGAGCCAGTATATAGATTATATGGCCAAGAATCACCATCACTGGGAGTAGAGGAAGAGACAGAAGTTGAATTTTATGGCCAAGCATCACCACCACAGGTGGCTGGGAGTAGAGGAAGAGGCAGAAGAAATATTCTATGCCAAGCATCACAATCACAGGTGGCTTGGAGTAGAGGAAGAGGCATAAATTAGATTCTATGGCAAAGCATCACCACCACAGGTGGATGGGAGTAGAGGAAGAGGCAGAAGTTAGTTTCTATGGCCGAGCTCCAACACCACAGGTCGCTGGGAGTAGAGGATAAGGCAGAGCTTAGCTTTTATGCCAAGCCTCACCATCACAGGTGGCTGGGAGTAGAGGAAGAGGCAAACATTAGATTGTATGGCCAAGCATCACCACGATGGGTGTCTGGCAGTAGAGGAAGAGGCAGTAGATACATTCTATGACCAAGCTCACCATCACAGGTGGCTTTGAGTAGAGGAAGAGGCATTTGATAGATTCTATAGCCAAGCATCACCACCACACGTGGCTGGGAGTAGACGAAGAGGCAGTAGATAGATTATGTGGACAGGCATCACCACCACAGGTGGCTGGGAGTAGAGGAAGAAGAAGTTAAATTCTATGGCCAAGCATCACCACCAGAAGTGGCAGGGAGTAGAGGAAGAGGCGGAAGTTAGATTCAATGGTCCAGCATCACCACCACAGGTGGCCGGGAGTAGAGGAAGAGCAAGAAGATAGATTCTAGGGCTAAACATCACCACCAAAGGTGGCTGGGAGGAGAGGAAGAGGCAAACGTTACATTCTATGGCCAAGCATCACCACCACAGGTGGCTGTGAGTATAGGAAGAGGCAGAATTTAGATTCTATGGCCAAGCATCACCACCACAGGTGGCAGGGAGTAGAGGAAGAGGCAGATATTACTTTGTATGGCCAAGCATCACCACCACAAGTGGCTCGGAGTAGAGGAAGAGACAGTAGATAGATTCTATGGCCAAACATCACCATCACAGGTGGCTGGGAGTAGAGCAAAAGGCAGAAGTTATATTAAATGGCCAAGCATCACCACCACAGGTGGGTGGGAGTAGAGGAAAAGACAGAAGATAGATTCTATGGCCAAGCATCACCACCACAGGTGGCTTGAAGTAGAGAGAAAAAGGCTGTAGATAGATTATATGGCCAGGAATCACCACCACAGGTGGCTGGGAGTAGAGGAAGAGCAAGAAGATAGATTCTAGGGCTAAACATCACCAACAAAGGTGGCTGGGAGTAGAGGAAGAGGCAAACGTTACATTCTATGGCCAAGCATCACCACCACAGGTGGCTGGGAGTATAGGAAGAGGCAGAATTTAGATTCTATGGCCAAGCATCACCATCACAGGTGGCTGGGAGTAGAGGAAGAGGCAGATATTACTTTGTATGGCCAAACATCACCATCACAAGTGGCTCGGAGTAGAGGAAGAGACAGTAGATAGATTCTATGGCCAAACATCACCATCACAGGTGGCTGGGAGTAGAGCAAAAGGCAGAAGTTATATTCTATGGCCAAGCATCACCACCACAGGTGGGTGGGAGTAGAGGAAAAGACAGAAGATAGATTCTATGGCCAAGCATCACCACCACAGGTGGCTTGAAGTAGAGAGAAAAAGGCTGTAGATAGATTATATGGCCAGGAATCACCATCACAGGTGAATGGGAGTAGAGGCAGAGGCAGAAGTTAGATTCTATGGCCAAACATCACCACCACAGGTGGCTGGGAGTAGAGGAAGAGCAGAAGTTAGATTCTATGGACAAGCATCACCACCACAGGTGGATGGGAGTAGATAAGAAGAGCCAGTATATAGTTTATATGGCCAAGAAACACCATCACTGGGAGTAGAGGAAGAGACGGAAGTTGGATTTTATGGCCAAGCATCACCACCACAGGTGGCTGGGAGTAGAGGAAGAGGCAGAAGAAATATTCTATGGCCAAGCATCACAGTCACAGGTGGCTTGGAGTAGAGAAAGAGGCAGAAGACATATTCTATGGCCAAGCATCACCATCACAGGTGGTTGGGAGTTGAGGAAGAGGCATAAATTAGTTTCTATGGCCAAGCTCCAACACCACAGGTGGCTGGGAGTAGAGGAAGAGGCAGAAGTTGGATTCTATGGCAAAGCATCACCACCATAGGTGGATGGAGTAGAGAGGAAGAGCCAGTAGCTAGATTATACGGCCAATAATCAGCATCACTGGGAGTAGAGGATGAGGCAGAGCTTAAATTTTATGCCAAGCATCACCACCACAGGTGGCTGGGAGTAGAGGAAGAGGCAGTGGATATATTCTATTTCCAAACATCACCATCACAGGTGGCTGGGAGTAGAGGAAGAGGCAAACATTAGATTGTATGGCCAAGCATCACCACCACAGGTGGCTGGTAGTAGAGGAAGAGGCAGAAGAAATATTCTATGGCCAAGTGTCACAACCACAAGTGGCTGGGAGTAGAGGAAGAGGCAGTAGATATATTCTATGGCCAAGCATCACCACCACAGGTGGATGGGAGTAGATAAGAAGAGCCAGTATTTAGATTATATGGCCAAGAATCAGCATCACTGGGAGTAGAGGAAGAGACAGAAGTTGAATTTTATGGCCAAGCATCACCACCACCACAGGTGGCTGGGAGTAGAGGAAGAGGCAGAAGAAATATTCTATGGCCAAACATCACAATCACAGGTGGCTTGGAGTAGAGGAAGAGGCAGAAGAAATATTCTATGGCCAAGCATCACCATCACAGGTGGTTGGGAGTAGAGGAATAGGCAGATGTTAGTTTCTATGGCCAAGCTCCAACACCACAGGTCGCTGGGAGTAGAGGAAGAGGCAGAAGTTAGTTTCTATGGCCAAGCACCAACACCACAGGTGGCTGGGAGTAGAGGAAGAGGCAGAAGTTTGATTCTATGGCAAAGCATCACCACCACAGGTGGATGGGACTAGAGAGGAAGAGCCAGTAGCTAGATTCTATTGCCAATAATCACCATCACTGGGAGTAGAGGAAGAGGCAGAAGATAGATTCTATGGCCAAGCATCACCAACACGGCTTGCTGGGAGTAGAGGATGAGGCAGAAGTTAAATTCTATGGCTGAGCATTACCACCACCACAGGTGGCTGGAAGCAGAGGAACAGCAAGAAGATAGATTAGTTGGCTAAGCACCACCACAGGTGGCTGGGAGTAGAGGAAGAGCAGAAGTTAGTTTCTATGGCCAAGCTCCAACACCACAGGTAGCTGGGAGTAGAGTATAAGGCAGAGCTTAGATTTTATGCAAAACATCACCATCACAGGTGGCTGGGAGTAGAGGAAGAGGCAAACATTAGATTTTATGGCCAAGCATCACCACCACAGGTGGCTGGTAGTAGAGGAAGAGGCAGAAGAAATATTGTATGGCCAAGTGTCACTACCACAAATGGCTGGGAGTAGAGGAAGAGGCAGTAGATAATTTTTATGGCCAAGCATCACCACAACAGGTGGCTGGGAGTAAAGGAAGAGCCAGAAGTTAGATTGTATGGCCATGCATCATCACCAGAAGTTCCTGGGAGTAGAGAAGGAGGCAGTCGTTACTATGGCCAAGCATCACCATCACAGGTTGCTGGGAGTAGAGGAAGAGGTAGTAGATAGATACTATGACCACGCATCACCACCACAGGTGGCTGGGAGTAGAGGAAGAGGCAGAAGAAATATTCTATGGCCAAGCATCATAATCACATGTGGCTTGGAGTAGAGGAAGAGGCAGACGAAATATTATATGGCCTAGCATCACCATCACAGGTGGTTGGGAGTAGAGGAAGAGGCAGAAGTTAGTTTCTATGGCCAAGCACCAACACCACAGGTGGCTGGGAGTAGAGGAAGAGGCAGAAGTTTGATTCTATGGCACAGCATCACCACCACAGGTGGATGGGAGTAGAGAGGAAGAGCCAGTAGCTAGATTCTATGGCCAATAATCACCATCACTGGGAGTAGAGGAAGAGGCAGTAAGATATATTCTATAGCCAAGCATGACCATCACGGGTGGCTGAGAGTAGAGGAAGAGGCAGAAGATAGATTCTATGGCCAAGTATCACCAACACGGCTTGCTGGGAGTAGAGGATGAGGCAGAAGTTAAATTCTATGGCTGAGCATTACCACCACCACAGGTGGCTGGAAGCAGAGCAACAGCAATAAGATAGATTAGTTGGCTAAGCACCACCACAGGTGGCTGGGAGTAGAGGAAGAGCAGAAGTTAGATTCTGTGGTCAAGCATCACCACCACAGGTGGATGGGAGTAGATAAGAAGAGCCAGTATATAGATTATATGGCCAAGAATCACCATCACTGGGAGTAGAGGAAGAGACAGAAGTTGAATTTTATGGCCAAGCATCACCACCACAGGTGGCTGGGAGTAGAGGAAGAGCAGAAGAAATATTCTATGCCAAGCATCACAATAACAGGTGGCTTGGAGTAGAGGAAGAGGCAGAAGTTAGATTCTATGGCAAAGCATCACCACCACAGGTGGATGGGAGTAGAGGAAGAGGCAGAAGTTAGTTTCTATGGCAAGCTCCAACACCACAGGTCGCTGGGAGTAGAGGATAAGGTAGAGCTTAGATTTTATGCCAAGCATCACCATCACAGGTGGCTGGGAGTAGAGGAAGAGGCAAACATTAGATTGTATGGCCAAGCATCACCACCACAGGTGGCTGGTAGTAGAGGAAGAGGCAGAAGAAATATTCTATGGCCAAGTGTCACAACCACAAGTGGCTGGGAGTAGAGGAAGAGGCAGTAGATATATTCTATAGCCAAGCATGACCATCGCGGGTGGCTGAGAGTAGAGGAAGAGGCAGACGATAGATTCTATGGCCAAGCATCACCAACACGGCTTGCTGGGAGTAGAGGATGAGGCAGAAGTTAGAAGTTAAATTCTATGGCTGAGCATTACCACCACCACAGGTGGCTGGAAGCAGAGCAACAGCAATAAGATAGATTAGTTGGCTAAGCACCACCACCACCACAGGTGGCTGGGAGTAGAGGAAGAGGCAGAAGAAATATTCTATGGCCAAGCATCATAATCACATGTGGCTTGGAGTAGAGGAAGAGGCAGACGAAATATTATATGGCCTAGCATCACCATCACAGGTTGTTGGGAGTAGAGGAAGAGGCAGAAGTTAGTTTCTATGGCCAAGCACCAACACCACAGGTGGCTGGGAGTAGAGGAAGAGGCAGAAGTTTGATTCTATGGCAAAGCATCACCACCACAGGTGGATGGGAGTAGAGAGGAAGAGCCAGTAGCTAGATTCTATGGCCAATAATCACCATCACTGGGAGTAGAGGAAGAGGCAGTAAGATATATTCTATAGCCAAGCATGACCATCACGGGTGGCTGAGAGTAGAGGAAGAGGCAGAAGATAGATTCTATGGCCAAGTATCACCAACACGGCTTGCTGGGAGTAGAGGATGAGGCAGAAGTTAAATTCTATGGCTGAGCATTACCACCACCACAAGTGGCTGGAAGCAGAGGAACAGCAAGAAGATAGATTAGTTGGCTAAGCACCACCACAGGTGGCTGGGAGTAGAGGAAGAGCAGAAGTTAGATTCTGTGGTCAAGCATCACCACCACAGGTGGATGGGAGTAGATAAGAAGAGCCAGTATATAGATTATATGGCCAAGAATCACCATCACTGGGAGTAGAGGAAGAGACAGAAGTTGAATTTTATGGCCAAGCATCACCACCACAGGTGGCTGGGAGTAGAGGAAGAGGCAGAAGAAATATTCTATGCCAAGCATCACAATAACAGGTGGCTTGGAGTAGAGGAAGAGGCAGAAGTTAGATTCTATGGCAAAGCATCACCACCACAGGTGGATGGGAGTAGAGGAAGAGGCAGAAGTTAGTTTCTATGGCAAGCTCCAACACCACAGGTCGCTGGGAGTAGAGGATAAGGTAGAGCTTAGATTTTATGCCAAGCATCACCATCACAGGTGGCTGGGAGTAGAGGAAGAGGCAAACATTAGATTGTATGGCCAAGCATCACCACCACAGGTGGCTGGTAGTAGAGGAAGAGGCAGAAGAAATATTCTATGGCCAAGTGTCACAACCACAAGTGGCTGGGAGTAGAGGAAGAGGCAGTAGATGTATTCTATAGCCAAGCATGAACATCGCGGGTGGCTGAGAGTAGAGGAAGAGGCAGACGATAGATTCTATGGCCAAGCATCACCAACACGGCTTGCTGGGAGTAGAGGATGAGGCAGAAGTTAGAAGTTAAATTCTATGGCTGAGCATTACCACCACCACAGGTGGCTGGAAGCAGAGCAACAGCAATAAGATAGATTAGTTGGCTAAGCACCACCACCACCACCGGTGGCTGGGAGTAGAGGAAGAGAAGAAGTTAGATTCTATGGCCAAGCATCACCACCACAGGTGGATGGGAGTAGATAAGAAGAGCCAGTATATAGATTATATTGCCAAGAATCACCATCACTGGGAGTAGAGGAAGAGACAGAAGTTGAATTTTATGCCAAGCATCACCACCACAGGTGGCTGGGAGTAGAGGAAGAGGCAGAAGAAATATTCTATGGCCAAGCATCATAATCACAGGTGGCTTGGAGTAGAGGAAGAGGCAGAAGAAATATTCTATGGCCAAGCATCACCATCACAGGTGGTTGGGAGTAGAGGAAGAGGCAGAAGTTAGTTTCTATGGCCAAGCACCAACACCACAGGTGGCTGGGAGTAGAGGAAGAGGCAGAAGTTTGATTCTATGGCAAAGCATCACCACCACAGGTGGATGGGAGTAGAGAGGAAGAGCCAGTAGCTAGATTCTATGGCCAATAATCACCATCACTGGGAGTAGAGGAAGAGGCAGTAGATTTATTCTATAGCCAAGCATGACCATCACAGGTGGCTGAGAGTAGAGGAAGAGGCAGAAGATAGATTCTATGGCCAAGCATCACCAACACGTCTTGCCGGGAGTAGAGGATGAGGCAGAAGTTAAATTCTATGGCTGAGCATTACCACCACCACAGGTGGCTGGAAGCAGAGGAACAGCAAGAAGATAGATTAGTTGGCTAAGCACCACCACAGGTGGCTGGGAGTAGAGGAAGAGCAGAAGTTAGATTCTATGGTCAAGCATCACCACCACAGGTGGATGGGAGTAGATAAGAAGAGCCAGTATATAGATTATATGGCCAAGAATCACCATCACCGGGAGTAGAGGAAGAGACAGAAGTTGAATTTTATGGCCAAGCATCACCACCACAGGTGGCTGGGAGTAGAGGAAGAGGCAGAAGAAATATTCTATGCCAAGCATCACAATCACAGGTGGCTTGGAGTAAAGGAAGAGGCAGAAGTTAGATTCTATGACAAAGCATCACCACCAGAGGTGGATGGGAGTAGAGGAAGAGGCAGAAGTTAGTTTCTATGGCCAAGCTCCAACACCACAGGTCGCTGGGAGTAGAGGATTAGGCAGAGCTTAGATTTTATGCCAAGCATCATCATCACAGGTGGCTGGGAGTAGAGGAAGAGGCAAACATTAGATTGTATGACCAAGCATCACCACCACAGGTGGCTGGTAGTAGAGGAAGAGGCAGAAGAAATATTCTATGGCCAAGTGCCACTACCACAAGTGGCTGGGAGTAGAGGAAGAGCCAGTAGCTAGATTCCATGGCCAATAATCACCATCACGGGGAGTATAGGATGATGCAGAGCTTAGATTTATGCCAAGCATCACCACCACAGGTGGCTGGGAGTAGAGGAAGAGGCAGTGGATATATTCTATTGCCAAACATCACCACCACAGGTGGCTGGGAGTAGAGAAAGAGGCAGAAGATAAATTCTGTGGTCAAGCATCACCACCACAGGTTGCTGGTAGTAGAGGAAGAGGCAGAAGAAATATTCTATGGCCAAGTGTCACTACCACAAGTGGCTGGGAGTAGAGGAAGAGGCAGTAGATAGATTCTATGGCCAAGCATGACCATCACGGGTGGCTGAGAGTAGAGGATGAGGCAGAAGTTAAATTCTATGGCTGAGCATTACCACCACCACAGGTGGCTGGAAGCAGAGGAACGGCAAGAAGATAGATTAGTTGGCTAAGCACCACCACAGGTGGTTGGGAGTAGATAAGAAGAGCCAGTATTTAGATTATATGGCCAAGAATCAGCATCACTGGGAATAGAGGAAGAGACAGAAGTTGAATTTTATGGCCAAGCATCACCACCACCACAGGTGGCTGGGAGTAGAGGAAGAGGCAGAAGAAATATTCTATGGCCAAACATCACAATCACAGGTGGCTTGGAGTAGAGGAAGAGGCAGAAGAAATATTCTATGGCCAAACATCACAATCACAGGTGGCTTGGAGTAGAGGAAGAGGCAGAAGAAATATTCTATGGCCAAGCATCACCATCACAGGTGGTTGGGAGTAGAGGAAGAGGCAGAAGTTAGTTTCTATGGCCAAGCTCCAACACCACAGGTGGCTGGGAGTAGAGGAAGAGGCAGAAGTTGGATTATATGGCAAAGCACCAACACCACAGGTGGCTGGGAGTAGAGGAAGAGGCAGAAGTTGGATTCTATGGCAAAGCACCAACACCACAGGTGGCTGGGAGTAGAGGAAGAGGCAGAAGTTGGATTCTATGGCAAAGCACCAACACCACAGGTGGCTGGGAGTAGAGGAAGAAGCAGAAGTTTGATTCTATGGCAAAGCATCACCACCACAGGTGGATGGGAGTAGAGAGGAAGAGCCAGTAGCTAGATTCTATGGCCAATAATCACCATCACTGGGAGTAGAGGAAGAGGCAGAAGATAGATTCTATGGCCAAGCATCACCAACACGGCTTGCTGGGAGTGGAGGATGAGGCAGAAGTTAAATTCTATGGCTGAGCATTACCACCACCACAGGTGGCTGGAAGCAGAGGAACAGCAAGAAGTTAGTTTCTATGGCCAAGCTCCAACACCACAGGTCGCTGGGAGTAAGGGATAAGGCAGAGCTTAGATTATATGCCAAACATCACCATCACAGGTGGCTGGGAGTAGAGGAAGAGGCAAACATTAGATTTTATGGCCAAGCATCACAACCACAGGTGGCTGGTAGTAGAGGAAGAGGCAGAAGAAATATTGTATGGCCAAGTGTCACTACCACAAGTGGCTGGGAGTAGAGGAAGAGGCAGTAGATAATTTTTATGACCAAGCATCACCACAACAGGTGGCTGGGAGTAAAGGGAGAGCCAGAAGTTAGATTGTATGGCCATGCATCATCACCACAAGTTCCTGGGAGTAGAGCAGGAGGCAGTAGTTACTATGGCCAAGCATCACCACCACAGGTCGCTGGGAGTAGAGGATAAGGCAGAGCTTAGATTTTATGCCAAGCATCACCATCACAGGTGGCTGGGAGTAGAGGAAGAGGCAAACATTAGATTGTATGGCCAAGCATCACCACCACAGGTGGCTGGTAGTAGAGGAAGAGGCAGAAGAAATATTCTATGGCCAAGTGTCACTACCACAAGTGGCTGGGAGTAGAGGAAGAGCCAGTAGCTAGATTCCATGGCCAATAATCACCATCATGGGGAGTATAGGATGATGCAGAGCTTAGATTTATGCCAAGCATCACCACCACAGGTGGCTGGGAGTAGAGTAAGAGGCAGTTGATATATTCTATTTCCAAACAACACCATCACAGGTGGCTGGGAGTAGGGGAAAAGGCAGTATATATATTCTATTGCCAAACATCACCATCACAGGTGGCTGGGAGTAGAGGAAGAGACAGACATTAGATTGTATGGCCAAGCATCACCACCACAGGTGGCTGGTAGTAGAGGAAGAGGCAGAAGAAATATTCTATGGCCAAGTGTCACTACCACAAGTGGCTGGGAGTAGACGAAGAGGCAGTAGATATATTCTATAGCCAAGCATGACCATAACGGGTGGCTGAGAGTAGAGGAAGAGGCAGAAGATAGATTCTATGGCTAAGCCTCACCAACACGGCTTGCTGGGAGTAGAGGATGAGGCAGAAGTTAAATTCTATGGCTGAGCATTACCACCACCACAGGTGGCTGGAAGCAGAGGAACAGCAAGAAGATAGATTAGTTGGCTAAGCACCACCACCACCACAGGTGGCTGGGAGTAGAGGAAGAGCAGAAGTTAGATTCTATGGCCAAGCATCACCACCACAGGTGGATGGGAGTAGATAAGAAGAGCCAGTATTTAGATTATATGGCCAAGAATCACCATCACTGGGAGTAGAGAAAGAGACAGAAGTTGAATTTTATGGCCAAGCATCACCACCACCACAGGTGGCTGGGAGTAGAGGAAGAGGCAGAAGAAATATTCTATGGCCAAACATCACCATCACAGGTGGCTTGGAGTAGAGGAAGAGGCAGAAGAAATATTCTATGGCCAAGCATCACCATCACAGGTGGTTGGGAGTAGAGGAAGAGGCAGAAGTTAGTTTCTATGGCCAAGCTCCAACACCACAGGTCGCAGGGAGTAGAGGATAAGGCAGAGCTTAGATTTTATGCCAAACATCACCATCACAGGTGGCTGGGAGTAGAGGAAGAGGCAAACATTAGATTGTATGGCCAAGCATCACCACCACAGGTGGCTGGTAGTAGAGGAAGAGGCAGAAGATAATTTTTATGGCCAAGCATAACCACTGTAGGTGGCTGGGAGTAGAAGAAGAGGAAGTATATAGTTTTCATGGCCAAGCATCACCACAACAGGTGGCTGGGAGTAAAGGGAGAGCCAGAAGTTAGATTGTATGGCCATGCATCATCACCACAAGTTCCTGGGAGTAGAGCAGGAGGCAGTAGTTACTATGGCCAAGCATCACCATCACAGGTTGCTGGGAGTAGAGGAAGAGGTAATTAGATAGATACTATGTCCATGCATCACCACCACATGTGGCTGGGTGGGTAAGTGTGGCGGAGTGCAACAGGCGGGGAAAGGATTAGAATGAACATAAATCATATGTTTAAAATCAGACAAAATAAAACTGGACACTTACTCAAATAATTCTTTCATTGGAGTGGTGCTGTCCTTGTTGTTATATGACTGCTCTTGTACCAGCATCGGCTCAGTGGAAAGGACTTTTCCAGTGTCTGTCAGGAATTCGACATGTAGAACTTTCTTGATAGTTCTATCCCTTATGAAGGACATATGTCCATACCTCCTATAGAGTGTGCCCACCTTTCTGGCTGTCCTTTGCCAGTCCTCATTTGGGTCTGATGGGGGTGGTGCTGTCAACAGATCTCCGTAGGTGGAAATGCCCCACAGATTACCATCATAGCTAAACCTAACATTAAACAGTCTGTTCCATCCACTTGCTCCTACTACAATGCTATTTTGAAGCCAGTCCTGGTCTACTTTGAATAAAGGAGGACTTCTGCGAAGTTGCTCACCAACAATGCCATACAGAGTGCCTTCTGGGTCAAAGAAAAGGCCAAATATAGAATGTTGTGACAAGTTGTCTATCACTTTAGCTCTGCTATAGAGCCAGGGCACATGCTCATTATCAGGTTCCGGGCCTTTATACAATATACCCGGGTAGGTCAAAGCATAAAGGTCACCTGCAGGACTGAAACACAGGATCTGAAACTGATCCCACACACTTCTACCAACACATTTCGCCTGTTCAAACCAGTTCTCCCACGGTGCTGAGGGTGTTGGACCTTTATACAGCTCCTTTCCACGTGTAACAAACATCTGGCCTTTTGGATTGAAGATAATATGGGGTGTCGACTCCACCTTTCCTAATTTGATGGCTCGCTCGTGATAAAGGTCCTCGGTAGCAACTGGAGGCAAACCGATCCTACAGGTATCTTTGCGGTCATAGGTAAAGAGAGCACTGTCTGTAAAGAAAAACAAAAAAGGCTATTACTCCAGATATCTGCCCCCCAAAAAAGCCAAGCATATCTGTTCACAGTGGGGCACTGAGTGCCACGTCACTTGGATTCACATATTCTCTATTGCCCTGATAACCACTTCTCCGGAGCACGCTAAAGCAAAATGTCCTTTTGAAAATTTGCAATTTTACAATACGTTCCCTTTTAATATGTATGTTTGAAGACTTTCATAAACTAGAGTAGTGTTTTGCAACATTTGGCTCTCCAGATGTCAATCAATCTTTTCTGCTCTATTCGGCAAAGCTATAAAATCAAGAACATTGCAAATCCAAAACATCATTATACAATCATTAACACTTCTAGGAATTGGAAACATAAATCATCCATCTGTCTATCTGTCCTGGGTTGTACATACATCAGAATCTAAGCCCATAGTACTATTCAGTAATCTCGGGTCGATCCTTCTAAAAATAAGATATTTTACAGCACTCTCATGCAGTTAAGTCCCTAGCATTCAGCAGTGTACACCTGGACGAGATATACAATAAATTTGCAATATATCCCAGATCAATGCTGTGAGACAAGGCAGACAAGACAAGAGAGGAAATATGAGAAGAAAGGTTTGGCCCAATCATTTCGGTCACATTCATCTAGCTCCATCTCCAAGCCCTATACAGGTAGTTTGGCACAGAATGGACCACTAGACTGTCACCCGCCATACAGCATTAGGTGTAGTGCCTGCAATGTAGTTCTCATTTTTCTAGCTAAAAACAAAGGCCCCAAATAGATTTTTCTAATATCCAGGTATAAGAGCAAAATATGTTTTGTACTACTACTCCCATCAGCCCTAGCCAGGATAATAAATGGTGAGGGATCATGGGAGCTGTAATCCAAATCATCTGGGGAGACGCTGGTTGCAGACCCTTGCACTAGACTCTATTATGTATTTAGTGTGTCTCTTTTGCTTTTCCACGAATCAGGGTGCAAGTCCTTCTTTACATACAAATATTGATAGGAAGAAGGTGTTATTGATATAGGGCAGGAACCACTAATAACACTTGCTGAGTCTGTCACCAGGGGACTAGGAGTTGCATATGATTGGCTGTTTGCTTGACATTATTTGTAGAGCACACAGCAAAGATCTTAACCACTTCGAGGTGCAGCACAATTTCAACATGCGCATCTTACCATATACCATCGGTCCAGAATACATCAGGACTCTAATGCTATCATAGCGGGTCAGGCAATCTCGTTCCATAGATCATGCAGACTGCTTCATTTTGCCCCAGTTGCTCCCACTGGATAATTTTCTCTGGGATCCCAGCCAGGAAGCCATAGTCGGGCCATCAGTCAATAATAGTTTAATTTCCCAACACACAACCCATAAAAATCACAAATCACAAATAAAATGCAGAATGTTGGTCCGGTCTGATCCAACACGTCAATGTCAAAGTGCCTACCATACTAAGAAATACATAAAATTTTAATTTCTCAGTAAAAATATGCATCAAAAATATACATATTTCAGATTTTTTTTTTTAAATCAACACAGGAGCACATACTACTCTACGACTTTCCAGATAGTGACCTAAAGTGCCCTTCCATTCAATTGGAGCTTGTTAGTCCTCAACCACGGCTGCACTGCCTGCACACCGTCTGCTATTGACTCTAAAACCTTTGGCTGTCCGTTGGCACCTTCCATTAGGTGTCACAACCTTAGATGTAGCAGCCGCATCAAAAATCAATGATCCAGACAGGGGGTGGATGAAAATATTGAAGAGAATCAGGGAAAGTGGAGACTCCTGAGACACTCTACGTCCGTCTTGACACTGTCAGAGTAGACTACCTCAAGGCTAAATGATAGTGCCAGTATCTCCCTAGTTTGTGCTTAAATCACAGAGTTCTAATGATTAGTAATACAATCATATAGAGCTTGTAACTGTTAGCAAGCCCTTGGTGGGGCAGAGAGGAACAGAAGATGAATATGCATTGTCCATTTCCTGGACTCACATGCTCAGGTCCTATGATCCTTGCAGGTTGTGATGCTGGAAATACATCGGAGGGACAGGGCCTCCATATCCTTGTCCTTTACTGCTTTTTATCGTGTGTTCTGTTGTGTTTTCCGCGCAGGAGTTCATGTGGGACTCCTGGCGGTGCAGCTCTCTTTCTTTTGGTTTGGTGAATGGACCCGTGGGATACCCTTATGGCACCCATGGGTGGGGGTACAACCCTGTGCCCCTAGTGTATGTTTTTGGGCACCTGTGGGTGGCCCACAGAGCAGGGTATGGGCTGGTGGCAGCTCCATGCTGAATTTGACAGGTGCGCGGAGTATCCTCCATTTTGGGATACCCCGGCCCTGCCATTGGGATCAGTTGATTCCTGATGGAAAACAACATGGCCCCGGTGGCCTCTTGCTTTCTATTACCCATTACCTTGTTTTCCCAAAGTCCTGGGAAGCCCTGACTCTGTCCCTTCCCCCTGACTGGCTGTTGGATGGAAGAGCCATATATGGTGTTGTTGTGAAGGCCCAGTCAGACTGGCTGGAGCCTTCCCGGTGATGTATGTTGTGGGTACCTCCTGTGGGTGGGACCGGGGTGAATAGAGTGTGTGACGAATATGCATTCTGTGTTGTGGGTGTCTAGTATCTGGTGGTTGACACAATGACTGAGACAACCCTGCCAGAAACCGGTATGAATGCAGCTTGGAGTGTTGAATGGCTCGGTACTTGTCCCAATACACATAACTTGTTGTGAGTGTCTGGAGAGAAGTGAATGGCCTGAATACCTCATGTGCCTGATTGAGTACCTGCCTGCATGAATGCCCGTTGTCGTGATTGGATGCTTGAGTGTGACCCAGCGGAATGAATGGGAGATCAACAGCATATCTGGGGACCTCTCACTGCTAGGAATTGTGTTCAGAAGCTGAAGTCTCCACTACGACGAGTAACTGGATTAACTGACGCTTGACCTTGAAGCCCTGCTGGACGAGAAGACTTGCTGTTGCTCTTCTTCACAATCTGAAAGCTGTTGTGCCTCCAAGGACTGACCCAGAGAGGACCTGGTACGGCGCCATCTTCCCGAGCAACGACGGACAATCGTGCGCAGCTGATCTTTGCCAACGCTCCCTGGTAGACAGACCTACGACAGGCTGCCGACCCGATACGGAGACTGCTGCGGAACTCCAAGGAGAAGCACTCGGACTGTTGTCCGCCACTGTCGACGACCGCCGTCGCCGACCGGAGCCGCTGTGCTCCCGTTTGCCTAAGAACTTTCATTGATCATCGGACGCTCTCGTCTGCATCGTCATCCGCTTGTCTCCCGCTGGAGAAGGCCTGACCGTCGACGCGCCGAGGAGTATCCACCGGTGGGTTTCCCGCCACCTACAGACCGCAGAGACGCCGACGACTCGACGCCCTTGCTGGGCCACAGTTCTTCCTCATCTATTTGCGGTCCAGAACTATTGTCACCGAGGTTCCCCGCACGCCTCTTCCTTGCAGGACGCCAACGCTCTGTCGTCGACGAGCACCGCTAGGAACGAAGCTGTCACTTCCTTGCCGTAGTTCACCCTGTTCACCGTCGGACGTTCGACGACCCGTGACTCCTGCCTTAAAGGGAGGGCACTCAAGGAGGGCCGTCGATTCTCTGACATCAAACGCCAAGTTCCCCGACACCTCTCGACGATCCGTGGCTCCCACCTGAAAGGGAGGCACTCAAGAAGGATCGGTCGGTGCATCGTCAGAGAACTCTACTCCACCAGGTACATTGGGGGGGTAAAACCTTAACAGGAAGAAGTAAGACTACTGAACATTTGGACTGGGCTTGTGCTATATATCTTTATTTTCCGGTTGCCCAGGTGGGGGGATCTCCACACAGAACTGTGCCTATTGGTAGGGGTCAGCATTCTGCCTATTGTTTCAACCATATTGCGTTCCTTCCTATCTCTATTGCTGGTTTACTCGTTATTGATCTGTGTGACATTTTAACCGTACAGTTGATGCACTTTAATGAGATTTGATAACATTAGTGGTACCACTCTAGACGTGTATATATTTATCATCATTGACTTCCGAGTACAAAGTGCGTTATTGTGATCGTGTACATACCTTCGAATATTAATTATATAAAGACTGTGTTTTCAGTAATACAGTGTGTGGACATTCCTTTGTGGGGGTTCAGGGACTACACTGTACTTAAGAACCAGCCCGCATCACCTCCTGAGAAGCTAGGCCTTGATTGCTCGACTACGTTACCAATAATAGAGAATCTTGGCTGGGGTCCTCTGTGCCTCTCCTCTACCATATAGAGAGCGGAAGTACAGACACCCCCCACCGGTCTTTGCACTGGTGGCAGCGGTGGGATGTTTATGGTTTTAAGACTCAGTGTATAACCGTGCCACTTACAAAATATCCGCACTTTGTTCGATTAAGGTTTGGGTGTGTACAAAATAACTGCATTACACGCAATGGAGTCTATTGCGAATGGTAAATTGACTCGGATGAGCTTAGAGGCTCTCCAGAGTGCTTGTGAAGCCAGGGAGTTAGACTTTGTGGATAAGTCTAGGGCTGAGCTGATAGCTGCACTGGTGGACTACCAGACCGATGGTGAAACTCTTGATGAGGGGGGGAATACAACCAATGGGGACTCTCTGTCCCTAGGGTTTCTACTGAATCTGTTTCTGGGAATGCCGCCATTCCTGCTGCCTCTGTTCCGAACCCCAGCAGTACCTTGGAGCTTGAGTTATTAAGGATGAAATTGGCCTTTGAATATCGCGAGTTGGAGATAGATGCTGAGCTTAAGAAGGAGGAGTTGGCTCAACAAGTGGAACTCAAGAATAGGGATCTTGAACTCAAAGATAGGACACTGAATGTCAGAGAATCCAGCTAGAGAAAGCTCGAGTGGAGACTTCAGCGAAACCCAGTAAGAGTGTCAGGTCCCCAACCACTAAATTTTTGAAGGATTTGGTTGGTGTGTTTTCGGAGGGTTCTGATATCCTCCAATGGATTGAAGCGTTTCAAATGGCTTGTGCAATTCATGATGTTGACAAAAGAGATTGGGCTAAGTGTTTGCTAAGCAGAGTGCCTCAAACTGCAAAAGACTGTATTCTGAAGCTGAGTATGGAAGAACGGGGTCAGTATGAGTGTATGTAATCTGCTTTGATTGCCAAGTTTGGCAAGACACCTACCCAATACCTTAAAAGGTTCAGGGATTTTAAGAAAAGAGAGAATGTGTCTTGGGTCGACTGGGTGAGTGCTGCGCACATGAATATGATGGGGTGGATTGACGGTTACAAGGTGAAAACTTTTGTTGAATTGTCCCACCTATTGTTTTATGAGCATTTTTCTGAAGCCTGTTCACCAGAGCTGCGTCAGTATGTTGCTGACCAGAACATTTTAGATCCCTTTAAGCTGGCTAGGTTGGCTGACAAGTGGGTCTCCCACCGGGTGTCCCCTAAGGACTCCAGTGGGAAGGACAAGGACAAAGAAAAGGGGGCCTCTCAGAAAGCTGAGGAGTCCCAAAAGCAGTCACAGTCGAATAAACCTAAACCCTCCTCTCCTAAGACCCAAAAATCTAGTGGGGATAAGTCATCTGTGGGTGGGAATAAGAGTAGTGGTCCACCTGCTGCAAAGCAGGCTCCCGGTGGTTCCAGTACCGTACCCCGCACTCCCGGCACTTGTTGGGACTGTGGGGCTCTGGATCACAAAAGGGGTGACTCCAAGTGTAAAGGTAAGGCACTCGGAGTACAGGCTGTCAGCCTGACCTACCCTTACCCCATGTCTGAGGTGGAGACCGCCGTCCTCCCCTCCTCTACCGGAATCACTTTTGGTGCTCCCGTAGAGATTTCCTTAGTGTCCCTTGGGGCCTGGGACCAGTACGCGGAAGTACTGGCGACTATCCCACAGAACACCCGTAGATTTTTTAGAAGTGTCCTCCTGAATGGCCAGCCTTCTACTGGTTTGAGAGACACTGGGGCAAGCATGACAGTGGTGGACAGGACCCTGCTCAAGCCAGAGGACTATGTAGCTGCTCCTCTGAGAACCACCAGGTTAGCTGGTGGGCCTCCCAAATTATCGCCTGTAGCCCGAGTCACACTCGTAATTGGAGACAAGACAGCAAAGCTTCCTGTCCTGGTTCAGGACAACGTCCCTGCTAACATTCTGTTAGGTAACGATCTAGTCGAGTTGGGTTTGATCACGGATGGTCTTCCCATGACTGCTGCTGCGGTCACTAGGTCACAGGTGACACCGGGTCTGGCTGTGAGTCAGGTACCCGAGCCGAATGCGCGGCCTAAGGCACGACGAAGGAAGAGCAAGAAGGCTACCTCTGTGGAGGGAGCCCCTTCTCTTCCTGCTGTTCCTACAGCACCCATTGGGATCCATGCTCCGGACCGGCTGGGTCCAGTGGCAAACCCCGTCTCAACTCCTGTGGGAGAAGAGCCAGAAGACTCTCCTGTGGGAGAGGTTCTCAACCCGGAGGATCATCCCGATCTTCAATGCTTGTTGGCTGAAGGGGGACCCCCCGGGCAGACTTCTGTAAAGGACAGAGAGAGTGTCCCTCTCTCGAGGGTCTGAGGAAACAGGCCCTGTCCCAGGCACAAGGCGAAGTGCCTAGGACTTTCCGGATTTATTGGGAGGGTGAGCTCCTTGTTTGTGAGCCCACTAAGCCTGAACCTGGTGCCCTCAAGAGGTTGGTGGTACCCCAGGTTTACAGGCCCTTCCCACTGCAGTTGGCGCATGAGGTGCCCTTGGCTGGTCATCTTGGTACCAAGAAGACTAAGCAGAGGCTCTCTACCCATTTCTACTGGCCTCGGATGGGAGTAGAAGTGGAGTCCCACTGCAGGACCTGCCCAACTTGTCAGTTGTCTTGCAAGTCTGAAGGCAGTGTCATTGCCCCACTGCAGCCATTGCCAGTGGTTGGCACATCGTTTGAGAGGATGGGCATCGACATTGTTGGTCCCCTTGACCCTCCCACGTCAGGTGGCCATCGGTTCATCCTGGTTTTGGTAGCTCATGCCACCAGGTACCCTGAGGCTATACCCCTTCGGACAGTTACGGCCAAGGTGGTTGCCTGGGCTCTCCTGGGCATTTTCACCCGTGTTGGATTCCCCAAGGAGGTTGTCTCTGAACGAGGATCCAACTTCATGTCTAGTTACATGAAGACCATGTGGAAAGAGTGCGGGGTAACCTATAAGTTCTCCACTTCTTACCACCCCAGACCAATGGTCTGGTTGAGAGATATAATAAAACTCTCAAGGGCATGCTAGGTGCTTTGGAAGAGCCCCTAAGGAGGCAATGGGATCTCCTCCTGCCATTCCTGCTGTTCGCTTACCGAGAGGTACCTCAAGAGGGTGTTGGTTTCAGCCCCTTTGAGTTGCTCTTTGGACATCCCGTGAGGGGGCCCCTCACCTTGATCAGAAAAGGTTTGGAAGCCACCCCTCCCGGTCCCGCCAAGCAAGTGGGGGACTATGTGTTAGGCCTCAGACGGAGGATGACACAGATGATGGGACAAGCAACGGCGAATCTCAAGGCTAGCCAGGAATTGAACAAATACTGGCATGACCTTAAAGCATCGCAAGTGGAGTGGACTCCGGGACAGGAGGTCCTCGTGATGGAGCCTACCAAGCCTCGGGCATTGGCAGATAAATGGACTGGACCCTTCCGGATAGTCTCCAAGATGGGCGAGGTCAATTGTCTGGTTGACATGGGAATCCCCGGGGTAGCCCCTCAGGTATTCCATGTTAATAGGCTCAAGCCGTTCCACAGGCGAGCAGAAGTCTCATGTCTCTTGCTGGCTTCAGAGCAAGAAGAGGATGAGAGTGAGCCCCTTCCTGATTTGCTGCATAGCAACCCTCAGGATGGCTCAGTGGAGGGAGTACAGCTCTCTCCAGATTTGACAACGGAGCAGCAGAGGGCCTGCAGGACTTTGCTCCAGCAGTATGCCTCTCTGTTTTCGCTGACGCCAGGCCTTACACCGTGGTGTAAGCACGAGATTGACACTGGTGACAGCGTGCCTGTCAAGAGCAGGAGCTACCGAATGTCAGATACGGTTAAGAACCACATCCAGGCTGAGGTCGCCAAGATGTTGGATCTGGGTGTTATTGAACCCTCAACCAGTCCCTGGTCCAGTCCAGTGGTCCTTGTCCCCAAGGCAAGTTCCCAGGCCGGTACCAAGGATTGGAGGTTCTGTGTGGACTACCGAGGAGTCAATGCCGTCACCAAAACTGACGCGCACCCACTACCCCGGGCTGATGAGCTCGTGGACACCATAGGTGCTGCCAAATTTGTGAGCACATTTGACCTCACCTCAGGCTATGGGCAAATAGCTCTGACGGACCATGCCAAGGAAAAGACGGCGTTCTCAACACCAGAGGGACTCTACCAGTTTAGGGTCATGCCTTTTGGGTTGAAGAATGCCCCTGCCATCTTCCAGAGATTGGTCAATCATGCTCTCAGTGGGCTGGAAGCCTTTTGTGTGGCTTATTTAGACGACATTGCCGTCTACAGTTCCACTTGGGAAGAGCACTTGACACATGGGTAGAGTGTTGCAGGCCTTAAAGAGGGCTAACCTCACTATCAAGGCCACCAAGTGCCAGATAGCTCAGGGAAAGTCACGTATCTTGGTCATGAGGTAGGAGGGGGTCAAATCCAACCTCTCCCCAGTAAGGTACAGGATGTACGGGACTGGGAGACTCCCACTACTCAAACCCAGGTGAGAGCCTTTTTGGGTCTCACTGGGTACTATAGCAATTTCATGGCGGACTATGGAACCATAGCTGCACCACTGACAGCTCTGACTTCACCCAAGCAGCCTAGGAAGGTCAATTGGACTGAAGACTGTCAGAGGGCCTTTAAAGGCTTGAAAGAAAGTCTGTGTCGGGCACCCGTGTTGTGTGCGCCTGACTACAGCCGACCCTTTATCGTCCAGACGGATGCCTGCGACACCGGAATTGGAGCTGTCTTGTCCCAGTTAGATGACAAAGGGAGAGAACATCCTATCATATTCATCAGTAGACAACTCAAGGGTAGAGAACTTAGGTGGGCTACTGTTGAAAAGGAGTGTTTTAGTATAGTTTGGAGCCTTAGGCGTTTTAGGCCCTACCTTACGGGTTCTACCTTCAAGGTCCAAACAGATCATAAGCCCCTAAAGTGGCTTATGCAGATGAAGGGTGAGAACCCAAAACTGCTCAGGTGGTCCATTAGCCTGCAAGGGCTAGACTTCACCATAGAGCACAGACCAGGGAAGAGTCACGATAATGCAGATGGCCTTTACAGAAGGTATGTTGACCGTCTGGATGAGGGTGTCTATCCCGTGGGAGATTAGGCACCCTCCACCTCAGTCTGGGGGGGGGGGCGACTGTGATGCTGGAAATGCATCGGAGGGACAGGGCCTCCGTATCCTTGTCCTTTACTGCTTTTTATCGTGTGTTCTGTCGTGTTTTCTGCGCAGGAGTTCATGTGGGACTCCTGGCGGTGCAGCTCTCTTTCTTTTGGTTTGGTGAACGAACCCGTGGGATACCCTTATGACACCCATGGGTGGGGGTACAACCCTGTTCCCCTAGTGTATGTTTTTGGGCACCTGTGGGTGGCCCACAGAGCAGGGTATGGGCTGGTGGCAGCTCCATGCTGAATTTGACTGGTGCGCAGAGTATCCTCCATTTTGGGATACCCCGGCCCTGCCATTGGGATCAGTTGATTTCTGATGGAAAACAAGATGGCCCAGGTGGCCTCTTGCTTTCTATTACCCATTACCTTGTTTTCCCAAAGTCCTGGGAAGCCCTGACTCTGTCCCTTCCCCCTGACTGGCTGTTGGATGGATGTGCCATATATGGTGTTGTTGTGAAGGCCCAGTCAGACTGGCTGGAGCCTTCCCGGTGATGTATGTTGTGGGTACCTCCTGTGGGTGGGACCTGGGTGAATAGAGTGTGTGACGAATATGCATTCTGTGTTGTGGGTCTCTAGTATCTGGTGGTTGACACAATGACTGAGACAACCCTGCCCGAAACCGGTATGAATGCAGCTTGGAGTGTTGAATGGCTCGGTACTTGTCCCAATACACATAACTTGTTGTGAGTGTCTGGAGAGAAGTGAATGGCCTGAATACCTTGTGTGCCTGATTGGCTGCCTGCCTGCATGAATGCCCGTAGTCGTGATTGGATGCTTGAGTGTGACCCAGCGGAATGAATGGGAGATCAACAGTATATCTGGGGACCTCTCACTGCTAGGAATCGTGTTCAGAAGCTGAAGTCTCCTCTACGACAAGTAACTGGATTAACTGACGCTTGACCTTAAAGCCCTGCTGGACGAGAAGACTTGCTGTTGCTCTTCTTAACAATCTGAAAGCTGTTGTGCCTCCAAGGGTTGACCCAGAGAGGACCTGGTAAGGCGCACTCTTCCCGAGCTACGAGGGACCATCGTGCACAGCTGATCTTTGGCAACGCTCCCTGGTAGACAGACCTACGATAGGCTGCCGACCCGATACGGGGACTGCTGCGGAACTCCAAGGAGAAGCACTCGGACTGTTGTCCGCCACTGTCGACGACCGCCGTCGCCGACCGGAGCCGCTGTGCTCCCGTTTGCCTAAGAACTTTCATTGATCATCGGACGCTCTCGTCTGCATCGTCATCCGCTTGTCTCCCGCTGGAGAAGACACGACCGCCGACGCGCCGAGGAGTATCCACCGGTGGGTTTGCCGCCACCTACAGACCGGAGAGACGCCGACGACTCGACGCCCTTGCTGGGCCACAGTTCTTCCTCATCTCTTTGCGGTCCAGAACTATTGTCACCGAGATGCCCCGCACGCCTCTTCCTTGCAGGACGCCAACGCTCTGTCGTCGACGAGCACCGCTAGGAACGAAGCTGTCACTTCCTTGCCGTAGTTCACCCTGTTCACCGTCGGACGTTCGACGACCTGTGACTCCCGCCTTAAAGGGAGGGCACTCAAGAAGGGCCGTCGATTCCCCGACATCGAACGCCAAGTTCCCCGACACCTCTCGACGATCCGTGGCTTCCGCCTGAAAGGGAGGCACTCAAGAAGGATCGGTCGGTGCATCGTCGGAGAACTCTACTCCACCAGGTACATTGGGGGGGTAAAACCTTAACAGGAAGAAGTAAGACTATTGAACATTTGGACTGGGCTTGTGCTATATATCTTTATTTTCAGGTTGCCCAGGTGGGGGGATCTCCACACAGAACTGTGCCTATTGGTAGGGGTCAGCATTCTGCCTATTGTTTCAACCATCTTGCGTTCCTTCCTATCTCTATTGCTGGTTTACTCGTTATTGATCTGTGTGACATTTTAACCGTACAGTTGATGCACTTTAATGAGATTTGATAACATTAGTGGTACCACTCTAGATGTGTATATATTTATCATCATTGACTTCCGAGTACAAAGTGCGTTATTGTGATCGTGTACATACCTTTGAATATTAATTATATAAAGACTGTGTTTTCAGTAATACAGTGTGTGGACATTCCTTTGTGGGGATTCGGGAACTACACTGTACTTGAGAACCAGCCGGCATCACCTCCTGAGAAGCTAGGCCTTGATTGCTCAACTACGTTACCAATAATAGAGAATCTTGGCTGGGGTCCTCTGTGCCTCTCCTCTACCATATAGAGAGCAGAAGTACAGACACCCCCCACCGGTCTTTACACAGGTCACTCCATGCATCCACAGGCATTTAAACAGATCCCTGTCACCCCGTTCAAATCAATCTGCAGGACTATAGCAAGATTCAAGAAGGATGTTGTGTTATACAATAACAATAATTTGTAGAAGGCAATCAAATCTTTCCAAATTGTCTGGTTGCAAACCAAAGGCAGAGATTCAAGAATCCCACAGTTCACCCGTGCATTCACTAGTCAATAACAATGTCCAAGCCCTGGTCGAAGTGATTAACCCCGTCCCACATTTATACAGCGAGTACATGGATTCACTTCCACCTGGGTAAAGGGCAGATAATTAGGATTATAATCTGGCTGCCTGCCATGCAGCGTATAATTAATAGTATACGGTACTGTACTTTATAACATTACATAAATGTAAAGCCTTTTGTGATATTTATTTTTATTTAATTATGTGTAACGCGCCAGCAGCCTGCAGGCATCAAGACTAATTGGCAGTAATTTTAATTGAAGAGTTATTTTTTTAATGCTCTGCGTAAAAAAAACCCTAGTATTCTCTTCATCTCTTAACTTGAACGGAAGAGCATTCCAGATTTTTGCAGCACAGACTTAGAAGGATCTTCCTAGGCCATTGTAGCGTTTAAATCCAGGAAAATAGCGCCTGGTTGGAGGAGCGTAAAGATCTGGTCGCAGTGAAGTGGGAGATAAAGAATGTGAAGTAATGAGGAATAGATGCAAAGAGGCAGCGATGTACAAGAGAACCTGCTTCAAAATTGATGCGATCCCGCACCGGCAGCCAATGGAGATCCCTCCTGTGATTGGAAATATGTTCTCTCCTCTGGACTTTCTTAATAATACGTACCGCATCATTCTGAATGACCCGGCATTTCTGCAGACAGGTGTTGTTTGCCCTGATCAGCAGGACATTGAAATAATCTAACCTCAACAATACCGCTGTATACGCAATGGTGGCGCAGTTCTTTTTGGTGAGCAAAGGCCAGATGTTTTTTAGCAGGTGGCAG
The DNA here is from genome assembly GCF_040938575.1 of Ambystoma mexicanum. Taxonomy (NCBI): domain Eukaryota; kingdom Metazoa; phylum Chordata; class Amphibia; order Caudata; family Ambystomatidae; genus Ambystoma; species Ambystoma mexicanum. Next base: position 1,604,425,370 of record NC_090937.1, read on the forward strand.
TAGTAACTGCAGTTCCTGCTGATCTGATTGACATAGGCATCAGCACACAGTGAGGATTCAAAGATAGTGCCTGGGGTTTTTACTTAGCTCTGCACTGGGATTGTACAGTTCTTGATTTTAAAACTTTTATAGTCAGGGTTCAGTTTGGATTGCGCCTGCGAGGAGCCAAAGATCTGAAACTCGGTTGTGCGTGTTGTCCACGTAGTTTGGGAAAAATACTTTTAAATCTTCCAGAAGCATGCAGAGAGGTCTTATATACAGGTTAAACAACACTTCATACATGTAGGCTCCCTGTGGCTCGCCACACTGAATGGGGGCTGGAGATGAAAAAGCATCACCACAGTGAAATTTGGTAACCCTGTGGGACAGGAAGGACTGAATCCATTTGATAGCTTCCTTAGAGAAGTTACTCAGGTGCCCGAGTGTGTTGATGAGGCGGTTGTGGTCGAGCAAGTCAATCCCTGGCTCTTGTTATTTTGGCTTCTAAGACCGCTTGAGCCTCTTACCAGTCCTGCGCTGTTGGTGAGTATGATATGGATGGTGCTTTGGGTTTCTCGAATGATTTCAAAATTTCAAAGAGTTTCCCAGGGCTGTTTGTAGCCTCATTGATCTGGGTATTAAACAAAGTTCTTCTTGGTTCCCACTATTTTGAGTTTGTTAGTTGATCTTGCTCTTTTCCAAGCATTCTTATTATCAGCAGATGGGTATTTTAGCCACAGAGTTTCTCATTTTCTTTTTCCTCATTTCAGATCGAAAAGCTCTGGCGTAAACCCCTTTTGGTGCCCAATTTTAGCCCTAACCGACTTCAAACGGAGCAGTGCTACCCTGTCCAGCACATCCAAGTAGAAGGAGGAGAAAGTGTTCATCAAAGTCTCTACAGAGTCGGAGTCGGTTGTACTTGACATAAGAGATTCCAAGCAAACTTGGATGTCAGGCAACACTTAAAATGCCTACTAACGACTTTTCCTATGGTAATCACTGAAATAACTGGTTTCCATGCTGCAGTATTTGTACAAATGAGGAGGTAGCGCTACAGTTTCTACTGTGTTCAGGCCAAATTCTAGGAGTTTTATATATACACTGTTATCTGGTAAATGCATGTAGATGAGTGCAGTATATTATGTGGTACTTGTTACTGCTCTGCAGACAATTTTAGAAGTGTACAGATTTACAGGTGTTTGTGATAAATACTGTAGTTATGGGGTTTTGTACCATAGTATTTGTTTTAATGAGTTACATACTCATTTCCAACAGACTATACAATATTGCAAATATGAAGACATTTTTTTCTTTTTCAAAGAGTTAAGTCTTTTCTTTATAAAGAGCGAAAGTGTAGTCTACAAACTTTGGGAATACAAACGTGACAGACTTGAAATCTTCCGCTGCAAAAAGGAAAGGACCAGAAAACATGCCTTCTTTGCCTACACCCCAAGATTATGGAACCTCCTCCTTGTCAGCATCAGACTGACCCACACACTCCTACAATTCAGAGAAGAACCCAAGACCCTCCTCTTCAGGGAGTCTCTCCTCCTCAACCCCTAAGCCATCACGTCGCCCCTCGCGCCATCTAACTGGCTAGATGCTGCCCGCCCCTCTACCACTCACCACCGGGTACTGCTATACCACTCCTCTCTGCCCCTCGGTATCCTACCCCCCGCTGTATGTCTGTTCTGTTGTTACCACTGGAAAGCGCACTGTTATGTATCTGTACTGTTGTATACTGCTATATACCTCTGTAAAGTGCTCAGTTATGAATTTGTATTGTTCTATACTTTTGTAAATCACGCCGTTGCTTGACCACGCTCAATAAATAGCATAATAATAATAATATAATAATCAAAACGTTAAGGTTTTTCCCAAAATCCAAGCCAACAAAAGAGTAATGTCTATAACTGTCAGTATTGTCAATATTAAGATTATCACAAACACTCATGGATCTTAAATATTTTTCATAAAAATATAAATTCACACTAGCACACATGTCAACATTATCCATTACTTTAACAAGATGCTAGTTCAGTCCTGGTTTTAACTTTGAATTCTGAGACTTTTAATCTTGGACTTATAATGTGCAAAACTAGGACTACATGGATAGACTGCCATGTGTGACCCATGCAATGCTTGACTGATACGTCCTTGTTGTGATGCTGACTGCATACAGACCATGTGCTGCACACGGAGACAATCCTCATCACCACACCTGCACCCTCCTTCCATCACAATCTCTGTGCAGCTTCTCTTGTCCATATTCTTGCTCCAAAATATGTTTGCGGATAGCCTGTGATGATCTTCCACTCCACACTCGCCCTCTGTCGTCACATGTCTGACGTCTCTGTGAGGTCACCCTGCATGCTGATCCTACTCAGGGGCATCCTTCCTTGCCTCTCTATCCCCCAGCAGCTCAGTGCCTCCATGGGACTGGTGATTCCCATGGCGGACTACTAAAACGGCATGTTCCCAATTTACTTTGAATATACACTCTTCCCTCTGCAACTCTGGCAGACATGGACTGTGTGGGACATCCTTTGGCCTTGATGCAGGGTCTCTCACTCGGACCATGCTGATGGCTCACAGTGGTCATGAGTGCTTATTCATGGACCATGTGCATTCCATGTGCATTCCAAGCAAGCCCCTATGGGGCCGGGCCAAGCACCTCATTCGACTCCATCTCCGGTACTTCCTCCTTCTCATGGTACATCCCTTTCCTGCTCACTCAGGGTCAGTTGATCCTCACACCCATTTGTTTGGGGTTCTCGTCTGTGTCGAGCGGATGCCTCCCCCTGGTACAGCCTCCATGCCTCTATTCAACTGCTGTTGTGGGTTCTCTGGGTCTGGGGCACTTTTGATGCTTCCTCATGTGTTGTGCTTTCTGTCCTCATCTCCCCTGCTGTAGTCCCAGATGACTGTGAGAATGCAATTGACACCTGCCCACACTGTGTGCTACAACAGGGTACTCTGAGTAACCATTTTGACCCATTCACTGCCTCCAAGCCATCCCCCGCCTTTGGGGTTGGGGTTCACAACCCACTGCCAACACTTTGCACATGATGACTGCACTTGCCCTTACACTGCCATCATAACACGACATTGCAATTACTGGTTTTGTCTTTTTATTGATAGTTGAGGCCGAACACATGTACTGCACTGCACCCACACACCTCTAAGACCTGTTTCACCCTTCAACATGTCTATTCACTTGTGTGATGTCAAAGTGACCTAGCATTAATGTATCCATGTGCCTTCCTTCGCTGTATTTCAACACCCTAGCGTTGTTGCATCCTGTGACACATGTGTGTTTTGTCGTAGTGATTTCCATGTACTGTCTGATGACATGCATTTTACATGGATTACGGACAGTAGCATTTAACTTCCATCTGGGGCTGGTTGACAGTTATGCCATGGCTATGCTATGCGCCATATGTGTGTATGCATCCTTCATGTTTGTTGAAGGTCCATGCCAGTCACAAGCTTGTGTGTGATGCAGGTGCTGTGCACCATGCAGCACATGTGTTGTTTTGCCATTTTGTACTCATCCATGTCTGCTTTCAGGTTCCCCTTCCACTTCATGCGTGCATGCCTGAGTTTGTGTCATGAGTGACATGTCTGATTCATGTGTTGGATTTCAACATTGTAATACCTATGTGACATGTATGTTCATTACATGTTTTGTGCAGGTGATGAGGCACTGGAAGCAGAGGAGGAGGAGATGGCGGAGGGGGTGGGGTGTTCAAAGGCCCAACCAGGCACCAGTGGAGGCCGTGGTGTGGTAGCCCATAAACATCCATTGGTGCTACAGACCATCCTGGCCAGGGGTGTCTCTGAGTACACCTCTGAGGATCTCTATGCCTCTGGTGTGGAATCGGATATTGAACCATATGTGCTGTCGCAGGTGAGTGATTCTGGCATGGATTCTGTTCTGTCCGACACACCTGCAGTGGGGGTAGACCCCTGAAGGGGCCATTCAGTGGTGGTATGTCCGCCTGTGGCGGTTACGGATCCAGGGTCACGCTCCACACTATTTGCTCCTGTTCCTGGGGCAGCAGATCAAAGGAGGAATGCAGTCCTGCAGCCACAGGCAGCGTCAGCACAGCAAGGACCAGGTCTCCTTGCGCCCGACAGGTGTGGTGTCCGGCTACGCAGTGGCCGTGCGCCACCTGGTAATACTGTGTGGGAGAATTTCATGTATGCCGTTGCACAGCAACAGCGGGCATCATGGGAGATGATGGCTCAGGGGGTGGAAAGGTGGTCAATTCCATTCTCCACTCTGAAAGGCAGGTGGAGCTCCAGCAGCAGTCAATTCGGTCAACGTGCTGCTCACACAGGCAGGACATGTTGGCCGCCAACAGGGACCAACGGGCTGAACTGGGGGTTCTGCGCACAGCCATGGCTGCAGAGGCACAGGCCCACAGGGATGCCCTGATGGAAGAGAACACCTCCCTCAGAGCTACTCTGGGTGCACTTGAGGTGGCCCACAGTAGACAGGCGGAACAGCAGATGGAGCAGCTGACACATAACATCTCGGCTGAGCTCCAGGCAACCTGTGAGGAGATCTGCGTGTCATGTGAGTGCTTGCAGGCGGAAGTCCAAGTAACACGTGAGGCCTTACAGGCGGAACTCCTGTCAGGACTCAGGGCTGGCAAAGACGAGGAGTTGTTAGATATTCCTCTTAAGCTGGGAAGGTCTATAAACTACAATTCCCAGCATTCTCTGGGTCTGCGTGTAGTTCAACACACGCGCGATTGGCCAGCTGTCTGGGATTAAGGACAGCATATTAACTGGTAACGGCAGCGTGCAGGTGTGGCTTATTCTGATTCAGCGTGGAGGCAGGCAGCCCGCTTGCGGAGAGGAGCGATGGAGAGCAGGACTGCATGAACTACAGACGGCCGCATTTCGGAAGGAGCAGGAGCGTGCAGATAAGGATCACGGCTTTACGGTCATTGTCTGGGAAGTCCTGTGGGGCTCCCCAGACCAAGATAAGTATGGGGAAATGCACGATGATTGCTTACATTGTTGGGAGTGATTTACAGCGGGCTCGCATTTCGTCAGGGAAGTCCTGAAGGGCCCCCAGACATAAGATAAGTAGCGGCGAACGTTTTTGGGATGTTGAGCTGAGAAAACACAGTGTATGCGCTCATGTACTGCTGCGTTGGGACACCCAGGGTGTTCACTCATTTACGGTTGTGCTGGGCAAACCCAGTGTGTATCAAGCAATAGTGAATATGCATCTTTAATGGGTGTCTATGAGTAATGAACTATTTTCTGACAAAAGACTCAATATGATACATGGACATTACGTTTACCAAATCTTCACTGGTGCAGTAAACTAGTGTAGGAGGGAAATCATTTATGTTATATGTTGCTTTGCTGCCCGAAGGGCCATGTGTCTTGTTTATCATGATGGGAAGTTTTCTTAACGTTTGTTTTCATCATGTTGCTTGCTTATGTGTTTTCTTGTGAACCAACAGGGGTTAGTACACGTATTAAGGTGTACTAGGTAGGAAGTCAGGTTATATACGTGAACAGTGTTACATGCTGGACAGAGTAGGGTTCTTTCCTGGTGTTTCCCCTGTCCCATCCAAAGTAGGAGTTCCTTACCCTTTTTCCTGTGTTCCTAAATTCCCTATCCTATCCACAACCTCTCCCTAACCCCTCTTCCCCCCATTGGCTGCCACGTGGCAACCTGTTTTATATATCAGGCGTCTCTGCCAACCACTGTGGGAGGGTCGAGTTCATTCGGCTTCCGTGGTTCGGGGGAGAGTGTCGATCTCTCTTCCTTTCCTTAAAAAGTGTGATCGTGACATAATAAGCCACCCCCAGATTGGGATACTCACAACCACCCAAACCAAATGGACACGACACCTCCACCTTTAGCCGACGTGCTAAAGGCACTACAAGATATCCAAATGGAATTAGCGAATGCTCGGAATGAAACTATCACTTTGAAAGCACAAGTACAAGGTTTGGTGGCCCTAGGTACCCCTTTAGAGGGCACTAGTACAGCCAATACTGGGAGCGTTTTCACTAGTAGAAATCCCACTGTCATTGTGCAACCTCCTAGTAACGTACCCCTGTCAGCACCAGAGCGTTTTTCAGGGGATCCTAGAAAATATATGACCTTTCTTACTCAATGTAGACTTCATTTTTTGTGCAAGCTTGCGGCATTTGTAACTATCCAAGCCAGAACTGCCTTTGTAATATCATATTTAACAGGCAATGCCGCAGCATGGGCGATGCCTCTGGTACAGAAAGATGATCCTTTGTTATATAATTGGGATAATTTCTTATCAGAGTTTGGCAGACTGTTTGACAGACGGGAAGTCACACTGGCACAAGACAAAGAGTTGTTAGGTTTAAGACAGGGGTCACGAGATCTGGTAACATATGTGACACAGTTTAATAGACTAGTGATTGAAACAGAAGGGCCAGTGGCTAAACAGACCGTATTGTTTTATCAAGATTTACGGGAAGAACTAAAAGATGCAATTGCGCAGGTAGAACCGCAACCAAGCACTTGTACGGCCATGATAGATCTGGCCCTTAGGCTGGATCACCGGATGAATGAGAGAAAAGGAGATAAAAAGAAACCAGAAACTTTCCCATTTGTGAGATTAGATAGGATTAAGGGAGGAAGGAGTAGTGAGGTAGAACCAACTCAGATTGGTAGTGTGAGAGGACCATTATCAGAGGCAGAAAAAGAACAGAGGAAGCTTAACAAATTGTGTTTGTACTGTGGACAGGCAGGCCATTTTATACGCACTTGTCCTAATACTCCCCAGAGGAGTATAGGAGGGGAACGGAGCAAAAAAGAGGCGGGAAAAGAAGTGGGCCGACCTTAGGGGGAACTCAGGTGACAGGCCCGAAGGAATTAAAGTTCCCCAAATTGGTGGCAAATACAGTTGGGAGTAAGACATCTCATTTGTATATATTAGTGACGTTATGTTGGGCAATATCCAAGCAGACAGTACTGGCTATGATAGACTCAGGGGCCACAGGTAATTTTGTGGACATTACATTGGCCAAACAATTGGGCCTTCCTTTACAAGACAAACAAAGAGTGGAAGGGGTGCAGTCGGTGGATGGGTCTCCTTTAGTGTCAGGGCCTATAAGACAACAAACACAAAAGTTGCGGATGACATTTACATCAGGTCACAATGAAGACATTACTTTTGATTTGATAGCCGCACCACAGTTTGGTTTGATTTTGGGAATGCCTTGGTTAGTGCAACACAATCCAATGATTGATTGGGAAAAACAGACAGTAGAGTTTGATGAACAGAGGTGTAAAGAAAACATGTTACCAGAAGTGGGACCCACGGCGTGGTTAGTTAAACAGGAAAGCAGAGAGCAATTGGTGGGAGCCGTGGAAGCAGAACTTCCCCTGCAATATCGAGAGTTCACCAAGGTATTTGACAAAAGAGGGGAAGAACAATTACCTCCCCATCGACTTTATGATTGTGTCATTGAATTGGAGGAGGGGGCAAAGCTACCCTTCAGTAGAATCTATGCCCTTACAGAGACAGAAAATAAACACTTAAGAGAGTATTTGGATGAAATGTTAGAGAAGGGGTTCATTAGACATTCCACGTCCCCGGTCTCTTCTCCTTTGTTTTTTGTTCCAAAAAAATGAGGGGACATTACGCACTTGTATTGACTATCGCGCATTGAACAAGGTAACCATTAAGAATAGGTTTCCATTGCCTCTAATTTCAGTGTTACTGGATCAGGTGCGGGCGGCAAAAATTTACACTAAATTGGATTTAAGAGGAGCATACCACTTGATAAGAGTAAAAGAGGGTGATGAGTAGAAAACGGCATTTCGGACAAAATTTGGATTGTGCGAATACTTGGTTATGCCGTTTGGATTATGCAATGCTCCTGCGGGATTTCAATTCTTTATGCAAGAAGTGTTGAGGGACTTTATTGATGTATTTGTTATAGTGTACATTGATGATATTTTGTTTTATTCAGTTTCAGAGGAACAGCATGTGTGAGGGCAGTGCTTCAGAGGCTGCAGGAGTATCAGCTTTGTGTAAAACTGGAGAAATGTGCTTTTCACACTAGGCAAGTGGAATTTCTGGGGTTCATACTAACTCCAGAGGGTGTAGTGATGGATGCTAAGAAGGTACAGGCTGTGACAGATTGGCCATCACCACAATGTATCAAGGACATACAATCATTTTTAGGATTTGCAAATTTCTATCAGCGTTTTATTAGTAATTTCTCAGCACTAGTAACACCGATTACTCGACTTCTCAAGAAAGCAACACCATTCATTTGGGGTCCTGAAGCAGAAAGGGCTTTTCAGGAATTAAAGATCGCTTTTACTACTGCACCTGTGTTGAAACACCCAGACACAAATGAAGCTTTTCAAGTAGAGACAGATGCTAGTAATCTGGCGATAGGGGCGATTTTGTCACAGAAAGATAAGGAGGGGGTATGGCACCCAGTGGCCTTCTATTCTAGAAAACTATCAGGGTGTGAACAGAATTATTCTATCACGGACAAGGAATTGCTGGCTATCCACTCAGCCTTTTTAGAATGGAGGCATTACCTATTGGGGGCTAAGCATCAGGTGGTGGTGGTAACGGATCACAAGAACTTGCAATACTTTAAGACTGCTCATAAACTTAGTCCCAGGCAATTACGCTGGTCTCAATACTTTAATGAATTCAATTTTGTGGTAACATTCAAACCAGGAAAGAATAATGGCAAGGCAGACGCATTGTCTAGGCAGCAAAATTTGGAGAGTGTGGTGAGTGAAGTAAGAGCAATTATTCCTCCAGAAAATGTCATTGGAGCTATTACAAAAAATTTATTTGATGAAGTCAAGAAGGCTCTTTCCCCCCCTGGCAAATCCATAAGTGGCAGGCCAGTCATCCGGCAAGGTGAGGCAGGGGTTGCCGTACCATCAAGATCGATTGTTTTTACCTACTAAGGAAATACAGGAAAAGCCCTATATTGGTGCCATAATTCTCCATTAGCGGGACACGCTGGTCAAAGGAAAATGCAAACCATGTTGGAAAAATACTTTTGGTGGTCTACTTTGAGGCACGATGTGGGCAAATATTTATTAAAATGTGAAAATTGCATGAGGAATAAAGCAGATCATGTAAAAAAGAGAGGGTTTTTACAACCATTACCCACACCTGAGAAAGTATGGACACACATATCAATGGATTTTATTACAGACCTTCCACCTGATAAGCAGTTTGACAACATTTGGGTAGTGGTGGATTTTCTGTCCAAGCAAGCTCATTTCATTCCTTGCAAAGGAATACCTGGAGCAGGCAAGTTAGCAGAGTTGTTCCTTCAACATGTGGTTAGATTACATGGGTTGCCCAAGAGTATTGTCTTGGACAGAGGACCACAGTTTACATCCAAGTTTTGGCGAGCTTTCTGTCGCATGTTGGGAATCAACTGTGCCTTATCTACCAGTTACCACCCTCAAACCGATGGGCAGATAGAACGAGTAAATCAAACACTCGAACAATACTTGCGGGCCTATTTAGGGGATGGCCGAGAGTCTTGGGTGCAGGCATTATGGTTGGCAGAGTTTACTTATAACACGCTGCACATTTCCTTGGGTATGTCCCCCAATGAATGTTTATTTGGACATGAGCAAAACATGATACCAGAGCATTTACCTGAAGTAGAGAATGTACCAGTTTTACAAGGACGTAAACAGTTGCTTCTTAAGATCAGACAGAAAGCGCGCCCGCATTTGGAACAGGCTGACAAACACAGACAGGAGAGTCCTCGCTATAAGGCAGGAGACAGAGTTTGGTTATCAACCAAGAATCTATCTATAGTAGGATCTCATAAATGTATGCCTAGATTTATTGGACCTTATGAAATCGTTACGTGTGTGTCATCTACAGCTATAAAATTGCGTTTGCCAAAGACTCTACCTATACACCCGGTGTTCCATGTGTCTTTGATTAAACCTGCAGCTCCTGGAACGACGACGAAAAAACCTCCAGCCATAGTGAGAGAAGGACAAACGGAATATGAAGTAAAGCACATTGTGGATTCCAGAAGAAGATCTCAATAATTATGGTATTTGGTGCAATGGGAAGGTTACGGGCCTGAGGATTGTTCTTGGGAACCAGCACGAGATGTCCATGCTCCCAGGTTGCTTAAACAATTTCATGTACGACATCCAAGAAACCAGGTTCTGGGAGGAGCCCTGGAAGGGGAGGTAATGTCAGGACTCAGGGCTGGCAAAGGCGAGGAGTTGTTAGATATGCCTCTTAAGCTGGGAAGGTCTAGAAACTACAATTCCCAGCATTCTCTGGGTCTGCGTGTAGTTCAACACGCGCATGCTTGGCCAGCTGTCTGGGATTAAGGACAGCATATTAACTGGTAACGGCAGCGTGCAGGTGTGGCTTATTCTGATTCAGCGTGGAGGCAGGCAGGCCGCTTGCGGAGAGGAGCGATGGAGAGCAGAACTACAGACGGCCGCATTTCGGAAGGAGCAGGAGCGTGCAGATAAGGATCACGGCTTTACGGTCATTGTCTGGGAAGTCCCGTGGGGCTCCCCAGACCAAAGATAATTACGGGGAAATGCACGGTGATTGCTTACATTGTTGGGAGTGATTTACAGCGGGTCGCATTTCGTCTGGGAAGTCCCGAGGGGCTCCCAGACATTAGATAAGTAGCGGCGAAAGTTTTTGGAATGTTGAGCTGAGAAAACACAGTGTATGCGCTCATGTACTGCTGCGTTGGGACACCCAGGGTGTTCACTCATTTACGGTTGTGCTGGGCAAACCCAGTGTGTATCAAGCAATAGTGAATATGCATCTTTAATGGGTGTCTATGAGTAATGAACTATTTTCTGACAAAAGTCTCAATATGATACATGGACATTACGTTTACCAAATCTTCACTGGTGCAGTAAACTAGTGTAGGAGGGAAATCATTTATGTTATATGTTGCTTTGCTGCCCGAAGGGCCATGCGTCTTGTTTATCATGTTGGGAAGTTTTCCTAATGTTTGTTTTAATCATGTTGCTTGCTTATGTGTTTTCTTGTGAACCAACAGGGGTTAGTACACGTATTAAGGTGTACTAGGTAGGAAGTCCGGTTATATACGTGAACAGTGTTACATGCTGGACAGAGTAGGGTTCTTTCCTGGTGTTTCCCCTGTCCCATCCAAAGTAAGAGTTCCTTACCCTTTTTCCGGTGTTCCTAAATTCCCTATCCTATCCACAACCTCTCCCTAACCCCTCTTCCCCCCATTGGCTGCCACGTGGCGACCTGTTTTATATGTCAGGTGTCTGTGCCAACCACGGTGGGAGGGTTGAGTTCATTCGGCTTCCGTGGATCGGGGGAGAGTGTCGATCTCTCTTCCTTTCCTTAAAAAGTGTGATTGTGACAACTCCGTGCTACATGTGAGGTGCTGCATGGGAACCTCCGGACCATCATCCTGCAGTACCAGACATTTCAGACCTGCATGCTTGCTGCCATGGAGGAGCATGCCAGGGCTATGCGTGGTCACCCTCCCGTACCAGGTACACCTTCTCATATTGCATCAGAGGGTGACCACAGCGACAACAGTACTCCCACTATAGGCTAGTGCAGGCAATGAGCCCATGGAGGTTTTTTTTATTCTCCACATCCATGCATGTGGGTGTTGAGGTGCACCCTGCCCCTCCTCCCTGCTGGGTGGTTCCCCTCCCCCCGCTCAATCATGGCCATTTTAATTTTATTTTTATTTTAATTTATTTATTTTTAAGTCTATTGTGCATTCATGTAACAGTGTGTTGCTTTCCGTGGCATCCGAAGGCATCCACTGTGTGTTCTAGCTGGACCCATACAAGCTTGTCTCGTGTTTGTGTTTGAGGCTTGGGGTCCAGACACATATGCCACTCCTGCTTCTCCTTTCCATGGGCTTGCAAGGAGGGCACTGTGTGACAGTAACTTACACAGCTGCATTGGGCTTCCATCATTTCTGTGGCCAGTCTGAAGTCCAAACTGTGTATACACACCTAGTGGGTATTCAAGATAGTTTCTCCAGTGCATGGTTGACATGCATTTTCGTTTGTATATTGCTAATTGTGCATATTTACATGTTACATCTTCATGTATTACCTTGGCTGTCTCCATTGTTGATGCACTTCATGCTGTATGCGGTACCCTGCCACATTTAGCTAGCAGCGACACATTCACGATGGGAGTGGTCCTTGTGGTGGCTTGGTCACATTGAGACACTTGTACTATTATAATTGGTCACTGTCTGAGGTTGTCACTGTTGGGTCCTGTGTTCATGATATGTTATGCTGGTAAATATATATTCATGTGTACAGTTTGATTTTGAGGTGTCAGAGGGAATTGTCTCTGGCCTGTTTCCATCCGTCACGGTGCACTTTGTGACAGTTGTGTCATGTGTTGTGCATTTATTTTGTTGTTTTCACATTGCATGCCATGGCATGGTGTGTCGAGCGGGTGACATGGGTTTGGGAGGGTTTAGGTGACATACCAGTATTTGGATGTGCTGTTCTGCAAGGGGGTAGTGGATTATGCACTTTGAATGTGTGCCTTTTGGTCGCACGGGATTGGGTTTGCTTAAGTAGCTTGGGATGCGCACAATGTAGCACTTCCAAGGACATATTCTCAGGTTGGTAAGGTTGTGACAGTTGACTGTCCCTATGCCATCCTCGATTGTCACCTGGAATGTGCCAGGCCTGTGTGCACTCCGCAGTGGTGGGATTTTAGGTGAAAAATTGAGCCACAAGCTGGGTACGGGCTGCCTCTCTACATGCACTTTCCCCTCCCATGCGCAGCGGCCGTGCATGTGGTTGGGGATTTAGGGGCAGCACCATGTCCACCGGTACGCCCCGCTGTGTTGCAACATTGTGCAGGACACATGCTGCCACAATGATCCTGCACACTACTGGGGATGCATATAGTAGCTGTCCAACAGAGCAGTCAAGGGAGCGGAAACGTGACTTGAGCACTCCGAATGTGGGCTCCACTATGGCCCTGGTTGCAATATGGGCTGTGTTGTATCTTACCTGGGGTTGTGTGGTGGGATTCCATATTGCCATCACCATGTAGGTGCTCAGACGGTAGGCACTGTCCCCTGGGAAGGTGGTAATGTATTATGTATATATGTTATTAGTTGGGTTTGTCGATTTGGTGGGTGGACCCTGGATAGTTTGCATAGACAGAGGTGATGATTCCCTTGGCATACAACCTGCACGTTGATGGAATGCCAGTGCTTGCCTTTGCGATAGATGTTCTCAGGTGGACGTAGGGCCACATGGGTGCAATCAATGGCACCAAGTACTTTGGGGAAGTGAGCCACCCCGTAAAAGTCCTGGACCATAACCTGCCTTTCTGCTGGTGTTCTGGGCATGTATATGTGCCTGCGGACTGAGGGGCGTGCAGTCATGATTGCCAACACCTGGTGTAGGCAGCGTGACTGTGTGGGCTGTGCGACGCCACCAACTAAGGCAGTTGTCCACTGAAATGACCGAGTGCCCAAAAAATGCAGGACATTGTGCACCTTTTCCAAGGGGCTCAGTGCTTGGGAGCACAGGGTGGGTGATGTGAGGTCATCCTCCCATTCAGTGACCAGGTCTAGGATGGGTTACAAACACAATTGAGCATTAAACAAACATTTTTAACATATATACATAATACATTTCTTAAACACATTACAGTTACAAGGCACCTTCTAACTACCTTAAATGTACTTTAAAAGATGTAACTATCATTTTCAAAATATGTAGTAACACTTAAAGTAAAACATTGTTTTATTAAGATACCTCCATTCAACAACAACAGTGTTCTACAAACAAAAGTTGTGCAAATATTACTGATAACACTTTGCCATTATCAACATGGCTTTAAACTTAAGTAAGCAAAAAAATTACTAAGTTACATCTAAGCTTATACATGTGTTTAAAGACCCCCAGAGCTACTTACAAATGTGTCATTCACCTGCTTTAAGAACATTTATGCTGCTTCTGAGAATCAATAAACTGCCGGTGCTGGCAAATATTGGGTCGGAATTAGCAATCCAAAGAGAGGACAGGTTCTGTCGTATGTGTCAAGTTAAAGAGAGAGAACAAATAGCTAGACACATACTTACAGACTGTCGGGAGAATGGACCACTGTACATTACCATGCTAGGTACAGTTGTTGCTAATTACGAAAGCATTCAGAATGAAGAGTTTTGGTGCTATTGTCTAAACACTGATAATAAATCTGTCCATATTTCATTATATCAAGTATGGTGCAAGTTGAAACCTAGATTGTTGCTCTATATAGAATGAATTGAGTGTGAAATATCAATTTAAAAACATGTTAAGGCTATAAAAAATATATTTATTAGGATGTATGGGTTTTATAGTAAATTTCGATGGTTTTTTAAAATTGTATAATGGAATGTTTGAGGTTTGTGAGTTGTAATTAGGATTTTATTTTGATGTGAAAAGTTCTTATGAGCTAAATACATGAAATTAAATAAAACATAAATAAATTCCTACACAATGGTAAGTCTTGCATAAACTCTAATAATTCCTAAAGGATGCACTGTCATTTGCCCCATTAACCCCTCCTCTATCTACTTCAAAAGATGATTCTAGAGATAGTGGTAGCCACCATAAGAGAGAAACAACAATTGCTGCTGCCATTATAGTAGTTGCTCCTCAAATTCCTTTATCCTCTTCAAATACAGAATTCATTGAAAATACATCGAAGAAATAAATGGGACGCATGGATACCCTGTCAACTGTCTTTTCCCATTGCACAAATGTCAGTGGCTCCAAAAAATCATAAAAAGGTTATGCGAGTGACCAAGAGTAAGATTCGGACACAGAGGCATTTTCAGTGATTTTCAAAGTTAAAGGAAAATGGGGGGTTGGACAAATCCTACCTCTAAGAGGGGTTCCCCTGCCTCAACCACACTAATGAATATCTGTGTCAGGATGTAAAAATCAAAAGAGTTCTCTATCCTGTGCCCAAAATCCTAAGCTAACCCTCAAAGTACTAAACTCAATATAACGTGACAGGGGAATGTCTTTGAGCTGTACACCAACAGCTTCTTCCCAAAGTTCTGAACATAAAGACTTCCTGGGTCACTTATGAGGATGGTGTCCTGTTATTTTTATTATCCATCAAAATCCAACATTCGGTGTTATAATGGTAGGAAGGAGAAACAACACGATTTGATTGGAGGATGGGACGGACCACGATGACTGTTTTGTCAACTGTAAAGTATCTAGGGCTGAACATTGTGAGGCCCTCTGAGTATGGGGTTAGGAAGGAGGCAGTATGGGTGAAAGGGAAAGAGTACGCAGCTCAAATGGCAAACATGTGAAAACGTATTGTCCCTTTGCCCATTGCTGCAATTCTTCAAGTGTAAGATAGTTCCAGCAGTGCTATACAGCCTTGAAATTGGAGGGGAAATTGAAAAATTGGAGCTGAGCAAGCTGGAGGGACAGATCTGGAGGAGAGCCCTAAGTGTCCCGAATTGTGTTATTATGTTGCATTTTGAATTGGGCTTCAGCTTAATGATGAGGGCTGTACATATAAAAAGGTATTGTTATATCGAAAGTTATTCTCCAGCAAGTCTAATACTTTAATACTTTGTATGCCTTGATGGGAAACCATTCTCAAAGTTTTGGGGTGGGGCCATTGGTTACCTTGACGAATGTTTGTGTGAAAATAATAGCACAGTACAAGATTATATCTGAGGCCTTGCTGGGACTCCTGAGAAAAAGAAAATATTAGAACTTGATTGGATAAACACTTGTGACGAAAGAAAGAAGTACATCAAAACATATTTAAGACAGTGCCCTGATAGCCGATACAGAGATACCTTCATGAGACTGCGATTTAATCTACTCCATACAAGGGAAGTTCTTTTCACCAGAGGCCCAGGGGAAAGTGCTGAATGTCGCCCATGTGGGGGGACAGTTGAAACAGTAAAGCACCTAGTAACTACATGTCCAGTGTTTCAGAAGGCCAGGGTAGACTTGTTCGGTCCCTTTGTAGATTACTTTTTGGCATGTCCTTGTGGGCAGTCCTACTTCACTCTTGATTAGAGTTGTTAAATTTCTTTCAAAATTGGGGTTGATATCCTGAAATCCCTCGCAAAATTCCCTGTATCGTATAAACAGGCAACTTTAAAAAAATGTTAACTTTCACATATTCTCATGTATTTCTTTTTATCATGAATTGTTTTAGGAATATAAATTATGGCTGAAATTATGGTAAATGTATTTGTTGTATCTTTTTTCGTTTTACCGTTCAATTTTCTGTACTGTATAAGGTTTGAAATCAACCATGTACAATAAAGAATTGAAAGTGAAGAAAAGATAATAACACAAAGGTCTAGCAGCGAAGGGTGCTTCCCTTCCACTAGAGTCGTTCTGGTTATTTACAATGCTTCTTGTATACAATTCCAAGGAGGAAGGTTCTTCCATTGGTTTATCTCAGTTTACACAAATATTCACAATGTGACTTCTAGATACACTATAGATTTACTTTGGACCTCTGATACGTTGTTACAGTAAAATAAAAAGGGGGGTATGGCTCTTCCATTATGATCCACAAAAACAAAGTGGGGTGATCTGTAAATGCCAGGTTTCCTTTCTCTATTTGCATTTGCAAATCTTTGTATGCAGGTGATTATCTTTCTTATATTTTGGGTCACCGACCTTTCACCAGTTAAGCATAATGTCCAAATTCCCATGTAAGGGTTTCTGTTAGCTGCTAGTCGTATGCCACATACAGCAGGAAGCACCCCAGTGACCCATTCTCCTTCGCTGGGTTTACCGGTTGTCTTTGTCAGCTTTGGCGGCCCTCACGTCTCTTTGATTCTTCTGCAGTCCATCTGAATTTTTTTTTTTTAGGTGATATATTCATTTTGGCTATTTCGGCTTCACTTTCGTTTTGCGTGTCATTCAAAGGACACATTTGTGACTCTTTAAATTCTGTAGTTATACGACCCTCCATTAGTTATGTGATATTTTGGTATTTGTTTGTTTTTCATTGGTCCAATTATTACCTTCAGTTCATTTGATTTATTATGATGTTGGTTCTCCAATTAGGAGGTTTCAGGGTTGCTTCAATACAATTAGTGCAGGGAAAGGTTTTAGTATTTTACCTTTCCTCACCGGCCCCTCACTAGCTTTGAATCTTCTTTTTTATCCTCCCTTTTGGGCAGTGTTTCTGCTCCATTTCTCACACCAATTGGTTACACTACCAATTTAGTAATTTTGTGATCTGATAACTCTTCTGTAGCATTTTGGTACTTCAGACTTTCTGGCTTGAAGACATTGGGCCTCATTATAAGGTTGGAGGCAGCCATGGCGCTATTAGCTGCCTCCAAACTCGTTCCGACTCCGCCCTGGTGAATGGAGCAATTACCGGTCCATTCCAAGGTTGGCGGGACCGGTAATTCCCCATTCACCAGGGCCATTCCCCATTCCCATTTGAGCCCCCATAGTGCTCAATGGGAATGGGGAAGGCGCTAATAACGGTACAGGCAAATTGCGGTACCGTTATTAGCTCTAGAGTCCCTTTGCGGGTTCCGTCCTTAATGCCTGAAAAAAACAGGCATTAAGGAAGGACCCGCAAAGGGAACTCGTAGTAGGGCGGTAAGGGATTACCAGCACCGGTGCCCTTACCGGTGCTGGTAATCCCTTACCGCCCACCTCGTAATGAGGCCCATTGTCCTCCACCCCCCCCTTTTCTTTTCAGGTGACTGGTGCTTGGATTGCATGTGTGGTGACTCCGTTGTTTGTGGCCTATACAGGGACCTAGCTTACCAGTGTGGTTCATTTGCATAAAATATTGCCACTATCCTCACTAATCATTCTGTTATGGTATTTGTATTACCTATCATTTAATCCACCATTACTCATTGTGATTTCTGTTTGCTTTTCTTGCATTACTCTAACCGCCTTCGCAACCTTTGTTGTCCCTTCCAAACCTGACATGTGGTACGCAAACTATCTTTACATTTTGGACTTTGTGGCTTTTGTATTATAATACCCTTTGGTCAATATGTATGTATATGACTCTTTTCAATCTTGATGCTCAATATGGACAAATATTGTTTTGATTTTTTTCTGGCATGATTCTATTTACCAAACTGTTATGTTTAACAATTTTTATGGGTGTTTTTCACATTTTATATTTGTGTGCTTCTGTACGTCCAATAACCCACTCTGGGTTTGTATCTTATTATTTTGGTTAAACTACTCAGCCTTGAAAACGACCTGTGTGTCGAAACACATGTCGGCTGTTCGTGATCCAATTAAAGCATCAAAACATTATAATTAAAAAGCGCATATTCACCCCATCTCCTATTTAATCATCTGCTGACTGGGTGTGCATCTCGTTGGCCTCTCCGTGTTCGCCTCACCTCCTCCTTCACTTGGCGGTTCCTGCTGTTCATCCTGCCAGCGCAGTGAACACTTCTCAGCCGTCTTCCCCCGACTGCTTTACTTCCTCTCGTGTCCCATCCAGCATTGGGAGCCTCGAAACTCTCATTCTGCTCAGGTGTTCTGCTTTTGAATGCCCCGGCACCTGTCAGTAACTGCCAGTGACTAGACCGCAGCGTTGGTTTGCTGCACTTGGTGAACCTCATTACTTCGCTCCTCTTCCTTGTTTCGGTGAGGTATGGGGGAGAGGGACACACATGAGTCTCAGTACTGACTGTCTCAGCATTATATAAGGGAGAGGAACAGGTATATGATTGGTGGTCAACAATTAGTGGAGATTCTGTATCCACATTATAATAATCCATATAAGAAAGGGAAAAATGTAAATGGATGCTACCAGAGAAATATGGGTAAAGACTTGTTTTGATCCCCTGGTTTCAGTTCGCTTCCCCAAGGGTTGTCGTCCCCCAAATGATCCTCCCACAGATAGCCACCCCCAGGGTCATAGTCAGGTAGCTTCTGCCATTTCCTGGCTACATGAGATTGGAATTTCCTTGGAGAACCAGTGACGAGTTTTCTACATTTGTCACAGTAAACAAAGTAGAGAGACGAATTATATATTGAAGTAGCACTTGGGCAAAGGACACAGATAGTTTATAGTAATACACCATTATCAAATGTAGAAAGCCTAAAGTAAACAATTCTTTTTCTATCCACCTTGGATTTATTCTCATGACCCATTGATTAGAAATATGTTAATACAACAACAGTACCACACACACATATTACAAAAACATAGTACATAGAAAGTAATACTTATGACAGTCAAAAAATGTTAATGTATGTATATTTTCCATATCATGTTCTACTACCAATTCTATTTTCATTATTTGTAATGTGTGATACATTCTAAGGCAAGCACTGCCATTTGCCCTATCTGCCCTATCACTGCTTTTATTTATTATTCCCTCTCTTCCATGTAGTGGTTTTCGAGATGGTTGTGGTGCATGATAAGAGAAACAACCATCACTCACTGCTGCCATGATAGTAGGTGCTCCTCAATTTAATTTCTTTGCCCTCTTCAGGTTTCAGAATGGGTTTGTAAATGCATAAGAGACATTTTTGGGATCCCTGGATGCCATGTCCATGGACCCTTCCCTTTCCACAAACGTCAGAGGCTTGAAAAAGTCATGGAAAGTTGAACAAAGTGGAGAGAAGGACTGGAACTGGAGGTAGCACTTGCACAAAGGACACAGGTTTAATGCTAAATTCATGATCAGTCACCTTTATAGCTCCCATTATCAAAACATGTACTAAGACTGAAAGTTAAATATGGGTTTTTTCAGATTTGTTTCCCATGACCAATGATTAGAAGTATGTTAACACAACAGAAGTGAACAATATAAAAAATGTTGTACAAAACATGGTAAATACAATGTACTACATACAAGGGTCACAACATTCTTATGTTCTTCTACTAATTATATTTTAATTTCTTTTCAAACGGACAGCCATTTTGCAAACCCCACTAACCATCTCAAAGTACACATTACCCATGCAGCAGGTCACCCCAGTGCCATCTTTAACCCTATACATGTACTATATTCAAAATGTACTATTTGTTCACATAGACTCTTGCAACAAGCCAGGTACACTGCCAACCTCAATCCCATATATCAGCCTCATGGCCGTGGACAGTGTCCAGATTGTTCTGGGTATGGCTATGTCCCAAACACCACAAAATTGGTTAAATCTGTATTGTGTACATATTCCGTTTATAAAAAACCTGCTATAGCCAAGTCCGGGGGCCCAGTCAGATTCACAAATATACATAATACATTTGAAATAATCAAAATGCATAGGTTTCTTAGCTTTTGCATTTTCCTAAGAAGAATTCTACAGCAGTAGTTATTGTCTGGGGTACCAGGTGCTTACCTCGATCCCTAGATCCCTAGATCCCTGGGCGGGAGGATAGCGCAGGAGCAACGTGCTTGTCTTGGAACCAAAACAAGACAGAGCAACACAGATCCGGGTCCCGGATTTAAGAGGCTGGCCTCCGATATCAAGCGTGCCATCGGAGTCATCCAATTTGAATTAGGGGGTGGGGGACATGGCTGACGAGACTGGCGCTGGAGACAATCTTAGCTGGTGCGGTATAGATAGGATGTGCAGGCTCCAGGAAAATTTGATATCAGGAAGATTGTTTTTCAGTCGGCAGGAAGAGTGTCCTGGCTCCGTAGCCTCTGCTGGCCAGTATTAGAGGAACGTTGCATGCTAGCTACCCTGCCAACCTGCACCAGTGCCTTTTGGCGGAGGAGAGTAATGCTGGGGAAATAAACCCTGTCCCGGACCCAATAACCTGTCAACTGACAATCGGGCAAAAATTCCAAGTGCTTTGCATGACCGGACACTAATTAGAAGTCGGGTATTTGAGGAAAAGGTTGTGAAGGGGGCGGTCGTAGAGATTCAGCAAAAAGGAAGACTGGCAGGACTCCACACTTGCAGTTTGAGACAAGCCCTGCTACCCAATGCTAGCGTTCTCCGCCTGTTTCTATACAGATGAAGAGAGGGTGGACTCTGAAGATTCAATCAATCCCTATGAAACAACACCAATGCCAAGATCTAAGTCCAGGCGGACTCCCACTTCTATTTCTTTTTTTTAAATATTTTTTTTATTTATATTTTTACAATTATAGGCATCAACAATTAATACACAAATGAGTCAGCAAATTACACAATACCAAATGAAAGAGAGAAAAAAGAAAAAAAAAACCTCTTAAAAGAAGTCATTAAACATATTCTAAATATTCTCATACAATGACAATTTATGCTTCAATTTGTAAATAATTTTTTTCAGTTCTCGACAGACAGTGCATCTCCTGAACCCAATCCTCAAAAGATGGGGGGATCCAGCTTTTCCATCCTCGAAGAATTATACTTTTAGCCACAATGGTAGCACGAAAAAAACATTTTTTGAGGGCAGAACTAAGATCAGATAACCCTGAGTCATCACCTAGGATCACAGTCTTGAAATCCATAACAGACCCCCCACCAGTAATCTTGTCACACACATCACAAACTTCACTCCAAAAACCACTGGCCCTCACACAGCTCCACAGCATGTGTTCCAAAGACCCAACATCCTGAACACACCCCCAACACTCATCACTGTCCGTCATGCCTCTTTTGTGCAATGTTTCCGGACACCAGTATACGCGATTAAGAATCTTAAGTTGTCTAGACCTTTCACCTAAGTTCAGCGAACACAGGGAAACATTTCTCCATATATTCTGCCAGCAACTGATATCAATCTCGAAACCTATTCTTTCACTCCAGATTTCCGGAAGTCTGTCATTACTTTGATAATGTGACACAATTAACTTATAGATTCTACTGGGCAAACCACCTTCCTTTCCATTTGCGTTGCCCAGAAAGATGTTAAAATCTAGGGTGTTTGACCAGTTAACTTCACCTACAGATCTCCTCAGACGTCTATAAGCAGAATCCGATAAATTACCAAAATCCCATTTGTCTGTCATCTCAGCTGCCGTCAACCATCTACCATCCTTCCCCAAATCAGAAATCTGTTTACTACCAGCCAGGAACCAATCAGGCCAAAAAATCGTTTTTGTGTTATCCTGAATCCTAGGATTCAGCCAAATAGAGGCCCCTTGGCATTTAAAAGCATCAAAACCCAATAACTCCAGCACCTCACTCCATGATGTGCGCAAAAAAGCTGTCACCAATGATTTGTCACCAGAGCCTTTCATATTAGTGGTTAATAAAGCTTCTGGGCCAAGCGGGCCAAAGGCATTCGATTCCGCCACCGCCCAACGGTCCAACTCTCCATTCAAAAAGGGAAGAAAAGAATAAGAAGAGAAGGCTAAGTGATAGGCTTTAAAATTCGGAACCTCCAATACGCCCAGGTGAACCGGAAGCTGCAATTTCCAAATAGCAAGTCTCAGTGGTTTTCTATCCCATAGAAATTCCTGAACGAGACGGTCTAAATCTTTCCAATAACAATTTCTAATTCTCAAAGGAAGCATACAGGCCACAAAATTAATCTTTGGCATCAAATTCATTTTTAGGGCATTTACCTTACCCTATAGTGACAGATTAAGAAGATACCATCTGTCCAAGTCCATTTTACAATCTTGAATGACCTTGCGCATGTTTTCATCGACCATAAGTGAGATAGGAGACGTCAGCCAAACGCCCAAATAGCGTAAGCGTGTATCACACCACTTAAACCCCAGACCCGTAACAAGATTTTTATCATATCTGTGGGAAAGAGGCAAAATCTTTGACTTTAACCAATTAATCTTGTAACCCGTACATTCATGATAACCTGATAATATCCGCATCAGACAGGGAAGTGACACATCCAAATTCTGAAGCACCAACAAGAGATCATCTGCATATAACCACGCCTTCTGCATAACGTCCCAACAACCAACACCATGCAGACCAGGTTCATTTTTGATGCAAATAACCAATGGTTCGATCGGCAAAAGAAATAAAAGAGGCGAAAATGGACACCCTTGACGAGTGCCCCGTTCCAAAACAAAGGACTCTGAGACAACCACATTTGTCTTAACGTCCGCCGTTTGATTGGCATATAAAAGCACACCCAAGAAATGAATTCTTCACCAAGATTCATCTCCCTCAGAACAGAATACAAGTAGTCCCAGCTAACCCTGTCAAAGGCTTTCTCAGCATCAAGGGAAATGACAGCAGCCCCGCAGTCCGTCGCATCAGCAATTTCCATGGTAAGCAATAATTTCCTAATATTACTAGATGTACGTCTGTTTTTCATAAATCGAGATTGTTCCTCATCAATTAATTTAGGCAAGAACTTTTCTAAACGTAAGGCTAGAACCTTAGCCAAAATTTTATTATCGGAATTGATAAGACTGGCTCATACTCTTAGGCAAAGTCCCGTCTAATTTACAAGCAATGAACATATCTCTCAAGAGTTCTAGTGCCGAATTTGGAAGAATTCTATAAAATTCACATGGAAGTCCATCTGGACCAGGGGATTTACCGACATTCAGCTTTGAAACTGCATTCTTGATCTCATCAACCGTCAGTACCTCACCAAGAAGGTCACGTTCAACATCCTGAATCTTAGGAAGATTTAAATTCCTCAAGAAGTCCCTTCCCCTTCCAGAGATGCCAGCCTCATTTCTATACAATTTCATGTAAAAGTCACGAAAGTCAGAATTTATTTTCCTAGGATCAAATGTAATCCGACCTTCCTGGTCAACAACGGCGGTAATAGCAGATTCCGATACCTTCTTTTTCAACCTGTAAGCAAGCCATCTATTGCATATCTCTCCTTTTTCAAAATATGTACAGCGTGAGTAGAATAAACTACGTTCTGCCCTGAGCAACAAGATATCCTCCATTTCCTTTTTAAGTTTCTTCAAAGTTAATGATTTTGTAGAATAAGATGGGTCAAGCATTAAATCCTGAGAAATCTCAGATTTTTTGATCAAGTTCGTGTCTTTTTTTTCCTCTTTGTTCCGTTTACCACTAGACAACCCTAGACACATACCAAGCATATAACATTTAAAGGTCTCCCACGTGGTCGCTAAACTGATCTCATCAGAGCGATTCTCTTCAACAAAATAGTTAGCCTCAGATACAATTCGTTCCAATATATCATCATCTAACAAAATCGATGTATTCTATTTCTATGAAAAAGACCTGTCACTTTGAAATTTCAGCTTTAACCTCATCACCACTGGGGCATGATCTCACTATTCCGGAAATGCTGGCAAGGAATAAGATGTCCACAACAAAGTGGCCCCTCGAGCGTCTAAACTCCAAACTTACAGTGATCATTGATAACTTCTCTGAGGAGGAAGAGGTTTTTCAAGTTGCTTCTCAGGACAGAGTTGTCAAAAGGATGAAACATCATGGAACAGTCAGAGCAATCATATTCTACAATCCACACCATGCAGTTATCAAAGACACCTGAATGTATTATGCAATCAAAGTCTCATACTGTTTGCATGCAATACGAAACGCCTAAAGTGACCACAGAGGTAACAAAAGTCGCCTCACGTGCAATTACACCTACTGTAGCTTTAAAAGGAAAAATGTCTAAATCCACAGGGAATCCGATACGGAAGATCAGACCAAATGGTCCATCAACTTAGGTTTGCTAACACCATTGGTTATACGTATCCTTGGAGACCATAGAAATTAGGCCTTCATCCAAATCTGCACAGTCTAGCAGTTAGCCATGGGTAACCATGGCAGCGATGGAGGCAGCTGAGGTATTATTCCAACATCCCTACTCCATGACGCTTTGCCCACAACCACGAGTGAAACATCCAGTGGTAAGCACACTTCTACCAACATTGAACCAAGCGTTTTGAGCCTAGTTAAGACTGTTTATCAATCAATGGGTTTGGATTCAGGACAATTAGTAAATTCAACAACCAACCCAACCCTTTGCCCAATATTACCAATTCAGCAAGCAGCCTGGGCGAATCGCATGCAGGTTCAAGTACTTTTTGTACAGGTTCAGGGGACACACCAAGTAGGCTGACATCGAGCATCCCCTGTATTGAACCTGGAAATCTGCATATACATTCAATAGATATGAATGCCTTTGACTATCTGTACGAAAAACTGTATCCTGAGGGAACAGAATCACAGGTACGCTCCCATTATGAAGTCCCCACCAAGATAAGATCTATATTGAGAGGAGCAAAGGGCCCAGATCATTAAATGTTTTCTTGGAGTAGCAAAGACAAAGTAGGCCCTAGATACCTCCAAACCACGTTAGCCCCTGATACTGATAATTACTTGCATCAGAAAACAAGTCATAGTGGAAATTTTATTCTGGAAAACACTAATCATTATGAGGAATATACACCTTACTGCACGGCAAGGGGACCGGAGTCTAAATATACCCTCAATACGGGGTTGGACGACACAAAATCTAGTAACCATGGGAGAGCTCCAAAAATCTATCGTGAGCAGAATTCCCCTTTGCAGTACCCTGATTTTAACATCCTGATTGAATGTACTTTTTTCAGAATGGGTAGAACCCCACTCTTAAATAGCTCTGGGTGCTCACACTGTTCTCAGGGATATTCAATTTTAATGCAATCTCAACAAAGGACATTGCTAGGGTGTCCTTCGCAGAGCCTGGGAGAACCGACAGGGTGACCATTTCCCTTAAATCTAGAGCACTCTTTGAAATGGTAATGAGGGTTGCTATCATTCTGGGGCACGCAGGCATATTTTTAACACCATGCGAAGCGCCAGTCTAATTTTGTAATGATTCGAGTAGGATCAACTGAATGCCAATACTTAAGAAGACGGAAGTACAGAACTCACGTGCAGGTTCCCAACGAGCAAATCCAACCTATAGACCTGATACACTTAAAGCTAATGATCCCTCAGGTACTGATTGGTCGTGTTTAGCTGGTACGCTTAATAAACCAAGCATCACCAGGGAGGACAATCACTGTCTCTAGCTGTCGGTACACTGAAATATCTGTCTTGGAATTCTAGAGGGCATACCCAATTGTTTAATAATTTTGAATTGATGTCAATTTTGCGAGCTTATGACATAGTGTGCCTTCAAGAAACTTGGCTTATCAAAAAACCTGCATGGGATGGGTACAGTGTGTGTTGTCAGCCAGCCAAAAAACATCAGTTTGGTACACCCATGGAAGGGCTCATTGTACTGCTAAACATTGACTGTACTTGTTTTAATGTTAAGGCTACTACTGTTAGAGAAGGCCTATTGATTGCAGAGTTTTCTTGCTGGGTTGCCCGTATTGAGCAAGACTTTTTATTCTCTAATGTATATTGGCATGCAGGAGTTTCTGACTTGGATATCTTTTAGAATGATGTGTCTGACTATGTGCTTGTGTGGAGGGGAAGTCACATAGCCTGTTCCATAATTGTCCAGGGAGATTTTAATTCAGTCTGCTTCAAACCGGGAAATCTAGTTGTTCAGTCAAATTCAAACAATGCAAATATTCCTAGCGGACACAGTAAAAAGCAAATGAATATCTCTAATGTGGTAAAATGGGTGAACGTGCTTGGGAACATCATACTCAGTAAATTGAATGGATCAGTCCACAGTGATCTGGAGGGTGGTATAACCTGGCATAATTAATTTTCCTCCTCCACTAGATTACGTCTTTGTGGATAGGGCTCTATTTACTAAATGTGATTCCTTAAATATTCTGAAGAATACATGGGGTGACAATTACATGCTAGAAAGTATATTTAAAATCAAATCTCAGCGATGTAAGGAGTTTTATTCTCCACAATTGAAGCTGAACTCAGGATCCAATAGGATCATATGCAGTAACATGATTTTAGAAGACGTAAACAGTGTGATGGCAAAAATATGTAATACTTCATCATTTGAGTGGAAGTTAAACACATTTACTTATGACAAGCTTGACTTAATGTTTGAGTTAAAGGGAAGAAACCTGTAGGCCCTTCCAGGGGAACGCACAGAACAAGTCATAATTATGATCAAGAACTTGCTGGCCAGAAGAAACTGAGGAGATTACATGTCAGGCATATTAAAAAGACTTTCCTTGAAAGCACTGAACAAAATGCAAAAATGTGTAAAATCAAAACACTGTATAACAACTGGGTAAAAAATCACAAAGCAAAATTATTACAGGCTGATTCTGAAGAAATGCTGCATTGTTTGGGGGCAACCATTGTGAAACCCTTCTGGTCACTGATCAATGCATTAACAACGGGTCAAGTAGAACAAAGAATAAATGCTGTTTCCGAGTCACAATGGACTTCGCATATACTTAGTCTTTATTCGAGTGACCCGGAAAAGCGTTTTAAAAGGAGTCCATTTGACTCAAAGTATAGGTGGAAAGACCTGGTACATTTTGAAACAGAAGATATTTACCGGTGTATCATGTCAGCAAGTAGCTCTAGAGCTCCTGGTCCCAATCGTTTGATGAACAGTTTATTTAAGAGAAACCCTAAAATGTGGGCATTTATCTTGAAGCTTCTGTTTGACTCAATTTTGCAAACAACTCAAGTTAAGATCGGATCCTAAAACTACTGCCACATCACCATAATCGACGCAGACAGTAAAGTGTTTGCATCCATGGTATTAAAGCATCTTGAGGTATGGGTGATGGGGTCAGGTAGACTTAATAAGAATCAGACAGGATTCCAAAGATTTCATGGTACGACCTTTAATGGGTTTATTGTTGACTGCCTTCAATGCTTAATATATTCAGAAATGTATGAATGTATTCAACTTGCAGCAATCAATCTACCATCAGCATTTGACTTGGTCAGCCGTAATAGACTCTAGCAAAAACTACATGCATTCGGCATTCCAGATAAACTACTGGATGTATTTATCTGGTTGCATTCGGACACAAATGTCCAAGTCCGCTTGATTCAAGAAGGAGCGCCCTCCCAGAAAATTTATATAGCAAACGGCATAAGATAGGGTAGCATTTTTGCACCCTGTGTCTTCAATTTATATTTGTCAGACACCGGTGAGAGCTTTGAAGTAGCATCCTTTTCATCCCCAAAACTTGGCGGACTTGCTATCAATTGGCTTGCTTACGCAGACCATTTTATTTTGGCCGACTCTATGGGAGTAGGCCTTCAGAGGCTTCCTGATGAGTTTGTGAGATATGCAGACGAAAATTACTTAAAAATAAACTCCTGCAAGTCTTAAACTCTCATATTTTCAAATGGGATGACACATCCAATTAAGAGGATGATATTGAAAGATGTTCCTCTTGAGAGGATTAACACGTGAACTTATCTGGGTTTTCTGGTAACAAGTCATTAGAATAAACTCGTGAAAAAAGGATTTCTTGAGAGAAACGGCCGATAAGCTTATTACACAAATGCCAAATATAAAGATTAGATATTGTAAATTCTCTTGTCTTCCTTTGATGAGTTATTACTTGGGGAAAGAGCTCCAGAAACTCCTATATGGAGTAGAACTACTTGGAGAAGGGGCATTGGAATACTTGGAACAACTAGAGGGTCATATTTGGCATAGAGTGTTGGGTATTCCAAACGCAATCTCAACGGTAGCTATTCAATTTGAACTAGGTTTCATTTCGTTGAAAGCTATGGGTTCCTTGTGTGTTCTTGCTTGGTACCATAGGTTCTGGATATCTATTGAAACCAAATGAAGAAAGTGAAGTTATTGGTAATCTTACGAACAATGCAGTGAGTTAATTCTTAAAATGTGTGGCCTTACACAATCTCTATTAGTGGATAGTCCTGAGCTTCTTATAAGAAACTTGAATGAAAATGATTGGTGCAATACAACCAGATCACTTCATAAACTATGTAGTATTAAACAACTTTCTAATGAACACATGTTACTGGGTTTGACATCTGGGCATTTAAAGATTTTCCCTTGTCTGAAAATAAGAAAGGATATCCAAAGATTCCGATGGAATTGTATCCCACTAGAGAGACCATACATCGATGGAAGAAGCTAGGAAATGGTTCAAAATGTAGATTTTGCAAAGGGAAAAGAACTACGGAAACCTTTGAACAGCTTGTGGTACATTGTCCTAGCCTAAGAAGCACGAGAGCAATTCATTTAAAAAACCTACAATATGAAAACATGGAGTGTGATAACCTTTGGTCCGCTTGTTTGCAAGGGTGCCCTATTTTTATTGTAATTGTTGCGGTTAATGTTTTGAATACTTTGGACCTCACAGGCATCAAATGCGTGGTGTGATGTTAAAAAAAACGTTTGCTTTTTTTTATTGATACAGTTGTATAAAATACAACCTTTCAAAATATACAGAAAAATACATTTACATATTACAAATTTAAAATCACATCACAGAAAAAAAGGTCCTCAGTTTGCAAATAGACATAATTAATACACACAGTAAAAGCACATCGTGAATAGGTTATAAAATATTCAATCTCAAATTAAACACACTGCAGGAATTTCTAAAAATGTAATTGCTGCTAAAATGACAGATATTTGTCATCTATTAAAAATAGCTGCCCAAAGCTCGTCCGATGTTAGACTCTTTCAGTCTTTAAAAAGATGGTGAAGGCAGAACTTTTGCAGGTCTAGTAATGCCAGACATTCTACCATGATATGTTGTATTGATTTTAGGCATATAGGATTGTTGCAATTCCTGCAAGTTCTATCGATAAAGGAAGCTTTTGTTCTTATTCCCAACAAATCTCTGGTAGGATATTGATTCATCCTAAGTCTTAAGAACATGTTTCTATATTTCAGGCTTTTAAATATGATCAAATATTGTTCAGTTTCATTGAGTGACTTTAAAACTAAATTATTTTCACCAAACCATTGGTATTGCTCACATAGATGTCTTGTTTCTATCCAATCATGACACCATATTTTATATTTA
This sequence comes from Ambystoma mexicanum, assembly GCF_040938575.1. Classification (NCBI taxonomy): domain Eukaryota; kingdom Metazoa; phylum Chordata; class Amphibia; order Caudata; family Ambystomatidae; genus Ambystoma; species Ambystoma mexicanum. The sequence goes on from NC_090937.1 coordinate 1,604,455,151, forward strand.
GCTCAAGTTGGATTCAACATCAACACCTCCTTTGTTACTCCAGCCTTTTCCACTACTTGGAGCGGGACTGTCATCCATGGTTTTACAAGATTATCCAGAGATGGAATCATGAGTTTGCTCAAAATAGACATCAAGCTCTGCGGGTGAGACTTTAACAGGCATATTATGTACAATGATATCAGTTTCCACAATACAATTATGTGCATAGATAACAGAACTAATTAGTCTAAGGATTCCCATTGGTTGGCTTGAGTGCAATGATAGTACCTTCTTCAAAGCATCCCCTCTAATCTGCACCAGAGGTTTACACCTAAGTAGGGTCTAGCTTCTGCTCCATAAGCTATTATGGGGACGACTTTCTGCTTGTAATAGATGATGAGTGGCTTATATATAAATTGTCCATACTGTTTGTGTATCAATTTCGCTTGTGACATCGCTGTTTGTATTATTCTTTTTAACTCAAGGTGATATGGCAAGTCTGAGGCGGAGTTATTCATATTTAAGCCGAGGTAGCAGTATTCATCAGCGCGTTGTATAGGGATATTGTTACTCTTCCATATGAATTTACTAGTGTATTTACGTTTGGCCGCCCCAACAACTAGAATTTTCATCTTGTCTCGATTAATTGACAGATTATTCTTTTCTGCGTAGTTTCCAAGGCTGATAGGAGTTTTTGTAGGCCAATCAGGGTTTTTGAAAGGAGCACCAAGTCTTCGGCATAGAGTAACCACGGGCAACGGGTTAATCCCAATCTAGGTGGATCAGGAGGTAATTACTCTAAGATAGGTTCCCTTGTCATGGATAAAAACATTAAACAGGGGGGCTGCTAATGTGCAGCCTTGCTTCAAGCCTTTGTATGCTTTAATTGGGCTAGACAGTAAGCCTTCAAATGACAATCTAATCTGTATCAATGTGTACGAACAAAACTGGCCGATAAGAACTAAGATGTACTCTGGGCATCCTTCTTTTTCTAGTTTCTCAAATAATTGTTGTCTAGAAACAGAGTCAAATGCAGCTTTAAGATCTATAAAAGCTATATAGAGTAGTTTATTTTCTTTATGGCTTTGCCGTTTAATCAAGGAGAGTACAGTAAGATTCATCACTGTGCCAAGGCCCGAAATAAATCCTGTTGGATATGGATCAGCTAAATTATGATCATAAATACATTTTAACAGGTCTCTTAGCACGAATCTTGCAAAGACTTTTCCAGGAATGTCTATTAAAGTTATAGGGCGATAGTTCTGTGGTAAATCTCTGTCTCTTTTTTTTTAAAAGGGTGATAATAATCGATTTTTTTCCACACCGGTGGTAATGCCTGTGTAAGAAGTATTGTAGTGAAAATGTTATATAAAATATTTGCCATGCCTCTGTGTGCTTCTTCAGCATTATATTAGTTAGACCATCTGGTCCCGAGGCTCTCGAAGTGCTACGTTTTTGTATCAGTAGTAAAATGTCATGTTTATCAAATAGCAAGGTCGTATCAGCATCCCAGGTTTTACACGGTGTAACATACATTTGTGTTTGAGTTTTAAAAAGTTGCTCATAATATTTTATCCAGCTCGATTCCTGCACAGAATTTACCTGGAGGGGCAGTTAAATTGTTTGATGTAAACTGTTTAGGGTAGCCCATATTTGTCCATTATTCTTTGAGGCGATAGTTTTTAGCATATACTCACCATCTTGTTGACAGAATTTTCGTTGCCAAGCTTTACACCAATTTCTGTGGGCCGTTTTAAGATCTTGTATCTTTTTTAATTTAAGGGGTATATTGTGGAGTACTAGAGCTTGTATATCTGCTTGTAGTTTCCTCTTTCTTTCGACCACCTCAGTTTCATAGACATGTTTATGCAGAAAACAAGGTTTTGTGAATGTTGAATGATGCACTTTAAGTAAATTCATTATAGCTACATACCGACCCTCCAGGTTATCTATTTCAGAATCAAGCTTTACAGAATCCGTATAAATGAACTTATTAAAATTAACAGAGATTGATCAGTCCAGTTGAAATGATACCTGCCTCCTGATAGGATCAATGATTGTTTGTAATATTGTCCATTGTTGTTTAGAATCTCCCATTTCCATGTGCATACAAGCAAGTTATGATCACTTTCTTTCCAATTAATTATTTCGGAATCAATACATTCATTTAGCAAGATTCTTTGTATGAAAATATAATCAATTATTGACTCACCAGAACCACGTTTCCAGGTTGATTTATCACCTGGGATATCGCCTTTCATTGACCCATTTAGTATAACAAATTTGCTTTCTTGCATCACCATCAGCATCCATCATCTCGCAGGATCACTAGATCTTAGGCGTATATGTGCCCTGCACTTAATATTAAGCTCACCAGCTATAACAATACCTACTATTTGTGATCAGTATTTATAAGATCCAGCATTCTGACGAATTATGTGTCTAAAGAATGAAATGGTTTCTTTTTTCCATGTTTTTATTGTATGTCGTTTATATGTATTTGATCCGTCTTGGTTTTGTTAAGATTGACTGTTCTTTTTTTCAACCAATAAACAAAAAATACAAAATAGATAGGATGTGTGGCAGCACTTAAAAAAAAGAAATACTGTCCAGCTGTGGTTACAAACAGGGCAACTTCTTCATATGAAGGAATAATTGGTGGTAAAAGTGAGGAAAAACTACAAAGGCAGCAATTCCCCATCATTGCCTCTTTTCTATGTAACCCTCACTCCCTGGCAAATAGAACATACAAGAATCAACAACACATTCTAGTGAGGAGGATGATAATAGTGCTCTAAGCCCTGAACATATAAGTGCAAGTGCAGTTCAGCATCAGAAGCTTCTCATAAAGGAAACAGCATCTGCGTTACTGATCAGCCCCATTTTCTCTCCAAAAAGGAAATGAAGCCAAAGTGTGACTAAAAGCATAGTGGCAGTCAGGACGGAGGGTGCTTCTATGTCCACTATTACATTCACCATAACCGTCACCAAGATTGTAAGCTCCGTCACTGACTATGCTAGTGAAAAACAGCTTCGGTATTTCTTTATGACCATTGATAAAAAAAAGACCACTCTGCAAAAAAGAAACTTGTGCATTGTGACGAGTAGGGCCCACACTATGGCACTGGGAATCTCGATCCACCTGGAAAGCAATCATGAAGGTGAATGGCATGCTTATCAAGAAAAGTGTAAAGTGGGCCGGCTGACATCTTGTGCCAGGCTTTATACTGCATAAACCTAGCAGTGAGGCAATTGAGGACACCGCAAAAGCGGCTAGAGATAGGATACACTGTCACTGATACAATTAAGCAAAGAAAATAATACACAAAGGTCAAGAAGAGGTTACAGAGGGTCACAGGGAGTTACGGGCAGGAGATACAGGTTAGTATCCACCAAGAACCTTAGCTCAAATTTAAGCAAGTCCCTTTGCTCAGAATCCCTAAGAAACCTAGATCCAACAATTAGGAAAACCATTCCTTGCAACTCTACCAAAGCCTCCAGCAGTGCCAACGGTGCCAGAACACCCCCTCTGTGGCAGCCAAAGGACCCTCTACACAAAAGGACATCGGAGCACATAGGACCCTACTGGGTAATCTGGCTAAAAGAACTACCTATAACTGCGTATCTACCACCATGATCCGGGATCCTGAGAGGCATCAGAAGCTCCATTGCCTCTTTTGCTAGACACCCATATGTATGTAAACATTTTGCGTTCTGTTCCCAATTGCAGCACTTACGTGTACTTTTGCTTGATGCGGACCCCGAAGCAGTCTGATCCTCAGAACCTATGAAGAAGAAACAGGAATACGAAATTAAAAGTGGGCAAAGTGTTTTCTTATACAGCATATCCAAAACAGTGTGTGGAGACCCTCGTGAACATGATGGTGGAACTGAATTACTCCGGTTACTAACTAGCCTGTAACCTGCAGTGGCCATTCTGCATTTATCGCATGCGTTGGTTGGAAACTGTGCCTCAACAGGGGGCCTTAATGGAAATTAAGCAATTGATTCAGCCACATAAGCCTATAGGTTGGTTGGCTGCAAACTGCATCAACCAGAAATGGAAATATAGGGATTGCATTAGCCACATAAACCAAATCGTAACTCAGATTCATCTTCTGTGCTGAATATACACAGGGTATCCTCTCTTCAGGGAATTCATTTTCTGAAGCTGAATATACACAGGGAATCCTCTCTTCAGGGAATTCATCTTCTGTGCTGAATATACACATGGAATCCTCTCTTCAGGGAATTTATCTTCTGAGCTGAATATACACAGGGAATCCTATCTTCAGGGAATTCATTTTCTGAGCTGAATATACACAGGGAATCCTCTCTTCAGGGAATTCATCTTCTGTGCTGAATATACACAGGGAATCCTCTCTTCAGGGAATTCAGCTTCTGAGTTGAATATACACAGGGAATCCTGTGTATCTTCAGGGAATTCATCTTCTGAGCTAAAATACACAGGGAATCTTAAAGGCCTACAGAGCACTTTCACAGTAACTGAGCTGCCACCTACACACTGAAAGCCTTGCAACCAGACTCCATCTCTTGAATCTAACTCCACTGTCACTTTCCAACATAAAACCATAGTCTGAAGGGAAGATTAGGGGAGGGCCTTGGAACAGACCAGTGTACCCATACTGTCATATTGTCCATCTGTGAAGGCTTGCTCTCTCACCATTGATTTTTCCATACATCAATCTCCCCAAAACCCTTCATGGACTCATTAGGAATACCCAAGGCCACATGGCAGTGAAAGGTGGGGGTGTCCATGTAGGTAATGTCATCAAAGCAGCACATATCTCTGTAAATTGTTACAGAATTAAACACGCTCAGTGAATATCTTTTGTGGGTAAAAAGGGCACATATGAGCTTACAGCTGATTTAGAGCCACACCGAGCAGAGATAGCAGCCTTATGCTAAGATGGGGTGGTCTTACAGCCTTTCACTTATTCCTGAATAGTCAGAATTAATGCTGTACGAGCTCAGTGGTGCCCTCTTTCAAGTCAAATAAGTGTGAGGGTTCAACCCGAGTTTGGAAGCGACTAGTGGATCCGAGGGTGGTGATGTGGGCTCAGCTCCTGTGCCAATTCCAGTATTGATCACTCCCCCACTACATGTGCCCCAGGCCATTGTGCAGAGATGATATTAGCAAACCTAATAAAATCTCTATATGTAAAAGTGAAAATGTCAGATTTCAACAAAAGTGAACATTTGTGAGTTTGCGGCAAAGCGTATGTACACATTTCCTATACAATTCAACACTGTTTCACTAACCTGCACCAAATGTTACACAGCCACTTGTTATGAACCTCTGGACATTACTGGCTACAGTATATCTGGACACTCCACCCTTTACCCCGGATTTTAGCAAAAGTGAAAATGTGGGTGTGGGTTTGTGGCTTTGTGTATGTTCCCAATACAATTCCACACCGTCTCACCAATTGGCACCAATTGTTGCACAGTCACCTGTTAGAACCCTCTGGACATTACTGGCTACTTGGCATCTGGACACCCCACCCATTTCCCCAGATTTCAACAAAGATGAAAATGTGTGGGTTTGTGGCAAAGCATATGTTACCTCTACAATTCCACACTGTTTCACCATTCTGCACCAAATTTTGCACGGTCACCTGTTATGAAATACTCTCTGGACATTACTGGCTACATGATATCTCGACACCCGACCCCTTACCACAGATTTCAGTAAAAGTGAAAATGTGGGTGTGGGTTATTTGCTTTGTGTATGCTCCCTATACAATTCCACACTGTTTCACCAATTTACACCATATTTTGCACAGTCACCTTTTAGGACCCTCTGAACATTGCTGGCTACATGACATCTAGACAACCCATGCCTTACCCCAGATTTAAGCAAATGTGAAAAATTGGGTGTGGGTTTGTGGTTTTGTGGCTTTGCGTATGTTCCCTATACGATTCTACAAGCTTCAATATTCAGCACCAAATTTTGCACAGTCACATGTTAGGACCCTACAGACATTACTGGCTACATGACATCTGGACACCACACTGCTTTCCCTGGATTTCAGCAAAAAGTGAAAATGTGGATGTGGGTTTGTGGCTTTGTGTATGTTCCCTATACAATTCCACACTGTTTCACCAAACTGCACCAAATTGTGCATAGGCTCCTGTTAGGACCCTCCAGACATTACTGGCTACATGACATTTGGACGCCCCATCCATTTCCTCGGATTTCAGCAAAAGTCTCTGGGTTTCGTAAGACCAAAAACTGGTAACTGCAAATAAGAACAGTTTATTTGCTTCAACTGGACCCAGGTTCATCTACAACTAAGTACAGTCATAGTGAAGTGGGCAATTTGCAACAAGATCTCTTTCCATTTATACACATGGGGCCTCATTGACACTTCCAGTCCGGTAACAACGGTGCTAGTAGACTTACCGGCACTGTTGTTACCGGACCAGCAAAGTACAAGTTTGCGGGCTGGATGCCTTTCCACCCGCCAGGTCTGGCCTGGCGTGCGGAACGGCACCGGCCCGCAGACTTTCACGGTTGCACCAGCATTGTTATTAACAGTGCTGGTGCTACCGCTCCCCTATTGGACTCAATGGGAATGGGTAGATTCTTTTTCCGGCGAAAATAAAATGAATCCGACGGCAGCTGTGCCGTTTTTACCGGCACGACTACTGCCAGACTCATAATGAGGCCCATTGACTTGCTGAGGTTTTTACTTGCCAGACAGTTTATGGTTTCCTGAAACGTATAGAATTTTCTGCAAAAGCATACATAAACATACATTTATCATCAGTATTGTATCTGCATACTTTAACCTTTTCAAAGTTCAGACTGTTCCCAACGTCAGGACACGTTCCCATTAATCTAATCTATGTTTCTCCGACCAAACGTCACTGTGCATCTGTAGTTTATTTAGCACCCCTTTCCTGGTATGCACAGAACGTCTCCTGCATTGTTAATCATTGGCACATATGGCTTGAGACCCACGCAATTAGCATCGAGAGAAGGGGAAGGCATATATTTTCTCCTATCTCACTTAGACCTGCGTGTTCAAGGTCCAAGGCTGAACAAACACTGAGCCAGATATTTACATGCAACAACATGGTTTCCAGCATTCTTATGCCATGAACATATTTCTTGTAATCTGAGGAAATAGGAGACCCAAAATGGAGAATGTCTGTGGACAAAATGGAGGGCTTAGGCTAACTTAAAATGGATGCAGTTTTACAGTTTGTGGGTTTGTGATTTTGCATATGTTTCCTATACAATTCTACACTATTTCACCAAACTGCACCAATGTTTGCATAGTCACCTGCTAGAACCCTCCGAACAGTACTGGCTTCTCGCACCTTCAGTAAGTGTTAGGGAGAATTTCACCTGGTAAGAGTGTGAGCCTTTTTTCCCACTGTTACATGTGTTTTGCTGTGTGTGTTTTAACATTCTTGTGTTCATAGACTGTGCAGCCTCACCTACTCCACAGACATTATCCTTTTATTGTGTGTTACACAGCACCTATAGTGCAGTGACACAGGATTGTCTTTTAGACTTCCCAAATCAGACTCCATTTTCTGGGACTGACTACTGTCTCCCAGAACATGTAAAGTTGCCATTAACTTTATTAGTCTTTTAAAATCCACAGACCCAGTACACCCTATCTTACATAGAGTACTGGAAAGGGTTAATACTTATCCCTTTTTGTCTGTTTCTCTTGGAGCATTGTTTCGCTCCCTTTTCATCAAGACTTGGCTGGTGGCAGTGGTAACTATCCTATTTTTCCTACCGTGGTTATCTTAAATAAACCTTGTATTGTTTTAGGCTATCTTGGTAGCCTCGAACTTAAACCTGCTGGACCATATACGTTTTTATACAGTTCCAGCTGGGTTTATTTGCCATTTCTTTTTGAAAATGTCTTTCTCGTGTTTTACTATACGCGCCAAACCAGGTTTGGTTCCTTTGTTCACCGTCTTTTCGTGGGCTTCTCCACAGAAGCCCTCCATAGGCGCCTGAAAGTCTGGGTAGGCAGGATGTGAGGGAGGGGCATTTTAGGACCCCGGCCATGGGTTCCCTTGGTAACCCAAGTCACACTCCTGTTTGATTGGATGTTTGATTGGCTAGGTGACTCTCCCGCCAGGAAAGCCAGCTTGCTGTGTGATTAACAGCCAGGCTGTGTGAATGGGGGAAAACTGCATAAAAAGCAGGTCTCTGGGATTGGAAAGGCAGAGTCGCCACTGGAACGAAAGAACCGATGAGGAGCTGACAGAAGAGGACCCCTCCAACGACTGAACCACCCGGTGAAGCTCTGCTGCAGGTCCGAATCTTCAGACTCCAACGAGGGAGAAGATCCACCAGGAATCTTCTTCCCCTGAGCTGGTGGGACCAACCAGTTTGCCCGAACTGTAAACCAGGACTCCCTCCTCTGGTCAAATTTGCTGTACAGAGCTACAGTGAACCGGATAGCCAGGAAGGTCGGACCCTGCTTGGGTTTTAAGGAGCGCACCTTTTATTTGTTGCTTTGCTCTGCTGCTGGTTTCTTCCCTGGGTAGTGCAGGACCCTCCAGTCTTCCTACTTCATGTCAGTCCGACAGTCGCTTCAGGAACCGTGAGCCTGCAGGAACTGCCAGAAACTTCCACCTCAGCTACATTTAAAAGGTGCTGTGCAAATCTGGTTGTTCATTTCGTTCAGCTGCGGTGAAGGTGTGTGAAACCTTTCACCAATCCGAGGGCTTCTCCTTCTCTTCTCTTTAAAGAAACTTTTCTACTGACCAACTTCGTCCAGATCTCTTGGCAAAGACTTAACCGCGAACTACCCTGAACTGTGTGATATTGAGCAAAAGACTTTTGTCCTTTTGACTTTTGGCCCTAAGCCTTTTTGATTTGATTCCATCACTGTAGTTCCTCTTTCTAGATTGCCCTGCTTACTTACCTGTTGGTGCAATTTTTACCTAACTTTGTCTTTCCCTCCCCTTTTAAATTACTGGAGTGCCATTTTTCCCATACTTCATTTTGAGTTTAACTTGTCCAGAATCTTTTGGGAGTGGTGTGGTGTATTAAGAGTGTGATTTTTCAACTGCTTTACTTTAGTGAAATGTTTTACAACTGATGTGTAAATAAATGTATATTATTTTACTTAGAAATCTTGAGTCAGTGTTTGTTTGGATCATAGTAATTGCTGTCCTTTGTGTAATTATTGATACTGCTCACTTGCTCTTGAGATACGTCTGGCTGCTCAGCCATCGCTACCACTTTTACTGTGTAGTACAGGCTTGTACCAAAGGTGCATTTGTACTGTCACGTGTAGTCTTAATTGTGTGAGGTGTTCCCAAAGGGTACTGCATATAATTCTGCCTAACAGTGAGATGCGGAGTTACCCGCGCTTCTGAAGTATGGATTTCGGTCCGCCTCTCATGAGGTAACCGTCGGTCCCCTCCCACTGTGACGTGCCGGCTCAGGCCTACCCTGCGCTTCCTTCTCTAAAACGCCATCTGCTGCCTCAACGGCATAGCGTGATACACTTTCTAAAGAGCCTATTTACATTTGTGCTACCAGTGAAGACTTGTATTAATAAATCACAAATTATCGGTGGCACAACTACTCTGTGGAAACTTTTACATACACTTCCTTATTTTATTGACCGGAGGGTGTACAGCCCTATTTTCCATTGCTTTCCACTGTGGCACGCAACTTGCCTTGGAGTAACCACAAGAATATTCTATATTATATAAAATCTGCTATTAACTGCTTGTTTCTTCTGTGAGCTATTATTGTCATTCAATCTTCCACGCTGCTCTCTGTGCTACTTGGACTGAGATTGTTAACCATTCATCCTCAGAGGTTAACAGGTGTTGGGCAGTTAAAAATCTTGAAAATATTTAACATATACAACACATGTGTATCCCACCCATATCGGATGTCATTTGTGCTCGCTAACTTCAATATCAAACCTCTGCAACTCGCTAAACTATTACATAGTACAACTTGCTATCCTCATAGCTCTACCTTTTGCGCACTGTGTACTTGTGGCGCCATAGTGCCCAACCTACTACACATTTCGGGAAAGCAGGGCTACCTCCAAAAACAATCAAAAAGGTACACTTAAATTAAAGACTCTACTCTTCCTTCCACCACTTTGAAGAGACCCAAAAGTGACTCTCCACCACCTCTCGCTTTATCTGACCCTGCTATTGAAGCTATCCTATCTGAAATTAGAGCTCTACAACCTTTCATAGAAACCACAAACCAAAAGCTTCAGCAACTCCAAGACAGATGGAAGGGTTTTGAGGGATTCATGGAAGAGGTGGAGAAAAGGGTTGGATTCGTGGAAGGCATATCCCCAAGGGTGGCTCGGTTAGAAAAATCAGTTAATGACCTCCAGAAACACAACGGGGACTTGGAAAATAGGAATAGACACAATAATCTTTGCGTTTCCGGTATGCCAGAGGGTTGTGAGGGCTCTGATCCCATAGCCTTCCTTCAAAAGCTACTACCTGCTATTCTTCATCTACCTCTGGTGACTCCACTTAACATTCAACAAGCCCATATTGTCGGATAACCGAGAGCCTCCACTTCTTCTCATCCTGCTTCCAGAACACTCATATCCATTTACTGGCACATACTCAGTTTCAACTTATTATGGCCTCAGTCAAGGAAAAAAAAATCTCTTACATGGCATGGCAGTAAACTTTTCATCTCACAAGATGTGGCTAAATGCACTGCTTTACGCAGGAAGGAATTTCTTTCACTACAGCCAGCTTTGAAACAGCTCAACATTCGATATGGCCTATATCATCCTTGTTCCTTCAAGGTCACTCACAATGGTTGTTCTGCTATGTTTGATGACCCGACTGACTTAAAAGCTTGCATACATACCATCAAAACTGAAAGTATGGACACATCCTCTCTGCTTAGTCTTGATTTTTCACTTTTTCTTTTTTCTGTTTTTTTCAACTTTTTCTTATACTTGTCAAACTCATTCCTTTCATAATGCCGTTATTATCATCTTCTTGTACTAAAATAAGTGGGACGATGGCTGGTGTGGCGCCCATGTTCTGCCGTGTGCTGTCTTTTTCCTTCTGACAGACCAGCGGCGTCAATGGTCCCTGTGACATTTTTTTTTGATCAGGCCTCCCTCCTCCTTCCTGTTTTCCTCGTGTGTTCTCCTTATGTAGTTTACCCATAATTTCGAGAAATGTTATTGCACTTTGAGTTTTTTTGAAGTGGATTACCCTCCTGAAGGATTTCCTCTGTTGGTTCATTATTGTTTCCCCTATTCGTTGGTATTATGCAAAGGTTCTAACATTTTACATTTATATAAATGTCTTTTAAATGTATCACTTGGAATATTAAGGGCTGCAACAACCCCATTAAAAGATGTAAAGTTCTATTTCATCTGAACAAACTAAAACCATCTGGGGTATGCTCACAAGAAACACATCTATCCTTGAAGGAGGCTATGAAATTGAAATCTTTGTGAGTTAAGGAGGTTGTTGCAAGCCCAGAATTTGCAAAGAAAAATGGGGTGGCTATACTGCTTAGCAAAAAGTTACCTTTTAAAATTCTGAGTAGCGATGGAGATACCAAGGGACGTTGGGTCTGGGTCAAGCTCCAGATTGATTCTATTTTAGTTTCCATCCTAAATTTATATAGACCTACCAAGCCTGACCCTCAGTATTGGACAGCTATTAAAAAAATTATCCTCAACAATAATTTTCCTAACCTGATTATGTTTGGGGACGTCAATCAAGTCCTCGACCCGTTTATGGATAGGAAATCTAGTTGTACATGTATCCTCTAAAACTCCAAAATCTTTTCTGGGTTGTCTTTCTGAAACGGGTCTAATCGACTCCTGGAGGCTGTCGCATCCCACACAACTTGACTACGCTTTCCATTCACTCCCACACAATACGCTCTCCTGCCTTGACTATATCTTCACATCTAAAACACTCACGGGCACTATTGTGGATTCTACCATCTCCTCTATCATAATTTCCGATCATGCCCCTGTTTGTACGTCCTTCATTTTTGATGATATCAGTAAGCCCTCCTCACGATGGACATTTTATAACTTCTTATTGCAAGATCAACAGTTCATTCTATCTATCCGTCTTTTCTGCAAGAGTTTTATGACAATAATCTTGATGAAGATATCTCAGTTGTGAATGATTGGGATGTGTTCAAGGCTGCACTTAGATGTCACATTATGGAATATTCTGGTAGGATGTAAAAAACACCCTGATGAGCTATATTCTCGATTGACTCGATTGACTTCTGTTGAGAAACTATACTATAAAAATCCTAATATCACCAATCTCCTTGGGGTTATAGCACTACAGTGCCAAATTAATAATGAACTTACCAACCTAGTGGCAGGTACCATACTCAAATATAAATCTAAAATATATCAAATGTCTAACAAGGCCGGTAAGTCACTAGCCTCATATTTAAAAACCAAGAAGGAAAGATGCTATCTGTTGCACATTAAGGATGGCTCTGGTGCCTTACTTAATCACCCTAGGGATATCCTGAACTGCTTCAAAAAATCCTTTGGAAATGTACATTATCCAGACACCTCTATCCCAACCAAGGACATTCTTTACCTAATAAAATTAATAGATCATCCTATCCACAAGTGGACCTCTCTCATCTAGACAGTGACATTACACTTTTGGATATCAACCATGCTATAAAGGGTTTGGGAAGGAATAAAGCTCAAGGTCCTGATAGTTTTACGGTTGAATTTTTCAACTCCCTGGCACATTCTATTGCGCCGAAACTCAAATCATTATTCTCATACTTTGTCTCACAAAAATTCTCCTCCGGTTCATTCTCTGAAGCCCTGCTTATTTTATTCCCCAAGCCAGATAAAGACCCGACATGCCCAAATAACTATCGTCCTATATCTCTCATCAACGTAGAAAGTAAAATATCCGCCAACATTCTTGCTAATAAAATTGAATCTTCTCTTCCATCCATAATCAAATCTGATCAAGTCAGATATGTTAAAGGATGCAACATCTCTTCTAATGCCAGACTTTTCTTAGATGCTCTTTATATTGTCTCCAAAAATAAAAAAGATAGACAGGCATACGCAGCTATTGCTCTCGATGCTCAAAAGGCTTTTGATCCTGTTAGTTGGGACTTCATATTTCACTCCCTTCAATTGCATGGCTGCAGTGAAAAATGTGTATCCTTAGTTAAACATCTCTACTAATGTCCTACATCCTCCATGTATATCAATGGTCTAACCGCCTCCTTCTTTCCTCTTTTAAGAGGTACAAGTCAAGTTTGTCCTCTTTCCCCTATTCTTTACATTCTTTCATTGGAACCTTTATTAGAATCTGTTAGATCAAATAGAAATATTCCAGGAATCCCGGCCGGAACTTCACATTTTAAAATTGCAGCTTATGCCGATGATGTCCTCATTTTCATAAAAAATCCCAAACTCCATATTACCCACCTACTCGACACCCTTCAGCAATTTAGTTTTGTTTCTAGCTATAAACTTAATAGAGAAATGTCTGAAATCTTACCCCTTAATCCCTTCTGCCTTAAACATGAGTTGGAGCCCTTTGGTTTCAAATGGTGTAATGACTACATTAAGTATCTAGGTATTAGCTTTGCTTCCACGATACATAATACTATTAAACCTAACAAGTGCATATTGTTAGATAATCTTAAAGACCTCGCTCTTCAACACTTTTCTAATAACATTCTCTCTCCAGATGTTCTTAGGCTGTGGCAGCTAACCTCTTCATCTAATCTTAATGCTTCAAAATTCTACAAAGCCCATGTAACGATATCTGTTGTTCAACCAGTGCGTTCGTCATGGGAAACGGACTTTGGAGTGATACTCGATGATCGTACATAGTCTTTGAAATTTTCCAAAATCAAAAATATCTCTATCGCAGCTAACATCACGCAGCACTTTCTCTTTTCATTCATAGGGCATTTATTACCCCTGTCAAACTATCCAATTCTAAAAATGGATTAAGTAACAGTTATTGGACCTGCGATTATGCCCCGGGTTCCTATGAAAATATGTTTTTAGCTGCCCTTATGTTTTAAAGTTTTGGCAAAATGTTTGGAAATACCTTAAATGTATATTTATTATTAATGTTCCTCTATCCTTTTTAAATATCGTCTTAGGCAGCCTCGCCTTTGTAGGACGTAGTGAGTACATTTCATGGAAACTATTTGACCTGTTCATAATTATTGCTTTAAATCCTATAACGGAAAATTGGAAAAACTCCCGTGCACTGTAGAATGGAACACTGCATGGCTAATTCACAAAATTGCACTCAAAAGCACAATGCAAAATAGTCATTTTTTATCCACTATTTGAACTATTTCAATGTTACATCACATGGTTCATAATATTCTCTCTTATATTCAATATACCTGCCACTTTCACTAATTCCAACAGTCATATTTGCTAATGTATTAAAAATCTATATTGGTGTTTAATTTGCCCCTCCCCGTCCTTCCACTTCGAACCTCTGTCCCACCCACCTGCTTTTTCTATTGCTAAAAATGATTTGTTCTTATAATGCAGACTGCACTATGATAAATGCCTTTATTTTGTCTGAATTTCGTTTCTAGTAAATCATTAATCACTAGTTCTTATTATCTAATTTCAATTAATAAGCTGATTCTGGGCAAAATCACTTCGTGTCTGATTTGATCTTTGTATTGTTGTATTGTTATCTTGCTATATTAATTCCAATACATATTATTAAACAAAAAATAAATAATAGCATTGATGTAACAAACCTGCATGCATTTGCTCACTGTTAAAAGATCTTATGTGTTCACATCGGATGTAATTCTCTACTCCGCCTGCATTCAGTTTGCTGTGTCTTTACTTCTTCTGTCTTTCACTTCTCACAGCATCCCCGCTGTCATTACAAGCGGAGACCCCCTATACCCACCCTTCTTTTTTACTCCATATTCTTCCCCCAACCCTAACCGTAAGCTAACCTTAACCACATCCATTGCCATCTTTACAATGTGAAGATGCAGACGTTTTGAAGGCATGAAGATGTAAATGTTTGGCGAACAAAATGTAGATGAGGTAAGTGCACGCAGAGTTTGCTGGGTGAAGTAAAGGTGGCGGGTTCAGGTCACGCCATGTTGGTATGCCAGCTTATGTCTTGATGCTATACTCTGCTTAGTCTGATGTTCTTTTAAGCAATGGTATTAAGTTGAGAGGCTATGTTTTGATATGCTGCACTGTTGGAGTGTAGTATGCCATGCTCTGGAACGTTATGCATCATTGTTTTGCTGGCTATAGTATACCATGTTGTTTTGCGATGCTAGGTATTGCTAAGCTGAGTCATTTATTAATTTGGAAATGCAGTGTTATGTAACGTTATGGTTTTCTACTCCTTGTGGTTATCTTATGCTATGTCAAGTTACCGGGTGTTTGTTATGGTGTGGATTGTGTACTAAATATCCGATGTATGTAGGCACAGAATTGGCATTCCTCACTAATGAAACACTGGTGAGCGTTGCCTCTTGACGGCTCCTCACACAGTCAATCACCCTTATCTTTATACATGCGAATAAACAGCTTCCACCAATGTAAAAAAAAATATGTAATAATAATATAACATGTATATAAACATTATTCAAAGTCATATCAAATATCCGCCAACTTTATATAAAAATAATATAAAACATACATAACATTTATATCAAATTATTAAAGTTCTTATCAAATGTACGCCAACTTTATATAACATCTGTTATAAAGTTATGACATCGCCTACTGCACCTAGAATTATATGAAATCTATATAAAAAGTATTAAAAAACCCTGGCGTCAGCACTATATTTAAAAACCAAACCCACTCCCGCGTCATCAACGCATCACCATGACAAAACCCTAACATTCGCAGTCTCTCTCTTCGACACTCATTTTGCCCTCCAACAGGCAGCAGCGAACATGCGCGGCCCCAGTCACATTTTTATATACATTTTACATCCACTTTATATCAAACTGATATAGTATCAAACTACAAAAACACTTTACATCAAGAAATATACAGTTGATATAAAATAAATATCATCCTTGATATTAATTGTCTATTAAATGTATATTAAATTGATATCAAAACCCTATCTTAAGAGGGCGAGACTAAGGAGACCAACGGGGCGTTCCCACCTGTCAAAAATGTAACTTTGCAAAAAAGGGGCCCCATATACTACTACTGTGCAACTTCTTCTAGTTGGGTAGCTGGGAACAGAATCAAGATGGTGGAACAAACATTTGCCGTGCACCCCTTTCTGATGCATTGTTTTGGTAGCCTTGATAAAAGCTACTCATTAAAATGGAGAACTGGCAAAGCTAGAAATGATTAATACGCATAAGACATTCCAGCTTTCTGACACTCCGATCTTCATTTGCTGCATCTGACACGCATGCGTCAATCAGCACCTGCAGCAGGCCTGATAACATTTTTGTAAATGGACAAATCATGTTCCCAGTCTCCATTCAGTCGTAGTTTTCGATGGTTCCAGGGCACTTGTGGGATTGGGGAAACTACATTTTCGCGTTGACTTTGTCGTTCCTCTTGAACACAAGGGTGTTAGGTGGCCTTCTGACGGGGAGCTCTTCTAGGATCTCTATCTCTGAACATTGCACCCTACAATACTTGGTTGTGATAGTTTACCTGTGTTATTTCAATGCATAGGATTCTCCTATTTCCTGTTTGTCTTCATCAGCCGTCTCCATGATTGATGCATGTTCTTGCTCTTCTCTGCTCCTGAATTTTGTCGGTGCTCATGTTGTTTCCTACCTCTAGATCTCCATCTTGTTTCATGACTTGGAGCCTTGGTCTGCATTGGAGCTTCCCATCTATGTCCCATGTTCTGTTGGACTGGTGGTTCTCAGTTCTGCTGGATGGACCGGCCAGTGTTTCGGTGCAGCGCAGGGTTTTCTATGGAAATGGCCTTCAGCTTGTAAACTCTGCTTTGTCTAATTCTGGATTTCTGCTGGACCTTCTGTATTTGACCCTGCTTTGTACTTGTACTAGGCCGTGCTTTCCTAATTGGTTACAGTGAATGATTATCTTACGTTTTCCTCCCATGTTCCATTGCGAAAGGCCTATGCAGGCTATTTTATTTTTTTCATGCCTTGTGCCGCCATATAGGGCTTCTAGCTTACAGAATCAGTACTACTGGGATGGAATGGCTGATACTTGGTCAGCTGCCCCACTCCTTCTGTACCCTAGCTGGCTGGTATTTATTGGTACTTCTGTGGTTCACCTGCGGTTCATATTTTCAGGGTTAAACATTCTCACTGAATCTCCATTTCATTTTTCAGTTCATTGATTTTCTTGCTCACAACCTCAATCCCTCCCATCTCCTTACTCACCACCTAGCCAGTACACGATGGATTCTGCTACCTAGGGATATAGACAGCCTCAATCCCTCCCATCTCCTTACTCACCACCTAGCTAGTACACGATGGATTCTGCTACCTAGGGATATAGACAGCCTCAATCCCTCCCATCTCCTTACTCACCACCCAGCCAGTACAAGATGGATTCTGCTACCTAGGGATATAGACAGCCTCAATCCCTCCCATCTCCTTACTCACCACCCAGCCAGTACACGATGGATTCTGCTACCTAGGGATATAGACAGCCTCAATCCCTCCCATCTCCTTACTCACCACCCAGCCAGTACACGATGGATTCTGCTACCTAGGGATATAGACAGCCTCAATCCCTCCCATCTCCTTACTCACCATCCAGTCAGTACACGATGGATTCTGCTACCTAGGGATATAGACAGCCTCAATCCCTCCCATCTCCTTACTCACCATCAGTGCACGATTCTGCTGCCAAGGTATACAGATGTAAATAAATTAATAACAAGCAAACATCTCGCCACCGCAGGGGCATCATGGTGCAGGGATTCCCTGGCCAAGCGATGCATAGTTTGTGCTATATCAGTGCATGATCTTTGAAACATAGACGGGCTATATGTGTACCTTTGGTAAGCGGAGCACAGGTTTTCCTGTGAAAGCAGTGATGTTTTCCACATGAGTACTGGAGAATTGTTACATTTGGATTACTGGAACAAACACCATCCCCAGAAAACCTGCAAATTCTTCTCCCACCAAATCCATACCAGCTCTTTGACCAAGGGTATGACTCATCAGCTTAACCTTCTCTGAAAGAAACACTTTGTGGGTCGCTTTAGAGCGCTTGCGCTTTGCAGACCGCATGACTGGATCTCCAACTAGGCCGGCCTACCCTCTGACCTGACACTTTGTAGTGAAGTTAGGTGAACTTTCCCAAAAGTGTAGCAAAATTAATGGGACACAGAGACAACTAGGTTCTATTTCCTGTAAATATTTGTGGATATATTTGGGGTTGCAACACAGCCTCCCTGCACCTACTAAGTTCACCCCAGTGCCTACATTTGTCCCTCAATGACTTCCTATGGCCTCTTTCTTGCCCTCCAACTTGGAAGGCCTCAGTAGGGCAATGGGGCATGTTGTATGGCAGCAGCCTGGCCTCCCTTGATGCGTTATAATGTATATCCATGCGCTAGTTACTATTACCACACGTAGGATTCTGAGAAGTCTACATGTGCATTTTGACATTACTGCTGGGGAAGTGTTGAAATCGTGACAACATGACAACATCCTTGCTTGTGGGATGCAACTGCTATTAGGGCAGCAGCGGTTTACACTCCTGTTTTTCCCACTGAGACAGAATGCTCAGAGAAGTGACCCCACCATGCAGTGTGGCTCTCCGTGCACAAAGAGGGAGTGCCTGTGAGCATTGAAGGGGCTCAATATCTCACCCCCTTCTGCCCCCCCCCCCTGCACCGTAGCCTGAAATTGAAGCATCCATTGTGCCATCCCAACACCCAATCGCTCAAGTCATGCCATCTCGCTCCCGGGTGGAGTGAGCGTACTACAACTGGCAGGTGTGGGAAGTAACAGGTCCCGCCCACTTGGCTGCAAGGAAAGATCACGTGTTCAGTGTAGTGCATGCCATTAAACAGGGAACAATGAAAATCTTGTTTTACCCCAAACCACAAGGTGTAAGGAGACATCTAAAAAACATATTTGCAACATTTTCATTCTGACAATCAAGCCAGGCCTGATTTCAGTAAAGTAGTCGTTTGGAAGACATAGGAGGGAATTTTATGATGCGCGTAGAAAATTCAGATCACGTGAAACTCTTAGAAATAAAGTTCCATTGAGAGCACAACTGTGGATCATGAGTTTGGAGGTGATCAGGTAACACATCGGTGGAATTACCGCTAAACTCAGCTGTCCCTACGGCCACTTAGTCCTGTGGCATTACCACATGATTACCACGTGCGGTAAGGCAGTGTAAATCCCCATGCGTGGAGTCACTATTACTCCAGGGGGCGGGGGATTCTTCCATGGATTTACCATGAGCAGAATTACCAAGTGGTGCATTCACTGAGTTTTGGAGGTAACGTGAAGGATTTACCTCCAGCAAAAAAGCAAGAGTACAATACTAGTGATACAGTAATGCAGGAGTTATAATGATGTGGTGTTATCATAGCACTTTCGCCAAAGCCCTTTACAGAGAACATAACTACATACAATATCAACCAACCTAAGTTGGTATTTATTTATAGACCTCGGAAGAATGAAAGGCTGAGTTAGCCTTGCTGGGATTCGAACCTACAACCTACAGATCACCAAGATTGCAGCAAGGAGCGCACATTCTGTAAGTTATATGCAGAATACATTTAAAATTAAGTGCTGTTGTATTGGATCCCTACCCTGCAAGTCCCTGTCAGCAAGCACTATATAGAAGCTAAGATAACATTATCCTGGACTCCAGTTCTGGGGCTCATTGATCTGATGGTGAATATGGGTTGCACCCCATTTCATCTCCATATACATTCAACAAAAGACATCCGCAATCCAGCTGTAGAAATCCATGGAATTGACAATCACAAGAATTACAAATCGAACTCTCAGGTAAGTGTTAAGGTATTCTGTGTTTATCATCATCCCCTGTACAATAGCACAGTTGAAGAGAGAAACTAAAAATACATGCCTCCCCTTAAATATAATGTTCTCTGTGACTTGGGCCTTGAAAGGGATTAATGTGCAAACACACTGAAGTTTTCAACAAGATGTTGATGCAGAACAGCACTGATTAGACAGGAAGATAACCGCGCGGATTTGACTGTACCTGCTTTAACCATGGTGGTGGCTGGCGGCTCTCAGTCTATTGACTTGAAAGAGGGGCAGGCTGGTGCAAGCAGCTGCAGGCACGAGACAGGCGCAGGCAGGCTCGGAACGGAGGAGGCAGGTTCTGCAGTGGCACTGCTAAGGGGACTTGCCACCTATTTATCTCAGAGTTTATGCGCGCAATCGAAATCATGAATGTTAAGTAGCATCTCTGGAGCAGATTTGTATTAGTCAAATCAATATCCTGCGGCAGCATCTGTATTCTGGCACCTTGCAGTAGGTAAACAGCAGCTGCCTCTACCATTAATCAAAGTCAGACTATTCGTCCTCATTCACACCTTACTAAATCCTAAAACCTGGCTCATTTAGTCATTTTTACATGCTACAAAACTCTGGAGTTTTCTACATCGACATGAATTCAACTACTAACACACTGCTTTCAAGTAATGGCCACCTACCTCTCCTGGCGTGCATATTGCTGCAAATATGATATGATGTAAGTAATTTATAATGCGCCTGTACACAAGACAAGGGAGGGAAGACAGAGAGGACAATACAAATGATCTTACTAGGCCGTGTGGCATTCAGATTGTGCAAGTGTGACAGCGCCATAGTGCAGGGGGAAGTACCAGGGAGAGGGAAAGGGGGAAGTGCAATCAGGGCAGTATTGTTCTGAGTACATTCAGTCAGTGCAAAGTGGCTCTGGGTAATTGCAAGGAGGCAGGGGACTGTAGAGGCTACTGTTACAGCCCTTAAGTGCACGGTTGGCCCGGAGGCAGTGCAGGGGAGACTGATCATGGAGGAGCAGGGTACCCTTTATGCTCAGAGGGTAGCCAGGCAACCAGTCGGTGCGGCAGACAGGTAGGTTAGCAGGGGAGGCAGAGAGAGAAAACAGGAGAATGCAATGGGAAGGTCCTGAGCTGCTTCTGGAACTTCAGGTGGTCTGGCTCAGGTTTGAAAGGGGCAGGGAGGCCATTCCAGAGGGAGGCACCTGCAGAAGAAAGAGATCTACCGCCACTCTGCCTAGCGAAGCGTCTGACCCTCAGAGAGTTGAGGCAGTTGAGCAAGGGGCTCGAGAAGGAAGGTATTTTGGAAGAGATATTTGGATGTAGTGCGGGCCCAGCCCCAGAAAGCATTGTGGATGACTCAGAGGGTCTTGAACTTGATCCTTGCAGCCACGGGGAGCCAATGGAGAGATTTCAGTACTGGAGAGATACGATCCCTAGGCTTGAGGTAAAGGATAAGTCTTGTAGTCCTGTTCTGGATTAGTTGCAGAGGGCAGAGAATAGAGGAAGACAGATTGAGGAAGAGGCTGTTGCAGTAGTCCAGCCTAGAGAGAACCAGTGCTCTGGAGACAGTGAGCTTCTGGGGGAAAGTGAGAAAAGGTAGAATATCTGCATATATAGTGCAGCTGGTAGTAGGACATTTTAGCGAGGTCTGAGATGTGAGAAGAGAAGGAAGAGTGGAGTCGAAGAGGACACCAATGTTTTTTGCCTCACAAGAAGGTGAAGGAAGAGGGCCCAAGGAGGGCGGCTACAGTGAAAGGGGGAAGCGGGAGCAGGGGTCCCAATGAGAGGGATCTCCAATTACTGGCATTAAGGCAGAGATCGTTGGAGGCACATAAATCCTGAATTGCGGACAGACAGTCAGGAATGAGCGAGAGAGAAGAGGAGGCTCAGGGGAGCCTGAAATGGAGCTGGGTGTCATCCACATAACACTGAAAGTTAGAGAAGAAAGTAGGGATCAGATGGGCCAAAGGAGCCAGGTAGACATTTAAGAGCATGGGAGAGAGGTCAGAGCCCTGGGGCACACCACATGTGGAGAGGGAGGAGGTGGTGAGAAAGGACCCAAGTTGGATCTGGGAGGGTCGGTCCGAAAGGAAGGAGGTCAACCACTCCAAGGCCTGATCCATGATGCCCAGGTTATGTGTTTAATAAAGATGATCTCAGGTCCTACATTCCTACATTTTTTGGGTGTGTGATTAGGCGACTGACACTGAAAGCACTCGACAGCAGAGAATTAATAGTTTATTTTCGGGTTCCCCCAATCACCTTTATTCAGTAAACACTGTCACAATATGATACAATAGACTCAGACAGACCAACTCATTAGTGGCAATCAGACATTCAGTAATAAGCCAGACAAAACACAAGATAGCCTTAACTGAGAACTCTCATCAAAAGAGTTAAAAGGGTGGTCAGAATTCATTAGCTGCAATGGGAAGAAACATAGGGCAGGACGTAATGATCTGGTTTTGGCATAGGCATTCCTCCTTGGGGAGTCCGGGTTCAATATCACCATTGGGCGCATGCCCCAGCTAGCCGCTACCCCTGGAGTACATTCACCTGTCATGGTCATCATCCAAAGTGTTATTCTTTCACCATTAGAATGGTCCTAGATGGGTCACTCTCACAAGAGCATCCTAGTTTCATTTTAGAATCCTAATGACCAAGCATCCTTTTTTGTCTAGAACATTCTAAATGAAAACGCCGAACACAAAATCAACATTCAGCCCTTAACAGCCAAGTATCAGAAATGTCCAGCATCTGCAGGAACCCAGTAACAGTACATTCCTCCCCTACACACTTTGCTAACTGGTTTTACAAGCCCTGATTTGCTGCGGCAACACACATTAGCACCATCCATATGCCCTAGGTTGCAGAGGCGTTGCTAGGGGGGGCAGAGGGGGCTATAGCCCCGGGCCTTTTTAGCTGTAGCCCCGGATAGAAGCTCAGGGGTTACTACCAAAAAGGCTAGCTAGCCCCCAATCCCGGCAGTCCCAAATTAGCGTAGCCCCAGATCTTTTATAGACCTAGCAACACCCTTGCTCAGTTGCATTCATTGCCAGCCTCCCTGATAACATCCTCTACATACCCCAGTAAGCTGCAAAGCCAGCCTTAACATGCCTCCAATGTTCAGTCTCTAAATGCACTAATTACAGCTCTTACTAACCTTCACATGCCTATAATGGCTATAGATACACATCCGGGAACGAGCAACAAGAGGCAAACCCCAGAACCTATAGCTCAACAAGGGACTGAGCCTAAACAAGAAAATGCAAAGTAAACCTTCAGTAACAACAAGAGAACGACTCCTCCTTGTGTCATGTATTTGGCTATTTCTTGGGTAAACGTAAGCTTTGAAACCTCAACATCCAGCATGTGGTCTATAAGCAGGGGAATATATGGAGAACTGGGGTTAGACTTGTGTACAGCATACATGTGACACTTGCTATGCATACTTTCATGTATGAGTTGGCAAGAGCCACTTGAGTTTATAAAGATTGTAATGGACTAGCGCCAACACAAGGCCTCAAGGCCTCAAGTAGGTATGTATTCACAAAATACATTTAGTATTACTAGCAGTGAGACAGAAGCTCTGCAGGAAGTGGACAGTGCTGTGCACCTGATAGACGCTCGTGTGACCTCCTTGTTCATATTCCTCATATCTCATCGGCTTTTGACACTATCAGGCATCGAATCCTAGTTAATAAGCCACCCACTCTCATGCTTCTGCAGAAGTCATACTGGAATGGTTCCCATCTTTCCTTAGTGATCACGGTCAAGCCTACCTCAGGATGACCTCCATAGCTGGTGTGGTATACCAGAGTGTCTTGCAGTGAAATTGAGAGTTGAGCAATTAGTTCTAAAATGGGGCTCATTTTGGTAAATTCTTCTGCTCACCCCTTCTTTGGTTTCTTGAGTGCCACACCTGAATTTATTGCGTAGACTATGAATACCTCCGTTCCCAAGCAGCAGTCATGGAGATTGTTATAAACACTCGCTGACCGGTTATTGAGGCCACAGGTGGCTGGAACAAAACACTGGGTCCCCAGATAGCTGCAATGGAAAACAGGATGTTAATAACACAATCACGTGTAGCGTATATATATTTATTTGCCACAAGGAAAGGCGGAGGACTTACACCCACCAGTTGGTGTGCTGGGGAGGATGTTAACAAAGGGAGGTGAGAACAGGTACAGGTTGGGTTCCCCCCTCTGGTACGGTGTAATTAGATGTTTCTGTGTGGTTCCAGCAGATGAGTCACCTGATTCTTGGCATCATTTAGCGTGGAGCAAAAAAAAAAAGAACTCGGAAAAAACCCTGAGAGAATGCGTGCGTGGAGCAGGTAATGGATTCCAAGATCAGTCCATAGTTCATAAGCCAGGGTCAAAATAACGGTTCCAAACTGGGGGTGTCACGGTATTAGTATTATGGCGGTACGATAACCTTCTTGCCAAATGACGGTATATCATGGTTATCGCGGTATAGCAGGTGGAGTTAACTAATCTTAACAAATATTTTCTAAAAGGTCATAAATTGTCAGATTTATCAACACAAACAAAACCAGGCACCCAGTGCCAGAATTGGGCTTTTCAACATACTTTCCTTGCTTCCACCAAACTCCCCATTGCTCTGGATACTTCAAATTGAATGTAGAATCTGTCCTGCCTGCTTGAGTCCAGTGCTATATGCAGAAGGCAGGTAGGTGAAGGATCAAGCGAAGCAACAACACTAGTGCCAATGTGCAAATCTACACAGAGGACAGTGGGGGGGCAGTTTATTTACTGGCAGAAAGCACGGATAGGCCCAGTGTTCACACAGTCTACAGCAGGGTCGGACTGGGGCATAAAATTGTCTCGGGCAGCAACATAAAAGTGGCCCACAGTTGCAAATGGGAATTCATTCCTTTTGGAACACTGTTTGAATAGTACCCATGGGGGAGTTTTTTGATAAAATGTGATGCAAAATGTACATTTAAAAGAATATTTATTCATTAACACTGGTCAAAACTATTAGCCGCATAGTGAAGTCACTCATCAAACTGGCCCACTTTGGCCAAATAAGTGCCCCAATTTGACCCAAAAAACTGCCCCACACAAGCATTTCGCGTTTTTGGTTCGGACATGGGCCTATTGTCCTAAAGGCCAGTCCATGCCTGGTCCACAGAGCTAAAGTTGTTTGTGGACATGCATCAGAAGGGCATCCAGTTTATTTCCCCCCTTTGAATTCTGGGATGTGTAGTCCCCATCTTTCAAATTGGTGGGAAAACTACAAATCCCAGAATTCTAAGCTAAAACAGAACTGGATGGCTATCCGATCCATGACCATGAGAAACTTAAGTTCCTTGAATCTAAACCTTGGGGAGAGTAATTCGATATGCATGACTTCACTGGCCGCCCTTTATTTTTTTAAATGTGCACATCAAGAGCAAGAGATGTTCCAATGTGTGTTTGCTCAGTGCAGTAGGACCTTAACTTACTGAGCTAATGGCACATGATGCCGGGCCAGGCTGAATCAATACGTTTCTGCTCCTGCTGGCTGAGTGGTTGCTAAGCAAAGTGCTCCTGGCTCCACTGTTTTGCAAGTCACTGAACATTTTATTACATTTGTTTACATACGAACAAAAGGAAAAATAAAATGCTCACTTTCAGTTCAGGCTCACCCTTGTGATGTCCCTGTGGTCTTGCTAATTGCAAATTGAGAATCGGGACAATCACCAGAGAAGATCTGACCTGTAGCACGGAGCAGCATGACTGTGAAAACTTTTCAAATCTGTATGCTGCCTTTCAAATAAATAATGCCTGAAACAAAATAACTTTGTTCTAGTTTGCCCATGAAATCCATGTCTGGCGGAGTCTATGAACTGGAGTCTTCGGTATGCTTATAGAGCCAGTCAGCTCATCTCATCATTACCAGCTTTGCATGGGGAACACAAAGGTTCAGGCACGGGGCAGCTTTCAACACAATTTGCGCAAAGCCGGCTGATCTTTGACCCGACTCTACTGATCACAGAGAAAGAGTAGTCACAGAAGCAAAGCTGCATTTACCAATGTGGCCTCACTTTCCCTATGCTCTTGTCTGCCAAACAAGGCCCCCTTGGCAGACAGCACATCCAACAGTGCAAGACCAAGACTGCGCAGCACTTGCTTACTGCAGCCTTTCCAAATCAGATTGAAGAGCACACTTAACGGTATAAACGGTATACCGGTATAAACAATGTGACGGTTATTATTGTTCTATTAAGTTGTTCACGGTATCTTTAAAGGTATACCGTTATACCGTTACATCCCTATTGCAAACCAATGCCCTTAGTACAGGGAATAACACTCAGAGCAGTCCATGAATCGTTTCGAGTCCGTAGCAGTGCAACGTAACCGTGGGATTGACAAAGAAAAGTCTGTGGAGCAGAACCGAGATTAAAATCCGAATGAGCCGTAGTCCAAGGTAACGTAGAGAACGCTGCACGCTGGGTAAGAACACAGCTGAGAATCGTTGGATTTGGGTGTCCGGCGTGCTTTAATCCTGTTACCAAAGTAACGCGATCATGTTACTTGCTCCGTAGCACATGATCGCATAGCCACGTGGCGTGAACGGAGCTCAGTTTCCACAGTAACTGCCGAAGCTGCCAAGCATAACATGATCGCATCACAGCAGAATTTGCAGTAAGCTGGCGACCCCGTGTCAATCGGCCGCCGTGTTGTTGTCTGGAGGGCTGACCATGCCCAGCACGTGAGCTTAGTGTGCTAGTGGGCTGGTGCCGTGCAGTGGGGCTGGAGGTGTCATGATGTGTGAAATGCATGACATTAAGCTTAATCTTTGAATTCTGCATTAAATACATTACCAATACCAATTTCAAACCTATTTGCCTGTCTTAATTACGTCTTATACTTTTTAACTACATTTATTGCTTAAACTTAAATATTTGTATGGTTCTTTATGATGACTTACAACACACATGACTCTAAAGCCAGAACTTCACCAAGCTCACCCTTTTCCTGACTTCTGCTTCAACCCATAGGAATCCTTCCACCCATTGGACCTCATACAATTATGCCAGTGTGGAAATAACATTTACCGGCACATTTCGGCACTGGTATACTCCAAGTTTGATGGTGGGCTTGTCGGAAATACCTCGAGCTCAAAGCTGGAGGTAATTACGGCACACCACCACAAAAACTGCGATAATACCGGCACCAGTATTACCAGAGCCGGTAACACTGGCAAATCCCTCCATGGAGTCCTATGCGACTCCATGTAATGGGGATTAACATCACTTGCCACCACTTGTAATCTGCCGATTAGTTCGGCAGACAAAGCAGCGGTAATGATATTACCATTTGGTGGTATCCCGCCGGATTTAACGGAGGGATACCACCAAACCGGTAATAAGGCCATTGACTATTCTTCCAGTGCAGAGCTTCTGCTTATTCACAGGATCAATGAGATCTGCAGTTTAGGGTCTGGTAACTGACATTTGGTTACCTATTCTAGCCCAGCTTAGAACTTCCACCTGTGTCTTTTCGGCCAGTCATCCACCCTATCCTTTTCTGCTCACCCACCTAACCCCACTTTCTCTTGGTTTGCAGCCTTTCGTCAGTGTCTTCACTTGCCTTTTCCTTCTACCTTCCATCATGCATCTTGATTTTGCTCCATTCCTCCTTCTACTTAGTGAAACTTTTGCATTTGATTTCGGCTTCCCCATCTTCCTCCTTCTCCCCTGCACCCGAACCCCTCAAATAAGATGCTCCCATGCTCCGCAACCTCATCTCCCAGTCCCAAAGGGAAATGCTGTTGGAAGCGGCAGCTTGCTTCTGTCTGCAGTGCGGCTTGACAGTGTGTACATGTTCTTTGGTCCTTTCCTCTAAGCGGGACTGCGCATGGAAACCTGAGAGGACCGGTAGTGGGAGTGAGATCAGGGAGCAGGAGCCCCGGTGTGCAGGGATTCAGGGAGAAGTGCTGCATACAGGAGTGCGAGCATCGCAGCAGTGCTCAATGCCGCCGAGTTAGAGTCGGTGAGCAGAGGGGGGCGGTTCCTGGCCACGGGACACTTGGCTGCTGGTTTTGGCTGTGGCGTTCCCTGCATTGAAGAAGCCTCTTTGTGGGTGCTCAAACCTAGCAGGAACATTGTTAAAGCATGTCTCTGGTCATGCCATCAGAGCAGTGTGCAGATAGGTAGTTAGGGTTTGGTGTTCCTGATCTGTCTAATGATAGATGCCAGCTTATTAAAACCTCAGAGAAAGTGATAAATGAGGTGCCTACCAAGCCTCTTGGGGAAATTAAGGGATCTGTGTCCCTGATGTCAATAAATTGGACCCCAAAACCTGGCATCTTATTAAAGATAAAATCATCTCTGACCTTATCCATTGTAAGAACATGATGGATTTTCAACTATTGGTTGAATCCTTTAACAATATCATACCTCAGCCTCCATCAGATAGGTATGACATGGCTTGTCAAACAGAAGAGCAGACCACGGACACTGCATGTGAAAGTGATCTGACTGCTTTATGGCCACATGATGTACAATCTGATCTGTTGGAATGTGATTTGGGGTCTAATGGTGGTTCTGAAGACATAAAAAGGAAACCTTTATTGGTTGGTCCAGCCCTTACTGCTATGATGCCTACCCCTGAAGTCATTCCGTCTATTGGTACCTCTTATCAGCATATTCCCGGTCATTCGAAGGACGATGCAGATGGAATAGCTGACACTCCTTTTGAAAAAGACATACGTGTTAAAAAGTCAAAAATGCCTGAGATCTGTGATCCTGATCTCAGAATGTTGGTCCGTGATCATAGAAAGATTGCCATTATAAATGTGGATAGACCAGAGAGACATGAAACCAGAGAAGCCCTGAGAAATAAGGCCTTGTTCTTGCTGCGGAGGGCAGTGTGCCCAGGCTGTGTTCGAACTCAAGATTTGAAGTTTTTGCGCAAGGTTCAAGTCAAGGTCAGGTGCCATGGAGTTAACAAAGATTGTATAATTGTTGTTTGTGGTCAGAACAATCTCCTCTGTTTTTTAATCTTTGCAAAAATGTGAACTTTACTTCCTCGATGACAAATCTAAAGATTGTCTTGGACTAATTTTGCTTAGTTTGTGATCTAGGTTTTCTGTTTGCAATGTTATTTAAGTCGACTTCTCAGCCTTTTGTCGTTCTGTCTGCCTATTAGATCATGTTTCTAGCCCAGTGATTATGCGTCCATCTCCACCCGGATGTACCAGATTTATTGTTTATTGTTGTGTTTTGTCCTGTCCTAAGCGCTTCTATTCATCAGGGCTTTTAGTTTCGCGCTATATAAATAAAGATTTGTTGTAGTGATTAGAGGTGCTTGGGAATGCATACGAGAATGTTGGTGTGCCTGAGAGAATGTTCAGCTGTGAGTGTAGGAATGCCAGTAGTGAAAGTTCCACTGCACGTCAGTTGGAGAGGCCCAGCCTGGGTGCTGGGAGCCAGTGGTTCATACTTGCCATTTTAAAGGAAATTTCTGTAACATATAATAAAGCTAACTCATGGAACCTGACATATGTGTCCAAGAAACTTACTTTTCTACACTTAGCTTTATTCCAGTCAGGTTATGATCCATCAAGATGACAAGTAAGAACCAGCGTAGAAAAGTAAATCTGGATCGGCCCTCAAGACTCTGCTACACTTGCAGATATCAACATTGACTCTGCCATCTTCTCCCACTCTACCACACCTATTGGGAAGGGTGGTAGTGTTGGGTCCCTTATCAACAAGGCCCTTGACACGGTCCCTCTATTCCCCTCTGACATCAACTCTTCTTCTTTTGAAAATGCCACTATTCATCTTCTCCCTTCTACTCCTCTCGCTGTTCTGTCTCTCTATCGACCCCCTGCTCCTCTCAACTCTGTCTTCCCTGGCCTGGCCCTTCTCACTGAGTTACTTCCTACCAACATCCTCCTGCCCACGACTTCTCCCTTAGCTCTTCTATGCTTGACTACTTCTCCTCTACCTCTCCAATTGAATTAGCACCCATCCTTCACAGTACCAACCCACCTTGCAGTCCAATCGACCCTTATGCTCTCCAAATGTTCCAAAACTACTCAATCACTTGCATGTATCTCTCTTTGCTATTTACCTCTCTCCGCTGAACTCTTCCCTGCCACCTTCAAACTAGCTCACCCATATTGAAGAAACACTCTGCTGACCCAAACGTCCCAGCATACTATCGCCCAGTTTCTCTCCTTTCCTATGTTTCAAACATCCTTGAGTGTGTGGTCTCCAAGCACCTTGAGGACAATGGACTTAGTGATCCACTTCAATCTGGAAACCCAATTGAGGTTCATATCACATGTTATTCGGATATCTGTGCTCCGTAGGAGTAAACAGGTTCCAAACTGTTATCCAATCTCTGGTCATTTTCCATTTGGAAAGGGACCAATGTTCTCCTTATGATATGATATATGATAGGTTATTTATAACACGCTTAATACCAAGAGGTTTCTAAGCGCGGCCCCAGGGATCGAACCTCTGTTGCTCCTTGTCGTCTTGCTTCCAAGGCGAGCACGTTGCCGATGAGCTATCCTCCCGAGACAATCTCAGTCCCAATCTCAATCTCCTTCCCGCCTCCACTGAAGGATGAGCACCATGCCAACGTTTCATGAAATTACCAGAAGAAATAAAACTACAGGAATCAAACCCCCAGAGAGCTACACTGGCTACCTTTCCAAGCATGCATAACCTTCAAAACACATACAAGAGAATAACAAATATTACAGCCGAGATGGCTGAAAAGTACACCATCTCTGGAGGTCTCGGCAGCAACAGAAGTTACAAAACCACCAGACTACAAGCCAAGATGCAAGAAGGAATGCACCAAGAAACAGCTCCAATCCACCCTTCCATCCTGTGCTCTCCACTCTGTACTATCACTCATTTTCTGTACAGAACTCTGTTGCTTTCAAGTTAAGCTTTCACCTTGTATATCCTATATAGACACAGAGACAATAAAGTCAAGGTATCTAATTACTATCACATGAAAGAATTTGCTATGCAAATGAAAGGAAAGACTTTCTTGTACAAAGGCTAGGACTCAAACCCGCGTCTCCTGCAAGGAGAGCCACCCTACTAAGTGGGCGACCAAACCTCCTCTTAGGACTGAATGATGATTGGCTCCGAATTGCGTCGAGTGATGGCTGTCTACCGGCACGGAATGCAAAACCCCACACCTCATGAAAAGTACTACATAGGGTAAATACTCCCCAATTATACCGTGCAAGGACCACCTGCAATTGGGGCAGTATTTAAAAATTAAGAGGATAAAAAACACCCTGGGCCTCATTCTGAGTATGGAGGTAGTCATGGCGCAAATAGCGCCATGACTACCTCCCATACCGGTACCGACTCCAACTTGGTTCAATGGGGACTTACCAGTGTAGTCCGACCTTTGCGGGACCGGTAAGTCCCCATAGAAAAATCCATTCCCCATTCCCATTTGAACACCCATAGGGCTCAATGGGAATGGGGAAGTAGCTAATAACGGTACCGCAAATTGCGGTACCGTTATTAGCTCTGAAGTCCCTTAACGGGTCCCGTCCATAACGCCTGGTCAGACCTCGGAATAGGGCGCAAAGGGTTTACCGGCACCAGGGTCCTTACCGGTGCCGGTAATCCCTTTGCACCCAACTCGGAATGAGGCCCTATATGTTTTTAGCATTACCGCAATGCTCATAAAAGAGATTGTAAATGTCATGTCTGTCAACACCCCTATGAAGAGTGGAAATACACAACAACCTCTAGACTTCAATAACATGTCTCCGTTAGTGCATTGTCCACAAAATGTACAAAAGAGGATCCCCTTCGGCTAATACCCTCAACACTTGCATGCCACAGACCCAGAACAGAAATCAGCCGCCTCACCGATACGTATGGACATCTGCTTCATGCTAACCAAAGTAAGTAGGACAAGGGGAGATGTGGATCCATGTAAAAGCGAACATGGGCTTGATGGGTGTTACCATTTGGCCAATCTATCTCTCACTTAGCACTCATAACTCATTTCTGCTGGTGTTCCTCTAAGTAGTGGCGCTGTATGAGAAAGAGGCCATGTGTGTTGGCGGGTATAGTTCGAATGTTAGATCTACAAAACCTAGGGGTAGCTGTCAAAGCTTGGGTTCACGAATGTTTAGAGTTTGTGTAATCCAATGACAGGCATTACAAGTTCTGCCCCCACATACGTGTTGGATACTTGTGTATTAATTACATATTGACACACAAGCACATGATGATGGAACCTAAAGGGGAACCTATGTAGTAGTACAGTTATAGACAACGGACAGGGGAGCAGGACATTGACTAATTAGCTACTGAAAGATCCTATGCATCTGGACTCAAATAGAATCCATGTAAGGCATCATTCCGGCTATATGCTGGGACGCAATAAAGGCTGTGGTGTGAGGCAGAATTATACATGTATCGTCAGGTTCTCAAAGAATGAACTTTCTCCAGTGAGCTAGCTTGGAGTAGGGATTTTAAAAACTAGAAACAGCTCATTAGACAGCGGGTTCTGTCCGGACTACTGTAAAATGGTGAGAGTGATTTATGAGCTCGATCGCGCTGATTATGTTTTGTCGAAACTCAAGCAAAGGTTTTACAAAAATAAATTATAGTACGTACAAAAGTCACACAAAAGCCTTTCTGCCAGGCAGCACATGGGGAGACAAAGAGGCGGTGGTAGTAGATGACGAGAAGTGTAAAATACCGTCTTTGATATGATAAGCCATTTATAATACGCTTAATACCCAGAGGTTCCTAAGTGCGGACCCGGTGATCGAACCTGTGTTGTTCTGTGTCGTCTTGCTCCCAAGGCGAGTGCGTTGCCCCTGAGCTATCCTCCCGAGACGAGGGTGTTCCATGAGGGATGGACACGTCTGGCACGATAGATCGATCTTACAGGATGGCTAGTGAAAGAGGTTAAAGCCGATTTAATTGAAGAAAATAGAGGGGCCCCAACATGCAGAGTCAGCAAAGTCATTAACAGCATTAAAATACAAAAATCCACCAACCAAACTAGACACACTATTCCCCAAACCCTCATTCGAATGATAGAATGTCAACTCATCAGTAGTTGTAACACTTATTCCCAAATCGATACAAAAATGGACGAATGTCTGGCAAATATAATGGCACATATAGGTGGTAGGCCCGATCAACCACCTACTTCAAAGTTTCTTGACCTGTTAAGAATATATCACTGCCAGGCAAATCCTTGGCACCACTGCTTGGTGTCGAAAAAGTCCATAGGAGTAATGTACAAGTGCTGCAAATGCACATATGTGCACAGAAACGGTATGGACAACTGAGCATTCTCTTAAAAGCACTTAAGGCCATGGGAGTTGGTAGAGTTTTTAGGTGATGGTCCATATGATTAATCAGCATCTAAAGACTATACTGGGCATCAGCGACCAATATATGTCTGCAAATACACCCACTCCTGTGCCTGCCCTTTGAACACCCAGGAATATAGTGAAGTAGTTAAAGCAATGAGTTACAATCTCAGAATAAGATAGAGGCAAGCCTGGATAGGAGCATCCTGGTGTCCGGTTATCAGCGGATACCGGAACTCATGAAACAGCTGGACAGCTCTGCTGAATCATCAGAATTTATAATATAGAAAATTAGAGTTTTGGGACAAAACAGTCTGATGGATCACATGTAAAAGACGAGACGTTCAGAAGAGCCACGGAAGCTGGGGCAGAACATATCAAGTACATGTATGGAGTCTGTATTATCCTGACCTTGCGAAAAGCATCGACCCTGATCTGGTGGACTGGAGAGTTCCTGATATTGTGGATGTGAAGGGCTAGTACCACCATGGGGAATGCCCCCCTCACCTGCTACACTAACGTCGGGTGTAAAAATCCACCAACCAAACTAGACACACTGCTCCCCAAACCCTCATTCGAATGGGAGAATGTCAATGCATCAGTAGTTGTAACACTTATTCCCAAATCGATACAAAAATGGACGAATGTCTGGCAAATATAATGGCACATATAGGTGGCAGGCCCAATCAACCACCTATTTCTAAGTTTCTTGGCCTTTTAAGAATATATCACTGCCAGGCAAACCCTTGGCACCACTTCTTGGTGTAGAAAAGGTCCTTAGGAGTAATGCAGAAGTGCTGCAAATGCACATATGTGCACAGAAACGGTATGGACAACTGAGCATTCTCTTAAAAGCACTTAAGGCCATGGGAGTTGGTAGTTTTTAGGTGATGGTCCATGTGATTAATCAGCATCTAAAGTCTATACTGGGCATCAGCGACCAATATATGTCTGCAAATACACCCACTCCTGTCCCTGCCCTTTGAACACCCAGGAATATAGTTCCTTAGTATAAGACAGAGGCAAGCCTGGATAGGAGCATCCTGGTGTCCGGTTATCAGCGGATACCGGAACTCATAAAACAGCTGGACAGCTCTGCTGAAACATCAGAATGTATAATACAGAAAATTAGAGTTTTGGGTCAAAACAGTCTGAGGGATCACATGTAAAAGATGAGACGTTCAGGAGAGCCACGGAAGCTGGGGAAGAACATATCAAGTGCATGTATGGAGTCTGTATTATCCTGACCTTGTGAAAAGCATAGACCCTGATCTGGTGGACTGGAGAGTTCCTGCTATTGTGGATGTGAAGGGCTAGTACCACCATGGAGAATGTCCCCCCATCAACTGCTACACTACCGTCTGGTGCATGGGGTCTCCTATCATCGGCAGAGCCCAGATCACTTACTTGCACGTGCTCTAACACACCCCACGCTTTATAAAAACAAATGTAAATACAGATAAATATGAATTTACTAGCAATATGCGTCTGAATAAGTATATATTAAGGACCCTCACAAAAAATGGGGAACTCCAATATCCTAACCTGTAGAAATACTAATGGCAGACTCAAAATATGGAAAGTGGGAGAATGTAATTTGAGAAACATTGGCTTCGTATCCACTGGGTGGCAGCCGGAGACTCACGTGGAGCCAGACTTGGACTCCTAGCTGTAATGGGGCATAGGAATAATTTTACTTGACTACAGAAAGACAGATCTCAGCCGAGGACTGAGTAGGGTTAAAAAGAATTTATGATCTGCCCCAATTTAGATTTAATTTAATAACAGGGCAGAGGGTCATCCGGAATATTTTCCCAATAAAATGGACACAGCTATGGATACAGCACTGGGCGAATGCAGATGTCATGAGAGGGGCCAATAGAGAGCTGACATACTCTTCTCAAGATTGTACCAACCCTATGGAAATGTGGACATGCACGTACAAATGAAGTCAAGGCACAAAACCAGGCCACGTACATTTGCAAGGATAGGAAAACCCTCAATATATTTTCAGAACTGAGATGTGAGGGTAATGTACAGGCCATACTGCGTGCCAGTATAGACATGACTTATTCCAGAGAAGATATTGCCTGGTAGGGGATCTCCCAACACTCTTTATGGCCATGTCTACAAGTAGCGATGAACTAGACTGTATCAAGAATGACATGAATTTGGATATCCCTGAGGATTCTTTGTAGGTCCTCTTGATTGCCGCAGATGCTTTGAGGTCAGTGCCCCGGTCATCAAAATAGACAGCAGTGTTTCTATGCTAACAACGGGCCCTCATTACGAGTCCGGTGGTAGCTGTGCTGGTGTTAAGAGGGATTTCTGAACTCCGACCTGGAGGGGCAGAGGTTCAGAAGGCCAACCTAGTTTCTTGGAACAGGGTAACCTCCGGACAAGCCAGACCAATCAGGGTAGCTATGGCAGGCGGTCAGGACTAAGTCTCAAGAAGGGTGAGGGTGACTGAAAGACCTCAATGAGCACACAAAGCAAGGACACTTACAAATTACTCCAGACAGGTGTTATACACATAAAAATAAATACACAGTTATTACAAGGCCTTTGTAAAATAGACCATAGCAAAGAATCACAGTAACACTAGAATAAACCAATACATCAATATCAACACAATATATATACAAGACCCCTGGGGTCTAAGGGGTTAAAAGCACAAAATATGTAGACCTCCTAGATGGGGAGAAAAACAGGCAGTGCAAATAATCTTTAGACCTAGTTCCACATCGAGAATACACCTAACTTAAGAGGCAGTCCAAGCCCTACGAAGTGAGGAGCCTTATGCTCAATAGTACATGCACGCGCTTGTGCCAATGGACAAACTAGGGTCTCTTCAAGGGTCTCTAGCAGCTCAGGAAGGTGGATAAGGCGAAGAAGAACAAGTTCCCTCTATTCAAACCGGACCTCCACTTGAGGGCAGAGGCAGTTGGAGAGTTCGGGATGGAGTCGCTATTTCGCAATAGCTCTGGAAAGGAAAGGGGCCTGCAGGGGCCACTTCGTTTGTAAAAATGGGCTCCAGCGCTAGGGGCCACCGGTTGGAGTAAGGATTATTCACCGGTCCCCGACGCAGGCAGACCCAAACTTCGCCAGTACAGTCCACTTCGCTGGCAGGTTCGAATGCGACAATCAGGACGTCTCGACACCGTGTAGTTCCCGAGATGCAGCGAGGATTCCCAAACAGGACAGTGGCGATTTCTCCGCTCAGGGTAGAGGAATCGGCCCAGTTCCACTGTAGCAGGCTTCAGGGGCGAGGGGGTCACAAATGCAGCGAACTTGCACAGGTCGTTGCCACAGCAGGGCAACACGGCAACCGCGTTTACTCTGGTCCGGGTACACTCATCTCACTTCAGACCTGGGAACGCCAAGTGTACGAAATTCGGTGTGACGGTGCCGTGGACACAGAGCTAGCAGTATGCCAAGTTCCGAGAGCCTCCTCAAAACGGCGGCGGTGACAGAGCAAACGTCCCGTGTAAGCTGGTCAGCCCACTGGTTGGCCCACGGACACTTCCGAAGAGGCTTACGTGCAGGGTTTGATGAAGGTGCCAAGAATAGTTGGTCTCACTATTCCAATGGGTCAAAGCGTCTTCGCAGACCTTCTAGGACGATCAGATGCAGAGGGGTCCCACAGGACGACAGCGGGCTCAGGGTGCCAAACCTTCCAGCGGGTCACCAGCGGTTCCTCGACTCGGATTCTTGTTGCAGGATACTTGGCTCCTTATCCTTTGTTCATGTGAACTCAGGAGATCGACCTGGTAGTGGTGTCTTTGGAAAGACTAGAGACCCAAGTGTACGGTAAGGTAAGTTACATTGTACACTTGTTACATGTTGCACAAAAGTTGCAACATGAGGAAAGGACTAAGGGAAACGAAGTCTCCCATTACTGACTGTCTTAAGGGCATGTCAGTTTCCCCATAAAAAGTGAGCAAAAGCCCAGAGGAGTGCAGCTGAGGGCTGTGCTTCTCTGGCAAAGTTTAGTTCAGGATGTAAAACAGCAGCAAAAAGTTTGGGGGTTGACACATGGAGGGAAAATTACATTCAAATGTGAAATCTTTCCTAACAGTCACCCTTCCCAGACTAAGGACAGGTGGAACTAATCCACCCCTGGATGAGTTTCTCGTTCAGGTCGGTTAAACATTCTGGACAACCCATCAGCATTGCTATGTTGGACACCTGGCCTTTGCTCAATAGTGAAGTCAAAGCCTTGTAGACTTATGGACCACCTAAGCAACTTTGGATTCTCTCCCTTCATGTTCATTAGCCACTTTAAGGGCTTATGGTCAGTTTGCACAGTGAAGTGGGTCCCATAGAGGTAGGGCCTCAGCTTCCTAAGGGCCCACACAACAGAGAAACATTCTTTCTCTACTGTGGACCACCTGAGCTCTCTGTCCTTAAACTGGCGACTAATGAATCCAATAGGGTGTTCCTTACCCTTCTCATCTACTTGTGATAGTACAGCTCCTATCCCAGTGTCAGAGGAATCTCGCTGCACAATAAAAGGTCTTTGGTAATCAGGGGCCCTGAGAACAGGGGCCTGGCACAAGGAGTCTTTTAAGCCATTGAAGGACTTCTCACACTCTTCTGACCAAGTTACCTTCTTGGGTTTCTTTGGAGTGGTGAGAGCAGTCAGAGGGGCAGCTATGGTACCATAGTCTGCCATGAAATTTCTGTAGTACCCAGTGAGTCCTAAGAAGGCTCTCACTTGGGTCTGTGTAGTGGGGGTAGGCCAGTCTTGTACTGCTTGTACTTTACTGGGTAGAGGCTGTATCCTCCCTCCACCTACTCCATGTCCAAGGTAGACCACTGATCCTTGTCCAATCTGGCACTTACTGGCCTTTATGGTCAAGTGGACCTTCTGAAGAGCCTGTAACACAATCTTAAGGTGTTTCACATGGTTTTCCCAGGTGGCACTGAAAACTGCTATATCATCCAGATATGCAAGACAGAATTCATCCAACCCATTCAACACATGATTCACAAGCCTCTGGAAAGTTGCAGGTGCATTCTTCAACCCAAAAGGCATTACCCTGAACTGGTAAAGGCCCTCTGGAGTTGAGAAATCTGTCTTATCCTTGGCATGTTCTGCAAGGGCTATTTGCCAATAGCCTGCGGTGAGGTCAAACGTGCTGAGGTACTTGGAGACACCCAAGGTATCCACCAGCTCATCTGTTCTAGGCAAGGGGTGTGCATCTGTCTTGGTGACAGCATTCAGAGCCCTGTAATCCACACAGAACCTCAATTCAGAAGTACCTGCTTTTGGAACCAAAATCACAGGGCTGGAGCAAGGACTACTGGAGGGTTCAATCACCGCAAGATCCAACATTTTGTTGACCTCTGTCTTAATGTAAGACCTTACTTTGTCTGACATTCTGTATCCCCTACTTTTGGTAGGTACACTGTCTCCTTTGTCTATGTCATGTTTGCACCAAGGTGTCAAACCAGGGGATTGTGAAAACAGGGGGGAAAATTGCCTAAGCAAACTTTTCACCTCAGCCTGTTGATCAGAAGTCAGGTGAGGGGCCACTCGGACACCCTCAATGGAGCTATCTGAAGGACTGCTTTGGAATAGGTCAGGAAGAGGTTCAGACTACTCTTCCTCAACATCTGAAGCCAATAACAGTGCCGCGATTTCAACTCTTGGGATGAAAGCCTTCAGCCTATTTACATGGAACACTTTTGGAGCCTGTCCAGGCCTTCCAAGGTCTACTAAATAGTTGACCTCACCAGTGACTCCACCACTGTGTAAGGGCCTGACCATTTATCCTGTAAAGCTCTAGGCCTTATGGGATTCATGATCAGGACTTTCTGACCAGGTGTAAAGTTGATGAGAGAAGCTTTCTGGTCATACCAATGTTTCACCAGAGATTGTCCTGCCTTCAACTTGTCACTAGCCAGACCCATCAGGAGTACCATGCTTTTTCTGAGCCCTAGCACATAGTCTACTACGTTGGTAGTAATGGGGGGAGTGGGCATCTCCCATCCCTCCTTGACTATGGCTAAGGGTCCCTGTACAGGGTGACCAAACAGAAGTTCAAAGGGGCTGAAGCCAACACCCTCTTGTGGTACCTCTCTGTAGACAAACAGTAAGCATGGTAAAAGAAGATCCCATTTTCTTCTTTGAGGTTCTTCCAGAGCCTCAATCATACTTTTCAAGGTCCCGTTAAACCTTTCCACCAGACCTTTGGTCTGGGGGTGGTATGCGGAAGAAAACTTATAGGTGACCCCACATTCCTTCCACATAGCCTGCATATACTTTGACATAAAGTTGCTGCCTCTGTCAGACACAACTTATTTAGGGAAGCCAACCCTAGTAAAGATGCCAAGTAAGGCTTTTGCAACTGACCTGGCAGTCACAGTTTTCAATGGGATGGCCTCAGGATACCTGGTGGCATGGTCGACCAGCACCAGGATAAACCTATTGCCTGACGATGTTTGGTGGTCAAGGGGACCAACAATGTCGATCCCTACCCTCTCAAATGGTACTCCCACAACTGGGAGTGGTACCAATGGAGCTTGGATTGTTGAGCCACTCTTACCAGATAACTGGCCGGAGGCACAACTCCTGCAGTGACTTTCTACTTGCACCCCCATCTTGGGCCAGTAGAAGTGCATGGATAACTTTTGCTTGGTCCTCCTAATACCAAGGTGACCAGCAAGGGGCACTTCATGCGCCAGCTGCAGGAGAAAGGGTCTTACAGCAAGGGGAAACACCAACCTCCTATGGTCTCCTTCTGTAGACTCTGTAGGCTCACTATACAGGACCCCACCTTCCCAATAAATCCAATGCTTCCCAGGGGGTTCACCCTCAAGCTGAGAGCAGGCCTGTCTCCTTAGGCCTTCCAGAGATGGGCACTCACGTTGACCTTTACTGAATTCTTCCCTGTCAGGACCACCTTCCACTAACAAATGTTTTAGTTTAGGATGGTCATGGGGGTCAAACACTTCAGGTATCACCACCTCCTCGTCAGGTCCTGGTGATGGACCAACTACCTCCACCTCAGTGGTAGGTGAGTTAGGGGGAATATTCTCTTTCCCTCTTTTTGATTTCCTGACTCCTTTAGCCTTGGGTTTCCCCTTTGGCTGGGGAAGTGCATTGGTCTTGGCCAGTGCTGCCCTTGTTTGAGACCTTGTGCAGGGTCTGTCAGCAGTATCTCCCACAAGCCCTAAAGCTCTGAGATCATTGCCCAACATGACCTTTCCTGGGACACTCCTCTGGATGCTCACTGGAATCCTGACTGCTGTACCATTGATAGTAAGATTTACAGGTATTACTGGGAACATGAGAGGTGGGCCATCAGCCAACTTAGTGGGCATCAGAGTAGCTCTGGCAACTTCCTCTGGGTCTACCAAGGTAGAATCCACTACAGTGCGACTGCATCCACTATCCATAAGAGCTGGAGTATCTACTCCATTGATCAGCACACTGTCTTTAAAGTAGTGCTTGGTGTTATCTGGAATACTACCATAAGCCTCTGAGACTTTAGGCTCCCAGGAACCCAGGGAAACTAAAACTACCTCAGCTTCTATCCCACTGGGGAAGGAGTCTGAGAAGAAGGATGCTCCAGTAATCTCTTCTTCCTCATAGGAGGAGAAGGCCAGATTAGCAGAGTGGACTCCCAAGGTTTTGACCTTACATCTGGGGTCCCCTTCACGTGGTCAGTTGCTCCACAAGCAAAACAGGATCCATGGGGTCTGTTTACATAGCGAGGCTTACTATAACCAGAGTTCTGTTTTGGAGGCTGGCCTCCACTACCCTGTGACATCTCCTGTGTCTTACCCTTATGTTTCTTTTTGTGTCCCTTTTGGGAGGAAGATTTATCAGTTTCCCCACCCTCCTTATCTTTGGACTTTTTCCCTTCCTCCTGCCTACCAGGATGAGTCTTGTCTTATGGGACATTCGATGTGACACCCACAAATCTGCTGCAATGGCAAGCTTCTTAGGATCTATCTCATTTGAATCTGCCAAATGCTGCTTAAGCTCAGGGGAAGAAGATGCAAAAATATGTTCCAGCATGACAAGACTTATCATGCCTTCAAAGGTAGAAACCTTATAACCTTCAACCCAGCCAGTCAAGTTTTTTAAGGATTCGGTTACATAAGATACCCAAGTACCACCATCTTTCTTCTTGTACTCTCTGAATCTTTTTAAGTATTGGGCAGGAGTCTTTCCAAACTTTAAGATGAGAGTCTGCTTCAACATTGCAAAATCTGCTCTCTCAGCTTTTGACTTTTCCATAATGGCACTGCAGCCAGAATGGGGCAGTCTGCTAAGTAACCAGGCAATTTTATCAGCATTGTCAACTTGTTGAACTTCACATGCATACTCAAATGTATTCAGCCAGTCCATAATGTCATTATTTTCCTCATACACACTGAGCAGATCTTTTGGAAACCTTGGATGAGAGGAGGCCCCAGACCCATGCCCAAGACCCTTGGATCCATTGGCAACTTGAAGCTTGGCCAGTTCCAACTGGTGATCCCTGTCTTTTTGTTTTTCTGCCTGCTCTATCTTTAGTTTGGCCATATTGAACTCAAGCTCCAGGGTAGAGGAATCGGCCCAGTTCAACTGCAGCAGGCTTCTGGGGCGAGGGCGTCACAAATGCAGCGAACTTGCACAGGTCGTTGCCACAGCAGGGCAACACTTTATACATAAAAAGAGGTAGGGATAGTCCCTTAAATCATATATGGATTGGGACATATGGAAATCGTTATACCAATGGAATCCACTATGCTTTTATAGAAAAAATTGAGTGTAATTTGAAAGAAATTTTTAGTTATGGTGTATCCTAACGGCGGATATCACATTTAATTAATGCCACTCTCAATACTGAAAACATTCCTTGTTTTATTGAAAAAAGGATTTTTTAAATAATTTTTTAAATAGGATCTTTTATTTTTTATTTTTTATTTCTTAGCAGCCATCAATAGCACAACAATTGGTGAAACAGATTCCAAAATATTTTTACTTACAAGAATTGCTTAAATTCAAAAATATCACATGAAAGAAAGTGTGACAAATTTAAACACAAGTGCAATAGATAGGTTGAAAGCAAAAAGTAAAGCAAAATTCAATGAAGTCAAAAAAATTCATCAGGACATATACATTCAAAATAGATATGCAAGCAGAAAGAACACAGAACGACCTTATTGAATAAAGCACCAGATCTTTAAAATAAATAAATACACAAAAAGATTAGTAAGAAATGAAAGGAATAAAAGAGAGGAAAACTGCGACCTTAATTAATATTCCAGGTTGAATTTATATCCATTGTCACTAGTTTTTGTGTCTGAGGATCAAAGGGGAGATTTTCAAATGTTTGTATTGTGTGCGTGGTATCTTGTAAGAAAGTTGCTGTTTTTACGCTTAAAGGTTTTAGAAACACATCAATGAATTTGCACACTGGTTCCAAAATTGAACCGCAGCCAGAAACAATGGGCCTGCCTGGTGGATTGTCAGGGTTTTTGTGAATTTTAGGTAGTGCATATAATGATGGAGTACGACCTTGACTGGTAGTCAGGAATTCGAGTTCCTTCTGACTTATCCATTGTCTTTCGTAGGCATATTGTGCCACGCTTTCTATTTCAGATTTAATTTCACTTGCTGGATCCTTTTTGAGTTTTTATAGCTTCCCTGATCTTGAAGAAGGTCGTTGACCATGTTAAAATATTGGTCACTGGACAAGATCACAATCCCACCGCCTTTGTCAGAAGCTTTTATCACTATGTTGGGATTTTTTGAAAGTTCAGTCAGCGCCTTATGTTCAGCTTTTGACAGATTTTGTTTGTAGACGTTACAATCTTCTTTCAACTTGCCCAACTCTTTCAAAATGCATTTCTCAAAGGTGATAATTTCTTTGGGGATATCATTATCTTGAGGTCTGAAAGTAGAAGGGACATGTAAACCAGTATGGGTTTCCTAGCCCTCCTCTGCCTAAAAAAGGTGGCGGTGGTAGTGGTTGGAAGTTAGGAAACTGGGGTTGTTGTGGTTGATTATATCTCTGCTGGTCGTCCGAGCTGCTGCTACTAGAGTTAGAGAATGATACCCAGTGGCGTAGCCCTTTATTCGGCGTGACT
Organism: Ambystoma mexicanum; assembly: GCF_040938575.1. Taxonomy (NCBI): domain Eukaryota; kingdom Metazoa; phylum Chordata; class Amphibia; order Caudata; family Ambystomatidae; genus Ambystoma; species Ambystoma mexicanum. Next base: position 1,604,498,540 of record NC_090937.1, read on the forward strand.
TTTTGTTTTTTGGCAGCCTCTCCAAATTCGGTTGTTGTGTAAGTAAAAATCTTTTCAAGTTTAAATTCCTGAATATCTTTGTTTAATTTCTTGTTTTTTTTGGCAATTGTTGATGTTTTAAACTCATCAAAAGGTTTGTGGGTTTCTCTTAGTTTATCAATGGCATTAGTGATAGCCTGATTTTCAAGGAACTTGTTTTCTTCAATATCTAATTCTTTTTGGACCTCAATGCTGAGGCGTTGGGCTGTTGTAATAGTCAGCACCATAAGATCTCGACTGCATTTGATTGCAATATGACTAAATTTGGGAGTATACTCCCTGTCTGTAAGAAAAAGACAGGGCTCATTCCTGACAATTAGGCCTGTTGGAATAGTGTCTGCTCGTAAGTATTCCCGTAAGAAATGTCCATGTAATTTTATCCGGAAATTCTTCTTTTTGAGTTTGAGCAGATCCTCACTGCATGTAGTTTGGGTTATCCCAGTATTTGATCCACTGGGGTCAAAAATAGAGGGTCCTTTGATGAGGTCTGCAGTTTGCTCTACGGAATAGCCAAAGGTTTGGCTTTCTGCCATGCTCAGTCCAAAAATTGAGAGAAAGATCAACCTGGGGTCACCCGCAGGCTAACAGTGCGCTCTCCCAACCAAGAAGATAGCTCTAGCAATCCCCTTTTGCAATATGAAAAAGAATAAAAAGTGGGGATACTATTTGCTTCAAATGGTCAAAAAATTCCTCACAGGTTAATAGCTCCCTTAGCAAACCGGTTGCTGAAAACCTCATACATAAAAAGAGGTAGGGATAGTCCCTTAAAGCATACTATGGATTGGGACATATGGAAATCGTTATACCACTGGTATCCACTATGCTTTTATAGAAAAGATTGAGTGTAATTTGAAAGACATTTTTAGTTATGGTGTATCCTACCAGCGGCTATCACATTTATTTAATGCCACTCTCAATACTGAAAATATTCCTTGTTTTTTTGAAAAAAGGATTTTTTAAATAATATCTTTTATTTTTTATTTTTTATTTCTTAGCAGCCATCAATGGCACAACAATTGGTGAAACAGATTCCAAAATATTTGTACTTCCAAGAATTGCTTCAATTCAAAAAAATCACATGAAAGAAAGTGTGACAAATTGAAACACAAGTGCAATAGAGAGCTTGAATGCAAAAAGTAAAGCAAAATTCAATGAAGTCAAAAAAATTCATCAGGACATATACATTCAAAATAGATATGCAAGCAGAAAGAACACAGAATGACCTTATTGAATAAAGCACCAGATCTTTGAAATATATGAACACACAAAAAAGATTAGTAAGAAATGAAAGGAAAAAAAGAGAGGAAAACTGCAACCTTAATTAATATTCCAGGTTCCGCAGTTCCATAAATGCAGGTCTGCCGACGTGTGTGTGTTGGGAAGATAGCCTGAAAACTAAATGAGTAGAGCTCAGACAAGAATTAGCTCAAAAAATAGTTAAGAAAGTAGGCTCTTCCAGTTTATTGTGGAAACAAACATCCATGTCACGTTTCGGATTAGCCCCCTGCCCGGCAGGTTGATTAAAATGCAGCCTTCCTCAGGGCGGGAACAGGGAGAGAGAGTAAACTTGACCCTGTGTGAAGGCAGACAGATAAAATGTTTAAGGAGTGTTTTCAGTAATTTGGCGTTTTGCATGAGTCACATATTTTTTGGTTTTGCAAAGCAACTAAAGAAAACCTCATGGGAACAGAATCCTTACCCAAATCGTAGGTAGGGACTGAAACAAGCCCATGTGGGCAGGGGTTGCAGCCCTCCACTAGCAAGGAGAGCGCAGCACGTGTCCCCGGGCAGCCAGGGATCAGCCTCTCAGTAATGGAGCCGGTACTGGAAGAGTAAAATGTATAGCCGTCAGGTCCCAGGCTATTATCATGAAGGTGTGCGCATTAAAACACATGCACACTATAATCCCCAAAATGAAATAAAATAAAAAGGCTTGTACCTTATTGAATGGGTATTTGTTGAACAACAATTCGGAGGGCCCTCAGGTTGGTGAAAATCAAGGTGTCAGAAGTCCGCCGGCTGTGCAAGAGTAGCACTGAAACCAGTCGGACTCGTGCTAAATGAAGGCACTTAAATGGCGTGTGCCGCACTGGAAAGGGTTGCTTAGATTCAACTGTGTTGCCTAGAAGAAGGGGAGGGAGGAGGGTGGCGGGGGAGAGACAAGAATTGAAAAATAATGGGTCGTCATAACATACTAATGGAGGTGTATATTACTCAATGCGCCCCTTCATGCAATAACCGGCTGTGTACCTGGCTCGTGATGAGGAGATGACAGGTAAAGGAGTGCAGGGCAGCCTCGCACGGAGAAACCTTCTTGCTATCTTTTAGTGCGGTGCAGCGGCTCTGAAGCACCGAATCGCTGAGTCACTATTGAGGCACCGCCGTCATACTCGCAGGTGTGTCTCAAAACGCACGAGTATGATTGGATGGACAGTGCTTCCTGGTGGGACCGTGTGCTCGCGCATGGATTGGCCCAAAGCCATGTCAGTTACCGCAACTGCGAGGTGTGTCTGATCCTCAAGGGAACTGATCGGGCAGCCAGGGTCAAAGACAATTGAAGTAATAAAGTGTGCATGCAAAATTGCAAACGCAAGAAGGTGAGTCTTCGTTTGTTGACCCGATGCAAAAGAGAAAAGATTCGGGCCATGGGGGCTAGGGGGGGGCCATGGGGTGAGGGGGGGTGAGGGAAGGAGGGAGGTGGGCGAAGGTGGAGGGAGGGGGATGGGGGAAAAGAGGGGGAAAGGGAGGTATTAATGAATAAATGAGAGTCTGGAGAATTCAAAAACGGCCATGACGCAACATGTGCAGGACAATCTATGCTTAGATTGTTTGAGACATAGGTTAATGGTCATAAGGTAGTGGTCTGCGTAGTAAAGCGGATAACAAAAGGAAGAAAAAACGAAAAAAGAAAGGACCAGGAGTGTTGGTTAATAAGAACACTTTGGAACTAATTGGAGCGGGACATTTTGAAATTAAATAAGGAATATCATTCATGTTAGCTCTCAATACTAAAAATATTGAGGATGTCAATGTGTGAATGGCAAACATGACATCAACAACTAGGGCATAGGATAATTCGTACCTCCGCCTTCATATTGGGGATGGCCTCTGTACATCAGATTAGAGGCTGAAATTCTTCATTCAAACCATGGATATGGCTGGACAATCTGTGGATCCATCTTGCTTCTTTGATCTAGAGGCTACGCACTATATTAATGGATTCCTTGACCACATCTAGGATCCACCATTTGATATCGTTGGGTGTATGGTGCTTTTCCAAAAAATGGTTTACCATCGGTGCCAAAGTATTTTTGCACCTAATGCGAGATCGGTGCTCAGAAATTCTGATGTTAACCGATCGGCTTGTCTGGCCTACATATCGTAGTCCACACGGGCATTCAATGCAATAAATTGCTTGTTTTGTTTTGCAGTTTGTCATTGTGTTCAGATTCCAAGTCCTTGTCCCGATGTTGAAATTCTTCATTTTACTGGTAAATTGACATACTGTGCAAGACCCACATGGGAAATGTCCCACAGTCGTCCTGAGGTCCCATAGACATATTCTGGGAGCTGTTTTTTTTAATTTGGAGTGGACCAGATTGTCCTGTATGTTTTTGGCTCTTTTAAAAGCAAAACGTGGTGTCGGTGAGTCCGGCAAACCTAATTTGACGATGGGCCAATATTTGCAAATCGGTTTCTTTATTTGAAAGGTGTGTGGACTATGTGTAATCACACAGGTCATTTTGTCTGACTCTGGTTTTTGAATGGTATTTTTGCTTAAAAGGATGTCTCTGTCAGTAAACCTTGCTCTTTTCTTGGCATTAGAAATACGTTTTTTTGGATAGCCTCTCGCCAACAGGCGGTTGGCAAGGTCATCAGATTGTTGGTAAAAATCGGCTAAGTTTGTGCAGTTCCTCCTTACTCGGAGGAACTGGCCATGTGGCACATTTTCTCTCAAATGTCGTGGGTGGTTGCTTGAGAAATGTAGAAGAGTGTTGAGAGCAGTGGTTTTGCGATACAGGCAACATTTCAAGGTGCCTTGTTCATGTCTGATTTTGTGGTCCAAAAAGGGAATTTCATCATTGCTATATTCCATGGTGAACTGAATGTTGTTGTCAATATTGTTGAGCCAGATCAAAAAAAGATTGAGGTCATTTTCTGAACCGCTCCATATGAAGACAATGTCATCAATATATCGTTTCCAATATGAGATGCAGTTTTTGTATGGATTTTTGTCACACAGAATATGGTTAGACTCGAAGGTGGACATATATAGGATCGCAAGGCTAGGGGCGAAAGTCGCACCCATCGCTGTGCCCTTAATCTGTGAATAGAATTGGCCGTTAAATTCAAAGAGGTTTTTACGTAAGGCCAGAGTCATTAATTCAAGAATAAAGTTGGCGGGCACCCTATTTTGTAGGTCATGGTGCATGAGTATTTGATGTATACACTCAATAGCCTGATCTTGAGGGATGCTTGTGTACAATGAATTTATATCCATTGTCACTAGTTTTTGTGTCTGAGGATCAAAGGGGAGATTTTCAAATGTTTGTATTGTGTGCGTGGTATCTTGTAAGAAAGTTGCTGTTTTTACGCTTAAAGGTTTTAGAAACACATCAATGAATTTGCACACTGGTTCCAAAATTGAACCACAGCCAGAAACAATGGGCCTGCCTGGTGGATTGTCAGGGTTTTTGTGAATTTTAGGTAGTGCATATAATGATGGAGTACGACCTTGACTGGTAGTCAGGAATTTGAGTTCCTTCTGACTTATCCATTGTCTTTCGTAGGCATATTGTGCCACGCTTTCTATTTCAGATTTAATTTCACTTGCTGGATTCTTTTTGAGTTTTTATAGCTTTCCTGATCTTGAAGAAGGTCGTTGACCATGTTAAAATATTGGTCACTGGACAAGATCATAATCCCACCGCCTTTGTCAGCAGCTTTTATCACTATGTTGGGATTTTTTGAAAGTTCAGTCAGCGCCTTATGTTCAGCTTTTGACAGATTTTGTTTGTAGACGTTACAATCTTCTTTCAACTTGCCCAACTCTTTCAAAATGCATTTCTCAAAGGTGATAATTTCTTTGGGGATATCATTATCTTGAGGTCTGAAAGTAGAAGGGACATGTAAACCAGAGTCTGTGTCTGAGGTTTCTTCTGGGATGTCCTCAAAAAATGCTTTCAGGCGAATGGTCCTGAAAAAACGACACAGCTCCATTTCAGTTGTAAACGAATCCGTTGTCTGAGAAGGCACAAATGATAGGCCCTTTGAAAGAATTGATATTTGTGGTGGTGTCAAGATAACCTTAGCCAAAATGAATATTGGAAAGTCTTTGGCATCTATTCTTATAGTGTCTGGCGTCTTCTGCCCATGGTTGGCGGCGCAGGGGTGCATATTGAGGGAACCATGGTTGGCCCCAGTATGGGTTTCCTAGCCCTCCTCTGCCTAAAAAAGGGGGCGGTGGTAGTGGTTGGAAGTTAGGAAACTGGGGTTGTTGTGGTTGATTATATCTCTGCTGGTCGTCCGAGCTGCTGCTACTAGAGTTAGAGAATGATACCCAGCGGCGTCGCCCTTTATTAGGCGTGGCTTCTTGTTTTTTGGCAGCCTCTCTAAATTCGGTTGTTGTGTAAGGAAAAATCTTTTCAAGTTTAAATTCCTGAATATCTTTGTTTAATTTCTTGTTTTTTTTGGCAATTGTTGATGTTTTAAACTCATCAAAAGGTTTGTGGGATTCTCTTAGTTTATCAATGGCATTAGTGATAGCCTGATTTTCAAGGAACTTGTTTTCTTCAATATCTAATTCTTTTTGGACCTCAATGCTGAGGCGTTGGGCTGTTGTAATAGTCAGTACCATAAGATCTCGACTGCATTTGATTGCAATATGACTAAATTTGGTAGTACACTCCCTGTCTGTAAGAAAAAGACAGGGCTCATTCCTGACAATTAGGCCTGTTGGAATAGTGTCTGCTCGTAAGTATTCCCGTAAGAAATGTCCATGTAATTTTATCCGGAAATTCTTCTTTTTGAGTTTGAGCAGATCCTCACTGCATGTAGTTTGGGTTATCCCAGTATTTGATCCACTGGGGTCAAAAATAGAGGGTCCTTTGATGACGTCTGCAGTTTGCTCTATGGAATAGCCAAAGGTTTGGCTTTCTGCCATGCTCAGTCCAAAAATTGAGAGAAAGATCAACCTGGGGTCACCCGCAGGCTAACAGTGCGCTCTCCCAACCAAGAAGATAGCTCTAGCAATCCCCTTTTGCAAAAGGAAAAAGAATAAAAAGTGGGGATACTATTTGCTTCAAATGGTCAAAAAATTCCTCACAGGTTAATAGCTCCCTTAGCAAACCGGTTGCTGAAAACCTCATACATAAAAAGAGGTAGGGATAGTCCCTTAAAGCATACTATGGATTGGGACATATGGAAATCGTTATACCACTGGTATCCACTATGCTTTTATAGAAAAGATTGAGTGTAATTTGAAAGACATTTTTAGTTATGGTGTATCCTACCAGCGGATATCACATTTATTTAATGCCACTCTCAATACTGAAAATATTCCTTGTTTTTTTGAAAAAAGGATTTTTTAAATAATATCTTTTATTTTTTATTTTTTATTTCTTAGCAGCCATCAATGGCACAACAATTGGTGAAACAGATTCCAAAATATTTGCACTTACAAGAATTGCTTCAATTCAAAAAAATCACATGAAAGAAAGTGTGACAAATTGAAACACAAGTGCAATAGAGAGCTTGAATGCAAAAAGTAAAGCAAAATTCAATGAAGTCAAAAAAATTCCTCAGGGCATATACATTCAAAATAGATATGCAAGCAGAAAGAACACAGAACGACCTTATTGAATAAAGCACCAGATCTTTGAAATAAATGAACATACAAAAAAGATTAGTAAGAAATGAAAGGAAAAAAAGAGAGGAAAACTGCAACCTTAATTAATATTCCAGGTTCCGCAGTTCCATAAATGCAGGTCTGCCGACGTGTGTGTGTTGGGAAGATAGCCTGAAAACTAAATGAGTAGAGCTCAGACAAGAATTAGCTCAAAAAATAGTTAAGAAAGTAGGCTCTTCCAGTTTATTGTGGAAACAAACATCCATGTCACGTTTCGGATTAGCCCCCTGCCCGGCAGGTTGATTAAAATGCAGCCTTCCTCAGGGCGGGAACAGGGAGAGAGATTAAACTTGACCCTGTGTGAAGGCAGACAGATAAAATGTTTAAGGAGTGTTTTCAGTAATTTGGCGTTTTGCATGAGTCACATATTTTTTGGTTTTGCAAAGCAACTAAAGAAAACCTCATGGGAACAAAATCCTTACCCAAATCGTAGGTAGGGACTGAAACAAGCCCATGTGGGCAGGGTTTGCAGCCCTCCACTAGCAAGGAGAGCGCAGCACGTGTCCCCGGGCAGCCAGGGTTCAGCCTCTCAGTAATGGAGCCGGTACTGGAAGAGTAAAATGTATAGCCGTCAGGTCCCAGGCTATTATCATGAAGGTGTGCGCATTAAAACACATGCACACTATAATCCCCAAAATGAAATAAAATAAAAAGGCTTGTACCTTATTGGATGGGTATTTGTTGAACAACAATTCGGAGGGCCCTCAGGTTGGTGAAAATCAAGGTGTCAGAAGTCCGCCGGCTGTGCAAGAGTAGCACTGAAACCAGTCGGACTCGTGCTAAATGAAGGCACTTAAATGGCGTGTGCCGCACTGGAAAGGGTTGCTTAGATTCAACTGTGTTGCCTAGAAGAAGGGGAGGGAGGAGGGTGGCGGGGGAGAGACAAGAATTGAAAAATAATGGGTCGTCATAACATATTAATGGAGGTGTATATTACTCAATGCGCACCGTCATGCAATAACCGGCTGTGTACCTGGCTCGTGATGAGGAGATGACAGGTAAAGGAGTGCAGGGCAGCCTCGCACGGAGAAACCTTCTTGCTATCTTTTAGTGCGGTGCAGCGGCTCTGAAGCACCGAATCGCTGAGTCACTATTGAGGCACCGCCGTCATACTCGCAGGTGTGTCTCAAAACGCACGAGTATGATTGGATGGGCAGTGCTTCCTGGTGGGACCGTGTGCTCGCGCACGGATTGGCCCAAAGCCATGTCAGTTACCGCAACTGCGAGGTGTGTCTGATCCTCAAGGGAACTGATCGGGCAGCCAGGGTCAAAGACAATTGAAGTAATAAAGTGTGCATGCAAAATTGCAAACGCAAGAAGGTGAGTCTTCGTTTGTTGACCCGATGCAAAAGAGAAAAGATTCGGGCCATGGGGGTGAGGGGGGGGCCATGGGGGTGAGGGGGGGTGAGGGAAGGAGGGAGGTGGGGGAAGGGGGAGGGAGGGTAATGGGGGAAAAGAGGGGGAAAGGGGGGTATTAATGAATAAATGAGAGTCTGGAGAATTCAAAAACGGCCATGACGCAACATGTGCAGGACAATCTATGCTTAGATTGTTTGAGACATGGGTTAATGGTCATAAGGTAGTGGTCCGCGTTGTTAAGCGGATAACAAAAGGAAGAAAAAATGAAAAAAGAAAGGACCAGGAGTGTTGGTTAATAAGAACGCTTGTGGAACTAATTGGAGCGGGACATAAATAAGGAATATCATTCATGTTCGCTCTCAATACTAAAAATATTGAGGATGTCAATGTGTGAATGGCAAAATGACATCAACAACTAGGGCATAGGATAATTCGTACCTCCGCCTTCATATTGGGGATGGCCTCTGTACATCAGATTAGAGGCTGAAATTCTTCATTCAAACCATGGATATGGCTGGACAATCTGTGGATCCATCTTGCTTCTTTGATCTGTAGGCTACGCACTATATTAGTGGATTCCTTGACCACATCTAGGATCCACCATTTGATATCGTTGGGAGTATGGTGCTTTTCCAAAAAATGGTTTACCATCGGTGGCGAAGTATTTTAGCACCTAATGCGAGATCGGTGTTCAGAAATTCTGATGTTAACCGATCGGCTTGTCTGGCCTATATATCGTAGTCCACACGGGCATTAAATGCAATAAATTGCTTGTTTTGTTTTGCAGTTTGTCATTGTGTTCAGATTCCAGATCCTTGTCCCGATGTTGAAATTCTTCATTTTACAGGTAAATTGACATACTGTGCAAGACCCACATGGGAAATGCCCCACAGTCATCCTGAGGTCCCATAGACCTATCCTGGGAGCTGTTTTTTTTTAATTTGGAGTGGACCAGAGTGTCCCGTATGTTTTTGGCTCTTTTAAAAGCAAAACGTGGTGTCGGTGAGTCCGGCAAACCTAATTTGACGATGGGCCAATATTTGCAAATCAATTTCTTTATTCGAAAGGTGTGTGGACCATGTGTAAACACACAGGTCATTTTGTCTGACTCTGGTTTTTGAATGGTATTTTTTCTTAAAAGGATGTCTCTGTCAGTAAACCTTGCTCTTCTCTTGGCATTAGAAATACGTTTTTTTGGATAGCCTCTCGCCAACAGGCGGTTGGCAAGGTCATCAGATTGTTGGTAAAAATCGGCTAAGTTCGTGCAGTTCCTCCTTACTCAGAGGAACTGGCCATATGGCAAATTTTCTCTCAAATGTCATGGGTGGTTGCTTGAGAAATGTAGAAGAGTGTTGAGAGCAGTGGTTTTGCGATACAGGCAACATTTCAAGGCGCCCTGTTCATGTCTGATTTTGCGGTCCAAAAAGGGAATTTCATCATTACTATATTCCATGGTGAACTGAATGTTGTTGTCAATACTCTGGTCCGGGTACACTCGTCTCACTTCAGACCTGGGAACGCCAAGTTTCCAAACTTCGGTGTGAGGGTGCCGTGGACACAGAGCTAGCAGGGCCTCCTCGAAACGGTGGCGGTGACAGAGCAAACGTCCCATGTAAGCTGGTCAGCCCACTGGTTGGCCCAGGGACACTTCCGAAGAGGCTTAATTGCAGGGTTTGATGAAGGTGCCGAGAATAGTTAGTCCCACTATTCCAATGGGAATAGCGGTGTTTCCAGCCTCCTCTTATCCAAAGTTCCCTTCGCGCCAAAATGGAGAGGACCCAATGGGAAATCTGCTCTCAAACACTCACTCCATACGTGGACCAATCATGGACCACGGTGGTCCCAGGCATTCAGGACACTCCAGATTCTCTGGCACCCAGGATGTGTATTGGGAACAGACATCCCAGCCCACATCCTGGAGGCACACACACAAGGCATGCAGAAGCCCGCGAAAGCATTGGGTTTCGCGGGAAAGTGCATGACCAAAGAAGGACTAACCCGGGTCGACTCGACCTGGGGAAGGTGAAGGGGCGAGATGGCCAAAGGACAGGACAAAGAACCTCGTGGCATGGCCATTTTGGAGCCAGGCCACCTATTCGTGCCAAGCGCGGTAAGCACGGTTAACATGGAAAGAAACGGTTAAAAACATAAGAAAGCGATAGCTGCCACCAGTCCTGACCGTGACACATCTGCACAGTTCATAGAAAGTCCAGAGAGAGTTTCTAGGGCCTTTGGAAAGACTAGAGACCCAAGTGTACGGTAAGGTAAGTTACATTGTACACTTGTTACATGTTGCACAAAAGTTGCAACATGAGGAAAGGACTAAGCGAAACAAAGTCTCCCAGTACTGACTGTCTTAAGGGCATGTCAGTTTCCCCATAAAAAGTGAGCGAAAGCCCAGAGGAATGCAGCTGAGGGCTTTGCTTCTCTGGCAAAGTTTAGTTCAGGATGTAAAACAGCAGCAAAAAGTTTGGGGGTTGAGACATGGAGGGAAAATTACATTCAAATATGAAATCTTTTCTAACAGCCGGTAAATCCGGCAGGCTGCTGTCGGACCCGTAAACAGTTACTGGTTCCTGGCTTGCTGGTAAAACCAGGGTATTACAACCCCGGCTCCCGGTAAGTCAGGCGCTGGTAACTATGTTGTTTCCCATTCCCATAGAGTCCCATCGCACTCTATGGGAGTGGGGACCACTGATACACTGGCACTGTCAATGACGGTGCTAGTGTATCAGTGAAAATAAGCGGGCGGGTGCCGGTCCACCCGCCAGGTCAGACCTGGCGGGCGGGAAGGCAATCCGCCCGCAGACTCGTAGGTAAGCTTACCGGCACCGTTGTTTCCAGACTGGCAAATTTATAATGAGGGCCAATGGCTTCCCCTCTGGGGTGATAATGCAAAGTGGGCGTGACACGAGCATGATGCATGCTGGGGTTGGAGAAGAAATGAGATCTTATAAGAAAAGCCATAGAGAGGAGTTCATCTATATTGCATCCCTTCCTGCGTCATTAACAATTAAATAACCTGGAACTGAACCCTTTTTCGTAAAAGGAGAGCTTATATCATTCTTTCGTGTTGTCTTTTTGTTTAGTTTGATCAGTGGTTGTGAGATGTTTTTGGGCCACTGGATCCTAACGCTGCAATAATAAGGTGCCCAAACAGGGGTGCGCATGATGGGGAAGGATGAGAATATGGAGTGGGGAAGAGGAGAAGTCTCAGCACGGAGTAGAGGTAAAACAAGAATGGAAAGGTAAGGAGTTTGCGCATCCCTAGCAAGGCCTGCCTTTTCTGATACGTGTCTCACAGGGAGAGCAAGCAGACGTTGCTGTGGTTGCAGTGTTACACTGCATCCCTGTCAGCCAGGCTGTGCAAAGTGTAACTCCAGTGGTAGGAGTGTACCAAAGGAAGTAGTAGAACTGTAACCCCATCGGTGGGCAGAGCAGACAGGAAGGGATCAACGTGCAGCACTTTTTTCATGTCTGGCAGCCAAGCTGCCTGACAGCCACTTGTGTTAAAAAAGATTTCAGTTTAGCTGTAACTGCAATGGGGGAGGAGGGGCAGGGAGAATGGGTAAAGTGGAGAAGAGTGCTTTAACTTCACAAAACAGTTCCGGAATGGTGAAAATGGTTGCAAAAAGTACTGGGACCGGGAACAGTAAAAAAATAAAATGAGCGGAACACCGCTCCCGACCGTTCACGCTCTCTTCCAGCACTGTGGATATCATGTCTATTATGCACTGTGGCTTGGTTATACTGAATCAGCCTTTACTTTTACAGCCTTAGTCACATGCATGCATTGTGACTCTGGAACAGTTCCAGCGTCTGTTTGCTCCTTGGCCTGGATGCGTATCCGCGCGCCACAAGCAGCGTGGGAAAATAAGAAGCGGCGTAAGTTTACACAATTTAACTCAGCACCAAAACACATTTTCCACTTTTATAGAAAATATATTTCCTAAAATGTAACAATTACAATTAGACTATAACGCATACATACATGATATCTAGTTCCCTAAAAATGTGCCCTTTCATCTTAAGTGTATGATTTGCTAAAGATGACTACAGCGCACAGGCTCTGAAGTTATTAAAGCGCTTGCGTTCTTAATAACATGAGTAGGTCACAAAAGAAACTGAACCATTAATGAAAAACGGGCTGAAAAAAATACAGAGCTGTTTTTTATACTTAGACGATTTCAGCTTCACTGTTAGGGCAGCCTCTAACACCATCAAAGCCCTTATTTATTTATTTATTAACTTTGCATTCATTGGAGCGCACAAAACCCTCGGGTATCTAGGCACTAGTTACATTGGGGGTAAAAAGGAAGGGTAGGGTGAGAAAAGAGGGGGGAAATACATCAGGATGAGTGACGAGTCCTTTTTGCAGTCACACAGTGTTCGAACCACCCACTAGACCCAGAGGTATCAGAATCCTGGGAGACGTCTAGGTCAATCAAGAGATTAACATGATTAGGCTCCTCATCAAGGCCTCTAAATCCTCAGACCCCCCACCTTCCTATATCCTGCCTTGAGCCTGAAACCTGGCATCTTCGCGTCTCCTCTCTTACCTGAGGACTTCTCAGACATGCTCACATACTTAAAACCGGCCTTGTGCATCAACAACATCCTCGTAGCCAAAAAATATACATGTTCTGCCTTAAATGTTCTTCTTAGAATAGTCAATTCCCCCCGCAGAGAGGGTATATTCAAAGATGTCCTAAAACAGGGCTAAAAGTCCCACTCCCTAAAAAAATACCTTGACCCGGGAGACCTAGTAAACCACTGGCAGAACACAAGCCTCATGTTTGTCATCGACAATGTAGTTGTTAAGCAACTACTTAGAAATATCAAGGCACTTGGTCTGTTCACAGAACACAGATCTGGATTCCTCCCCAAATGAAGCACTGAAACAGTCACCTTCCAGGAGGTTGACAACACCCTTCAGATTATTGACCAATGGCACTCATTCCTTCTAGTCCTCCAGGACGTTGGGCTTCATTCAACTCTTGCTGCGGAGTGCAGTGTGCCCAGGCTGTGTTCGAACTCAAGATTTGAAGTTTTTGCGCAAGGTTCAAGCCAAGGTCAGATGTCATGGAGTTAACAAAGATTGTATAATTATTGGTTGTGGTCAGAACAATCTCGACTGTTTTTTAATCTTTGCTGCAAAAATGTGAACTTTTCTTCCTCGATGACAAATCTAACGATTGCCTTGGACTCATTTTGCTTAGTTTGTGATCTAGGTTTTCTGTTTGCAGTGTTATTTAAGTCGGCTTCTCAGCCTTTTGTCGTTCTGTGTGCCTATTAGATCAGGTTTCTAGCCCAGTGATTTTGTCCTGTCCTGAGCGCTTCTATTCATCAGGGCTTTTAGTTTCGCGCTATGTAAATAAAGACTTTGTTGTAATGTGCTTGGTGTGAATGCAGGTGCTTGGGAATGCATAAGAGGATGTTGGTGTGCCTGAGAGAATGTTTAGCTGTGAGTGTAGGAATGCCTGTAGTGAAGGTTCCACTGCACGTCAGTTGGAGAGGCCCAGCCTGGGTGCTGGGAGCCAGTGGTTCATACTTGCCATTTTAAAGGAACTTTCTGTAACATATAATAAAGCTAACTTATGGAACCTGACAGATGTGTCCAAGAAACTTACTTTCCTACACTTAGCTTTATTCCAGTCAGGTTATGATCCATCAAGATGACAAGTAAGAACCAGCGTAGAAAAGTAAATCTGGATCGGCCCTCAAGACTCTGCTACACTTGCAGATATGAACACTGATGCTTTTATCTCCGCAGGCGGCGATGCAGCGTGAAGAATTCCAGAGTTCACGGAGTGCCGGTAAGTAATGACAATGCTTTTGTCTTCACAGGCGAAAGTACAGCGTGCCGAAATGACCGCAGCCGATGGATCAGGTGAGTAAGCACTGCGAGTTAAGACTGCCTTGCTAACCTGCTGTTTCTTGTCTCTGCAGATGCTGCTGTCGACTGGATACTGGAATGGTGAGTATGATTCTTGCAGATTGAAGAAGAAAGGCTGGAACAGACTCAGTGAGCGTTCTGCTGCAGATGCAGAATAACGCGAAGCAAGTTTCATCCATCGGGTGTGGTTTAAATAGCCTTGGAGTGATGAGGCGTCTTCCTCCACGGCCCTGCCTAGGTAAGAAAAGAGTTCCAGTTCCAGAAGCTTTCCCCATGCTGAATCCAGGGAATGGAGCTGCCCCACCCAGGTAAGAAAGTAGTTCCTGTTTACAGAGGACTTCTAAGTGGCTGGTAAGTAGGCAGCATGGTCTGCTGCAGGTAAGTCCACCCAAACATCTGCACACATATTATGAGCCCGGCACTTCCAGTGCCGGGACCGATGATTCTGATGAGCCTGGTGCCACCGGCGCCAGGATAAGGTCCAAAAGGTCCCCGTGGGGACCGGCTGGTGCCTAGGATTAGGGTTAGGGGCCTGCTTCCAAGGACGTTGGGCTGGTCCTGGCTCCTTGGAAGCAGTGATCATGACAGTACCCCCCCTCAAGGCCCCTCCTAAGCGTGTCTTCTCCGGGGGTTTTGGCTTGTCGGGGTGATTCAGATGGAATCTCTTGACCAGACGAGGTGCGTGAACATATTCTGAGGGTTCCCAAGACCTTTCCTGGGGACCGTATCCTTTCCAATCAACCAGATAGTATAATTTAGATTTGGAGATTTTGGAGTCTAGGATGTTCTTTACTTCGAATTCGAGTTCTCCGTCTACCAATACAGGTTCTGGGAGTTCAGTCAATCGAGTTTCTGGTTGTACTGGTTTTAATAAGGAGACATGGAATACTGGATGTATTTTCATATGCGTAGGTAATTCCAATTTGACCGCCACCGGATTAATTATGGTAGAGATGGTGTAGGGTCCAAGGTATCTTGGGTTGAAGGTGCGGGATCCTTTTAGAGGCAGGTGCTTAGTGGATAACCAGACCTGGTCTCCTACCGCGTAGTGAGGGGCCTCTTTACGTTGTCGATCTGCTCCCTTTTTGACTTGAGCTTTAGCTCTTTGCAGATGGGCAGTGGCTTCCTTAAAAGCACGGGTAATCTCAGAGTGTAAATGATCCACAGCTGGTGTTTCGAATTCTTGGGGAGGATCCAAATTAGAGGTTCTAGGATGATGTCCGTATAATAGGAAGAAGGGAGTCTTCCCGGTTCCAGAATGAGTCGAATTGTTGTAAGCGTATTCAGCGATCCATAGAATATCCTTCCAAGGGTTTTCAGTTTGTTGGAGCATGCAACGTAGATATTGCTCTAGAGTCTGATTTGTCCTCTCGGTTTGTCCATCAGTTTGGGGATGGTGACTGGTTGAAAGTCTTACATCAATTTGGGCTAAACAACAGCAACTTTGCCAAAAGTGGGAGATGAATTGACGTCCCCTATCGGAGATTAAAACCGAGGGAAAACCGTGTAACCGAATGATATTTTCTAAGAATTCTCGGGCCAATACCGAAGCCGAAGGTAGGCCCTTCAGGGGAATGAAATGAGCCATCTTGGAGAATAGATCCACGACTACTAAAATGGTATTATACCCTGAGCATGGAGGTAAGTCCGTGATGAAATCCATGGACAGGGTATGCCATGGACAGGGAGGAATATCCAGAGGGTGTAAAAGGCCGGCTGGTTTCTCCTTTTGACTTTTATTCTGGGCACACACACCGCAGGAGATTACAAAGTCTCTAATATCCTTCTTCCATGATGGCCACCAGAAATGTCTCTTGATCTTTTCCATGGTTTTGGTAATGCCAGGGTGACCTTCCATCAGAGAGTCGTGATAACCGGAGATTACTTGTTTTTGTATTTTCTCACATGGCAAGTACAATCGTCCTTGGAAATATGGCAGGTCTTGATCCACTGAGAATTCTTTTCCCTTTAATTGCCAGTCCTGCAAATCGGCCGGAGTTAGGAGTGACTTGACTGCAGTCTTGATGTCTTCAAAGGATTGAGTGTGGACTAACCCCAAAATCCTTTGTTCTGGGATTATGGGATTTGGTTCTGGATTGGTCAAATATTCATCTACTCCTATCCGAGAGAGGGCATCTGCTTTTCCGTTTTTACTGCTGGGTCCATAGGTAATTATAAAGTCAAACTCAGCCAGAAACAGAGCCCAGCGAAGCTGTCTGGAAGACTGAGCTTTGGCCGTCTTTAGATATTGTAGATTGCGGTGATCAGTCATTACGGTGACTGTGTGTCTGGCTCCCAAAAGATAGTGTCGCCAGGCTTTAAAGGCCGATCTGATAGCTAAAAGTTCCTTGTCTGTAATGGAATAGTTGATCTCGGGAGCCGAGAATTTGCGGGACCAAAAGGCTACAGGGTGTAATTGGTGTGTGACCGGATCTCTTTGTGACAAAACTGCCCCCATAGCAAGACTAGAAGCATCTGTTTCCACAATGTAGGGGAGTTCTGGGCGAGGATGTTTCAGAACAGGTGCAGAAATGAATTTAGCTTTTAAGTCCTGAAAAGCTTGTTCTGCTTCAGTAGACCATTCAAAACGTTTGTTCTTTTTTAAAAGAGCGGTGATGGGCTGGACTATCCGGGAAAACTCAGGAATGAATCTGCGGTAAAAGTTAGCGAATCCCAACATGCTTTGAACTCCTTTTACCGAGGTTGGTGATGGCCACTTGATGATTGCATCAACCTTCTTCGAATCCATATGAACCCCATTAGGTGATAATATGAATCCCAGGAACTCAACTTCAGTTACGTTGAAAACGCATTTTTCAAGCTTGGCAAAAAGGTTATGTTGACGCAGTCTCCCGAGAACCTTTTTAACGTGTCTCTGATGTTCCTCTTCAGATGATGAATAGACAAGGATGTCATCAATATAGACAACAAAACACACATCTATGAGCTCTCTAAGGACATCGTTCATAAAATACTGGAAAGCGGCAGGAGCGTTACAAAGTCCAAAGGGCATCACTTGATATTCAAATAGCCCATACTTGGTGCGGAAGGCCGTCTTCCATTCATCGCCTTCTTTTATTCGTACTAAGTGGTAGGCTCCTCTGAGGTCCAATTTTGTATATATACATGCTTCTTTGACTTGGTCCAGGAGTTCAGGGATCAAAGGTAACGGGTATCTGTTTTTAACGGTGATTTGATTCAGGGCGCGGTAATCTATACAAGTCCTAAGGTCTCCTTCTTTTTTCGGAACGAAGAACAAAGCCGAGGAAGCTGGCGACTTAGAAGGACGGATAAACCTGTTAGCTAGGTATTGGTCCAGATATTGTCTGAGGTGAAGATTCTCTGGCTCGATGAGGGCATAAATCCTACTGCAAGGAGGAGTTGTTCCGGGTATTAAGTCTATTTGACAGTCGTAAAACCTATGAGGAGGCAGGGTGTTAGCTTGATCCTTCCGAAAGACATCTTGGAATTCCTGGTAGTCGGGAGGTAATGTAAGAACCTCAGAAGAAATTGCCGCCACTGAAACTTCAGGCCGAGGATAACAAGTGGTAAAACATTCTGGAAACTGAACCGTCTTTGCTCGCCAGTCGATCTGAGGATTGTGTTTCTCTAACCAAGGGATTTCCAGAATGATCTGGAACTGAGGGGCCTTGATCACATCGAACACAATTTTCTCCCGGTGTCCATCTTGGCTCACTAGCGTCACTTCTTGGGTGGCGTGCGTTACTGGTCCGGAGGCTATCTCCGTGCCATCCACTGTAGTAATGACGTCCTTTACTGCCTTAGGGACAAGGGGTAGATTCATCCTTGATGCCATTTCACGGTCCACATAATTGCCGATTGCTCCGCTGTCGATGTAAGCTTCAATTGCATGCAAACGATCCGGACGTGCTGGACTAATGAGGACCATGGGCACCACGAAATGCGAGGTCACGGGACAGATCTTTACGCTCGGCAAGAGGACCTCTACACTTGCCGGGCTAGGTCGTTTCCCTGCTTAGGACTTGTGGCACTGGTGTCTGCGGCTCCTACAGCCTTCTTAGCTGGTTTCACTGGACAGCCTCGAAGAAAGTGCCCTGAGTTCCCGCAATAGAGGCATAATTGCAGCTGTCTTCTTCTTTCCCGCTCCTTTTGGCTTAAAGGACCTTTCATCCCCCCTATTTGCATGGGTTCCACCGTGTCAGCTCCCCTAGCAGAAGTTTGTGGTTTAGAAAACACTTGGGTATCAAATTTGGAACGATCAGCCTTCCTGTTCTGTAATCTGTGGTCCAATTGGACGACTAAGTCAATATAGTCTGAACATTCTTGTGGAGGGTTCACAACTTGAGCTAACACATCCTTGAGCTCTCCACGCAGGCCTCTGTAGAAAAGCGTTATTCTCTTGTCCTCGGGCCATTGAGTTTCCACTATGAGTCTGTTGAATGAAGCTATATACGTCAAGAGGTCTTGATTACCCTGTCGTAATGAAAGAAGTTCATGGTCCAAGGCCTGTCCTTGTGCATGTCTTGCAAACAGTTTCTCCATACTGGACTGGAAGGCCTGGAAATCATGCAGAACCGGATCATCCTGGGTGACTAAAGGAATCGACCAATCTGCGGCGCTGCCACTGAGATAAGAAAGCACGAAAGCCACTTTGGTCTGATCTGTTGGGAATGCAGCTGGTCGACATAAGAAATGTAAGCGGCACTGGTTGATGAACACTGCATATTTCTTTGGGTCACCAGAAAAACGTTCGGGCGGAGCCAAGGGCACATTACCAGGTAGATTGATTTGCACTGGATTTACAGTTGGTGCAGAAGGATAGCTTCCTCCTGGAGCGGGCAGAGGTGTCTGTCCGGCCTGCGTTTGTAGCAATTGCCTAGCGAGGTCCTCTGTTCGCTCCTTGGAAAGTATTAGTTCTCTTCTTAGAGAGCTTGTTTCCTGACGAGCTGCATGTACTTCTGCTCTTAAGTCTCCGAGCAACTGGGCTAAGTGATCAGTGTCTGAGGTTTCCATTGCGCCTGGGTAGGAGTTTTGCGGTGGGCTTCGCGTTCTGTAACGCTCACCTGATTCCCACGGAGGCGCAGGTCGTGGCAGGAAGGTGTCTGTGACTCGAAAGGTGATGTGCAGGACTCGATGGGCTTCTGGGGATGAACCTCTTCGCACTGTGTGACGGACTCGTAGGGTGAGGTTTCTGCAGATGAAAGAATATAGGGGTTAATGGTCTGGGTTGTTTAATGTCTCTCTTCCTCTCTCTCCCAAGCTTCTCCGTAGGGCCCCCAGGTCAACGTGCTCACCTTAGATAGGTGAATGCTGGACTCTCCATCTGCGTCTGATGCAGGGCGCTGTTGCCAGTTCCTTCACTGGTGAAACATAGGCCTCTTGGACTCAGAGGACCTTTACCGTCGTTAATCGCACGAGCGGTGAGTTTCCAGACACCTTTTTAGTCTTTATAGTCTTTAGAGTCTTTAGGTGCAAGGCACGTTAACATTGAACAGGACTTCGTATGATGCTTTTCTCCCCTTTTGCTTGCAGGACTCGTGAGGAAGATGAAATAAAGCGCCTGGAAATGCGTGAGTAAATGCAAGCACTCTAGCTGTTCTTTCCCTTGCAGCGTAGTTCGTGCTGAAGAGGCACCGGAGTATTTGCAGGCGTTCTATTGTGAAGAGCGCGAGGGGCGTAAGTAAATACCTGTCTAATGTCTCTTCGTTTGTCTTTCAGAAGCTTGTTTGCAGCGCCGGAGTCCGCGGAAGGCCCGTAAGTAAATACAATGCTTTTATCTCCGCAGGCGGCGATGCAGCGTGAAGAATTCCAGAGTTCACGGAGTGCCGGTAAGTAATGACAATGCTTTTGTCTTCACAGGCGAAAGTACAGCGTGCCGAAATGACCGCAGCCGATGGATCAGGTGAGTAAGCACTGCGAGTTAAGACTGCCTTGCTAACCTGCTGTTTCTTGTCCCTGCAGATGCTGCTGTCGACTGGATACTGGAATGGTGAGTATGATTCTTGCAGATTGAAGAAGAAAGGCTGGAACAGACTCGGTGAGCGTTCTGCTGCAGATGCAGAATAACGCGAAGCAAGTTTCATCCATCGGGTGTGGTTTAAATAGCCTTGGAGTGATGAGGCGTCTTCCTCCACGGCCCTGCCTAGGTAAGAAAAGAGTTCCAGTTCCAGAAGCTTTCCCCATGCTGAATCCAGGGAATGGAGCTGCCCCACCCATGTAAGAAAGTAGTTCCTGTTTACAGAGGACTTCTAAGTGGCTGGTAAGTAGGCAGCATGGTCTGCTGCAGGTAAGTCCACCCAAACATCTGCACACATATTATGAGCCCGGCGCTTCCAGTGCCGGGACCGATGATTCTGATGAGCCTGGTGCCACCGGCGCCAGGACAAGGTCCAAAAGGTCCCCGTGGGGACCGGCTGGTGCCTAGGATTAGGGTTAGGGGCCTGCTTCCAAGGACGTTGGGCTGGTCCTGGCTCCTTGGAAGCAGTGATCATGACAGCCATCTTCTCCCACTCTACCAGACCTATTGGGAAGGGTGGTGGTGTTGGGTCCCTTATCAACAAGGCCCTTGACACGGTCCCTCTATTCCCCTCTGACATCAACTCTTCTTCTTTTGAAAATGCCACTATTCATCTTCTCCCTTCTACTCCTCTCGCTGTTCTGTCTCTCTATCGACCCCCTGCTCCTCTCAACTCTGTCTTCCCTGGTCTGGCCCTTCTCACTGAGTCACTTCCTACCAACATCCATAGTGTCATGCTGTGGGACCTTAACCTTCCCAAGCACACTGTAGCCACCTGCCTTGAACTTAAATCCTTCCTAGTTAACCACACCCTCTACTTCCTCCACGTGCAGCCTGCCCACTCTGGTGGGAACTCTCTTGACCTTATCCTGCTCTGTAATTCACTCTCCTTCTCTGACCTCTCCATGGACCCCTCTCCCGCTGATCATTCCATTGATCACTTTAACATCTCTGTCCCTCCACCTTCTACTCCTCATCTCCCCTCTTCAATGATTAAGAGGAAATGGAAGCAGGATTCTTTTGTCGTTACCTTGATGATGTGAGGACCTCTCTCTATGCATATCTCTTCCATGGACCGGCCTTTCTCTGACTTTAACTATGGACTTTGTATTCATTTGACCCGCACAACCCTGCTTGCAGATTCACACCTTCCCGTCCTCATCCTCAGCCTTAAACCACCACTGAAATTCAGACCAAGCATGCGCCATGACCTACGATGCAGGGGCACATTTCAGACACCTCATAGCCTACAAAAATTCACGTGCTAACCTAACCTCTGCACTTGACTATGCCAAACCCTATTACTTCACAAAAATAATCTCATCCCTTTGCAATCACCCCCACAAACTTCCCAAACTACCCAACAATCTTTGCTCACATCTCCCAAGCCAATATCCACGTCATCCCCCCTTTCTTCTAATGGATTTTCTCACTACTTTTCCTCTAAAATCTCTACAATTTATGGCACTCTCACACCCCTCCTCACTCTTCCTTCCCAGCCCTCCTACCCACGACTTCTCCCCTACCTCTTCTATGCTTGACTACTTCTCCTCTACCTCTCCAATTGAATTATCACTCATCCTTCACAGTACCAACCCGTCCTGCAGTCCAATCGACCCTTATGCTCTCCAAATGTTCCAAAACTACTCAATCACTTGCCTGTATCTCTCTTTGCTATTTACCTCTCTCCGCTGAACTCTTCCCTGCCACCTTCAAACTATCTCACCCATATTGAAGAAACCCTCTGCTGACCCAAACGTCCCAGCATACTATCGCCCAGTTTCTCTCCTTTCCTATGTTTCAAACATCCTTGAGTGTGTGGTCTTCAACCAGATCACCAAATACCTTGAGGACAATGGACTTCGTGATCCACTTCAATCTGTCTTCCAGTGTAAACACTCCACCGAGACTCCTGCATGTCTTTAACTTTCTCTCTAATGCTCACACCTCCAACCTGTCTTCTACGCTCATCCTTTTGAACCATTCTGCTGTCTTCGACACTGTCGGCCAGTCCTATCTCCTCTTCACTCTCCAGGACCGTGGATTTTGCAGATCTGGTCTTGCCTGGATCACCTCCTACCTAAAACATCGATCCTTTAAAATGTCTTGGAACTCACAAACCTCTGCCATCCCCCCTCTCCCAGTCAGCGAGCCAGGAGGATCAGACCATGAACCTGTGCTCCTCACCCTCTCTTCATCTGCCCTAGGAAAACGTATCTCATCCTTTGGCTTTCACGGTCACCTTTTTGCTGATGACACTCAAATATATTTATACTTTCCCTGTTTCACCACAACCATCTGAGAACAGATTACAAACTGTCTCCCTGCAATTTACCATTGGATGGCTCTCTGCTGCCTCATGCTGGTCTCCCGGCTTCCAATGCCATCCCTATCCTCCACTCTCCTATCTCGTTCCACCTGACCTTCTTGATCCCTCCCCCGATGCTCACAATCTAGGGGTCCTCTTTGATAGCGCCATACGACTGCAGCAATTCATCACTACCACTGCCTCTACTGATTGTATTAACTCCTCAAAATTTGAAAAATATGTCCTTTTCTTACTAACCACTCTACAAAAACTCTAATTGCCACCCTTGTGCTCAGCTACTTGATCTTCTTCTCAAGCGTTGGCCTTCCTCTCTACTCCTTTCTCTCACATCATCGTAGGGCTCTCTACCTGTTGTCTAGATTCACTATTCAACCACAACATGATCTCTGGCACATGTAAATTTGAGCAGATCACTCCTTTTGTCATTTAGTTTTTTCCGTCCTATTCACTTTTCGATCTTCTTAATGATTTGCTGCATTACCTTCAAAAGCCCTTGCCCAAAAAAAGCCTAAATATCTGCCTAAGCTGCAGCTATTGGTTGTAGCAGATAAATGCCTGATCCAGTTTTTAAATTAATCAGATGGGTTCTTACTCCTCGCCCCCCTACTGAAAAGAAGATCCTGGTCGCTCTTTCATGAGAGCCTTGACTTCCACCATTTCACATCAATTTTCATGAAGGTTTTAAAACCTATCTTTAGAGTGCACTTTTTTAAAATTTCTGTTTTAATGTTTATATATCATTTTATCGTTTGTATATTGTTTAATTTGATGCTTTTAGGGTTTTTTACTATTTTCTTTAAATTGGCTAAGTTGTATCTTCATTTCACACTGTGCCCTTTGATGTACTTTTAGGGGACTTTGCTGGTGGTTGGGTGGCAAAGTTTCAAAGCGCAGTGAAAATTACTGAATCACCCCTTTTCCTCTCAGGCCAATTTCATTTTGTTCCATTTCACTACAAAGATGTAGAAGGGATGTAGATTTAGGTCCTTAGAAAGGCGAGGGTGTGTGGTGGGGTGGAAGAGAGCGCGCAGGGTCTCCCTCTGCATTTATTTGCGTTACAATACAGTTAAATGGGATTTGATGAAACCCCCATGAGATAATCACATAGACCCAAAATAACACAGTTCGCAAGAGTTCAGAATATGCTCCACATGTATGTGCTCACTCAGACTGTTTTGGCAAACAGGATTGTGAACTGTTCCTACTCCCAATTGAGGTACATATCACATGTTATTCGGATAGCTGTGCTTGGAAGGAGTAAACAGGTTCTACAAGACAAGTTTTAACAAAAAGTTACCCGGAGTTCTTACAATGCACCCCGTGAGTCCTAGTTTCTCCTCATCTTTCTCAGGCTCCAGAATTTATAATGCTCAAAACAAAAGTCAAAATTCCTTATTGCAATGAAACATCCACGCAGGATATACACAGATGCCAGGTACAAACTCTGCAAACACTAGGCTTCTCATAACACCACAAGGAATGTAGTCTATATATAAGTAAAAAGTGGTTAATCTAATAACATATTCTAAACTGCCACATGAATACATCATTTCTGCAGTATGTATTGCATCTACAGCAAATGGGAATGTTTTGCCTGGGTTGTAGGTCACCCGGCTTGCGCTAGTTGTGAGCATTAATGTGCATTGCTGGACGCATTGATCATCAACACTTCAAATGCACCCTTTGGATCTCCAGGATCCTCCCGGGGCTAGGCCTATCTGAGGTTCGGCCAAAAAAATAATGATGGGTGGAAGGTTTTGAATAAATATGAACAATTGGCACATCTCTCGGTAACCTTCCACGACCCCATTTTTATGAGTGTCTGCACCATTGCAAAAAGGGTCAAACCATATGCAAATCAGTCAGGCAATGCCACCAATGAAGGTAGCCCAGCACAAACAGCTAGGCCAGGTCCCCTCAGCACTGAACCACAAGCAATCCCAGACATGTTTCTGTCTTGTTAGGCATCATCAGTGAGGTACAGCTTAGTTGCCTATGGTGCAGTGACCATGGGTCCCACATCTCGGCATATCCTCTCTCACACAGGGGGGCAAACTATAGCCAAAAAAGTGATGGGTGGAAGGTTTCTCTGCCTCCAAAGTGAGCCAGTTATGTGTTGATCCGTTTGTGTGTGAGGGACACAGGCAGTCTGATGCAGCAAAGGGCACACACAATGGAGAGTCACTTTTATTTCAGTGTGTCAAAGAGGGCAGTGACTTTGAGGATGAAAACCAGGAACAAGTGTTCCAAACTGTTATCCAATCTTGGGTCTTTTTCTATTTGGAAAGGGGCCAACCTTTCATGAAATTACCAGAAGAAATAAAACCACAGGGGAGCTACACTGGCTACCTTTCAAAGCATGCATAACCTTCAAAACACATACAAGAGAGTAACAAATATTAAAGTACACCATCTCTGGAGGTCTCGGCAGCAACAGAAGTTACAAAACCACCAGACTACAATCCAAGATGCAAGGAGGAATGCACCAAGAAACAGCTGTTTTCTAGAGAAGCAACAAGACTCTGCAATGACAGCTAGTCACATAAGATTGGATCCACCTCTCCGGCACTTAAGGGAGGAACTGAAGACCACCCTCACCAGAGAGCTCCTCGTCACCCATTGGTACATTTAAAGCTCATCCCCCTCCCATCCACCCTTCCGTCCTGTGCTCTCCTCTCTGTACTATCACTCATTTTCTGTACAGAGCTCAGTTGCTTTCAAGTTAAGCTTTCACCTTGTATATCCCATATAAACACAGAGACAATAAAGTCAAGGTATCTAATTACTATCACATGAAAGAATTTGCTATGCAGATGAAAGGAAAGACTTTCTTGTATAAAGGCTAGGACTCAAACCTGCGTCTCCTGCAAGGAGAGCCACCCTACTAAGTGGACGACCAAACCTCCTCTTAGGACTGAATGATGAGTGGCTCTGAATTGTGCTGAGGGATGGCTGTGTGCCAGCACGGGATGCAAAACCCCACTCCTCATGAAAAGTACTACATAGGGTAAATACTCCCCGATTATACCATGCAAGGACCACCTGCAATTGGGCAGTATTTAAAAAAATAGGGAGGAATATTATAAAACACTTCCATGAATCAGGACCCATATGTTTTAGCATTACTGCAATGCTCATAATGAGGTTGTAAATGTCATGACTATCAACCCCCCCATGAAGAGTGGAAATACACGACAACCTCTAGACTTGATATGATATGATATGATATGGTATTTGTAACGCGCCTATACACAAGTGTTTCAAGGCGCGACGAGGCAGGGAGGGAGGGAAACAAGGGGAAGACAGACAAACGATCCTACTAGGCCAGGTGTCATTCAGATCGTGCAAGTGCAGAGGTAAGGGGAAAAAGGAGAAAGTGCAGGGGGAGGAGGTGGGGGGGGGAAAGTGCAGTACAAGGTAAGTAGCGTAATAAAATAATAAATAATAAATAAAAGGGCCAGCTGGTGGCAAGTGCGAGGTAAGTGCAGAGCAAGTGCTGGGAAGGGGGCTGTAGGGATGCAGTGACAGTCCCACAGTGCAGGAGGAGCCAGGGAGGCAGTGCAAGTGGAGAGTGGCTGGGCCCTGGACCGAGGTCACAGAGTGGCCCAGATGCAGGTTTAGTGCAGACTTCAGTGGGGAGTTTAGCAGGTTTAGCATCTCTCCATTAATGCATTCTCCACAAAATGTACTAAAGAGGATTCCCATTGGCTAATACCCTCAACACTTGCATGCCTCAGACTCAGAACAGAAATCAGGCCGCCTCACTGATACGTATGGACGGTTTGGATCTATTTGAGCTAAAACATTTGACCTAATCACATTTGATCTAATTTATTTGATCTTTTTTGTGTCTAAAATGTGGGGGGAGTACCCCCACAGCCCCCACCCACTTCCCCTCAACCTAATCTATACCCTTAGCCACCCCCATATATATATATTTAATTAGATTTGACTGAAAAAAGGTCAAATTAATTCGATCAAATGTTTTAGGTCAAATGTGTTCAGGTTAATTATGCTCATACCGTATGAACATCTGCTTTATGCTAACGAAAGTACATAGGATAAGGGGAGACGTGGTTTCATGTAAAAGCGAACATGGGTTTGATGGTTGTTACCATTTTGTCAATCTCTCACTTAGCACTCAAGACTAATTTCCGCTGACGTTACTCTAAGAAGTGGCATTGTTTGAGGAAGAGACCATGTGTGTTGGGGGGCAGTTTTATCCGGGTGATGCATACTACGAATGTTAGATCTTCAAAACATAGGGGTAGCTGTCAAAGCTTGGGTTGATGAATGTTTAGAGTTTGTGTAATCCAATGACAGGCATTACAAGTTCTACCCCACATACGTGTTGGATACTCATGTATTAATTACATAATGACACACAAGCACATGATGATGGAACCTAAAGGGGAACCTATGTAGTAGTACAGTTATAGGCAATGGGCAGGACAGCAATGCTGGGACGCAATAAAGGCTGTGGTGTGAGGCAGAATTATACATGTATCCTCAGGTTCTCAAAGAATGAACTTTCTCCAGTGAGCTAGCTTGGAGTAGGGATTTTAAAAACTAGAAACAGCTCATTAGACAGCGGGATCTGTCCGGACTACCGTAAAATGGTGAGAGTGAAATATGGGCTCGACGCGAGGATTAAGTTTTGTTGAAACTCAAGCAAAGGTTTTACAAAAATAAATTATCGTACGTACAAAAGGCACACAAAAACCTTGCTGCCAGGCAGCAAAGGGAGAGACAAAGAGCCAGTGGTAGTAGATGAGGAGAAGTGTAAAATACTGTCATTGATATGATACGTCATTTATAATACGCTCAGGGGTCAAGTCCTAAAAATTAAAGTGGGGGGACTCATCAACAAACGCAATGGGATGTGACATCGCCAGAAATTAGCATATCAAGGTGAAATATGCACATTTCATTAAATAGGCTTTGCATAACCACCCACATGGAACAGGACAAATGGCATTTGCCTTTCATAAAATCAACACACACACACAAAACCAAGAGAGGATATTTTCTTCTAATAGTGTTTTTGAATACGTTAAAAGGTGTGCATGTTTTAAACTCCAAGAACCAATACAAATATTTCCCTGGGACTTGCAGTACCGAAATAGGACATTTCACCTTTAGTTGTTAGTTATTTTTCATCAAGTTATATAGTTTAGTGGTGGAGTGTCCGGCCTACAAATCTGCCGACTGCGGTTTGATCCTTGAGGTCAGCTTTAATTCAGAAATTCAAAGAGGACATTCAATGTTTCTCATTTTAGCTGGGGGGACTCTGAATAAAGTGGGTGGACACCGTCCCCACCGCATCTACCCTCGACTTGAGCCCTGAATATGCTTAATACCCAGAGGTTTCTAAGTGCGGACCCGGTGATCGAACCTGTGTTGCTCTGTGTCGTCTTGCTTCCAAGGCGAGCGCTTTGCCCCTGAGTTATTGTTATGACCACTCCTTGGTCATAGGGTTCACTCATCAAGGACACTCAGGATACTCAGGCCAGGTACTCTTAGTGGTTACTTTATTAGCTTCTTAGTTACAAGATCAGATGTCATCAAGTCATTGAGATATCAAGAGGATCAGGGAAAGGAGCCCACTGGCTCCCACCACCCAGGCTCACATATTGTAAACTGCCTGGGTTAGAACCAATTCAACTCCAAATATTCTAACCTCACACTCCACACTCACAGCCTACATTCTGATGGTGACATCAATCCTGGCACAGCACAGATGCAAGCATAAGAGCCAACCCTAACACCTCCTTTCCTACAAACAAACACACCTCAAACTCGCCTGAGGAAGCAACCCCGACACCTCCTCCTCTTGCATAAAGACAAACCCACTACCACACACTTTCAAACAACAGAACACTCCTCACTCTCAACCATGTTCCACTAACAACCGAGAAAACTGTACCAACAGGCGTAACTAACATCCTTACGACAGACCCAGACGCCACAACTATGCTCCTAACCAATCAAAACACCACAAATCTCCTTCTGTTCCCCCCTGCCACGAAGGAACCTCGAACTGCCACTTTCGAGCACTAACCGCCCACCTCGGGCAAACAAACCAAAACACTACCAAAACCAATCAAAACACCACAAAACTCCTTCTGTTCCCCCCTGCCACAAAGGAACCTCGAATTGCCACTTTCGAGCGCTAACTCCCCAAACCTGGATAGCCCAGATACTGTCGTGACAACACAAGATACTTATTAACAACCCAGCAATCTACCCAGGTCAACAAAGAACTATCCCCACAACTCATATCGCTATTAAATCCAATCAGACATTCAAGCAAACACAGCCACACCAAGTCACCACTCACTCACCAAATCACACCAATAAATAAAGGCAACTAGCTGTCACTAAAACAACCACCACCAGCACTAGCTACAAATGTTGGCCAGACACTTGAGCCCTTCTAAACAATACAAATCACCCCAAAGTGAACACAGCTGCGCAGATGAAACGTTGCCAGGGTTCTAGAACTGACCAAGAGAAAACTCAAGAACAATTCCAGAAACCACCTAAAAGTTCTAGAAAAGAAGAAACAAGATGCTAGTTCATCTGCTTCTTCAGAATTTCCAACGAAATCCCTGGACCCTAACAACTCCGTAAGGTCACCAAAAACAACATCAAAGCTTCAAAAAGCTTCACGTGGACTCCGCAGAGCCACAGATCACCACAACACCAACGTATCAGGCACTAGGTGCCTGCTAGACACCTCTGGACTACACAAAGTCACACATCACCATAACATCAAAGCTTTTCAAAGCTTCAGATACTAGTCTCCTACTAGTTACCACTGGACCCCACAGAGTCACTAATCAACACCCATCAAAGCTCCAACAAGCTTCCATACTACCCTACCACTAGTACATTTGTATCTGACCTTGCAGGGCGACAACACCCACAACGCCACCAACTCTGCAGAGTTCCTTGACCATTCCTTGGGCATGCACTACATCTAAAATCTCTTACAAACCCGCAGGGTTCCTTGACCAACCACTGGTCATGCACCGCACACTCCACTCAAAACATACACCAACCCATAAATATGATGTAAAGCTGCTAAAAAGCACTGCAGTCGCTCTAGCAGAAATCTTGGGTTAAACATCAATAAACGTACAAGCAACACACCACACCTACAATGCCTCAAAATGGTTATTCTAAGCATTGCATTGAAAGATTCATTGACATGGACTGTTAGTAAAAGCTTACTTGAATGTATAATGATACATTCAAGTAAGCTTTTACTAACAGTCCATGTCGCCACAACACAGGCAACTCTAAACCGCTGAAATTCCTCAAGATGTTATGCTAAGCATAATATGTGAAACACCGCTCTGATTGTACACCAAACCACAAACCTCACACAAGCCACTCAACAAAACACATTGAAATTCCAATCTGGTAACAACTTTAGATCTATCCTAAAGGCCCATGTTAACATCTCATGTAACATCTCACTGGACTCTAAATGCTGAAAAGCCTCAAGATCATTATACTAGCATGAAAAACATTTCATTACTATTTCTCACACAACTTCACATTGCATCCAAAACCTACTAAATATCCGCTTGTGAGGAATGAGAACCAACCCCACACGCCAACACATCCCCAGCAACCAGTTGTCTCTGATATAGCACATAGATCACAGAAATACATTATGGAGCACCTTGTAAACACCTTTGATGGAGCAATTAGTAAACATCTCTATGCTCCGCAGCAGTCCTCCGCAATGATCGGCTCGTCCACAATACACAGAAAAAATTCAGCTTGTACTACAGCCATATTATTGCAACTACCGTAAACACCAGATGAAATGAATAGTCATTGGGCAACGCGGGGTCGTGTTGTATCCAACCATTGCACAAGCTTTGAGAAAGCAGCTGCCTTGTCCACCCGCCACACTACCTCATGGGCAGGCCGACCGTATAGCCCGATTGAAATGCCTCCACTGATCGCGTTTCTTCATTAGCCCCCTACGATGGCTGCAACTCCCAATCAGGCTAG
Source organism: Ambystoma mexicanum (assembly GCF_040938575.1). Lineage (NCBI taxonomy): Eukaryota > Metazoa > Chordata > Amphibia > Caudata > Ambystomatidae > Ambystoma > Ambystoma mexicanum. The sequence goes on from NC_090937.1 coordinate 1,604,529,099, forward strand.
CAGTAAATATCGTCCCACGTAGACTGCTTCACCACTACATAGATAATAGTAGGCCGACTTCCTCATTACGTCGTCACCTACACTTTGGGTCCTCTACTCAAACCTCTTCCACAGTCTCTCAAAGCTGCGTATTACCAACACAGCAGCGCGATGATCTGGATAATTCCTAGCATGAACACAAGTAAGTTCAGGATTCGATCTGAATACTATCTAATCGCCGACTCCCTCTGCAGCTTCAGTGACGTCACCATTAGGTAGAAGGAACAGAGCAGCACAGATCTCCGAGGCCCAACCGTCACCTGAGCCCCCTCGCAGTTCACGCTCTTGAGGGTTGCCAGAACTCAAAGTAACACAGTTCCTCTTGTAAACGAACAACGCAGCCCACACAATCCGGGAGGCACTTCTCCAGTGAGACAGTAACATAGCGTCCATTACATAGGGATTTCACACTCTCCACTCTTCTGAGAGTATACGCTCCTCCGTGGACAGACTCTAGTAATGCCAGTCTCTGCCCAGAAATCCCTTGGGCAAACTACCTCCCACGGCGCTGGGTGAATAACTGCTCCACAACAACTGGACAGCCTCCTACAGCCTTTACCAAGGACAGACAGGAACAAACTCTCTTCTCCCCTCCCAGGGGAACTACTGGGACAGGCTGCCACTCTCAGACATATCCTGCAGCATTTAAAATATCACAGGGTGCATACTCCTTGCCATTTCGACAGCCAGCATGTTTCATTGCCTGGACGCCCTATGGACACCTCTCCTTACATGTCCTGCCTGGACATCAGCACGTTAGACAGCTCCCACGCTCTTCTCTGGGGGACTGCCTTGACTAACCCTGGGTGGTGGGTGCTACTCAGACCATGGGGTGCAGTGGGCTCACCCTCTCTCTCAACAGTCACTTTATCCTCTTGCCTGCATCCCGTGCAGCAGAGTCTCTTTTCTCCCCTCTCACATGACATCACACAACAGGTACCTGCTTCTTTTCTTCTTCCATAATATGCAGTCTTATCCAAGGTCCTTTTTCTTCTTCCATAATATGCAGTCCTATCCAAGGTCCTTCTCTGCCATACCTTGGATCATCCTCGTCGCCAATTGTTATGACCACTCCTTGGTCATAGGGTTCACTCATCAAGGACACTCAGGATACTCAGGCCAGGTACTCTTAGTGGTTACTTTATTAGCTTCTTAGTTACAGGATCAGATGTCATCAAGTCATTGAGATATCAAGAGGATCAGGGAAAGGAGCCCACTGGCTCCCACCACCCAGGCTCACATATTGTAAACTGCCTGGGTTAGAACCAATTCAACTCCAAACATTCTAACCTCACACTCCACACTCACAGCCTACATTCTGATGGTGACATTAATCCTGGCACAGCATAGATGCAAGCATAAGACCCAACCCTAACAGTTATCCTCCCGAGACGAGGGCATTCCATGAGGGGATGGACACGGCTGGCACGACATATCGATCTTACAGGATGGATAGTGAAAGAGGGTAAGGCTGATTTAATTGACGAAAATAGATGGGCCCCAAAATGCAGAGTCAGCAAAGTCATTAACAGCATTAAAATACAAAAATCCACCAACCAAACTAGACACACTATTCCCCAAACCCTCATTCGAATGGGAGAATCTCAACCTATCAGTAGTTGTAACACTTATTCCCAAATCGATACAAAAATGGACGAATGTCTGGCAAATATAATGGCACATATAGGTGGCAGGCCCGATCAACCACCTACTTCAAAGTTTCTTGACCTGTTAAGAATATATCACTGCCAGGCAAACCCTTGGCACCACTGCTTGGTGTAGAAAAGGTCCATAGGAGTAATGTAGAAGTGCTGCAAATGCACATATGTGCACAGAAACGGTATGGACAACTGAGCATTCTCTTAAAAGCACTTAAGGCCATGGGAGTTGGTAGAGTTTTTAGGTGATGGTCCATGTGATTAATCAGCATCTAAAGACTACACTGGGCATCAGCGACCAATATATGTCTGCAAATACACCCACTCCTGTCCCTGCCCTTTGAACACCCAGGAATATAGTGAAGTAGTTAAAGCAATGAGTTAAAATCTCAGAATAAGACAGAGGCAAGCCTGGATAGGAGCATCTTGGTGTCCGGTTATCAGCGGATACCGGAACTCATGAAACAGCTGGACAGCTCTGCTGAATCATCAGAATTTATAATATAGAAAATTAGAGTTTTGGGACAGAATAGTCTGATGGATCACATGTAAAAGACGAGACGTTCAGAAGAGCCACGGAAGCTGGGGTAGAACATATCAAGTACATGTATGGAGTCTGTATTATCCTGACCTTGCGAAAAGCATTGACCCTGATCTGGTGGACTATAGAGTTCCTGATATTGTGGATGTGAAGGGCTAGTACCACCATGGAGAATGCCCCCCTCACCTGCTACACTAACGTCGGGTGAATGTGGTCTCCGATCATCGACAGAGCCCAGATCACTTACTTGCACGTGCTCTAACAAACCCTACACTTTATAAAAACCAAATACGAATACAGATACATATGAATTTACCAGGAATATGTTTCTGAATAAGTATATATTAAGGACCCTCACAAAAAATGGGGAACTCCAATATCCTAACCTGTAGAAATACTAATGGCAGACTCAAAATATGGAAAGTGGGAGAATGTAATAAGAGAAACATTGGCTGCGTATGCACTGGGTGGCAGCCGGAGACTCATGTCGAGCCGGTCTTGGACTCCTAGCTGTGATGGGGCATAGGAATAATTTTACTTGACTACAAAAATACGGATCTCAGCCGAGGACTGAGTAGTGTTAAAAAGAATTGATGATCTGCCCAAATTTAGATTTAATTTAATAACAAGGCAGAGGGTCATCCGAAATATGTTCTCAATAAAATGGACTCAGCTATGGATACCACACTGGGCGAATGCAGATGTCATGGGAGGAGCCAATAGAGAGCTGACTGCAGTTAAAAGGGAGCTGCATCCCAAGAGAGAAACTGACATACACGTCTCAAGATTGTACAGACCCTATGGAAATGTGGACATGCACGTACAAATGAAGTCAAGGCACAAAACCAGGCCACGTACATTTGCAAGGATAGGAAAACCCTCAATATATTTCCAGAACTGAGATGTGGGGGTAATGTGCAGGCCATACTGCGTGCCAGTATAGACATGACATATTCCAGAGAAGATATGGCCTGGTACGGGATCTCCCAACACTCTTTTTGACCATGTCTACAAGTGGCAATGAACTAGACCTTATCAAGAATGTCATGATCTGGATATCCCTGAGGATTCTTTGTAGGTCCTCTTGATTGCCGCAGTTGCTTTGAGGTCAGTGCCCCGGTCATCAAAATGGACAGCAGTGTTTCTATGCTATAAATTGCTCCTCATTACGAGTCCGGCGGTAGCTGTGCCGGTAAATCCCGCAGGCTGCGGTCGAACCCATAAACAGTTACCGGTTCCTGGCTTGCTGGTAAAACCGGGGTATTACAACACCAGCTGCCGGTAAGTCAGGCGCCGGTAACTATGTTGTTTCCCATTCCCATAGAGTCTCATAGCACTCTATGGGAGTGGGGACCACTGAAACAACTGTCAATGACGGTGCCGGTGTTTCAGTGAAAATCAGCGGGCTGGGGCCGGTCCGCCCGCCAGGTCAAACCTGGCGGGCTGGAAGGCAATCCACCCGCAGACTCGTAGGTAAGCTTACCGGCACCGTTGTTTCCGGACTGGCAAATTTGTAATGAGGGCCAATGGCTTCACCTCTGGGGTGATAATGTAAAGTGGGTGTGACAAGAGCATGATGCCTGCTGGGGATGGAGAAGAAATGAGAGCTTACATATATTGCATTCCTTCCTGCGTCATTAAGAATTAAATAACCTGGAACTGAACCCTTTTTCGTAAAAGGAGAGCTTATATCATTCTTTCGTGATGTCTTTTTCTTTAGTTTGATCAGTGGTTGTGAGAAGTTGTTGGGCCACTGGATCCTAACGCTGCAATAATAAGGTGCCCAAACAGGTGTGCGCATGCGGGGAAGGATGAGAATATGGAGTGGGGAAGAGGAGAAGTCTCAGGACCGAGTACAGGTAAAACAAGAATGGAAAGGTAAGGAATGTGTTCATCCCTAGCAAGGCCTGCCTTTTCTGATATGTGTCTCACAGGGAGAGCAAGCAGACGCTGCTGTTGTTGCAAAAGAAGTAGTAGAACTGTAACCCCATCGAAGTGCAGAGCAGGCAAAAAGGGATCAACGTGCAGGACTTTTTTTCATGTCTGGCAGCCTTGCTGCTTGACAGCCAATTGGGAAGAAAAATATTTTAGTTTAGCTGTAACTGCAATAGAGGAGGGGGCAGAGGGGATGGGTAAAGTGGAGAAGAGTGCTTTAACATCACAAAACAGTTCCGGAATGGTGAAAATGGTTGCAAAAAGTACTGGGACCGGGAACAGTAATAGAAATAAAACGAGCGGAACACCGCTCCCGACCGTTCACCTTACTTCGAGCACTGTGTATATCATGTTTATTATGAACTTTGGCTTGGTTATACTGAATCAGCCTTTACTTTTTACAGCCTTGGTCACATGCACTCATTGTGACTCTGGAACACTTCCAGCATCTGTTTGCTCTTTGGCCTGGATGCGTATCCGCGCGCCACAAGCAGCGTGGGAAAATAAGAAGCTGCTTAAGTTTACACAATTTAACTCAGCACCACAACACATTTTCCACTTTTATATAAAATATATTTCCTAAAATGTAACAATTACAAACAGACTATAAAGCATACAGAATTACTGGCGACTGACTTCCCGGCCGCCGAGGTCGGAATTCCCTGGTGTTACCGGGAAGTCGAGCACTGATAGTTCATTACGGGTGCGGCACCAACCTGCCGTTTTACCGACACGGTTACTGCCAGACCCATAATGATGCCCTATGTCTTTGTCCTAAATTGGTTCAGATCGAATTATCTGGCAGACACCGACACCATGCTGTCCCGATGGGCTACATCATGTTAGAACACTGATCTGTCACCTGTGGTGCCTTCAGGGTCCCATTCTCTTCCTGGTCATCTTGACCCTCTATATGGAACCACTGGGATCACTCCTAGATGACCCCGAACATCACAATACATCTGCAACCCTTATCTGCGTCCTCTGACATAAGGTGGCTGCTGTTGTGCCGCTTGTGTTACCCCTTGCGATTTTGTACAATTGGCTGTTCCTCATGGTGTGCCGCCCAGCGGCTGCTGGCGTCTTCTCCGGCTGGTATCACCGCAAGTAAGGAGGGTTGGGGAGGAGGCCTGCCTGGACTCAGACACCATTGTGGAATTTGGATAGTTTCCCTCCCACCCTCCTCCCTTCTTGACAGGACACCGCTGGCCCTGTCACATAGCATAAAGATGAGAACAAGTAGTGAGCCAGTTTATGAGCGTATCAAAAAAGAGACATATACCATGGACAAAACAAACAGAAATGCATATATGGAAAGCCTGTGACTTACAAAGATAGCCGATAAGATAGCTCAGCGGGTTGAGCGCTCACTGCTGCGATATGAATGTGATCTGCAGGTCGCAGGTTCGAATCCCGGCAAGGCCAACTCAGCCTTTCATCCTTCCGAGGTCGATAAATGAGTACCAATTTCGATTGGGTGATATTGTATGTAAATATGTGCTCTGTAAAGCGATTTGGATTAAGGCGCTATATAAATAACACATCATTATCATTATAACATTAACCCAAGGGGACAAGTGCTTCAAACTAAGGAGGAATACTAATTAAATATATACAATTACATTATTAAGCGTCATTGGAGGCAGTGCTGAGTCTGGTAGGGAGGATTGGGGAGCGTGCTGAGGGTGCTCCCACTTTAGCAAGTGAGGAAAGTTTAAGCCGAGCCATTGAGTTGACTTTGATTTTTAAGGGCAGTGGAGCGGGACACGTAGGGAGAAAGAGCGGAAGCGAGAAGAGATACAGGGAGCATGTGGGATGGTGAGGTTGAGTGCAGAGGGAATGAGATGATGTGTACACTGATATACAATCAGGCAGGTACTGAATAGCAAGACCTTCAATAGCTTTGTAGACTTGGAGAAGGAACTTGATCAAATTACACCCCTTTTCCTGCCTGTGATTAGTTGGCCTACCTGCCACTCAGAACCAGTTTGAACAGGTCTCACCTGACTCATTGTACACCAGTGGACTCTCCATGAACTTCTATGAAAAGAGTTATCCACTGACCTCATCGTGATTACCAGAAATCCGCCATCTTAGAAATTGCCTGACCATGCCTGGCTTATCACAAAATGGTGGATCGACCTATTCTTAATCAGGACTTGGTACCTGTCGAATTTGAATCTAGATTTTTTGTAACTTATGATAAGCATGCACTACTTGACATACTCTCTATCGCTCAAGACATTATGACCCCAAACAATATATGTCACCCTAAAATTGTGTTTCTTGCCCTTTTAAGCCCTACAAATCTGATTTTTGCACACTTGAGGCTGTTGATCATCGGGATAAGCTATCTATATTCGATTTTAGGGGTGTGGGATCTATTTCCTATACAATCAGTTTGAGGGAGAGGGGGGCTACTCCCCATACAATGGAATTTTCTGGGCAAGTAACCGTAAACGCAAGTCATGGATGGAACGCTCCCGAAACGCAAAGCAAAAACAGCCAGTACAGCTACCTTTGCGTGCTCCCCTGGGTGCGAATACATGCACCCTTCAAACACTGCAGTGCGGTCCGCCACAAGCAGGCCTGCATCTCGAGGACCCTGCACGGGGTCCACCAGAACTGTTACCAGCATCCCGACAAAATGCGTACGATGTATCATAACTCGGGTAAAACTTGAAAATTCTGTGTTCAAACCCCAGTAAACCATTCCTGCTCCACACTACACTGTGTATGCGTACACCTAAATCCGATCAGATCCCCGGCTGCATACACGCACACATAAATCCGACATGCAAACCCACCTCCACGATGCGATTGCTATGTGCAAGTGTACTTACGCCTGCCTTCGTGTGTCAAGACTATCAGACTCTTTTACAGGATTGATCTCAGTATCTGCTATGTCCTCCTCACTGCTAGAATTACTGCACAGCCCCAAAAACCCTTCCTCCTCCTCACCTGATGAGGTAGAATAGTTTAGCTTCTTTCTTCGGGATTGCCACGCTGGAGTCTTCTTCTTTGTGAGCAGATACGGTCTGCCTCGAAAGGAAGCCACCGTGACTCTATTTAGAGTAATTCACAGTGACTCCTCTCCGCGACAGCCAGATATTTTCTGGGGAAAAAGCCACGAAGGCATGAAAAACCCCCACGAAGCTTTGAAGAGGACTGTCGAATAGGCTGATCCGATGAGAGGTAACCTTTCCGTAACTGAAGCAGAAGTCTCTGGAGGAGCTCTCCAAGACGGGAGTGAGGACGATAAACACAACTGCCACAAGCAGAAAACGAAGGAGAAGGAGAGGTAGATCCAGGAGGAAGAGGCAAGGAACAACGGTTAGACTTGAAGCAAGGAAAGGAAGAGGGTGGAAAGGGGAAGGAAGGCGGAACAAGATCGCTGAATGAATCACAGGATAGAGCGCACGCAACACGGAAAAGCACAGTTGCAACGCGCTGATCCACCGAGTAACTAATGGTTATATACATGACGGCGGCCATGTTGGACAAAGACTAGACCGCGGTCAAGCGTTTCAAGGACACGTGGCGGAACAGTCTAATGGCGTCAGAGTTTCCACCTCCACCAGACTCGCCAGCTGCCAGCAGTCGTGACAGTATGCCCCCTTCGTAGACCCCTTCCTCCCGGTTTACCCGGATGAAGTCTGTGAAACTGGAGTAGAAGTCGGGGGGCATTGACTTGAGTCTCTGGTTCCCAAGTATCCTCTGAGGAGGGATAGCCTTTCCAGTGTATGAGGTATTCAAGGCGCCCTCGATGGTATCGAGAGTCACGGATTTGTGAGACTTCGTATTCATCCAAAGCTGAAGTGGGCTGGATCATTAATTTGGGCGAAATTTGCTTCCTGGTATCAGGTACAAAGGAGCGTAAGAGAGAGGTATGAAATACCGGATGGATCCGTCTGAGGGTCTTTGGCAACTTTAATCAGTAGGCAACTGGATTGACTCGGGACTCTATTTCAAATGGTCCAATTTACCTGGGAGATAGTTTGGAAGGGCGAACCCAACGAGGCAAGAACCTTGTGGACAGCATAACCTTTGTGCCTGTATCGGAGTCAAGTGCCAAGTAGGCACTTGACTCCGATGTTTCTCTGGTTGTTTCTTATACCTTATGGTTGCCGCCTGTAGGTTTGGTTTAGCCGTGTCGCAAGCTTCCTTAAGCTGTTTGAGTGTAGTCTCCAAAGACGGGATGTTGGTCTCTTCCCAGATGGTAGGTATGATGGATTGAGGATGGAAACCATACGTACAAAAAAAGGGGCTGAGACCCGTAGCGGAATGTACCGCGTTATTGTACGCGAACTCAGCGGTATGAAGTAGGGCTACCCAGTTGTCTTGTTGTTGATTGACAAAGCATCTCAGATACTGTTCCAAGGTTCTGTTGAGCCTTTCGGTCTGACCGTTTGTTTGGGGATGAAATCCTGATGAAAGGGCTCTCTCCATGCCCAAAAGTTTACACAAGGCCTTCCAGAATCGGGAGGTGTATTGAGCGCCTCGATCCGATACGATCTTTTGGGGCAAGCCGTGTAGCCGAAAAATATCTTTGAGAAAGACTTCCGCCATGACAGAGGCTGCCTGTAACTTGGACAGTGGAGAAAAATTAGCTAGTTTAGAATAAGAGTCCACAGTAACCATAATGCATGTACAGCCCTGGGAACTAGGCAATTCAACGATGAAGTCGGTAGAGATGGACTTCCAGGGACCCAAAGGGATAGGATCTTGGTGTAATAATCCCAATGGTCTTTGGGTGGAATGCTTGTTCTGCTGACACACCAAACACGATTGTACGTAGGTCTGTGTATCAGTCTTCATGTTTGGCCAATGGAAAGAACATTTAAGCAATTCCAGCGTTCCTCATATCCCTCGATGTCCAGCGGTCTTAGGGTCATGACACCATCGAATAACCTGTTGGCGGAGTTTTTGAGTGGGTTAGAAGAGTCTTCCTTGGACAAAGCATAGACCATCTTTACAGCTGACTGACAGACTACAAGTATTCAGTGTTGACCCATTCAAAGAGGCTTCTCTCACCTCCTGCATAAAGGAGGACACCAAAGATATAATTCGGGTGTGTGGGAACATCATTTCTTTCCTTAAGGTCGAGTTAGTGTCATCACGGCGGGACAATGCATACGCAAGCTAGTTCTGGGTACCAGGTATGTAGGTTTATGGAAAATTCAAATTGAGCAAAGAAGTGAGCCCATCTGGCTTGTCTGGTGTTGTAACATTCTTGTTGTTTGAGGATTTGTAGATTCTTATGATCCGTACGTATTTGAAAGGGATGAAGACTCCCTTGGAGTAGATGTCTCCACTCAAGGCAAGCCAGTTTCATGGCAAGGAGTTCCCTTTCAATTTGCTCGGTGCGTCTTACTCCATAGCCCCCCCTGCCCTCTCTCATTTCTCCATGTAGAGCTCTTGCATTATTGTAACGACCGTCAGGCGGGTGCTCTATTTTTGTGATATGTCTTGTATCAGTCTGTATCTTCTCCTGTCCTACGTTGTACCACTATACACACAGCACTTGTGTATTCTGAATATCCCAATGCTTATTAAGAATGGTAATCTTCTTGCTCACACCCGCCCTGCATTGGAGTGCTTTGAAACGCATGTTTAAGTGTATAGGCGCTATATAAATAAATAATAACTACTTAAATAAATACAGACGTCAGGAGGGGAGCCAATAGACATCTGACCGCCTTTGAAAGGCTGCTACAGCACAAGATAGAAAGTAAAATACACATCTCAAGATTGTACCTTCAGTAAAGAGCACGGAGATGTGGGGGTATTGTACAGGCCATACTGCGAACCAGTACAGACATGACCTATTCCAGAGAAGATATGGCCTGGTAGGGGATCTCCCAACACTCTTTATGGCCATGTCTACAAGTGGCGATGAACTAGACCGTATCAAGAATGTGATGAATTTGGATACGCCTGAGAATTCTTTGTAGGTTTTCTTGATTGCCGCAGATGCTTTGGGATCAGTGCCCCGGTCATCAAAATGGACAGGAGCGACAGTATGCGGACACCAGTATTTATTATGAACAGAGGCTCGCTTTACTTTCTACAGCCCTAGTGACATGTATGCATTGGGAACTGTAACAGCCCCAGAGTCTGTTTGCTCCTTGGCCTGGGTGTGTATTCACGCGCCACATGCAGCCTGGGAAAATAAGACGCTGCTTGTGTTTACACAATTTAACTCATCATCATATCACATTTTTCACATATGCAAACACTAAATGACTATACTTTATAACTTCATTAAGTTTATCACCCTAGAAATGTGGACTTTTAACGATTGCTTATACAGTGCAGAGGCCCCGATGGCACTAAACCGTGTACTTACTTTGAAACAGGAGGTAGATGAAGGCAGATGCTGATCCGTCAGTGAAGAAGATGGTGAGATGTGTTTTTGTACTGAGCAGATCTCAGTGCCACCGTTACTGGGGGTGTAACTATACTGATTTTTGGACGAGATGATGCATTTCCAATCAACCTAAGGTATTCCATGCTTGCCGCGGTGCAGCACTCGCATGTCTAAGCGTTGTCTTAAAGAATATTTTGCCTGGAAAAGTCACATTTTCACCAAGACGCACACTACAAACACGAAGCACAAACAAGTTGTCTTTCTTTACATGCACTGGTATTAGTTTAAACTGAGCCAAATGGAGTCTGGTGGTCCAGTTTAACTTTGTCATCCAAATTCCAAGTTTTGTAGAAGTTTCCAGAACTTACAGAAGGAGGAGGCTGTGCAGCACTGTGCGGCATGCACTCCCATCACTGCTGCACTTCCCTTGTGCATGCCCTGTTCAGTTGCTGCGGGGCTGTTGCATGAAATAATGGCATCTTTTCTCACAAAGCTCTGCAGTGCGAGCAATGCAATGGGGCGTTGCAAGAACCGTCTTGTTCAGTCGCTCACAAGGAGCAGATTTGACTAAACTGCCCCTTCTTTTAGGAGCCCCTGTTTCATATGCTCTCAAAACAGTGCCAGGAAGGAACCAGTTGCTTTTTTGTACTACATTCCCGCCCAGGGCTCTGACTGAGACCCTACTGGTCTGGGTCCTCCATGCTTAAAGCTACACAAATAAAGAGCGTTCTCCCCTCTTTTGCCAGGCTGCCTTTATTTGTGAATATGCAAACTGTGAATGGTGCCATTCTCTCCCAGATTCATACTCAGATCACCAGGCTCTGCACCGCCACTCCTGCTCTCGCCCACCCCTGCAACAGAAGTAAATACTCTCTCTCTGCGAGGTTAAGTGTTGGCTTTGGCAATGAGCCATGTAATTCAATTACAGGCACTGGTAATACCACTCCAAATGGGGCTTTTCTCCTGGCACTCACTCTGTGATCATTTCAGTGCAGCGCATGTCACGTATGATGTACGGCCAGAAACTGAACATGTTAAACATCTGTGGGGGCAATGGGGAGGTTCTTACCACCCTTGCCAAAGGGTCAATTTACCCCATGTACCTGGTGCCTATTATGCATGCTCACTCACAGACACCCTTTGGGAGGGACACAGAGTCTGTAGGTGTTTGGTTATTTGCTCACCCATTGCCCACCCATGGCCATGTTTATCCCTATGGCCGTTCCCACCCATTCTTGCCTCTGCCCGCCCAAAACTCCTCCTCATGGGAACTCTTTGAGCTCGCTTTAATCAAGCCTTACCATCAGGCCACGCACTCGAAGGGCCTGCCAGTATTCGTTCAAACCAGCCTTCTGAGAGTTAATGACTTAATTGGAGTCGCAAACCTACTACTGATATAATATAAATTTCTCACCAAGCCAGCCTTCAGCCACTAAATGTATAAGCACTCTGCGTGTCCTTCAATGAAGTCCTGTTGAAAACAAGCATTGGCAAACCACCAAAGTCCTGATTGAAACAAGCATTGGCAAAGCCAACATTTTTGGCTTGTACATAATTTATAAACTTTTGCCAGGCACTGCTATTAGATTGCCAGGTACTCGCACCATGTTGCACCTACTACCAACAATGGGTAGTTAAAAGCACTATGGCTGTGCCTGGCAAGTGCCTTTCCCGCCTACACAAAAGCCCAAACTGTTGGCATTGCCAATGCTGTTTTCTCCAGTATTCTACACGAAGCACGCCGTTAGGAAGAGGAAACCGGTCACCAGCTTTGTTTATGTGCTCTCTGCTCAATGGGCCACTCAGGGTGCCGGCTGTTGGTCCCGGTGTGCTTTTGGATATTTGGGCTTGGGTAAAACAGCAGCAAAGTGGGCTGTTATTTTGTGAAGCTCTACGTGGACCTCTGCCTGCCACCACTGTCTTCAACATGCATCACACTAATGAAGCTGCCCGGGCAGACCTAGCTTTCCAGCTTGGGTGGCAGAAACCATCCTGCAGTCTTTACTGTGTGCTCCGTGACATGGCCACCAAGCTGCAAAAGCCGGCTAAGCTTTCACTGCCGGCCCAACGGTAAACCAGTGGGAACCAGATAGTGGTTATAAATTGTAAATTGAATTGTTCACGGATATTTGGTGTAAGGCGCTCTATAAATAAACAAATCAATCAATCAATCAATTTATACCAGTATACTGGTGCACCGTTACACCCCTAACCGATATGTCAACCTCTAATAGGAGCAAAGGCTTATTGCTGCGGTCACCCTCTGCTCGACCCAGATGTATCATAATCATATCAAAGTCCAGGTGGCTGCTATGAGACCTTTGTCTGCTGATCCTGGTGGATAAAGGGGTAGAATAGGGTCTGCAGTGACACTGCTTTTGTAGCCAGCCTGCAGCTGGCCATATTGCTGCTGGAGCAGTGGGAAAGAGTTGTTAATGGTCAAGGAGTTGACACCAGACGGATGGTGACAGAAAGGCCCCCCTCTAACGTGATTGCTAAAGTCAAGACAATCAGACAGTACTCCCAAGCTATATGGCACCCGAGAGAACAGATCACATAACTACATGGCTCGCAAATAGACCTGTGGGTTTCTATAAATGTGTGAATTCGCCTCATCTAAACTGAACAATAAAGAAATGGTCATCAATGAATTCATCAACTGTAAAACTACATTTGCCATTTATCGGAATATCTCTATTTGCAATACATGTTATACATGATATGTTAGAAGCACAAAGAGGGAATTAAGATTTTGGATAAGGGAGGATTTGGATGCAATTTGAACAACAAATTACAAATATGCACTAACCGAACACTGCATTGAGGAGCATGCGGGCGAAGGCACTACCCAAATAAGATTCTTTGGAACTAAAACAGCATGTAAAAACATGAACGGCAGCGATAGGGGACAACAACTGAGGAGAATGAAGTCTAAAAGGATATTCCAAACAAGAGTAACTAGAGGCGGTCTGAATAAAGACCATAATCAGCATCTTTTCTGGATAACTAATGTAAGACCTTCAGGTGAACAGCCGTCTTTTCAGCCGTCCTTAAAAATGTGGATGACATCTGGCATTATAATTACTATTGGCATTAAACGGATGAAAGACATAACTGTGTAGATATTAGGAGTTTAAAAGAATCATCACACAGTCTAGTACTTCTTTCAATGGTTTAACACATATTAATGGACTTAGCACGGTTTATGCTAATCTGTATAAGTATTTAGCATGCTTTTCAAATGAATACAGTAAACTTAATTATAGGTAACTGATCTGCCGCATCACACATGTGAGGACTCAGAGCGCTGTGGTGGAGTCAGCAAGGACATTTCCTGGGCAACAGTTGGTTTGAGGAAAGGACCTATGTGGCAGGTAGCTGGAGCTGAAGCTGGCACATTTGGCCACTCTCCTGCTAACATTGATGAGCATCATTTTAGCTCAGTTTCTGAGTAATACGTCATTGGTGTGATTAAATGCACATTTGAACAACTATTTGTGAGGGGTCAGAAATGCGAGGCAGACAACTTGATGAAGATGTTTTACAAGAAGCATTTTATTAACGTAACGGGGTGTAATAAACACCTCGCTTTTCCTAACCTGACATCTGTTTCCCTGGCTATGAAACTAAGACTAAAGGAAAACACTCTAATACATAAGGATATCTGTCCCTCACACATATACATGCAACAACAACATTTCAGGTATTCATATGGCTGCCTAAATTGAACAGAATAATATTACAACCAACTATTCTTGTAACCAGGTTTGGATCCCCTTCCCCAGTATTAAAGCAGAATTTTCAAATGAAAATTCTAATGAATAAAGTTCATTCCAATATTCAAGTTCCACCTCAAAGGGTAAGATCATGGGTGCACAACGTACGGCCCGCGGGCCAGTTCCGGCCCGCTATGCTGTTTTGTCCAGCCCACCATCAACAAAGACTTTCCTAATGGAGGGCGGCCCGCCAGCAGCACCGGCCGCCCTCCATTTGGAAAAGTCTTTGTTGTCTTCCGGGCAGGACAAAACACTGGCCCTCATTGGCTCAGGGCACATGCACCACGTAGCTCCTACAAGTCACGTAGTGTGTGTGTGCTGCACCAATGGAGTGCCAGTCCTAAGGCTTGATACTGGAAGGCTTTTCAGCCTTGCCATGGCAGCCGTAGTACCAGACCTCGCCAGCGTTCCAGCTAGCCTGCCTTCCGGTAAGTACAGATTTTTTTTAGGGGGGATGTTTGGTTGTGTGTGTGCGTGTCAGTCTTTGTGCTGCTTGTATGTTGAGATGCAGAGGGGGAGGGTGTGTGTTGGGTCTGCCTGAGTGTGTTTGTGTGCAAGTGCAGTGTATGTTGAGATGCGGAGGGCGGGGGTGTGTGTCGGGTCTGCCTGAATGTATCTGTGTGCAAGTGTAGTTTATGTTGAGATGCGGAGGGGCGGGAGGTATGTCGGGTCTGCCTGAATGTGTTTGTTGCAAGTGCAGTGTATGTTGAGATGCTATGGGTTTAGGGGGGGGGGGGCGGGTCTGCCTGAATGTTTGTTGTTGTGTGCACTTTCAGTGTATGTTGAGATGCGGGTGTGGGGTGTGTGTCGGGTCTGTCTGAATGTTTGTTTTTGTGTGCAAGTTCAGTGTATGTTGAGACGCGGGGGTGGGGTGAGTGTCGGGTCTGCCTGAATGTTTGTTGTTCTGTGCACGTTCAGTGCATGTTGAGATGCGGGGGTGGGGTGTGTGTCGGGTCTGCCTGAATGTTTGTTATTGTGTACACGTTAAGTGTATGTTGAGATGCCGGGGTGGGGTGTGTGTCGGGTGTTCCTGAAAGTGTTTGTGTGCAAGTGCAGTTTATGTTGAGATGCGGAGGGCGGGGGTGTGTGTCGGGTCTGCCTGAATGTGTATGTGTGCAAGTACAATGTATGTGGAGGGGATAGAGGGGGTGTCAGGTCTGCTTGAATGTTTGTTGTTGTGTGCACATTCAGTGTATGTTGAGATGCGGGTGTGGGGTGTGTGTCGGGTCTGTCTGAATGTTTGTTTTTGTGTGCAAGTTCAGTGTATGTTGAGACGCGGGGGTGGGGTGAGTGTCGGGTCTGCCTGAATGTTTGTTGTTCTGTGCACGTTCAGTGCATGTTGAGATGCGGGGGTGGGGTGTGTGTCGGGTCTGCCTGAATGTTTGTTATTGTGTACACGTTAAGTGTATGTTGAGATGCCGGGGTGGGGTGTGTGTCGGGTGTTCCTGAAAGTGTTTGTGTGCAAGTGCAGTTTATGTTGAGATGCGGAGGGCGGGGGTGTGTGTCGGGTCTGCCTGAATGTGTATGTGTGCAAGTACAATGTATGTGGAGGGGATAGAGGGGGTGTCAGGTCTGCTTGAATGTTTGTTGTTGTGTGCACATTCAGTGTATGTTGAGATGCGGGTGTGGGGTGTGTGTCGGGTCTGCCTGAATGTTTGTTTTTGTGTGCAAGTTCAGTGTATGTTAAGATGCAGGGGTGGGGTGAGTGTCGGGTCTGCCTGAATGTTTGTTGTTGTGTGCACGTTCAGTGTATGTTGAGATGCGGGGGTGGAGTGTGCGTCGGGTCTGCCTGAATGTGTTTGTGTGCAAGTGAAGTGTATGTTGAGATGCGGAGGGGGATGTGTGTTGGGTCTGCCTGAATGTGTTTGTGTGCAAGTGCAGTGTATGTTGAGATGCAGAGGGTGTGTGTGTGTTGGGTCTGCCTGAATGTGTTTGTGTCCAAGTGCAGTGTATGTTGAGATGCTATGGGCGAGGGGGTGTCGGGTCTGCCTGAATGTTTGTTGTTGTGTGCACGTTCAGTGTATGTTGAGATGCGGGGGTGGGGGGTTTGTGTCTGCATGGCTGCATGGTATATGCTTGTGAGTTTGTGTGCTGAGTTGGGGGGTGAGGGTTCAGGTCTGTATGGGTGCACAGTGTATTGGTGTATGCTTGTAAGTTTGTGTGCTGAGTTGGGAGTGGGGGTTCGGGTCTGTATGGGTGCATGGTGTATGCTTGTGCGTTTGTGTGCTGAGTTGAGGGTTGAGGGGCTCAGGTTTGTGTGGGTGCATGGTCTATGATTGCGAGTTTCTATGCTGAGTTGGGGGTGGGGGGTTCGGGTCTGTGGGGGCCATGTGGTATAGTGTCACACTCCAAGAGTGAATCCACTAATAAAGCTAAAACAGGCACAGTTAGGAGGTGTACATCCTTTGCTTTTTGTGGAAACCTGACTCAACGAAGGCCGTTCTCCTCGTGGGCAACCCAAACAGCAAAGTATAGCAGTCCAAAATAATGGAATGTCCAATCAAGGGTCAGTAAAATATATATAATTCAATTAAACAGACGATATGCTATAACTAAATAGAAATAAATAATAATGTTGAAAAATAGAAAAATAGAAAATGTGTATTACAAAATGTAAGTTTGAAATACAAATAAAAATCGTTACACCTCAAAAACATATTCTTCTTCCATGTGTTTAATAAAAATTGGGTGTTGAAAAAGCCTCCCCACCCACCTCTGCGTCTACCGCCCCACCCACATTTACTTTTCGGCCCACTATAGCCATCATGCAAGGTACTTTCGGCCCTCTGTCAAAATCAGTTGTGCACCCCTATGTAAGATACACAAAGCTTTCTCCCAATAGCCAAGTTCTGTTTCCAACACAAAATCCCTTCACTTCTAGAGGGTTTCCCTTGGCATTGTAATAGTCTTGGAATCGAACAAAGGTCATTATTCTTCCAATGTACGTTTCCAAAAGGATTTCTCTTTTCTTGAGAAATACAACTTCTACACATTTGTTCTTCATATACAACAAGGTTTTCGTCAAGATGGTTTTACCCAAACTTCATCAAATACATTTGTGGCATTGCCACTTTCTTTCCACCATAACCTTTCACCACAATGGAGTACTTCAATGTCTTTTTCCTGGTTCACTAAACTGCTAGGACTACCACTAACAATCGATTTCCTGGTGTACTCTCCTGCCACGATAAATCTACTACAACTACTACAAGTACTCAGCGGTGTGGGTTATTTTAAAACATCAGTAAAGTCTTTTGACTTTCAACAATAATATTCACAACTTCTTTCAAAAGGATATAACACCCATCAATGCTGTTCGGTCCACAATTTACTAGGCCATATGTATTGCAGGTTATATTCCTCTCCCCCTTTCCAATCTTCACAAGGAGGGCCACTTTTCTACCATCTTTGAGCTTCCGCTGTCACACCTGGGAACTGTTGGAATTCTCTTATATCCAGTTTCTCTCTCCAAGAACGCTGTTTTCCCTCTTTCTTCCAATTACCCATCTTTGGCTTTGCCAATTCTGGTTGTTATTTGTCTTACATATTGCTTTCTCTTTACTTTGACAATGCTGATTATAGTTCTGATTTGATATTGTCTCTTCTTTGCGTTTCCAATGATGTTTATATTGGTGTTTCAATATTGCCCCCTCTGTTCTTGGGCAATTGTAATCGTTGTCTTTCCGTCTACTATTTAGGTAGTGATAATCAAACACTTTCTCATTACATTTCCTTTTAACATACCCTTTAGGCCATCAACAGTTATTTTAATTAGTTTGGTATTCAAAATACAGGCAAGGGAGTAGCGGTTTACAACAGAGCGTTGCAGGGTTAACTGTCAGATGATAACTCACTGAGTTTTCCCTGCGTGTCCCTGTCTTTCGCTTCTGCTGCTGCTTCTGCTCTGCTCTTCGGTTCAGGAGCTTCTGAGAGCTCCGGATGCGGTCCTGTGACTCGCATCTTCCCAAGTAGGAGGCCTCGTTACTACGCTCGTGTCCCGGTTTTTGCCAGCGACCAGTCCAAAAAGCGCTTTTCTCACTCACATGGGGTCACTTGTAAAAAAAGGCGCTTCTCGCTGTGTGCCCTCTGCAACTTGGGCCTCTCTGGCTCCTGACTCTCACAACGCCATTACCCATCAAAGGCACAGCGGTGGTCCCCGTGTCTTCCTTTTGCCCCTACTGCATACATGGCCAGAAACAAAATCTTCTGCTACTACTAATGCCACTCCTTAGTGTTTGAGCCTACTTTGTCGAGTTCACTTTGACTGTTTCTTGTAGTATTTCCTTTTCTGTTTCTTCCTGCAAAATAAATAGGTGCAATACTTGTATCTGGCTTTAGTACTACATATATTGCATTTGGTGTTTTTCTTAAAAGGGCCTCATGTGTCAGGTCGAGACACACCATTAATTTCCCTCTGTGTGCCTTCTTGTGGTTGCGTTCTAGTTATTCTCTTTTTTCTCTCTGGGCCTGTATTCAGAATGCAGAACAATATGACCCCCGTTCTGCTTTTAAGCTCTTACCAGGTGGAACTTGGATCCTTACTGCATAAGGTGTTTCCATCAGTGCGCAGTAGCCTTCTGACCCCATGTGAGTCCTGGGTTATGTCTGCTGGCCATCTTATCACTCGGCTCTCTCACTGCTCCCTCACATGTTCTCGCACATGTTTCCATGGTGCTCTACTCATCCTTGACAAGGTCTGCCATGTCCCCAGGAGACACTACTGCTATCCCTGGTTTATTCTCTATGCTTTCCAGAATCTCACTGTGCTTCTACAGCGCTACTTCAACCTACAGGTAAGGGCACTAGGCTTCAATGGTGCCTTTGCTTGTTCACTGGCCTCAGTCTGTCTCTTGTCTTTACTATTCGACTGCTCCTACTTTGTTTTGGTGCCATTTCCATTACACATTCTCCAAGGCCGCCCCACTCAACAAACTCCTTGCAGACTTCCTTACTTCAATCTTCAAACAAATCTGCCTTTCCTCAACATGTCGTTCCCTGTAGGCCTATACTAGCCCAACAGGTGCTGATAATGCCACGTGTCTTCCAAAACCCTGGGGTTTGTAGGTTTTATCGCAGGGACCTCTTAATTATCCTGCAAACATGTTAGGATCAACTTCTAGTTCCTTGACTAGAATATCACTCGCGGTTTACGTTGTCCCTTACTGTGTGGAAGTGCTATGCTATCTTTTCATGTAGGTCCCACTGTCCACCACATCAAGCCTTGCATTCCGTGAGCATCCTTCCCATCCCTCCTTCAATAAGCAGATAGGGCCCCACACAGGGTGATCACACAGACATGTAAATGCACTAAAGCAGATTGGTCTTCTCACCCTATAGGAAAAAGCAGGCATTGGAGGAACAGAACTAACTTCACTTCTGGTGATTTTTTAAAGTGGTCATCTTGCTTTTCAATAAAGAAATTTATTTTCATGTTAAATAAATCCATGAAATGATTGATCCATGGTGTGCTACCCTGTGAGGAACACTGTCAACACAGCCATCATGTAGGACCACATCAAGTTGGAACCACTTTGCTAAATGTTCTCCTTGAGGAAACAAACCCTCATGAAAAACCAACTGAGTCTCCTCACAAACACAGGACCAGTGATGTTCCCGAGGGGCACAGCATCAAACTTCTTGATTGACCACTTAAATAAATAGGTCTTCAGAGCTGGTGATGGGGGGGGTCAAGGTGACCATCAAAAGGATTGGACACTATGTGCACCTTACAGATCTCTGCCTGATGGGGTCTTCCCACTGCAAGCAATGCCATCAAGGCTCCTCTCTCACATGAGCAGGTCTTCCTGCAAGTCCTGAACGGCTCTCAGGCAGGCTTTGTGGCAGGCACACCTGCAACCTAGTCAGGTCCTTTATCAGTGTCTTTGATGTTGGAGGGCACTCCTCGGCAGGCGGTTCCTTTAAGGCCTGCAATCTGGTGACTACAGCCACCCTGGTGGGATGGGGGGGCACCATTATGCCCATATCTATCAGATGGCTTGCATATAAGCGCCCTGTGAGGATATCATCCTGCACTCTGAACTTTAAAGCTTAATCTGGAAACTGATCACTAAAGCGGCCTCAATAAGGTCCATCAGACTCATGGCATTAAGGACCAGCTCAGGGAAGCATCACAAACTGGATTACTGTAGTCAAGATAGCTCCAATGGTGCATATGTGGGAGATGTGCTGATATGTCTAGTTTGCACATATTGCGGAGTGTTACTGGCTGGTGTTCCCACACACAAGGAGTATCATTACTGCCATAGCAATGAAAGGCAAGACGGGTATCCTGAAGACCTCGACCTAGACTCTTACTGTTGATTCAACATGCAACATCAAATCAGTAGCATTCCCACAGGCTCATCGCCCTTCTCAGCTGTGGTTGGCACTAGTTTATGAAATGCCCAAGGCTTGTATGCTTGTTCCTATGTCAGATCCCACCCTGCTGGAACCTATTGTATATTTTGAAGGCCAGGTTAAATGAGATTTTAGGGGAATGCTTCTTTTCCGTCTCCTGTTTTGGGAAGGCACTGGACTCACCTGGGGGTAAATTCATTTGTCAGCAGCCTCAGCTATCAGCTTGAGATCAACGACCTTGCAGTAGGCAAATACAATAGGCAAGTATGGAAAATGTTATTTACCAAGATTAGGTTAAACAAAGGGTGATCCTCTGGTTCCAACAAGCAAACATATCCAACAATGTGATTCCGCATCCACTATTCACCCACATTTCTTAAATGGCCCTCCCTTCCTTCTGGGAGTCATTGAAACTCAAAATATTGAGTACATAATTTCCCAAACCATTGTGCCAGTTTTGCATTGATTTTATTTTACCTAGATTTGTGCTGTTTAACAGCTCGTGGATCGCTATAGTTCATTTCAGAGGCCAGAAGGAGTTTGTGGATAGAAGCTGTCTCAGCTGTTTTTTTTTTTAAATAATCTTTATTTCGGAAGATGAAATGACATAAAATAAATTACAATTCAAAATAAATGTACAATGTTCAAACACTTACTCCTTCAAACTATTGTACCCCCTCCATACTACAATAAATATTAGAAATATTTAAATAAATATTTATAATGCGGTCAATCCCTGTAGAAAAAAGCCTTATTGCTTTTTTCCTATATTCCCTTTTCACTTAAACAGGTGGCAGTCTTTACTATCTAATACTATCTACCTAATACTATCCAATTCTTAATATAACTGGAAAATAGTGCTCGAGACACCAACAAACTCTGTAGTCATTTGCTAGCATAAGATAACAATAAGCCACCCAGATCAGCACGGCTTGGATTTCCACAATGCCGGCGAGTGTACAACCTAACAATGCCGGAAAGAGACTTTGCTTAACCCCCGACGACATAACAGCAATTACTAAAAAGTATTATGAAGCACAAAATACTGCCATAGTACCTCTAAAAGCCCCGGGGTATAGACCGCTCCTGCTCCCATTTAGTTGTGGCTCTCTTAACAAAAAAACTACCATCCCGCGACGCCACACTTTTGACCTAGAAGTACACGAGAAAAAAAGGGCTATGAGGCGCATTTAACGGCAGGCCGCAAAATCATCCAACACGAAGTTTAAACTCAATGCAGTGCTCTTCATCAAAACCTACAAAGCCTGGATAAAACAACATAAACACAGGCTATTACAACAAGACACAGAACAAATGTTAAGAACACTTAGCAACAAAAAATCCCAAGAGCACTGGTTAAAGGTGCTGCAAAGACAAAACCAGAGATCCCATCTAACAGTGTAAACGAGAGGGCCTGGACATCTCATTTTGCCTCCCTTTTTGACGACCCACACTAGCATAATAGATTTGGAGAATCATTGGAAATAACTGCAACTTGGAACTTTGATCATGGTCCATCCGAAATTATTGAAAAAATAAAAAAGCTCAACAGCTCAAGGGCACCCGGCCCGGACGGATTGACAAACGCTATCCTAAAAGAACATCCAAGGGAATGGTCGGCCTTCATCCACGCTATCTTTTATGACATCTCAAAAGCAAAATCAGTCCCAGCTTCCTGGAAGCTAGCGGTGATAGTCCCAATTTTTAAAAAAGGGGCCAAGTCTGACCTGAAGAACTTCAGACCGATAGCGTTATTGGACGTAATAGGCAACATTTTTGGAACTTTCCTTTTGGAAAAATGTGTGGCCTGGACAACCAGTATCAACGCAATCGATCCTTTTAAGACGGGTTTCGTCAAAACCATGGGAACCTCTGTAAACATAATGCTCTTAAGCATCTTGAAACACAAGGTGCACTAAAAAAAAAGCGATCTTTTCATAGCGTTCGTGGACCTCGTCCAAGCATTCGACAGAGTTGATCGCCAACTCCTCTGGACGAATCTAGAAGTCCTGGGATGCCCAGAAACTATATTAGGCCCCTTAAAAGCGCTTCACACGGAAACCAAAATCCAGGTCTGGCTGAATCAAGCGGGGCTCTTGACATCACATATCCCGACATATCGGGGGTGAAGCAGGGCTGCCCACTGGGTCCGGCAGTGTACAACTTTTTCACCTCGGATATCCACCACTTTGAGCCAAATCTGCGATCATTCCCTCCCGTAATAGGCAGAGAGAAAGTGACCCATTTGGTCTACGCAGACAATCTTATTTTAATAGACCAAACAAGAATTGGCTTACAAAGGCAGCTGGACAGACGGCAGAGATACACTGCCTTGAATCGCCTCGAAATTAATCAAGCTAAGACTAAAATCATGCAATTTAAACGAGGGATCCAGAAGACCGATCGGTTTACATGGCAGGTGGATTTGAATCCGATCGAAAAAGTGGCTGCCTTTAAATACTTGGGCAGTATCACAAACAACAGCTTGGTAGAGACCCCATTCCTTGAAGACTTGAAAACTAAAGCTAAACAACTGGCGAGCCAAGTCAAAATCATGGACGCAAAATTTGGACGATTCTCTTTGGCAGCAGCCATAACATACTATAAGGGGAAGATAGTCCCGTCCTTAACATATGGCTCTGACGGAATCCTGGGTATCCCAGCAGAGATCTGGGGGTACTTGGAATCAATCATCTGGAAAAATACACTAAATCTTCCAGACTCAGTTCAGATTGATGCCCTGCGCAGAGAACTATCACTATCATCCCTCGAAGCAGTAGTGGATTGGAAAAGGCTATCTTCATATCGAAAAACAATGCTACCCAGCTGTCCAAGGGTGTTGGGCCTAATAAAGAAAGAAATCAAGATCAATCCATCTGTAAGTTTGTTCAACTGGGTGTCTCAGCTGAAAAAAACTCTTGGCAGACCTCTGCTGCTCGGAAGACGACCTTATTACAAACCCTACGCGGGTAAAAGAAAAGCTGCTCCGTGCTGGCTGGTGTTTCTAAATTGGTTGGAAAGATACCATATCCCGCTCGGAAGCGAAATGTGTTGATGCCGTACTTTCTTAACTTTCCGGATCGGCGATTCAGGGACACGTTCAAGAGAATCCGCCTCAACTTAATTTCAACCAATGAAATCCTGTCTATAAGAGGCACGAACCTATCATCTAGCTGCAAAGACGAGTCCGAAATTGAAGCTATCAAACATTGACTTGGCTCAAGTCCTGGTTTACAAAAAGCATATTTATAAGTTTCCAGAAACTGACGACATTCGAGAACTGCAAACATTGCAGCATTTTAAAAAAAATAATTTTGCTGTAGGATATACCTGTATGATTTCAACCAGTTTATAAACTGATGGAGTAAAATCCTTTTTTGTGCACATCTGGTTGAAGAAGGCAACAAGACTAAGGACTTATTGTGATGTCTCAACTTCTTCTTTTTAATGAAAGATTATAGTGTCAAATGAGTGCTTATGACCAGAAGAATTATGAATAAGGTGAGAGCCTAAGTTAGGATGTTTGGAGTCATACAAATCAGCAAAGACGTTGCAAAACACTATAGCAGAATGAATAGTGGTCAACGGCTCATGAGGACCGCAGATCACTGTGGACGCCAAATGAGTGTTACCTTTGTGTACCGTTTTAAGATTCCAAGTGATTTAGTTGAGACACTTTTGTTGCACATTAACAAAAAGGGATAGAGTTTCTTTGTTAGTTTCATCTTATATATAAGGCAGAATGGTCACTTAAATGTGTGTAACCAATATTCAGAGAGTATTTAAATATATTATAAGAGACAAAAAAATAATCTATAATCTATCACAGGAAATACTTTTGTCGCTGCACCAAGTTTCCTTAGGGGGAATGTGTCCCTTAATATTACCATTCAGCTGCTGGAAACCCCAGTATGACATTAGTTCAGACCACTTAACACCCCTATCTTGGGAATGAGACTGGTGAATATGTAAAGAGTCATCAGGGCCTTGGAAAAGACAGAAGCAATTAAGGTCCCCAGCTATAATGATTTTGGTATTCTCGAAGGTGTCCATCTAAGCTGTAATAATCTTAATGATCTTATAAAATAGTAAATGTGGATGGAACATTTCACAGGATTCCAGTAAACATTGATAAAAAGAATAGGTTCTAAAGAAGGAACTCTAGTATTGTCCCATTCTCACATAATCAATTGTAAATACGTAATGGTAGTCATCCAGCAAGTACTGCAAATCCCTAAAGACTTATCTGAAGCAAAGCGTAAACCACCATGAGATTTCAGCAGGAGTTTTATGAACTGTAAAACCAACGAGTAGAGGGGGAGGCTGAAACCAAACCTCTTCAGATAAGAAAATATCGACCTCTAATTGTGTGATGCAGCTTTCATAAAAATTAAGCAAATGACGAAAACCTCTAGTATTCCAAGATAGTAGGTTTAGGAAATGAATACAAAAGATTAGCCCTGGCGTCGGCAACATTTTTTAGGCTGGGCCATTGCAGATGTCAGCCATGGCAACCATGGCAAGTCTTGTAATTTACCAGCAGAGACCATAGATACAGGGTCTACACAAGTAACCCTCCTATCAGATAAATTATTAATATCATTCAAAAGTTGGAGAGAAGGTTGGTAGTTGGCCGTAAATGTATGATGGGGCGCAATGACGGGTTAGAACATGGTGCTAAGGATTGAGTTGGTTACTTTAAAAATAGCAAGTTATTGTTAAAAGGAAACCCACGTGATTCAATATAAATACAGGAGAAGTGTTAACTTTAGGACCATGAAAAGCATTTGAGGCGCATTGGATAGATTTCTTCGAAGAGTTCTATTTTTATTCTAAAACACGAAAATGAGTACATAGTTCGTGAGGGATTGCTGAGTTTGAAGCCGGACATTTGTCATATTTATTCGAAGTTTGCAGTGAGAATGAGGGTAGAGACAAAATATGTAGATACGTTAAGTCAAGGATCCATACTGCTAGAAGGAATAACCATGATATCTTTGTTTGTAACAGTCACTCCTGAAGATTGGACCATAACAGGCAATTCATTGATGGCTTCAGACTGGTTAGTAAGTTTAACTTGTTTGGTTTTCTTTTTGCCCTTTTTCCTCACCTTTTTTCGGTTTGTTACTGGGGCCCACGATCGATTTTAGTAAATCATCTGCCAAATTTAGTTGGACTAGATTCCGTAGAAATTTCACTTTTAAGCAGGTTGGGGTAAACCTCACTTAATAAGGTTGTTCCTTTTCCTTTTTTCTGGAAGATGGAAAAGTTTGGCTTCTATGTGGCAGTCTGGAAAAGATGGACTGAGAATGTGCTCACACAGATGTGAAGTTTGAATACTGATAGATCGGGCAGCCCGTTACGGCATAGTGGTGTCAATTACTCTAGACCCTGGTATCTGAACTCCGGCTGAGGTGTTTTGCAGGCCTGAGTTGTCTGAGCTGTCAGAGACCAGGTTAATCGGGGGTCCTTAGGAACTTGATGAAGTGGGGTCCTGTGGATGTACCAACATTTGCCTTATTTTGAGCCAACAGAAAACCTTCCAAAAAAGAAAAAATTGGAGTGCATTGAAGTCAGCATCATTTGGTGCTCTTTTTGATTAGAAGGTATATTGTTGTTATATAAAACGCACCAAGGAATTAAGGACAACATTTAAAGAAGAAATAGAAGCCAATCCCAGATGAAGGTTCAGTTGAGGTGGGTCGCTCAATTATGGTGAGCGAAGGGAAGTATAGCTCGGAATACTCAAAACATTACAAGGCAAAGAGTGAGGGGGTTTACCAAGATTAATCATATTAGCTTGGACCTGTTGAGACAAAGAGAGATAGAGTCATCAACTGAAGCTAAATGAGCTAACTGGTCATCGTTGACATATGAGTTGGTATTCATAAGGTTCAACATTTCTGTGTCTTTAATATTTCCGGAAGTATTATTAGCAGTGAAGTTAGGAACTGAATCCAGAGGGGCACTCGAGAACATTCCAGTAACTTTAAGGACTTGGCTTGGATCGTCACAAGAGTGTGGCGCATAGGGAATAGAACCCCCGCCTGAAGCTTTGCCGACAGGTAATCTATCAGTAGAAATGACGGAAGGATCCTGAATTTTTGTGAAAAATGACGTGATTTTGGTAATGTGAGTGAGCGGACAACTTTTAAAAGGGGAGTGAGAACATAAGTGGACAGCAGTGGTTGATTTGAAAGCAGAGGCAACAAAAGCTTCACTTGAAGGGTGAGACAAGGAGGTTGAATCACGTAGATTACTTCAAACATCATACATAGTTAAGCAAGTGCCATTGTATAACTTTACCACCTTCTCAAACTGCTTCAACTGCACTCTCCTTCGCACTACATGTGCACGCTCCACGTGGGGATTCTGATTATGAGAGCACTTCCTCTGGGTATCCAGTGGTAAGGGTAGAAAGACTCGATCCATAAATCAAGCAAAGACATGTCTGCTTCAACTGCACTCTCCTTCGCACTCCTCACCTGAAGCATCATAACTGACTACAGAGTGAATATGATGTCATTTTTTTAATTACAAGTCAGTTATGATGTCGCAACTAGCCTGTAATAAGGAACATTATTTCCACGCTTTGATACAGATGTTGCCAGCTGGCTGCCATGTCTCATAATGCAACTCAGATAATGAAATAAAATCAAATCAACCCTGGAACTTCCTTGATAGAAATTCAGGGTGTTATTCAGTGTTGTGCATGTAAAATATAGCAGTGCCCTCAACTTAAAACTGTAGCCATTGGGGTAATAGGCTAATTTAGAATAGCCCATTCCCCCTTTAGTGCTGTGAACCACAGAATATATCTGAGTCATACGAAAGTGTACTACAGTCTTCCAAAAGGCCATTCACAACACACAGCCATAACAATGGTAGTATGTGCTTAATAAATGTCAATTAACATGATATAAGGCACAAGAGCAATACTTGTTCTTTCTTCTCCACCCAAGGCAAATCTGATTTGGCTCTTAGTGGAGGAATGTCCGGGCTCTGGCACCTCCAACAGCTTGGATTTACCAGAACTCCATCTGGTCATAGGCGGGTGGGGAACTAATTGGATTATCTGATTAGTAGCCTCAACACCTCCCAGTAACACGTCAGCACACCTCAAAGCAATTGCAAATCTACAACATGACTTAATGTTATACAAACACTCTTCAACCTCTTCCTGCATCCCATGTCCCCCTCCTTCTCTCCTCTTCTGGTTTCAATCCTTTTTCCCCATTATCTCTGCTCTGTCCCTCCTTCAATACCAACCTTCCCCTTAAAAGCCTGCCTCACATTTCTATTTCTCAGTGGTCCTCTGTAGTTGTAGTGATCTGATTGAGTTTTAGGCTTTGTAATTCAGAACATGGGGGGTGGGGGTTAAAATGGTTGGTGGCCATATTGAACCATATCATACAACCTGGTTGTGCGTTTGGTGAGAAAGAGCTCTTCATCTCTACCATATAGGATGCCTTTTCTATAGATACGTTTTAAAATTGGGGAACTTTGACAGGCATGTTTTCTTTCCATGAGGTGTTTGAAATTGGGGATACCCATCTGATTTAAGGAGAAATAGACTTTTTGCTTCAGGAAATTGTGAGTTTTTGCACTGCTCTGGCTGGGGAAATGGGAAAAGACATGGGGCCTCATTAGGACCCGGAAACAAGGGTGCCGGTAAGCTCACGGGCACCTTTGCTTCCAGACCGCCATATTACAGGTCTGCCTGCCGGAGCCGCTGTGCCCGACAGGTCTGACCCTGAGGGTCACAGCTGCCACGTTAAGCAGACCGGTCACAGAAGCACTGGCACCGTGTCCCCACTCCCATGGAGTCCTATGTGACTCTATGGGAATGGGGACTTACATGTTACCGGCGCCTGACTTTCCGGGCCACCAGAGTTTTAACCTCCCAGTGGTACCGGGAAGTCAGGCGCCAGTAAAATGTTATGGGTCCGGCCTTAACTCAACGGTAGCACCGGCAGGGTTACCGCTGGACCCGTAATGAGGCCCATGGACTTCTCACTGTAATATGATGCAGAGTTGTGTGGGTCCCGCTCCTACATATTCCTGGGAAGAAAAGGGACACCCATGGTGTTTAGGCTCTCCCTGTACCTACTCAAATTCCTGATCCCACTCCTGGTGTTTGGGCTGAGGTAATGCGGCTTTATACTCGATATACCCATTAACTTCTGAGATAATAGGATCTTGCTGGAATATGGCATCTAAGGTCTTTGGGTCTTGTCTCTGAATGTCCTGACTGCAGACTCCCTGTCAGCCCCCCCCCTTTTACTACAGAACCAGAAATGGGAGTTCCATTGTAAACAACAAGAGTGGTCTTCGTGAGATCATGGAGTTGTGGGGGAAGAACTCTCCAACCATGCGCCCAACTGTGGGAAGTCTTTGGGACCTTTGGGAGATCCCGCCTATGCTATCATGTATCCGGTAGCTTACTCACGCATCTAGCCTCCTGACCTTCCCTAACAGGTCTCCCCCAACAGGTCTCACCCAACAGGTCTCTCCCTAAGAGGTCTCTCACTAACAGGTCTCTCCCTAACAGGTCTCCCCCAACAGGTCTCCCCCAACAGGTCTCCCCCAACAGGTCTCTCCCTAACAGGTCTCTCCCTAACAGGTCTCCCCCAACAGGTCTCTCCCTAACAGGTCTCCCCCAACAGGTCTCCCCCAACAGGTCTCTCCCCCAACAGGTCTCTCCCCCAACAGGTCTCTCCTTAACAGGTCTCCCTCAACAGGTCTCCCCCAACAGGTCTTCCCCAACAGGTCTCCCCCAACAGGTCTCTCCCTAACAGGTCTCCCCCAACAGGTCTCCCCCAACAGGTCTCCCCCAACAGGTTGCTCTAGTGCACCATGTGTCTTTGGCCCATGGTGCACTAGACGAGATATTATCTGAGGTTTAATATAATAAGGGTGCCTAAAACTGGTAAAGATGTTGAAAGGGACCGCCCCCACTATCAGGCTGGTGGAGTCTTGCCCACTTTATGTCTCTTCATCACCCCCAGCCAGTCCTGTGTTGTAAATATAACTTCACACAGGTCCTTCAGTCACCTCCCATCCAGAGGATCAACCCTTTCAATGGGATTGCAGGTTTTCCCTTTATCTTCAACACTAAATTACAGATTTTAACTGAAATATTTGGCCCACGCCTAATCAAATGACATCATCCTTGACGTCTGTGGAGGATATCAGCTGTAGGTATTGAATTCTAAAATTAACTGCCATCTTTGTTAGCCCCTGTTCCCTTAAGTGCCTTACATATCCAGACCTGCATGGCCTGCTGCTTGGACTTAACCGAATACATCGCTTTTTGGGTTCAACGACTACTTAAATTCACACTCTTTCTTGAAGCATTGAGGCAAGTTACTTTGGCTCCTGGGCTGTAACTGCACCTCTAGGTGGGAGGCTGGTTTCCCTAGGACTGCATAAAGAAATGTAAGTGCACATCTTCCTTTTTTATTCTGGATTGTAAAGGCCATGGACTTCAGGTCCAAAAGCCATCATGTTCTCACTGCCTGCTTTATAGCACTTAGAGGTGGATTTGCAACACTACAGTATTCACCACCCGTAGGGTATGAAATTTCTCCACTGCCAAAGACGAGAGAAGAGGGATGTAATTACGCTCCACTAGCTCACATAATTCCAAGCTCAGAACCCGATTGTCTAGGGAGGATAGCTTAGGGGCAACGCACACACATTGGAAGCACAACGCTGAGCAACACAGGTTTGATCCACGTGTCCACGCTTAGAAACGTCTGGGTATTAAGCGTGTTATAAATAACCCATTACAATATGCCAGCAATGCTGCAACAAAACATGATAATAATCTATTGTCGAGTATTTTGATCCAGCAAACTGTGCCTTCCCCAGTCATATGCCCAGTTTTCAAATGGAAGTGTTCCACGGCCGTCTATGGTTCTTTCACCCAGGCATTAGATTCACTCTGTTCAGCATGTTTAAAAGTGTCTTACCAAGGGGAAGGATCCTGGATTCTTTTGCTTTACCTGCGAGAAAGGGTTGCCTGGACATTATAGTCTTAGTGGTGTACAGTGAATGCTGAACTTTGATGCTACTTTTCAATGTACTATTTGTTCAAGGGATTCTATCCCATTAGTGTTCGTTCTTCCTGTATAGATTAATTAAATCACTAATATGGGAAAGTCCCCTGCAAATGTAGATACACTACTCTATGGGTTCCGTGTTGTAAACACCACCTTTGAACTTTCTGTAACCTGATGCTACTCATATCTTTTGAGATTGTGTCATCCACATACATGGGATCACTTATTTGTATTTCACATAGCAGGCAAGGTCCTCCAGCTGGAAGTCAAAGACAACATGGGTTACCATAGCACGTAACTGGTCTGCGGAGGAAGAAAGGTAAAGGAAGGCTGCACTTTCTCACAAGCCAAATTAAATACATCCAATATCCAATATCCTAATTGGCAAAGTCAGCAAATCCAGGGTACAAAAATGTTTTTCCAAATAACAATGCCACATAGCCACTTCACATGTCTACAATACATGGTGAGTTTGGCAACTATTTTACAATGTTAGGGTGTGCTCCTTCATATATGTTACTGAACTTGGGCAACCAGGTCTTCGTCCATAGGGGCGGGGAGTCTTTGCAACAAAGCAAAGCACTTTTTCATGCGGACTGCATTATGAAAGTCAGATTGCAATGGGTAATAATGTGGTATTTTTGGAAAGCCAACTTATTAAAATGTGCGTGATTTGTAGGTAGGGCCAGATCTCCACATGTACTGTGCGACAATGCCAGTAAGCTGACAGTACATCAGAGAAATCACATTAGGATGAAACAATGTACATGTACTGATTGTGAAAGGTATTCATGGAAAAGGATAGTCTATTGCAGCATCAGAGAAATCAAACTGGGGTGAAACCATATACATGTTCTGAATTTGATAGGGCATTCAGACACAAGAACCCCCTATGCATACATAAGAGAATTCACACTGATGTGAAACCATATAAATGTTGTGAATGTGATGAGACTTTCAAGAGATAGCCCGATGTATTGCTACATCAGAGAAATCACACAGGGTGAAACCATATTCATGTTCTGAATGTAACAAGGTGTTCAAACAAATGGGACATCTTCTGGTCCATCAGAGAGATCACACTGGAGATGAAATCATATGCATGTTCTGAATGTGGAAAAATGTTTAAGCTAAAGGGACTATAGATAATTCAGAGAGATCGCTCTGCCGAGAACTCATATTCATGTTCTGATTGTGGTAAGATGTTCAAGTGAAAGGGTGACCTGCTGGTGCATCAGAGAAGTCACACTGGGGAAAAACCATGTGCATGCTCTGCTTGCACATGGTAAGACTCTCACGCAAACAAGTTACCTACTGGTACACTGGGGTGAAACCATGTACATGTTCTGAATATGATATGGCTTGCATGCAAAAGGGTCATTTAGTGCTACATGAGAGAAACCACCCTGAGGAGAAACTGCATGCATGTTCTGAATGTGATACGATGTTCAATGAAAACAGTAGTCTATCGAGGCATCAGAGAAATCACACTGTGGTGCAACTGTGTACATGTTCTGAATGTGGTGAGGCTTACTAACGAAATGATCAGCTATTGGTACATCAGAGGAATCACCCCCAGGCGAAACCACATAAATGATCTGAATGTGGTAAGGCTTCCAAGGGAAAGAGATTCCCATTGCATCATGACAGGATCCCGACAGGGGCAACTCAGTGTCCCAACACTTCCACAATTTACGAAGTATCCAGTCCAGGTTATATGTAAACATTTGAACTCAGGATCGGCGTATGCCATTGACGTATGTTATAGCGTAGTATAGAACAGTATCATAGTATAGAACACTATAAGAGCCCGAGTATTCTGGCTTCAAAGGCTCTAGCAGCTACATTTCACCCTGGCCTGCTTTTGCCTACTTGGCATTTCTCTCCACTCCTCAGTTCTTGCCATTTGCTGCTGATGGATAAGCACAATAAGTATAATACGTTTATGGCTCTTCGTGTGATCCTTAATGCGTTCCCTAAAAGTGGCTAACCATCCATGAGAAGGGGATCAGCCATGCTGTCCTCATAAACTTCAGTTCAGACTGTTGGTTTACGCCAAAATGGGTTCAAGAGCCTTCCAGGTCTTGCTTTTGTGAAACTCGGTACCTTACCACATTCAGAACATGTATGTGGTTTCCCCCTGGATGGTGCCTTTGATGTACCAATAGAGAACTCCTTTTTCTAAAACCCTTGTCACATTCCGAACCTGTACTGGCTTCTCCCCAATGTGAAATCTCAGATGTTGCAATACCCTTTCAAGTTCTGTAACACCTTACCTTAGCTCTTGCTAATGCCACCATTATGATGTGGAGCTGAACCCTTAGATGAAGCTACCCCTGAGGATACTATGCCCCCAGATACAGCCCCCTGAAAAGGTGGGGTTTCATGCACTTTTGTGCCCAATCCTCCCTCTAGTCTTGATTCCTGTTGCCATACACACAAGAGGACGTTAGTGTTTCACCACCCCTAAGACCCGAAGGCCCCTTAACTCCCACTTGTTACATGGAAGCCTCACTTTTGCTATGAGGACGTTCCAAATGGGCGCAACGCTCTCAGATCCCTGAGGTTACACCACCCCTGCGAATGACAGAACAGCACTGCTCGTGGGGACAGGATACACTGCAATGCAGCGACCAGCCTCGATGGGATCCTGCAATCATGCAATGTCTTTCTTAGTTTAGTAAATGTCTCTTGTCTGTCTTAACACTCTAAATACCTCCTGTCTTCTCTTCCAGGTGCAGGGTGGGCGCAGCAAGATCCACAGGGTAAGTGGGAATTAGGCACACGTTGTAAATTCAACAGGGCAGCATAATTAGATTGCAGCATGCCATAGGGTTTAAGTCAAAGGGGTTGCACAAATCAAATGGGTTAGAGCATGCTTGAATTATCTATGTGCATTAAAAGGGGAAGGACTCACTGCTCATTATGTTTCTCTTGCTTTCTTTCTCAGGGCTTCACTGGAACCAGAGAGACATGGCCGTGGAACTTCTTGTGCTCTGCGATGCAGGACAGGCTGTGGGAGAACAACCGTAAGGTCAGTGTTCTTCATGGACTGAACTCTAACGAGAAGTGCGGGCATGGATGGGGCATGGCCCTTTATACTGAGCCAATCAGGATGGCCGCTGAGGTTTGCCAAGTCACGCGAGACCTCCTGAAAACTACAGGGTTTTCTGGGTAATGTAGTGCTAGACCCATAACGTGATGGCCCATGTTTGGAACTCCCTTTCAAGTGGCATGTTGGGTGTAGGTTCACCCTATGTAAGCGTACTCTCTCCTTTTGTGTGTTTCTTCCCTTGGACCCCTTTGATGTTCTGCATGTGTGCGGAGACCTTCCCGCATCAATGTGCAAACCTGGCAGGTCTTACCCCCCCCCACAAGTGTCCTCCTAACCTGCCTGGCTTGGGTGGGTATTGTAGGTGGAAATGGGTGGTTAGTTGAGGGGCATATACCTGTCTCCCAAGATCTTGCCTCCAGGTAATGCACGTGACCACTGTGCGGGTTGGAGTCCAACATATTTTTTACTTCATGTTCCTGCTCCCCAACTATGACTACATGCGGCAGCAGGGCTACCACGGGCCGGCGGTGAGGATGGGCAGGCTGAACCAGGGAAACATGGAATACGGGATCTATTTGCAAGGTGGTTGGGAGCGCCAGTGGGTGGGCCACTGACCCGATTTAGCTATTATTACATAGCGGTCAATATACTGGGGCAAGAAGGCACGTGGCCCTCTTAGTCTCAGAAGCTTGGTGGCCAACCCGGTGCAGTACTTCGGTGCCTTTTTCCTTCTCTCGTCAGCGTATAGCTGGGATTGTTGTTTTGCTTGCATCAGATGGTCTTGGGGCGCTTTTCAGTATAAAGAGCCATGGTCCACACACGAATTGAGTCTTTAGAGAAATGAAGCTAATAGAGGGTTAATCAGCATATCGGAAGAGTTGTTTTCCTTGTCCCTTCAATGCTTGCAATATTATGATACAAACAGAAAGTGCAGGGAGGACATGTTCATGATACATCCAGTAAAGTCCTTTGTCTCTGCTGATTCTGGTTTTTTTGGAAAGGGTGGTGAAGACAGAAGGCATTCCTATTGTCTAGAGTTGCCTAGTGGTCCGGAGTTTTAATTCCTGCAGCAGAGAGTCCTCTATTCAAGTCAAATTGCCCCCCTCCACCACCACTGAATGAGAAGGTGTGTTGCTATTCATTTTATTACCCTTCCACTCGTTCTGAATGCACTATATCTTGATCCGACTTGTTGCTTATTTTTTAATAGGTTATTTATAACGCGCTTAATACCCAGAGGTTTCTAAGCGCAGACCCGGGGATTGAACCTGTGTTGCTCCGCATCGTCTTGCTTCCAAGGAGAGCACGTTGCCCCTAAGCTATCCTCCCGAGACTATTCCTTTAATGAGATAGGGGCAGGTTTTAAATCATTTCTGGGTGCAAGCGAGGAAATGCACTAGCGCATCTTGTCGCTTACAGCAAGAAAAGGAGAACCCCAACTCGCAAAGAGCATCTGAAAGAGCACCCTTTTTTCCACCCATTTGCGCCATTAAGGGGCTGTTTAGAAGCCCATCACGGATTCACTAAAGTGATGCCCTTTTAAATGCCCTGAAACAAGGGTCACCCCCCTGCAATTTTGATAGAGGTGCTGGAGGAGGCTCAAATCACGACAAGGTCATTTATCTAAGTGCAAAAGCCGCGGTTTGAACAGTGGCCGTGACACCGGCATTTCCATCCAACACCTGTTTGAGGTTGGAAATATATATATAAATATATATATATATATTTGTCATTTCACCTAGACAGCCCTTTTTACTGCCTGTCTCGGTGAAATGCGCTCTAAGGGACCACATGGGTGCTGCGCGCCGTTCATACGTTAGTGTCGAGAGGACACTCCCGACACTATTGTATGCAAGGGCGCTGTACAGCTCATCTTTGCGCTACAGTCCAGCCCCTCCTGAAATGCTCAGGCCACCTTTGCCATAAAGGTGACCCCAACATTTCTCAAAGCAGAGCAAAGGAACCAAGTGCATTCTCTGCGCTCTTTTCATTTGCACTGCTGGTTGAGAATCTGGTTAATAGTGTTCTTGTAGCCAGAGGGTACAAGCGGCTGATTTCTATTTATTATCTGCTCTTCATTACTGCATGTTAGAGGAAATAGTTTTCTCTTATCTTCCAATGATCCAACTTGTGTTCTTGGAGAGTGAGTCATCGCTTCTGGTACAACGAGTGAAGGTTTATCCATCCGGGCACCGATCTGTTCCAGTAAAGAAGGTGAACAGCTGCACAACTGGACCCCAGGGTAATTACCCTGGAGAGAATTACAGCTGGGTGGATATAGTCCAGTGCATTGACTACACTATGGATACCAGTAATGTCACAACACTTCCCATTGACAATTATGTAACAGGGTTCGAAATTGAGATTTGGTGAGCCAGAGCTAAAACCAGCTCCTGAGTATCGGGGATCACCTCGTAGAGAGGCGCTACCTCTAAGGCACCAGGAGCTAGTACATGGCACACCGGAAATCTAAAAGTGACGTCAGGTGCAAATGCAAATGTTTGTCTTTTATATAGGACCTATTACGCTTTAAAACGCGCTCTAGATGTGTCTTAATGCTTCTTTACAAACATGCCCAAATACAGAAAGTTAATGTCATGTGTGTATGTACGAGTGGCCCTAGGGAGCTTACTGTTGGTGTAAACCTAACTAGGCTCTCTTAGGCTAGAAGCAGGAGCTAAATAACTCCCAGAAATTTAGAACCCCGTATTTATTCAAGATTAGTAAAGCATACTATGCACGAAAAAATATCAGGGCTCCTGGTTATGACCCTATTCTTCCCAAGAGGGCTATATGGTAAGGTAAAAACATAGTGACACAGACTTGAAATGGTTCATTTTACAAAAATTGAAACCCACAGTTAGGGGGAGGGGATGTCAACAAAGCCCTGGTACAACTGGAACAAAGATGGGTCCATAGGCTAAGCACTGTAAATGTGGCAGTTGAATGGAAGACTTTTATGTGATATAGATAGATAGGTTAAGCCCGAGAAGCGTAAAGGGCGAGAACGTTCTTTGCTGTCTGTTTGGCTGTTTGCTGTGCCGCTGTCCCGCCTCTCAACAAGACATCAATCACTCACGAATGGCGGTTGCAAGACAAAGGTAATTCAATCTATACTCACCTTCTTATTCCTACCACGGACATTTGCCCTCTTCTGAACTTCCATAAGTGGAGTACATTAGTACGGGAAAACAGAAACACAGAAGTCTTTTATCGTCATTAGAACACTGAGGACTGCGGGCTGTAGCCTTTGACTCAGTATGTGCCAAAATATAGTCTTCAAACAACATCAGTACAACGGCTTGCGTACAGTACCTCAGATTCTACAAACAAGTGGGCTTCAAAGCTGTTTTTTTTTTTTTACGTACAAGTCACATCCGTCTAAACTCGCTCAAGAAATCTGGAACTTTGACCTTTACAAAGCCCAAATACCTCTGCACAGTGCTATAATCCAGTGTTGTGGTTCGATCATTTTGTGCCCTGACGCTATTTAGTATGGAAGATCCCATCACAGTCAGCATGCTTAATGATTCTAACAACGGTCTGCACACCAGGCAACATGCAAAAATAGAACAAGAAAAGCTTTCTCAAATAACAAAGCCTGATCAGAAGACTAATGACTGTTCCCACTCCTCTTCGGCTATCCCGACCTTGCAAGCACAAGAGAATTTACCACCTCTGTTGCCACACTTAATCTCTAGCAGTTTAAAGGAATCACAAACCCCACCCACTATATTACCTATAACTACACAAGCAATTATTGATCAAACACTACAAGGACACATGCAACCCGCTAGCTTAACTTCACCCACAAGAATCATCCTGGTACAAACAAAAGATAGCATGGAAATGCTACACAAAAAGAACATTTCCTCGCATGATCAGAACACTAAAATTCATGAGAGTGAGTTGCCCGCTTTTATTTTTCCACCAACCGCTGAGCAATCAAAATATGCTGACTCTGAAACCTCACAAGCTTTTCATACCACCCTCCCACCCTGGAACACAGAAGCTGACTCACAATTCACGCCAATGATATCACAGCAGGATAAAGCAGCCTTAGCTAAAAGACGGTGGCAATCGCTCTACAAAAGCAAACGTTTGTCACGTGATATAGTAAATTCACCTATAGCTCAACGAAATCCAAAGATAGCCCGTCTTTCCCTGGACATGATTGAGATTGAAGCACTCTTGGCAAACCAGGAAAAGCGTAAAGCAGTCTTTGGCTATTCAAATTATGATACCTCATCACCTTTGCCAACAACATGTAATCTTGATAGCCTCGGAAAATTTGTTCCATCTAACACAGAGGCTCCAAAGCTTCACCATTGACTCAATTTAATCCCTTTATTGAAACGAAAGAGATTAAACCTCAGACCTTTCTGAATAACGCATCCATGCAAGAAACAGGCAACATGCCGTCCATTCCAACAATTATGCAAGATCTTCAAAATATGCTAATAGCGGTGACATCCCAGACAATGATACCATTCCTACAAATGCAAGAATCATGCGTAGATGCGAGTAAAGATCAAGCAACTCTACTAGCTCTCATTCACGCAAAACAAATCTTTATAGAAGCCTTTGTACATAAGATCCAGGATCGCTTGGACCATGAAGCCGAAATGACTCAAATATGGCAATCCCGGTTGTCAGATATCGCCAGAAAAGATTGTGTAGACAACACACAGCTCACTTTGGCTCTGATTACCATGATGTCATCCATGAATCGACCAAGCAATCCTCCACCAAATGAGTTGCCTCAACGGCCCCTACAAACCACGGACGACATGGCGACAAAGGGCAAAACCGCCGGACCTGCGGTGGATCTACCTCAAATTCAAGTAGATCCTAATCCACCAACCTCGAGTATACCGGCAAATGTTCAACCCCAAATTATGGAACACAATGCCAATTCAGGAGCAACTACTTATCCTATCTTCTTGCCCACTGCCCCGCATACTAAACCACAAAATAAACCAAAAACGAAAAAAAGGCAGACTGGATCGAGAGCTTTCCTCCGCAATATGACGACACCTAAACCAGTGCCGCAAAAACCATTATTGAAAAACCTAATTGGGCCATCCATCGTCCCTATACAAACTGAAATTTCGGCAGAAACCAGAACCTTATCACCTCAGGGAGAAAACATGCTGGAAGAAACGTCTGATGATGCACAAATGAACGATCTATTAAATTTATCACAACACCTAGACGCTGACCTAAACATCTCAGAAGAAGCTCAGATACAACCAAGCGAAGCATCACTCATCATTATGGATGAATACGAACAAACTAAATCCCACCAAGACTCTCAAATGAGTCTAACATTTGAAGATATCTGAACTACAACATTATGGATCGATGAAGTAGCCCAATCATGTATTGGTTCAGTTGTACCTCAGACGCAAAGTAGCCCTAAAAAAAAAAAACATTAACCATTGTACTAAAACAGACAATTTTCTTTAATCTAAGGAGACCAAAACCTTCTCGAGCTGTATTACTGAGACGTGTAGAAGCTGATACTAAAGAGCTGATAATGAATAGATCAAATGTTCAACGTCTATTCAGCGCCATACCGCAATTACAGAATATAAGAACGCAAGAGATCCTCACAGTGAAATTTGTAGATGAACAGCATCTGGACCAAACTTACCTACTCCTTAACTTCACCAATGTAAAAGATCTGATCATGAAAGAAAAAAATAATTTAAACACACTGGGATTTGATATACAACAAGTTGACTCCAAAAAAGAAGCACAGATGGAACTAACCTTACGTACGAAAGGTTCTTCAAGGAAACGAGAACATCAGATAGACAACAAACGAAGGAGTTCAGAAGATGTAAACTACAATACACAGGAATGGCAGATACAAAATACCCAGCAAACTGATCCTCAAACCATCCATAAATACCCAGATCACACTATGCATCACATACAGAGAGTAATGGAATGGTCGCAATTAACAACCTCAGAAAGTGCTGATTCCTCTTTCTAACCATTAATGCAAACCACTAGATCTGAACTTTCATTATGTTCCTGGAATACTCGAGGACATAGCCATCTCTTTCGCGAACAGTCATACGATCTCTCACAGTATGATATCATCTGCATACAGGAATCATGGATCACAACACAGCCAATCTGTGACGGATACACAACCCTGATGGTTCCTGCAATAAAAAACAAAAGAGGACGTCCATCTACAGGTCTGTTGACCCTTATTAAAATGTCAAGTAATATCAGAGTTAATGACTCATTCAAAATAAATGACTGGATCCAAATCACGATACTCCAGTCAGTTAAAACAAAAACACCATTAACCCATGACATATTTGGAATCTTCAATGCCTATTGGAATCCAATGGCCATTACTGATGAGTTATATATTGACAAATTCTTTACCTGTATCGATGAAATCACCCTAAAAAACCTTATGGGCACATATTTCCTCCTATATCTATGAAACAATTAACAAAACCAAGACAATTCCACTTTCTTGGAAGACAGCAATTTTGATACCCATTTATAAAAATGGAGACACAAAAGATCCAGCCAATTACAGGCCCATTGCCTTGTTAGACCCCCTAGGAAAAATGTTTGCTAATTTTCTGCTGGACAAATTGAACATCTGGGCCAAAGCAAACGATATATACGCACCGAGACAAACATGTTTTGTTAAATATGTGGGAACCAACATCAACCTACTCCTACCTAATTTGCTGAAGCAAGAGGCCATCCGCAACCAAAGACAAATATATGCAGCATTCATAGATTTGAAGCTCGCCTTTGACCTAGTCAACAGATCACTCCTATGGTCGAAATTGCGAAAATGGGGCTGTCCCGATGACATCTTGGAGCCAATAAAGTTACTTTATGGGGATACATCTATTAGAGTCCGATTGTCACAAGACGGTACAGTAACCAAATCCATCCTAACTAACAATGGTCTCAAACAAGGTTGTCCACTAGCGGCAACGCTTTTCAATTTATTTACATCTGACTATGAAACCGAGACAAATTCGCCACTGTTAAATCCACCGAATCTAAATGCCACAACTATCGCGTCCCTGATGTATGCAGACGATATTTTGTTGTGTTCACAAACTCCAAGAGGCCTCCAAACAGCTTTGTTAAATCTAGAAAACTATATGAAGACAAACCAACTTAAAATAAATACACAAAAATCCCAAATAATGCTTCTGGCTCCATCCCATAGAACAAAACATCCGAAACGCTTTCTTCTTAACAATCAACCCCTTGAACAAGTGACCACAGTTAAATACTTGGGGATTTGGATAAATCAATCACCCATTGAAACGAATTGGTCCAGCTATTTATTGGCAAAAACTCTATCTTTAGCCCGTCAGGGGCGGTTTCTGCACTTGAAGTATGGAAGATTCACATTTAAACCAATTAATCATTCTACAGACAAAAAGTCATGGCAATTTTACTCTATGGAAGCGAATCTATGATTAACATCGACAGATCTATGTGGTTGCGTCATGAAGGCATGTTCTGGCGGAAAGTGTTCTCTTTACCTCAATCGTTTCTGATGGCCCGTATTCGATACGAACTGGCACTTCAGTCTCTTACCTCACTTCAAACATGGCGTAAACTAGATCTTTACAGGAAAATTGTCTCTGACCTGCATATTCCAGCGTTACATATCTTCCAGCAAAAAGAACTCACAACTCAGGCAATAGCATTACAAACCTGGAAGAACCATATGGAAAATACTAGAATAATGGCAGACATATCCATGGAACAGCTAATTCAGCGCCCAGGGAAAGCAAAACAAAAACTTGCGCACGACGATTGGATAGCGACTATCGAAACCAAAAGACAAATAAAACTTAATCTGGAATGCAAATTGGACATGCATCCATTAAATTGTCTTCCGTTATATTTACAACGCTTCCCATCTGCCTCTGTCAGAGACACTTTCCTACGGTTCCGTTTTAACTTGACACCAACACGAGAGCTTCTACAATCCAGGCAACTTCTAACCAAAGAAAATTCCTTCTGTCGGTGCTGTAAACAACAAACTAAATTAGAAACTTTACAGCACATAGTTACTTTATGTCCGGCACTTGACGAAACCAAAGCCCGAATCAGAGACATGTATCTACCATTCACAATCAAGCTCTCACCTGAAGATCGATGGGCTAAATTCCTACATGGTGGCACAAAGAAAGACATTTTCACAATTGTCCGTTTTTTTAATGTATTATTTGACTTTAATTGAGAAAAGGAAATGGACTAAGAAAGAGATCTTTTTTATTTTGGATTGTATAAAAGATGAAAGGTTTAAAATTTGAACCATATCATTTTAATTAAAAAAAAGATATTGACCAACTGCAATTGACTCGGGACATCTGAACCCCGGGTGGAGGACAATAGAGTGTAATGAGGCATCTACTGAATAATCTGCTTGATTCCAGATGTGCATGTCAACAATCGTGTATAGCTACAAATCACACTTAATGCCCTCTCTCTGCTGCATTGCATGTATGTAAAAATATGCAAAAAAGTGATATCTGTAGATAATCCAGTGATTCGGGGCCCTGATAGTATTATACTATACAGTAACACTAACCGTTGCGTGATTGATCATTAAGGTTCACTCTACACGGGCTATGCAGTGCTATAACACGTTAGACCAGGCATCAACCAGGACATGAGTTGGGCTAAATAATGCCAGAATGCTTGATTCCGGGTTCCCCCGTCTTTAGTAACACGACCATAAACTTGAAGATGGTCTTACCATATCTCATGGTCACATCATTTTTTTTTTGTGTCTCACCAACCTGGATGAGTGAGCGCACATTTTAGAAACAGACCAGGCCGGACCTACGGTTGCCATGACAACCAACCCAAAACAACAATTTTTTTAGCATGATTTTTTTAAGTATCTGACACACACCATCAATAATTGAGTGGCACGTAATTTATCCATACAAAACTAGTTACAGCCCAGTGACACGCTGGGTACTGCCACGTATGCAATTCAAAATGGCCGACTGCTATAAATACACTGGTCGCCATGACAACGGTT
Source organism: Ambystoma mexicanum (assembly GCF_040938575.1). Classification (NCBI taxonomy): domain Eukaryota; kingdom Metazoa; phylum Chordata; class Amphibia; order Caudata; family Ambystomatidae; genus Ambystoma; species Ambystoma mexicanum. The sequence goes on from NC_090937.1 coordinate 1,604,571,955, forward strand.
CGTTGCTGTCCCGGCTTGACGACGCGGTTGCAAACTCGCGAAGGTAAGCGATCCCCTTCACGAGTTATACTTTTATTTTTTATCCAACACCTAATATCAGTTAGGTAACACTAAATGCAGAATGATTTTTCATAGATAACCACGCTCCGAGGCCCACTAGAAGCGAACGCCAGTCACCCGCTACCCCGGATGCCCACGGCACCGCCAGCACCTCCCCATCGTTAACGAAAACTGATAAAGGTGATTGTTTCAAATATTGTACAGTGTGAATAAGATGTGTCCTTTTTGAACATACCATGATGTTTTAATTAGGGTTTACTGAGCCACGCTCTCCCCTTACTTTTTACAGAGACGCACTCTGTGCCCCGTTTTGAATCACACACCCATGCAAGTTGGACAACTGCGGGAGACACACTACTAATGTAATAAGAGTACGGCAGCGCATCACTCTGTCTACTGAAGACTCAGTGTAATTAAGGTAATTTCTGTACATGCCTCGAGCCATTGTACTAATATTTTTATGGATGAGTATTACCATAACATTGGCGTGGGATACTCAACGATTCTTCAATGTCTCTCTCACACCCCGTAGGGACAGGAACCATACCGAGCACACCCAGCCAGGCAGCGGCCCGCTAATCACAATCGGTCAAGCCAAAGTTTTCAACGTTAGAAGATACACTAGAACGTTGAACCCACTGTACAGGAGGGAGGAGCGTCCTCTGACGGGCCCATAGGTCAGAGCTCACCCTCGAGTACCTGTAAGACAAGATAGCTGCTACTTGAGGAGGTTGGGGTGCAGGATTATCTTACTCCGACACAATTCAATAAGGACAACTCAATAGTTTGGCAAAGGGAAGTCCGTTTAATGACAAGTACAAAAAACAGGGAAACAAATGGTAATCAACAGAGTTGCGATCGCCTATCTCGCTTCAACTGTCAACTTCTTCATTCAGACAGCAACTTTTATGGGAAAAATTCATCATCATTTGACGTGTAAAACTCATAAGTTTGTCATGCAATTCTATTGGTTGGAAAAGGTAACTTAACTATAGGTGCTATATCTGTATATGGTAATAGAGCATGCGGATTGGATAACTCTTATCGGGTGGGCGTCTATGCCCATCCCACTACATCACTCGTGATAGACGTCACTACAACTACAACGTCTTATTGGTTCTACAAGCTATAGGACCCTAGATTATTTGGTCCATTGTCATTGGGTGGGTTACACCCCTAGGCATAAATCTCTACTTTAATTAGCAGCATGCAGAATGGACACCCAGATGCAGAGTGCCCCAAGATTCACCCTGCCTCCCTTCCATCAATCAGTACCTTTAGGGCTATGTGTCAATTAGTTGGCTGAGGATGGCCCCGAAACTGTAGCTTCTTATCAGGAAACGTTATGGCATCCTGGGTTCTGGGTGACATCAGACGTTGGTACCTCTTTGCCCTTGGCTGTTCACGTGTCTGTTCACTGTGAATCTGCTTCATTTTCCTTCTTTTCGTGTAGTTGATTCTTACTTAGCCTCGCCACCTGCCTGGGGCCTCCTTATCTCGACCTTTACTGGCTGGCTGGTATGCTCTGAAGTTTCGATTCTCCGAGGTTGCTGCTGTCCTCCCTTCCTTAGGTTGACCTCTAATTCCCAGGCATGAGCTACTTCTTACTGAGTTTCGATTCCGCGCTTTCCTTTGGCTGGAATATGAATCTTGCCCTTGTTAGTCCTTTGCAACATGGGCTTAATTCTGCTTTACAAAATGGAGTCGCACTTGTATAGTGTGCTTCATTGAGGTAGATATATGATTGGCGCTTGCCGCTCTAAGCTTCTACTAAGCATTGCGAGCAGTACCGTTTACTTAGCTTCTTGCGTTCCGAGCCTATTTACATGCATTCAGTCAGTTGCACAATTCGATCCTGGTTACGTCCTTTGTGCTGCAACATTGTATCTTCTTATACGTCTATCACATCATTATTCTTTACATTTCGTCCTTGGTTATCATCTTTTGCTCGTTGTTTTATGGTTATCTGTATGTCACGTCTGGGCTCTTATGTCGTCAACATTCACCTTCCATTAAGGCTCTGTGGGTCTCTTCGGGGACAGCCTGTAAGTAGTCTTCATTTCGTGTCAGCTGCTGGTACGGTTGTCTAAGAGGGTAGCGCACAACCCATGGCTGTCTGGTTATAGGCATTTCAGCCGGTATTGCTCTTCTGATGGGCAACGGGCATAGGCCCAGTATAGCTCTCTGTTGGTTCAATTGCTCCTTGTACGTCACGTATTTTGGCGAGTATGTTCCTGGTACCTCGAAATGGGGGGCAGAGGTGCAGACCATGTCTGGGACCTCCTCTACACCACGACCTCTCTACACTTTCTCCTAGACACACTGTATCTCATACAGGTAAGCCAGTTAGATTCTCTCTCGGCTCACACCATTAGAAGTGAGGCCCTTACATTGATTATTCAGATTCAGATCTGACACCTGCCTTCATCACACAGGTTGTATTTCATCAATGAGAAGTATGAAGTCAGTCGAGAGATCACCCAATTTGTCACGGGTGTTCACTCTTCTTGTTTGAATCCGTGCGGAATCACTCTTTCTCCGACACGGTAAGATAGTCTATCATTTATTGAAACAAAAGTTATTAGTGATGTTCTTTGTCTTACCTATCCCTTGATACCCAAGTACTGACACTGGCCCATTTGTTTCATCTTATAGGCTGCACACACATAGAGCAGTCCATCCGGCATCTTCTTCGTCCTGATGAAGGCCCGCTCAAGAACAGCTGTCACAACAGCCAGTGAGCGCCGAAACACATCTGTACAGACGATTTTCTCAATCCTAAGTGCAGTGTAAAATTGTCAACACTGCTTCTATTGAGATTTCTCATGTTTTTTGCTATATCAATGAAATAATTGGTTTGACCCCTGTCGTGGTACTGCACAGCAGTAGGTAATGTATTGTCTAACTCATTTGTATTGAATTTTGAGTCTCAAATGTCTCAAAAATGTTTCTTCTACGGCATCATGTATTTGTTTCATGTTTTTTTTTTAAATACTTTATTTATAATTTTCAAAAACATAGTACAATCAATCATTGAAATCAAAGAATAAATGAGTACAACAAACAATAAAAGGAAAACAAAAAGTATGCAATACCACACAAAAGTAAAGAATCACTCTCTCAATATTAAGACGAAATATTCAAACTCTGATTCTTTAAAATATTATGAAACAATAAAGAACAACAAAGCAACAAAATAAATCAAGACAAAGACAAGACACAAAACACACACCCATAAACCAACCAACTCAGAATAAGAAAACACTCACACCTTGACTTATAATCATTTACTTCCATAAAATTAATTAAAAGGTCCCCAAAGTTCCTCATAAATTGTTCCTTTTTGCTGTTTACGTAATAAGCACTTCTCATACTTTGAAAGAATCCTCATATCACATAGCCAGTCCTCCAGAATAGGTTTCTTCCTCGTTTTCCAAACCTTTAACACCTGTTTAACAGCTACCAATAATCCTTTATTACTCCAATTCATAACCACATAAGCAATATTACGCCCGCATCTTGGAGAAAGCAGAAGCACAGACAATGGGCTCCGCGGGAAATCAATGGTCCAAATTGCGTCAATCCTATCCAACACATCCTTCCAATAGTCCCTCACCCTATCACAGTACCACAACATATGTAATAAAGAGCCCTTCTCCTTCCGACACCTCCAATAAACATCATTGTCTCGTAATCCAAGACTACACATACGAAGAGGAGTCCAGTAATTATTACCCAATACCCTTTGATTAACAAAACGCAAATTTAAGTTGAGTTTTGCTTTAACTGGGACCCTCCAGATCTGTTCCCACTCCTCCATGGGAATGTCATTGCCCAGATCTTCAGACCATTTCATTCTGAGCTTCTCCCATGAAGCCAACCAAGCATTCTCCAAAGGAAGAAAGTTCATAATATTCAACACCTTCTGTTCCATCACAGAAAACAACCCACATATCCCTGGCCTTTCTACAAATCCAGAGTCTAACATCGGTCGCCGGATGAGTTCTGAAGGACATTGATACAGGCATGGATGCCCGGGACATGAGAAAACAAGGCACTGGATGTCCAACAGGTCTTTATAGCTTAGACCCCGCATCACCTTTCCTTTCTCACACATCCTCCTCGTACACTTCACCTGCAAACTCAACCTTGATTGGCGTCCTTACCCACCCACGCATTTCGCCGAACCATCCTCTTGCCTCAGAAGTAAATTGTTGAACCATCCGCATGTGTTTCTCTGTTTCACCTTGACATTCACCACAGTTGTTGATTTTGAGGGGGACCACCAGCATCAATCCTTTTTCAAAGAATTCTATTTGGTTCTGCTGGTCTTGCTTGCATTTATCTCACCCTCATTAATGTGATGTGTTCATCTGCAGACAACTGCATCCCTTATGGCACACAATTTGCACCCGAATACAACTGGTCTGCAACCCTCAGGACTACTTGATGTCCAACCCTCAGGACTACTTGATGTCCAACCCTCAGGACTTCTTGATGTTACATTGAAGACAAGCTATGAAGCTGAAGGGAATTTATTCTGAAAGTACAAACACACAACGCTACCAACCTTTTCTACTGCCAACCACCGTATCCACATACCATCCAGACCACCCCCTGCTCTACATTCTCTTCCAAAACTCACATGCTTACACTCTTACCGACACTATACAACCCTCAGACAGTTAAGTGAGTCCTTCATCACCTATCACTTTTATTGTATATTAGCTATTCTTGCATTTTGGCCCTATGCCACTACTTTAAAACTGCATCTTAACTTTAAGATGTAGTTTGTTCTTTAAATCTTCAGTTTTGTCACTTTTTGCCTGTGACCCCACTTTAAAACATCATCTTGATTATTGTGTACTTTAGGTCTGCATTTTGGTCACCTGAGGGCTTATGTTCTTCAGTGCTGATCTGATAACTGATAGTTCTCCAATTTCTTGCTCATTTCACCCCTGCCAACAAGCTGGCCACACTACTCCTACTGTTACCACTCTCCTTCTCACTGCCTACTTTAATTTAGGACCCCAGCCCCCTTGATGATCCTAATCATCTTGTCCTTTAAACTCTCCGCCTCTCCCTATTGCATTCCCGCCCCTAGCCACTCACCCCACCCACAGAAGGTCCTCTGGCCTCTCTACATCCTCATTTTGCAGAAAATGTCTCCACCTCCCACTCAATGCTCCCAATATTCCTCTCCTACTGCTCTGACACTGGGGCTCTGGAATTCCTACTCAACGTGCAAGATAACTTCCTTTGTCACTGATTGCCGACTCCCACAACATCCCTCTGGCAGCATTTGGTATCAGCAATACTGTGAGCAGTTCTAATGACTCTGACATTAACACTGATTCTGTGACCTTCTCTGACTTCTCCCAATTGTCTAATACATGTGGAGAGGTTAGCCTAATGGTCAGCATGGTTCACGGGTTCACCCCACCCCTCTGCCTCCTTTTACCCACTGACCTTCTACCACTCAACTGTGAATTCACTATTGATCAACTCCTCCCAGTTATCCCATTCACCATCCTTACCCTACTCACCCGCAGGCCCTTTTAAAGTTATTTTTCTCCTCCTTTTTGACGCCTTGTTCACTGAAATCCCAATTGTACTCATGGGTGAATGTAACCTTCAACAAATTATCTCTCCCACCATTTTATTCAAACTAACCCCTCCCTGGTCTGACCTCTCCCTTATCTCCCATCACAATCTATCCCTCCTGCTCCATTGGCGACTCGCCTGATATTTTCTCTCTCTCTCACTATTTCCAACCTCTTTGACAGATCCCCTTCTGACTAATCAATCCTCTATTTTAGACTTACTGCCCCCTTCACTTGCTCCCGCCTACATTCCTGCTATCAGCACATGTAAATTCAAACCAGACTCCAAGGCTCTGAGGTAATGTCATCTCTGCTCTCTTTTGATCATCCACTGGCCCTTTGCCGTCCACTATCCCTTTCTTACCTTCATTCCCCTTACCCCAAACCTCCAGTCAAGGATTACCCCTGAAATCACCCTCTTCAAAACAGAAAAGCAATAGCAACTTAGTACATGGTGGAGAAAAGACTGCACCACCTCTCTTCTCCTTATGCATCACCATCACCATTACCAAAGCCCTTGACTCTGCTAAAGAATCCTAGTTCACCAATGTTATCACAAATGTATGACCCAACCTCACACTATCGCCTCCAAACTACAAGCCATGTGTTAAGATGGGTTCCTGGCCAAGTATGACACTGACACCAGTGTAGGAACAGGAAACATATTTACTTATGTACCAGATCCAGGTGCAGGGTACAGGGATACATTAGGCCACATCAGGTAAGTCACGGGGACAGAACATCCACCAGCATCCTCTCTCAGTCAAACCACCTTCTCAACTGACATTCACAGAACCACTCAGAGCATCGGATTCCCTCACACAGCATTCCATGCATACAGGCCAGGGTGCAGGGAAAGACAAGAAGCAAACCAATGCTGACTTCTTCATGCCCCAGACCAACCTCTTCTTTCCCCTCTGCTAAGGACTCTGCCCACTACTTCTCTTTTTTAAAATCTTCTCCCTAACTACCACCCCCTACTCATGCTCAATGCCCGAACAACTCCTCTTAAACTTGCCCCCATCCCCAGAATGTTGTAGCTCCTCCTCTGCCCCTGCTGACCCATTGACACCTAGGCAGTCAAGCAGCCTGCACCTCACACTTGCTATCATCTAACTTCCCTCTTCAAGCCCTCTCGTGGTGTCTTTACAGCCCCCTTCAAGCTAGCAACTGTGTATTCCTATCCTTGAAATAAAATCATCTGCTGATGCCGACAAACCAGCAACTGGAGGCCAGACTATCTCTCCTCCCTCACTACTCGAAAGTCCTTGACCATCTTGTTTTGAACAGATCCTCGCCTAATTGGGCTAATAATCTCTGGTGCCATCTCCAATCCTCGCTAATTGGGCTAATAATCTCTGGTGCCTTCTCCAATCTGGTTTCTGTAGCGAACATTCTACTGAAATTGCTCTCCCCAGTCTCTCTAACTTTCAAACCTTTTCTCAGGACTCCAAACTATCTTCCATCCTCAACCTCGTTCATTCTCAACCTCTCAGCCACCTTGGACACGGTGGACCACTCATCCCTTCTTCAGGCACTCAATGAACTTAGCATTTTGGCAACTGCTCAGAATGTATTGCCTCTTATGTCCCTCCTGGGACCTTTTACATTTCTGTAAACATTGATACCTCTGACACAAGCCCTCTCTCTATTGGAATTTGCCAAGACTCCGTATTTGGCACCCTACTTTTCACCCTTTACACCTTCTCCCTTGGACAAATGATATTCTCCTTTGGTTTCTCCCACCACCTATGAGGGTGGTACACAAATAATGTTCTCCATCTCTTTTACTTCTGACCTCTCTGCCAGTAGAACTAATTATCTGCTATTTACTACTGTATGGCACTTTATTGTTTTATGCAGAACTCATTTAAAACCGACGTAGCTTATCTTCCTGTCTCTAATGAACCCTCACAGTTCCCACTCCAGTTGCCAGGCACTTCTGCTGTTGGTCTGAGATGATGCAGCGAATCCTCCGCTTGAGCTCATCCCTGGTTGTGCAGGGATATGCTGACACAGCCTGTACCTTGTCACGCAAATGGTCCCAAAGTGCTGTAGGTTTGGTAGGGGGGGTTTTCTCCATCTGGTGGTCCACCAGCCTTGGTGCCTCCTTGCCTAACACATCAGCCAGGACTGTGAGCTCAAGAACGAAGGCTTCCTCTGCCTCCAATCTCCTCCCTTCCCTCCAGCAGGGTCATCACATTCAGATGGGCAACTCATTTTGTCTGGGCGGCATGCAGGGGCTCAGATGTTCCTTTTCCTGAAATGAAGACTTTCTGTTTCCAGTATCGTTATTACCAGACGCTGAACTGCACTTCTGGTTTTTCCCGTTGCGGTTTCTGATTGTTACTGCAGGCATGGTGGTAAAGGTCCAATTTTAAGGTGTGCCTACATAAACCACTTCTGGTAACAGTATTTGCTGGATTGTCTCGTAAGGAATGTTTTACAGCCACACTCATAGTCAGATCCAAGGTCTCAAAGACCCTTAGGGGTTTTTAAGGGGCTCTAACTAATGGTTGTGCCCCCCCTCTCTCTCTCTCTCCCTCTCTTTCTCTCTCTCTCTCACATCTTCCCATGGGTTCCCTCTGCCCCAGCCCAGACTTCCCAAATCCCCAAGATGTTGGTCAGTAAATATCAGTAACCACTATTATCTAAATGCTTGCTGGCTATGGCTGGAGGTCGAACGGCTGGACCCTTGCATATCCTTCTACCTCTGGAACTTTCTAAGGTTTCTGTAACATCTTCTCAGATATCAAATGATGTTAAGATTGTGCCATACTCCGACACCCTCCTCCTTACGGTCTCTCCCCCACTCCTCCCTCTCTTTCTCCCGCCTTCTCCCATCATCCTATCTCTGTTTCTACCTCTCTTCCTCCTGGTCCCTCCAGTCTTCACTCACTCTCTGTATCTCTAATTCTTCTCTCTCCTTTCTACTCCCCCTATCCTTACCTTTGTCTTTACCACTATCCTCAAGTCTCACTACACCCTCTCCTTACCCATTAAAACACCCCTCTTCTCACTACAACCCGCTACTCACCTTTCACTAACTCGTCTTCTCTCACTATGCCCCTCTCATCTCCTCCCACTACAGCCCTCTCCTCTCCTCTCACATGCACATTGCTCCAATCCTGACACCATCTCTTCATTACAGCACACCATCCATCTTTCTGGTCTCTCGGCCCACCTCCACACCTCACTTGCAACCTTTATTCTGCCTCACATTCACTCCCCTTTCATATAATGCTCCTGCTAGTTCTGAATTCTGCCCCCAACCCCTTAACCGGTCACCTGACTCTGTGGGTAAATCTGTAGTTAATGATCCCCAGGGGCTCAATTACACATATTAAAAGCTTTAAAAACTCTCCAGCCACTCACCCTATTCCATAACAGTTGTGTGCATTCCCCGATGATGTGGAAGCTGTCAGGAGCTTTGGCTATTCGTCCTCCCTGTGCCGTTCCTTAGGTGCCGGTGAGTTTGGTTGCCAATATAGTTTTCTGGATCTCTCCTGTGCCCCCCAGCGCCCTCAACCCTGGCTTGTTTTCTATTGGCCCACCAATCACCTGGGATCCGCCTGGGTTTGGCAGGTTGAGTGCTGGGTGTCTCATTTCTGTTTGGCAAAGACATTCCCTGTTCATTCCTTGTCTGTTCTTGATTACGTTCTGCTGGCTCTGGTCAAGGATTTCTTGGTTGCTCCCAGATTCACTCTGGAAGCGGGAGCCCCGAAATGGAGAAGAGAAAACACTGGCTAGAAAAGGTAATGAGAGATATCATGAGAGAAAGGTTACTTGTTTTCTAACATGCATGCCGTGTGAGGATGTAACAGGGACTAAGGACCTCTAGTTCCCTCTCCCCACTTATGGGAGGGTACTCTACCTCTCCTGTCACACATGCCTATCACCTGGGATTAATGGTTTAATGGTAACACCTTGATAAAGGGCCTCATAGTCAGAGCACTCACACCACTTCTCAATGTCATCAATGCATTCCCCACACAAGGCACCTTCCCAACTTTACTGGAAAAGGAACAGAGCCTTGTTGTATTTGCAGGACACATTTTTCCACTGAAGTGGGTCTATGAGGCAAAAGGAACGGAAGCTGGAGGGAATAAATCGAGGATGGATGAATGAAGGATGCAGAGGGGAGCATAGTGAGTGTTTTCTAGTTAGGGGGTACATGTCAACAGTGGCGGCTGGTGAGTTTGAAAGCTGGTGTGGCGTACATTTTCCAGGGCGAATTTAGTAGCGAGCGCGCGCAGCGCGCGAGCCCACCCCCCCCCAAGGTGGGTGCGGGGGGGTTCTCCCCTCGCAAAATTTTAAGAAAAATGGCCTACAAAATGTGCAATTTACTGTCCAGAAGAAACCACCGAAATATGAAAAATGCATTCGGTTTTACATATTAATGGTGGTACACTATTCTTACATGTGCAAGTGTGATGGTGCATTTTACAGCAGCTTGTATTGAGAATAGCTGGTACTATGGTCTACGCATAAAGAAATTCATTATATAGTCAGTAATGATGGAAACATATGTTTGTCATGCTATTACTGGCATTCACATGCACTCATCCTCTTACTAAGGTGGGATTTTAGGCATTTTCTGAAAGGGGGAAACTAAGCTAAAATATTACTTTAGTTTTTAACCACTTAATTAATGCGACATTTGTCCTACCTCTCAGAAATAGCACATACATATTGCATGGAGACAAATGCAACAGAAATAGTTTACAAAGTTTATTATGTTGAGTGCTTTATAATCAACCAACTACCATAACATCCAAACATACTTCACATTTCTCACTGTTCTGTCAAATAGATCACTGCAACCTTACACACTGCAACCTTACACACTGCAACCTTACATAAATCCTAACATACAGAAGGCCATTGAAACAAAGAATTCAGGGTAACCCACAAAATAACTGCAAATTTAGTTGAAGACAACACAATAAAGGACACCAGGTATTGAAGCATTAAAGCATATCAGGTGCTGAAAAAAACCTAAAGAAAAAACAGAATCTTGAGGATTACAAAACGAAGCACGTAAATGCCTCAAGACAGCAGCTCAGTGAAGCACATGGACTCTGAAGATAATCCATCAAGGTGGTTGAAGTGTGCCACGCGCTTTTTTAGCATACGCCAGGCAGTGCCACAATCCAATAAATTACATCAGGAACTGAACGCAACCTGGCAAAATACATTGGGTCCAGAACACACTACTGACACCTGATCACGCCATCGAAGTTGTGTCATGCACCTTGACTGCCGTGTTGTGACACCACCCTGAACATCCATGGCCAAATGTATCCTGCAAAAAAACCAAATGCATACACCTGGGCAACATCCTTGAGTGTGGTAGCAGCTGAAACACAATTGCTGTTGGCAACCATATCCCAACATACACATCAGACAAGTTAATGGTAAAAGTGAGGCCCTGCTGGCCATGTGAGAATGTCATGTTAACAATCCCCATGGACAAATAGTCATACAGTGTCAGTAAAAAAGCAGCCTCAACATGTGCCACATGAACAGACACTGCTCTGGCGTGTCACAGCCTGAGCCTCAATGAGCTGCCATTACCAGAACAGATATCCCAATATACACATCAATGTTCCTCCCATGTGTGCAGTACATGACATGAAATCACATCAAATGCCATTGCATTCAAAATCCACCTATACACAAGTGTCTGAAGGTGCAACTAGTCCCGGGAGAGGGAATAGACTGAAGACAGAGACAACGATCTTGGTAGGCCAGGTGACATTGAGATGGAACCAGTGCATGCGAAGTGGGGAAGGAGAAAAGTGCAGGGAGAAGGGGTAGTGAGCAGTGCAGTACAAGGGAAGGACATCATAACAAATACAACAACTAAGAAAATAATCGAACTGTGGCCAGCTGCAGGCAAGTGCAAGGCTAAGTGCCCACATCAGGTGTGAAGTGCAGCTAGGGGGCTGTTGGTAAACATAAAAACAGTCCAAGTGTGTGGGATGCCAGGGAGGCAGTGTGGGTGTGCAAGTGGCGGGTGAGGGGCATAGGGTAGCCAGGTGACCAGTGCTGATTCAGACAGGAGTTCTGTAGGGTAGAGGAGGACATAAAGCACAAGCAAACAGGAATGACTTCAGTTCGGATTGAGTGCATTGGTCAGCCGATGTGTAAAAACAAGGTAATGGCAATATTGCATGCCAATGCAAGATTCAGATCAACACCAGAGCAATGATCACTGACATGCTGGTGAGGGGCAAAGCACGATATGTATGTTACACAGCATCAAGAAAATCATGTGCAAATATCGTGAACATGTACCACTCCCACAGTCACCCCACCCACCCCCTCACAAACACATTGAGGGTCAATACACAGTGATGCTGCAAATGTGAAAGCAAATGGCACTTGAGCGTGCACACCCAAACTCCCCCTTCACACTCATCCACTGGTCAGTCCCATGTGCAGATTCAGCACGCAAAAGGATAGCAAATATGACACATGCATGCAAGTAAGCACACACATGACCAACGATGGGCAGTACCAGGGACACTAAACAGATTAACACAAAGTGGCACACTTCTAAAAAAAAAAAGAGAAAAAATGACTGTGAGAAATATTTACAATAGCAGCAAAATGAAAAAGAAAAAAATCATTACCGCATGGTGTCCAAGAAAGTAGAAAATCCAAGTAAACTATGTACAAAAAAAGCATGGAGTAATGTCCAAACTGCACTCCAAATTATAATATGAACAAAAGCAAAACCACAGATTCACAACCATGTACAAAAGATGGAGTAAAGTCCAAAATCTCCAAAGAATAACTAAAAACAACGGAAACCTATATCTAAAGAACTATTCACAAAGCCAGCGGGCTGGTCCTTCTCCTCACCATGCTCCCTCAATGTTTCGGCCAGGGCATCATCGTACACTGCGTCCGCTTCCCCTAGGCGGGCCTCCGCTCTCTCCTCGAGGGCTTGCAGGGACTCCAACATGGTCCTCTCCATCCCCTCCCACTCCCTGCAATTCACCTCGAGGACCTCAGCCCGCCTCTCTGCCCAACGCAGTGAAATCTCCGCCCTGGCTATGGTGAGCCTGGCCTCCTGTGCCCGCTGCCTCTCTGCCCCAATTTGCTGCCCGTACCGCTGCAACACGGAAGACATCCTTCTATGAAGGTCCACATTAGCATCCTGCCTGACGCCCGATACCTGCCTCCCTGAGATGGGATGCCCTGAGTATTGTAGCCTCCTACTTTGAGCCTGCTGCTGCCAAATTGCCCGGTGCCTGCTTCTTAAGGACAGCCTCCGACCTGATGATATCACCCGGGGCCGTTTTGCACGTGCCCTGCTCCTGGGTGCCTGCTCTCCCTCCATTGCTACAGCTCCTGTCATCGGCTGTAGCTGCGTGGTGACCACCTTAGTTGATCCAACGTCGACTCCCAACTCAGGCAGGGATCTAATCTCCACCAGACGGGCCGCTGGGGTAGGACAGGTACACAGGGGTCCCTGGTGGTATCTGGGCCGGAAGGTGCCAGGGAGGATAACTGGCGCACAGAGGAGGAAAACGAGGAGAGGGTCACATAAGTGGCCAGCCCATGCACCCAATTCGAGACCAGGAATGTAGCTAGCCAGTTCAGGAGATGCCAGACCTCATTGTAATGATGTGCAAGCCGACGATTCAAAGCCTGCACATCATCACGAATTACGCCTGTACGCCTCGTGATAGCAGCTAGCAGCAGTTCCAACCTGTCTCGAATGGCGAGATCTGCATGCATTGGTGTTTCTGTTTGTGTGGAAACATCTGACACCTGCAGATGGGTCCGGCCTGGGGCATGCCGGCAGGTGAATACTGGTGCAGGCGCAGGCCCAGGGGCAGGATTAGGCACAGGCACCTCCACGGCGACCTGCACTGCCTCCTGCCCCTGAGTCTGGACTGCACCAGTCACACCCACCTCATCACATCCGCCGGTCCCCATGGACTGGGCTGATGTGGCCTCCAATTCCTCCTCCTCCCCCGCCAACCTGGATGCCTCCCCAGCGTCTTCCGCAGTGGATTGCCCCTGTGCAAGCTCACCTGTTCCTCCCGCTGCCGAGGAGTCCACGTCCACCTTCGCCCTCTTGGACCTCCCCTCAGCAGCTGCAGTCGATGTTTCCGACGAAGCACCAGTCTCTTCGCTCCCCGATGATGAAATTAACAGGGGGCGTGACTGGGCCTTGCGTCTCTGCCTGGTGGAGGCATCCCTGCTGCCTTGCTCCACAGCACCTTGTCCGCCCTCTTCTTCCAACGGCGCTGTGGATAAGGAGACTTAGAACACAAACATAAGGGTACTGTACCTATGTGTGTTTGACTCAAAACATATGCACATAAAGTAGACTGCCAAAGGTCACAACCGTCATCACCTTCCACAACACACAGGGACATGCAATGTACATACATGACCATGCTTGTCTGTCCTTCACAACAGACAATCACATCCTTGGACATGGCACTGTCAGCACCTACAAATTGTGCATGCTACACACACATGCGTCATGGGCCATACACGTCATTCACACACATCACTTGACAGTCCTGAAGCAGTGCACTGAACTATCACATCAGAGTCCCTTCAACGTCAATTAGGCAGCAAGAGTAGTGCACACATTCAAATGCACCGGTTACATCCATTCTGGAGTGTGGCCAGGTGACCAGTGTATACACATGAACACCATGCCTGCTCATGATGTTAACGAAAACACTGATATGTCACACCTCTCACATGGGCACGTATCAGACACATGTATGCAACCATGTTCACGTCGTAATATGCTGCATCACAACACACGTTGCAAAAGTAACACCGTTGGAATCAAGCATGCTTCATAGAACACATATGCACAACTGTCTGGGACATGCACACAGACATCCGTACAAGAGGCACACTTGCCGTAAGGGCAAGGTGCACACTCCTACCACACATCAAAATGCACATGCACTGTGGAGGCCAGCAACACATGGACACTTACCAGTCGACTCCAGACGGTGCTGCAAATCGATGACCTGGGCATGCAGCGCCGGGTAAAACTTCTCCAGGACCCGCATGTCAGTGGTGTTCAACCGGCCCCGGCACCCCCCTTGGTTGAGACCAGCCTTGAGGAAGCGCCGGGCCTTGTTGCGGGTGCTGGATTTCAGGTCCTCTCAGCGCTTGTGCACGTGGTGGAATTCCCCCTCCGCGTTGATGGCATCCACAATCTGGTCCCAGATCATCTTCCGTCCTTCCTTGCCGACTTGCGTTGGTCCGTGGAAGAGGGCATCATAATGCCCCAGGACATGCTCTACCAGGATGACAACTTCTCTGGCAGTGAAGTTGACAGCCCTCTGCTTCGCTGCCGTGGGGTTGCCACTTGCCTCCGAAGATGTTGGTTCAGACATAGCAACCCCCGAGGCAGGTGTCGGTGGGCAAGGTGGTCTGGGAGCTGGGCTGTGGAGCAGTGTTCTGGCACATTGGGAGTCTTCTGGATCAGCAGAGGTGGTCACAGGTCCGACGACAGGAGCACTGGCAATGGCTGTACAGCAGTGACTCAAATTGCAGGGCACGTGGGCAGCAGGCACACACAGTGGGCAGGCAGCAGCAGATGGCTCATAGGAGGCAGCTCAGGGCAGTAGGAGGCAGGTAAATTGGCTGTTAGGCAGGAGTGTGGGTCTTCTGTGTTATTTGCATGGGCAGCTAGAAGCAGAGTGACAGGGACTCCGCACGTGCGGAAACAGTGTGTTAGCGTGAAATCAGAGGAAAGGGCCTAAGCGCGTAGGTTACATGACATGTGCTGAACGTTGGGCGTTCGCATACAGAATCGGGATACAAGTGCGCAGGAGAACATCACACACTTGTGCGAGTTAGAGCGGACGGACAGATATTTGCGTTTTACACGATCTTTTCACTACTGCGACAGTGCAAGCTTTTTGTTTTGGTGGAGGATCTGCCTCTGCGCACACGCGCCTGTACTTTTCCCTATTTTGTGAGGCTAACAGTCAGTCGCTTATGCATTTTACATACTGTGGGTGCCCCTGTGTGTCGCGTACCCCCATTGTTAACTTCAGTGTGCCTTACGTGTAAATTCGCGTATGCATTTTTTGTGTTGCTGGGTGCCACAGTGTACTGTGTAACATTTATTCTTTTCACGTGAGCTATTGAGGGGTTACATACATGTATTTTTCATTTTTGGGGTGCCTGTGCGTTACGCATCCCGTATTGTTTTCCCAAGGGGTTACATTGAGCCTTGCTGGAGCACACTGGTATGTTTTACATCACGTACACTGCCCCCTCACTCAAATTGCCCAGGACAATTGATAGCTGCACCTCCCATTGTACTAATCCATCAGTGCCATGAGTGGGAGGGCAACAAGTGGGAAGGGAGGCAGTGGTGGCCGAGGTGTCTGAGGAGTCCGGGGCCGTGCAGGGAGAGCTATGCCCCCCATCCAACAGGGTCAGAGAGATGCAGCTGATGCTGACGTCGCCAGCACCCAGGGTCCAGGAGCAGCAGGGTCATATCCTGTCCACACCAGCCAGGGTCAGGAAGCTGCAGGGGCAGCTGCAGCCCCACCACCAAGGCTCAGGGTCTTCCAGCCAGGCCTGTAGTGGTCATGGCTATGGTCCACAGAGACGCAGGGGCAGATGTTGTTGTGTCGAAGGGGAATGGACGTGCAGTCAAAGGACCTGGCACCAGCACCCAGGTACAGCTACCTGCAAGACAACCTACTGTCCCAGCATCAGTAGGTGATGCCATAGCCCAGTCCACCAGTGCTCCAGCCCCTCCTGACCCAAGTGGTCCCAGCCACACGACTTTGCAAGAAGGCGAATCGTGCAGTAGTGGAACAGGCTCAAACCCAAGGAACGGCACAGGAGACCCCCACGTTGAGAAAGAGGAGCTTCAATGATGAGGAACTCCAGATCCTCGTGGATTACGTGCGGGAACACTACCGTGACATGTTCGTGCAAGCAGGGAGCACACATACAACTGCTCAGCGTATGGCCCACTGGCAGCGAGTCACGGATAGAATCAACATCTTGGGCAATGAGAGGTGCACTGCTCCTGAGGTAGTGAAGCGTTGGAATGACCTCCGGCGCCGAGCCAAAGAAAAGCTGGGTGCCAACTTCGCCTTTACTCTGGTGACTGGAGGTGGGACATCACGAAATGCCGATGAACTCACTCCACATGAAGAGGCAATTAGTGACATGATTGATGTGGAGCAGATCCAAGGTGTGGGAGACCTGCCTATTTACGAGGAAATGTCCGGTGAGTGATAAAGCCTGTGCATCTAGCATATGTGTATGTCACTTGAATGAAGTGTTATGATTGTCTGGCACTTATGCCTGGATTTGCATGACTGCCATGGGTGAACCATATCATGGTGGACTGACACGTGCTTGTTGTCCTGCAGACTGCATACAAATGATGTGCTGCACACCGTGACAATCCCCATCTCCACACCTGCTCCCTCCTTTCCTGTCACTCTCTTGGCCCTTTCCCTGCTCCAACCTGTGATGCCGGATAGCCTGTGATAATCTTCCACTCCACACTCGCCTTCTCTCCTCACATTTGTGCCATCTCAGAGAGTTCACCCAACCAGCTGCACCTGCTCAGAGGTATTCTTCCTTTCCTCACCTTCCCCCAGCAGCTCACTGTCTCCAGAAGACTGGGCATTCCTATGCAGAGCTTCTGCAACGGACTCTTCCATGATTTGAGTGCTTCTACTCTTTTCCCTCTGCAACTCATCCAGAGGAGGACTGTGAGAATTGTCCTTTTGTCTTGGGGCCAGGTATTGTATCTCCCCAGTACTGTGATCATGGCACTGGCTCCCAGTGGCTAAGACTGTTCAGTTAAAAACCCTGTGCATTGTCCACAAGGCCTTATGGGTCTTGGGGCCGCAATTCCTTCAACTCTATCTTCCAAATGAGCTGCCTTCTCATGGTCTTAAATCATCCCTCTCCTACTCCCTCCGCGTCAGTTGCTTATCCTAGCAAAGATTTGGTGGTTGATATCTATCTTCGGCTAGGGCCTCCCTCTGGTACAGCCTCCCTGCCTCAATGGAACTGCAGATGAACCTTCTCTGGGTCTGGAGGCACATCTGATGCTTTCTCGTATGTTGTGCTTTCTTTCCTCCTCTCCCCTGCTGAAGTCCTGTATGGCTTTGAGAATGCACTGGTCACCTGGCCACACTCTGATCTCCGAAACGGGGCTCTGAGCCACCAGTTGAACCCATGCACTGGCTCCATGGCATCCCCCACACCTGGGGGCTGTTTACTGTATCCCTACAACCCACTACCAGCACTTGACACCTGATGTTTGCGCTTACACTTCCACCAGCCCGCCGCATTTCAATTACTGGTTATGTTGTTATATTTTAATTTTATGCCGTTCCCATGTACTGCAATGCCCCAGCCCACTTCCACCCAGTGGTGTCCCCTTCACCCTGCCTCTTCACTTGCGTGATCTCAATGTCACCTGCCCTCATGATATTGGTGTGTCTGGCTTCAATCTATTCCACCACCCTTGCATTGTCGCACTTTTTGACACTTGTGTGTTTGCAGTTTGTGAATTACATGTGCTGTCATGTCACATCCATTGAACATGGCTCTGGGACAGTAGTCAGAAAGTACCATATCATGCTATTTGACAGTTCAGGCATGGCTATGCTACTTGGCATCTGTGTCTTTGCATCAGTGATGTTAGTGACTCAACTATGCCAACTATGCTTGTGTGTGAAGCATGTGCTATGCACCATGCACTCCATGTGGTGTTAAGCCATTCCACACACGTCCAGGGCTGGTTTCATGCTACCCATGCCTTCCATTAACACTGCCACCATACAGGACTTTGTGCCATGAGTGAAATAGCATGTTTATGTGTTGCAGGACAACATTGTGATACCTATGTGTGTGGGCAATGCTAATTACATGGCTCTTATGTTTTTCTATGTCCATGTGCACGTGATGAGGCACTGGATGCAGAGCAGGAGGTTGAGGAGGAAATGGATACTGAGCCGCCACGGAGCAGCAGTGGAGGACGTGGTGCGGCAGCCCATGATAATCCACTAGTGCAACAGTCCATCCCGAGTCCACCTCTAATGACACCTGTAGCTCTGGTGGTGAACCGGATTTGGAGTCCTTGGTGCTGTCGCAGGTGAGTGCATCATCTGTTGGTGGTGTTTTAGCTGAAACATCTGCAGGGGGTCATGTCCCCTCACAGGGCCAGTCAGTGTTGTCACATCCGTCTGTGGTGGTTACGGCTGCAGGGTCACGCTCCACACTGTTGGCTCCTGGTCCTGGGACAGCTGAGCAAGGGAGGGATGCAGTCCTGCAGCCACAGACAGCGGCATCACATCAAGGGCCATGTTCCCTTGGGTCAGTCAGGCGTGGGGTCTGTCAACGCGGTTGACGTGTAGCGGCTGGCGATACTGTGTGGGAGCTGTCTATGTATACTGTTGCACAACAACAGGGTGCTTCATATGAGATGTTGGCTCAGGGCATGGATAGGGTGGCGAATTCCATGATCCCCCCAGAGAGACAGCTGGAGCACCAGCTGCAGCCATTGCGATCCGCATGCCACTCACACAGGCTGCACATTGAGGCCAGCAACAGGAGCCAACGGGCGGAAATGAGGGCACTGGAGGCATCCCTGGTTGCAGAGGGTCAGGCCCACAGGGACGCCCTAAGTCAAGAGTTTCTGACCCTCAGAACTCCATATGAAGTGGTAGAGGCAGTCCGCATGAGACAGTTTGAACAGCAGATGCAACTGTTGACTCGTACCATCTGGGAGGAACTCTGTGCATCCCGTGAGGTGTCCCATGCGGACCTCCGAGCCATCATGTTGCAGATGCATTCATCTCAGTCCCGCATGGACGCTGCCATGGAGGACCAGGCCAGGGCTATGCGTGGTGAACCTCCCTTACCACTACCACCTTCTACTGTTACACCGGAAGGTGGCGACCGCAGCAACAGCTCTCCCGATCCATGATAGCCGTGCGGCCCATGAACCCATGGAGGTGTTGACATGCACCCTGCCCCTCCACCCTCTTGGGTCCCCCTCCTTCCCCCAGTCAACCATGGGCATTTTTGATTTTTGTTTACTTTTTTTCCCCTTATCAACCTTGGTGACTTTATTGCCTATTTTACCCTGTTTACTTTAGTTGCCATTCTTGTGTCCTCACTTGTGCATATGTTGGTCCTTACTTGCGAGTTAGACTGCTGGGGTTCCCAGCAGGCAATCTCTGCACCTTCCCTTCCCTTTTCTTGCCTGTGGTCTACTGTGAATGTATGTGACAGTGTGTTGCTTTGTGTGCCATCCAAGGGCATCCACTGTAGGTTTCAGCTGGGCCCATACCGGCTTGTCTCGTGTTGGTACACTCCTTATGTGTGCCTTAGGATCCAGTCACATATGCCACTCCTGCTTCCCCTTTCCATGGGCTTGCAAGGAGTGCAGCATGTAAAAGTAATTTACACAGAGGCATTGGGCTTCCATTATATCTGTGGGCAGTCTCAAGTCCAACCTGTGTATACACCCCTAGTAGGATTCATCATTGTTTGTCCAGTGCATGGTTACCATCCCTTTTTGTTGGACATTGAGATCCATCCTTTGTTCCTGTTCCATCTTCATGTATTACCTTGCCTATCTCCAGTATTGTTTGCCTTCCTGCTGTATGCGATTACCTGCCCCCTTTAGTTATCAGAGCCAAACATACAATACAAGGGTGCCCTGTGCAAGTTATGACACATTGAGGCACTTGTGCTCATATGATGAGTCACTGTTAGACAGATTCACTCTTGGGTCCTGTGTTTCTGGTATGTTGTACTGGCCAATTGATGTTCCTGTGTTTATTATTATTTTGATGTGTGAGAGTGTGTTATTTCTGAACTTGTTCCATTGATCGTTGAGCACTTTGTGACAGTAGTGTTACGTGTTGGCCATTTCTTTATCTCTTTTGGCATGGTGTGGCAACCAGGTTACATGAAGTGCGGGAGGGTTTAGGTGACATACCAGCATTTAGATGTGTACTTTGGCCTGGTGTTAGTGGCATACTCTATTGTTAGGGAGAATTCTCATAAATGGCTGATTTCCCTAACCTAATGAGTCCCTCAGCAGCTTTGCTGGAATTCTAGGATTTATTTTTTTCACCTGGTAAGAGTGTGAGCCTTTTTCCCACTCTTCCATGTGTTTTACTGAGTGTATTTCTACTTTTTGTGTGATCTTGGGCACTAGAGCCTCACCTACTCCATAGCACCATTTTATTCATGTGTGTTACACAGCACCTTCAGGGCAGTGACACAGGGTTGTCTTTGAGACTTCCCACTGACTCCATTTTTCAGGGCTGACTACTGTCCCCCAGAAAAGGTAAAGTTGCCATTAACTTTATTTAGTAATTTTAACCACAGACCCAGTACACCCCATCTTACATGGAGTATTGGAAAGGGTTAATTCTTATCTCTTTTTGTCTGTGCCTCTTGGAGCATTGTTTCGCTCCCTTTACATCAAGACTTGGCTGGTGGCAGTGGTATCTACCCTATTCTTTATACCGCGGTTATCTTAAATAACCATGGTATTGTTTTAGGCTATTATATTAGCCTCAAACATAAACCCACTTGACCATATATATTTTATTACGGTTCCGGCTGGGTTTATTTGCCATTTATTTTTGTAAATGTCTTTCTCGTGTTTTTCTCTGTGCGCCAAACTAGGTTTGGTCCATTTATTCTCCATCTTTTCGCGGGCTTCTGCACAGAGCCCTCCTTAAGGCGCCTAAAAGTCTGGGAAGGCAGGATGTGAGGGAGGGGTTTTAGGACCCCTGACATGGGTTCCCTTGGTAACCCAAGTTGCACTCCTGTTTGATTGGCTGGGTGACTGTCCTTGCCAGGACAGCCACCCTGCTGAGTGATTGACAGCCAGGCTGTATGAATGGGGGAAAATTGCATAAAAAGCAGGTCTCTGGGACTGGAAAGGCAGAGTCGCCACTGGAACGAAAGAACCAACGAGGAGCTGATGGAAGAGGATCCCTACCACGACTGAACCACCAGGTGAAGCCCTGCTGCAGGTCCGAATCTTCAGAATCCGACGACAGAGAAGATCCTCCAGGAAATCTCTTCCCTTGAGCTGGTGGGACCAACCAGTTCACCCAAACTGCAAGCCAGGCCCCTCCTCTGGTCGAATTTGCTGTACAGAGCTACAGTGGGCCGGATAGCCAGAAAGGTCGGACCCTGCTTGGGTTTTAAGGAGCGCACCTTTTATTCGTTGCTTTGCTCTGCTGCTGGTTTCTTCCCTGGGTAGCGCAGGACCCTCCAGTCTTCCTACTTCTTGTCAGTCCAACAGTCGCTTCAGGAACCGTGAGCCTGCAGGAACTACCTGCAACGTCCGCTTCAGCCACAGCTTCCTCTTCGTTTTAAGGTACTGTGCAAATCAGGTTGTTCGTTTCAATCAACCGCGGTGAAATTGTTGAAACTCTTTCTCCAACCCGAGGGCTTATCCTTCTCTTCTCTTTGAACTAACTTTTCTACCAACCAACCTCGTCCGGAATCCGTGGCACGAACTTTACCGCAAACTACCCTGAACTGTGTGATCTTGAGCAAAAGACCTTTGACCTAGTGACTTTGGCCCTAAGCCTTTTTAACCTGATTCTATCATCGAAGTTCCTCTTGTTCAATTGCCCTGAGTACTTACCTGTTGGTGTGGTTCAATTTCTGTTAACTTTGTCTTTCCCTCCCTTTTAAAAGTTTCTAGAGTGCGATTTTGCTCCCACTTCATATTGTGAGCTTAACTTGTCTGGAACTTATTGGGAGTTGTGTGGTGTATTAAGAGTGTGATTTTTAGACTGCTTATAATAGTGAAATGTTATACAACTGAAGAGTAAAGTAAATGTATATTCTTTTACTTGAAAACCTTAAGTCAGTGTTTGCTTGAGTCATAGTAATTGCTGTCCTTTGTCTAACTATCTGATACTGCTCACTTGCTCTTGAGATAAGTCTGGCTGCTCAGCCATAGCTACCACTTTAACTGTGTAGTACAGTCTTGTACCAAAGGTGAATTTGTACTGTCATTTGTAGTCTTAATTGTGTGTGGTGTTCCCAAAGGGTACTGCATATAATTCTGCCTAACATCCATCTTCCATGTGTTCCTTTTGTGCACAACTGATTGAATTAGTTTAAGTTCTAAGGGATGCACACAATGTAGCACTTCCAAGGACACATTCTCAGTGTGGTAAGGTTGGGACAGATGATTGTCCCTTTGTCATCATCGAATGTGCCAGGGCTGTGTGCACTCCGCAGGTGTTGGATTTTAGGTGAAAAATTGTGCCACAAGCTGGGTACGGGCAGCATGGCCACATGCCCTTGCCCCTCCCATGTGCAGCCGGTGTGCATGTGGTTGGGGATGTGGGGGCACCACCATGTCCACCGGCACGCCACGCAGTGTTGAAATGTTGTGCAGGACGCATGCTGCCACAATGATCCTGCACACTACTGGCGGTGCATATAGTAGCTCACCACCAGAGTGGTCAAGGGAACGGAAGCGTGAGTTGAGCACTCCGAATGTGCACTCCACTATGGCCCGAGTTGCAATATGGGCTGCGTTGCATCTTACCTGGGGTGGTGTGTTGGGGTTCCGTATTCGCGTCATAATGTAGGTGCTCAGAGGGTAGGCACTGTCCCCTGTAGAGGTGACATGGTTTGTCAGTGGTGTGGTTTTGTCTTTGTGTAAAATTCATGCATTTGCAGGGTGTGATAAACATACAGTAGAAAGAGCACCTGTTTAGTGTGCAATTTTGGCTCTGTCAATACTAGGCTGATCGGATGTGTGAAGGGTTAATTCTAATCACCAGGCTGAATGGAATGATTGACAGTTCTATTGTCCAGTCAGAAGCTGTCTTTCAATTCCGGGTGCATTATTCTGATAACAACTGTTTTCTTTTTCCTGCTTGTCGTTGCTAGGAGACAGAAGGGGAGGAAATCCTGAACGACGGTCATGAGTGGGCTTACTAGTACGCTGAAAAGGAAGAAGATTGCTAAAGTTATATATCTATAGAAAGAAGTCAAGTTGCGCCGTTGCACTCACATGAAGTTCTTCGTTTTGGAGTTAGAGCGAGCGTTATAATCGCTATACGAGTATAGATTCAATATCGTCAGTTTCCTGTTTCAGAGAGACACGCTGACAGTTTTGTTTGAAGGAGAGACGTGCTCGCTTCGGCGCCGCTCCCTGCGGGGCCGGGTGTAACTCGTCAGCTGTTCGAACGAGGAGAACGATTTCAGCGCAGCTGACAAAGCGCTGAAGCCGGTGCAGCTGTACGTCGGAAGCTGAGAGAGGGGGCGGAGTTCGGTCGGCGCTGCTGGTGAGCCGCGACAACAGCTGAGCCGTCAAATCTACAATGAAACCGTACGCATCGGGAAGGTACGTGAAAGTCTGAGGCCAGTTGAACAGGCAATATAACAGTTTACAAAAGAGACATTTGTTTCATATGAACTCAATACAGGCAAATGCTTTTCGTCAAGAGTGGGAAGTAATGGATGATACCGTTAGGAACGTTCGATTCGCCTGAACTGTAGAAAGAGCTCAAGAGGTGATCAATTATTATCCCAGCAGGCTGCACAACAGGGGATATGAAAACAAATAATATTGCATATAGAAAGACAAGGAAGAAGAGAAATCCAAAGATTGTTAACAGACTAAAAAGAACCATTAAGAGACTAGAGAGATGATGGGTATTAACTGAAGAGATGTGGGTTATCCTGAGGAGTATATATAAGGAAAAGAACTAAGCAAGAGGAGTGAAAGAGACTTTGTTAACAGACTGAAGCAAATTGAAACATACTCAGAGGGAAAGTAAAGGAGAGAATAAACAGAAACTGAGAAAGGTTACAGAGACTTACCTGAACTTGTTCCAAAACTTTTGCATAAACAGATGCTCCAGTCCAAGAAGATTGAAGAGGTGGAACGTATCCTTTTTTCCCAAGAGAAATGAAACAAAAGTTACAGAAAATAAAAGTTGTTTCTGAAACAAAATAACACCTACTATCTGTCTCTGTGTGTTTATTTGATATCCTACGGAGGAAGCCTTTACAATTTGGTGTCAGAAGTGGGATTTAAATAGAACACCATGGAAGAGCTGATTAAAACTCTGTCTGAAGGACAACAACTTCTCCAACAGGCTTTACAGATTCAAAGCCAGCAAGCACAAGCGGATAGGCAAGCTTTTCAACAGGCCATGCAAGTTCAGCAAGCCCAGTTGTTAGAGGCAGTAAACATTGCCTCTGACTATCAAAAAGCTGGGCAGGGTCGTACAATGACCTATTTGGCGAGTACCAAGCTGTCCGTAAGCTTGAACAATACTTCCACAAGATCCACGAATGCTACAAGATGGCCGAACTCGATGCTACGGAAAACGGATTGGGAAGCCACTAGATTACGACCAAGTAGTGAAAGTCCTGCGGGGATTCGAGCCCCGAGTGTAACTCCTAAAGGAATACAGTGTTTCGAGTGTGGTGAATGGGGACACTTAGCAAGAATGTGTCCTAAAAGAGTCAAAGTGGAGCCCATGGACGTGGGAACCATGGAAGTTCCTAAAGAGGGAGAATTTCACAAACCTGCAACAGTTCCAAGATCTTTTTATACATATACCTGCAAGGCTGAGGTAGACGGAAAACCAACAAGAGCCATGGTCGATACTGGGAGCTTACAAACAGTAGTAAGTACCGAACTCGTAGGCAATACAGGAGACTCGAGTAAGAAGATTCCTATTCGATGTGTTCACGGCAATGTCAAATCTTACCCTACCAAAGAGATAAATGTAAAGGTGGCTGGGGAACAAATGGAGGTTAGGGCAGCTGTGATGCCGGTATTGCCAGAGCCTCTGCTTATTGGTTCGGATGTCTCTAATTTTACACAAATAGTAAAAAGAGTAGAAGAGAATTTGTTACAAAATGCCCCATTTTACTATCATGAGATTCCTGTACCTTTAACCAAAGAGAGGAAAAGAAGAGCTACGATAAGGAAGTTGAAGAAGGATTGGGGGAAAAAATGTTCTTCCCATTGCAGTAGATTGGAAAATTCATGAAGGTGGGGATAGTTTCAGGATGGCCCAGGAATTAGACCCACTATTGGGAAATGCTAGGACAAGCGCTCAAGGTGATATACCCTGAAAAGGACCATACTTTGTCAGGGAAAACGGTCTATACTATCGAGTCAGCAAAGATGAAGCTGGAATTACTGTGAAACAATTGCTCGTACCCAGTAAGTACTACCAAACAGTTATGGAAGTAGCCCACCTACAAATAGGTGAAGGTCATTTGGAAACTGAAAAAACCACACAGAAAATATTGGCAAGGTTTTACTGGCCCGGTCTGTATGCTCAAGTAGCCCGATTTTTTGTCAGGCTTGTGCGGAATGTCAACAGAAAAATAAAGCGAATATTTAAAAAGCCACATTA
Source organism: Ambystoma mexicanum (assembly GCF_040938575.1). NCBI lineage: Eukaryota > Metazoa > Chordata > Amphibia > Caudata > Ambystomatidae > Ambystoma > Ambystoma mexicanum. Next base: position 1,604,598,041 of record NC_090937.1, read on the forward strand.
CAACCCATGCCGGTTGTGTTGGAATCTTTTAATAGGATTGGTTTGGTTATTGTTGGGCCATTAGATCCGTCCTCCAGAGGACATAAATACATCTTGGTAATTGTGGATTATGCAACTAGATACCCAGAAGCTTTTCCTCTTAAGTCTACTAATGCTCAGCACATCTGTGATGTATTAATCCCTTTTATAAGCAGAGTAGGAGTACCAAAGGAAATTGTCACAGATCGCGGAACTAACTTTATGTTGGCAATCATGGAACAAGTTTGTGGGATTTTACAGATAAAACATTTCAAAACTGCTGTTTATCACCCACAAACCGATGGCCTTGTTGAGAGGTACAATCAGATGATTAAGCGGATTTTGCTCAAAACTGTAGAGCCGGGAGGAAGAAGCTGGGACAAATTTTGCCTTGGATACTGCTCACACTTTGGAACACACCCCAATCTTCGACTGGGTTTTCCCCATTTGAACTACTGTTTGGGAGACCTGTGAGAACTCTGCTTGACATTTTGAAGGAGGGTTGGGAAGAAGAACCTAGTCAAGATATCTCTTTATCAGAATATGCATACCAACTTAGAGAAAGGATAGAGAAGTTGCAGAATATCGCACGAGAAAACTTGTTACAAGCTCAAGCCAAACAGGAACACTATTATAACCAAAATTCTCAGTTAAGAACATTCAAGAAAGGAGTTCAAGTGTTGGTGTTATTACCAACGTCCGAAAATAAAATGTTGGCGGCTTGCAGGGGGCCGTATGTGATAGAAGAAGTCCTTGGACCGTTAACATATAAAGTGAGAAAAAACAACAGAAGACTGCTGTTACGAACATATCATGTCAACTTGTTAAAAAAATGGGTGGAGCCTGTGTCAAGTGTAGCAATGATTAATACTAATGAAGTTCCAATGAAGCAGTTTCCACAGTTAAAAGAAGAACTTGGAGCGGAAGCATTAAACATAAATCAGGATTTGTCTAATAGTCAGAAGATAGAACTGGGAAGACTTATCAGTAAATACTCCAAGACATTTTCCACGTTACCAGGAAGTACCGGATTAGCATACCATCACATTAAAACCCAGCCTGGAGATGTGGTGAGAATAAGACCCTATAGAATACCGGAAGCAAAGTTACAGTCAATTAATAAAGAGATCAAGGAGATGTTGGAGATCGGAGTGATAGAACCTTCACGTAGTGACTGGTCGTCACCATTAGTCTTGGTTCCCAAGCCAGATGGTACATCTCGTTTTTGCATGGATTTCAGAAAGCTGAATGAGATTTCGAAGTTTGATGCCTATCCCATGCCTAGGATAGAGGATTTACTTGATAAATTAGGTAAAGCAAAGTTTTTAGCAAACGTAGATCTTACACAAGGATATTGGCAAATACCCCTACATCCAGATGACAAGGAGAAAACACCTTTTGACACGCCTTCAGGCTTGTTTCAATTTACTGTATTGCCTTTTGGGTTACATGGTGCTCCTGCGACGTTTAAACGACTTATGAACTCAATTATTAAAGGACATGAAAGTTATGTGGGGGCCTACCTAGATGATATTATTGTCTTAAGTCAGTCTTGGGACGAACATTTATTACATTTGGATGCCATACTTCGAGTGTTACAACAATCCGGTCAGCATGTAAATCCCAAAAAGACTTTCATGGCCAATTTCCATACAATATATTTGGGATATTTTGTAGGACAGGGGGTCATTAAACCCCAAGAGGTGAAGCTGGTGGCTATTAAAAAATTACAGTTTCCTACAAATGCCAGATAAGTTAGGGCTTTCCTTGGCTTCGTAGGATATTACAGGAGGTTCATCCCGCACTTTTCGACATTGGCTACACATTTAACTAATCTCTTGAAGACATCTGCTTCACCCAAAAAAGATTGCCGTACTATCGAGATGGAGAACACTTTCAATAAACTAAAGAACGCCCTTACGGAGAAGGCAGTTCTACATTGTCCAGATTCCTCAGCTCCATTTTTCTTGCATACAGACGCATCTGGGACAGGCCTTGGGTCTGTTTTATACCAGAATCAAGGAGAGGCTGAAATACCTGTCCTCTTCATAAGCAGGAAGTTACTTCCTCATGAATTGCATTATGCCACAATCGAGAAAGAGTGTCTGGCTGTAAAGTGGGCCATAGAGGCGTTGCGATACTATCTGTTAGGCAGGGAGTTCACATTGTTGACCGACCATTCTCCTCTGGTATGGTTGGCTCGAAACAAAGATACGAACCCCAGAGTACTCAGATGGTTTCTTTCACTGCAACCATTCACCTTCAAGACAATGCATCTCCCGGGGAGGTTGATGACCCAAGCAGACTTTTTATCTCATAACACTTCCCTTCCCGAGCGTAAGGGCCTAGAAGGGGGGGTATGTGATAAACATACAGTAGAAAGAGAACCTCTTTAACGTGTAATTTTGGCTCTGTCAATACTAGGCTTATCGGATGTCTGAAGGGTTAATTCTAATCACCAGGCTGAATGGAATGATTGACAGTTCTAATGTCCAGTCAGAAGCTGTCTTTCAATTCCGGGTGCATTATTCTGATAACAACTGTTTTCTTTTTCCTGCGTGTCGTTGCTAGGAGACAGAAGGGGAGGAAATCCTGAACGACGGTTATGAGTGGGCTTACTAGTACGCTGAAAAGGAAGAAGATTGCTAAAGTTATATATATAGAAAGAAGTCAAGTTGTGCCGTTGCGCTCACATGAAGTTCTTCGTTTTGGAGTTAGAGTGAGCGTTATAATCGCTATACGAGTATAGATTCAACATCGTCAGTTTCCTGTTTCAGAGAGACGCGCTGACAGTTTAGTTTGAAGGAGAGACGTGCTCGATTCGGCGCCGCTCCCTGCGGGGCCGGGTGTAATTCGTCAGCTGTTCGGACGAGGAGAACGATTTCAGCGCAGCTGACAAAGCGCTGAAGCCGGTGCAGCTGTACGTCGGAAGCTAAGAGAGGGGGCGGAGTTCGGGCGGCGCTGCTGGTGAGCCGCGACAACAGCTCAGCCGTCAAATCTACAATGAAACCGTACGCATCGGGAAGGTACGTGAAAGTCTGAGGCCAGTTGAACAGGCAATATAACAGTTTACAAAAGAGACATTGTTTCATACGAACTCAATACAGGCAAATGCTTTTTGTCAAGAGTGGGAAGTAATGGATGATACCGTTAGGAACGTTCGCTTCGCCTGAACTGTAGAACGGACTTAAGAGGTGATCAATTATTATCCCAGCAGGCTGCACAACAGGGGATTTGAAAACAGATAATATTGCATATAGAAAGACAAGGAAGAAGCGAAATCCAAAGATTGTTAACAGACTAAAAAAACCATTAAGAGACTAGAGAGATGATGGGTATTAACTGAAGAGATGTGGGTTATCCTGACGAGTATTTATAAGGAAAAGAACTAAGCAAGAGGAGTGAAAGAGACTTTGTTAACAGACTGAAGCAAATTGAAACATACTCAGAGGGAAAGTAAAGGAGAGAATAAACAGACACTGAGAAAGGTTACAGAGACTTACCTGAACTTGTTCCAAAACTTTTGCATAAACAGAAGCTCCAGTCCAAGAACATTGAAGAGGTGGAACGTATCCTTTTTTCCTAAGAGAAATGAAACAAAAGTTACAGAAAATAAAAGTTGTTTCTGAAACAAAATAACACCTACTATGTGTCTCTGTGTGTTTATTCGTTATCCTACGGAGGAAGCCTTTACACAGGGCCATTTGTACTCCCCAATGAGCCATGTGTTGCCATGCCTCCCAGCTTCCAGGGCCCGGTGTAGGGGTGACATTCTGAATATGAAACTATCATGGGTGGACCCTGGATAGTTTGCATACAACCTGCATGTTGATGGAATGCCAGTGCTTGCGATTGCGATAGATGTGCTCTGTGGCCCTAGGTGGACGTAGGGCCACATGGGTGCAATCGATGGCAGCAAGCACTTTAGGGAAGTGCACCACCCCGTAAAAGTCCTGGACCATGGCCTGCCTTTCTGCAGTTGTTCTGGGCATGTATATGTGCATGCGGACTGCAGGGCGTGCATTCATGATTTCCAACACCTGGTGTAGGCAGCGTGACTGCGTGGGCTGTAAGATACCCCCGACTATGGCAGTTGTCTGCTGAAATGACCCAGAGGCTAAAAAATGCAGTACATTGAGCACCTTTTCCATGGGGCTCAGTGATTGGGAGCACAGGGTGGGTGATGTGAGGTCATCTTCCCACTCCCTGACCAGGTCTAATACGATATGAGGTGGAAACCTATACCTGCCATAGACCTGATCATCAGGCATCCCAAAAAGGCTGGTCCTGGGTAGAAAAATGCGGGCACTGGCGATCCTCCTCCTCCTGAGGTGTCCCACGATCACTGCTGTGAGAAACGGTACATTCACCGTAGCTGTATACGTGCTTTGGTTGTTCGCGCTGCCTTTTTATGCATTGGTTTACGTGCGCGGTGACGCTTACGCCTGCTTTCGCGTGGCGGAAGTGTTTCCGGATTTGCATGTCTTTTTCCGCGCACCGGAGAGCCCTGTTTGAATCCATGAATTACGTGTTGTTAGCGCACGTATGGCCGTTGCAAGGATTTTACTGTGGTACTTCTCACGTTACGCCCACATTTTCGGTTGTTGTTCCCCATTCCACGTGTTCCGCCCCCTTTTTAGGTGACTGCGCAGGACGGTATGCCCCTTCACTGGAAGTCTTGCGCAAGGCATTCGTGCTGTCGCAGTGACGTATTGGACCTGAGGGGATTCAGCGCAAGTCTCGGGTAAGCCCCGCGCATTGTGTTCTATGAATCGACAAACGGGCGCTTGCGCGCGTTTTTGCGCGCATGTCCACATTTTTGGCCGCAAATAATTCCATGAATCGGGTCCTGAATCTTAATGGTCTCTACATTTTTAATGGGAGATTCTCGGGGGGGGTGAGATTCCTGGACAATACACATGGACCTTGTGTAAAAGTGCCTCCACTATTTGATTATTAATTATATTGGACATAGAAGTACTTACGCGTAAAACAAAAAAAGTACCACATTTTGTTACCTTTTTTTCTGCATAGAGAAATATGGCACGTTGGGGTCAGGCAATATGCATGGAGATGGTTTGTGGGAGCAAGAAGGCAAAGGGAGGGGCAGGTGTTCTCCCCTGCTTTTGGCAGTCAAAAATGAGTACATTTCGTTTTTTTGCTTAATCTGTTTTTATTATCATATATAATGACAAGACACACGCAAAATCAACATACAGGCAGCTTCAGGCAGTACAGTTTCATTACCCTAGTTGAGCGACATATCTTTACCCAGCAACCCAGCTAGTGAGCCAAGGCCTGTATAGAAATTTTTAGAGCTCCCAACGAACCGTGGGAAATGTGACCCTCCCCCCTGATCTCCCACACCACCCCCTGTATATGCTCTGAGCGTTCAACGTGCTAGAACCCAATGCAGCCTGAAAAACGATGGGCCGAAGGGTTACTGGGCTACGAAAGGTCGGGCTCCTTGATTGCCTCCCTCGTACCATTGAACAATGTCCATCGGGCGATGACCAGCTCTCCCTGCGCCCCCAATTTGGGGTCTGTTGAGAGCTCGCCCTTGTACCAGAAATCTCTCCTGCGAGTGGGGTACAATGCAACATCTCACTTTCCCCCTCCTCCCACCCCGCTCCCCACAACCATGTAGCTACTGCCCCGGCCTAAAGCAATTAATAGATGTCAGAGTCTCAGGCGACCCTTCCCCATAGCATTTCCCAACCTGTAGTGCCCTGGCTTCGAGAGCCAGGGCACTGCTACGGTGCTAAATATAGGGGGTCCACCAGTTACCAAAACCTCTCCACGCGTGTATTGTTGGAGTTGGATTGACGCTTGAGGGCATTGAGAGCAGATTTAACCATAGCATTTTAGTGGGCGGGGATTCTCCTTTCCAGTGGAGGACTATGAGTTTACCGCCATGAACAGCATCATTCGTATGAGTCTACGTGTAGGTGCGTCGTCATGCCAGTCATCACTTTCCGCCCTGAATACCATGGGGCCAGGGGCCAATGTGAGACTCGTGCCACCTATATGGGCGTCCTGTCGGTGTATCATGCGCCACTATGGGGCCAGACGATGGCAAGACCATAATACATGACCCTTGGTGCCCACCTCCACAAATCCCTGCCAGAACGATGGCGTAGAGGCCAGTCCCATCCTGTACATCTTGGCCATGGTGTAATACATCTGCTGGTGTGGTTCCAACCTACATTGTTGGAGAGGCACATGGCAGGGAACGTGCAAAGGCACGGAAATGTGGTCAAGTTTTGCTCCATTTCTACCTCGCACGCTGAGGGGCTGGCCTGGCAAGTAGCCCCTGTATGTGTAACGATTACGGCGTTCCGTGTTCTGTAACGAAGCCAGTCCCCCGCTTCTAGGCCCAACACTGGGCACGCCGACTGAAATGTCATTAGATCCTCCCCTTCGCAGATGTCCATTGCCCAAATCTGTGGCCATGCTGTATCTTTTCTAGGGTGCAGCTCGTGATTCAGCCCATAAGAGAGTATCGCCCGAGTGCTTGACCACAAGGGTGCCGCCTGTACGGTCACGCCATGCAAGGACCGTATCTTATGCCATTGCGTGTTCCTCTGTCCCAATATTGGGTGCACCTTAATTCGCAAGAGCAGTTATACCAGCGGGATAGCCATGACCACCGGGAAAGAGGAGCCATCAAAGCGAGTTCCATCGCCTTCCAACTTGTTGCGTCATCCAGTGCTTCACCCAGCAGACTTGCGTCACCTGGTAATAACCTCGCTAGGATGGCAGTGCCAATCCCCCATCTGTCTTTTCAGCTTGAAGTGTTTTCAGTTCCAGGCGTGCTTTTTTCCCCCACCATATGAATTTAGTGATGGACGCATCAAGGTCTTTAAACATTTTAGTCATAGGACTGGCAGGTATCATCATGGCGAGATATATTAGTTTCGGTAAAAAGTTCATTTTAAAGGTGTTTATCCTGCCCATCAAGCAGAGAGCCAGAGAATCCCACCTTGCTAAGTCCTGCTGAATCCAAGAACTTGGGGATAGTTTAAATATCGAATCTCGCAAAGGGAGGTGCTAACGTTTACCCCCAGATATTTAACATGGTGCAGTTCGAGCTTAAATGGGCGACTCTACGTTTACCCCCAGATATTTAACATGGTGCAGTTCGAACTTAAATGGGAGACTCTACCGGGTCGAACAAGATATCCACCCTCAACGGCAAGATCTCAGATTTCCCCCAGTTGATTTTATTTTTAATTTTTTTAAATTTGTATTTGTTATTTATTTAGGTACTTGGTTTAACAATCAAACCTTTTTACACTAAAAAAAAGCATTGATCACAAAACAAGTTATGTCACTCAGATAGCACAGGGGAGGAAAAAAAAATAAAACATTTGACATAACAATTTTATCGCTAGCCGTGGCCGGGCAATTTCCCATTTGATTTAACCTCAGTTCATGTCCCTGGCCATTTCCTGGCTACTTCCGACTCTCCCCCTCCGTCCAACGGCCCGCTGCTCTGTCCGACATTAACTTATAATCCCTTGAAGGCCAAATCAGTCCTTTTGACCGTCCAAGGTTTTCAGAGCATTTTTTAAAAAGGCTAGAAGCGCCAATGTCAAAGATACTTCTTCTCCCGAAGTCAGCAGGCTCCACCAAGCCACTGCGTCAAAAAGAATATTCCCAGTATACGGGTATGATCATCTCTTAAGACTTGGCAATGTAGAACTAGTAGATGAAGAGTTTCTTTATTTCGGCCACACAGCCTGCACAAGAAGGTTCGGTCTGTTCGCAGTTTCCTGACCTCCGTTGATTTTATAGCCTGCCATTGGCCCAAAGTCCTGTAAAAGAGTTCGGATGTATGGCAAGGTAATGGTACAATTGCTAACATATAAGAGTAGGTCGACGGCGTATAGGAAAACCCAATGTTCTTCATCTCCCCGCCTTATGACCATCCATCCCGGGTTGGTGCGCAACTTGGTCGCCATTGGCTCTATTGATAAGGCGTAAAGGGCGGGAGTGGGCAGCCCTGACGTGTGCCGGTATGGAGAGTAAACGGAGGCGAGATAATACCGTTAGTGACCACTGATGCCTCCGGACTAGTATATAGCAGTTTAATAAGCCTTATAAACAGCAGTGGAAAGCCAAACTCTGCCAGGTCCAGGAACATGAAATCCAATTGTACTTTATCGAAAGCCTCTTCAGCATCCAGTGTCAGGATTGCATCCTTCGAGTCTGGGTCTCCCGCAAGAACATGCAGTAGCCTCTTCACGTTATTAGTTGAGTGTATGTCGTTAATAAATCCGGTTTCATCTTTATGGACCAGAGATGGAAGGATCCCCTCTATTCGTTGTACTATGCATTTTGCCAATATTTTGGGGTCCCAGTTGATTAATGAAATAGGGCGGTATGAGCTGCATTCCTCAGGGTCTCGTCCCTTCTTATAAAACACCACTATATTGGCAGCGAGCATTATGTGTGGTAGTTGCCCGCGCTCAACCGCTTCCCCAAACACTGACTCTAATCTGGGTACTAGTGTATCGGCCATTACCTTATAGAAGTCTATGGGAAGACACTCCCAGGAGTGACGGATTGGATCGCACAGGTTATCTCCAACACCATAATAGGGGGGTTAAGACTCTCCGCTTGGGGGGTGGTGACCCTGGACAGAGTGATGGAGGAAAGGAATTCACTTAGCCAATGTTATGTGCTGGGCTCGGGCGCAGCATACAGCTCCTGATAATACTCTGCGAAGTGGGAATCAATGCGGTCATCTCCTGTCAGAAGTGACCCGTGGTCATCCCGGATTGAAGCAATTGTCTGCGCTCTCTGCCCTTGCTTTAGGGCGAGCGCCATCATATGTAGCAGCCTTTCCCCTTCAAAATAGTATGTCTGAGTCCAGCTCATGAAGGAACTCGAGTAGAGAACAACTGTTTAATCTGTGCCCGTAATTTGCATAGGTGAGCATGTGTCTGGGGACTGTTTCTCGGTGGCGAGAATGGCCGCTCTCGGCTGTTCTTCATGTTTGCCCCAAGCCCTAAATTTATGGGACACCGCGAGATGCACTGACCATGTAAAAATGCTTTAAAGGCGTCCCAGCACGTATATACGGTGTAGTCCGGAGCTAGGTTTTTGCAAAAACTTGTCTTTATCTTCCCCTATATGTGTAATAAAGTCCAGATAGCCCAATGCACGTAGGTTGAGCCACCACATCGGGGCTCCACGTGGTGTATTAAGAAGTGTCATGCGTAACCCTACCAGGGCATGGTGGCATAGAGTTGTGGGAAGTATCGCGCTTCGTCCGTCATGTATATGGCGTTGGACGGGATCATCTAATCATCGATCCTAGAGTAGCTGTGGTAACAGTGAGAGAAGAAAGTTTAATATCTTTCTCCTCGTGTGTGCATCTCTCTACATGTCCTTCAGGCCTAGGTTGACTAGGAGGGCATTCAGGTCTGTGCACTTTCTCAGGCCAGTGGGTCTGCAATTGATCGCGCTCTGGCGATCCAGTGTGGGGTCTAGGGTCACATTGAAATTCCCTCTTACAATTGTTAGACTCCCTATGTGCTGTGTACAAGTCATACATGTGTGAGTAAAAAATGATGGTGTGTCAGCCGTGGGTGCATATGCATTCAGTATGGGGATAGGGTGTGGGTGAATCTGTCTCTGCAGAAGGACATATCGGCCCTCTTTTTGTCTGTTACAGTGCTCTGGATATGCATGGGGACTTGTTTATGAATTAAGATGGATACTCCCTGCTTACCCTGACAGGGGGAATGTGCTGGAATACCAACCCACCCTTGCTCTAATTTGCTAATTCAATTCCGTTCAGATGGGTTTCCTGCAAAAATATGATTTCACCCTGCAGATCCCTAATATGGTTCAACACCCACCTTCTTTTAATAGGGTGTCCGAGCCCCTGGACATTGAGTGTTATTAGCGTAAGTGTGGCCATCTTATCCTATCCCGCAAGTCCCTCCCATGTGTTCACTGTATCTGTCACCATTAGCCTCCTTATAACATGGTTGCAGGCTTTTGAGCACATACATAAAGTTAAGCCCAACCAAAAACAAAGCATGTAAACATTGGGATTGAGCAACTATCTCCCAATGCATGGCTATCCAACCCCATACATGGAGCTGGTTGAGATGGGGTCCGTGGCCCAACCCCCTTCCCCACGTATTGCACCATCCCCTTGCGGGGGGGGAATGGAGAGTTTACCACAACAGTAAATCGCAATAGTGGTGGGGGAAATGGAATGGGGCGCATGCCCCACGGCTGATTGCTAATACTTGATGATTCTAGGCTGTGCGCCACCTATGTTGCAGGGGGGAAAGAAAGTCACCCATGTTGTGTTGGTGACCCAGATGGTGTAGAGGTCTGAGTCTTGGGCACGGCTCTGCATAGTGTTCACTGGTGCGACACTGAAGAGGTGGTGATATCCAATCTGCTTGTGTGCTCTCAGCCCCTGCGTCACCAACTGCGTTGTTGTAGAAATCACCAGGCCTCTTCCGGCTCTTCGAGGGAGTGCCATTGGCGCTCGAGCTGCAGATACCCCACTGCTGGAAACTTGAGGTAATCCTTGTGCTATGTATCATTAAATGCGTCAAATATGAGGTTAAAACTTTTCCGCCGCCTTGATACCTCCAGAGAGTAGTCATTGAAGATCTTTATATCTGCATTGTCAACCTTCACCATTCCCATATGCGTTCAGGATGGCCATCTTGTGCTGGAAATTTAAGCAGCCTCATGGTGATTATTATTTTTTTAACTTTATTTGCATTTATTTGAGGTGCACATAACCCGTAGGTATCTAGGCGCTAGTTTCATTGATTTGTGGAAGTGCAGGTCATTTCTAATGCGCTCAGTTTTTTCTAGCACGGATCCAGGATCCGAACATGTGTTTGCTCAGCATGGTCTTGTTTCCAAGACCCGCACGCTGCCACAGAGCTATCCTCCCATCCCGATTATGCACGTGCGCTCACCAGCAGCAGGCTCAGCGATAGGAGCACAGTGAACTCTCTCGATTATATAGTTGCATGGTTGTCCATAATTGTAGACATATGCCCACCAGGCAGAGGTTGTTCCGCCGAGACCTGTTTTCTTGGTCTTCAATCCTGGCCCCCAGGTGTTGCACCTCTTTAATGACACTGTCGAGAACTGCCACTACCGTATCATGGTTATCTTCTAAGGAGCCGATGCGTTGTTCATTGTCGGTGGTTCTCTCTGCCTGCGAGGTCAGCCTAGTTCAGACATTCTGCAGATCTCGCTTGATGTCTTGAACAGTGGTATTTGTTTCCTGAGTCCATTGCCCGATGACTTTCATCTCAGCCAAGATTGATTAGAGCTGCGCCTGGATTTCCATCTTGGGTCGTTGTCTGGAGGAACGGCATAATGAGGTGCTGAGAGGTTCAGTGTCTGAGGTATGGTCTGAGTACGGGTCCGGTTCTGACAGCCCGCTCTCCAAGTGGCACCCAGCCCCAGCGAGAGGGCGCAATTGCGCAGTCTTTGACTCAGCACCATCTCCCCCTTTTAATCAGGGCCTCTGCCAGGCCGCCAGGACCAGACCCCCCTTTGGATGTTGGTGGACAGTGGGTCCAATTAGGGCACTTAACAGCCTCTTGGCAGATTATCCCCTGAAGTACTCCCCAGGCCATGCACAGCATGATACATCGCTTGGAGCATTAATGTTTTGGTAAGTGTTAGTGCCTACCCCGTCTTATTACGTGCAATAATAAATAAAGCAATCAACAAAACCCCTGACGGTGAATGAGGCACAGAGAACCGGCTGCGAGAGTTCAAGGCAGGATTTATTTCTAAGCTCAGAAATTCTCCCAAAGTACTCTCTCATCATAATCATCAATATACACTTTTATAATATTCGAAATATATCTAACAAAAAACACTATGTTGGGCCCGATTGGTCAGGCGGTGTGGTGCTGTAGGCGTGGGTAGCATCCCTTCCTTCTGGTTGGTTGATCGGCTGACGAGATGATGGACGTCAGACATTTATGCTCCATGCGGGTGAAGGTCGGGTCGGGTTGAGGCCGTGGTCACTACCTAAGCTAACATATTACATTGCATGTTTATAAATAACAAAGTATATAAACATTTTATGCTTGTTGTTGTATTTCTACAAAAATCACACATAGAACCTTATTGTCAGTACACTTGGTCATTCATGGCTTTAATAGGAGGCCTTGACCTTTATTATGCATTTATTAAAGGGTTAGGATGTGTTTTACACAAATCTCAAGCTTGGGTTTTCTGTTAGTATAAGTAAATATATATACTGCAGTAGAGTTCTAGTGTTAGTCGTGAGTGTGCTGGGTGGGGGTCGCAGCGCCGGCGAGGGTCTGGCACATGAAAGGGATGCCTTCTGAGAATGCATGGTGGAGATGGCACTTAGTTACCCTAGGTGGGGGTGGGTAACTGTACGTTTATGGAGACGAACGAGCAAAGTGCTTAGCTCATGCTGGTTCACATGCCGGTTCTCATGCGGGGCAGTGATCTCAGAGGAAGACTACTGTATCGTTTTAGTTGTTGCAAATGTCCTCAGCTTCAGCGTGAGAATGGGATCGCGGAACTTGTCCTTTGCAGCGGGGGAACAAAGGTGGGGGTCATGTGCCTGCGCGTCTCGTGTGCCTGTGTCCTTGGCTGCTGCAAGCGAAGGAGAGCTGAGCCTTACTGTACTATCGCAGTGAGGCCTGGTTACCAAGATGGAGTCGGAAAGGGGGTACAAAAGATGGATGCCCCATGTCCTGCTCAGTGGTCCCATCTATGTAAACGTCAACCGTGGTTAACATTACATAAGGGCAAGGAGGGAACCCACTACTGGAGGCACGTGGTCCAAGCTTTGTACTGAGAAGCGTACGACACGAGGGGGCCTGGGGGCCCCCTCTCTCCCATACATTCCCCCCTTTCGTTACATCTAAATTAACAAACTATTTTACCTTATTCTTTTCATTCTTCCTTCGGTAGTACTCTGCTTCAGCAACAGCCTCATCCCAAGCTGGGGTGCCTTTTATTGGCATCCATGCTCTGCATACACTTCTCAAGCTGATCCCCCTTCTTGCATATTCGTCTGGGGTGCACATTAAGTATATCCCACCATCCCCATCCAGATCTATCCACACTTCGTTATACCATTGCAATTCCCTTGGCTCTTTAATTGTAGTGTGATGTAAATTATCAACCCTGTCCCCATACTGCCTGTAAATGGCAGTCATTCTGTATTGTGGTGTAGTGTATTCCCCAGTTTGCATTTGAGCATCTGTCATGGTAGCTACCGTTGTCTGTCGGCCCATTGGTACCATCATCATAGCTGAGGTTGGCATGCTTTTCTCACAACATCGCAGTCCCAATTGGCACACACAGAAGAACAGGAGCACAAAGAATGATGGGGACCAGTATTTTCATTGCCACATTTACCCATGATGGTATCCAACTGAACAAATTGTCGAACCATGTGCTTTCCTTTGCCTCCTTCTGTTCTCATCCTCTCCCCTAGATTGTGTACTGCTGTTATCACATGTGAGAGTGTCCCGTTATCAGCATCTTCAGTTGGCACGAATGTGCAACACGCCCCCCCAATTATTTTGCAAACACCACCGTCCATTGCTGTGAGGAGGTCTAGGACATATCTGTTTTGCATTGTCATTAGGCGCAGTGCACGGAGCTCTATTTTTATCACGTTGAAACCTTCTTCAGTGTCGGCTAGTTGGACGAGCTCCCAGTGCACAATCTGCAACCATTTGGCGTTTGTTCATGCTTGGAGGCCTGGAACTAGGAGTGATGCAAAGAATGTTTCAGCCGATGAGAAAAGCTTGTATTTTTGCGGTATTTCAGCAAGGAGTTCTGATGATTCGGAGGAGATATAATAGGACGATCTTTTGTTACGTGATAGCTGTTTCTTTAGTTCATCTTCTGACAATAGTTCGTAAACTGGAGCCTCTGTTGTCATTAGTTGGGGTACTGTCGATGGTTCAGCCGATTGCCCTGCTGCCGATATGCCAGCTGATTGCCCTGCTGCCGATATGCCAGCCGATTGCCCTGCTGTGTTTTGAATATTGCTTGCTGGTATCACCATTAGTGCTGTGTGGAGGGAGGCTAGGGCGCAAGTGCCTTTCCATGATGCGGGGAGATGCAGGTAAGCTTGTTTACCGCAGACCCAGTACATGTCCATAAGTGCAGCTGTTCCTTTCTTCATATCAGGTATAATTACTGTCATATTGCACTTTTTTGCATTCCCCATGTTCACCCTCCCTTCCCCGTGAAAACACAGTTCATGTGGAGTTTCCTTTTGAATTTTTATGGGCTTTTCGAGTGCCGTGACCCATGTTAGCTTGGCAACGTGTTGTGACCAGACGGGGGCACATCTCTCTTTTATCCATTGGAATTTTTCGTCAGGCAGGCCTCGGAGTGCTTCTGCCTTGCACTTGATTATTTCATCACGCCAATTATTGTCTGCATATCTTGTCCCTTTTATGATAAAAAACGGCTCTTTGAGGCAAATCACTCCTTGTTGCTTGCTAGTGCATGTTTGTTTGTTTTCCAATTTTTCCATGGTGACTGTGTGTGCCTGGAAGGTTTTTCTTATCCTACACAAAACCAGATGAATCAAACATTGGGCCTCTGACAAGGGTACTTCCTGTGGAATTAACATTTTTGGTGTCCCAGATGCATGAGGAATGATTGAACAGACGTAGCAGCTCTCATTAGTTGCTTGCTTCGCCGCGGCACTCATGTCTGAATACCATTTATTTATTTGGTCAGGGTTTCGGGGGTCCTCTATTTCATCTAACCCTATGTCATGTGAAATATCGTGTCTGTTTCTTCCCGCCCCCCTTTTTCTCCTCCTTCTCCTGTCTTTCAATTTGATGCCCACTCATTGGTGCTGTAGGGGGAATATTCCAGACCATGTGTCATTATTGTTGTTCATGATAACATGTGTGTATTTAGTGGTAATATTGATAGGAAATGCGGTAGCTTCGGGTGCTGTATGTGTATGCATGTTTGTGTTCATGGGGTTGGTTGACCAATAATAATCATCATATTCATTCCATTCGGGCTCATTTCCCTCAGCCGTGTCATCACTTAACAGTGAGGGAGCAGTTATATTTGCATGCAATTGCTCATAAGGTAATGTTACATTTGTACTATTGAGCTCAATGTTGTACGTTTCCGTCCACATTGTTTTCACCCCAGTCCATATTAGTTTAGACCCTTGTCGTATCATTTTAGCCCTGCGCCCCCCTTTGTGCATTTCATCTACTAAAAATAATAACGTATAATACCAAAAAATAAAAAGCAACATTACTAAAAAGAGCACTGCAGTATATTTTATAACACATTCAACATTGCTAAATCTACTGGCCCTAGTGGCATCCCTATTTCTATCTATCTTTTCGGCCTGTTTGACCATTTCGTCACATTGAGCCATTTGTGACCTATGGGGGCGAGATAATTTCGTTAAGTCATAATATATATATACGCATATGTATATTTCATCTCATTTCACTCATTTTTCTATTAGCAATTTCTTTCAACTCATGACACGTTATTTTGATACAGTAGTGCTTAGAAAAAACGATAGGATAGAGTGTAGAATTGTGAAAGAGATATAATAGGAGAGAGGTATAGAGACATTTAGCTGAAAGCATTTGTTTTCTTTTCTTAAGTACATTTTCTGTATTATTCATTTCGTTCTTCATTTGTGGTACCATTATCACAAGTTTGGTCATTTTGGAGGTTTGCACTACCACGTGTCCTCCTCACATCTGAGAAGTGCACCCAGTATTTCAAACCTTTAACCTTCACTGCTGTTGGAGTGCTGTACACCACTTCATAAGGGCCATGAAACCTTGGTGAATTCCACCTTCTTACAAAACTACACACATATATTGGCTCTCCTGGCATTAGCGGCCCTGTTGGGCTGTCTGCTGCTGGCATGGTGGTGTCTGTTGCTACATTTTCAGTAAATGGCAGAGCAATTTGTTTTGCTATGCTGCGTACTGCGCGCTTTAGCTGTGCTAGGTACTCTTTAAACTCTTCCCCCAGCACTGTGGCAGCCCTGTGTGCATCAGAAGCTCTCCTAACAGGGGAAAGCGGCGTATGCATTCTTCTCCCCGTCACGATTTCGTGGGGGCTCAAATGGTGATCCTTGCATGGTTGAGTTCTGAGTAGGAACAGTGCTAGGGGCAGACAATACACCCAGTTTTTCTTGAGGGTGTTACACAATTTTGACAATTTGCTCTTAAGCAGGCCGTTGATCCTCTCCATAACCTCATTGGCCATTGGATGATAAATGGAACATAGTTTGTGTTTCACTCCCAGGAGTGATGTCACCTCCTTGAAGAGATCATTCACAAAATGCGTGCCATTGTCTGAACGTATCACGTCACATATTCCCCAACGCGAGAACACTTCTCGCACGAGGAATTTGGCAGCACATTTCGCATCGGGATGGGGGCAGGAGCCTGCTTCCACCCACCATGAAAAGGGGCATACCACCACAATCAAGTATCTCACTCTGTTACATCTTTCTCCCATATCGGTATGTAGTTCACTGAATGGCCCTGCAGTGCGTGGCAAAGTGCCACGCAAGGTTCTTAATGTCATTCCTGAATTGTACGTTTGACATGTTGTACATTCTATTACAAATTTAGACAAATGTTCGTGTAAATTTGGGACGAACCAATCCTCCTGGATGTCTGAGGCGATGTGTTGTTTTGCAACATGGGCTGGGAAGTGCAATTGTTGGAATGCTACCTCTAGTAATTCCACAGGCATCACTACCTTGCCTGTGGTTTCCTGTCTCTGTGGCCGATTGCTCACACCCCCGTCTGTCCCACAGTTCCTGCTCTTCTGGTGGGGCCCTTCTCTGGAGCTCTATCAATTGTACTATGGGCGTGTTACTGTACGCTTGTACGCTTCTACTGGTTGTTCTGTTGTGGCTGTTTTTACAATGCATTCTGGTATTGGTGTCTTATTGAAGTACGAGGCCTCCTTCGCTGCCGCGTCGGTTGCCGCGTTCCCCAATGAGATAGCGTCTGTGTTATTGGTATGGGCTTGGCATTTGACCACTGCCACTACCGATGGCTCTGCTAAAGCCTCTATTAGTTCGTTTAGTAATGTGGCATGTTGTACGGGGAACCCGTCTGCTCTCCTGAACCCCCTTCTCCACCAACGTGATAGCCCTGAATGAACTGTGGTGGTGGCGTAAACTGAGTCTGAATATATTGTTACTGTGCAACCTTTGGCTGCGTGTAATGCTTCAATTAGTGCAGTCAGTTCGGCTGCTTGTGCAGAGTAATGGGAGGGGAGGCGCTTTTGAACAATTGTTTCGTACTCTTCTTCTTCCATGCGTACCACGGCCATCCCCACATGTTTTTCTCCGGTCTCTGGGTTTATTGAGGCTGACCCATCTATTAAATACATTTCTCCTTCCATTTTCACTCGCCTTAGGAATATCATCGCCCTCCCCCTCATATGTACTGCAGTCGTGTTCCTGCATGTTCTCTGTTGTGCATGGTTCTGTAATGAATGTGGCTGGGTTTACCGATTTACATCTGACCACATGTACGTTTGGGCTGGAAATTATTATTTCGTAGGCAGTTGCTCTTTGTGTTGTGAGGGTTTATTTTGATCGTTCAAGTATTGCAAATAACGAGTGTTCTGCATATAGTGTCAATGAGCATCACTTCCTGGTTCGCCTCTGCCCTCTCCCTTCCCGCCTCCCTGCCCGCCCACACCCCCCCTCCCCTTCCTCTCCTTCTGCCTTAAATCCCACCCCCCCTGGGCAGCCCCCCGCCCGGCAGCCCCCTCAGCTAAGGGCCCCTTAGGCAAAGGGCAGTTCCTACGGTTGCGGCGCCCTGTGTGTCTGCAGGTGTCCGCAGGGGATGCCAGGCGCAGGTCTGCCCTTTTCTGGTTAGCTCCACCTGCTCGCCCACTAGCCTACACCACTTCAGTGTGATCCGTCAATTGTGGTAAACTAGGGCTTTTTCTCCCCTCGCAGGGCTCTCAAACTTAGGTGGCCCCTACACTGGGTACCTACTCGTATTTACTGCTACTGTTGCTTGGTACTTGTGGTAAACTAGGGCTTTTTCTCCCCTCGCAGGACTCTCAAACTTAGGTGGCCTCTACACTGGGTACCTACTCGTATTTACTGTTACTGTTGCTTTGTACTTGTGGTAAACTAGGGCTTTTTCTCCCCTCGCAGGACTCTCAAACTTAGGTGGCCTCTACACTGGGCACCTACTCGTATTTACTGTTACTGTTGCTTTGTACTTGTGGTAAACTAGGGCTTGCCGCTTCATCCCTGTCTGCTTGCTCTCGTCTGTCTCCCCCCAGCTCCATCCCTATTCCTTGGTGCTCTCTATCTCTCCTATCTTCTCTAACTGCTTCTCCATTGACTATCCTGCTCTCCTCACAAAATCTGGTAGGAAAAAGTTTAAAAAGGATATCCTGGTCTCCAACCCAGGCCTCCCTATCGCTGACACCTACACCAGTGCCTCTTCCAAGGAAACTCTTACTGACATCCTCTTTTTCGTGCCTTCCCCTGACCAATGGACCCTTCATATGGTCTCTGTGCTCTCTCCCTTCTCCTCTTCTCCCATTAATGGTGGCATCCGTTGGGATGTCCTCTTGGCCCCCTTCCTCTCCTCTAAGGCCATCATTAATGTCTACGCTAACGGGACCGTCTTGGTCCAAGGCCCTCAGGCCAACCTCCACCTCTTTGATAGATGCTTCCCACGCCTCACTAACTTCCTTTCCTCTCCTGCTGTCCCCTCTTCCCTGTCCTCAGCTACCATGCCTCCACCCTCTCACCCTGCCCTCTCTCTGGCTCTGGCTCCTTCTTCTTCACCTCCACAGGGCGTACCTCTGATCTGTACCCCTCCCCGGAAGTCCTTCAAAGATGGCAACCTTCTCCATATTGCCACTCTCAACTCTCGCTCTGCCGTCAAACATTCCTCTGATATCTGTCACCTTTTTGAGGAACTGGACCTTGACATCCTTGGTCTCACAGAGACATGGTTCACGGCCAGCTCTGTCACCAGCTTTGACACACTCCTACCTGACGGTTACAAGATCCTCTCCTTGCCCAGGCCCAACCGTGCTGGGGGGGTGTGGCCCTTATCTTCCCTGAGTGGATTCCTGCCACTGTCACTCCTACGCAGACCTACTCCTCCTTTGAATACCTTGTCTGCCGACTCTCTCTCTCTCCTAGCCATTCCCTTACCGTGGCTACTATCTATCGGCCACCTGGTCAAATTTCCGCCTTCCTCTCCGAGTGGGCTGACCTCTCCTCCTCACTCCTGTCCTCAACCACTCAACTCCTCTTTCTTGGAGACTTCAATATCCATCTCGATGCCTCCTGTCCTCCCTCCGGACTCTTTCGCGACCTCTGCGACTCTCTCTCACTCTCTATTTTCCCATCTGGGCCGACCCATTCTGCAGGGCACACTCTCGATGCTCTGATCTCTTCTGACTTTCCCCTCTCTGTCCCTCTCTCCACTCCTCTCTCCTGGAGTGATCACTTTCTCCTATCCTCCCACCTCACCTTCCCTACCCCACAGGCAAAGCCACCCTCATCACTGCCACCCACCTTCGCGGTTATCCGACCCATGAAGCGCGTGTCAGTTGAGGCTTTCTCTACCACCTTCTCGCCCCTTCCTCCCCCTTCGGCTGACTCCCACCCTGACACAGCCCTCTCTACTCTCCACTCTGCTATATCTGATACCCTCGATATCCTTGCCCCTGTCATGAGGATCCACCTGAAGCCCAAAGCCAAATGTAACTCCTGGTATGACTCGGATCTCGTCACCCTTAAACGCAAGTGCAGGGTGGCAGAGAGGAAATGGCATGCTTCATGTTCATCCTCGGACAAACTGGCCTGCCGCCTGGTCCAAAGGCAATACCGGCTCTCCGTTCTCACTAAGAAGAGAGCCCTTATCCAAGCTCGCATCTCTGCGGCATCTAACAATTCGGCCGAACTCTTTAAAATCTGCAAGGAGCTGGCCAACCCTGCTGCAGTCTCCACCTCTCCTGTCCCCTCCCAGGCCCTCTGCACGGCACTGGCCTCCCACTTCATTTAAAAAACTCAGGACATCCTGTCCTCACTCGCCTCCTATCACCTCCCCCCCTCTATTCCCTGCTCTCCCTCTGGCCCTTCTGCAGCCACCCCTCCTCCCTCCTTCTCTCCCTTTCCCCTTTTTTCTGCTGACGAGGTTTCAAGACAAGTCCGATCTATGAAAGTCTCGTCAAAACAGGTCCACCCCTGTTCCTCCAAAACTATCAAGGACCACATAGACTCCCTGGCCCCTGCCCTAGCTGACTTCTGCAATCACTCCTTCGCCTCTGGAGTCTTCCCTTCCCCCCTCAAGCACTCCCTTGTGCACCCCCTTCTTAAGAAACCCTCTTCCGACCCCTCCTGCCCAGCTAGCTATCGCCCAATCTCTATCACCCCCTTCCTGAGCAAGCTCCTGGAGAAACTGGCCATCTCCCAGCTTATCCTCCATGCTGAATCTGTTGGTAGTCTTCATGACCATCAGTCTGGCTTCAGAGCTGCCAGAAGCACGGAAACTGCTCTCCTGAACATCCGTGAGGACCTGCTCTCTAAACTTGACTCTAACACCCCTTGTGTTCTCATTCTGCTCGACCTCTCTTCTGCCTTTGACACTGTCAACCACACCATCCTGATTAACCGTCTCCGTGATAACCTGGGTATCACTGGTCAGGCTCTGGCGTGGCTGACCTCCTTCCTCTCCAATCGACCCTCCCAGGTCCAACTGGGTTCCTTCCTCTCTGACATCTTTTTCTCTACCTGTGGTGTAACCCAGGGATCTAACCTCTCCCCCTGGCTGTTCAACCAGTATCTGGCACTTCTTGCTCACCGCATCGCCGCTCTCTGTCCCAACTTTCAGTGCTACGCGGATGATACCCAGCTCATTTTCAGGCTACCCTCAGCCTCCTCTTCCCCTTCCCTCATCTCTGACTGTCTCTCTGCTATCCAGGAATGGTGTGCCGCCAATGACCTCTGCCTTAATGCCAGTAAGACTGAGATTCTACTTATCGGCACACCCACTCCCTCCTTCCCTGCAGCTCTCTGGCCGGCCTCCCTTGGCCCTCTTCCTGCGCCTACCTGCAAAGCAAAAAACCTTGGAGTCATCTTCGACTCCACACTCTCTTTCTCTCCGCACATATCTGACGTCTCTAAGAAGTCACACCACCAGCTACACCTCCTCAGAGGTATCCCTCCCTTCCTTTCCTTCCCCCAGAAGCTCACTGTCTCCAGAGCCCTGGTTCTCTCGAGGCTGGACTACTGTAACAGCCTCTATCTAAATCTTCCTGCCTCTACTCTCCGCCCTTTGCAACTTATCCAGAACAGGACTGCAAGACTGGTCCTTGGCCTCAAGCCCAAGTACCGTATCTCTCCAGGACTGAAATCACTACACTGACTCCCAGTGGCTGCGAGGATTACGTTCAAAACCCTCTGCATTGTCCACAAGGCCTTCTGGGGCCTTGGGCCAAAATACCTTCAACTCTCTCTTCCGAAATATCTTCCTTCTCGAGCTCTTTGCTCATCCACCTCCAACTACCTCAGGGTCAGCCGCTTCTCCAAGCAACGAGCTGGGGGTAGATCTCTCTCCGCAGCTGGGGCCTCCCTCTGGAACAGCCTTCCTGCCTCCCTGAAACTTGAGGAGGACCATCTCCGGTTCAGGAAGCACCTTAATACCTTCCTCTTTGCCTCTGCTTTCTCTCCCTCTCTCCCCTGCTAAAAACACTGAACCTGGACTGAATCTGCTACCGGGCCGCTCTCCGATCTCGGTCCTTGGCCCAGCCACTCTTCCCTGCACTGCCTACCTGCACTACGGGACTGTCTCTGTATCCTACAGCCCCTTCTCCCGGCACTTACCTTGCACTTGCCACCAGCTGGCCCTATTATTTATCTTGTATTCTACTAACCATGTCCTGCACTTTTCCTTGCACTTGCCACCAGCTGGCCCTATTATTTATCTTGTATTCTACTAACCATGTACAGCACTTTCCCCCTCTCCCTTCCCCTTGCACTTTTTCCCAGTCCCCTCTACCCTTGCACTTGCGCGATCTGAATGACACCTGGCCTAGTAGGATCGTTGTCTGTCTCCCCTTGTTCCCCCCCGCCTCATCGCGCCTTGAAACACTTGTGTATAGGCGCATTACAAATGCCATATCATATCATATCATATCACAATTGTGGCACTCTTTTCAATGGCGAAGGCTGCTGCGGCGATGGCCTGTTCGCAAGCGAAGTGCCCTTGCATCACTGGGTCTAGTGTTCTGCTGTAGTATGCTAATGGCTTGTGGCCTAGCGATGTTTTTTGTGTCAATACTGCTGTCATCAGTGTTCCGTTGCTGTGTGTAAACAAGAGAAATTCCCTTTCATAATCTGGATTTGCAAGGACTGGAGCGTCTGCAATGAGGTCTTTTAAACGGGAAAATTGGGCAATCATGTCATGTGTCCATTTTATTGGGGCCCTGCTTTTTAGTGCCTCCTTTAGTGCTTGGAGCACTGGTCATGTGTATGCTGCGTAATCGAGGATCCATGTGTCATGATCTCTGCTTCCAAAAGATCAGGACTTGCCCGACTCCCTTGGAAGCAGACCCATAACCCCGGTTCCGAGTGCCAGCCAGTCCCAATTGGGACCTTTTGGACCCTGTCCTAGCGCCAGTGGCACCAGGCTCATAAAGATGCCCAGTCCCAGCGCTGGAAGCGCCGGGCTCATAATGCTTGGGTGGAGTTACCTACAGCAGACCATGCTGCTTACTTACCTGCCAGTTGAACCCCTGATCCTCTTCTGTTTGGGACTACTTTTCCAGTTGGGTGGGGCAGGAGCCACTCCCTAGGTTCAGAACACTGGAACTCTTCTGGAAAGCAGGAACTCTTTTCTTAGGCGTGGCTGTGGAAGGAGACACCTAAGCACTACAGGAGGCTATTTAAACCACACCCGATGGATGAATCTTGCTTTGCGTTATTCTGCATTCTCTGCAGCAGAACGCTCATCGTGTCTTCTGCTTCTGATCCTGGGCCTAAGGGAACAAAGGCTTACCATCCTGGAATCCAGTCTTCAGCAGCACCTGTAAAGACAAAGAAAGAACAGGTTAGCACTACGGTCTTCAGTGGCAGCGCATCTCTTACCTGGTCCATCGGCTGTCACCAACGCCTCCCGCTGCATTCCGGCATCTGAAAGACAAAGGCTTACCTACTCTTCGCATGCTCCGGAGGTCTTCGCACTGCATTCCGGCATCTGAAAGACAAAAGCTTACCAGCTCTTCGCACGCTCCGGAGGCCTTCGGCGCTGCATCCCGCATCTGAAAGACAAAAGAAGGTGCGTTTAAAGACATTGGGCAACTTTATTACTCACGTGCCATTACTCCTTCCCACGCCGAATCCAGTGGGTATTCCAGCACCCTTCAGCTTCTCTAAAGCTCCGAACTTGTACCTGCAAGATAAAAGGGACAGTTAGTGCGCATCGTGAAGCAGGCTACAAGCGCTTACTTACGTGCTTCCAGGCGCTTCTATTCCTCACGCGGGTTCGATACTCAACTCTCATCAGCCCGCCATCCGCCATCGCCGGAACCCTGCAAAACAAGAGATATCATTACAAAAGACTTTTAAGACATTTGAAGTGCCCAGAACTTACCGTTCGTGCAGTTAACGACGGACAGCAGTCCTCTGAGGTCAAGAGGCCTGCACCCTTATCCAGTGAAGAAACTGGTTACGGCACCCTGCCCCGAGGCAGATGGAGAGCTCAGCGTTCACTTACCTAAGGTGAGGGTGTTAACCTTTGGGGTTCTACAGGAGAAGAGAAAGGGAAGAGGAGAGAGGCACCCAATAACCCCAGTTCATTAATCCCATATTTTCTATCTGCAGACATCTTACTCTTGGAGTTAGACATACAGTGCACAGAGGTCCAGCCCAAAGAGCCAACCGTGTGTTACACATCACCTTTGAAGATACGGCATTCACCCAGTCAAGACCGGCGCCTCTGCGGGAATCAGGTGAGCGTTACACCATGCTCGGCAATAGTTACATATGCCAAGAAATTTCTGCATGTCCTTCACTGTTTTTGGTATGATAAGGTGTCGAATGGCAGCTGCTCTGTCTGGTAGTATTCTTTTTCCATCTTTAGATATTTGCTGGCCAAGGTATACAACGTCTGCGAGGCAGTATTGTAATTTTCCTTTGTCCACCTTGTATCCCTTGGCAGCCAATACGTTAAGCAGTATTACCGAGTCTTTTCTGCACTCTTCTTCTGTCTTGCTACAGACGAGTAAATCGTCTACGTATTGTATAATGGTGCTTTCTACATCTATGTTACCTATATCTTCTCGTAGCACTCTATTGAAAATGCTTGGGCTTTCACAATACCCTTGTGGGAGTCTGCGGTGTTCATATCTGCTGTTCCCTAATGTGAAGGCTGTAAGGTATTGCGACTCTGGGGAAAGTGGCACAGAGAAGAAAGCATTTTTCAGATCTATTACAGTAAAACATGTTGCCTCTTTGGGTATGCTGCACAATATTGATGCCAGGTTAGGCACTAATGGGAACTCTTTTTGGATGACGTCATTGAGTGGGCGGAGGTCTTGGATCATCCTCCACGCCCCTCCTTTTGCTTTTTTGATCGGAAAAATTGATGTGTTACATGGGAAGTTGATGGTACTATGATACCTTGGCTTAGAAGTGCATTTATTGTTTCTCTGATACCTTCCTCTGCTGCTTTGGATATTGGGTATTGTTTCACTCTGGGTGGGAGGGCACCTGGTTTTAGTTTTATCCTTATGGGAGTCACCTCGTGTAACAATCCCACATCGTGCGGCCCTGTAGTCCAAATTTCAGGTGCTACCTTGGCCATGTCTTCCTCAAATATTGTCAGTGGGGCCTTTATGCTAGCCATGAATGGGTTGTGTACTTTTTTGTACTGGATCATAATGTCACATGGTATACTTATTTCCATTATTATCTCCCCATCCCCCTCGTTGTCAGTGAACAATTCTTCATCAGTTATGTTTTTTAGCATTATGTTTGGCTCTATGCATAGCACAGTTCTCCATTCGCGTCCTTACGTGTCCAGACCTATGACCACAATGCGTCTATTTGATAATTGAACTGCCTCAATGTCTATAGATATGATTGTGCCTGGCACTACATCTGTTGGTGTGATTGGGCGGAATATGAAGTCTGATGGTATTCTCCACTCTTTTCGCGTTATTTCAGGTACTACTCGGGCTAAAACCTGGATTCCATAGACAAACATGTCCATGTCAATTGGGATTCCTCGCACTGCAACTTCGTTCATGGTCGTGCTTATCATCAAGAGTGCTCGTACTGGGCATACCCCTGGCGTCGAGCATACTATTCCCCGTTTTGTAAAGGCTATGGTCATGTTCAATCTGCTTAGCAAGTCTCGTCCCAGCAGGTTTATTGGCACGTCTTCGTGGTACAGTAAGGGTGCACGCACTGTTTTTCCTCCCACTGTTACATCAAGATCTTTTGTATAAGGAACTTTTAAAATAGCCCCAGAGAACCCCTGCGTTTCCAAATTCCTGCCTGAAAGCGGAAACCGCCCTTCTGTAAGACACGATTTCTCTGCTCCAGAGTCTACCATAAAGATAAACTGTTTGTTTCCTATCTCTGCCGCCACTAGTGGTTCCTCATCTGCACATAGGGTGGTGGATAGGACTGGACACGCAAGTGCTCCCTGTGGGCTGTCCTAATCTTGGTATCTTTGCTGCCCCGGTGCTAGGAAAACGTTATCACCTACCACTCTTACACCGTGGAATGGCACTGGTGCACCGTTTGCAGCTGTTGTGAAAGGGTTATTGTTTGTATTCCCTACCAAGTTCTGTCTTGCCCTGGGCTGTGGTGCATTGTGCTGTTGTGGTTGCTGCTGTGGCTGCTGTTGTGGGGCTGGCTGTCTCTGTTGCATTTGGGGTTCATAGCAATACTGATCCTGCTGTCCCCCCCTCCCCATTGGAGCTCCATAAGGGCTACCCGGTTGTGGGCAGCCCCACCCCTGCTCATTTTTCATGGGCTGCTGTCCCTGAAAAATACCCTGATGGTCGCATCCTGCAGTCCCTTGAGTAATGTCCCCACCTCCCGCAGGTCCAACATGACCCTTGTTGTCCTCCTCTTGGACCCGGACCACCATATCCTCTGTTTCCCATTCCTTCAAATCCTCCCCTTTGACCGCGGTACCCACCTCTTCCTCGTGCTGGTCTGTTCTGCCACTGCGGTTCTTGGCATTGCTGCTCCTCTCCGTCCCACTGTCCTTGGTCTCCTCCTGTCCACAGCGTCGCTATCCCGACTGGTCTGTTCCCTGCACCTTCCTCTCCCTCGCTCTCTCTGTCTGCGGTTACGCTGGCCTTAATGGCGGCGACCTTCACTAACTTTGTCTGTACTAATTTCGCTTCATCGGCCAGCCTTTTTTGTGTAATCTCCTTTTCTTTCTCTTTGATCCTCCTACAGTGGTGTACACTTATGCTCTGAATCTCAGGCCAACCCTTGGCTTCTATCCCAGCTATTTTGTCCAAGGCCTTCTGCACCTCTTTCGGCAGCCCTTTTCTAATGATAAAATAGAACAAGGCAGTGGATTGATTCCACGCCGTGCCAGTTTCGCTTCTCCACAGGTCTTGCACCCGCAATATGAATTGCGCAGGATCCTCGTTCTCCTCCATTGTACACTGCATCACTGAATGTAAATCTGGAATGTCTAGAAATGCGCGCCGCAACGCGTCCCATACTTGTGCTCGAACATTATTGAATGGTGATCCATTGTGACGGTCACAGCTCATTGTTACCCCTGGGAACCCTGCTCTTTCCCATATTGTGTCTGCTTGGTCCCCGATCGCTGATTCTAACAAGCTTTTTACATCACCTATCGCTAATGGCACTCCTGCCGTGTTTTTCTCAAATGCATGTATCCACTTACCCGCCCCTCCCGTAAGCGGGGGAGGAGTTTTAATAGGTTGTTTTTGTCCATTTGGGCCCACGGGTTGTAGTTTGGCCTACCTGCTCCTTTATGTATCAGTGGCATCTGTAATTTCTGTTTCTTTCCTGCTTTATTTACTGTCCCTCTCTTTGTTTTACTTACCAGCATGTTTCCTGCTCGTTGCCTTAACCAGCCCTGCCATCATGGTGGGGACCGCGGGTCTATATCATCAAAGCAGATTGCCAGCTGCAATCCTGAAGCCGCTGCCCCTTCTTCGTACTCATCTAAGTCACTCCATACTTCTTCTTCTTCTGCTTCCTGCTTGTTATTCTCCTCTTGCTCCTCCCCGTGTTCACTGTTCTGTCCTCCGCTTCGCTGACTTCCTGGGGTGTCTGGTCGTATAATCTTCACCAGCTTGTCATTCAGCTGGAACAGGAACTGTCCCTACTGCCATTCTTTCTCCTGCCCTTGCTGTGCTTGCGACCCATGGGACGATATGGATCGTCCTGACTCTGAAGCTGCGGGGGCTATCTCTCCTGCTGTTCCTATCGGAGGTGTGAGATCTGCTATTGACAGTGGGGGTACCTCCCCTCCCCCTGGCAGCATTTGTCCTCTGTCGCATAGTGCTCTTAACCGTGTTATTTCCATTTGTGCGTGCGCTAGTTGGCTGTCTAAATTGCCTGTTAATTGTGCTAAGTTCACAGGAGGTGCGCTAGTTGGGCCGTACAGGCCCCCTTTGTCATATGGTGGGGGTGCGGGGGCTGTTGCCCTGCTCCTTTATGTATCAGTGGCATCTGTAATTTCTGTTTCTTTCCTGCTTTATTTACTGTCCCTCTCTTTGTTTTACTTACCAGCATGTTTCCTGCTCATTGCCTTAACCAGCCCTGCCATCGTGGTGGGGACCGCGGGTCTATATCATCAAAACAGATTGCCAGCTGCAATCCTGAAGCCGCTGCCCCTTCTTCGTACTCATCTAAGTCACTCCATACTTCTTCTTCTTGTGCTTCCTGCTCGTTATTCTCCTCTTGCTCCTCCCCGTGTTCACTGTTCTGTCCTCCGCTTCGCTGACTTCCTGGGGTGTCTGGTCGTATAACCTTCACCAGCTTGTCATTCAGCTAGAACAGGAACTGTCCCTACTGCCATTCTTTCTCCTGCCCTTGCTGTGCTTGCGACCCATGGGACGATATGGATCGTCCTGACTCTGAAGCTGCGGGGGCTATCTCTCCTGCTGTTCCTATCGGAGGTGTGAGATCTGCTATTGACAGTGGGGGTACCTACCCTCCCCCTGGCAGCATTTGTCCTCTGTCGCATAGTGCTCTTAACCGTGTTATTTCCATTTGTGCGTGCGCTAGTTGGCGGTCTAAATTGCCTGTTAATTGTGCTAAGTTCACAGGAGGTGCACTAGTTGGGCCGTACAGGCCCCCTTTGTCATATGGTGGGGGTGCGGGGGCTGTTGCCCTGCACGGAGGAGTGGGGGTGGGCGGTATATACAGGGGCTCACTAAACCCTACTGCTGCCCTGGTCATTAAGGGATAGATTTTCGTTACCTCACTCTCAGTTGTAGTTGTTGAGCACTCGCCTTTTGGTGTCCCACTTACTTCTTCCGGCATTCTCTGTTTTTCTATCATTCGGCTTGTACCTACCTCTGCCGTGGGGGAAATCTCCTCAAACATTCACCAAAGGTCTAATACTTCCCTTCGGTTCTGCTACTGTTTCCCTTTATATCGCGCTAGCAAATGTGTTAATACTAGATCCAATACACTTTTATCGAATGACCCTCCCTCTGGCCACATCGGTATAGCACCGTTCCCTTTGATTTCAGTAATCCATTGATCATGATACTTCTGTACCCTGTCGCTATATAGTGGAAGGTGCTGGCAGATGTGTGCTAATGGCGTTAATCCCCCCAAAGCGATGTTTCCTACCTTACTTGTTCTGGTACCCTCGAGTCTCCTCCCACCCCTCACCCGGTATGCCGATCACAATGTGTAAAACTCGTTTTTTACCAATACTAGCAGTTATTGCATATCACATCCACTGTTCTCCTCTGAGAGGTGTTACCTGGTCACCTCTCACAATGTATTTCTCTGCATATAGTTCATTAATCAACAAGTTGTTTGAAATGAAATACTTTGGCGTGTTCAACAGGACATATACACAAAGCAGACTGACAAACATATAATCATGCAACATGCACATGCACTGCCTGCGTGCATTTGTTCTTCCCCTGTTCCTGTTACCACCCCCTTTTATTGTTCTTCCCTACTCTGCTTACTAGTCTCATTCACTTCCCACCTCTTTCACCTTTATTCTACTTCAAGATTTCTTATCTCCACGGAAAAAGAATATTCTAAAACTACTCCGAGTCTACTCAATATACGAGACCGCTACTATTTTCTCTTTATCTCTATTCTGCACTTGGTCGGGACAAATGATACGCGGCGCCGCCTTCTACCCTGTTCGGGCTAGGATACCACTTCTCTTCTTCTTCTCACTTTTCTCAAAACCTAATGGCCATATAAAGGATAGATCAGAAAAGCCTCGTCGTCACTCACACAGAACCTATTCTTGGATACCTTCCCCTGTTGCTAATTTCCTTCTTCCCGTATTTTTTCCCCCTTACCTTCCCTTGAGGTCTTCGCAACCGGCACTTCACGTGTTCAGTCAGGTACTCCGAGGGTCACCGCTCACGGCCGGACCCCGCTCAGGTCCGTCCCCCAACCAATCCGTGGCCCGCCTCGGCGAGCAGCTTTTTCGATCGGGTATTCGTCAACCGGGAACCCTTGACCCTTTCTTCGTGGTGTGCACAGTCTGGTCAACCGTGGAGGCGATGGTTTTGCTGGGGGCGTCCTGGATCTTGCTGCCGTACGGTGGAGGCCTCGAGGCACCTCTCTAAATCACGTCGGGGTCACCAAAATGTTAGTGCCTACCCCGTCTTATTACGTGCAATAAAAAATAAAGCAATCAACAAAACCCCTGACGGGGAATGAGGCACAGAGAACCGGCTGCGAGAGTTCAAGGCAGGATTTATTTCTAAGCTCAGAAATTCTCCCAAAGTGCTCTCTCATCATAATCATCAATATACACTTTTATAATATTCGAAATAAATCTAACAAAAAACACTATGTTGGGCCCGATTGGTCAGGCGGTGTGGTGCTGTAGGCGTGGGTAGCATCCCTTCCTCCTGGTTGGTTGATCGGCTGACGAGATGATGGACGTCAGACATTTCTGCTCCATGCGGGTGAAGGTCGGGTCGGGTTGAGGCCGTGGTCACTACCTAAGCTAACATATTACATTGCATGTTTCTAAATAACAAAGTATATAAACATTTTATGCTTGTTCTTGCATTTCTACAAAAATCACACATAGAACCTTATTGTCAGTACACTGGGTCATTCTCTGGCTTTAATAGGAGGCCTTGACCTTTATTATGCATTTATTAAAGGGTTAGGATGTGTTTTACACAAATCTCAAGCTTGGGATTTTCTGTTAGTATAAGTAAATATAGATACTGCAGTAGAGTTCTAGTGTTAGTCGTGAGTGTGCTGGGTGGGGGTCGCAGCGCAGGCGAGGGTCTGGCACATGAAAGGGATGTCTTCTGAGAATGCATGGTGGAGATGGCACTTAGTTACCCTAGGTGGGGGTGGGTAACTGTACGTTTATGGAGACGAACGAGCAAAGTGCTTAGCTCATGCTGGTTCACATGCCGGTTCTCATGCGAGGCAGTGATCTCAGAGGAAGACTACTGTATCGTTTTAGTTGTTGCAAATGTCTTCAGCTTCACCGTGAGAATGGGATAGCGGAACTTGTCCTTTGCAGCGGGGGAACAAAGGTGGGGGTCATGTGCCTGCGCGTCTCGTGTGCCTGTGTCCTTGGCTGCTGCAAGCGAAGGAGAGCTGAGCCTTGCTGTACTATCGCAGTGAGGCCTGGTTACCAAGATGGAGTCGGAAAGGGGGTACAAAAGATGGATGCCCCATGTCCTGCTCAGTGGTCCCTTCTATGTAAACGTCAACTGTGGTTAACATTACATAAGGGCAAGGAGTGAACCCACTACTGGAGGCATGTGGTCCAAGCTTTGTACTGAGAAGCGTACGACGCGAGGGGGCCTGCGGGCCCCCTCGCTCCCATACATAAGCACTCCCCATTGCACGGTGTTAGGATGTGTATTATATCAGGACTTATAATTGAAATCTGGCCTAGTTCGCCCTGTGCCAGCAGCAGGAGGATGGAGGCTGCACCATGAAGATTGCCAATACTGCTGGAAAATGTGCATCCCGGGATCTACTTTGCCTGATCAAATTGCTGACGCGCGTAGCATTCTGACAGCCCTTCAACACCATCCAGGGCTCGGGATACTTTCAATTGAAGTTTAAATTGAATTTGCTGCCTCTCCACCTTCTCTGCTTGGGACGCCGCCGGCCTCCAGTCCTGCACACCTCATGTAGCACCTGCTCTGAGCTGCGGGCCTCTGAGGTCCGGTGACTGTTCTTGGTGCCCATCTTTTCACAGCTAGCTGCCCTGTCCATCCCCCGTAGTGGGCAGGGCACTGACTCTGATGCTGCCCCTGGAGCTTCTCACTTTCTTCTTGCTGCCTCCCATACATATTACATTTTCAGCGCCTGACGGCGTAAAGGAGGATCCAGCATTGCTCATGTCATGAGCACCACACTGCAGAGCACAATTCACTACGGTGAAGCTAAAGGGACAAAAAGCTGTCTGATCATAACTTTGAGTAGGCTATTGTATGAACAGTCTCCATTTCTTTTCAAATGTAGCAGTTCATCATCAGCGCCATTGATATGTGAAATCATGAAGTCTTGTTTCATGAAATTTGGCAACATCTGCTGTTGGCTTCATGACATTCTCCTTTATACTTTGGTGAATTCCATGGCTGCAGTTGTAAAGATGTAATCCACCTTCTTCACTGCTTTGTCCTTTGAAGATATGCATTCCCTGTGTGTGCCCCTTCCTCCTCTAAAGTGAGCCATGGGGTTTTGCCTAACACATTAATATGATAACTACTTATATGCAGTCAGGGCGACTTACAGACATGTCAAACAAGTGGTCGGCTACAATGATGGGTGGGAAGATTCCCTGGGGGATGGGACAACAAAAATAGATGCAGTATATGTCCCCATGTTAAATAATGAATGTTAGCTCAAATCATTTCTACCCAATGCACAATACATATTTAGGTGGGAGGGTGGTAAATGTGCGTGATTTGAGCATTCTTTTTTTGTGGCAATTCTTACTCGTGTAGGTGCAGATGTGTAATTTGGGTAGAGGAGATTTGGATTCCCACACATTCCCAACATGGAGTTATTCTGGGCCTATTCTCGCCTCTCTATGTGCCTCAGTCACTTAAGTGTCAACATTGAGAGTGCATAGAACAGTGAGAACCTTAAGTAGCGCTGCACAGCAACTGAAGAACCATTGGCAAAGCCAGCAGTTTTGGCTTTTGTGTAGGCATTTCCAAGAGAGTCTGGGAGAAGTGAGGGAATGAGGTGCCGGGAGAAGTGAAAGAAAGATGGAGAGGCACAGAGCGATGGCAAGGAAAAGAAGGGTGAGGAGGAGGGAAGGAGGGAAAGAGAAACAGAATGGAGCTTGCCTAAGACACTCTCTTCATATGAGCAAACAGACAGAGGGAGGTGATGCAGTGCACATTCATCTATAAAACTTCCTTCATAGAGGTGCAGGAAATGTACACAAACCCACTTGCCAGCAGCTGGATTCACTGGCAACTGTTTGGAAATAGTAAAGTAGACTTTCCAAGAGAACACCCTGCCTTCAAATCCCATACCTCAGCGATCAGGTCATGGCAAGGGGCAGAATACGGCAGGCGTTTCTATTTCAGCTCTGAGTAGATCATTATCGTGAAACCTCCAATTGGCACGTAAGAAATGGTTTCTACCGAATCCAGTTGACACATAGAGGTTTTAATAATGAAAATAAAATAAACCCATGGCCCTTTCTTGATAGAAAGCCTGGATGTACAACTACAACTACCCACCTGTGAGCAACTCGACCCAGCAGAAGGCATTTGAAATAGACAACTGGAATGCATATAAGGGTCCCGCGCCTTCAGATGAAAAGTGCCAGCCGGGCAAGGCTAATTACAGCCATGGTGGAGTATCTGCATTAGATTCTACTGGACACAGTTGCTGACATACGCTTTATTTGACTACCAGATAGTAACCCCTTCTAATAAAAGAAAATACACAGCCACCATCACACCAGAACGCTGTGCTATATGTAGCAATCACACGTTGCTATTACATGTGGAGTACACATATGATTATGACCTTAAATGCGCTTCTACACATGATGCTTGTCTGTTGCCATAGTTAACATACAATCGTTTTCTTTACATGCGGCTTCAAAATGCATTTTAGAAAATATGTTTCATTTTACCGTCGTGTACTTTGGTGAACAAGTTTTCAGATTTTCGTCATGTTTGAACACATGTTTCTGGCGTGCGATCTTTAAGCTGAATGTAGAAGATTTTGTGTATAGAATGGTTCTGTGTGATCTGCTCGAATCTTTTTTTTCGGAAATGATTTCATCGAATTCTTTTTTTTTTTAACTGCACCGCAAATATATTCAGAGGGCGACCCCTTGCAGCCCTCCCTCCCAGGCCCCCCTCCCCACACATTAGTTATTCACCTAAACCCAACCCCCACATATATGTGCGGCCAAAATCGTTTTTACAGATTCGGTGCAATCGTATTAGACTATTTCTTCCCACGGCCAAACCTTCTGTTACCTATAGAATACAGTATAGGGAGGCCAAGTTTAGTCGTGTTGCTATAACATGTTGCATTTAGCACAGGTGTGTTCCTGCTGGGGATTGCCAAAAATCTTTTCGCCCTTGATGCTGTCTACAAAGGCCGGCCGTGTTGTTGGGGCAGTGCCATGGGTAGGAGGAGAAACACAGATGATTGCCAACTACACAGTGGCATAACACAAAATGTGGGGGTCCCCCTGCGATGATGCCTCCTGATGGGGGGCCACCCTAAACTCCGCCCGACATAGTTATTCTATAATATATGCTTCTGCTTGTTAGTAACACAATATAGTTATTGTTACAATTCAGGTATTATTTGCAATTGTACACATTTCTAAGAAGAAAACAATCTTAACGACATATGTATATTCACGTATAAATACAGAGAAAATGCATGCGTTCATGCCAATCTAGAGTAAATAAACAACAATGGGAAACAAAAAAGGCAATTGAGAGGGATAAATGACAAAATGGTCTCACCAGGCTAAGCAGTGTGACAGCGCATCGATTTAGTGAATATGTACAAGAAACAGTGGAAAGCAAATATCTGAGTAAATTAAACCAACTCGAAGGGATGCTTTGGAGGCCAGTTCTTGGGTTACCTAAAGCTGTGCCTATACAAGCAATAAGATGCGAGTTGGGGACCACCTCCCTTTCCACGCTGTGGAAAATAGGATGTTGTAAACTCTATCTTAAAATAATATTGGGGGAAGAGGGGAATGAAAACCTTCTTGGTCTGATAGGAAAAAATAAGAGTGAAGGCAGGTATCAGAACTCTTATGTGGTTAGTTTACAACAAACAGTACTACCCTTCCGTGAAACCTTAGGTTTTAATGAATTTACGGGGAAGGATAATATTGCACGTATCCTTAAAAGCCTCAAAGAAAGAGCATGTATTTGGGATTTGAGTGAAAATCAGTCTTATCTACATAATGATCCTCCATATGCAGCTTATGCTCTTCAAGGTCTTAAACCAGCTACTCCTAAACAGTATTTGTTAAATACAGGAAATAGGACCCTGAGGAGATTTATTTTACAGTTACGAATGAATACTGTAATGAAATAATCGGGGCTTGGACTAATATACCCCGTGCTGAAAGATTGTGTAGACACTGTAAATTCGAGGTTGAGACAGCAAGACACCTTTTAACTATGTGCACCAAACTAAAGGAATGGTACTCTAAAGGGTACACAAATTTCGTTAGGGATCTTCAAAGGATCGAATCTAACCAATTCTGGTCAGCTATTTTTGATGGAGAAATTAAGGTTTTTATGGGGGCAGCTTTTTATATTTGGAAGCGAGCTATTTGTCTCTTTTAAAAAGAATGTATTATCTCTGTTCTTTATATATGAATAATATGAAATCAATGTATGTCTTTCCTTTTGTTATTGATGTAATTGTTATTTGATAGTGTATAAGGTTTTAATTAACCAATACGCACTTTAAACTTAATAAAAAAAAAATATGTCCAAGATGGTAAGGCCAATACGCCTTGTTTTGCAAATGTAAAGGATAACCTTTTTGTTCTGTGGGACTTTATAAAAAAAAATCACCCCCTACATTTACACAAGCTGGCCAATTCACTTTGCAAAGACCCAAGGTGCACGGCAGCAATACGCAATGCAAATATGAGCCTCTATTTTCATTTTTCACTATTAGGTGGTGCTAGAGGGACTTCTATAAGCCACAATTATTGAATTTTAACCGAGCTAGCTGGGATATGGGGAGGGACACAAATCTGGTAGGTGTTTGTTTATTTACCCACCCATTCACTGCACTTGGCCATGCTAATGCCTATGGCCATTTCCACCCACTTCCTGCCTCTCCTCTCCCCCCAACCCTCCAAACACATCCTCCTGGGGTCTGTTTGAGATAGCCTTATCAAGCAGTGGTGTTTAAAGCATCTGCCAGTGTTATTTCAAAGCTATCTGAGAGGTAATGGTTTAATTGGAGCTGTACATGTGCTGCTCGTTTAATACAAATGTCTTTAACTAAATGTGCCTTAAGCTACTTGATTTATAAGCAGTGGGCGTGTCCTTCACTGAAGTCAATCGTCTTTGCATGTGCATAGAGAATAGATGTGCTTTGCCAGCCGCTGACATCTGTCGAGGTACTCCCACCATTTTGCAGCTGGTACCATTAATGGCCAGTTAGACATTTGCCGGGCACTGAGTTAATGGTACTATTTCATGCCTACACAAAATACAAAACTGCTGGCACGGCCAATGATTGTTAGAGTTGAATCCCCCACTCAGTTTCCAGCTGTGAAATTATTGTCGTGGCACATCCGGTTCTGACACAGAAAACTGTTTGCTGAGGCCTTTCATGGAATAAACCCACTCAAATGTTGACATGGGGATAGGGATGTTAAAGCTTAGGTTAAATGGTCCCGGCATACCTCTGCCCCCTGTGGTGAATCGGAAGTCCTTTTTTGATTTGGATGAAAGTAGATGAAATTCTGGACAGAGTTGGAATCCCATGACGTAAATGTTCGAGGGAGAAAAGACTGAAGATTATTTTTCAGAAAATAACCTTTGGTCTTTTCTCCCATAACATTTCCGACTTGGCTCACACCCCCACCCACACCCCGCCCCCCCCCTACTTACCTTGCTGTGTCACACTTCGCTGTGTGCTGCCGACTTGCTGTGTCCCTGCAACACTTGTTCCCTTTCACTTCCGTGATGGGGAACTGGCGTCGCAGGGTCCTTTCCTTTTTTTTCCTTCTTTTTTTTGTTTTTTGGGGTCGGCTGCGGCCCGCAGGCCCTTGGCACAGAATGGGGGATTTGGTCGAACTTTTCAGCCATTCGGAATTTTCGAACAGCTGAAATTTGGCCAAATCTCCCATTCGGGTTTCTATTTACAGGCTTTTTGGACGTTCCTGAAATTCTCATCTGCTGGGAGCAGGAAAGGAGCACACATGTAAATCTGAGATCAGCATTCGGCAGAAGAAACGAAATGAACAAGACCTGCAGCTGGACAGTGGTTCAGTGAAATTAATAACGAGCTGAACAATTGTTCATCCACCTCCATAAAATATAGGTGAGACTGGTAGGTTCCCCATCATTTTCCTTTAGGAAGTGAATGGAAAGCAAATACAAAGGAACAATCCACACGGATAAACAAAACTGTAGTCTGCGTTTTCATAGGTCGGATAATTTAAGTTAATACTGAACATGTATGTAAAAAGAATATGTCTAATGTTATGTTCAAAAGAGAATGGGCAGTAGATCTGGTTAGGGGCTGCTGTGCGTTCCAGCCCAGCTGATCTGTACTATGGTCAACCGGTGGCAAGTCGCCATCCTCTGTACCCTTACTCACTTTATACCACACGCGTGTTCACCATACTACTCGGTAGACCACCTACTCCCATAAGTGACTTCTGGGATGACCGAAAAGACTGAGTCAGCGGTACCAGAGTAATGGAGTAAATATGTTGTATGAGCAGTGCTCCGTCGCTGGCACTAGTGTAGCGCCTAAAGTTCATGTAGAGACAACCACGGAGCACCAGTGTGGCACTGCTTGCTCCTAAAGTTAATTCTAGCGTTTACCTGCGCAAACCAATGGCAGCAGAGTTACCCTGAATATTCTCCAATCATGCAGTCGTCTCTCTGAAAATGAGGTAATCAGGCACAAAGTCCATGAAATACATTACTACCCGAAATGGCAAATACATGTTTGTAGATATAAGTGAGCTTGTTGTGCTAATGTTGGAGCAAGACCCCTGAGAAAGGGTGATTTCTATGGCTCACGTTGCCCTGAAATTCCCCAAAAATCTTTATAAAAGGCATTGAGTTAGACAAAATAATGGGGGCCTATAGAATCCCATGGGAAGGTTTGGCCTGTAACCCATGTCTCCCCAAGAAGTCTTTCTAAAAGTTGTTCACAAAATGTTGTGTCCGGCTTTGCACCAGTGTGGAGCTTCACAGTGTGTGTTTTCCCTCGGTATTGTTGTGGAATCGTCACGACAGCTGTTTGTCAGACCTACATTACACTGGGACAGGCATCAATTTAGACAAACACATGACAGCGAGATCATCGCACTGGTTTATCAATGCCAATACATGACAGATTGGAGTGAGCACGGAAACTAGCACACCACGAGTTCAAGTTGGACCTCCCAGGCCCAGCTCCCACCTTCTCCCTGAATGATAATCAGAGTTACGGTCCTCTACAAGAGAGTACATTATTTGGAAGGAATCGAACACTACCTTGCCTCAGTCCTCCGGTGGGAGCGGCTGCGGGGGGAGTTGCTTACAGCAGGAATTGGGCAAAGATGCTCCAGGTTTGCGGGGGAAAGTAATGGTAACCCTTATTTAATCATAGGCATTAAAAAAAGATGGTAGTGCGGAGCTGTTGAGAACTTTAGCAGGATCTTAAGTTGCCAACGATTGTTCAGCCCGCCACCTGCTAGGGTCCAGCACACGACTACATGTTTTTTTAAGACCCCTTAAAAGGCTCTCGTCCTCAATCCCCAGAACTGTTAGAGGGCCGGCTGCCCCAGCCTCCAGGGACACAGGACCCAGTCCCACCTTGATTGAAGTCAAACAGACACCAAATTAATGCTTCATCCTTCACACATTAGCTATGGACCCTGGATGTGAAAAGATTTCAGTTTACTGATTCTACAACAGATCCTGCACTAATAGGTTTGAACCAATACATAACAACCCACAGCACATCAGCCACCACATATGCCATACTGAGCTAGATTTTGCTAGTAAGATAGCTCAGCAAGTTGAGCGCTCACTGCTGCAAGCTGTGTGTGATCTGCAGGTTCAAATCCCAGCAAGACCAACTTAGGCTTTCATCGTTCCGAGGATGATATATGAGTACCAACTTTGGTTGGGTGCTATTGTATGTATATATGTTCTCTTTAAATCGCTTTGCAAAAACAAGGGACGGAGCCAGCCTCAAACATTTGGATGGCAGTTTTGAAAACTGTTAGTAAGACGGGGCATTAAACCTGCTGCGCTATTGATCCATCCCCCTTACCCCACTCCCCAAGCCCAGGAGGCTGAGTAGATGTCACGCCTTCCTTTGGGCCATCAGATGCATCTTTCACCCCTACTCACCAGGGGCATAGCCACGTTTGTGTAACAAGTGGAGCCTGGAGCTAATGTAACTAATGAGTGCCCAAAGGAGGAAGAGCACTCGTTCCGCCCCCAGCCAAATGCACAGGACTGACAGAGCGTAGTGAGGGAGGACGAATCAATCAAGAGGGTATGTCCCCTTGAGAATATTTTTTAAATAATAGGTTAAAAAAGTACATTTTCTGTGATAAATTAGGTAAAAAGCCACATAGTTTACAATCGGTTTTGTAGGGTAAGACATAAAAAGTCCATTAGATGACAAGCCACCAACAATGCACAGGAGCATTTTTAATTGCATTTTTTAATGCCTTTGCCAACTATATGCCAGTACTCTGCAAGTGTAAAAAGCATTTTCATATTGATTGTGCCCACACATGTCCACTCTGGTGCACCGATATATGCCACTATTCTCACATAGGAAAATACTTTGTCTATAATGCCAGTAACGA
Source organism: Ambystoma mexicanum (assembly GCF_040938575.1). Classification (NCBI taxonomy): domain Eukaryota; kingdom Metazoa; phylum Chordata; class Amphibia; order Caudata; family Ambystomatidae; genus Ambystoma; species Ambystoma mexicanum. Next base: position 1,604,637,331 of record NC_090937.1, read on the forward strand.
TACGATAACAAAACATGTTTTTGCTCTGCCAATACATGTCAATATCCCCATGTAAGAACATACTCCTGTTGGCTTTGCCTTAATGCCAGTAAAAGCCATGCCACAGTAAGAACATATATCCTTGCTGGCTACACAAATCCCCCACTCCCCATATAAGAACTCTCCTCATGTTGTATTTGCTCCCTAATGGCAGTAAGAAATATCATGCCACAGTAAAAAAAACATTGCCTTGCAGGCTGCACGAATGCCCCCACCCCAATGTTAGAATATTTATGTTACCTTTGGCCTTAACACCAGTAATAAACTGCAATGCCACAGTAATAAAACATGCAATGATGGCTAGCTGGTGAGATAGCCCAGCAGGTTGACCGCTTGCTGTTGCAATCTGAGTGAGATTTGCATGTTAAAATCCCGTAAAGGTCAACTCAACCTTTCATACTTCAGAGTTCGATAAATGAGTGCAAACCTCGGTTGGGTGATAGATTTTATGTAAATATGTTCTCTGTACCGCACTTTGGCGAAAGCGCTATATAAATACCATATTATCATTACACAAATCCTCCCATATAAGAACAATCATGTTGCACTCTTGTTATATTCCCCCATGTAAGAATATTTATGTTGCCTTTGACCTTAACACCAGTAAAAAAAAAGCCAAGTCAAAATAAGAAAACATGGCCTCCATCATCTATGAACACTCATCATGTTGGCTTTGCCCTTAATGCGAGTACAACATTCCATGCCACAGTAAGACCCAGCCATGCCAGCCCCACTGTTGCGCCCCGCCCCCGCCCGCTCCAACCCCAGTCCAACCCAATCACATAATAACACTCAAGTTGGCTTTCCTTTGCCCAGTAAAACATGCCATGCTCTTGTAAAAAAAAGTCATGCTACAATCGCTCCTACCCAGGCACCAGCCTTTCATAGACATACACACACACACACACAGAAACACACAGAGATATAGACCCATTCACCCACCAGTCATGCACCCTGACAGCCTATCTGTCATTCACACAAGCACCCAGAACATTTACACTGAGCTCTCATTAACATGTGCAGTCACACCCATGTACACCATTCAAACTGCATTCATTCATATGTGTGAACTTGCAGACACCTCCTAGCATACAGACATACACCCACTTACACACTCACTAGCATGCAAGCATACAATCCCTGCATACACACAAATACACTTTTCTTTAGTTAATGCTAATTATTGAGAGCATGGGCCATGTAAAAGCTGAGCCAGCAAATAGGCCTTTAGCTACAACAAAGGGAGTCAGGGGGGTGGGGGGGAGAGGGGGGTTTGCTGATATCCCATGGCAGGCTGCTGTCCTCAGCCTGTATGTTCACTTCAATGAGAGCAGTGTATTTGTTTAAGAAAATGAATCCCTCTCCGAGATGAGAAATGTCACAGGTGCTTGGTCCTAGCCCGGATGTGCATCACAGCAGAGTGATGCCTGCTGCTTTAAAAGGGAGGGGGGGGGGCTTTAGCCCTCCCAAGCCCATGCAAAAGCGCTATAGAAATAACACAACACACCATTTTGCATGTAACTTAGAAAAACGACTTCCTCTTGCGAAATCTGCAGGTCAAAGGTGTGGCATCAGTACCTACCTCTCTTATCTCTGATTCATGCACTCTGACCGCTGCTAGTTCCTGTGGTTGCTTGACCTGCTCCTTATCGCCTCCATCCAAATTCATCTACAAGAGACCGCACAGTTCACACAGTTGCTTGCACAGATCTCTGTCTGAATTTTGCAGCCCTCCGTGGGACCTTTACATACACTACTTGAATGACGCCAGCCCTCCAGGGGTGCATCTCAGTCCATTTGTGAGTCTTACCCATATTTTCCGAGACACATCACCTTCACCGTGTCGAGGTTTCCCGAGTCAAGGCATTGACACATTCACTCAGGAAGATACAAACCAGTCAGCTCTCTTTCTATCCAATACATGTATAGTGCATTATGGAGTGGATTGGCCTAGTTGGTTATTTGCGGCTGGGGTTAGTACTGCAAGATTCTGATGGGGGAGCAGCACAGCCTGCACACAGGCCAGGCCACGCCTGCTCGTTGTTACCGGAGCTTGACTGTTGCTCTGCAGCGCTGATGATGAATGGGAAGCACAGGTGAGAAGGAGGAGTATTGAGAAGAGCTTTGAGGTGAAATCAGACGATGGAATATGTTTGGAGGGGTATGTGGTGGCAGAGGGCCAGTGGGCTGAGCAGCAGAGGTGGGGCTATGGGGGGAAAATAGAAGGACACTCTCCTGCCTCTCTGACAGGCCCTGCTAGGGCTGAGATGTATTTTCATAACGTTCTGAGTAAGACCGTGGTGTCAGGGTGTGGCTGTGCTGAGATGTCGTCGCTCTTGCGCCACCCAGGGGCTCGGCTTGCCATTGCCGCACATGCGTGCTCAGTGCAGCGCACACGCAGCAATGTGCAAGCCGACTGCCTGACGGATGGTCTTCGCCCTTCCTGCCGTGGCAGCAGTGCGGGTGGTAGACACAGCACAGCAGCTTAGCACTACGGTCCGTGCACGGACAGACTCAGAGGCAGTGGCACCATGGCTGGGCACAGCCCACATCGCCTTAATCACTGAGGCTGATGTTGTGGGCGAGTACGAGCGCACAAACTCGTCCACCCTGATCTCCAGGTCCGGGAACCACACCTTTAGTCTTAGACGTGCTTTCGTCTTTGCAGTTCCCTGGTGGCCCTGATGGGCGAGCTGCAGCACTTTCATCACCAATGCTCGCGGGACTACGATTTGGCGCTCTCTCAGCATAAGGCCGTCATCAGCAACCGACAGCTCGTTGTGCACCTTCCACCGTGCCCGGAGGTCTCTTTGCGCCCCTATCTCTCTCCTGGCATTTTTCATGAGCACTTCACGCCATTCCCCGCTGTCCATGGCTTCCTTGATGACCAGGAATACCTCATCCACATTTGAAGCATCCGCAATCTCCTGGCGCGCCAGGGCCATGGCAATGCTGCCCCCACCACATTTTGCACCATGTCAATACAGTCTATCACCTCGGCAGAGTCTCGAGGGCACCCTGCCCCCGGGTGTCTGGACAGATAGTCTGCAGGGTTGTGGGTGCCCGGACGATACTGCAGCTTGACTCCATATTCAATAAGCGACAACATCCATCTTTCGATGCGAGGGGGAGGTTTGGAGGAGGCGCCCGCCATAATCGGAATCAGTGGCTTGTGGTCTGTTAATACAACCACGGGCTTACCAAGGATGTAAATCCTAAATCCTAAAGTGTTTGCAGCCCCACAGGATGGCCAGGGCCTCACGCTCAATTTGCGAATATCGTTTCTCTGTCTCTGTGAGCGCCTTACTGGCATAGGCAATGGGACGCATGATCCCTTGCAGATCTGCCTGCATGAGTACCGCCCCCAACCCCACCGGGCTGGCATCAACCACTATCTCCGATTCCCTGTCTGGATTAAAATATGCCATGGTCTGTTGTCCAGAGAAAGGCATTTTTGATCTTGGCGAACGCCCTCTGCTCCTTCGACGTCCATGCCCATGCAACGCCGTTCCTCGCCAGGGCCCGCAATGGCTCCGACAGAGACGCCAGGTCATGAATGAATCATCCACAGTAGTTCACCATGCCGAGGAATCTTCTTATCTCGGCTGGTGACTCTGGCGGGGCGGCCTCACGTATGTCTCTGACTTTCTCCGGGTCGAGCGAGATGCCCCCTGCATGGAACACAAACCCGAAGAACTCAATCCTGTTCCTGAGAAACTCACACTTCTTTCGGTGCAGGGTCAGCCCCAAGCTCCTGAGTCTCTACAAACCCCTTTCCAACCTCTTCAGGTGCTCCGCCTCCGATTGTGCAAAGACCAGGATGTCGTCCGACACACCTTTCAGTCCCGCCAGGGCCCCTCAGATAGCGTTCTAAAAAACTTCTGCCGCCGACGAGACACCAAAACTGAGCCTTTTAAATTGGTACAGCCCTTTGTGAGTCGTAAACGTGGTGATATACCTCGACTCTGGGTGGAGTTCCAGCTGATGGTGGCCCGACCTCAGATCGAGTTTGGCGAAAACCTTCGCTCCCTGCAGCTCACCCACAATGTCATCGAGCGTGGGTGTGAGGTGACGCTCCCGCTTAATGGCAGTGTTGGGCAGCCTCATGTCTACGCAGATGCGGACAGCCCCTGGCTGTTTGGGCTTGGGTGCCACAACAATTGGGGAGACCCACAGGGCTGGACCCTCCACCCTCTCAATAATGTCCATGAGCGATTGAAGTTCCTTCTCCACCTGTGCCCTCAAGTGGAAGGGGATTCTTCTATGCTTGAGGGCTGTTGGCCTCACAGACCCGTCAATATGAAGTCTAATAGGATCGCCCTTCATCTTCCTGACCCCTTGAAAGATGCCATCATATCGTTGCAGCAGGCAATCGATGTCCGTATGATAAACAGCCAACGTGAAATGCACAATGTCAAGGGCTTCGGAAGCAGCACAGCTCAGTAGGGAGTGCAGGCTCACATCCATCACAAAGAATCTCACCTTGATTTGATTGGGCCCATGTGACACCGGAGCTACGAACACTCCTTGAATCGGCAGCGGCGTATCCCCACCGAAAGAGTATATCCGGGCTTTGGACTCTTCCAGCTTGGGAGAGCCTGGGAGAGCCTCATAGTGCTCGGCCGCCAGTACACAGCCCGAAGCTCCTGTGTCAATCAAAACCGGGGTGGGCACTTCACCAATGTTCACTGTGCACGTCGGTTGCCTGCTCAGCCTGGACCCTGTAGCAATACTTGAAATGAAAAAGATTTCCTCTTCATCTTCTTCCTCCTCGGCAATGTCTAGGTCTTGTATGCCTTGCTCGATCGATGACACACCTCTCACTCGTCGGGCATTACTTCCGCCTGACCTCGCTGGCCCTCTTGACGCAGTAACTGGGGTAGAAGCTCTGCACACCCTTGCATAGTGTCCTGGTGTGCCCCATCGTCCACAGGTCCTTATCTTTGCGGGGCACTCCCCAGCGTGAGGCAGGTCATACCCGCAGTAAGAACATGACTGCAGAGTTCCCGGCGCAGAGGGATTGTCCCCCCTCCTAGGTGCCCAGCGCGCCCTCCCTGGAGCGGAACGCCCGATGGCAAAAGCGTCTTCACCCTTCCCCGGGTGCATAACAGCGTCCATTTTTGCCCCTCTGGACTCTGCCAGTTCGTACACCCTCCCTTTGTCGAGGATCTGCTGCAGCGTCAGGCCTGGCTCCCTCAGCACCTGCCTTCTCAGCTTCCCCGAGCTGCACCCTTGGATAAGCTGGTTCCGCACCATCTCCTCTTCATTCACCCACCTGCAGGTGCTTGTGAGGTGTCTCAACCGTGCACAGAACTGGTCCAGTGACTCCTCACCTCGCTGCTTCTCTGCACCCATCACAAATCTGTCGAAATCGACATTTGCCATGGGGAGGAAATGGTCCTGGAGGGTCTGCTTCACCGCATCATAGGTGACCACCTGAAGGCTTAGTGAGTCATAGATCCTGTGGACCTCCGTGCCAGCTGAATATACCATCGTGGCTACCTTCGCATCGTCATCTGTCTCTCCAGATGCTCTGAAGAACATTTCTAACTTATTCACCCACAGCATCCATTTCGGTCCTAGCTTCGATGGTGGGCCTGTGGTGTCAAATTCAGGCATGGGTGCCAGGGTGCTGTGCAGTCTGCGTGGGACAGGCGCAGGGGCTCCCTCTTCTTCTCCCTCCTCACCCATGGTGGTGAATGGGTTGAGGGGATTCTAGTCAGATTACTCTTTGACCTCAGGATGGGTGCCTAGACACCAAAACTGCCGTATGCCGGGGAGATGAGTCAGCAGCAGGTGTGAGTGATGTCCTCCACAGTCCCACCGTCCAGAGTGTCATTTCTCCTTTTTTTTATTTTGATTCACAGCCCTTCAATCAGAGAAGGCCGTGGAGTGTCCAAAAATTGTTTTATGGCACGAGGATTGCAGCCGGCGCACGAGTACCCGCGTGGGCCGCTACCGCTGTGATCCGTGAATCATCAAAGATGGCCGCCGGCGAAGTGCGTAGGTGCGCGACGATGCGAGGAAATCACTTTCTCCAACATATAATCAGATAAATGTCTCTTTCCCTGTCGTCGCCGCTCCTCGTCGCCAGTGTTGTGGGCGAGTGGACACCCCTGAGCCCCCGCTTGCAATCACACACACGCCCGCATTCGGACGAAGGATCACACACAGGACGCGGGAACTGCCGGCCGGGACTTCGTTTATTAACGACGCGCATGCGCGAGCCTCGTTATGGGCCGCGCATGCGCCAACAACATCTTCACTCCGCATCATCTGAGAGGTTCCAGCTGCGATGTTGCTGACAAAGTACTGGGTCCCATGGTAGGGTATATGGGAAGGTTATCCACAATACCCCCTACTTAGACTATTGGCTCCTACAGGTCTCTAAGTCAGAAACTATGGCAGGTTTGGAAGAAATAGCCAGAGCACATAAGAGCTGTTTTCATGAGCACTCACTGTGATACCCAAAGGGGCATTGTTTCCTTGCCTCCAGCCATGAATGTGAAGAAACCAAGGACACTCAAGGAACTCTTGCAAGGAGACTGCCAGCACAACTATAGATACAGACTCAATGTGATATGTCAGCAGCTTTCATTGAAGACCGATGAACAAGATCCCACATAATGCACTTGTACTACACACAGTATGCCATCAGCCTGCGTAAATGTAGAACTACAACTCACTCAATCATTCCAGTCACGTACAAGATGAGGAAGGTTGTTACAGGGGTGTTTCTACAAGCAACACATTTTGATGAGATTCCCTCTAAAGTCTCCTGACTGGTTAGTCATCATGATGAACGATAGTGCCTTGGAGTGTGCAGGAACATTGCTGTACAGACCGCATTAGAGGTCATCGAACTGGAAGGACACCTCAGTGTTCCACAGAGCCCTGATAAAGTTTGCACCACATATTGTGGGCAGAGCAGCATAGTGTAGAAGTGCTATATAAACCATCATGGGTCACATTGTCCAGAACCTGGAAATAGGTGTTAAGTCAGATTTCTGCATGGGCAGAATGACCAGATACATAACAGTCCCTGAGAACATCCACATGGACATGGACATGTTCAGACTGGTCTATAGAGTCTACAGAGTCTTATGGCAATGCCCGAAGTGACAGCCATAATTCTAGTATGGACATATTTCACCAGCACATCCCCTTTAGTAGTGCTCAGTCTGTGCCAAAAAAGTAATGAATTGTAGTGTGTGAATGTGTGTCACTATTTCATTGGTGCCCGTAGACCGATTTTATGTCCCAGCCCAAACCTGCACGCGGCCAGCCGGGGATGGCACTTTCTAACTTCTCTCCTGTTCTGTGACATTTGCCAGAGGTTTGGAACTAGATCCATGTATCTAATTTTAAGTTAAAACAACACCCTCTTTCAGGATTACAGGATCCAGTTATAGGGATCCCTCAACCTGGAGCATGGGTGTCCTGTCCGTACAGTGGCCCCCATGCGTCTCTATTCCTTTTCTCCATTTGCCTTTATGCTCCAAATCCTGCTCAGGGTAAGAAAGGAGAAACAGCATATGCCCGTAACTCCTCAAATGTGAAAGAGACATCTCTCAAGGAAGAGGCACAGTGTAGCCACCATCTCCTCGCTATGTGATGAATTATGGAACAGAGAGCAAATAATGGACTAAAAGTGAACAGCAGAAAGCCTTTCTGAAAGAGATAGAGAGGTGTCAATCACAAAAGTATGCTTCTTATTGGACCATTCAAAGAGTGTAAAAGTGAATTTCAGACTGCAGCCATTTCCACAGCCTGATTGTTAACTTCAAAGACACAAATCCACTATTGCTTCATTGATGCTAATGACAATTTTAAGAACTTTAATACCTCAAGGAACCATTTCATGGCCCAAGTACTATGTCCCAGGGTCCCAGAACATTTCTTTCACAGCTTTGAATCTTAAATAAACTTGATTGTTCTGCGTATTCTTAAAATTTAGAAGCCATGTGCAGAGAAAATATATCTGTAATTTTAAAATGTGTTAATTTCCTTTCAATGGTGAATTTATGGGAAACTGCAGTTATAAATGAATAGGTACTCTTGTGAATTCTCATATAAAATAATGTAAAGTGCAAGGCAGAAGCAAAATCTCATTCCTAGTACCAGTGTCTTTATTTTGCCATGTTTTCACTTCACTTCAAATAATGCTGTGATGTATTTAAAACTCGAAATTAACATGCCTGAACATATTTCTGGATGTAGCTTGTGATAACATGAAACTGTCTGCAAATAAATTGTTCTATGCCTAACCCCAGTTCAGGAATTCACATCAACAAGACAGGCCCCAGAGAATAAACAAATGGCTGGTTTAATTGATAGACTTTTTTTTTTAAACTTTCATTTAATTTGCACAGACACCTTACATCATTATGATCGCTTTGTACAACATAACACGTGTTCATTTGTTCATATACACATCATTACACAGTAACATTTCACGTTTCATCTTGTTCTCCTTCCGTTTATCTGACAAATATCGCCTAAACCCACCCCAAATGTCTTTCGGGCAGCTTGACGTTGCCAGAAGGCCAGCGTATACCTCCTCATTATCGTTCGCCCATGTCATGTCTCTTACCCAGTCCCCGACCACTGGGGATTCCTTACTTTTCCACCTCATTAATATCACTCGTTTTGCCAATAGGAGACTTATATTAAGAAATTTGCGTTGTATGGAGTTCATCGTGGTCAAAATGCCTAACACACGTGAACCTGGGTCCCTTTGTATAGGGTGTTCTGCCATTGCTTCCAGCTCGCCACAGACATAAGACCAATAGCCCGTAAATTTTGTACATGACCATATCATATGTAAAATGCCGGCTTCCTCGCTTCCACATCTAGGAAACGTCCCTGACATATTGTTATACATGTTTTTAAGTCGGGCGGGGGTGTAGTGAACCCTGTTGAGTATTTTATAGTGAATCGGACGGTATCTGGAATTACACTATATGTTTTTTGTCAGCCCGCATAACCTCCACCAGTGTGCGTCCTCAATTTGTGGTACCTAATTCACATTCCCATTCCTCTTTGATGTTCGAGGCGCTCTGAGTGATAATGAGAGTTTGTAAAGTGTGGAAGCAGATTTCCTCACTGTACTTGGGTTGAGTACATATCTCAGGCCTGGATGCAAGGGGGCCTCTTCTGGGAAGCACCCCCATACCTTGGCCACTGCTGAGCGCAGCCTAAGGTATTGAAGCCTTTGGGTTGGATTGTCCCCCACTACTGGTATGATTTCGTCCCAGCTAATGAAATGTTTATCAACAAAAACATCTCCTATAAGGAGTATGCCTTTTTCTCTCCAGTGCGTGGACAGTGTCACATCTTGAGTGCGGGGGAGGTAGGGCGCATCCCATAATGGCATATTGGGTTGGTATAATACTGAGTCTTTAGGGTCACCCGCCAGCCTATCCCACGCTCTGCATGTCACTAGTGATGGGGTCATGGTGTTATCATGTATTCGTTTTCTTGCAGCTAATTTGTGGAGAAGCTTGCCATGACCCCCCTCGTGTGTTTCAATTGTCGCGCTTGGCGCTTCCGGACTTCCTTCCGACCAGAACGTAGCATAATTGGCCTGTGCAGTGAGAAAGTAAAGTTCAAAATCAGAAGCGGCCAATCCGCTTTTCTCGTATGGATCAGTGAGATGCTTCCAGCTCATTCTTGATTGTCCATTTAATATGAAGCCCGAACATGCTCCTTGAATTGTAGTTAAGAAGGATCTTCCCAGCCACACTGGTATTGTGCTGAAAAAGTAAAACAGCTTTGGGAGTATGATAATTTTGACCAATGCTAAGCGTCCCATCAGTGAGATTGGAAGATGTCTCCACCGGGAGAGCTTAGTGCAGCGAGCTTCCGCAAGCTTCCCGTAATTAAGTACAGGGATTAGTTGTGTCATACGCGCTATTTCTACCCCCAAATATTTCACGTTTTGAGGCGCCAATTTGAGCCCTAGTAAGTCAGTTGGGCATGCAGTGGCATCCGTTAATGGGAAGACTTCAGATTTAGCAGCATTCAATTTTAGACCAGAGTATTCCCCGAATTCCCTCACTCCTTTCAAGATTTTTGCCATATACCTCTCTGGGTTCCTGATGTATAACATAATATAATCAGCATACAGGGTGATAAGTTCTATTTTGCCAGACAGGGGTATCCCTGCTCTACTGTATTTTGCCCTCAGCAGGTGAGCCAGTGGCTCAATCACTAGAGCGGACAGTAGCGGTGACAGCGGGCAACTTTGCCTCGTGCCTACAGCTTTTGCCAGGATCAATGACAACACCCTGTTAACACATACCCTTGCATATGGGTGTGCATAGAGTATACAGACCAATTTTTTTAAATTCAGGCCGAACCCATAGTTCTCGAGGACCCTGAACAGAAAAGGTCAGTAGACGGTGTCAAAGGCTTTTTGCATGTCCAAGGGCATTGCTATCCCTACATTGTCTCTCGGGATGGTCGCCAATATGTTGTAGCAACGGCAGATGTTGGTTGCTGTGCACCTGCCCTGCACAAAACCTGCCTGGTCTTCATGGACTATATGTGGCATCAGGGGGTTAAGTCGAGTGGCTAGTATCTTTGCGAAGATTTTTGCATCAGTGTTTTTAAGGGATAAAGGCCGATAGGAGCCACAGTCTTCAGGTTGTTTCCCGGGTTTGGGCAGCAGGGTTATAACTGCCTCACGTGTAGTGTCTGGTAATTTCTCCAGATCTAGTGTCTCAGTCCACTCTGCGAGGAGGCGAGGAGCTAACATTTCTATGAATTCTTTGTAGAATTCCGCACCTAGTCCATCGCTACTTGGTGCTTTCCCATTTGGTAGAGTCTTAACGGCCTCCTTTATTTCACTCAACATCAGGGGAGTGTCTAGATCATCTCTGGCCTCATCAGACAAAAGAGTGGTGGGTATCGCGGATAAGTAGCTATATATTTCTTTGTTCGTGGCTGTGCTTTGGGGTGAGTACAGTTTAGCGTAGAAGTAGAAAATACCTTGCTGACTTCTTCTTGACCCGTCATTACAACTCCGTCTGGCCCCAATATACATGGTATATTCGGGGTTCCCTTTTCACCCCGGACCAACCTCGCTAGGAGTTTGCCTGGTCTTTCTTGCTCACCGTATCTCTTTGCCGCTGCTGGTCTGTCAAAATAGTGTATTTCACGGTCCGCTGTGGCACGGAAATCATCTAGGTGCATTTTGATTGCAATTGCAATCGATGCCGAGGGGGTGGTCGCATATTGCTCCTGGAGCGTGGCTATTTCCCCTTCCCTTCTTTCCAGTTGCCTCTGTATATCCTTAAGTACCCCAAGTACAGTGGACATGGCAAAAACCCTTATATAGACCTTGAATGCTTGCCATTGTACTGCTTGTGTAGTGACAGACCCATCGTTATGTTCATAAAATTCATGGACATGCGCCAAACTATTTTTGTATACTGGGTCCGCCAATGCTGCTGCTTTAAATTGCCAAGGAGGCCTCTGTGGGGTTACCTCTGGGACAGTCATTGTTATCAGTATTGGGGAGTGATTAGATAGAGTTCTGGGAAGTAGTGTGGCCTTCGACGTCCAGCCTAAAACCCTCTGTGACACCAACCACAGGTCGATCCTAGAGTGCATGTTGTGTACGGACGAGTAGAAAGTATAAGCTTGTTGTGGTCCATGCAGCGCTCACCAGGCGTCTGTCAGACCCGGATCAGCCATGTGTATACGTATTTCACGACTTTATGCACCTCATTTTGATATGATGTCTAGTTTCTATGCACTTTAGCGATTTTTTGCACTTTGAATTGCCCTCGTACTTGATAACCTCAAGTTTTCACTAATTGTCCTTACTGTTTCAAATACACTTTAGTGTGTCAGCAATCCAAATCCATTTTTATGTATTTTATTATTGTCTGAAATTCCGTACTTTTGCAGGTTGTTATCATTTGCGAGTCGCAGTCTCTTTCCATGTTATCACCCTTCACTTGGTTAAGAGTCCTGTCTCTCGGCTACTTACCGCATGGCTTGGATCACACATTAGGTATATACCATCTATGCATTAGCACTTTATAACTTGCATTTCTTTTCTACTATGGAAGCCCAGCATGAATTACGGGCAGAATTTTCAGGTCAGCATGTTTTTATTCAATTGATATTAATAAAATTCTTATTATTGATTATATGTTTCTTGTAATGTTCTGATTGTGCTTTCCTCCCAGCTGTTCATTTGAAATTTGTTAAGTATGAATTCATTGTAATTTACGTGGAGTTCCGCGTGACATAATCTCTTTGAATCTATCCCCCCCACAGATGATTTGAGCAGTTGGGTACCTTGCACATTTCTGGAAAACCTCGGTGAAATCCCCCGGTTCATCTACATTGGGGCCGTATATGTTAATCATCAAAATTTCAGTATTGCCTAATTTGCTGTGTACTACCACATATCTGCCGTTAGGGTCGCTGTCAGTTGCCAAATGGGTGAATGGAAGTATTTTGTGGACCAGTATCATGACCCCTCGGGGTCTGGATGAATAAGACGCCACCCCAGTGCGAATCTACTTTCTTGATCGCCCAACAATCGCGTTTCTTGAAGGAACAGTATACGTGCGCCCAGCCTATTAACATACGCCATGACCTTACGTGCTTTTATTAGCATTCCCAGTCCTCTGACATTCCAGCTCATTAATGTTATCTCTTCAGGATTCACGTTAGCCATTTAGTCTACTTTTCCCTGCTCTTTTCTTAATGTGTCGATGTGCTGTCATACTGTTACAATAACAAAATGTTATCTGTGCAATATTTACATTTTTACACCACAACTGTTTCTCTTCCCCACCTCCCCGACCCTCATAGTTCCCCGAACTTCAACTATGCGATTCCCTCCTTGCCCCCTTCCTGCCCTCTCCTCACCCTATCAACTAACTTATGCACTCGTATGTGGTGGCTGGGGCCGGGCGCAATGCGTAAAACCGCTTTACCACGGTTTGGTTTTATTTACGTTACTATCACTCATACTGAATTGTGAAAAATCGACTTGCTGCAACAAAACATTTCAATATTATACCACTGCGGAAGATGTCTATTGTCTATTATACGCTTGTCGCTCCCAGCCTATCTCGGGCCAGTCCTTTACTTAGTTGCATTGCCAGGACAGTTTACTCATTGTCCTCATTCCCATCTGATGGCCGTTTGTCGGGCATTGGGATGTTTGTTTCAACGAAAGAGACTGCTCCCTCGGGAAACGAGAAGAAGAAGGTCTTATTGATATGTTGCAGTCGTAGTCTGGCTGGGTATAACATTGCATATGGTACCTTACGCTCACAAAGCATCTTCTTCACACCCAAGAAGGTTTGTCGTTCCTGTTGCACCGCCAGAGTGTAATCTGGGAATATAAGGAGTGATAGACCCAAGCTTCAATACGTGTTTGTCTCTGGCTGCCCGCAAACCAGGTCTCTGTCCCTGTAGTTCATAAGTTTGGCTATTATCAGTCTTGGGTATGCGCCAGGTTTAGGGCGAGCAGCAAGAGATCTGTGTGCCCGTTCCACCACAAACATCGCCGACCATCCCGGGTCACCCAGCAGTTCCTTAAGTAGTTTTTCAACTGCGAGTTCCATCGGTCCTTTAAGCGCGTCCTTAGGAACACTGACAATGCGTATGTTATTACGACGTGACCCCGCTTCTAGGTCTTTGCATTTCAGTTTGACTGTGTCCGGATCTTTGGCCATGTTGGTGACTGTATTTTGTAGTGCTACAAGGTTGTCTTCGGTGTTGCTGATTCTAGTCTCTGCCTCCGTAATGCAGCTCGTTGCCTTCACTAGTTGATTCCGAATTTATGTTACATTGGAATTTATGCCGTCGAGTTTGTCGTTGAGTGCAGCAAATCCTTGTTGCATTGAGTTGAAAACGTCTTGTAAATCCATGGGTGGTTGCGACGCCGGCGGCGTGGATGAGGCCATTTGGACCATGGGACTGTTGTTCGTATCTCTGTCTTTGGTGGCAGGTTTCGTGAACCTTTCTATAGACCCAGATTTCTTAGCAGCAGCACCTTTGGCCATCGTACTGCATTCAGTAGTCCTGTCTCGCTTTTAGGTGCTGTAGAGGCACGCTGCCACCGACTGGGACGATGCAGTACTTGGAAACTCCCTTGCGCTCGCCGAGGAGCCAAGTGGAAGTGCCACCGAGGGCAGTGGCATACAGTGGTATTCAAGGTAGTTGTCTCTATGATTGTTCAATGCATTTGTTGTTGGGTCTCCTGATGCGTACCGCAGCGATCATAGACCGATTCTCCCTCTTTATTGCTGAGCACACAAGGTTGCCATGGTAGTGCCTTGCACCTAAGAATGTAACTAATGGACTGCTGCGTATATTATCGCGATGGGTTGTGGGGCCTAATGCGCGATGTTTCTTTGTAGTGTATGGCCAAGATAAGGTGCTGGTCGTCCACAGCAGGGGGTGGATCACTCCCCGTAGTTATTGGAGATTTCAGATGCCTACCATCCACTGATATCCCTGGACCTCTGCCCAGTTGCCATTACATTGTATTGGTTGCACAGTATCTGTGATAATGGCGGTTCACTGGCTTTGTGAGACTGCATTGAGTGCGTGTTCCGCGAGCGCTGTATGGCTTACCCACAATGAGAGTGACATTTATTGTTTGTTGCTAACAGCAGCGTGTTGCAGCACGTGTTGGTCACTGGGCCTTCTCCCTGAATGCGTTTCTTTGAAGCTTATTCACACTGCTAAGGTTCATGTATCAGCCTATGATGGTTTCCCTCTGCTCGCACTGTGGCCTGGAGGGCACCTTGCTCGTTATATCTGCTGGCCACACCGGTGTCAGTGCCTCGGTTATTGCTGTGCGGGAGCACTGTGTTCCTATAACATGCAGGTTGGAGGGAATGGGAGGATTCAATTCTTCGATGGGCACACCGCAGGCGTGAGAGGCACAGTCTTGCCAAGGCTGCAAGTGGGTTTCACTGGGTTGCAGACGACCTATAAAGTAAAGCGCTGGTGTCTCGCAGTGTTGGCTTTCTGGCACGCAGCTTTGGGAGGCGCACTAGCCACGTGCCTTTACGGATGGGGAGCTGTGTAGGCAGGGCTGGCACTAATGCTCCGCAGCATGCAACTTGCATGGTTGTGGGGCCTGGCGGTTGGCATATCAGGTGCAGTTTCAATGAGTGTCAGAAGCAACGACCCCCAGGGCGTAATATTGCGGGTCCTTTATGTCTCCAGTTTATGAGGCCTTCCCTTATGATTTATGGCCAGCGTCTAACACGGGACTCACCGTTGTGCTGTGTCTGCGGTGACAGTCGCGCAGTTAGCGACGTCCCGTGTTGTGTCGTTCAGGAGTTTGCAGCCAGCTGTGTCGCTAGGTGTGGGCGCAGGGATGGTGAGAAGCAGCCACAAGTAATCTGTCCCTGCGGGTTCCACCACAGAGGGCCATGGGACCAGCGCCGGCCGCAGTGTGGGCCGCTATATGGGCCCCCTCTCCGTGTCTGCCAGTGTTTCTGCTGTGACACAGTAGTCAGTGGGAGAGGTGCACCTCTTGTTCCGTGCTTGCTCCGGGGGCCCGCTGTCTTGGAGTGATCGATTCCTGCTGGTCACGGGATCCCAGAGGCGGCTGCTGGGCTCGTATCGGTGTTCCTGGAGGTTACTCCGAGATCACGCTGGTATTTAGGGCATGCCTTCTTGGCTGCATGATCCCTCTGGTGGAGCTGCTCAGGGCCCGGCAAAGATGTGGTTATAACTTCAGATTCCGGGTCCGGTTCTGCACAATTTTTATGACATGTGCGGACAGGACCTTCCTACACCTTTACGCCGACTTGCACCAAAAACCAGGTATTTTCCTTCAAGTTATTGTGCCTGGTCCCCATACACCTCCGGAGCACACACTTAGTGCTGCATTTAGCAACCAGTGCAACTGCACCCCCCTTAATTGATGCACTTTAAAGAGACCTGACACATATATTATGTCAGACCCCCAATTAATATCCATTAGCTAAAAGTCACTGGGCTTTTATCTGATATTCTGTGCACAGCAAAACAAAATCTGCCTTAACATGTACTCCTATCACGATAAAGAATGTGCTGGGGATCTATCACCAGTGACCTCTAATGGCCAAAGTCAGCATCTCTTCACTTGAAAATTGAAGAGAAAGTTATTTGTAGCATGATTAACCCCAAAGACTTGAATTGTTTCAAAATCATATCTTTTGAAGCCAAGGTCCTATCAATGTGGGAGCAGTTGCAAATCGTAGTAAAAAAAAAATATGTGTTTCACCCCATATACAATCTGCATGCAATGTCATGGAAAGATTTGGAAAAAATGGGAGAAATAATTAACTATAAAATGTTCAAGGCAAGAGAAAAGTGAATGCCTTAAATTGTTCCCTCTGACATATAGATTACTGTGAGACTGATTTTTATTAATCTCACACATTCAAATCAAAGTTACATGCCAAAAACAAAGTTGCCATTTTACGTTAGGAGCAAGTTTCAGCCTTCCCTTTCCTGTTAGGAGCTGGGGTAAACCACACTGAGTCACAAGGCTCAGAAGGACTCAAAGATATATTATAGCATGCACACAGAATAGATGGATAATTAATTAATATGGGGATTCTTGAATCAACTGGATAGAGGAGGCCAAAGGTAAAATCATCTTGATGACTGATCCTCATGCAGACTGGACAGAGAAGTCATTGATAGAAGGATCACTGTCCCGATAACTCTCCCTTTTGATGGCTTCAGTGCAGCACAGCTCACCTGGGCCCACTTGTGGGTTAATGGGTGTCCCCTTGGCCATCCAACTGATCTTTACTACGTCTCCTCTTCCTGCACACTAATGGCCTTTTAGATTTAGTCACCCATTGTTATGTTCATGATAGGTGCTTCACATATGATGAAGGAGGCTAGTATAATAAGGTTAAAGTCTTTATTTACATACATTTTAAAGTGTCACATATCATTAGTCCAAGTGCGCTCTTCCTGATTTCATCGGTAGAGGTTTGTAAGCTGAATGAATCTACTTGGAATCGATATCTGCGTAATCACCATTCAAAAATTACATTCTTATTGGAATTGCTATTGAGCTAACAAAAATATTTTTTATTGAGGCAATTTGTGTTTTCAATGCAAGTATAAACGTAAGCAATCCCCTACGTGCAATTTACAGGGACTTGGAAAATGAGCCTCAAAGTGTGCTGCTCTATTCAGGAGTAAGTTTACCGAACACAGTTAGACTGTTATAAACACATGTTAGCGCATGTGTTATCCTATTTTCACAACCCAAGAGAGTAGAATCCAGGCTCTAGCAAAAATAGATGTCTGTATTCTTCTCACTCTTTCCAGCCAATTATAAAACCTGGATTGGAGGCTATAAATGGTGTGTGCACATAGGACACTAGCAAAGTGAAATGGGGAAGATGTGTCACAGCTATCCATAAGTGAGGTTTCCTTTTTTCCTATTGCACAAGCCCTTACAGCTTTAAAGCTCTTACCATCAGGCTCTATTTTATGCTAGTTGACCTTCACCTTAATTGGAGGCCATAGCCTTTGGCTCAGGATTCCGTACTTGGGCGGTGATGAACTAACTTACAATAGAGCCCATTGGTGTGGTCTCCAATGCTTCAACAGGGCATAAGTCGATGCAAATCCATTGTTAGGGCTCAATGAAGCTTACAGCTCAGCAAACACTTTTCCAGCAGTTTTTCTAAAAATGTTCAATTTTTCGTTCAATGGTTTCAAATTTGGATTTTATTGAAGAAAATTAAATTGGTGTAAGTCAAATTTTGCTCTGAAAATGTAGCATTTATTAACTACTATTGATCCAAACCTGAGGCATCATCTTCAGCATAGTGCCTTTCACCATCGGTATGGTCCCAACGCACTGTAGATTGAACAACCTAGGGGACCAGGTATGGGAAATTGGTCAGAGAGGTATCGAATGTGTGTGTGCATTTTAGCCAATACAAAGGTAGGAAGGGGTGGCCAAATCCCTGCCAGACACCCATGTAGAGCTTGCATGTGGATGTGTGCTGAGAATAGTCTGGA
This sequence comes from Ambystoma mexicanum, assembly GCF_040938575.1. Taxonomy (NCBI): domain Eukaryota; kingdom Metazoa; phylum Chordata; class Amphibia; order Caudata; family Ambystomatidae; genus Ambystoma; species Ambystoma mexicanum. The sequence continues at coordinate 1,604,655,397 of NC_090937.1, forward strand.
GAGTATGGAAGAGCAGAAGAGTCATTATGTGTGCAGCCAGACTGAATTTTATCATGGAGAATAGCTACATTCTTATGATAATGATGTGTTATATAAAGTGCTTTTGAGAAAACGCTTCACAGAGAACATATTTACATACAATATCACCCAAACGAAGTTGGTACTCATTTACCAACCTCAGAAGGATGAAAGGCTGAGTTGGTCTTGCCAGGATTCAAACATGCAACCTGCAGATCACAAACAGATTTCAGCATGGCAGAGGTGTTGTGTAGAGTGTCTTGGAGTAGTGCAGGTAGTGGAAGGGAGCTGAAAGGTAGACTGGAGAAGTGTGTGAAGTAGGGGGAAACATGTGTGCAGCTAGACCGTATTTTATCAGGGAGGGATTATTATTGTTTATTAATTTATAGTGCGCACCGGGCCTGTGGGCATCTGGGCACAGTGCAGGTTACATTGTTACATATGAAATAACATTAGAATACAGTAATGGAAAGAAGAATAGGCAGATATACACAAAATGTACAAGATAATGGGGCAACAAGGTGCATATGTGCAATGGAGGTTACATTGTTATATATGACATGACAACAGAATACAGAAATATAAAATAAGAAAGAAAGATATATGGGCCGATATACATACACAATGTACAGGATAATGAGGCAACAATGAGCATATGTACAATGGAATAGAGTCCTAGGATACTATTTCCAATCAATTGTGAAGTTATCAGTGAGAAGTGGGAGGAAACAAGCCAGGGTTCATTGGTCTAATGATTGTAACCATTTCTTGGCATTAGACTTGAAGCAGTGGAAAGGAGATATGGCTCTCATTGAGTCGGGGATAGAATTCCAGAGTTGCGCCGCCCGGACTGGGAAGCTGGCACCTCCTGGTTTTTTAGCTTGAACTTGGGGATTATGGGACTATTGGATTGTGCTGCTCTGATAGGGCGTGTAGAGGTGTGTTTGGTGAATCTGTCGGTGAGGTATAATGGAGCTTTGTTGGAAAGACATTTATGAGTGAGGTTGAGTGATTTGAGCTTGATTCTGTCGTTTATGCAGAGCCAGTTATTTGATCGTCTCACGTGGGATATATGCTGATTTTTGGGGATGCATAATACTGCTCTTAGGGCATTGTTTTGGATTGTCCGAAGTTTAGTGGTATTGCGTTTGCTGGTACCTAGGTATAAGGTGTTGCAATAGTCCACTTCGGAAAATTTTAAGGCTCTTGGATAGCTGCATTCTTATGACAGAGATGTTGTGCAGTGTGTCTTTGAGTAGTGTATGTGTTTGAGGGGTGCTGAAGGTAGTCTGGAGAGTGTCTGAGAGTAGGGAGAAATATGCCTGATACATGGAATTATTTGTGAGTAAAATAGGGATTTGCGTGCCATCCTGCCCGCAAATTCCTGTTTGACTAATGGGGATTTACGGGCAGAATGGCACGCAAATCTGTTTTACGCGCAAATAATTCCATGAATCAGGGTGTGCATATGAACAGTGGAAGTGATTTAAGTGGGTGGGCATTGAGTCTGTGCTCTGTTAATATAAATCTTCCCATCTGGGCTGTTGGAACACGCATGGCTTTAATCATCTACTGGGAGAAGGCAGTATTCGATTTGGAGACTTTGATGTCATTTGTCTCGAGGAGACGTGGCTGCGTGTCCAACCAACCATTGAGGGTTTTGTTGTCCTCATCAACCCAGCAACAAAAGGACCAAAGGGTAGACCAATGGCGGGCCTACTGACTGCAATTAAGGAAAGTTGCGGCCTAAGAGTAGTTTGGACAAAGAACATTTCATCATTAATCCAGGTCAACCTGCTGGCAAACCGGCGAAGAGAATGCAATGAGGCGGATCCTCTTGTGTAATCTGTACTGGAACTGCAACAACCCAGCAGCCAAGAACTTCATGGACCAGTTGTTGGAGGAGGTCGACGCTGCTATGATTGACAACTCCAACTTGAACGTGATCATATTGTGGTGCTCTCATAAATTACTATGCAAGCAACCTACAAGAAGTTGAAAAGCGAGGACTGTCATTTAGGAAGGAGTTCCAGCGGAGAAATATCTCATTATTAAATGGCATAAAACCGGGGGCCACTCTGCCAAACCCCACTTGGAAGAGAGGGTCTGAATCCAACATTCTAGACTATTTCCTTGCTTCTGATAACTTTCATTCCAGAGTAGTGGCTTTGACAGTCATGGAAACCCCACAGAGCGACCACAACATGCTTAAATTAAGCCTCGAATTGGGTATGATTACAAAGTTTTCTCTAGATGGAGATACCCTGGAAGTAGAGCCAGGAAGGAATAGACTGAGATTACTGAGGAATCATGTAACAAGATTATCAAGAGATCTAAGAGACAATGGCAGGTCGGAAGACATAGATTATACACAGTCTTTGGCCATCTATAGTAAAAAATCTGGCACAGTAAGATCCAAGGGTTTTCGCCACAAATATAACTTCGACCATGAAGTTCACACAAGAAAAAGGAAACTAAAAAAGATACAAAGAGTGCATAAGAAATATTCGTCCCTGGTATCGTATGCGGCTGTCATGAAAACTAGGACAGCGTATAATAACTGGTTGAAGCAGCACATAAAATCTGTAATGCAATCGAATGCGGAACATATGCTGGAATTGGTTTCATCCAAAAATTCGAGGGAAATGTGGAAAATCTTGTACATGTTGGATGGCCCTCAGCAGAGTCTCATCACCAACCCTATTTCAGCAAAGGATTGGATGGACCACTTCTCAAAGCTTTTCTCAAAGCCCAAATCAAAAGCTATGAAGGCTGTAGAAAACTCATGCTTAAACTGGGAGTTTGAAACTGAACGGGAGGATATCCTTGCTCTAATTAGATCGTCGAGCAACTCCAGAGCCGCAGGTCCTGATGGCCTTACGAACATGACATTAAAACAACATCCAGAGGAATGGGCAACTTCTTTACATCGCCTATTTCTATTGGTGAAAACAAAACGTAGCATGCCGGCTACTTGGACGAAATCTATCATTGTACCGATCTTCAAGAAGGGTGATAGGTCTGTGGCAACAAACAACAGACCTATCGCCCTCTTGGATGTTATTGGGAAGCTTTTCGCTGCCTTGATCTTGAATCATCTCACGGCCTGGAGTTGGGATTCTAAACATCGGGACGGCTGGCAAGCTGGGCATGAAAAAGGAATTGGTACATCTTTGAACCTTTTTCTAATCAACTACCTGAAATTGAGAACTGTAAAAAAGAACAGTAAAAATGTATACCTTGCATCAGTGGACTTGTCACAAGCCTTTCACTCAGTCACTAGAGAGAAGCTTTGGCAGAAGTTAAAGGACTGAGGTTGTCCTGCTGACATACTCGAGGCTATGGAGGCCCTTCACAACAACACAAGTATACAGATCAAACTAAATCAAAAGGGCGACATGTCAAACCCTATTAAAACAGGAGTGGGCCTCAAGCAAACGTGCCGATTAGCCCCAGCTATCTTTAAATTGTATATTTCTGACATGGGCGACACCTTTACGGACATTAGGTGTTTTCCTCCATGTATCGTTGGCTCCCCAATGAATAGATTGTTGTATGCAGATGATGTCATTCTTTTGGACGAAACCCAAATTGGGCTTCAGCGCCAATTGGATGCCTTGGCACTTTTTCTGTCTTCCAACGATCTAAGAGTTAATGCTACCAAATCAACGGTGCTCATTTTGGGGAAATCAAGGCGCAAATCCATGTAGTTCAAGGGTTGGTACATAAACGGTGACCAGATTCGAGAGACAACAGAATTGCTCTACTTGGGTATACCAATCAACACAAGCTATTGTGAAGCCCCAAGAGAAGTGGTGCTGAGGCATAAATGGAAGATACTAACAGCCCAGGCAAGACTGATCAAACACAGATATTGCAAATTTACATTGGCACCCTTGCTCCGTTTTTACACCATGAAGATAGTTCCTATTGTGACGTATGCGGCTGAGTGCTCTCTCCAGCTGAGTTAGAAGACATGGCAAATTCTAGAGGGTCTAACTCTGGAGATCTGTACTTGACCTCCCAAACTGTATGCCTATGGTGGTGATAAGGAAAGAGTTTGGACTGACTTCTCTCATCACTTACATCAGCTGGAAAACCCTATCCTTTTATTGCAAATGTTTACTGCCTCCACCTGACAGCAGATTCGGGTTGCTGGGTCAGGCACTTAAAACAGAAAAAGAGCCTTTACTCGTTGAATGGAGCACCAAATGCTTGGGATTGTTGGACTCAATCGACACTACAGAGAAACTACTCATTGAAAATCCAGATTTCGTGAAAAAACGGTTGTATGAGTACGACTGGATCGAGTCCTCACATCTGGTGCAGTCATCCAAACTTTATGGAAAATACTGTGTAGATCTAAACAAGCGTGGTTTAACTATGTTGTATTTGAGTAAGTTTTCTTCGGCTGTGTTGCGACAGCAATTTCTAAGACTTCGCTTTAACATCTTTCCGACTAAAGAAATTCTTGAAGCCAGGAAACTGAAAAGCACGAGAGACTATAAATGTCGGCTCTGTGGTCACCCAATGGAAACACTTCGCCACCTCATCATGAGCTGTCAGGGCATTAAGGACATTCGATGTAACCTATTAGGCAGATTTTTTGTAAACAATCGAACTCTAATAAAGAAAGATGTTTGGTTACAATTGCTACAGGGCTCAAGGCTATCTGTAACTTTTGCCTTGTTAGAGATGGTATCTATCATCTTCAAAAAGCTTGAAGGAGAGAAGTGACAAAGAAGTTTACTTTTGTACAATTGGACAGTAGGAGCCGCTAATTTTGTTCGGTTGCAGTCTTTTTCCTTCTTTTGTTCTTCTTTTATCTTCCTCCTTCTTTTCTTTCTGTAGCAATTGGTTGAAATAGTTGTATCATATGCTTTATTGTTATGGAATGTTTTATTTTTTTAATTTTTTTATTTAAACTGAAACTGGTAAGAAGCTTCTTTTGAAGCAAAATGCTAATAATAAATAAAAAAAATAAAAACAAATATATAAATCTTCATTTGTGATTGAGGGTCAGTGTCAAATCGTGGAATTAGAGGCTGTCGCAGAATGAAACTTTGTACAGCGTTCAATTGCTACCTAGCAGTGTTTGCACTTTATCTATTGAACATTTTTATAAAGCACCACACGCCCACACAAATAAAAGAAACAAACATGAAATAATCAGCGGGTTGAAGCCAGAGAACAACATGGTTTTGACCGGCTTCTTAAATTTAACCAGCAAGGTAGATGATCTGAGACGAACGGGTATAACATTCCACTCCAGGGGGACATGGATTTCAAAACATGCCTTCCTGGATTTCTTCAGTTTAAACCAGGGTTGATATAGGACGTTTATGTTGTTTGAGCGAAGTACTCTAGATGAGTGTTGGAGGAAAATACTATCCCTTAGGTATTTAGGGGCAGCAGAATTCAAACATTTGAAGGTCAAAGCAAGAATCTTGTGTTTGATTCTTTGTTTTACAGGCAACCAATGGCTCCCTTCGAAAAGTCATGAATGTCATACGTACGTATATATACTAACATAAGCCACAGAAGCACAGTTTTCATGATGTAAAGTGACACGAGACATTAAATTAAATTAACATTTACTTTATTTGATTTTATTTTGATTGAAATGAAACCTTGCTTTCAAGCTTTACTTTTAAGATGAGTTTCACGCTTCTCCCAGCAAGAGCCATGTCGATTCTATCCTGGCTATGTTTAGAATGCAGGAAGGCGCTTCTCTTGTGCCTTTAAACATCTCTATGCTCGACCTGCAGATTATAATATCAGTCTGCTTTCCATGTACCATTGATAACGGCTTCATGCCCAAGCACGGTGAGGACTTAAGCACGGTATGGAACCTTCAAGCAAGCCCTTTGACCTGTTGCCTTCTGCTGCACAGCTTCTCCGGGCTCAACCAATACCATGGCTGACATGGTGAAGGTTACCTGCAAACAACAAAACGAGGAGTAAATAAAGGACTGATAATCACACGCGTGCCTCTAGTTAACATAATCACAGGCCAGCCAATTGTAGTGTCGGGTGTATGATCAGCTGTTCATGCAAGGGAGACTTAACCGTCATGTACCCCATGTGCTAAGGTTAGGTATGTCACGTCCATGCCACTCTCTATTGTAAGGATGTGGCATACAAGTCCTTTCCATATTTATTATTAAATGCAGTTAGTGCTGCAGAATTCCTGCAGCATGGTTATGATACAGAACCAGAGAGTAAGGCCTTGTGGGAGATCGGGTGGGCAAAGGTTGACCCACTCTTCAGCTGCTTTATTACATGGGTAGACTTAGGACTGCCAACCCCGCAGGGAGACCTCTTAGTGGTGCGAGTGCCTACTGCGGCTCCTGATATGTGGACAGTGAAAGAGGCATCATGTGGCTACCCAAGGATGGGCTGCAGAACGGTGTAGGACAGAAGCCTAAGCAGCAGAATGCTGTGTTGAGGCTTTATGGAGCAGGGCGTGTCCCTTTTTTAAAGGGCTTGCTGCTTCATGTCTGTGGTAAGTGACAGGAGGTTCTGCCGACTAGGACCTCTCGTCCCCCGTGATCACCTGTATGAAGTTGCGTCCGTGGACGTATTGTGGTTTGGTATGGCATTGCCAGGAGCTATATACAAACCTACGCCATCTGACCTGGATGGATCCATATTTGCATTGTACTTGAACGGGTCGAAGATTCACTAAAGAACAATTGCCTTGCTAAAGTTTCCAATCATTGGGCGATTCAGTATTGAGGCGAACAGGTCACATTGGAGCAAATATTTGGGATGACCCTTTGTTTATGGGACTAATTGACCAACATCTTAGGTGCAAAGGAAAGCTGAAGTCTTTTGCTCTTAGCAGTAATTTAAATGGCAAAGAAAACAATACGGATGAGAAGCAGGGAGCAACCATAGGCCCTTGTCAAACCAGTTTGAAGTTGCAGGAAAAGGGGACATTAAAGATATTTCGATGTAAATTAGAGCCCTCCCTACTGAGGTATTATCTTCAATCGCTGAACTTAGGAGTAGGGTGGACAAGATGGAAGACCACATTGAAGCACTAGAAAACAATCAACTAACAATCAACTATCAGGTGTAAGTTAAATGGAAGACTGGACTGACGGATATGGGAGCATATACAAGGAGCTTGGAATTGAAATGATATGATCCTGAGAATGTAGAAAAATGATGTAATCTTTACATAGAACATTTAGTCCAGAACATTATCAAGGAATTGATCCAAAATGAGACAAACTGGGAATGGAGAATGTGAAGGACACATAGAGGTGGTTGCACTCGGGAGGTCGTAGATGTACATTCAAGGACAAGGAATGTGTCTGAATCACCTTGATTATAACGAGCAACGAGCAAGGGGTCTTGATATTTCAAGGCAATTTTGTTGATGCTTTCCATGAGAAGAGAATACATTCCTCTTTCTACTTTGTGAAAAAGGGACATGTCATAGGTGGTGGACCTTCCCATTTGCATTAGTCTTTAGGTAGAAGCAGAACCATATGATCTATTGATGCTGGGAGAGATCAGGCAGGAAATCCATCTCTTAGTAGAGCAAAGGAAAGAAGATGCAACAGAACAGGTGGTTTCACTGGAAAAGCCCCCAGTGTCCTCTGGGTCTTGGGCTGGTCCTCAATTGAAAATATAGAGAGCCATGAGATTTAAAAATCTACATAATTCACCATAGAAAGGAATAATGAAAAAAAGGGTCCAATACTTTGTGTAACTCAATCTGTTCTGGATTGAAAATGGTTGAGTGATGATTGAAAATGTTGCTGAAACATGAATTGAAGGGGTGTGTTGGGGAGGAGCTGGACAGAGGTGAGATTCTGAATGATGGAACTTGCTTTGAAGAGAACATTGCAATGAAGGCATTTGAGTTACTTGTGTCTATGAAAAAGTCATAGGTGGGTGCAGTGGGAATTATAAGAAGGGGAAAGAGGGTTTGATTTTTCAAAGATGTATGCAGGGCTATTGGAGGTATTTTCTCTTGAGGTAAGGGTAGGACATATCTATCGCATCTGATAAAGGTGGGTGGAGGTATATATAGTTGTTAACACTCATGTTCAAGGAGTGCGTTGTTATGTACATTTTGAAAGGGAGATAAACCTTATTTTTGCATTGGTGAAAGGGGATGAAGGGTGGAAAATGGCAGGACTCCGGAAGTCTCAGAAACCCATTAGTTTCCTTTTCTCCGGCTTCGGTTCCTATCGGTCCTGGAGAGTTTGATGACTGAAAAGATGGTAACTCAATTGTGGTTGAACGAGTTACCTATTTTTCGGGGGCAGTGATTAGTATTGATTGGGGGACGTACTGCTGTGTAAGATCAAACACGTGATTTGTGATGGTAGATCTCTGATGCCGGGATTTACTCATGGCTGCGGCGGGTAAATATGAGGGGATTAAAATGGAAAAAGAGGTTTCTCTCACCTTGACAGGGATTCTCTTTCTCAAACATTGAATGACATTGAGTTTTTCAAGAACCTAAAAGTGTGGCACTTGAGAGAGTTTTATTGTACTCTCGGGAAAGGTCTTGACAGCAAAGAATGGACTGTAGCCACTTTAAATGTGAATGGTTTGAGCTCACCATGTTAACGCTTTCTACTGGCAAGAGCATTTAGAAGTGATAGTTTAGATATGCTCTTTGTATAAAAAACACACTATTGCATAGGAAGAAATACCGACAAAACTGTGAATGTGGGATAAACATATTAGGCAACAAATTTAGAGAAAAGTGCTATGGAGGGCCTGGAGATTACAGCGGGTGAAGGTTAAAAGATTTATGGAGGGAATGTGGAGGACTATCAGTCACATTATATTCTGGCTACGTCCCAAATCAGAGGCTCGTGGAGTTTCTTGAGAGCCATGTGGGAGATGTCTATTGTAGCAGAAGACTTTGTTAGTCTTGCAGAAGATTTTAACTTGGTATCTGACCAGATTAAGGATAGGCTTTCATCAAAGGGGATTCTAGATCCAGTGCTTGGAGGGATGTTTTTTTCCCACTTGTCGAGAAATATGGCTTTGTAGAAGACTGGCGAGAGGCTAACCAAGGGAAAAGGGACCATACTAACTGTTCTCACCCTCACTCCATGTTTTCCAAGTTATTCTATGTATTCTCAGAGGAATCATGGCTGGAATGTGGGATGTTTTTACCCATGCATCCAAGCACTACCATAAAACTGTGCATTACTGGCATTGAAAACATCATGATGGCCAGAACTCCCCAGAGAGTGCACAGGGAAAACATGAAGAATAGGCTGCCACCCATTTTTGCCTATGTTGTGAGCACAGGAGGGCACTGCCTAAAACCACCGTTGGGCTACACACACAGTACCCTGAAACCATTGGGAATGGCAATGCTGATTGCCAAAAGCAACCCAGAACTGTGGGGAATTAATTTTCTTAATGTCAAAAATGGATGCAATACTGGTGCTCACCACTATCAAAAAGCCGGCGTTTTAAAACCACCAGACTTTTGTGTAAAACTGAAAAAATGAACCCAAACCAGGCCAAGGAAAGACTTGCTAAGAGGTGGATACAATGTAAAACTATATTCTGAAATTACTTGAAGGAAGTAATTATTTAATGTATATATAAAAAATAGCTGGGGATGTCAGCAGCTTAAGTGAATTTGGGTTTAAAGCCACTAAAATCGAAATGTTTAGAATAAATGAGTGACCTACTTGTGAGTGTCACATAGGTTGCAATTGTTTAAATGTCATAGTTTTGAACTTAGAATCAGCATTCTAGCTGCATGTGCAAAAATTGTAAGTTGGATTCGAATGTAGAAAACTGGGAACTAAAGTGACATTTAGCTGAATTTTGCCTGACAACTACCCCCGACAGGAGTTGAACTGGCTCAACAACTCTTCCCAGGCCTGGCTGCATCCTGCTGCCCCCACCAAAAGGAGGTGACACCTCTCTGATTGAATTAGGGGAGTGATACCTGCAGACTGCAGGAAGTTGAACAAAGCCCTGTCCTGGACTCAGGCAAATGTTATATTGGGGGGGTCGTAAAATGGCTTCCCCTTGGGAGAAACTGGGAGGGGCAGTGCCTGTGAGGGCAAGCAGAGCTTGGGGGAAGTGGATAAACCAGAAATTCCACCATGTGCTTTGGAAAACCACACCGCTTTGGGGCCAGAGCATGATTTTAAAAAGATGGATAATTCACAGTGCGGACTTGTCAAAATATATGAATAACATCATCATTTTTGTGATTTTTCTGTGCACATTTTAAGAGGTGATAGGACCCTGTGGTATGTTCTTGGGGATAGTAGCGGAAAAAAGGTTGTTACTCCAAATGTATGCATGTTAAAAATCTGACACTTTATCATCTGAAACCCATATCCCTGGTGCACATTTGTGTAAAATCTGGAAAGGTTTAGAGGTCGTTATCTGGATGAAAAGGGGAGAATTCTGTCATAAGTGGAAACGACATCGTACAAAGACAGGGATCGGATGGTTTGGTGCTACAGAAAATATGTTAACTGGACCTATAATATTAGAAAAATGGTACATAGATAAATATGTATTTGGGTCAGAAATAGATTTGTGTGCAATTTGACAAGGGGAGGTTCCTCTGACCATGAAACCTACAGCATCACTCTGACACTCCATTTCTTTCCCCCAATCAAGGGAGAGAGGAAAGCTTGGCCAATGATAAGTGAGAGGGGCAGGCTTAGCTAGGCCTAGGCACACACCCATTTTCTAAACACATAAAAAGGAACATTGAAACCCAGGTAGAGACATTCACTTTCCACTTTCTTGCGGGACGCTTTGCCGGGAGACTTCAGACTTCACATCCAGAGATCCAGACTTCAAATCCATCAATCTCCAGAGACCAGAAATTAACTCCAGAATTTGTAGCAGAGAGGCCTGAATCCACAAGCTGAATCCTCTTCAGCAGGCCTCAAAACCAACCAAAGTATTCAACAGCCGGGCGAGCTGTTTGAATTCTTTGCCAATAACTTTTGCAAGAACCTGTAGCAGTATCCAGAAAGCAGTGCTGTATCCGGAACCAGAGAGAACCAGAGACCAGACCGCTGTGCAGTGCCGCTAGCAGAACCGATAACAGAACCGGAGACCCAGAGACCAGATCGCTGTGAAGAACCGCTAGCAGAAGTCCAACCTGTTGACCAGATCCGTGACGAGGCCCATTCCTGTCCAAAATCTAGTGTGAGTACCCAGCTAGCACTGTGCCAAAACCAATCTTTTAGTTTAAAATAATCTAATCCAAACTATTTTAGCCTATTAGAACTGCCATTCGTGTCATTCTGTCATTTTTAAAACTGAAAACTGTCATCTGTCATTCTGAGCTTTAAAATTTCAAATCCGAAAAACTACCTTTACTAAATCGGCCGTATCTCCGGAACCGTTTGTGCTTGAAGCGAGTTTTAACTGTCATCTTAAAGCTAAGATTCTAAGCTTTCCAACGAGCCTAGAACCGACTTACAGTGCCTCCGTAATTGCGCTCGACTCACGCGACTAAATTTGCAGCGATTTGACATTTTGCTCAATTTCAGCCATGTGTAAAAATATTTGTCCTTGCTTTCCTTGCTGAAATTCGCGTGCAACCTGACAATCATTCATAGAGCATTGCCAAAGTGATCCTGAACTAATATAAAGTGGCCATCACCTACCCTGAACCTCCTAGAGGGAATTAAAATCAATTTTAGCACATTTTTCAATTCATTGTTATTACATTCTAAGCATTTTGGGCCTGTGTTTAAAACTCCCCCCTGTTTCCTCTAAGCTTGCTAGGGGGGGACTGAATTATATTGTTTGCATTCCTGAGAACTGTATGCTCTCCCTTTCATCTCCTTACATTGCATAGGGGGGGAGTGATTTGTTCAAGAAAAAGTGATCATATTATCTTTTGGTTGAAATCATATCAAGGTTATTTCTGCGCTGCATTCTGTCTCACCTTGCCTTTCCTTGAACCATATAAAGCATTCTCTGCCACCTTATTCTTCTGTTCCTATTTATAAGTAACCAAGTACTGTGCTACTGTAACATTATCCATTGTTGATCACTATCATCTTCACAAGTGTGCTATCAAACATTAATTTATTATTAAAGTGTGATATATATATATATATTGTTTAATTTCCAAATTAACCTTTTAATTTGCAAAACAAACCTACTTCTTGACTCAGCGGGGTTCTAAGAGAGGGGTGTTATATAAGGGTTGTCATCCAGAGTAAATGAACTGGACATAAAAATATATCAATAAGGGTTTCCCTCAGCATCCCAGACTAGGCATTGACTTAGCTGTAGTGTTGAATTGAATCCGCTTACAGGAACACATCTTTTATCTCCCAGTAGAGTTTAAGTGCCATTATTAGTGGCAATCTAATGATGCACTCTTACTGGAACCAGTATTGAGAGATTGCCTCAATAAAGGGATTGACTTGTACTCTGATGAGAAAGAAGACATGGAAGCTGCTCCAGGCATAGTATGGGATGCAGCCAAGTTGGCTATCAGGGGACGGATCATGAGGGAAGGGCTGGATTTGCGGACACATACAGAGAAAGATCTAACTCTATAACAGGATTCCATAATTGAGGGCAAGGTAAGCTTGGACATAAGCAAAGTGAAACCATGGAAATCTCGAGGTAAAGATGGCATCACATCACATTTTTATGAGAGGCCTAGCAAAGTGTTTGTGTCAAAATTAGTGAAGGTATACAATGGTAATGGAGAGATGATCCCACCAACATTTCTGGAAGCCAAAGTATTGGTTTCCCGAAGAAAGGCTGCCTAGTTTTTTCTCTTCCTACAGACCCATGTCACTGTTATACATAAATGTGAAGATTCTCACCAGGCTATACAGCCTGTAGGCCAAACCTGACAAGGGGATCACAAGCGATTGAGACAATGTGCCGCTAACAGTATTAGAAAGACTATTAATCTGATCGATGCAGTGAGGGAAGATCCGTACAACCTTGTCTTACTATCGCTAGATGCTGAGAAAACATTCTATAGGGTTGGCTGGAAGTTCTTTGTACAGTTAAAAATGCTTTTTGGTTTAGTCCGTATTGGTCTTGTGTGAGGGAACTGTACTCCTCTCCGGTAGTGTAGGCAAGGGTCAATGGTAGATTTGCCTGGTTGACACCATTGTGGAGGGGAACAATGCAGGGTTTCCCCCTCTCAACTTTCCTTTTTGCGCCAGTTATTGAGCTTTCGGCTGTGGTGGTCAGGGGAGATGGGAGGGTAAAGGGCTTGAAGGTGGGACGTCAGGATTTTTAAAGATGGGCTGGCATTACTTGCACAGTTAACGGCCTGAGGCCTGAGTTACGTGGGCCGCGGGCCATGAAGGGTTCATTGCTATTAGCACCCTGGCATGCTTTCCGGGGTGCTGACAATTTTTTTAATTTGAGATATTGTGCAGTTGCCGTTTCTCAACTTACATTTTTTTAACAATAAAATGGCCTCCACATACGTAGGGAGAAGGGAACTACATGTGATCGCTTTTCCCTTTGCATGGTGGCCATTGACGTGGATTGGAATGCATGGAACAGCAGGTGTGCCTGAGCAGGCAAAGGACGAGGCAGACAGAGTTAAGTTGGGCCAGTGTTGGGAAGGGAGTAGGTAGTGAAGGTGGAAATGGTGAGGGGGTAGGAGAAGGCGCATGGGGTAGCAATGGCTTACCTGCCCTGGAGGGATGATGGCAGCCTCCTGCTGCTGCGGAGGCTCAGAGCATGGGCAATATAGCCCCACCTTTCCGGTCTTTCTTGTTGGCTGTAAGGCACCATGACAATCGCTTCTGGGTGCTCATATGATATGATATGATATGATAGGTCATTTATAACGCGCTTAATACCCAGAGGTTTCTAAGCATGGACCCGGGGATCGAACCTGTGGTGCTTCGTGTTGTCTTGCTTCCAAGGCGAGCACATTGCCCCTGAGCTATCCTCCCGAGACACAATACTCTATGTTACTCAGCCTGGTGACTCACTGAAGACATTGATGATAATAGTATAGGATTTTCAGGGTACCAATGTAATGTTGACGAGTCTTGGATATTTCCCATGAGACCCAGACCTGAAGAGTCTATTAGAAGGTTAGAAGGACCATAACTTTGCCATGTCCCAAAATCTAACTCTGATTCACATGTATTATTCCATGCTTTGGCACAAGTCAAAGTTTGGCCCTTCCCAGGGGTGTTCAGTGTTGTGTACAGTTTTGAGATAAGTCTATTAGTGCCTGGTGAAGAGAACATGTGTTTTTCAAATGTTATACTGGGACTTGTTCAGGTGTTTTTACATTCCGATGTAGCATCCAGTGACATCATTGGAAATAGGAAGCCAAAAAGTCTCTTTGCATTCTAAGAAAGGTTTAATTTCACTGCTCATGAATATATGCGTGGCCTATTTGCAGCCTCTGTGTAGCCAGCTTTCAGATTCCCTCTCCCTTGTACGGTGACAGTGGACATCCCTGATGCCCCTGCTTGACATAGAGAATATTTCTGAGAGAAAGCCAGTGACACACACCCTAGCAGGGGGGCTCCTGAACATTCCACCTTCAGAAATAGTGATCAATATCAAGGATGCCAACTAGTCTTTAGGAAGATCTTCCCCTCTTTTGAGAGTGTGCTGCATATGTGTGTGAAATGAATATAACATCAGGACCAGGGGCCTTATTTAACTGTAATGCCATCCTCACCTGGATAATTTCCGCTTTGGTAATCTGAGAGTCAAGCAACTGTTGTTCCAAAGGGAGCTAGCCTGGGAAGATGTACCCTATCCAAAAAGGGGTGTCTTACCTGAGGATCCCCCTCCTCCTTGGAGTATAGTGAAGTTTAAAACATCTTAAATAATCTAGATTTAGACTTCTTTCTATGCACTCATTTTCTAGATTCAATCTTTAATTGCCAGCTTTGGTTATCATTTCTTCGGGCCTTCAATTGGAAGGCAATCAATCTCTTCAGTTCAAACTCATGATATCTGGGATTTGCATCTCTTATAAGGTATTCCGCTTTGCTTGTCAGTTATGCATGTTGATTTGTGTCAAATGTTAATTGCCTTTACCCCTTAATTGTCTCTTTTGCTGCTTCTCCAGCTCATTGATAGTTGTCAGCAGTGATTCTTCCTCTATGGCTGCAATTGTATTTGTTACTTTTACCTGCATGATAAGATGACCTCTCAGGAACACCTTAAAGGTGTCCCATATCGTCCCTTAATCATAGTGGTTAAGATAACTGATCAAAAATAATTCCTTTAACTTCCATGATTTTGGTCTCCTCTTAGTTATCCCTCCCAACAGACAACAATGAACCAGGCTGTGGTCAGTGGAAGTGCAATGTGCCTTATGCACGAACTCCCAGATGTATGCAGGATTGCCTCATCCACTAGCATATAAGCATTTCATAAGCACACTCTAAAAAGATAAAATATTGCCTCGCTGTGCGTTTTTATCCAAATATCCCTGAAGCCGTTTTCCCGAGATGTGCTGAGAATCTCTTTGGAGGTCTTATCATTCCCCCACCCCCACCCAGCACTATGAGATCTATCCTAACGCCACCCATAGCTAATTGAAATCCCAGGTAAGCATTAACGGTCTTGTTGTTCAGGCCTGACCTTCAGCCAGAAGGTCCTTCGAATATGCATTCTGGTCTTCATTTCATATTTTTTGGGTAGTTATCATCAGGGCCTCCTCATTAATCTTTCTATTTAATATAACATAACAACCTTCCTTACCTGAAGTTTGTTTCTGTAATATGAAGAGAAACTCTCTACCTAGTACGATACCCATCCCTCTCTTCTGTCCGTATAGGTGGAAAACACATGCATTGGCTGTGATGTTTTACTAGGAAAATCCTCCTGTGCAGTTTGTTTATACCACTAACACTAAAGGAAAAGACTTTCAATGGTGCACATGAGTGGTGTGAAGCATACTGATGTTAAAAGCAAACACGGACTGCCTGAGAACCTAAATAACCCCATTGCTGCGAAGAGTGAGAATCAAGGCCCCTCCCCTCCACCCCAAATATTTGAAATGAAAGACATATGAACATCACACGTAGGAGCTAAACAATCATGAATATGAGGGTCATCGCTGAAATGGCATATCAACCTGCCAGAACAAAGATAAACATAAGAGGATGGGCACTAAAGCCACGCTGCACCAGCATTCTGAAAGTGAGGGCATGATCAGAAATATTCGTCTCACTGCAGAATTGTGCGGACATATCCCGGGGCCTTTTCAGCACAGAGGTGACCTAAATGGCTGCCATCTAGTTGATCTCCTGGGTTCATCATTCCTCGTACATATGAAGTGAACTGAAGGTTCTATCTGGGGCATCTCCAACTACAAGATGTTAGCAGCTTCCAATGGACTCGTAGCGTTGTGTGGTTTGTTTTACTAAGAGAAAACCAGACCAAAATCTTAAAGTGCGTTGAAACTGAAAGTTCTTGATCGTTATCTTTTCGGTAATAACCCAGAATGCAATCCTTATAAAGGGTCTTCCCACAAAAGAAGATCATGTTCATGTCCCTGCCCTTTTGAAAGATTTTAGTTTGAAAATATATGCATAAAAATTCATCAAAACATCTCTGGCCGCTGCTACCATACCTCATTGCAATGGGCCCACCCCATGCATGCTGTCCAAAACGATGGCAGCCTGGATACCATCAATGAGTTTACATCCATTATCCTTCAAATTGATGCCGGATCCGAGAGAAAATCATTTCTTAGTAATCAGATAACCCACAGAGTCACCAACTGGAGCACTGGAGGACTCTATTTCACTGGTAAGGGGTTCAGACTGACTGCCTTCAGATTCTTAGAACGCATTTCTCCTAGTCCTGGAGTGAGAGCTCCACATTCGAGGTATATTCTTGATAGTGCTGAGCATTACCATTATCTTAGCATGGCGGGCTTCACATGGGTTATTTATGTAAGGGCAACTAGACACAGCGCTTGGAAGCCAAACAGATTAGTCTTGGTCTTGGCAGGACGTGGGAGAGACCAATGCTGACATTTCATCAGGTGCTTAATGCTTCTACATTAAGTAGGTCAGACAGTAGGTCAGGCTACAGAGGTGAAAATGTCACATTCAATGGTGGGCACATCGGCTCACGTCACATTACACTGCCAAAAGAATGTGTCTGACTACTTTGTCGATGCTGCCTGTAAGTAGGAGAATGGAGAGTTTGCCAGGGTCTTTCACATCATTCAGTTGGTTCTTTAAGTCGAGGAGAGCTGTTTCAGTGCCATGACCAGGGCGAAAGCCAGATTGTAGTGGGCTGAGGATGCAGTGGAGTTCTAGAAACTCTTGAATCTGAAGGTTGGTGGCTCTGTCGATTGTTCTCAGAAGAAAGGGGATGGTGGTGATGAGGCCGTAGTTGGTAGGGATGGTTGGGTCCAATGTGGGTTTTTTGAGTACTTGGGTTAACCACGCTTCTTTGAGGGAGGCAGGAACAGAACAAGAGGCAAAGGAGCTGTTGACGAAAGCAGTGATGAGTGGAAGAAGTAGTAGTGCACATTCTTTGAGAAGACTAGCTGGGCAGATGTCGCCTTTGCAACGTGAGGGTTTAAACCCTTTGAGCAGGGAGGCTAGATTCAGAAATATGGTGGAAGTTAAAGTGGGGGATATTGGCCAGTGAAGTTGGGGTATGATATGATATGATTAGTCATTTATATGAGATAACACTTTGTTAGCATCTATACATATTGCAAAGATGTTCTGACAAACTGAACACTCCTCAATGTATGAGTTGTCTTTCCTTAATTAGGTCTCAGCAAGGAAACATGGAAAGTACACTGGAAGAGGTGACTAACATTTTCAATGGGGCTGTAGAGGAGGAGCCAAGTACCCCTACTCCAACCGCCCCGCCCATATTACCTGTCTGTTGTAACCCAGAGTATGAGACATACACAGATCAGTTGAACAGACAAAGAGCAGAGTATAGACTCTATGCAGTACCAGTGAGAGAAACAATACCTAAGAAGATCTGGGTGGCAAGGTACCCATTGAGAAAACCGTACCTGCACACAAGAAAATATGATGGCCATTTTAATGAGATTCCTGAAGAAGCAGAGCAGAAAATTGCAAAGACGAATGGTGACGATACACAGAATCGAGCTGACATCTACAGAAGAGATGCAGAGAGCAGAGAATGCAGATATTCTATAAGGCATCAAGAAAGTATCAAGGATAACTGACATCTTGGGATCAAGGTGAAGAAGCTTTACATGTACAGCTGCAATAGACACGCAAGCAGACAAAGTAACCATGAGGCAAGCTTTATAGTGAATAGATTGCGGCAAGCGCCAATATATATATATGTGCATATGTACAAGTAAAGGATGGATGTTTCCACTACGCATTATAGCAGTGCTGGACAGTAAAAAGAAGGCCTCATTTCAGAATGAATCTCAGCAGAAGGAGTTGGATGAGCCAAAGAAGCCAAGGTCTTATCAAACTGGAGTGAGCTTGACATTGGATACAAATCGTGTGAAAGAACAAAACTCCTGTTCAGAAGGCTTGATCAAAACAAAAGACGTCAGTGGACTATTAGAAAATAGTATTTAATACACTAAAAGGCTTGATTCCATGGTCTCCAGTCACGTGGAAGAATGAAGTTGGACGATCGAGGTGGTCACACATACGCAGAGTGGGCCCACACTCCTTAACGTTTCTCTGAGCAAAGTACAAACTCAAGGCCGAGATTCAAAGCCCTAATTGACACTAGACCATTGAGGTGACGATGGATTGATTTGCTAAATGGTGGGAAGCTAGTGTTAAGACGAGCTTCCCAGAACCTGGATGTTCAGCCTGCAAGCTGCTAGACGTAGGTGGAAAAGTACTGACGGGGGTTAGAAGCCGACCAATTGTAGAGGATCACGTAATTAAGGGTCCTATAGTTTGTGTAGCCAATAGGACATTGTGTATTTAGTGACGCTCATAGTGGCCATTTTGAGGGTAGGGCTTAGTTGCCCCACCTGATCTTAAGTACCCTATGACTTTCCTTCACTGTTCTATACTGATATGGAACTTATACTTAGATATTCACTAAGAGCCTATCACTTCTTTCAATAGGTTTTTGTAGTTTGCCACAGAGGATGACGTTGTTAATGACGCAGGTCAATACGTCACTGATGACGAATTTCCTTAATATAACCTCAGTTTCTACTAAGATGCGTTGAGTAAGAGGATCGAGCAAGTGCTGATGTTCGTTGTACTCCCTGTTTTAGATAATTGACATTAAAACAGACTTCTTTTTGCCAAACTAGCTGAGTCATTTTGATTATTGATGTATGAATAAAATCTGCATCCCCATCCGTCTCAAGGGTAATTGCTACTCATCAAAGGGGCTGGGACATCCAGTTCACTTGGTAGCAGAGAGAGGATGGTTTATTAAAAAATCCATCGACATAAGTAAACTTTAGAGTCCCGGAAATATCGCGCAATGTTTGCCATTCGGCTGACAAGACATGAAGCTCCCCGTAGATAGTGGTTAGTGTAATTATCGAGACCTTGCAAGGCGGGTGGGACGGGTCCCCTAGTTTCTATAGAATCCCCTCCCACATCTATGAGAAGTTGATCGGACAACAGTTTGAAGAGGCGGTAAAAGAGGCGTACGATTCCGAGAATCAGAAGACGAACATGCGAATGGTGAGTAGAAACTGAGGAGAGTGGCAAATTGATGCATGCGTAGTAAATAAAGGGAAGTGATAAGGGAAAAAGAGAGTAATAGAGGGAGGCAGGATTAACATAACGTGAGAATAAGAGTGTTAAAATGTTGAATAGATAGTGACTTGAGTGTGGCCGAGCAATAAGAAAAATCATGAGAGAGGCCACGATAAAGAGGATATGCCCATACCTAAGTTTTAGAGAACATTATAAGAAATTTGAACCTAGAGTCCCATAGTGGATGACGTAGAAAACGGATTTGATTTAAGGCGAATCTAAAGAGGTTAATTTACACTTCGTATGAAGTATTTTAGAGGGCAAGACAAGTCTTAAAGAGAAGATCGTAGAAGATTTATGTGGCCGGTCGAGTTTGTCTGTTTGTTTTATGTGGTTTTGAACAGTGATGAAGTCATAAGTGAATAAAAATTGGTGATAAATAGAGAAGCGTGCAGTTGAAAAACAAATTGATTGTTTTAAATTGCACTTGGTGGTTGTTTTTTAGCAAGATTAAAGTAAAAACTGATTTGTGCTCTTCCGTGTCTCCTGAGCCCTGGGCCCTGCCTGGCCCTGATCCCTCCCGTGTTGTCTGTTTCCCTCCTCCCTCCCGCCTCCCGCCTGCCAACCCACCTCCGAGCCCATGATTGGCTTCCTGGAAGCAGCATCTAATCTAGTCGGCACCGCAGGCACAACGCTCCATTTGCCGCGAGGTTGCCACAGGTGAGAGGAGCCTCTACCCCGTTCTCTCCTTCATTTTGTTTTTGAAATATTTGTGCTCTTCCGTGTCTCCTGAGCCCTGGGCCCTGCCTGGCCCTGATCCCTCCCGTGTTGTCTGTTTCCCTTTCTACCCCCCTCGGGCTTCCTCCACACCTCCGCAGGGCGTACCTCTGATATGTACCCCTCCCCGGAAGTCTTTCAAGGACGTCAACCTTCTCCATATTGCCACTCTCAACTGTCGCTCAGCTGTTAAACACTCCTCTGACATCTGCAGCCTCCTGGAAGAACTCAACCTCGATGTCCTCGGTCTCACCGAGACATGGTTTACGGCCAACTCCGTCACAAGCTTTGACACTCTCCTCCCTGACGGCTACAAGATCCTCTCTGCGCCCAGGTGCAACCGTTCCGGAGGGGGTGTAGCCCTGATCTTCCCCGAGTGGGTTCCTGCCTCTGTCATTCCCACGTAGGCCTACTCCTCTTTCGAATGCCTCGTCTGCAGGCTCTCTCTCTCTCTCCTAGCCATTCCCTTACCGTGGCTTTGACATCTGTGCCGAGCCTGCTGACGCAGGTTTGAATCCCGGCAGGGCCAAACTCAGCCTTTTATCCTTCTGAGGTCGATAAATGAGCACCACACACCGTGGGTAATAATAAGCAGCGCTCAGATGCCTGAGGGTTTGTAGCGCTATATAAATGCTAAATTATTATTATTATTATCTGGTCAGATCTCCTCCTTCCTCTCTGAGTGGTCGGACCTCTCCTCTTCACTCCTGGTCTCGACCACTCAACTCCTCCTTCTTGGCGACTTCAACATCCACTTGGATGCCTCCTGTCCTTCCTCCGGACTCTTTCGTGACCTCTGCGACTCCCTCTCACTCTCTATTCTCCCCTCTGGCCCGACTCACTCTGCAGGGCACACTGTGGATCTCTCCAAACCTTCCCCTTTCTGTCTCTCTCACCTCTCCTCTCTCCTGGAGTGATCACTTTCTCCTGTCCTCCCAGCTTACCCTCTCTACACCACAGGCCAAGCCAACCCCATCACTGCCACCTACCTTCTCGATCATCTGACCCATGAAGCACGTGTCAGTTGAGGCTTTTGCCGCCACTTTCTCTCCTCCCCGTCCACCTTTGGCTGACTCTCACCCTGACACAGCCCTTTCCTTGCTCCACTCTGCTATATCTGAAACTCTTGATATTCTTGCCCCTGTCATGAAGATCCGCCTGAAGCCCAAAGCCAAGTGCAACTCCTGGTACGACTCAGACCTCATCACCCTCAAACGCAAGTGCCGGTGGCTGAGAGGAAATGGCGTGCTTCATGTACATTCCCTGACAAACTGGCCTGCCGCCTTCTCCAAAGGCAATACAGGCTCTCTGCCCTCACTAAGAAGAGGGCTCACATCCAAGCTCGCTTCTCTGCGGCATCTAACAACTCAGCTGAACTCTTTAAAATCTGCAAGGAACTGGCCAATCCTGCCACAGTCTGTACCTCTCCTGTCCCTTCCCAGGCCATCTGCACAGCACTGGCTTCTCATTTCATCTCCAAAACTCAGGACACCCTGTCCTCTCTCTCCTCTTCTCCCCTTCCTTCCTCTACTCCCTGCTCTTCCTCTGGCCCTTCTGCAGCCACCTCTCCCCCCTCCTTCTATGCCTTTCCCCTGTTCTCCCCAGATGAGGTTTCTAGACAAGTCCGATCTATGGAAGTCTCGTCAAATCAGGTTCACCCCTGTTCCTCCAAAACCATTGAGGACCACATCGATTCCCTGGCTTCTGCCCTGGTCGACTTCTGAAACCACTCCTTCGCCACTGAAGTCTTGCCGTCCCCCCTGAAGCACTCCCTTTTGCACCCCCTTCTTAAGAAACCCTCTGCCGACCCTTCCTCCCCAGCTAACTACCACCCAATCTCCATCACTCCATTCTTGGCCATCTCCCAGCTCAACCCTCATTCTGAATCTGTTGGTTGCTTCCACGACCATCAGTCTGGCTTCAGAGGCATCAGTAGCACGGAAACTCCTCTCCTGAACGTCCGTGAAGACTTGCTCTCCAACCTCGATTCCAACACCCCCTGTGTCCTCATCTTACTTGATCTCTCCTCTGCCCTTGACACGGTTAACCATACCATCCTACTGAACCATCTCTGTGACAACCTGGGGATCACCGGTCAGGCGTTGGCGTGGCTGACTTCTTTCCTTTCTGACCGACCCTCCCAGGTTCAACTTGGGTCCTTCCTCTCCTCTATCTATATCTCCACCTATGATGTTCCCCAGGGGTCTAACCTCTCTCCCTGGCTGTTCAACCACTACCTGGCACTTCTTGCCCATCACATTGCCGCACTCTGCCCCAACTTCCAGTGCTATGTGGATGACACTCAGCTCATTTTCAGGCTACCCTCAGCCTCTTCTCCCTCTCTCCTCTCTGACTGCCTGTCCGCGATCCAGGAGCGGTGTGCCGCCAATGATATCTGCCTTAATGCCAGTAAGACTGAAATTCTCCTCATCGGAACACCCGTTCCCTCCTTTCCTGTCACTCTCTGGCTGGCCTCTCTTGGCCCTCTTCCTGCTCCCACCTGTGATACTAAAAACCTTGGGGTCATCTTCGATTCCACACTCTCCTTCTCCCCTCACATCTCTGACGTCTCTAAGAAGTCACACTACCAGCTGCACCTCCTTAGAGGTATTCTTCCTTTCCTCTCCTTCCCCCAGAAGCTCACCGTCTCCAGAGCTCTGGTTCTCTCTAGGCTGGAATACTGCAACAGCCTCTTTCTCAATCTACCTGCTTCTACTCTCCGCCCCATGCAACTCATCCAGAACAGGACTGCGAGACTTGTCCTTGGCCTCAAGCCCAGGGATTGTATCTCTCCAGGACTGAAATCTCTGTACTGGCTCCCAGTGGCCGTGAGGATTAATTCCAAAACCCTCTGCATTGTCCACAAGGCCTTCTGGCGTCTGGGGCCTCAATACCTTCAACTCTCTCTTCCTAAACATCTTCCTTCTCGAGATCTTTGCTCATTCGCCTCCAACTCCCTCAGGGTCTGTCGCTTCTCCAAGCAATGAGTTGGTGGTAGATCTCTTTCTTCGGCTGGGGCCTTCCTCTGGAACAGCCTCCCTGCCTCCCTGAAACTTGAGGAGAACCATCTCCGGTTCCGGAAGCACCTCAAAACCTTTCTCTTTGCTTCAGCTTTTTCTCCTCCCCTCCCCTGCTGAATTCCTGGCTATACTGAAACTGCACTGGCTACCTGGCCACCCTCGGATCTCGGGCCTAGGTCCCCTCCCTCGCCAGTCGCACTCCTGCACTGCCTTCTGGGCTACCCCTGCACTTGGTGACTGCCTTCTGTATCCCTGCAGTCCCACTTCCAGCACTCGACACCCGATGTCTGCACTTACCCTTGCACCTGCCACCGGCTGGCCGTATCTTTACCTATTGTTATTTATTCTAGTATCCCATGTACTGCACTGTTCCCCTCCCCCTTTCCCCCATGCACTCTCCCCTCCCCCCTTCCCATGCACTTGCGTGATCTGAATGACAACTGGCCTAGTAGGATTGTTGTCTTTGTCCTCCCTCCGTTCCCCCTCCCTTCCCTCGTCGCGCTTTGAAACACTTGTGTATAGGCGCGTTATAAATGCCATATCATATCATATTAACAGGATTGGAGCTTGCGACGGTTGATACTCACTCATATTGTGTTGTTTTCTTGAAACATATTTTTTAAGTCTGTGATAAAAGCAAACAAGTGTTAACAAGTTAAGAGTGAAGGGTTAAGAATGGAGGATACTACTCCACTTGTGCATCTCTGCAAGCAGTTGCCGAAACATGCCCCTAAACTTACACAGTATAGTGCGGAATGGGTTAAAGGAACCGCAGATAAAATGTTTATGACGTGGCCACAAGGAGGGTCACTATCGAAGGCAGTCCTGCAGCATATGACGACATATCTGCATGCAGCATATATTGGGAAGAAGCTAGACAAGCGCCCAGCGAGCTCAGAGCTCTGGAAAATGTACCTATAAACTGCATACTTAATGTATGCAAAGATTGGGGTGAAGAGCCCACTGCTCCACCCGCCCCGTCTGAAATAAAAGACGAGAATAAGAAAGATGATGGGCTATACCCATTGAGGGAGCTTAGAGCAGCAACAGGGTATATGTCATGATCACTGCTTCCAAGGGGCTAGGACCAGCCCAACATCCTTGGAAGCAGACCTCTAACCTTCATCCTAGGCACCAGCCGGTCCCCATTGGGACCTTTTGGACCTTGTCCTGGCGCCGGTGGCACCAGGCTCATCAAAATCACTGGTCCCGGCACTGGAAGCGCCAGGCTCATAACATGTATAAAGATGCTTGGGTGGACTTACCTGCAGCAGACCATGCTGCTTACTTACCAGCCATATGGGAATCCTCTGCGAGCCGGGACTAGTTTCTTACCTGGGTGGGGCAGGCTCCACTCCCTGGATACAACACTGGAACTCTTCTAGAACAGGAACTCTTTTCTTTCCTGGGCGAGGCAGTGGAGGAAGACGCCTCATCACTCCAAGGCTATTTAAACCACACCCGATTGATGCAACGTGCTTCGCGTTATTCTGCATCTGCAGCAGAACGCTCACTGTGTCGGTTCCAGTCTTCTTTCTTCCGATCCTGAACCTGTGAGAACAAAAGCTTACCTTTCTTGTATCCAGCCTTCAGAAGCACCTGCAAAGACAAAGAAACAACAGGTTAGCACAGCAACCTTCACTCGCAGCGCTTTCCTCACCTGATCCATCGGCAGTTACCAACTCTTCGCGCTGCTCCTCCGCCATTATAAAAGCCTGTGAAGACAAAAGCATAATTATTCCTGTGGGAATTTACTTACCGGCACCCCTCGAATTCCGGTTTTCTTCAACGCTGCATTCCTGCACCTGAAAGATAAAAGAAGAGACATTAGGCAGGCTATTTACTCACGCGCCATCGCGCCCTCCACAATTAGGCGCCTGCAAATACTCCGGCGTTTTCCAGAGTCTCTTCAGCATCCGAACTCACACCTGCAAAAGAAAAGAGACAGTTGGAGTGCATTTCGAAAGCAGGCAATACGCACTTATTTACGTACTCCCAAGCGCTTCATTCCTATGCGCTGGCTCGAACTCCGGCTCTCTTCAAACCACCATCTTCCGCCTCAAGAGCCCTGCAAGACAAAAGGCACCATTTGAAAAGAACATTATACAGAGCCCTATTCCATACTAACGTGCCCACGCACCGAAAGACTGTAAGGACATTAAAGGTGCCCGGAAACTCACCGTTCGTGCAGTTAACGACGGCTAGCAATCCTCTGAAGTCAAGAGGCCTACGTTTCAACCCAGTGAAGGAACTGGTAACGGCACCCTGCACCAGACGCAGATGGAGAGTCCAGCATTCACCTATCTAAGGTGAGCACGTTGACCTTGGGGCTCCACGGAAAAGTGAGAGGGGGAGAGAGAGAGACACCCGACAATCCCAGGTCATTAACCCCATATTCTTTCACCTGCAGACATCTTACTCTTCGAGTTAGACACACAGTGCGAAGAGGCCCAGCCCCGGAAGCCAATCGAGTCCTGCACTTCACTTTTCAAGATACTGTTACCACCCTGCCAAGACCAGCGCCTCCGTGGGAATCAGGTGAGCGTTACAGTATAGCAACCCGGCATATGAGTCACCTACGCATAGTAGTGACGAAGGCACCGAGAAAAATACTGAGAGCTATGTAATCTCTTAAGTCCCGGGAGACAAGGAGAGATGCGATAACGAAATAAAAGATCGAGCGAGCACATCTCTAGACATAGGCAGAGAAATACAGAGATGGAAAGGAGAAAGAGACAAAGCTGATGAAAGATTTTGCTTAAACTCGATGATAAAAGCATCAAAGATGTAAGACAAAGAGAACATCAAGACCAGCAAGATAAAAAAGACAAAGAAAGGGTGGAACAATTGCAAGACGAAGGGGCGAAAAGGAAGGATGGACAGAGACAAGAGCAGTTACATCAAGATGAGCAAGCGAAAAAAAAAAGAGAGAGCAGAGGAGCAAAGAAAATGTGACAATAGACAAAGAACAATTGATGAGCAGGAAAGACTAGAAAGAAAAAGAATAGAAGAAGAGCAAAAGTTAAGAGAAAAAAGAATACAGAGACAAAGGGATGAGGAGATACGAAGGGCAAATGAGAGAAGGGATATGAAGAAAAAAGAGGAAGACAGAGTGAGAGAGGAAGCGAGAAAACAAAGAGAATTTGACCATGATATGGAACGCAAAAGAAGGCAGAGAGCACGTGATTTTGATCGCCTGGAAAGGGAAGTAAGGAATCCTAATCCACAAGTAGCATGAGAGAATATAGAGGAATTTTTTTCCAGAATACGAGTCATTACCAGACACGTCTAGTGCAAATCTAGAAGACAAGTTTGACTCTAGGAGCATTGGGGAAGCAATCAAAGTGTACCATGAAATGAGAGCTCAGAAAGAACTAAAGGGAAAGGGAAAAAATTATCGTCTCGAGAGCACTCAGTTGTACGACACGGAGGAAGCCTCATGTAGTACGAAGCATAAGGAGCTGTCTTTAGATAGACTGACTCTGAAAAGAGATGAAGAAGAGAGAGGTTGCACAAGTTGGGCACAAGAAATGTCAGACGAAGACAGGTAAACCTTCCATGGGAAAGAAAGAGATGACGCATGTTGTCCTGATGGATGCCTTCCTATGGATAAGGAAGTAAGACGGTCAGATTTACATGCACCTATACCTAGGGCGTCAGAACCATTGACGCAGTCAGACCGACCTAAAGGGTAACTCCATGGTGAGGGGGGGCGTCGTTGCATTATGTAAGCAGATTAAGATCATTGCCCGGTAGAAGGCGATGCAGGAATATCGTCCCTGCGGTGGACAGACAAATGATGAGAGATAAGAATGAGTTTGGGGCGTCACAGTTTCCCTTATTGGAGAAAGGAGGAACTAGACCACAGTATATACCATGGCCCCAAATGGATAGAGATAATCTAAGGTGTAAACTCCTGAGTTTAGCTTCTGCCGCTGGGAAATGGATACATGAGTTAGAAAAAATGACGGGAGGAAATACGTTGGCTATAGGGGACATTAAGAGTCTCCTAATCACCATACTTTGTGAGAGAGCTGATGACGTGTGGACAAATGCAGGGTACCCTGGTGTGGCTACAGTCAGCACTGATCATGACGGAGCACCGTTTAATAACTGTAGGGCATGGGTCTTTGACTACAGCTTGTGTATAAGTCCTCTATTACAGGCTCTAAATAAGGCACAGGCAACACAGGAAAAAATGGTGTGGACTGAGGAAATGGAAGAAGGGTTTGACGAACTGAAAAAAGCAATTTGCACTGCTTCAGTTTTAGGGATTCCCAATTATGCTGAGGAATTCTTTTTGTTCTCAAATACAGATGGCATTGTTATGACAGCAGTACTTAGGGAGAGAACCACGTTGGGGTACAAAGCCCCTTACATATTACAGTGGAATCTTAGACCCAGTAATGAGAGGTCACTTTCTGTGTGAACAGTCTTTAACGGCCGCCGCGTTCGCCATAGAGAAGCCTGCAAGCATAGTGATGGGATGTTCCATGACGTTATTTGTTGAGCACGCATTATTTGCTATTCTAGAGACACCAAAGGGCACAATGACATCTCAAAGGGCTTCTGCCTATGAGGTAGTTATATTGAATCCAGCGATTAAAATAGTCCGATATAAAATAGTGAATGCTGCCATGTTTATAGCTGAGCCAATGACAGAAGGAGGGCATGAACACGATTGTGCAAACTATGAAGAGTTCTATGATGAAATCCCTAGAATAAAAGAGAACACATTAGCAGGAGGAGAGATTGTTTTCATTGACGGTTCTTCAAGGATCGATCAAAATGATGGACAGAGGTATACAGGTGCCGCTGTGATAAAGCACACGGCTAATGGGGAATTTCGGGTGTTCAAAAGTACTCGATTGCCGTCTCATTATTCAGCACAGGCTGCAGAATTATTGACGTTGATACTCGCGCTTGAGGATCACGCAGACCAGGAAGTAACAGTGTATAGTGACTCCGCCTATGTGACGTCGACGGTGCACGCCGGGTTAGCACGTTGGGAAAAGGAGAGGCTACCTCCAAGCAGACGGCACACCAGTGCAGCACGCCGCCTTATTGGATAGGCTTATTAAGGCACTACAACTCACTGCGAAGCATCGCAGTCGTCAAGTGCGCAGCTCACACTAAAACGGCAGATTTTATCTCACGTGGAAATCAAGCAGCAGATGTTAAGGACAAGCGCATAGCAAATACAGATACAGAGATGATTAATGTTGAAACTCCTAATGTAAATGAAAAAATGGTTGTTATGATAAATGTATCTGAAAGTTATATTAACCTGTCAAAAATGCAGTTGGTAGAGGACCAGGGGGAAGCACCTCAAGAGGAAAAGAATTTGTGGATGCAAAGAGGGTGTTCTTTAAACCCAACTGAAGCATTGTGGCGACAAGACAGCACTGGTAAACCGGTGATGACTGTAGCCTTATTAAGGGTGGCGCTGTAACAGCTACACCACCCCACACACACAACAAGTGAGAATCTTGCTGCAACTATTGCTGAGGAGTGGTTTGTACCAAATCTGTTAGAGCATGTTGCATTTTATGTAGTGAATGTTGTTGTGTGCCAAAAGTTCACGGCTGGGCATACACTGCGCACAGTTAGGGGAGTTATTCCGAGACCTAATGGCCCTTTTCAGCATTTGCATATCGAATATGTCG
The DNA here is from genome assembly GCF_040938575.1 of Ambystoma mexicanum. NCBI lineage: Eukaryota > Metazoa > Chordata > Amphibia > Caudata > Ambystomatidae > Ambystoma > Ambystoma mexicanum. The sequence continues at coordinate 1,604,684,509 of NC_090937.1, forward strand.
ACATGATACAAGTATGTAATGGATATAGATACCTGATCGTAGTGGTGTGTCCCTTTTCAAGGTGGATTGAAGCAGGTTCATGTACACACCCAGATTCCACCTGTGCAGCCAAATTCTTAGTGAGGGAAGTGTTTCCTAGATGGGGAGTATTTGACGTAATGAGGTCAGACAATGGCCCACATTTTGTAAATCAAACATTTGAACAGATCAGCTTGTTACTTGGTATAAAGCACACGTTTTCTTTGGCTTATCATCCACAAGGAAATGGGATATGTGAGAGGTTCAACGGCCTACTCAAAGAAAGAATAGCCAAGTTGAAGCTTACCTTGAAGAAATGGTGTTTGCATTGCCTACGACTGGCATTATATGCATTAAGGAACCAACCAGGTTCTGACCACCATCTTACGCCCCACAAGATAGTATATGTATTTATTAGGTTTATATAGCGCTTTACGCCAAAGCGCTGCACATTTTAACAACAGGGTACATTTAACGATAACAAATTAACAGTAACAGTAGAAGCAAATAACAATTTAGAATTTTGAATCAGAGCAACAAAACAGTATGTAGAGCAATTAGAGAGAGGGGGGGAGTAGTGGAGTAGAACTGTGAGGTAGAGGGAGGGATGAGTAGGAGGAGGAGAAGGGGAACGGGAGGGGCGAAGGGGGGTGTGGAAGGAGTGGAAGAGGGTGTGGAGGGAGGTGATTAAGGGGAAGAGGGAGAGGGTGGGAGAGGGGGAGTGATAAGGGGGAGGGGAATCATGGCGGAGAATGGAGAAGGAGAGATTTAGGGGAGGTGCGGAATGAGGAAAAGGTAGGAATGGAGCGGATTGAGAGAGGTAGGGAGTTCCAGTAGAGGGGAGCTAGGAGTTGGAAGGAGCGGAAACGAGAGGAGGCACAAGGCGAAGGAGGAACAGTGAGACGGAAGTGGTCAGCGGAGCGAAGGGAGCGAGAGGGAGTGTAGAAAGAGAGAAGGGAAAAGAGATAAGGGGGAGCGAGATCATGGAGAGATTTGAAGACTAAGCAGAAGAAATTAAATTTAAGTTTAGTTTAATTTAAGATAGTGACAGGAAGATGAATGAGGACACCCCTAATGCCTCCATCCAGAGTCAGAAGTGATGTTCAGCCAACTGCAGATTTGCTAGGAATGGGATTGCGTGACTATTTGAATTCTAGGACTTCAAGTATCTCTGTCATTTCAGGACAGCTGCAGCGACAATGGTGTAGGGCAGTACAGAACACAGAAGGAGATGCTTCAACAAGTAAATCTAAAGAACTTTGTTTTCCCCAACATTTCTCCAGAGATGCAGTCCTAATCCGCAACCACACAAGGAAGAAGTGGGACGAACCACGCTTTAGCGGTTCGTTCATTGTAGAAGACGTCACGCCGTCTGCTGTCAAAGTGCAAGGCAGGCGTGCCTGGACTTTCTTAGGCAATGTTAAGATCTTTGCTGGAGAAACCCCCCTGCCCACACCCCTACTAGAAGCAAGGACAGGCATTGGGGAAGAAGCACAGCACGTGCAAACAAGATCTATGACAAGGAAGAAGGACGCAGAAGCTGACAACTAAAGTGAAAGAGTTTATTGGACTGTGGCTTGTTTCGAATACTCTGTGCAGTCATTACAGGGTTAAGGAAAATCTCTCTTCTCAAGCAACAGAGAAGCTTGTTAAAATCTTTGGACTGAGGCATGCTTAAGCCTTGATAAGAACAAAGGTATGCCAGATTCTGATTGTGGTTACAGCAATTAGAAGAGGGTGCAGTACCCTGATTCATTTCACACTGAGTTCCTGTTTGGATTTGCCTATGGTGTTACCCAATAATGACCTTTCTCAGCTCGTTCTTGCTTATTTCGAGTTGGTGTTGCGCTCATTCCCATCGCTTGTGGGGAGAACTACTCGCATTCCAGCTTTCTTGCGAGGTCCTAAAAATGGCCCAGTTATAAGAAGATTGCTTATAGTTATCACTGAACACATTTTGCAGTTACCCGAGAACAGTGAGGAGAGCACAAATGCCCCTATCAACTGATGCCGCTCATAGACTAGTCATTGTGGTATTCTTTCGTCTAATTGAAGAGTACCCGCATCTTGTTGGAAGACGCACGGAGGTGCTCACCTTTCTAAGGGATCCTAGAAACACTGCACACCTGAACGTAATCTTGAAGGTATCATAATCCAAGTGAGCATATATTCCGAGCCAACTCTGAGGTCAGTGTGAAACTTTCCTTCGAGGGACAGATTGAGAGGTTGCTGATAAAGAAAGACTCTTGTTTCATGCTAAAAGAAATTCATCATGTCGTCTGGGCTGAAGCAGATTTGAGGAATCGACTGGGAGCTAATATATGTCATCAAACTCGTCTAGACAGTTGAAGTAGATGAGAACATTATAAAAGGAGACTTTCTGGAGAAAAACGTCTAGAAAACATTTGGTAAAGTCGTTTTCTTTCTTGCTGAGGAAATATTTGTATTTTATCCGATAAACGACTGATGCAAGAAAATCATTGAGAGCCTTATCCTCGATCAGCTAGGACGAAATGCTGATTCAAGTCTACAGTTTCAAGAACCAGTACATAGGTGCAGCATTAAAGTTTGAGGTTTTCATTCCTTAGGCAATAAAGAAGGGTAGCATCAATAGTAATATCATAATGCCGAATGTAGAGAGACAACCACATTGTCCACGAAGTAGATGCTGTAAAGTGACATATCACTGTGTAATTTATGCTTGCATTGTGTGCATAATCATATTGCTTTCATTGACTGTACTCACATCATACTACATTGGTGCGAATGGAGCTAAGACTCCTGTGCATGTTCATGAGCAGAAGCAAAATGTAAGCGTGGCGATTACTATGCAGCCCAGACCCTATGTAGTCACTCCTGTACCAAAGAAAGATGACAAATTACCTGAGATAAGTGCCATTAGCAATCATTCACATGTAAAAAGCGTCCTAGAAACTCTTTTTGGACGGAAAAGACAGGCTTGGCAAGACAGACAGGACAAGAGATTGTTAGATGGTGAGCTTATACAAGTATTGCATGAAAACACACCTGATCCTGTGACAATTGCCCTAAGAGCAGTCTCTAAAAGAAAGTCACACATGGAGATTTTGCGAAACATTTTTATGCCTAAAGGATATGCTGAGAGGATGAAACATGCTCAAACTTCTCCTACACAGGGAGCACTGATAGATGTTCCTGTAATTAGGCCAGCTGGAAGAGGCTATGCTGGTACACTTCATGATATGATCATAGAAGCTCACATGAAGACAATGAGGCCTAAAAGAAGCATCCAAGAAGATAATTATGAATTAACTGATTACCTAGACAGCACGGCACAGTCAACACATGAAGGAAGTTGGAAGAACTCCAAACGAGGAATGCTTCGTATGTGCACTCCTACCATACAGCATGGGGAAGTCCAAAATCTTCATAGCTATTGAAATAGATGCCCTGACTGCACACTGCATAGTGCATCTAGCATTCTGTAGTACAAGAGGCCAGTTCATGGGTCGAACAGCCTCTCTTAAATAGGCAACTGAATGGACAGATCCAGATGAAGATGACTATATCCAAGACATAAAGACACGAAACAAAGCCCAGACTAGGAATCATGTGATCAGATATGAGAAACCTGGAGGAAAAGGAGTTGGAATCAGACGGGAAGTGAATAAAAAACTGCAAGTTTCAGGGAAGTCTACAGAAGACATTCGTAGATGGAAGAACAGAGGCGAGATGCAGATTTGGGGAACTGTTCTATCACCAGATGGCTGGGAAGAAGGGGTGGTGATCTGCAGAGACTGGATAATAATGGGTCACTACCAGCCAACGATTGAAAATACACAAATATTGTGCAAACCTCTGTGGTAGAAACTTGCTAGGCTACTGACATGGGTTGAAGACAGAGGAAATCCCTTGCAGATAGTGCCTTTGGAGAGTGCAAAGCTGTGTTTCAGAAACAATGGCACAAGAAAAATGGGAGGGAACCAGAAATGTGGTCGAATATTTGAAGCACCAGGAATGAACATTGGAACAGCAGTAATTATGGATCATTATTTGGCTTGTGGATCCAAGGCATACATGAAGTTACCTAAAGACTGGGGAGGAATATGCACACTGGTGAATGTCCATGTTCCATCATTATTGATTCCAAAGAGTGATCTGTATCTTGACAGTTTTCCAAAAGCAGATGCTCACCTGAGGAAAAAGAGATCTGTGGAGCAGATAAAGAGGATGAAGAGAACTATTTCTCAGCCAAGTCAATAGAAGCATTTGACTCTATCCCGTATGAGCACAGACTGATTAGCCAGACTTCTTCAGTATTCACGTTGATCTTCATGCCAAGAATCCAGGTTGGAGCAAACACCAAGTGGTTACAGATAACCAGGTGGGAATTGCTGCAGACAATTAACACTACCATAAAGGGATTCAATGCAATCAGAGAAGAGATGAGCCATAAGATTGATGACTCTCCAGAACAGAGACATCTTGGACATGATCACAGCTTTGGATAAGGGTGTTTGTGCAAAAATTGGAGAATCACGTTGCACATTTATGTCTTCTCATGAAGACGAGAATGGAACCCTGACAGAGACCATAGATATGCTGACAAAACTCCATGGCCAGATGATAGATTAAGTGGAAGACATTGCTGATGATAGCTGGTTTGGATCGCACTTTTCTTGGGTTCCTCAATGGATGGCAGACATGTTTAAGTTTCTTGGAGCCCTGATAGTGATGATATTGCTTGGATTCTGTGTGATCAAGATAATAATCTCACAGTGCAAAAAGAAGGCAAAGAAAGCCACAGTGATGTAGGTCATGAATGATGTTGAACCAGGATGGAAAGTCAGAGACCTGACAGATGAATAAATCTGAGACTTTGTGAAGGCCAGTATTCATGCACCTCAGGGAACAAAGTTCCTGTATTCAAAGAACCATAAGAAGTATGTGGGAAGATGGATTTATTGCAGTCCAAGTGGACAATGCATGCTCATGACATGGAACAAGGATGAACATGTGAAATCAGCAGAATGCCTGAAGGGAGTCATAAAGATATGGGTCCCTAAGAAGCTCTTATTCAGAAGAGGATGCCTGGATGGGAAGGATGATGAGAAAGTGTTTGATGAATCGCCCAGAGGGGGGAGTGTAGAGGAGGATCCAAGTACCCCTACTCCAACCGCCCTGCCCATATTACCTGTCTGTTAGAAACCAGAGTATGAGACATACACGGAGCAGTTGAACAGGCAGAGTATGGACTCTGTGCAGTACCAGCGAGAGTACCAATACCTAAGGAGATCTGGGAGGCAAGGTACCCATTGAGAAAACCGTACCTGCATACAAGAAAATATGATGGCCTTTTGAATGAGATTCCTGAAGAAGCAGAGCAGATAAATGGCAAAGACGAATGGTGACGTCACTCAGAATCGAGCTGACGTCTACAGAAGAGATGCAGAGACCAGAGAATGCAGATATTCTATAAGGCATCAAGAAAGTATCAAGGATAAGTGACATCTTGGGATCAAGGTGAAGAAGTTTATGCCACAGAAACAGATGAAGATATTAAGCTAGTTTATACGTGTACAGATGCAACAGAAACGCAAACAGACAAAGTAATAATGAGGCTAGCTTTATAGTGAATAGATTGCGGCAAGCGTCAATAAATATATTTGCATATGGACAAGTAAATGATGGATGTTTCCACTACACATTATAGCAGTGCTGGACAGTAATAAGAAGGCCTCATTTCAGTGTGTCGCAAATAAAAAAGCAGAATTAAATTACAGAATGAATCTCAGCAGAAGGAGTTGGATGAGCCAAAGAAGCCAAGGTCTTATCAAACTGGAGTGAGCTGATATTGGATACAAATCGCGTGAAAGAAAAAAACTCCTGTTCAGAAGGCTTGATCAAAACAAAAGATGTCAGAGGACTATTAGAAAATAGTATTTAATACACTAAAAGGCTCAATTCCATGGTCTCCAGTCACGTGGAAGAATGAAGTTGGACGATCGAGGTGGTCACATCTACGCACGAGGGCAGAGTGTGCTCACACTCCTTAAAATTTCTCAGAGCATAGTACAAACTCAAGGCCGAGCTTCAAAGCCCTATTTGACACTGGACCCTTGAGGTGGTGATTTGCTGATTGGTAGGAAGCTAGTGTTAAGATGAGCTTCCCAGCACCTGGATCTTCAGCCTGCAAGCTGCTAGACGTAGGTGGAAAAGTACTGACGGGAATTAGAAGCCAACCAATTGTAGAGGACCACGTAATTAAGGGTCCTATAGTTTGTGTAGCCAATAGGATGTTGTGTATTTAGTGACGTTCATAGTGGCCATTTTGAGGGGAGGGCTTAGTTGCCCCACCTGATGTTAAGTACCCTATCACTTTCCTTCACTTTTCTATACTGATATGGAACTTATAAATTGATATTCAGTAAGAACTGATCACTTCCTTCAATAGGTTTCTGTAGTTTGCCAGGGAGTATGACGTTGGTAATGACGCAGGTAAATACGTCACTGATGACGAATTTCCTTAAAATAATCTCAGTTTCTACTAAGATGCGTTGAGTAATGGGATCGAGCGAATGCTGATGTTCGTTGTACACCCTGTTTAAGATAATTGACATTAAAACAGACTTCCTTTTGCCAAACTACCTGAGTTGTTTCGATTATTGATGTATGAATAAAATCTGCATCCCCATCCATCTCAAAGGTAATTGCTACTCATCAAAGGAGCTGGGATATCCAGTTCAGGGCCATACTGAGTGGAGAGGAAAGAGTTAAACTACCACATACAATCTGTTAAACGTTGAACTATATATTAATTAAAAAAGCTTAGAATAGTGTTCTGACAGCCCTAATAAGAGAGCAGGAAAATACTCAATCTGGCACAGCTTGATTTGCTTAAACAGTAACAGTTAAACATTGTTTACCATGTGCATTGCTAGTTATTTTCATAAGTGCATTTTCTATCTATTTAAAAGGGTTCTAATGGTGTATAGCTTGGCAAGAATTAAGAAGCAAGCTTTTCTCTGAGCTCCAGTCACCTCTATGCCTGTATTGCTAGGCATCAGTAACCTATGCTGTCAAAGGGTAACTTACCTCTGAAGTGTGTGCTTGTGAAAGGCCTGCACTGCTGAAAGGAGTTTGCTGTCATTTTTGCAAATATTCTTTTGGCTGAAAAATTAAGTGGCCGTTCACCAATGCATGCAATCTACAGGGAGCCGAAGGAATGCCACAGCGGCAGCTCGTGTAACCCTCTGAGAGCACAGCCCTGCACAGAGAATCACGTGAGTGTGAGCTGAACGTGCTTCTGTGACGTTACGTGTAAAGGGGGACCGTGGCGTTATCATCAGATCTGACGCTTCATCTCAAAGCTGCTGTCTCTTCCATCAAAAGAATGTGCAGCACCTCTCGTGTAAGGCCCTATTTCCACAAGGGACTACAGTGCCAGGAGGGATTGTTTTGGTGTAAGGAATTATTGCAGTGTGGGATGCTGGTGGATGTTGTAATGTAGTTTTGTAATGTGATGTCACTGGCCTGGAGTGTTTGCTGTCAGAATGTTGATGCATGAATGCAGCTCAGGAGAATGTTGAGTGGATCTGTGAGTAAATGTTCTGAGAGTGTCAGTTGGGGGCCTGAGCTGGGATGTTAAGATGGCCGGTGGGTTTTATCTCCTATGTTTGTAAGTCCAATACCCCTCACTGTCCGTGTCCTGTACTTCATGTCCATGTACATAGTACAAGAGTAACTGGATTCTGTATATAATGTACATTCTGTACAATAAAGTGTGGTGTTGTCACCGGTATATCGAAGAGAGGAACAGTCCTCTCTCTTTGTTTGTTATTGAGTGGCTGCGCCCCACGTGACAGGAAGAGGAGGGGTTACCGCGCAGAGCGGCAGTTAGGATTGCTATGCAATAAAGATAAGACGTGTTGCACCCCAGCTCTCGTGTCTGCTTCATTTGTGAACGAAGGAATGTGTGTGAGCGTGAGGAGGTCCACATACAGGACATTACATCTGGCGACGAGGCGGACACGCGCCCCGCCGTGCCCGCCGCCTCAGGTCATAGCGCTCGGACGCCCGTGAATCTTCGCCCTCTGATGCCCCGAGGATTGAGGGTCGGAGCGTAAAAGCCCCGCAGAAAGAGGCCCCGAAGCGCTCACTCCACGGGTGGAGCAGGAGCCGCAGCTCCCCGTGTTGAAGAATAGGCGCCGAAGCGCTCACCCCGCGGGTGGAGCAGGAACCGCAGCTCCCCGTGAAACATCCTTCCGAGCGGGAGAAAGGGAAGACCTCTCTCCCGCCAACGGTATCAACGCCGGCAGGCGTGCATATCAACGCCGCGGGTGAAGCAGTGACTCCCCGCATCGCACCACCGGGCGGTCGAGGAGCGCTAGCCTCCCGCCGACAGCAACGGACACGGTGTGCCCACTTCTAACACCTGCACAAAAGGGTAAGCAAGAACCCCGACGCAAACCGCGAGTCAAGAGGCACATCTACAAGGCCTCATAAAGCCCCACGCAGCCACCCACACCTGATTTTGGCACAAGGAGAGCAATCCCCCCAACGCAGTGCCCCTAGTGGCGGTCAGACACCATCGCACTCGCGAATGACAGGCAGGCCCAAGTCAAGCTCATGAGCGGCTCAGGAGAGGAGTCACCCACCGCCGCAGCGACTCCAGCCCGTAGGGTGTCACTCACAGTCCCAGTGACGCCAGCACAAGAAGAAGGATCCTCCGCCCCAGCGTCCCAGCACAGGAAAATGACGGACAGCCTACTGGCCCAATTACCAGCAAATTTTGACCTCACAGAGACAAGCACCCTGGGGTCAAGGTGGAGAAGATGGTTGAGAGACTTTGAAGTATGCCTGAAGGCAGCTGGACCACTGGAAGACGAACAAAAACTAAACCTTCTAAATCATGCAGTTGGTTCCAATGTACGAGATATCCTTGAGGAAATGCCGGAAGACACCATAGATACATACGTCAAGCTAAAGACATCGCTCACAGAATATTTCACGCCTCAAACAAACGTAGACTATGAACGACATGTGTTTCACACTACCAAACAAAACAAAGGAGAATCCATAGACGCGTTCGTTATGAGGCTGAGATCGAAAATGAAACACTGTGATTTCAACAACTACTCGAACGAGGAGGCCCTCAGGTCGCAAATCATAGTGGGGTGCGAAAGCGCGGACTTCCGGAAGTGACTACTGCAACAGCCGAGAAGTCTAGAAGAAATCCTGCGCCTAGCGAGATCCGACGCCGCCCTAGCAGCGCAGGTGGAAGGCCTGGACGATATAAAGATCACACACGGCATACAAGAAAGCATCAACAAGCTGGAGGGCACGACAAGAACCGCTCAAGATCCGTTTTGCTACAGGTGCGGACATGAATACCCACACGAAGGGACGTGTCCAGCCATGGGACAGACATGCTCCGCATGTGGTGGCGACAACCACTACAAATCCGTGTGCCTGATATTTCGCAGCAAAATAAAAGGGGCCGACAGAAATGGGAAGCCCTCGATGGAACCAGAACAGTACCAACCCTCTCACCACAACAGGGCAGCACACCACTTCCAGGAACAAGGACGGCGCCGTCTTCACGACGACCAACCGGAAAGAAGACAAGAGAGGAGAGAATGGAGGGAGAGCAAAACCACCCAGCCAAAAACAAGGAGGCGACCCAGAAGATATGTGAGATGCCTCATAGAACAATCACAGTCAGAGAGTGTGTCAAGCGCATCCTCAGAAGAAAGATCCCGCAGACCGGAAATACAACAAGAAGCACCGCGGAAAAAGGGATATCTGTACGCCCTTGGGAACGACATGGCCAAAGAGCACAGCCCGATGCTAAGAATACGAATAAACCAAACAGCTGCAGAATTCCTGATAGATACGGGAGCAACTGTGAATGTAATAAGCGAAGAAGTATACCGAAGCATACCGAACGCTCCTCGCCTAGAGCCAGCACGAGCCCTCATCTATCCCTACGGCTCAAAAACACCCCTAGCCTGCAAAGGGTTTTTCATGGCAACATGCCAATACAAGGGACATAAGAAAAGCATCCCCATGCACGTGCTAGAAGCCGCCACCGAGAGCGGATGCATCTTGAGCTATCGGTCAGCCATAGAAATGGGACTCATTCACATATTATACCGCCTCATGGTGCACAAGTACCTAAATCCAACGGCAAGTATAGATCAAATATTCCCGGCACTGTTCAAAGGCTCAGGAAAACTAAAAGGAAAACAGATTGAACTTCACATCGACCCCGACATTACTCCAGTAGCCCAGCATTACAGGGGCATCCCCATCAACATTCAACAACAAGTTGAAAATGAACTAACCAAGCTACTAGAAGCTGACATCATTGAGCCCGCGGAAGGCCCCACACCATGGGTCTCTCCTATAGTACCAGTACCCAAAAGAGATTCTCAGGACATTAGGATATGCGTGGACATGAGAAGGCCGAATGAGGCCATCCTAAGAGAACGACATCAAGCCCCCCGGATAACGGACATGGTGCATCTCTTGCATGGGGCGACAATATTCTCGAAGTTAGACTTAAACAAAGGCTATCATCAGCTGGAGCTCAGCAAGAACTCGAGATACATAACCACTTTTGCCACCCACCTAGGTTTGTTCCGCTACAAGCGACTCATTTTTGGCGTGTCCTCAGCGGCCGAAATTTTTCAAGCAGAAATCCACAATGTCATCAAGCATGTGCCCAACTGCTTGAACTACAGCGATGACATTCTAGTGTTCGGCCAAACGCAGGAACAACACGACGACACCCTGATAAGAGTCTGCATGGCTCTAGAGGAAGCCCAGCTAACACTCAACAAAGAAAAATGTGAATTCCGTAAGAAGACACTCAGATTCTTCGGACACATATTCTCAGAGAAGGGCATGACACCAGACCCTGAGAAGGTTAGCGCGCTCCATGAAGCTGAACCACCAACAACAACATCGGACCTCAGATCATTCCTGGGGCTCGCAAGCTACTGCACGAGGTACATATGTGATTTCGCGTCCATCAGTGAACCCTTGAGAGCCCTAACAAAACTGAACACCGAGTTTGCGTGGTCAACCAAATGCCAAGAAGCTTTCCAGATCATCAAGGACCGCATCTCGGATGCCCGATACCTGGCGTATTTTGATCCCAAGAAGACAACAGAACTCGTCGTGGACGCCAGTCCCGTTGGGCTAGGCGCCATTCTCACACAACTAGATGACAGAGATGGAGGTGGGAAGCACATAGTATCGTACGCGAGTAGAAGCCTATCAAAAACCGAACAAGCCTATTCTCAGGCAGAAAAGGAAGGACTGGTGGTCGTCTGGGCTTGCGAGCACTTTCACCTCTTCCTATATGGGAAGCCTTTCACGGTTGTGACAGACCACCAAGCACTCACTTTCATCTACGGCAACCCACAAGCAAAAATGCCACCAAGGATAGCCAGGTGGGCACTCAGGTTACAGGACTATCGATTCACCATCATACACGCCCAGGGAAAGATCAAAATCCTGCGGACTTCCTCTCCCGGCACCCCAAGGATAAGAGCGGCCCCGAACAATCCATTGCTGATCAATACATCAGATATGTTATTCACAGCAGCACACCACAAGGACTTGACATGGAACAGATAACGAGAGAGTCCAATGCGGATCAGGGAATACAAACCATTTTGAGGTGCCTAGAAACAGGACGATGGAAACATGCAAAACAGATTCGAGAAACAATGAGTGAGGATATCAAACTAGACATCACGTGCCTTTTGGCCGTAAAGGAGGAACTTGCGAAATCAGAGGAAGGACTACTACTAAAAGGGACAAAATTAGTGATACCACGAAACCTACGCCAGAAGGTGCTAGAGCTAGCTCATGAAGGACACATGGGAATTATATCCACCAAAAGGATGCTGAGGCAAAAGCTATGGTTTCCCCAACTTGACACCTCTGTGGAAGAATTGTTACAAAACTGTCCCACCTGTGCCATTGTAAAGCCACACAGTCCCGGAACCCCTAAAAATGACCGAACTACCAGAAGGAACATGGGAAGAGATAGCCATCGACCACTTTGGGCCCATGGAAGGGGGTGAGTACATCCTGGTAGCCGTAGACGAGTACTCTAGATACCCAGACCTACAGATCATCCCATCCACCGCTGCACATCACACCATCCCGGCACTGGATCGGATGTGCGCAATCTATGGCATACCGAAGGTTGTAAAGTCCGACAACGGACCACCTTTCACGGGACAAGACTTACGAAGATTCGCAGAATACATGGGGTTCCGTCATCGCAAAGTAACACCTTTGTGGCCTCAAGCAAATGGCACCGTGGAAAGATTCATGAGCAACATCAAGCGCACAACTCAGATCGCACGCCTTACCGGTGAACCTGTTGAAAAAATGCTGTACCAACTTATGCGTGACTACAGGAACACCCCACACAGCACCACGGGGAGGTCACCTTCGGAGGTGATGTTCGGACGAATGATCAGAACACGACTACCGCACGCACCCGACCATGAAGGGCTGTACGAAGGGGACGAGGAGATGAGAACAAGAGATTCCCTCATGAAAGAACACATGAAGGAAGAAGCTGACCGCAAGAGCAGAGCCAGAGAGAGCGACCTGGCGCCAGGGGACATGGTTGTGGTCCGACAGCAGCAACAGCGCAAGAATGCAACTCCATTCAATGAGGAGCCCCTCATCATCACCAGAAAAAAAGGATCGCTCATCACAGCTGAAGGGGACCACCGGTCCATAACGCGAAACTCTTCGCACTTCCGAAGGATGACTGGTTTTCATCAATCAAGAAGATCAAGTATGTGTGATACTTTCTCCCACTGGGACGCCCCTTATGAGGGAGACAGAGAAGACTCTGGGGATGACGTGACACCAGAAGAACAGATGGCACTCTCTACAAGCGTGGATCACCGTCCACAGAGAGCCAGGAGAAAGCCCACTCTCCTCATCGAAGAAATGGGTTGAGAACAAAACTGACTGTTTAGTGACGGGAGGGTGTGGTGTCGTCACCGGTATATCGAAGAGAGGAACAGTCCTCTCTCTTTGTTTGTTATTGAGTGGGCTGCGCCCCACGTGACAGGAAGAGGAGGGGTTACCGCGCAGAGCGGCAGTTAGGATTGCTATGCAATAAAGATAAGACGTGTTGCACCCCAGCTCTCGTGTCTGCTTCATTTGTGAACGAAGGAACGCGTGTGAGCGTGAGGAGGTCCACATACAGGACATTACATAAAGCTTCTTGGATCAACTTGTGACTCCACAGCAGGTCTGTGTGTGAGTGCCAGCTTGAATGATCACCAAACAGACTTTATAACAGTGGGGACGAGGATGAAAGAACCCTGGAAGTAAGGAAACACAAAAAAGAAAAAGGACTGAGAGACAGAGGAGAAGCCAGAGCAACTGGAAGACAGTAAGGAGAGCTGTAGGGGGGAAACAGCCGTTACATGAGAGACCCACCGTTCCCCCATGCCTAAAATTATACCATCCTACCCAGCAATTGTGTAATGATTTTCCTAAGGATTCCTTTGGAGGGAGGCCCTCATCCATCAAAAAGGTATTCCCAGGAATCCACATAAAAAATAAAAAAAAACTAGTATTCCAGTCATGGGACTATGAACATTTCAAGTTCCATACGAAGAAAAATGAAAGAGAGCATTCAAATAGACATGTAGACTTATTAGTGCATGCAGGTATCCAGCAGATGGCGCCAGAACTGCATGTATCTTTTAAGGAATATGAGAAACAAAACGTAAAAATTGCCAGGGTGCGTTTATACCGATGTGCCGTTAGTGACGCTGGTGTTTTCATGTGGAACACAACTTAAACTTAAACCAGTGAAATTGTGGAAATAGTGACTTGCTGTCATTTGCAGAAAGTTCATTCATATTTTCAGTGCCCCGTAGTTTTTGAACGGGATCTTGTGTGGTCAAGTTTGCCGGATTTATACGATACGTCAGCATCAGTCTAAGTGACGGTTGGTGTCAGAGGCTCAGTGGAGTCCGGCCCTTTCAGTGACGCAGAAGAAATGATCACGTGATAGAACGTACAGTTCTCTGAGCGTGATATTTTTATTCCCGAAGCGTAATGACGTTGCCTTTTAGAATAAAGCACTTTTGATGTGCGTTCCTGCGTGCACGTGCCAGCGTGACCAGGAACTTACTTTCAATGGATCGGCTTTAATAAAGGAGCATTCATTTTTTCTGTTAAGAGTCGAAGGGAACTCCACCTGGAAGACTGTTTTATTTTTATTTTTGTCCACGGAAACATGGATGGGTTTTTTCAGTACGTAAAAGAAGCTACACGAGGGACGTTTTTCTTTTGGCAATAATTAATAATTTGTTTTTTAATTTTTTGTTTCTGTGACTGAATAACAGAAGATGTTATGCCAGCGTAACAAGACCTAGAAGCAGAGGGTCTGAGCAGATTGTGCACATAATGATAAAGGGTGCAGGTGGAAATATGTTTTTTGTTTGTTTATATGTTCATTGGAAGTCAAACGGATTTGTTGAACTATGAGAGAAATAATGAGGTGCACAACAGGGTGAATGAACAATGATGAATTTATTTTTAATAATAATGCACTAATGATGTGTTTGACAATGACTTTTCTTACAGGAATGATAACGGTATTGCTGGTTTTGGGTTTCAGTTATATGTATGGTGCGTGGCCCTGATCAATTTTGTATTTGTATTTGTTTTATTTATATAGCGCAGACCAGGCCCAAGGGCAACCAGGCGCATATCTTAGAAGAGCGTTACGTTACAGGCATGACATAGTTACAGTGGTTACAATAAATTGTGAACAAAATATACAATTGACGTTACCATTCAGAGCAACGAGCAGAAATATACAATTGACGTTACAGTTCCGAGCAACAAGCAGATCAGTAGTGGAGGAGCAAAGTATAACAGGGACACAGTGGTCCAGCCATGATCAGAAGAACTGTTAGTGAGATGAGGCTAGCCAGAGCTTGGCTTTGTGTTTGAAAAGGTTGAATGAGGGTAGGGTTCTGATAGAGAGAGGTACGGTGTTCCAGAGCTTGGCCGCCAGGACAGGTAAGCTGGTGCCCCCCGCAGATTGGAGCTTGAAACTAGGGATCGCAAGGCCTTGGGATTGTGCAGATCTGAGTACTCGTGATGGGATATGTTGTGTAAATCGTGAGGCAAGCTACGTTGGGGCCTGATGGTTTACACATTTGTATCTGAGGGCCAGTGCTTTAAGTGAGATTCTTTGGGCAACTGAGAGCCAATTGAGGTTCTTCCTGGTTTCTGAGATATGAGCAGAACGGGGGATATTGAGGGCCACTCTGATGGCATTATTTTGGGTAATCTGAAGTTTGTTGATATTGCCCTGGTTAGTGCCTTGGTACAGAGCATTGCAGTAGTCCAATTTGGACATAACCAGAGTCCTGGCCAAAGTAATGCAATTCTGCGTGGTAAGGAATGGTCGACAGGCTGAGATCAGTTTGCAGGTGTACGCAGATGCGGTAGCTACTGCATTGGTTTGCCTAGTGAGAGTCAGGGAGGAGTCCAGATAAATGCTCAGAGTTTTTGTGTCTTTGGAAACTTTAATTAGGTTGCCATCAATGTTAAAGGAGCCGAACAGAGAACTCCGTTTGTTAAGTCTCTGTTGCGTACCTAAAATGAGAAGCTCAGTCTTGTCATCGTTGAGGCACAGCTCATGTTGGGCCATCCATGCTTGGATGACAAGGTAGATATCATTGAGGGCTTTGGAGTCGGCAATGTAGTCACCAGTGATGGGTGTGAGTATATGGGTGTCATCGGCGTAATTCGTGTAGGTGACACCCAGATAGTCAAGCACATCAAATAGTGGTTTGGTGAAGACATTGTATAGAGTTGGGGAGACACAAGACCCTTGAGGGACTCCACAAGGGACTGGAGTGGGATCAGCCGATGAAGTTGGAGAGAAAACTCTCATGTGCCTGTTGTCAAGGAATGACCTGATCCAATTGGATGCATTGTCGGAAAAGTGGGCGGCGGATTTCAGATGCCGACATAGTATTTGGTGATTGACCAAATCGAAGGCCGCGGATAGGTCCAGTAGAAGTAGAAGGGCCAGTTTGCTGTTGTCTTCAATGTCCTCAATTTGGGTTTTGAGGTCTAATAAGGCCGTTTCAGTCCCGTGCTTAGGTCTGAAGCCCGATTGTCTAGAGCCGAGGAGGTTATTGGTTTCCAAGTAGTTCTGAATTTGCAGGTATGCTGCTCTGTCAAGTATTTTGAGTAAGCCAGCACATATTGGATTGTTGCAACAATATTGCAGCACTGGGTATTTTACAGGAACCTTTTTTTGTGTGTGAATTTTTGGAAATGTATAGATGATTAATTCAAATGTTTACTGATACAATGAGAATTATTCGGAAGTATTTCAATGCAATGTATTTGAGGTACGTGTTTGAGGTTCAACATTTGAATGTCCAGTTGAATTAGGGGGCATTCTGAGTATGAAGTCAAAGTGAAGATTACAGTACAAACATGGTTGTATTGATGATGTTAAATTATTTATACGGATTTGATGGATAACTGACGGTTACCTTATGGTTAGGTTGGGCCGTTGTCTTGTGTTGTGGCCCCAATATAAAAGAAAAATGAAAATGTGTGTCATACAAGCATAACTAGTGTACCGAAGTTTATGTTTGCAGTGGGGTTTATTGTATTGTCATAGGTAACAGGTACGCTCTAATAGGAGGTACAAGTGAAATGTGAATAGCTACGCTCACACGTGAGGTACACATGGTAAAGAAACAAAAATGTATGCTTTTTCCGGAGTAAGATAAAGAAATCTGTTGAATACATATATGGCAGGGGCAATTGAGGTCAAGGTGAAAGGCACCAAACGGAAAAGGTTGATATTTAAAAGTTAATATTACGGAGTGATCCTGGATTTTTTTTTTCTTTCAAGAGATAGAGGTTAATGGCTAGCGGATACGTCAAATTGTAAATTGTGCACAGAAATGTAATACCTGCAGGTTGTATTTAAGTTAGTTATGTTTTTCTCCAAGTTATGTTTTCTCCAATTTTGATATAGTTCAACAATGTTTTCAGTGCTACCAGGAGCACAATGTATATTAAATGTTGTTTCATTGTGTGCGAATCTGGTAGTGTTTGGTATGTTTGATGCACGGGTGGGTATGAGTGTGCTCGCCTGTTGTGAGAGGTTGCATCTGTGTGTATGCTGCCTTATTCCACCGTCCCCTGTATAGGTATGTTTGCACCGAATGAATGCTGTGTGCAGTGTACATGTGTCTGATTTCAGGTTGGTTGGAAGTCTGACATGCTGTGGTTATTGGATTATGATCTGTGGGATGTGTGCCAGGGTGATAAGTGGGAGCTGATTGTGTTAAATGAGTTTTGATTGAGAGAGGGGAAGGAGCGCGATCCATGCATCCCTCCTGCAAATGTTGTCTGTCGTGGCAACACCCCTCTCCTGTGTGTTAGTCCGTTTGAACTTCTTCGGATTAAGGTTCCGTTTGGGTCTGCTTCACGGCTTGTGTTGCATCCGGGTCCGTTGTAAGGCAATCCGTGGTCCCGCCCTTTCTGTTTTCCTACCTGTATGGTTGATGATGTTCCTCTGATTGTTTGTTTTGTGCCAGAGTGTGGCAGGCTCTGTGTCTGGATGTGATGGGTCCGGACGGAAGGTTATTTTTGCGGCTGGAAGGCATTTGGTGTGTGAAAGAAAGATGTTGTGGTTTGTCTGGGTATGAAAGGGAGATGTTGTGATGTAGAGTGGTTTGTGTCAGTGTATGAAAGGGAGATGTTGTAATGTAGTCTTGTCATGTGATGTCACTGGCCTGGAGTGTTGGCTGTCAGAATGTTGATGCATGAATGCAGCTCAGGAGAATGTTGAGCTGCTCTGTGAGTGAATGTTCTGAGAGTGTCAGTTGGGGGCCTGAGCTGGGATGTAAGAAGTAGGCTTGAGGGAGGCGATCATTTTTAGGGGATCTGGGGGAAGAGAGGAGAGAATTCGGTGCAGAGGGGAGTGTGCATGCCAGGGTGCAGGGATGCTAATGCAGTGAGAGGTTGTTTCGATGGTCTCCCAGATTTTGTCGATTTTGTCAATAATAAATGTGTTGATTCTGTTGCATTTTTCCTGAGTTGCTGGTACCTCTCTGTTGGGTGAGCGTTTGGCACAATATTTTACAACTTCAAAAAGGGCTTTGCTCCTGCTAGAGACTGCCGCAATTGTGGTGGAGTAGCAAGCAGTAGCAAGCAGCTTTTGCCACGGTAATCAGAATCCTACGGTTTGCTCACAGAGATTTGAGGTTGCTGAAGTCTCCTGAGTTATGGTTTTTGCACCACCGTTTCTCTATGGCCCTGATTGAGCGTTTGTTGGAGGCTAGCTCGGGGGTGTGTCATGGGGCGTATGGTTTGGTGTTAGCCCGGATTGATTTTAGGGGGCATGAGTGTCCATCAGTTTCATATCAAATTTGCTGAATAATTCCAGGAGGCTTGAGGCATTCCTTGTGGTGGAGAAGTCTGCAAAGTTTGCTTCTAGCTCATTGACCGGGAAGGTTTTGAATTAGCGGTGTTAAATGAGGGGGCTTTTAGCCTCACCTTTGTGAGCCGAGAGTCGAGTGGATGACTGATAATGGGATGGTGGCATGGTCAGACCAGTCAAGTGGGATAGGATCTGCACAGGTGATTCAGGGGGATGAAGTGAAGACTAAGTCTAGGGTGTTGCCGTTGTTGTTCGTGTGTGAGTGCATAGTCATTGCATAGGCATTTGACAGGCACTGAAATAGTATGTCTTGATACTACCTGGCCATAGGATTGGAAATGGTGCTAGCACTTTTATGCAAGTGCCTGGAAAATGCAGACCCCATGCCCACCCAAAAAGTGAAAACTGTTGGCTTTGACAATGAATGTGTGCGTTCACGATTTAATCAGTCATGGAAACTTTCATTGTATTGTCAAATGATATCTGTAATGCCACTTCTTTCTTCATGATTCTTTTTCTTTTTATTCCTAGTGCTACTGACACAAAAGACTATTTCTTTGCCTCGTTACTCTCTAAAGTTAGCTGACGCTTAAACAAACCTAATTCAGCAGCAAAATAGCAATTATTATTTTTTCTATCAATGTGTCCATTTAAGCACAGTATACATGTCGACAAGGCTCTAGAATCGTAATGCTTCGCCTCAAATCTCAAACTAAACTTGATTCTGCAAACTCATGTTATCTGTGAATGCTAGATGCAGTTGCTAGTGTGCTAAAAAAAAACTGGTTCACAGCTGTTTGAGTTTCCCTTTGGATGTTGAAAGGATCTTGTGTGTTACCTACATTACAAGAATGATGGTGAGTGTTAGGACAGCCTGGGTGTCCACAGTTATGCTGGGGCGTAGGAGACCCATGGATATGAAAAAAGAACCGTACTTAATCATGTGCATGATTTAAATACAGTTTAATTCTGAGATTTACATCTGTGATGTTATTCAGCCAATGAGGAGGCTCGGAAAGAGATGCTCACAGCTGGAGTCCACCATCTTCCCCCGCCGGGGAACGAGGTAAGTGTGGTCTTGCCCCACTCCCCTCCCAACCTCCCTCCCACTCCATTTTACTTTCTTTTCCGACCATTTCGGGAGCGCACGCGCTGGGAACACTTCTGTCCCCAGAGCGTCCGCATCTGATTTCCGACAGGCCGTCCCTTACACGTAGTCCCTTCTCTCCTTTCCATGGCAAACATTTTTGTTGTTTACTTTTTTTAATGGGCACCATGGAAAGAGAGAAGGGACTGCGTGTAGTCCCTTCTCCCGGTTCCACGGCGGCCATTTTTTTGGTTTACTTCTATAAATGGCCACCACGGAAAGGGAAAAGGGACTTCGTTTTACCCTTCCCTAGCTGCCATTTTTTAAACTTTTTTTTCTGTTCTGTTTACGGACTGAGGTACTAATAGCAATAAGCAATAGCAATGAGCCCCTCGCTAGGGGAGGCCATTACCACTTCAAGTAATGCCCCGGGGCTTTCGTTATGTAACTATGGGCTCCATGGCATTACCTGAAGTGGTAATGGCCCCCCTGCTCGGGGCTTATTGCTCAAATAGACCTCGAAAACAAACCTTTCAGTGCATTAGAACAAAACGGTTCCTATAGCAGTGCTTATTCTTAACAGGACTCCAGTGCAAGTAAACATATGTAAATCAAGTGGCTGAAGGCACACCTGATTTAAACATTTCTATTACATGCGTAGCCAATTTAAAACTGCATTTAAGCCAATACCTCTCAGCAGAGGGTTTAGAAATAACACTGGCAGGTCAACATTTTATATAACTGCTTGATGGAGCTCGCTTAAATAATCCACAGGAAGACCCACCTTTTGATGGTAATGGGTCATCAATAGGTTTGTAAATAAACAACTACATGCTCTGTGTCCATCCTTACATGGCATCTCCCTCATAGCTGTACCCAAGTGCAATAGTTTCAGTTTACAGGTGGCGCTTTATCATAAACTAATGGCCAAAACTTAAAATGATTCCAAGTACAGTAACTCAGTCAGTCAACTGACTTAGCAGCGAACAACAGTCCTCAAATAGGCAGAGCTTTTCGGAGTCATCATATCTGGAGGCCTTTTGTTGTTCTTTTTAAATCAACCAAATTATTGATTTTACATTAGGGTTCTTGTAGCAGAGATAGAATAAAAATGGTTGTTGAGGTTTTAAAAGGAGGGTATATCGTTATCATATTAAGTTTGTGCTCATAAGCATTTTTCACATTATCTGAAGGATCCAATGCAAACAAATATTAAAAGAAAAACAGGTCTGCTATTATAACAGTGAATAGTGTAGTATACTTCTCAGAAAAATAGAGAATACAAATCTTGAAATACCAGGGCGAAGTTTATAAGGGAAGTGGTTTGAGAACATCCCTATTGGAAGAAAAGGATTTAGTTGACAAACTATATGGAATGTTCCTAGGGGCTGTAATATTATGTTCCTTTTCATTGTATTATCATTATCATTGCTGGGGCTTCCACCCATGCCCCCAGAGCCTCATGTGGCCAGGGTTATCATACCTGAATTCCAGGCAGAAAGAGCAGGTGCTGAGGAAGCCAGGCACTTACATGTAATTAGAGATTTGGTCACAAGGAACCTCAAATGAGAAATCTTATATTTCAATGTATTTATTTTTTTATTAATGTGTTCATGGTTACATTATCAATATGCAGTCTCTTTTGTTATAGATAAATTACATTAATCACTTTTACATATTCATACAATTATAACAGGATCCCTACAAATAGCATTTAATATATTATCATATGCATCAAACCCTCTATAGAAATCAGTGCATATTTATCATCCCTGAGCTTTTTAGATAATTCCTGCCATATTTAATCAATATTGGAATTTAAAACATGGTTCTCGGCTGAATAAATATATGTTAATGTTAATCTTAAAGGTATTTATATAGCGCACCGTCACCAACGGAGTTGGTCTCCAAGCGCTCAGGCGGATATGTAAACAAAGGTGGACAGGGTGGGTTGTGGGTGAAGAGGGCTTAGGAAAGTGAGAGATGGTGTACTGTTGGCAGCTTCAGGTCGGTTTTCACTGTGCGCTGAGCTTGGGTGTGAAAATAGGATCGAAGCGGGGCCTCGCGTGGTGTTGTTATGATCTATGTGTTGGTTGTTTGTTGTTGCGGTGTGGTGAAATTTGTGCGGTTTGCTGTGAGAGAGGTTGTTGTGTGTGTTTTGTGTGAATTAAGTAAGCAGAAATTAGAGGTTTTGGTTAGTGGGTTGTATGTTTCATAATCCCTGCAGTTTACCTGGACTTCATTGGAGGATTCAGCTGTCCTCAAATTTTCATAGAAACTGTTCTAACCTCTTGCTTTCCTTAACCCTTCCTTTCTGAAACTGAAGAGTATACAAAGTGTATTGGTGTTATATATAAATGTGAATACTATCCTTGTAATTTAAGTCACTTCAGGGTGTAGGAGAAATGTACTAAGCATATCCAAAGAAGATTCACCAGCTTAATTGATTCTGAAAAGTAATGCTAAAGTTTATTTGAACTATTATAACTAATTGCTTTTTTTAAAGAATGCTTCATTAAAACGGATGGTAAATAAATAAATAACTATTTATAACTGAAACCTTCAGTGTAAGTGTTAATTGGGTACTTGTATTGATGAATTTCATCTGTCCAGCTCTACAGCTCACATTTACCCCTCTGCTCAGTCACACTACCAATTTGTGTAGTGCAGACCTACACCAAAAAGTTGGTTACCTAATAAAAAGCCGATACGTTTTTTTGTAGTCTCACACAGTTTGACCACCGTTTCTTACCTAATATGCTCCAGAAACGATTTTGAAGTGAGAGTATTTTACTCCCTACTTTTTGAAGTTAGGAGTAACGTGAATTTTTAGGGAGTAAAAAAGTAAGTCCCATTCAGAACAGGAGTATTCTATAAGCGAGTAAAATATGTTTTTACTGGAAATTAGAAATGTTTTGTAATAAATATTTCTTTGCACAAAGTTATTCATGCACATAAAAAGATACATCCATACCTCTTCAGAACAGGCAGCAAGACTAGAAGACGTTATTCCTTTTGTTAGGCAGAATCCTGTGCAGTTCCCTTAGGGAGCACTACAGAAGATTAAGACTACAGGTGAGAGCAATAAATCCCCTTTGGTATCAGTCTGTACCATAAAGATTTAGTTGGTAGCTGTGGCTGAGCAGTCAGACTTATCTCAAGAGGGAGATGATCAGTATTCAGGGTTTACACATTAGGCCTACAGTACTCTGGGACAAGGAAACACTGACCAAAGTTTTGTATTAAAAAGTAGATATATATTTATTTCTTTATACACTTCTATTAAAACACATTTATCACAGTCATCAAGCAAGTTAAAATAAGTCAAGTAAAAATATACACACTCCCTATTTAAATTGTAGACCAAGTGAACCAGAGTGAAAACTGAGCAAAACGGCACAATGCAAACTACATACAAGGGATCCTCTATCAATTTCTCACAAGGGAGGGAAAGCACAAGTTATATAGAAATAGCTTCTTACACACCCTATCCACACTTCCCATAAGTTTGTGCACCAGTATTAGATCTGACAGTGCATCAGTATAGCATATACTTAAATGAAAACTGAGCAAAATGGCATTTCACAAGGTTTAGCAATGGGAAGGAAAGGGTAGTTATAAGAAGCAGAAGCACCAACACAGTTCGAGTTGAGAATCAATCTAAAGAAGGCAGATCTAACAAATGTAGCCAGAGTCAACAGGCCTATGCCAGAGTCAGTGGTACAGGGCAAGGGCCCAGGAGCAAAATGTTCTTGTAGCTGCAGTCAAGTCTTTGGTTAACGATATATATATTTTTTTTTATTATTATTTGTATGTGTTCGTTTAGAACTTTACAAAAAAAAAGAAAAAAAGAAGAGGCGAGAAAATGACTTGCACAGGGGTAGCCCAGAAAGAGTCCAGTGGTTTCACGAAGGATGGGGCCGTCTGCCCTCTATCCTCTGCATGGTGAGTTGCAGTATTTTGATTGAAGCTAGTAACCAGGAGTTTCGGTCCCCACCTATCAGTCTATTCCAGCAGGTGACTTCGTCCCACCCGTATTCTTCTGGGCTAAGGTGCTTTATGTAGGCCGATCTTAAGACTAGGGTTTCTGGGCATGAGATCAATAGGTGCCTGATGGATTCAGTTTCGACGTTGCACAGACGGCATATGTTAGAGTCAGAGAGGCCTCGGATATTCAGGATCTCGTTTGTTTCCAGCAGATTTAACTGGATTCTTAACATGTAGTTTCTTGCTCTCCTATTTGGGAATTTTCGGAGATATTGCATCGGCTCGTTTAGTTTGGAGAGCGAGGGGGGAAGATGGAGAAGGAGTTTGTTTTTGATGACTATGTCTTGGGTCTGGATCCAGTCTAGTTCTTTCAGTTTCTTGTAAACTCTCAGAGGGTTTGTAATGAGGTCAGCTGCTGTGCACGTCACGATTCTAAGATGGACGTAATTTTGTTTTTCCAGGTTTTTAGCATTTTAACTTTGCCGCTTTGTAGTTCTTTGTTCAATAGGCCAAAGATTTGCTCACTGTCGGCCGTAATGCATTTCCTGAATAACCTAAGTGAGTTTAGGTTTACTATTGCTATTAGTGACAATAGGCTTAGTTCCTGGCGGATTGCAGCAATAGATGTAGACTTTGGGAGACTCAAGACTGTTTTCCAGAACTTGCTCTCCAGTTTTTGCCAAGTTCTTTCTGGAATTGTTGGCATGGCCTCAGCTCCATAGGTAATTGAAGGAACAACTTTTTTCTTATAAAAGTCTATTACAGGAATACACGAGAATTTGCCAAATTTTGTATCGATCGCCTTTGCTTGTGAGGCTAGTTTCCCCAACTTTATTTCCAAGGCAAACTGCACAGATATTTCGTTTTTTGAGGAGTCGATCTGGACGCCTAGGTATTTATAGTCGGAGACCGACTCAATCTCTTTTCCCTCGAGGCGCCATTTGAATTTTTCAGAGGATTTATTTTTCTTCCGTCCTCCTTCCAGAATCATTATTTTTGTTTTTTCTTGGTTTATTTTTAAGTTGTTTTCGGCTGTGTAGCTCAGGAGATTTGTTAGTTGTCTCTGGAGACCGATCTGGGTCTGATCCAGGAGGATTAGGTTGTCCGCATACAAAAGGTAGCTTATTTTTGAGGATGCGAGAGACGGCGGAAACGTATGCTCCTGATCTACTGAGTCGCCGTAATCTCCGAGGTATGCAAGAAACAAGGCAGGTGCTAGCGGGCATCCCTGTTTTACCCCCCGCCCAGTCTGGATTTCGTCTGACAGATCACCTCTTTGGGAAAGTCGAACCCTGAGGGAAGTGTCCGTGTGGAGAGCTTTGATTGGTTGAAGTATTTCTTGTGGGCAACTCCATCTCTCCAGTTTTTCCCATAAGCGGTGTCTGTCGACGAGGTCGAACGCCTGCGTTAGATCGATGAAGGCGATGAAAATTCGTGATTTTTTTTCCCAAGCTTTACTTTTTAGGGTGCTGATCGCTAAGATATTCGCCATCGTGCCCGTGTTTTTCTTGAAGCCCGATTGGTAGTTGTCATTACATGGGGCTGTTTCAGCCCAGGATTGAAGACGATTCAAGAGTAAGCTTCCAAAGACTTTGCCGATGCAATCCAACAGCGCGATAGGACGATAGTTTCGGGGGTCGGTGATATCCCCCTTTTTATAGATGGGGACAATGATAGCTTTTGTCCAGGACAGCGGCAGAGATTGCTGCTCAGAACATTTCTGAAAGATGGAGGCTAACAGTGTTGCCCATTCCTGGCAGTTGTTTTTCAGATCGATGTTTGAGATCCCATCTGGGCCCGCTGCTCTGGAGATCTTCAGTTTTTTAATATGATTGCTAATTTCTTGACGGTCATTCAGTTGGATCCAGGCTGGCTTCTGGGCTGTGGGATCCCGGCGGATGATTTGAGCGGGGGCTCGGAAGACCGAGGAGAAATGCGTGATCCATTTGTGCTCCGGCATGGCGTTGATTGTGGAGTTGTTCGTTGAAGGCACTGTGGATTTCAACAAAGACCAAAATTCTTTGGCTTTGTTACCATTGATGGCTTTTAACATATTTTCGGCGTCTTGTTGGTATAGACGGTGACGATGTTCTTTCACCCATGATTTATAGGTTGCGGTTGCCGATTTTAGTTTTTCTTTGTTTGACAAGTCGTTTCCTAATTGTCTTTTGAGTTTTCGCAGCTCCCTTCGTTTTGCCACCAGAGTGGAATCATAAGCGTGCTTTGGGGGTGCATAGACAGGGATTTTCTGTTTTGCGTTCGTTCGGTGTTTTAACAGCAGAGGTACATAATCAAGACTCTTTACGCCCTTGGGTCTATCTTCCCCGGTGTAATTTGCCAGCAGAGTTTTAACCGCTCGGGTTGTCAGGTTTAATCGATTTCCACGGGCGTTTGATTCTACTTCCATGGAATAGGGTTCGGGCGCCTTGTGGTGGTTTGCCAACGACATTGTCAGCTGATTATTATCGCTGGCTGTAGTCTGTCGGACTTCGAAGGATTGGACTTTGTTCAGAAGAGGTCTGGATACATAGATGTAATCAATGGTCGCTTTTAGTGGGCCTTGTTTCCAGGTTGGCAGACGGTTTTTATTTGGAAAGGCGAAGTTCAGGTTTTCGAATTTTCTAGAGGACATCAAGGAAGACCATAGGAGACCTCTTTTCAATGCTGTTGTAGTTTGCGAGGATGCATCCAGTGTTCGCATTTCTTTGGGACATTTGGCGTTCAGGTCGCCACAGATGATGATTGAAGAGACCTGCCGTGTTGCTTGAATTTCATCGATCAGGTTTTCCATCATTAAGAGGTAGGGCTGGTGGTTTATTGCCGCCGGGTTCCAGTAGGTGTTAATCACCACTATTTGCGATGGACTGGAGAGGGGTTTTTCAGACCATTCGCATAGTACTGCTAGTATTGACAGATTTGCTTGAAGGGTAGACTTGAGGGTCAACCCGATTCCCTGTCGGCAGGCCACAAGAAGACCTGAAGTCGGCCGACCTAAGGCTCCTTTGTTGGCTGGGGCCAGAATTATGTCGTACCCGTCCATAGCTGGATTTTTTCTGAGCCAGGTCTCTTGAAGACAGATGATGTCAAATGAGGCTAAGTTTGCATCGCCCGTTTTGGTGAGATGTAAGTGACCTCTCGTGTTCCATGAGCAGAGATGTAGTGATGATATGAGCCGGTCGACGTTCCGTTTTCCCTTGGGCTCTACAGGGTGGCCTGCGAATTGCTATTTGGGTTTAGAACCGTGTGATAGGGCCTTAGGGAGCCAGGCCCACAGCTCCTGTAGTTTCGCGGTTGATTTTGAGACTGTAGAGGCGCTTTCTGTTTGGGCTCTGGTGTTCGTCCTATTATTTTCCGCCATAGGCACAGTCTTAGTCAAGTTAAGTCGGTCTACTTTTGGGTGTTGAGGCTTCAAGGACGTCGCTTCTATGGACTCGTTCGGCTTGTCACACCTAGGGATGGCGAGTTTAAGATCTCGATGGCTCTCAGGTAGCTTTGGGGATGAGTTTACCACTGTTCGGGTTAGCGCTGAGAGTCTTTGTGGCTCCACTTTTGGCTCTTTCCCAGAGATTTTGTCCTTTCGGGCCGATTTATTTTCTGGGTTAGTATTTTCCCTGTTGTGCCGATTTTGAGGATCTCTTTGCACTGTATAGCCTAGCGCTGCCAGGTCGCTTGTTGCGTCCACAATTTTCATCCTTATGTGCTTCGAGGTTGGATAGATATAGGCTTTCGCTCTTTTGTTGGAATGGTATGGGTCAATGATTTTTAGATCGGTGGACTTGATCTTCCGGAGGGTCGGTATCAGGCTGAATAGCGTGAGGATCCCTCTTCTATTCAGTATGATGTCGTCGTCGTTTTCAGCGTGTTGTTCAAGCTTGATCGGGGACTCCCTTGTGGAGTCATGTCTTTTCCGGTGTTGTTCAGTCCTTGAAATAAAGTGGGACCGCAAATGTTGCCCCCTATTGTCAGATTTTCTTGATTCTGAGTGTGTATTTTCTTTGGACTTTTGGTGGAGGTCCTGAAATCGTCGTGCTTCCTGTGGGCTGTGTTGGGTGCTAGAGGCTAGCTTTTTACGAGTTGACCCCTCGCGAGCTGAAGGATATGTGAATGACACCGCTCTAGAGCTCATTGGGCTACGAGAGGTAGCAGGTTTCCGACAATGGAGGAGTTTCCTGCGCTCTTCCAAGGTGATAAAGTTGTATGGAGAGTCCTCTTCTGACAATTCTTTTGGGTTTTCTTTTTTTGCATTTTGATCCACTTTAGTTGAAATGGACTGCAGCTTTAATAGTTTTGGCGTTTTCTCATTTTTATCAGGTGGTGGGTCTTCGATGTCTTCAAGGTGTTGAGAGATATTCATCAGAACCTCATCTTCTAAGAAGTCTTCTAATGATCTAGGAGAAGCTTTTAGGGTTGGTTGGATTGCGGCCGGACTCCGGGCCAAGGGTCTTGTTTTTTCTTTCTGTTTTGCTGACCATGAGTTTAATCGCGTTGCTGAGGTTTGATTCTGGGTTTCGGCTTTCCCTCCACAGGGATTGGTTTTTTTTTCCAATCTCGTGCCTGTAAACAAAGGGTATGAGAGGTCTGTCTCGCTCACTGGCTTATTCGAAGGGAGCGAAACATTTACTGTTTCTTCTGTGATGTCAATCACCTCTTGTGGTTCAGGAATTGGTAGACCGTGGACCAGTTGGTTGTTGGGGAGAGTGCTGGGGGGTGGAAATGAATGTTGGACTGAAGAAATTTGGACTCCCAGTTTGTCCCCCGCTCAAGATGGGATGGGAAGGTTTGCCGTGCCTTTATGGCCAATTTCTGTAGCTAGCTTTAGGGTTTTGAATTTATCGTCTAAGGCTGTGATATAACCTTCCAGAAAAGTTAGTTTCGAGAGCATTGTAGCTTGGATAGCTGAGTTGTCTTTCAGATTTTCATTGATGCCTTCGTATAATTTGGTGAACGGATTCATTGCGATGGTGATAGCTGACATTATTGGAAGAAGGTCTCTCTTGTGTTGCGTTGCAGGCTCCATTGGCGAACCCTGGGGTGGGGGGCCTTGTTTAGGAGCAGGCGAAAGTATACTGGACTCGTTTAAGATCCGTCTTACTGTAGGCGAAGGAGGAAGATCAGGAAGGCCACCACTGAGTCGCCCAGGTAGATGTGATTTTGAGGGGAAGGCGGAGAAAACTCCGTCTTGCCTAGTGCGAGTCGGCCGTTCCTTGGTTTGGCTGGTCGCTACAGCTTTGTTTGGGAGCGTTTCAAACTTATGGTCAGATTGCGGGGGGGTTTGCTTTCGTGGTTCGGTGGGTGGGTCTTGAGAAGGCTGAGGCCCTGTCTGTTCTGAGGTTTCGGAGGGGGCGTTTGATTTCGGTTGATTTGACTGTAAGAGATCTTCACTGGCTGGCTGTAAGGCTTTGCAAAATGCCGGAGCCAAGTTTTCCTTGGGTAGGGCTGATTGCGTCGTGCCAACGAGCTTTTCTGTGTAAACGATAGCTCGGATGAAATCTGTGGTTTGTTTCGGCATAATTTCCCTGTTAGATGTATGCTGGGGTCCCGATATTTGATGTGGAGTCGGGTCTATTTGCTTTGCTGATTCCGCCTGTAGGGCCTGTTTCAAGGGAGAAGCAGGTTGTATATCGTTTGCGAGGTTTTGATGTTGAACACACGGGTTTGTCGGGACGAATATTTTCCTCGCTTTTTCTGGTGGTTGGCACGTTTTTATTGCCTCCAGTATTTCCTCGTCGGTAAGGTCCGCTTGCCTGGAGTGAGGCTCTGGCGCAAAAGCATGGAAGAAGTCAGTTACGAGGGTGGCGACCAATGGTTTTGTTGATTTCAGGCCCCAGTGATTTTTTATTACTTGGCCATTTTTTTGATTTTTTGACGTATGTGGTCTAGTTGTACTTTTTTGTGGTTTTTTTGTAATTTTTGAGGGAACTTTCTTCCAGGTGGATCTTGCATTTCCTATGTCAGAGGACTCCGTCTCTTTCCTGGTGCGTTTTTTTTTGTTTTTCGAGTCCGCCAGGGGCGCGGGCAGTGGTAGCATAGGCTCTTCCAGGGCTGGGGCCTGATCTTCATTTCCTATAATCCCTGAGTCTCTGTGCTCGTCTGCTGAGTGGCGAGGAAAAGTTTTTGGTGACTTGCTTGAGAGCACTTGAGGTTTCATTTGTGTTGATGCATTAGTGACTTGGTTTTCCTTAATTATATCTGCATGACTTTCAGAGCCTCTGTGCTCTACTGAGGAGTCTGTTAGGCCATTTCGTGTTGTCCGAGATGATTGGGCGTCCTCTTCGGCGATGGATGTGGCCTTTTGGCCGTCGTGCCCTCCCCACTGTGCGTCACATCCTGCCGTGGGGTGGGCGATGGAAGCCGGCCCCTCCCCCAGAAAGACCCGCGGGTGCGCAGCCTCGCTTGGGGCCATTTCCGGGGAGGCCGTTGCCGAGGGAGCAGGGCTTCGCTCGTCCTCCAGGCCGCTTCGCGGCGCGCGATCCGCGCTCCCTACCAAAGTGGGCCCCTCCCCCCGCTCTCGGTCCTCGATCCTCCCTCCGGAGGCCATCGGGTCCCGGGGCTGTGGGGGTGGGAGCCGCAGGCGAGACCGCGGTTGGCAGCCGCTGGTGTCAGCCGTGGCCAGGGCAGGAGCTCGTTGGCGCAGGCACTGGAGCGCCGACAGGTCGCCCTCAAGATCCAGGCTCGATGGGTCTGACGCCGGAGACACAGCCTCTGATGTCCGCCGGTGCGGGTCCTCTGTCTCCCCTGAACCTGTCTTTTGGTGAGTTATTTCAGGTTTTGAAGTGCTGGGCCCAGGTTTTTCTAGGGAGTCCTGTTTCCAACGGGCGTTTGCGGTTGAACCTGTTAAGGTTTTTAAATGTTTATGGGGTGGGCCCAGCATAGGATGAGGTTGTATGCTGTGGTGTTGTAGGTTTTTTTCTACAGCGGGGCGTAAGTACGCGCTTCGAAGCAGGCGACCCTCCTGTGTGTCCTTAGGGTCTCGGTCCGTGATTGTGACTGTGGAGGTGGCGTTCACTGATGGTGCCGCCATTTCCGTTGTTTCAGACGTGCACAGACTGCCACAGACTGCAACTCTGCAGCCAACTCCGCGGCCGCTCCGCGGCTGGGTGGGGGTTTTATGGGTCCTCCCACGTATGCGGATAGACACGGTAGAGAGACTCCTGTCTCTGGAGAAAAGGTTTGGAGTGACTGCCACAGACTGCAACTCTGCAGCCAACTCCGCGGCCGCTCCGCGGCTGGGTGTGGGTTTTATGGGTCCTCCCACGTATGCGGATAGACACGGTAGAGAGACTCCTGTCTCTGGAGAAAAGGTTTGGAGTGACTGCCACAGACTGCAACTCTGCAGCCAACTCCGCGGCCGTTCCGCAGCTGGGTGGGGGTTTTATGGGTCCTCCCACGTATGCGGATAGACACGGTAGAGAGACTCCTGTCTCTGGAGAAAAGGTTTGGAGTGACTGCCACAGACTGCAACTCTGCAGCCAACTCCGATATTGAAAAGGTGGATGCAGAAAGCGAAAGACAATGTTAAGAGAGAGGGGCGGCCAACCCAACAGGTAGGTAAAGGATTTAAAACACCTTTAGGGCTACCGCGAAGAAAGGGCGGCCTGGCGGAACAATGTACCTTTAAAATGAAGAAGTGGCTCCTGCGGTGGCGATTGTTCCTGGTAGTTACTGCAGTTCGGGGGATCCAGCCGAGGAAGAGAGGTTTCGTCGTGGAGGAAGGTTCGAGTTACTGCACTACCCAGGGATGAAACCAGCCGCGGTGCTGCCCGACGAATAAAAGGTACGCTCCTTTAAATCGCAGTCTGGGTGGACTGGTGCCTGGCTATCCAGCCACCGAGTACTGGGTACTGGCGATTCGACCAAGGCAGGTCCAGGAAGGCGGTCGGCAAACTGGTTGGCCCCACCAGCTCAAGGGAAGAAGGGTCTTGCAGATGAAGATCTTCTCTCGTCGTGTGGAGAAAAGTGGTGAGACGCGGCAGCAGGGCTTCACCGGTGGTTCAGTCGTGGCAGATGTCTTTGGCTTCTCTCCTCTTCGGCTTCTTAGTTCCAGTGGCGACGTCTTGCTCTTCCAGTCCTCAGGACCCTGCTTTTATGCAAAAAGATCCCCATTCATACAGCCTAGCCACAGTGGAGTGGTCATCTTGGCGGGAGACCCTCCAGCCTATCAGGATAGAGTGCGACATGGGTTGTGGAGGCAACCCCGTCCAGGGGTCCTACTCCCCCTCCCACACAACGGACCCACCCCAGACTCAGTGGCGCCGAAATGAGGGCTTCTTGGCAGAAGCCCACCAAAAGGACGAACAAAGGATCCCCGACCTGGGTTAGGAGTTTAGAGAAAGACACGAGAAAGAAGTGATATTAAAGTTCGGGCAAATAAAATCTACCGGATTAAAGTTAATATAAAAATAAACCGGCAGTATGTTAAAGGCTGTCAGAAAAAGTGGTAGCCTCGAACAATGGGAAAATCCCATAAGAAAATATTTGCGGTCGAATATTTATGGTAATAACCACTGCCACCAGCCAGAAACTTTGGAGGGAGGGACTGTACGGTACCCCCTCGAAAATGAAAATAAGGGAAAAACTATTAACCCTTTCCAGTACCTCCATAGTAAGATGGGTTGTACTGGTTAAGTTCATAAAAATTGACTAGTAAAGCCAATTGGGACTTTACATGCCCTGGGAGACAGTAGTCAGTCCCAGGGTATGGAGTCTATGTTTGGGGGTCGCTACGACACCCCTTTGTCACTGCACGGAGGGTGCTGTGTAACACATGTGAATAAAGATGCTTCCTATGGGGTTGAGAAAATCCCATAGACATTAAACACAAAAAATAGCCTAGAACACACATAGCAAAAATGCCTAAGAGTGGGAAAAAGAGTCTCACTCTTAGTAGGTAAAAAGAAACAAACACTTCAAATCCAGCAAAGCTGCTGGGGGACTCTATAGGTAAGGGAAATTATCCACAGAATGAGAATTCTCCCTAACACCTTTGGCATTAAGTGTACTCCTGGTCCAAACATATCCATGGAGCTGTGTGCATGAAAATAGGGCACAACCTCCTATGTGTCGGTTTTCAATTTTTGTTAGGGAGTATTTTTACTCCCTATTTGGATTTTTTTGGAGTATTTGCCTATTTGTAAGGAGTATAAGTAGCCAATACACCCCTCATCTGTAGGGCCGGTCCTCTGTGCTTCCTAGGGGAGGTGTTGCTGCCACTGTGTTCAGTTCCGAGCACACATTTTAGAGAAAAGTATCAGCCTGGTCCTTGCAGACAATCACTGGCATTAGGAGTCTATATGCCTGGAGTATGCGAAAGGCCTCATTACTGTCACAGAAACCCCCTCTAGTGTTTACAATGGATTGGACTCCAATAAGGACCCTAGTCCGTCAGATTGCAACACTGGGACCCCCGAATCCCTCACGTTCATCGCATGTTATGTTATGTTATGTTAGCGACATTTATGTAAAGCGCACGTACACCCGCAGGCATCTTGGCGCTGAGCAAACAGAGGTGAGGCAGGATCGTGTAGGGCCACTAAAAAAGCAGAGTTTTCAATCTGCGCCGGAAGGCCAGATGGTCAGAGATATCCCGCAAAGCGATGGGAAGGCGATTCCATGCTTCAGCATCAGCAACAGAGAATGCACGGCCACTCCTACGGGCTAACCTGAACCGAGGAACCGTTAGCCGGCGGGCGGTGAGAGAACGAAGGGTGCGGGTCGGTTGATAGGGAGTAAATTTGACTTGCAAATATTCTGCCCCCTTTCCATAAAAGGCTCGGTGGACAATACACATAGATTTGAACAGTATCCGTTGGACAACTGGGAGCCAATGAAGTTGTCTCAATATGGGTGTCATATGGGCACCAAATGGAGGACGAATAATGGAGCGAGCGGTGGCATTCTGGAGTAGCTGCATACGCTCAATAAGATACCTGGGTTGGGCCTGGTATAATGAGTTGCAGTAGTCCAGGATGCTAAGGACCAAGGCTCCAACTACAGGCGCCTGACTGGCCGTAGGAATGAAGGGAAGGACTTTCCGAAGGATCCTAAGTTTGAAATGGCCCGATTTACAAACTGCTCCCACCTGTTCATCCATGGTAAGGGTCGCTGAGAAACGTACTCCCAGATTCCTGACGGATAGAACCGGTATCCGGAGGGGACCCAATGAGGATGGCCAGAAGTCAGCCGTCCAGAACAATTGTGGAGTGGCTGTACCTACAAACAGAACTTCGGTTTTAGAACCATTCAATTTAAGCCAATTCAAGGACATCCAGATACCCAGCTCTTCCAGGCATATTTTTAGCCTCCTTGCTGTTTCTGGTTTCGTCAGGTCCAAACGGACCAATATCTGGGTGTCATCCACGTAAGAATAAAAACGGAACCCATACATTCAATTAGAAACAGTAGGTATCTTATATAGATGTTAAATAAGATAGGGGAAAGTGCCGATCCCTGGGGGACACCGCAGGATAGAGGGACCGGGGCAGAGCAAAACGGAGGCAGCGACACAGATTGCGAGCGGCCGGTCAAGAAGGTTGTAAACCATTCCAGAAACTGGCCAGATATACCGGCTTCAAAGAGGCGGGAGATCAGAAGTGCGTGATCGACGGTGTCGAAAGCAGCCGACAGATCTAACAGGACAGCTCCGACACCGCCCTGATCAACAAGGCACATAAAAGTCATCCAACACCGAGTTAAGCACAGATTCAGTGCCTCTGCCCGGTCGAAAGCCTGATTGAAATACATCAAGAAACTGAGTGGATTCCAGAAACGTAGAGAGCAGGGGGGATACCAGCGCCTCCAAAACTTTCATCAGAAAAGGCAGGAGGGAAATCAGGCGATAATTAGCCAGCACTTCAGGTCCAAAGAGGGCTTCTTAAGTAAGGGGATTACCAATGCATGTTTCAGGGAATCTGGGATGGTTCCTGTGGTAAATGAATAATTGACAGCTGAGGTAATATGATCAATCAGGTCAGTGGATATTTCTTGCAGAAGAGCCAGTGGTATTGCATCTGTAGGAGATGCAGATTTAAGTTTAAGGATCACAGATAGAACTTCAGTATTAGTGAAAAGAGGGAAGGTCGATCAATGGCCTTTAGTGGGAGGGGGCTTCACAAAAACTGTGCCAGCCAAAATGGCTGCAGCCTCAGTCTTAATATTGTCTCGAATAGTGGTTATTTTAGAGAGAAAGAAGGTAGAGATAGAATCGCAGAGATCTTGGGAGGGAGGAACTATGTCCTGCGGTACTTTAGGTGTAGAAAGAGACTGTACCAGGTTAAATAGCGCCTTAGGTTTGTTAATGGCCTCTTCCATGGTGGAAGTTCTCACCCCACTCTCTGTCCAGGAGACACACTGAGGTCTCTGTATTCCACTGGATCTGCCCAGATAGATCCAGTGGAATTCCTGTAGGTGTGATTCAGCAGTAGAACCCTATATGTCCAGGGCTTCCAGGTGGAACCCCACCACGGCCAAACCCCTTCTTTTCTTCAAGAGCCTTGGCCCCTTCCCAAGGCATGTCTCAACACCTGGAATGGCCCTCTCCACCTTATCAACACCCTTAGTGGGTTTGGTGAACAGGGTAGAAACGACTCCCCCTTATGGCACTTGCCCGTTCTGTCTCAGCCCAAATATGTACCACCAAAAAAAGACCTGCCCTCCTCTCCTGCAGGCCAACCAGGGTCCACTCGTGGTAGGCGCCCATAGTCCTATGCAGTAGTGCGTAAACCAGTGGCTCAGGTACAGTTGTCAACTGTACTGGCTGGGTCTGGGGCAGCCGGGACCTCCGGCCTCCTAGTTGAGTGCCCTTAAATTGCCCTATGCGGAGATCGAGGAGGGGTCTCCAACTCCTCTCCGCGTGGCCCTCAATGGTGTGTACTAGCTACACAGATCATGAGCGTGCCTCCTTCACCCCTCACCCTGCTTCATGCTCTGAACCTCTTTCAGAGAGCCAGCACACCTCAGAAGCCTCAAATGTCATGCTCAGAGACCTCATACCTAAACAACAATTGCCACTATTGGAGATGGCACTGAACCTCCCTGGTGGCACAAGGCACAGCAATATTCCCATAGGGCATGAAGCTGATGATAAAAGCAGTCAAACCCCTCTGCCTAGACCTTTTAAAGGCAGGCATGTGTTTGCAATACGTCCTGGTGGATCATTCTCAGTTGACCTGTCGGCCTGTGATATGGCCTTTGTGCATTTCTATTGTGCTAGAATGGGGCGATTAGTGGGTTTGAGGATTCTGTGTTTTGGCTAAAGACTGCCATTTTTGTTATAACGCCTTGATTGGACATGTCTTTGAATGGTTCTTTACCGCACTGTTGTTCATGGGAAGCTGCTGGGGATCTCAGGAGAGTACCGCCTGCCCTTGGGCCCTGCTGCCAACATAAAGGCGGAGGAGAGACGTGTTTCACTTCCGGTCCGTTTTGCATATATGACTGAAACACCACTGAGATGATTTGGCATATAAGTGTGGGCATAGCACATAGACCCTTTGCTCTCCTTCCTGCTTTTTCTAGACAGTATTATGGTATCATATGCACACTTTACACTATGTATCTCTCCACCTGAAACTAGACTGGGGGACCTCACAACAGCTTTGGAAGTAACACTAAAGCATGCATTTGAAAAATACTTCTTTAGCACCTTCCCTATTACAGCCAGGGCTTGAAATACCAAATGTGGTAGTGCAAGTGAATGCCACAAGCGCTAAACACAACCCTATTACAATGTGGTATTTTTGCCTTCAAAATCTGCCAATTTTTACCTCCAAACTGTAAGTGGAAGTACGATTTGTACTGTCCCCAGTCGTTGTTTTAAAGTGTTTCCATGTACAGGAAGAAAGTACACTCACTTCTTTTCAATACTTATAAAAACATTTTGAATCAGGACATTAGAGGGGTGTAATACCCTGTTAATGCCCACCCTCTGTACACCTTTCCCATGAAATGCATACAGATGTCTGAGTCAACCATTTTGTTAAAAAAAAATAAGATGGGCAGTTGTGGTTTGAACCGCTACTGTAAACTAAATTCCCACCCTCAGAATGACGGAAATTTAAATAAAAAAATAAAGACCGGAGCTGTCTGCGGTATTAGACGCAGAGATGGTATCTCTGATGCCCGTAGGAAGCTACACTGGCTCCCCGATACCCGTAGGAAGCTACACTGGCTCCCCGATACCCGTAGGAAGCTACACTGGTTCGCCAGTGCCCTTAGGAAGCTACACTGGCTCCCGTTACCTGTAGGAAGCTACACTGGCTGCCCGATACCCGCAGGAGGCTACACTGGCTCCCCGATACCCATAGGAAGCTACACTGGCTCCCGTTACCCATGGAAGCTACACTGCTTCCCCGATACCCATAGGAAGCTACACTGGCTCCCGTTACCCGTAGGAAGCTACACTGGCTCCCCGATACCCATAGGAAGCTACACTGGCTCCCGTTACCCGTAGGAAGCTACACTGGCTCCCGATACCCGTAGGAAGCTACACCGGCTCCCCGATACCCGTAGGAAGCTACACTGGCTCCCCGATACCCGTAGGAAGCTACACCTGTTCGTCAGAGGATTCCCTTCAAGGCATCTTGTTTAGTTTATAAATGCCTTGCAGGTGACGCCCCAGGCTATCTTAGTTCGCGAATCAGGTGACTGCCGTATAGGCGAATGTTACGGTCAAATAACAAGGACCTATTGACCCAGCCGCGCTTGAAACTTAAGAGATTTGGAGGCCTGAGTTTAGAGAGACTCTGAAAAGCCACCTGTCTGATGGAGGTGGGATTTAGGCTTTCAGCTCTCCCTCTTGCCTCTTGCTACTAGCCTACTGTTTTTCGGCACCCCTGCTTGTGTTCTTTGTTGTTTGTTCTGTGAGCGCCATGAGGCCTGCGGGCGTATTGGCGCTATAAAAGAATTTCATAGAATAGAATAGAAAATAATATTTAAGTGCATTTTCTGGAATGCCAACAGTGGTATTCCTGGATAATCACCACAATGAACAGTGGTAATGCTGTAATGGGGCACTTGGACTATATCACCTGAAAATCCCCACAGGTTGTAACGAAGTC
Source organism: Ambystoma mexicanum (assembly GCF_040938575.1). Classification (NCBI taxonomy): domain Eukaryota; kingdom Metazoa; phylum Chordata; class Amphibia; order Caudata; family Ambystomatidae; genus Ambystoma; species Ambystoma mexicanum. The sequence continues at coordinate 1,604,722,118 of NC_090937.1, forward strand.
CTGAATTAAGTTCTGTTCGTCCCTATCTGTTCGTCCCTATCCCCAGTGTGTTCCTTTTGTAGCGCTTCGAAGTGTCTTGCCCACCTAAACGTGCCGCAAGCACACTTGGGAATAGGCTTACCCAGTGTTTCACATATACTTCAGTTGCCCTGATAATCCACTGGGGGTATCGCTGAAGGGCAGACGGAGCCTGCATTGAGACAGTGTAGCCGGCACGTTCATAGAGCATGAACTCACTCTCGCTTATTGCACTTACCGCAGACCCTGGCTCCATGTACAATGAGTGCAAATTAGATGGCCCCTGTCTCATCTAATAAGAATGTTCCATCTTTGCTCCAATGGCCTCTTTACCCTATTGCACCAACCAACCATATACTCTGGCCTCTGTGCCACTCACCCATATTATGCCAACCTAGCACGCACTTCTGTGGTGCTCCAGACTATTACCCTCTTGCACTGATTGGTTACAGGTTCAGGGTCCTATGCCCCTCTCCCCATTGAGTTGATCACAGAGTGGCTGCAGCCCCCCTCTAGAGCATTAGCTGCAACCCCTTGTCTCAGTAGCCGCTAGGCCTATGGGAGTAACCGTAGAGCCTTTCCTGTATGCCCCTCTCCCCTATTGCCCTGACTACAGAGACCGACCCCAGCGACAATATTCACACTTATTTTAATGGCAGAGCCTAGCCTGAGTGCCACCGCCCTCTATTCCTCTGGCTGCTGGCCCTGCTATGTGCAGCCATCTCTTTCATGGCATTAGTTACAGAGAATTGCCCCCGTGCCCCTCTCCCCTATTGCCCTGACTACAGAGCCTGGCTCCTATGCCCCCTCTCCTCGATCTTTTTAATTACCGAGCATTACTCCGGTGCCCCTCTCCCCTGTTTCTCTGAAGATAGCCACTACCCCACTACCCTCAGTGCCCATCTCCCCTGTTTCTCTGGAGTCACAGCCTTCAGTGCCCCTCTCCCGTATTTCTCTAAAGGTAGACAATGCCCTCAGTGCCCATCTCCCCTTCTTCTCTGAAGGTGGACCCTAGCTTTAGTTCCCCCCTCCTCTATCACTTAATTTACATATCCTGGCTTCTATGCCCCTCTCCTGGATCTTTTTAATTGTATAGCATGGCTCCAGGTGCCCTCTTCCCTATTTCTCTAAAGGTACTCTTCCACCAGTGCCCCTCTACCCGTTCTTCTCTGAAGGTGGCCCCTAGCTTTAGTTTCCCCCGCCTCTATCACTTTGTGCACCGCTACCACCCAAGGGCAGTCTCCAGGCGCGCACGTGGCTCTGCAAGGGAGGAGGACTGGGTGAGTAAGTGTGGATAGGATGCTTGGATAGGTTCAGAACCAGGAGGAACTGGTGTCTGTGTGTTGTTTTGCATGTGGGAGTTGGTTCAGGAGGCTCTGTGTATTGCAACCATATGGGTCAGACTCAGTACCTCGGATGTCTGCTAATGTTTGTGTCGGTGTGTGTGTCATGTTATGTTAGGGTGGGTTGTGGTTGAACGCAATAGATTAGTTCGATCCATAAGGGTCCAGAGTCGCAGGTGGATGTTGGTGTGTGGTTATCTATTGTGTTGGTGTGTGATTGTGCAGTTGATGGATTTATGAACTATGCGCCGGGGGGTTCCCTCTAGGTTTGCTTCCAGAATCTCAGAGAGATGGTGGTGTGCGTACATTAGATTGATTCTAGGTGTGTTTATGTGTAGTGTGGCTAGCCCCTAGTCAAGTGTAGTGGTGTTGGTTATGTTGGAGGAGCAGGACGGAGAAATGGGTTAGTAAGTCGGTCTGTTTGGTGAAGCCTCTTGTGTGAGTCTTCGGTTGCCGCTTAATGGTATCTTCCAAGGTTCTTGGTTGTGGTTCGTCGGCCCATCTCACTTCCTCTCAAGGTCAGGGGGATGACTTCCCTGTGGGATATGGTGGCAGATGGACGGGTGTACTTTGTGTGTTCCCAGTTACTCGTCCAGATTAGTCATGGCTGTCTGGTGTGGGCCTGATGATCGGTCAGTTGCCAAAAGGTTATGGATGGGCAGGTTAGGGTGGCCCTGGTTGTGGGTGGGCAGGTTGGGGTGATGCCAATTGATAATTGGTTATTTATAAAGCGCTTAATACCCAGAGGCTTCTAAGCGCACACCCGGGATTCAAACCTGTGTTGCTCAGCGTCATCTTGCTTCCAAGGGGAGTGCGTTGCCCTTGAGCTATCCTCCCGAGACAAAGGCTTGGGTTTTCATGGTTTACCTGTCTGGGTTTGCTTGGCGCGTGTTGTTATCCCTCAATCTGTCGGTTGCTTGGGCTTGTTGATCATTCTAGTTGTTGGGCATGGTTGGTGGATGGGTGGGAGGCGGGGTGTGGTTCATTGTTCTGGTCCTTTAAGATATTGCTGTTGTTATCTGTGACCATGTCCCTTAGTGTGTTTCTTTCTGGTCTGCAATGTTATTGCTGCTGATGTCCCTTTGCAGTTGTCATTGTCTGTTAAATAACCAGGTTTTGAGTTGTTTCCTGAAGGTCATTTCCTCCATGGTTTTAATTTCTTTGGGCATGGTTAGCAATTAGATTGAGAACACTGTTCATCTGACTTTTTTTTGTTTTTGTATTGTTTTGTCTCTATCTGTAAATCGTCGCTTGATCTTAGGTCCCTTCTTGGCTGGCAGCGGCTGATCTTGGCTTGGAGGAATTTGGCTCCTTCTCTGTGTAAGGTTTTGTCGGTGATGCAGAGTGCTTTGAATTTAATGCATTTCTTTACTGGTGGCCAGGGTAGGCTTTTCAGAGCTGGGGTGATGTGGTCTCTTCTGTTTAATCTTAGTAGCATCCTGACTGCAGTGTTTTGCACTCTTTGGAGTTTCTTGGTGAGTCTTTCCGTCATTCCTAGGAAGAGGCTGTTTGTGTAATCAATTCTTGTCAGTATCAGGGATATGAGTTTGAGGGTTCTGTGAAGAAATGAGGGGTATAGGAGTAGGCCTCTGCATAGTCTTAGGAGGTAGAAGCATTTTTTGGTGATTGTGTTGACTTGAGGTTTCAGATATAGTCCATTGTCTATGGCTTCTATGACCCTCTCCTCTATATTTTAATTACTGAGCATGACTTCAGTTCCCCTCTCCTCAGTGCCCCTCTCCCTTTCATCTCTGAAGGTGGACCCTAGCTTCAGATCCCCCTCCTCTATCACTTTATTTACATATCCTGGCTTCTATGCCCCTCTCCTGGATCTTTTTAATTACAGGGCCTGGCTACAGATGCCCTCTCTCCCATTTCTCTTAAGGTAGCCACTGCCCTCAGTGCCCCTCTCCCTTTCTTCTCTGAAGGTGGACCCTAGCTTCAGTGCCTCTCTCCCCTGTTTCTCTGAAGGTAGTCACTGCCCTCAGTGCCCCTCCTCTTGCCTGATTCTCTGAAGGTAGTCATTGCCCTCAGTGCCCCTCTCCCCTGTTTCTCTGAAGGTAGTCATAGCCTTCAGTGCCCCTCGCCCCTGTTTCTCTGAAGGGAGTCACTGCCCTCAGTGCCCCTCTCCCCTGGTTCTCTGAAGGTAGCCACTGCCCTCAGTGCCCCTCTCCCTTTCTTCTCTGAAAGTGGACCCTAGCTTCAGTGCCCCTCTCCCCCGTTTCTCTGAAGGTAGTCACTGCCCTCAGTGCCCGTCTCCCCTGTTTCTCTGTGGAGGGTCACAGCCCTCAGTGACCCTCTTCCCTGTTTCTCTGAAGGGAGTCGCAGCCTTCAGTGCCCCTCTGCCCTTTTCTCCGAAGGTAGTCACTGCCCTCAGTGCCCCTCTCCCCTATTCCTCTGAAGGTAGTCACTGCCTTCTGTGCCCTCTCCCCCTTTTCTCTAAAGGTTGTCACTGCACTCAGTGGCCCTCTCCCCTGTTTCTCTGAAGGGAGTCACTGCCCTCAGTGTCCCTCGCTCCTGTTTCTCTTAAAGGTAGTCACAGCCTTCAGTGCCCCTCTCCCCTGTTTCTCTGAAAGCAGTTACTGCCCTCAGTTACCTTCTTCCCTGTTTCTCTGAAGGTAGTCACTGCCTTCTGTGCCCTTCTGCCCTTTTCTCTGAAGGTAGCCGCTGCCCTCAGTGCCCCTCTCCCTTTCTTCTCTGAAGGTGGTCACTGCCCTCAGAGACCCTCTTCCCTGTTTCTCTGAAGGTAGTCACTGCCTTCAGTGCCCTCTGCCCTTTTCTCTGAAGGTAGTCACTGCCTTCAGTGACCCTCTCCCCTGTTTCTCTGAAGGTAGTCACTGCCTTCCGTGGCCCTCTCCCCTGTTTCTCTGAAGGTAGTCACTGCCTTAAGTGACCCTCTCCCCTGTTTCTCTGAAGGTAGTCACTGCCTTCCGTGGCCCTCTCCCCTGTTTCTCTGAAGGTAGCCACTGCCCTCAGTGCCCCTCTCCCTTTCTTCTCTGAAGGTGGACCCTAGCTTCAGTGCCCCTTTCCCCTGTTTCTCTGAAGGTAGTCACTCCCCTCAGTGCCCCTCTCCCCTGTTTCTCTGAAGATGGTCAAAGCCCTCAGTGCCCCTCTCCACTGTTTCTCTACTAAAGGTAGACCCTGGCTTCTCTGCCCCTCTCCTCTTTCTTTTTAATTACACAGCATTGCTTCGATGTCCTTTGTATGTGTCATATTGTCACCTTTCTGTTAGGTGCGACAGAGAACATATTTCGCTTTGCTGTATAGGTTTCCTTTTATTGTGCCCCTCCACCCTTACTGGGAAGGCACAGTGGTCCTGTTGCATCTTAGATGAGCATGGGCATGAAAAGGTTAATGAAACTTCACCAAATTTGCCACGATTGTTCCGATTTGGCTAGATCATTTGCGTCAACTCAAGGATGAGGACATAAGATTCAGAGGAATACATGTGTTCTTGTTCCTGTGCAGAGTATGCAGAATGCCATGCATCCTTAAATACTGTGAAATATATATGAATATACAGAGTGGAAAACTAGTTTCAACAAATAATTACTACCCATGAAAAGGTGCCGTCTACAAAACGTTGGTAATGCCAATGTTAAGTACAAACACTCATTAAAATTAAGTAGTATTTCCCAAATATACTCCATTATTCTACAAAATAAACTTTCACTCATAGTACTTATAACCTTAATTCTTATTACCCACTACTTCTTCTTAGGTATAGCATGGCTATGATCTACCGAAAGTATAAAGTGATGTGAAGTCGTGATGTAGTGAATAGCAGCATATAGGCGACAGGCTCTGGATGCCACACTTTATAATCTGTTCACCGCAGATTTTGAAGATCATCTCCAAAATAATGCTCTGAATCCTCCTAAAATCAACTCTATTCCTGTTCCAGTCATAATGTACGCAGACGACATCATTTTACTCGACAAAACGACATCTGGCCTACAGATCAGCCTACAACTACTGGGCGAATACATGGAACTTAACGAACTGCGTATTAATGCAAAAAAAACGAAAGTCATGTCCCTAGTGAAACCGCGATTTAAGAAGAAAAAACCATTGAACTTCATACTCGACGGGAAGCAACTGGACGAAGTCAACACGTTCAAGTATCTAGGAATTATCATCAATCAATCTAAGAAACAAAAACAATGGATAACCAACCTTGAAGAGAAAATACAATCCTTAGCAAGGCAAGGCTGTGTTCTACACTGTAAATATGGCAAGTTCTCATTTAAACCGATAATATCTTACTACAGACAGAAAGTCATCCCAACCATAACTTATGGAAGTGAGGCCATGCTCACCGCAAGAAACACCAATTGAACAAAACCTGAAGCGATTTTTCTGGCGAAAATTTTGAGACTTCCACCGACATATCCTATGGCCAGAATAAGGCACGAAATAGCGACCCAATCACTAGCCTCAGTCGTTCAATGGAAGCAATTAGATATACTTCGCAAAATGCTGTCTGATGAGAAAACACCAGCTATGCAAATTCTGAGATTTCACCCTAACGCCATGAACAATTCCATTCTACTAGCCTGGAAAGATGAACTAATAGAACAACTTGCAAAAGAGGACATCTCTGTCATGATTCCTGTCGGGCGGCGCTTCTGGGATTTGTGGAGACGCCATTGACAGGTGCCGTTACGTTCGACGGCCGTTGGGAAGCACCGCTCTAGTGTTTTTCCAAGATGGCCGCCGATGTTGTTTAGTGTCGGGCTCGAGCAGCGTTTCTTCGCGTTGCACCTTCTCTGCTTCTCCCGGCTCGAAGGTTACGCTGTTTGCCCCCGCGTTCTGGCTAGACCCCCCTCCATTGGACTTTCTTTTGTTGTTTCCCGCTTGCTCGCTTACCGGTTCCCTGACCGGTCTCTCTGTGATCCCTCCTCTCAGCTTGGCTCCTTTGGTCTCTCCCTCATTAGCGCCTTGGCTTACCCATTCTTTGGTCCTGGGTGCTCCTCTTCATTCCTCTGGATAACCCTGCTTTCTCTCCTGGTATATTCTCCTCATCCTCGCCTTCTCTGGAGGTGTTTCTGCTTACCTGGGATTTCTCCCCCATTGTTCATCCGTCACTCTCAGCTCTCCAAGTTTGTTACTCCGATCATCCTCAACATCCCAAGACATCACCTCGAGCATCTTCCTGTTCTGGACTCTCATCGCAGGGTTTTTTCTGCTGTTGAGGCTTTTTCCCTGCTCAGGAGCCGGCTCCCGGGAGTTCCCGCTGTTCGGTTCCCCAATCACCCGACAGCGTGGCATCCCTGGAAGCTCGCCCCTACTTACGTCAAAGAAAGGAAGGCAAGAAAGACGGCAAGGATCCAGCTCGAAGACGCCCAGGAAGAAGGTCGGTGGCACAAGACTACCCTTCGGATACCTCAGGTGAGGAGGAAGAGAGGGAAGCCTTAAAAGACTCTGACAAACCTGATAATCTCAGTCGAAATGCTAACTCTACAGCCACAAAATACAAAAAGAAAACATATGCAGAACGATTGGATATAGACCAGCAAGAAGAAAAAAATGTATCGCATGAATCTTCAATGCCTCACTGATATACAGGCTATTAACGCGCTACCCAAATACCTAACAACTTTTCCTGACTACAAGATCAGAGCAACCTACATGAAAATTCGTCTTAATACTATACCGACACGATACAAACTGGCCATGTCTAGATTGATACCTCTCACGGAACCGTACTGTCGATTTTGTCAAGATCACGAGACGCCAGAAACATTATACCATTTTATAATGGTATGCCCAGCACTTTCCCAAAAGAGAGCCGCATTGGTGCTTTCTTTGAAATTTCATCGCAGTACATGGATGCCGGAACAAGATGGTCAATGCTAAGGAAAGCCAATAAACTTATCTTCACAATCACTCAATTTCTTCACAATATACTAGAACTGGACAAGAGAATAACTTGAAAAACCGATATAACAGACATTTCTATCAACTAGAAACTATCAATAATTATGGATAGATGTTTTATTTTATTTTCCTTCTTGTAATTAGTTTGTACAAATATTTGATCTAATGCTTACTTGAAAATTGTATAAATGAAAAGTTTACAACTAAACTATACCATTTTAAATAAATAAATAAGGGACAGGCTCCAGTACTGATGACATGAAGTGCAATATCTTTAAGTAGTTATACTAGGACTTCCTCTGAACTCTTACTTGACTCCGTGCGGTGGCGCAGCCCAAGGTAGGCCCACCGCAATTTGCAATCAATGGCATGCCCACTACTGCGGATCTAGGCCCTTCCAAAGCCCAAGAGGTGCACTCGGCTAACCTAAATCAACAGTACTAGCTTTGACACTTTATAGCGTTTTTGACTATGTACTTTTTATGTATTTTGTGAGTTATGTATTAGTGTATTAATGTTGGTGTTTGAAATCATCTTAAAATTGTTTATGATGAATTATTAGTAAAAGGAATGGAATATATTAATTATAGGTTAGGTTCATTCTTTCAGGACGTTTTACCTACTATGTCTGCCTGGTAAACTAAATTATTTTTTAAGTAACCTTCCCTTTTGATAATAGTATATGATACCTATCCCACTGAGTAGGAAGGTGAATGTATCTTCTTAGGTGGGACAACCGTGTTTGCTGCCATTTGCTATGCAATGTCGAGGGGCCCTCAGGTGCCTGCGTATCATAAGAAAACGCGGAAGGATAGCTCAGGGGCAAAGCACTCGCCATGGAAGCAAGACGTGTTATGAACAACCTATCATATCATGCAATGTCAGACCACTGTCTACTGGAAGCAGAGGAGGCTGCAGCACTGCAAATGCAGACAGCTCACACTCACAGCGCCACGAGGCCATAGCAATGGCAGTGAGTGCTAGCAGCGTAAAAATACATTGCTGTCAAGTAAACAGTCCCGGCTCAGCTCTAAAACTCTTTGTCCTGAGAAGCCACTGGAAGCCTAAGGAGAGGGGGCTTTTAGAGGGAAGGGGGCGTCAGCCAGCAGGGTGAAAGTGCCTAAAAGAGCGGGGAAGACAGCCATTTTATAATGAAGCTTTTTAGGTGCGTCTTTCTTGTAAGCCGTCTTTGCACCCGTTTGTTTTTTGTGAAAAATAGTTTCTGGTCGCCACCAGAAATGCGTTTTTCACGAAGACTGATATGGTGAGTTTGATTTAATTTTACAGTTACCTAATTTAATAGTATACTGTAAATACAGTAGGAAAGTTAAATGCAAAGTGACAGTCTGTCAGGATTAAAAATTGCCATTATTTACCAGACATCGACATGGTTGGTTCGTCTCTCGTCTCCTCGGTCTTCTCAGAGGAATTACTGGACAGCGAGGTGGGCTGGTGCCAGTGTGTGCTGTAAGGTGCATTATGCGGTATTTATAGAGAGAAATGCACCGCTGCTCATTAATTGGGTAAGGGTGCCAAGTTTCAGCGTGTGAACCCAAGCACGCGCTCCAGGAGGCGCTCACCCCTCGAGGCCGGAGAGCACACAGACTCTTCTACCGACGCTGCTACCGGGAGAGTCACGGCGTGTACCCGTGACCGGGCCGCCATGAAGTGTCAATCATGACTTTCATTGCAGGAGTCCTGCTCAGGGCTGGGAGTCGCCTTTATCAAGTGGATCGGTCACTCAACGGCTCAAGATGGTAATACTGAGATTTATAAAGCCAACCGTGGCTGGGAGCAGTGGGGGGTGGGAGTACAGGTGGGGTGCAATGGTAACTGATGTACCTGGCAGTGATAAAAGTGTACCAAAAAAGTTGTGGAACTATGACTCCAGCGGGGGACAGAGAAGGAAGGAAAGGAGCGACGTGCATCACATTTCTCTAGGGTTGCAGTCATGCTGGAGGACAGCCAATTGAGTTGAAATAGATTTCAGTTGAGCTGTAACTGATATCCAGTGGTAAAGTGGAGAAGTGGGCTTTAACTTCACAGAAGGGGAGATGGAACTGCCACAGGTGAGGAGCAGTAGGATGGAGTAGTGTCTTCCCGTCTTTCCCGAAGTGTAGGAAGGAGGGGGGAGGGAGAGTGGTCAACCTGATCTGCGTTGGTAACTTTCTCCAGGGAGAGGGTCCGTAGCAGTGAAAGGCCTTCTTTCCTTGAAAGTTGCTGTGCTCTGAAACAGGACGCCAAGCTGCTCTGGGTCAATCTCTGAGGCTCTTTGAGTTGATTAGAGTAGACGTGTGTGCTGGGCCCATCTTGCACTTACCATCCACATGTCCTCAATTCCTATTCCACACAAATTGTGTTGACGACGAATCTAAAGCTGGCTGGTATTTACTTTTTAGCTATTAGGTAGCGTTAAAGCGCCACCTATACCAGTGGCGTAACACAAAATGTGGGAGCCCCGTGCGAGCCATGCTGAGGGGGCCCCCCCAAACTCAGCAACAAATCACAGGTCGTGCTACACTCTGGGTAGGCCTAGATTATCACGTTTGCACAATATGCACCAACGTGCTGCTGCATGGGTGTGCCGCGCACTGTACTAGGAGAAAGATATAAATATGTGTTTTAATGCAATATACAGCACACTTTCTGAGAAAAATTGCTAAAAAGCCAGAGTGTTTGCAATTATTTTGTAGGGTAAAACCAATCCAATACATGCAAGACACCCACAGTGCACAGGAACATGAATGATTTGTTATTCAAAAATGCCATGCCACATTGAAAACATGTCCCACAGGCTGCACGATGTAGGCCAGTGTAGAAACGTAATAACATTACAATAAAGCATGCCAGGCCACATTTAGACATACCTAGACTGGTTGAACCAACATTCAAGTCGAATCAATAACACCCATCAAGAAGAGAGCACACATTCAAGCCCAGGTCTCTGCGGCCTCTAACAACACAGCCAAACTCTTTAAAATCTGCAAGGAACTGGTCAATCCTGTTGCAGTCTCTACCTCTGTGATACAAACAATAGGGATACCCCGTGGGGCTAATGTGGATGGGGGTTGAAGATACTAGTTAACTCACAAGAGAAGGATCCACATATAGAACAATCTTAGTTTGACCGCCCAAGGCGAGGCAGAGTAACTGATGTTACCATCCGGCAGGCAGAGGTGCAGCTCCCGCCCCCACGCCTGCTCCTCTCCCCACAAGCCAGGGAGACGCGCAGTCTCTGTCACACAAAGTCGAGGAAGGGTGAGGTGCGAACAATCGCCTCACCCTTCCTCCAAACAACAAGGTGCTAAGCACCTAAGGAAAACCAACTGTCAGGCAGGGCCCAGGTTCAAAGACCTGCCCCCTCCTCAGGGGGCCAGACATCTCAGCTATCCGGCCGGGGGCTGGCGCAGAGCCCCCACTACTATACACATCAAAGACCCAGGGCTCCTCTGGGTCTTATAAATAAGAGCAGAATGCTCTAAGAAAACACAATTGGTTTGTGGACCCTGAACGGGGACCCAAACTAACAGGAGGTTCGCTGTTCACTCAGCGTCTTCCATACTTTGCTTCTTTACCACAAAACACTCCCACCCTACAAATAAGGGAGAAGAACAAAGGAAAAGAAGTACAGGGCACTGTACGGTGTCCACAACGAGTCGTTGGACATGAGAAGACTGCACGGGCCGGAGGGGGTAACCTCAGGACCCGGTGCCCAAAAGTATGATATTATTATGATATGTGATTATTGTTATCTGCATAACCATATCTGTACAATAAAATCCTACAGCCTTTTATTGCCAACACTTGACAAATGTGAGACATATTATTTCGGGTGAGGGTTCGGGGTCGGCCGACAATGATGCATGCATATGGGTTCATCAGTTATTGTTTTACAACATAGTTATAAAAGGAAATTGATCTGTGCTCAAAGAGTCACTGTAGGAAAAACACAGTGAGGGTTAGCTACAGTTGAATCAACGTTTATTATTAATACAGTCAATCGAAAAGGAAAAGGATACAAATGCTACATCAAAATCAATCGGTTTTGTACACAACAGGACATTTTTGGGTAAACCTACATATATACTAAACCAATTCTAAATAGAGGAATAGGAATGAATGAAAACAGTAAGAGGGAAAACATTCAGAGATAGGATATTTGAACAGTTAATTTGCAAAAAATGCGAAATAAAAAACATGTTGACAATCATCAAACAGACTTGTATGATTTTAGATAGTGGAAGCATTCCTACTATTGAAAAGACATCAGGCTACTATTTCTTGTATTAACCTGGTGTTTTTAAAGAATGTGAACACTTATTCGAGACTAGGCAGCATGCACAATGAATGATCATACCTATTGATCAACCACACTGCCAATAGCGGCATGTATAATGTATAGTCATGCCTATTGATCTGCCAAGCTGCCAACGTGTATGGCTATCAATCCAATCAGGTTTACACAGTGCTACAGAGATGGATACTTTTCGGATGAAATCCAAAAGTTTGTGGATGCGCATTGGGAACACGTTTCGGCTTTGCCAAAATTGGCGGCATCAATGTTCAGCCTTCCTCAGGGCGGAGGAACCTTTTGTTCCTAAATGGGAGGGAAGTAGAAGAGAGATACATGTGTGTATCAGTACTTTGTGTAGGATTCCAACACTTTGTTTTCCTAAGAAAAATCCTAGAACAGAAACACTGCTTGAAAATGAAAACAGAAACGAGTCCACTTAGTACTCACCCTGTTGTTTAGGCAGGGATAGGAGAAGCGTGTGACCTTTTTTTCGTATGTACATAGTTTCATGTGGTGGTCGGACTGGGGACCATTCTCAAAAACACTTCCGCATCGCTGGCATGTGGTCACTAGAATGAATTGAAATTAAATTTGACTATATTTTAGTGACACACATGGACAAGAAAGAAATGTTAAGGGTAGTGGTTAACGATTCTTGTATCAAAATGTAAAACAGGGTCATTACCATTTCCTTGTTCACAGCTGCGTGCCTTGTGGAATTTTTAGACTTGGCCAGGCACTTGTCAGGGTCCTACTCGTTTCAGACACAGGGTTTCTGGATTATTCAGCACATGTGGTGGAGTTGCAGAGTCTGAAGTGGTAAATCGAGAACCCTGCTTAAAGAATGAGTCAGCATACGCCGCACGCCTATAGCTAACTAAAACAAAAGAGCTTGGGGTCATGCAGTGCCACCTCGGAATATTGCATAGAGTGGATTAGTGGTGCAGACTGCATATGTTAGTATCAGTGGTTGAGACATATTCCAACAGGGACTGCCCAACACCTTGTTTTCATGTATTCCAATTTCAATAGAGCGGTAATGCATGACTATTAGCAGTGGGGTGTAATTTTCAGTCTTAGATTTGGTCGTGCACAGCTTTTTAAACAGGTAAGGGCCGCCTACCTTCCTGTTCACAGTATCCCTATTAGCGGGAAAGCGACATATTCTCACTTCCCCGTGTGCATGAAGGGAATATAGAAGTCTCGTGTGCGCGGCTTTTAGGAAAGCCGCCTGCAAGGACTGTGAACAAGAACTGTGAACAAAGGTGCCAAGACGTCTCCAAAACAACAATCAAACTAAGATTGTTCTATATGTGGATCCTTCTCTTGTGAGTTAACTGCAGTCTCTACCTCTCCTGTTCCCTCCCAGGCCCTCTGTATGGCTCAGGCCTCTCACTTTTCTGCTAAACCTCAGGACATCCTGTCCTCTATATCCTCTACCTCTCCTCCTCCTTTCTCGCCTTTCTCTCAGACAACACCTGACGAGGTTTCTAGACAAGTCCCGCCAGCCTTGGCCGATTTCTGTAATCACTCTTTCACCACTGGAACGTTTGCCTCTACCCTTAAGCACTCCCTTGTGAACCCACTCCTCAAGAAGCCGTCTGCCGATCCTACCTGCCCGGCAAACTATCGGCCAATCTCCATCACCCCTTTCCTGGGCAAATTCTTGGAAAAGCTGGCCATCTCCCAGCTTACTCTCCACACTGAATCTGTTGGTTGTCTCCATGACCATCCGTCTGGCTTCAGAGCTGCCAGAGGCACAGAAACTGCTCTCCTGAGCAGCCGTGAAGATCTGCTCTCTTACCTTTATTCCAGCATTCCTTCTGTCCTAATCCTCCTTGATATTTCCTCTACTTTTGACACAGTCAAGCACACCATCCTGATCAATTGACTATGTGAGAACATTGTCATCACGGATCAGTTCCTGGAGTGGATGACCTCCTTCCTCTTGGTCTGCCCCTCCCAGGTCCAATCCAACTTGGTCCCTTTCTCTCTGCTACCTCACTCTCTACCTGTGTCATTCCCCAGTCCTCTATCCTCTCATCCTGGTTTTTCAACCTCTACTTGGCCCCTTTGGCCCACCTGATCTCTAACTTTCAGAGTTATGTGGATAACACTCAGCTTTCCTTCAGGCTCCTCTCGCGCTGATTCCTGACTGTCTATCCGTGATTCAGGATTGGTGCGCCTCCAACACTCTCTGCCTTAATGCCAGTAAGACGGATATCCTTCTCATTGGGACCCCTGCCCCTGCTTTCCCTCTCTCACTCTGGCACCCACCTTGGGCCCTCTTCCTTTGCCTTCCTGCGACGCAAAAAACCTTGGTCTCATCTTCGATTTCACCCTCTCACATCTCGGACATCGCCAAGAAGTTCCACTACCAGCTACTCCTCCCCCAGAAGCTCACTGTCTCCAGAGCCCTGTTTCTCTCTAGGCTTGACTACTGCAACAACCTCTTTCTCAATCTGCCTTCCTCTGCTCTCTGCCCTCTGCAACGAATCCAGAACAGGACTGTAAGACTTATCCTTGGCCTCAAGCCCAGGGATTGTATCTCTCCAGCCCTGAAATCTCTCTACTGGCTCCCAGTGGCTGCAAGGATCAAGTTCAAGACCCTTTGCATTGTCCACAAGGCTTTCTGGGGTCGGGGCCCACACTATATCCAATGCTCTCTTCCAAAATACCTTCCTTCTCAAGCCCTTCCCCCAGCTTCCTCCAACTCTCTAAGGGTTAGACGCTTCTCCAGGCAGAGAGTGGGGGGTAGATCTCTCTCCTCTGCAGGTGCCTCCCTCTGGATTGACCTCCCCGCCCCTCTCAAACTTGAGCAGACCACCTGAAGTTCCGGAAGCAGCTCAAAACATTCCTATTCTCCTCTGCCATCTCTCTCTTCCTCCCGTGCTGACCTACCTATCTGCTGTTGCAACTGGCTGCTTGGCTACCCTCAGAGTCTCACTGAGTCTAGGCTCTTTCTTGATCAGTCACCCTTGCACTGCCTCAGGGTCTACCACGCACTTAGTGGCTGTATCTGTAACCCTAGAGTCCCTTGTTCTCCTTGCACTACCCAGAGCCGCTCTTGCCTGGCAGCACTTACTCAGAGCATTACTGCCATGTTTTCCCCTCCCTCTTCCTTGCACTTCCACCCTCCCTTTCCGCTAGCATTTCTCGTTCTCACACGATCTGAATGACACAAGGCCAAGTAAGATCATTTGTCTTATCCTACCTCTATTTTCCCCACCTTGTCTTGTCACACCAAGAAACACTTGTTATATCATATAATTTTATCACAGATGCCCAGAAAAATATACAATGCTGCAGTAAGAAACAGCTAGACTGGCAGCACCCAAATGCCAGTCTAGCCAGGTAATTACACTTAGCAGGACTGCTTTATCAGAAATGCGCAGTTAAAAAAAGTCATACCAAACTGAGGAATGACTAGACTGGCTGCACCAAAATGCCTCTCTAGCCACTAATACCACATATCATGCCCGCTTAGCCTGGACATGGACAACCATTAGTATTTATCACACAATCCCGCCCCCCACACATCCACTCTCCCTCGCACCCCCTACTGCAACCTCCAAAATCAGCTCCTTGGCCCGTAATTACCTTCATGACCTTCTTCCTTGTCGCAGAGCTTACTTATGAGGCTCCTTGCCGCATAGGAAAGTACTGGGATGAGGAAGAGTGGGATTAGGAGTAATGAAGATTACAGGTAGCTAAGTCAGGCATTACCTCCATGTACCTCTACCTCATCACAGTACTTGTGTATGAGGCAGAGTGCCTCATACACATGTACTGCCTCATACACAAGTACAGGGACGAGGAAGAATAGAGCTAGGAGTAACGACGATTACCAATAAGTAATCAAGGCATTAAACACAAGTAGTGGCGTAATACCACTGAGTTGACTGGCCTTCAGAACTCCCCCTCCCTGAAACTTTGGGCTATGTTGACTCAACGTGGCTGACCTTCAGAGCAGTTGCCGGACAGAACAGAACACAGATCTTAAACGGTACCTGGGTTTCGCTGTTAAGGGCCCAGCATTTACTAACTTGAATCATTTCACCGTTAGTACCTGCATTCAAATGCCACATTTTTTAGGCAATTTAAATTGTGATGTGGGTTTAGTACTTGCATTCCAGGGCAGTGACTGGAAGGGTAGAGAGAGAACAGGAGACTAGTCATTCTCATAGCAGCCCATAAGTGGGTGCTTTCAGACTTAAAGGAGAGAGTTAACTGCTTGTAACATTGAAGCTGCACTAGAATAGTCTCATTAAAATGCGTAAATAAGTTAGATGCCCCCACAATAATAAGTTTGCCCCTCCCCACCGCCCATGAAGGTAGCCCCTTTCCTAACATTTGAAGGATTAGCACCCGGAAATATAGGTTTTGTTGCACCCCTGAACACAAGCACACACACCATTCACCATATACACACACGCACACCCAGCCATCCATACATTTAAGTGTGCACCCTTTCACCATACAGGCACATCCAGGCAGCCACCCGTACATTTAAATGTGCAACTTTTCACCATACATGCACACACACCCAGGCACCCACCCATACATTTAAGTGTGCACCCTTTCACCATGCAGGCACACTCAGGCAGCCACCCATACATTTAAGTGTGCACCCTATCACTATACACGCACACAATCCCAGCAACCCATACATGTGGGTGTACCATTTCACCATACACTCACAAAGGCAGCCACCTACACATTTAAGTGTACACCCTTTCAAAATACACTCACACACGCACACATGAAGTCATAGGGCTCCCCCAACCCCATGACATGGAGGCCTCCAGCCTGGGGTCTTCCATGTCAGGGGAGGGGGAGAGCCCTCGGACTTCAAAAATAAAGTTTCTTTTTGTATTCACTCTGCTTTCATAAAGAAATGTTTCTGTTACAGAAATAATTTCTTTATGACTGCAGAGGGAATTCAAAAAGAAACATTTATAAAAAAAAAAGAAATTTTAAAAAAGAACATACTCTCCAAGTGGGGGCCCCTCCCAGGACATGTGCTAGCGGGGACCCCGCACTGCAGGGGCTGCAGGGGCACCCGTTACACCATTGACCTATACGACCAAAACGTGCATTAGAGTACAGCTAAGGAGAAATGGCAGATGAGCAGGGACACAAAGCTTGTAGGTGGAGTTTGGTTATTGACGTACAAGCAAGATGGCAGCACTTGGGGAAGGGCATCGGCTGTCAGGAGAAACACAGGCGGTACACTGTGTGTTCTTGCTACATTTCCTGGCACCTGATTGGCTGAGCATCCTCCCCCAGGCGAACAGTTGGATTATGCCTTGTTAATTCTTAGTTTTGGTTATTATGTGGTACATCAGTGCCATGTATAAGCTGAAACAATTGCATTTGAATCTAGCTAGGAGGGAGATGTCTTGTGAGGAGGAACACACAGATTGTGGGTGTTGTTTAGTTATTTACCCACCCATTGACTTCCGATGGCCAGGCTAATCCCTATGACCATTCCCACCCACTTCCTGCCCCTCGCCACCCAAAACATATCCTCCCGGGATTTCTTTGAGCTAGCTTTATTAAACCTCAACATCAAACTGCCTGCTTGAAGTACATGCCAGTGTTTTTTCAAAGCCGTCTTCTGAGAGTTAATGACTTAATTGGAGTTGTAAAGCTGCTAGTGGTGTAATAAAGATGTCACCCAGGTCTGCCATATAAGCACTATGTATGTCTTTCACTGAAGTCCTGTTAAAAACAAGCTTTGTCAAAGTCAACAGTTTTGGCTTGTGTATAGGTAGTAGGTATTTGCTAGGCACTGCTATTACATGCCCCGGTACTTGCACCATTTTGCAGAATTCTTTGGCTCTTCTCCATTGGCCTGATCTGAGGCATTCACACACTATTTGGCATGTCTGGTCCGCTTCCATCTCGTGGGCTAGGTGTGCTGGTTGGATGCCTCTGGGTATCGCTTGTTGGACCAAGTACCGGAGGTACCGGTCTGCCACCGACGGTTCAGGGGCGCAGCCTCTCCTTGGATGTCTGGACAAGAAGTCAGCAGGATTCTCTTCTTTTCCTGGCCTGTGCACTATCTCGAAGGAGTTGTCCTGTAGCCTGAGTCCCCACCTTGCGATGCAGGTTGGCATCTCGGCCTGGGGGTTGCCATAGAGGATCAAGAGAGCCTGGTGGTCGGTCACTACCTTGAATGGTTTGTCGTAAAGAAAGAGGTGAAAATGCTCACACGCCCACACCACTGCAAGCCTTTCTTTCTCGGCCTGAGGATAGGCCTGCTCTGTGGCTGAGAGGCTTCTGCTCGCGTATGCAACTATTTAAGTTTGTGTCGGATCAGGGTCAATTTGAGCACTCAGCTCCACCGGGCTTGCGTCGACGGTTAGCTCCGTTTTGCGGTCCGTGTCATAGTAGGACATGTTTTCTGCTCAAGCCACTCTTTTGCTAATTGTTGTGAAGGCATGTTGGCAGTCCTCCGACCATTTGAACGCCACGTTCTGCTTGGTTAATGCCCTGAGGGGCTCACTGACCGCGGCAAAGTCTTTAATATACTGCATGCAGTAACTGGCGAGGCCCAGAAAGGACCTTAGTTCCGAGATGTTGGTCGGCGGTGGTGTCTCGTTGAGCGCAGTGACTTTGTCCGGGTCAGGTGTCATGACGTTTTCGGAAAATACGTGGCCGAAAAACTTTAATGTGCCTTTCCTGAACTCGCATTTGTTCTTGTTAAGGGTAAGGTCGGCGGCCTCTAGTGCCTTGCACACCCTGGCCATTGTCTCATTGTGTTTTCCCACATCAGTCCCGAACACCAAAATGTCATCGCTGTAGTTTATGCAGTTTGGAATGTGCTTCATCACATTATGGATTTCTGCCTGAAATATCTCTGCGGCGGAGGATACCCAATAGCTCAGTCTCTTGTACCTGTACAGTAGCAGGAGTGTGACAAAAGTTGAGATGTGCCAGCTCTCGGGACTCAGTACCAGTTGATGGTAACCCTTTTGCAAGTCCAGCTTGGAGAACACTTTGGCTCCATTTAACAGGTGTATCATATCAGTGATACCCGGTGTCACGTGTCTTTCCCTCCTAATGGCTTGATTAAGCCTCCTCATATCTAAACATAGCCTGATGGCATTGGATCCTTTCTCCGGCACCGGGACGATGTGCGAGACCCATGTGGTGGGGCCCGTGGCCGGTTCTATGACGTCCTGTTCTGAGTTTGCGTAGCTCATCTTCAACCTTCCTCTGGATATTCACTGGTATGCCCCTATCGTGTTGCGCTATTGGGCAAACTTCTTCATCAATATCAGCTTGACTTGCCTGTTTCGTAGCTTCCCTATTCCTTTAAACAGGTTGGGGTACAGTTCCTTTATCATGTGCACTGGATCGATATATTTGTGTACCAAGAGCTTATAGAGCACGTGTATTGGGTCCATGCCAATGGCTGTCTTAAAACTGATTATGCAGCCACTCTCACTCTCTGTCTCCAGCACGTGTAGTATCACTCTTTTCCCTTGACCCTTGTAGCGGCTTGTTAGGCAGAATTGCATGCAGTACCCTCTGGGACCACCACATACAATTAGGACTACAGATGTAAGCAAAACCAACTTTTGGTATAAGTCTGTACTACACAGCATTGTGGTAGCGAGCTGAGCGGCCAGGCTTATCTCAAGAGGGAAGGGGAGCAGTAAATCAAGTTACACTGAGGTATCACAATCACAGTGGTTCAAGTAGACACTTTACTCAAGGTTTCTTGGTAAAACAATTATACATTTATTACACAATCATTTAGAAAACATTCACTAGAGTTAGGAAATTTAATATTATACACAAATATACATCAACACAAAACCAATACGTTTCTGAACAATTTAAGCTCCCCTGAAATAGGAGCCAAAGGGCATTTCAGTCACTTTAATTGGGGAGGTAAAGGCACAAGTTAATAGAATAGATCACAATTACTTTCTTAGGCAGTACAAATAGTTTCAGTTCACTAGAGTACTCAATTTAGTTCAATAGGTTTAGACCAAAGTCAATGGGCTAGTGTCTTGGATAGGAAAGAGCAGTTCTTGTAGTAAACGGTAAAGTATTTGCCAAAGTTCTCAGAAGTAGTTTGTACAAAAAAGAATCATTTGATGGGTCACAAGCTGATTAGGCCTGCAAGTTGGTAAAGTTCTGCAAACTTTCACCGCAAGAGTAAAGTTCTCTCAATCGGGTTGGAACAGTACCTTAAAATGAAGAACACAATGCAGCTGAAGACGTTGGTTACTGGCAGTTCCTGCAGATCTCACTATTCCTGAGCCTCAATCGTGGGGACAAGAGGGAGGACGTCGGGGGACTCCTGCACTGCACGGGATCGTTGGAAAACGCTGACAAAATGGAGTCAATTCAGTTCCAGTAGCTGTAATTCAAGCACACAAGGTGGTGTCCATCTCCCTGGTTAATCCTAACCAGCCTTGAGAATGGTATCCAGGTGGCTTACGAGTTGATTGGTCCCACCAACTCAACGGAAGAAGTCGTCCTTGAAGGGGCTTCTCTGTCGAGATGAACTTGGCAATTCGGACCTGCAGCAGGGCTTCACCGGGCAAAACAATGGTCCAATGGTTGCAGCAGCCGTCCTCTTCAGGCTCGTCTTCGGTTCTTTTGTTCCAGTGGTCGACTCTGCTTTCCAGTCCACGAGACTCGCCTTTTAAACAGTTTTCTCCTTTCATTCCAGCCTAGCTGTCACTCACCCAGCAGTGCTGCTGTCCTTGCCGGACAGTCAGCTAGCCAATCACGTCAGAGAGCATTTGGGTCTCGTAGGAGACTAAGCACAGGGAGTTTCGGGCACCTCCTTCACTTCCTGCCCACCCCAGTCACTCAGGCATCAGAGGCAGTCTTCAGTCCTGAAGCCCGCCAAAGGCACACGAACAAAGGGACCAAACCTAGTTTGGCGCGCAGAGAAAAACACTAGAAGGAACTTTCCAAAAAGAAATGGCGAAAAAAGAAGACCGGGACCGGTTTAAACAAAGGGGCTTAAGGCAACATCTTGAAAAACATGGCTCCTGCGATTTTAAGCTAGCGGTCGGGAAAAATCATGGTAGTTCATTGTAAAACCACTGCCACCAGCCATTTTGATAGGAAAGAGAAGCATTTGGCTGCTACATAATTCTTTAGACACAGGGGATACTAGGTAACCCCTCCAGCACTCTATAGGAAGATAGTGTGTACTGGGTCTAGGAATTTAAAAAGACTAGTAAAGTCAACTTAACCTTACATTCTCTGGGAAACAGTAGTTTATCCCAGAGAAGGTGTTTAAACCTTTGGGAAGTCTAAAAAGACATCCCTGTATCACTGCACTGAGGGTGCTGTGTAACACACATGAAAAGATGCCTATGGAATTAAATTAAAACGCCATAATCAAAGAACAGAAGAGTAAAACATACATCAAAATACATGAAGGAGTGGGAGAAAAGGCTCACACTCTTTCCAGGTTAAAAAAACCAAGTCCTCAAAATCCACCAAAGTTGCCGGGGGTCTCTAAGGTGAAGGGAATTAGCAAATTATTGTGAATTCTCCCTATCACTCGTCCCCCCCCAGACAAAGGGACAGGAGGATTTAATCCACCCCTGTATGAATCTTCTTACTCCAGTCGGTCAAACATTCTGGAGAGACCATCAGCATTTTGGTGATTACACCCTGACCTGTGTTCAATGGTAAAATCAAACCCTTGTAGGCTGATTGACCATCTTAACAATTTAGGAGTTTCCCCCTTCATCTGCATTAACCATTTCAAGGGTTGGTGGTCAGTCTGAATCACAAAAGAAGATCCATACAAGTATGGCCTAAACCTCTTCAGTGACCACACACTGGCAAAACATTCTCTTTCAATGGTTGCCCACCTAATGAAGCAGATGGGGTGCTCTCTACCTTTCTCATCCAGTTGACTAAGGACTGCACCTATAACTGCATTTGAAGCATCAGTTTGTACAATGAAGAGTTGGTGGTAGTCTGGAGCTCTTAAGTCTGGAGCTTAACAAAGGGCTTTCTTCAGGCCTTCAAAGGCTTGAGTGCACTCCTCATTCCAAATGACCTTTTTAGGAAATTTGGGAGAGGAGATCACATTCAAGGTAGAAGCTATGGTCCCATAGTTCTCTATGAAGTTCCTGTAGTACCCAGTGAGACCTAGGAAGGCTCTCACTTGTGTTTGAGTAGTAGGGGTGGCCCAGCTTTGTATAGCTTGTACTTTGCTAGGCAATGGCCTTATTTCACCTCCTCCTACCTCATGTCCAAGGTAGACCACTTTGACATTTACTTGCCTTTGTGGTCAGATGGGCCTGTTCAAGAGCCTGCAAAACATACCCTAGGTGATCAATATGTTCTTTCCATGTAGGGCTGAACACTGCAATGTCATCCAAGTATGACATGCAGAAGTCCTCCACCCCATTCAGAACTTGATTGACCATCCTCTGAAATTTAGCAGGTGCATTCTTTAGTCCAAAAGGCATTACCTGAAACTGGTAGAGGCCTGCTGGGGTGGAGAATGTAGTTTTCTCCTTGGCATGGTCTGTCAGGGCTATTTGCCAACAGCCTGAGGTTAGGTAAAAAGTGCTGAGGTACTGGGCAGAACCAAGTTTATCCACTAGCTCTCTGTCCTAGGTAAAGGATGGGCATCAATCTTTGTGACTGCATTTAGAGCGCTATAGTCCACGCAGAATCTCAACTCCTTGGATATTGCCTTTGGTACAAGCACAAATGGGCTAGACCATGGACTAGTAGAGGGCTATATAACCCTGAGATCAAGCATCTTGTTCACCTCATTCCTTATGTGGGTTCTGACATTGTGTGACATTCTGTACCCCCTGCTTTTCACAGGCAAACAGTCACCAGTGAGGATGTCATGCTGGCCCCAAGGGATCAAGCCTGGTGAAAGTGAGAAAGGGAGGCAAACTGATTTATCTGTAACTTGCGCTCATCCTGCTGGTCAGCTGTTAGACTGGAAGAGAGATTAACTCCTTCCACTTTCTCATCTAAAGGTGATCCTCTGAGGAGGTCTGGCAGAGGTTCACTCTCCTCCTCCTCCTGAGCTGAAGCTAGAAGCAAAGCTCCTATTTCAGGTCTAGAGACATAAACGGTTGGTGTGAAAGACTCTGGGAGCCTCCTTAGGATTGCCTAAGTCCACCAGATAGTTCACCTCTCCAAGTTTACCCACAACCTTGAAGGGTCCTATCCATTTGTCCTGCAAGGCCCTCTGCCTTGTGGGTACCATAACAAGAACAAGCTGGTCTTGAGTAAACTCAACCATGTTAGCCTTCTGGCCATGCCAATGTTTGACCAGAGCTTCACCACCTCTCAAGTTGTCACTTGCTTCTGCCATCATGTATGACATTCTCCTACGGAGACCTATCACATAGTCAGTCACTCTGACTGGCTTGGGGGAAGGAGCACTCTCCAACCCCTCCTTAATCAGAGCCAATGGACCTCTGCCTGGATGGCCATAGAGAGGTTCAAAGGGACTGAAACCTACACCCTCCTGAGGGACTTCTCTATATGAAAAGAGAAGGCATGGCAGTAGAAGGTCCCACTTTCTTTTAAGGGGTTCCTCTAAAGCACCTATCATGCTCTTCATAGTTCTGTTTAACCTCTCCACCAATCCATTGGTTTGTGAGTGGTAGGCAGTAGAGAACTTGTAAGTGACTCCACAGGTTTTCCACATGGCTTGCATGTAGTGGGACATAAAATGTGATCCCCTGTCAGATATCACTTCCTTAGGAAAACCTACTCTGGTACAAATACCAAGTAGGGCCTTAGCCACAGCCGGAGCTGTAACAGTTCTCATAGGTATTGCTTCAGGATACCTAGTAGCATGGTCAACTACAACCAGGATAAATCTGTTACCTGAAGATGTGGGAGTGTCAAGAGGACCAACAATGTCAATCCCGACCCTCTCAAAAGGGACTCCCACTACTGGGAGAGGCACCAAGGGTGCCACATTATTGGCTCCACTCTTGCCAGAGGTTTGGCAAGCGTGACAGCTCCTACAGAATTTGTCTACTTCTGAACCCATTTTAGGCCAGTAGAAGTAAAGTGAGAGCCTTTCCTTGATTTTCTTAAAACTTAAGTGACCAGCCAAAGGTATCTCGTGGGATAACTGTAGGAACTGGAGTCGGTTCACTAGAGGCACTACAAGTCTTTTGCAGTCCCCAGGGGTTGACTCGGTCGGTTCACTGTAGAAGAGGCCTTCCCCATCGAGCTGAGAAGCTGCGTGTGGGTGAAGACCTTCAAGAGTAAGACACTCTGTTTGTCCTCTGCTGAAGTCTGCCCTGTTGGGTCCATCTTCTGCCAGTAAAGACTGCAGCTCAGGATGTTCAACAGGGTCAAGATCTCCAACCAGAGTAAGATCTTCTTCCAGATTGGAGTCCTCAGTATCTGGTGGAACCATACAGGGTTGAACCTCACACTCAGCCCCAGCTGGTGGAGGAGTCACAGGTGTGACTTTGGACAGTCTTGGTGATGTCTGTCATGATCCCTGCTTCCAAAAGGTCAGGGTTTTCCCAACTCCCTTGGAAGCAGATTCATAACCCAGGTTCCGAGTGCCAACCAGTCCCAATTGGGACCTTTTGGACCCAGTCCTGGCGCCAGTGGCACCAGGCTCATAAATATGCCCAGTCCCAGCGCTGGAAGCGCCGGGCTCATAATGCTTGGGTGGACTTACCTGCAGCAGACCATGCTGCTTACTTGCCTGCCAGTTGAGCCTCTGATCCTCTTCTGTTTGGAACTACTTTTCCTGTTGGGTGGGGCAGGAGCCACTCCCTAGGTTCAGAACACTGGAACTCTTCTGGAAAGCAGGAACTCTTTTCTTACCTAGGCGTGGCTGTGGAAGGAGACACCTGAGCACTACAGGAGGCTATTTACACCACACCCGATGGATGAATCTTGCTTTGTGTTATTCTGCATCCTCTGCAGCAGAACGCTCATCGTGTCTTCTGCATCTGATCCTGGGCCTAAGGAAAAAGGCTTACCATCCTGAATCCAGTCTTCAGCAACACCTATAAAGACAAGAAAGAACAGGTTAGCATTACGGTCTTCAGTGACAGCTCTTCACTTACCTGGGCCATCGGCTGTCACCAATGCCTCGCGCTGCATTCTGAAAGACAAAGGCTTACCTACTCTTCGTGCGCTCCGGTCTTCACACTGCATTCCGGCATCTGAAAGACAAAAGCTTACCAACTCTTCGCACGCTCCGGAGGCCTTCGGCGCTGCATCCCGCATCTGAAAGACAAAAGAAGGTGCGTTTAAAGACATTGGGGAACTTTAATACTCACGTGCCATTACTCCTTTCCACATCTAACCCAGTGGGCATTCCGGCACCCTGAAGCCGCTCCAAACTTGTACCTGCAAAATAAAAAGACAGTTAGAGCGCATCGTGAAGCAGGCAACAAGCGCTTACTTACGTGCTTCCATGCGCTTCTATTCATCACACGGGCTCCATCTTCAACTCACTTCAGCCCGTCATCCACCATCGCCGGAACCCTGCAAAACAAGAGACATCATTACTAAAGACTGTAAAGACATTAGAATTACTCGAAACTTACCGTTCGTGCAGTAAACGACGGACAGCAGTCCTCTGAAGTCAAGAGGCCTGCTCCCCTTATCCAGTGAAGAAACTGGTTACAGCACCCTGCCCGAGGCAGATGGAGAGCACGGCGTTCACTTACCTAAGGTGAGAGCGTTAACCTTCGGGGTCCTACAGGAGAAGAGAAAGGGAAGAAGAGAGAGACATTCAATAACCCAGTTCATTAATCCCATATTTTCTATCTGCAGACATCTTACCCTTCGAGTCAAACATACAGTGCACAGAGGTCCAGCCCAAAGAGCCAGCCGTGTGTTACACATCACCTTTGAAGATACGGTATACGCCCAGTCAAGACCGGCGCCTCTACGGGAATCAGGTGAGCGTTACAATGTCCTAGTAGGCACAGGGGTGCTTGCTGTTTTCTTGCTGGTAGACTTGGATTTCCCCTTTGTCTCTTTTTGTCTTGCAATAGCAGTAAGTAAGTCCTGTGGACTTGGGGTGATAGCTTCTTCTATCAAGTCCCCAGGAGAGCCTCTCAAGGTTCTCTCCCTAGCAGACCTTGTGAGCTCCTGCTTCCTTTTACTGGGAGGCCTGGCGGTACTAGACACAACTCCAAGAGTTTTCAGGTCATTACCCAACAGGACTCTCCAAGGTACGTCACTCTGCACACTAACAGGTATTCTGACAGTCATGTCATTGCACTGGATGAGAGCTGGTAAATGGGGAACCATTTGCACAGGGCCTCCAGCTAACTTGTTTAGGTGTTTGGGTGCCTTAGCAACATCCTCTACCTTGAAAAAACATTAATCAACCACAGTTATGCTGGCTCCAGTGTCTCTGATGGCAGATGTCTCCTGACCATTCACAAGAACACTATCTTTATAATACTCTTTAGTATTATCTGGGATTGAGTTATAGACATCTAAGTTCTGTTGTTCCCAAAGACCCAAGGACACTAAAGAAACACTAGCTGAGACTCTCCTGGGTTCATCAGCAAGTAATTGAAAGTTCCCACTGGTCATAGGTACTTCTTCCATCTGGGAGAAGGCTAAGGAGACAGTGTGGACCCCTGAAGGTTTACCCTTACATCTGGGATCCCCTTTCATATGGTCAGTAGTTTCATAAACAAACAATTTACCAAATGTCCTATTGAATGGAGGCTTACTCTGACCTCCACCTGGTTTAGCACCAGATAGCATACTAGCCTGATTCGGTTTCCCTTCTGGCTTACCCTGGTTCGGTTTGGGGCCCTCTTTTGGATTGGAATTATTGGAATTCTCCTTGTTATCTTTCTTTGGCTGTTTTCCCTAATCCTTCTTCTGAGTTGCCCCAGAATCCTTGTTGTTGGCAACCCACAAGTCAGCAGCCTTAGCTAACTTCTTAGGATCTATCTCCTTTTAATCAGCCAAGTGCTGTCTAAGCTCAGGAGAGCAGGCATCATAAATTGACTCCAACATAACAAGATTCCTCAAACCTTCATAAGTGTTCACTTTGTAACCCTTAACCCAACCATCTATGTTTTTCAAACAGTCACACACCCAGGTAGCCCAAGGGGTATCATCATGCTTTTTGAGGGTCCTAAACCTCTTAAGGTACTGGGAAGGGGTCTACCCAAATCTAGCTATCAAAGCTAGCTTCACACGCTCATAATCCTGCTTATCCACCTCCCCCAACTCCATTACAGCATCACTTGCAACAGGGGGGAGCCTAGAGAAAAGCCAAGGACTCAACTGATTCCCTGAGATACCCTGAATCCCACGATTGTATTCAAACATTGCTAACCAATCCAAAACATCAAGTTTAGTTTCATACATACCAATCATTTCCTTTGGTATACAGGGTCTCTTAGGACTGGACCTAGAAGATCCTGGGAGAGAAGCATTTTCTATAGACAATTTCTTCATCTCTAAAGCATGAGCCATCTCCATTTCTCTGAGCCTTAATTCTTGATGTTTCATGGCAGTTTGTGCATCAATACGTTTCACTTCCAACTCAAGTCTCATTTTCTCAAGTGCAATAAATTCAGGAGTGAGTGTAGGACCTGTTGGGGTCCCTGTGGACAGAGGTTGTGGTTTCTGAGCAGGCAAGGGAGTTGTATGGTTTCCTAACAAGGACTCATCTACTTCTTCTAATCCAACACTCTCAGAATCAGAAACATCAGTATCCACATTTGCTGGATGGGTAGGCCCTTCTGACCCACTCTCCAGACTTTCTTTTCCCAATAACTTAGCAACCAGTTCAGATTTCTTTCCTTTACCAGAGAGGCTCCTCTCTCTACACATGGTCCTTAAAACCTCAGCAGTGTAGTTTAAGAGACTCTTTTCACTGTAGTTTTGCATATTTGACATGATGTTTCAGTTAACAGATTTCTGTGGTGTTTAGCCTTGTGGTTAGTTGACCCAAGGTAATAGCAGCACTCTAAGTGTAATCACTATACTTACAAATCCCACCGCTGTACACCAGTGTTAGGCAGAATCCTGTGCCCTTAGGGCCCACTACACAAGATTAAGACTACAGGTGGTAGTACAATTTCACCTTTGGTACAAGCCTGTACTACACAGTTAGAGTGGTAGCAGTAGCAGAGCAGCCAGACTTATCTCAAGAGCAAATGAGCAGTAGTAGAGATTACACAAAGGACTACAATCACGGTGACTCAAGCAAACACTGACTCAAGGTTTCTTTTTGAACCATCTGTTCATAAAACACTTCACTTCTATTAAATTAAAACCACACTTCAAATATACTACACACAACCAATTCCCCTTATGCAGTTCAGTTCAAGGTAAGTACATAAGGATTTGACATACCGGTGTTGTGAAACAAAGACGTTACCGTGGGTTAATACGCAATCACTTTTTGACAGTAATGACAGTTCGGTCTTACTAAAGAAAGGCGTACCCGCGAGAAGAAATGTTACCGAAGTCAAACACACTTAGCACATGAATTAACACAAGAAAATTGGGGACAAAAATCATAGGCAATACTTTTGTCAAGGCATATAGAATCAGGGGACACTTTCTAAAATGTAGATAAAAGTCAATAGGCCTGCGCCAGTGTCAAATGGGACAGGGGTCCTGTTGTCGAGGATCACAAGGTTAGAACATTTCACGATTCGAGATTGCCAGGAGAACTTGGATATTGTCAAAAAGGGAAGAAAAATTATAAGAGGGAAAGAAGATAAGGACAAGCCTTTGGTGAAGAGAAAGGGTACACCACAATTCCTCGAAGTCAGATACAGTACCTTATTCGTTTGAAGAAAAGCTGGTGCTACGGAAGTTGTTCCTGGTAGTTCCTGCAGACTCACGGTTCCTGGAGCTTCAGTCGTGGGGACAAGAAGGACGTCTGGAGCGATCTGCACTACCCAGGGATGAGGCCAGCAGCAGCGAAACAACAGTGAATAAAAGGTGCGCTCCTTTCAAACAGGAGAGGCTCTTCGGATGGCTATCCGGACCACTACAGCTGTGTGCAGCGATTTCGACCAAGAAGAGGATCCTCTGACTGTGGAAGGTGAGCTGGTTGATCCCACCAGGCTCAAGGGAAGAAGACTCCAGACAGGATCTTCTCTTGTCGTTGAAGGGTAGATAGCTCAGGACTGCAGAAGAGCTTCACCGGGACTCGGGAGTTGCAGCAGCCGTCTTCTTCTCCACTTCTCTTCGGTTCTTTGCAGTTCCAGTGGTGACTCTGACTTCCAGCCCAAGAGTCCTGCCTTTTATGCCAAAATCCCCCATTCACACAGCCTGGCTGTCAATCACTCAGCAGGGGGGGTTGTCCCGCCCGTACAACCACCTCTGCCAATCGAGACCAAGTGCGACTTGGGTCTCCAAGGAGACCCTGTGCAGGGGGTGACTAAACCCCTTCCTCACATTCAGCTCACCTAGACACCCAGACGCCAAAGGAGGGCTTCTGGACAGAAGCCCGCCAAAGGTCGGCGAACAAAGAAGGCACACCTGGTTTGCCGCGCAAAGTAAAACACAAGAAGGACTTTAACAAAAAGAAATGGCGATAAAACCAGACCGGAGCCAAAATAAAAAAGTATTTGGTCAAGCGGCTTTAAGTTCGAGGCTAATACAATAGCCTAAAACAGTACCACGTTTATGTAATATAATCGCGGTAGAAAAGATAGGTTAGGTACCACTGCCACCAGCCAAGTCTTAGTGTTAAGGGAGCGAAACAAAGCTCCAAGAGGCGCAGACAAAAAGGAGTAGGAATTAACCCTTTCCAGTACTCCATGTAAGATGGGGTGTACTGGGTCTGCAGTTAAAATGACTACATAAAGTAAATGGCAACTTTACCTGTTTCTGGGACAGTAGTCAGCCCCAGAAAAATGGAGTCAGTGGGAAGTCTTAGAGACAACCCTGTGTCACTGCACTGAAGGTGCTGTGTAACATGCACAAAAGGTTGGGCTCACGGAGTGGTGTGGCTCCAGAGTCCAAGATCACATAAACAGTAAAAATACACAAGGCAAAACACATGTAAGAGTGGGGAAAAGGTTCACAATCTTACCAGGTGGAAAAAATAAATCCCGGAAATCCAGTAAAGCTGCTGAGGGACTCACTAGGTAAGGGAAATTAGCCATAAATGAGAATTCTCCCTAAGAGTCGTCAGTCCAGAGACACCTTAACAGGCCATACCCTCGGGGGAGTGTCGGAGACACCTTGGCCGGAACTGGCATCCCCATACCACTACCACCCAGGTTAAACTGCTGGGGCACTTACAGATGGGACCAGTCCGGCGAGGGGTGAAACCGTTACACTTGTGAGCTACGAGGGGTAGATGGTGGCGGGCTATAAACCATTATGAATCCCCGCCCGGTCGAAACGTAATCATTTTCTTGCACCGCTATCCCCACAACAGCGAACCAGCAACCTCACCCAGCTAAAAGAACAATTGAATAGTGGCGCACACACACTCCGACAGTCCAACCAGACACTGCAGACCTCCATCCCCAACATGCGGGTGCATGGAGGTAGGCAGTCACGCTAATCATAGACACGACCAAGGAGAATCGATTAATTCACAGCAAGATACATCACCAATCCCGCACAGCGGGAGGGCCGCTGAACACCGAGAGTGTCACCGGACTGGGAGTGCGGGGGAGAGGCGGGGAAGTGTGACAATACCCGCAATGGCACCTTCGCTCACTGGAAGCGAAGTGTAGCAGACTTCTCCATACTCCTGAAGGTCTAACTTCGGTGGCAAAGCCACCGCCCAGCAATCTCATCTACGAACACGGTGCCACCAACAACTGTATTGCTTTGCCGACAAACGCAGGGCGCCTTGACCCCGCGATATAGTCAACCAACACCAGAGCCGAACTGTCGGCTCCCAGGTACAGCCAACAGAAACATCTACAGAGTCGACAAAACACCAATTCGACCAACCACTCGGAACCCCCCTCCCTCCTCCTTCCTTTTTCCTTGAGCAGCGGGGACTGAGCATGGGCACATCAGATAAATCCCAGAGGAAGCTAAACTTCGAGTTTGGTGCCATCGTCAAGACCCCCAAGTCGCACCCACGGTCAGAGTCTCCAGCGCCAACAATGGAACAAGAGGAAGAGCCGGCCCAAGCCCCGACCATTGACATTCGGGAGATTCTGCTAGAACTTAAAGCCGGCATCGGCAGCCTGGACTCTAAACTCGATGCCCTTTCATCGAAAGAGCACCTATTACAACACGCCTCGATAAACATGGGAACAGAGGGTCTCAGATCTCAATGACAATCACACTACTCTAGCGACCAGAGTGACAACACTGGAAGTCCAAATATAAGCAGTAACTGCCAAGAATGAAGACCTGGAAGGGAGAGCCCGCCGCAATAACATCAGGCTGGTCGGGGTGAGAGAAAGACAGAGCTCACAGAGGAAGCCTTCATTGAAGCAATGAGTAAAGAACACTATCCCAGCTATTCATCGTTGAAGGAGCCCACCGAGTACCGACCAATCGCCCGATCCCAGGATCAGTCTCGCACCCCATCATTGCGAAGCTGCTCAATTTGAAAGATCGAGACACAATCCTGCATCTGGCCAGGGAAAAAGGCGAGTTGCACTTCGATGGTGATAAGGCCCAAATTTCCCCGACTTCTCTCCTGCAGTCCAGGCCTCGCGCAGATCCTTTACCAGAGTGAAAAGACGTTTGAGAGACAGTCAGATGCAGTACTCTATGCTATTTCCTGCGAAGTTAAGAATTCAACATGCTGGGAAGGCACAATTCTTCAACACACCAGCAAACACCTTCCTGTATGAGCTAGGTTGCCGTCCCCTAGACAATAACCCAAGGCCAGCGCGAAGAGACCGCGACAGAAGGAATCCATGCTGATGAAGACCCTTACGTGGGATACCCCACGGCAAATCATGTTCCCTGCCCGGTTTGGCGGACAGATCACGACCAACATGGGAGCAGTAAACCTGAACTTCTCATTTCCTGTCCGAAGCTCACACCATAGTACAACACACCTAGGCGTAACCAAAAATCACACAACGAAGGGAGCTACTGAACTTGGATGGGCACTAGCGCCCGAGCTCAGCACCTTTTGTTAGTTACCAGTTGTGGGAGGAGGGACAAGTGACGGGCGGGATGGGGGTTGCCCGTGGGGGTGGGAAAGGGAAGGAAATTTGGCTGAAAGTTATGACAAATAGTATGCAGCATACAGGGGAAGGGGAGTTTAAGGGGAAAAGCACCAGGTCGGGGCCCCGCCAACACCGACTGACCCTGCAGTCAATTCTTAACAGTCAACAAGCACTAAGATGTACTACCACGGCAGTACCTAGAAGAGATGTACACATCCGGAACAGCCATAGCAGCATTCTACACCATTCAAGTTAGCAACTTGGAACATTCGGGGGGGCGATAATCCAGCCAAAACCCGGAAGGTGTCCCAATACCTCAAAAGACACAACATAGACATTGCCCTTATACAGGAAACTCACCTCCTGCCATCCTCCGAGAGCCGATGGGCACCGGCCTGGGGGTGCCACAGGTACTACTCATCCTATTTATCGTATGCCAGGTGGGTGGCTATACTAATTAATAAAAGGGTGAAATTCAGATGACTGTCAGGGACTAGTGACGAAGAAGGCAGATCGCTCCTCGTCCGGGGTGTTCTGGAAGGCATTGAAATCGTCCTGGTGAACTCCTACGGCCCGAACATAGATGGAACAAACACCTTGTACTGGGTGATGACTCACCTAGCGGGAAATTACACAGCCACTATCATTTGGGGCATAGACCTAAACACCACATGGGATAGATCGCACGCACTTACCAACACACCCCCCCAAGGCAAGCCCCCAGGTTCGGGAGATCTGCAGAGCCTATGACCTGGTGGAGGTGAGGAGACTTTGCCGCGAAGGCACGCAGGATTTCACCTTTCATTCCTGGGTTCACAACTCCAGCTCATGACTAGATTATCTGCTAGTGTCTAGGTCTTGGGGGGTACCAATGGGGAGCCTGTCAGATACTCCCGAGAACACTTTCCGACCACTCCCGTCATCCTAGAGTGTGTCCCCACAGATGGCAGGAATGGTAGACCCAGCTGGAGATTTAAATCAGGGGCACTTCACAACCAGGTGTTCGCTCAAGAACTCAGGGATGATATCACATCCTTCTTAGCCATTAATAGAGAATCTGTACCTTCAAGTGGGACCCTATGGGAAACACTGACATCTTATATTAGAGGGATATGTATGGCTAAAGAGAACGGGATACTGACACTAATTAGAAGAGAACTCACTGAATGTTTGATGCGGCTAAAAGAATTGGAGCGCATGTACGAACCGCTGAACGACTCTCAAACCTTGATCCTCCTCAGAGAGGAATTAACCAAGTTTAGAACCAATGCTGACCGAGAAGCCAGATTCCTGGCACAGGGACACCATATTCGGCAATACAGGTAAGGCCAAAAACCAGACGCCCTCCTAGCAAGGCTACTGGTGGCGGACAGGAAACCCCCACAGGTTGAATGCATCCGCGACCCCCAAGGCAACTTAGTCTATACTGAAGTCGAAATAACAGAGACCTTTTGTGCCTTCTACCACGACCTATACAGTTCCAAATACTCAAATAGCCCAGAACCTCTTCAGCAGTACCTTGAAGAAACAGAGCTCTACTGGGTGGAGGGGGACATGAGAGAATCCCTAAACAAACCGATTACTCTCAATGAGATACTCGCAGTGATAAAAGAACTCCCCAGCACCAAAGCTTCAGGCCCGATGGCTTAATATGGGAATTCTATAAAGCTCTTGCCCCGATCCTAGCGCTGATCCTACTGTTGGTATACGAAGAGGCTCTGGTGAAAGAATGCCTGACCAACACACTTCGTGAGGCGAACGTTACCCTGCTCCATAAACCAGGGAAGCCCCCTGAGAAATGCGCCTCGTACAGACCGATATCGCTGATTAATGTCGATAACAAAATCCTAGCGAAGATCCTCACCGCTCGACTGCTCCCCCCTGATGCCAGGTCTGGTACTAGCGGACCAGGCAGGCTTTGTCCCAGGGCGTAATACGTCATTTGGAATCAGACGTCTCTTCGGTATCATCGAGGCGATTGACTCACCATCTCAGGCTGTGGCTGTCCTTTTGGATGCAGAAAAGGCCTTCGACTCAGTCCAATGGTCATACCTCTTCCCGGTTTTAAGAACACTGGACCTAGGTAGCTACTTCTTGGATCTAGTCTGCCTTCTCTATAAAAAAACCCTAACCAGCATTGCACTAGGGAAAGTGAAATCTGCATGCATAGAACTAAGGAGAGGGACAAGACCGAGCTGCCCCCTATCAGCCCTCCTATTCACACTGGCAATGGAACCCCTAGCTGCGGGCCTCAGGACCAGACAGATGGAAAGGGGTCTCTCCCTGGGTACTCATAAACTGATACTATCTCTATATGCTGACGACGTGGCTCTTTTCGTCAGTGTCTCAGTAACGAACCTAAACCCGATCATGCAGGAGGTAATTAAATTCAGCACCTTCTCTGGGTTAAAAATGAATCATACGAAATCGGTTATATCCCCCTTAACCCCTGAAACCCAAGAATTCAAAGACAACTATGAGTTTAGATGGGAATCCACAGGTGTCAGATACCTAGGAATATGGATGTCCAGAAACTACAATGATCTCTTTCAAGATAGTTATGGGAAGGTCTTCGAGACACTGCGCGACAAAATATCTAGATGGAAACAGCTACCACTCACACTGTGGGGGCGTGTCTCCTTTGTGAAAATGGTTATATTGCCCAAACTCCTATACCTGTTCACAAATATTCCTCTACTGCTGCTGGAAAAGTTCCTCCTACGCCTGCGCAGCCTAGTACTCAAGCTAAGATGGGCGGGCAAACCAGCAAGGGTAGTCCATGCAACGCTGGTACAGCCGATAGCAAAAGGTGGACTAGCACTGCCTGACCTAGAACGATACTACTGGGTGGCGCAGGCACAATTCCTGGGATACTGGTACGCAACCCAATTAATCCGCCTGCATGTCCAAATCGAACAAGCCCTAATATCCCCCAACCTGCTTTGAGCGCCCATTATAGGCGATATCCAGATAACACCAAAAACCCTGAACATGGTGCACCCCACATATGAGATATGGAAAAGAATAGCACAGAGGGGCAACGTTGCAATCAGGTTCTCCCCTCTTCTATAGGCGAGATACATTCCGGGGATACCACTCACCGCAGAGAAAGTATACCTCCAGTGGGTTAATAAACTACAGATAGATACTCTAGGTGACCTGTTTATAGAGGGGAAGTTTCCAACACCCCAACAAACGCGAGAATGAAGAGCGGACTCTGCCTTGGACATATTTGTTTACTTCTGACTCTGACACACGCTCCAGTCGTTATTCCCTACATTCCTGGTACAGCCACCCACATGGCAACTCTTACACAGCGTGATCCAATCACAGGAAGAGGGTAGGTTAGTATCCATTATCCATAAGAACCTGCTGACAGACACTACAAACCAGTCACACGTCTCAAAGGCGAGATGGGAAAAAACACTGGGGGCCACGATACCAGAGGAAGATTGGGCATACATCCTGTAGCAGACACAAAAGGTGTCCCTAAACTCACGTTACAAGTTAATACACTTAAATTTTATACAGCAGGTCTACTACACACCAGCAAGACTACACAGACAGCGTCCAGCCATACCAGCAATATGTGAAACATGCAGCACTTTCACGGCAGACTTCCTACACTTAGCCTGTGAATGTCCGACAATTAACCACTTCTGGGACGGAAGTCATAGAGCAAACCTCTTTAATGTGATCCCAAAGTAGCAATGCTGGGATATACTAAGAACGTACAGTGCTCGTGAGGAAGTTGGCTGGCCTGCTACTGGTGCTGGCGTGACGGAGAGTGGCCATGACCTGGGGGAGGGCTACAAGCCATTGCAAATTGCCAGGACATGGAGTCAATCTTCATAAAGACCCTGCCCCTACACGCAAGACCTCCGGACATATGGGGGCCCTACATCAATCATTTAATAACAACACCCGACTGAACGCTGCTATATGGCCCACAATGTCTGCTAAAAGCGCTAACAGACCACTTACATATTCGATGACTGCCATGTTCAAATTGAGTAAATCATTGCTTGACTGTAGCAAAAGTATGTATTTAAACGACAGGGGGGCGGGTTCCATATGGAGCCCTGATGAAGTATGTTTAAAATAACAAAAAAAGAAAGGTTTAAAAAGAAAAACAATTCACTATCAGAAAAATGTATCAAAAAAACTCCAAAGATCATTAGGCAATGCAGAATAAGGACATTCATATTTTAGAAAACACTTCATTATTGAAAAAGTAAAATATTTAAAACTATATACAGTTGATCGCTAAAACTAATTAATTCAACATACAGTAGATAAAAAAGATCCAAGATAAAATTCACCATATGACTAGAATCCACAGCTTTCAACCCAAGTTAATCACTCTAAACAATCCAACACCAGCAATCACATCCGAGGTCCTATTACCCATCACACAACGTTTTCAAAATTGATCTCCATCAATAGCATTTCGAGAATAAAAGAGTATATTAAAATACTTAAAGTGTTGGTTAATAAAAGATGTACAGTCAACTAGAAGGTGCTTCATAGTGTCCACCTCATCCCTCTGTTTGCAAAATCTACAGCCTAGTTAGTTTCCTTCAATAAGTTTGTATCTTTTGAGGATCTCCTTTTATCTTAGAAGATTCCAACAGAACCTCCGAAAATCATTCTGTGCCGTCCGATAGGGATAGATCGATAGGAAAGGTGCCAATGGTCCAAATTTCTTGTGATCAGAGAATAGATGAGAGTATGACGGATAGCTGTGTAGCTTATCATTGGTATCAACACAGTCTCTTTGTTTTAGTCGCCATTTCACTTTTTGTGGTCTCATCATCAGCTCTTCTCGATCGGATCCTATAGCTGATAATACGTCAACACATTGTTTTTGATACAGGAAAGAGCAACTATTATTCATATTTTCAGATGAAGTCATAGTTGCTAAAATATCAGCCATAAGCTTATCATCGCTAGCAGTTAGAATGCAACGAAGCAGATTCAGAAAGTTCCAAATCACCCTGGACTGCAATGATTAAATACCCAATTCATACCGAATACCAGCTCCTGGTAGGGATTTTGCTATATTAAGGATTTTCCTCCAAATAATTGCTTCGAGACCCGGAAGGAGATCCAGCAATTTATAATCATGTATCTCAATACAATAGAGCAATTTGGGTATAATTTTGCCCTGAAAAAACTTCAAAGCAGGCAAAATCGTGAACTTTCCGAGTTTGCAATCAACTTTCTTTGATTAATTAGTTAGACCACTAACACTTTCTGGGTTAGATAATCATTCACCTCAGTTCGAACATTTTTAGCAGAAAATAAAAGCCCAGATAGACTAGAGAATCGACCACCTCTAACTTCCTTTTGTCCAGCCTCCAACCCCATAAACTTTTCACTCTTTTCTTGGTAAAGATTAATACCTTAGATTTAATGGGGTTCACAATAAGATTGTTAAATTTAGCATAGGCCTTGAATGCATCTAGAAGTTTCTGGAGAGCTTTTGGAGTTTGGTCGAACAAAAGAAAATCATCTGCATACAAGACCAAAGTCAATCTTTGCTTAAAGACTTCTCATCCAGCTGCTCTCCAATATCTGAAGTATACAATTTTAAAAGAAATGGGGCTAATGTGCAGCCTTGCCTAACGCCTAAGAAAGTCAGTATAGCAGTGGATAAATCACCCTTATTATTCAACTTTACCCTAATATTAGACTTCTCATTGCTGCCTCCAGTTATATGCTAAAGAACCTTCCCGGCGAATATGCTTCATTTCGTATAGCCAATGTTTGCATCCCTGTTGTCCAAAGCATCAAGACGCTCTGGGTCACTATTGACGCCGAACTCTCTATGCGTCCTCATTTGGCCAAAACCAGAGCCACATGTGGCTGGATCAACAAACAGCTCTGTTCACTACGTCCCTTTCTACCAGTCAACTGCATGTCCCTTTTGGCCTCGGCCCTTATGAACTCAAGGCTGGACTATTGCAATAGCCTTCTGGCCGGCAAGT
Source organism: Ambystoma mexicanum (assembly GCF_040938575.1). NCBI lineage: Eukaryota > Metazoa > Chordata > Amphibia > Caudata > Ambystomatidae > Ambystoma > Ambystoma mexicanum. The sequence goes on from NC_090937.1 coordinate 1,604,759,742, forward strand.
CTCCCACTAACATCACAGCTCTTCAGACCACACAGAACGGCACGGTACATGCGGTACTTGGCCTACCCAGATAACATTCTATCACTGAAGCCCGGAAAAAAACGACACTGGCTTCCTTTCTGGCACAGAGACTCTTTCAAAATACTTACACTCACGTATAAATGCTTGAATGACATTGCACCCAGCTACCTTTCAGCACGGATTCATCGTTACATTCCAGGTCATCCTCTTAGGTCAACCGATCAGGCCAGACTTTCTCAGCCTCACTTCCGTCTTGCCAAATTTGGCAAAACAAACTTTGATGTTCTCAACCCAGCCTGGTGGAACTTGATTCCACTTCATTTCAAGTCCTCCACCTCCTTACATGACTTTAAAAGGAACCTGAAGACCTTCATTTTCTCTGCTCCTTAGCTCTGTGCTTCTTTCTATTTCTCTGATTCTGATCTACGTCACTCTGACTATTTGTTTGTTGTGTTACATGAGTGCCGTGAGGCCTGTGGGCGATTTGGCGTTCTATCAAGAATTTAAATAAATAAATAAATATATACAATCAAAAGAGTTAGGAGTTCTTTCTGAATGTTCCCCTTCATCAATTTTCTCCATAAGCAGTCCCTGTTGACCGTATCAAATGCAGATGTCAAATCGATACTTGCAACATAGACCGCATCAATATTTCCAGATGTTACCATTCGTTGGAGATGTTTTAAAAGCAGGCCATTCAGATTGGTGGAGCAATTATTACGAAAACCTGCAATTTTTTTATTTGAATGGTTTGAGTAGACCATTCCTCTAAATAATGCAGCAGCAATGATGCAAATATCTTGCTCTCCGCATCGAATAGAGAAATTGGTCTATAGTTGGTTGGGTCGGAGCAATCTCCCCTCTTAAAAATTGGAACTTCAAAAGCCGTTTTCCATCTAGTGGGTAGGACATTGTTTTTAATTATTCTTTGGAAGCAGATGGCCAGGTAGCTGGATCATCTTTGAATAGAATATTTGCCAGTCTATTAGGTCCTGGGGCTCTTGATTTGCTGACAACTCTAATGCATTCATGCACTTCCTCAAAATCTATGGGAAAATTACCAAAATGTCCAAAATTTCCAAAATTACCAAAGTCACCTTGAAAAAGGAGATCCATTTATTTTCACTTACATGATTAAGTTGCATGTCGACCTGGCTTCTATCGAAATTATTAACCAAATACCATAAATAAGTAGTGTCACTGTTACAAAGTGAATCCAACATCATCTCGGTGTCATTCTGCAAAAGTAAGTATTTATATCCTCTGCACCAATTTACGATAACTTAACCTCGCCTTCCAAATATTTCTCAGCATAAAGGAGTGGTCATTCTTTAGATTATTTTTAATACACCTTATCTTATTCCTCATTTCCCTTTTCCTTTTCCCCAACACAGGGTCAAATCGATGTTGGAATCCAAGTATTGACCTCATGTTTTTTTGTGCTCATTCAACCCCTGATTTACTCTGACTGTGCCCATAGATTCTCCCGATACAAGTGGCAAAAACATGTCAATATCAGCAATTATCATAGAGTGTCCGCTCCATTCATTGCTATGCACAACAAATCTGGATCACAAACTAAACAAAGATCCATCCACAAATAAATAATCCAAGATGGCATTTTTGGATTCTCTAACCCAAGTGTCTGTTGGTCATCAATAAAGCAACCGTTCAAACTTGGAAGACCCAAGAATTCCAACGCTTGTAACCAACTTTCCTGGCACGGATAGAGGGCTGCCTATTAACCATACCTGAAAGTTCTGTTTTAGTACAGCAGAACATATTCCGCATTTCATTATTGCTAATCGTTTAGGAAGCGCAAGTGCAGACAACAGTCTCACTATCAAAGTGCCATGTTGGATCTTAGTTCCGTGTGATGTCCTGAAACCCCTTCCAACCCATAGTCGACCAAAATTGTGTACCACCCCAAATGCGTACTGACTGTCAGTATATATGTTTACATTCAGGTTTGCAGAAATTTCACATGCTCTGGTTAACGCTGTCATTTCTGCGGCTTGTGCTGAGTTGTATGGGATTGTTTTGCTTTCTACAATACTTTTTAGTGAAGTGATGGCATATGCAGCAGTTGATGTACCATCGGGTAATTTAAAACAAGAACCGTCATAAAACAGTTCTCCATCTGGCTCTTTCTGTGGGGTATCAGTTAAGTCAATCCTTCCTTTCGTCTCCTGTTCAGTAACCATTAAAAAATCTTTGGGAATTATTTTTCACCCCCTTTTTCATTGGGAGGAGGCATTAACTCGGCTGGATTCAAAGCGCAACACCTCATAATTTTGATATGCGGGGCAATTTCATACCTTGTTAATCTGGCTGATGTAAGGTGTTGTGTCTGCGTTCTATTTAAAAGAACGTCCACTGAGTGGGGTACCATGACGGTTAAAGCGTGACCTAAAACCATACCCTCGGTTTGTTTTACTGATGCGGCAGCTGCAGCAACAGCTCGCAAACAGCGCAGCAAAGCGCATGCAACAGGATCCAACGTAGAAGAGAAGTAGCCACATGGTCTATGTCTCCCTCCTTGTGCCTGAGTCAAAACAGCCAAAACACAACCATTGTTTTCATGCACAAATAACTGAAAACTCTTGTCATATTTTGGCGTTCCCAAAACTGGAGCTGAACATAATGCAGCTTTTAGCAGGTCAAATGCTTCTTGACATTCCATGCTTCATGGCAAAGGTAAGGTAACATCCTTCCTTGTCAATGCAACTATGGGTTTCACAATCAAAGAGAAATTGCCGATCCACTTCCTACAATATGAAGCCATGCCAATTAAAGCCCTGACTTCCTTCTGCGTATTTGGAATAGGCATATCAGAGATGCTGTCTATCCTTTCTGGTGGCAATCTTCTTCCCTCCTTCGAAAAGAGGTAGCCCAAGTAGGTTACTTACTTTCGACAATAGTGGAATTTCTTTAATTAATGTTTGTGTCCATGCACTGCTAAATGTGTCAATAGTGCAACTGTTCTTTCTTTACAAATGTCTTCTGTGTCTGCTGCTACCAATAAATTGTCTATGTATTGTAACAAAACACAACCAGCTTGTAATTCTAGCATATCTAGTTGTTCTTTTAATGCTCTACTGTAAATACTCGGACTTTCAGTGTAACCCTGCGGAAAATGTGTGAATTTAAATGAACGTCCTCATAGAGTAAAAGCAAATAAATATCTGCTATCTGGATGTACTGGAATGATAAAAAAGGCATTCTTCAGATCTACAACACTAAAGTACGATGCAGATGCTGGAATCATAATCACATCTGGGACTAATGGAAATTGCGGATCAACAACTTTATTCAATCCGCGCAGATCAATTATGAAACGGTACGGTATGTCATTACCTCCTTTCTTGTAAACTGGAAGAATCAGACTATTGCAAGTGCTACCAGAAATTTCTTCAATTACGTTTCTTTTAACCAAATCCGACACAATGCATTTCAATGCTTTCTCTCCTTCAGCCGAAATTTTATATTGCGGAATAGGCAGGCAATGTAATTCCCTCTTTTAAAACAATTTTCACTGGCTCTACTTTCAAACAACCAACATCAGTGTTGTTCACTGCCCATATACAAGCTGGTACTTTACTCAATTCAGTCCGTAATGGTTTAGATAAGAATTGTGATACACAAGTCTTTTGTGGCGATATTGTCAAATACACTCCATCAGGAGAACAATAAGTAACTGCATTCAATTTCTTCAGCAAATTATCCCAACAAATTTTCGCTGCAATTATTTGTCAAAAGAAATGGGCAAGACTCAGTGAATGGACCTAATGTTATAGGTACTGATTACTGGTGTACCGGAGAACCCTACTGAGACAATATTCTGCCTTGATAGTGGTATATCTGGAACCTGCTGATGGTCAATTGAACATTTCTGTGCACCTGTGTCCACTAGTGTCGGGAGGATAGCTTAGCGGCAACATGCTCGCCTTGGAAGCAAGACGACATGGAGCAACACAGGTTCGATCCCCTTGTTCGTGCTTAGAAACCTCTGGGTATTAAGCTCGTTATAAATAACCTGTCATATCATATCACTAGAAAAATGTGTTCCCTATTCCCAACCTTCATTTCTACGTAGAGCCCTTTCTGGTCTATGGGAATAGATACTGGTTCCAACCCCTGTCTTGGGCTGTCCTAGTAAAACAATACATCATCAGATGTAAAGTCGCCAGAGTAATATGCATTGGACTGATTATCAAAAACATTTCTATCTCCTGTGCTATTTCGCTGTGGTTGATTATGGTTCTGGTTCCCCTGGTTATTCTGAAATTGTGGCGCTCTTTGTTTCCTATTCTGTCCTTGTGTTCCCGGGCGACCTCTATTCTGTCTTCTCGGGAAAGTCCCATTTCGATTCTGGATCTGCGGGCACTGTGCTCGCCAATGGCCTTCTTGTTTGCAATAGGCACATTGATTAATCCCTATTGGACCGCCTTGCATGTTTGAAAATTGGACCCTGGATTGTGCGTTCCCGCCGCCTCTATTATTGTTTGCTACTTGCTGCATCAATACTCTTGTTTTCAAATTCCCCTTGTCCCTTATTTCTTTGTCCTTCTCTGCATTTACTCTGTTCTCATAATACTGGGCCATGTGTAATACTTCACTTTGTGTTTTGGCTTGCCAGGCACTTTCAGATGTCATTATTAAATTGTGGATTTTTGGTAACAACTCTCGCACAAATTTATCAACAAACAATCTCTTCCCGGGTTCAGTACTCAAGTCTTGACCACTAAAATCTGCAAATACTTCTTCAAATCGATTAAAAGTATCTGTTGCTCCTTCATCTTTGCCCTGTAAAAAAGCAGTTAATTTATCCCAGATTATTCTCTTCTCAGGTACCAGAGTTTTCAATTTCTGTATTATTCGTGCTGGTAAGGCCAACATGACCGGTGGCGGTTCTTTCTCCAGCCTTTCTCTCACCATCAATTCTAGTAAAATTCTCCCATGTATCACCTAATTTAGCCACGTCATTTATATTTCTAACCTGTTTCCATATGTCTACAGGAAGGATTACGGGAAACAATAAATCAATATCACTCAATGTAAAAACAGATGAATTCAAAACTGATTCAATTTCTTTATAGAATCCTGATGTATTTTTCCTAATATCAGGGATCGTCTGCCTGATGTTATTTACTTCTTGTCTAGAAAACGGGACATGCACAAACTGCGCGGTATAATGGGCTTCTATCGTGTGCGTTGGATTTCCTCCTGCGGCAGCAATTTCTACTTTCGGGTCAAACGTGGGAGGCACTTCTCTCATGGGTAATTGCAAACTAGGTGTTTCTACATCTGCTTGTTTACTAAGCAATAAAGCTAAATCAAGAGAAAAAGCATTCATTCCAGTTTCAGGCGAAAATGCTCTGTTGTGAATCGTCATTAAATCAGTGGGAAGCATGTCTTATTCTTCAAATATTCAGATTGCAAATACTCAACCATGACCTGCAATACCTTTCTCTGCATCTCTAGTGTATACTGACTAAACGTATCATGCACTTCTATTGGGGAAATGGAGACATCCGTAATCCATCTAAGCGCCTCTCGCATAAAAATTCTCATCTCTTCACTAACAGGTTTCAACGGCGGCAAAAATCATTGCTGAAAATATGATACATGCGGTTTATCTTTTTTCATTATTTCTCTATGCAATTGATCAAACTCGTTCTTAAACACAAATATTCGGCCTACATGTTCTCGTACCTTTGACGCATTATCCCGCAAATGAGAAAGAACACCCAAATCACACAACTCTTGCGGTGCCAATGTGTCAGTTAAATCACTCAATTATTTCACAAGATAATCCCCCATGGATTCTAACAATACCTGCTTTTCACCAAGGCCTTTATGATCAGATATGGAAAGTTGCACAGCTCCTTCATCGCCAACTTCAATATATGTTTCTGCCCAAGTTCTCAGATCCTCTTTCCTGTCTTTGCTAACCGTACTACGAGTTACTCTACTGCTTCCTTGCACAGGCCCCATCTCTGTAGAACTGCCTGCCAAAGCGGCTAATTCTCGCTTTGACGGCGGTGGAGGAAATGATGTCACGGTCACAGGGGAAGATGGTGCAGATGAAATAGCAGGAATGGGAGGTACATAAGGAGGAGGTGCAACTGGGTCAGGACTACTTTGAGGATGTTCATTTCTTCACTCATTCAAGATTTTGTTTATTAGCTCATCTGATGTATGCAAATCTTGTTGTATATATATTTTCTGTACACCTAATTGGAAAGCCCTATCCATTCTCCCAAGGTCCTCTGTCTGTTGATGCTCATCATGCTCCAACGCTTCCTCTGCATTTGTTTTATGTCTGCACGCATGTTTCTCTCTACTTCTCAAACAGAGATTAGCTTCCTTCCTCCAATCTCTCACGACGTCGAATGCCGCTGGTCTGGCTTTCTTATGTAGTAACACTGATTCTAAGTGTTCTATACGTGTTAATTCAAAGCTCCCATCATTAGGCCACTGTAAGTCTGATACAAGCCTGGTCTGCCAAATTGCATTAAACATTATTGCCCCTATACCATATTTTACATACATTTCAAATGCCGGCAAACCTGCGGGTGGCGCGACCTGGCCAGCTTTCAAAGATTGTCTACTGCAGTGGAAAAATCCCACTAAGCAGGAAGACAGGCATATTTAATCCTTACCCATTTCTTACCCTGGGTGTTTGATCTTGCAAGAGTAACTCTCAATCAATGTCAGGACATTTAAGGATCGGGGTACGACTCAACTGATCAATCAATTCATCACTCAGGACGCAATTCGTCCGTATACAGACACAACCAAGAATCGTTGTGACTGCGTGTCTGGCTCAATCTGCCTCGTTTCAGGACACTCGCCTTGATGCTCTCTGGGCGCTGCTCGTCGATCAGGGACCGGCTGTGTACAGATCGGCAAAGGAGTCTCTCATCACTTCTAAAGGGGTGCCCCGAACACCTTTCGATCCCGGCTACGAGCAGCTTCGTCCTCGACTCGTTTTTGCCATCTTCAAACTTAATGTATACGATGGAGCAAAAGGGGGAGTGTCCATGTTCGTGCGCCATATTTGCTAGGCCATAAAGACCCCCGCATATGGAAACTAAGCCACAATAACCATATACTAGTGACAAGACAGACACATGGTTCGAGTTTCCAAGAAATCTCGTTTATTTCAAAGTATGCTCAGTCGGCCGACTGGGGTCGAACGTCTCGCAACGTGTGTACCCAGACCTCGTGAGACGCAAGAGAGCGAGCATTACTCAAGCAACAACATATATACATAGCATGTAATCTTTGAAGGCAATTCAAACCTCCCATAATGTATCTTTTAGGCTAGGGTTCGGTGATTGACAATCATGACAATTATGACACGTTATGACAAGTCTCTATTCAGTCTAAATATACTTATTCTAGCAACAGTAGCAGAGACAGCTGTTTGTTATGGAGAACATAAAGCTCTTAGTTCAGCTAGAATATCATGTTCGTAGGAGAGAAACATTCCTTAGCACGTTATCTATGTGATTCTATTCATGAACCAGGGGTCAGACAGTTCTGAGGCAGGAAATACCAGTCTCCGTGAAGGAGTACTGCTAAAAGAATATAATTCATGTTTTAGCAGCCTATTGCTACAGCGTTTGTAAGACAGGCCGGCACCTGGGCCGCTGATTAGATGCACTTTCTGCTCGCCTCCAAGGACTTTGTGCGGGAGGAAAACAATGTATTTCTGTATCGTATGGCATTCCTGTCTGGGTTCATCTTTTAACATTCAAGCTGTGGCCTCGCACCGTGCATGAGATTCAAGCATAGAATACATTTTGCAAAGCATTTTTTGACAAAAAGAAAATAGCGGATATTACACAAAATGGACGCCCTCTAGTTACACTGACGATTTTGTGCTTATGATGTTTGTCACATGATGCGATTGGTTTCTGGCCAACATAATATACATACTATACATACCATAGGGTCGTTTCTGGACTAACAAGACCACCAAAAGGCCAGCCTCATTCACCCTTTTTGGCAGCAAAAAAATAATAATCCCAAACCCCTCAATTACAGGAGAATGGAGCAGCCAATTACTCCTGAACAAAGATAATCGAGCATTGTCGCAGTACAGATCTCCGTTTGGGCCAAGACAGGCTAGACAAGGATTTGATCTCACTAATGGTTCCTCCCTAAGGAGGGTTTATTAATCGCCCCCTGCTACCCAGGACCAGTCCATTGGCGCTCTTCCATGAGATTGATTAATCTCGGAGAAGTCTGCCCACTGACGCGAACCATTGATATTCCTCTCGCTCTCCTCCAACTGGTGATAGAGTGAAGTTTGGCCCCTTTTCTTAATAAATGTATCTGATTCCGGCAGAGTAAATGTTCTCCCCGTTGCCAAAAATAATCTTCATTTCCCCGCTAGTATTACCCCTTGGGATTACTGCATCTGAAATATCCTTGAATTTACTGTTCAGTACGCCCTCTAGTAAGTCAAAAACAAATCCCATCTGTTCCAATGCAGAGCATTCATTCAAAATCAATGGCACAACAATACCTGAAAAAAAGTCACAAGGGCAACATTAGTTTGTCCTCTTTGGGGGAATGCAACTCTATCAATATCTGTGGAGGAAGTAGCCCTCAAAGAGGGAATTCCAATAATAGACCCAAGATATTGCCCCTTTTAAAAGTCACATTGTGCTTATCATATGACATGCATTCAATTTTAAATTTGTAACTTTTGTGTTTACTCGGGTTTACATTCCCCCGTTGTCTATTATTGGCTATTTGTCAAGCGCCTGTATTGAACAATTATTTATATCGTGGTAGTTTATCAAGAATTTGATCACTCCCTCTAGTACCTCCCAGCACCTTAGTTTGAGCAGCATGTTGTGTCTGTTTACTGTCTGTTCTTGTTGATACAGTACATTTTTCATTAGGCATTCTAGCAAGATCAACATAATTATCTACACCCTTAGCACCTCTCAAAATACTCATGTTCCCTTTAGTCTGACTAACAGGTCCACTGGGCATAACAGGATGAATACTTATTTAAATTGCCCGATCCAGCCAAATGACCAAGCATTGGCCAAAAACATTCCCCTGCTGAAGTCTCACTCCCTGGATCCCTTCTGCGTTGGGCGGGAAATTCAATTTTACTTTCGCCAGAAGCAGATCTAGTAACCCCGGCAGAATACCGATCCAGAGTGTGAGTCAAAGTTTTGATGTGCCCCAATTGATCGTATCGCTGTATCTCTAGTGACAGACTCTTATCGTACTGTGTCAAATTTCCAATATCACCAAGGGGCTGTAAGGAGGAACCTCTACACATAATCTCCTCAACTCTGTTAAGCTCAACAGTCTGCACGTCTTACCTTAATGGAGAGAGGATTGCCGCTTTAACTGTTTCTGCCCTCTTCTCAGTTGCCCTGGTATTTTTAAGGATTTGTGTTGATAACATATCCTTACGAGACGGTACATGTAAAGATTTGAAAGACGCCCTATAATTGGTATTGTTCGTTTTCACTTGAGTTGAATTCTTTGTTTATTTGGACTGGTTCTTTCTTTTGTCAGTATGTTCGCTTAGCACAATTGGAGAAGTCTCAAGATTTTTTTTCCTGCCTCTTACCCTGAATATTAGTACAAAATGAACTGACGGGGGTTGTGGGGCAAATATGTTTTCCCTTTCCATCAGGACCAGTTCCCCCCACCTCTCGGCTCTTTGCCAACAACCAATGGCAATGGCCCTCATTACGACCCTGGCGGATTTCGTGGTGCTAAATGCACCGCGAAGCACGGCGGAAAGCCGTCGATAGCGCCATGGGGGTTGGCGGATTTACCACCCCATGCCGACCTTGGCGGAGCGGTAAATCCCCAATCCCCATTCTGCCCTTCCCCATTCCCATTCTTGCCCCATAGGGTATAATGGGAGTGGGGAAGGAGTTAATTACGCCACCGTAAAATACGGTGGCGTAATTAACAACGAGGTCCCGTAGCGCCATGGTTTTCTCCGCCTGGTAAAACCAGGCGGAAAACGGCGCCATGGCGCTACGGGAACTCGTAGTGGGGCGGACGGGTCCGCCGCGAATACCGCTGGCGGAAACCCACTCCGCCAGGGTCCTAATGAGGCCCAATGTATTTACATCTTCAATACTGATAAATAGTATTTTAGTCCAGATTCGATCCAACGTAAGAGAGTTTGTTTGAGACTCACGCTGGAGATTTTCTAATAAATTCAATAGTGAACTCAACACATCATTTAGTTCTGACAGCATTGACTCAGATGGTCGAGTCGCCATATGTTCAGTGTTGTTAATCAGGTTAGCCGGTCATCCCTGCTGTGCTGGCGCTGGAGTAGATACGTAGGAGGATATGGAAGAATCTGAATCCGAGTCAGGGGTTTCTGAAAAAATAGAAAGGGTAGTCAGGTAAAAATCCTCATCTTTTTCACCAATGTCATTGGCCATAGATTCCCCTCTTTAGGGCTCCTTATCAGCGGATATATTTATATTGAGGTTACGGCGGGACAGTTTCCCATTACAATTGTGCCCTGCCCGGAGGAGGATAGTTGTTGCATAGAATCTTGTTGTTCATTCAATTTGGGAATAATAGATGTATGTAGCAATTGATTTAGCTACCCCCTTCCGAGTTACCAGCCCCTATCTGCAACTCCTTACTAAAGGCATTGCACCATCAGCCTTGACAAATGTTGGCCTCAAACTCTGTCACAAGCAAGGGAGAGACCGGGAGCGGCATCTCCAAGGCAATAGCCAAATTCTCTGCAAGCAGATGTAACGAAGCGCAGGTGGATTCCGACAGGTCTTTAGCCAAATTCAAAGCAGCCGAATCGTCTAGTTACATGGTGCTAGGAGCCAAACCATTTTTTCCTCTGCTCCATATTTAGGGACTGATTTACAGAAGTGTTTTAAAATGGCAAAACCCCATTGGAAAATGTTCTGTGAATTAAGCCCTTAGAGCAGTGTTGTAACAGTATTGCCTGCTCCCCCATTGCTTGATGACAAGTTACAGTATCCCCTTTTCCCCTTTAGTGAACTGGTTTACCTTAGGTTTTTTAGTGTTCTGACAGTTGAATTTTGACAGACGCTTTACCTCCGAACCCGCCGAACAACGCAGAACTGTGCAGTGACTTTGCACCCGACTTTGCGTGCGCTTCTCGCACTGTTTTTTTTTTTTAATGTCCTCCCCACAGCATGGCACTGTTGAGCCCAGACCTAATCAGTCGAGCAGAATGCTCACAGACCAATCAAGTCAAGTTCCTATTGTTGATGCAGTATCGTAGAAAGGTACAATCAGAAACACACGAGCAACAGATCTCGTCTGGTCTGCAGAACAGTGCAGTGACTTTGCCCCTGACTTCGCATTGGACCTAATACTGTAGGATTACTTTGGGACAGTGCCCTATGACATCTTGACTTTATAAAAAGGAGGAACCCCCTCCTTCTTTGATTCATCTTTGGACAAGAAGAAGATGGATCACCACACCTCTGTTGGCAATACAGTCTATTCCAATGTCCCCTGCCAGAAAGGTAAAAACAGAAGGCATCCAAGACAGATGCAAGCTCTGTTCCCTAACCATGGTGGGGTAATATTAGTAAAGTATGTAAATATGCCCTATGTAAAAATCTTTAGATTAAAGTGACATATAAAAAAACAAATTGTTATTATTATTATTATACTTAGGGAACATTGGGGTTGAACTGCTGTGTACCAAGGCCTCTCTGCTAGCCGAGGCCCTGGAACTAGAAACCTGCTCGCAGGAGGTGAAGGGCGCTCTGTAAGTGCCAGATGTTAGGGAGAATTCTCCTTCGAGGGCTAATTTCCCTCACCTAGTGAGTCCCCCAGCAGCTTTGCTGGATTTCTGGAGTTTATTTTTTCCACCTGGTAAGAGTGTACATCCCTTTTCCACTCTTACATGTGTTTTGGCCTATGTGTTGTTACTCATTGTGTGATCTTGGGCACTGGAGCACACCACTCCAAGTGCCCCTGTTCTTTTATGGGTTACACAGCACCTTTAGTGTAGTAACCCAGGGTTGTCTTTTAGACTTCCCTCTGACTCCATTTCGCTGGGGCGGACTGCTGTCCCCCAATGAAAGGTAAAGTTGCCATTTACTTTACATAGTCATTTTTACCACAGACCCAGTACACCCCATCTTACATGGAGTACTGGAAAGGGCTAATCTGTACCCCTTTTCTGTCTGTACCTCCCTGACCAAATTGTCTTTCTTTTGGCTCTGGTTGGGTTTATTCATCATTTCTTTTTGTTAAAGTCCTTCTTGTGTTTTACTTTGCGCGGCAAGTTAGGTTTGCCTTCTTTATTCACCGTCTTTTGGCGGGCTTCTGCAGAGAAGCCCTCCCCTTGGCGCCTGGGTGTCTAGGTAGACTGAATGTGGGGAAGGGGTGTAGTCACCCCCTGCACAGGGTATCCCAGGAAACACAAGTCGCACTTTGCCATGATTGGCTGAGGTGGTTGTCCCGGCTGGACAACCCCTCTGCTGCGTGATTGACAGCCAGGCTGTGTGAATGAGGGTTTTTGCGCATAAAAGGCAGGTCTCTTGGGCTAGAAGTCAGAGTCGCCTCTGGAAATACAAGGAACCGAATAAAAGTGGAGCGAACGACGGCTGCTGCAACTACCCCGTCATGGTGAAGCCCTGCTACAGTCCTGAGCTATCTTCCCTTCAACGACTAAGAGAAGATCCAGCCCGGAGTCTTCTTCCCTTGAGCCTGGTGGGGATAACCAGCTCATCTTCTTCAGCCAGAGATCTCCACTGTGGTCGAAATCGCTGCACACTGCTGTAGTGGTCCGGATAGCCACCTGCTGAGCCTCTCCTGTTTTTAAAGAGCACACCTTTGCGTTGTCGCTGCTGTCGGCTTCATCCCTGTGTGGTGCAGACCCCCTTCAGACGTCCTCTTTCACAACGAAGCTCCAGGAATCGTGGGTCTGCGGGAAACCAACAGGAACAACGGTCAGGGCACCAGCTGCATCGTGGGAACAAGGTACTGTGTTCTACTCGAGGAAACTGGGTGAATCCCTTTTCTTCATCCTTAAGGCTTGTCCTTGTCTTCCCTCCTTCTTATAACTTTTGCTTCCGAACATTGACAATATTCAAGTACTTTTTGGCTACACGGAATCGTGAACTGTCTAACGGTGTGATCTTCGGCACAGACCTACGGTGTCACCTAAACCTGGCTCCGACCCTTTGACTTTTGAACTCCTGTTTCTGAGTGTTTCTCGATACTGTCTGCCTAACCTAAATATTGCTTGTGATTTTTGCCCCCAACTCCCTCTGGGTATCTCAGGTGCTAAGTGTGTTTTTGCCCCGGTAACATTTCATGTCACGGATACGCGTTTATTTAGTAGACCGAACTGTCCAAAAGTGATCGCAACCGTATCCGCGGTATCGTGTTTTGTTCATAACACCGGTTCATTCAAACACAGGGTACTTACCTTGAGACTTACTGTACAAAGTGAATTGGTTAGTTGTAGTATATTTAACGTGGGGTTTTGTTTAAAGTTTAATAGAGTTGTGTTTATAACTGGTTTAAAAATAAATGTACTTATATTTTTTACCTGAAACCTTGAGTCAGTGTTTGCTTGAATCAAAGTAATTGTGGTCCCTTTGTGTAATCTCTGCTACTGCTCGTATACTCTTGAGATAAGCCTGGCTGCTCTGCTACTGCTACCACTATAACTTAGTAGTACAGGCTTGTACCAAAGGTAAAACTTGTATTGCCACCTGTGGTCTTAATCAGGTGTAGTGGTCCCTAAGGGCACTGCACAGGATTCTGCCTAACACCAGACAACTTCCTGGAGTCGAAGCGCGCAGAACTCAAGTACTCACCTTGTCCAGGAGACCTTATGTTAGACCTTCCAGCAACCCAGATGTCCAGTAGCAGCTGGAACCCTGTTGTGTTGCCTCAAGACTCCTTCAAGACTGTTCAACCACACTCAATGCACTTCGAGCCACTACAGGATCCTCAGTAATGCTTTGGGACTCGACACATATCAAACCATTTGTTTGACTTTGAGACCTTGAGACACTCCAATATAGATTGCCAACATGCAGGCAAAAATGCAGAAGAACAGCCCTTTTCTTAACATGGAGTTCGCAGCAGGCCCAACAATTATCAAAGTATTAGAATCCAAAATGCTGAAATTCATGAAAACACATCTATTTTAGAAGCATCTAAAGTTGCACAGACAGCAATTCACACTGAGCAGCAAGTTCGGAGTTGCAGGAAGGGAGTAATGGGTGAGCAGAACACAGAGAGAAGATAACAGTTCTCAGGATGCAAAACAGCAGCCTCCCAAGTAAATTAAATTAATGGGAGCACAGACAGTCACTGATGTCCAGGTGCATGAGAATAGTATGCCAAAAGACGTTATAGAGAATATACAAAGGGCATCCCAAGTGGTGATAAAAGGTACAACATACGCTAGAATTAGCTGAAATGTCCAATAAATAGGAAGAAATTCCTTCTCCAACACAGTCCTTTAACACGTGACCAAGGCACATAGAACACTAGCTATTCATTACAAGACAAGCACAGATAAGACACCTGCTGAACTCCCTAGCATACAGATGATACACAGGGCCATATACAAAGAGAAGGGAAGGCTGCATGTAAGAATGCTTCTCGTGCTTACTTGCTTACTGTTTAATTTGTAGGCATTTACACAATTCTTGGTTAGGAAATTTGAAACTGGAGGAAATTGTTTGTAAGGGTAGGCGAATTGAGGGAATATTTTTAGAGCCTTTATCAGTTTGTTTTATTTTGTTTGTATTGTCTGATTTTAAACAGATGTCTTTCTTCCTAATTCATTGAAATTATCTGGCGTGCCACAGCCTATGTGGTTTTCAGGCACTTAAGTGCCAGGGCTGGAATCCGCGCAGCAGGCACACCAAGGGCACACCAAATGAAAGCCCGTCTGCACCCGTCCGCGCGATGCACAGGCCCTGGAGCCCTCTCACATGCCAAGATGACTTGGGAAATGGGAATCCGGGAACCCCTTTTTGGACTGCCCAGAGTTGACAACTCTGCCTGCTTCTGTCGGTTTATGAAAGTACAATTAGTCTTTCCACTTTACCACAACCACGAGCCGGCATGGATGGAACCCCGGCCGGTTCGGTGGCCCCTCCAGTTCTGGGCTAACTGATTAATGCCAGATCTGCAGGAGCACAACGAGATGATTTAAACGCCCTCTTAACAGATTTTAATCCTGATATCCATTGCCTTACAGAAACGTTGTTCTCTGCCTTCTCTTATCCTGATATTGTCCAATTGTTGCCACCTAATTACAATGTGTTGACATCACCTCTTTCAACTCAACATGTTAACCAATCAGAACTAACTTGCCATCAAAACCTTTTGAAAACGCCTATCCAAGTCCATAAGTGCATCATTCACAATGGACTTCTGTTCCCAGAATCCACAAAATACTGGGACAAGGAAGAACAAGGATCGAGCACCTAGAGAGCGCACTAGTTTTTTCCAGTGCTCACCTGAGTCCGGGAAATGTAAGCCGCCCAAACAGGGAATGGGACACAGCAGCTGTAGCGGCTGGTGAGAGAAGGCTTCACCTCTCAACGAGAAGCAGGGAGCCAAGAAGCCAGCACCAGTATGGTGGAGTCAGGTGGTTCACCACCGGAGAATGAAGAAACTGCGGAACAGAGGGTCGCTGAGGGAACACCAAAAGTCAAAGTACTCATGGGCATTCACAGGCCCAGGGGAACAACATTTTGCTTACCGGAGCCGAGAAGACAGCAGGTGTGTCTAGAGGAAGCTGCTGAGGACCGGTGGGCAAAGAAGAGAAGAGCGAAAGGGGAGCAGACAGGAATCCTGACCCGGCCGACCGTGAGGGAAGATAGCAATGCCTGCAGATACCGGTGAGTCCTCCGAAAAGCAACAGGAACACTGCAGCGAATTTGTGAACACGCTGAGTGCGTACAATTGGAAGTTACTTAAATGGTAAATAGAAAAGAGATGGAGATATTAAAAGAAGGGAATTTGAGTTGCAAATAAATCCCTTTCAAATGTGTGAGTGTGCACAGTGTCAATACGAAGAAAGCAGAAGGAAGATAATATATTAGGAAGACTACTTTGTGAGTGAGTGATAAACCCAAATGTACAGAAGTCCTGGCAGGAGAGTAGACCAAGCAACCTCAAATGGGTGAAACAGGTCCTGGCAGGAGAGTACACCAAGCAATCTCAAGAAGAGTGAATCAGAAGTCCTGGCAGGAGAGTACACCAGGCAATTTCAAGTGTATAAAACAGAAGTCCTGGAAGGGGAGTGTTGCATTTGGCCAAGAACGGCCAAACAAATTGTTCTTGGAAGAGACTGTGAAATCAACCAAGCTTTATGAATAAGATTTACATTTGGCCAAGAGAGGCCCAAAGAACTATGGTGTATAAAAACCTCAAGGAGTAAAGAAGAATCCAGAGGAAGGGAGCTACCCTCTGGAACTAAGACCTTTATTCTTGAAGAAAATATGTGTTTAAGTCCTTTTTCGTTCCTTTATGAATACTTTTTCCAAACCACTCCAGGCCCTTTGCACATTAAAGTTAGGTTTGTAGTTTGAGGGTCAGAATAAAACGTTTGATAGAGGACAGTTGTATTTCTCACATCCTGGCAAGGACTGAGCCTTCATTTTATGTTTAGGTAGGGAAATTCCTCTAGAGCAGACACAGAGCAGCATTTACCCAATCCCACCTTTTCTTTAATAAATGTTTTTCACCAAAAACATGGCAAACTTGTGTCTGACTCATTTCTGACTCCTCACAAAACACTCTTGATTTAATTTTTTCAGACACATTATTGACAGCCTCTTTTAAGCCTCTGCCCTTCACCTGGTCTGATCATTTTGTTCTTACTTTTGTTGTGTTCTCTCCTCTTTCACATCACACAGGTTCTATTTTTCAGCATGCTCAGCATTGCTGGAAAAACATTCTTTCAACTCAAAAAGCTGCGCTCATGAAACTAAATATCATTTAGAGATACTGATGCTTTGGACCCTTGTACAGCTCTGCTGAAAGCAATGACCACGACCGCTGATCAATTAGCACCAGTTAGAATTAGTCTACGTCGCTACAAGCCCTCTGTTACCTGGTTTTTATCCGATCTCAGGCTTCTTAAATAAGCCTGTCATAGGGCAAAGCGTAAATAGTGTACTGGCTCAAGCATTTGCAATTCGATCAGTACCTTTTTTGTTGATAAAATCTTTAAGATTCGCAATAAAAATGACTCAGCCTGGACCTGCCATTGCAGCTCCTACTTTCTTAGCAGAGGCTGTGACTGATTGTGATAATTTGGAAGCTTTCCAGTTTGAACCCGTTACAGATGAGGCTGTTAGTTTGGCATTAGGTAAACATAAATCTTCATCTCCATTAGATTCTATCCCTTTGCATCTTCTTCAGTGTCCCTTTGCATCTTCTTCAGTGTCTACGTTTTAAATCTATCTCTCTTTTCACTAAAGCTCTTCGTCATTCTTTTGCTAAAGTATTGATTCCAACCCCTTTAAAGCATGCATTGGTAACCCCTCTTCTAAAACAAATCTCATCTTACTCCATCAGATACAGCCAATTATCGGACTAGCTCACTTCTTCTGCTGTTAATGTAGCTTATGGAAATCACTGTCACACCCCAACATCCACGACATCTGGGGTCAAATTCTCTTTTACACCCTTTCCAAGCAGGTTTTTGGCTTCTTAGAGGTACACAGACAGTGATGATATCTATTTTGGACGATATGGCTTTGCTGCAGGATCGCAGAGAGGTCAGAGTATTAATTCTCATTGATCTCTCCACGGCTTTTGACACGATTGACCATCATATCCTTCTCAGGTGCCTGGAATTGGCCAGTATTGTTGTCCCCACACCCTGTTCTTGATTTTCTTCTTATCTATCAAACCAATCACAAACAGTCCATTTTATTGGGAGCCGGTGTCTATCACCTGTGGTGTTCCCCAGGGTTCATCTTTGTCCTTTCGTCTATTTAATGTTTATTTACTTTCTTTAGCAGATGTGATTACATCCCATGGTGTATGTTTTTACACCTATGCGGAACACAATTGAATTTCCATTTGAATTACCGGTTCTTGATCCACCTGAGAAGCTAAGAGCCTGTCTAGCATCCATTGGTGAATGAATGTCAGGAAATTGGTTGAAACTTAATGGAGAGAAGACAGAGACTTTGGTTGTAGGGTCTCCAGATTTGAATCAATTCTTGAAGGTTGATTTCTGGCCAGATTTACAAAGCCCATGTCCAACTCCTATTGGTTCAGTCAAGAGTCTGTGGGTGAAATTGCTACCTACAGGCTCCAGAGAACCACAGATAACCTCTGTCTGCAATTCTGGTGTTCTTAAACTCACACTTTTAAATAAGATTCTCCCTTTTAGTCCTTTACATTTACGTTCTGTATTAGTCAGTGCTTCAATCATGGGCTCCCTTGACTACTGCAATGGTATTTACCTGTACAACCAGATTTTCTAAGCCATCGCCTTCAGGTGTGCCAGAATTCTGCTGCCTGCTTAGCTCTCAATGCACCTAGATTTGCACATTAAGCTCCCCTTGCTTTATCAACTGCAGTGGCTACTGATCAAAAGTCAAATTCATTTTAAGATCTTATGTCTAGTGCATCGTGCAGTTCAACAATCTTGGCCATCTTTTCTTCGACTGGAACTTTCGCTGTACATGCCTTCTAGAGCCTGACTTTAACGTTCCCAAATTCTGTGTGACATCCCAAGGTTTCGTAGAGCTCGAGCTAGTGGTCGTTGCTTTTCAGTCCTTGCTCTGAAGCTGTGGAATTCCCTCCCTTCTCATTTATGAGAGATATCCGATCGTCTACATTTCCGTAAAGCTTTAGAGACATTCCTGTTTTGAAGATTTGTCTGTGCAAGTAGTGTTTGCTGGGATTGGTTCTGGTGCAGTCTATTCTCTAGCACCCGGATGCCCTCAGGCTGTGGTGCGCGATTTATAAATCAGGGTACAATACACTACATGGCCTCACCGCCTGGGAATGACAAGGAGGTGCTTTAATTGGAATTATGGCAGCACATCGACTTCTCTTCCCACCTTATGTTTCTGTCTTGTATCATGATGTCTGTCAGGATGTCCAAGGTTGGTGAGCAAAGTGCCAACCAATAGAAATCCCTTGTGTTACACCACCTACAATGAACAACGCCAACCAATTAAGTATCAATATGATGATGTTATTGAAAGTATTATCTAAAGTAGGTTGGTCCCAGGAGGAGCCATCAGCTATGTCTAACTCAATAATACTACTTGCACCTATATACTCTATATGTAGTTTACGATGTTAACCAATCAAATATATTAATCAAGATTGTATTATAATGACATGGATGATGTGTCTGTTGGTTAAAAAACACTCACATCTATTGTAACATTGAGAGCTGATTGCATGCTGTCCCGGCCCAGGTCAATGCTTTGAATAAAGCTGGGGTTTCCTGTGCACTTTGAGTAATCCATTATTGAGTATTGTTTTATAAGTTTAATAAATTGGGTCCTCCTCTACAAATGCATAAATGGAAAACACAAAAGGAGTGACAAGAAGATGCAGTCTGCCAGCTACTGGAGCAAGTCATTTTTTTAAATGTATTTATTTAATGTGCATATGGTTAAATATAAGACCCTTTACACTTCAACTTACACTACAAAGATAATAAAAATAAAAGGAAAGCAAGACCATGGATGGATTTGAAGGCAAGAAGAAGGAATGTAAAAAAAGAACAAATTTGCATTGAGAGCCAGCTGGCATGGTGGCAATGCGCAGAGGTGAGTTAGGATCAGGGTAGCTTGTGCAAGTAACACATTTCAGAACTTCGATAAGGGTAGTGGAGGACTACAGGGGGAGACCAAGGAGTAGTCTCGAGCAGCAATCACGTGCACTCAGCACAAGTGTACAGATTAGCTCTTTATCAGAATGGTGGATGAGACAGGGTGAATTTACTAATGTGGAGGAGGTTGACACTGTCAGCTGTGTAATGAAGTGTAATAAACCGTTGGCGTTTAAGGTCACCACCAAAGAGCAACCCTTTGGTGAGGGAGTGAGAATGTCTGGAGAGAATGAAATGTGAGATGGAGATGGGAGGGTGAGATCAGTGCTGAAGGTGGAGAAGAACATCATTTCTGTTTTTGAAGAGTTAAGCATTAGGCTGTGTAACGTCTTCCAGTGACGGATGGCTGTGAGACAGATGATGATTTGAGAGATGATAGGGGTGTAGGATTGAAAGAGAAGAAGATCTGGATATTATCATCAAATAGACGGTAATGAAAGCCAAAGAAGGGATTTATTTACCCATGGGGGTGGTATACTCTGTGAAGAGGAGTGGGCCACAGGCATATTCTTTGACACCCGACAGGAGGTATCGTGGGAGTAGGTGTGAATTCCAGGTGATGAAGAAAGCAGTCGGAAAGGTAAAAGGCAACCAATCCATGTGAGGTGTCCTTAAAGGCAAGGGAGTAGAGGACTGGGAGGATGGAGGGATGGTTCACAGGGTCAAATGCTGAAGAGAGGTTGAGTAGGAACAGAATGCATATGAGGTGGGAGCTGTGGGCAGTGGTTAGAAGGTTAGAGACATGGGAGAGTGCTGTTTTGGTAGTGTTTCCTCCTGATTCCACACTTTAACGGGTTGCAAAGAGAGTGCCAGTGGATAGAGAAATGTTGAAGAGGGAGAAGAGGTGTCAGGAGGTGAGGAGTGTGATTTATTGATTGTTTGAGGTGCAAATGGGTCAAAGGATGCAAAGAATGGGTTAGCTGATCGGAGGATCAGTAGATGTTCAGTAGGGAGGAATGGGTGAAGTTGGATAGAGAAATGCATTGCAGGTGATAGGTGATGGAGTTGAGAGAGGTGGTAGGAAAGACAGAAGGGTTTATAAGATATCACTTACCTTTGTGATTTTGGAGGAGAGATAGACAAAGTCATCAGCTGAGAAAGAGGATAGAGAGTGTTTCTTAGGGGAGAGAGAATAGCCTGGAGGGTATGGAGAGCTTGTGTGTATGGGAGAAAAAAGAAGATATAAGGGTAGTGTAAAAGGATGAATTGGCAGGGTGAAAGGCATTATTAGGGGAAAGTAGAGAGTCTTTTTAAGAAGCAAGAAGATTAAAGGAATGATTTTATTGCAACGGAATAGATTGAGGTGGATGGGTGTACTCAGTTTGAATGGCTGGTGTCAAAAGGCATGAGGATACTGAATATCAAATGAGGGAGCAAGTGTGCCAGTTAACTCAGTGAAAGCCAGTTAAATGGCAGAGGTAAACAGAAGAGATAGGGATTGGAAACATGACTTGACTTGGCCAAGGTATGGATCCAGGAAGTCTGGTTTGAACTTCCTTTTAATGATAGACAACAGGGGTTGAGTGTGATTGGTGGGAGGAGCTGAAACAGAAGTGAATGATTAGAAGGACCCACCAGTGTGAGTCGGGAGGTTTTGAAAGCTTGTAACGGAGTGGCCAGAGAGAGTGGAATCTAATTGCAATTAATGAGTACTAGAAATATATGATATGATATGGCATTTATACACAACAAGTGTTTCAAGGTGCGGGGGGCAAGGAAGGGGAAACAAAGGGAAGACAGAGACAACGATCCTACTAGGCCAGGTGACATTGAGGTTGCGCAAGTGCAGGGGAAAGGGGTAAGGGGAAAAGTGCGGGGGAATGGGAGGGGACAGTGCAGTACATAGGATAAAGATAAATAAAGACAATAAATAAATAAAAGTGCGGCCAGCTGGTGGCAAGTGCAAGGGTAAGTGCAGACAAGAGGTGTCAAGTGCTAGTAGGGGTTTTAGGGATACATAAACAGTCCCCAAGTGCAAGGATTGCCAGGGGGGCAATGCATGTGTGCAACTGGCGGGAAGAGGACCTGGGCCCGAGATCAGAGGGTATCCAGGTAACCAATGCAGTTCCAGATTCAGCCAGGAGATCAGCAGGGGAGAGGAGGAGAGAAAGCAGAAGCAAAGAGGAGGGTCTTGAGGTGCTTCCATTACCAGAGATGGCTTTCCTCAATTTACGGAGAGGCAGGGAGGCTGTTCCAGACAGAGGCCCGAGCAGAAGAAAGAGATCTACCACCAACTTGCTGCTTGGAGTAGCGACTGACCCTGAGGGAGTTGAAGGCAGATGAGCGAAGAGCTCAAGAAGGAAGATATTTGGGAAGAGAGAGTTGAAGGTATTGGGGTCCCGGGCCCCAGAAGGCCTTGTGGACAATGCAGAGGGTTTTGAACTTAATCCTCACCGCCACTGGGAGCCAGTGCAGGGATTTCAGTCCTGGAGAGATACGATCCCTGGGCTTGAGGCCAAGGACAAGTCTCGTAATCCTGTTTTGGATGAGTTGCAGAGGGCGGAGAGTAGAGGCAGGCAGATTTAGAAAGAGACTATTGCAGTAGGCCAGCCTAGAGAGAACCAGAGCTCTGGAGAAAGTGAGCATCTGGGGGAAGGAGAGGAAAGGAAGAATACCTCTGAGGAGGAGCAGCTGATAGTGTGACTTAGAGACTTCAGAGATGTGAGAAGAGAAGGAAAGTGTGGAGTCGAACATGACCCCGAGGTTTTTAGCCTCACAGGTGGGAGCAGGAAGAGGCCCAAGAGAGGCCGGCCAGATAGTGACAGGAAAGGAGGGATCAGGTGTGCCGATGAGGAGAATCTTGGTCTTACTGGCATTAAGGCAGAGATCATTGGTGGCACACCACTCCTGGATGGCGGACAGACAGTCAGAGATGAGAGAAGGAGAAGAGGTGGTGGAAGGGAGCCTGAAAATGAGTTGGGTGTCATCTGCATAGCACTACTGAAGGTTGGTGCAGAGATCGGCAAGGCGGTGGGCACGAAATGTCAGGTATTGGTTGAACAGCCAGGGAGAGAGGCTAGACCCCTGGTAAATACCACAGGTATATATAGAGAGAGGAGAGGAAGGACACAAGTTGGACCCGGGGGTGGGGGTTCGATCGGAGAGGAAGGAGGTCAGCCAAGCCAAGGCATGATCAGTGATACCCAGGTTATCACGGAGACAGTTGAGCAGGATGGCATGGTTGACTGTGTCAAAAGCAGAAGAGAGATCAAGTAAGATGAGGACACAGGGGGTGTTGGAATCAAGGTTGGAGGGCAGGTCTTCACGTATGTTCAGGAGAGCAGCTTCTGTGCTTCTGGCAGCTCTGAAACCAGACTGATGGTCATGTTCACAACCAACAGATTCATTGTGAAGATTAAGCTGGGAGATGGGCAGCTTTTCCAGGAGTTTGTCCAGTTAAGTAGTGATGGAGATTGGACGATAGTTCGGCAGGGAGGAAGGGTCGGTAGAGGGTTTCTAAAGAAGAGGGTGCACAAGGGAGTGCTTCAGGCGGAGGGTAAGACTCCAGTGATGAAGGAGTGGTTGCAGACATCAGCCAGAGCAGGAGCCAGGGTGTCAATGTGGTCCTAGATGGTTTTGAAGGAACAGGGGTGAACCTGTTTTGACAAGACTTTCATAGATCGGACTTGTCTAGAAACCTCATCTGAGGAGAACAGGGGAAAGGCAGCGAAGGAGGGAGGAGAGGTGGCCGAAGAAGGGCCAGAGAAAGAGCAAAGAGTAGAGGGAGGACGGGGTGAGGAAGAGAGAGAGGACAAGGGGTCATGAGCTTTAGAGATGAAATGAGAAGCCAGGGCCGTGCAGAGGGGCTGGGAGGGGACATGAGAGGTAGAGACTGCAGGATTGGCCAGTTCCTTGCAGATTTTAAAGAGTTTGGTCGAGTTGTTAGATGCTGCAGAGACGCAGGCTTGGATGTAGGCTCTCTTCCTGGTGCGGACAGAGAGCCGGTATTGCCTTTGGAGCAGGCGGCAGGCCAGTTTGTCAGAGGATGTACCAGAAGCACACCATTTCCTCTCACCATTTCTTCTCAGCCACCCTGCACTTGCGTTTAAGGGTGACGAGGTCTGAGTCATACCAAGAGTTGCACTTGGCTTTGGGTTTCAAGCAGATACTCATGACAGGGGCAAGAACATTGAGAGTATCAGATATAGCAGAGTGGAGAATGGAAAGGGCTGTGTCAGGGTGTGAGTCAGCCAAGGGGGGAGGGGAGGGATGAGAAAGTGGCTGCATAAGCCTCAACTAACACACGCTTCATGGGTCGGATAACCAAGAAGGTAGGTGGCAGTGCTGGAGTTGGCTTGGCCTGAGGGGTCGAGAGGGTGAGATGGGAGGAAAGGAGAAAGTGGGAGTGGGAAGGTTGAGGTTGACAATCATGGCCAACAACCCATTGGCTTGGAATGACTCGAGAATTATGTATAAGCCTGAGTAAAAAAGATTGGGGTTGCCTATTGAGCATAGCGGGGGGATGATGCGAGAGGTGGGGGCAAGGAGTTTAACATATACTTATTGAAAGGAGGAGAGGTTAAAGTGAGTGTGGGAACTGGGGTCACATGGTGTGATTTTGCTGACCATGGGACCAACACCGTCATCTTTTTTTGACAGTCTACGAAAGTGAGAAAAGGTAGCAAGATCAGTGTGTATCACATCTAGAGGTCCTGAGTCATCATGGTGATCCAAGGTTGAGTGATGGCCATTGCAGATATTTTTGGGTGATGCGAGTTAAAGTGGTAATTGAAGAAATCATTTTTCGGCAGCTGGATTGGATGAGGTTAGTGGGAGACAAAGGGCATTGAGAAGGCGGATGGCAGTGTGGCTGCCAGATGACAGACAGGAAAGATCAGCGTAGACTGTGAAGTGCATGGGAGAGATGTAAGGCCAGGGTGACGTTTAGGGGTACCATATAGAACAGGAATGGAGGGTGCCTGGGTGAGGTTGGGGAAGCGGTGGAACACAGGTGGTAAATGCTGGGTTTGAGTGAGGGATAGTGAAGAGAGGGTCAGAAGAATGCCCCTCCTGACTCCAAAATTCATGACAGGACAAAGAGCCAGAAACGCTCGCAGCCACAAATCTTATTTCAGACAAATCCTGAGTGCACCAATGGTTGACAAGTACCCAGAAAGGTATTCTCTCAGGTCCCAAGAATGCCCCTTCTCACCCCCAAATTCATGACAGGACGAAGAGCCAGAAATGCTTGTAGCCACCCATCTTATTTCGGAGGAATCCTGAGTGCACCAATGATTGACAAGTACACAGAAAGATATCCTCTCAGCCAACCATACAGACTGAATCCAGTACATATCTTCACAGGTATAGGAGAAGAAACAGAGATCGTTGACAGAAATACCTTGATGGACAGTCTCGACTAAGCATCAAGAAGCCACGATGCTGACGTCAATAGTGACACCACGACATAGCAGCGTTAGTCATGAAGCACACTCACAGTCCTGAACCGCATTACATAGACACACATTTGTATACATGAAGAATATGCTTACATAGTTTTATAGCTAGAGGCCGGATACATATACATACTATCAATGCGTTTATAATGCTTTTAATTAGCCAAATGCTGTAACGCAGAACCGCAAGCCACAAGAGATCCTGAGCAACCTTGCAGATGCTTATGCAAAGTCATCCTATGGAACTACAGGAATATGTATGGAACCTGATAGGTTACCTAGTATAACAAGAGCATGTAGAAATCATATTATGGAGTCTATGGAAAATTACAGAAGGCCTCAAAGCCACAGAGCCTGAGACGAGAGATCTGACTTGGACTGCACAGACCATGGAGCTGGCCCACAGCCAACTTCAGAGATACACAGACACATTCCACTCTTTAGACGACAAGGGGACCATCTACAGAGAAATTGAATAAATCCTCATAAATGCAAGCTGAAGAGCTAAATTGTGTGGTCCCTAAGCACTTGGTACAGCCAAACGAGACAATGGACATTCATTCATGGTGGGAAAGCAGAGCCGATACCAGTAAGTCAGACGTAGATGGCAACACGTGTTGCAATGTAAGGAGCGCATTCTCATAGGCAAAGGTGGTACACACAAGATACAATGCAGACACATAATTGTTCGCATCACCTTGAAGAGGTGCACATCGAGGTGAGAACTCGATCGAGTCCCAGGCACGGGGAGATCATCTCAAACCAATCACAGCTCAGAAAGTCAGGGGTGGATGGCTAGGGGCTTGCACCAATGGTAGCCCACTACTCTGCAGCAATGTAATAGATAGTTTCTTGGGTATGGGACAGGCCAAGCACCTGACATGCAAGGACCAGTAGAATAACCTCTTTATATCGTGCCTCTATAGGTAATAGTACTCTCGATACCTAATCCTCTGTAGAGATAGGTTTTTTGGGGAAGGGCCAGGTCATGACGTAACATGTGTAAAAAACTGGCCTGCACGCCATGGAGAGCTGAGATGTACCAGAGAATTCTGATCCCTGTTGGTTTTACTTGCAATAAACCACAGTATTACTTGCCGTTGGCTGAGTCCTCCGTTTATTCTGGGGAGGGTGTTGGGCCTTCGAAGTCAGGCAGAACCCCAGCCATCCTCTGGTATACCTGGGAGTCCCATCCAACAATAGAGAGGAGACAGTGAAGAGGAAGGTGCACAGTGAGATGGAAATGGTGTGCAGAGCGAGTGGATAGGTCGGAGGAAAGAGACTGGACCGTGGACAAACTATTGCACGTAAGTGAGTAACCAGTTCCACAGGGAGGTCCAATCAGACAATAGACTGTGAGGAAAGTGTTCAGTATAATGGGGAGTGTAAGTGGTGCATATAGTGATTGCATGGGCATAAGTGATCAAAATGCTGTTACAAATTCCGAATTTAATCATAGTGTGGGTTGAAGGTGGAGGAGGTGCTGGGGTAGCTTCACTCTTAACAACGGGCAATCACATACAGTTCAGGAGTGGCAGATAGGGGTATGAAATACACAGGATGGGGTGTAGTTAGAGGAGGGGAAAGAGAAACTGTTACAAGATGCAGGAGGGTAGCTGGGGAGCCTTTGACAGAGAATAAAGAAGTGGAGCCCAAAAACCTGCCATTGGTTAAGAAGAGCCACTGGCAAGCAAGAGATGAATGGGGGCCTCCAGCTCAAAGGTGGGCTGTCTGTCATTTGGTTCTGGTTGCCATGAAAAAGCCCCAAACTGAACATTTAAAACATTTGCTTCTGTGGAGTTATTAAAGCGGATGCACTTTCCATAATTAAAGCGGATGCACTTTCCATACCCAATGCCAACACGCTCATTGATATGTTGGGTCTTTCCATAGATTGGGATTGGCAAGTGGACCTCCTAAGAAGTTGACCTCCTAAAATGGCAAAAAAGGAGAGGACAGTATTATGCACACCAGGAGGGTGCTTCCAATTAAGTGTAAGGCGCTTGGCATAAAGAAACACTGCCCATTTCAAAGGATGGAACACCACTCCCTGATGAGGCTATAAGACTTCCCCGTTGCCTACCTATGTTCAATGTCTGTATTCAGTCACACTTGGGAAGATCAACCGTTCAATCTGAAACAAGTGCTTCAAGATAATCTCATGGCAATCAGGACACATGCCTGACTATCATGGACTCAAGTGCTAAATAGCACAAGGGAACTGTAACTTTCAGGGGACACTAGGTTGGTGGCTGGAGAAAATACTGAGACATTCCAATGACAAAGATGATCGTTTTTCTTGGTATCTTTGAGTGTTATTGTTACTTCATCAAGGGGTAATGGCCTATATTCTGAATGTAAGTTACCCATGGTGCTACTAAGGACCCTCACCTGCCTAAAAAGCCTTTCAGAGCTTGGAAGATGGTTCTTGCAGGGACTATGATCCAAAGACTCCTGACTATGGCCAGATGTTTCTCATCGAAATAGAAGCTAGCAATTTTTCAATTGCAATTGTATCAGTTTTGGACCTGGTAAACTCTGAGTACAATCATCTGCCTTTGTTACCATAGGATTGATAAAGACAGTCAAACAGGGATGGGAGGATATCTGAGCACACAGGTTTGAATCCTAGTCCTGTGCTCTGCTGTTTATCACGTTATAAAAGATTACTTAATTAATCTTTGACAGAAACATTTACATTTGTATGCGCTGTCAAAAAGTTGAAACCCTTTCAGGTTAACGGCTATTCATGAGGGAAAATCCTAATCATTTTCCATAGGTCATATCCCTACCGAGTTTGAATATGGAGAACCAACACATGCCTCGATCAGAATTCAACAGTGATGGTCTCACTGGGTACTTTTGGTTCGAAGGTGAATCAGACCCTTCAAAATGTTTTGTCTGCAAGTCATTGGGTGACAATCACTGCCATAGCGGATACAAGTGTACTTCGTCTGTGCGCAATCCACAAACACACCAGCAGCTGAAAGGGGAATGGGGCACATTCATTTACTTATTTTTAAAAATCACAGGTAGAGCAATGCATTGTGGACACAAAAATGCATACAGAATTTACCATTAATCATAGAGCGGAAGGCAAGGGCCCTTTACAATGGGGAGCGAGAATGTGACTTGAAGACCACATGTTGCAAGGGAAGGTGGAAACATAAACCATGGTCGAGGGCAGGACAGAATAACATAGGAACGGGACGGCGGAGTAAGTGCTAAATTAAGGATGGAGGGGTGATAGAAAAGTGCTGTATGGATGTCCATGAAGGGTAGGGAAAGAGGCAAACAGGGTGACGCAGTAGGGTAGAGTGATAGGAAAGAGGTTCTTCAGCAAGAAGTAGAGGTTTGAGGTTGGAGGGCGCACAGGGGGCTTGAGTGGTGGCAAGGAGGTGAGCTGAGGATGATCTTAATAAGCGCGGGTGCCAGTAGGGAGTGAGATGAGCAGATAAGTAGGGTGGAGGGAGATTGATATGATATGATATGATATGGCATTTGTAACGCGCCTATACACAAGTGTTTCATGGAGAGTTACATGGAGAGTTTTGAAGATGATGAGAAGTTTATACTTAACCCTTTGCTTCATAGATAGCCTGCCACTCTTGTGAAGGGCAGAGGAGGGAGAGGTAAAGCAAGAAAGGATGAAAATCGAGCAGACCACAATGTTGAGGACTTTGTCCAGAGGTGAAAAGGCATAGTTGGTAAGGCCAAAGAGGAGACTGCGACAGAAGTCAGATCTAGAACCTATTAAAGAGATTAGCTGTTCAGCAGTATTGAAAGGAAGAAGATGACATACTTTTCAGATATTGAGGAGGTTGAGTCTCATTGCAGTGTTGCAGATTTAGAGGTGAAGAGTGAGAAGTTGTGTGATGGGTCAAAGATGACACCAAGGGTACGAGAGCAGAAGCAGAGTAAGGAAGGTAGTTAGGAGAGAAGAGAAGAAAAGGCGAGAGTAAGAGATAGCCTGTTTGACTAGGACGTAGAGAACTTCAGTCTTTGCTGAGTTCAGCATGAGCAAGTGAGACGCCATCCATTATTTGATGGTGGAGAGACAGTTTGAAATGTTTGTCAACAGCATGTCAGATAAGTTGTGACACATGAATAAGAGCTGAGTGCCGTCAGTGAAGAGTTGATAGAAGAAGCCATAAGAGAAGTGTAGGGTGCCAAGAGCTGAAGTATAGAGAGTGAAGAGAAGTGTGCCAAGAACAGACACATGGGGAAATCCAACAGTAAGGGGGGTGAGTGGGGAGGTGAGGCTGTTCCAGGGCAACTGAAAGTGTTGGGGGCAACTAAAGTGAGGGCCTTATCTGTAATGCCAAGGAGAGATTATGTAGAGAGAATAGAAGCTCAAAATTGTCGACAGTATCGAAAGCAGCAGAGACGTCGAGAAGAATATGAATAGATGAAAGGTTTGCATGCCGAGCAGAAGAGATGAAGTTGCTGACATAGAGGAGAGCTATCTCAGAAGAATCCAGATTGAAGAGGGTCTCAGAGGTTGCAAGTATCAAGGAACTCTGTGAATTGATTGAATACTACTCATTTTAGGATTTTGGAATAGTGTGGTAGAAGAGAGATAGGATCTAGGATCTAGACCAGTTTTCCTAAGGAGAGGGAAGTAGCTTTCTTATAGTATGAGAGAAAGGTGGCATTTCAAGAGAGGAGTTGAAGAGGGTAGTAAGATGTGGAGCAACCATGGGATCTATGTGCTTCACAATGTGCAGGGACAGTGGGTCAGTGAGGGCACAGGACGGGTTAGCTGTGCATAGTAGGGCAAGAATCTCAGAGTTGGTGGATGCAAAGGAAGACATAACAGTGGGAGAGGGCAGCAGGAGTGGTGGAGAAAAGTGAGCAGGAGGAGGGAATAGAAGGTCATTATAGAGGGTATTGTGAATGGTAGACACTTTAGAAAAGTAGAGACCAAGATCATTTACAGAAAGGGTAGAGGAGATGGTGGTGGGTTTAGGAGGTGAGGGAAATGAGTTGAGAGTTTCTGGGAGGCACATAGGTTGGGAGGATTGTGAGCAAGTAGTCAAATTTGGCAGAGTCAAGAGTAGATGAATAGTTATGAAGAGCAGTGACACAGAATTGGAGACTGGAGGAGTGTCTTGATCTTTGCTAAGTACAAAGATTTTTCTGCATTGTTGATTTCAGGGTGTGGATGAGAGGTGAAATCAAGGGCCATGGAGGCGAGGATTTAGAAGTGATTGTAGTAGCAGGTTAGTGAGAGGGGAAGGGAGCATAAAGAGCATTGTTAAAGTTACTGAAGGCATCTTGAGTGGATGAAGAGGTGAGATGATCGAGTGATGGGAGGGAGAAAATGCAGTGGAGATATTAGAGGTGGAGAGCTGAGATGAGAATAAGGTCTTTGAAGTTTCCATCTGAATGGGTGGGCAGATAGTGGACAGAAGAGAGTGAGTGGTTAAGTAGAAGAGAATTAAAGTCAGTGGATAGAGTAGCAGAGAGAGAAGAGAGATTGAAGTCACCAATAACAATAAGGTGGTGATCGAGAGGGAGCGAGTGAATTAGATGATAGATGTTGTCAAAGAATTGACCGGAGCAGGTGGCCAGTAGAGAGATAATATGTATTGCATAGCAGTCAGTGATTGTGGAGATAGTGTATTCGAATGAGGTAGAATTAGTTGGAGATAGGGGAGTAGGATAGATAGAAAGTTTGGAGGATGAAAGCAGTCCTACACACCCCCCCTGCCAGTGGAGTGGGGAGAGTGAGTGAAGCTATAGGCAGGTTCATGAAGGGCAGGAACGGTTGCAGAATCAGAGGGAGCAATTCAGGTTTCAGTAACGGTAATGAGGTCAAGAGAAAGAGAATAGGAGAAAGGAAGAAGTCGGAGGTAAAGGAGGTTTTATTGCAGACTGTGCGTTCCAAAGTGCAATTGGAAGACAGTGAGATATAGAAGCATAGCGAGGTTGAGTCTGAGAAATAGAGAGACGCTGGGGATAGATGCAAGATGAGGAAGTGCAATGTAAGTTAAGGTTGCAGTAGGTTTTGTGAATAAAAAGTGTAGTGGATCGAGAAGAGAGGTGGTGTTGAGGAGATGAGATGATAGTGATGGGAAGAGAATTGAAATGGTTCAGTGCAGAGGAGAGTGAAGAGAAGTAGGAGGGAAAGGATTAGATGGATGAGAAGTGCATGGTGAGGGTGAAGATGGGAAGAAGCAATAAAGGATACTAACAGGCATGTAGCAGGACACAGCAAAGCAAAGGGTCATGGACTAAGAGGCAAAGAGGACTAAGCGGTTTTCGCCCTTCACAGTTCTACCCTTAACTGGGAATGTGTAGTATTTGTGTAGTATTTGTGTAGCAATGGTCACACACTGAGGAAGAGTAGGTGGCTTCGCTCAGGAGAGCTTCTCACTGCCATCTGAGGATGAATAGCCTACTCTGATCTCTGCTTCTCCACAATGTAAGGCAGGGGCACCGCCCTGCAGCAATTCAGAATTGGTAAGACCATTAGTTGTAGATCCCTGAAATCCAGCAGTAACACCAGGTTACTACTATGGTGTTAAATCAAGCCCCTTTAGAATAATAAAGTTTCTCACCGTAGTGACTACCTTGCTCCTAGTCCATAGCCCCTTTCCTCCATACTTATGGGACATTCCTCTGTCCTGTGGGACGGGACCAGAGCACTTTGTAAAAAGCATCCAAATGTTTCCAAAAATGTGTCCTTCCTCTCTTTTTACGCGGGGTACGCACGCGGCCCGTATCCCCGCCCTCCTTAGTGCCGCCCAGCGCATCGCCCATCAGTCCTTTTCTATCACCTTTAAGCAATAGCAGAGGAACCTTATTAGAGGGGACGGCGGGTGGGCGTATGGAGGAAAGGGGACTATGGACTATGAGTAAGGTAGTCACTACAGTGAGTAACTTTATTATACTCCTACGTCCCGTCCCCTTTCCTCCATACTTATGGGAGATTCCCAAGCACTCCTCACAGGAATTACGGGTGGATGGAAACTCCCTACTGAAAAAGGTTTTTGAGCACAGCCTTTCCAAACTGAGCATCAGCTCTGGAGCTCAGATCCAAATAGTAGTGTTTACAAAAAGCAGATGGAGAGGCCCATGTAGCCGCTTTCGCAATGGTCTCCAGGGGCGTAGTTTTGAAAAGCAACCGCAGCTGCTTTGCCCCGTACCAGGTGTGCGTGAACCCCTTTAGGAGGTTGGAGGCCCTGAACAGTGAAAGACTCCATAATACAGACAGCAACCCATCTGGAGATAGTTGCTTTGGAGGCCGGTTTTCCCTGCGGATTACCAAAGGTCACCAGTAGTTGAGAAAAACTCCAAAATCAGATGTTCTGTCCAGATAGAACTTAAGAGCTCTTCTAACATCCAGGCAATGCAAAACCCTTTCGGCTTCCGAAGCCGGGTTTGGGAAGAAGACAGGCAAGGAGATTGACTAATTTAGATGGAAATCCGAGACCACTTTCGGAAGGAAAGAAGGATTCGTCCTCAGGACAACCTTATCCTTGTGGAAAACCAAGAAGGGATGCTCCACCGACAAAGCCTGGATCCCACTCACACCTCTTGCCGAAGTCATGGCGACAAGGACACTTTCCATGAAAGGTGCTTAAGATCTACCGTAGCCATTGGTTCGAAGGGCTTATGACACAATGCCGTAAGGACCACGTTCAGATCCCACGTCGGATGCGGTTTGCGAACACGAGGGTAAAGATGCATTAGACCCGCAAAGTGCCTTTTTACCACTGGATTTGATAGTGAAAAAGAGCACTGGTCTGTGGATAAGTAAGCGGCAACAGCCAAAAGATAAATCCTGCATGAGAGGACATGAATGCCCGACTCTGCTAGATGAGAGACGAAGGACAGCACCGTGTCAATCGTAGACCCCCTGGGGTCCAATTGTTTGGCTAAGCACCAGTGGCAGAACCAAAGCCATTTGCTCTTGTATTGAGATCTTGTCGAGGGCTTCCTGCCTGCCTGAATAATGCGCATGTTATCAGCAGACAGTTTGAGATGTTCTAGAGATCTGAACTCAGGCACCATGCCACCAAGCTGAATGATTGTGGGGAGGGGTGCCACAGCTGCCGATCTTTCTGATGAAGCAGGTCGGGAACCAACGGAAGTCTGATTGGCGCACACACCGACCGATGCGGAAGCTCTGAAAACCAGAACATGGCCGGCCACCACGGAGCTATGAGCAGAAGAGAACAGTTCACTGTGTTCCTCAGTTTGCAAATTGTCCGATGAATGAGAGGTAGGGGCGGGAAAGCATAGGCCCTCATATTGTGCCAGTGGATCTCGAGAGCAACCCCTAGAGAGGAGGCTCTCAGTCCATTTCTGGAAGCGTACAGAGGAAGTTTCCTGTTGGCCCACGTTGCGAAGAGGTCCACTTCTGGAGTGCCCCTAAACTGGAAGATTTGTAAGAGAACCTCCACTTTCAACTCCCACTCGTAGCTGACCATTGTTCATCAGCTGAGGGCATCCGCTATAACAGTCAGCTGGCCCAGGATGTGCACAGCCACCAGCCAGATGCCATGCAGCACCGCCCGTTCCCAAATGTGAATGGCAAGATCCACAAGAGCAGGGGACTTGGTACCCCCCTGCTTGTTGATCTAAAACATGGACACCACATTGTCCGTGCGGACATGGACCACTTGGTTGACAATGACCGCCTGAACGCCTTGAGCGCCAGGAAGATCGCCAAAAGCTCCAGGTGATTTATATGAAGGAGCTTGTCTTGGGGCGACCAGAGATCGGAAACTTGAAGAAGATCCAACGTCGGACCCCACCCCAGAAGGGAAGAGTCCGTTGTGACTGTCATCAGCGGAACGGGGTCCTGAAAAGCCGCGCCCACCGACAAATTGCCAAGACGACCACCACAAAAGGTCCGCTCTCATGAAAGTTGGAATCAATATCATTTTGGAGTCCGGATCCACAGCTTGACACCAGGAACTCCGAAGAGCTATCTGCGTCCGCCTCTTCTTGAGCCGAGCAAGAGGAAGAGCCAAAACACACGAGGCCATGAGGCCCAGAAGCCTCTGGAACCACCAGGCCGACATGCTCCCCGACTGCGAAAAGACCTGACACGTGGCCACCCGATCCACCATTCTGTCCCCGGTCCGGTATACCCTGCAGTCGATAGTGTTCCAACGAAAACCCAGGAAAATCAGGTCCTGAGAGACCGTCATGGAGGATTTCTGCCAGTTCACCGACAGCCCAAGGTGGAACAGGAGCTGGAGGAGAGACTGAAGGTTACTTGAGCCCTTCAAAGGACAAGGACTGCGCAGCAGCCAATCGTCCAAATACGGATACACGTGGATACCCTGAAGCCGAAGATAGGTTGCGATAATCGACATCTTCGTAAAGACATGTGGTGCCGAGCTGAGGCCAAAAGGGAGCACTCGGAACTGGAAGTGCTCCTCTCCCACAGAAAACCGTAGGTATCTCCGATGTGGATTCCAGATCAGAATATGCATGTACGCATCCTGAAGGTCCACCACGCTGAGCCAATCGCCCTTATGCAAAGAGGACTTTATCTGACAGGGCGTGTTTATCTTGAATTTCTCTTGGGGTAGAGAGAGATTGAACTGGGAAAGGTCTGGGATGGTACGCAGGCCAGCCTGGTTGGATTTGGGCACCGTAAACAGCCGGGAATAGAAGCCCTCAGCTCGGTCCCCTAGGGGAACGGATTCCACTGCCCTGAGATCCAGCAACTTTTTAATCTTGGCTCTGAGGAAGGGAGACCCCGACTGCTGGAAAAGAGGATTGATGGGTGGGGTAGGGGCAAGGGGTAAGCGGAAGCCCGCCTGAGCGACTGACAAGACCCACCGGTCTTTATTGATGGTCTGCCAAGCCTCCCAATGAGACGCAATGCGTCCTCCCACCGGGGTCTCGTGCAAGCACAGAGAAACTTCATTTAGCTGAACCTGAAGAGGAGGCTGAGGAACGGGAGAAAAATTGGCTCTGTTGCTGCCTTCGGCGGAAATTTCCCGATGGGGTATCAACCCTGTGGGACTTTCGGTCCAGAAAACCCCTGAAACCAGAGGAATGCCGAGGCTGCGAGGACGTTCTCTGCGCCCTGAAAGGCGGTTTCACCAGGACCGACAAGGACTTGGCGGTCTGAGTGCTGTCCTTAGTTTTGGTCAGTTCAACGTCCGTTGTGGAATGAAAAAGCTCGTTGTCATCAAAGGGCAGGTTCAAAACCTTATCCTGCACCTCCTTAGAGAACTTGGTGGCCTGCAGCCAAGCCTGACGAGAGGTGTCCATGCCGAGCTTGAGGCCGCAGGCCAAAGTGTCGACATGATGTGCCGTGGCCTCCAGCATGTCCTGCGCCAGGACCCTAGCATGTGACAACCCCCCCCTGAAATCTTCTAGCTTTTCAGTGGGGATGTATTCCTCAAATTCCGACAGACCTTTCCACATTTTCATATATTCGCCCTCGGTAACACCAGTTCTGCGTTTGCTTGATGTAACTGCAGCGCTGAATTAGTGAAAATCTTCCTTCCCAAAGGGTCATGAAGCTTGTCCTCTTTAGCCAGAACCTGAGTAGCCGTTGCGGAAGACGATGCTGCAGGTCTGGACTGTAAAGTGGCTGCAGCCACAACCATGGAGGAGGGGAGCAGACACGACGCTAAAGCCTCCTCTTCTGAAGAATGGAGCCTATAACGCGCGTCACTCTTCTTGTTGACAAACAGTTCAGAGTGTGGTTTTTCCCAAACTTTACAGACCTCAGCCAAAATGTCCTTCTGCAAGAACAAGCCGGTACGCTCCGAAGGAGACAAGGTGAACGTATCTGAAAGCACCCCCTCCTGCGGAGCGGGTGTCTCAGCTACTGGAACATCTAATAAACACATCATGTCCAGCACCCGGTCGTGAAAGGGTCTAACAGAGCGGGGCTGCTCATCGCTATCCTGATCCTCTTGTCCGTCGTCCTGCAGATCCGGATCAGGCTGAGTTGCATCAGGCACCACTGTAGATTTGTCCAATGGGGACAACAGAGGCAAGGGAGGAAGAGCCGGGGGAGGTCCAGCCGGTAAAGGTGGCGCCGGCGGGATCACAGGTGCCGCAGCTAGGACCGTCAGAACAGGTGGACAAATCTCCCTAAACAAGCCTCGAAAATACTCTTTCATGGGGTCGGAATGCATTAGTTTTTTAAACTTTCTGAAAAAGACGTCCTCCACCGATGATTTAGGCGTGACTGGAGAATGCCTCATGAGCAGAGTAATTCCAGGGATGCAAGGGAGAGGGTTGCCAAGAGGGCCTTTCCCCACTGGTGTCCACATAAATGAGGGGCGCTGATGCCGCAGGAAGCGAGACATTGTGCAGTAAGGGCATCCGAGCATCCCAGTCATAAACTGGACGAAAGGGATGTGCACAAGGAAAACGATGTTCACCTGAAAACCCACTCCCCACACCTAGGCCGGATGGCGTAGTTGTAAGGGAGGTATCCAAAATGGCCACCGTAGTCTTGGCGGGAGCGGGCGCCATTTCGTCAGCACCTGAGGAGAACTGCGACACGTGTGGAAATGAGACAGGGGTCTCCACAGGTGGGTCATGGGTCTTCATTTTAGCCTTGATACAAGGAACCTTGGCCGAACCGGTGCTGTGAGGCCTAGAATGTTTTTGAGACATGCTAATAGCCAAAGAAGCCTTCAACAGAAGGACCTCGGTACTGCCGGTCACTGAGGAATTACGGTCCAAGACCTCCCTCCATGCCCCCTCAACAGTTCTGGTGTCACCGCTTGAACGGGAGCGATGAGGAACACAACTCACCGACAATATCTTAACAGGCCTCTCAGAACTGTCGGTCACCCTAGCCACCAAATGAGGGGCCTCGGACCCAAGCCCGGTATTTGAAACCCTACCACGGGCCTCAAACTTTTGTTCGGTACTAACAGCCTCAGCAGAGACCTCGGGCGCACCCCAGTGTTTTTACTTGAGCTCCAATCAGGGAGACCTCGAAGCAAGCTCCAGTACCTGCCGCCACAGTAGAACTAGGCCCGCAAATAGCTCCCACAGGAGGGGCATCGGATAGTAATCCGGTGTCAATAGGCCCCTTACGGAGACCCTCGGAGAAAACTCTGATACACTTTTTAGGCCCAGAAGGCACCTCAGGGCAAACCCTGGTAATAGAGCTCTTAACGCTCTGCCCGGACCGGGAAGACCCTTGGAAGGAGTCCCCCGGTCGGGGTGCTCTAAAAAGTAAAGAACTCACCAGGCGTTTCTTCTTTTCTTCAATGAACGTAAGAAAATGCAATGGGGGAGTGCGCTGGAACACCTCCTCCCACCGCTCCAAACGACGTTGAAGCACCCGTACCGAAAGGCAGTAAAAGCACGAGTCCCACCGGTGTTCCGGACCCAGACAATCTAAACAAAGAGGATAGGGGTCCGCACTAGTGAAGCGTCGCTGACAAGAAGAACAAGTAGGAACATTTATCTGAAACGGCATAGACGGACTCGTGACTGCTAGACGGAGCAGGAGAGGACGACACTGGAAGTTAAAATCTTCCGAAGATGCAAGTGCGTCCAGTCCCGAACGAGCAGAGAAAAGGACTGGTGGGTGATGCGCTGGGCGGAGCTAAGGAGGGCGGGGTTACGGCCGCGTGCGGTACCCCGCATAAAAAGAGAGGAAGGACACATTTTTGGAAAAATGTGGATGCTTTTTACAAAGTGCTCCGGTCCCGTCCCGCAGGATGGAGGAATTTCCCATAAGTATGGAGGAAAGGGGACGGGACGTAGGCAGGCCCGGACTGACCCACCAGGACACTGGGATTCCCCATTAGTCCTCGGGTACTTAGGGCCTCTTTTTCTTTGGGGAAGGATACATAAATTCAATACTAACATAATGATTAATTGAGGACAGTTGGTTGAAGCCTGATTCTGGCAGCTTCACCTGTAGCTTGCGCTTGCTCATTGTGGGGGGCACTGGCAGGGCATCACTGCATGTGCCCTGGTGTGCACGCATGCGCAGGTGCAGCCCAGCCACCCATTCCAACCTGCCAGTGCTCCAGCAACGACTAGGTGAGAGCTGCCGCCTGCATCCGTTCTAGTTCCACAAAATGGTATGTGCGCTTGATGCGGGCGGCTTGCACCATGTAATGTATTGTGCAAAAGATTAATGTTAGACAAAACGTGCACTGCAAGGCAACGGGCGTCCCATCGATCTCTCTGCCACTGCCCAGCCTTTGGTGCCAGTGCTCTAGGTATTCATGCCCAGGCTATTGGCCAGTCCGAGACTGCTCACAAGGAAATTAGTGGTTTCGTGGTGGGGGCGCTGAATGCTGAGCAGTTAGGGTCTGGTTTCAAAAACTGGCTTAAAGAAGCAGGCCACTGAGCATGGAGAAGGAGGCAGGTCAGATGATTTCGAAGCTGCTGAAACCTGTCATGAAGAACATTTTAGGTTTCGTTGCTGTGACACTCTGAGTGGTGGCGGAAATGCCCTGTGCTATGAAATGATAGTGGGGCCGCAATAGAGTCCTGCTGTATTTAGCAGCTTCTGCACTGCCATGCCAGTCACCTGGGGAGTGCTGGGGGTGACCTGAGCATGTTTAGGGTCTGGCGCTGGGGGGCGGGTTGGATGCGCTTCTGGCATGGGAAGAGAACCCCCAGCAGGTGAGTTGCTATAGAGCAGGTGCTGAATAGACATGCTGGGCAAAACAAGCAATTTGAAGTAAAGCCTTATGCAGCCGGTGCTCCGACTAATGACCTTTTCCCCTTCGTGGGCTGCCAAGTAGCAGTGAATGCGAAAAATGTGTCGCTATGTTTTGGGAAAGCTCCGGGCTCCATTGGCAGACTTCAAACAATACCGAGGGGAGAGGGGCAGAGGGGAGGCAGAGAGGGGAGCAGCGCAAAGCACTGACATATAGGGGAGTTCTTGAGGGGATAAACCGAAGGAAAGAGAGGGAGAGAGAGGGGGGGGTTTGGGAGAGGAGTGATAGTAGACAAATGGGACTTGTAAGAAAGAGAAAGGTCAAGATGGCGGCAAGTAGGAGTGATAGAACGAGACAAGGGAGGAGGGAAAGGAAAAGAGGATATGGGGAAAGCGGGAGGACAAGTGGTTATGGTAGGGAAGAAAAGGGATATGGATGGCAAAAGGACCCAATGGCCGTTCATGAAGCAATGCAATGTCATTGTACAAAAGAACTGATACATTCGCAGAGCTCTCACAATGCACCTCTAACCTGGACTATATCATTCACTGGTCGTAGGACTGATATGCCCACACAACTGCCACAATGCACCTCTCTCCTGAATTTTAACATGCACATTTAAGGATGCTTCCATAATTCTCACTTTTCACATATATCCCATAATTCACCTTTCCCATACATCGCGGAGGCAGCCATACATCCCATAATTCACCTTTCCCATACATCGCGGAGGCAGCCATACATCCCATAATTCACCTTTCCCATACATCGCGGAGCCAGCCATACATCCCATAATTCACCTTCCCCATACATCGCGGAGGCAGCCATACATCTCATAATTCACCTTTCCCATACATCGCGGAGGCAGCCATACATCCCATAATTCACCTTTCCCATACATCGCGGAGGCAGCCATACATCTCATAATTCACCTTTCCCATACATCGCGGAGGCAGCCATACATCCCATAATTCACCTTCCCCATACATCGCGGAGGCAGCCATACATCCCATAATTCACCTTTCCCATACATCGCGGAGGCAGCCATACATCTCATAATTCACCTTTCCCATACATCGCGGAGGCAGCCATACATCCCATAATTCACCTTCCCCATACATCGCGGAGGCAGCCATACATCTCATAATTCACCTTTCCCATACATCGCGGAGGCAGCCATACATCCCATAATTCACCTTTCCCATACATCGCGGAGGCAGCCATACATCCCATAATTCACCTTTCCCATACATCGCGGAGGCAGCCATACATCTCATAATTCACCTTTCCCATACATCGCGGAGGCAGCCATACATCCCATAATTCACCTTCCCCATACATCGCGGAGGCAGCCATACATCCCATAATTCACCTTTCCCATACATCGCGGAGGCAGCCATACATCTCATAATTCACCTTTCCCATACATCGCGGAGGCAGCCATACATCCCATAATTCACCTTCCCCATACATCGCGGAGGCAGCCATACATCCCATAATTCACCTTTCCCATACATCGCGGAGGCAGCCATACATCCCATAATTCACCTTTCCCATACATCGCGGAGGCAGCCATACATCCCATAATTCACCTTTCCCATACATCGCGGAGGCAGCCATACATCCCATAATTCACCTTTCCCATACATCGCGGAGGCAGCCATACATCCCATAATTCACCTTTCCCATACATCGCGGAGGCAGCCATACATCCCATAATTCACCTTTCCCATACATCGCGGAGGCAGCCATACATCCCATAATTCACCTTTCCCATACATCGCGGAGGCAGCCATACATCCCATAATTCACCTTTCCCATATATCGCGGAGGCAGCCATACATCCCATAATTCACCTTTCCCATACATCGCGGAGGCAGCCATACATCCCATAATTCACCTTTCCCATACATCGCGGAGGCAGCCATACATCCCATAATTCACCTTTCCCATACATCGCGGAGGCAGCCATACATCTCATAATTCACCTTTCCCATACATCGCGGAGGCAGCCATACATCCCATAATTCACCTTCCCCATACATCGCGGAGGCAGCCATACATCCCATAATTCACCTTTCCCATACATCGCGGAGGCAGCCATACATCTCATAATTCACCTTTCCCATACATCGCGGAGGCAGCCATACATCCCATAATTCACCTTCCCCATACATCGCGGAGGCAGCCATACATCCCATAATTCACCTTTCCCATACATCGCGGAGGCAGCCATACATCCCATAATTCACCTTTCCCATACATCGCGGAGGCAGCCATACATCCCATAATTCACCTTCCCCATACATCGCGGAGGCAGCCATACATCTCATAATTCACCTTTCCCATACATCGCGGAGCCAGCCATACATCCCATAATTCACCTTTCCCATACATCGCGGAGCCAGCCATACATCCCATAATTCACCTTCCCCATACATCGCGGAGGCAGCCATACATCTCATAATTCACCTTTCCCATACATCGCGGAGGCAGCCATACATCCCATAATTCACCTTTCCCATACATCGCGGAGGCAGCCATACATCCCATAATTCACCTTCCCCATACATCGCGGAGGCAGCCATACATCCCATAATTCACCTTCCCCATACATCGCGGAGCCAGCCATACATCCCATAATTCACCTTCCCCATACATCGCGGAGGCAGCCATACATCTCATAATTCACCTTTCCCATACATCGCGGAGGCAGCCATACATCCCATAATTCACCTTTCCCATACATCGCGGAGGCAGCCATACATCCCATAATTCACCTTTACCATACATCGCGGAGGCAGCCATACATCCCATAATTCACCTTCCCCATACATCGCGGAGGCAGCCATACATCCCATAATTCACCTTTCCCATACATCGCGGAGGCAGCCATACATCCCATAATTCACCTTTCCCATACATCGCGGAGGCAGCCATACATCCCATAATTCACCTTCCCCATACATCGCGGAGGCAGCCATACATCTCATAATTCACCTTTCCCATACATCGCGGAGGCAGCCATACATCCCATAATTCACCTTCCCCATACATCGCGGAGGCAGCCATACATCCCATAATTCACCTTCCCCATACATCGCGGAGGCAGCCATACATCTCATAATTCACCTTTCCCATACATCGCGGAGGCAGCCATACATCCCATAATTCACCTTCCCCATACATCGCGGAGGCAGCCATACATCTCATAATTCACCTTTCCCATACATCGCGGAGGCAGCCATACATCCCATAATTCACCTTCCCCATACATCGCGGAGGCAGCCATACATCCCATAATTCACCTTTCCCATACATCGCGGAGGCAGCCATACATCCCATAATTCACCTTTCCCATACATCGCGGAGCCAGCCATACATCCCATAATTCACCTTTCCCATACATCGCGGAGGCAGCCATACATCCCATAATTCACCTTCCCCATACATCGCGGAGGCAGCCATACATCCCATAATTCACCTTCCCCATACATCGCGGAGGCAGCCATACATCCCATAATTCACCTTTCCCATACATCGCGGAGGCAGCCATACATCCCATAATTCACCTTTCCCATACATCGCGGAGGCAGCCATACATCCCATAATTCACCTTTCCCATACATCGCGGAGGCAGCCATACATCCCATAATTCACCTTTCCCATACATCGCGGAGCCAGCCATACATCCCAGCCTCTACCTTGATTGCCGTGTGACCTGGTGTCCAGTAGAGCGATTTATAGAGCTCCCATAATTCGCCTTCATCCTGATTCGTTATCCCAGAGGCATTCAGGGAGCTCTTACCATTCACTGCTACCTTGATTTCCATTGCGCGCTGGTTTCCAGTCACACAGTGCATTGACAGAGATGTAATCATTCCCCAGCAGCTTCACTTGCAGTGTGTCCTGTTATCCCAGTGGAGACATTCATATGTGTCATAAAATACATGCATGCACTTCTATCTAACTTGCATCATGAACTGGAATAAAAGTACCGAGCCACCATGCTCCCTTTCCTGACCCACACTGCTAGGGCACCTCCATTACTCAAAATGCACCTATGTATACCCTGACCCGCAGTGCACCTTTATCCCAGTGCTGAGACCACCACAGAACCATCACATCACACCCTGGCTCGCATTGTGCACCAGCATCTCAGCACTTTCATAGTCAGAGTATCCTTAAACATCTCATGTTCCAGTACCAGGAATGCAGGGCTGGACTGGCCTATAGGGAACTCTGGAGATTTCCTGGTAGGCCTTTTCAACCTCGGCCTCTTTTATGTGGTCACCTATTTTATGTACACTTTTCCCCATAGAAAAAGGGTTGGGCTTGCTAAAATATGAATATTGGGGCCGCTTTGAAAATTACTTCCAGGGCCTCTTTTAGTTCCCAGTCCACCCCTGGACGTAGGAGTACTAATGTTACTTAGCTTCATGAACTTTCTTTGCAATTTAAGACAGTGATTGCCTTTCACAGGAGCCCCGTGCCTGCTGTTTGCACTTCCTTTTAGTGATGGGCAAGGGGGGCTTCACTCTGATTGGTGAGGGATGGAAAGGTGAAGTGAATAAGTGAATGATCGAGGGTAGCTGGAGCAATAGACATAGCAGATGAGTAGATGGTGGGGGATAGGAAAAGGAGATGAAGGGGGCTCCCACCAGAGCCAGGGGGTATGAAAGTGTAGAAGGGTCTGGTCTGTTGTTTGTACGCGGATAGGTATATGGGTTATTCTCTGAAAAATATCAGCTCTTGTGTTTGACTGACAAGTATGATCTGTGAGCGAAGAAACACAGCCATTTCATTTTACTGCTGGATGATGTGTTTGCAGTGTTTTGGTGCAGACGCGTTCCCTTTGCAAACACAGATATGTAACGGATTTAACATTGCAAGTGTCATAAGTCCAAGGTGTTCTAAATGAAGGGATTCTTCCATTAAGCACATGCTGTGAA
Source organism: Ambystoma mexicanum (assembly GCF_040938575.1). Lineage (NCBI taxonomy): Eukaryota > Metazoa > Chordata > Amphibia > Caudata > Ambystomatidae > Ambystoma > Ambystoma mexicanum. The sequence goes on from NC_090937.1 coordinate 1,604,803,594, forward strand.
TCAATGCAGATTTGTTTTTGGGGTCCCTTCTGTTCAAGACTATGAAGGAATATGATTTTCATTTTCAGAGATGCTCAACTATTTGTAAGAAAGCAATCTGTCCACTTATTAAAATCAATTCGGTTAACAAGCCTAAAACCTAAACCGAAGATGGAACTTGTCTGAAGGCAGGGAGATGCCTCTCGTAGGATAGATGGCACTTAACTACTGGGGCTGTAAAGTGTATGCGGCATTTTTAGGTCTCTCAGGAGAGATCTTGTGTCCCGTCTCAGTGCTATAGCAGGGCTATGTTACAGGGACTAAGTATTTAATGAGCTGCTCCCCGATTCCGGATGTGCCTGTGAGTCGGTCGATTGCATCTTGCATGAGCATTGTGAGGCATTCTCTTTCCCTTGTTCCCGCTTGTTCTTTCTGCCATGCTGCCATGAAAAGTCTGCAGCTTCCCTCTCCCCTCACTCCATGAAGGGGCCACTTCTGCTATTTTTTGTCATGACATGTTGAAATTGTGGAAATCCCAATCCCTTGTCGAAATACTAATACCTATGGGATCTGGGTTGGTTCCAAATGAAATTACCACAGCACTGATGTGTCCTTGCCTTGTTTTTTTATAACCCCCTTCATGCTGGACTCCAGCACCTAAGCACGGGACCTGGTTGGAGCTGTCTTCTTTCCAAGAGGAGCGTATTTCCTCTGAGCTGTCCTCTCGGCCAGTTTAGTGTTAAGAACTCACATAGAACTCATAGAATTAGCAAACAGACTATTTGTATGAGGTGTCGGACAGGCCCTTCTTATTATTTTGATAGAGTTTACAAGCACTTTTATAAAGACCTGTGCAGTAAAACTGTGGACATGGGCTTTGGACATAGCAACCTGGCCCAGGGCCTTCTGGAGAAGAAACAGAGTGCAAGTTTAAAAGAAATGTATCTAGGTGGAACAAGTCCAAAACAGATCCAGAGAAAAATGTAAGCACAAATATCACACACCAAAAGAACACATACAGTGTTGCACGAGGGGCCAATAGATTTCAGAATGACACAATACCGTTCATAGATGTATGCCTGCTTTGCCTTTGCGATAGGAGTGAAGGCACACGGGCAGAGTAGAACCCTACCACCATCAAGGTTTGGATATCATTTGTTGGGGTTAGAGCGTGCTGTGTTGCTTGAAAATCCAAATGTCTCCTTGAACAACTTTGGAACATATGAAACAACCACAGAAGTAAGTCCTCGATCATTTTTCTTATGAAATGTTACCTTGAGAACCTCAAGACAGCGAGCAAAAGCGCGATGTCGTCCTATAACACCGTGCACCTGTAAAGACAAAAGTAAAAATGAGAAGGCGGTGCACAATCTAAACCTTTGTATCTACTTTGAGAATTCAGATCATCTCTCTTGGTCCACTATTAATTCATTTCTTTAGCTGGTATTTTGCATAATAGAAGTGAACCACCCACGAATAAACCATGCCAATGTCGTCTCATATAGAGCACTCTGGCTCAAATTGTCAGGCCACATGCACTAGGCACACGTAGTGGAAGGTACGCTTTGAGGGGCATCAAGAGGTAATGGCCAGTCGTTTTGAGGTCGAAGATTTTATTCCGTCTCTTATTAAGCAGCATCAGAAGTACCCGCAAACCGAACTGGTTCTGTAGACAGGCATGATAACACTGATCCTGTAGGTCGCGGTTTCCGATTTGCTTATCGCTTGATGTGCTTTGCACCCTGAAGTAAACTGCACGGAGAATGGGTGTGTGAGGCTGGCTGACATACCCCGGAGCAGATGTTGGGGGGAGGCGAGAGTTGGTGTGCTGTTGCATACTGGGACCTTCTGCGCTCTCTCCCCACATGTCTACTCACCCTGGCATGGTGCAGTTCGTTGTGGTGCCAGGAAGATAGCTCAGGGGCAACATGCTTGTCTTGGAAGCAAGACGACGCAGAGCAACACAGGTTCACAGGTTCAAATCCAGGGTTCACGCTTAGAAACCTCTTTGTTTCTTAGCTGTTATAAAAAACAATTATAATTATATCTTGGAAACCGTGCATCCTAGGGCCTGGACCTCAAGTTTTGTTACTCGTGTCGGGACCGGTCCTTCTACGACCACATTGATGTTATGCTGATTTCAGGCAATTGTCTCATGTTTGAAGGTGCTGAAATCTGTAGAAATGGGTGGGGTGTCCAAATGTCATGTAGCTAGTAATGTCTGGAGGGTCCTAACAGGTAACTATGCAAAATGTGGTGCAGATTGGTGAAACAGTGTGGAATTGTAGAAGGGACAACGCTTTGTCAAGCCAAAAATCCCAAAAAAGATTTTGACTTGTGCTGAAATCCATGGAACAGGGTGGGGGGTCCAAATGTCATGTAGCCAGTAATGTCCGGGGGGGGGGGGTCCAAACAGGTAACTAATCAAAATGTAGTGCATATTAGTGAAACGGTGTAGAATTGTATGAGGAACAACCCTTCGCCAAGCAACATAACCACAACACATTTTTGACTTGTGCTGATATCCGGGGAAAACATTTGGTGCAGATTGTGAAAAAGTGTGGAATTGTATAAGGAATAACACTATGCCCAAATCCCGTAACAAACTCATTTTGACTTGTCATATATATATAGATAAGGAAGTAGACATAATCAGTGGCTTGGAGCAAGGCCTGCCAGGCAATTGAGTGAATAATCAGGAGATGATATAAAAGGCAGGTGAGGGATGTGATCTACTTGGATTCAGTAAAGCCTTACATACCATCCCACACATGGTAGGATGAAACAGACAGAGCAACCGTAGGGATGGGACTGAACAACCAATGAAATGGGACTAAGTGAGGTACAGTGGGTGAATGAGGATAAATGGGGATCACCTCTTTAATGCATTCAGAATGGACACTCACAAAAGCCTTACAGAAAAACCCCACCTATTTACGTATGACTCACAGCTTTACGACAGAGTTTATAATGATTAAATAAACACATGAGGAGAAGTCTAAAATACAGGCACTGTACTGGTCTCCTGAAGAGAAATCCTTTGCGGTGGCTTGGATGCTGTATCATTCCCTTACGTTTACATTAAAGAGGATTGTCTGGCAATACTCCTGTTGCTATTTTTGAAGGCACAAATGTACAGCAGGTACTCTCTATTTTCCAGCATACTCTGCCCTCCAATGCTGTCAAGAGGTCGAGTATGTATCGGTTTTGCAAAGATATGAGCCTCAGTGCCCGCAATTCTTCCTTAATTGCACTAAACGCTGACTCGGAAGCAGTCACAAAGAGCAAAAGTTTATACCTGGTCACCTGGAGCCATTTGACATTTGCCATTGCTTGAATGCCAGGTGTTAGGAGGGAGGAAACAAAGGTTTCTGTGTGGCTAAAGAGCCAATATCGATAAGGAATGTCTGCTAAGGCCTATGAGGATGCTGCTGAGAGGTAGTTGGACCTTTTCCTTCGTAATGATTGTCTGGGATTTCCTCCATCAAGAATAGTATCTGATTTGTCCTTATGTGGTGATAACAGGGACCCATGTGGCACAGGGGACAAATGGGGTACAGATGTAATTTCAGGCGTTGGATGAGCCAGAATCAAATGCTCTTCAGGGATTACAAGGACGGACACATGAAGGGTAGAGAGAAAGTACACAGCTCACCAGGCTGGAGGCAACTGCCTGTATGCACGCTGTGCACAGATCCAGAAGTTGTCAAGAAGGGCAGCCGTACCTCCAGCCAAATCCACAATGCGTAGAGTGTTACTATAGTGCCAACGGGCACCGTGCCATTGCCCTTAAAACATAGAGAAAAATGGGTAAGTGTCTGCATCTTAACAGGTTTTTTCTGGTTCTTTGAGCCACGTCAGATACTGCAAATGATTTTTCCATACTGTCCCCCACTCTTTGTGTATTTATGCCATCCTTTCTCCCATCCCCTCATTCCTCCAGCTATGTAACTCTTCACCCCCTTGCTCGCATTGAGTTTTAGAAAAAAATAGCTCCTTCAAAAATCAATTGAACTCGAGTACACCTAATATTTCTCTGCTCTGCCCGCTCGGCCATTGAACAGTCCTCATCACTGGGTATGACTAAAGCTGTAATTGACTGCCCTTTAAACTGCCCTTGAACCCTGCACAGGGCTAAGTGAACTAGGCATAGCTATCTGCTACCTCCATCCCATTTGGAATAAACACCCTAAGAACGCCAGAAGCATGGGGAATGAGAGAGCAGATGTAGCAATATCCTACGGACCTCTCTCACCCCACCTTCCTCATATGTTTCAAGAGGATAGCTTAGGGGCAACATGCTGGTCTTGGAAGCACGTCGACGCGGAGCAACACAGGTGCGGTCCACGGGTCCGTGCTTAGAAACCTCTGGGTATTAAGAGCGTTATAAAAAACCCATTACAATTACTATATGGCTGTACCGTACATGGTCAGCTGCGAAACCATGTGCATCCATTACAGGATTTAACTTATCATCAACATTATTGAAAAAATCACTGTTAACATTTTGTTTTGTTCTTAGCATTTTCTCCTCATACTTCATGAGATTATATATTTCAAATTGGTTTTGATTTGCCATCTTCAGACATGATGACCCAATGGCCAACACAAACAAAAGAACATTAATTGTTACACAAATTACAATCATAAACATTCCTTTTCTTATACAAAAATTATTTAAACTCTAGATCTAAGCCCGCACCCTCCCTCGTACTGAAACAAAGAGTGAATCCCTTGCGCGTACTTAACTTCTATGCCTGCTCCAGCTCCTGTGCAGGTGGAGGGCGGCTGGTATCCCTTCGAGTGTCTTTTAGGTGGAGCCAACTCTTATTTGCCCTCCATCTTCACGGCAGTCAGAGTTGCCGAGACTACTGTGTGTGGGCCATGGAAACACTGCTCATTCCAGCGATGCACAAAGGTGCGGAAATAGACTCTGTCCCCGGGGAGAAGCTGTATCTTTCTCCTGTTGTCTGTTGGTGAGAAGATACAACTTGTGATGATATAATCTTAACACTTTTTGTTAATGCTGTAAGATACTCCTTGAACTCCTCCCCTAAAACCAATGCGGTCTTGTGTGCATCTGATGTCATACGTGTAGGTGAGAGAGGTGTATGTAGCCGAGGCCCAGTCTCGATTTCGTGAGGGCTTAAATGGTAGTCCATCCCTGGCTGATTTTGTATGTAAAACAAAGCTAGTGGAAGGCAGTTGAGCCAGGATTTATCTAACTCTGCACACAATTTGGCTCACCGGGACTTAAGGACCCCATTGAGCCTCTCCACGATCACGTTGTCGTACACCGAGCACAACCAATGCTTTATTCCAAGCAGCAAAGTGATTTCTGTGACCAAGGCATTAATGAAGTGGGGGCTGTTGTCGAATTTTAGAACGTCACATATTCCCCACATCAGAAATACCTCCCAACAGAAATCTTGCTGCCGATTTAGCCTCTGGGTGTATGCAGGGAGGAACATCAAGCCACCAGGAAAATGGACAAGACATCACAATAAGATATCTGTAATTACTGCACCTCTTTACTATGTCCACAAGATCGATATGGAGCTCCTTGAATGGACCCGAGAGCCTGGGCAAGACCCCCCTTCACTGACCTCATGGTATTTCCAGAACTGAAGTTCTTGCACACTACACAATTCCCTATGAATCTACTTACCTGTTCTTGTAGGTTAGGGATAATCCAATACTCCTGGAGCTCTGCTGTGATTTGTTATCAAGAAGTATCTGACGGGTCATGTAGTTGCTCTAGGGCCAAAAGAAGCAGCTCTACAGGCATTATTAACTTCCCTGTCACCTCCTGTCTCCAAAGCAAATCTGAGGATGAGAGAACACATCCTATCTTTTTCCAGAGTTCCTGTTCTTCTCGAGGGGCTTTCCCTTGTATTTCTATTATTTGGAGCACCAGGACTGCAGTGTACGGGGCTGGTAACTGTACTTGGTGGGACATGGTTTCCTTTTTCTCGGAATCTGTGAAAGGAATATACGCTGCTTACTTTGCAGCCTTGTCTGCAGCATTATTTCTAAAAGCTATTGAATTAGTGGGGTTAGTGTGGGCAGTGCACTTCACTACACCTATCTCTGCTGACTAGGTTAACGCTTCAATACGCCGGGATAGCAGGGCAGCATGCTCGGACCCGTCAGACCTCCTAAATCCTCTTCTCTGCCATCACAATAACCCAGAATGGACAGTTGAGGTGACGAACGTGGAGTCAGAATAAAGACTGACCGCCTTCCCCTTGCACATTTCTAGCGCCTCTATGTTTGCCACCAGTTCCGCCGCTTGTGCTGCGTAATGAGAAGGCAACCGTTTTTTCAATCTGACCCGGTACTCCCCATCCACAACACTCATGACAGCTGCACCCATATGCCTCTCTCCAGTCTCTTGGTTGATGGTTGAAGACCCATCAACAAAAATCACCTCACCCACCTCCAGGGCATCTTCTTTCACATTTACCCTCTCTTCCTCTTCTCCTTCATACATGGTGCAATTGTGAACAAAATCATTAGGCTGCACCAGCTCTGCTACATATGTCCCTGGATTTACTAGGTGACATTGCACAGAATTAATTGATGAATTTGATAAGATTACCTCATACCCTGACGCTCTGAGTCGTCAATGACCACTCTATCAGACTTTTGGCCTTCTGTATTTCCTTTAGACCCTGCAATAAGGGACTCACATAACTAGAGTAATCAAAAATCCATTATCTACAATACTTATAGATCCCACAAAACTGCTGCATTTGTTTCACTGTGACTGGTTGAGGCGTATTCTGGACTACAGAGGCTCTCTCTGGCATTACCTTCCTTCGTATGGACGATATTACTTGCCCCAAATAAATGACAGTATTGCGATTTCCCTGTGTCCACTTTATACCGCTTCTCTGTGAGCAGGGTGAGGAGCGTTATTAAGTCCCATCGACACTGCTCCTCTGAATTGCTGCAGACTTATAAATCATCCACATACTGATTTACGGTACTGGACACATGTAAATTCCCCAAATCCATCTGAACCACCCTGTTAGAAATACTCCGATATTCGCAGTACCCCTGGGGCAACCTCGTGTGTTCGAATCTCTGACCACAATACGTAAATGCTGTGAGGTACTGACAATCAGGGTTCAAGGGAAGAGAGAAAAATGCCTTCTTTAAATACCCTACAGTGAAGTAGGTTGATCCAGTAGGGTTGTTAGAGAAAGGTGGCAGGATTCGGTACCACCGGATATTCTGTCTCAACAATATTATTGAGGGGGGGGGGCAAATCTAGGACCATTATCCCACTGGACCCCTTCACCTTCTTCACAGGATAGATAGCCGTATTGCATGGAGACACAGAGGGAACTATTATGCTTTGCTTAACAATGCCATAATGGTCTCATAAATCCCTTTGTCTGCCTCCTGGGACATGGGCTACTGCTTAACCTGTGCTTAACCATGGTAATATTGCACAGGATTTCAATTATATCCTCACGGCTCCAACACTTTTTAGCAACCATACATCATGAGGATTGCTTGTCCACAAATGATCTGGCACTTTCCCAAAACCTCCTTTAAAAAAAAAAAAAGATGATGGGGGTCATTCCGAGTCCGGCGTTAAGGGAAAACGAGACCGGTAAAGGAATAACGACTTCCTTTACCGTTACGGGCCATTCTGACCTGCCACAACGTTATTTACGCCACCGTAAACTGCAATGGCGTAAATAGCAGACCAGTGTCGCGCACCCGACACACCATCGCGGAAATAACGGGAAGGCGTAAACCATCTCCGATTCCAAGCAAAGCGGACACGGAAATAACGACCTCCACAAGGGCGCAAAGTACCTTACCGCCATGGCGTTAATACCGGCATCGCGGGTAAGGTGTTAACAACCCTGATCAGTGTTTGGAAGAGGAACAGGTGCACCCAATCAGCACAGGTGGAGGCAATAGAGTCTGGCACAGCAGAAAAGGAGCACACCCACACACCACACCCCCTCCCACACCAAGATGATACCAATTGTAGCAGCATTCCTGGAGCTGGAGGCCCTGCTTGCAAGGCAGCAACTACGACAACAGCAACAACAGCAACCACAGCAACCACAGCCCCCACCACAGAGGATACACAGGAGGAGAAGGAGGGTGAGACAGGGCCAGCATGCCCTACCGGTGCAGCCACCATTACCACGCCGGCAGCCCCCAATTCCCCGCATCAGAGCCACCCCCTTCAACCTCACACCAGAGCAGATCCACACCCTGTACCGGCTTGACTGGGACACCATAACCACCATAGTGGCCCTGATACATACCGACATAGTGAGCCTCATAGAAATCAGCACTGCCATCCCTCCTCTACTAAAGGTAGTGTCCGTGCTCCACTTCCTTGCCACAGGCACCTACCAGCATACAGTGGGGCACATGCATGGCATTTCACAGCCAGTATTTTCCCGGATACTCAACCAAGTGCTGGATGCCCTCCTCAAGCACAGAAGGGACTACATATGCCTCCCCCAGACTCCACAGGAGATATATGATACCAAAGCTGCCTTCCATGCACTTGCAGGCATGCCAAATTGCATAGGTGCCCTCGACTGCACCCACGCAAAATTGGTGGTTCCTCATGCCATGGAGGTGCCGTATCGCAACCGCAAGCAATACCACTCCATCAACGTCCAGATGGTGTGTAATGCCAGTAAAGCCATCACACAATGCAATGCTCGGTACCCCGGATCAACTCATGACTCCTTGGTCCTGCGGAACTCAACACTACCAGGCTACATGGACCGACATGCCGGACAACGTACCTGGCTGCTTGGTGAGTAACCGTAATGGGCCATGGCAGTGCATTGGGGCTCTGAGTAGGTTGTCAGCATGCCCCACTGTGAAAGGGGGTGGGGGAGATGCACACTCCACCCGGGAGGGAAAGTGGGGGGAGATGTATACTCCACCCGGGAGGGAAAGTTGTGGGGGGGATGCATACTCCACCCGGGAGGGAAAGTGGGGGGGGGATGCATACTCCACCCGGGAGGGAAAGTGGGGGGGGATGCATACTCCACCCGGGAGAGAATGTCAATGCCATTGTACGTTGTGCACCTCACAGATCACTGTGCCCCATGACAAGTGGCACGCCACATTACCACCTAACCACACAGTTGTGAATACAAGCCAACACCTAATGGTACCTGACAAACAGTTACCCTGGCCAAAGACCACGACACATGCACCACACATCGGTGGACCTTACACACCGTAAGGTCATCGTGCACCATGCAGTGCAATAGCACCATGTCGCTGACTCCTGCATCTCAACACAAAGGACAGTCATCCATGGGAGTGCATAGAGGTTAGTCTAACAGGGATCCTACTGCGTGTGACTGGTTCGGCACCTCCATAGGATAGCTGCCAATCACCATGATAGGGATCAGTGCTGAATGAAGGGTATGCTACCAACTACTACCAACACACCCTTACAGCAGGTCTTACGCAAGTCATCAATTAATGCAGTCCAACACTGCTGCATGCATAAACGATGCACATGCAACAAGACATGAGTACGCACCATGACCCATCAGGGAGAAGCTACCCCCTCCATCATTCCATTGGCCAGCACACATGGCCGGACCAGTAATGGGTTGACTGTATCCAGGGACATGTGTGGATGGCCAGTCATCACCCGCTGCAATGTAAGACTAGCACAGTTCTCCACCATGAATGTACTAACACTTACCTTCATTCCACTCATGCAGGTGATGCTGGCTACCCTTTGAAACTGTGGCTCATGACACCAGTCCGCAACCCCCAAAACAGGCACGAGGAGGACTGTAATAGATCTCATACCCGTACACGGGTGGTCATAGAGCAGGCCTTCGGCCTTCTGAAGGCACGATTCCGTTGCCTCAGCCGGTCAGGTGGGGCCCTCATCTACAGCCACGAGAAGGTGTCCAAGATCACCATGGCATGTGTAATGCTGCACAACATGTGCATCCGTCGGAACGTTCCCCTGCCCCCTGACGTAGGACTGCTACCACCAGATGAGGAGGAGGAGATGGAGGAAGGAATGGCAGAACAGCAACACGGTGCCAATGCACGGGAGGGACGTTCCGTGCGACAAGCATTGATCGAGGAATATTTCTGAATCACAAGTCAGCTGAGGGGGTGAGGATGACAGGGCATTGGGCACTGGGTGTGGGGATACATGTACTACATGCACTGTGAGACATTAAAAGACACAGGCACAATAATGAATGTCCACTCTGTATTGTAGGATAGACCAAACTGTGTATTGTATGATGATGTCCAAACGTGTACAACAGATCCTTCACCCTCACCCCCCTCCCCCTCAACTCCCACACACACCCTCAACCCCCTCCCCCTCCCTCCCAACTCCCACACACACCCTCACCCCCCTCACCCTCCCCCCAACTCCCACACACACCCTCACCCCCCTCACCCTCCCCCCCAACTCCCACACACACCCTCAACCCCCTCACCCTCCCCCCACAACAACCCCACAATGTTCCCATCAGTGCAGCATTGGCCACATGTGTGTGGCTGCACGGTCAATGGGCACTGCCAGAGCCTGGGGCATCCCTTCCATTCCGGCGCATCGTACGCAGTGACCTAGGGACCGGGCTGGTCTGCGTGGAGGAGCTCTGGGAGGGTGGCACCACCTGCTGGGGCTGTGGTCTGGGGGGTGCTGCCTCCAAGGCATCAGCAATCCTGCCAAGCATCTCACAGATGCGGTTTGTGCTGGTACTGATGATCTCGCCCAGAGCCTGAAGGTCATTATGAAGCACCAACCCTGATTCCCGGTTGTCCCGGAGAAACTCCTCTATTATGCCCGTGAGGTGCTGGCAGCGCACTGTTTCTGCAGCCGATGTGGGCGATGTGGTCGGCAGGCTTCGTGTTGTTGTGCCTGCAGGACTTTCAGGACTTCCTGCAGGGGAAGTGGGCTCATGACAGACAGGTGTATCCCCTTCGCCTGTGAGCCCTGGGCCGTCACTCGACCCAGGGTCGCTATGGGCAACCTGGCTGTACGAGGGAGTGTCTGGGCTCTGTACATAGTCATTGGGCTCCTCCACGTTGTCAATGGTGTTTGGTGATGTGCTGCCTGGCACATCGAGGATGCACATGGCAGCATTCTCCCCTGACGCACTCGATTCCTCATGGTGCAGCGTGGGGCATGTGTCCCGCAGAACTGCAGGCATGTCCAGGGCCGCGGATGGGGGTTGTGTACCCTCCATGGGGGTTGCTGGGGCAGGTGGTGTGGCATGAGCCTTCTTCCTGCTTGCAGGTGTGCGCTGTCCCCTGCCTGTGCCCCGGGAGGTACTTGTCCGGGGGCCTTCCTGGTCCTCACTTTCATGACCGGTGCCTGTGGGGGGCAAGAGAGAGACGGCATGAGCAATGATCTGGGGGTCAGAATTACTTCCAGACAATGGTATTACGATGGGATAGCAGCGTTTTGGTGATATTTGGGTGCTGAGTGGGACTGTGATATTTGCTTGGATGGGAAAAGCATACTGTCGGCAGGGTCACTCATTTTGGCGGAGTACTGTGGTGACTGAAATTGACCAGCTTTTTGTGTGGCATGCCCAATATGGGTGTCAGCCTTGCACCTGACATCATCCTGGGTCCCAGTTGTTACGGCATCATTGGAGGGGGGGGGGTTTACCCAAACATGATGTGACTGCTTGACCAGCCCTTGGCGATGACTTGCATTAGGGATGCATGTACTGTTTACACTCATGGCACTCACCTGCGTCAGCTGATGAAGGATCACCGCAATCCATATCGCCGACACCTTCGATGGCTTCTGTGCCCATCATCTCCGCACATGTTTCCTCCCAGGGCATAATTTTTATGGGTGAGGCTGGGCCTCCTCCTGTCTCTAGGGCCAGATTGCGGTTTGCTGAGAGGATGGCCCGCACCCTCAGACGGAGGTCAGCCCAGCGTTTGCGGCAATGCGTCGTGCTGCGGGGGGTGTTTCCGACAGCGCTCACCCTCTGCGAGACCAGCTCCCATATCTCCTTCTTCCTGAGGATGGTGGGCCTGCGCATGTCGCTGCTGAAAACAATCTCAGCATGTTCATGCAGAGTATCGACGAGTACCTGGAGCTCATCCTGGGAGAATTTCTCCTTCCTGATGCGCGCAGCACCCTTTTTTAATGCTTTTGGCATGATGCTGGTCTCTGGAGTCTATTTTGCCTATCACAATATGCCCACGAGTCCTGTATGGAGAGGATTGCAATGGATTGTGATTTTAAAGATGGCCGCCATGATGCTTCCCGTTCCTGTTCGATGACGTAATTTCCGTCTACGGTTTTTACTGGTGCCCGTAATTTACGGTCATCGTTAATTACGGGCACCGCTATTTACGCACTACGTGGAGGGCGATGGTGTTAGTTACGTCTCGGTTGTTGTCGGTAAGGGGTTTGACGCGCCCTTTACCGGTATGGCGCTAGGGGGTTTACCAGCATGGCGGAAAGCTCGTGCCCGCGAGGTCGGAATATGGTGCTAATTACGCCCTGCTACCAACGCGGATACGGTATTTCCGCCATGCCGGTAAAGTCAGAAATTTAACGCGAACCTCGGAATGAGGCCCGATGTATCTTTAACGACAAGCATGGTCTGTGATACATCTCTTTGCTCTATCACTATCTGGCAAGGCACCCCAATTTCAAAGACCATCTCTCTTAGGTCTTTAGTTTCTTTGAACAATTGCTCGTCAGACATGTCCCTTAGCAAAAAGGTTGGATCGATGCACAGAACCGTGCGCCATTCTCTGCCTTCCTCATCTGTGCCTGAAAGAACCACCCAGTTCTTCTTAATCACTACAGCCTCTACGAGAATTGTAACAAGGGCGCCTGGTGTTATTTCTTGTGGCACATCAGGCCGAAATAAAAACTCAAATGGTACTCGCCAGGCCCGATTTCTGATCCCCGGGACCCAACTCAACAAAACCATCAACCCATAGAGAAACAATGCTGTATGCACGGGATCCACCCAAATTGCACTGTCTCTAAAATAGGTCTGAAAACGCTCTGCTTCGTTACTGGATACAACCCTGGGTGAAGGCAATCGACATCTGCAATTTGCTCCCTTCCCAAATGATTTTCTGGGGTATACGTACAATACAAAAAAGGGGCTCAATTTGATTACCAACCTGATACAAAGATTTTAAGGAAATGACAGGAAAGCCCCAGAGAATCCCTGCATGTCCATTGTTTTGCCTGACAAGGCGAATTCGCCTTCCTTAATACACAACTTGGTAGCTCCTGTGTCAACCATAAATGAAAACGTTTGGTCACCTACCTGCACACCTATCCGGGGTTGCTCTTCTGGATTGGTGGTAATGGACAGGACAGAACACATCAGAGATCCATGTGGGCTGTCATACTCCTGGTTCATATTAGCACCTGGAATAGAAAAAGAATTTCCCCTGAAAACACTCGCTCCAATGAGGTGCGCAACTGTTCCTTGAGGTAAAGGGTTCTTGTCCCATGTCTGCACTGATGCTTGTGCTGGTATGGTCGGTGGGATCCCAAAGGTCTGTGCAGGCCCAGTTGCTGGGTTCTGTTCAACCCGTGCCTGCTGCAATTGCACAGAACCTGGGACACATGGCAGGGTTGGGGCCTGCATCTGTTGCGCTCCCATGTTAATGTACTGTGGCTGTTCATGACAATCCTGTGACATATGCCCCAACCTTCCACACGACCAACACTGATTCCCATAAAATCCTCCATAATTATTTCCTGTTGGTCCACCAAACCAGCCAAGTGACCCACTTCCCTGTCGAAATCCTCCTCTGCCCCTAAGAAGCCCTCTCATTGGCCTCACACCTGGAACATACACGTCCACCCAACCCTTTGCCATACCAAGTTCACTGTGTCCTTATCGCACATGCCCCTGCTGTCCCTACATATAATTTGTAATTACTGCCCCTTCTAAACAAATCTTTGCCAATTTCTTTCGATCAAGCTTAGCCTCTGCTTTTTGTGCCTGTTTTACATTCTCCCTCTCTTTCTCCTTTCTTCTCTTGCAGAAATGCACAATGTGTGTCTGAATCTCTGGCCACTTCTTGGCCTCCATCCCTACTACTTTATCTAAATCGTGCTGGACTTCTTCCGGAAGTTTTTTGTTCAGCATGTGGTAAAAAATTGCCACATTCTTGTCCCATGTTTCTCCCGTTTCTGCACTCCACATCTGGATGTGTGCGGCAGGATCATCATCTGATTTCATCGTCTTAGCTAAAATCAAATTGATATCAGGCGTATCAGGGTACATAATCTGCAAGGCCCCCCATATCTGTGCCCTAAAATTATTAAAAACTGCTCCATCATGGGTATTTGTATCCAACTTAACGCCCAGATGCACCGAAACCCCTTTCAAAGTTCCTCTGACCGCTCACCAATTAGGGCCGTGAATAAGCTCTTCATGTCCCCTATAGCCAACATGAAACCGGCATTGTGTTTTTCTAATGCATAAATCCACTTCCCCATCCCTGCAGTGAGGAAAGGAAGTGTCTTCATCAAATTAGTCCAGTCCATGTGTGACCACAGGATATAATACGCCCTTCCCAGACTGTTCTGTAACAACGAAAACTGAGTTATGCCCATTTTTACTGGGGCTTCCCCCATCCCACCCCTACCACTTACTACAGCCATACGAGTACCCTGGTGTGTCCTATAGTTCCATGGTTTGCTTTCTATCGCTGCTACTGGAGTGGGGGGTGGGGTGTCTGCCATCCCATTCCTCGTCTTCTTCATTGTCTACTCCGACTGCTACATCCCCGCCCCCTTCTACAGGTACAGAAGCATAATCAGTACTACCATAGGGTGCCGTCTCCCGTCCTCCCTACTCAGCCTCTGTTCCCCTGGCAGCATCCCTGTTCCCCATGTCCACCTCTTTCTCTGCTAACCGTAGCAATTACTTAATTTCTTCCCGTTCTTGCGCATCTACTGCTCTTTGGAATCTATCCTCTCAGGAAGAGGACTAACCTGATCTTTCTCTCATTTCTAATCCTTCCTCTGCTCTTATAACTATTGGTCTCCCTCTCTCCTGCTCTTCCAGCCTTAATCTATCTGCTATCCTCGCAGTTGGGGGAGTTATCCCCTTCCCGCTCTCAATTTTCAACCTCTCTGCCACCCTAACCATTGGTGGAGTTATACTTCGAATTTCCTCAGAATCCCAGTTCTTAGAAATCTTAGCTGATGGAGGTGTTACCTGTGTGTCTTGCAACCCCTTGAGTAGCTGCTGGGAAAAAGGGTGGCAGAAACTCTGGGTCTGTGTACCCCTCTGCAGGCATAAAGGAAAACACCCATATGGGGGGGGCACAGAAGAATGTCCCGCACCCTCCTTTTATGGACCTTCCTCCTTTTTCATACATCCTCCATAATTCCAAGATGTTTAACTGCTTTTCTAGCTTCAAGTCCTTGTGCTTTGTAATTTAAAAGTTATGCAGGTTCTAAAATATCCCTGTATCATAGGATCCCTCAATAGGCCAAGAGTGTATCATTTTCCCCTTACTCTCACGCAACCATTCCCTATGATATTTTAAAATGTTCGCCTTGTAACCGGGCAACACATGGCACAAATGATTCAACTGAGTCTTCATACTGTTCACCCAAGAGCTCCATTTTTACCCTTTTCCTTAGTCACCCTTCACTCATTCACAGTACTCGCCTATACCACAATGACCTCACTTCACTATTTACTCTAATTCTACTTCTCACTCATACACAGAAGACAGCATCTTATCAAAAACACTCGCCAGCCAATATTTCCGAGATATCCCCACCACTCGAGCATAGGCGGGGCGCAATACTTTCCACTACAGCACTGCGGCTCTCTTCTTTTACTAGTATGGCCTTCTATACTACAAGACTGTCTTTTCCTAACTACATGAACTTTCCCTTCACTACTTCGACTAACCAAGAAAATCGAGGTCAGGGACACCACTCGCATGGCAATTTCAAAAGAATGTCAAGGCCTTCTTCAGAACGGTATCTATGGTTAGACTTAGTTTAGTTTAGTTTAGTTTATTATTTATATAGCACACCATACCCTGGGGCATCAGGGCGCAAACAGACAAGAATATGCTCAACTTAGTTACAAGTACATGATAAGTAGGAAAATACAGACATCAACGATGTTACAATAGGCAGGTATGTACAAGGCAGGGTCAGGGTCAAGGAACAATGAGGTAACAGGGTGCATGTTTCCTGCATAGTCATAGGGTTATAATATACAGTTATGTACAGTGTGACATATCGGGTCAAGTGGCACCAGTGTCATAGTGATGTGATGCGCACAGAACTTCAATCACATAGTAAGTAAGCTCCAGGAGCAGAGGGTGGGTGTCAAGGGAGGTGCATCTAAAGGGTCATGCAGGTTAAAGTAGTTAGATGTCATTAGCTCTCAGCCACCTGGTCAGGTTCTGTCTGAACTTGGCGAATGGCTGAGGTTCTCTGATGCCATGGGGGAGGGAGTTCCACAACTGTGCAGCCTTGACTGGGAAGCTATGTCCTCCTATAGTGGAGAGTTTAAAGCGCAGAACTTGGAGGCAGTGAGCGTTGGCTGTTCTTGTTGGTCTGGATGAGGTTCTTTTACATAACCTGTCCATGAGGTAGGGTGGTGCTTTATTGGTGAGGCACTTGTGGGTGAGGGAGGCGATCTTGAGTTGAATTTTATCAAAAGTGGAAAGCCATTTGTGTTCTCTTCTTACAGAGGATATATGCTCCTTTCTGTTAATCTTGAGTGCTGCTCTCAAGGCATTGTTCTGGAGGACTTGAATTTTGTGAATGGTCTGTTTATTTGCCCCAATGTAGAGTCCGTTACAATAATCCAATTTGGATAGTATAAGGGCTCTGGCAAGTGTAATGCAGGTGTCTGTGGAGAGGAATTGTTTACTAGCTCTGATAGGTTTGCATGTGTATGCCGTAGCAGAGGCTAGAGAGTTAACTTGTTTAGCGAAGTTCATGGTGGCGTCTAGGTAAAATCCTAGGGTTTTCACTTCATTAGCTACTTTTATATTGTTCCCATCAATAATGAAGTTGGCATAGTCAGGGCTGAGTTTGGATATATAGGTTGGGGTGCCTAGGATGATAAGCTCAGTTTTATCATCGTTCAGGCATAGGCCGTGGGTGGCCATCCATGCCTGAACGATGCTATAGATTCTGTTCACTAGAGCCAGATCCTTGGCGTAAACCCCTGAAAACGGGAGGAGGATCTGGGTATCGTCTGCGTAGTTGGTGTAGGCGATACCCAGATGATCCATTTCGTCAAAGAGGGGCTTCGTGAAAACATTGTAGAGGGTAGGTGACACACAAGATCCTTGTGGTACACCGCAGGTTATAGGGATCGGATCTGCTGAGGCTGATGGAGAGAAGACTCTCATAGTCCGGTTACTCAGAAATTACTTGATCCATGTTATAGCCTCTTTTGAGAAATGGGCTGCAGAGTCTAGGTGGCTACATAAGACTGTATGGTCAACTAAGTGGAATGCAGCTGATAGGTCCAGAAGGAGGAGTAGGGCTGCTTGGCCCTTGTCTCTGCATTCGTCTATTTGGGCCTTAAGATCTATTAGAGCTGTCTCAGTCCCATGTTGCGGGCGGAATCCTGATTGGCGGGTTCCGAGTAGGTGGTTGGATTCTAGGAAGTTTTGTATTTGCATGTAAGCCACTTTATCTAGAATTTTTAGAAGAAAGGGCACAGTCGTGATGGGCCTGAAGTTTGTGGGAATGGCAGGGTCGAGGGTTTGTTTCCTTAATAGTGGCAGTACCCAGGACTCTTTTAAGTTATTCGGTACCATGCCTGTGGTAAAGGAGGAGTTGATGAGTTTGGTTATAAATGGCAATAGTTCCCTCGCAGCATCCTTGATAAGTTGTGCTGGGCATTGATCGCCTTTACAGTTGGACGGTTTAAGTCCCAGAATGACCTTTTCTACCTCAATGGTCGATACCTTAGAGAAGCAGAATCAGACTTCTTGATTAGGCTGTTGTGGTGGCGCTAAACTCTGTGGGATGTGAGGTGTTAGAGATGCCTTTTTGAGAGCAATTTTAGTTTGTAAATTAGCTACTTTCAGGGTAATTCATAGAAATTCGCACAAAAGTGGCGCACGCGACTGGCGCACAGCGTGCCCGTGCGAATGTCTGCGCCAGCCACGTGCGCTAAAATCGATTTCCGCACACAGGGTATTCATGGATTTTCGCATCCAAAACCAGCCGTGGCGCAGCGTGGCGCAGCGACCCTGCAGCAGCGCCAGTTACGCCCCCAAGAACGCCCTCGCGCAAGGAAAAGCCTTCAAAATCCCCAAATAATCGCAAAGGGCTGCGCTAACCCTGGACCAGTTCACAGGGCTGGCAAACAGCAAACGCCAAGCGGGGAACGTGTATTTCAGTGGGTCGCGGGAAGTTCCACACGCGATTGTCCTGTGTACGTGTGCATTAGGGGTGCGCGGGAAGTATCACACGCAAAATCAGCAGGGTACGTGTATTTGAGGGGTGCGCGGGAAGTATCACACGCGATTCCAGCAGGGTACGTGTATTACAGGGGTGCGCGTGAAGTTCCACACGCGATTTCAGCAGGGTACGTGTATTTCAGGGATGCGCAGGAAGTATCACACGCGATTCCAGCAGGGTACGTGTATTACAGGGGTGCGCGTGAAGTTCCACACGCGATTTCAGCAGGGTATGTGTATTTCAGGGGTGCGCGGGAATTTCCACACGCGATTGGCCCCGTGCGAGCAAGGTACGTGTATTTCAGGGGTGCGCGGGAAGTTCCACACGCGATTGGCCCCGTGCGAGCAGGGTACGTGTATTCCAGGGGTGCGCGGGAAGTTCCACACGCAATTTCAGCAGGGTACGTGTATTGCAGGGGTGCGCGGGAAGTTCCACGCGCGATTGGCCCCATGCGAGCAGGGTACGTATATTCCAGGGGTGCGCGGGAAGTTCCACATGTGATTCCATCAGGGTGCGTGTATTTCAGGGGTGCGCGGGAAGTTCCACACGCGATTGGCCCCGTGCGAGCAGGGTACGTGTATTCCAGGGGTGCGCGGGAAGTTCCACACGCGATTTCAGCAGGGTACGTGTATTTCAGGGGTGCGCGGGAAGTTCCACACGCGATTGGCCCCGTGCGAGCAGGGTACGTGTATTTCAGGGGTGCGCGGGAAGTTCCACACGCGATTGGCCCCGTGCGAGCAGGGTACGTGTATTTCAGGGGTGCGCGGGAAGTGCCACACGCGATTTCAGCAGGGTACGTGTATTTCAGGGGTGCGCGGGAAGTTCCACACGTTATTGGCCCCATGCGAGCAGGGTACGTGTATTTCAGGGGTGCGCGGGAAGTTCCACACGCGATTTCAGCAGGGTACGTGTATTTCAGGGGTGCGCGGGAAGTTCCACACGCGATTCCATCAGGGTACGTGTATTTCAGGGGTGCGCGGGAAGTTCCACACGCGATTGGCCCCGTGCGAGCAGGGTACGTGTATTCCAGGTGTGCGCGGGAAGTTCCACACGTGATTTCAGCAGGGTACGTGTATTGCAGGGGTGCGTGGGAAGTTCCACACGCGATTGGCCCCGTGCGAGCAGGGTACGTGTATTTCAGGGGTGCGCGGGAAGTTCCACACGCGATTTCAGCAGGGTACGTGTATTTCAGGGGTGCGCGGTAAGTTCCACACGCGATTTCAGCAGGGTACGTGTATTTCAGGGATGCGCAGGAAGTATCACACGCGATTCCAGCAGGGTACGTGTATTACAGGGGTGCGCGTGAAGTTCCACACGCGATTTCAGCAGGGTACGTGTATTTCAGGGGTGCGCGGGAATTTCCACACGCGATTGGCCCCGTGCGAGCAGGGTACGTGTATTTCAGGGGTGCGCGGGAAGTTCCACACGCGATTGGCCCCGTGCGAGCAGGGTACGTGTATTCCAGGGGTGCGCGGGAAGTTCCACACGCAATTTCAGCAGGGTACGTGTATTGCAGGGGTGCGCGGGAAGTTCCACGCGCGATTGGCCCCATGCAAGCAGGGTACGTGTATTTCAGGGGTGCGCGGGAAGTTCCACACGCGATTTCAGCAGGGTACGTATATTCCAGGGGTGCGCGGGAAGTTCCACACGTGATTCCATCAGGGTGCGTGTATTTCAGGGGTGCGCGGGAAGTTCCACACGCGATTGGCCCTGTGCGAGCAGGGTACGTGTATTCCAGGGGTGCGCGGGAAGTTCCACACGCGATTTCAGCAGGGTACGTGTATTTCAGGGGTGCGCGGGAAGTTCCACACGCGATTGGCCCCGTGTGAGCAGGGTACGTGTATTTCAGGGGTGCGCGGGAAGTTCCACACGCGATTGGCCCCGTGCGAGCAGGGTACGTGTATTTCAGGGGTGCGCGGGAAGTGCCACACGCGATTTCAGCAGGGTATGTGTATTTCAGGGGTGCGCGGGAAGTTCCACACGCGATTTCAGCAGGGTACGTGTATTTCAGGGGTGCGCGGGAAGTTCCACACGCGATTGGCCCCGTGTGAGCAGGGTACGTGTATTTCAGGGGTGCGCGGGAAGTTCCACACGCGATTGGCCCCGTGCGAGCAGGGTACGTGTATTTCAGGGGGGCGCGGGAAGTTCCACACGCGATTCCATCAGGGTACGTGTATTTCAGGGGTGCGCGGGAAGTTCCACACGCGATTTCAGCAGGGTACGTGTATTGCAGGGGTGCGCGGGAAGTTCCACACGCGATTGGCCCCGTGCGAGCAGGGTATGTGTATTTCAGGGGTGCGCGGGAAGTTCCACACGCGATTTCAGCAGGGTACGTGTATTTCAGGGGTGCGCGGGAAGTTCCACACGCGATTTCAGCAGGGTACGTGTATTTCAGGGGTGCGCGGGAAGTTCCACACGCGATTTCAGCAGGGTACGTGTATTTCAGGGGTGCGCGGGAGGTTCCACACGCGATTTCAGCAGGGTACGTGTATTTCAGGGGTGCGCAGGAAGTTCCACACGCGATTTCAGCAGGGTACGTGTATTGCAGGGGTGCGCGGGAAGTTCCACACGCGATTGGCCCTGTGCGAGCAGGGTACGTGTATTTCAGGGGTGCGCGGGAAGTTCCACACGCGATTTCAGCAGGGTACGTGTATTTCAGGGGTGCGCGGGAAGTTCCACACGCGATTTCAGCAGGGTACGTGTATTGCAGGGGTACGCGGGAAGTTCCACACGCGATTGGCCCCGTGCGAGCAGGGTACGTGTATTTCAGGGGTGCGCGGGAAGTTCCACACGCGATTTCAGCAGGGTACGTGTATTTCAGGGGTGCGCGGGAAGTTCCACACGCGATTTCAGCAGGGTACGTGTATTGCAGGGGTGCGCGGGAAGTTCCACACGCGATTGGACCCGTGCGAGCAGGGTACGTGTATTCCAGGGGTGCGCGGGAAGTTCCACACGCGATTTCAGCAGGGTACGTGTATTGCAGGGGTGCGCAGGAAGTTCCACACTCGATTGGCCCCGTGCGAGCAGGGTACGTGTATTTCAGGGGTGCGCGGGAAGTTCCACACATGATTTCAGCAGTGTACGTGTATTTCAGGGGTGCGCGGAAGTTCCACACGCAATTTCAGCAGGGTACGTGTATTTCAGGGGTGCGCAGGAAGTTCCACATGCGATTTCAGCAGGGTACGTGTATTTCAGGGGTGCGCGGGAAGTTCCACACGCGATTTCAGCAGGGTACGTGTATTTCAGGGGTTCTGGGGAGTACTACACGTGAATTGGCCGTGTGGGACCTCCCAGGTGTTCGCTCTACAACCTCCACGGCCCCTGCAGGCAGCCCACACCACGGGGGACTACCCTGCACCCCTGCTCATGTCCCGCAGGCAGCCCATCCACCATGGGCATGCCCCCCAGGCAACCCACATGTCACCTTGCACTACTGATCAACAATGCATGTCTCCCAGCACCCCCACCCCCCAGCAGTCAGGGGCACCCTCCACCAGGCCCCCACTCATGTCCCCTATTACCCCCACCCCCCAGCAGTGCAGGGGCAGCCTCCACCAGGCCCCCACTCATATCTCCCACCACCCCCACCCCCGCAGTGCAGGGGCAGCCTCCACCAGGCCCCCACTCATGTCCCCTATTACCCCCACCCCCCAGCAGTACAGGGGCAGCCTCCACCAGGCCCCCACTCATGTCTCCCACCACCCCACCCCCCAGCAGTGCAGGGGCAGCATCCACCAGGCCCCCACTCATGTCTACCACCACCCCCACCCCCCAGCCACCAGGGGCAGCCTCCACCAGGCCCCCACTCATATCTCCCACCACCCCCACCCCCGCAGTGCAGGGGCAGCCTCCACCAGGCCCCCACTCATGTCCCCTATTACCCCCACCCCCCAGCAGTGCAGGGGCAGCCTCCACCAGGCCCCCACTCATGTCTCCCACCACCCCACCCCCCAGCAGTGCAGGGGCAGCATCCACCAGGCCCCCACTCATGTCTACCACCACCCCCACCCCCCAGCCACCAGGGGCAGCCTCCACCAGGCCCCCACTCATGTCTCCCACCACTCCCACCCCCCAGCAGTGCAGGGGCAGCCTCCACCAGGCCCCCACTCATGTCTACCACCACCCCCACCCCCCAGCCACTCATGTCTACCACCACCCCCAGCCACCAGGGGCAGCCTCCACCAGGCCCCCACTCATGTCTACCACCACCCCCACCCCCCAGCCACCAGGGGCAGCCTCCACCAGGCCCCCACTCATGTCTCCCACCACCCCCACCCCCCAGAAGTGCAGGAGCAGCCTCCACCAGGCCCCCACTCATGTCCCGCTGCACCCCCACTCCCCAGCAGTGCAGGGGCAGCCTCCACCAGGCCCCCACCCATGTCTACCACCACCCCCACCCCCCAGCCACCAGGGGCAGCCTCCACCAGGCCCCCACCCATGTCTACCACCACCCCCCCAGCCACCAGGGGCAGCCTCCACCAGGCCCCCACTCATGTCCCCCTGCACCCCCACCCCCCAACAGTGCAGGGGCAGCCTCCACCAGGCCCCCACCCATGTCTACCACCACCCCCACCCCCCAGCCACCAGGGGCAGCCTCCACCAGGCCCCCACTCATGTCTCCCACCACCTCCACCCCCCAGCAGTCAGGGGCACCCTCCACCAGGCCCCCACTCATGTCCAACTCATGTCTCCCACCACCCTCACCCCCCAGCCACCAGGGGCAGCCTCCACCAGGCCCCCACTCAGAGTTACCACCACCCCCTACCCCCCAGCAGTCAGGGGCACCCTCCACCAGGCCCCCACTCATGTCCAACTCATGTCTCCCACCACCCTCACCCCCCAGCCACCAGGGGCAGCCTCCACCAGGCCCCCACTCATGTCTCCCACCACCCCCACCCCCCAGCCACCAGGGGCAGCCTCCACCAGGCCCCCACTCATGTCTCCCACCACCCCCACCCCCCAGCCACCAGGGGCAGCCTTCACCAGGCCCCCACTCAGGGCTACCACCTCCCCCTACCCCCCAGCAGTCAGGGGCACCCTCCACCAGGCCCCCACTCATGTCCAACTCATGTCTCCCACCACCCTCACCCCCCAGCAGTCAGGGGCACCCTCCACCAGGCCCCCACTCATGTCCAACTCATGTCTCCCACCACCCTCACCCCCACAGCCACCAGGGGCAGCCTCCACCAGGCCCCCACTCATGTCTCCCACCACCCCCACCCCCCAGCAGTCAGGGGCACCCTCCACCAGGCCCCCACTCATGTCTCCCACCACCCCCTACCCCCCAGCAGTCAGGGGCACCCTCCACCATGCCCCCACTCCTGTCTCCCTGCACCCCCTACCCCCCAGCTGTCAGGGGCACCCTCCCCCAGGCTCCCACTCCTGTCTCCCAGCACCCCCACCCCCCAGCCACCAGGGGCAGCCTCCACCAGGCCCCCACTCATGTCTCCCACCACCCCCACCCCCCAGCAGTGCAGGGGCAGCCTCCACCAGGCCCCCACCCATGTCTACCACCACCCCCACCCCCCAGCCACCAGGGGCAGCCTCCACCAGGCCCCCACTCATGTCCCCCTGCACCCCCACCCCCCAGCAGTGCAGGGGCAGCCTCCACCAGGCCTCCACTCATGTTTACCACCACCCCCACCCCCCAGCCACCAGGGGAAGCCTCCACCAGGCCCCCACTCATGTTCCACTGCACCTCCACTCCCCAGCACTGTGGGGCACCTGCCAGCAGGCCCCCGCTCATGTCCAACTCGTGTTCCCCTGCACCCTCACCCCCCATCACTGTGGGGCACCTGCCAGCAGGCCCCCACTCATGTCCAACTCATGTTCCCCAGCCAACATGTCATCACAATCTAGATCCCCGGTCCCTATGGTCAGCCTCCAAATGCAAAACACCCACCCGAGTATTGCATCCACCCACTCAGAAATGGCAATAACATGATAGAACTGCAATTGCAAGTTTGGAAACAAACACATGTCCCTCACATACACCCAATGGGTGTCAGTGAATCTCAAAACCCATATCATGATATGCATGAAACCAATGAGATGATACTACACATTGAAGTTTGATCAAAAAATATGCATTAAAGAAAACATGAATTGAATCAAAAATAAACTAACAGAAATGGGAATGTAAAAAAAGTAAAAAGAAGCATGTCCATGAAAAAATGCAAAACCAAAAATCAGAATCCAAAGGAATGGTGTCCAAAGTCAGAGTCCAGAAAAGAAAATCCAATGGGAAATTATAATTGAAAGCCATTGCTCCATGGGTAAATTGTAAAAAGAAAAGAAAATCCAACAGTGAACTATGTACAGGTGAACAAGCCAGGGTCCATGATCCCAACAAAAGAAATGAAACCTATCTAACAACACTACCTAAAAAAAAATAACTATATACAAAAATGTGGCCCATTGTCCAAAAGGTCCAAAGAAAATGCAAAAACAAAGGAAACCTAACACTAACTACATAACTATTTACATGGGCAGTGGGCTGGTCCAACGGCTCACTGGATGTTGTCATGGGCCAGGGCATCATCGAACTCCTGTTCAATGGCTTGGAGGCGGGCATGTTCCCTGGCCCTGAGGTCTCGCAGGGATAAAGCAGTGTCCAGCTCCAACTCCCTGCGAAGACCCTCGAGGCACTCAGTCCGCCTCAGCGCCCTCCACATGGAGTTCTCCGCCCTGACCATTGTGAGCCGTTCCTCCTCTGCCCGCTGCCGCTCTGCACCTATCTGCGGGCCCAACCACTCCCACACTGAAGCCACTCCCATTCCAGGGTTCTCCTGCCCTCCGGCCGATGCCTGCACCCCTGATGTTGATGGCCCCGAGCCATGATGCCTCCCACGTCGAGCCTGCCGCTGCCTCCGACGCAACTGCCTGTGCCAGCACGACGGCATCCAGGCTGATGGTATCCACCGACGCCATCGTGCACGTGCCCTGCCCGATGATGCCGTCACATCCTCCATCTGCTGGGGTCCAGTTGCTGGTGTGTCCACCCCTGCTGAACCTCTGACTCCCGACTGTGGCAGGGATGGGATCCCCACCAAGCCGGCTGCATTGGTCGGGGCAGGTCCACAGGGGGCCCTGGTGGCATCTGGGCCGGAAGACGGCATGGAGAACGACTGGTGCATAGTCTCCACAGAGGAGGAGAGGGTCGCCAGATTGGCCGACACATGTAGGAAACCCCCGACCATGGCCGTTCCCAACTGGGCCACGTCGGCACGGTGCTCTCCGTGATGACTTGCATGCTCCTCCCGGGAAGCACGCACCTCATCACGAATTGCACCTGTGCGCAACGCGACACCAATCAGGTCCTTCTCCATACGGCCAGGGGTCCCCTCGTACGCAGGTGGAGGGGAGTCAGATGACATGGACATCCCCCCTACCTGCGGACGGGCCTGGGATGGGGCATCCCTGCTGGTGCATGGTGGTGCAGTCACAGTGTCAGGGACAGTGACATGCACAGGCCCCTCCACGGCGACCTGTGCTGCCTCCTGCCCCTGCCCCTGCACTGCAACACTTGCACCAGCAGGGATGCCCCCACCAGGCCCCATGTGCGCCTCAGTAGCGGCCTCCTCCTCCTCTGTGGAAACCACCAACCTGGATGGCTCCACCCCATCTTCTGCCGTTGCAAGCCCCTGTGGGGGCTCACCCACCCCTTCCGCTGCAGCCGTGGGGGCATCCCCGCCGCTTCGCTCCACAGAGCCGTCTCCGCCCTCTTCTTCACGTGGCACTGTGTAGAGGGAGACATAGAACACAAGCGTCAGGGTACTGTACAATGGTCCCCTAGACAGGAAGCAATAGCAGATGAGTGGCACTGTCAAAGATCACTTCCATCATGTCCCTCCACAACACATGGCTCAGTGCAGGTAAAACACATGCGGTAACAGGCATGGCGCATGCTATGGACATTAGCATACATGTCCAAGTGATTCTTGAAACATACACTGTTGTTTTGGAACTCACATGCATCATGTGCCATGCCTATCACATGCACACACTTCACCCTAGTTTCATCCATCTGGCCTCGTACACCACAGACACAGTGGATACAAGGATGACTAGGCTGCATCAGTGAACCTGAACATTGCGACAGACATGTGTCATGCATCCCTGGCATTCACAAGTCACAGACACGCAGGTCAGACACACAGACATGGACAGCATACATGTACATGGCATCAGCACCCATCCCTCACCCATGTCCAGGAACAGAGACTGCCATGCTTTCATGTGGCCATTCCGCATAGGGCAACCCATGTTGCATTTGAACACATGCACCAACCGTGTGGTTCACACATTACTGGTCTCACATGCATGACGTCCCTGCACACACACATGCATACATGGCCTATGTCACACATACAGGCAAGTATCAGACAACCAGCACACTGCGACATGCCCTGTCTCACACAGCAATGCTTGGCCACTTAACGCTCAACTCCAGACGGGTCTGCCTCTCAAGGATCTGGGCGTGGAGCGCTGGGCCTACGCGTTCCAGGACCCTCATCTGGATGGTACTCATGCGGCCCCGTCCCCCCTCCACGAGGCGCCGGGCCTTCAAGAGGGTCCTGGACCTGCAGTCATCCCAGCGCATCTTGACATGTTGGTAGTCGCGGACTGCC
This sequence comes from Ambystoma mexicanum, assembly GCF_040938575.1. NCBI lineage: Eukaryota > Metazoa > Chordata > Amphibia > Caudata > Ambystomatidae > Ambystoma > Ambystoma mexicanum. The sequence goes on from NC_090937.1 coordinate 1,604,830,648, forward strand.
ACCCCCTCCACGTTGATGGCAGTCACGATGTCCGTCCAGATCCGAGTCCGTCCTTCCTTGTTGGCGCGCTTACTTCCGAAGAGGGCATCATACTGCCCCAGGAGTTGCTCCACCAGGACACCAACTTCGGTGGCAGTGAAGCTGGTGCCCCTCTGCCTCTCTGGCCGGGGGTTGCCAGTGGTGCCAGATGTAGCAGTGCCAGACATGGCAACCCCAGAGGCAGGAGTGGGTGGGCAACTGGGTCCTGGGGCTGGGCTGTGGAGCAATGGTATCCCAGTCGGGAGTCTTCTGTTCCAGCAGGGGTGGACACAGCAAATGGACCCCTGCAGATGGCTGATGTGCAGCCACCAAATGGCAGGGCACGGTGGCAGCAGGCAGGCAGGCAGGCAGTAGCAGATGGCTCGTGGGAGGCTGCTCGGGGCTCTGGGGGGCAGTTATTCGGCCTTTTGGGCAGGAGCGTGGTCTTCCGTGTGCTTACGCGTGGCCAGCTTGATACGGAGTGATTTGGCACGTGAAAATCCTGCACGTCTGCGTGTAAATCGAGGAAAGGCCCTTAGCGCGTATGCACATCAGCACGCATATGCGATTTCATTGGACCAAAGGCCCTTAGCGCGTGAGCCCGTTTGTGACGTGAGGCGCGCGGGTGTTTCCCTCATTACACGTGATGACAGAGCACACGTGGATTTCCACCAATCGCGTGTGGAACTTCCTGCGCACCCCAGAAATGCACGTACCCAGGCCAATCGCGTGTACGCTCACTTCCCTCCGATTACACGCTGTGACACTCGGACGTGCAGTTTTACCACGTGTGCTCGCATATGCGATTTCATTGGCCCAAAGGCCACCATGCGCAGCTGTGACGTCACGCGCATGGCCGTAGAGAATGGCGCGTGTAAAAATGAAGAGATACACGTCCGAGTGTCAAAGCGCGTAATTGGTGGAAATTGCCTCATTGCGTATGCGCGTCTGTGACGTGTGTATAAAAGGTACGTGTAGAACGCCATTTCCTTGTACGTGCTTTTCGTGGAGAGCGAGTGGGTGAAATCTGTACTTCTTGTCGGTTCACACGCGATTTACTTCACGGCGTTTCCAGTTCGTACTCCCTGTTACCTCTGACAGCTTTTTCTCTTTTCCTCTTTTTCCTGGGCCTGTTTCCTCAAACAGCGTTCCCTACTACTGTTGTCCTGTCTCCTCAGACAGCGTACAATTCTTCTTTTGGCGAGGGTGTTGCCAACGCGCACACGCGCATATTTTTCACGCTTTTGTTCCTGGCAAACGGTGAGTCGCGCACGTATTTAACATCTGTGCTTGCCCCGTGTGTCGCGTACCCCTTCAGAGGTCATTCTAGGCTGCGTGTGACACGCATACGTTCATTCTTGTGTTCCTGGGTGCCACAGCATAGTGCAGGTTTATTTTTCCACGCACGTGGTCTAGGAGGGGTTGCGTGCACCTTACTTTGCTTTTTTGGGGTGCCTGTGCGTTGCGTGACATGTCATCTTTCCCCAGGGGTGACATACAGCCTTGCTAGAGCACTAGGGTACGATTACCATCGGGTACCCACCCCTTTGACCCCCAATTGCCCAGGACAATAGTTCACATCGACTCCCATACGCACAATAACATCAGTGCCATGGCTGGGAGCCGAACAAGCCGCAATGGTGGCAAAGGTGGCGAGCCCCAAGTGGTGGCCGTGGTGGATCCGGTAGGGGACGTGGCCGTGACTTGCAGGGTGCCCCTAGCCCCCCATGTGTGGAGGAGCAGTCAGGGACACCATTGCGCCCCCCCCCCCCGGTTGAGGTTACCGTGGCTGACACCATCCATGCTCAGCCCTTGTTGGACCAGCCCACTGTGGAACCAGACCTGGCACAGGGTGACTCCATGGCTGACTTCCAGGTCAGCAGGTCTAGGCCACGTGCGCCGGTGAACGTTGGTGTTATCAGGCCACGTGGATCAGGGGCAGCAAGGTCATCTGCTGCCCCGCGTAGGCAGGCTGGGGAGGCTGCAGGGGCAGCTGCGGCTCCATCCACCCCACCTCTCACACACCCATCCAGGACAGTGTCGGTCCAAGTCCATCATGCTGACATTCCCCCTGACACCATCAAACTTGAGATAATGCCTGCACCAACTCCCATGCTGAGTGTGCAATCCCACGCTCCTGCCCCTAGTGTCCAGAGTGGCACAGGACACTCCGGATCCCCACCACCTTCCAAGCGGAAGAGGAAGAGTGCTCGTCCAGTAGAGGCTGATGCCCCAGACACGGCTACACAGTCCGGCCCGTCAAGGAAGCCCAGCTTCAATGAGGCCGAACTGAATGCACTTGTAGAGTAAGTGTCCGCACATGACCGCGAAATGGTGATTGTTGCAGGATCCAAGACCACACCTGCACAACGTCAGGCACACTGGCAGACCATTGCGGACATCATAAGTGCCCTTGGAATTGTGAGGCGCACAGCTAATGAATGCTACAAGCGCTGGAATGACCTGAAGCGCAGGGCAAAGAATAAGCTGGCCTCAAGTCATGCCGCAACTCTAGTGACTGGAGGTGGGTCTCCAGCAGACGACATAGAACTCACTCCACATGAGCAGGTTGCTGGGACGTACGTCACGGAGGAACAGATACAAGGCGTGGGAGAAGTGGCAGATTGCGAGGCATTGTCCGGTGAGTGCACATGCATGTGTGTGTCATCCATGTGAATGGTGTGTGTGGGAGGGCTTCTGTTTGGGTGCCAGGGGAGGGTGTGTGTGCCTGAGTGGTTCGGCTCACCCATGTGCCTCTTCCTATACATTCTTGGCAACAGCATTTGGGTATAGCAGCATCCCTTCGGCCAACATTAGACATCCAGCCCAACACCACGCCAGTTGCCCTTGGAGTGTCATCTTGCCACAACACTGTTGCTTATTTGCCTCTGTTTATTCAGGCAGATTGTTTGCATACCACCACTTTTACTCGGGATTTCTCAGTCCTATTGTCACATGTCTGACATGGCTATGGTACAGTGGACTGGCTCAGTTTCGTGGACATGATTGGTTTGGACATGTCCCTGTGCTATAGGACCATTTTTGACTGGCAGCTGCAGGTTTAACATTTGGACCATTACAATGAAAATAATCAATTATATGAACAAACTGGACTCAATGAACAATTGGTGACCTCCTCTCCCTCTTCACTTCATGGCTAGGGTACATGCCATCTGTGTGATGGCATGTGTATTTGACCTGCCAATCACTGGCCAATGTGTGATGCCACTGCTAGGCAGCATGCAGCAAATATGTTCATCTTCCATCTTGGTGTCATCAATGTGTGCCATCTGCCTCCCCATCACACGCAGTGACGGTGCATGCATGGGAGTGTTTTAGTCATGTGGGACATGTGTCAATCAAGTACTGTTTCTGTAGCCTCTCAGCCCTAATTGTGTACCATAGTGCTAATGCCTGTTTCCATTTGTTTTCTTTTATGTCTTTGCAGGGGAAGACGCACTTGATACTGCTGGGGTTGTGGAGATGGTGCAGACCCAGGAGGGGTCTGAGGGCCGACCGACCACCAGTGAGGGACGTGGTGTGGTGGTGGGTGAGAACCCACAACTGCTGCAGGTCGTGCTCTCAAGGGGTGTCTCTGGCTGCACCTCCCCCGAGCTGTACTCAGGTGTTGATTCGGATGATGAGACCTACGTGCCGTCGCAGGTGAGTGTTCCTGGGAGGGATTCTGTTCTGTCCGACCCACCTGCACCAGGGTTAGAACCCTCAATGGGGAGGTCAGTGTTGACAGGTACGCCTTTGGTGGTTACGGATGCAGGGTCACACTCCGCGACATCTGATCCTGTTCCTGGGCCAGCAGATCAGAGGGGGAATGCAGTCCTGCAGCCTCAGGCAGTGCCGGCACAGCAAGGCGCAGTTCGCCTTGCCCCAGACAGGTGTGGTGCCCGCCGACCTGGTGGCCGTACGCCACTTGGCAATACCACATGGGAGCAATCCATTTACGGTATGGCAACCCAACAGGCAGCATCATCAGAGATGATGGCTCAGGCCATGGATAGGGTGGCCACTTCCATTGTCCCCCCCGAAAGGCTGATGGAGCGACTACAGCAGGCAACCGACTCCATCTGCCAGTCACACAGGGAGGACATGTTGGCGTCCGACAGGGACAGGCGGGCGGCACTGGCGACTCTGCAGGAAGCCATCTCCATAGAGTCCCAGGGCCACAGGGAAGCCCTGAGGCTGGAACTCCTTCACCTCAGGACGACTCTTGTTGAGCTTGAGGCTTCAACAAACCGAAGGACAGAACAGCTGCTGGAGCGTCTCACCCGTACGCTCTCAGCTGAGATGCAGGCAACTAGGGCGGAGGTCCGGGCATCCCGTGAGTTGTTGCATGGGGACCTCTGCACACTTATCCTCCAGAACGAGACCTACCTCACCCGCATGCTTGCAGCCATGGAGGAACAGACTAGGGCTTTGCGTGGGTTGCCTCCCATAGTGCCACCACCTCCGGATGCAGCTGCAGAGGGTGAGGATAGCCACAGCAGTGATACTCCCACAATAGGGTAGCCGTGTAGGCCATGAGCCCATGGAGGTGTTTTTTTTTCGCAAGATCCACACAGGTGGGTTTTGGTGTGCACCCTGTCCTTTTTTTCTTTTTTTTGGGACAGTGTGTTGCCTTGTGTGGCTCGCGTGGGCATACGCTGCATTGTGGCTGGGCACATGCAGGCTTGTCATGGATTTGGTTCAGATGCTTGGGTTTTTGTCACACACACCCCTCCTGCTTCCCGTTTCCATGGGCTTGCAAAGGGTGTGCCCAAGTGACATTGACGTACATGGTGACAGTGGACTCACATGAGCTGTGTAGGCAGTCTGTAGTCAATACTGTGTATACATTCATAGTGCATATTGTTGTTGTATTGTACACTGCGTGGTGTATTGATATGTGCCTCTGCATCCATCTCATCCTCCATATTTGCAGGTCCATTCCTCATGTCTTCACAATGCGGTCCACCTTGGAACTGGAGTCCATGTTGTAAGCAGTGCACCAACACTCTTGCGTGGCGCTAACACTGTATACTTGGAAGTGTTCAGAGGGCTGTCATCATCAGGTGGTGAGGCTAGCTAATTTTTAAGTCTGTAATGTCATGTTTAAGGTAGGTTGGAGGTTGTGTAGGTGATTGGTATTCTTGGTAAGTATTTGGTAATGTGGGTTGTAGGTCCTGCATTACTGTGAGCATTTCATGTGTGGACATGTTTCCATTAGGGACACTGTAGCTGCTGACACTTGGGGCATGTTGTGGGGATTAATTTCTTTCCTCTCACATTGCATGACATGCCATGGTGTGTTGTGTGGCCGTGCCGGGGAGGGGGTGGGTGACATGGCACTGTTTTCATGTAGTATCTTGCAAGTGGGTATTCATTTCTGCGGCATGGAAGTGTCTTTTCATGACACTGCATTTGTGGTGTTTGTGTAGGTAGGGATGCACACATTGTGACACTTCCACATGAACAATCTCAGGCTGCTATGGTTCTAACAGTTGACAGTCCCTTTGTTCGTCTTAATTGTCAGGTAGAGTCATCATTGCTTATCAGATGGTATGTGCCAGGCCTTTGTGCACTCCACTGGGGTGTGATTTCTATGTGAAGTAATTAGCCACCAGCTGCGTACGGGCTGCCTCACCCCGTGCCCTCTCCCCTCCCATGCGCAGCGGGCGTGCATGTGGTTGGGGATGTGGGGGCACCACCATGTCCACGGCCAGGCCCCGGCGTGTTGCAACATTGTGCAGGACACATGCTGCCACTATGATCCTGCACACTACTGGGGGCGCATATAACAGCTGCCCGCCAGAACGGTCAAGGGAGCGAAAGCGTGCCTTGAGCACTCCGAATGTGCGCTCCACTATGCCCCGGGTTGCAATATGGGCTGTGCTGTATCTTACCTCTGGAGGCGTGATGGGGTTCCGAATTGGCGTCATCATGTGGGTGCTCAGAGGGTAGGCACTGTCCCCTGGTGAGGAGGTGATGGGTATCATTAGTGGGGTAGTGACATAACTCTGCATCTGACATGCATGCATGTGCAGTGGCATTCATACTCACCAAGCAGCCATGTATCGCCATGCCGCCCAGCTTCTAGGTCCCGGCTTAGGGTAGACATTCGGTAAATGAAGCTGTCGTGGGTGGACCCTGGATAGTTGGCATATACTGAGGTGATGATTCCCTTAGCATTACATACTACCTGCACGTTGATGGAATGTCAGTGCTTGCGGTTCCTATAGATGTGCTCAGATGCCAAGGGGGGACGTAGTGCCACATGGGTGCAGTCAATGGCACCTAGCACTTTTGGGAATTGTGCCACACCGTAGAAATCGAGGGTGGCAGCCTGCCTTTCTGCAGGTGTCCTGGGCAGGTATATGTGCCCACGGACTGATGGGCGTGCAGTGATGATGTTCAAGACCTGGTGTAGGCAGCATGACTGCGTGGCCTGTGACACCCCACCCACTATGGCACTTGTCCACTGAAATGATCCTGTGGCCAAGAAGTGCAGTACATTGAGGACCTTCTCCAGGTGGCTGAGTGCTTGGGAGCACAGGGTGGGTGATGTGAGGTCATCCTCCCACTCACTGACCAGGTCCAGTATTATGTGTGGGGGAAACCTGTACCTCCCATACACCTGGTCATCAGGCATCCCAAAAAGGCTGGTGTTGGAAGTGAAAATTCGGGCCCTCACTATCCTCCTTCTCCTCCTTTGGTAACCCACGGCCACTGCTGCTAGGAATGGTATATTCATCCTGGCGTATGAGCTTGTTTGTTGTTTGCGCGCACTTTTATGCTGCGTGGGTCGACCTACGCCTGCTTCATGCTGGCGTACGTGTCTCAGGATTGGACCATTTATTTTTCAGCACGTCGTAGGCTAACGTGTGAATCTTCCCACCCACCCCAGGAATACACGTAGCACGCTCTCACAGGCACAGTCGCGGGTAAATATTCCCGCCCACCCCTGGAATACATGTACCCCACTCTCACAGGCCCAATCGCGTGTGGAAGTTCACGCGCACCCCGAAGTACACGTACCCAGGCTAATCGCGTGTGGAAGTTCACGCGCACCCCGAAGTACACGTACCCAGGCCAATCGCGTGTGGAACTTCCCACGCACCCCGTAGTACACGTACCCAGGCAAATCGCGTGTGGAAGTTCGCGCGCACCCCGAAGTACACATACCCAGGCTAATAGCGTGTGGAACTTCCCGCGCACCCCGAGGTACACATACCCAGGCCAATCGCGTGTGGAACTTCCCGCGCACCCCGAGGTACACGTACCCAGGCAAATCACACGGCTGGGGGGTGGGGGTGGTGGTAGACATGGGTGGGGGCCTGGTGGAGGCTGCCCCTGCACTGCTGGGGGGTGGGGGTGCAGGGGGACATGAGTGGGGGCCTGGTGGAGGCTGCCCCTGCACTGCTGGGGGGTGGGGGTGGTGGGAGACATGAGTGGGGGCCTGGTGGAGGCTGCCCCTGGTGGTTGAGGGGTGGGGGTAATAGGGGACATGAGTGGGGGCCTGGTGGAGGCTGCCCCTGCACTGCTGGGGGGTGGGGGTGGTGGGAGACATGAGTGGGGGCCTGGTGGAGGCTGCCCCTGGTGGCTGGGGGTTGAGGGTGGTGGGAGACATGAGTTGGACATGAGTGGGGGCCTGGTGGAGGGTGCCCCTGGTGGCTGGGGGGTGGGGGTGGTGGGAGACATGAGTGGGGGCTTGGTGGAGGCTGCCCCTGGTGGCTGGGGGGTGGGGGTGGTGGGAGACATGGGTGGGGGTCTGGTGGAGGCTGCCCTTGCACTGCTGGGGGGTGGGGGTGCAGGGGGACATGAGTGGGGGCCTGGTGGAGGCTGCCCCTGCACTGCTGGGGGGTGGGGGTGGTGGGAGACATGAGTGGGGGCCTGGTGGAGGCTGCCCCTGGTGGCTGGGTGGTGGGGGTGGTGAGAGACATGAGTGGCCGCCTGGTGGAGGCTGCCTCTGCACTGCTGGGGGGTGGGGGTGGTGGGAGACATGAGTGGGGGCCTGGTGGAGGCTGCCCCTGGTGGCTGGGGGGTGGAGGTGGTGGTAGACATGAGTGGGGGCCTGGTGGAGGCTGCTCCTGCACTGCTGGGGGGTGGGGGTGGTGGGAGACATGAGTGGGGGCCTGGTGGAGGCTGCCCCTGGTGGCTGGGGGGTGGGGGTAATAGGGGACATGAGTGGGGGCCTGGTGGAGGCTTCCCCTGCACTGCTGGGCGGTGGGGGTGGTGGGAGACATGAGTGGGGGCCTGGTGGAGGCTGCCCCTGGTGGCTAGGGGGTGAGGGTGGTGGGAGACATGAGTTGGACATGAGTGGGGACCTGGTGGAGGGTGCCCCTGGTGGCTGGGGGGTGGGGATGGTGGGAGACATGGGTGGGGGCCTGGTGGAGGATGCCCCTGCACTGCTGGGGGGTGGGGGTGCAGGGGGACATGAGTGGGGGCCTGGTGGAGGCTGCCCCTGCACTGCTGGGGGGTGGGGGTGGTGGGAGATATGAGTGGGGGCCTGGTGGAGGCTGCCCCTGGGGGGTGGGGGTGGTGGGAGACATGAGTGGGGGCCTGGTGGAGGCTGCCCCTGGTGGCTGGGGGGTGGGGGTAATAGGGGACATGAGTGGGGGAATGGTGGAGGCTGCCCCTGCACTGCTGGGGGGTGGGGGTGGTGGGAGACATGAGTGTGGGCCTGGTGGGGGCTGCCCCTGGTGGCTGGGGGGTGAGGGTGGTGGGAGACATGAGTTGGACATGAGTGGGGGCCTGGTGGAGGGTGCCCCTGGTGGCTGGGGGGTGGGGGTGGTGGGAGACATGAGTGGGGGCCTGGTGGAGGCTGCCCCTGCACTGCTGGGGCCTGGTGGAGGGTGCCCCTGGTGGCTGGGGGGTGGCGGTGGTGGGAGACATGAGTGGGGGCCTGGTAGGGGCTGCCCCTGGTGGCTGGGGGGTGGGGGTGGTGGGAGACATGAGTGGGGGCCTGGTGGAGGCTGCCCCTGCACTGCTGGGGGGTGGGGGTGATAGGGGACATGAGTGGGGTCCTGGTGGAGGCTGCCCCTGGTGGCTGGGGGGTGGGGGTGGTGGGAGACATGAGTGGGGGCCTGGTGGAGGCTGCCCCTGCACTGCTGGGGTGGGGGTGGTGGGAGACATGAGTGGGGGCCTGGTGGAGGCTGACCCTGGTGGCTGGGGGGTGGGGGTAATAGGGGACATGAGTGGGGGCCTGGTGGAGGCTGCCCCTGCACTGCTGGGGGGGTGGGGGTGGTGGGAGACATGAGTGGGGGCCTGGTGGAGGCTGCCCCTGCACTGCTGGGGGGTGGGGTGGTGGGAGACATGAGTGGGGGCCTGGTGGAGGCTGCCCCTGGTGGCTGGGGGGTGGTGGTAGACATGAGTGGGGGCCTGGTGGAGGCTGCCCCTGGTGGCGGGAGGGTGGGGGTAATAGGGGACATGAGTGGGGGCCTGGTGGAGGCTGCCCCTGCACTGCTGGGGGGTGGGGGTGGTGGGAGACATGAGTGGGGGCCTGGTGGAGGCTGCCCCTGCACTGCTGGTGGGTGGGGGTGGTGGGAGACATGAGTGGGGGCCTGGTGGAGGCTGCCCCTGGTGGCTAGGTGGTGGGAGTGGTGGTAGACATGAGTGGGGGCCTGGTGGAGGCTGCCCCTGCACTGCTGGGTGGTGGGGGTGGTGGGAGACATGAGTGGGGGCCTGGTGGAGGCTGCCCCTACACTGCCTGGGGGTGGGGGTGGTGGGAGACATGAGTGGGGGCCTGGTGGAGGCTGCCCCTGGTGGCTGGGGGGTGGGGGTGGTGGTAGACATGAGTGGGGGCCTGGTGGAGGCTGCCCCTGCAGTGCTGGGGGGTGGGGGTGGTGGGAGACATGAGTGGGGGCCTGGTGGAGGCTGCCCCTGGTGGCTGGGGGTTGGGGGTGGTGGTAGACATGGGTGGGGGCCTGGTGGAGGCTGCCCCTGCACTGCTGGGGGGTGCGGGTGCAGGGGGACATGAGTGGGGGCCTGGTGGAGGCTGCCCCTGGTGGCTGGGGGGTGGGGGTGGTGGTAGACATGAGTGGGGGCCTGGTGGAGGCTGCCCCTGCACTGCTGGGGGGTGGGGGTGGTGGGAGACATGAGTGTGGGCCTGGTGGAGGCTGCCCCTGGTGGCTGGGGGGTGGGGGTGGTGGTAAACATGGGTGGGGGCCTGGTGGAGGCTGCCCCTGCACTGCTGGGGGGTGGGGGTGGTGGGAGACATGAGTGGGGGCATGGTGGAGGCTGCCCCTGGTGGCTGGGGAGTGAGGGTGGTGGGCGACATGAGTTGGACATGAGTGGGGGCCTGGTGGAGGGTGCCCCTGACTGCTGGGGGGTAGGGGGTGGTGGGAGACATGAGTGGGGGCCTGGTGGAGGCTGCCCCTGCACTGCTGGGGGGTGGGGGTGCAGGGGGACATGTGTGGGGGCCTGGTGGAGGCTGCCCCTGCACTGCTGGGGGGTGGGGGTGGTGGGAGACATGAGTGGGGGCCTGGTGGAGGCTGCCCCTGGTGGCTGGGGGTTGGAGGTGGTGGTAGACATGGGTGGGGGCCTGGTGGAGGCTGCCCCTGCACTGCTGGGGGGTGGGAGTAATAGGGGACATGAGTGGGGGCCTGGTGGAGGCTGCCCCTGGTGGCTGGGGGGTGGGGGTGGTGGGAGACATGTGTTGGTGATCAGTAGTGCAAGGTGACATGTGGGTTGGCTGGTGGGCATGGCCATGGTGGATGGGTTGCCTGTGGGACATGAGCAGGGGTGCAGGGTAGTACCCTGTGGTGTGGGCTGTCTGCAGGGGCCGTGGAGGGTGTAGAGGGAACACCTGGGGGGACCCACATGGCCAAATCACGTGTAGCATTCCCCGGCACCACCGAAATACACGTACCCTGCAGAAATCGCATGTGAATCTTCCGCGCACATCGGAATACACGTACCCAGGCCAATCGCGTGTGGAACTTCCCGCGCACCCCCACCTACCCAGGCCAATCGCGTGTGGAACTTCCCGCGCACCCCGTAGTACACGTACCCAGGCTAATCGCGTGTGGAACTTCCCGCGCACCCCGAAGTACACGTACCCAGGCTAATCGCGTGTGGAACTTCCCGCGCACCCAGGAACACGCGCACACGCTATTTTTCACACAGCGGGTGTCCGTGTTTGTCGGTGCCCCTTTGCACCTCATTTGTCCTAGAGGGCCACTATATGGGCCATTCATCATGGCTGTATATGGGTGCTTTTTGTTAGCGCACATTTTGGCGCACATTGTTTTCAGTCGCAGGGGCGCTACCGCCTGCTTTCTTGTGGCGTACTTGTTTGGCCTTGTGCGCGTCTTTGACCGTGCGCAGGTTTGCCCTATTCCATTCCATGAATACGGGTTGTAGGCGAGCGTGTGGGCGTTCCGCGCACTTGCCTCCTGTACTTCCCCCGTGACGCCCATATTTTCACGCATTGTTCCCCATTCCGAGTGTTACGCCCCGTGTTCCACCTACTTTTGTGATGTGCGCCGCGCTATGTGCGATTTCGCAGTGGCCGTGGCGCACGCTGTTGGATGACCTGTGCGCCGGCGTGCGCAGCGCACATTTTTAGCACACATCCAATGTTTTTCTCGCGCACGGACTTCCATGAATCGCTGTGCGCTGGTTTTCCTGCGATTTTCGCACTTGCACTGCGATTTTCGCACTTGCACTGCGATTCGCACGTTTTGGCACCTCTGCGCGGGAATTTTCGGCGCACATTAATTCCATGAATCGACCCCTTTGTTTGTTATGGCAAGTTGTATACTAGAGCACCATTTTTTGTCCTTGGTGAAGTTTTCTTGTGGCACAATAGGAGTTTCCAATTCTTTCAGAATGCTGAACAATTCTCTGACACTAGATTTCGATTGAGATATTCTGGTATTATAAGTTTCCTGTTTGGCTAATAGTATTTCTTTCTTGTATTGGGAGGAGGCTTTGGAAAGGTTAAGTTTATTTTCGACTGATGGGGAGAGTCTCCAAATGGTTTCAAGTTTTCTTTTAGTCAGCCAAAGATTTTTTAGATGAGGAGTGAACCATGAGTTGAGATGCTTTTTTGGTTTGCTGTTCCTTAATTTGAGCGGAGCTATGTGGTCGAGGGCTGAGTTCATAGCTTCATTATACTGTTCAACTAACACATTAGGATCCATAATGTCTGGGAATGAGTTCAGTTTAGGTATTATGACGGGCATCAATTTTTCCGCTGTCATGAGTTTTTTGTTCCTCGTGGGCAAGGGTGGGGCAAGTGAGGACTGGGCAGTAGCAGGATTAGTCGTCACTGTGAATAATAGCAGGTGGTGGTCAGTCCAAATCTGAGGTACAGAATCCGTGATATTTACTTTGCAGTTGTGTTCTGCTATCCAATCAAGGATACGACCTTTATTGTTGGTGGTTAAGTTAACTTTCTGGGAGAATCCCAGCTCTTTCAGAGTCAGGGCAATAGGTGTAGATTGGATATCCTTAGTGTCATTATAGCCTAAATTAAAGTCACCTAGCACTATTGTTTGGGATGTATTTTTTAGGTTATTGGACAGGGATGTAGAAATGTCCTCAGCGAAGGTTCCAATAGCACCTGGTGGTCTGTAGATAAGGATGATGTTTGGTGTTTGGGAGTTAGCGATGGCTATTTTGACCGTGAGGCATTCACAGGATTTCATAGTGGTGGTTGTGATAATTCTCATGTCTACGCTGATCTTAGCTATGATTGCTAGGCCTCCACCTCGGGAGGTGTGTCTGTCAGCTCGTAGAATTGTGTAGTTGTCTGGGACTGCTAATGATAGGGCAGGGCCTGCCGCGTCATGTAGCAAGGATTCTGAGATGACCAGGAAGTCTAGGTTGTCTGTAAGAATGATATCTGACATCTCTGTTGCGTGTGCGACTAGAGACCTAGCGTTTATAAGCGCTCCTTTGAGATAAGGTTTGTGGCTTTCTAAGTTAGGGCAGGTATTATTATGTCTATCTTTAGCAGTCTGTTTGGTGCCATTTAGTATGGGTCTTTTGGGATTGTAATATTTCCTGGTGGTTTTTTTTGGAGATTTAGTAGTTCAATTTTCTTAGCTGGTAGCTCATGCAGTTTGGACAGGCGAGCGCGTAATCCTAGGTTTCTGTCTACAGTATTGCATGGCCTTTGTATGGTAGTACTATCTTGATACTGGTTCATTTTAAGTCCTGTATTAGGTTGTTATGTGTCGAGCATGATGGGGTAGGTGAGATGGGTGGGAGAGGACGTGGCGCAGAGGCTCAAAGTGTTAGCTTTGGTGGCCAAGCTAAGTGTTTGTACTACTAGTATGATGGAGAAGGTAATGTACAGTGGTAGCCAAGGTGACCTGTAAAGGGCGGCTGTAGTACGTTTACCTAGACCTAGACTAGCTAAGTGTGACTATCAGGCTAGGTGAAATTTCAGTTGTCGGAATACAATTTAAAATGGCTAAGCTACCACCCCACCTTCAAGTGAGAGATCCAGTCAACCAGACAAGGAAACGAAAGGGTACAAGGACAAGCTTCACACTAGGCGTGCATGGTAAGAAACCCCTCAAACCTCTAAAATAACAGACTAGGTGAAAATATATACAAATGACTTACAACACAGAACATTTCAACCACTCTATCAAAACACATCCACTTTTCCAAACCCCATAACCTCCACTAATTTCACACACACACTCCAAACCTATCCTTATCCCCTAAAAAGGAACAAAAACCAAGACCCCTTAAATCAAAGAAACAACCCCTTTTTTACCCCTATTTCCCCCTTGTTTAAACCGCCAATTGTGAACTCAAATCCGAGAATCCGAGGTGTTACGATGTGGTACTTTTTCAAATTGTTCAGCACTGCTAGGCCATGGGACCTGGGAGCAGACGGACCTTTAACCAATATGGTGTCCGCAGACCTCTTTTCACGGTGCACGGAAGACTGGTCCACGAAGTGAGGTGCCGCAGCTGAGAGGTGTGGACAGGAGACCCCCCAATGTCTCGGAACGCTTGGGCTCTTAGCTTGGCTCGCCAAATGTGGGGGTGGACCTTTAATCACCTTAACCAAAGACAGGCCCACCACTTAAGAGGCGAGTACACGGTTGTACATAAAGCACGTTTATTGTACAAAGGCTATGGGGAGCGGTTAGATGGTGTTGCAGGACCAAACTAACCCAAGTCTCAACAATACAACATCAGCTGGCAGTTTATAACAACAATTTAAACTGTAATACTCTCCAGCCATCAAATATGATTGGACAAAACCTCTTCAAAGAAAGCCCATCTTTCCCCAATTCTTCCATTTTCGTTGGTCAGGCTTATCTTCATTATTATCTTCAGATCATATTTTAAAGCACACCTCTTTTTGGGAATGGTTATAGTAGGTACTGACGTTGGTGCATGGTTTAATCATTAGTATTGAAAACATAATTCATTGCTAGCAATAACTGGCCTACAACAGTATGATTGCACATGGTCTTGCTGACTTATTTTAGCACATAGATGAAGATCTGCCTAACCATTATTTCCCTTGAAATATAGATAGCCATCTCCATTCCACAGACTTCTGGCACCTTTAAAAGACCTTCTAACTTGTGCAGCTACATACAACCTCTGATGACCGGAAGAATACTTAACAGAACAAATGACTAATCCCCTCCAAAGATTTTAATACGAAGGGCAAGATAACATCTATTTAGGCATTTAGCTTATCCTGTGGTTTACTACTGTCCAGAATACACAACAAAATTCTTTTGGTCACACTCTCAAACATCAGGAGATTATATCTACTATCTACACGACTTATCAGACGATAAACTCAAGGCTATTTCTGTACATACTGATTGCAAAAGATTGGGATTACTCATGTACCTGCCTTCTGTCGTGTAAAAACCTGTTTAGCAGTCAAAGTGCATTTTGCAAGAGAGCCTTAACCACTATGTTCTGATTCATTGTAAAAAGTGCATTTATACTGATATTCATGAATTTCTCATAGGTACATGTTTTTACATTTAGTATATTTGATACGTTATCTTTCTGCGTTCGTGCAAGCTAATATTGTATCAGTTCTGAACAAAAAATAAACCGCGCTCAGTTTGCGGCACCCCAAGTCATCAATATGGCACTCGCAAAACATGAATTTCTCATAATAGAAGGGACCCTCCTTGACCACCCTGACATTTTGTAGCCCAAAAAACATTACCATGAATAGTTAAAGCCCTTCAGGAGTATTGCATGTTGTTTCTCCTTGGCAAGCTCTTGCTAATATCTTCAAATGAGGTCAAAGATGCTTATAGAGTGTATATAACCAAGATTGTCCACACACACACATTAGTTCTGACCTCTATTGTCCAAGCAAAAGCACAGGTCTTGGTTTCCTGCATTTGGTACCAGAACAATAGGACCAAGGACTACTGGTGGGCTCAATAACCCAAAGGTCTGTACCACCACTCATAGTGTGCCGATGGGCTGAGGCTGGATTTGAGCTGCTCCGAGACATCTTTGAACAGGGTAACTTCATAGAGTGTCCAGACCTCCCATTGTCCCTCATATGGAAACCGTCTATATGGCTTCAGTACTCGTCCCTCCGAAAAACCCTTAAGCGCAAATACCCTACATTCCCAGCGGTACCAACAGATAATCCTGCATTCGCGGAGCTAGCCTCCCCCACGCCCACGAGGGGTAAAGTATCCAGACTCTATACCATGGTTCAAACCAGATCTACCCCTGTATTTACCAAATTGAGGCACGCGTGGGAGGACGATCTTGGGATGGGGATAACCGACGAACGTTGGGCCCATATGTGCACACGCATACACAGGGTATCCTTCAACTCCCGCTTCAAGCTAATTCAGCTTAAGGTACTCCATAGAAATCACTACACCCCAAATAGACTTCATCGCATGTTTAATGACCTTTCTCCAAGATGTCCCAGGTGTGGCTATGATAATGCTGACTATATTCATATGATCTAGTCCTGCCCCCGCCTCGCCCAGTTTTGTTGGTTGGTTTGCTCTACCATGTCAACTATTCTTGTACACCCTATCACCCCATCCCCACTGAGATGTCTTTTCCACGACTTCCCCGAACTCAGCCGAGACTCCAAAAAACTGGCCGGCCTCTGCATGCTACTCGCAGTACGGTCCATTTACTTTGCTGGCTTCGGCCTACACTACCTACTCATGCGCAGTGGCTCAGGGCGGTCACATGGGCCTCAGACACCGAAGAATCTTGGGCTCTACTACAGCCAACCCACTCAAAACCCAGAGACATTTGGCTTAAGTTTCGATCCTATATGTCCTCCATGGAAGCTACGTCGGACACTGCATCTCCAGCTCCCTCCCCCCATCCTTCCCGTTCCCCCTCCTGAACAGCTGTCTTTCCAGCCCCGGACCCACCCAGTATATACCCCCCTTGTGCATAATTAAGTTGTAAGCTGACTCTGCATACTTGTATTACCTGCATTACTTCTGTATTGTACCTGCCTTGTATGTTGCTCGCCTGTTCCTGTGCTGCCAATCTAAATAAATAAAAGTTAAACAAAAAAAAGCAATAACCCAAAGGTCTGTGTTTCAGGCAGTCTTCAGTGATTTCTGACGTTGACAGACATCCTGTAAATTCAGCTTTTTACAGGAATATTATCTCCAGTGTCCATAGCATATTTTTACTATGGAGTAAGGTCTAGAAAACATAATGGCATACTGCTTAGGCAAAGGCCTTCTATTGTTCAGGAGTCAACCGTGGAGACAGTTCAACTCTATCCACTTTGGTTTGCTCTGGAAAAGGTCTTGGAGAGGTTCTCACTCTCCCTCCTCTTGGTCTCATGCCAGAAGAAACACCACCAGTTCCTCATGCCAGTGGTAAGACTTGAGGCAGTTGAATTAGAACACTGTGGTAGCTACCTTGAACATGTCCAGAGCAAAAAGTTAGTTTATCTCCCAAAATGGTGTAAGCACCATATAGTGTCCATTGTAATTATCCTGCAAAGCGTTAGGCTTAGTTGGCGCTATCACTAGAACTACTTTCCGTATTTTGAATACAATATGAGAGCACTTCTGAACATACCACTGTTTGTTCAAAGCTTGTCATGTTTTCAGTTTATCGTAAGTTAACATCTCTTGGTGTTTTGATCATGCTTCCTCAAATAAAATCTATCTTGAGATCTTGACCCTAGTATATGATGTTATTACGACAAATCCACAATGCCCTGTCAAAAGAGAATTGCACTATACGAATATCCAGCATCTACAGGTTATTCTTAAAGATGCAGCTTACAGCTCTAACATGCTCAGGAGGCAGCATATTTCTCTTATACTTGGAAGAATACAATGGCCTGTTGTACATAAAAGAGTGAATTTCAAAGCCATGACCATAATGACCAAAATTTCCCCGGGTATACCCCACCGTATTTAAAAGGGATAAGCTCTTAGCACCAGCCAGATTCGCTGTTACGATCAGCCAATAAGCTGTGAGACACGGAGCACCCTTTTAGATGTAAAAAGTGTTGGTGTCATCCCTCTGGAATCCTTTGCCAGCTGGGATTTGCAGTACCAGTTCCTCGCTATCTTTCAGAAGAAAATGACAGACTTTTTTCGCTACCATTGACTCTTTTTCGATTGGCTCTCTGCACTGATACAAGGCCTAACCTGCTCATGTTGTTACACCCATTTCCAGTCCAGAACTCTCCTGAGATCAAAGAGGGGTTCCACCATCTTTGATTCTGTTAGAGCTATCTTCAAATTTCTGTCCCACATTTCCTGTGCAACCAGACACTCTGAGCATGAATGCCAGAAGGCAAAGGGCACTTATTACATCAGACTGCATTGGACCCATTACAGTAGGCTTGCTTTGGGACAGTGCCCTGTGACGCATAGGCTTTATAAAGAGGAGCACCTCCTTCTTTGATTCATCTTTGGACTTCACAAGAAGAAGATGGATCACCACACCTCTGTTGGCAATACAGACGGCCTCCACGTGCTCTGTCCCTTCAATGTACTCAGGGAACAGTGGGGATGAACTGATGTGGACCAAGGCCTCTCTGCTGGCTTTTGCCTTGGAACAGAACCCTGCTCACTGGAGGTGAAGGGCGCCATGTAGGAGTCAGCCAACTTCCTGCATTGGATGCTCAGAACTAAATGACTCATCCTGTCCCAGAGACCTTGGATTGGGCCTTTCAGCAACCCAGGAGTCCAGAAGGAGCTGGAGCCCTGATTTGTTTCCTTGAGTCTGCTTCAAGGCTTTTCAACCACTCTCCTTGCATTTCGAGCCACTACAGGACCTGCGGGTGTGCTTTTGGCACTCTACATATCTTCAAACCACGTGCCTGACTTTGATCAATCAGATAACGGCTTGACCCATTGCAGCAGATTGCATCGAAACCAATCTGATCGCTGGTTTGACTCTGTGAAAGCAACTTACTTGAGTGATGATTGTACCTGCTGGCAGCCTCTGACTCACTCTCTCAAAAGCTAACACACCTTTGCCAAAGCGTCATTTTGCCGTGGACTAGACCTCCGAACAAAACGCGTTGGAAGCCATCGAATACACCATCCCCAAACGCTGACTCGACCCAACAGGCTTTTGTGCATTGAATCGACTTGATGCTGACTCGCCAGTGGGAATGCCTGACTCGATTGTTTGGACGCTGGTTCAGTTGCAACAAAGCACTTACAAGCCGGGTACCATGATGTTGAACACCCATGAGAAAGAGACAAAAGGTGTTTGAGGTGGCCATGTCCCCCTGTTCCATTTTAAAGGACCTTAATGACTTTTAGGCCTGCCTTCTTGCCCTTTTAGACATATTCTTAAACAGTGACATTGCAGCGAAAATAATTTTGCCTGAATATCTGTTTATCAACACACAGTGCTTTTCGTAACAGTTCTGTGTTTCTCTTAAGGGGTGGGTCTTTAGTGTGTGCCAATAGGTTGCTTCCATTTATTGTTTTATTAAAGTGCCTCTTTTTCTAGAACCTAATGGGCATTCTTCTATTTTGAATTAATTGTGCGAACGCTTTATGAGTTGTATTGTATTATTTATTTATAAAGCGCTTATACACAAAACCAATGCTTTAAAGAGTTGCTATTGTCATCAGCTAACATCCCTCCTGTAGAGAACAGCCTGCCATCTGCCCATGCTTGCAAAAGAGGCCAAGGAGGTATTCTTTCCACCTGTACCTGTTCAACTTCATGATTGCTATCACTGCCAGTTTAGTAGTAGTGTAGGGCTGAGTCATCGTTTTATCCACTACTCATCCCTGTACTCCTGCAGTGTAGTAGTCATTTTGCCACACCCACTCTCCGTCTCTCCACGATTCCTACAAGGGATTGCTCCTTCCTCCTAATATCGCTCTGGGCTCAGTCAAGCCCAACAATTGCCCTAACCGCACCTCTAGTCTCATCCTTCCATGCTGTCCATGACCTTTTAGTCAATCACCCGCACTCTGCTCTTTCTCCTCCAAACACTCATCTCTCCTCCTTCTTTGTTCTCTCCACCACCTGCTTTCGAACTGTGACGTTGCAGCCATACTTTCCAATTCCAAGACTGTTGGTGAACTTCAGGCCAATATTTCCAAGACATTGCACGACTGCGTTGGCTATTGCTTCTGATGTTTTACCCTCCAAGTTCACCAGTCCCAGAAAGGTCAAAACAGCTTTGTTTAAGGTGTGGCTGAAGGATCGCACAACAACGCACTAACCATGGAGTATGAGGCATCTCCTATGTCTTTTATCAGCTCAGCGAACATGCACAGCGAGAGGACTTTTTTGATAGAGGCTGTAAGCAACTATCCCAAACTGTCAACAGAATTTACTGCCATGTGACAAACAACAATAACAGCCCAGCTGAAGCACGGTTTTGTGAATAGATGTGTCAAATGGTTTAGGACCAACAGAAACTGGGGAGTCAGGCCAAGGAACAAGTCACAGCATTTTTCTCATGCTTCCCTCTCTGTATTCTTGTGCTGTATCAAGTCTGAATAGTGTGCCCGTATCAGACCTTTACAGAATCTACAAGCAGCTTTGTTCTGGTCTCCCTGTACAGGCCGGATCCGTCAACACATCCTTCTCCCAGTCCTTGCAGTACCACTTTCCATACTTACTCCAATGAGTTGTACCTGCCATACTAATAAAAATAGAATGCATTATAGCAGAGTATGTACTTGGACATAAGTAATACTATATGCAGGCATTAATATGGTGGCATTCATTCAGATATAAACCAGGCTGACCTACATACCTGACATCTAAAAGGAATATTTCTTTCACCTGGTAGTAAATTCTTATGTAGGTAATTGAAAATTAGAGAGCTGGCTGATGTCCTTAACAGTCAGGTGGTTCTGTAATGTGGAACCAAAATAGTTATCATACCACGAACTGGAATATTTCTAACAGAATCATGCATTTACACCCATCCCGTACTACCTTTTAGGCATACCATACCTTTACACATGTTCAAGAATGAATTTAACATCAAGGATTTTTTTATTTTTCATATTCAATATTATTTTATTTTATTAAAAGCCTTTTGGTTTATTACAAACCTTTGTCATGTTACATCAATCCATTTGCAAGAGACAAAAGGCATGAGATGACCATCCTTCTTAAAATTATGCCAATCCAAAGGTCAATTTTTACTTGTCTTTCTTTTTTTCTTTTAAACTTTATTTATTGATTGATGGTGGTACACTTCGCGGTTTCCAGACATTTGGTCAAAAAAATTTGGTCGACTGGACAAATGGTCGCACCAATTTGGTCGAAAGCCAAATGGTCGAAATTTTTCTTTTTTTATTTTCACCCTTTTTATTATTTTTTTTTTGGGAGGGGCCCACCCAATCCCCTTTTTTTCTAAAAAAACCTTTTTTTCCCTAAACGAAAACCAAAAAAATACATATATAAATATTAAAAAAAATTCGACCATTTGGTTTTCGACCAAATTACGTCGACCACTTGTCTGGACAGCACACGTCGCTTCATCAACATAACATTCCATACAGTTCAATAATTTGGTTATCAAGTATCGAAACACAGTAAAAAAGTCTACACAGCCAGTTCATTTCCAGGTCCAGCCGGGCTGCTACCAGCCGAACCCAATTCGCACAAGTATACTCTGAACGGAGCCCAGATGTCTTTAGGCTTGCATGACCTCTGGAGTGATATTACATACTGTTCCTCACATTCATTGACATATGACAGTTCTTTGAGAAAGTGATTGATGCGTGGCGCGTGTGTACTCTTCCATTGCTGTAATATACATTTTTTAGCCACTATGCACGCAACATTAAATAGTCGTCTGGTCACTTAATTTTTACTGGTCTTTCAATAAATGTATTAAACAGAAAATGGTGGAGTAATTATCTCCTTGAGAAAGGAGCGCCGACGAGACATCGACATCTCCATTGTGGGTTGGTGCAACCCATTTTGCTTAGATGTTTTGTTCTAACGTTGGTCAGGCCTGTGCAGAATAATGTTATGTGCTCCAATGTTTCCACTTGAGTCGTCTTGTTGCAAAATCGAGATTCGGCAGATCAGATGTCACTTACTTGTAGATGTAGTAGTGGATTTGTTGGAAGTAGATTGAATCTGAATCGCATAAATTGGGTCCTGCACCAATTATTTGGAAACTTGATCAGATGTTTAGGCAAGACATTCTTGGGTTTATTTTCTTGTCTCAGAGTTGTGGGGTGCTTGAACGCATTCTTTTGCTCCAGCGTCTTGATCCAATTGTCCTGGCATTGTTTCCATTTGTCCTTGGCGAGATTGATGATCAAATCATCAGGATCTATTTGTAGGTGTGTCAAATAAGCATGGCAACCTTTTTCCCATTGGATCAACAAGTCGGGTCTGCTGATCTTCGAAGCCTCTACTGAAATGCGATAAGGCCTCGCCAGAGATGCCAATATGCATTTTCGACAGTGATTTCCATAGTGATCTCGCAACTAGAGAGGTCAAACCCATTTAATATCGGATGACCGCAGAGGGAATTAGGTTCGACAGCCCTAGCAGTTTTCTCCAGAAGGTACCTTTCAGTTTGGTCCAAAATTCCCAAGTTGTACATATAAACCCATCAGCTTCATATAGAAGTGCTGGCGTAACTTTGGCTTTGTAAATTGTCAATATGGGCAGCTGGGAGAATTTTCTGTATTTCTTATGGATTAGTCGACCTTGGGAGATTAGAATCCTCAGTTTAGTCTTCAAGGCAGCCTGTCATGATAGGTCCGCCTTGATGTTGTTGATCAATGCACCTAGATAAAATACCTCCTTGACAATTGCCAATGGTTGCTTATTCGAATACCATTTAAAAGCGGCGCTTTGTCGCGACTGTCGAGATCCAAGTACCATTATATTGGTCTTTGTTGCATTAATTGCGAGACTGTTCCCTAAAAGTTAATCATGCAGACTATTCAGGGCCTTTGCAAACCAATTAGAGTGATGTCAATGAGCACCACAATATCAGCATTAAGTATTCGTGGCAGATGTTGGGCTCCCATTTTGGGAGGAAAAGTTCTCGTCTTGTTCATATGTGCTTCTATGTCTGACAGAAATAGGTTGAACAAAGTCGCAGCCAACGGACAACTGTGTTTTAATCATTTATAGGTGTTTATCTTTGTTGACAGTAGCCATTGAGCAGTGAGACACATCTTTACATTTATTTTGTCGCAGAGTGTTTATTGCCACTAGAATCTCTGAAGGACAATTCCAGGCTTCCATCTTTGCCCACAGCTATTTGCAATTGATACTATCAAAGGCTTTTCTCAGGTCTTTGAAGGCTAGATAGATCCTGGTATTATCTTTGTCGGCCTTTGCTTTCAGAAGATTTATTAGGAAAATGTTTGAAAGTCAGTACCAACCCCTTTATTGAATCCTGTTTGTTGGGGTCGTCTCTCTCATTGGAGGTCATCCAAAACTTTAATTGTCGCAAAAAAGAAAGCCGGCAAAAGGTTTACCCTCAGCGTCTAGCAGAGCGATCGGGCGATAATTTGACAGCTTGTCCCTGGGGCCTTTCTTGTAAATAGGGACAATGATCGCTGACCTCCAAGAGCTAGGTATCACTTCCGTCTTCATAATCTTTTTGAATAGTTCTAAGATAAAGGGCGCCCATACTTCCGGGGCGGCCTTTATCATGGCGGTTAATATGCCATCTCGTCTGGGTGCTCTAAGTTTTTTAAGGAGAAGCTCCACGTAGAGTAAATCGAGTTGGAACTTCCAACCGGACATGGATTTGTGCCTGGAAGGATAGTTTGACTCTCGCGTCTCGTCAAATAATTTTCGAAAATAGTCAATCCATACCTCTTCAGGGATCACATTTGCCAGAGCGGTAGAGTTAAGGGTCCTCGTGCTGTTGACTAATTGCCAGATCGTTCTCGTGTCTTTATTAGAGAGCTTCTTTAGCATGAGTTCCGTTTCTGTTTGGAGGGTCTCTGCTTTGTGTCTGCTTAGCCAGTTCTTGTATATTTGTTTCCTTTTTTTCATCTTCTGCAGTTGACAGCCATCATCCATATGCTTTATCAGTTTCAGATCTCTGTGAAGAAGTTTCTTTGCTTGTGCAATCTTGCTATCCGGGCCATGGGCCTTATTTCTAAACTGCAGCAGTAAGGGCATATAGTTTACATCACCTTCATCTTTCAGCTGATTTGAAACATTCTGGGAGAAGGTTTTGATATCTTTCCTTAGCAGCCTTAAGCGGTTATATCCAGGATTCAGTTCAATATCGGCTTTCCAATGGTCTGGGTTAGTGAGAGATTTTGAGTTACAAGATAGCTGGAGTAATGCGTGGACACTCGCCTCTTTCTGAATTACCTCAAATGATGTTACATCATAGAGTAAGCCGCCAGACACAAAAATATAATCCAGGACGCTGAAGGAGGTACCATTGGACCAAGTCAGCTTATTGGGACGGTCACCAACAGTTTGCCCATTCATCATATGGAAATCCCACGCTGTCATTACCTCTATCAGTTCTGCTGCTCTCTATTCGCTTTTCGATTGCGGTAAGGCCTGACTAACATCTACCTAAAGCGAGGGGCACACCCCATTAAAGCTGAGGCACTGCTTCTACCATTTCCATTATTATATATACAGCACTCCGGCATTACGTACTATTTAATAGGCACAGACGAATTTAGCATTCATATGCAAGACCTCCGCATCGAACACTTTCATTTCTGCACTACACTGCAGACATACCTTTACACACTCACAGTGCAGGTCTGGTGTCATGTGAAACCACATCCACGTAACGGCTCTCCTAAGTGATCCACGATTTCATCGTCCACATCCACTCACACCAGTACTCAACACCACCAACTGCACGTACCAGTATTTTATTTTCCTGCCAACACTCCACCAACTGCAAAGATACAGTTCTTCCAAGTGCAGTACGGTATTTACTAATCTGTGCAATGCACACTACTTAAGCACATGCACTATACAGTTGAACGTGATGCACTACAACACACAAACTTTCTCAACACAGCACTCAGTGGACACACTGCATAACTGTACACTCCATAAGCTCCTGCCATGCACTGCTAAATGTACCATGTGTGAACAATGAACACACCCGCGGAATCAACAATGCATGCACAACTCACAAACCGCACACAAAAGGCAACATTTTAAGGACTACTTACAGGCAACCCACACACGTCTTTGTGCAAGGCTTCCAGCCATGCATCCAAGATGCTAAGGCGTCACCACACACAGAACACCCTAGTACACCTCACGTTGTACTCCTCATGTCATATGTCATGTGTCATGGATTTCCCAACTGCAAATGCGCCTGCCACCTTTCATCCAGGGCACATCTTTGCATGCAGGCCACCATGAGGTTGCATTGGCTCTGCTAAACGGTGTGTCAGTAGCTCTGTACATTGTCCATTATTCAACTTTGTGATGGTATACACTTCCTTTCATAGTGCAATATGATAACACACTTCCTCAGTCAATGGTCATGTAAAGGGAATCCCATATTAAAAGCACATGACATATGCCTCCCTAAAATGCAACACGTGCAATTGCCTACACGAGCATTGCCTTGCTCGTGAACACATAGCACCTCACTTCAGGTGCTCCACCAAGTGTCAAATGCTCTCTGCACTCTTTCAATAACTTTCTGTTTCCTTATCCTCCTCACATTTGTACGTACTAAACGTTGACGCCTCTCGTACAGTTCTACAAGATTGTCTGCAAATCTTGGTGCAGAATTGCAAACCAAACAGCATTGCCAATGGAGGTCCATAAAATAACATTTCCTTGCGATCACTGACAATCTTGTGTCATAGTTGGTGCAGAACATCCCAGAACTACACATAGTCACACAAGCCTCTGTTTATTAAACAGCTCCCAAACTCTGGCTGTGGGCAACTTACACCAGCATGGTTTCAAGCACCTCTTGGTTGTATGGAGAAGAAAATCACCTTGGCAGTGAGAAAAATTTGCATCACTGCTGACAGCCACTTCTTGAGGTGACATAGCAAATGGGCGCATGACATCTAGGCCAAATGTAGAGCTGCATAATGCATTACCACGACATCCACTGTACCGATACATGTACAAAGGAGAACCATAGCACTGAAACCCTACTCATAAACTGTGCCCCAAAAAGCCTCCACTCCTCCGAACTAAAAGTTTTACCATGCCAGAGCTCTGCAGCAGATCACACCCAATGGGGGGCTCAGGAAATATCCGTTTAGTGGAATTAGTAAGACACTATGTTATGGAAGACGCTGCTACAATGGCAGGTTGCCAACTTTTTTATTCCATCCTTCTTCAGGTTACATTGTACATAGGTAACGAGGCCCACTGATCAACCTCTTGCTGCACGTTCCTCCTGACTCCAACTGATCTCTTTATCATCATAACCACTTGCCCAACATTCTATCTCTCTCACTCATTCTAATCTGGAAGGCCCATCACAGTTTAACTATATACACCAACACAGTATTCAAATGATGCAAAAGATACGCCTGACCAATCTAACACAATAGATGCAAACAATTCTGAAATGTGCAGCTCAAGTTCAAAATAACCTGGACATCATTCCAGAGGGATACAATAACAGTGACCACTGCCTGAGTGTGACACGGCTCTCTGCTGGCACACAGGTAAAACCACACTGATATTCTGCCTTTAATGTAAGTACTCAATCTGCTGGGCTTTTTGGGAATATTTGGCAATACATCCCAATTACATACATATTAGCCACAGAATTGATTTACAAGGGATCCTGACTGTTGATCCTCACACACTTTACTTCACCTGCAGTAGATCACTAGCAAGCCTTCTTCCCATTTCGGGAAACAATGGCTTTATTTTAGATGAAGCTGGTACCAACAATGCTTGCACTTAACATCACTATTGGCTTTGCAGTCTCGTCAATATGTACCGTGACTGGAACTCCTTGAAGTCCTACTACCCCCCGAAGGAGGAAGGGATAGCCTGCAATGGTGAGCTTTTGTTGCCTCATCGAAACATGATGCTAGTTATCTCCAGAGCACTTGCCACTGGGCAACCGAACATTTGCTTCCTGGGACTTAGCCTTGTAGCACATGCAGATCAGCAGAAACTGTATGTCCTTGTACTTCAGCCGAGCCACACATTTTATCATGAATTGTTACCAGACAACTGGTTGAGCGGAAAAACTCACAGCTCCAAGTGAGAGATTTAGCTTGATTGACGTCTTCTCGTATTCTGATATGCACATGATGTGCTGCACACTCCACTGTCAATCACAAACCACACCACATGGTCAACTACCATAATGTCTACCTCTTCCTCTTGATATTGATTATCAGCAGACATCAAATATATGTATCCCTTTAACACTTCTCCAGACTCAATCATTGAGGTAGAGATTGGTTTAGTGATAATATTGCAGATGAGATTTCTGCTTGCCCCAGTTGTTCTGTTTTTTTGTGTGTTTTATGGGAGTGGAATTGCAGAGTTTTTGCCTAAGTGGTTTTCTTTGTCACAGTTACTACACCTTTGGTACCTAGCAAAGCCTACAGCTTCATAATACACCTGCACAGAGTCATCCAGATTTCAATTTATTTTCAGGCACACTTTTCTTTAGCACAAGATTTGGCATATTTGCGCAGAATTGCTTGGTTTGCTAAGTTCCATAAGAGTGAATAATCAGGGAATTATATGAAAGGCAGGGGAGGGATGTGATCTACTTGAATTCAGTAAAGACTTGCATAGCATGCCACATAGAGTATGATCAAACAGACAGAGCAACCCTAGGGATGGGACTGAACAATCGAACAGGGGATAAAGTGAGTGGGGGGGGGAGTGGGGTATAAGGTGAGATCTTGATGACTAAGAGACCAACACCGCCATCTTTTATTTAGAGTCTTGGAGAGTGATAAAAGGTAGCAAGATCTGTGTGTATCACATCTAGAGTTCCTGTGCCCTGTGGGAGATCCTGAGATCAGTGATAACCATTGCAGAGAGTTTAGGGTGGTGCGGGTTAAAGTGGTAAGTGACGAAAGAGTTTTGCTGCTGGTGGATTGGACATTTCGTAGGCCCAGGTTGAGGTTAGAAGACGACAAAGGGAATTGAGGGAGTGCATGGGACCGTGCATGAGGGATGACAGACAGCAGAGATCCGCTTAAAGAGTCAAGTGCTTTGGAGGGATTAAAGGCCAGGGTGGTGTTTAGGGGCAGAATGCAGGATAGGAATGGAGGGAGCGTGTCAGTGGTTGGTAAGCAGTGGGACACAGGTGGTAAGTACAGGGTTTGAGGGAGGGGTAGAGAGGAGACCGTGAAAAGGAGGAGAAGCATAGGTAGGCTCATGGTGGGATGGAAAGGTGTGAAGAGTGAGTGGATAGGTCGGAGGAGATAGACTGGACTGTGGACACAATATTGCAGGTAAGTGAGTAACCACTTGAATAGGCAGGTGCAATCAGGCAATAGACTGTGAGGCACGTGTTCAGTATAATGCTGAGTGTAGGTGGTGCATATAGTGATTGCATGGGCATAAGTGATCAAAATGATGTGGCAAATTAAGAATTTAATCAGGGTGGGGAGGGCGCACAGGTAACCAACAGGTATCCAAAATACAGTTATGGACTAGAGATCACAGGGCAGGGGATGGAGGAGGTGCTGGCGAGACCTCAATCTCAATGATGGAGTGTAGTGAGGGGAACGGGCAGAGAAACATTAACAGGATGTAGAGGGGTAGCTATGGCGACAGTTACAGAGAGTAAAGTGGTGGAGCCCAAAAACCTGCCATAGGTGAATGTAGGATAAAGAAGAGTCACTGGTGAGCAAGGGATGAAGGGGGGCCTACAGCTCAAAGATGGGGTATGTGTCAGTTTGATCTGGTTACCAAGAAAGAGAGCCAAAAGGAACGTTTTAAACATTTACTTCTGTGGAGTGTTCAGCTTTGTTATTAAGACATGCACTTTCCATACCCAGATCCGACATGCTCATTGAAGTGTCACGTGTTGGCAAATACAGGTGTAACGTGGACTCCATGGATGGATTTTGGCAAGTAGCCCTAATAAGATGGTGCAAAGGACAGGCAATTATTCTGCACACCAATAGGGTACTTCCAATTTGCTGTGAGGCCCTTGGCACATTACAAGCACCTGCAACATTTCAAAGGATTGTAACCCAGGCCCCAATGAGGCAATAAGACTTCAATGTTGCTTACCTATGCAGCATTGCTTTGTACAGTCAAATTTGGGAAGATCACCTGCTCAAGCCGAAACAAGTGCTTCAGGACATTATCAGGACAATCAGAACACAGGTCTGTCATTCATGCCCACTAGTGCTAAATAGCACAGAGAAATGTACCTTACTTGGGACAACAGGTCGGTGGCCTCTTCTCTTCTCTCCTGACTACCTTCCTTCCTCTGCTTCCGCTCATAACCTCAGTGTCCTCTTCGACCATTCACACAACTTCTCGTACTTCATCTCCAAATCGGCCGCAGCAGCCAGACTCAAGCTCCTCAATATCAGAAAAATCTGTCATCTCCTTCCTTTCATCCTGCTGAACAGCTAATCTCCTCCTTAGTCCTTTCTAGATCGGCTTACTGTGCCAGTCTTCTCTATGGCCTTCCCAACTATGCTTTTTCACCTCTGGACAAAGTCCTCCACTTCTCGGTCCGCACACTTTTCATCCTTTTTCACTTTGACTCAAATTCCTCTGCCCTTCGCCAGACTGGCTGGCTATCTATGAAACAAAGGGTTAAGTATAAACTTCTTCTCTTGATCTTCAAAACTATCAATAGAGTCACCCCGCCCTACCTATCTGCTCATCTCACTCCCTACTCTCCTCCTCACTCCTTATGATCATCCTCCTCTACCCTCCTTACTACAACTTGAGCCCCCCCCACACCCTCTCATTTCCGCTCGCTCTCTCTCTCTCCTCGCTCCTCTACTCTGGAATGCTCTTCCTTTCCCTCTCCATACTACTCCAACTCTACCACTATTTAAAACCAACCTCAAAGCCCTCCTTCTTTCTGAAGAATTTGTTTCCTACCACTCAACAATACTGCTTTACCCTGTTTTCCTCTCCCCTTACCCTTCACGGACAACCCAACAACACTTTTTTTTGCCACCCCTCCATCCTTAATATAGCACTTCCTCCACCATTACATTTCTATGTTAAACTCATCCCGGGTTTATGTTTCCACCTTCCCCTGCAACATCTGGTTTTCAAGTCACATTTAACCCATTGTAAAGGACCCATGTTCTCCATTCTGTTATCAATGTTACAATTTGTACGTGTTTTTGTGCCAAAAATGCTTTGCTTACCCTGTGATTTTTATAAATCAATTAAAAAAAACAAACCAAAAAAACCCAGCCCTTCCAGCGTAAATCCGGGTTGTCCAAGAATGAGACATCCCAATAACTCACATGATACATTCTCTTGGTGTCATTAATTATTATCGTTCCTTCATCAAAGAGTAGTTGCCTATCTTTCTTCTCTTGAATGAATGTATGTTGCCAATGGTGCTCCTAGGGGCCCTCATCTGTCAAAAAGCCTTTCAAAGCTTGGAAGATGGTTTGTGCAGGACTATAATCTAAAGACCCCTGACTACGGTCAGGAGTCTCTCATCGAAATAGATACTACCGATTTTGCAATTGCAATTGTATCCGTTTTGTACCTGGTAAACTCCAAATCATCTGCCTTTATTACCAGAGGGTTGACAAACAGATAGTGAAACTGGGACATCTTTTAAAGAAACATTTGTGTTTGCATGTTTGTAAGTTGGAACCCTACATCTCTGATTTCCAGTCAATCGTTCAGACTGACCATAAGGTTCAGGTTAATGTCTATGCAAAAGGACAATCCTAAGCTTATTTCCTAGGCCATATCCCTACATAGTGTGAATATGGACAACCAACACATGCCTCGATCGGAATTCAACAGTGATGGCCTCACTGGGTACTTTTGGTTGGGAGGTTAAAAAGACCCTTCCAAACCTTTTGTCTGCAAGTCATTGGGTGACATAATCACTGCCATTCATATGGTGGATATATGTCTATTTAGGCGTGCACAGTGTGAGGAATCTGGCAAGCGTGCAAAGCCCTGGAGTTTTATATTTTCATTAATACATACAATGATGCTGGTGATTTCTTCTCCAAAGGGTAAACTGCTAACTGGGCCCCACTTTGTTGCCACCTCCAGGCCACAAGCAAGTACTTGTTTCCTACTGCATCAGAAGCCTGATCCACAGGCCCAGCTCTGCTCGAGGCGCAGAGCAAGTTCCAAGCTCACAAGATGCAGCACTGGGGCAGAATTTAAGATATGCCCCCTGTACCAAAACTACGATGATCATGAGTACCCCATGCTGGTAGCAGGATAATCTAAACAAAATAAAATAAGCTATGACTGAGTTTAGGCATAGTGAATGACGTTACTTATGTTCATGGCCGCCACTTCCAAATTGATATTGCACATTTGTCAGTACCTGGGAGTCAGCTCTGCTGTGGAAGGGAATGTCTGTAATTGTAAGAGAATGCATACAATTTGGCCGTGGCACAATCGTTCGCAGCCGAATTGACTGTGGTCAATTCTACCGTGAAGACAATGTTGCCATGGCTTAATCGGGCCACATTTAAACCCCCCACCGCCCCAAAACATACCCCCCACCTTCCCACTAGTTAGCTTTCTCACGTCTGCTTTGTTTCTTACCCTGCAGCGTCGGATCCGCCCTCCAACGTGGGTCGGATCCGACACCGCAGGGTCCGCTTTTCTTTTTTTTTTTGTATTATTTTTTCTGTCCCCGCCTCTAAGCCTCCGGAAGCGGGGTGCACCCCTGATACCCCCAAAAGCCCTCACTACCAAACATGGAGAGCGCGGGATACCCCCTCAATCCCTGCTCACCATGTTTCGTAGTGATTACCCAAACTGATTGTTTACAAACGATCGAATGGTACTGGCCGTATTTGACCAGATTTACCATACAATCGTTTGTAAACTATCATTTTGGGTAATTTTGTATTTGTATTTGTATTTATTTTATTTGTATAGCGCAGACCAGGCCCGGAGGCTACCGGGCGCATTCCTTAAGGCAATGGTTACATAAGTTGCATACAGTGATAATATATCAAACAATAAATATGGCATAGAAATAGACATAGGTAGGTAGTACAACGATACATGGTTTGTCAAGTAGTACATCCCTACATAGGTTATTGCAACACGTTTTCAGAATGTAGCTTAGGCATTGGAAGAGGCGAGCCAACATTTGGCTCTATGTTTGAAAAGGTTGAGGGAATGGAGGTTTCTGATAGTCAAGGGGACAGCATTCCACAGTTTGGCTGCCAGGACTGGGAAGCTAGAACCACCAGCTGTTTGGAGCTTGTATCTAGGTATCAGTAGGCTCTGGTTCTGGGTAGATCTAAGTGAGCGAACTGGAGTGTACAGCGTGAATCGTGAGGAGAGATAAGTGGGGGCCAGGTTGTTCATGCATTTGTAGGTAAGGGCAAGCGATTTTAGTGAGATCCTTTGGGTGACTGACAACCAATGAAGGTTCTTCCTGGTATCCGAAATGTGTGCAGATCTGGGGATATTGAGGGCTGCCCTGATGGCGTTATTTTATATGATTTGGAGCTTGTCTAGGTTACCCTGATTAGTGCCCTGGTACAATGCATTGCAATAGTCAAGTTTGGACATGACCAGGGTCCTAGCAAGGGTAGTACAGTTGTGCGAGGAGAGGAAAGGGCGACATGCTGTGATCAGCTTACAGGTATAGGCGGCGGCGGCCGCAACTGCATTAGTTTGTCTGTGAAGGGAGAGGGTGGAGTCGAGGTAGATTCCAAGCGTTTTTGTGTCTTTGGAGACTTTTATTATATTTCCATCGATGTTAAAGGAACTGAACATAGGGTTCAGCTTGTTTAGTCTTTGCTGAGTACCTAGGATGAGGAGCTCTGTCTTGTCGTCATTGAGCTAGAGCTCATGTTGGGCCATCCATGTTTGAATGAGATGTTAAACGTCATTCAAGGCTTTTGAGTCTAATGTGTAATCACCCGTAATGGGGATGAGTATCTGGGTGTCATCAGCATAATTTGTGTAGGTGACACACAGATAGTCGAGCACATCAAATAAGGGTTTCGTAAATACATTGTAAAGGGTAGGGGATACACACGATCCTTGGGGGACTCCGCAAGGGACTGGTGCAGGGTCAGCTGCGGAGGTGGGCGAGAATACCCTCATCTGTCTGTTATCCAGGAAGGATTGAATCCAGTTTGTGGCCATGTCGGAGAAGTGAGCTGCAGTTTTCAGGTGGTGACAGAGGATTTGGTGATTAACCAGATCAAAGGCAGCAGATAAGTCTAATAGTAGTAACAGGGCTAGTTTACCTTTGTCTTTGAGATCCTCAATTTGGGTCCTGTGATCGAGGAGGTCTGTCTCCGTACCGTGCTTCGGTCTGAAGCCGGATTGTCTCGTGCCTAGTAGGTTGTTTGATTCCAGATAGTTCTGTATCTGAAGATAGGCTGCTCTATCTAAGATCTT
Organism: Ambystoma mexicanum; assembly: GCF_040938575.1. Lineage (NCBI taxonomy): Eukaryota > Metazoa > Chordata > Amphibia > Caudata > Ambystomatidae > Ambystoma > Ambystoma mexicanum. The sequence goes on from NC_090937.1 coordinate 1,604,863,588, forward strand.
TAGCAGAAATGGGACCGTTGTGATAGGCCTATAATTGGTTGGAACCTCCGGGTCTAAGGTGGGTTTTTTTTAGGAGTGGGATAACCCAAGCATCCTTTAGGTTTTTGGGGACCACTCCCAATTGAAAGGAGGCGTTGATGAAAGAGGTGATAAAAGGAGCGAGGTCATGGGCCGACTCCTTAATGATCGGGGCTGGACAGGTGTCCCCTTGGCAGTTTGAGGGTTTTAAATTGCAGATGATTTTTTCAACCTCCAGAACGGTGAGTGGTGTGAAGCTGAATGGCACCGGGGAGTCAGGGGTTGTTATTTTAGGTGGCCTGGTATTGCTAAATGTAGGGGTGTGGAGGGTATTTTATTTGGCGTTGATTTTGGATTGCAAGGTGGATATTTTGTTAAGAAGGGCATTTTGTATATTGTTGCACCAGGTGCTGTCCTTGGTGCACGTGTCCGGGGCAAGTGAGGGAGATTCTAGCTCTTTGAGGATTTTGAATAATTCTCTAGTGTTCGATTCTGCCTGGGATATTCGTGAGTTGTATGTCTCCTTTTTGGCTTGTAATATGGCCTCCTTGTAATTAAGAGAGGTGATTAGAAGGGAGGCTTTATTGGCAGCACTGGGGTGGCTTTTCCAAAGGGCTTCAGCCTTGCGCTTTTCTTTGCGCAGCGCGTTGAGCTGCGGGGGGAACCAAGTGTTCAGGTGGGACTGTTTGGCTTTACGGATTTTTAGTGGAGCTAGGCTCTCAATGGCATTGGTCATTAGGCTGTTGTAAGTGTCTACTAGGACAGTGGGGTCCTTATCCTTCTGCTGTGCAGCAAGAGTGTTCAAGCAAGGGAGGATAAGAGGAAGCAGTTTCTCCCTGGTGATGTCTTTTTTATTTCTGGTAGGTATAGCGGGGGCTATGGTAGGTATGGGCTGGGGGTTGGTGGCTGGCAGGAGGAAGGTAATAACATGATGGTCAGACCAGGCGCATGCATCATTAGAAGTGACATTGGTGTTACAGTTAAGGTCGGCTAGCCAGTCGAGCGTTCTTCCTTTGATGTGTGTAGGATCACGAATACGCTGCTGGAAACCTAGGTTGGAGAGGGTGGTGTCTACTTCAGTGGCCATGTGGTCCTTGGGATCTGAGAGACCTAGGTTGAGGTCTCCTAGTAGCAGTATCTGAGAGTTGGGCTTGGTGTTCGTCGACAAGGTGGATGCAACATCATCCGTGAATGAACCCAATGGGCCTGGAGGTCTGTATATAAGGTGGAGTGTTGCTGTTTTGGTAGGAGAGAGCGATAGTTTCACTGAGAGAGATTCTGCAGAACTAAGTTGTATGTGGGGAGCAGCTCTCATAACGATTTTGTTGCTGTGTATAAAAGCGACTCCTCCTCCTTTCGACAAGTTGGAATGGCGGTCGTTTCTGATAATGGTATAACCCTTGGGTAGGGATAGAGCGAGGAGTGGGCCAGAGGCGTCATGTAACCAGGTTTCGGTAATAGCTAGGAAGTCAAGGTTCTGGACCGTGATGAGGTCAGCGATGACAAGGGCGTGCACCATGAGGGATCTAGCATTGATAAGGGCTCCCTTGAGTGCTGCGATGGGTAAGGTGGATGGTGGAGGACTAGGCGTTGCGGTAGAGTTGGGCAGTGGAAGGGCAGAGCGATTGCGCAAAATACAAGGTGGTCTGGGCAGTCTAGTTCTAAGTCTGCTATTCCTTTGTTGTAGAGTACATGGGATGTTTGGAGTGGGTTTGGTAGCAAAGTGCTTGAGCCAGAGGGCTGGGTCATTGAGGTAAGGGCTCGATAGAGGCTCGGGATGGTACAGCATGGTTGATGGGCGAATAAGTAAGGTCTTAGTGTTACTTGCACGGTAGCTGGCAGCAGTGCAGGCTGATAGTCCTAGGAAGACTATGAATATAAGGTCAATGCTGGCACAGGTTCTTAGCTGCATGTCGCAGCTTGTATTTCTCAGGGGACTGAGGATATAATTATATGGGTTCAGGACAAAGGGTATAAAGGAGTAGAGGTGGCGCGACTAGGCAGCCAGCAGCTGTGCAAATCGGGTCAATAGGCACAGTACAAGGACATCTAGATGCGAAATGGCACAATTAGGCAGCTAACAGCAGTGCAAATCAGGTCAGTAGGCACAGTACAGGGACATCTAGATTCAAAATGGCGCAATTAAGCAGCCAGCAGCAGTGCAAATCAGGTCAATAGGCACAGTACAGGGACATCTAGATGCGAAATGGCACAATTAGGCAGCTTAACAGCAGTGCAAATCAGGTCAGTAGGCACAGTACAGGGACATCTAGATTCAAAATGGCGCAATTAAGCAGCCAACAGCAGTGCAAATCAGGTCAATAGGCACAGTACAGGGACATCTAGATGCGAAATGGCACAATTAGGCAGCTTAACAGCAGTGCAAATCAGGTCAGTAGGCACAGTATAGGGACATCTAGATTCAAAATGGCACAATTAAGCAGCCAACAGCAGTGCAAATCAGGTCAATAGGCACAGTACAGGGACATCTAGATGCGAAATGGCACAATTAGGCAGCTTAACAGTAATAAGTAATAACGAGTTAGATGGGCCGATACTGCAAAAAAAAAGGACAGAAATCCAGAGGATTCAGCCTCGTTTTGATCACCTTTGTGTGGGTCAGTAGCACTCTCCCCCAGAGACAGCCTGACAGCAGGCAGCTGCCCTGGGCCCAACTATCAAAGGAGCACACCCATTCAGGAGGAGTAGCTTCACACCAAGGTGCTGCATGTCTAAATGTCTTAGTTGTTTATAAGGAGGGAAGGGATCAGTGTTAGTATAGGCAGGAGGGCTATGGTCCCTAGAAGAAGACTTCTCCCATCTTGGTTCTCACTGTCACTCTTATCCTTTCCTGTCCCATCCACTTCCTCTGGAGCAAACCCCTTTGGGTGTGACATCCACAGGACAAAGTCAAATAAGGCCAGGAGCAGGGATTGGTCCACTAAAGCAGGCTAACTTTAGACCAATCACCTGGGGACCTTTGCCTTTAAAAGAAGGGGTCTATCACACCTCCAGTTCCACAAGGATCTTTTAAGGTCGAAAGGACATTCTGAAGATTCTCATTTGGATTTCCTTTGAGACAGGTGTACTGTCCAAAACCTTCCGCCGGTGGTGAAGAAGGACCTTCCAAGACAGATGGAAGATGTGTCACCAAACTACTCCAAGGGCACATCGGGAGTGACCAGTGCTGTGGACCAGGACCAACCACTCTGCAACCAATCTCCTAAGCTGAGAGAGAAGACCCTGAACGCAAGCATCCTGTCCTCTAGTCTTCAGCAGAGGTCTCACAGAAACCGGAGGGCCAGATCAGCTATAGCGCTCTGTTCTACCGCAACAAACTGCCTCTTGAACCATAGCAAAGGTGCTTGTGCTGTTGCCTGCATTCCTCCAACCAGAACTATACCTTGCATCTAAACCAGCTCAACCAGCATCTAAACCAGCTCAACACTGCATCATGTCCTAGCGAAGCACGTCACCTGCTAGGCCCGAAGAGACTGCACAATGATGGAACATGAACCGAATCACTGGAGGGTCACTCGTTGACTCTAACCAAGGGTTACAACCACAGCTTGGAAAAGCTAGCCTGTGAACTGCCGGCTCAGTGATTGCACATTAACGCACCCTCGATCACCACTTCGAAGACCGCTGCTTGCCAACTCGACCTGCTGGAGTGTCACTCGCCGAACCCTCCCGGCAGCTAAAACTTGACTTGGCCTGACCAATGTGTAGTGTTCTAGAGACTGCCTCAACCTGCATCATTAAAGAGCTGCTGTACGAACACCCGCATTCACCCTTATTCAATGCCCAATTGCTGGCACGGCCTTCATGATCCTACGTGCCCGAACCGAGCCTGTTCAACTCGGATCATCGTTGACACTGGGTCTGATGCGTCAGCCCACCAAGAACTGAATCCAGGTACTGTGACACTGAACTGCCTCCATGGTCCACTGTGAACCTAGAGACTGGTTAGGTTGTGATCGCTCCTGTTTTCTGCAATATCCTTTTTATGGTGGTACCTTGCCTACCACCCCTGTAACTACTCTGAGTGCTACATTCTGTAGTGTGTTGCATCTGCTCTGTTCTTCGTATGGGGTGGGTTTCTGTATAGTACTCTCTTTTGCTTCTATGTGCAGATGGTGTGTTTAATTAAAGTTCTTATATTTGTATAGAACCTTGATTGGACATTCTGTTTATTTTTGACTGTATACTGTGCTGTTTGGGTCACTAGTGGTTCACCTTCACACCCTTTTTGGGAGCATAGCCTTCCCTCAGCCCACGTTACCACAAAAGGCGCAGGAGGTAAATCTCTTAACTGTCCCTGTTTTACCTTTATGATTGCATTGGCTTTTGGTTTGTAGAAGTGTGAGGGCTGAGTGGGTCATTTTACCCCTCATCATTGTTGTACTCCTGCGAGGCAGAATCTGGTTTGTCACACGCAGTCCAAAGACACATTAGCTGCTGAAGGGTGAACCGGCCACATTTCAGATGCAAATGTCACATGCAGTTTCAAAGTTCACATGGGAAAAACCTTACATCTGTTTGTCATGTTAGTCCCTGGTTAAAGTTAGACTCCCTCATGGCGCATTCACCCATCTGTGGTTGCGCGCGACCTACCCCGCCATATATGGGAATATGCAGTCATTTTGTAGCCATAGCCACAGACTGTCTGACCCACATGAGGAATATCAGGCTGCACGGCCTCAGGAAACCTGCTCACTGCTGTAGGAGGATGCGCGGCCTGCTCTGCTCTCAGCTCCTCCACAATGGAAGGTGGAGACACAGCCCTACAGCAATGATAAACAAGTAGGCACTGAACATAAAAAGTAATCATTCAGAATGGCTCTTCATGCTTTAGCTTTCAGTATTTATGTAAGACCATTAGTTGTAGATCCCTGAAATCCAGCAGTAGCACCAGGTTACTACTATGGTGTTAAATGGAGCCGTTTTAGAACTCATGTTACTTAGCTTCATGAACTTTCTCTGCAATTTAAGACAGTGATTGCCTTTCACAGGAGCCCCCTGCCTGCTGTTTGGTCTTCCTTGTAGTGAGGGGCAAGGGGGTTCACTCTGAGTGGTGAGGGATGGAAAGGTGAAGTGAATAAGTGAATGATCGAGGGTAGCTGGAGCAATAGACATAGCAGATGAGTAGATGGTGGGGGATAGGAAAAGGAGATGAAGGGGGCTCCCACCAGAGCCAGGGGGTATGAAAGTGTAGAAGGGTCTGGTCTGTTGTTTGTACGCGGATAGGCATATGGGTTATTCTCTGAAAAATATCAGCTTTGTGTTTGACTGACAAGTATGATCTGTGAGCGAAGAAACACAGCCATTTCATTTTACTGCTGGATGATGTGTTTGCAGTGTTTTAGTGCAGACGCGTTCCCTGTGCAAACACAGATATGTAACGGATTTAACATTGCAAGTGTCATAAGACCAAGGTGTTCTAAATGAAGGGATTCTTCCATTAAGCACATGCTGTGAATCAATGCAGATTTGTTTTTTGGGGTATCTTTTGTTCAACACTATTGAGGAATATGACTTTCTTTTTCAGAGATGCTCAACTATTTTTAAGAGAGTAATCTGTCCACGTACCAGTTCGGTATACAAGGCTAAAACTTTACTAAACAGAGATGGAGACTTCTAATGATTTGTGGAAATAGTCTGAAGGCAGGGAGATGACTGTCATAGGATAGATGGCACTTAACTACTGGGGATGTAAAGTGTATGTGATATTTTTAGGTCTGTCAAGAGAGAGCTTTTGCCCCATCCCAGCGCTATTGGAGTGATTTGTTACAGGGACTCCATAGTAAATTAGCTGCTCTGTGATTCCGAATGTGCCTATGCTTGGTCGATTCCATCCTGCATGAGCATTGTGAGGCCTTATTGCTTGTAAGATAACCCTCATTGTTTGGCAGAGTACTGCAGCTTCCCTCTCCCCTCGCTCCATGAAGGGGACACATCTGCTGTTTTTGGCATGCTATGACATTGAGAAATCCTAATTCCTATGGGATCTGGGTTGGTTACTAATAAAAAATAAAATTACCACAGCACTGATGTGTCCTTGCCTTCCCTGAAGAACAGAACACATAATTTCAATAAATAATATTGTTTGTTTGTTTTATTATTTATAATGCGCAAGAGTACCCGGGGGTATCAGGGCGCAGCATTTACAAGAAATTTCAAAGCTTGGTTACAATACACAGAAAATATACATGATTACAAAATACAAAATAGGTGCAAAGAGTTATATACAAATCAGCAGTCATATTATAGAACCATAATGTACAAGTAAGCAAGAGGGCGCACGTGGTTACAAAGTGTGCAGGTAACACGGGGCATTTTATTGTCTGAGTGGGACCAGTTTCAGCCAAGAAACCACCTTGGATCGGAAGTTCATGTAGGGTAGGTCTGCTCTGAGGTTAGGAGGCAACGAGTTCCAGAGCTTGGCAGCTTTTACCGGGAAACTGTTTCCCCCTATAGTTGCCCTTTTGTAGTGGGGAACAGATAAACAGTCTGTATATAGTTCTAATGGGTCTTAAGGAGGGTTGTCTGTGGAATCTGTTAATCAAGTAGATGGGGGCAGAGTTATTAAGGGACTTGTGGGTGAGTGATACCGTTTTTAAGAGAATTTTGTCTCTAGTGGGGAGCCAATTGTTCTGTTGGCTGAATCCTGTAATGTGCTCTCTTCTGGAAATGGCCAGGGCTGCTCTGAGAGCGTTGTTCTGGAGGGTTTGCAATTTGCTGCTGGTGGCCTTGATGGACCCCAAGCACATGGCATTGCAATAGTCAAGTCGAGACAATATGAGGGTTCTGGCAAGTGTCAGGCAGCTGGAATCCAATAGGAAGGGTCTGGCTGCGCGGATTAATTTACACGTGTAAGCCGTGGAGGATTCAAGAGAGCTCACTTGTCTTTTAAGGGAAAAAGTGGAGTCTAGGTAGAAACCCAGTGTTTTGACCTCCTGTCCGACTTTGATATTGTTCCCGTCAATCATGAAGGAGTTATAGGCCGGGCCAAGTTTCTTTATGCTGAATGTAGTGCCTAAGATGATGAGCTCTATTTTATCATCATTCAGGCATAGTCCATGGGTGGCCATCCATGCCTGGATGATGATGTACACCCTATTTAGCAAGACCAAATCCTTTTCATAATCTCCTGAAAGCGGAAGGAGGATCTGGGTATCATCTGCATAGTTAGTGTAGGTGATACCAAGATGATCCAAATCATCGAAAAGGGGCTTGGTAAATATGTTGTATAGTGTGGGGGAGACACAGGAGCCCTGAGGAACACCACAGGTGATGGGTATAGGGTCAGCTTCCGCTGTGGTAGAAAAGACCCTCATGGTCCTACCATTAAGGAAGGATGTGATCCAGGTGATGGCTTCAGTGGAAAACTGAGCTGAAGTGTGGAGGTGTGAGCATAGGACAGAGTGATCGACCAAATCAAAAGGTGCAGATAGGTCGAGGAGGAGGAGTAGGGCCGCTTGTCCGTTGTCTCTGAGTAGAGTAGAGAGAGTTTATAAATGTGTTAGTTAATAAAGCTTCATGCTGGACTCCAGCACCTAAGCACGGGACCCGGTTGGAACATGTGCAAAGTAAATACCTACCGCCATCGAGGTTTGGATATAATTTGTTGGGGATCTCAGCCTTCTCATCGTTTAGGCAGAAGCCGTTGGCTGCCATCCACGCTTGCTTCGTTAGGTAGATTCTGTATAAGGCAAGGGAATCTTCTGTGTGATTACCAGTGAAGGGTAACAGGATTTGCGTATCATCGGCATAATTGGTTTAGGAGATGCCGATGGTGTCCAGGAGATTACAGAGAGGCTTAGTGAAGATGTTGTAAAGGGTCGGGAGACAAAGGAGCACTCCACAGGTGATGGGAGAGGGGGAGCGCAGGCAATCTCAGAAAATACTTTCATGTCAGCTAGGAATGAGGTTACCCAGATGTGGCATTTGGGGAGAAATTGGCTGCGGATGTGAAGTGGTGGCAGAGGATCTGGTGATCGACTAGGTCGAAGGCAGCCGAGAGGTCTAGTAGGAGGAGGAGGGTAGGCTTGCCTGCATCTCTGAAAGAGTCAAGTTGGATTTTTAGATCCAGCAAGGCTGATTCTGTTCCGTGTCCTGGTCAGAATCCAGATTGGCGTAAACCAACAATTTGGTTGGTTTCCAGATGGTGCTGGATTTGGATGTAAGCGGCCCTGTCTAAGATCTTTAGGAGAAAAGAGAGTATGTAATGGGGCGGTAGCTACTAGGGATAGCCGGGTCAAGAGTGGTTTTCTTCAGGAGGGGGAGGAACCATGCTTCCTTCAGGAAGTGGGGACTACACTTGTTGAGAATGTGGCATTGATGAAAGTCCTTATGAATGGTATAAGGGCTTCAACATAGTCTTTGATGATGGGGGCAAGGCAGATGTCCCCTTTGCATCTAGATGGCTCAAGGCTTATACAAATGGCTTTGACTTCTGGTTCTTGGATAGAGTGGAAGTGGAAAGGGGTTGGTTTGTGGGTGGCAGCATGGGGAGTGGTAGGTGGAGGACTCTTTATTAGTGCTTGTTTGGAGATTGTTTTGTCTTGTAGGGTAGGTATTTTCAGGAGCAAAGCCCTTTGAACATTCACACACCAGGGTTCATCCTTGGTGATGCCTGGAGGGGGTATGGTTGGGGCTTCCAATTCTTTAAGTATTGTGAAAAGCTCCTTTGTATTGGAGTTGGCGTTGGTGATTCTGTTGTTCTTGTGGTCTTGCGAGGGGATAAAGGGGCAACTGTGGTCCGACCATTGGCATGGAGAGCTAGCCTGGTTGTACACTTTGCAGTTGAGGTCCTCTACCCAGTCGAGGTTGCGGCACTTAGTGGGTCGGGGAGGTTACGCAGTGTGTGAAGCCTAGGGCTTTTGGTGCGTTTGCTAGTGATGTGGCGTTGCCATCTGTGGGGTCGTTTAGACCCAGTCTGAAATCCCCTAGGAGGAGGATTCTGGATGTGGGCTTGGGGTTCGTGTTGAGGATTTGTAGGAGGTCATCCTCAAATGGGTCTAGTGGTCAGGGAGGCCTGTAGATTAAGTTGAGGTGAATGGAGCTAGTGTGGGAGGTGGTTAGTTTGAAAGAGAGCAAATCGCAGTTGGTCTCCATCTTGGTGGGGCATTGTCTGACATTTAAGGTGAGTCTGTGGATCATGGCGACACCACAGCCTCTGGCATCCTATCTATCCACTCTTAGGATAGCGAATACAGGCGGGATGGCCAGTGATAGGGCTGGGCCAGAGGCTACATGTAGCCACAACTCAGTAATTGCCAAGAGGTCTAAATTGAGTCTGGTGATGAGCTTGTGGGTGTCCATGGCATGGGACACAGTGAGAGTTGCTCGGGGCTCCTTTGATGTTGGTAGGGTGGTGTGTGCTGGCAAGGGGACCTTGGGGTGGTTTCTGTTGGCTGTGGGTTGGTATGTGGATGTAGTAGATTTGCAGACCGTCTGGGGTGGGTAGGAAAAGTAATGAGGTGTTTTGGAGGTAGCGGTTGCAGTACGGTTAGTGAGTCGAGCGTTCCTCGTGCAGATAGGTGGCGAGTGGGTGGTGATGCTGGGGGGATTCCCTCCTTACACAGAAATGTTTGTTCCTTAGGTCAAAAGGGGGGCATAGTGAGGTGCAAGTGGCATGGGCTGTGTTGCAGAGGGTGTGAGGAGGTTGTGGGCTAATATTGAGTGGTGGCCGGTGTGCCCGGTCTCTGTTGATTATGGGAAGGTTGCTGTGGGTGGGGTGCTCAGAGGTGCGGAGCTCTAGTACGGGAGAATCGCAGTCGCTGGCTGAGCTAACACTGGCTCTAAGGGGCCACGCAGTAATCAGAGATCCAGGGATCTCCAGAGAGGCAGGGGTGAGCAGGCAGAAAGGGGTGTGCATGTGCACTTCAGCACATGACGTGGTGAGTGCTCGAAGGAGGCTGGCTGCACTATTCGCTACAGTGTGACCTGGAGCATTCTTACTGTTGGGATAAGAATTGGCGGCTAGTGTACAATTCGGATGATAACTTGAGGTATTTGCGCAACAGAGGACAGAGTAAGCGGCAAGTACATAATCATGAGGGGTCCTGCATGGGGTAGTAACGGCAATGTGGTCATGGCCATATGCGCACTTACCTTCGTTTTCCGGGTGGTTGTGGTGATGAGATGGCCGGGGTAAGGGGTGGTGTGCTTTCGTGGTGCGTCATGCTGCGGATAGCTGCAGAGAGGTGTGCAGGCCTTATGAACCAGCCTTGATAACCGTCCAACTTCGCCATCCTACTCGGTGTGGGCTTCGCGATTTACCCAGCAGTGGCCCAATCATTTTGCTTCATTTTCGGGAAGTCAAAGCTGTTTATCCCGCTGGCCTCAACGGCGGACATCTTGGAGGATGCAGCATGAGCTGTATTTCTCATGTTGTTGCTATCCTGGTGGGGATACGGGGGGCTCATGGGGAGATGTGTCTCGATGATAGCTGCAGTGAGGTGTGCAGGCCTTATGAACCAGCCTTGAAAACTGGCCAGCTTCGTCATCCGGCTCGGTGTGGGCTTTTCATATGACTCAAAGATTTACTACAGAGTTTGTAGTGATTAAATAAAAACATGAGAAGAATTTAAAAATATATGCATGAAAGTGAGAGACAAACATTAATATGGGCATACTTCATATTTTGCATTTAGACCGCCAAAGGCCTTGGGGCGGGGATGGAGTGGACTAGGTGTTCAAGGTCAGCAGGTAGCAGAGGGAGGCTTGGCTCTTCATATTACATGCTTAAGGGTTGATACCAATGATAAGGCCATTGCGAGGAGAGAGGAGAAAGCTGAGATAAATAGGGAGATGCACAAGCAGCAGAATGTCCCATTGCACAGGTGCAGTATAATTTTCCCCGAAGGAAGACAGGAGTCAGGCAGGGGTTTTACCAGTGCTTTATTTCTCCTGGTTGCTCCGGAACATTTCACATACAGACAGTGCCCGGGTAAGTGTGGGCCAAACGTGGCCAGCTGGAGCCGGGCTGCAGCAGATATAATATTTCAGCTTTAATGCTGATTGAGTCCCGTGCTCGGAGGAGCTGGGAAGACGCAGCTGTCCGCATCCTCAGCTCGTCCCGTAATGCGCGCGTAGCGCGCGGGGGCGGAGCTGTGGTCGCGGGCGAGATCTCGCGTGAGCGGGGCTCTCGCGACATCTCTACACACCTCCCTTTTTCAATGCAGAACGGGTTCACTGTAATACATAGTCATTGTATCTCACCGGTCTTCTGTGCTCCCTTCTGGGCCTCTCACTGGTTCCAGGGCACGGTCCCTGCTGAACCGGTTGTGGGCTTACATTCGGTTCTTCCTGTTCTATATTGGTTTCTTCTCTTTCTCCGTCGTTTCCTTCGGGTTCTCGTTCTTCGTTTCTCCCGTCGTCCCTTTCGGTTTCTATGCGTGGTGTCTCTGGGGTCCTCGCTTTTTCTTGCCTTCGCTGGTATAATGCTACTCTTTCAAAGTTCCACGTGCGCCCGTCTTCTGTGCGGACGTGATTGGTTCCTTTGTGAGTTACTTTTATGGGCTGACTATACCGGGATCCTGTGGCTTGATCTTTTCTTGGTAGTTTGATTTTGATCCAGTCCCCTTTTTCTATGTTGGGCGCTTGTTTCGTCCTTCTTTCGTCACTCCACGATTTCATGCGTGTTTTGTTTCTTTCAATGCGCCATACCACTTCTGTCATGTCTACTGCTTCATCTTCCCTTACTTTCGACAGCCATGGTGGGATGAGCGTAGATGCCGCACTCCTCCCTCTCAACATTTTGAACGGGGATATTTGAGTAATTCCGTTTGGCGTGAGCCTGTGGGCCGCTATTGCTTCTTTGGTGGTTTTGAGGGGGTCCATGCCCGACGCTGTTGCCAGTTGGATGGCCCCCTTTATGAACCTGTTCGCCCTCTCCACAAGTCCATTTGCTTGGGGGTGATATAGGGCCGCCTTCTTTTGTTTGATGTGGTTCCTTTTTTAAAATTCTTCCATGTCTTTGGAAACTAGTTGTACTCCATTGTCTGTGACGACTTCTTTGGGGAGGCCTTCCCTTTGAAAGATTTCAGTGAGTACTTTTATGACTGTCTCAGTGGTTATGTTTGGGACAAACTCTGCTTCCACCCACTTGGATAGATAGTCGACCAGCACTATGCCGTATCTGTGTTCCGTCGCCATCGCCTCCAGGGGCCCTATGAAGTCTATGCCCACTTTGGACCATACTGCTTCTGGTATCTCCGTGGGTATGAGAGGTGCTTGGCGAACCTTCAGTCTTTTGTCGCTATTTAGGCATTCGTGGCAGCGCTCTATCATGGAGCGTATTTCTTGATCCATAGACGGCCACCAGTACGCTTCTCTCACCCTGCGGCGGGTCATCGTGTTCCCGAGGTGTCCCGCGTGGGCCCTGCAGAGAATTGTGCGTCTCATTCCTGTGGGGGGGATGATTTGATCCATTCTCATGATTATCCCCTCTGTTTCCGACAACTCATCTTGCACCTTCCAATATGGTCTCATGCCTTCGGGCAGCATTTTTTCATTTGGCCACCCTTCTCTGATCCATTTGCGAATCTTAGCCATGGTTGGGTCGTTCCCATCTTCTTCTTCCCAGTGTCTCTCACTGAGTTCCAGGTAGTCTGGTGCCCTTATGTCTGAGATGGATGCAACGATGCATTCTCCGTGTAGGAAGGTGGTAGGCCTCTCCTTGTTCCCTGGCAGTCTCGACATGCAGTCGGCTTGCAAGTTTTTCCAGCCTGAGATGTGATGGATTTCAAATGTGTATTCCTGTAGTTTCGCTGCAATGCGAGCTAGTCTGGGCGTTGATGCTTTGGTGCCTCCCGGACTGAGCATGTGGATGAGCGGCTTGTGATCTGTCACCAGCTTGAACTTTGTGCCCCACACGTATGTTCTGAAATGTTCGACTGCCCATGCGCATGCTAGCATTTCTTTTTCAATGGTGGAATAGTTCTGTTCCGCCTCTGATAGTGCCTTTGACGCAAAGGCCACCACATGTTTGGTGTCACCTCTCCTCTGCGTTAGCACAGCCCCTAGTCCGTACGCACTGGCGTCAGTGGTGATGACTGTATCCCACTCTGGGTTAAATGGTTGAAGACATGGAGCTTTCATGATATGTCGCTTTATGGTGTCTATCGCCAACTTCTGGGGTTCTTTCCACGAGAATTCTGTCCCTTTTTTGAGTAGATCGCGTAGGGGTGAAGTGGTTTCTGAAAACTTGGGTATGAATTTCGCATAGTACTCAGCCAATCCTAGAAATGACCTCACCTCTTCTTTGGTGGTGGGTTCTGGAGCTTTGATGATGGCTTGCATGAGATTCTGTTTTGGACTGATGCCCTTTTCCGAAATCTCGTACCCCAGATATTCGACTTCTTTTACCCCAAAAGAACATTTCTCATGGCGTAATCGCACTCCTGCTTCTTGTAGCTTGCTGAGAACCAATTCGAGCGTGGCATCGTGCGTCCGTTTATCCCCTGCGTAGACCAATATGTCATCTTGAAAGTATACCACATTTGTAACTTTCCGTAGAAGGACGTCCATCATACGTTGAAAGGCTGATGCGGCAGATGACAACCCGAAAGGCATTTTGGTGAATTGAAACGTGCCAAATGGAGTGATAAATGCCGTAAGGGGTTTCGATTCTTCGTGCAGCTGTATTTGGTGATACGCATTTCTCATGTCTAGTTTAGAGAATATTTTGGCCTCTTTCATTAGTAAAATGAGTTCGTTTATGCTTGGGAGCGGGTAGTTGTCCGTGATGACTTCTAAGTTTAGGCTGCGCAGATCTATGCACACCCTTAATTCTTCTGATTGGGGTTTCTTTATGAGGACGACTGGGCTCAGCCATTCGGACGCTTCAATTTCTTCTATCACTCCTTCCTTCTTCATTTTGTCTAGCTGTTGTCTAAGGGCGTCCCTTGCTGTGGCCGGTACTGGTCTCACCCGGTGCTTGACGGGGACAGCATTTCTTTTGAGCACAATTTTGTGAAGAAAACTTTTAATGTGCCCCGGCTCCTCCGAGAAAAGTGTTGGGTAATCACTCTTGACAACGGACCCGCTCCTCGCATTGACTGATAGAACTTGATCTACTGTGCTGGGATCTAGTCTGATTTTTAATTTGTCTTGATCGTCCCAGCCCAACCCTGCCGGCCCTTCGTGGCTCAAGTAGACCCTGGTGATGGTTTCTCTTCCTTTGAATTCGACTTTGCTGTTGATATAACCTAGCAGTTCGACTGAGGCCCCCCCAAACACCGTGGGCTTGTGTCGCGTGGTGAGCACTTTCACCTTCTCTTTACCCACCATTTCTTTGTATGTCTGAAGGGGTAAGATGGTGAGGTCTGAACCGGAGTCTGCCATGACCCTTGTCTCTCTTCCATCGATTTTGATCACGCAGTGGGGCTTCTCTCTCCTGGCTCGTGTGCTGTTCACCATGATAACTGTGGGTCTTCCTTCCTCACCTGAGGAGGATTCTCTTTCCCTTGTGCGATCTGTGTTGAGGCTGGTGACTTTCTTGTTTCTCCATCGACACACTATCGAGAAATGTCCAATTCGTTTGCAGACGGAGCACTCCTTGTCTCTGGCATCTCTACAACATCTCTACAACAGGATATTGACAGGATCTCATCTGAATCACATTACCCATTTCAGGACACCACATTTCCAGAAAGCGACAACATTGAGGCAGCATGAAGCTAGGTTGTCAAAGTGAAATGCCCGCTGTGAAAGCAATAGGAGGCAGGAGACTACTGGTGGAGGAGTGGTGAACCCCGAACTTCACCCGGAGAAGGATAAGGTGGGTGCAGTAGCCAACACCACCCTCCCTTAATCCCTCCCTAAACCTGACCTGAAGTGCGACAGCCGTGGGGTGGGGGCGGCCTTGTGTGACAGCCATGGGGGGCGGCATCATACCCGAAAGGCACCACGGAATGGCAGAGGGGTCCAGACGCCGAAGACAGGGACTGAGCAGGGGGCACAGAGCCCTGCATGGGAGAGTGGCGGGGGAGAGAGGAGCCCCGCTGGCGAAAATGGCGGTGGGGGTGTCCTGAGGGCTGCAAACCGGAAATATCAGTACTAATATAGAGCACTGATTGCCAGAGGAGGACACTCCAACCCACACACTTAACAGCAGGGGACAGCTCAAGTTGAACTGTACATCGGAGCCCTAATAACAAACAAACTTGCAGGCCCCTCTACCACGTGGGCTACAAGGGCAGTGTCCCAATCGACATACTTCGTCGGACTGTGGTACGGACCCTGGGGGGGGTGGTCACATGTGGCCTAGGAAAACCGAGAAGACCTCTAGACACAGGGCCTCATTAGGACCCAGGCGGTAAGGGGTTTACGCCGGCGTAAACCATGGCGCCCCTTACCGCCTGAGTACGAGTTCCCTTAGCGCCATGGTGATTTTAACGCCTGCTTTTAGCAGGCGTTAAAATCCATGGCGCTAAGGGACCTTGTTGTTAATTACGCCACCGTAATTTACGGTGGCGTAATTAACGGCTTCCCCACTCCCATTATGCCCTATGGGGCCAGGAATGGGAATGGGGAAGGGTAAATGGGGATTGGGGACTTACCGCCCCGCCAACCTTGGAATGGGGCGGTAAGTCCGCCAACCCCCATGGCGGAGTTGGCAGCTTAGTGCCATGGACCATGGTGCTAATAGCGCCATGGTCCTCCGCCAAGGTCCTAATGAGGGCCACAGTCTACTGCAGAATCAGGAGTCTTCAGCAACAATGGGCCTCATTACAACTCAGGCGTTAAGGGTTAACGCCACCGTTAACCCTTAACGCCTGATTCTGATTTTAACGCCTGCTTTTAGCAGGCGTTAAAATCCATGGCGCTAACCTGCCATGGTGCTAATTACGCCGCCGTAATTTACGGCGGCGTAATTAGCGCCTTCCCCACTCCCATTATGCCCCATGGGGCAAAAATGGGAATGGGGAAGGGAAAATGGGAAATGGGGATTTACTGCCCCACTCACCTTGGAATGGGGCGGTAAATCCGCCATCCACCATGGTGTAAACGGAGTTTACACCATGGTGGTAAAGTTGGTGCACTTAGCACCAAGGTTGTAATGAGGCCCAATATGTCTAAATCACAAAAAGCAGGGAAACAGCACTCGAAACTCCACTTTGAATCCTCGAACCCAGCCAGGAATACTGCTGCAGGGGAGAACCCCATGGAAGAGGCCTTTACAATCCAGTATGGCGGATCCCGAGGGAGCGATGAGCGACATCAAAAGAATGCTGGGGCAAGACCAGGCAAGCATTCATTCTCTGAACGGCAAAATGGACACTGTCACATGTAAAGTAGATCACATGCTAGTCTGTCCGGATAAAAATGGAGAGCGCCTGGATGAGGTGGAGGATTGAGTGTCCACTGAGGAGGATGACACCAATGCAGCCATAAGAGACCTGGTTGCAATTAGAAAGGCAATCAAAGAGTTGACAGAAAAACAAGATGACCTAGAATCTACATCAAGGAGAAACAACCTATGCATTAACAGAGTGCTGTAATCGGCGGACCAGAAAGACATGGAAAAGATGGTGGAAAACCTTCTGAAAGAGATCCTAGGGGGAGAAGAGTTCTCAACGGTGTTCATCGTGGAGAGGCCACACTGCATAAAAAGTGGCAGGAAGCATGTGCCTGGCGTCCAGGCGTGACTGTTGATCGCCTGCCTGCCCAACTATCGAGACAGGGTCCTGGCCCTACGCAGGGCAAGAGAGAAGGGCCCCTTGTCATATGAGAACTTCCCTATCTGCCTGTTTACGGACGTCTCGAATAAAGTAGTCATATAGGAAGACATTTATCGATGTCAAGAGGAGACTTCCAGAAAGGAACTGGAAGTATGCTATGGTGTTCCCGGCAAAACTGTGTGTGGAACATAACAACCGTGTGCTCTTTTTCCAAACCCCGGAAGAGGCGAACTCCTTCCTGGAGACTTTGCCCAGAGGGCCGTGTTGATGAAAACAAGGAAGATCTGAACAGAGGTGACCCGTATAAGACATACCTGTGGTCTAGCATGATGAGGTGTGAGGGGTGTTTATATGCCCTAGCTGACTGGGGTCAGGCACAGTTGCCTGGATGGCGAGGCCCTTGCGAGCCCCAGAGCGGGAGCAAAAAGATGGTTATAACGGTTGAAGGGGAGGGGGACAACTGCCAGGTTGGAGTTGCTGGTGGGGGTGAGGGCAGGGGGTGGCGGTTGACCAAAGGGATTTCTGTTGGGGGTTTGTGGTGGACTTGGTAGCTACTTCTGAGAGTGGCCATCCGAATCAGGACTACGTCAAGCCTCATGAAAGTATAATACTGGTGGGCATCATGAATCTCTGTTTGCGCAATGGCTCAGTCACTTAGGTATGTGACGTGGAATGTCAAGTGCTTGAACTGTCCGTCCAAATGCTGCAGAGTGTTAATGCACATGCAGCATCACCGTATAGACGTGGCGCTCCTTCAGGAGACACACTTGCCCCAGAAGGGGAATCGAGATTTGGGAAAAAATGGGGATGCCACATGTATTTCTCTTCCTACTCTTGTACACTTGTACTCTATGCATTCTTATATGCAGCTCAGTGGGGTTTTGCCTGAAATCCTTCATCAAAGACTGAGAAGGGAGAGGCCTTTTGGTGCATGGCACAATACAGGGTCGATTGACCACATTAATAAACTACTACAGTCGTAACCAAGACACATTGGAGTCCCTGTGGTGGGTTGACGGCCATATGGGGTTGAGATGTTAATGCAGTCTTAGAATCAGTCAGGGACAGGACAGCGGGGGACTGTAATTCATTGCACAAAGCTACAGATAAGATAAGTAACATGTGTTGGACATTGGAGGTGGAAGACATCTGGAGGTTCAGGCACCCTGGGAACACAGAATACACGTTTTACTCATCCGTCCACAACTCAGCCTCCCGGTTGGATTACTTCCTGATCTCAGACTCAATAGCGGAAAGAGTATTGGAGATATCTATCCTGGCACGCACACTGTCAGATCACGCCCCGGTACTGCTGGCGCTGGAAGTCCCAGGTTGAGAGGGCGGGAGACACCCATGGGTGTTTAAGAGTGAAGGGCTGTCATATGCAGTGTTTCGGGAGAAACTAACTAAAGCTATATACACATTTTTTTTAACTTAACCTTGGATCGGTGGAGTCCTATGCAACACTATGGGAGAGCTTAAAATGTGTCATTAGGGGAGAGTGAGTGTATCACTGAAGTAGTCGGGGTGTTAAACCAAATATGTAGGTAACTAGCGGAAGTGGAGACACACATTCAGCAAATGCAGCTACTGGCACCAACACCTACACTTAGGGATGAAGCAGAGGTTAAGGAGAAGCTACAGTAGTTTAGGGAGCTAGCAATGAGGGGAGTGAAGTTCATGAGGTGGAAAGCAGTGATACGGCAGTATGGGGAGGGGCAGCGACCAGGGAGGTTGCTGGCCAGGGCTGTGAGACTGGAAGATGCCGGTGGCCGGGTTACATCGGTTAAGGAGAAACAAGGGGTTGAGAAATTTGGGGATGTGGACATCATCCAGAGATTCTGTAAATTCTATGGTCGGCTGTATGCTGCTCAGGTGCAGGTCTCCCAGCAAGAGGTGGATGAATATCTAAATTAGGTGGCGCTATATTGGTGTGGGATGAGGAGCAGGAATCCCTGGGCCACCCCCTTAACACTGGAGGAGGTCCTGGCGGCAATTCAATCCCTACCATCCGGGAAAGCTCCTGCCCCGATGGATACTCAGCAGAGATTTATAAACAGTATGCTGGGAGGCTGGTCCCCCACCAGCTGGATGTGTACAACCTGGGATTGAGAGACAGCAGGCTGTCAGACTCGATGAGGAAAGCAATCGTGGTGGTCCTGCTGAAGACAAAGAGGCAAATTAATGTTTGTCCTACCAACCTATTTCCCCGATTAACCTGGACAATAATATCATGGGAAAAATATTGGCATCCAGATTGGTGCTGCTAATGCACAAACGGGGGGGACCAGTTAGGATTTATCCTGGGGCGGTCCACTCTCATGGGATACGTAAGATACCTGGGCTGATGCCCGCGATACAATAGGACGAATCCGTGGTGGGGGCACTTCTGGATGCTACAAAGGCATTTGACTCAGTTGAGTGGCCCTTTATGTTTGCAACTCTATGTAGAATGGGGATGGCGGAGGGGTTTATCTCCCTAGTATCGCTAATATATACTCTACCCAGATCCAAGATTCGGGTGAAGAACCTGCTCACTCCAGTGAGACCGTTGGAGAGGGGGACGTAGCAGGGATGCCCTCTCTCTCTGCTGTTGTTCGCGCTGCTGATCGAACCCCTGGCTGAATTGATCACAAGCTGCCATCTGACAAGGGGAGTGCAACTATGCACCCACAGGCTAATCATTTCAATCTACGCGGTTGACATGGTTCTCTATGTCAAGGATCCGCAGTGAAACCTGGAGCTGATCATGGAGGACATAGATCAATTTGGAAATGTCTGCGGTCTGACAATCAACACCACAAAGTCGGTCCTCTTTCCATTAACGGAGGGTACTACATTTTTCAGGGATCGGTTTGGGTTTCAATGCATTGACGCACACACACAATATCTGGGCATAATCATGGCCAGGACGCCCGGGGAACTTTACGAACAGAACTACCAGCGGGTGCTGAGACTGGCCAGTTCAAGCATAGACAGGTGGACGAAGCTACCGTTTAATCTGTATGGGAGAATCTCCTTGGTCAAAATGGTTTTATTGCCTCGCTTCTTGTATGTTCTTCTTAATGTCCCCCGGGCAGTTCCGGGAGACTACTTCTGAGACTTGAGATCCACGATAATGCGATATATATATATGGGCCGGGAAACAAGCTAGAATCTCCTGGGAGAGACTGCTGCCGCCGCTGGAGGGGGGGTCTAGCACTCCCAGATTTCAAGACTTGCTAAGAGGTGCCCCAGGCTAGGTACCTCTTATATTGGTATTGGGACCAAATGGATAGTAGGCATGTAGAGGTGCAGAGGGCACTAATGTGTCCCCATTCCTTCTTCGGTCGATTATACCGACGGCTCCAGATAGGGCCTCCAGAGCGACTAGCATGGTTCAGGTAACTTGTAGAGCATGGGGCAGCATAGAGGGGGAGGTTATTTACTCCCCAGACCTAGCAGTGACATACATATCGGGGATCCCGTTAACCAGCGAAAGACATTATGTGACATACATGCGGAGGGCGTGGGAAACCTGCTTCCGGGACATGTTCCCTGATGGCCAGTACCCATCACTAGAGACAATGAGAGGGAGGGTGGCTCTTTCTCCTCTGGACGCATTTTTATATTACCGATTGAGCAGCTCCCTGAAGCAGCCATTTCTAAGCTTCCCTCGGCAACCGGTAGTGGCCCTGGTTCTGGATAAGATGTTTGGAAGGGTACCCGAAGGACGAGTCACATCCGCAATGTATGGCATCTGCATGGCCGCCAATGTTGGAAGAGAATGCCCCTCTCGGAGCAGGTGGGAGAGGGCGCTGGGGTGTGTTATATTTTGGGAAACGAGAAGAGTGGCCATCAACACAAAATATAAACTGATACACTTTAAATATTTACATCAATTCTACCACACGCCGACCTCACTACATTAATTTTGCCCAGAAACTCCGTAGGGCTGTGCAAGATGCGGCACAATCCTGGCTGGCTTCCTCCACTTGGCGTGGAACTGCCCGGGGGTCCGCTAGTTCTGGAAAAAGGTCTTTGAAGTTTAAAGTGTGATAGTGGGAGGCAATATGGCCCGCACTCGCTGACTGCACTGCTCAGATCCCGAGGGATGTGAGAAGACTGGCCAGTTTATTACTGGTTTTGGCTAAAAGCGGGTCACGATGGTGTGGGGAGGGTCCCAATCTCCCAAGGTGGAACAATGGCAGGCTGACATTTTATACTGTAATGAAATGGAATCAGAGTGCAGTAGGTTGGCTCTTAGACCAAACCCAGGGATATAAGGGGTCCGTACGTACAATATCTGTTCTCCTCATCTTAGAGATACATACTGCAGCTGCCAATAACCCCCTGAAGATTCTGCATGATCCGCATGCGGTGCGACAATTAGAGATAGAGGAGGGGGGAGAAGGAGCCCGATGGTTTCGAGGAAATCAGATCTCTGCATAGACTGAGCTCATAATAATACCGGAAAGTTGTATTAGAACAAGAGGCAATGTATAAAAGTATTGTTGATTTGTGATGAACCCAACAATTCTACCACTATGTTCAGGAGATGTTTCTCCCTGCTATTTCTATGTTTTTTATGTTGCTGTATGGCGCCAAGGCGGTGGCGAAAAAGTTAATAAAAATAATTTTCAAAAGAAAGTGTTAGTCAAAAGATACCCAACAGAAGATCGTAGTGAAAAATTAGCATAGGGACCTGGTGAGTGGAGTCCTTGGAGCAGCAGCCAGGACAGTTGAGGTTAGAAAGACAGGAAAGGCGAAGTCAGCTGCAGAAACCCCCAACACTGGAGGAGCGGTTCTGGATGCCTAGCTGAGGTCAGAAGGATCCTAGAAGATGTACAGGCAGTGTAACAGTGAATTAGCAATGGTTAATTCGATATCCAGCAATTGTGTCATTTTGGCTTATTGAGGTGCAGCAGGGTACAGCACTGCAGGTATCCATGCTGAGAAGACAGTACCAAACATTAAGTAAAGGGTCAAGTAGAGGTCACAGCAAAGCTGGGATGTCGGCTAATGACGTGGGTAGTTTCAGTGGCCAAGCAGCACAGGTGAACTCTGAGAAAGGCAGAGCCACAAAAATGCCTTCTGAAGGAAGGATCCAGCTGGCCAAACTGAATCAGAGAAAAGTAGCACCAGGCGTGGTTCCTTCTGGTAGGTAGAGAGACAGAGCTTTGTCGTCGGATTTTCACAGTCCCAAAGGAGGCTTCTGAGAAGCAGTTATGGTCTGTTCCATGTCAGTTGTCCTTCTTGGATGCTTCAGTATCAAATACTAGCACTTGATAAAGTTCCTGATGCCGAATGTCAGCTTTTATGCTAGACTGGAGAGTAAAAGTTAACCCTAACCACCAATCATATACACGTGCACCATTCAAACTCTTTGGCCAAGCTAACCTGTACTGAAATCACAAACAAACACAAAAAAGTTTTTTATTTTTATTTTTTAAAGCATTTATCATAAATTAATACAATTTTTATTTGAGCTTTTCAGCCATTTGGCTTTTTCACCAAGCCAAACATTTTCAGGTTGGTATTGGTCCTGTTCCATTCCATGCGCTTTGTTGCTGAAAATGTTGTTTCAGTTGTTCTGACTGCTTATTTTCATCTATGTTTGGCTATTTTTTTGACCAGGTGAGGTTTAAGACTAATTCACGATCCTTCAGGTTGAGCTTGTCCAAATAGTTGTTTTGTGTGGCATCTAGGAACATGCCCAAACTTCTAATTTATTTGTTGTTTAGGACAACATACAGAGCATCCCACCAAGCGTTGGAATACAAACCACATGTCGTTGGCAAAGCGAGTAGAAGTGTCGTTTCTCTCTCCGCTTTTAGTTCTTTACAGAACATCGTCGAATGTTGTAATGATTCTACTTCTTTATTGCATAAACGACACTTGTCGTCTTCCACTATTTAGATTCTGTCGAGTTCTTAAGATGTTTAGTCTGAAACGAAGTATGGCGTCTCAGTGTTTTGGGTTTTCGCTCTTTCTTAGGTAGTTTGGGAGTTTTTTTAGTTGAAGTTGAATAATTTGGTTGAAAGTGTGTGAGATTTTGATTTTGCACGTATTCTTCTGTTTGGGCCCAGTCAATCGCTAGTAGAGCCTCCTTTGCTTTATTTGGATTTTTGTGTAGTATTTCCGTGCTGATACCTGTATTTTCCATTATTTCTTGGCATTTGTGTCTCCAGATGTTAAAGAGACCTGTCTCCAGGAATGCGTTTTGTGACTTTAGTACTAGATATTGCGGTGGACAGTCAATGAGTTCAGCTTTTCTGTAGGTTGTTAAAGTTTTCCACGCCACTTGCACATGGAGAGAATAAAGTCCCAGTTTGTGTCTTACTACTCCACTTGGGACACAATTATTCAACCTTAAAATTCTTTTCCAGTATCTGGACTCCAATCTGTCCCAGGTTTCCCAAGGCATTCTCAAACAACACTCACCTGCATAGGTGATTGTGGGTGTGACTTTTTGATTGTACAATTCAATTAGGCATTGTAGTGAGAACTTCCCACATTTTTTCTTCATTGTTAAAGCCTGGACTATCAGTTGGTCCATTTTTAGTTCTAGATTGGTTATCCTTGGGTTGTCACCACCGTCTGAGCTGATCATCACTCCTAGGTATTTCATGCTGTTGGATATTTTGATTGAGGTGTTACTTAGACACCATTTCAATCCCTTGTTTTTTTTTTTTTAGTTTGTTTTCCTGAGAATTAGGATTTCAGATTTCTCTGCATTGATTTGTTGTTTGCGGTTATCAACATACGCTTGTAAGGCATTTAGCTTTCTTTGTAGACCTATGGGGGTCATGTCCAGCAACACAAGATCATCTGCGTACAATAAATGACTTATCGCAGTTCCATCTATGCGGGGGGACATTATCTTTCTGGTTCTAAGCAGTTCCCGATATTGTGGATAAAGAAGTTGTATAAAATCGAGGGCAAAGGGCACCCTTGCTTTAGCCCTCTCATTGTTTTTATGCTTCTGCTAAGGTTGCCTTTAAGGTCGAGCCATATTTTTAGATTAGTGTTTGTATGTAGGGCTATAATTGCTTCTAATAGGTCGGGGTGACAGCCCTTGTTCCTGAGTTTTTTCCACAGGATTACTCGGCCGACTCCATCAAAGGCTGAAGCCATGTCGATGAAGGCTAGATATATGGGTTGTTTATCTTTGTATGTTTTCATTTTAAGTACATTGAGGAGTAGAAGATTTAGTCCACAGTCTACCCGTTCCACAAAACCTGTTTGTCTGTTGTCGAAGTTGCAGCTTCTTGAAATCCATTCTTTTTAGTCTCTTCAATAGTATTCCTGCGTACACTTTTCCAAGTAAGTCTAATAAGGAGATCGGACGGTAGTTTTCCAATTTTGTCCGGTCCCCTTTTTTGAAGATCCGTATAACAATAGCGGTTTTCAACGATTTGGGTATCTGCCGGGTGGTGTTAATTCTGTCAAACAGGACATAACATAGGTCTGCCCACATGTCTGGGTTTAGTTTAAGGGTGGAGTTTGATAGCCCGTCAGGTCCCGGGGCACGGGAACCCTTTGCCTTTTTGATGACTGTTAAGATCTCACTCTTGGAAAAGACTATCTTCCATGGATTTCTATTTGACACTTCCGTTTTCTGTGTTGGCATTTCTTTGTTTTGATTGTTGCACCCATTGTGATTCTTCAATTGGATTTAGTTGTTCTTGTCCTGTTGAGTTCATCTGATTGTTTATTAGGGCCCAAAAGAAATGTGCCTTTTTATTTTCGGTTGCTCTAATCATCTTTTCAGCATCTTGCTGGTATAATTGAGCTCGATGGGCCTTTACCCAATTTCGATATTTTGCTATAGCTGTTTTTGTTTCAATTTTTTTGTCTGGGGTTTCTTTCTTTTTTATGACTTGAAATTCTTTAAGCAGTTGTTTTTTTCTTTTCTGCTAACTGTAGGCCATGTTGGTGCAGTCTTTTGGCTTGAGGTTTTCCATGATTTACATCATAAATTCTAAATAGGCTTAAGCACACTTCATATTCAATATCTGTTTTTTTTATTCATCCATTTTTGTATTTCTTTTTTTAGAAGAGGGGTTTCTTTGTGTGTTAATCGCAGCCTATTTAGATCATTGTTTATGCTAACATTATGTGGCCATGTCACTTTCTTTTTCATCTTTTGGATCTCTTGTAGCGAGCTTTGGTTGTTCGTATGTTACAATGAGTTGTTTGTGATCGCTTTTGGCAGTATTTATAATTTCCATGGATATTATTTGTTGATATGTGATGGAATCAAGAAAGGAATAATCCAATGTTGAGCTCACGTTATATCAAGACAATGTCGAGGGTCTCCCCATGGATCCTTTATATGCTTTTATTTAGCAAGCAGGAGCGGCCATCAATGAAGGGGGTATTTTGTAGCCAACATTCTTGGATGCATATTATGTCAGCAGTCAGGAGTTCTTGATTTATGTTTTCAAACAGGTAGTTGAAACCTCTTGAGGTCCATGAAGCTATTCGTGGCTTGTTATTTTGATCTTGTTGATGGTTGAACTATTGTTTGGTTTGACTTGCAGGAGTTGTTGAGAGACATTCCCAGGATGCGTTGTTGTCTATTTTAGTAGTCATTTTCAAAGAATTTGCGGCGTTTACTGTCTCAATTTCCTTGGGAGTTTCTTTTACTATAATGCGGAGGGCCCTCGGGCCTCGCAAAATTGTTGGTGAAAATCTGATAGGTTTGGTGTTTATATCGTTCTCTGTTTCGTCAATGGACTCCCTTTTTGAACGACTTTGGTCTGCTTTGTTTGCTGTGCGCTGTGTTTCGGTGTCCGGGGTACTCTCCTGGTGTATTTTTAGGTCAAAACCTAAAATTCTTAGTTCTTCCATCGCCGAGTTAATTAAATTCATAATTGTCTTCGAGGCAAGATGTATATGTATGAACTCTGGGAAGGCCACTATTTTAATGTCTTTTGGCTCTATCACTCACAAGTGAGGCACTGAGTGTATTAGCCTCATCAAATTTCCTCTGTTCAAAATCAGACCATCATTTGCCTTCAAGATTTGCTCAAGCGTTAATTTTGGCCCTTCTCTAGATTCTCTGTTTATTATGGGCACCGACTTCTTGGATTTTTGAAATTCATTTTGTGTGTTACTTGCCTGAGATCTATTTGGAACATGGGCCTTTTTGGAGTGCACAACCATAGCATCCATTATTTGTCTTTGTTTATTCTTGTGTTTCTGTTTATTTGCCAAGTGTTCTCTTTGTTTGTAGGGGTTCAAAGGTTATTGATTGAGAGGTAGGCGTCTTCGTTTCTTCATCGTCATCAGCCAAACATTGGGTTTCCTCAGGTTCGTCACCACTCTCTAGCTCTATGATACTCTCCTCTTCATAGATTGAGAGATCCAGTAGGGCCACTTGATCTCTTTCCGCTGTACTTTTCATCTCGTTCACGTTTGACTGGATGTTAGTAAATTGTCTTGTGTTTGTTTTCTCGTGTGGTTCTTTGTCCTCTTGTTGTGTAGTGTCTTAGTTTTGAGATGTTTCTGTGGCATGAGCTGGTTCTTTCATCAGTTTTATGTTTCTGATGAAGTTCCTAGCTCCTCCATTACAAGACAGTTTTACGCTAGGTACGTTCTTTGTTTTTTTTTTATTGTGGTTTCTCTGTTTTTTTCCTGGCTCCAGGCTCCTTCCCTTTTCCTTCACCAGTTGTTTTTGGATGTTCAAAAACCACGAAGAAGTCTTTTGTCGTTTTGCTTGTTCCTGTGGATTCACCCCCGCTGGCACACAAAACCGGACATCTGTGATTGAGCAATTTTCTGTGCTTCCGGTTGTGTAGTGGTTTTATCATTTGTCACCAGCGGTCAAAGAGATGTTTGGTTCACGTTATAAAGGTCTTGAACCGTGCAGTTCACAGATGGCACTGGTTTTGTATTTGCTGGTGTATTAAGATGCATGTTTGAACCTCGGACTTGTGAGACACTCTCTGAAAGTGATATATCATTTCTTATTTCCGTCCTTTCATTGTGTCTCGACATATCTTCCTTGTGATCTGGCTTTAGTAACTTAACTATGTCTCTGAAGCCATTTAGGAAAGATCTCTTGTCCTCACGCGCATCCTCCATTAATTCAATTTGGGTTTTAAAGATAACATTTTCAGACTCTTTTTCTCTAGCTCTTCGCGCTTTGGTGGCTTCAATATACGACTCTATGTATATTAACTATGTATATTAACTTTGATTGCATCATTGCATGTAAGGTGGTCTGGTTTTATTATAGTTTTCGTACAATTTGAGGAAGGAGGCCAATGTTATTGTCAACATTGATCCAACCGCCGTTTGTAACTTAGTACATTGGTCATGTATTCTGCCGAGAAAACTCATAAGATTTGGATTCTGAGATTCTGGATTCTGAGAAAGCCCTGAGAGCCACTCCATGCAATATCATCCAGGTAACTCTGCATAACCTCACACATCCCTTTGTAGCTTACATCAAGAAAATGACCCTTCATTGTCATCACAAAATCACACACAACGGCAGCAGCCTGGTATAACGCTACATTTTAGAAGCATCTATGAAGAAACAGATTCAAGTGAGCCAAAATTACCACAGCTCGTGCAATAAGTATATTAAGCTCGCTGCCACCAACACAAATCAGAATAACGGTCTAATTTAGGGTAGTGACTCAGGGAGAATGGGTGGCACCTTGGTGGTAGCCTCCACACCTTTGGGGTCCACACGAGGCCCCAAAGAGCCATATACACAGATGTGTTGCATCCCCAGTGATAGGATTCACTGGAAAAAATTATTAGGACACCATCAAAGGCATGAAACATGTTGATGGGGTTCTTTTCAAAAGGTTCCTATCCACTGACTAAAGATGAACGGAGGAATAATCCTACACAGAATTGTTACCATTTTCTACTGTTGTGGTTAAACTTACCAGTAAGTCCAAATGCATTTTTATGCTCACACCAGACTGGTGCTATATGGTCAAGTCAAGGCCCTTCAAGAGTACTGACCTCATTAGAAGCTTGGGATAACCTTGGGCTTAGGATCTGTCTGGTCTGATGTAGGCTAAGTGAGGTAGGGTCTAAAATGTCTTAGGGACCATGCAATGGCAAAATACTTTCAAAACAGTGGCCCACATACGTTCTCTATCCTTGAGTTGCCCACAGTTGAATATCATAGGATGATAACTACATTTGTCATCTAACTGAGACAAGACTGCATGGTTCCTGTTTCAGAAGGATCTGTCTGATCTAGGAAAGACTTACTATAAATGGTTCCATTTACAATGGAGCTTTGCAGAGGGTATCCTTCAACTCCCGGAACATCCTTTGACTTTTCTCTGTCCAAACAACCTTCTTATGAAATGTGTTGGAGTCAATTGTTCTAAGCTGGCTACCACCACTCTGGTCCCATTGTTTACTGCCAACCTGTTCTTGGACTTCTTGAATAGTGCTCCGTTGCTCTCGAGCTAGGATTGTGCTATATAAAACACAGTACAAAATAAAAATTCCTACAATACTCAGTGAATCCTAGAAAACCTCTCTCCTGAGCTTGAGGGGTGGGCTTCTTCCTGTCTTGTACAGCTTGAGCCTTGGTGGAAACAGAATAAATCAGTCCCCCTACAACCTTGTCTCTTAGACACACCACAGAACTAAGTACTGTCTGACATTCTGAAAACGTTATAGTCTCTGATTGGCCTTATCATGTCATGCACCAACTTATCAACATGATCTATATGTTTTTACACTTGGCATTGAAGAAAGCTATGTCCTCTATGTAATGTAACTAAGCCAATAATTGGCCCTCAGGGAAGAAACTAGGGTGGCATGAGTGACACATGCCATCAATAGCTAGACGAGTTCGGGCCCGGGGTTGTGTAGGGGTTCCTCTGACCCTCCTCACCATGCACCTGCCGTTTGGTAGACACTTGTCACATTGGTATTACATATGCTTCTAATTCAGTTAAGAGGTCTGCAATTATACAGATGTTCAAACATCCCCATTTAAGCCTTTGCCCCATTACCCTCTGAATCTCCCCCCTGCAGTTATCACACCTCCTGTGATACATGATGGCAGGAAAGTGCAGACCCCCAGAGGAAGCATTTTCAGGGCTGCCAACGAAGGAGGATTTTTATATTTAACAGAAGATAATGCTGCAAGAATGCTAACATTAAAGAATCTCTGTATCAGCATTACACAGCATGCTCCAAAAGTATGATGCAGATTATTTTCAGGTGATCTAACTGTGGAGGGCGGCCTTGCCCAGACCTGAGCCACTGAATGCCAGGGAATCAGTCACACTCCTGATAGGCATGGGTATAAAGTGACAGCCAGCCTTAATCAAGGTTTGGCCCATATATCTGTGGATCCAGGTGCCGGATTATTGAAGTTACAAACAAGTCTGTGAACTAGAACAGTACAACCAATCAGAGTTACTCTATATAATCATGACCCACACCTGAGTGAGGGTATAGGTGCGGGCGGACCCTTGGGCATGACCAAGTCCCTTCCTAACCCAGGAGTAGGGAAAGCGTGGAGTGGATGATTTGGGAAGGACACAGAGATCTTAGGAGAGAGTGGACAGTTGAGTAGGTGGAGCATTAAGGCGAAAACTATAGAAAGGTGGCCAGGAGGAGGTGGCAATTAGAAACAACATAAGAAGCGATGCAGCAATTAGAAGGTTTTAAGGAGGAGAGGAGGAGTATATTGGAAAAGTGGGGAAACATATGGAGGAGGAGGTGAAGAGCATTGAAGAGGAAGCTACCCAATGTGATGCTGGAAATGCATCGGAGGGACAGGGCCTCCGTATCCTTGTCCTTTACTGTTTTGTATTGTGTGTTCTGTCGAGTTTTCCACGCAGGAGTTCATGTGGGACTCCTGGCGGTGCACCTCTCTCTTTTGGTTTGGTGTACAGACCCATGGGATACCCTTATGGCACCCATGGGTGGGGGTACAACCCTGTGCCCCTAGTGTATGTTTTTGGGCACCACTGTGTGGCCCACAGACCCCAGGCCCTGGCAATGGAATCAGTTCATTCCTGATAGGAAACAAGATGGCCCCTGTGGCCTCTTACTTTCTATTGCCGGTTACCTTGTTTTCCCAAAGTCCTGGGAAGCCATGACTCATTCCTTTCCCCTGATTGGTTGTTGGGTGGAAGTTCCATATATGGTGTTGTTGTGAAGGCCAGGCCAGACTGGCTGGAGGCTTCTCAGTGACTGTATGTTGTGGGTACGGCCTGTGGGTGGGACCTGGGTGAATGGAGTGTGTGACGAATATGCACTTCTTGTGGATGTCTGGTTTCTGGTGTTTGACACAATGACTGAGACAGCCCTGCCCGAAACTGGTATGAATGCAGTGTGGAGTGTTGATGGCTGGGTACTTGTCCCAATACACATAACTTGTTGTGAGTGTCTGGAGGGAAGTGAATGGCCTGAATGCACTATGCACCTGATTGGCTGCCTGCCTGCATGAATGCCCTTCTGACCGATTGGTTGCCTGAGTGTGACCCAGCAGAATGAATGGGAGATCAACTAGTATATCTGGGGGCCTCTCACTGCTAGTATTCGTGTTCAGAAGCTGAAGAGAAACTGGAATTGAAACTGAAGCTTAACCTTGAAGCCCTGCTGGAAGAGAAGTCTTGCTGTTGCTCTACTTCGTCGATCTTAAAGCTGCTGTGTCTCCAAAGACTGACCCAGTGAGGACCTGGTTAGGCACCCCATTCCCGAGCTACGAGGGACCATCTTGCACCAGCTGATCTTTGCCAAAGCTTCCTGGTAGACAGACCTACGACAGGCTGCCGACCGGAGACGGGGACCGCCACGGAATCACAAGGAGAAGCGACCGGACATTGTTGTCCATCACTGTCGCCGACCGCCGTCGCTGACCGGAGCCGCTGTGCTCCCTTTGCCTAAGTAACATTTCATCCAAGGACGCTCTCGCCTGCACCGTCGACCGCTTTGTCCCGCCAGAGAAAGTCAAGGCCGCCGACGCACCGAGGAGCATCCGCCGGTGGGTTACCTGCCACCTGACGACCGTAGAGACGCCGGACGACTCGACGCCTTTGCTGGGCCACACTTCTTCACAATATCTTTGCAGTCCTGAACCATCGTCATCGAGGTGCCCCGCATGCTTATTCCTTGCAGGACACCAACGCTCCGTCGTCGCCGTTCACCCTTTTCCTCGTGGGATCTCGACGATCCGTGGCTCCTGCCTTAAAGGGAGCCGCTCAAGAAGGATCCGATGCCCCGACGACGAACTCTGCTATTCCAGGTACATTGAGGTTGTAGAACTATTTTAGAAGGAGATAAGACTTCTAGAACAATATATGGACTGGGCTTGTGATATATCTTTACTTTACAGGTTGCCCAGGTGGGGGGATCTCCACACAGAACTGTGTCTAGTGGTAGGGGCCAGTATTCTGCCAATTGTTCTAACCAACTGCTTTCCTCCTATGTCTTTTGTTGGTTACATCTATTAATTGATTTGTGTGACATTTAACCATAGTACAGTTGAAGCACTTTAATGGAATCTAATAATAATTGTGGTACCACTTAGAATTGTATATATTTTCCATTGTAGATTTTCTGAGCACAAAGTGAGTTATTGTGATTGTATATAACCTTGAACTTAATTATATAAAGACTGTGTTTTAACTAATGTAGTGTGTGGACATTCCTTTGTGGGGGCTAGGGACTACACTGTACTTAAGAACCAGCCTGCATTACCTCCTGAGAAGCTAGGTCTTGATTGCTCGACCATGATACCAATAATAGAGAATCTTGGCTGGGGTCCTCTGTGCCTCTCCTCTACCATATAGAGAGCAGAAGTACAGACACCACCCTCCGGTCTTTCCAATGGTGGCAGCGGTGGGAGGCTTATGGTTTTAAGAATCAGTGTATAACCGTGCCACTTACAAAATATCTGCAATTTGTTAAATTGAGGTTTAGTTGTGTACAAGATAACTGCATTACAAGCAATGGAGTCAATTGCAAATGGTAAATTGACTAGGATGAGCTTAGAGGCTCTCCAGAGTGCTTGTGAACCCAGAGTGTTAGACTTTGTGGATAAGTCTAGGGCTGAGTTGATAGCTGCCCTGGTGCACTACCAGACTGATGGTGAAACTCTTGATGAGGGGGGGGAATGCAACCAATGAGGACTCTGCCCCTGGGGTTTCTTCTGAATCTGTTTCTGGGAATGCCACCATTCCTGCTGCCTCTGTTCCGAACCCCAGCAATTCCTTGGAGCTTGAGTTATTAAGGATGAAATTGGCCTTTGAATACCGCAAGATGGAAATAGAAGCTGAGCTTAAGAAAGAGGAGCTGGCACAGCAAGTGGAACTCAAGAATAGGGATCTTGAACTCAAAGACAAGGACACTGAATGTCAGAGAATCCAGCTAGAGAAAGCTAGAGTGGAGACTTCAGCTAAACCCGTTGATAGTGTCAGGTCCCTAGCCACCATGTTTATGAAAGATTTGGTTGGTGTGTTTGTGGAGGGTTCTGATATCCTCAAATGGATTGAAGCGTTTGAAATGGCTTGTGCAATTCATGATCTAGATAAGAGAGATTGAGCTAAGCGTTTGTTAAGCAGAGTGCCTCAGACTGGATATGACTGTATTCTTCCCTTGTGGAAGAAAGGGATCATTATGAGTGCATGAAGTCTGCTTTGATTGCCAAGTTTGGCAAGACACCTACTCAATACCTTAAAAGGTTCAGGGAATTTGCGAAAAGAGAGAATGTGTCTTGGGTTGACTGGGTGAGTGCTTCGCACATGAACATGATGGGGTGGATTGATGGATGCAAGGTGAAAACGTTTGTTGAATTGTCCCACCTTTCGTTTTTTTAGCATTTTTCTGAAGCCTGTTCACCAGAGCTGCATCAGTATATTGGATCCCTTTAAGCTGGCTAGGTTGGCTGACAAGTGGGTCTCCCACCGGGTGTCCTCTAAGGACTCCAGTGGGAAGGACAAGGACAAAGAAAAGGAGACCTCTCAGAAAGCTGAGGGGTCCCAAAAGCAATCACAGTCGGGTAAACCAAAACCTTCCTCTCCTAAGACCCAAAAATCTAGTGGGGATAAGTCATCTGTGGGTAGGAATAAGAGTAGTGGTTCGCCTGCTGCAAAGCAGGGTCCCAGTACCGTACCCCGCATTCCTGGTACTTGTTGGGACTCTGGATCACAAAAGGGGTGACCCCAAGTGTAAAGGTAAGGCACTTAGAGTCCAGGCTGTCAGCCTGACCTACCCTTACCCCATGTATGAGGTGGAGGACACTGTAACGCTCACCTGGTTCCCTCGGAGGCGCAGGTCTTGACTGGGTGGTGAAAACGTCTTCAACGTTAGGCGTAGGATTCGTCTGGCTCCCGGATTTGGCCCTTTCCTTACCGAAAGCTTGACCTGCAGAGTGAGGTGTCTGCAAGTGGAAAATCAAGGTATTAGTGGCTGGAAGGTTGGGAGTAGTTCTTAGCCCCTCTCTCCCTCTCTTCCCGTGGTACTCGGGTGATTGTTGTGCTCACCTTAAGTAAGTGAATGCTGAGCTCTCCATCCTGCGTCTTGTGCAGGGGCGCTGGGTCCAGTTACTTCACTGGATGTGAGTTCCGCCTCTTGATTGCAGAGGGTAGAGAGCGAAGCCGCCGTTTGCAGCACGAGCGTGACTTGTAAGTATTAAAGTTTTCAGATTGCTCTCTCAAATGTCTTTTTCCTTAAGTCTATGGCCCTCATTACGACCCTGGCGGAAAGTGACTGACCGGACCGCCACAGCGTAACTAGCGTTTCCGCCATTGCACGAAGGAGCAAAGTGCGGCCCATTCCGACCCATCGGGCACGAGCACCACGGCATGGCGGAAGTGCAAAGTCCACGATGGCGGAAATGACCCCAAAACGGCCCACACCGCCGCCGTACGGCGCCCTAGGTGCAATACCACCACCCATCTCAGCGGACACCGCAGTGAGCGCCAACCGGAAAGTACGGTGACCGGAAATATACGGAAACGGAAGTTAAAACATGGGCCCGGAACGGGAAACATCCCGCCGTACACCCATAAAACCACGAAATCCACACAACCACTATAAACACTACCCTGAGACACACCCCAACCCGTCATCCACCCTAGCGAAACCAAGAAAAATGGGAAAAGTAGCGAAGAAAGCGTGCGACCGCAAGCGGCAGGTCCACTTCTCCCGTGAGTAACTCACCGTGCTAACAGAGACCCTCCAGGAGAATGCCGCCGCCGTCTTCTCCACGCAAATGACCAGGACGGCACTTGCGAACAAGAAGGCCATATGGGCTCTGGTGGCACAGCGGGTAAGTGCGGTGGGGACCGCACCCCGCACCTCACAGCAATGCCGTAAGCGATGGGACAACCTGCGGATACGCGTCCGCAGCATACTCTCTGCCAACCGCAACATTGCCACAGCCACCGGGGGAGGTCCTGAATCACCCATCAAGTTGACCCCCTGGGAAGAAATCTGTGCCTCCACCATCGGAATGGAGAGCATAGAGGGAGTCGGAGGGATGGAGAAAGGAGTGCAGACATCCGAAGATTCAGGTAGGTGGGCCAAATAAAACAATGCCAAATCCACAATGTCCAATCATGTGAAGTACCATGCGTCCACATAGTGCAACAGAAACACATGTCCAGGAGAACGTCCACACACATCGGCCTGATAGCGCACGTTAAAACCCACAATAAATACATAAATAATTAAAAACCCCTAATACACGCACTACACGTGCAGCAGGCACACCCTAACTGCAGGCTGCCACACAACTGCACCCTCACTCCACACACAAATGAAACCACCTCCAAGGCCCCGACCCAAATCACCCTCAGGTACCACCCCAATGCATGTGATACAATGCCATTCCAATTCCCACAGACCCATCAATAACCCTCGCCCTCCTTTACTCCACCACAGGGTCCGATCCAAACGACGAGCTCCAGGACACCCCTACCAGCACACCTGCAAAGAGGGCCAAGACCAACGGCCAAAGACCCTCCACCTCAGCTGCACGCATCAAGACACGGCAGCAGCACAAATCAGGTGGCAGCACAGAGGAGGGAACATCAACAGGCACCCCAGCAGCCAGCATGCCCACACCACCACCACCACAGGTCCCCCCAACGGATGCCACAGAAGGCACTGGCTCCGGTGGCAGCAGCACCATAGGTGACACCCCATTGATGGCAGCATGCTCCGACACAGAAGACGGGGATGTCGAAGTCAGATCCATCCATGACCTCTCCCAATCCCCCTGTCTGTCCGATCCCGTACAACATGAGGATACCACGCAGGGGCACCCACAAGACGACGACCGGCCATCCCCCACAAGCCCTGTGGCAAGGCAACATGAGGACAACAGCCCCTCTGTGACACCCCCGCAAATGGCCATGGCCCAGCAGAGGCAACAGTCCCTCGACCAGTTAATCGTGCAACAGCAGCAACTGGCCACGCTCCTCAAGGACCATGCCGATGAATGTGGGGGCACTAAGGCAGACATAGAAACATCAACTGAGACACTTAGGGCACAAATGGAGAGTAGCACCGAGAGCCTGAGAGTCCAAATGGAGAGTAGCACCGAGAGCCTGAGAGTCCAAATGGAGAGTAGCACCGAGAGCCTGAGAGTACAAATGGAGAGAAGCACCGAGAGCCTGAGGGGGGAACTGCATGCGACGTCCAAAGACGTATGTGCCGAACTTGCCGCAGTGCGCCGTGTGCTCACTGAGCTCTCACAAACCCTTAGGGACATGCATGGACGTGAGCAGGCAGAGACATCATCCGTTGCAAGTTCCGTCCAGGGCAGCCCCCAACGTAGATCTGGGAGGAACCTGCGCTCCACAGGCAGGGGTGCCCCTGATACCCGCAGAGGGGGCTTGCAATAGCGACTGCCCACTGACAATGAGCATCTTTGGACACTGGTGTTCGGGGGGGAGGTAGGAGGGTGGAGGGGGTGTGTTGGGCTCACTTGGGTGGCAGGTCGATAGGGTGTTCAACATGATATCACATATGCCATAAACAATGCACGATCAACCAATGAGATGTGTGGACAATGATCTTTGTGTACTAGGCCATCATAGGCGTACAGTCCATATTGTGCATGTCCCAGACACACACAGTGCCACGAGTCCCGTGTCCATGTATCAGCCACCAGGCGTGAGTGCTAGAAGCATACATCAATGAGATGCTGACGAATTTCACGGGCCTCCTGTGCCTCGCCGACTCCTTGAGGTGCTGCCACATCCCCACCCTCATCCTGACCATCTTCAGGTGCATGCAGTTCTGCGTCAGGGGGCATGGGCACATTTCTACGTACGCACATGTTGTGGAGCATGACACATGCCATCACCATCTTTGCAACCTTCTCATGGCGGTACAGGAGTGCCCCGCCAGACCTGCTGAGGCAGCGGAAACGAGCCTTCAGTAGGCCGAATGCCTGTTCTATGACTACACGGGTACGTGAGTGGGCATGGTTGTAGTCCTCCTCATGCTGGTCCCGTGGGTTCCGGACTGGTGTGAGGAGCCATCTCTTCAGTGGATATCCAGCATCACCTGTATGTGGACGAGAAACGTATGATGTGGAATGCCATTGCTACGTACGCACACACCCCCCCCCTTCCTGCCAGGTCATTGCCGAATCACATACCCCACATCATCATGCATGAAATGTGACTCACCGAGTAGCCATGATCTGTTCCCTGCGTGTCGCTCCATGTAGCGTGGTATTCTAGAGTTCCTCAGGACTATAGAATCATGGGTTGATCCAGGGAATCGGGCACAACAATGTGTAATGATCCTGTTGGAGTCACACACCATTTGTACATTCAGAGAATGAAATTGTTTTCGGTTGCGGTACTGGGCCTCCATGGCATGTGGGACGACCAATTCCACATGGGTGCAGTCGATGGCACCAATGCAACCCGGTATGCCGGCAAGTGCATGGAATCCCACTTTTGTGTTGGTAATTTCCTGCTCCGAGCGTGGTAGGGAGATGTAGTCGTCTGCGTGCTGCAGGAGGGCATCGAGCACTTGCAATAGTGTCCGTGAGAACAGTGGCTGAGAAATGCCATGCAACTGTCCGACTGTGTGCTGGTAGGTGCCTGTGGCCAGGAAGTGGAGTACAGACACCACCTTCAGTAGGGGTGGGATGGCGGTTGGGCTATCTATCATGCTGACAAGGTCAGCCTGTGTCATGTCCACAATGGCGGCTATGGTGTCCCGGTCCAGACGGTAGAGGGTGTGGATCTGCTCATCAGTGAGGTTGAACGGATGTACTCGGAGGCGTGGGATTGCGGGCTGCCTGCGTGGTGGTAGTGGCTGTGCTGGTGGCCCTTGCTGGCCCTGCCTTGGACTCCTCCTCCTCCTGCGTCTCCTCCGTGCGGCCGGTTGTAGTTGGTGTTCGTCTTCTTCTTGGAGTTGGAGTACTTGCAGTGCTATCAGGTCCCCCAGGGCCAACATCGCGAGTCCTGCCGCTAGCATTTCGGTGTGGGTGTGGGAGGAGACTGGGTGTGCAATTTATGTGTTTTCAGGCTGTATGGCCTCCACCTGTGGTGATTCATTCCACCTGTGCAGACTGCTCTCCCCTTTGGCCGAGCACGTCCCGCGCACAACGCTGCAATTCGGGGAATGGCATCTTGCTATTGCAATCATGTATTTGTACCCGATGGCCGTGTAACATTGGTTGACATGTTCATTCTGCTGTGGTCCCATTGTTTCACATACTATCTGTGCAGTCGCGGACAGACTTGTGAAGGGTCAGTGGAACGTGGTACTCGGGTAACGGTGGGCCCTCATGCATCACTGTACCGAGTTGCACCGACGGGCGGGGCGTCCCATTTGTGGGTGTAGGCAGTTGCCATTTTCACACACAGCCGCACTAGATGGTTTGATTTGTGATTTCAAGCGGCCACAGATGCCTCTTCGACGTGATGTTGCAAATGAGGAATTCGAAGGCCGGCGCTTTCGGTTATCAGCTAGCGGCGAGGAGATGCCCACAGGTCTGACTGCAAATATAACATTCTATTGTTCAATGTCCTTGGGACAGGGGCCATGGCGAGGATGCAATGATTGACATGAATAGTTTGGGATGCGCAATAGCGAAGTGGCCGATGAGTCCGGACGTTCCCAAATACATGTTGCTTCACTACACTGGAATTACGGGCTGGGGCACAGTGGATTTTGCAGGCTGCATGACGCACAGACTCAATGGATATTTCTAATGTCATGTGAGTAAATATTCAGGCGTTTTCATACCGGGATGAGGGAATGATGAATGGATGCATGGGCAGGTGATTTGATACAGAGTTTGCCATGTACAGGGCTTCTTGGGATCTATCCGCCTCCCCTGCGCTATGTGATGCAGGGCTGCCATAGTGGGACCATCGTCTATCTGGCCTTGTTGAGCCCTCCCTGTCTCGATGCGCCCTCAGACACTTGTGTCCATGCACGTTGACATTCCCATCTGATGGATTGTGTTTTCACAGACGCATGCACAGGTACACTCGTTTGTGATGGTGTTTGCACCTCGATATAGATGGTTATGAGTCGCAAGTGGTCTTGGGGTGGTGATGATCCTTTGGAGTGGGCTAGCATGCATATGGCTGTGGATTTAGTGTGATCATTGAAGTGAGTTGTTCGAATGTAGTTCTGATGGCCATTCTGTTCTTTTTCTTTTCTTATGGTTGACAGGTATCTCCTCCCCTTTTGCCACTGCCATCTGTATGCCACTCCTGCCGATGGGTTTTACTCCCGACACCTGCTGCTTCGTGTTAATCAGTGGAGCAGCATTACGATCTTATGGGACGATCGCCAATGGGCCACATGCCCTTACGCAGTATTGGTGGCTCGGAGCAACATTTCGGCCTTTCAGCTGGACTAGTGCCTCCCCATTGGGACGGCCCTGCGGTTCTGTGCGCTTCCATGTTGCCTTTTCGTACGTGAATGTGGCTCTGTGTACCATGAGGGAACAGGGCGTCACACAAGTAGTGGCTGGTCATTTCTTGCGGATGCAGCCCACAATGGTGAAGAGTGTTTTGGAGTTCATGGCCTGATGGCTGTATGGGCTTGGTGATTTTGATGTGCATTAAATTTCTATTCTGATTTGGCCCGTGTAGCGTTCTTCTTTGCAAGTGATGTGGCATATGCCTATTTGGGGAGCGGTGTATTGTGAGGAGATCTGCATTGGGTTCCAGCTTCGGAGTATAGTTGCGTGGTACTGTACTGGACGCGTTTGCCTACGAAGCCCGTGAGGTCAGGGATGGGGGCTGCTAATATGACTGTTTGAATGTTGTCATGCTCAGGGGCGGGGGATTGGGTTTTGTGTGACAGATGGCGGTCAGCCAGGTGGACTGGTGGAATGATGTGATTTTCGGAATGTTGCTGGTCACAGGTGCCTGTGTTTGCGTGCGTTTCTTGGTGGGGGACTGTGGTCATGTCCATTGGAATGGCTTCTGTATTCGTGCCATCTGTGCCCTGCAGCTCCCATTGGCCCCTGTTGTGTTTCTTTTGTTCGTTGGCATGCATGGGTGTCTTGTGCATTTCACTGGTTGCATTGTGACTTCATTGCACCTACGGGGAGTTGTACTTTGTGGGCAGGGAGCGGTGTACAGGCACTCAGTGGGGCCGTTTACGGTTGATTCGCGATGCCGTACTTCTCACCATGGCGGTATGGTACATTCCGCCATGCTTGATGGCGTTAGGTACATGTCCGCTAGGGTCGGAATTGGCGTACCCTTGCGCCATGGTGGTTTTTGCGGTTTGGCATGGCGCACGCGCGCGTACTTGGTGCAGTTAGCGTTGGCGTTCACTACGGTGTCGCTAATGGCTTCGTACTTTGCGGTGACGGGTCATAATCGCACCGAGCGCTATTCGATGGCGGTCTTGCATTTCCGCCATCGTTTTTCGATTTCCGCCAGGGTCGTAATGAGGGCCTATGTCTTTTATCTTTTCAGATGCTGTCGATGCCAACGAAACTGCTCTCCCCGATTCGTGGCAGAGAGCGTGACAAGAAGATGATGAATTCGAAGGCACGTAAGTAGGAAGGCTGCCTTAGGGCCGTAGAATGCACCTTAATGTTCCCTTTTGTCTTTACAGGTGCCGGAATGCAGTGCGAGCAAGTTGGAGCTATCGCAACACAGGTAAGCAGTATTGTAACTGAGCGTTACTAACCAATGTTCTTTGTCTTTGCAGGCCCGATGCTGGACGAGAAATGCTGAAAAAACGTCTTGGATGCTGCCGATGGATCGGGTGAGTTGAAGTGCTAACTTTGCCTTTGTTTAATCTGTGCCGTTTGTTTTGCAGGAGCCGCTGAAGATTGAAGACTGGTTCCCAGCAGGTAATTTCGTAATTACAGGATCCAGAGCTGAAGATTCGCTGGAGCTGACACGGTGAGCGTCCTGCTGCAGATGCAGAATAACGCGAAGCATGTGGTACCAATCGGGCGTGGTTTAAATAGCCCATAGGAGTGCTTAGGTGTCTTCTTCCACAGCAGCCTCGCCCAGGTAAAAGAGTTCCTGCTTCCAGAAGGGTTCCAGCATCCAAGATCCAGGGAGTGGTGCCTGCCCCACCCAGAAGGAAAAGTAGTCCCTGCCAGAAGAGAGTAAAGCATCATTTTACGGGTAAGTAAGCAGCATGGTCTGCTCCAGGTAGGTTCACTCAAGCACTTTTACACTTGATATGAGCCCGGCGCTTCCTGTGCCGGGACGGGTCCTTACTTTGAGCCTGGCACCACCGGTGCCAGGACAAGGTCCAAAAAGTCCCAATTGGGACTTGCTGGTGCCGATAAGACATGTTATGAGTCTGCTTCCAAGGATGTTGGGTAGGTCCTGACTCCTTGAAAGCAGTGGTCATGACAGCACCCCCCCTCAAGGCCCCTCCCAAATTTGTCTTCTCCGGGGGTTTTGGTTTATCAGGAAAACTTTGATGAAATTTCTTAACCAGACGAGGTGCATGAACATGTTCCGACGGTTCCCAAGATCATTCCTGGGGGCCATAACCTTTCCAGTCAATCAGATAGTATAATTTAGATTTGGAAATCTTGGAGTCTAATATGTCCTGTATTTCGAATTCTAGTTCTCCGTCCACAAGAATAGGGTCTGGAGATTTTGTCAAACGGGTTCCAGGTTGCATGGGTTTCAGTAGTGAAACATGGAAAACTGGATGTATTTTCATATGGGCAGGAAGGCCCAATTTAACTGCCACTGGGTTGATTATGGCAGTGATTGGGTAAGGTCCCAGGTATCGTGGATTGAAAGTACGCGGTCCTTTTAGGGGTAAATGTTTGGTGGATAGCCAGACCAGATCTCCCACAAGATAAGAAATCCCTACACACCAACTCATGGTTTACTGAAGAACTGCACTCAATGCGATCCCACAAAAGAGCAGCACTAAAAAACTGGCAATCTGACCCCTGCACCAATACCAAAAACAAATTCAATTTAATCTCCCACCAATACAAGATAGCTATCACCGATGCCAAAGCCAATGCTTTCAACACACGTATCTCCAATGCCAAATCACACTCCAAAGAGATCTTCGCCATTTTTAATGAGCTCATCTCCCCCCCTAATCCACCGGACGAAATAATCAAAGATGAAGCCTGGTGTACCAGCATTCAAGCTGCCATGCTACACAAAATTGACCTTCTCCAAAAGAAAATCAAAGACCACTGCAAAGCACCTCCGCAACAGACAGAAACTAAACCTACCAGCACCCCACCCACCTTGCCCAAGCCCACCATACCTGACTTCTCCTTCAGAGACGTCACTGAATCAGAAGTTATTAACCTACTAAAAAATCTCAAACCCTCCCCCTGTAAAGGCGACATTTGCCCACCACAACTCGTCAAAGACTGCGCAGACTGCTTTGCGCCGCTCTTCACGGCATTCATCAACACGTCTTTTAAAACAGGCATCATCCCAGCTAACCTCAAAGAGGCCTGGGTCCGGCCTCTCTTAAAAAAACCTACTCTCGACCCCCTACAACCAAACAACTACAGACCAATAACCACGGTGCCATTTCTGCTGAAATTACTGGACAAAGCTGCTCACTGCCAAATCCAACACTTTCTGGAAACCCACTCCATCCTCGGGACCAGGCAATCAGGCTTCCGGAAAGGACATGGCACAGAAACAGCTTTGGTAGATCTGAAGAATCAGATCACCCAAATCATGGACAAAGGCAAGCCTGCTCTTCTGCTCCTTTTAGATCTCTCAGCCGCTTTTGATCTGGTTGATCACAAGACTCTCACTTCACACCTCACACACTCAGCCAACTTCTCCAAAGAAGCAGCCCTCTGGATCACTTCCTTCCTAGAGGGAAGAGCCATGAAAGTCTTCTCGGACATCACCAACGCCACTCCCACGACAATCCACTGCGGGGTCCCTCAAGGATCTTGCACTGCACCCACACTCTATAACTTGTTCACCAAGCCCCTCTTTGACAAACTTGACTCATACGGCATCACATACACTAATTACGCGGACGACACACAAGTACTTCTACCCCTCTCAGGATCATACAACGAAGACGCCAAGGCACTCCACACAATCTACTCCGTCATCAAGGCATGGATGGCAGTTAATGGCCTCTGCCTCAATGGTGACAAGACTGAAATCATGATATTAGGTCAACAGAACACCCTAGACAAACTTGACAAACTGTACGCCAACTTCTCCATTGACAACTCCATCATCCCCGTATCCACAGCCGTAAAGACACTGGGAGTATACCTTGACTCTTCACTATCTATGACTAGACAAGTCAGTGCAATCACTTCCGCATCCGCACACACCACCAAACTCATAAACGCCATTAAGCCCTACCTCTCTAAACCCAACTGCCTCTCTATAGCAAGGGCAACCATTGGAGCCAAACTGGACTACTGCAATGCACTCCTAGCAGGCACATCAGCCAAAAACATAAACAGACTACAAGTCACGCAGAACAATGCTCTCCGGGCCGCTCTTAGTATCCCAAGAAGAGAGCATATCACCCAGGCCAGGCACTCGGCCCAATGGCTCCCGGTCAAAGAACGGATCACTCTCAAAATCCTCACCCTCACTCACAAATGCCTCTCTCTCTCCGCCCCATCCTATCTATCAGAAACCATCCTCAAACCTTCCTCCTCCCGTCCCACCAGGACGCAATACTCCAACCTAATCTGCATCCCACGCATCAAAAAAGCCAAAGCCGGAGGTCTAAGTTTCCCCTACATTGCAGCCAAGACCTGGAACGCTCTCCCTGCAGATATTAGAGCGGAAAACGCACTCCCCATTTTCCGCAGGAAACTGAAAACCTCATTCCTTGCAAAACAATTGGGAAACTCTCAGGAATCCATGTAAATATACTGCATTGCTAATGTATGCATGTCCACTGTAAATCCTGTATTGTATGTAATTACTGTATCCTATGTAACTAAGATATTGTCTGTAACAAGCGCCACGATGCCCACGGGCTGATGTGCGCTCTACAAATCTGAATAAAATAAATAAATAAAATAAATAAATATTGAGGAGCTTCCTTTCGATGTAGATCCGCACACTTCTTGTATTGCTCCTTGGCCTGCTTAAGGTGAGATGTGGCCTCTTTAAAGGCTTGAGTGATTGTTGAATGCAGGTGATCTACAGCGGGTGTTCCAAGAGTCTGAGGTGGGTCAAGATTTGAGGTACGAGGGTGGATTCCATATGAAAGGAAAAACGGAGTTTTT
The DNA here is from genome assembly GCF_040938575.1 of Ambystoma mexicanum. NCBI lineage: Eukaryota > Metazoa > Chordata > Amphibia > Caudata > Ambystomatidae > Ambystoma > Ambystoma mexicanum. The sequence continues at coordinate 1,604,906,950 of NC_090937.1, forward strand.
CCGGTTCCGGCGTGGACTGAATTATTATAAGCGTACTCCGCAATCCAGAGAATGTCTTTCCAAGTGCTCTCTGATTGTTGTAACATGCAGCGTAGATACTGTTCTAAGGTTTGGTTGGTCCTCTCGGTCTGCCCGTCGGTCTGGGGATGGTGGCTGGTCGAAAGCCTTATGTCAATTTGGGCTAGGCGACAACAACTCCGCCAGAAGTGGGAAATAAATTGACTCCCTCTATCTGAGATTAAAGCTGAAGGAAAGCCGTGCAACCGAACGATGTTTTCCAGGAATTCTCGGGCCAAAATTGGAGCTGTAGGTAACCTTTTCAATGGGATGAAATGAGCCATTTTCGAGAATAGGTCCACAATCACTAAGATTGTATTAAATCCGGAGCATGGTGGTAAATCCGTGATGAAGTCCATGGAGAGAGTATGCCATGGGTGTGGAGGAACGTCTATTGGACGTAGGATGCCTGCTGGTTTCTCCTTCTGGCTTTTGCTTTGAGCGCACACACCACAGGAATTTATGAAATCCTTAATGTCCTTTCTCCAAGACGGCCACCAGAAATGTCTCTTTATCTTTTCCAACGTTTTGGTAATGCCAGGATGTCCTTCCATTAAGGAGTCATGGTAACAAGAGATCACCTGTCTTTGTAAATCAGTACGTGGTAAATATAATCTTCCTCGAAAGTATAGTAGGTTCTTATCCATTGTGAAATCGTTTCCCTTGAGTTGCCAATCTTGCACTTCTGCTGGAGTCAGAAGATCTTTAACCTTAGCTTCAATGTCTTCCATGGATTGTGGATCCATCAAACCCAGGATTCTCTATTCCGGAATTATAGGGACGGGTTCAGGATTGGTCGTGAGTTCATCTACTCCAATTCGGGAGAGAGCGTCTGCTTTACCATTCTTGTTGCCTGGTCGGTAAGTTATCACAAAGTCGAATTCGGCGAAAAACAATGCCCAGCGAAGTTGTCTGGAGGATTGAGCTTTGGCTGATTTAAGGTACTGTAAATTACGATGATCCGTGATGACGGTGACGGTGTGTCGGGCTCCCAAGAGATAATGCCGCCAAGCTTTAAAAGCGGACTTGATAGCCAAAAGTTCCTTATCTGTAATAGTATAGTTGATTTCAGGAGCTGAAAATTTGCGGGACCAAAATGCCAATGGGTGTAACTGATTTGTTTCCGGGTCTCTTTGCGAAAGCACTGCTCCCATTGCGAGACTGGAAGCATCAGTCTCTACGATATAGGGAAGTTCCGGGCGAGGATGTTTTAGAACTGGAGCCGAGGTGAATTTTGTTTTCAGTTCCTGAAAAGCTTGTTCAGCCTCTGTAGACCACTCGAAACGCTTATTCTTTCTGAGGAGGGCTGTAATGGGTTGGACTACTCGAGAAAAATCTGGGATAAATCTTCGATAAAAGTTGGCGAAGCCCAACATGCTTTGTACTCCTTTCACTGACGTTGGTGAGGGCCACTTAATGATAGCGTCCACTTTTCTTGAGTCCATGTGGACTCCATTAGGTGACAAAATAAATCCCAAAAATTCGACCTCTGTGACGTGAAAAACGCATTTTTCCAATTTTGCAAAGAGTCTGTGTTTTCGGAGCCGCTCCAGTACTGCGGTGACATGTTTTCGATGTTCCGCCTCAGAGGACGAATAGACCAGAATGTCATCAATATAGACAACTACACATACGTCAATGAGCTCTCTGAGGACGTCATTCATAAAATATTGAAAGGCTGCCGGAGCGTTGCAAAGCCCAAAGGGCATTACTTGATACTCGAACAGTCCATATTTAGTACGAAAGGCCGTCTTCCATTCATCGCCCTCTTTTACTCGTACTAAATGGTAAGCTCCTCTGAGGTCCAGTTTTGTGTAGATACAGGCACTTTTAACCTGGTCAAGAAGTTCAGGGATCAATGGTAACGGATATCTGTTCTTAATCGTAATCTGGTTCAGGGCACGGTAATCTATACATGTTCTTAGGTCTCCCTCTTTTTTTGGCACGAAGAACAAAGCTGAAGAGGCTGGGGACTTCGAGGGGCGGATAAATCCATTAGCCAGGTACTGGTCCAAATACTGCCTCAGGTGAAGATTTTCAGGTTCTGTGAGGGCATAAATTCGACTGCATGGAGGAGTGGATCCTGGAACCAAGTCTATTTGGCAGTCGTATGATCTGTGAGGAGGCAGCGAATTAGCTTGATCTTTCCGAAAGACGTCCTGAAATTCCCGGTATTCAGGAGGCAAGTGAGGACTTTCAGAAGCAGTTGCAGCTAGCTTCGTGGGGGGCTGCGGATAACAGGTAGGTGCGCATTCAAGAAACTGGATTGTCTTTGCTCGCCAATCAATTTGAGGATTGTGTTTCTCCAGCCAAGGGATTCCCAGGATAACTTGAAACTGTGGAGCCTTGATCACGTCAAATACGATTTTCTCTTGATGTCCATCTTGGCATACCAACGTCACTTTCAGGGTGGTGTGAGTAACTGGTCCGGAAGCTATTTCCGTACCATCCACGGTGGTGATGACATCTTTCACAGACTTAGGAACAAGAGATGGATTCATCCTGGCGGCCAATTCACAGTCCACGTAATTGCCGATGGCGCCACTATCAATGTATGCTTTAATGGCATGCATACGATTAGGTTGCTCCGGACTCACGAGGACCATGGGCATGGTAAAATGCGAGGTCAAAGAACTGGTTTTTACGCTCGGCAAGCGGACCTCTACACTTGTCGGGCGAGGTCGTTTTCCGACTCCGAACCTTTGGCACCCTTATCGGAAGCTCCTACTGTCTTCTTCTTTGGTTTCCCTGGGCAATCTTGGAGGAAGTGCCCTGAGTTCCCGCAATAGAGGCACAATTGCAGTTGTCTTCTCCTATCTCTTTCCTTTTGGGTTAGAGGTCCTTTCACCACCCCAATCTGCATGGGTTCCACGGTATCATTCCCTTTAACGGAGCTCTGTGGTCTTGAAAAAACTCGATTCTCAAACCTAGAACGATCGGCTTTTCGATTTTGTATTCTATGATCCAATTGCACCACCAGATCAATGTATTCGGAACAGTCTTGAGGAGGATTCACCACCTGGGCCAGAACGTCTTTAAGTTCTCCACGAAGGCCTCTATAGAAAAGGGTGATTCTCTTATCCTCAGGCCATCCGGTTTCAACCACAAGTCTGTTAAATGATGCAATGTAGGCCAGAAGATCTTGACTGCCCTGTCGTAGTGAAAGAAGTTCATTGTCCAGGGCCTGTCCCTGAGAATGTCTTGCGAACAATTTTTCCATACTAGCTTGGAAGTCCTGGAAATTGTAAAGAATAGGGTTATCTTGAGTCACTAAAGGAATAGACCAATCTGCGGCACTGCCACTAAGATATGAAAGCACAAAGGCCACCTTAGCCTGGTCCGTTGGAAAAGCGGCAGGTCTACACAGAAAGTGTAAACGACACTGATTAATGAACACAGCAAATCTTTTTGGATCACCTGAAAAGCGTTCGGGCGGAGCCAAAGGTACATTTCCTGGTAGATTAATGTGCACCGGATTTGAGGAAGCCGTTGGGGCATGGCTTCCACCAGGGGTAGGCAGAGGAGTCTGTCCCGCTTGGGCTTGTAACAATTGTCTAGCCAAGTCGTCTGTTCGCTCCTTAGAAACCACTAGCTCTCTCCTTAGGGCATTTGTTTCCTGGCGTGCTGCGTGTACTTCTGCTCTCAACTCCCCGAGCAACTGGGCCAATTGGTCTGTGTCTGAGGTCTCCATTGCGCCTGGGCGGGAAATGTATGATGAGGCTTCGCGTTCTGTAACGCTCACCTGGTTCCCTCGGAGGCGCAGGTCTTGACTGGGCGGTGAAAACGTCTTCAACGTTAGGCGTAGGATTCGTCTGGCTCCCGGATTTGGCCCTTTCCTTACCGAAAGCTTGACCTGCAGAGTGAGGTGTCTGCAAGTGGAAAATCAAGCTATTAGTGGCTGGAAGGTTGGGAGTAGTTCTTAGCCCCTCTCTCCCTCTCTTCCCGTGGTACTCGGGTGATTGTTGTGCTCACCTTAAGTAAGTGAATGCTGAGCTCTCCATCCTGCGTCTTGTGCAGGGGCGCTGGGTCCAGTTACTTCACTGGATGTGAGTTCCGCCTCTTGATTGCAGAGGGTAGATGAGAGCGAAGCCGCCGTTTGCAGCACGAGCGTGACTTGTAAGTATTAAAGTTTTCAGATTGCTCTCTCAAATGTCTTTTTCCTTAAGTCTATGGCCCTCATTACGACCCTGGCGGTAAGGGGTTTACGCCAGCGTTAGCTGCGCCGACCCCTTACCGCCAATTCCGAGTTCCCAGAGCGCCATGGTCACTTTTACGCCCGCTTTTTGCGGGCGTAAAAATCCATGGCGCTATGGGACCTTGGTGTTAATTACGCCACCGTAATGTACGGTGGCGTAATTAACGCCTTCCCCACTCCCATTGAGCCCTATGGGGCCGAAATGGGAATGGGGAAGGGTAAATGGGTCAATGGGGACTTACCGCCCCGCCAACCTCGGAATGGGGCGGTAAGTCCGCCATCCGCCATGGCGTAAACGGACTTTACGCCATGGCGGAAAAGTCCGTCGATGGCGGAAAAAATCCGCCTGGGTCGTAATGAGGGCCAATGTCTTTTATCTTTTCAGATGCTGTCTATGCCAACGAAACTGCTCTCCCCGATTCGTGGCAGAGAGCGTGACAAGAAGATGATGAATTCGAAGGCACGTAAGTAGGAAGGCTGCCTTAGGGCCGTAGAATGCACCTTAATGTTCCCTTTTGTCTTTACAGGTGCCGGAATGCAGTGCGAGCAAGTTGGAGCTATCGCAACACAGGTAAGCAGTATTGTAAATGAGCGTTACTAACCAATATTCTTTGTCTTTGCAGGCCCGATGCTGGACGAGAAATGCTGAAAAAACGTCTTGGATGCTGCCGATGGATCGGGTGAGTTGAAGTGCTAACTTTGCCTTTGTTTAATCTGTGCCGTTTGTTTTGCAGGAGCCGCTGAAGATTGAAGACTGGTTCCCAGCAGGTAATTTCGTAATTACAGGATCCGGAGCTGAAGATTCGCTGGAGCTGACACGGTGAGCGTCCTGCTGCAGATGCAGAATAACTCGAAGCATGTGGTACCAATCGGGCGTGGTTTAAATAGCCCATAGGAGTGCTTAGGTGTCTTCTTCCACAGCAGCCTCGCCCAGGTAAAAGAGTTCCTGCTTCCAGAAGGGTTCCAGCATCCAAGATCCAGGGAGTGGTGCCTGCCCCACCCAGAAGGAAAAGTAGTCCCTGCCAGAAGAGAGTAAAGCATCATCTTACGGGTAAGTAAGCAGCATGGTCTGCTCCAGGTAGGTTCACTCAAGCACTTTTACACTTGATATGAGCCCGGCGCTTCCTGTGCCGGGACGGGTCCTTACTATGAGCCTGGCACCACCGGTGCCAGGACAAGGTCCAAAAAGTCCCAATTGGGACTTGCTGGTGCCGATAAGACATGTTATGAGTCTGCTTCCAAGGATGTTGGGTAGGTCCTGACTCCTTGAAAGCAGTGGTCATGACAGACACTGTCCTCCCCTCCTCTACATGGATCACATTTGGTGCTCCTGTAGAGAATTCCTTAGTGTCCCTTGGGGCCTGGGACCAGTATGCAGAAGTACTGGCGACTATCCCACAGACACCCGTGTCATGATTCCTGCCCCCATGTCCTCAGCCCTCCAAGATGTCAGGCTGGAGCCAGGCCACGATCACCTACATGGCCCTCAAGGGCCTCTCCATCCCTCCAAAGACCCACTTGGAGTCAGACTTGGCGCTTGTGGCACCAGACTCACTCACTCCCTTAGGATAACATTGGGGATTGGACTTGTAGTGCATTGATGGGGACAATATGGATGCCCCCACATATGTCGGTTCCCAGAACTGCATGTGCATTCTAGTCTTTTGGGTGTGGTTCGGCCCAGAGACAACTGGGATACCCAGAGACTATTTAAGCCATGCCCAGGCTGAGAAACATGCTTTGCGTTTTCTGCACCTGCAGCGTGACACTCACCGTGTTCGGATCGGTCTCCAGTAGGCCTGCATCTTTCTTCTGCGCTCAGCTCCTGCAAGAACAAGAATACCGTTAGGAACAGCCTTACCTTGCGGCGCTTCTGCCCATCATTCATCGCTCCTTCTGTTCTGCGAGCATCTTCGGCGGTGTCATTCCCATCCCGGCACGCCGCTTCCTAAGGAAAAGGGAAAAGAACAGAAAAAAGGCATTAGTAAGCATTCTGCAAATCTTCGCTTATTTTTAAATACTGTACGAGCTTCAAACGTTTACCTGAATCCCAGCCGCTCTGGGGGAACTCTGTCTCCGGAACTTCTCATCCATCTGCAAGAGGGAAAAGACACTCCAGGTTAGCGTGGAAACATCTAGAGGCACCGCATACCGCGCTTACTCACCGCATTTGTTCTTCATAACCGGCATCCACGCTGAAAACGTCGCGGCACCTAAAAGACACAGAAAAAGAACTCAGTTCAATGCAAATACGAAAGGGGTGCATCGCGCATCGTGCTCTCACTCACCTTCAGCGCTACTCATCTCAGCAGCACGCCGCCATCCCCGAACGCCGGCCATCATCTAAGGAAGGAAAGGAACGAAGTTAGAGAACTGTTCAAAAGACTCATTATACTGACCTGTCGGACTCTTGCCAGTGAAGTAACTAGGCAGCAACGAGCCCGCATCAATCAACGCGCCCCTGCGCTGAAAGCAGGACGGAGAGCACACTATCCAAGAAAACAAGGTGAGCTGTGGATCAAAGGGAAGGGTTGGACCCCGGGGAAGAAGGGGTTCAAGCACACAGAGACAATAGGGAGTTAAACTCTACCAATCCTGTGTTTCAGGCCCAGTCTCCAGTCGAATAGACTCCAGGGAAGGGTTCGAGGTCGTAAGAGGTCAGAACAGGCTGAGTGAGGTCCCGTGGATACCAGGTGAGCGTTACAACCCGTAGGTTTCTGAGAAGGGTCCTCTTGAATGGCCAGCCTTCTACTGGTTTGAGAGACACTGGGGCAAGCATGACAGTGGTGGACAGGACCCTGCTCAAGCCAGAGGACTATGTAGGTGCTCCTCTAAGAACCATCAGGTTAGCTGGTGGGAATCCCAAATTATCGCCGGTAGCCTTAGTCACACTCATGATTGGAGACAAAACAGCAAAACTTCCTGTCCTGGTTCAGGACAATGTCCCTGCTAACATTCTGTTAGGGAAATATCTAGTAGAGTTGGGGTTGATCCCGGATGGTCTCCCCATGACTGCGGCTGCAGTCACTAGGCCACAGTTGACATAGGGTCTGGCTGTGAGTCAGGTACCTGAGCCAAAGGTGAGGCCTAATGCAAGAAGACGGAAGAACAAGAAGGCCACCTCTGTGCAGGGGGCTCCTTCTCTTCCTGCTGTTCCTACAGCACCAATTGGGATCCATGCTCCGGATGGGCTGGGTCCAGTGGAAAACCCAAACTCAACTCCTGAGGGAGAGGAGACAGAAGACGCTCCTGTGGGAGAGGTTCTCAACCCAGAAGACCACCCCGACCTTCAATGCCTGTTGGCTGAAGAGGAACCCTCCTGGGCAGACTTCTGTAAGGGACAGAGAGAGTGCCACTCTCTCGAGGGTCTGAGGAAATAGGCCCTGTCCCAGGCACAAGGAGAAGTGCCTAGGACATTCCGGATCTATTGGGAGGGTGAGCTCCTTGTTAGTGAGCTACTACGCCTGAACCTGGTGCCTTCAAGAGGTTGGTGGTACCCCAGGTTTAGAGGCCCTTCCTACTGCAGTTGGCTCATGAGGTGAATTTAGCTGGTCATCTTGGTACCAAGAAGACTAAGCAGAGGCTCTCTGCCCATTTCTACTGGCCTCGGATGGGAGTAGAAGTGGAGTACCACTTCAGGACCTGCCCAACTTGTCAGTTGTCTGGCAAGACTGGAGGCAGTGTCATTGCCCCATTGCAGCCGTTGTCAGTGGGTGGCACACTGTTTGACAGGGTGGGCATCGACATTGTCGGTCCCCTTGACCCTCCCACTTCAGGCGGACATCGGTTCATCCTGGTCTTGGTTGATCATGCCACCAGGTACCCTGAGGCTATACCCCTTAGGACTGTTACTGCCAAGGTGGTTGCCAGGGCTCTCCTGGGCATTTTCACCCGTGTTGGATTCCCTTAGGAGGTTGTCTCTGACAGAGGATCCAACTTCATGTCTAGTTACATGAAAACCATGTGCAAAGAGTGCAGGGTAACCTACAAGTTCTCCACCTCTTACCATCCCCAGACCAATGGTCTGGTTGAGAGATTTAATACAACTCTCAAGAGCATGCTAGGCACTTTGGAAGAGCCCCTAAGGAGGAAATGGGATCTCATCCTGCCATGCCTGCTCTTCGCTTACAGAGAAGTACCTCAAGAGGGTGTTGGTTTCAGCCCCTTTGAGTTACTCTTTGGACATCTCGTGAGGGGGCCCCTTGCCTTCATCAGAGAAGGTTTGGAGGCCACCCCTCCAGGTCCCGCCAAGCAAGTGGGGGACTATGTGTTGGGCCTCAGATGGAGGATGACACAGATGATGGGTCAGGCGACAGCAAATCTCAAGGCCAGCCACGAACTGAATAAGTACTGGCATGACTTTAAAGCTTTGCAAGTGGATTGGACTCTGGCACATGAGGTCCTCGTGATGGAGCCTCGAGCTTTGGCAGATAAATGGACTGGACCCTTCAGGATAATCTCCAAGATGGGCCAGGTCAATTATCTGGTTGACATGGGAGTCCCTGGGGTAACCCCTCAGGTATTCCATGTCAACAGGCTCAAGCCTTTCCACCGGCGAGCCAAAGTCTCATGTCTCTTGCTAGCTTCAGAGCAAGAAGAGGATGAGAGTGAGCCCCTTCCTGATTTTCTGCACAGCAACCCTCAGGATGGCTCAGTGGAGGGAGTACATCTCTCTCCGGAGCTGACAACAGAGCAGCAGAGGGCCTGCAGGGCTTTGCTCCAGCAGTATGCCTCTCTGTTTTCACTGACACCAGGCCTTACACCGTGGTGTAGGCACGAAATTAACACTGGTGACATTGTGCCTGTCAAAAGCAGGTGCTACCGTATGTCAGATACAGTTAAGAACCACATCTAGGCTGAGGTTGCCAAGATGTTGGATCTGGGTGTTATTGAACCCTCAACCAGTTCCTGGACCTGTCCCGTGGTCCTTGTCCCCAAGGCAAGTTCCCAGGCAGGTACCAAGGATTGGAGGTTCTGTGTGGACTACCGAGGAGTCAATGCTGTCACCAAAACTGACGCGCACCCATTGCCCAGGGCGGATGAGCTTGTGGACACCATAGGTGCTGCCAAATTAGTGAGCACCTTTGACCTTACCTCAGGCTATTGACAAATAGCTGTGACGGACCATGCCAAGGAGAAGGTGGCGTTCCCAACACCTGAGGGACTCTACCAGTTTATGGTCATGCCTTTTGGGTTGAAGAATGCCCCTGCCACCTTGCAGAGATTGGTCAATCATGGGCTCAGTGGGCTGGAGGCCTTTTGTGTGGCCTACTTAGACGACATTGCCGTCTACAGTTCCACCTAGGAAGAGCATTTGACACATCTGGATAAGGTGTTGCAGGCCTTAAAAAGGGCTAACCTCACTATCAAGGCCACCAAGTGCCAGATAGCTCAGGGGAAAGTCACGTATCTTGGTCATGAGGTAGGAGGGGGTCAAATCCAACCTCTCCCCAGTAAAGTACAGGATGTACAGGACTGGGAGACTCCCACTACTCGAACCCAGGTGAGAGCCTTTTTGGGCCTCACTGGGTATTTTCGCAATTTCATGGCAGACTATGGAACCATAGCTGCACCCCTGACAGCTCTGACTTCACCCACACAGCCTAGTAAGGTTAATTGGACTGAAGACTGTCAGAGGGCCTTTGATGGCTTGAAAGAAAGTCTGTGTATGGCACCTGTGTTGTGTGCGCCTGATTACAGCAAGCCCTTTATCGTTCAAACTGACGCCTGCGACACCGGAATTGGAGCTGTCTTGTCCCAGTTAGATGACAAAGGGAGGGAACATCACATCATATTCATCAGTAGACAACTCAAGGGTAGAGAACTTAGGTGGGCTACTGTTGAAAAGGAATGTTTTAGCATAGTTTGGAGCCTTAGGCGTTTTAGGCCCTTCCTTACGGGGTCCACCTTCAAGGTCCAAACCGATCATAAGCCCCTAAAGTGGCTTATGCAGATGAAGGGTGAGGACCCGAAACTGCTCAGGTGGTACATTAGCCTGCAAGGGCTAGACTTCACCATAGAGCATAGACCAGGGAAGAGTCACGATAATGCAGATGGCCTTTCCAGAAGGTATGTTGACCGTCTGGATGAGGGTGTCTATCTAGTGGGAGATTAGGCACCCTGACCTCAGTCTGGGGGGAGCGACTGTGAAGCTGGAAATACATCGGAGGGACAGGGCCTCTGTATCCTTGTCTTTTACTGCTTTTTATCGTGTGTTCTGTCCTGTTTTCCACGCAGGAGTTCATGTGGGACTCGTGGCGGTGCAGCTCTCTCTTTTGGTTTGGTGTACAGACCCATGGGATACCCTTATGGCACCCATGGGTGGGGGGTACAATCCTGTGCCCCTAGTGTATGTTTTGGGGCACTTGTGTGTGGCCCACAGAGCAAAGTATGTGCTGGTGGCCGCTCCATGCTGAATTTGACAGGTGCTCTGAGTATCCTCCATTTTGGGATACCGCGGCCCTGGCATTGCAATCAGTTGATTCCTGATAGGAAACAAGAAGGCCCCCGTGGCCTCTTACTTTCTATTGTCTTGTTTTCCCAAAGTCCTGGGAAGCCCTGACTCTGTCCCTTCCCCCTGACTGGCTGTTGGGTGAAAGTTCCATATATGGTGTTGTTGTGAAGGCCAGGCCAGACTGGCTGGAGCCTTCCCAGTGACTATGTTGTGGGTACGGCCTGTGGGTGGGACCTGGGTGAACGGAGTGTGTGACGAATATGCACTTCTTGTTGTGGATGTCTGGTTTCTGGTGTTTGACACAATGACTGAGACAGCCATGCCAGAAACTGGTATGAATGCGGTTTGGAGTGTTGAATGGCTGGGTACTTGTCCCAATACACATAACTTGTTGTGAGTGTCTGGAGAAAAGTGAATGCCTGAATGCACTATGCACCTGATTGGCTGCCTGCTGCATGAATGCCCTTCTGACCGATTGGTTGCCTGAGTGTGACCCAGCAGAATGAATGGGAGATCAACCAGTATATCTGGGGGCTCTCACTGCTAGAGGCCGCGGAGGAAAGGCCAGGATACAAGGCCTCTACCCCTCTCTGCAGCTCCGCTGCGAGGGAGTATCCACCGTCACCCCCTGAACGAAGAAGCATCCTCCACAGAGGCACCGTTGTGCCCCCGCACACTCCGTGCCCCCACGGCCCTCCACAAGGACTGCACCAGCCTTAAAATGGCCGCCACCACTGTTGCCTTGGAAACCGGCAACACAACTCGCAGCCAGCACCTTGATTAGCTCCCGCGCCCTCCTCTGCCCTCCCCTCCTGCTTTAAATGGAGGGGAGTGGAGCCAGGAGGCGAAGCCGCGGAGGAAAGGCCAGGAGACATGGCGCCCCAACGCCCTGCTGAACCAGTTCAAGGTAAGGCCAACAGCCTCGATGCCCCCTTGACTCACCCCGCATGTGGGCCCACCTTGCCAGCATATGCACGCCCTCCGATGTACAACAGCAGGAATGCGCGACTACGGTCCCGCACCCTGCCCACCAAGCCCATCAGCTGTACCCCTACCGTGGGTTACCGCAACGCCAGGTTGGCCACAAGAAGCCAGCTGCCACTACTCAGGTGCGCTGCCACCAAATGCGCCCTGGGCCCCAGGACTGCCCCGCAGTCCTCTGCCACGCCATGACTGCAAGGGTCATAACAACAAACACCACCCCTCTAATAACATTGACTTTGTATCTCTACATCCGCCCCGTTGCTCCACTGTACCCGCTGCTAGCGCCCCCACTGCCACACTGGATTGTGCGCAGCTCTCCGATGCTCCCATGCCTATCGGTCCTACTGCTGTCGCCCCCATTGAATGTGTGCAATTTACTGATGCTCCTTTGCCTATTGGGCCTACTGCTGGCGCCCCCATTGAATGTGTGCAATTTACTGATGCTCCTTTGCCTATTGGGCACACTGCTGGCGCCCCCATTGAATGTGTGCAATTTACTGATGCTCCTTTGCCTATTGGGCCTACTGCTGGCGCCCCCATTGAATGTGTGCAATTTACTGATGCTCCTTTGCCTATTGGGCCTGCTGCTGGCGCCCCCATTGAATGTGTGCAATTTACTGATGCTCCTTTGCCTATTGGGCTTACTGCTGGCGCCCCCATTGAATGTGTGCAATTTACTGATGCTCCTTTGCCTATTGGGCCTACTGCTGGCGCCCCCATTGAATGTGTGCAATTTACTGATGCTCCTTTGCCTATTGGGCTTACTGCTGGCGCCCCCATTGAATGTGTGCAATTTACTGAAGTTCCTTTGCCTATTGGGCCTACTGCTGGCGCCCCCATTGAATGTGTTCAATTTACTGATGTTCCTTTGCCTATTGGGCGTACTGCTGGCGCCCCCATTGAATGTGTGCAATTTACTGATGCTCCTTTGCCTATTGGGCACACTGCTGGCGCCCCCATTGAATGTGTGCAATTTACTGATGCTCCTTTGCCTATTGGGCACACTGCTGGCGCCCCCATTGAATGTGTTCAATTTACTGATGTTCCTTTGCCTATTGGGCCGACTGCTGGCGCCCCCATTGAATGTGTGCAATTTACTGATGCTCCTATATCCCTTGATCCTATCGTTTACACTCCCTTGACCACACCACTTAGCTCTTCTGACCCTCCACCACCTACCAGCCCACCCCTCCCGTTGCCCTCCTCTACCCACACGCTTAGGTGCGCCCTGCTCAATGGCCGCTCCGCACCAGCCCACGCCCTCGACATCAACGACCTGCTTATAAAAGACGAGCTCGACCTCCTCATCCTTACTGAAACCTGGCTGAATGAAAGCTCAGGCCCAGCCCTATCACTGGCCATCCCAACTGGCTATTCAATCCTTAGGAAAGACCGCACCTCTCAGAGAGGTGGAGGCGTTGCCCTCATCGTCAGAGACACCCTTTCCATTAGAGAAGCTGAAGGCATCCTTGACAACAACAGCGACTACCTCTCTTTAAAAATTAATGTCTCACCCAACTGCACCTTATCCATGCACATTGTCTACAGACCCCCAGGACCATGCGCCGACTTCCATGACACCCTTAACACTGCACTGTCTCACAACATCAAAAAGACCTCACAGATTCTACTCCTTGGTGACCTCAACCTAGGGTTGAACGACCCCAAAGACTCCCCTGCGAAACACCTCAAGAAGGCACTCTCCAACCTAGGCTTCGTGCACTCCATTTGCCAGCCCACACACATCAAAGGACGCACCCTTGATTGGGTCAGCCATCACAACTGCTCCCTTCTCATCACGGACAACAACCCTATTCCTTGGTCCGACCATCACTACATCCAATTCATCCTCGGAACCAACAAAGTGGCTCTATCTCCGCCACAACCATGCCCCCGCCACCTACGCCAGGAGCTCACGCCTTCTCACAGTCGAGAACTTGGCACCCTACCTCCTCAACCCAGCCCTTCAGGTCCCCGCCTCGAACAACCAACCCTGACACCTTAGCCAATACCTTCAAGGAAGTCATCACGTCAGCTGTGGATGCCATTGCTCCCCTGACTCTCAAAAAAGCTAAAAAAGCCAAACATGCCAACTCATGGTTCTCCAAAGAACTCCTCGACCAACGTGCGCAGAAGAGGATTGCACTATCCACATGGAAAGCAAACCCCTCTGAAGCCACTAAACAGAAGTTCAAAGCCATCTCCAATTCATACAAGACCAACATCACTCTGGCAAAGGCTGCTTCCTTTAACACCAGAATCGCTGACGCCAAGTCAGGTTCAAAGGAACTATTCACCATCTTCAGGGAACTCGAAAAAACATCTGCCCCCCCTCCTCAGTCATCAAAGATGAGAAATGGTGTAACAGCATTCAATCTGCCATGCTACAGAAGCTCAACACCCTCCAAACAAAAATTTGTGGCCACCAAAAAGCCCTCTCCGACATTATAGCAAACATGCACGCCAAGCCACCTACCAAGACCACGTCCTCCCCGATGTTCGAATTCAAAAATATCACCGAGCAAGAGGTCATCACCATGCTCCATCCATTCTATTAAACCCTCCAACTGCAAAGGTGATGCCTGCCCTGCCAGCCTCATCAAAGACTCCGCACCCAGCCTAGCCCTCTTCCTTACAGCCTTTATCAACTCATCCTTCCAATCAGGCCATGTCCCATCAGGACTTAAGGAAGCCTGGGTACGCCCACTCCTCAAAAAACCTTCACTGGACCCTTCCGTCCCGGAGAAGTACAGGCCCATCACAACTGTACCTTTCCTGCTAAAAATTTTGGACAAAGCAGCCTACCTGCAAGTCCAAAAGTTCCTAGAGGACAACCGTCTCCTCGGCCTCCGGCAATCTGGGTTCCGCCCCCGACATGGCACTGAAACGGCCCTCCTAGGCCTGAAAAACCAAATGGATGATCTCAGAGACGCAGGCAAACCTGCCCTTCTACTGCTCCTTGACCTTTCCGCAGCGTTCGATTTGGTTTACCACAATACCTTGTGTCACCACCTAGCCACCCAAGCCAACTTCTCCCCTAAAGCCTGCCAGTGGATCACCTCCTTTCTCCAAGAAAGGGCCATGAAAGTCTTTTCTGAAGTTGCCTCCGCCACCCCCAGCCTCCTCACCTTCGGTGTCCCTCAGGGATCCTGTATCGCACCTACACTTTACAACCTCTTCACTAGACCTCTGTTTAGCATCCTTGACTCCCTTGGTATATCATATACCAACTATGCGGACGATACGCAGGTACTCATCCCACTCACGGGCGACTACCTAGCAGATGCCAACACCCTCACCTCTATCTACTCTACCATCCAATCCTGGATGGCTGAGAATTGGCTCTGCCTCAATAGCGGAAAAAAAGAACTCCTCCTTATTGGCTCACCGTTCACCCTCGGTAACCTTGGAGATCAGTACGACTCCTTCACTATTGATAACATTCCAATTAGGGTCTCTAACCATGTTAAAACACTCGGAGTCTATCTTGACTCCGACTTGTCGATGGACAGACAGGTCAATTTTATTTATTTTACATTTTTAAAGCGCTCACACAGCCCACAGGCATCGAGGCGCTGTTACAGGAATTGTTTGTTTTTTGGATGCATAATTGTTTTTTTTTTTTTCGTCTTAGTTGCGTATTTATAACGCACTTAAACACCCAGCGGTTTCTAAGCGCGGACCCAGGGATCGAACCTGTGTTGCTTCGTGTCGTCTTCCTTCCAAGGCGCGCACGTTGCCGCTGAGCTATCCTCCCAGGCCATCGCTGCCTCCTCAGTTTACTACTCCAAAGTCCTCAACGCAGCCAGGCCCTTCCTGGCCCGTCAAAGTTGCCTTACGATTGCCAGGGCAATCATCGGGTCAAGACTTGACTACTGTAATGCCCTTCTCGTGGGGACTTCCAACAAAAACCTTGCCAAACATCAGCTAGCCCAAAACAATGCACTAAGGGCAGCCACCGGCACCACAAGGAGAAACCATATCTCCGAAATCAGAAGACAAGTACACTGGCTCCCTGTCAAAGAGAGAATTGTCTTTAAAACTCTT
Organism: Ambystoma mexicanum; assembly: GCF_040938575.1. Lineage (NCBI taxonomy): Eukaryota > Metazoa > Chordata > Amphibia > Caudata > Ambystomatidae > Ambystoma > Ambystoma mexicanum. The sequence continues at coordinate 1,604,922,687 of NC_090937.1, forward strand.
GCCCTCACCCACAAATGCCTCCACAAACTTGCCCCTTCCTTACTTTACCAACAGAATTACTAGGCACTCCTCCACAAGACCGCTCAGATCCATCTATGCCAACACCATTGTTACGCCTACCTCACGGAAAGTGCGCGCGGGTGGCTCCAGTTTCCCCACCCTAGCAGCCACGCACTGGAACGCCCTGCCTCCTCACCTAAGACTCATTGAGTCCTACCTAGCCTTCCGTAAGGCTATCAAAACCAGACTTTTTGTGTAAACTAAATCTGTTTCCTCCACTGCATATATGCCTGCCAAACTGTAACTAAGAGCCATCTGGCACCTGTATGTAATCTTGGATCTGTGTATCCTCTGTAACATTGCATCGATGCCTTATGGGCTGCAAGTGTGCTTAACAAATGCAAATAAATAAATAAAAATAAATAAATAAAATTTGTGTTCAAAAGCTGAAGAGAAACTGGAGTTGAAACTGAAGCTTAACCTTGAAGCCCTGCTGGAAGAGAAGTCTTGATGTTGCTCTACTTCGTCGATCTGAAAGCTGCTGTGTCTCCAAGGACTGACCCAGAGAGGACCTGGTTAGACGCCCCCTTCCCGAGCTACGAGGGACCATCGTGCACCAGCTGATCTTTGCCAAAGCTCCCTGGTAGACAGACCTACAACAGGCTGCCGACCGGAGACGGGGACCGCCGCGGAATCACAAGAAGAAGAGCCTGGACACTGTTATCCATCACTGTTGCCGTCGTCGTCCGCCGTCGCCAACTGGAGCCGCCATGTTCCCTTTGCCTAAGTAACATTTGATCCAAGGACGCTCTTGCCTGCACCGTCGACTGGTTTGTCCAGCCGGAGAAAGTCGATCCTGAACTATCGTCATCGAGGTGCCCCGCACGCCTCTTCCTTGCAGGATGCCAACGCTCCATCGTTGCTGAACACGGCTAGGAACGAAGCTGCTGCCTCGCCGTTCACCCTTTTCCTCGTGGGATCTCAACGATCCGTGGCTCCTGCATTAAAGGGAGCCGCTCAAGAAGGATCCGTCGACGACCCGACGACGAATTCTGCTATACCAGGTACATTGGGGTTGTAGAACTATTTTAGAAGGAAATAAGACTTGTAGAACAATATATGGACTGGGCTTGTGATATATCTTTACTTTACAGGTTGCCCGGTGGGGGGATCTCCACACAGAACTGTCTAGTGGTAGGGGCCAGTATTCTGCCAATTGTTCTAACATACTGCTTTCCTCCTATGTCTTTTGTTGGTTACCTCTATTAATTGATTTGTGTGACATTTAACCAGAGTACAGTTGATGCACTTTAATGGAATCTAATAATTGTGGTACCACTTAGAATTGTATATATTTGCCATTGTAGATTTTCTGAGCACAAAGTGAGTTATTGTGATTGTATATAACCTTGAACTTAATTATATAAAAACTGTGTTTTAACTAATACAGTGTGTGGACATTCTTTTGTGGGGGCTTGGGGACTACACTGTACTTAATAACCAGCCTGCATCACCTCCTGAGAAGCTAGGCCTTGAATGCTCGACCACTATACCAATAATAGAGAATCTTGGCTGGGGTGCTCTGTGCCTCTCCTCTACCATATAGAGAGCAGAAGTACAGACACCCCCCTCCGGTCTTTACACCCAACACTGGGGTTTATGCAATGGGCAGCCAGCCCTAACTTCTGCAGTTACCCCATACTAGCATGCAGACATACAATGGGCCCTAAGAATCAGATGAGCAGTGCCTTCACCTTTGAGTGAAGGATGATAATCAGAGGAAGGACTTGAGGCAACCAAACAAAGAGCCAAGAAAGTACTTTGGTGACACTTAAACTCCCAGAACTGTTAGCATGAGTACATTCACAATGGAAGGTACCACAGACTAAGAAATGGAAACCAAGACGTATTTTCTTTTTTCTTTTTTGATTCTCTGGGGCAGATACCCCAATGTTATGCTTTATTTCTCTTAAGTTGACCCACTTGTGTAAATATAACCTAATTTGTATGTGTGATCCCTGACCTCTGTGTCACTCTCCTATTTATTGCACAGTGCTTTATGCCTGCATGGAACACACACATTTTCCAAACCATTCTGGGCATGGTTTACCAACCTTTGAAAGGAGGCAGGTGCATTTTCTTGCCCAGAAAACATTACCCGAGTACTACATGTTGGTTAAAGATGCTCAAATAGTTTATGAAATGATATGATATGGTAGCGCTTATACACAAGTGGTTCAAGGTGCGACGAGGCAAGGGAGGGGGAACAGAGGAAAGACAGACAGCGATCTTACTAGGCCGGGTGACATTGAGATCACGCAAGTGCAGGGGAGGGGGAGGGGAAAGGTGCGAGGGGGATGGGGTAGTGGCAGTGCAGTACATAGGATAAACAGTAAAATAAAAAAAAACAATAAATAAGAAGTGCGGGCCAGCTGGTGGAAAGTGCAAGGGTAAGTGCAAACATCAGGTGTCAAGTGCTGGTAGGGGGCTGTATTTGTATTTTGTATTTTTGAATTTTGTATTGCGCATAGAATGAGCCAAACTGTATAATGGCGCAGTTAGAAACCTAATTCACAGAGAACTTAGTTAGACCTGAATGTAGAATCGCCAGGATACAAAGGAACCCTATCTAAACAGGAAGGTTTGTAATGCTCTGCAAAATTGGTATAGTGAACTAGTGGTCCTCATCTCAAATGGTAGGGAGTTCCATAGTTTTGGACCAAATACAGAGAATCTTCTATCTCCCCGGGATTTATATACTGAATGGGGTATCGATAGAAGAAGAGCATCACTTAAACGCAGCTGTCTGACGGGCTGATATGGATGAATCTGATCCCTCAGATATTGAGGGGCAATACCATTAACAAATTTAAAGATAAGGCAGGCAGCCTTCAATCTAATGCGATCCTCGATCAGCAACCAATGCAGATCACGATGGAAGGATGAAACGTGGGCAGTTCTGCCCAGCTTAAAGATCATCCTAACCGCTGCGTTCTGTGCTTTTTTGGAGCCTGTAAATTTGATTGGCCAGAATTCCCAACAGCTGACTATTACAATAGTCCAAATGCGCATTAGTCAAGGCGCAAACCACAGTCGCATGGTGTTCTGTGGGGAGGTATGGATGGGCTTGGGGTAGGAGTCTCGGAGCAAAATGCACTGCCTGGACCTGAGCGCCTACCTGGCCTTCACTGCTGAGATCCTCTTGCCAAATACAGCCAAGATTGTTTACCCTACATACACATTTTGAAGTCTTTCCCAAAAGAGTTGGGATAGGCAATTTCTGGCTGCAGTCAGCAGATGTCTTGGAACCGAACAATATAAGTTTGGTTTTAGCTGCATTAGGCTGAAGTTGATTTCTAGACATCCATCTGCTAACTTCTTCCAGACACTGTTCCAGTCTACTAAATGCCTCTACAAAATTGACCACCCTGATAAAAACCTAGTTGTCATCTGCGTAGGAATGAAAGTTTAGCCCATAATATCTAAAGATCTCCGGAAGAGGGCAAATATACAAGTTGAACAACAACAGTGAAAGGGATGATCCCTGCGGGACCACACAATTCAACCTAATCAGATCTGAAATAAATTCACCTAATTTCACCTGTTGTTTTCAAAAATGGGCAAAACCAGAATATGGCATGATCAGAAACTAAACCAACCTCTTGCAGTCGTGCAAAGAGGATGTGGTGGTTCACCCTATCAAAGGTTGCGGACAGGTCCAACATAACCAAGAGGGACAGTTCTTCTTCGTCCGTAGACTTCAACAGGTCGTCCTGCAGAGATAGAAGGGCGGTCCTGGTTCCAAAACCTGGTCTGAAACCCGATTGGAACTTGTCCAGTAGCAGTCCATGTTCTACAAGTTTCTGCAATTGCCTTATGACTACATTTTCAAGGATTTTGGCCGGCCAAGGGAGCCCTGCTATAGAATCAAGCGTTTACTTTTTTAGCAGAGGGGTGACCATAGAATGTTTTAAGCTGTCAGGTACAGTCCCATTTGTCAATGATTTGTTGACAAATTTGGTTACAAAGGGAGTCAACTCCTGAGCAAAACGCTTTGCTGCATATACAGGAAAGCGGGACAGAGAATCAATAGCAGTCTTAAGGGTCCCCAACATTTGATGAATTTCTTTATCATCTACTTCCTGGAAGTCAAAAGTGGGATGAGAAATCCGGTTAAGTGAGTCACTCAAAGTAGCTACAGATTCAGTGTTTAATGACACCAATGAACTAGTGACAGTGGCCTGAGCGTTATCAACCTTAATAAGTTCAACCTTTTCACTAAAGAATGAATTGAAGCGATTAGCTTGCACAATCGAGTGGTCATTTGAATTAGCTTTACAACCAGGGTTACAAAACTTGGAAATTATGGAAAACAATTCCTTGGGGAGATTATTAGCAGCTTTAAGCTTTTTACCCAAAAAATCTTTCTTCGCCTGGAAGATAGCCAATTTATAGTCAGTAAGTGCCTTATTTGCCATAGCTTTATTCTCCAACGCATGCTTCTTCTGCCATTTATGGTTAGTTCTACTAACTTATGCATCGGAATTAGACTTGGTAGGAACCATGGGTGCAAGATTCTCCTATTTTTTAGGTTTTAGAGGGGCAGACTTGGCACAAATAGCACTCAGTATCAAATTCCCTGCTGCCAGGAATTCTTCACAGGGGAGTACGGCGTCAATGGAGTCAAGTGTCACCTTCATTTCATATCCATTGATTCTGTCCAGATCTTTGGCTTTCCGAGAGCAAAGAGTCAATCAGTCTATATAGTTAGCCTTGTCACCCTTTGGCAATTTCAACGAGAGGAACTGCACAAAGTGGTCAGACCAATGGACCGGTCTAAAATCCTACAAAATGGCAAGGGTGCCTCTAGCTAGGATTACATCTAGACAGTGGCCTTTATATGTGAGGGTTGAACCCCCAGGGGATGGAGTCCATGAATGTTTAAAAGATCCCATAGTCTTTGGAATTAGGTATGGTATTGATCACCCAGCCAGATACTCCAATCACCCATGAATAAAACGTCCTTGTATTTATTCCCTTCACCACTAAGGAAAGGATCAAGATCAAAAATTGCTTGCAGGGCCCTGGTGGTCTGTAGCCCAAAATAATATGAATAGCAACCCTAGGACAACCTGGGCATCATCCCCCCACTCAGGAGCACGCAAATGTGAAATATATAGAACAGATTTATAAATAATTGCAAAACCTCCACCCTTTTTTCCTGCCCTGTTAACATATTTAATAAAATAATCCTCAGGTACTAATTCGTGAAAAAACTCCGAGAAGCCTCAGTAAACCAGGTTTCAGTAAGTAGCAATAAATCCAAATCATAATCTAAAATGAGCTCTGTTATTTTTGTGGCATGATCCCCTGCTGATCTTGCATTCATAAGTGCAATATTAAAATTTACCATTAGTCCCTCCACCTCAGGATGGGATATGGGGTGGAGTGGCCCATAGGGAACTCTGGAGATTTCCCGGTGGGCCTCTGCACCCTGGGCCTCTTTTGTGTGGTGTTTTCAGATTTCCCCATAGGAAAAGGGTTGGGCTTGCTGAAAATGTGTAACATGGAGCCACTTTGAAAACTATTTCCAGGGCCTCTTTTGCTTCCCAGTCCACCCCTGGATGGGATATGGTAGTATGATTGGCAATATTCAAGACCCTGATTTAATTTAAGGTCCTAATGAAATAATGCCATGAGCGTTGTTCAACTCCTTCGAGAAGGTGGCTCTATAAGTAACTAAAGCCATCGTTAACTTAGCTTGCCGCTGTGAGATGAATCCTAGAAAAATGGGTATCGCCCCGACAGCACTTCCTGCCGACTGGTGACCCGGGCAGAAACAGGCTAAAAAAGGCTCTGTGTCAGCGCTTTGCGCTGACGCATGCCAGTTATAGCGTGTGTCGCACTCCACGTTTCGTGAAACGAGTGCGCGGCACAAGAGAATCACAGGGCTTGTGGTGCCAGCTGGGCACACAGCGCAATGTTTATCCTTGATAGAGATCAACCGCCGCGTTAACTTAAAGCGTGCACAAACACAGGCTTACTCCACACAAAGATAAAATAATCAAATACTAAAATACCATCCAACACGCAATTATAATAGTTAATGCTAAACTAAAATGCTGCCTATACAAATATATATTTTTTATGAAAGTCACGGGCTGTCAACAACTATCCCACTCTTAGGGTCACTAGTACAGAATACAACTAAATTACTTTAGTTGTAGGGGTACAGAAACAGCTCCCGAGTACAAGGGTTGCCAGAGGTGCAGTGCAGGTGTGCATGTGGCGGGGAGGGGACCTAGGCCCGAGAACAGAGGGTAGCAAGGTGACCAGTCCAGTTTCAATTTCAGCCAGTTCATCAGAGCAGAGGAGGAGAGAAAGCAGAAACAAAGAGGAAGGTCTTGTGGTGCGTCCGGAACCGGAGATGGTTCTCATCAAGTTTCAGAGAGGCAGTGAGGTTGTTTCAGAGGAAGGCCCCAGCCGAAGAAAGGGATCTATCACCAACTTGTTTGGAGAAGCAACTGACCCTGAGAGAGTTGGAGGCGAATGAGTCAAGAGTTTGAGAAGGAAAAAACGTAGGAAGAGAGAGTTGAAGGTATTTAGGCCCCAGGCCCCAGAAGGCCTTGTGGACAATGCAGAGGGTTTTAAACTTAATCCTCGCAACCACAGGGAGCCAGTGCAGAGATTTCACTCCTGGAGAGATACGATCCCTTGGCTTGAGGCCAAGGACAAGTCTCGCAGTCCTGCATTGGATGAGTTGCAGAGGGCGGTGAGTAGAAGCAGGAAGATTTAGAAAGAGTCTGTTGCAGTAGTCCAGCCTAGAAAGAACCAGAGCTCAGGAGACAGTGAGCTTTTGGGGGAAGGAGAGGAAAGGAAGAATGCCTCTGAGGAGGTGCAGCAGATTGCGTGACTTCTTAAGACATCTCAGAGATGTGAGGAGAGTGTGGGGTCGAAGATGACCCAAGGTTTTTAGCCTCAGAGGTGGGAGCAGACAGAGGGCCAAGGGAGGCCGGCCAGAGAGTGACATGAAAGGAGGGAGCAGGTGTGCTGATAAGTAGAATCTCAGTCTTACTGGCATTAAGGCAGAGATCATTGGCGGAACACCACTCTGGATAGCAGTCAGAGATTAGAGAAGGAGAAGACGTGGCTGAAGTGAGCCTGAAAATGAGTGTCATCTGCATGGCACTGAAAGTTGGAGCAGAGAGCGGCAATGCAGTGGGCAAGAAGTGCCAGGTATTGGTTGAACAGCAAAGGAGAGAGGTTAGACCACTGGGGAACACGACAGTTAGAGGTAGAGATAGAGGAGAGGAAGGACCCAAGTTGGACCTGGGAGGGTCGATCAGAGAGGAAAGAAGTCAGCCAAGCTAGAGCCTGATCGGTGATACCCAGGTTATCAGCGAGACGGTTATCACAGACACGGTTGAGCAGGATGGCATGGTTGGCCGTGTCAAAGGCAGAAGAGAGATCAAGTAAGATGAGGACACAAGGGGTGTTGGATTTGTGGTTGGAGAGCAGGTCTTCACGGATGTTCAGGAGAGCAGTTTCCATGCTTCTGGCAGCTCTGAAGCCAGACTGATGTTCATGAAGACATCCAACAGATTCAGTGTGAAGATTAAACTTGAAGATGGCCTGCTTTTCCAGGAGTTTGCCCAGGAAAGGAGTGATGGAGATTGGGCGGTAGTTAGCCGGGCAGGACGGGTCAGCAGAGGGTTTCTTAACCCTTTTAAGCACCAAGCGTGTCCACACACACACATTACCCATACACACATTAGCCCAGGGTATGGTTCTCACCTTCATAGTCCAAACAAAAGCTTAGGTATTGGGTACTTGAGTTTGGTACCAGAACAACTGGACTGGACAAAGGACTAGGTCAACTCAATCACCCTTAGGTCTGTGATCTTGGCAGCCTCAGTCTTCATGTGATGTCTGGCCTTGACTAACAACCTGTAACTTCTGCTTTTTATAGGCAGAGTATCTCCAGTTTCTATGGCATATTTTCACTATGGAGTAAGGTCTATAGAACATAGTGGCATACTGCTTAGACAAAGGTCTTCTGTGCTTCAGGATTCAACTGTGGAGATAGTTCAACTCTATCCACTGAACCTTCCTTTGCTTTTCTCTGGAAAATGTTTTGAGAGGTTCTCGCTCTCCCTACTCTTGGTCAAATCCCCGAAGAAACACAGCCAGTTCCTCATGCCTGAGGTAAGATTTGAGCTTGTTGAAGTAGAATACTGCAGTAGCTGCCTTGAACATATATATAGCAACACATTAGTGTATCTCCCAAAATGTGTAAGCACCGTAACTGAGGTTTGCACGTTTTACAATTAAATTGGTTTTAGAGTGGAAGATGTGTTTATTCTTCCTATAGCCCATAGGGAATTTAAAGATAAAGTGAAATTATGGGCTAAAATTCAACTCATATGACATTTGTCATCCAAGTCATCATTTGCGACTTTTAGCCCATAATTTCACTTTATCTTTAAATTCCCTATGGGCTATAGGTAGAATAAACACATCTTCCACTCTAAAACCAATTTAATTGTAAAACGTGCAAACCTCAGTTTCAGAAACATTAAAAGATCTTGATTTAATCATCATCCCTTTAGTCATAAGTGAAAAATATTTTAATAAGCTCTTACAGCTTGTATCCCAGTCCAACATTTTGAGATAAAACACCCCACAATTTAAATTCCAAATTGTTATTAGAGCGGTTAGTCCCAACTCAGAGTCAATAACTTCGATCGGTACACACTTAGGTAATCCTAAAAAATATTTCCACATTTTCCCTTCAAGCGTGTGTAACTACAACCCTTCTGTTTCTAAAAATGGTCCAGGCCCATATAGGATACCCGGAAATAATGCAGATTTAATATAATATTATTAAGCCTGCTGTTGAGTACCCACCTTTATGTGTAACAAACAACTTAATCAGGTGTATTTTTTTTAAGTTCTTTGTCGCAACATAATTTCGCAAAACTTCAGCAATTAGTTGAGAGGACATAGGTATAACGAAATAAGTATATTTCTTGACTACTTCAATACGCGAGTCCTCTAATCTCCAAACAAACTTACATTCCTTCTTTTTGTTCCAAACAACAATCATTATTTTTGTTTTATGAGGATTTATAGTCAGGCCATTTTGTCTGGAATATCTGCCAAGGGCCTATATACTACGCTGCAATCTTACCGCAGTCCTAGTAGTCAGCGTATGAAAGCCATACTAAAGGCCTATGTCCCAATTTGTGCAGAAAACTATTACTCTCCTTCCAGCATACTTGCATATCTGAGACAAAGAAGTTATAGAGGAGGGGTGCTAAAACACACCCCTGTTTAACCCCATGATTAGTTACCATATCATATGAGATACAACTACCATGTATCCTAATATCCACAAAGGTTCCATCATATAGTTGTTTAATCATCTCTAATATTGAGCAGTCACAACTCCAATTAAGTATTTTTTTCCATAGTAATTCACAAGATATAGAGTCAAACGCTTCACTATAAATCAATAAAGCAAATTTATAGCTTGCTGTCTTTGAGCTCTATAGTAGTTCTAATCAAGTATACTGTGAGAAAACTGAAGGTACTCTCACATCTACTCCCCAGGGATATTCTGTACAGGTGGCCAGGAAAAGGCCATTGCTTTTGGATCCAAACCATGGGGTGGGCAGCAAGGGAGGAACACTTGAGTGGAGGGTCTTTGGAGATTGGAGAGAGGGTGCCCGGAGGCAAGGCATGGTATCCCCCCCTTCCCTGATATTGACCTACTCTACCCTCCCTTAGCCTGTATGGGCTATTGCCGATCTCATCCCATTCTCCTCTATAGTTTTCCCTTAAGTACTAAGAAGAAGAAGAGGCAACTAGGAGTTGGACGAAGAAGAGTGGTCTGGAGGCATGTAGCATTGAAGATCAGGCATGTCACACTAGAGGGTCAGGTAATTGAGCATACCTAATTTCACCTGCACCCTGTTAATGGTAGAAGGGAGTATAAAAGGTGGAATCCAGAAGCACATGGGAGGTGCAGTCACATACGGAAAATAGAACTGAGGAATTGCCGTGCTGAGGAGTGAGAAGCCGAGATGCTGACATACCGACGAAGATCCCGAGAGTCTTGCCAAGGTGACTGCGCAGGACTGGGAGCCCTTGTGAGGGAAGGCGTACAGCAGGCAGTGCCAGGAAGAAGAGGCAGAGCCAAGCACGAAAGCCATACTGTACTGGGTGGAGCACAGCAGCAAACTGGCGAGTTGGTTTCCCTGCTCAGGGAGAATCCGCCGGACCGAGATACAGAGACCCGGTAAGTTTCAGGAGATACTAGGAAATCCCAGAATTCCCGGAGCACTCCAAGGAACCTTGGAATTGTTAACGGTCCACGGAAGTAATTAAATATTACACTTGCTGAATGCCATACTGAATGAAAGGTGCTGTTTAAGCCCACACAATTGAAAACTGCATTTGCTGAATACCGAACTAGATAAAAGGTGCTATTCAAGCCTGCACAACTTAAAGATACATTTATTGAAAACCAAACTGAATGAAAGGCGCTACCATGATAAATGCAACACAACATTACATTTACTGAATCTTGAGCAGCAGAAAAGTCGTGGTTTGAGGGAAACCAGGCAAATGCTACATTTATGCAATATTAAATGAAAAGAAGGTTACTTGATCAGACTATGAAGTGCTAAAGAGTGCATGAACATTCTGGGACAATCGAGTATTGTAAAGACTGGAGGGGTATCTGTACTCCTGCTCTCTATATGGCACAGTTAAAGCAAAGAGCACCCCAGCCAAGGTTCTCTATTTGGTAGCTGTGGACGAGCAACCAGGGCTTAAGCTCTCAGCAGGTGGTGCGGGCTGGTTCTTAAGGGTAGTCCCCAGGCGCCCACAAAGGAATGTCCACACACTATGTTAGAGATAACACAGATCTTTATATAAATAAGGCCTTGATTATGTACACATATAATAGCACACTTGTGTGCTCAGGCAATTCTAAAATGATAAATATATACAGTTTCTATGTGGTACCACAATTACTTCTTTGATTCCATTCAAATGCATCAACTGTAGACAGTTTCAAAATGGCATACAAATCAATTAATAAAGTGAAACAGTAGACTTAGGAGGAAAGCAAGTTGGTTAAAGAAATTGGCAGAATACTGGGCTCCTACCACTAGGCACAGTTCTGTATGAGGATCCCCCCACCTGGGCAACCTGTAAAATAAAGATATAAAACAAGTCCATTCCATATATTGTTCCCTCTTGGTTCTCTCTAAAAAGGCTCTACTAACCTAATGTACCTGGTTTAGCAGAGTTCGATGCGGGGTCGTCGACAGATCCTTCTTGAGTGGACTCCCTTTATGGCAGGAGGCACGGATCGTCGAGATCCCCCAAAGAAAAGGTAAACAGAGGCATTGAGGCAGCAGCTTCGGTCTTGGCGATGCTCGTCGACGATCGATCGTGGACGTCCTGCGAAGATGAGGCATGCAGCGATAATTTGTTGCCGCAATGAAGAACTTTGGCCCAGCAAGTGCGTTGGGTCGTCGGTGTCTGGCATCGGCAAACGGGACTCAACCATGCTGGCTTCCGGATCTTCGTTGGTGTCTTTGAGAGCTTTGGGTGGCGGGAAACCCACCGGCAGATTCTCCTCGTTCGTAGACAACCTTGACTTTCTCCGGCAGAATGAAATCGGTCGACAGTGATGAGCAAGACAGTCCTTGATTCAAAGTGTCTTAGGCAATGGAGCGTTGATGCTCCGGTCGATGTGGTTACAGCATTACCTCTGAATCTCGGTCGAAGGTGATGGAGGTCAATGTCCGGGCGCCTTGCTTCGTGATTCTGCGGCAGTCCCCGTCTCCGGTCGGCAGCCTTTCAAGGACTAACTCCCAGAGCGTGTTGGCGAAGGTTAGCTGGTGCACGATGGTCCCTCGTAGCTCGGGAAGAGGTCTCCTAGCCAGGTCCTCTCTTGGGTCAGTTTCTTGAAGACACAGCTGTTTTCAGATTGCGTCCAAAGGAACAGCGGTTCACCTTCTTCTTCCGGCTCGGCTTCGAGAGTAAGCATCAAGTTTCAACTTCAACTTCTGAACGATTTCCATCAGTGAGAGGTCCCTAGATATACTGTTTGGTCTCTCATTCACTCTGCTGGGTCACACTCAGGCAACCAATCATCCAGAAGGGCATTCATGCAGGCAGGCAGCCAATCAGGCTCACAGTGCATTCAGGCCATTTTCCTCCCTCCAGACACTCGCAACAAGGAATGTGGATTCGGACAAGCACCCAGCCATTCAGCACTACACACTGCATTCATACTAGTTTCGGGCAGGGTTGTCTCAGACAGTGGGCCTCATTATGAGGTTGGAGGTAGCCTTGCCGCTTTTACCGGCAAGGCTACCACCAAACTCGCATCCGGGTCCGGCACCCACGAATGGGCAATTACCAGGCTATTCCGGCCCAGCCAGACCTGGTAATTGCCCTTTCGCAGGTGCTAGGCCGTTACATGCCCATTCCCATTGTTCCCCATAGGGCTAAATGGGAATGGGGAGGGTGGTAGCATTGGTACCGTTAATAACTGTACCAGTGCTACCCTCATGTTCTGCTCGGAAGTGCTGGTACGCCCACCAGGTCAGATCTGGTGGCTGCAATGGCACCCGTGAGCACAACTCCTAGTATGGCGGTACGGTAGCAACGGTGCCGGTAGCGATACCAGCACCATTGTTGCCTTGCCGCCATACTCGTTATGAGGCCCATTGTGTCAAACACCAGATACTAGACACCCATAACATGAAATGCATATTCGTCACACACTCCATTCACCCAGGTCCCACCCAACGGGCGTACCCACAACATACAGTTGGGGAGGCTCTAGCCAGTCTGGCCTGGACTTCCCCACAATACCATATATGGAACTTCAACCCAACAGCAAGTCAGGAGTAAGGGACAGAGTCAGGGCTTCCCGGGACTTCGGGAAGTCAAAGGTAACAGGCTATAGAAAGCAAGAACCCACAGGGGCCATCTTGTTTCCTATCATGAATCAACTGATTCCAATGGCAGGGCATGGGTATCCCAAAATGGAGGATACTCAGAGCACCTGTCAAATTGAGCATGGAGCTGCCACCAGCCCATACCCTAATCTGTGGGCCATACACAGGTGCCCAAAATCATAAACTAGGGGCACAGGGTTGTACCCCTACCCATGGGTGCCATAAAGGTATCCCACGGGTCTGTTCACCAAACCAAAAGAGAGAGAGCTGCACCGCCAGGAGTCCCACCTGAACTCCTGCGCGGTAAACACGACAGAACACACGATAAAAAGCAGTAAAGGACAAGGATATAGAGGCCCTGTCCCTCCGATGCATTTCCAGCATCACACCCTTCCCCAAGATTTATCCTGAGCAGTTGATTTGTTTCCTCTGTTCACAAGTTAACAAGAGAATACATGGTCCTTTTGACCCGTCCTTTGGTTAGCTTCACCAAGGGAACACACTTTGCTGCTTTTTCAATGTTTCGTGGTTCATGGACTAGGCGCAGTTACCAGACCACACGGTCCACCCATCTCAGGTCACGCAACCATATGCCTTGTCTGTAATTTGACTCGTGATGTTGGCAATGTCAGTGTTGGGAAACTTCCTGGTCTAGGCGCAGTTATCAGACCACACGGTCCACCCATCACAGGTCACGCAACCATAGGTTTCCCCAAAGCCGTTCAGCAATATTCAAGACAACTGCTCACTTTCACATTATTCTTTAAAGTGCTTTTCTGGTAGTGGGTTACTTGATATACTTGTGATGCTGGAAATGCATTGGAGGGACAGGACCCCCATGTCCTTGTCCTGTAGTCCTTTTATAATGTGTGTGCTGTGTTATTTTCTGCACAGGAATTCATGTGGGACTCCTGGCAGTGCAGCTCTTCCTCTTTGCCAGGACTGTTGTCCACCACCGTCGCAGACTGCCATCGCCGACTGGAGCCGCCTTGCTCCCGTTGCCTAAGAACTTAATTGATCCAAGGATGCTCTCGTCCGCATTGTCGCCGCTGTATCCTGCTGGAGAAGGCCTCACCATCGACGTGCCGAGGAGCATTCACCGGTGGGTTTCCCGCCACCCAAAGATTACAGAGACGCCGACGACTCGACGCCCTTGCTGGGCCACAGTTCTTGAACTCTTTGCGGTCCAGAACTATTGACCTCGAAGGGCCCCGCACGCCTCTTCCTTGCAGGACGTTTACGCTTCCCCGTCAACAAGCACCGCTAGGAACGAAGCTGCCACCTCCCCGTCATAGCTCGACCTGTTCTTTTTCGGACGTTCGATGACCCGTGACTCCTGCCTGAAAGGGAGGACACTCAAGAAGGGCCGTCGATTCCCCAACGCGGAACGCTACAATGTAAAGGTACTTTGGGGTTGCAGAACTATTGCAAAGTTTAGTAGGAACGCTTGTATCTTTCTTCTACAGATTGCTCAGGTGGGAGGGATCTCCACACAGAACTGTGTGTAATGGTAGTTACCAGTATTCTGCCTATTGCTCAACCATCTTGCTTTCCTTCCTCTCTCTACTGCTGGTTTCCTCTTTATTTTGATCTGTGTGTCATTCTGACCGTATGCACTTTAATGAGGTCTAATAACGTTAGTGGTACCACTGTAGAATTGTATATATTTACCATTGTTGATTGCGTACAAAGTGAGTTATCGTGATCGTGTACACCACTTCGAATATTAATTATATAAAGACTATGGTTTAATCGATACAGTGTGTGGACATTCCGTTGTGGGTGCTTGGGGGCTACACTGTACTTAAGAACCAGCTCACACCACCTCTTGAGAAGCTAGGCCTTCATTGCTCGACTACATCTACCAATACTAGAGAAACTTGGCAGGGGTCTCTGTGTCTCCCCTCTACCATATAGAGAGCGGAAGAACAGACCCCCCCTCCGGTCCTTACAAAGGGAACCCTCAGAACCAAAGAACTGAAGGATGTTTATCTTGGGGAAGCGAGTCCCAAGATCGCAGTGTTGTATGAACTTGATTACATTTCAACTTGGGGAAGGGAAACCCAAGACCCTCTTTTGATGCAAACTAATGTTTGTGAACCTATAGAAGGTAACTTCAGAACGTAATCTAGCATCCTTGAAACAAAGTTACATTGGAACTGTATTGAACTTGAACACTTATTGAGAACTTATTGAGAACATTTCCCCACTAGATTTTGTTGTAGTTGTGAGGACAAACATAGGTTTTGACACATACCGACTTTTTGATTTGGACTTGTGGACACAGACTTTCCTTAGATTTCTTTAGGCAGGGAAATCCGACCATAGCATGGGGTTAGTTAGGCGTTACATCATCCTGATCATTAATAACGCTTTGGTTGGGGTAATTGACCTAGATTTCAGAGGAGATATAAAGGTGATATTCCAGAATCATGGGAAGGAGATCTTTCAGATCCAAGCAGGGGACAAAATCGCTCAAGGGATACTTGAAAAGATAACAATACCCAAACGTATTAGTCCAGATTTCATGCAGATATTAAGAACTTTGTCCAAGCATGTGACATCTGCCAAAAACAAGTAATTATATACCACCACCGGCTCCATTGAATCCATTACCCATTATAGAGATCCCAATTTCAAGGATTGGGATGGATATTGTAGGTCCCCTTGAAGCTTCAAAGTTAGGTAACAAGTACATATTAGTGATTGTTCGCTACAAGATGTATTGGATATGCTAAGGGAAACATGAGAAGAGAAAGAGAAGGACTCTTTATCAATTTCTCAAACTGCCGCCAGTCTCAAAGAACATATGGCAACAGTCCGATCACTTGTATAATCCCATATGGTCAAAGCCCAAGAACAGAAGACTTATTACAATCACAGTCTCATTACGGTTCTTCTCCATTGCACAGAAAGTACTAGTGTTGTTACCTACATCTGACAAAAACCTAGCCTCTAAATGGCATGGACCCTATGAGGTAGTTGAACCAGTGGGGCCCTGTAATTACATTGGCCCTCATTACGACCCTGGCGGAAATCGCGGTGCAAAATGCACCATGGAGCACGGCGGAAAGCTGCCGATAGCGCCATGGGGGTTGGCGGATTTTCCGCCCCATTCCGACCTTGGCGGGGCGGTAAATCCCCAATCCCCATTTTACCCTTCCCCATTCCCATTTTTGCCCCATAGGGTATAATGGGAGTGGGGAAGGCGTTAATTACGCCACCGTAAAATACAGTGGCGTAATTAACAACAAGGTCCCGTAGCGCCATGGATTTCTCCGCCCGGAAAAACCAGGCGGAGAAAGGCTCCATGGCGCTACGGGAACTCGTAGTAGGGCGGACGGGTCCGCCGCGAATAACGCTGGCGTAAACCCACTCCGCCAGGGTCGTAATGAGGGCCATTATCTTACAACCAGATCTCCGACAGAAGACACAGGCTTATCATATATGTGATGCTGGAAATGCCTTATGGAGGGACAGGGCCTCATGGTCCTTGCCCTACCGCTTCTCTTTGTGTCTTATCTCTATGTTATCTGCCAATGAGGTCCAGCCTGGACCTTTGGCAGTGCAGCTCTTCATGTTTTCCTTTTGGTGAACAACACCCTTGGTATACCCGTATGTGTGTTTTTCGGAACTTGTATTTGTATTTATTTTATTTTTAGAGCGCTCCTTGCCCTGGGGCATCTGGGCGCATGTTTAACAGCACGCAATGTTACAAAGCATTTACAATAATTTTACAAGGATTACATTATTTACAAGGTTAGCAGATTAATTATTGCACAACATATACAGTACATACAGATGTTAGATGGTGAGGTCAGTCAATACGCAGTATTGAATAAGTCAGTATAGAGAGAAAAAATAGAGCAGAGAGAAGTGTGTGTTGACCACGGGCTGGCACCTGGGTGAATGGCGTCTGAAGTAATCTCACATTCTGTGTTATGGGTGTCTAAGTGTGGTATGTGACACAACGCCTGAGACTGCCCTGACTGAGATTGACATGAATGCAGTGTGGTATTTTCGAAACACCATTTTGTCGCAAACATTTTGCCAAATTTTTTTTTTCTCGAATGTATTCTTTTTTTATTTTATGTTTTTTTTTTGTTTCATAAGTTTAAAAAAGTGTTTTAAAAAAAGAGGGGTTGGGGGAAAAAAAAAACATTAAAAAAAATATGTATAAATAAACATTCGAAGAAAAAAAAAAATCAGCTAAATTGTGTCTAGAAAATGCCATTCGAAAATATGCCATTCGAAAAAATCACTATAAACCATGCAGTGTAGTGTCCTGAAAGACTGGGTACTTGCCTGAATCAAAATTCTTCGTTATTGGTGTCTTGGTGGAGGAAATGGCCTGAATGCCTGTGAGCTTCATTGGAAGCCTGCCTGCATGAATGCCCTTACGCGTGATTGGCTGACTGAGCCTGGCTCAGCCACAGTGAATGGGGAGCAGATGTGTATATCTGAAGACCTCTCACTTACCAATTTGTTCAGAAGCTGAAGTCGAAGCAAGAAGAGGCTGTTCCTTGAAGCCCAGTTGGAGAAGTCTGCTGCTGCATGTCTTTGTGTAATCCAAAAGCTGCTGTGTTCTTCCAAGGACTGATCCAGAGAGGACCTGTGAAGGAGATGTGTCTCCGAGCTACGAGGGACCATCGTGCAACCTGCTACTCTTCATCAGAAGTACCCTGGAAGCCAGTCCTGTGTACCTGCCATCCAGAGAATGGGTCTTCGTGAGTCCTGAAGAGGAGTGCCCAGACATCTCGAGTCAGAAAAGTCATTGGTGTCACCCAGGGTCTCCAAGTGTGTTTCGTGACCGCTGGAAGCCTTTGCTATCTACCGCCCAGAAGAGGGTGTACCCTGGCATAGTGCTGCTGGACACTCAGAGCTGCGAAAGTTCCAAACTGCCTATGAAAATTTCAAAGGCCAACCTTGCCGTCATCACTGACCACTTTCTCCCACGGAGAGAGTCCAGAGTCGCTGAGTGCCAAGGAAGGTCTGCCGGTGAGTTTCCCACCACCAGAAGCTAACGAAGATGTACTGATGGTCCAGACTTGGTGAGGATCCGAGGCCCACTCCAGTGGTTGAGTGTAGGTAGCCAGAAGCCATCTAGAGGTCAGTGAAACCACAATATTCCAAACCCCGACACCAAAAGCGACCTATGCACCTGACGCCGCCAGAAATCATCAAAGTGTCCCGGGGGTTTACTCTCATCTGCCAAGCCTTTAAGGAGCCCACAGCAAGTTTCATCTTCACAGGAGAGCACCGCAAAGAGTAAAAGTGCTGCACTTCAGGAAGACTTTGGTTACATTTTTCTCGTGCACTCAGAATCACAGTGGCTCCTTCTTCCAAGGGGGGACCATCCTCGGAGGGAATCGTGGAGTGAAACCGAGAAACTCTGCCTGCTAAATCACCAAAGGTAATGTGACGAGGAAGAGCATCTTCTAGCCTCAGGAGTCATCCAGGGGTCCCAGACTAGTCTTGGATCTGGCTCTCCTGTGGCCTCACAGATACTTTGGGGTGGTAGGACCTTTTAAAGTACAAGGTTATTGAACATTATTGGACTGGGCTGTAAAAGACAAGATAAGTTACTCCCTAACTTTTTCCTCAAAGGTTGCCCAGGTGGGGGGGGGATCTTCACACAGAATTGTATATCTAGTCTAAAGAAAGCATTCTGCCACTGTTCACAACTAACCTACCTTAACTTCCCATATTCTATGCAGATATACCTCAATTAAGAATTCAAATGCCTGTTTAAAACTGTCTACAGTTAGTGCATCTATTATTGAATTTAAGTATTGTGTGGTACTGGTGAAAAACCTGAAGGTGTCTCAACCGCTAGTTTCCAGGGATCTGTCATCCAGGTGGCCAGGACATGGCCATCACTCTTGGATCCAGTTCCTGGGGGTGCACCAGTGCAGGAGGATCACCTGGATGAGGGGTCTTCAGGGAGTGGGAGTAGGACACCGAATGGTGAGACGCAGTATCCCCTTCCCTGTAACACCTTCTTTTCCCATCCTAGGTAGGATACTTAGGAGCTCAACTTCCCCCCACCACCCCTTTCCAGACGTGGTTGACGGCCTAGACGCGATTAACTTCCATACCCACATAAACGGGCCAACTCACTATAAAGGACACACAGTTGATGCCATCTTCAGCTCCCACAACCTGATACATCTAAACCCACCCCCACCCCTATCATCTGGTCTGATCACTTCATTGTTTCTTTCGCCATTCGCTCACCCAACCCGCTCTCCTTACCCGAACCAGAGCCTCCGAATCTATGCAAATGCTGGAAGAAACTAAAAATCATTCTGGACCTAGCCAATGCACTCCTTCAGTCTCCTTCCCCTACCCGCCTACCCAACAAACACCTAACCTCTGACGCCTTTGACTCATGGCTCAACACCTCACTAATAACGCTCACCCCCTCTTGCAAACCATTAGCTCGCCTTGGCTTTTTTCCTAGATGGTTCTCACTAGAACTGAAGACCACTAAACAACTATATAAATCCCTAGAACGCAAATGGTGGAAAGACAAAACAGCCCTGAGCATATACACCTTGGCCCGACACCATCGCCACTACAAGGCCGAAATCCGGAAAGCTAAAAAAAACATTACAACTCCCGAATCCTAAACTGTAACAACCCCAGCAAAGAACTTCACAAAATCATCACCGAATTCACCAAACCGTCATGTACCACCACCCTTCCCACACCCTCACAATCACTGTGCGATTCACTTTCTACACTTTTACACCACAGCTCTCGAAAGAACAAACTCTCTAACCAATAAACTAGCTCTCTTACACCCACCACCCAATCCACCTACCCTACCTACCATCCCACCACCTGCGACCGCTACCCAACCAACTTTTGACTCCTTCACTCCAATATCAACCGCCCAATTTCTCAAACTTCTCTCTGCCCGCAAACTGTCAGGCTCCCCGCACGACTCCTGCCCTTCCACAACCCTCAAAGAAATGTTCGCATCCACCTGCGCAGAAGAACACGCAAGAACCATCATAAACAATTCCCTCTCCAAAACTGCTCATGTCAAGCCTCTTCTAAAAAACCTTCCCTCAACCCTCTCGAGCCCAGAAACTACCGCCCCATCTCAAACACCAGGTTCCTTGCCAAACCCATTGACCGAACCGCCTGCTCCCAACTAAATGCCTTAATCGAAGCCAACAATCTCCTAGACCCAGCTCAATCAGGTTTAAGAGCCCAACACTGAACTGAAACCACCTTAACCTCAATCTGGGACAACCTTAAAAACACTGCTGATTCTGCGGGATGCGCAGCACTAATCCTTCTTGACCTATCCGTCGCCTTTGACACAATCAACCATTCAATCCTCCTTGACCGCCTCCACTCCCTGGGAATCTGTGGAAACGCTCTCAAATGGATAGCATCCTTCCTCGACAATAGGAACCAAATTACTGTACTCTCCACCCATGCTTCCCACGCCCGACCAGTCAACACCGGAGTTCCACAAGGAGCATGCCTATCAGCCCTCCTGTTGAACCTCTATATGTCCACCCTCCCACGAAAAATCTGCGCGCACAACATCCTATGCTACAACTACGCGGATGACACACAACTAATGTCATGATCTCTGCTTCCAAAAGGTCAGGGTTTTCCCAACTCCCTTGGAAGCAGATCCATAACCCAGGTTCCGAGTGCCAACCAGTCCCAATTGGGACCTTTTGGACCCAGTCCTGGCGCCAGTGGCACCAGGCTCATAAATATGCCCAGTCCCAGCGCTGGAAGCGCCGGGCTCATAATGCTTGGGTGGACTTACCTGCAGCAGACCATGCTGCTTACTTGCCTGCCAGTTGAGCCTCTGCTCCTCTTCTGTTTGGAACTACTTTTCCTGTTGGGTGGGGCAGGAGCCACTCCCTAGGTTCAGAACACTGGAACTCTTCTGGAAAGCAGGAACTCTTTTCTTACCTAGGCGTGGCTGTGGAAGGAGACACCTAAGCACTACAGGAGGCTATTTAAACCACACCCGATGGATGAATCTTGCTTTGCGTTATTCTGCATCCTCTGCAGCAGAACGCTCATCGTGTCTTCTGCATCTGATCCTGGGCCTAAGGAAAAAGGCTTACCATCCTGAATCCAGTCTTCAGCAACACCTATAAAGACAAGAAAGAACAGGTTAGCATTACGGTCTTCAGTGACAGCGCTTCACTTACCTGGTCCATCGGCTGTCACCAACGCCTCGCGCTGCATTCCGGCATCTGAAAGACAAAGGCTTACCTACTCTTCGTGCGCTCCGGAGGTCTTCGCACTGCATTCCGGCATCTGAAAGACAAAAGCTTACCAACTCTTCGCACGCTCCGGAGGCCTTCGGCGCTGCATCCCGCATCTGAAAGACAAAACAAGGTGCGTTTAAAGACATTGGGGAACTTTAATACTCACGTGCCATTACTCCTTTCCACATCTAACCCAGTGGGTATTCCGGCACCCTGCAGCCGCTCCGAACTTGTACCTGCAAAATAAAAAGACAGTTAGAGCGCATCGTGAAGCAGGCAACAAGCGCTTACTTACATGCTTCCAGGCGCTTCTATTCATCACACGGGCTCCATCTTCAACTCACTTCAGCCCGTCATCCGCCATCGCCGGAACCCTGCAAAACAAGAGACATCATTACTAAAGACTTTTAAAGACATTAGAATTACTCGAAACTTACCATTCGTGCAGTAAACGACGGACAGCAGTCCTCTGAAGTCAAGAGGCCTGCTCCCCTTATCCAGTGAAGAAACTGGTTACAGCACCCTGCCCCGAGGCAGATGGAGAGCACGGCGTTCACTTACCTAAGGTGAGAGCGTTAACCTTTGGGGTTCTACAGGAGAAGAGAAAGGGAAGAAGAGAGAGACATTCAATAACCCAGTTCATTAATCCCATATTTTCTATCTGCAGACATCTTACCCTTCGAGTCAGACATACAGTGCACAGAGGTCCAGCCCAAAGAGCCAGCCGTGTGTTACACATCACCTTTGAAGATACGGTGTACGCCCAGTCAAGACCGGCGCCTCTACGGGAATCAGGTGAGCGTTATAACTAATCCTAAAACTCCTGAATTCAAAACCCAACTGCCAACCCGACCTCACTTCCTGCCTCGTAGACATTGATCATTGGATTACCACAAACCCCTCCAAAACTGAAATCATGGCATGTGGCAACACCGAACTTCTCCCGCACCCGCTACCCTGGCCATCTGCCATGGGCAATTCCCTGATACCCTCAATTTCAGTAAAAAACCTTGGATGCACCCTAGACTCAGACCAAACCCTCTTGCTCCAAGTCAATAACGTCTCCAAGTCCTGCCACTACCACCTTAAAACTCTGAAGCGCATTTTTCCATATATCTCCTTTCCCAACAGACTCTCTGTGGTCCAATCAATTGTTATGTTAAGAGTGGACTATGCTAGCCCCCTCTACCTCGGAGTCCACGCATACCAACTGACTAAACTACAAAGAGCACAAAACGCTGCAGCCAAACTGCTACTAGCACTTGGCCCAAGAGATCACATCTCCCCAGCCCTTAAAACTCTGCACTGGCTTCCGGTTGCCCGTAGGGTGACCTTCAAACCCTTATGCATCTCCCACCGAGCAATTCATAAAACCAGACCTCAAAATCTTCAAGCCAAACTAAAACCATACCATCCTTCTCGCACTCTAAGATCCAGCTCTGCAGGCCTCCTAGTCATACCAAAAACCAACTCAGTCAGGTTAGGTGGATCATCATTCTCAGCCCTGGCCCCCACTCTATGGAACGCACTTCCACCCCACATCCGACTCACTGAGGACCTCATGTCCTTCCGCAAATTACTAAAAACTTTGCTCTTCCCCTAAAATCGACTCTTAACTCAAACTGGATAACAGCAATCATTGACCTTAGCCCAAAGCTGCCATATTCACAAATAACAATCCAGCTTCATGATCCGAATGAGAAATAAAAAAAAAAAACTACAAAAAAAACTATAAACCTCTAAGGCAATTTAAAACGTATACACTGAATAGAACGAGTGAAGTGGATAAAAGGAATGAAAAGGATGAAAGGAATAAATCGGAACAAAACAGTGAAGTGGATTAATTTAAGAAACAGATGAAATTATTTAATTAGAGAGGAACAAAGTGAGCAAGAGGAATAAAATGATGAGAGGAAGGAAAGGATGAATACATGATACAGATGGAACGCATGGATCAGACAGAGTGCGTGAAACGGATAGATGGCATTGAATGAAAGAGTGCATGGAATGAACGGAACAAATGGAATAGATGAATCAAGTGCATGACTTGGACGGAGTGCATGTGACGGATGGAGTGCATGGGTCGGACGGAGTGCTTAATTCGGATGGATTGCGTGCAACAGACAACATGGATGGAACGGATGAAGTGGTTCGAACAAATGAAGTGGGTGTAACTGATGAAGAGCATAAAGCCGATTAAGTTTGTGGAGCGCATGAAGAGTCTGGAGTGCATGAAGAGTCTGGAGCGCATGAAGAGTCTGGAGCGCATGAAGAGTCTGGAGCGCATGA
The DNA here is from genome assembly GCF_040938575.1 of Ambystoma mexicanum. Classification (NCBI taxonomy): domain Eukaryota; kingdom Metazoa; phylum Chordata; class Amphibia; order Caudata; family Ambystomatidae; genus Ambystoma; species Ambystoma mexicanum. The sequence continues at coordinate 1,604,946,211 of NC_090937.1, forward strand.
AGAGTCTGGAGCGCATGAAGAGTCTGGAGCGCATGAAGAGTCTGGAGCGGATGGAGAGCGTGGAGCGGACGAAGAGCGTGGAGCGGACGAAGAGCGTGGAGCGAATGAAGAGTGTGGAGCGAATGAAATGCATGTATCAGACGAAGTGCATGGATCAGAAGGAATGCATGGAAATGATTGAACAGACGGAATGCATAGAACTGAGTGAGTACATGCAACGAATGGAATGTATCGAACAAACAGAGGGCATAGAATGGACATTGCACAAGAATTGGTTGGAGTGCATGAAACGGTTGGAGTGCATGAAACGGTTGGTGCGCATGAAACGGTCGGTGCGCATGGGACGGCTGGTCTGCATGGGACGGCTGGTCTGCAAGGGACGGCTGGTCTGCAAGGGACGGCTGGTCTGCAAGGGACGGCAGGAGTACAAGTAACGGCAGAATGCATGGAACAGTTGGAGTGCGTGGACCAGTTGGAACGCGTGGACCAGTTGGAACGCGTGGACCAGTTGGAACGCGTGGACAAGTTGGAACGCGTGGACAAGTTGGAACGCGTGGACCAGTTGGAACGCACGGAACAGTTGGAACGCACGGAACAGTTGGAACGCACGGAACAGTTGGAGCGCACGGAACAGTTGGAGTGCACGGAACAGTTGGAGTGCACGGAACAGTTGGAGTGCACGGAACGGTTGGAGCGCACAGAACGGTTGGAGCACACAGAACGGTTGGAGCACACAGAACGGTTGGAGCGCACAGAACGGTTGGAGCGCACAGAACGGTTGGAGCGCACAGAACGGTTGGAGCGCATCGAACGGTTAGAGTGCTTGGAATCGTTGAGTGCATGGAATGCATGAGCATGAAGGCGCTCGATCTCAAGCACCTAATGAAAACCACCATATCACATCACCACACTTACTCTCTTCTATACACCACCACTCAACTAGAACACAGCGATACTATGACACATTCGGTATAGCTGTTCCCATACCAACACATGCCACATACTACCCATCATCCTAACTAAATACAGAATCATTCTAGTCTCACCCAGCCAGAACAAACACATACTTCCGATCTCCCAACCACCACACCTACCGCTAAGAAGCAGCTATCACACCTGCTGCACACATATCCGGTGTACACATGCACCAAATGGCTCTCTCTCTCTCTCTCTCTCTTCTGACTTGAACTACGTAGTACTGGTACCAGAACTACTGGTAGGTTGAAATACGGTTACCGAGGGCGTTCAACCTACCAGCGCCTTGAGATCATACCAATGGTACATAAGGCGCTTTATAAATGCAAAGTAACATAACATGAAAATGTTATCACGGACAGCTCACCGTGAGCGGAAACGGACTAACACCAGAGCCATATACCGGACATTTCCCAATACAATAGTCAGGCACGGTCAGGCAATTACTGATCATTACGCACACCTGATTTCCATCACACCTCCCCACACGGAGAAAAGCGGAACACGAAAGCACACTCTGAGCAATGCAAAAGACACATGGAAGCAACAGTTCCAAGATGGCAGTTTAATACAATGAGAAAGACGGCGAGACCAGAGAGGGTTGCAAGGAGGGAAGTGACCTTTACCTTTTCCGACTGTTACTTTCGTGAACCTTGTAAAATAAGAAAACTAAGACCGGGGACTAAAGCTGAACAAACCTGCATTATGTGTCAGAGGTACCCGGGGCTCTCCTGCATTGATAACCAAGGCAGCGAGGAACGATTGCCATCGTGGTACTGTTCTTGGCTCCTACAACTAAGCAGCGCCAGTAAAGACAATACAGCCGGTGAGTCCGAGAGACTGACACCAGACCAGCCTGTGTTAGAACCAAAGTTGCAAGCGGCAGCCCAGCCTGTGTTAGAACCAAAGTTGCAAGCATCAACATTGCATGAAGAAATCTAAAGAGAACTATGTCTGAAAAGTATGTAAGGAACAACATAAATATAATTGAAAACCAGAGGAGTGACTGAACTTTTGGAAGCCAAGAAAGATACGAGAGACAGAGGGGTCCGGCACCACATGGGTGCTCATTCAAAGGTCTCTGTTAGGTATCCAACAGGTTGGCAATCTGAAAATGTAAACTGTAGATCGAAGTGGTCCTGCAATGGGTCAAGCTACACCCTGTGAACATTTGAAAGTCTTTGATAGTTTAAAGCGAACTGAAATTGGTCCGAGCCTGGTCGAGAGGAGACTAATTGTGTAAGAGGAAGGATCTGAGCCTGGCTGAGGGGGATCATGGGTGAACCGTGAGTCACCCAAGAAAGAATATTCTCTCCACATTGTAAAAAGGGGGATCTGAGCCCGGCTGTGGGGGATCCAGGGTTAATCACACGACACTAGTACAAATAAGAGGAAAGGAACTTTGTGTTTTGTTTTGGTACATCAGGCCCTCTGAATCAAGAGACTTTAAAGAGAAGTGGTTCAGAAGGCCCTGATGCTGGTAATGGAAGTGTATCCTTGTGACGAAGAAGCTAGAGTGCGTGCTTTTATTGAGTGAACCGCCTTGTCCCATGCTGAAAATGTTTGGAAGGGAGGCCAAAGGCTTATAAATCCTGACATATCATTTTGTGAACACTTTTCTTTTTCATGAACACTACCTCCACGCTATTTTGTATTTAGCGATAAGGATTGGCAATGGGATTTTTTGTATAGGCCTTTTTACTTTGACTCCACTATTATTTGATGGTCGTAGCTTGCCCTAGATTTAGGGTTAGATAGGCTTTTATCACACCATTGTTGGAGTTCAATAAACATCCTTGAACTTTGGTCACTTGTGTCTCTCTTACTGTTGATACCATGCCTTCCTTACATATTGTGTCAGGGTGGGATGTGACTGAATTGAAACCAATTGGGGAACACTACAATTCATGAAGCTTAGTCATAGAGCCTCCAAACCCTCTATTGCCATGAAAGAATCAATAGGCTCTGATATCTGTAGCAGTACAGAGGCTACTATCCCTCCTGGGAAAAGAGGAATGATTCCCACAGACTTAGTTTTGATACCGCTTTCTGGGTGTTATATAAGATTGGCCCCAAAATCTGGCCTGGAAGTTCGGTATAGACGTCATACCAGGCGTCATCGATCCCGATGTCCGGGGAGACATAAAGGTTCTCTTACAGAACCATGGTGTAATCCCATTTGAAGCACATTGTGGGGACATAATTGCTCAATGGATTCTTGAAAAGGCTTTATTTCCTCGTTTTGAAGAAAGTGAACCAGAAGAAATGGCGAGTGGGACCTTAGGCATTGGGAAAGCCAATTAACCATCTATTACTGACGAGAAAAAAGGAGAAGAATTTACCATCTATCGCGACCTGGCCTTCGCCCAGCCAAATGACCAAGCCCTCGCTGAGGCTTTCTTACAAGCCATTCCCGAAGCAGAAGGTGTAGAGAAAGAAAGTCGTTTTTTCTTCTTAATGCAAGGACTGCCATATAGAACAGAAACATCCACAGAAGGCTTAAGTAAAACTCAGTAAGTAATCCCCATAACACACGGAAGATCGTACTAGAGATTGCACATTCCCATCTGACAGGGGCAATGCAGTGATCAGTAAAAAAAGGTGATATGCAGAATACTGCAGTGTTTACCATTACTGTCACGCATAATGAGGACCTTAGAGTAGTACGGGGAAGATATTAATGTGCACATTTTAATACTTTTACAGATTTGTATGGACTATGGAAGACCTCATAAAATGGCAGACACAGGGTACTTATGGACAGATACCAGCCAGAGACGTTTTTATGGGAGGGCAAAAGGGGCACTTGTCCAGGACCCCCACCTTGGAGGGGGCCCCAGAAGGCTGGCTGGTCTGAAGTAAGATTCCATTGATCACTAGTATTAAATAGCACACGTCAGGATATTTTATGATACTCTAAACCCATTGCCTTTCTCTTTTGGCAAGTGCATTCTGCCTTGATCAATTCATCTTGTATTGCTTTCTGTGTTCACTGCGGTATACATAGTTTGTATGTTCCTTATTGCACAACTCTGTAGCATTCTTTCCTTCCTGTGGGAACATTTGCAATAGGCAATGGTGAAATGCATATTGATAAATTGAGTGCCACAATGGTTCAGAAGTTAGCTCAGTGTGTGAGGCACCCATTGCAGAGATGTGTTCATATGCAAAATTAGAATATCACATTCCAGCAAGGCTGACTGAGCCTTTCCCATGTCTGAAGTTTATAAACCTGCCTGCATATGTACTTGGTATTGCAGAAAGCATCTGCTATTATCAGCAAGATAGGGGTTGCTATAAAAACTAACATATCATCCGTATGGTGAGGGTCTAGAAATTGGTTTGTTCAGATGGGGTGTTGTAAAACCTAGGCAATCGCCTCCAAGTATGGCATAAACTGTTAGTCCAAGAGGTGAATAAGTATCCAAATTCAAGACTATGGAACAACAATGTTCATGTTTGTATTCTGGATTTGCCAGCAGACGATACAGTGATACTGGTCAAATCATCTAATATCTTACATTACTGTGCTGTCTTCTGTGAGGTTTGACTTCTTGCATGCTGCTGGCATCATTTAGCCCATTACTTGATCTTTCTTCTTATGTAGGCCATTTGGGTTGAAGGGTTGGTAGACAGAAAAGGGCGGGCCACATGTTGCAGCCCTCAGGCAAGCATATTTTAAGGTCTGCTTGTTTGTTTGATACAAAAAACAGTTTGCCATTGTTTTGGAAGTATTCAAAGCTTTAAAATACAAAAGACGAGCCCAGATGAAATTTGTTAAACCACATCGATTGGTATGCTGGTTCTTATATACTTCCTTTGATGATGGATAGAATGAAGCTAGAATCATTCCCATTTTGCATAACACCCATCTATAATATTTTTTTTAATAAGGGCCATGTTTGGTAATGTGATTTGTGTCCTTTCCAAGTCCCTTTTTTTAATTAGAATGAGATTGTTTTAGTTCATGGTAAGAACTGGAAAAGAAAATGTTCAAATGCAGAAATTGCAGAGTTTGCACAAATCCCAGCGTCACCCCTTCACCAATGTGTGATCCTGGGCATCTCATTTTATATTGTATTGCTGAACCTCTCAATATTGCCAGTCCCTAAACCTTTCAAAATTGTTAGCCCTTCCGAGTGATTTCCTTCTCATGGTATGATCTTCATAAAAACCGTATTCATGGTTTCACTGTGTTACTAGTGAGCATATCTATATCGCACACCACAGGCATGTGTTCCTTTGATATCTAATGGCAACACTATTTGAAAACCATATCCCACTTCTAATCTCAGTCTGTCTGGATAAAGACACCTTCCTGGTAGCTTCTAATCTGCCTCCACTATCCATGCTACGGTATGTGTCGGGTTCTCCTTCCTTCATATTAGTGGTCTCTATCCATGCATGAGCACGTTTGTGTTCTGTGAGGCAGCTCATGTGAGTTCTCTGTCTATCATGGTTACATGTACCTTTACATACGATCCTGCATTAATACTACATCTACCTTCCTGGATGTTATTGATAAAAAGTATCCTGTATGTACTAGAACGGTAACCCCTTTGTAGACTGCTAACGTTGGTCTTCAAATGCTACTTGTTTATCATTTTGATAAGAGCAAGAATGAAGAGGCAAGGGGATTTAAAGGGAGCAAACGTGCTCATGTTGTGAGACAGCATTTCAACCTATTGGTTGTGAGCACGACTGGTGGGGATTGGGGGGGCGCGACTAGTATTCTTGATCCCTTAATTCTTTTCGTTTGGTGCAGGGGGCCCCAAAAATGTCCGTGCCCTGAGCACCAAAAGTGCGTAAAATGGCCCTGATACCAGCCAATCGTATGTGTGTCTGTTTTTAAAAGGTAAAACCGTATTCGGCTCAGGTTAAGCCAGCATGCGCAAGTAACAGGACACCAATGGATTTTTAATTTAAAACAAAATGTCCAGATGCACAGGAAAGTTAATGGTTTTCTTAGAAGAGCGTCAGGACGCCAGAGACAGGTGCCATTCGCACACAACCACAGGGCAGAAAACAAGACCGTGCCAGGGGCTGTTTGCTTGATGCTCTGAGATAATCAAATAAGCCAATGAAATGTGCTTCAGAATTGTTTTGGCGATTTAGCATTTACCGTTTGATATAAACACAGGCTCTCCTTCGGTCATGTACACTAGTACGTGTCTACGTTTGCTGCTCTGAATACCTGCCCCTGTTTGTACTTAGTTGTACCTGCTTGCAGTGAACACCTGTGACCCTGCTCATCATGTCTAATGCAGGTATGGTAGCATGCATATCATTCTGTTATTTTCCTGGCAGTTTAGTTATCTATGTAAATCGGTGTGTGATGTACCGCATATTATTCATGTATAAATGTTTTTGTTTTGTATCTGCTTCTATATTCTCTTTACACTCATATGCGTTCTCTCTGGCTGAATAAATGTAAGCAGTGAACAGGAATTAAGTAAACGCGAGTATCTTTACGGTGGCTAAACAGTGGCGCACCTCACCATGGGTGCTGTTGTCTGGGTGCCCTGCTTTTCTGCGCTTATTACCATCTCGCATAGTAGCACACCCTCCCTCTTCTGTCCATCCTTCCTCATGCCCCACATCCCTTTGAAACAAAGAATTTGTTACAAAACTTCCAGTATGTTGTACCTAACTGTTATCAAATGTATTATGCCAGGTAATTGTTCGGTTTAACTGCTTTTCAATATCTATATGTTTTAAAATACACGATTGGATTCCCCCTTCCATATTTATTTGCCATACTTAGAAGGGTTTTCTGTAGTGCTACCTTTGGTTCCCAGCCACCCCATCTTCAATTTACAATATACATTTTACACCTGAGACTTCAGATTGCAGCAATGTGTACAAATGATTACTGAATGTCTTCTATTGAAATCAGATGTAATCCTAACCTGTACTCATTGAGGGCTATATCAATGACAACCATCTTTTTTGCTTGTACATTCTCACAGCTGTGTAGTGCAATAAATGAGGCGATGCTTCCACCAATTTCAATGATAACCTAAGGGGCCTAGTCGCTGACAATTGTCCCCAACGCAATGGTGCTCATTGTACCAGCCTCAGAAATTAGGAACGCAAAAATAGGTAACTGTAGTCATACATGGCTTGTTTGATGCTTTGCGCTGTTCAGAATTAATGGTTTTTTAAAATTGATTTAGCTGAACGATGCCAACTTTACAATATATAACATTCCATTTTTCTTAAAATAATCAATGATTTACAAGAAAGTAGAAACTTTAAATTATGTCAACTAAGTTGACACACCATGCATAAATAAACATTTTTATTTGTTTGGCTGAAAAATTGAACCTTTCAAACAATTCTTAATACAAATACAAAACTAATATTTCAGTCAATTCACAATTGTATGTACTTTACAAAATTTCTATAAAATGGTGTAATATTTAAAATCATATTTCCATATGTCATATTTCCACACTTCCACCGTGTTAATACATATAATTCATATTTACATAATATCATTAACCAAGTTTTAAATCAAATTTGAAATATTCCTAAATCGCAAAATATAAAAGAACAAATTTGCTCATATAAAATAAAAGTAAAAACAAAAGAACAAAGTATTGTTGTTAGTTCATTCCATCGGTACACATTTAATTTAGCTTCAAATACGGCTCTCTTGGAATAACCGTCTTTATGAATTGAACATGGGTAATATGTAGCACCGTTCTTGTGCTAGTGATTAAAGTGCTCCATATCTCTTCTTTAGTACGAGTACAAAATAATTGCAGCAGCTTATGAAAAAACCTAGCTCGAAGTTGACACAAGGCTGGGCATTCTACCACCAAGTGTTGCAGAGTTTCCGGCCGTTTTTCATCTTTACAAAAGCGACAGAAGCTTTGCGCTTTATGTATTAAGCCTCTTCTTGCTAAAATTTGATTCGTAGGGCATAGATTTAAACGTAATCTTAGCATCTCTGATCTAACATTGGCCGAAGGACATTTGATAAGATAACTTTCCATAGTTCTAAAGTTCTTGTGTGGAAATAAACACAAATTAAAATCTGCATAACGCATACAGAGATTTTGGTGCCGATTCATGGAACAAACGTGCGCCGAAAATCCCAGCTCAAGCAGGCGCAAGTAGGCGCAAGCGTGAGAAAGCAAGCGCACGCCTGCGATTCAAGGAAGGCGCTGCGCTACTTTCCCACTGGTTGTGCGCCAAATCCGTGCATGGCGCACGCTGGCGCACACGTCTCCAAACAGCGTGCGCTAAGCGCACAGTGAAAGCGCACATAGCCCAGCGCACACAACAAAAGTAGGCGGAACAGGGGGCGTAACACGCGGAATGGGGAATAACACGTGAAAAAGAAGGCGTAACGGGGGAAGTACTGCTGGAAAGTACATGGAACGCCCACACGCACGCGAACCACACGTATTCATGGAATCGAATAGGGCAAACCCGCGCACGGGCAAAGACACACACAGGCCTAAACACATCCGCCACACGAAGGCAGGCGGTAGCGTCCCTGCGCATTACAAAAGTGTGCACAAATAAAAAGCACACATATACTGAGTGGGGTACGTGTATTTCAGGGGTGCGCCGGAAGTTTCACACGCGATTGGCCTGGGTACGTGTATTCCTGGGGTTCGCGGGAAGTTTTACACGCGATTTCAGCAGGGTACGTGTATTTCAGGGGTGCGTGGGAAGTTTCACACGCGATTTCAACAGGGTACGTGTATTTCAGGGGTGCGCGTGAAGTTTCACATGCGATTGGTCTGGGTACGTGTATTCCTGGGGTTCGTAGGAAGTTTTACACGCGATTTCAGCAGGGTACGTGTATTTCAGGGGTGCGCGGGAGGTTTCACACGCGATTTCAGCAGGGTACGTGTATTTCAGGGGTGCGCGGGAAGTTTCACATGCGATTTCAGCAGGGTACGTGTATTTCAGAGGTGCGCGGGAAGTTTCACACGCGATTGGCCTGGGTACGTGTATTTCAGGGGTGCGCGGGAAGTTTTATACACGAAAGGGCAACGCCCGTGCGCGATACATCACAGACGCGCTTACGCGCTAAGGGCCTTTGGTCCAATGAAATCGCGTACGTGTGCTGATGCGCTTACGCGCTAAGGGCCCTTCCTCGAATTACACGCTGACGTGCAATCATTTCACGTGCCAAATCACTCCGTATCAAGCTGGCCACGCGTACACACACGGAATACCACGCTCCTGCCCTGAAGGCCATTTTCCTGCCCCCCAGAGCCCTGAGCACGCTCCCACCTGCCATCTGCTGCTGCCTGACTGCCCACGTGCCCTGCTATTTGGTGCCTTCACATCAGCCATCTGCAGGGGTCCAGTTGCTGTGTCCACCCCTGCTGGAACAGAAGACTCCCGACTAGGATACCATCGCTCCACAGCCCAGCCCCAGGACCCAGTTACCAACCCACTCCTGCCTCGGGGTCGCCATGTCGGGGCAAACACCATCTGAGACCACTGGCGATCCCCAGCCAAAGGGGCAGAGGGCCACCAACTTCAGTCAGAAGGAAGTTGGTGTCCTGGTGGAGCATGTCCTGGGGCATTATGATGCCCTCTTCGGAACATCATGCGCCAACAAGGAAGGACGGGATAGGATCTGGGACGACTTTGTGGTTGCCATCAACGCGGAGGGGGTGGCAACCCGCAACCTCAAGCAAGTCAAGAAGCGCTGGGAGGACTTGAGGTCCAGGACCCTCGTAAAGGCCCGGCGTTTTGTGGAGGGGGGCCGGGGCAGCATGAGTAACATCCATATGAGGGTCCTGGAACGCGTAGCCCCAGCGCTCCACGCCCTGATCCTTCAGAGGCAGATCCGTCTGGAGTTGAGCGGTAAGTGGCCAAGCATTGCTGTGTGAGACAGGGCATGTTGCAGGGTGCTGGTTGTCTGATACTTGCCTGTATGCCTGACATAGGCCATGTACGTATGTGTGTGTGCAGGGACATCATGGTCATGCATGTGAGACCAGTAATGTGTGAACCACATGGTAGGTGCATGTGTTATAATGCAACATGCGGAGCAGCATGCGGAATGCACACATTAATGCATGCCTGTCTCTGTTATTGGACATGGATGGGGTGTGAGAGATGGGTGCTGCGGTCATGGACATGTATGGTGTCCATGTCTGTGTGTCTGACTTGCGTGTCTGAGTTGTAAATGCCATGGATGCATGACACATGTCTGTGACAATGTTCAGATTCACTGATGCAGCCTACTCATCCTTGCATCCACTGTGTCTGGGGTGTACGAGGCCAGATGGATGAAACTACGGTGAAGTGTGTGCATGTGCTAGGCATGACCCATGATGCATGCGAGTTTCAAACCAGCATTGTATGTTTCAAGAGTCCCTTGGACATGTATGCTAATGTTCATTGCATGCGCCATGCCTGTTACTGCATGTGTTTTGCCTGCACTGACCCATGTGTTGTGGAGGGAAATGATGGAAGTGATGTTTGACAGTGCCACTCATCTGCTATTGCTTCCTGTCTAGGGGACCATTGTACAGTACCCTGATGCTTGTGTTCTATGTCTCCCTCTACACAGCGGCAAGTGATGAAGAGGGCGGAGACGGCGCTGTGGAGCAAAGCGGCGGGGATGCCCCCACCGGCCGGCGACGCAAGGCCCAGTGACCCTCCCAGAATTTACCATCATCCGGGACCGAGGGTACTGGTGCTGTGTCTGCCACTACGGCTGCAGCGGAAGGGGTGGGTGAGCCCCCACAGGGGCTTGCAACAGCGGAAGACGGTGTGGAGCCATCCAGGTTGGTGGTTTCCACAGAGGAGGAGGAGGCAGCTACTGAGCCGCACATGGGGCCTGGTGGGGGTGGTACCACTGGTGCAAGTGGTGCAGTCCAGGAGCAGGGGCAGGAGGGAGCACAGGTCGCTGTGGAGGGGCCTGTGCATGTCACTGTCCCTGACACTGTGACTGCACCACCATGCACCAGCAGGGATGCCCCATCCCAGGCCCGTCCGCAGGTAGGGGGGATGTCCATGTCATCTGGCACTCCTCTACCTGCGGACGAGGGGACCCCTGGCCATATGGAGAAGGTCCTGATTGGTGTCGCGTTGCGCACGCGTGACATTCGTGATGACATGCGTGCTTCCCGGGGGGAGCACGCACGTCATCACGAAGAGCAGCGTGCCGACTTGGCCCAGTTGGGAGTGTCCATGGTCGGGGGTTTTGTACATGTGTCGGCCACTCTGGCGGCCCTCTCCTCCTCTGTGGAGACTATGCGCCAGTCGTTCTCCATGCCGTCTTCCGGCCCAGATGCTACCAGGGCCCCCTGTGGACCTGCCCTGACAAACGCACCCAGCTCGGTGGGGATCCCATCCCTGCCACAGTCGGGAGTCGGAGGTCCAGCAGGGGACCACAGCAACTGGACCCCAGCAGATGGAGGATGTGCCGGCATCATCGGGCAGGGCACGTGCACGACGGCGTCGGTGGATTCCATCAGCCTGGATGCCGTCGTGCTGGCAGAGGCAGTTGCGTCGGAGGCAGCGGCAGGCTCAACGTGGGAGGCATCATGGCTTGGGGCCATCTACATCAGAGGGGCAGGCATCGGCCGAAGGGCAGGAGGACCCTGGAATGGGAGTGTCTTCCGTGTGGCAGCGATTGGGCCAGCAGATAGGTGCGGAGCGGCGGCGGGCGGAGAAGGCACGGCTCACAATGGTCAGGGCGGAGAATTCCATGCGCAGGGCGCTGAGGCGGGCTGAGTGCCTCGAGGGAATTCGCAGGGAGTTGGAGGTGGACATGGGGTTATCCTTGCAAGACCTCGGGGCCAGAGAACAGGCCCGCCTCCAAGACATTGAACAGGAGTTCGATGATGCCCTGGCCCATGACATCAACAAGTGAGCCGTTGGACTTGCCCGCCGCCATTGTATATAGTTCATTAGTGTTAAGTTTCATTTCTTTTTTCTTTCATTTGGGGCGCATGGACTATGCCCCACATTTTTGTATATAGTTAGTAATTCGGTAGGTTTCATTGTAGGTTTCATTTATGTCGTTGGGCTCATGGACCCTGGATTTCCTATTTGTACATAGTTTTACAGTGGATTTTTCTCCTTCATCTTTTTTTTTCTTCACCATGGAGCAATGGATATTACGCTTTTCTTTCCCTTTGGATTTTCTTTCTTGGACGGTGACTTTGGACACATTTTCATTTGGATTATTTTGGATTTGCATTTCATTTATTTATCATTTTTTGGGACATGCTGCATTTTGATTATTATTGGCATTATTGTGTGTTTTGATTTCATTTCCTTCATTTTGACTTGAATACATTTTTGTTTCTTACTTCAATGTGTGGTCTTCTCTCATTGGTTTCATACATGTCACAATGTGGGTTTTCTCAGTCATGTGTTGCCATTGTGTGGGTCTGACAGACTTGTACTCATGCGCATACTGCTTATTTGTGATCTATCATGTAATGGGGATTTCAATTTGGAGTGAATGTAAAGCTTGGTTGGGTGTTTGGACTGGGGTGGCGTGGGGTGGGATTTGGGTGGCCATAAGAGCCAGGGATCTAGATTGTGATGACGTGTTGGCTGGGGGACATGTGTCGGGGCCTGCTGGCAGGTGCCTGTCAATGCTGGAGGGGTGGGGGTGCAGAGGGACATGAGTGGGGGCCTGCTAGCAGGTGCCCCTGACTGCGGGGGGGGTGCTGGGGGACATGTGTCGGGGCCTGCTGGCAGGTGTCCCTCACTGCTGGGGGGTGGGAGTTCAGCGGGAAATGAGTGGGGGCCTGCTGGCAGGTGCCCCTGACTGCTGGGGGGTGGGGGTGCTGGGGGACATGTGTCAGGCCCTGCTGGCAGGTGCCTTTCAATGCTGAGGGGGTGGGGGTGTAGGGGGACATGAGTGGGGGCCTGCTGGCAGGTGCCCCTACTGCTGGGGGTGTGGGTGTGCTTGGGGACATGACCAGGGGTGCAGGGTAGTCCCGTGTGTTGTGTGCTGCCTGCAGGGCCCGTGGAGGGGGTAGAGGGGACACCTGGGAGGACGCACACTGCAAATTCACGTGTAGGACACCCCGCGCACCCCCGAAATATGCGTTCCCCGCTCAGACAGCAAAATCGCGTGTAAAACTTCCCGCGCACCCCTGAAATACACGTACCCTGCTGAAATCGCGTGTGAAACTTCCCGCGCAACCAGAAATACACGTACCCTGCTGAAATCGCGTGTGAAACTTCCCACGCACCCCTGAAATACACATACCCTGCTGAAATTGCGTGTGAAACTTCCCGCGCACCCAGAAATACACGTACCCAGGCCAATCGCGTGTAAAACTTCCCACGCACCCCTGAAATACACGTACCCTGCTGAAATCGCATGTGAAACTTCCCGCGCACACCTGAAATACACGTACCCTGCTGAAATGGTGTGTAAAACTTCCCGCGCACCCCTGAAATACACGTACCCTGCTGAAATAGCGTGTAAAACTTCCCACGCACCCCTGAAATACACGTACTCTGCTGAAATCGCATGTGAAACTTCCCGCGCAACCCTGAAATACACATACCCAGGCCAATTAGTGTAAAACTTCCCACGCACCCCTGAAATACACGTACCCTGCTGAAATTTCGTGTGAAACTTCCCGCGCACCCCTGAAATACACGTACCCTGCTGAAATCGCGTGTGAAACTTCCCGCGCACCCAGAAATACACGTACCCAGGCCAATCGCGTGTAAAACTTCCTGCGCACCCCTGAAATACACATACCCTGCTGAAATGGTGTGTAAAACTTCCCGCACACCCCTGAAATACACGTACCCTGCTGAAATCGCATGTGAAACTTCCCGCCCACCCCTGAAATACACGTACCCCACTCGCACAGGGCCTATCGCATGTGAAACTTCCCGCGCACCCCCGAAATACACGTACCATGCTGAAATCACGTGTGAAACTTCACGCGAACCCCAGTAATACACGTAACCCGCTCGCACAGGGCCAATCGCGTGTGAAACTTCCCGCGAACCCCAGTAATACACGTACCCCGCTTGCCGTGCTGATACAGGGTTAGTGCAGCCCTTTGCGCTGGATTGCGGATTTTGATGGCTTTTCCCTGCGCGAGGGGCGTTCTTGGGGGCGTAACTGGCGCTGCTGCAGGGTCGCTGCACCACTGTGCGCCACGGCTGGTTTTGGTAGCTAAAATCCATGAATACGCTGTGCGCGGAAATGGATTTTAGCGCACGCGGCTGGCGCAGAGATTTGCACACGCACACTGTGCGCCAGCTGCGTGCGCCACTTGTGCGCTAAATTCTATGAATTACCCCTTTGTGTAGTTATCCTGTCAAAGCAATAGAGTTGTAGCTTGGCCTTTGTTGGATTCGTTATTAGTAATTCAATTGTTATACCTGCGTCCGATAAAGACTCCAATATGCATTTACTCCATTGTTTTGGAAAATCATCCTTAGATGTTAATACATATGGTGACACAGAGCCCAAAATATTTATAGTGTTGATTCCCATTAGACATTTTCTATAGAAATTACACATTTTCCAGAGAACTTGACCAAAGAAAGAAACATAGCCCAATTCATAGCGTAACAAGGTTATAGTAGTACACATGAGCAAGTACAGGAGAGATTTCCAAAATTGACCTTCATATCGGTCCCAAAATTGTCTTGGCCTAGGCAATATAGTATCTGATCCATATGAAACAATTGGAACAACTTTTTAAAGGAAAAAAGTTAGTATGTGAGCCATGGTAAATTTCCCATATCTATGCAATAATAGTTTTGCTTGTGATGTTAAAGATCTAATTTTGGCATTTAAAGTGGATTCATAGAGCCTGAAAAGGTTAAGCCCAGATATTTGTAATGAGGTACAATCATACGTTTTCCCCCCTGTAAGAGCATTGATAGTTTGACATTTTGGGATTCTTTTTTTTCTCACACATGACTATTTGGGTTTTTTCCGCATTAATAGTTAGGTTGTTATTGCTAGCATACTCATCCAATTTATTTAATAGACATATACAATTTCACCTAATGGTTTTGCTTTACACTTAAAACTTCATCACTCATCTAATCAAAGCCAAGTAAAACAGTAAATATGAAAAATAAGCCAAAATTGAACTAATTTTCACTCAGTTTCAATTCCTGGAGGAACCCAATTGTCCCAATTCTCAATTTAGTTAGAAAACCTGAGTGAATAATTTTCCACGTAGTGTCACAAGTCAGGTCCCGGTACTCTTGCAAAGGAGGCTTCAAATATCCAATCAAGGCTACACACTCAACTAATATATGTTTCAAAGTTTATCTCCGTGATGGTTTTTTACAATATCTACAGATATTATCTGCTTTCTGAATTATTTTCCGCTTGGCTAATACATCCCTGGTCAACCAGAGATTAAAGTGTCCTCGCAGAAAGTCAGCCCTATGAGCAATTGGTGGATATCTACTTATGTAACTTTCAGGATTGGAATATCTTTCCAACTAAAAGGGATTTTCATTAAAATCTCATTAAATTCTCTACATTTTACATTTAATCCTACTAGAAATCCAATCGTTCTGAAATAATTTTGTTTTCACCCTCATAGGGTTTTATATTTAAACCATCAGAGAAACCTCAGTGTTTGCCAAGGCCTAAGTGGCTATACCACGCCACTTAGAGATGAAAACATCTTTGGAAGATTATCATAGGCGACTGAATTGCCAAAATACATTTCCTGAATAAAGCTATCATCTGCCATACATAGCGAGTGTATAAAGAAATCGTTCCCAATTAATTTCGAATCCACACCATAGGGACACAATTTGGTAATCGCAAAACACTCTGCCAGTACTTGCTTTCGATTTTGGCCCTGACATTCTCCAGTAATATTACTTGGGTTTCAGCTACATACAAAAGAATTGGTGAGACTTTTTGTAAATAATAAGTGATGACCGGAGTCATAGAAAATGTACCGTATTTTGCTTGAATTAGCCTGGCTTCAGAGAATACAGTTGTCAATTTCATTTCTAAAATTTCCCTAAAGACTTTTGACTTAGCTTGATGTATTAATGTATTTAAGCTTGGCCATTTCGCAAGAAAGCCCCTTGTCTTGCTGAAAATAGCATCATGTATAGTTGGCAGAGTCTGCAGAGCAATCCTGCAAAATATGATGGCAAGATACCTTTCAAGGTTCGTAATGTTAGTGCTAGAAAAAAAACTTTCCTCATCTAGCCCACTACTAATAACAGCAGCAACCAATTACTTTTATATCGAATAGTCGGCCGAATCACTTGGTGGTTTAAAAACAAAAATATGTCCACTTTTTTAGGTTCTCATCTACCTGTATTCAGTTTTTGATTTGGACGGATATTTCAATATTTTCAAAATCCAGATTTTTCATTTCAAATTGCATTGGCTTTTTATGTAGTACGCATGGAGATGGTAGTTTGCACTACCCAATGTTGCTTAAGTGCAATAAAAAAAAAAAACAAGCTTTGGCAAAGCCAACAATTTTGGCTTCTTTATAAGTATTAGGCATTTTCCAGGCACTGCTATTAGATGCCCAGGTACTCTCATAATTTTGCACCTGCTGCCATCAATGCCCAGTGCACTGCAGCTGTGCCTAACAAGTGTGCACTCCCCATGCCTACACAAAGATCCAAACTGTTAAAGCCAATGTTTGCTAGGGGTTTAAGCGTCCACTGAAAAGGGAAAATCGTAAATCGGAGATGTGCACGTTGTGGCCAGGGTTCTGCAAAACATAAAAGAACAAGGGAGAAAAGAGGACACAAATAGGAACCAGGCAGAAAAAGAGATGGAGGGAAGAGGGAAAGAGAGAGTGAGTGGGGAATAAGGAAAGGAGTTTTGACTTCAGCTCCAAGCACTGTAAAACACTACCGTCCACATAAATGCAAATAAGGCTTAGAAACATGCTTTAACAGGACCCAGGCCCATGAAGCCTGCTTTTGACTGCAATAAACATCAGCGCTCCAAATCAAACCTTATTTTTTATCCAGTCCTATTGGATCTTGACTCTGGTCAATTTACATTTTCATGCCATTATAAACTGGCCTCCTAAGCTGCCTGTGAACACATTTTCAAGAAGTGTAATACTCCTCCCCGCAATGCTACTACATTTTTGCATATCAATCTTGATTTCTATAATTTCACTTTTTAGTTTGGGATATTAGGTGTCGCTTGTGACACCTATAATAGCCCAAACTATTGCATTCAAATATTGATTCGTGTGTACATAGGGAGAAGGGCTTGTGACAAGTGGCACACACAAATGACATTTGAGGAGGGACACAGTGTATTTTAGTATTGTTTGGTTATTGATCCCTCCCATTCCCAGCCCCTACCTATGCTAATCCCTATGGCTAATCCCACTCATGCCTGCCCATCTTGGGAACTCTTTTAGCTCTGAGCTCTTCCCTGGTCGCTGCCATCTTGGATGACTGCCTCCAGGGAAGCTCTCTGGAAACAAGCCAAAACTAGCAGCCTTCTTTGAATGGGAAATATACCATGTACCTTCCGAATAAAATGATAAATGTTCAGGCGATTATCGCATTTCTCCATTTATATTTTCTGTTTATATATGTAGAGTGTATATTAAATATATGTAAGATACGATTTCACAAGAACACTAATAAATGTTAAAAAACAAATTTACCCTATTTTTTACTTATACAAATATTTCTTGTGGTCGTCCTGAGAGAGATTACATGCACCACAGGCACTGGGCCATGGACGGATGATGACACGCTGCAGTGCTACTTTTTTATATTTTCTAGATGACCATATGTTATGTGTCTGAGACTTGCAGGCCGATTCATGTAATTCCTCACAAAAGTGTCGCACGCGGCTGGCGCACAGCGTGCCCGTGCGAATGTCTGCGCCAGCCGCGTGCGATAAAATCAATTTCCGCACACAGCGTATTCATGGATTCTCGCCTCCAAAAGCAGACGTGGCGCAGAGCGGCGCAGCGAGCCTGCAGCAGCGCCAGTTACGCCCCCAAGAACGCCTTCGCGCAAGGAAAAGCCATCAAGATCGCAAAACCATCGCCAAGGGCTGTGCCAACCCTGGACCAGTTCACCGGACTGGCAAACAGCAAACGAAAAGCGGGGAAGGTGTATTACGGGTTTCGGGAACACGCGTGCGTGAGAAGTTTCACACGCGATCGGGCCTGGGGGAGCGTGTGCGTGTATTTCAGGGGTGCGTGAGAAGTTCCACACGCGATTGGGCAGGGTACGTGTATTACAGGGGTGCGCGAGAAGTTTCACACGCGATTGGGCTGGGTACATGTATTTCGGGAATGCGCGGGAAGTTTTACACGCGATTGGGCTGGGTGTGGGTATTTTAGGGGTGCGCGAGAAGTTTTACACGCGAATGGGCTGGGTACATGTATTTCAGGGGTGCGCGAGAAGTTCCACACGCGATCGGGCAGTTTACGTGTATTTCAGGGGTGCGCGGGAAGTTTAACACGCGATTGGGCTGGGTGCGGGTATTTCAGGGGTGCGCGGGAAGTTTCACACGTGATTGGGCTGGGTACGTGTATTACACGCTCGCCTACAACACGTATTCATGGAATCGAACGTGGCCAATCCGGAAACACGTACGCCAGCAGGAAGTAGGCGTACGTCCACCCGCACAGCATAAAAGTGCACGCAAACAACAAACAAGCTCAGACGCCAGGATGAACATACCGTTCCTAGCAGCAGTGGCCGTGGGATACCGCAGGAGGAGGAGGATAGTCAGGGCCAGAATTTTTACACCCAGAACCAGCCTTTTTGGGATGCCTGATGACCATGTGTATGGGAGGTACAGGTTTCCACCTCACATAATACTCGACATGGTCAGTGAGTGGGAGGATGACCTCACATCAACCACCCTGTGCTCCCAAGCACTCAGCCCCATGGAGAAGGTCCTCAATGTACTGCACTTCTTGGCCACTGGATCATTTCAGCGGACAAGTGCCATAGTGGGGGGGGGGTGTCACAGGCCACGCAGTCACGCTGCCTACACCAGGTCTTGGCCATCATCACTGCACGCCCATCAGTCCGCAGGCACATATACTTGCCCACAACACCTGCAGAAGGCAGGCTGTCGCCCAGGATTTCTACAGGGTGGCACAATTCCCCAAAGTGCTAGGTGCCATTGATTGCACCCAGGTGGCTCTACGTCCCCCCAGAGCAACTGAGCACATCTATCGAAACCGCAAGATCTGGCATTCCATCAACGTCGAGGTAGTATGTGATGCCAAGGGAATCATCACCACAGTATACGCCAACTATCCAGGCTCCACCCACAACAGTTTCATCTACAGAATGTCTACCCTAAACCGGGACATAGAAGCTGGGCGGCATGGCGATACATGGCTGCTCGGTGAGTATAAATGCCACTGCGCATGCATGCATGTCAGATACTGAGTAATGTCACAACCTCACTAATGATACCCATCACCACCTCCCCAGGGGACAGTGCCTACCCTCTCAGCACCCACATG
Organism: Ambystoma mexicanum; assembly: GCF_040938575.1. Lineage (NCBI taxonomy): Eukaryota > Metazoa > Chordata > Amphibia > Caudata > Ambystomatidae > Ambystoma > Ambystoma mexicanum. Next base: position 1,604,965,626 of record NC_090937.1, read on the forward strand.
ATGACGCCAATTCGGAAAACCACCACGCCACCCCAGGTAAGATACAACACAGCCCACATTGCAACCCGGGGCATCGTGGAGCGCACATTCGGAGTGCTCAAGTCACGCTTCCGCTCCCTTGACCGTTCTGGCGGGCAGCTGTTATACGCTCCCCCAGTAGTGTGCAGGATCATAGTGGCAGCATGTGTCCTGCACAACGTTGCAACACGCCGGGGCCTGGCCGTGGACATGGTGGTGCCCCCACATCCCCAACCACATGCATGCCCGCTGCGCATGGGAGGGGAAAGGGCACGGGGTGAGGCAGCCCGTACGCAGCCCGTGGCTAATTACTTCACATAAAATCACACCCCTGTGGAGTGCACACAGCCCTGGCACATACCAGTTGACAATCAATGATGATTGTAACTGACAATTATGATGTGTCAATGGACAGTCAACTGTCACAACCATACCAGCCTGAGATTGTACATCTGGAAGTGTTCCATTGTGTGCTTCCCTACCTACACAAACACCACCAATGCTGTGTTCAAAAGACACACTTCTATGCTGCTAAAATCATTACCCCCTTGCAAGATACAACATGACAACAGTGCCATGTCACCAAACCCCTCCCCAGCACCGCCACCCAACACACCATGACATGACATGCCATGTGAGAGCAAACAAAGTCATCCCCCAAACATGACACGTGTCACAAAGTACAGTGTCCCTAATGGAAACTGGCCACACACAATATGCCCACATAAATGTAGAAATAACAACACACATGACCAAATACTTACCACAATACAATCGACATAGCATAAACATGACAGTACTAAGGTAAAGGATACGTAGTCTTACAACATGAGAATGCCAGCACATCCACCACCTCCAACTGTACAGTGTTGTTGCCACGCACATCTAGAAGTCCACTGCTCACAACATGAGCTCCATCTCCAAAGTGGACGGCCTTGTGAAGACATGAGGAATGAACCTGCAAATTAGGAGGGAGACATGGATGCACAAGCACACATCAATACACCATGCAGTGCATAATACAACAACAATATGCACTAGGAATGTATACACAGCATTGACTACAGACTGCCCACACATGTCGTGGGAGTCCAACGTCACTGTGTAAGTCACTGTCACTTGGGCACACCCTTTGCAAGCCCATGGAAACGGGAAGCAGGAGGGGTGTGTGTCTCACGAACCCAAGCATCTAACCCAAACTCAGGACAAGCCTGCATGTGCCCAGCCGGAATACAGTGGATGCCCACGGGAGCCACACAAGGCAACACACTGCAACAAAAAATCAAAAATCAAAAATGGCCATGTGTGGGCCAGGGGGGGTGGGGGAGGCCACCCAGGAGGTCCGAGAACAGGGTGCCCACCAACAGCCACCTGTGTGAATGTTGGGGAAAAAAAACACCTCCATGGGCTCATGGCCTGCACGGCTACTAAATTGTGGGAGATTCACTGCTGGATTCGCTCTCCTCAACCTCTGCTGCTGCTGCCACAGGAGGTGGTGGTGCTATGGGAGGCAGCCCACGCAAAGCCCTAGTTTGGTCCTCCATGACAGCAAGCATGCGGGTGTGGAAGGCCTCGTTCTGGAGGGATATGGTGCGGAGATCCCCATGCAACACCCGACGTGTTGCCCGGACCTCTGCCCGAGTTGCCCGGGCCTCCGCCCGAGTTGCCTGCATCTCTGCTGAGAGCATACGGGTGATGCGCTCCAGCAGCTGTTCCGTCCTGGTGACAGTGGAAGCCTCAAGGTCCACAAGAGTCTGCCTGAGGTGCCGGACCTCTCCCCTCAGGGCTTCCTTCTGTCCCTGGGCATCTAGAGAAATTGATTCCCTCAGATTGTCCAGGGCCGCCTGTCTGTCCCTGTTGGACGCCAACATGTCCTCCCTGACTGATTGGCAAATGGAGTCTGTTGCCTGCTGTAGTAGCTCCATCTGCCTTTCTGGGGGGACAATGGAAGTGGCCACCCTCTCCATGGCTTGAGCACACATTTCTGATGATGCTGCCTGTTGGTTGGCCATACCGTATATGGATTGCTCCCATGCGGTATTGCCCGGTGGCGGACGGCCACCTCTTTGGCGGGCACCACACCTGTCTGGGGCAAGGCGAACTGCGCCTTGCTGTGTCGGCACTGCCTGAGGCTGCAGGACTGCATTTCCCCTCTGATCTGCTGGCCCAGGAACAGGATCAGATGTTGCGGAGTGTGGCCCTGCATCCGTAACCACCACAGGCGCACCTACCAACACTGACATCCCCATAGTGGGCTCTACCCCTGGTGCAGGTGGGTCGGACAGAACAGTATCCCTTCCATGAACACATACCTGCGAATCCACATAGGTCTCATCCGAATCAACACCTGAAGAGAGTTCTGGGGAGGTGCAGCCAGGGACACCCCTGGACAGTATGGCCTGCAGCAAGAGAGGGTTCTCCCCCACCACCAAACCACGTCCCCCACTGGTGCCTGGTCGTGCTTCAGATCCCTCCTGGGCCTGCACCATCTCCTCTCCCTCAACAGCATCAAGTGCGTCATCCTCTGCAAAAACATGAAAGACAAAAAATGGAAACAGGCATTAGCACCATGGCACGCTATTAGGCCAGACAAGCTACAGTACCAGTATTTGATTTACACATGTCCCACATGACTATAACCCTCCCATGCATGCACTGTCCATGAGTTGGAAGGGGAGGAAAATGTCAGACACTGATGACACCAAGATGGAAGAGCAACACATTAGCTGCATCCTGGCTAGCAGTGCCATCACACATTGGCCTGGGAGTGGCATGTCCAATACACATACATGACACATCCCATCACACAGATGGCATGTACCATAGGCATGTCATATATGTGACATTAGGGCAGAGTGATGCGCAGTAGAACCGGGTGAATTTCTACAATCAGCCTGAATGAACACAGCTAAATACGGAACAATGTTGTTGCAAGATGCCACTTCAAGGGCAACTGGCGCGATGTAGTGCAAAATGCCTACTGTGGGCAGAAGGGATACTGTAATACCCAAATCCCGGGGCGCCGAATGCATTGGATGAAGCACATGGGTGGCCCAAAACACTCAGGCACACACACCTTGACCTGGCACTCAACCAGAACCCCTCCCACAAACAACATACACATGGATCACACACACATGCATGTGAACTCACCGGACAATGCCTCGTAATCTGGCAGTTCTCCCACACCTTGGATCTGCTCCTCTGTGACGTAGGTCCCAGCAACATGCTCATGTAGAGTGAGTTCAATGTCCTCTTGTGGAGACCCACCTCCAGTCACCAGAGTTGCGGCATGACTTGAGGCCAGCTTTGTCTTTGCCCTACGCTTAAGGTCGTTCCAGCGCTTGTAGCACTCGACAGCTGTGCGCCTCACAAACCCAAGGGCACTTATGCTGTCCGCGATGGACTGTCAGTGTGCCTGACGTCGAGCAGGTGTGATCCTACACCCTGAAGTGACCAACATTTCGGCGTCATGTTCGGACACATACTGCACAAGTGCATCCAGTTCGGCATCATTGAAGCTAGGCTTCCTTGGCGTGCCGGACCGTGTAGCCGTGTCGGGGTCATCAGCCTGTACTGGACGAGCACTCTTCCTCTTTCTTTTTGTCGGTGGTGGGGATCCGGAGTGCCCTACGCCGCTCTGGACACTAGAGGCAGGAGCACCGGTGGACTGTGTAGTAGTAGTGTGCGATGGCACACTGACCACATGACTTTCTGCAGGCATTAGCTGAAGTGTGATAATGGCAGGGGGAACCTTAGTCTGATGTACCGGGACCAACACTGTCCTGGCTGGGAGAGTCAGAGCTGAGGTGGACGGTGCTGCACACACCCCACCTACGCGGGGCAGCAGATGACATGGCTGCCCCTGTACCACGTGGCCTGGTGGGACTGGCTTGCGCCGCCACCCGTGGCCTAGACCTGGCGACCTGGAAGTCAGCCTGGGAGTCACCCTGTGCTAGGTCAGGTGCCACAACGGGCTGGTCCAACAAGGGCTGAGCAGGGATGGTGTCAGCCACGATTCCCTCAACCATGGGGGGGGGATGTGTGTCCCTGACTGGTCCTCCACACGTGGGGGGCTAGGGGTAGTCTGCAAATCCTGGCCACGTCCCCTACCGCGCCCACCACGCCCACCTCTTGAGGCTCGGCCACCTTTGCCACCCTTACCACTTGCTGGCCTCCCAGCCATGGCACTGATCGAGGTGTGCGTATGGGAGTTGCAGTAGACAATTGTCCTGGGCAATTGGGGGTCAAAGGGGTAGGGTACTAGATGGAATTCGTACCCAAGTGCTCTAGCCCCTGGGGAAAGATGACGGCTCACGCAACGCACAGGCACCCCTAAAACAGAAAATGACGTGCACGCGATCCCTCGTAGACCACGTGCGTGGGAAAAGGAACCCGCACTACGCTGTGGCACCCAGAAACACAAATGAACGTATGCGTGTCACACGCAGCCTACAATGACCTCTGAAGGGGTACACTACACACGGGGCTAGCACAGTTGGTAAATACTTGCGCGACTCACCGTCTGCCTGGGAAAAGAGCGTGAAAAATATGCACGTGTGCCCGTTGGCAACACCCCCGCCAAAAGAAGATTTGTACACTGTCTGAGGAGACAGGACAAAAGGAGAAGTCAACGCTGTTTGAGGAAACAGGTCGAGAGAAAATCAGAAAAATACTGACAGAGGTAACAGGGAGTACGAACTAGAAACGCTGTGAAGTAAATCGCATGTGAACCGACAAGAAGTACAGATTTCACCCACTCGCTCTCCACGAGAAGCACGTACAAGGAAATGACGTACTACACGTACCTTTCAAACCGCACCACACGTCCAACGTCACTTCCGCGTATACACACTGAGGCCCTATCCTCCAATTACGCGGGCTGACACTCGGACGTGCAGTTTTTGGTCTTGTAACATTCCCCCGGGTACAGGGAAACGCCCGCGCGTGTCACGTCACAGACGCGCCTGTGCTATCAGGGCCTTTGGTCCAATGGAATCGCGTACACAGGCCAATCGCGTGTGGAACTTCTCGCGCACCTCTGAAATATACGCGCCCAGGCCAATCGCGTGTGAAACTTCTCGCGCACCTCTGAAATACACGCACACACTCCCCCAGGCCCGATCGCGTGTGAAACTTCTCGCGCAGCCCTGAAATACACGCGCCCAGGCCTATCGCATGTGAAACTTTTCGCGCAGCCCTGAAATACACGCGCCCAGGCCTATCGCGTGTAGAACTTCTCGCGCACCTCTGAAATACACGCACACGCTCCCCCAGGCCCGATCGCGTGTGAAACTTCCTGCGCACCTCTGAAATACACGCACAAGCTGCCCCAGGCCCGATCGCGTGTGGAACTTCTCGCGCACCCCTGAAATACATGCGCCCAGGCCAATCGCGTGTGAAACTTCTCGCGCACCCCTGAAATACACGCGCCCAGGCCAATCGCGTGTGAAACTTCTCGCGCACCTCTGAAATACACGCACACGCTCCCCCAGGCCCGATCGCGTGTGGAACATCTCGCGTGTAGCACTTTGGCGCACATTTTTTTCCTGCGCAGGGACGCTACCGCCGGCTTTCGTGTGGCGGACATGTATGGGCCTGTGCGCGTCTTTGGCCGTGCGCTGTTTTTCCCTATTCGATTCCATGAATACGTGTTGTAGGCGAGCGTGTGGGCGTTCCGCGCACTTGCCTCCTGTATTTCCCCTTGACGCCCACATTTTCACGAGTTGTTCCCCATTCTGCGTGTAACGCCCCGTGTTACGCCTACTTTTGTTATGTGCGCCGCCCTATGTGCGAATTCGCTGTGGCCTTATCGCACGGTGTTCGATGACCTGTGCGCCAGCGTGCGCCGCGCACTTTTTCAGCGCACATCCCACATTTTGCGGGTGCACGGACTTCCATGAATAGATGTGCGCTGTTTTCTGTGCGATAATCGCACTTGCACTGCGATTTTCGCTATTTCACTGCGAATCGCACGTTTTCGCACGCGTGCGCCGTTTTTTCGGCACACATTAATTCCATGAATCGGCCTGTTGGTTTCAGAGGCGCGTGCACAGAAGAGCTGAAAACCACATATTGTGCTTGCAAGTTTAAACTGCGCCCTTTCATCTTTGCGGCCGAGCTGACTTGGGGCTAAATTTAGCAGTTGTAGTCAATTTAATTAAGCTGTCTGACTGAAAACATGGCTTAGCGCAGACCTGAAATTAATTAGACGTTTCATGTTTTACTATTGTTTTTGGCAATTGAATACATTGTCAGTTTTCGTGGATTTATGTGAACAAGTCGGGCGATTTGTGCTGTGGAAAAGTAATTCAAGTATATTGAAACGGAAGGATGAGGGCACAGGCAGCTTCAGGAACATTTTAATTGGTGAGTAAAAACGAAACTGGAATCCCACAACTCAGCATCTTGAATTTGCCACACCATGTGATGAACCCTGTGCTGTATTTTTGGCTGGGCACAACGAGATAGAGAGCGATGCTGTCAGCGGCACACCACCTCCATACGGGTAGAACAGCTTTTGTCCTAATTGCATCATAGCCAAAGCCAGCATTGAAGCTCACAAATTGGGGCATGAAAGCGCAGGTTTCACTCTCTGCTCAGCCAGCAGTGCGGTAGTTTGTGCCCCCATTCCTAAATTCTGTATGTTGCATACATTTAGGTAATTTACACACCTATTGATACTGGACGCAGCACTAAATGAAAACGTGATGTTTGAAAAAGAAGAGTAAACAAATTTGGATAGTGCCTTACACAGACCCTGCATTTTACATTGATTTTGCAATCCCTCAAAATGCTGTGAAAACGGCAGTTTTGCGCGAAATGCAATGAAAACTGCTGTTTTTTGCAAAAAATAACTTTTTTGCAAAAACACCAGCAAAATCTACCATTTAAAAAATTAGTAAAGATTTTCTAAACTTAACGCAATGCGCTAACACATCTCATCACTTGTGCCCAAAAAAAAGGAGCAGCCCAATCCACAAGGGACACCTGAATGGGCACATTTTAAATGCCCTTTTTCACCTCCTTGAGCAAATCAGGGGGCGTTTCTGCCAATTTAAAAGTGCATCCTAAATTTCCAAGCAAGATGAACTTTTAAATGTGCAGAAATTGTAGGCAACCCTGCGCGCACGATAGGTGGGGGTGCTACTGCATGAAAGGGTACAGTTTGGGTTGTTTGGCTGAAGTTCAAATCTATTTGCAGCGAAATTGACTAGGTCAATTCGATCGCAAATAATTACACTTCGGTCAAACAACCCAGAGCCCTACTCAAGGAAACTGGCCAGCGCACAATTTGCACTACAGCTCAGCCCCGTGGAAAAGTGCAGGTCACCTTTGAGAGAATAAGGTGACCTGCTCATTTCCAAAAATTGGTTATCTAAAAATAGCATATCCTCGGCTCTATTTTTAAATGCCCCATTTTTTTGAAGATCTGGGTCAAAATCTACATTTTAAAAAAATGGTCACACTATGAGAGGGAAAGGAGAGAGAGGGATGGGTGAGATGTGACGTGATAGGCAAGAAAGCAGAGGGAGAGCAGTGGGTCAGAGGAGGAAGCGGTGCACAAGAGAGCAGAGAAAGCAGTGATGCAGTGGGCCATAAATCTGAGAACGAGCGCAGGTACAGAAAGTAGAGGGAGCATGTGGTCAGGAGGAGCAGTGAGCCAGAAATCAGAGAGGAAGCGGTTGGCCGGAAAGAGGCGTGAGCTACAAATTGGGAAAAAGGATGAGGGAAGAGTGCGATAGAATGGGAGAAAGGATGCGAGATGCAGAAGCAGCACAAAAGAATGAAGGACTGCATATTGCGGGAGGAATTGTAGAGTGTAAGGTGTGAGTAGGGAGTATGATTTTGAGTGTGGCAGGGGCTAGGGAGTGCAAATTGTGACTTTACAGTGTGACATAGAATGTAAGTATTTGTATGACAGAGTGCGAGGTTCAGGAATGCAAGTTGTAATGGGGAGTTGTGAGATGTGTGTGTTACGCTCACCTGGTATCCACGGGGACGCCACCCAGCCAGTTGGTCGTTGGTGCCCTTCCCAATGATTCCCTGGTGTGGTCTTGGTGTCGATGGGATTCCGCCTGGAAATGAAGGCTATATTAGGACTGGGCGACCAAGGTAAGTTTTCCCCCACCTCCCTTGTGTTTCCAGCCCCTCCAGGTTCGCTTCTCACCTGGTTGTCGGAATCGGTGGGCTCTCCGCCCTGCTCTCTGGGCAGGGGCGCGTTGTCTTTTGTGGGCGCGGGCGGTCCAATTACTTCACTGACTGCTGCCCTTGTAGTGTCTTTCAGGTAGGTCTTATTGCGATTGATGGCGTCGTAATTCTTGCATGCCTTTTCTCTGTTCTAAATGTCTTTTATCTCCGTAGGAGCGCAGAGTGTCCGCTTGGAGAACTGGGTATTCTGGTTCTCGCCGGGAGATGATGGCGCGCTATGATGCGGTAAGGAGGCACTTTGCGTAGCGCAGCGATGTCTTGTCCTCACTGACCTGTGCTTTTCTCTTTTCGTAGGTCGCGGTGAGTTCCCAGCGCAGATGGAGTTCCAGAGCTATGCCGGCCGAAAAGCAACCAACCAGGTAAGTCTTTAAGCGCATTGTGGTTGTAATGTCTCCACTACCTCCTTTAATGATGTCTTCCTCCTTTTCTCAGGTCCTTCGATCCGGGCGGGGAACTCCACCAACAGAGCTGCTCAGGAGCTGCAGGCAGTGAAGGATGATGAATGCAGGCAAGATTCTGCTGCTAACAATGTTCTTGGTTTTTCTGCAGGTCCGGAATTCACCAGGCTCGTGAGAAAGCTGGACACAGTGAGCGTCACGTTGCTAGAAGCAAAGTAACGCGAAACGTGTTGTCTTGGTCGGGTGTGGTTTAAATAGCCACTGTAAAGTAGTCCAGGTAAAGTAGTCCCTAGGCCACCACACCCAAAACACTAGACCGCATAGCTTGGTTCTAGGAATCAAGCTATGAGGATGCCTCCATGTTGGCTGAAAGCCTAAATAAAGTAGTTCCTCAAGCAGATGTCTTTCCTTACTGATGAGCCTGGCGCCAAAGGCGCCAGGACTGGCCCGAGAAGTGGATGCCAGGCCTTATTAGTGATCCGAGCCCTGATTCCACCTGGCCAATGGGCTTGCCAGTGGGGATCAGGGCTGAGGGTCGTTGTGTTGGTGAGAGAGGTGTGTGGGTGTTTGTGGGATTGGAGAACAGAGAAGGGGAATATTTTCAGCATTACAACTGATAATGATCAATTTAGTTAATACTATTAAATAGACATGCACATTAAACCAAAATGTACCCAAAACAAAAAACTGTTCTGCAAAGCCAGAGACATCTGGGACTCTTCCTATTAAATTAATACAAAAGATACATAATAATGACACTGTGGCGCTCTTGTAGCCTTTCACTATGTTTCTTTCCTGCAATGTGGCAATCTTACACCCTCCAGTTAATACAAAATATCCTGCAAAAATGCTGCAATAAATAAAGGTTTGTGCCCCAATATTTGCCATTTCATGCCGCTAAATTTGCCATTTCATGCTGCAATATCCTGGAAGGTCTGCTTACAGTGTAAGCATTTTTTCCAGGGTAAAATATATCTTTCACCCATTATACATCTGTCCCATTATACATCTGTCTTTATTCATATGAATGCTTGCAGTTCAGGGAGCCCGCTGCCCTCTTTCTGTGACTTCTGCCTGTGTCTCCGAAGAGCGGGGCAGAAATCCAGAAGATGGACGTGGAATCGCCACAACTCCCTTCCACAACACCACATCCTTCAGTTATAGCAAAACCCATCAGCATTCATATCACCAAAGACCTTGAAACAAAGTCACCCCATTACCTCCCCATACAGCACTGATACACCATCCCTGCCCACAGCACCTGTACCCTCCCCTTCCTGTAGCAATGCCACATGTGCACAACACGGTCATTGCACCTGTGTCAGCAGCACTGCTACCAAACAGCATGCCGAAAATACACTATTGTCACATACCCCGGCTCAAAGCAGCTAAGTTTAACTCCTCCCTTATAATAGTCACTGCAACCCTCTGCCAACAGTACTCATACCAAACCATGAAAGCACTGTACCATACCCACAACAGGTCAGGTCCCGTCAACAGCATTGCCAGTTCCCACCATCAAACCTCCACCAAACTCCCATCATCTGGCCATCAAACAACCTGAAGCAGTCACCAAAGGCACTTGCCCACAGCGCCCCTCCCACAAACTCTGAAGCAAACCAAATGCCACCAAATACTGCTTCCCACGGCTAGCCACTCTCCCACAGTAGTCATCATACCCTTGCTTCCAGTACTCCAAAATACGACTGTGCCAACAGCAATGTCACTGCACTCCTGGCCAAGGGACTACCACCACCTACTCTGCATGCCGCACAACCCTACCACCACCTCTGCTTACAGCCACCTATCCACAGAGCCTTCTTACCATCACATACACATTTACCTACATCACTGCCACAGCCCACCTTCCCTGGAAATTGCTGCAGTGCAAACCCTCTACCCACAACAATGTGTCTCCGCGTTCACACATTGTCAACGTCCACTAAAAACCTTACCCTCCTCCCCAAAGCACTCCAATCACATTCCCTCCCCACATAGCCATGTTCTCCAAACCTCTGCCAATAGTGCTGCTAGCACCTCCTCTGGCTGTTGCATGTCACTGCTTCATGCCATTCCCACTATTACCACACAACCCAACCAACAGCATTACCACTATACCCCTTGCCATAGCAGTACAGCCACATGTCCTTAAAAAACACTGGCACTTCAAGTGTTAATGCATCACTCACATCGCTGACATCAAATTCCTCAAACAGCACTATACCACAAGCTTTCTAGCATGTTGGTGCCTTCAACTGTTATTGTACAACAGCACTATCCACAATGCTGTTCTCTACAATCACCGCCCTTCTCTAGATGTCTGATGACCTAATATTGGGCAGCTTGCAGTGCTTTGAGCCAAGGACCTGAAATCTTGGACCATAACCCTGATGGTTCCTCTACTGGAGGAATAAGAGGCAGAAGAGTCGCGAGGACCAGGTTCCCTGGTAATGGACGGAGACACGAGCTGTCTGCTTGTTCCTTATTTTACCAATTGCATCTTGGCCTAGGGAATAGAAAGTGCATGCCACTCTTGAGTGATAGTACCCGACCGAGATTTGAATAACTGTAGAGAGGATTGGGGCAGAGATACAGTGGGCTGTAGCATGCCTCTAGTGCTGGAAATGGGAATCATTTGCATGGGGGGGGGATCCCCTTTTCATGTTCGTGTGGGGTGTGTTTGGGTTATATGGGTGGTGGTGAGGGGCAGAGCTCCAGCCCAAGTCGCCTACCCAAAAGCCCAAACTATTGGCATTGCCACTGCTTGTTTTTTTTTTTGGGAGGATTGGAGCTAAATAGTGGACACCTATTTGTTTCGGTGGAACTAATGCTATATGATGGCTTTATTAATCCTTTGCAATCCTAACTTCATAAGCCACATCAAACATTGTCACCTTGCCATGTTGTGAAATGGTGTGGCATAGTGACAACCATCAACAGGGCCCCTATCCCTACCTTCTTGATAATGCTTTTGTTTATCACAACCTTCCCTGCGCGCAAACGATTACTTAATTATTATATTAATGTGTTACAGTTTATAAATAAACTTTTCACATAAATACAAATCGTGTATACACATTCTCATTAAAATATAAAAACAGAAAGAAAAACCAAAAATACAATTTAACAATTCAAAAGTAATATAAACATACACTTACTATAAGGAATAAGTAAACCTTGAAAGGCATTATCTTGTATTTACAATGAACATTCTATATTCTATCTCTATTTCCGTATATGACTGAAAACATTCATGATGAAAACTAAAAAACAAGAAACTAGTGTTCAAATAGAAATCCCTAAAAGACTCTCGATCACAAGCCAGATGTTATACATTGCCATGAATCACCTCAGGTTCACAGAATTAATATTACGCCACCAGAAGATATCCTCCTTTATATGATCCACATTATGTACATATTTCTAGTAATGTCTGATATAGGTGCTTGACAGCTTCGGGTAGCGAGTCAATACATATTTCCCTGTCTCAACCGAGTCTTCCTCCTCGCATAATCTGCAGCTGCGCTCAGTGCTTATTAGTTTATGTATTACACCCGCATTTTCTAGGACTGGAAGATGAATAATACTAACAAGCAGGATAAATCGTCTAAGTCTTATCCCAGGACACAGATTTAACTAGTGTTGTGGCTTTTTATATGTATACAACATATCTTTCACAAACGATTACTTCCAATTACGTCGAAGCCAGGTGGAACACCCACAGTTTATAGATCAGAACAGGCCCCCCCAACTACATTAATTCCTACCGCCTCGAAAGAATCCAGGCACACTGTGCTTTCACTAAATCTTTTAAGACGTGTCCTTTTGTTGTTCTTCACTCGACCAGACTATTAGTTAGCTTCCCCACTGCTTATATATGCCTTTTTAAATGAAAAGATTTTAGGATGGTTTTAGCATTTTTTTACAGGAATTTAGCTTGTTGTATTTATTGTGTAATTTACTATGGAATTGTGCAGTGTAATTTGTGACTATTGTGATATCGATTCAAATACGATCTCTGTAAATTGGGTAATTTAGCACATCATTTGTCAATTCAATCTTAATCGGGGATAAATTAGAAACGATTCAGAGATAATGCGCACCTTTCATTATTCACTTAAGAGGCCCTTTAGAGAGTTGTGTGATGATCAGGGGTGTGGACAATACGAATAAAATCTCCAGTAACATGTATCAAACAAAATAATTTAAATCAGTTTCCTAAAATAATTCTGGTTTTGTCAACATACATCACTCACAAGTAATTTCGTGGCTACAAGCAGCGGATCTGCGTGAAATTACCGAATACAAAAGTCCGACCTCCAAAGGTCTGATTTTTTTTCTCCATTTTTCCGCAAATATTTATGTGGGGGGAGACCCTCCCACCTTACCCCTATACATTTTTATTCACTTTACCCCGCCCCACATATATATATATACACATGTGCAGAAAATTGGGGGTCAGACTTTTGTGGGTCGAACTTTGGTATTAGGTAATTTCATACAATACCACAAGCAGCAAATTCATTCTCTGCCATAGTTTAAAAAGAGACATATTCACCTTATTGTCATTGGCTATTCGGCATCTCCTCCAGAAGGCTTTACTTTTTATTTCATCCAGTAAGTGAACATGAACACCCAAATACCACATATGTAAGTTTCCCATCTTGCTACAACTCGTTGGAACATGTCGGGCAGACTCCATGATATGTGCCAATCGGAATAACCTACATCCCCCCTCTTCAGTTGACATCCCCAAACCTCTAATATCGGTAATTGATTTAGTTGTAATAAATCATCTCACGGCCAGACCAGGAGATTTCTTCAAGTATTTTTGTGGGGTCAGGTAGGTCGATTGTATCTCAAGAAAGGCTTCATACGATTTCAGTTTACCCAGGTGGGCATGGTTCCGCCCTCATTTATACCTTTCCCATAAATTCTTTAATCAGCTGATGCTTTTCCAGCCCCCAAACCGGAGTCCACCCAACTTGTACAAACGACTACTCACAAGATTGTCTAAATAGCCACAAATCCACAAAACCCTCCTGATTTATGATCTTTCCCATTAAGGCTAACAAGTGGCAATTAAGTTATTTTCTACCCTTAATTTTAATATACCACGCTGTGTAACCACCAAAGCATAATTTTGTTATAGCAGTTGTTCATACAGTGAATGCGAAGCTTCCCCATAAGTGGGGGTGTCTAAACACACAAAAAATAAAAAAGGTTTCAAATTTCCCATCATTCTTACAGTAGAAACAGACCATTTGACCGTAAAAGAAAATTGAAACATCTTTTTTTTATGACAGAAAAAGCTATGCCGCATACAGCATGGGTTAATCCTACACCTATTGGAGTTGAATGGGGCCTACAGTGTTTTATAGGAAAATCTACTGTTGCTTGTTTCAAATCACATCAACAGTGCTCCAATTTACCTTTTCTGCCCTTGTTAAGATCACACTTGCACCGACTTGGCTCAATTAACATCTGCACTGCCCTAGTTCATGTTACCTCTGTATTACCTTGTCCATAATACACATGAATTGCCTTAGTTCATATTACATCTGTACTGTCCTGATTTGAAACACACTTTAATCACTGTTGTGCATAGCACACCTATACCAGCCTTCTAAAGATTACAGCTATCTTTCCTGGACCACATGACCACATTGTAGGTGTGACGTACAGTTTAAGGTAAATGTTATTCATCTTGCCTGTTAGCAGGATGTAGTCGGGCCAGAATTTTTCACGGGTGCCCATGTGATTGCTAGACATTTTTGAGGTTGACAACAAGTCCCAGAACAGTGCCTCTTTGGAGTGGATGATGAATATGCTGGATGTATGTTAGGATGTTCGGATGAGTTAGGAGTTCCTTGACCGGTTTGTTTCCCGTGTCCCTTCTCAGTGGAGCAATTTTCTAAATCATGCCAGCTACCAATAATGTATCACACATGAGGCGATCCATGGATAATTCCATTCTGACTGCTTCATTTTCCAACCATATCGCTTTAGGTAGGTGATTAAGATATTCTTACTCTTTTTAGATTACACTTTGTCTGGAACTTTCTTTAGCTCATGTTCTTTGACTTCTGGTAGAGTAAAGCCTTGAGGATGGCCAAAGCTACCAAAAGCAGAGCTACTCTACCTCAGTCATCTAGTTTTCACTCTGAGCACATTGATCTTCTGTCTTCTATCACACGTCTAAATCCCATTGTCCATGCATCTGGTGAGCCAGTTAGTGCAGTAAGTGGTAATTACTTGGACATCTAGAGAAATGTGAGTTTATGTACTGATACAAAAAGGCAAACATTAATAAATAACAAATCATTCTTATAATAGTGGATGCAAATTAGCAAATGTGCCTAAGCCTTTTAGACGTATGGCGGGACCATTATCACAGGATGATGCCTGCCCCAAAGTTATTACTTGAGGCGAAGGCGCGGTAACAATGATGTGGAAGAGCACTAGCCCAAATGGACATGACTCCTTCCTAGGTCTATACAGCTTCTAGCAATGTGTGATGAAAGGAAAACGCTATACAACGTAACCTGCTAGGCTGCTGCTGCTGCCCTCCGCATGTGTGCCATAAGGTCACTTACTGGGCTAATCACCTGTGGGAGACACACCTGCCAATCAGTTTGCCGGGACCCTGGGTTGAATCTACCAGTTCTCTCCCTGCATTTTCCTCGCATGGGACCCAGGACGCATTGCCCTGTTGATCAGCCCTTCCCACCAATCTGAGTGCCATGCTTCCCTACCCCTTAGTCAGGGCACGCACTTCGCTCTTATGGTAATTGTAAAAGGAGGTTGTCCCTATTAGTATTTCTTCAACAAACATTTGTGGTGTGTAGTTGCTGTTCACCGGAGACGTATGCGCAGAACATATGCAAAGCTGGAGTCCCATTTAAAAAATGAACTTTTATCAGCCCAGAGTTATGTCCAGAATGCGCGTAGCGTTAACTCTGCGTTTAATAGCAGGAAACAGCGAGAATGGCCAAACGACCTCACTGAGCCCCTCTCTAACATCAAACTGAGTAACCTTAAAATAGTCTCATTGGCTGATAGCAAAATACAAATCTGTCATTACAAATTGTAATTTATTGTCACATTTTTCACGGGCAGAATGCACTTCGGAAAGCTGATTGAGAGATCGTGATATCGGAGGGCTTGCTCCCAGAGTGCCTTGGGATCATGTGACGTGGGGGAGGCACTGTGTTAAGCATTATGTTTTTGAGAGTATAACGAGTAAGGTTTGCATTCTCCCTTTCTTTTCTAGAGCCGCTTCTCTTTACCGTCGATGGCTATAACACCTGTAGGATTGGATTGCCTCCTGCAAACTCTCGTGATGAATACAAAGACCGAGCGATGAAAGCTGCAGAATTACCGTCATGTTTTCTCCAACCCAAAGGGTCACATGTTTGTGACGAGTGGAAAGGATCTTTATAAAGGTCCGACCGCCTCATCGCCGTGGGACGACTGGTACAAGATTGCAACATGTGTTGGAAAAAGTGTCTGGGATCAGTTCAGGTTCCTTAAATTCAGCCCAGGAGGTGACCTCCATGGTGTGACCCACGCAGGCGTATGGTATAAAGGCCCAGAACCTGACAATGAGAACGTGCCCTGGCTCTATAAAAAAAAGCATCGGTGATAGGCAATTTCAAGATGGATTTATTAAGTAATCTTTTTTTTGACCCACAAGGCTGAATGTATGTTCTTTATGACAACAAAATTCGCTTTAGTCCTACTCCTTACAAGGTAGATGCCAATTGGCTAGAAAATAGCGTAACGCTAGGCACACGTAGCTGGTACCCTGCTGAGTATTTCAAGGAGTTCAGTAGTGATGGTAATTTGTGGTCTTGTTTATTAAATGCAGGGTCGCTAGTAAAATTAGGAGTACC
The DNA here is from genome assembly GCF_040938575.1 of Ambystoma mexicanum. NCBI lineage: Eukaryota > Metazoa > Chordata > Amphibia > Caudata > Ambystomatidae > Ambystoma > Ambystoma mexicanum. The sequence continues at coordinate 1,604,982,148 of NC_090937.1, forward strand.
CTCTGACAATCCTGATTATGTATTTGGAGTCGATCCCATGGGTGTAAACTACTCGAAATATGAGTATCCAGTGATGATGTTCACAGAAGATAGAACCATCTGCAAGGTTTTGAAAGTCGACTTGCTGACGGATATCGGTCAGGTTCTTACCCAAGAGCCAGAGTTCATAACAGAGAAGTCCTACGATAACAAGGGCAGCACCACTCCTCTCAAAGCAACATTCGGGCAAGTACCCAACTTTACTTTGATCTTCATCTGATCCATACTCTCAATGCTTGTTCTTTGTTCTATCAATACCTGTAGTTTAATTTCCATACATTCCTCACAAGTGCCCTCAGAGTGCAAACCAAAGATAAGCCTCTAAAATGGGTCACGCCAAAATTCCATTGGGTATCCAGCAACTTTTTGTGTCCGCCTTTACCTTTCATCTGGGGTATACTTGAGTTCACCTGGCAATATGTTGCATTCGTGTGCTGTCCCCCCCATACACAAAACTAGAAATCATTCTTATGGCATCTGCTGTACTGACACGCTGAGTCGAATCATTGGTCCGGTTAGCCTTTAGTGGGCCTTTTTTAATTTTCCAGGACATTGCTGCTGGGGGCCACACTTTACTGGTACAAACGACAATCCTGCACATTTACATGGCCGATTCCTATGAGACCAAGACTTGCTCGAGGCCTATGTGTGTGTTTGTGAACGACTCCTACGCAGTTTGCCAAACTGTGACATCGAAAAGTTGAAGAAAGATATTTAAGACCAGTAACCAAGACACTTTTCGCCCACAACAATTGTTGGTCTGCCTTCACCATTCTGATACTCCGGCTCTGCCCCTCAATCAAGCATCACATGCAGGACACAACTCTGAGATCACCTGACCCACAAAATATACACTCCTGTGCCCCTCACTAACTGAACAGAATCTATATCCTTCATACAATAAAGGTTACCACACCTATTATAACAATCACAGACTAAACGCACAATGCACAACCAAAAACACCACCTGAACTCATGACTTTATCACTGAGTACTTTTAATACACCCTTTTTCCAGAGAGGCAGCTTTTTTCCAGAGTTGCACCCAGTGAAAAAGAGATAAAGCTTGGTTAGTGCAGAACCCCAATCGCCTTCACTGCCCTTGCTGCCCGCCATCATTGCCTTTGTATCACTTTAAAAAAAAAAGGAATAGTTACTTTTAAAGCACCTTCCGTGCATTTCTTATCTTCCTCCCCACCAGACCTCCCTGCTCCACCGCCCTCCCCACCACAGTCGGCTAACTGAGCGTGTCATGGGACCCGGAAAGCAAAGGCTTGAGCAGAAGCTCCTGGGCAGCCTTGCCAGGGCAGCCGGTTAAGGGCTCAGGCAAAGGGCACCTTCTTGTGCGCCTTCTATCCCTGTTTGCCCTGTGTGCTCCAGCCCTGCCAGCCAGGTCTCGCCTTCACATTCTTTAACTGTGATGCTGGAAATGCATTGGAGGGACAGGGCCTCCAAATCCTGTCCTGTACTCCCTTATCATGTGTGTTCTGTGTTGCTTTCTGCACAGGAGAGACTCCTGGCAGTGCAGCTCTTCCTCTTCTTGGGTGTGGTGAACAGAGACCCTTGGGATACCCTTATGGCACCCAGGGGTGGGGGTACAACCCTGTACCCCTCGTGTATGTTTTGGGCACCTGTGTGTGGCCCACAGAGCAGGGCATGGGCTGGTGGCATCTCCATGCTGAATTTGACAGGTTCTCAGAGTATCCTCCATTTTGGGATACCCAGGCCCTGCCATAGGAATCAGTGGATTCCTGATAGGAGGCAAGATGGCCCCTGTGGCCTCCTTGTTTCTCTTACCTGTTACCTTGTTTTCCCAAAGTCCTGGGAAGCCCTGACTCTGTCCCTTCACCTGACTGGCTGTTGGGTGGAAGAACCATATATGTTATTTTGGGGAAGTGCAGGCAAGACTGGCTGGAGCCTTCTCAGTGACTGTATGTTGTGGGTACACCCTTGGGGTGGGACCTGCGTGAATGGAGTGTATGGCCAATATACACTTCATGTTATGGGTGTCTGGTTTCTGTGTGGATGACACAAAGAATGAGACAGCCCTGCCTGAAACTGACATGAATGCAGTGTGGTGTGCTGAAAGGCTGGGTGCTTGTCCCAATCCACATTCCTTGCTATGGGTGTCTGGGTGGAAGTGAATTGCCTGAATGCCCTGTGTGCCTGATTGGCTGCCTGAGCTTGTCTCAGCAGTGTGAATGAGGGACAGATGTTTATATCTGTGGACCTCTCACTTACCAATTTGTTCAGAAGCTGAAGTTGAAATTTGAAGCTGCTTATCCTTGAAGCCCAGCTGGAAGAAGGTTTGTTGCTGCATTCCATCAACGAAATCCAAAAGCTGTTGAGTCTGTCAAGGACTGATCCAAGAGAGGACCTGGCTAGGACACCTCTCCCCGAGCTACGAGGGAACATCATCCTGAAGCTGTTCTTCGCCGAGGCACCATGGAAACCAGTCCCGAAAGGCTGTCGACCGGAAACAGTGTCCGCCGAGGAATCTCAAAGTGAAGCACCCGGACATCGATACCATTGAAGTCCATTGCCGTCGACCCGGGCTTCAGAGGATTTCCGTAACCGCTGGAAGCCCGTCGAGTCGTGTTGCCCAGAAACGGGTACAGCTTGATGTCGTGCTGCTCGACGACCGGAGCCGCAACGTTCCACCTTTTGCCTAAGAACATTGAAAGAAGGGCTCCCTTGCCATCACTGTCGACCGCTTGTCCCGCCGGAGAAAGTCGAGGTCGTCGACGACCGAGGAAAGTCCACCAGTGGGTTTCCTGCCACCTGAAGTCCTCAAAGACGCCGACGAGTGAAGTTCCAAAAGCCAGCCGTGGTGGAGTCCCAACCGTCATCGCCGACACCCATTGCCGGGCCCACGTTCTTCATAGAGTCTGTGTTAGGCAGAATCCTGTGCAGTGCCCTTAGGGACCACTACACACAATTAAGACTACAGGTGGCAATACAAGTTTTACCTTTGGTACAAGCCTGGACTACCATGTTAAAGTGGTAGCAGTAGCGGAGCAGCCAGGCTTATCTCAAGAGTATATGAGCAGTAGCAGAGATTACACAAAGGGACCACAATTACTGTGACTCAAGCAAACACTGACTCAAGGTTTCACGTAAAAAATATAAGTACATTTATTTTTAAACCATTTGTTATTAACACGGCACTTCTATTAATTTAAAAACCACGCGTAAAATATACTACAACTAACCAATTCACTTTGTACAGTATTATTCAAGGTAAGTACCCTGTGTTTGAATGGCCCGGTGTTATCAAACAAAACACGTTACCGTGAATACAATTGCGATCACTTTTTGACAGTTCGGTCTACTAGATAAACGCGTATCCGCAGCAAGAAATGCTACGGGGGTACAAACACACTTAGCACCAGAAATACCCAGAAGGAGTTAGGGGCAAAAATCACAGGCAATATGTTGGTTAGGCAGACAGAATCGAAGAACATACATAGACAGGAATTCAAGAGTCAAGGGGCCGGAGCCAAAGTCAAGTGACACTGGGTGCCTGTTGTCGAGGATCACACAGTCGGACAGTTCGCGATTCAACGTTTGATATTGTCAATGTTCGGAAGCAAAAGTTATAAGAAGGAGGGAAAAGTAAGGACAAGCCTTAAAGTAGAGAAATAGGGATTTCACCCAAAATTCCTCAAACAGGACACAGTACCTTTCTCAAAGAACGAAGCTGGTGCCACGACAGTTGTTCCTGTTGGTTTCCCGCAGACCCACGCTTTCCTGCAGCTTCAGCACGAAGAAGGACGACGAGGGGGTCCGCACCACACAGGGATGAGGCCGGCAGCAGCGACAATGAATAAAAGGTGCGCTCCTTAAACACAGGAGAGGTTCTTCAAGTGGCTATCCGGACCACTACAGCAGTGTGCAGCGATTTCGACCACGAAGGCGACCTTGGGCTGAAGAAGATGAGCTGGTTATCCCCACCAGGCTAAAGGGAAGAAGACTCCGGACTGGATCTCCTCTTAGTCATTGAAGGGTAGATAGCTCAGGACTGCAGCAGGGCTTCACCGGTACGGGGTAGTTGCAGCAGTCAACCTCTCATCCACTTCTCGTCGGTTCCTTGTAGTTCCAGTGGCGACTCTCAGACTTCCAGCCCAAGAGACCTGCCTTTTATGCACAAAACCCCCATTCACACAGCCTGGCTGTCAATCACCCAGCAGGGGGGTTGTCCAGCCCGGACAACCACCTTGCCCAATCATGACAAAGTGCGACTTGGATTTCTTAGGATACTCTGTGAAGGGGGTGACTACACCCCTCCCTCACATTCAGCCCACCTAGACACCCAGGCGCCTTGAGGAGGGCTTCTAGGTAGAAGCCCGCCAAAAGACAGTGAACAAAGAAGGCAAACCTGGTTTGCCGTGCAAAGTAAAACACAAGAAGGAGTTTAACAAAAAGAAATGGCGAATAAACCGCACCGGAGCCAAACAAAAAAGGATTTGGTCTAGCCGGTTTTAGTCTGAGGCTAACACAATAGCCTACAATATTACCACGGTTATATAAGATAACCACGGTAGAAATTTAGGGTAGATACCAGTGCCACCAGCCATGTCTAAATGTTAAAAGAGCGAAACAATGCTCTAGGAGGTACAGAAAAAGAGTTAAGAGTTGGAAGATGGTGTGTACTGGATCTGTGGTTAAATGTGACTAAGTAAAGTTAATGGCAACTTTACCCTTTTCTGGGGGACAGTAGTCACCTCAGAAATGGAGTCAGTGGGAAGTCTTAACGACAACCCTGTGCCACTGCACAGAAGGTGCTGTGTGACACACAAAGAAGGGGGCTACTGAAGTGGTGTACTCCAGAGCCCACAATCACAAAAACAGGTCAAAACACATAGCAAAATACACGTAAGAGTGGGGGAAAAGCTCACACTCTTACCAGGTGGAAAGAAACAAATCCAGAGATCCAGAAAAGCTGCTGAGGGACTCACTAGGTAAGGGAAATTAGCCATGAAATGAGAATTCCCCTTAACACTCTGCTTTGCGGCAAAGAACTCTTTACATCCAGGTGCACCGCATGCTTCGACTTCGCAGGACGGCCAGGATCGCTCGTCAACGAGCACCGCGAAGGTCGAAGACAGTGTTCACATTTTCTTCAAGGAATCTCGATGCCCGTGGCTCCTGCTTTAAAGGGAGTCCACTCACTAAGGATCTGTCGACCAACTGTCGAAGAAACACTGCTAAACTCCGGTACATTGGGGTAGTAGAACATTTTAACCAGGAAACAAGACTATTTAAACATATATGGACTGCACTTGTTAATACTCTTTATTACAGGTTGCCCAGGTGGGGGGGATCCTCACACAGAACTGTGTCTTGGTAGTCGGAAAAGTATTCTGCCATTGTTTAAACTAACATGTCTTCCTTCTTATGTCCTATGTTGATACATATTACTGTTTGATTTATATGCCATTTGAACTGTCAGCACTTCGTGCATTTTAAAGGAGTCAATAGTTATGGGTGGTACCAAATAGACATTGGGCCTCATTATGAGATTGGCGGTCCGGCAATAACAGAGCCGGTCAGGCAATACTGGGCTGCAATACCGGGCTCCAATACCGGTCCGTAGTATTACGACCCTAGACGCCGGTCCCACTGGCATTGACAAGGACCCGCTGTGGCTGTGCACCACCGTACCGTCATCGAGGCGTGCGCGCGGGTGGCGTGCTCGTAATACCGGCATCCCGCAATGAAGGAACACCACGAGTTGCATGGACATGGTAAGAAGGGCCACCACGATGCCGGCAAAACCGGCATCGCGGACCACCCGTTAACAGCAAACTGCTGTGTAACCAAGTGCCACAGGTGCACACAATCAGCACAGGTGGAGGAAATGGAGTCAGGGCAAGCACAAAAGGAGCACACCCACACACCACACCCCTTTCCAAACCAAAATGTTACCACTTGCACTTGCCATACTGGGGCTGGAGGGCATGCCTGCACTGCTACTCCTTGAGCAGGCAGTACAACAGGCAACACAGAGGAGAAGCAGGAGGAGAAGGAGGGTGAGACTGGCCCAGCAAATCCCACCAGTGCAGGTAGTTGTTCCCCGCAGACAGCCATCAATTCCACGTATAAGGGCCAATCCATTTGACTTAACCCCAGCACAGATCCACACCCTGTACCGGCTGGACAGGGACACCATCACCAACATAGTGGAATTAATACAGGAAGACTTGGTCAGCCTGATCAACATCCGCACAGCCATCCCCCCTTCTGCTGAAGGTGGCATCTGTGCTCCACTTCCTGGCCACAGGCACTTACCAACACACAGTGGGCCAAATGCATGGCATGTCGCAATCATGCTTCTCTGTTGTGTTAAACTAAGTGTTGGATGCACTACTGAAGCACGCAAGTGCCTACATATCCCTACCACGTACACCACAGGAGGCAAATGCCACCAAATTAGCATTCCATGCACTGGCAGGCATGCCCAATGTAATTGGTGCCCTCGACTGCACGCACGTAGAGTTGGTAGCCCCACATGCCGTGGAGGTGGTGTACCACAATCGGAAGCTATACCACTCCATCAATGTGCAGATAGCGTGTGATGCCAGCCAGATAATAACACATTGCTGTGCCAGATACCCAGGATCCACGCATGATGCCATGGCTGCGGAACGCCTCACTACCCCGCTACATGGAAGGAGTACGAAGTGGCTGGCTGTTGGGTGAGTCTGCCCCCTGGGCCATGGGAGGAGAGGGATGGGGGGGCTACATGCATATGCAAGGGGAATGCCCCCTGGGCCATGGGAGGAGAGGGATGGGGGGCTACATGCATATGCAAGGGGAATGCCCCCTGGGCCATGGGAGGAGAGGGATGAAAGTATCTTGAGTTATCCGCCGCCACACATCCCTCACATGTGCGTACATAATGGTCCTAGCCAAAATGCATCAGGGGGCCTGGTGGTTTAAATGCCTAGGACCCTAGGTCATGTTTGTCACCCAAGGCTCGCACCATGGATTGGCATGCACTGTACAGGGCTGATAGTCATGTGGATGTGGCTGCCATTGACGGGATAGTGCATATGAACTTCAATGATGTACAGGCTGAGCACACATGGCAACTGAGAATTATCCTTACACATACCTCCTTCTGCTCCCATGTAGGTGATGCTGGATATCCTCTGAAGGCGTGGCTACTCACCCTTCTCAGGAATCCGCAGAACAGGCACGAGGAGGACTTCAATCGTGCACATACACGCACGCGTGTGGTTATTGAGCAGACGTTTGGCCCTTTGAAGGCACGGTTTCGCTGCATCAGCAGGTCGGGAGGGGCACTCATATACGGCCCTGAGAAGGTGGGCAAGATCATCATGGTATGTGCAATGCTGCATAACATGTGCATCCGGCGGAACGTACCCCTGCCACCTGACATGGAGCTGCCACCACCTGGTGAAGTAGAAGAAGAGGAAGGAGTAGATGTTGGACATAGGCCAGGACGCGATACACTTGAGGGTCGCGCAGTGCGGCGATTGGTCATAGACCAATCATTCTGATGTACTTGGATGCAGAGGGTGCCATGTATTGGGAACTGTGGGCACTGGGTGTGTGGGTATATGGGCACAGTTCACTATGAAGCAATACATTGACAAACAACAAATAAGCAATGTCCACTCATGTGGTGTTTTATACAGGTGTATTAGTGAGATTTTTTGTACAACAAGATTCAACAATCCATGCCCCCAAACACCCTTCCCCCCCACACACCCCTACGCTACCCCAACACCCCCCAAAACCCCTCCCCCACACACCCCATGCTACCCCCACACCCTGCAACACCCCCAGTACTACACCCACCACCACCCTCCCCCTAACACCCAAAGTCAACAATGGCACAACATGTGTCTGCATTTATTCGTAAAGAGAATCTGCAGGGTGGCCCTGCTACTGTGGAGCCCCCTTCGGAGGTGGGGTTTGGATATCTGAGCGCTGTGCACTTCGCAGGGACCAGCGCATGGGGCTAGTCTGCCTGGAACTCGCTGGCGTGGTCGATGTGGATGAGCTAGATGGTTGTAACCCCAAAGCCGGAGTTTGCTGCTGCTCCATGCTGTCAGCAATCCTGGTGAGAATCTGTCACAAGGCATTGAAGCCATCGCGCACTTGCTGTGCACTTGAGTTGATGGCCTGGATTACGGCTGCAGTGCTGTCATGGATGACAAGGCGTGTTGTCTCCCCTTCAGCAAGGTACTGCTTGACATAGCCTTGCATCTCCTTCTGCCGGCCCTCCATCCCGGACAGACGTCCCTCAAGGTCCCGTATGGCAGTGTGGGTGGTGGTTGGTGGGTTATGTGGTGGTACTGCATGCAATATGGGGCTGTGCAATGTCAGAGACCACTCACCATGGCTGTCCTGTTCGGATGAATCCCGGCGAAGTGTGTCCTGTGGGGTGACCTGCGGGCTTGGTGTTCGACCTACAGGCTCTGAGTGGACAAGTCCTGCATTGCCGTCTTTGTCAGGGTCAGCTTCCTCGTCAACACTATGCTGTGCCGATGCAGCCATCTCCCCAATTGTGCTTGCAGCAGCAGACTGTGTGCCATCGTCCATGCCAGATGTGTCCTCGGCCTGTGTCGATTGTGTGTCCAGGGGTGCAGGGGCAGGTGTCTGCTCGTCCTGTGTGGGTTGCAGTGTGGCTGGTAGGGCACTGGTTGTTGTTGCGCGTCCCGCTTGGCCCATCCTTGGTCCACTTGAAGTAGATGGTCCGGTGCCATCACCTTGCCTCCTTGCGCTTTTGGCTGGTGTTGTGCATTGTGCACTTCCCTGTGCTTCTTCGCTGTCTTCATCCGTACCTGTGGGGGACAGAGAGTGGCAGGGCATCAGTGATGGTGGTGCTTGCATCATGCATGCGTTTGTCTTTGTGCAGGTGGCGCCATGTGATCAGTATTATCACACAAAACAGAAATCGGAATAAGCTTCTTTTTGAGCTAGTTACTTAGTAGCCCATCAATATGTGGCCCTGACACTCTCCTTAAACGGAAGAACACCCTTTCCCTTCGTGGTGCTTACTGGCCCTAGCAAGCGCTGTAGCACCGCCCATCTCAAAAAGGGATAGGTAGAAGGAACCTCACCCTACTTCTTCAATGAATGGGATAACTTAAGGGCAAAGTACTAACACTTGATTGTCTTTTCAATGTAGGCAACATTAGTTTAAAAATCGTAGTTGGGATTTTGGTCCCCCCAAACTGCATGCTTTGATCAGGCTTCTCACAAAGAGTGCTTCACCCTACCCACAACAAAGGTAGGATACTCGATTGGGTGGCAGACCACAATTGCAACGCCTCCATCCTATCAATCTCCCCCCAAACCTGGACAAACCACCACCTTATAACATTTGCTCTAGAAACCAACAGACCTATTCCTACTTCCGCCCAGCTAGCACCGCCCATCCTGACAAGGAACAAGAAAAACATCACCCCGAATAATTTACTCCCACTCATCCTTCCTACACTTAATTCACTACCAGACAACATGGACCCTGAAACTCTAGTGAATGAGTAAAACAAAATGATGTCCTCCACACTGGACTCAATTGCACCACTTAAAATGAGACAAAGCAAACCCAAAGCCCACCTCAATTCTTGATACACCCCCCACCTGAAAACACTTCGCACCAAAAAAAGGCAATGTGAGGTCGCATGGAAACTACAGCCCTCTGAAGAAAATAAAAGCATTCTGAGGGATATATCTATCCTCTACAAAAAGGAAATACTGTCGGCTAAACAGGAAACCTACAACCGCTAGAATAGCCCAAGCCAACTCTAGTATGAAGGAACTCTTCATCATCTTAAATAAAAAAGAATCTCCCATCCCAGTGCCAGACAACTGTGTCAAAGACAAACTATTGTGCACCAATATTCAGCAAGCCTTGGCTAACAAAGTGACAACTCTCCAATCCAAAATTGCCAAGAACAAAATCCTCACTTAGTCTGGATACCATGCCCAAAATAACTATCAACCCTCCTAAAAATAACATTGACACTCCTCGCTTCAAGTTCTCCAAAGTATCCATTATTGAGACTGAAAAAATTATACTGCCACGAATTACCGCCCAATCACTACTGTGCCATTCCTCCTAAAAATCATAGATAAAGTGGCATATTCACAAATACAGAAACACCTAGAACCTAACCACCTGCTAGGAGTACGGCAGTCTGGCTTCCGTCCTCAGCACGGGACCGAAACAGCCCTCTTTGTCCTAAAGGCACAAATCGACGAGCTGAGGGAGTAAGGGAAACCAGCCTTACTCCTCCTTCAGGACCTATCAGCTGCATTAGAGCTTGTTGACCACAAGGTCCTTTGTAGGCATCTGGACATGGCTGCGCACTTCTCCGAAGTAGTCACAGCATGGATCCAATATTTCCTCAATAATAGGACCATGAGAGTCTTCTCCACCACAGCGGCAGCAGACTCCATCCCCATTAGATGCAGCGTGCCCCAGGGATCTTGTGTTTCTCCCACACTCTACAACATCTTCACGAAGCCCCTTTTCGATGATCTGGACCTTCTTGGTATCACCTACACTAATTATGCAGATGATACTCAGACTCTCCTACCACTTACTGGTGATTATGACAAGGATTTTGCCTTGGTGAACAGGGTGCATCTCATCATCCAGGCATGGATGGCCACTCACGGACTATGCCTGAATGACGACAAAACTGAAATCATTATCCTTGGCACACCCTCTACCCTCAAAAAGCTGGGTCCTAACTATTGCTCCTTTAACATTGATAAAAATCAAATCACCGCAGCTCAAGAGGTAAAAACTCTGGGTTTCTACTTGGACTCTACCCTCTCTTTCAACAAGCAGGTCAACGTGATGGCTTCTGCCACCGCTTACACCTGTAAATTGATAAGAGCAGGCAAACCCTTCCTATTCAACAATAGCTGCATTGCACTTGCTAGAGCTCTCGTTTTATTGAAGTTGGACTATTGCAACTCGCTCTACATTGGGGCCAATAAGGAAGTTATCAAAAGAATTCAAATCTTGCAGAAAAACGCGCTTAGAGCAGCATTAGGTATTCCCAGGAGAGCCCACATCACTGAATTTAGAAGAGCTAATAACTGGCTTTCAACTCATGAGAAAATGCAGCTAAAATCTGCTTCACTTGTTTACAAATGTCTAAACAATGCCGCACCACGTTACCTTTCTACGAGATTCACGAGAATAAATCCAACAAGACTCACCAGATCCTCTAACTCCAACAACATTTCAACACCTAGATTTAAACTGTCCAGAGTTGGTGGCTGTAGCTTACAGGTCAAAGCAGCTCAACTATGGAACTTCCTACCATCCACCTTGCGGACAGATCAACCATACCCCACTTTCCATCATAACCTTACAAGGTGGATCAAAGACGCAGACAAATAACAGACTACTAATTGCCTGGACCTATTCCGCATGTCCCTCCACGGTTTGTATTTTTGCACACATCTACCTCTCAGCATTTACTGCCTGTCTGAGTAGGACTGTAAATACTTGTACCATTATTTTTGCTTTTTGTATATATTTTTTGTCTCCACATTTGCCCCTGTGTTTCTGTACCTAAGCTGTAAATTGTCATATGCAATGCGCCCGGTTTCCCCTGGGTCTGGTGCACAATACAAGTAATAAAACAAACAAACAGGCAGACATTTCGCGTGGGACTAGGCGTCACACATGTACAATTTTAATTGCCCTCCGCGGAGTGTGTCTGATCTTCTCAAAGCCAATAGTAATAAAACAATTAAGAATATAAATGACACTGTTAAATTGTTGTTATACTCCTTCAAGACTCCTTCTCTCTCCGGAGTCTACACAAAGGTTAATTTTCTGAGAGTATGTAATTTCACATAGAAACAATTAGAATGTCCACATCATTTGTTAGAGTTCCCAATTGATCAAGTCCACTGTGTGTCTTCCTTAGTCGGGGGACATCTGAGAGTCTGGTCGACCGGTTTCAATGATTGTTTCTTTCGTACATCATCTTCTTCAGGACCAATTGCTTCCTTTATGAAGACCAAATCTGTGCGCCCATCAGAAAGTTTTTTGACATATTCTGTGGGGCAAGCAAAAGAAAAAGTCAGAGTGACTTCTCCCATCTAAAATTGAGTGTATCACATTTACTACTTTTAATGTATATAGCAAACTTGCTTTGGCTATCATACAATTTATGAAAGTCATTTCTATGACATTTAAAAACAAGCTACTCCTCTCCCTTTCATGCCTGGGAAAGAGGACATTCATATAGCATTTGGCATATAAAGGTACCAAAAGTCGTACCTGTATTGTCCGTTGTGTGTGCAATGGGAATGCACACTTGGCACTATAATCTGGGCAGTCCTGTTCACTAGATCAGTATTTGCGCCTCAATGCTGTTCCTGTAATGGCAACATGTGCGTGTAAGTGCTTCTCTTTTAGCTGTTCTGGCTATTATGTGTTTCCAATGTTGCACACTCCCTATTACCTAATGAACACATGACTAGGCAAGCTGTGACACTTGTTGATCATAATTACCTGGCTGTTAGCCGGTTGCCGGGCTTAAAAAACAGTTTTTAATCAGTGAAATGGATCGTGTTCCCCATCGCAATTCTTTTCTCGTGATGATTCTGCGGAATAAGGAAATCCATAGTTTTCTGCTCTGATGATGTTATATTGGCAATTTTATGTTTTAAGGGCATGTACTACACAGAATGTGAGTCTGTACCCCTTGATACAGAAGGCAGTCCGAGGAGTACCTTTGTCACATGATCAAATATCTCTAGGGGCCACGTACTATACTTGATGTGCATGACCATCTTGCACTAAACATGCCACATTCGAGTCTCTCATTCTTGGCATATCTCCGTGTGCTAGGCGGACTGCGCCATCATATGAATTCCTTTTTCACTTACTTGTTTCATCTACGGAAATCCGCTCGATGGTTCAGCGGCTCACGCAAGCTCTCTGTTGTCCTCGCGGTGTTCAGCTTGTGCTGATTGACGCAAGGCCGACGCACGTGTTATGTTTATAACGCAGCGTCATCCTAGCGGCCATGTTGGAATGGGCATTGGGTTCAACTGCCCGGTGGCCATCTTGAAAAGGGGCAGATCCTCCTCTGTGTTCCACCATCTTGTGAGGGGTAGACTAGGATGGTACAAGCTCCGGCTAACAGCTGCATATGTTTTGCACCCGAATACTTATAATTAGGGTTGCGAGCTCCTTCTAAGTTATATACTACAATGTTAAACCAATTTTTCATAATGTTTATGTTCTTTTGTATGTAGCAAGGCGCCAATGCATCTGATTTCTCAAACACCCGCACCATGGTTGTTGAGACTGCGATCCAGTGGAATGGTGCCATAATTTACTACATTGAATAGGGGCACCTCAGGCACACTACAACTTATTCTAAGTTGACTGCATCATCATATGTGGTTCACCAATCCCAACAGCCATTTTTTATATATGACTGAGGGCAGCCTATCTCGCACATCCTACTCTACAGGCAGGACATGTTCATAGATGTAAGTTTCACATGTCCTGGGTTGTTTCATTTTATTAGCGCCAAACTATTCCATTGAATCTCTTCATTGGGGCCGTGCTTTACTGTATTTAAATGAAAGATCCATTGTTGCTCTTTTTTTAAAAGGATATCGTGGAAATTGCCACCTCTACGGGTGGGTATATCTTTTCCAGTATAGTCCATTTAAAGTCATCCCCCGTGTGTTTGTGCGATACAAAGTGGGAAACTAGGGGTGCTGTTAGTTTCTTAGTCCTTAAACACGACTTATGTTCAATAAGTCGTGTTTTAACTGGGCGTGCTGTCATCCCAATATATCTCAGATTACAAGGACAAGTAATGAGGTATATAACCCCTTTACTGTTACAGTTTGTCAGATGTCTCTGTGTCCGTGGCGTTTTCCACCCTATGTCAATGGATTTACTTCTTATGGTCTGCTTGAACATGACACATGCGCCACATGGAGTATGCCCAACTGGGCTAGTTGTATCCCACAAGGTATTGTGGTCCATATTCTCTTTCTGCTCAACGAGTGTGTGCACTAATCTATCCCGAATATTCATTCTCCGTTTGATGGCAAATAAAGGATGAGCGAGTTCTGATGTGCCAGTATTTAAGATCGGCCAAAGTTTCTTTATCTCTTTTTTTAGAGTATTGAAGATGGTGGAATAACTCAATACTGCTGTGATGGTGTCTCCTTGAGTTGTCTTCTTATGCTGTTGCAGGGTAATAGCACGGGGTATATTCCTTGCGCGTTTTTGAGTATCCTTCACAATTTTCCTTGGATAGCCTCTCTTCAGTAGTTGGCTTTTCAGTTCTTCAGATTGATGTTTAAAATCTTTCGTGCAGGTCCGCCTATATCGTAAAAATTGCCCGAATGGCAGGTTATCATGAAAGGCCCGTGGGTGGTAGCTGCCATAATTTAACAGGGCATTGCGGTCGGTGGATTTTTTGTAGATTTTTTACGTCAAACCTCCGTCAGCTGCAGTGATATGAAGATCAAGGAAATGCGTTTCTATTTTGCTGTAGTCGATGCAAAATTTCAAGAAATTTTTGGTTAATGCTATTTCTGTTAGGGCAGTGATGAATCCAACATGTCCCGTACCAAGGTCCTGATTTTGTAATAGATGGCGTCTAACCATTTCAATTGTTTCGGCTTGCGGGATACTCGTATAGAGCGACTCCACATCCATCGTTACAAGGCACTGTTCAGTCGTGCTGAAGGGGAGTGTATCTATCAATGTTAACATCGCTGTCGAGTCCTTCACATATGATTTAATCTTTGGTATGTCGTCCAGCAAAAATCTGTCCACATATTGTGACAGAGGTTCCAGGATGGATTGTATTCCAGAAACAATCGGTCTCCAGGGAATCGGGGAAACTCCCTTATGCACCTTTGGTAGTGCATAGAAAACCGGGAGGCGGGGATTTGGCTGTGTTAGAAAAGCCGCCTCATTATTAGTAACAAGACCTTTGAGGAGCGCTTCTTCAACCAGTGGTGCAATTAGGCCTCGGATAACCTGTGTAGGATCCGCTGGTAGCTTCCGATAGCTTCTTACATCCTTCAAAAGGTCATCGGCCATCCTGTTATAATCTTCTTGGTCCATTATTACCGTACCTCCCCCTTTGTCTGCCGGTTTTATTATAATGGCATCATTCTTCGCCAGATTATTGAGCGCGATCAATTCGTCTTTTGTGCAATTGTTATTAATAAATGGGAGGTTGTTTTCCAATTCTTCCAGCCTTTTCATAAGGGCTTGCTCGAAAGTGGCTGATTCTGGTGTGTTACTGTGCGGAGGCAGGATAAATTGTGATGGGGGCCGCAAACCTGTGTCATTAACTGGTCTATTGTCCACCTTGTCTTCAAAAAACTGTTTCAACCTTATTTTACGCATACATTGCGTCAGTTCAATGCGAGTTTGGAATGGATCATATCTTGCAGTCGGCAGAAATGAGAGTCCTTTCTGTAATATTTGTTCCTCTGCTTCTGTCAGATGGTGCTGTGAGAAATTCATAATTAGGGAAATACTGGCTGAGGGAAGTTCTGTCCCCTGCTCCGCGTTACTCTCCGTGAAAAAGTCTGCCATCTGGGTCGGTCCCAGTGGCTGCCAGGCTGGCCTAAAAAATGTGGTCCTTGTTGCTGTTGTTGATTACCACCACCTCCATAATTGCCCTGGAAGCCTTGTGTATTAAAGCGTACTTGTTGCCTTGACCTGCCTTGTCCCCCTCCTCCTTGTCCCTGGGCACTGTTAGAGCTATTACTTGAATTATTCGATGAAGCCGTGCTATTGTTTATGTAGTTTCTATACCCCCCAGGAGGGTTGGCCAAATACGCATTTCGTCTAGCTAATTTGGCCTCTGGTGTATAGTAATCCTCAGTGGTGTATGGATATACTTTAGCATGTTCAAATACTGAGAGATCTTTTTTCAGTTTAACAATTTTTCTTGCAGTGTTCATTTCTTTAAATTCATTCAAAGTAACATATATTGCAGCTAATTTTGTCTTGTATAATTCAATATCAATTAAATTCTTCATAGATGTTAGTTTTAATTCCAACTCTTTCACAGGTTGTCTGCAATGGATTTGGCAGTATTAATTATTAATATTAGCCAATCACGTGTGCATTTGTTGGCAATAAAGGACCAATCTTTGCGGAACTGGAGATGTTCTAAGAAAATCTGTGGCTCGATCCAGATGATAAGAGCATTCAGAGCTGCATGGGCCCGCAGGTATTCGGTCATAAGGGCTCCATGTAATTCTGCCCTTATGATTTTTTTGTGGAGAATTTCTACCTCATTCCACTCGTCTGAACTAGCATTACTTTGTCCCGGTATGTTAAGACCTAGAAGCGATGGATTAGACAATATCCCTTCCACCAACTCTTCTGCGTAAGCAAGGTAGTTTGTATCTGCCATAATTAATATGATAAGTGAAATAGCATTAACCAGAAATTTCTTTTTGTTTAATAACCAATTCTATCAGCAAATTTTGGGGACAGCCATGGGGGCTTCTTTTGCCCCAAGCTTGGCTAACCTCTATGTGGACCATTTTGAAAAAGATCATGTATACTCTGCCACAAATCGTTTTTTGAGCAAAATCAAAGTGTGGCGGAGATACATCGATGATATTTTCATCATCTTTGAAAGCGATGAGAACGATCTGCATCAGTTCCACCAGTGGCTCAATAACCAAAATGTATTCTTGAAATTTACCATCGACTACAGCAAAATAGAAAAGCATTTCCTTGATCTTCATATCACTGCAGCTGATGGAGGTTGGACGTCAAAAATCTACAAAAAATCCACCAACCGCAATGCCCTGTTAAATTATGGCAGCTACCACCCACAGGCCTTACGTGATAACCTGCCATTCGGGCAATTTTTACGATATAGGCGGACCTGCACGAAGATCTCAGATTTTAAACATCAATCTGAAGAACTGAAAAGCCAACTACTGAAGAGAGGCTATCCAAGGAAAATTGTGAAGGATACTCAAAAACGCGCAAGGAATATACCCCGTGCTATTACCCTGCAACAGCATGAGACGACAACTCAAGGAGACACCATCACAGCAGTATTGAGTTATTCCCCCATCTTCAATACTCTAAAAAAAGAGATAAAGAAACTTTGGCCGATCTTAAATACTGGCACATCAGAACTTGCTCATCCTTTATTTGCCATCAAACGGAGAATGAATATTCGGGATAGATTAGTGCACACACTCATTGAGCAGAAAGAGAATATGGACCACAATACCTTGTGGAACACAACTAGCCCATTTGGGCTTACTCCATGTGGCTCATGTGTCATGTGCAAGCAGACCATAAGAAGTAAATCCATTGACATAGGTTGGAAAACACCATGGACACAGAGACATCTGACAAACTGTAACAGTAAAGGGGTTATATACCTCATTACTTGTCCTTGTAATCTGAGATATATTGGGATGACAGCACGCCCAGTTAAAACACGACTTATTGAACATAAGTCGGTTTTAAAGACTAAGAAACTAACAGCACCTCTGGTTTCCCACTTTTTATCCCACAAACACACGGGGGATGACTTTAAATGGACTATACTGGAAAAGATATACCCACCCGTAGAGGTGGCAATTTCCACGATATCCTTTTAAAAAAAAGAGCAACAATGGATCTTTCATTTAAATACAGTAAAGCACGGCCCCAATGAAGAGATTCAATGGAATAGTTTGGCGCTAATAAAATGAAACAACCCAGGACATGTGAAACTTACATCTATGAACATGTCCTGCCTGTAGAGTAGGATGTGCGAGATAGGCTGCCATCAGTCATATATAGAAAATGGCTGTTGGGATTGGTGAACCACATATGGTGATGCAGTCAACTTAGAATAAGTTGTAGTGTGCCTGAGGTGCCCCTATTCAATGTAGTAAATTGTGGCACCATTCCACTGGATCTCAGTCTCAACAACCATGGTGCGGGTGTTTGAGAAATCAGATGCATTGGCACCTTGCTACATACAAAAGAACATAAACATTATGAAAAATTGGTTTAACATTGTAGTATATGACTTAGAAGGCGCTCGCAACCCTAATTAGAAGTATTAGGGTGCAAAACATATGCAGCTGTTAGCCGGAGCTTGTACCATCCTAGTCTGCCCCTCACAAGATGGTGGAACACAGAGGAGAATCTGCCCCTTTTCAAGATGGCCACCGGGCTGTCGAACCCAATGCCCATTCCAACATGGCCGCAAGGACGACGCTGTGTTAAAAACATAACACGTGCGTCGGCCTTGCGTCAATCAGCACAAGCCGAACACCGCGAGGACAACAGAGAGCTTGCGTGAGCCGCTGAACCATCGAGCAGATTTCCGTAGATGAAACAAGTAAGTGAAAAAGGAATTCATATGATGGCACGGTCCGCCTAGCACACGGAGATATGCCATGAATGAGAGACTCGAATGTGGCATCTTTAGTGCAAGATGGTCATGCACATCAATTATAGTACGTGGCCCCTAGAGCTATTTGATCATGTGACAAAGGTACTCCTCGAACTGCCTTATGTAACAAGGGGTACAGACTCACATTCTGTTTAGGATATGCCCTTAAAACATAAAATTGCCAATATAATATCAGAGCAGCAAAATATGGGCAGCCTTACTTAAATGGGTTTCCTTATTCCGCAGAATCATCACGAGAAAAGAATTGCGGTGGAGAATACGATCCATTTCACCAATTAAAAACTACTTTTTAAGCCTGGCAACCAGCTAACAGCCAGGTAAATATAATCAACAAGTGTCACAGCTTACATAGTCATGTGCTCATTGGGTAATAGGGAGTGTGCAACATTGGAAGCACATAATAGCCAGAACAGCTAAAAGAGAAGCACTTACGCCCACATATTGCCATTACAGGAACAGCATCGAGGCGCAAATACTGATCTAGTGAACAGGACTGCCCAGATTACAGTGTCAAGTGTGCATTCCCATTGCACACACAACGGACAATACAGGTACAACTTTTGGTACCTTTATATGCCAAATGCTATATGAATGTCATCTTTCCCAGGCATGTAGGGGAGAGGAGTGGCTTGTTTTAAAATTTCATAGAAATGACTTTCATAAATTGTATGATAGCCAAAGCAAGTTTGCTATATACATTAAAAGTAGTAAATGTGATACACTCAATTTTAGATGGGAGAAGTCACTGACTTTTTCTTTTGCTTGCCCCACAGAATATGTCAAAAAACGTTCTGATGGGCGCACAGATTTGGTCTTCATAAAAGAAGCAATTGGTCCTGAAGAAGATTATGTACAATAAAAACAAACATTGAAACCTGTCGACCAGACTCTCAGATGTCCCCCGACTAAGGGAGACACACAGTGGACTTGCTCAATTGGGAACTCTTACAAATGAAGTGGACATTCTAATTGTTTTTATGTGACATTACATACTCTCAGAAAATTAACCTTTGTGTAGACTCCGGAGAGAGAAGGAGTCTTGAAGGAGTATAACAACAATTTAACAGTGTCATTTATATTCTTAATTGTTTTATTACTATTGGCTTTGAGAAGATCAGACACACTCCGCGTAGGGCAATTAAAATTGTACATGTGTGACGCCTAGTCTCACGCGAAATGTCTGCCTGATCAAAGCATGCAGTTTGGGGGGACCAAAATCCCAACTGCGATTTTTAAACTAATGTTGCCTACATTGAAAAGACAATCAAGTGTCAGTGCTTTGCCCTATAGTTATCCCATGCATTGTAGAAGTAGGGTGAGGTTCCTTCTACCTATCCCTTTTTGAGATAGGCGGTGCTACAGCGCTTGCTAGGGGTTAAGCACAATGAAGGGAAAGGGTGTTCTTCCGTTTAAGGAGAGTGTCAGGGCCACATATTGATGGGCTACTAAGTAACCAGCTCAAAAAGAAGCTTATTCCGATTTCTGTTTTGTGTGATAATACTGAAGAAGATAACAGAAAGGACAAAGTACCCTAGATCTGAGGGATTGATCTACATATTTCCTTGTATTGTTTATAGCCATGTGATCAGTTGCATGCCTGGCTTTGCAGCGAACTGGGTACATGCAAGGTTGGGGGGTGCTGATTGGAATCGTGCAGGTGTTCACATGTACACCATGGTGGCTGCTGTTGGGCCTTGATGTGTGTTGGGAGGGATGTGCAGTGTGACACGTGCAGGTCATCTGTGTGTCGGGTGTGTATTCGTGTATGGGCGCAGCATGCTGCATGCTGTGCAATGTGATAGTGGTGGGCCCAGCATGTGTATATGGATATGTGTAGGTGTGCATGATGGGCCATGTATTGGCTGGCGTTGCTGTCACATTTGGAGGTCAATGGTGATGATTAGTTGTGTGTTTGTAGGGACACTCACCTTCATCTGCCGATGTTGGCACGCCTAACACAGCTCCACCGACTCCTTCAATAGATTCCACATCTATGACTGAGCTGCAAGTCTCCTCCCATCTGGTCAATTTCACTGGTGAGTGAGTTCCTCCACCTGTTGCCATCCTCTGGCTCCGATTGGCCAACAAGATGTTCCGTACTCTCAGCCTGAGGTCATCCCATCGTTTACTGCAATTGCGCACTGTGCGTGCGGTGGTGCCGACTGCACTTACTTTCCGGGCAACTTCTTCCCAGATGGCTGCCTTCTTCAGCTGGGCTGGACGCCTAAGGTCGCTGCAGAACACCACATCAGCATTTGCCACTAGGGTGTCAGCTAACATGTTCAGCTCCTCATCTTTGAACCGTGGTTTATGCAGGCGGGCAGTGCCTTTCTGGGTAGACTTCTTCATTTTGTCCGTGGTGTGCTAGGAGTTCTGGTGGTGAAGGTCCTGTATGTGGAGGATCGCAATGGATTGTGATTTTGAAGATGGCTGCCTAAGCATTTCCCGTTCCGGCGCGATGACGTTACTTCCGGGTCTGGTAATAACGGGCACGTTCTTAGGACTATGTTAATACTGGTACCACTATTTGGGGGTTGCCGAGGCCGGAGCCGTTATGTGCGCATTCGTTGATGCCGCTATCTGGGGGTTTGAGGGTCGTTACCGGCATGCCGGTACGGCCGTTACCGGCATGCAGGGGTGCGCGTGCTTGCGCACTCTTTTAATCACCCGCTGTTTGCGGGTTCGAGCCAAGACGGACATGTTATTAACGGCATGCCGTTAATGGCTGCTTTTTAGCGCCAATCTCGTAATGAGGCCCATTGTATATATTTGCCATGTTGGATTCGCCAAAGTACAAAGTGTGTTATTAATGTGTGTATATATATATATATATATATTTATATATATCGAACCTTATTTTTATATGAAGAACTGTGTTAGCACATAACATAGTGTGTGGACATTCCTTTGTGGGGGGCTTAGGGACTACACTGTACTTCAAAACCAGCCTGCATCACCTCCGGAGAGCTTATGCCTTGATTGCTCGTCCATTTTACCATATAGAGAATCTTGGCTGGGGTGCTCTGTGCTTCTACTCTGCCATTCAGAGGGCAGAAGTACAGATACTCCCCTCCAGTCTTTACAGTAGCTACAGTCAGGTAGGAGACAATGTCATTGCTGTACTGTTCAAGTTTCACATTTTGCTATTGTTTTATTCCATCGTGCTGTATTTTGTTCTCACAGGTATTTTGTTTTGGGTTTGCATTTTTAAATCTCGCTGTTATTTCACCACACTGCATTGTGCCCCACAGGGATTTTGTGGTGGGTTTGCATTTTTCCCACTATCGTTTAGTTCTCTCACACAGTATTTTCCTCCCTCAGTGCTTGGTGTCTGTTTGCTTGTTTTAATCTTGCTAGTGTCGTGAAATACCAAATTGCGTTTTCTCCCCTGGCAGCACCTCCTGGGCTGGGCTGGCATAACTAAATCTCATTAATGTGATGATCAACGACATCACATTTCTATGTTTCGTAGACTGGGTTTGTTTCAGCTTTGTTTCCTCCCACTCCTGCTACTCCGCCACACCTGCATCATCAGGCTGTGATCCCCAGCTGGATTGCCGCTCTGAATCCCGTCACTCGGTGTGGGTCTCACACTTGGTTTCGGCTGTTGCTCTGCTCTAGCATACTTACATTTCCCTCCCATAGAGTCCGGGGAGTGGGTTTCTTTGCCATGCCTAGCAGCACCAAAGTTAGAGGTGCATTGTGGTGCACTAGAAATACCTCTTCTACCTGTGCAGACCCCACTCTTTCATGCCCCCACACCCTCCTCATTCTATCACTCTCAATAGGACACAACCTAATCCGTCCAACCTAGGCCCCTCCTCTCACATCACTCATTCAAGCATACCCCCCTGCCTCACCCAGGCTACCTTCCCAACACCCTTCCCTCCAACACACCCTTCCTTCTCTGGACCCTCTAGCACCAACCCGCACTCTCCGCCCTCACAATAACACCACCCTGACACACACTTTACATACCTATACACTCTATGTTCAATCTTTGCAGCTTCCCCTGCAACCCTCACACACACCCCCTACTCCACTGAAACTCCTAAAGAACAGACACTGCATGACCCAGGCATTTTCCATATAACACTTCCAGACACAAGACATCCTCCTCCAGCTCTCTAGATGCTGAAGAGGCTGCTGAGCATTGGGCAGCAGGAAATGGGTTCTCTCAGCAGTGATGAGGCTGCTGAGCAGCTCCCCCAGTGGCCGGAGGATGGACTGCAACTGCGCAGCACGAAATGGCTTCTCTAGACGCTGAAGAGGCTGCTGAGCAGCTCCCCCAGTGACGGGAGGATGGACTGCAACTGTGCAGAAGGAAATGGCTTCTCTAGACGCTGAAGAGGCTGCTGAGCAGCTCTCTAGATGCTGAAGAGGCTGCTGAGCATTGCGCAGCGGGAAATGGGTTCTCTCAGCAGTGATGAGGCTGCTGAGCAGCTCCCCCAGTGGTGGGAGGATGGACTGCAACTGCGCAGCAGGAAATGGCTTCTCTAGACGCTGAAGAGCCTCCTGAGCAGCTCCTCCAGTGGCGGCAGGATGGACTGCAACTGCGCAGCACGAAATAGGTTCTCTCAGCGGTGATGAGGCTGCTGAGCAGCTCCCCAAGTGGCGGGAGGATGGACTGCAACTGCACAGCAGGAAATGGCTTCTCTAGATGCTGAAGAGGCTGCTGAGCAGCTCCCCAGCTCCCCCAGTGACGGGAGGATGGACTGCAACTGTGCAGCAGGAAATGGTTTCTCTAGACGCTGAAAAGGCTGCTGAGCAGCTCCCCAGTGGCGGGAGGATGGACTGCAACTGCGCAGCAGGAAATGGCTTTTCTAGACGCTAAAGAGGCTGCTGAGCAGCTCCCCCAGTGGCGGGAGGATGGACTGCAACTGCGCAGCAGGAAATGGCTTCTCTAGATGCAGGGAATGGCTTCTTTACATGCTGAAGAGGCTGCTGAGAAGCTTTGCAGGAAATTTCCTCTCTAGACGCTGAAGAGGCTGCTGAGCAGCTCCTCCAGTGGCGGGAGGATGGACTGCAACTGCGCAGCAGAAAATGGCCTCTCTAGACGCTGAAGAGGCACTGACCAGCTCCCCCAGTGGCGGGAGGATGGACTGCAACAGCACAGCAGGAAATGGCTTCTCTAGACGCTGAAGAGGCTGCTGAGCAGCTCCCCCAGTGGCGGGAGGATGGACTGCAACTGCGCAGCAGGAAATGACTTCTCTAGACACTGAAGAGGCTGCTGAGCAGCTCTCTAAGAGCTGAAGAGGCTGCTGAGCATTGCGCAGCAGGAAATGCGTTCTCTCAGCAGTGATGAGGCTGCTGAGCCGCTCCCCCAGTGGCAGGAGGATGGACTGCAACTGCGCAGCAGGAAATGGCTTCTCTAGACGCTGAAGAGGCTGCTGAGCAACGTCCCCAATGGCGGGAGGAGGGACTGCAAATGTGCAGCAGGAAATGGCAGCTCTAGACACTGAAAAGGATGATGAGCAGCTCCCCCAGTGGCGGGAGAATGGACTGCAACTGCATAGCAGGAAATGGCTTCTCTAGACGCTGAAGAGGCTGCTGAGCAGCTCTCCCAGTGGCGGGAGGATGGACTACAACTGCGCAGCAGGAAATGGGTTCTCTCAGCGGTGATGAGGCTGCTGAGCAGCTCCCCCAGTGGCGGGAGGATGGACTGCAACTGCGCAGCAGGAAATGGCTTCTATAGACACTGAAGAGGCTGCTGAGCAGCTCCCCAGCTCCCTCAGTGGTGGGAGGATGGACTGCAACTGCGCAGCAGGAAATGGCTTCTCTAGACGCTGAAGAGGCTGCTGAGCAGCTCCCCCAGTGGCGGGAGGATGGACTGCAGCTGCGCAGCTTGAAATGGCTTCTATAGACGCTGAAGAGACTGCTGAGCAGCTCCCCAGCTCCCCAAGTAGGCTGCTGAGCAGCTCCCCAGTGGCGGGAGGATGGACTGCAACTGCGCAGAAGGAAATGGTTTCTCTAGACGCTGAAGAGGCTGCTGAGCAGCTCCCCCAGTGGCGGGAGGATGGACTACACTGCGCAGCAGGAAATGGCCTCTCTAGATACAGGAAATGGCTTCTCTAGATGCTGAATAGGCTGCTGAGCAGCTCCCCCAGTGGCGGGAGGATGGACTGCAACTGTGCAGCAGGAAATGGATTGTCTCAGCAGTGAAAAGGCTGCTGAGCAGCTCCCCCAGTGGCGGGTGATTGGACTGCAACTGAGCAGCAGGAAATGGGTTCTCTAGACGCTGAAGAGGCTGCTGAGCATCTCCCCCAGTGGTGGGAGGATGTACTGCAACTGCGCAGCAGGAAATGGCTTCTCTAGACGCTGAAGAGGCTGCTGAGCAGCTCTCCCAGTGGCGGGAGGATGGACTGCAACTGCGCAGCAGGAAATGGCTTCTCTAGACGCTGAAAAGGCTGCTGAGCATTGCACAGCAGGAAATGGGTTCTCTCAGCAGTGATGAGGCTGCTGAGCAGCTCCAGCAGTGGCGAGAGGATGGACTGCAACTGCGCAGCAGGAAATCGGTTCTCTCAGCAGTGATGAGGCTGCTGAGCAGCTCCCCCTATGGCGGGAGGATGGACTGCAACTGCGCAGCAGGAAATGGCTTCTCTAGACGCTGAAGCGGCTGCTGAGCAGCTCCCCCAGTGGTGGCAGGGTGCACTGCAACTGCGCAGCAGGAAATGGGTTCTATCAGCGGTGATGAGGCTGCTGAGCAGCTCCCCCAGTGGCGGGAGGATGGACTGCAACTGTGCAGAAGGAAATGGCTTCTCTAGATGCTGAAGAGGCTGCTGAGCAGCTCTCTAGATGCTGAAGAGGCTGATGAGCATTGCGCAGCAGGAAATGCGTTCTCTCAGCAGTGATGAGGCTGCTGAGCAGCTCGTCCAGTGGCGGGAGGATGGACTGCAACTGCGCAGCAAGAAATGGCTTCTCTAGACGCTGAAGAGGCTGCTGAGCAGCTCCCCCAGCGGTGGGAGCGTGGACTGCAACTGAGCAGCAGGAAATGGCTTCTCTAGACGCTGAAGAGGCTGCTGAGCAGCTCCCCCAGTGGCGGGAGGATGGACTGCAACTGCGCAGCAGGAAATGGCTTCTCCAGATGCTGAAGAGGCTGCTGAGCATCTCCCCCAGTGGCGGGAGGATGGACTGCAACTGCGCAGCAGGAAATGGCTTCTCTAGACGCTGAAAAGGCTGCTGAGCAGCTCTCTAGACGCTGAAGAGGCTGCTGAGCATTGCGCAGCAGGAAATGGGTTCTCTCAGCAGTGATGAGGCTGCTGAGCAGCTCCTCCAGTGGCGGGAGGATGGACTGCAACTGCGCGCAGGAAATGGCCTTTCTAGACGCTGAAGAGGCTGCTGAGCATCTCCCCCAGTGGCCAGAGGATGGACTGCAACTGCGCAGCACGAAATGGCTTCTCTAGACGCTGAAGAGGCTGCTGAGCAGCTCCCCCAGTGGCGGGAGGATGGACTGCAACTGTGCAGAAGGAAATGGCTTCTCTAGACGCTGAAGAGGCTGCTGAGCAGCTCTCTAGATGCTGAAGAGGCTGCTGAGCATTGCGCAGCAGGAAATGCATTCTCTCAGCAGTGATGAGGCTGCTGAGCAGCTCGCCCAGTGGCGGGAGGATGGACTGCAACTGCGCAGCAAGAAATGGCTTCTCTAGACGCTAAAGAGGCTGCTGAGCAGCTCCCCCAGTGGTGGGAGGACGGACTGCAACTGAGCAGCAGGAAATGGCTTCTCTAGACGCTGAAGAGGCTGCTGAGCAGCTCCCCCAGTGGCGGGAGGATGGACTGCAACTGCGCAGCAGGAAATGGCTTCCTTAGACGCTGAAGAGGCTGCTGAGCATCTCCCCCAGTGGCGGGAGGATGGACTGCAACTGCGCATCAGGAAATGGTTTCTCTAGACGCTGAAGAGGCTGCTGAGCAGCTCCCCCAATGGCGGGAGGATGTACTGAAACTGCGCAGCAGGAAATGGGTTCTCTAGACGATGAAGAGGCTGCTGAGCATCTCCCCCAGTGGCGGGAGGATGTACTGCAACTGCGCAGCAGGAAATGGGTTCTCTAGACGCTGAAGAGGCTGCTGAGCAGCTCTCCCAGTGGCGGAAGGATGGACTGCAACTGCGCAGCAGGAAATGGCTTCTCTAGACACTGAAAAGGCTGCTGAGCATTGCGCAGCAGGAAATGGGTTCTCTCAGCAGTGATGAGGCTGCTGAGCAGCTCCAGCAGTGACGAGAGGATGGACTGCAACTGCGCAGCAGGAAATGGGTTCTCTCAGCAGTGATGAGGCTGCTGAGCAGCTCCCCCAGTGGAGGGAGGATGGACTGCAACTGCGCAGCAGGAAATGGCTTCTCTAGACGCTGAAGCGGCTGCTGAGCAGCTCCCCCAGTGGTGGCAGGGTGTACTGCAACTGCGCAGCAGGAAATGGGTTCTCTCAGCGGTAATGAGGCTGCTGAGCAGCTCGCTAGACGCTGAAGAGGCTGCTGAGCAGCTCCCAGCTCCCCCAGTAGGCTGCTGGGCAGCTCCCCAGTGGCGGCAGGATGGACTGCAACTGCGCAGAAGGAAATGGTTTCTCTAGACGCTGAAGAGGCTGCTGAGCAGCTCCCCCAGTGGCGGGAGGATGGACTACAACTGCGCAGCAGGAAATGGCCTCTCTAGATACAGGAAATGGCTTCTCTAGACGCTGAATAGGCTGCTGAGCAGCTCCTCCAGTGGCAGGAGGATGGACTGCAACTGCGCAGCAGGAAATGGCCTTTCTAGACGCTGAAGAGGCTGCTGAGCAGCTCCCCCAGTGGCCGGAGGATGGACTGCAACTGCGCAGCACGAAATGGCTTCTCTAGACGCTGAAGAGGCTGCTGAGCAGCTCCCTCAGTGGCAGGAGGATGGACTGCAACTGTGCAGAAGGAAATGGCTTCTCTAGACGCTGAAGAGGCTGCTGAGCAGCTCTCTAGATGCTGAAGAGGCTGCTGAGTATTGCGCAGCAGGAAATGCATTCTCTCAGCAGTGATGAGGCTGCTGAGCAGCTCCCCAGTGGCGGCAGGATGGACTGCAACTGCGCAGAAGGAAATGGTTTCTCTAGACGCTGAAGAGGCTGCTGAGCAGCTCCCCCAGTGGCGGGAGGATGGACTACAACTGCGCAGCAGGAAATGGCCTCTCTAGATACAGGAAATGGCTTCTCTAGACGCTGAATAGGCTGCTGAGCAGCTCCTCCAGTGGCAGGAGGATGGACTGCAACTGCGCAGCAGGAAATGGCCTTTCTAGACGCTGAAGAGGCTGCTGAGCAGCTCCCCCAGTGGCCGGAGGATGGACTGCAACTGCGCAGCACGAAATGGCTTCTCTAGACGCTGAAGAGGCTGCTGAGCAGCTCCCTCAGTGGCGGGAGGATGGACTGCAACTGCGCAGCAAGAAATGACTTCTCTAGATGCTGAAGAGGCTGCTGAGCTGCTCCCCCAGTGGTGGGAGGATGGACTGCAACTGAGCAGCAGGAAATGGCTTCTCTAGACGCTGAAGAGGCTGCTGAGCAGCTCCCCCAGTGGCGGGAGGATGGACTGCAACTGCGCAGCAGGAAATGTTTTCTCTAGACGCTGAAGAGGCTGCTGAGCAGCTCCCCCAGTGGCGGGAGGATGTACGGCAACTGCGCAGCAGGAAATGGGTTCTCTAGACGATGAAGAGGCTGCTGAGCATCTCCCCCAGTGGCGGGAGGATGTACTGCAACTGCGCAGCAGGAAATGTTTTCTCTAGACACTGAAGAGGCTGCTGAGCAGCTCCCCCAGTGGTGGGAGGATGTACTGCAACTGCGCAGCAGGAAATGGGTTCTCTAGATGATGAAGAGGCTGCAGAGCATCTCCCCCAGTGGCGGGAGGATATACTGCAACTGCGCAGCAGGAAATGGCTTCTCTAGACGCTGAAGAGGCTGCTGAGCAGCTCTCCCAGTGGCGGAAGGATGGACTGCAACTGTGCAGCAGGAAATGGCTTCTCTAGACACTGAAAAGGCTGCTGAGCATTGCGCAGCAGGAAATGGGTTCTCTCAGCAGTGATGAGGCTGCTGAGCAGCTCCAGCAGTGGCGAGAGGATGGACTGCAACTGCGCAGCAGGAAATGGGTTCTCTCAGCAGTGATGAGGCTGCTGAGCAGCTCCCCCAGTGGAGGGAGGATGGACTGCAACTGCGCAGCAGGAAATGGCTTCTCTAGACGCTGAAGCGGCTGCTGAGCAGCTCCCCCAGTGGTGGCAGGGTGTACTGCAACTACGCAGCAGGAAATGGGTTCTCTCAGCGGTAATGAGGCTGCTGAGCAGCTTGCTATATGCTGAAGAGGCTGCTGAGCTTTGCGCAGCAGGAAATGGGTTCTCTCAGCAGTGATGAGGCTGCTGAGCAGCTCCCCCAGTGGCGGGAGGATGGACTGCAACTGCGCAGCAGGAAATGGCTTCTCTAGACACTGAAGAGGCTGCTGAGCAGCTCCCCCAGTGGCAGGAGGATGTACTGCAACTGCGCAGCAGGAAATGGGTTCTCTCAGCAGTGATGAGGCTGCTGAGCATCTCCCCCAGTGGCAGGAGGATGGACTGCAACTGTGCAGCAGGAAATGGCTGATCTAGACGCTGAAGAGGCTGCTGAGCAGCTCCCCCAGTGGAGGGAGGATGGACTGCAACTGCGCAGTAGGAAATGGCTTCTCTAGACGCTGAAGAGGCTACCGAGCAGCTCCCCCAGTGGCGGGAGGATGGACTGCAACTGCTCAGCAGGAAATGGCTTCTCTAGACGCTGATGTGGCTGCTGAGCAGCTCTCCAGCTCCCCCAGTGGCAGGAGGATGGACTTCAACTGCTCAGCAGGAAATGGCTTCTCTACACGCTGAAGAGGATGCTGAGCAGATCTCCCAGTGGCTGGAGTCTGGACTGCAACTGCGCAGCAGGAAATGGTTTCTCTCAGCGGTGATGAGGCTGCTGAGCAGCTGCCCCAGTGGCGGGAGGATGGACTGCAACTGCGCAGCAGGAAATGGCTTCTCTTGATGCTGAAGAGGCTGCTGAGCATCTCCCCCAGTGGCGGGAGGATGGACTGCAACTGCACAGCAGGAAATGGCTTCTCTAGACGCTGAAAAGGCTGCTGAGCAGCTCTCTAGACGCTGAAGAGGCTGCTGAGCATTGCGCAGCAGGAAATGGGTTCTCTCAGCAGTGATGAGGCTGCTGAGCAGCTCCCCCAGTGGCAAGAGGATGGACTGCAACTGCGCAGAAGGAAATGGCTTCTCTAGACGCTGAAGAGACTGCTGAGCAGCTCCCCAGCTCCCCCAGTAGGCTGCTGAGCAGCTCCCCAGTGGCGGGAGGATGGACTGCAACTGCGCAGAAGGAAATGGTTTCTATAGACGCTGAAGAGACTGCTGAGCAGCTCCCCAGCTCCCCCAGTAGGCTGCTGAGCAGCTCCCCAGTGGCGGGAGGATGGACTGCAACTGCGCAGAAGGAAATGGTTTCTCTAGACGCTGAAGAGGCTGCTGAGCAGTTCCCCCAGTGGCGGGAGGATGGACTACAACTGCGCAGCAGGAAATGGCCTCTCTAGATACAGGAAATGGCTTCTCTAGACGCTGAATAGGCTGCTGAGCAGCTCCCCCAGTGGCGGGAGGATGGACTGCAACTGCGCAGCCGGAAATGGCCTCTCTAGACGCTGAAGAGGCTGCTGAGCAGCACCCCCAGTGGCCAGAGGATGGACTGCAACTGCGCAGCACGAAATGGCTTCTCTAGACGCTGAAGAGGCTGCTGAGCAGCTCCCCCAGTGGCGGGAGGATGGACTGCAACTGTGCAGAAGGAAATGGCTTCTCTACACGCTGAAGAGGCTGCTGAGCAGCTCTCTAGATGCTGAAGAGGCTGCTGAGCATTGCGCAGCAGGAAATGCGTTCTCTCAGCAGTGATGAGGCTGCTGAGCAGCTCGCCCAGTCGCGGGAGGATGGACTGCAACTGCGCAGCAAGAAATGGCTTCTCTAGACGCTGAAGAGGCTGCTGAGCAGCTCCCCCAGTGGTGGAAGGGTGGACTGCAACTGAGCAGCAGGAAATGGCTTCTCTAGACGCTGAAGAGGCTGCTGAGCAGCTCCCCCAGTGGCGGGAGGATGGACTGCAACTGCGCAGCAGGAAATGGCTTCTCTAGACGCTGAAGAGGCTGCTGAGCATCTCCCCCAGTGGCGGGAGGATAGACTGCAACTGGGCAGCAGGAAATGGCTTCTCTAGACGCTGAAAAGGCTGCTGAGCAGCTCTCTAGACGCTGAAGAGGCTGCTGAGCATTGCGCAGCAGGAAATGGGTTCTCTCAGCAGTGATGAGGCTGCTGAGCAGCTCCCCCAGTGGCAAGAGGATGGACTGCAACTGCGCAGAAGGAAATGGCTTCTCTAGACGCTGAAGAGACTGCTGAGCAGCTCCCCAGCTCCCCCAGTAGGCTGCTGAGCAGCTCCCCAGTGGCGGGAGGATGGACTGCAACTGCGCAGAAGGAAATGGTTTCTATAGACGCTGAAGAGACTGCTGAGCAGCTCCCAGCTCCCCCAGCAGGCTGCTGAGCAGCTCCCCAGTGGCGGGAGGATGGACTGCAACTGCGCAGAAGGAAATGGTTTCTCTAGACGCTGAAGAGGCTGCTGAGCAGCTCCCCCAGTGGCGGGAGGATGGACTACAACTGCGCAGCAGGAAATGGCCGCTCTAGATACAGGATATGGCTTCTCTAGACGCTGAATAGGCTGCTGAGCAGCTCCTCCAGTGGCGGGAGGATGGACTGCAACTGCGCAGCAGGAAATGGCCTTTCTAGACGCTGAAGAGGCTGCTGAGCAGCTCCCCCAGTGGCCGGAGGATGGACTGCAACTGCGCAGCACGAAATGGCTTCTCTAGATGCTGAAGAGGCTGCTGAGCAGCTCCCCCAGTGGCGGGAGGATGGACTGCAACTGTGCAGAAGGAAATGGCTTCTCTAGACGCTGAAGAGGCTGCTGAGCAGCTCTCTAGATGCTGAAGAGGCTGCTGAGAATTGCGCAGCAGGAAATGCGTTCTCTCAGCAGTGATGAGGCTGCTGAGCAGCTCGCCCAGTGGCGGGAGGATGGACTGCAACTGCGCAGCAAGAAATGGCTTCTCTAGACGCTGAAGAGGCTGCTGAGCAGCTCCCCCAGTGGTGGGAGGATGGACTGCAAATGAGCAGCAGGAAATGGCTTCTCTAGACGCTGAAGAGGCTGCTGAGCAGCACCCCCACTGGCCAGAGGATGGACTGCAACTGCGCAGCACGAAATGGCTTCTCTAGACGCTGAAGAGGCTGCTGAGCAGCTCCCCCAGTGGCGGGAGGATGGACTGCAACTGTGCAGAAGGAATTGGCTTCTCTAGACGCTGAAGAGGCTGCTGAGCAGCTCTCTAGATGCTGAAGAGGCTGCTGAGCATTGCGCAGCAGGAAATGCGTTCTCTCAGCAGTGATGAGGCTGCTGAGCAGCTCGCCCAGTCGCGGGAGGATGGACTGCAACTGCGCAGCAAGAAATGGCTTCTCTAGACGCTGAAGAGGCTGCTGAGCAGCTCCCCCAGTGGTGGAAGGATGGACTGCAACTGAGCAGCAGGAAATGGCTTCTCTAGACGCTGAAGAGGCTGCTGAGCAGCTCCCCCAGTGGCGGGAGGATGGACTGCAACTGCGCAGCAGGAAATGGCTTCTCTAGACGCTGAAGAGGCTGCTGAGCATCTCCCCCAGTGGCGGGAGGATGGACTGCAACTGCGCAGCAGGAAATGGCTTCTCTAGACGCTGAAAAGGCTGCTGAGCAGCTCTCTAGACGCTGAAGAGGCTGCTGAGCATTGCGCAGCAGGAAATGGGTTCTCTCAGCAGTGATGAGGCTGCTGAGCAGCTCCCCCAGTGGCAAGAGGATGGACTGCAACTGCGCAGAAGGAAATGGCTTCTCTAGACGCTGAAGAGACTGATGAGCAGCTCCCCAGCTCCCCCAGTAGGCTGCTGAGCAGCTCCCCAGTGGCGGGAGGATGGACTGCAACTGCGCAGAAGGAAATGGTTTCTATAGACGCTGAAGAGACTGCTGAGCAGCTCCCAGCTCCCCCAGTAGGCTGCTGAGCAGCTCCCCAGTGGCGGGAGGATGGACTGCAACTGCGCAGAAGGAAATGGTTTCTCTAGACGCTGAAGAGGCTGCTGAGCAGCTCCCCCAGTGGCGGGAGGATGGACTACAACTGCGCAGCAGGAAATGGCCTCTCTAGATACAGGATATGGCTTCTCTAGACGCTGAATAGGCTGCTGAGCAGCTCCTCCAGTGGCGGGAGGATGGACTGCAACTGCGCAGCAGGAAATGGCCTTTCTAGACGCTGAAGAGGCTGCTGAGCAGCTCCCCCAGTGTCCGGAGGATGGACTGCAACTGCGCAGCACGAAATGGCTTCTCTAGACGCTGAAGAGGCTGCTGAGCAGCTCCCCCAGTGGCGGGAGGATGGACTGCAACTGTGCAGAAGGAAATGGCTTCTCTAGACGCTGAAGAGGCTGCTGAGCAGCTCTCTAGATACTGAAGAGGCTGCTGAGAATTGCGCAGCAGGAAATGCGTTCTCTCAGCAGTGATGAGGCTGCTGAGCAGCTCGCCCAGTGGCGGGAGGATGGACTGCAACTGCGCAGCAAGAAATGGCTTCTCTAGACGCTGAAGAGGCTGCTGAGCAGCTCCCCCAGTGGTGGGAGGATGGACTGCAAATGAGCAGCAGGAAATGGCTTCTCTAGACGCTGAAGAGGCTTCTGAGCAGCTCCCCCAGTGGCGGGAGGATGGACTGCAACTGCGCAGCAGGAAATGGCTTCCCTAGACGCTGAAGAGGCTGCTGAGCATCTCCCCCAGTGGCGGGAGGATGAACTGCAACTGTGCAGCAGGAAATGGCTTCTCTAGACGCTGAAGAGGCTGCTGAGCAGCTCCCCCAGTGGCGGGAGGATGTACTGCAACTGCGCAGCAGGAAATGGGTTCTCTAGACGATGAAGAGGCTGCTGAGCATCTCCCCTAGTGGCGGGAGGATGTACTGCAACTGCGCAGCAGGAAATGGCTTCTCTAGATGCTGAAGAGGCTGCTGAGCAGCTCTCCCAGTGGCGGAAGGATGGACTGCAACTGCGCAGCAGGAAATGGCTTCTCTAGACACTGAAAAGGCTGCTGAGCATTGCGCAGCAGGAAATGGGTTCTCTCAGCAGTGATGAGGCTGCTGAGCAGCTCCAGCAGTGGCGAGAGGATGGACTGCAACTGCGCAGCAGGAAATGGGTTCTCTCAGCAGTGATGAGGCTGCTGAGCAGCTCCCCCAGTGGAGGGAGGATGCACTGCAACTGTGCAGCAGGAAATGGCTTCTCTAGACGCTGAAGCGGCTGCTGAGCAGCTCCCCCAGTGGTGGCAGGGTGTACTGCAACTGCGCAGCAAGAAATGGGTTCTCTCAGCGGTAATGAGGCTGCTGAGCAGCTCTCTAGACGCTGAAGAGGCTGCTGAGCTTTGCGCAGCAGGAAATGGGTTCTCTCAGCAGTGATGAGGCTTCTGAGCAGCTCCCCCAGTGGCGGGAGGATGGACTGCAACTGCGCAGCAGGAAATGGCTTCTCTAGACGCTGAAGAGACTGCTGAGCAGCTCCCCAGCTCCCCCAGTAGGCTGCTGAGCAGCTCCCCAGTGGCGGGAGGATGGACTGCCACTGCGCAGAAGGAAATGTATTTCTATAGACGCTGAAGAGACTGCTGAGCAGCTCCCCAGCTCCCCCAGTAGGCTGCTGAGCAGCTCCCCAGTGGCGGGAGGATGGACTGCAACTGCGCAGAAGGAAATGGTTTCTCTAGACGCTGAAGAGGCTGCTGAGCAGGTCCCCCGGTGGCAGGAGGATGGACTACAACTGCGCAGCAGGAAAAGGCTTCTCTAGATACAGGAAATGGCTTCTCTAGACGCTGAATAGGATGCTGAGCAGCTCCCCCAGTGGCCGGAGGATGGACTGCAACTGCGCAGCACAAAATGGCTTCTCTAGACGCTGAAGAGGCTGCTGAGCAGCTCCCCCAGTGGCGGGAGGATGGACTGCAACTGTGCAGAAGGAAATGGCTTCTCTAGACGTTGAAGAGGCTGCTGAGCAGCTCTCTAGATGCTGAAGAGGCTGCTGAGCATTGCGCAGCAGGAAATGCGTTCTCTCAGCAGTGATGAGGCTGCTGAGCAGCTCGCCCAGTGGCGGGAGGATGGACTGCAACTGTGCAGCAAGAAATGGCTTCTCTAGACGCTGAAGAGGCTGCTGAGCAGCTCCCCCAGTGGTGGGAGGATGGACTGCAACTGAGCAGCAGGAAATGGCTTCTCTAGACGCTGAAGAGGCTGCTGAGCAGCTCCCCCAGTGGCGGGAGGATGGACTGCAACGGCGCAGCAGGAAATGGCTTCTCTAGATGCTGAAGAGGCTGCTGAGCATCTCCCCCAGTGGCGGGAGGATGGACTGCAACTGCGCAGCAGGAAATGGCTTCTCTAGACGCTGAAGAGGCTGCTGAGCATTGCGCAGCAGGAAATGGGTTCTCTCAGCAGTGATGAGGCTGCTGAGCAGCTCCCCCAGTGGCAGGAGGATGGACTGCAACTGCGCAGAAGGAAATGGCTTCTCTAGATGCTGAAGAGGCTGCTGACCAGCGCCCCCAGTGGCAGGAGGATGTACTGCGCAGCAGGAAATGGGTTCTCTCAGCAGTGGTGAGGCTGCTGAGCAACTCCCACAGTGGCGGGAGGATAGACTGCAACTGGGCAGCAGGAAATGGCTTCTCTAGAGGCTGAAGAGGCTGCTGAGCAGCTCCCCCAGTGGCGGGAGGATGGACTGCAACTGCGCAGCAGGAAATGGCTTCTCTAGACGCTGAAGAGGCTGCTGAGCAGCTCCCCCAGTGGCGGGAGGATGTACTGCAACTGCGCAGCAGGAAATGGGTTCTCTAGACGATGAAGAGGCTGCTGAGCATCTCCCCCAGTGGCGGGAGGATGTACTGCAACTGCGCAGCAGGAAATGGCTTCTCTAGATGCTGAAGAGGCTGCTGAGCAGCTCTCCCAGTGGCGGAAGGATGTACTACAACTGCGCAGCAGGAAATGGGTTTTCTCAGCAGTGATGAAGCTGCTGAGCAGCTCCCCCAATGGCGGGAGGATGAACTGCAACTGCGCAGCAGGAAATGGCTTCTCTAGACGCTGAAGAGGCTGCTGAGCAGCTCCCCCAGTGGCGGGAGGATGTACTGCAACTGCGCAGCAGGAAATGGCTTCTCTAGACGATGAAGAGGCTGCTGAGCATCTCCCCAGTGGCGGGAGGATGTACTGCAACTGCGCAGCAGGAAATTGCTTCTCTAGATGCTGAAGAGGCTGCTGAGCAGCTCTCCCAGTGGCGGAAGGATGGACTGCAACTGCGCAGCAGGAAATGCGTTCTCTCAGCAGTGATGAGGCTGCTGAGCAGCTCGCCCAGTGGCGGGAGGATGGACTGCAACTGCGCAGCAAGAAATGGCTTCTCTAGACGCTGAAGAGGCTGCTGAGCAGCTCCCCCAGTGGTGGGAGGATGGACTGCAACTGAGCAGCAGGAAATGGCTTCTCTAGACGCTGAAGAGGCTGCTGAGCAGCTCCCCCAGTGGCGGGAGGATGGACTGCAACTGTGCAGAAGGAAATGGCTTCTCTAGACGTTGAAGAGGCTGCTGAGCAGCTCTCTAGATGCTGAAGAGGCTGCTGAGCATTGCGCAGCAGGAAATGCGTTCTCTCAGCAGTGATGAGGCTGCTGAGCAGCTCGCCCAGTGGCGGGAGGATGGACTGCAACTGCGCAGCAAGAAATGGCTTCTCTAGACGCTGAAGAGGCTGCTGAGCAGCTCCCCCAGTGGTGGGAGGATGGACTGCAACTGAGCAGCAGGAAATGGCTTCTCTAGACGCTGAAGAGGCTGCTGAGCAGCTCCCCCAGTGGCGGGAGGATGGACTGCAACGGCGCAGCAGGAAATGGCTTCTCTAGATGCTGAAGAGGCTGCTGAGCATCTCCCCCAGTGGCGGGAGGATGGACTGCAACTGCGCAGCAGGAAATGGCTTCTCTAGACGCTGAAGAGGCTGCTGAGCATTGCGCAGCAGGAAATGGGTTCTCTCAGCAGTGATGAGGCTGCTGAGCAGCTCCCCCAGTGGCAGGAGGATGGACTGCAACTGCGCAGAAGGAAATGGCTTCTCTAGATGCTGAAGAGGCTGCTGACCAGCGCCCCCAGTGGCAGGAGGATGTACTGCGCAGCAGGAAATGGGTTCTCTCAGCAGTGGTGAGGCTGCTGAGCAACTCCCACAGTGGCGGGAGGATAGACTGCAACTGGGCAGCAGGAAATGGCTTCTCTAGAGGCTGAAGAGGCTGCTGAGCAGCTCCCCCAGTGGCGGGAGGATGGACTGCAACTGCGCAGCAGGAAATGGCTTCTCTAGACGCTGAAGAGGCTGCTGAGCAGCTCCCCCAGTGGCGGGAGGATGTACTGCAACTGCGCAGCAGGAAATGGGTTCTCTAGACGATGAAGAGGCTGCTGAGCATCTCCCCCAGTGGCGGGAGGATGTACTGCAACTGCGCAGCAGGAAATGGCTTCTCTAGATGCTGAAGAGGCTGCTGAGCAGCTCTCCCAGTGGCGGAAGGATGTACTACAACTGCGCAGCAGGAAATGGGTTTTCTCAGCAGTGATGAAGCTGCTGAGCAGCTCCCCCAATGGCGGGAGGATGAACTGCAACTGCGCAGCAGGAAATGGCTTCTCTAGACGCTGAAGAGGCTGCTGAGCAGCTCCCCCAGTGGCGGGAGGATGTACTGCAACTGCGCAGCAGGAAATGGCTTCTCTAGACGATGAAGAGGCTGAAGAGCATCTCCCCAGTGGCGGGAGGATGTACTGCAACTGCGCAGCAGGAAATTGCTTCTCTAGATGCTGAAGAGGCTGCTGAGCAGCTCTCCCAGTGGCGGAAGGATGGACTGCAACTGCGCAGCAGGAAATGGCTTCTCTAGACACTGAAAAGGCTGCTGAGCATTGCGCAGCAGGAAATGGGTTCTCTCAGCAGTGATGAGGCTGCTGAGCAGCTCGCCCAGTGGCGGGAGGATGGACTGCAACTGCGCAGCAGTAAATGGCTTCTCTAGACACTGAAAAGGCTGCTGAGCATTGGGCAGCAGGAAATGCGTTCTCTCAGCAGTGATGAGGCTGCTGAGCAGCTCGCCCAGTGGCGGGAGGATGGACTGCAACTGCGCAGCAAGAAATGGCTTCTCTAGACGCTGAAGAGGCTGCTGAGCAGCTCCCCCAGTGGTGGGAGGATGGACTGCAACTGAGCAGCAGGAAATGGCTTCTCTAGACGCTGAAGAGGCTGCTGAGCAGCTCCCCCAGTGGCGGGAGGATGGACTGCAACGGCGCAGCAGGAAATGGCTTCTCTAGATGCTGAAGAGGCTGCTGAGCATCTCCCCCAGTGGCGGGAGGATGGACTGCAACTGCGCAGCAGGAAATGGCTTCTCTAGACGCTGAAGAGGCTGCTGAGCATTGCGCAGCAGGAAATGGGTTCTCTCAGCAGTGATGAGGCTGCTGAGCAGCTCCCCCAGTGGCAGGAGGATGGACTGCAACTGCGCAGAAGGAAATGGCTTCTCTAGATGCTGAAGAGGCTGCTGACCAGCGCCCCCAGTGGCAGGAGGATGTACTGCGCAGCAGGAAATGGGTTCTCTCAGCAGTGGTGAGGCTGCTGAGCAACTCCCACAGTGGCGGGAGGATAGACTGCAACTGGGCAGCAGGAAATGGCTTCTCTAGAGGCTGAAGAGGCTGCTGAGCAGCTCCCCCAGTGGCCGGAGGATGGACTGCAACTGCGCAGCAGGAAATGGCTTCTCTAGACGCTGAAGAGGCTGCTGAGCAGCTCCCCCAGTGGCGGGAGGATGTACTGCAACTGCGCAGCAGGAAATGGGTTCTCTAGACGATGAAGAGGCTGCTGAGCATCTCCCCCAGTGGCGGGAGGATGTACTGCAACTGCGCAGCAGGAAATGGCTTCTCTAGATGCTGAAGAGGCTGCTGAGCAGCTCTCCCAGTGGCGGAAGGATGTACTACAACTGCGCAGCAGGAAATGGGTTTTCTCAGCAGTGATGAGGCTGCTGAGCAGCTCCCCCAATGGCGGGAGGATGAACTGCAACTGCGCAGCAGGAAATGGCTTCTCTAGACGCTGAAGAGGCTGCTGAGCAGCTCCCCCAGTGGCGGGAGGATGTACTGCAACTGCGCAGCAGGAAATGGCTTCTCTAGACGATGAAGAGGCTGCTGAGCATCTCCCCCAGTGGCGGGAGGATGTACTGCAACTGCGCAGCAGGAAATGGCTTCTCTAGATGCTGAAGAGGCTGCTGAGCAGCTCTCCCAGTGGCGGAAGGATGGACTGCAACTGCGCAGCAGGAAATGGCTTCTCTAGACACTGAAAAGGCTGCTGAGCATTGCTCAGCAGGAAATGGGTTCTCTCAGCAGTGATGAGGCTGCTGAGCAGCTCCAGCAGTGGCGAGAGGATGGACTGCAACTGCGCAGCAGGAAATGGGTTCTCTCAGCAGTGATGAGGCTGCTGAGCAGCTCTCCCAGTGGAGGGAGGATGCACTGCAACTGCGCAGCAGGAAATGGCTTCTCTAGACGCTGAAGCGGCTGCTGAGCAGCTCCCCCAGTGGTGGCAGGGTGTACTGCAACTGCGCAGCAGGAAATGCGTTCTCTCAGCAGTGATGAGGCTGCTGAGCAGCTCGCCCAGTGGCGGGAGGATGGACTGCAACTGTGCAGCAAGAAATGGCTTCTCTAGACGCTGAAGAGGCTGCTGAGCAGCTCCCCCAGTGGTGGGAGGATGGACTGCAAATGAGCAGCAGGAAATGGCTTCTCTAGACGCTGAAGAGGCTGCTGAGCAGCTCCCCCAGTGGCGGGAGGATGGACTGCAACTGCGCAGCAGGAAATGGCTTCCCTAGACGCTGAAGAGGCTGCTGAGCATCTCCCCCAGTGGCGGGAGGATGAACTGCAACTGTGCAGCAGGAAATGGCTTCTCTAGACGCTGAAGAGGCTGCTGAGCAGCTCCCCCAGTGGCGGGAGGATGTACTGCAACTGCGCAGCAGGAAATGGCTTCTCTAGACGATGAAGAGGCTGCTGAGCATCTCCCCCAGTGGCGGGAGGATGTACTGCAACTGTGCAGCAGGAAATGGCTTCTCTAGATGCTGAAGAGGCTGCTGAGCAGCTCTCCCAGTGGCGGAAGGATGGACTGCAACTGCGCAGCAGGAAATGGCTTCTCTAGACACTGAAAAGGCTGCTGAGCATTGCGCAGCAGGAAATGGGTTCTCTCAGCAGTGATGAGGCTGCTGAGCAGCTCCAGCAGTGGCGAGAGGATGGACTGCAACTGCGCAGCAGGAAATGGGTTCTCTCAGCAGTGATGAGGCTGCTGAGCAGCTCCCCCAGTGGAGGGAGGATGCACTGCAACTGTGCAGCAGGAAATGGCTTCTCTAGACGCTGAAGCGGCTGCTGAGCAGCTCCCCCAGTGGTGGCAGGGTGTACTGCAACTGCGCAGCAAGAAATGGGTTCTCTCAGCGGTAATGAGGCTGCTGAGCAGCTCTCTAG
The DNA here is from genome assembly GCF_040938575.1 of Ambystoma mexicanum. Lineage (NCBI taxonomy): Eukaryota > Metazoa > Chordata > Amphibia > Caudata > Ambystomatidae > Ambystoma > Ambystoma mexicanum. Next base: position 1,605,022,103 of record NC_090937.1, read on the forward strand.
ACGCTGAAGAGGCTGCTGAGCTTTGCGCAGCAGGAAATGGGTTCTCTCAGCAGTGATGAGGCTTCTGAGCAGCTCCCCCAGTGGCGGGAGGATGGACTGCAACTGCGCAGCAGGAAATGGCTTCTCTAGACGCTGAAGAGACTGCTGAGCAGCTCCCCAGCTCCCCCAGTAGGCTGCTGAGCAGCTCCCCAGTGGCGGGAGGATGGACTGCCACTGCGCAGAAGGAAATGTATTTCTATAGACGCTGAAGAGACTGCTGAGCAGCTCCCCAGCTCCCCCAGTAGGCTGCTGAGCAGCTCCCCAGTGGCGGGAGGATGGACTGCAACTGCGCAGAAGGAAATGGTTTCTCTAGACGCTGAAGAGGCTGCTGAGCAGGTCCCCCGGTGGCAGGAGGATGGACTACAACTGCGCAGCAGGAAAAGGCTTCTCTAGATACAGGAAATGGCTTCTCTAGACGCTGAATAGGATGCTGAGCAGCTCCCCCAGTGGCCGGAGGATGGACTGCAACTGCGCAGCACAAAATGGCTTCTCTAGACGCTGAAGAGGCTGCTGAGCAGCTCCCCCAGTGGCGGGAGGATGGACTGCAACTGTGCAGAAGGAAATGGCTTCTCTAGACGTTGAAGAGGCTGCTGAGCAGCTCTCTAGATGCTGAAGAGGCTGCTGAGCATTGCGCAGCAGGAAATGCGTTCTCTCAGCAGTGATGAGGCTGCTGAGCAGCTCGCCCAGTGGCGGGAGGATGGACTGCAACTTCGCAGCAAGAAATGGCTTCTCTAGACGCTGAAGAGGCTGCTGAGCAGCTCCCCCAGTGGTGGGAGGATGGACTGCAACTGAGCAGCAGGAAATGGCTTCTCTAGACGCTGAAGAGGCTGCTGAGCAGCTCCCCCAGTGGCGGGAGGATGGACTGCAACTGTGCAGAAGGAAATGGCTTCTCTAGACGTTGAAGAGGCTGCTGAGCAGCTCTCTAGATGCTGAAGAGGCTGCTGAGCATTGCGCAGCAGGAAATGCGTTCTCTCAGCAGTGATGAGGCTGCTGAGCAGCTCGCCCAGTGGCGGGAGGATGGACTGCAACTGCGCAGCAAGAAATGGCTTCTCTAGACGCTGAAGAGGCTGCTGAGCAGCTCCCCCAGTGGTGGGAGGATGGACTGCAACTGAGCAGCAGGAAATGGCTTCTCTAGACGCTGAAGAGGCTGCTGAGCAGCTCCCCCAGTGGCGGGAGGATGGACTGCAACGGCGCAGCAGGAAATGGCTTCTCTAGATGCTGAAGAGGCTGCTGAGCATCTCCCCCAGTGGCGGGAGGATGGACTGCAACTGCGCAGCAGGAAATGGCTTCTCTAGACGCTGAAGAGGCTGCTGAGCATTGCGCAGCAGGAAATGGGTTCTCTCAGCAGTGATGAGGCTGCTGAGCAGCTCCCCCAGTGGCAGGAGGATGGACTGCAACTGCGCAGAAGGAAATGGCTTCTCTAGATGCTGAAGAGGCTGCTGACCAGCGCCCCCAGTGGCAGGAGGATGTACTGCAACTGCGCAGCAGGAAATGGGTTCTCTCAGCAGTGGTGAGGCTGCTGAGCAACTCCCACAGTGGCGGGAGGATAGACTGCAACTGGGCAGCAGGAAATGGCTTCTCTAGAGGCTGAAGAGGCTGCTGAGCAGCTCCCCCAGTGGCGGGAGGATGGACTGCAACTGCGCAGCAGGAAATGGCTTCTCTAGACGCTGAAGAGGCTGCTGAGCAGCTCCCCCAGTGGCGGGAGGATGTACTGCAACTGCGCAGCAGGAAATGGGTTCTCTAGACGATGAAGAGGCTGCTGAGCATCTCCCCCAGTGGCGGGAGGATGTACTGCAACTGCGCAGCAGGAAATGGCTTCTCTAGATTCTGAAGAGGCTGCTGAGCAGCTCTCCCAGTGGCGGAAGGATGTACTACAACTGCGCAGCAGGAAATGGGTTTTCTCAGCAGTGATGAGGCTGCTGAGCAGCTCCCCCAATGGCGGGAGGATGAACTGCAACTGCGCAGCAGGAAATGGCTTCTCTAGACGCTGAAGAGGCTGCTGAGCAGCTCCCCCAGTGGCGGGAGGATGTACTGCAACTGCGCAGCAGGAAATGGCTTCTCTAGACGATGAAGAGGCTGCTGAGCATCTCCCCCAGTGGCGGGAGGATGTACTGCAACTGCGCAGCAGGAAATGGCTTCTCTAGATGCTGAAGAGGCTGCTGAGCAGCTCTGCCAGTGGCGGAAGGATGGACTGCAACTGCGCAGCAGGAAATGGCTTCTCTAGACACTGAAAAGGCTGCTGAGCATTGCACAGCAGGAAATGGGTTCTCTCAGCAGTGATGAGGCTGCTGAGCAGCTCCAGCAGTGGCGAGAGGATGGACTGCAACTGCGCAGCACAGCAGGAAATGGGTTCTCTCAGCAGTGATGAGGCTGCTGAGCAGCTCCCCCAGTGGAGGGAGGATGCACTGCAACTGCGCAGCAGGAAATGGCTTCTCTAGACGCTGAAGCGGCTGCTGAGCAGCTCCCCCAGTGGTGGCAGGGTGTACTGCAACTGCGCAGCAGGAAATGGGTTCTCTCAGCGGTAATGAGGCTGCTGAGCAGCTCTCTAGACGCTGAAGAGGCTGCTGAGCTTTGCGCAGCAGGAAATGGGTTCTCTCAGCAGTGATGAGGCTGCTGAGCAGCTCCCCCAGTGGCGGGAGGATGGACTGCAACTGCGCAGCAGGAAATGGCTTCTCTAGACACTGAAGAGGCTGCTGAGCAGCTCCCCCAGTGGCAGGAGGATGTACTGCAACTGCGCAGCAGGAAATGGGTTCTCTCAGCAGTGATGAGGCTGCTGAGCATCTCCCCCAGTGGCAGGAGGATGGACTGCAAATGTGCAGCAGGAAATGGCTGATCTAGACGCTGAAGAGGCTGCTGAGCAGCTCCCCCAGTGGAGGGAGGATGGACTGCAACTGCGCAGCAGGAAATGGCTTCTCTAGACGCTGAAGAGGCTACTGAGCAGCTCCCCCAGTGGCGGGAGGATGGACTGCAACTGCTCAGCAGGAAATGGCTTCTCTAGACGCTGAAGAGGATGCTGAGCAGCTCTCCCAGTGGCGGGAGTCTGGACTGCAACTGCGCAGCAGAAAATGGGTTCTCTTAGCGGTGATGAGGCTGCTGAGCAGCTCCCCCAGTGGCGGGAGGATGGACTGCAACTGCGCAGCAGGAAATGGCTTCTCTAGACGCTGAAGTGGCTGCTGAGCAGCTCCCCAGCTCCCCCAGTGGCAGGAGGATGGACTTCAACTGCGCAGCAGGAAATGGCTTCTCTAGACGCTGAAGAGGCTGCTGAGCAGCTCCCCCAGTGGCGGGAGGATAGACTGCAGCTGTGCAGCAGGAAATGGCTTCTATAGATGCTGAAGAGACTGCTGAGCAGCTCCCCAGCTCCCCCAGTAGGCTGCTGAGCAGCTCCCCAGTGGCGGGAGGATGGACTGCAACTGCGCAGCAGGAAATGGTTTCTCTAGACACTGAAGAGGCTACCGAGCAGATCCCCCAGTGGCAAGAGGATGGACTGCAACTGCGCAGCAGGAAATGGCATCTCTAGATGCAGGAAATTGCTTCTCTAGACGCTGAATAGGCTGCTGAGCAGCTCCCCCAGTGGCGGGAGGATGGACTGCAACTGCGGAGCAGGAAATGGCCTCTCTAGATGCTTAAGAGGCTGCTGAGCAGCTCCCCCAGTGGCCGGAGGATGGACTGCAACTGCGCAGCAGGAAATGGCTTCTCTAGACGCTGAAGAGGCTGCTGAGCAGCTCCCCAGTGGCGGGAGGATGGACTGCAACTGCGCAGCAGGAAATGGCTTCTCTAGATGCTCTAGATGCTGAAGAGGCTGCTGAGCAGCTCTCTAGATGCTGAAGAGGCTGCTGAGCACTGCGCAGCAGGAAATGCGTTCTCTCAGCATTGATGAGGCTGCTGAGCAGCTCGCCCAGTGGCGGGAGAATGGACTGCAACTGCGCAGCAAGAAATGGCTTCTCTAGACGCTGAAGAGGCTGCTAAGCAGCTCCCCCAGTGGCCGGAGGATGGACTGCAACTGCACAGCAAGAAATGGCTTCTCTAGACGCTGAAGAGGCTGCTGAGCAGCTCCCCCAGTGACGGGAGGATGGACTGCAACTGTGCAGAAGGAAATGGCTTCTCTAGACGCTGAAGAGGCTGCTGAGCAGCTCTCTAGATGCTGAAGAGGCTGCTGAGCATTGCGCAGCAGGAAATGGGTTCTCTCAGCAGTGATGAGGCTGCTGAGCAGCTCCCCCAGTGGTGGGAGGATGGACTGCAACTGCGCAGCAGGAAATGGCTTCTCTAGACGCTGAAGAGGCTCCTGAGCAGCTCCCCCAGTGGCGGCAGGATGGACTGCAACTGCGCAGCACGAAATAGGTTCTCTCAGCGGTGATGAGGCTGCTGAGCAGCTCCCCAAGTGGCGGGAGAATGGACTGCAACAGCACAGCAGGAAATGGCTTCTCTAGATGCTGAAGAGGCTGCTGAGCAGCTCCCCAGCGACGGGAGGATGGACTGCAACTGTGCAGCAGGAAATGGCTTTTCTAGATGCAGGAAATGGCTTCTCTACATGCTGAAGAGGCTGCTGAGAAGCTTTGCAGGAAATGGCCTCTCTAGACGCTGAAGAGGCTGCTGAGCAGCTCCTCCAGTGGAGGGAGGATGGACTGCTACTGCGCACCAGAAAATGGCCTCTCTAGACGCTGAAGAGGCACTGACCAGCTCCCCCAGTGGCGGGAGGATGGACTACAACAGCACAGCAGGAAATGGCTTTTCTAGATGCAGGAAATGGCTTCTCTACATGCTGAAGAGGCTGCTGAGAAGCTTTGCAGGAAATGGCCTCTCTAGACGCTGAAGAGGCTGCTGAGCAGCTCCTCCAGTGGAGGGAGGATGGACTGCTACTGCGCACCAGAAAATGGCCTCTCTAGACGCTGAAGAGGCACTGACCAGCTCCCCCAGTGGCGGGAGGATGGACTACAACAGCACAGCAGGAAATGGCTTCTCTAGACGCTGAAGAGGCTGCTGAGCAGCTCCCCCAGTGGCAGGAGGATGGACTGCAACTGCGCAGCAGGAAATGACTTCTCTAGACACTGAAGAGGCTGCTGAGCAGCTCTCTAAGAGCTGAAGAGGCTGCTGAGCATTGCGCAGCAGGAAATGTGTTCTCTCAGCAGTGATGAGGCTGCTGAGCCGCTCCCCCAGTGGCAGGAGGATGGACTACAACTGCGCAGCAGGAAATGGCTTCTCTAGACGCTGAAGAGGCTGCTGAGCAACTCCCCCAGTGGCGGGAGGATGGACTGCAACTGTGCAGCAGGAAATGGCATCTCTAGACACTGAAGAGGATGCTGAGCAGCTCCCCAGCTCCCCCAGTGGCAGGAGGATGGACTTCAACTGCGCAGCAGGAAATGGCTTCTCTAGACGCTGAAGAGGCTGCTGAGCAGCTCCCCCAGTGGCGGGAGGATAGACTGCAGCTGCACAGCAGGAAATGGCTTCTATAGATGCTGAAGAGACTGCTGAGCAGCTCCCCAGCTCCCCCAGTAGGCTGCTGAGCAGCTCCCCAGTGGCGGGAGGATGGACTGCATCTGCGCAGCAGGAAATGGTTTCTCTAGACACTGAAGAGGCTACCGAGCAGATCCCCCAGTGGCAGGAGGATGGACTGCAACTGCGCAGCAGGAAATGGCATCTCTAGATGCAGGAAATTGCTTCTCTAGACGCTGAATAGGCTGCTGAGCAGCTCCCCCAGTGGCGGGAGGATGGACTGCAACTGCGGAGCAGGAAATGGCCTCTCTAGATGCTGAAGAGGCTGCTGAGCAGCTCCCCCAGTGGCCGGAGGATGGACTGCAACTGCGCAGCAGGAAATGGCTTCTCTAGACGCTGAAGAGGCTGCTGAGCAGCTCCCCAGTGGCGGGAGGATGGACTGCAACTGCGCAGCAGGAAATGGCTTCTCTAGATGCTCTAGATGCTGAAGAGGCTGCTGAGCAGCTCTCTAGATGCTGAAGAGGCTGCTGAGCATTGCGCAGCAGGAAATGCGTTCTCTCAGCATTGATGAGGCTGCTGAGCAGCTCCCCCAGTGGCGGGAGAATGGACTGCAACTGCGCAGCAAGAAATGGCTTCTCTAGACGCTGAAGAGGCTGCTAAGCAGCTCCCCCAGTGGCCGGAGGATGGACTGCAACTGCACAGCACGAAATGGCTTCTCTAGACGCTGAAGAGGCTGCTGAGCAGCTCCCCCAGTGACGGGAGGATGGACTGCAACTGTGCAGAAGGAAATGGCTTCTCTAGACGCTGAAGAGGCTGCTGAGCAGCTCTCTAGATGCTGAAGAGGCTGCTGAGCATTGCGCAGCAGGAAATGGGTTCTCTCAGCAGTGATGAGGCTGCTGAGCAGCTCCCCCAGTGGTGGGAGGATGGACTGCAACTGCGCAGCAGGAAATGGCTTCTCTAGACGCTGAAGAGGCTCCTGAGCAGCTCCCCCAGGGGCGGCAGGATGGACTGCAACTGCGCAGCACGAAATAGGTTCTCTCAGCGGTGATGAGGCTGCTGAGCAGCTCCCCAAGTGGCGGGAGAATGGACTGCAACAGCACAGCAGGAAATGGCTTCTCTAGATGCTGAAGAGGCTGCTGAGCAGCTCCCCAGCGACGGGAGGATGGACTGCAACTGTGCAGCAGGAAATGGTTTCTCTAGATGCTGAAGAGGCTGCTGAGCAGCTCCCCAGTGGCGGGAGGATGGACTGCAACTGCGCAGCAGGAAATGGCTTTTCTAGATGCAGGAAATGGCTTCTCTACATGCTGAAGAGGCTGCTGAGAAGCTTTGCAGGAAATGGCCTCTCTAGACGCTGAAGAGGCTGCTGAGCAGCTCCTACAGTGGAGGGAGGATGGACTGCTACTGCGCACCAGAAAATGGCCTCTCTAGACGCTGAAGAGGCACTGACCAGCTCCCCCAGTGGCGGGAGGATGGACTACAACAGCACAGCAGGAAATGGCTTCTCTAGACGCTGAAGAGGCTGCTGAGCAGCTCCCCCAGTGGCAGGAGGATGGACTGCAACTGCGCAGCAGGAAATGACTTCTCTAGACACTGAAGAGGCTGCTGAGCAGCTCTCTAAGAGCTGAAGAGGCTGCTGAGCATTGCGCAGCAGGAAATGTGTTCTCTCAGCAGTGATGAGGCTGCTGAGCCGCTCCCCCAGTGGCAGGAGGATGGACTACAACTGCGCAGCAGGAAATGGCTTCTCTAGACGCTGAAGAGGCTGCTGAGCAACTCCCCCAGTGGCGGGAGGATGGACTGCAACTGTGCAGCAGGAAATGGCATCTCTAGACACTGAAGAGGATGCTGAGCAGCTCCCCCAGTGGCGGGAGGATGTACTGCAACTGCGCAGCAGGAAATGGGTTCTCTAGACGATGAAGAGGCTGCTGAGCATCTCCCCCAGTGGCGGGAGGATGTACTGCAACTGCGCAGCAGGAAATGGCTTCTCTAGATGCTGAAGAGGCTGCTGAGCAGCTCTCCCAGTGGCGGAAGGATGTACTACAACTGCGCAGCAGGAAATTGTTTTTTTCAGCAGTGATGAGGCTGCTGAGCAGCTCCCCCAATGGCGGGAGGATGAACTGCAACTGCGCAGCAGGAAATGGCTTCTCTAGACGCTGAAGAGGCTGCTGAGCAGCTCCCCCAGTGGCGGGAGGATGTACTGCAACTGCGCAGCAGGAAATGGGTTCTCTAGACGATGAAGAGGCTGCTGAGCATCTCCCCCAGTGGCGGGAGGATGTACTGCAACTGCGCAGCAGGAAATGGCTTCTCTAGATGCTGAAGAGGCTGCTGAGCAGCTCTCCCAGTGGCGGAAGGATGGACTGCAACTGCGCAGCAGGAAATGGCTTCTCTAGACACTGAAAAGGCTGCTGAGCATTGCGCAGCAGGAAATGGGTTCTCTCAGCAGTGATGAGGCTGCTGAGCAGCTCCAGCAGTGGCGAGAGGATGGACTGCAACTGCGCAGCAGGAAATGGGTTCTCTCAGCAGTGATGAGGCTGCTGAGCAGCTCCCCCAGTGGAGGGAGGATGCACTGCAACTGCGCAGCAGGAAATGGCTTCTCTAGACGCTGAAGCGGCTGCTGAGCAGCTCCCCCAGTGGTGGCAGGTGGTACTGCAACTGCGCAGCAGGAAATGGGTTCTCTCAGCGGTAATGAGGCTGCTGAGCAGCTCTCTAGAGGCTGAAGAGGCTGCTGAGCTTTGCGCAGCAGGAAATGGGTTCTCTCAGCAGTGATGAGGCTGCTGAGCAGCTCCCCCAGTGGCGGGAGGATGGACTGCAACTGCGCAGCAGGAAATGGCTTCTCTAGACACTGAAGAGGCTGCTGAGCAGCTCCCCCAGTGGCAGGAGGATGTACTGCAACTGCGCAGCAGGAAATGGGTTCTCTCAGCAGTGATGAGGCTGCTGAGCATCTCCCCCAGTGGCAGGAGGATGGACTGCAACTGTGCAGCAGGAAATGGCTGATCTAGACGCTGAAGAGGCTGCTGAGCAGCTCCCCCAGTGGAGGGAGGATGGACTGCAACTGCGCAGCAGGAAATGGCTTCTCTAGATGCTGAAGAGGCTACTGAGCAGCTCCCCCAGTGGCGGGAGGATGGACTGCAACTGCTCAGCAGGAAATGGCTTCTCTAGACGCTAAAGAGGATGCTGAGCAGCTCTCCCAGTGGCGGGAGTCTGGACTGCAACTGCGCAGCAGAAAATGGGTTCTCTCAGCGGTGATGAGGCTGCTGAGCAGCTCCCCCAGTGGCGGGAGGATGGACTGCAACTGCGCAGCAGGAAATGGCTTCTCTAGACGCTGAAGTGGCTGCTGAGCAGCTCCCCAGCTCCCCCAGTGGCAGGAGGATGGACTTCAACTGCGCAGCAGGAAATGGCTTCTCTAGACGCTGAAGAGGCTGCTGAGCAGCTCCCCCAGTGGCGGGAGGATGGACTGCAGCTGCGCAGCAGGAAATGGCTTCTATAGACGCTGAAGAGACTGCTGAGCAGCTCTCCCAGTGGCGGAAGGATGGACTGCAACTGCGCAGCAGGAAATGGCTTCTCTAGACGCTGAAGCGGCTGCTGAGCAGCTCCCCCAGTGGTGGCAGGTGGTACTGCAACTGCGCAGCAGGAAATGGGTTCTCTCAGCGGTAATGAGGCTGCTGAGCAGCTCTCTAGAGGCTGAAGAGGCTGCTGAGCTTTGCGCAGCAGGAAATGGGTTCTCTCAGCAGTGATGAGGCTGCTGAGCAGCTCCCCCAGTGGCGGGAGGATGGACTGCAACTGCGCAGCAGGAAATGGCTTCTCTAGACACTGAAGAGGCTGCTGAGCAGCTCCCCCAGTGGCAGGAGGATGTACTGCAACTGCGCAGCAGGAAATGGGTTCTCTCAGCAGTGATGAGGCTGCTGAGCATCTCCCCCAGTGGCAGGAGGATGGACTGCAACTGTGCAGCAGGAAATGGCTGATCTAGACGCTGAAGAGGCTGCTGAGCAGCTCCCCCAGTGGAGGGAGGATGGACTGCAACTGCGCAGCAGGAAATGGCTTCTCTAGACGCTGAAGAGGCTACTGAGCAGCTCGCCCAGTGGCGGGAGGATGGACTGCAACTGCGCAGCAGTAAATGGCTTCTCTAGACACTGAAAAGGCTGCTGAGCATTGCGCAGCAGGAAATGCGTTCTCTCAGCAGTGATGAGGCTGCTGAGCAGCTCGCCCAGTGGCGGGAGGATGGACTGCAACTGCGCAGCAAGAAATGGCTTCTCTAGACGCTGAAGAGGCTGCTGAGCAGCTCCCCCAGTGGTGGGAGGATGGACTGCAACTGAGCAGCAGGAAATGGCTTCTCTAGACGCTGAAGAGGCTGCTGAGCAGCTCCCCCAGTGGCGGGAGGATGGACTGCAACGGCGCAGCAGGAAATGGCTTCTCTAGATGCTGAAGAGGCTGCTGAGCATCTCCCCCAGTGGCGGGAGGATGGACTGCAACTGCGCAGCAGGAAATGGCTTCTCTAGACGCTGAAGAGGCTGCTGAGCATTGCGCAGCAGGAAATGGGTTCTCTCAGCAGTGATGAGGCTGCTGAGCAGCTCCCCCAGTGGCAGGAGGATGGACTGCAACTGCGCAGAAGGAAATGGCTTCTCTAGATGCTGAAGAGGCTGCTGACCAGCGCCCCCAGTGGCAGGAGGATGTACTGCGCAGCAGGAAATGGGTTCTCTCAGCAGTGGTGAGGCTGCTGAGCAACTCCCACAGTGGCGGGAGGATAGACTGCAACTGGGCAGCAGGAAATGGCTTCTCTAGAGGCTGAAGAGGCTGCTGAGCAGCTCCCCCAGTGGCGGGAGGATGGACTGCAACTGCGCAGCAGGAAATGGCTTCTCTAGACGCTGAAGAGGCTGCTGAGCAGCTCTCCCAGTGGCGGAAGGATGGACTGCAACTGCGCAGCAGGAAATGGCTTCTCTAGACACTGAAAAGGCTGCTGAGCATTGCGCAGCAGGAAATGGGTTCTCTCAGCAGTGATGAGGCTGCTGAGCAGCTCCAGCAGTGGCGAGAGGATGGACTGCAACTGCGCAGCAGGAAATGGGTTCTCTCAGCAGTGATGAGGCTGCTGAGCAGCTCCCCCAGTGGAGGGAGGATGCACTGCAACTGCGCAGCAGGAAATGGCTTCTCTAGACGCTGAAGCGGCTGCTGAGCAGCTCCCCCAGTGGTGGCAGGTGGTACTGCAACTGCGCAGCAGGAAATGGGTTCTCTCAGCGGTAATGAGGCTGCTGAGCAGCTCTCTAGAGGCTGAAGAGGCTGCTGAGCTTTGCGCAGCAGGAAATGGGTTCTCTCAGCAGTGATGAGGCTGCTGAGCAGCTCCCCCAGTGGCGGGAGGATGGACTGCAACTGCGCAGCAGGAAATGGCTTCTCTAGACACTGAAGAGGCTGCTGAGCAGCTCCCCCAGTGGCAGGAGGATGTACTGCAACTGCGCAGCAGGAAATGGGTTCTCTCAGCAGTGATGAGGCTGCTGAGCATCTCCCCCAGTGGCAGGAGGATGGACTGCAACTGTGCAGCAGGAAATGGCTGATCTAGACGCTGAAGAGGCTGCTGAGCAGCTCCCCCAGTGGAGGGAGGATGGACTGCAACTGCGCAGCAGGAAATGGCTTCTCTAGATGCTGAAGAGGCTACTGAGCAGCTCCCCCAGTGGCGGGAGGATGGACTGCAACTGCTCAGCAGGAAATGGCTTCTCTAGACGCTAAAGAGGATGCTGAGCAGCTCTCCCAGTGGCGGGAGTCTGGACTGCAACTGCGCAGCAGAAAATGGGTTCTCTCAGCGGTGATGAGGCTGCTGAGCAGCTCCCCCAGTGGCGGGAGGATGGACTGCAACTGCGCAGCAGGAAATGGCTTCTCTAGACGCTGAAGTGGCTGCTGAGCAGCTCCCCAGCTCCCCCAGTGGCAGGAGGATGGACTTCAACTGCGCAGCAGGAAATGGCTTCTCTAGACGCTGAAGAGGCTGCTGAGCAGCTCCCCCAGTGGCGGGAGGATGGACTGCAGCTGCGCAGCAGGAAATGGCTTCTATAGACGCTGAAGAGACTGCTGAGCAGCTCTCCCAGTGGCGGAAGGATGGACTGCAACTGCGCAGCAGGAAATGGCTTCTCTAGACGCTGAAGCGGCTGCTGAGCAGCTCCCCCAGTGGTGGCAGGTGGTACTGCAACTGCGCAGCAGGAAATGGGTTCTCTCAGCGGTAATGAGGCTGCTGAGCAGCTCTCTAGAGGCTGAAGAGGCTGCTGAGCTTTGCGCAGCAGGAAATGGGTTCTCTCAGCAGTGATGAGGCTGCTGAGCAGCTCCCCCAGTGGCGGGAGGATGGACTGCAACTGCGCAGCAGGAAATGGCTTCTCTAGACACTGAAGAGGCTGCTGAGCAGCTCCCCCAGTGGCAGGAGGATGTACTGCAACTGCGCAGCAGGAAATGGGTTCTCTCAGCAGTGATGAGGCTGCTGAGCATCTCCCCCAGTGGCAGGAGGATGGACTGCAACTGTGCAGCAGGAAATGGCTGATCTAGACGCTGAAGAGGCTGCTGAGCAGCTCCCCCAGTGGAGGGAGGATGGACTGCAACTGCGCAGCAGGAAATGGCTTCTCTAGACGCTGAAGAGGCTACTGAGCAGCTCGCCCAGTGGCGGGAGGATGGACTGCAACTGCGCAGCAGTAAATGGCTTCTCTAGACACTGAAAAGGCTGCTGAGCATTGCGCAGCAGGAAATGCGTTCTCTCAGCAGTGATGAGGCTGCTGAGCAGCTCGCCCAGTGGCGGGAGGATGGACTGCAACTGCGCAGCAAGAAATGGCTTCTCTAGACGCTGAAGAGGCTGCTGAGCAGCTCCCCCAGTGGTGGGAGGATGGACTGCAACTGAGCAGCAGGAAATGGCTTCTCTAGACGCTGAAGAGGCTGCTGAGCAGCTCCCCCAGTGGCGGGAGGATGGACTGCAACGGCGCAGCAGGAAATGGCTTCTCTAGATGCTGAAGAGGCTGCTGAGCATCTCCCCCAGTGGCGGGAGGATGGACTGCAACTGCGCAGCAGGAAATGGCTTCTCTAGACGCTGAAGAGGCTGCTGAGCATTGCGCAGCAGGAAATGGGTTCTCTCAGCAGTGATGAGGCTGCTGAGCAGCTCCCCCAGTGGCAGGAGGATGGACTGCAACTGCGCAGAAGGAAATGGCTTCTCTAGATGCTGAAGAGGCTGCTGACCAGCGCCCCCAGTGGCAGGAGGATGTACTGCGCAGCAGGAAATGGGTTCTCTCAGCAGTGGTGAGGCTGCTGAGCAACTCCCACAGTGGCGGGAGGATAGACTGCAACTGGGCAGCAGGAAATGGCTTCTCTAGAGGCTGAAGAGGCTGCTGAGCAGCTCCCCCAGTGGCGGGAGGATGGACTGCAACTGCGCAGCAGGAAATGGCTTCTCTAGACGCTGAAGAGGCTGCTGAGCAGCTCCCCCAGTGGCGGGAGGATGTACTGCAACTGCGCAGCAGGAAATGGGTTCTCTAGACGATGAAGAGGCTGCTGAGCATCTCCCCCAGTGGCGGGAGGATGTACTGCAACTGCGCAGCAGGAAATGGCTTCTCTAGATGCTGAAGAGGCTGCTGAGCAGCTCTCCCAGTGGCGGAAGGATGTACTACAACTGCGCAGCAGGAAATGGGTTTTCTCAGCAGTGATGAGGCTGCTGAGCAGCTCCCCCAATGGCGGGAGGATGAACTGCAACTGCGCAGCAGGAAATGGCTTCTCTAGACGCTGAAGAGGCTGCTGAGCAGCTCCCCCAGTGGCGGGAGGATGTACTGCAACTGCGCAGCAGGAAATGGCTTCTCTAGACGATGAAGAGGCTGCTGAGCATCTCCCCCAGTGGCGGGAGGATGTACTGCAACTGCGCAGCAGGAAATGGCTTCTCTAGATGCTGAAGAGGCTGCTGAGCAGCTCTCCCAGTGGCGGAAGGATGGACTGCAACTGCGCAGCAGGAAATGGCTTCTCTAGACACTGAAAAGGCTGCTGAGCATTGCTCAGCAGGAAATGGGTTCTCTCAGCAGTGATGAGGCTGCTGAGCAGCTCCAGCAGTGGCGAGAGGATGGACTGCAACTGCGCAGCAGGAAATGGGTTCTCTCAGCAGTGATGAGGCTGCTGAGCAGCTCTCCCAGTGGAGGGAGGATGCACTGCAACTGCGCAGCAGGAAATGGCTTCTCTAGACGCTGAAGCGGCTGCTGAGCAGCTCCCCCAGTGGTGGCAGGGTGTACTGCAACTGCGCAGCAGGAAATGCGTTCTCTCAGCAGTGATGAGGCTGCTGAGCAGCTCGCCCAGTGGCGGGAGGATGGACTGCAACTGCGCAGCAAGAAATGGCTTCTCTAGACGCTGAAGAGGCTGCTGAGCAGCTCCCCCAGTGGTGGGAGGATGGACTGCAAATGAGCAGCAGGAAATGGCTTCTCTAGACGCTGAAGAGGCTGCTGAGCAGCTCCCCCAGTGGCGGGAGGATGGACTGCAACTGCGCAGCAGGAAATGGCTTCCCTAGACGCTGAAGAGGCTGCTGAGCATCTCCCCCAGTGGCGGGAGGATGAACTGCAACTGTGCAGCAGGAAATGGCTTCTCTAGACGCTGAAGAGGCTGCTGAGCAGCTCCCCCAGTGGCGGGAGGATGTACTGCAACTGCGCAGCAGGAAATGGCTTCTCTAGACGATGAAGAGGCTGCTGAGCATCTCCCCCAGTGGCGGGAGGATGTACTGCAACTGTGCAGCAGGAAATGGCTTCTCTAGATGCTGAAGAGGCTGCTGAGCAGCTCTCCCAGTGGCGGAAGGATGGACTGCAACTGCGCAGCAGGAAATGGCTTCTCTAGACACTGAAAAGGCTGCTGAGCATTGCGCAGCAGGAAATGGGTTCTCTCAGCAGTGATGAGGCTGCTGAGCAGCTCCAGCAGTGGCGAGAGGATGGACTGCAACTGCGCAGCAGGAAATGGGTTCTCTCAGCAGTGATGAGGCTGCTGAGCAGCTCCCCCAGTGGAGGGAGGATGCACTGCAACTGTGCAGCAGGAAATGGCTTCTCTAGACGCTGAAGCGGCTGCTGAGCAGCTCCCCCAGTGGTGGCAGGGTGTACTGCAACTGCGCAGCAAGAAATGGGTTCTCTCAGCGGTAATGAGGCTGCTGAGCAGCTCTCTAGACGCTGAAGAGGCTGCTGAGTTTTGCGCAGCAGGAAATGGGTTCTCTCAGCAGTGATGAGGCTTCTGAGCAGCTCCCCCAGTGGCGGGAGGATGGACTGCAACTGCGCAGCAGGAAATGGCTTCTCTAGATGCTGAAGAGACTGCTGAGCAGCTCCCCAGCTCCCCCAGTAGGCTGCTGAGCAGCTCCCCAGTGGCGGGAGGATGGACTGCCACTGCGCAGAAGGAAATGTATTTCTAGAGACGCTGAAGAGACTGCTGAGCAGCTCCCCAGCTCCCCCAGTAGGCTGCTGAGCAGCTCCCCAGTGGCGGGAGGATGGACTGCAACTGCGCAGAAGGAAATGGTTTCTCTAGACGCTGAAGAGGCTGCTGAGCAGGTCCCCCGGTGGCAGGAGGATGGACTACAACTGCGCAGCAGGAAAAGGCTTCTCTAGATACAGGAAATGGCTTCTCTAGACGCTGAATAGGATGCTGAGCAGCTCCCCCAGTGGCCGGAGGATGGACTGCAACTGCGCAGCACAAAATGGATTCTCTAGACGCTGAAGAGGCTGCTGAGCAGCTCCCCCAGTGGCGGGAGGATGGACTGCAACTGTGCAGAAGGAAATGGCTTCTCTAGACGTTGAAGAGGCTGCTGAGCAGCTCTCTAGATGCTGAAGAGGCTGCTGAGCATTGCGCAGCAGGAAATGCGTTCTCTCAGCAGTGATGAGGCTGCTGAGCAGCTCGCCCAGTGGCGGGAGGATGGACTGCAACTTCGCAGCAAGAAATGGCTTCTCTAGACGCTGAAGAGGCTGCTGAGCAGCTCCCCCAGTGGTGGGAGGATGGACTGCAACTGAGCAGCAGGAAATGGCTTCTCTAGACGCTGAAGAGGCTGCTGAGCAGCTCCCCCAGTGGCGGGAGGATGGACTGCAACTGTGCAGAAGGAAATGGCTTCTCTAGACGTTGAAGAGGCTGCTGAGCAGCTCTCTAGATGCTGAAGAGGCTGCTGAGCATTGCGCAGCAGGAAATGCGTTCTCTCAGCAGTGATGAGGCTGCTGAGCAGCTCGCCCAGTGGCGGGAGGATGGACTGCAACTGCGCAGCAAGAAATGGCTTCTCTAGACGCTGAAGAGGCTGCTGAGCAGCTCCCCCAGTGGTGGGAGGATGGACTGCAACTGAGCAGCAGGAAATGGCTTCTCTAGACGCTGAAGAGGCTGCTGAGCAGCTCCCCCAGTGGCGGGAGGATGGACTGCAACGGCGCAGCAGGAAATGGCTTCTCTAGATGCTGAAGAGGCTGCTGAGCATCTCCCCCAGTGGCGGGAGGATGGACTGCAACTGCGCAGCAGGAAATGGCTTCTCTAGACGCTGAAGAGGCTGCTGAGCATTGCGCAGCAGGAAATGGGTTCTCTCAGCAGTGATGAGGCTGCTGAGCAGCTCCCCCAGTGGCAGGAGGATGGACTGCAACTGCGCAGAAGGAAATGGCTTCTCTAGATGCTGAAGAGGCTGCTGACCAGCGCCCCCAGTGGCAGGAGGATGTACTGCAACTGCGCAGCAGGAAATGGGTTCTCTCAGCAGTGGTGAGGCTGCTGAGCAACTCCCACAGTGGCGGGAGGATAGACTGCAACTGGGCAGCAGGAAATGGCTTCTCTAGAGGCTGAAGAGGCTGCTGAGCAGCTCCCCCAGTGGCGGGAGGATGGACTGCAACTGCGCAGCAGGAAATGGCTTCTCTAGACGCTGAAGAGGCTGCTGAGCAGCTCCCCCAGTGGCAGGAGGATGTACTGCAACTGCGCAGCAGGAAATGGGTTCTCTAGACGATGAAGAGGCTGCTGAGCATCTCCCCCAGTGGCGGGAGGATGTACTGCAACTGCGCAGCAGGAAATGGCTTCTCTAGATTCTGAAGAGGCTGCTGAGCAGCTCTCCCAGTGGCGGAAGGATGTACTACAACTGCGCAGCAGGAAATGGGTTTTCTCAGCAGTGATGAGGCTGCTGAGCAGCTCCCCCAATGGCGGGAGGATGAACTGCAACTGCGCAGCAGGAAATGGCTTCTCTAGACGCTGAAGAGGCTGCTGAGCAGCTCCCCCAGTGGCGGGAGGATGTACTGCAACTGCGCAGCAGGAAATGGCTTCTCTAGACGATGAAGAGGCTGCTGAGCATCTCCCCCAGTGGCGGGAGGATGTACTGCAACTGCGCAGCAGGAAATGGCTTCTCTAGATGCTGAAGAGGCTGCTGAGCAGCTCTGCCAGTGGCGGAAGGATGGACTGCAACTGCGCAGCAGGAAATGGCTTCTCTAGATACTGAAAAGGCTGCTGAGCATTGCACAGCAGGAAATGGGTTCTCTCAGCAGTGATGAGGCTGCTGAGCAGCTCCAGCAGTGGCGAGAGGATGGACTGCAACTGCGCAGCACAGCAGGAAATGGGTTCTCTCAGCAGTGATGAGGCTGCTGAGCAGCTCCCCCAGTGGAGGGAGGATGCACTGCAACTGCGCAGCAGGAAATGGCTTCTCTAGACGCTGAAGCGGCTGCTGAGCAGCTCCCCCAGTGGTGGCAGGGTGTACTGCAACTGCGCAGCAGGAAATGGGTTCTCTCAGCGGTAATGAGGCTGCTGAGCAGCTCTCTAGACGCTGAAGAGGCTGCTGAGCTTTGCGCAGCAGGAAATGGGTTCTCTCAGCAGTGATGAGGCTGCTGAGCAGCTCCCCCAGTGGCGGGAGGATGGACTGCAACTGCGCAGCAGGAAATGGCTTCTCTAGACACTGAAGAGGCTGCTGAGCAGCTCCCCCAGTGGCAGGAGGATGTACTGCAACTGCGCAGCAGGAAATGGGTTCTCTCAGCAGTGATGAGGCTGCTGAGCATCTCCCCCAGTGGCAGGAGGATGGACTGCAAATGTGCAGCAGGAAATGGCTGATCTAGACGCTGAAGAGGCTGCTGAGCAGCTCCCCCAGTGGAGGGAGGATGGACTGCAACTGCGCAGCAGGAAATGGCTTCTCTAGACGCTGAAGAGGCTACTGAGCAGCTCCCCCAGTGGCGGGAGGATGGACTGCAACTGCTCAGCAGGAAATGGCTTCTCTAGACGCTGAAGAGGATGCTGAGCAGCTCTCCCAGTGGCGGGAGTCTGGACTGCAACTGCGCAGCAGAAAATGGGTTCTCTTAGCGGTGATGAGGCTGCTGAGCAGCTCCCCCAGTGGCGGGAGGATGGACTGCAACTGCGCAGCAGGAAATGGCTTCTCTAGACGCTGAAGTGGCTGCTGAGCAGCTCCCCAGCTCCCCCAGTGGCAGGAGGATGGACTTCAACTGCGCAGCAGGAAATGGCTTCTCTAGACGCTGAAGAGGCTGCTGAGCAGCTCCCCCAGTGGCGGGAGGATAGACTGCAGCTGTGCAGCAGGAAATGGCTTCTATAGATGCTGAAGAGACTGCTGAGCAGCTCCCCAGCTCCCCCAGTAGGCTGCTGAGCAGCTCCCCAGTGGCGGGAGGATGGACTGCAACTGCGCAGCAGGAAATGGTTTCTCTAGACACTGAAGAGGCTACCGAGCAGATCCCCCAGTGGCAAGAGGATGGACTGCAACTGCGCAGCAGGAAATGGCATCTCTAGATGCAGGAAATTGCTTCTCTAGACGCTGAATAGGCTGCTGAGCAGCTCCCCCAGTGGCGGGAGGATGGACTGCAACTGCGGAGCAGGAAATGGCCTCTCTAGATGCTGAAGAGGCTGCTGAGCAGCTCCCCCAGTGGCCGGAGGATGGACTGCAACTGCGCAGCAGGAAATGGCTTCTCTAGACGCTGAAGAGGCTGCTGAGCAGCTCCCCAGTGGCGGGAGGATGGACTGCAACTGCGCAGCAGGAAATGGCTTTTCTAGATGCTCTAGATGCTGAAGAGGCTGCTGAGCAGCTCTCTAGATGCTGAAGAGGCTGCTGAGCATTGCGCAGCAGGAAATGCGTTCTCTCAGCATTGATGAGGCTGCTGAGCAGCTCGCCCAGTGGCGGGAGAATGGACTGCAACTGCGCAGCAAGAAATGGCTTCTCTAGACGCTGAAGAGGCTGCTAAGCAGCTCCCCCAGTGGCCGGAGGATGGACTGCAACTGCACAGCACGAAATGGCTTCTCTAGACGCTGAAGAGGCTGCTGAGCAGCTCCCCCAGTGACGGGAGGATGGACTGCAACTGTGCAGAAGGAAATGGCTTCTCTAGACGCTGAAGAGGCTGCTGAGCAGCTCTCTAGATGCTGAAGAGGCTGCTGAGCATTGCGCAGCAGGAAATGGGTTCTCTCAGCAGTGATGAGGCTGCTGAGCAGCTCCCCCAGTGGTGGGAGGATGGACTGCAACTGCGCAGCAGGAAATGGCTTCTCTAGACGCTGAAGAGGCTCCTGAGCAGCTCCCCCAGTGGCGGCAGGATGGACTGCAACTGCGCAGCACGAAATAGGTTCTCTCAGCGGTGATGAGGCTGCTGAGCAGCTCCCCAAGTGGCGGGAGAATGGACTGCAACAGCACAGCAGGAAATGGCTTCTCTAGATGCTGAAGAGGCTGCTGAGCAGCTCCCCAGCGACGGGAGGATGGACTGCAACTGTGCAGCAGGAAATGGTTTCTCTAGATGCTGAAGAGGCTGCTGAGCAGCTCCCCAGTGGCGGGAGGATGGACTGCAACTGCGCAGCAGGAAATGGCTTTTCTAGATGCAGGAAATGGCTTCTCTACATGCTGAAGAGGCTGCTGAGAAGCTTTGCAGGAAATGGCCTCTCTAGACGCTGAAGAGGCTGCTGAGCAGCTCCTCCAGTGGAGGGAGGATGGACTGCTACTGCGCACCAGAAAATGGCCTCTCTAGACGCTGAAGAGGCACTGACCAGCTCCCCCAGTGGCGGGAGGATGGACTACAACAGCACAGCAGGAAATGGCTTCTCTAGACGCTGAAGAGGCTGCTGAGCAGCTCCCCCAGTGGCAGGAGGATGGACTGCAACTGCGCAGCAGGAAATGACTTCTCTAGACACTGAAGAGGCTGCTGAGCAGCTCTCTAAGAGCTGAAGAGGCTGCTGAGCATTGCGCAGCAGGAAATGTGTTCTCTCAGCAGTGATGAGGCTGCTGAGCCGCTCCCCCAGTGGCAGGAGGATGGACTACAACTGCGCAGCAGGAAATGGCTTCTCTAGACGCTGAAGAGGCTGCTGAGCAACTCCCCCAGTGGCGGGAGGATGGACTGCAACTGTGCAGCAGGAAATGGCATCTCTAGACACTGAAGAGGATGCTGAGCAGCTCCCCAGCTCCCCCAGTGGCAGGAGGATGGACTTCAACTGCGCAGCAGGAAATGGCTTCTCTAGACGCTGAAGAGGCTGCTGAGCAGCTCCCCCAGTGGCGGGAGGATAGACTGCAGCTGCGCAGCAGGAAATGGCTTCTATAGATGCTGAAGAGACTGCTGAGCAGCTCCCCAGCTCCCCCAGTAGGCTGCTGAGCAGCTCCCCAGTGGCGGGAGGATGGACTGCATCTGCGCAGCAGGAAATGGTTTCTCTAGACACTGAAGAGGCTACCGAGCAGATCCCCCAGTGGCAGGAGGATGGACTGCAACTGCGCAGCAGGAAATGGCATCTCTAGATGCAGGAAATTGCTTCTCTAGACGCTGAATAGGCTGCTGAGCAGCTCCCCCAGTGGCGGGAGGATGGACTGCAACTGCGGAGCAGGAAATGGCCTCTCTAGATGCTGAAGAGGCTGCTGAGCAGCTCCCCCAGTGGCCGGAGGATGGACTGCAACTGCGCAGCAGGAAATGGCTTCTCTAGACGCTGAAGAGGCTGCTGAGCAGCTCCCCAGTGGCGGGAGGATGGACTGCAACTGCGCAGCAGGAAATGGCTTCTCTAGATGCTCTAGATGCTGAAGAGGCTGCTGAGCAGCTCTCTAGATGCTGAAGAGGCTGCTGAGCATTGCGCAGCAGGAAATGCGTTCTCTCAGCATTGATGAGGCTGCTGAGCAGCTCCCCCAGTGGCGGGAGAATGGACTGCAACTGCGCAGCAAGAAATGGCTTCTCTAGACGCTGAAGAGGCTGCTAAGCAGCTCCCCCAGTGGCCGGAGGATGGACTGCAACTGCACAGCACGAAATGGCTTCTCTAGACGCTGAAGAGGCTGCTGAGCAGCTCCCCCAGTGACGGGAGGATGGACTGCAACTGTGCAGAAGGAAATAGCTTCTCTAGACGCTGAAGAGGCTGCTGAGCAGCTCTCTAGATGCTGAAGAGGCTGCTGAGCATTGCGCAGCAGGAAATGGGTTCTCTCAGCAGTGATGAGGCTGCTGAGCAGCTCCCCCAGTGGTGGGAGGATGGACTGCAACTGCGCAGCAGGAAATGGCTTCTCTAGACGCTGAAGAGGCTCCTGAGCAGCTCCCCCAGGGGCGGCAGGATGGACTGCAACTGCGCAGCACGAAATAGGTTCTCTCAGCGGTGATGAGGCTGCTGAGCAGCTCCCCAAGTGGCGGGAGAATGGACTGCAACAGCACAGCAGGAAATGGCTTCTCTAGATGCTGAAGAGGCTGCTGAGCAGCTCCCCAGCGACGGGAGGATGGACTGCAACTGTGCAGCAGGAAATGGTTTCTCTAGATGCTGAAGAGGCTGCTGAGCAGCTCCCCAGTGGCGGGAGGATGGACTGCAACTGCGCAGCAGGAAATGGCTTTTCTAGATGCAGGAAATGGCTTCTCTACATGCTGAAGAGGCTGCTGAGAAGCTTTGCAGGAAATGGCCTCTCTAGACGCTGAAGAGGCTGCTGAGCAGCTCCTACAGTGGAGGGAGGATGGACTGCTACTGCGCACCAGAAAATGGCCTCTCTAGACGCTGAAGAGGCACTGACCAGCTCCCCCAGTGGCGGGAGGATGGACTACAACAGCACAGCAGGAAATGGCTTCTCTAGACGCTGAAGAGGCTGCTGAGCAGCTCCCCCAGTGGCAGGAGGATGGACTGCAACTGCGCAGCAGGAAATGACTTCTCTAGACACTGAAGAGGCTGCTGAGCAGCTCTCTAAGAGCTGAAGAGGCTGCTGAGCATTGCGCAGCAGGAAATGTGTTCTCTCAGCAGTGATGAGGCTGCTGAGCCGCTCCCCCAGTGGCAGGAGGATGGACTACAACTGCGCAGCAGGAAATGGCTTCTCTAGACGCTGAAGAGGCTGCTGAGCAACTCCCCCAGTGGCGGGAGGATGGACTGCAACTGTGCAGCAGGAAATGGCATCTCTAGACACTGAAGAGGATGCTGAGCAGCTCCCCCAGTGGCGGGAGGATGTACTGCAACTGCGCAGCAGGAAATGGGTTCTCTAGACGATGAAGAGGCTGCTGAGCATCTCCCCCAGTGGCGGGAGGATGTACTGCAACTGCGCAGCAGGAAATGGCTTCTCTAGATGCTGAAGAGGCTGCTGAGCAGCTCTCCCAGTGGCGGAAGGATGTACTACAACTGCGCAGCAGGAAATTGTTTTTTTCAGCAGTGATGAGGCTGCTGAGCAGCTCCCCCAATGGCGGGAGGATGAACTGCAACTGCGCAGCAGGAAATGGCTTCTCTAGACGCTGAAGAGGCTGCTGAGCAGCTCCCCCAGTGGCGGGAGGATGTACTGCAACTGCGCAGCAGGAAATGGGTTCTCTAGACGATGAAGAGGCTGCTGAGCATCTCCCCCAGTGGCGGGAGGATGTACTGCAACTGCGCAGCAGGAAATGGCTTCTCTAGATGCTGAAGAGGCTGCTGAGCAGCTCTCCCAGTGGCGGAAGGATGGACTGCAACTGCGCAGCAGGAAATGGCTTCTCTAGACACTGAAAAGGCTGCTGAGCATTGCGCAGCAGGAAATGGGTTCTCTCAGCAGTGATGAGGCTGCTGAGCAGCTCCAGCAGTGGCGAGAGGATGGACTGCAACTGCGCAGCAGGAAATGGGTTCTCTCAGCAGTGATGAGGCTGCTGAGCAGCTCCCCCAGTGGAGGGAGGATGCACTGCAACTGCGCAGCAGGAAATGGCTTCTCTAGACGCTGAAGCGGCTGCTGAGAAGCTCCCCCAGTGGTGGCAGGTGGTACTGCAACTGCGCAGCAGGAAATGGGTTCTCTCAGCGGTAATGAGGCTGCTGAGCAGCTCTCTAGAGGCTGAAGAGGCTGCTGAGCTTTGCGCAGCAGGAAATGGGTTCTCTCAGCAGTGATGAGGCTGCTGAGCAGCTCCCCCAGTGGCGGGAGGATGGACTGCAACTGCGCAGCAGGAAATGGCTTCTCTAGACACTGAAGAGGCTGCTGAGCAGCTCCCCCAGTGGCAGGAGGATGTACTGCAACTGCGCAGCAGGAAATGGGTTCTCTCAGCAGTGATGAGGCTGCTGAGCATCTCCCCCAGTGGCAGGAGGATGGACTGCAACTGTGCAGCAGGAAATGGCTGATCTAGACGCTGAAGAGGCTGCTGAGCAGCTCCCCCAGTGGAGGGAGGATGGACTGCAACTGCGCAGCAGGAAATGGCTTCTCTAGATGCTGAAGAGGCTACTGAGCAGCTCCCCCAGTGGCGGGAGGATGGACTGCAACTGCTCAGCAGGAAATGGCTTCTCTAGACGCTAAAGAGGATGCTGAGCAGCTCTCCCAGTGGCGGGAGTCTGGACTGCAACTGCGCAGCAGAAAATGGGTTCTCTCAGCGGTGATGAGGCTGCTGAGCAGCTCCCCCAGTGGCGGGAGGATGGACTGCAACTGCGCAGCAGGAAATGGCTTCTCTAGACGCTGAAGTGGCTGCTGAGCAGCTCCCCAGCTCCCCCAGTGGCAGGAGGATGGACTTCAACTGCGCAGCAGGAAATGGCTTCTCTAGACGCTGAAGAGGCTGCTGAGCAGCTCCCCCAGTGGCGGGAGGATGGACTGCAGCTGCGCAGCAGGAAATGGCTTCTATAGACGCTGAAGAGACTGCTGAGCAGCTCTCCCAGTGGCGGAAGGATGGACTGCAACTGCGCAGCAGGAAATGGCTTCTCTAGACGCTGAAGCGGCTGCTGAGCAGCTCCCCCAGTGGTGGCAGGTGGTACTGCAACTGCGCAGCAGGAAATGGGTTCTCTCAGCGGTAATGAGGCTGCTGAGCAGCTCTCTAGAGGCTGAAGAGGCTGCTGAGCTTTGCGCAGCAGGAAATGGGTTCTCTCAGCAGTGATGAGGCTGCTGAGCAGCTCCCCCAGTGGCGGGAGGATGGACTGCAACTGCGCAGCAGGAAATGGCTTCTCTAGACACTGAAGAGGCTGCTGAGCAGCTCCCCCAGTGGCAGGAGGATGTACTGCAACTGCGCAGCAGGAAATGGGTTCTCTCAGCAGTGATGAGGCTGCTGAGCATCTCCCCCAGTGGCAGGAGGATGGACTGCAACTGTGCAGCAGGAAATGGCTGATCTAGACGCTGAAGAGGCTGCTGAGCAGCTCCCCCAGTGGAGGGAGGATGGACTGCAACTGCGCAGCAGGAAATGGCTTCTCTAGACGCTGAAGAGGCTACTGAGCAGCTCCCCCAGTGGCGGGATGATGGACTGCAACTGCTCAGCAGGAAATGGCTTCTCTAGACGCTAAAGAGGATGCTGAGCAGCTCTCCCAGTGGCGGGAGTCTGGACTGCAACTGCGCAGCAGAAAATGGGTTCTCTCAGCGGTGATGAGGCTGCTGAGCAGCTCCCCCAGTGGCGGGAGGATGGACTGCAACTGCGCAGCAGGAAATGGCTTCTCTAGACGCTGAAGTGGCTGCTGAGCAGCTCCCCAGCTCCCCCAGTGGCAGGAGGATGGACTTCAACTGCGCAGCAGGAAATGGCTTCTCTAGACGCTGAAGAGGCTGCTGAGCAGCTCCCCCAGTGGCGGGAGGATGGACTGCAGCTGCGCAGCAGGAAATGGCTTCTATAGACGCTGAAGAGACTGCTGAGCAGCTCCCCAGCTCCCCCAGTAGGCTGCTGAGCAGCTCCCCAGTGGCGGGAGGATGCACTGCAACTGCGCAGCAGGAAATGGTTTCTCTAGACACTGAAGAGGCTACCGAGCAACTCCCCCAGTGGCGGGAGGATGGACTGCAACTGTGCAGCAGGAAATGGCATCTCTAGACACTGAAGAGGATGCTGAGCAGCTCCCCCAGTGGCGGGAGGATGTACTGCAACTGCGCAGCAGGAAATGGGTTCTCTAGACGATGAAGAGGCTGCTGAGCATCTCCCCCAGTGGCGGGAGGATGTACTGCAACTGCGCAGCAGGAAATGGCTTCTCTAGATGCTGAAGAGGCTGCTGAGCAGCTCTCCCAGTGGCGGAAGGATGTACTACAACTGCGCAGCAGGAAATTGGTTTTTTCAGCAGTGATGAGGCTGCTGAGCAGCTCCCCCAATGGCGGGAGGATGAACTGCAACTGCGCAGCAGGAAATGGCTTCTCTAGACGCTGAAGAGGCTGCTGAGCAGCTCCCCCAGTGGCGGGAGGATGTACTGCAACTGCGCAGCAGGAAATGGGTTCTCTAGACGATGAAGAAGCTGCTGAGCATCTCCCCCAGTGGCGGAAGGATGGACTGCAACTGCGCAGCAGGAAATGGCTTCTCTAGACACTGAAAAGGATGCTGAGCATTGCGCAGCAGGAAATGGGTTCTCTCAGCAGTGATGAGGCTGCTGAGCAGCTCCAGCAGTGGCGAGAGGATGGACTGCAACTGCGCAGCAGGAAATGGGTAGTCTCAGCAGTGATGAGGCTGCTGAGCAGCTCCCCCAGTGGAGGGAGGATGCACTGCAACTGCGCAGCAGGAAATGGCTTCTCTAGACGCTGAAGCGGCTGCTGAGCAGCTCCCCCAGTGGTGGCAGGTGGTACTGCAACTGCGCAGCAGGAAATGGGTTCTCTCAGCGGTAATGAGGCTGCTGAGCAGCTCTCTAGAGGCTGAAGAGGCTGCTGAGCTTTGCGCAGCAGGAAATGGGTTCTCTCAGCAGTGATGAGGCTGCTGAGCAGCTCCCCCAGTGGCGGGAGGATGGACTGCAACTGCGCAGCAGGAAATGGCTTCTCTAGACACTGAAGAGGCTGCTGAGCAGCTCCCCCAGTGGCAGGAGGATGTACTGCAACTGCGCAGCAGGAAATAGGTTCTCTCAGCAGTGATGAGGCTGCTGAGCATCTCCCCCAGTGGCAGGAGGATGGACTGCAACTGTGCAGCAGGAAATGGCTGATCTAGACGCTGAAGAGGCTGCTGAGCAGCTCCCCCAGTGGAGGGAGGATGGACTGCAACTGCGCAGCAGGAAATGGCTTCTCTAGACGCTGAAGAGGCTACTGAGCAGCTCCCCCAGTGGCGGGAGGATGGACTGCAACTGCTCAGCAGGAAATGGCTTCTCTAGACGCTAAAGAGGATGCTGAGCAGCTCTCCCAGTGGCGGGAGTCTGGACTGCAACTGCGCAGCAGAAAATGGGTTCTCTCAGCGGTGATGAGGCTGCTGAGCAGCTCCCCCAGTGGCGGGAGGATGGACTGCAACTGCGCAGCAGGAAATGGCTTCTCTAGACGCTGAAGTGGCTGCTGAGCAGCTCCCCAGCTCCCCCAGTGGCAGGAGGATGGACTTCAACTGCGCAGCAGGAAATGGCTTCTCTAGACGCTGAAGAGGCTGTTGAGCAGCTCCCCCAGTGGCGGGAGGATGGACTGCAGCTGCGCAGCAGGAAATGGCTTCTATAGATGCTGAAGAGACTGCTGAGCAGCTCCCCAGCTCCCCCAGTAGGCTGCTGAGCAGCTCCCCAGTGGCGGGAGGATGGACTGCAACTGCGCAGCAGGAAATGGTTTCTCTAGACACTGAAGAGGCTACCGAGCAACTCCCCCAGTGGCGGGAGGATGGACTGCAACTGTGCAGCAGGAAATGGCATCTCTAGACACTGAAGAGGATGCTAAGCAGCTCCCCCAGTGGCGGGAGGATGTACTGCAACTGCGCAGCAGGAAATGGGTTCTCTAGACGATGAAGAGGCTGCTGAGCATCTCCCCCAGTGGCGGGAGGATGTACTGCAACTGCGCAGCAGGAAATGGCTTCTCTAGATGCTGAAGAGGCTGCTGAGCAGCTCTCCCAGTGGCGGAAGGATGTACTACAACTGCGCAGCAGGAAATTGGTTTTTTCAGCAGTGATGAGGCTGCTGAGCAGCTCCCCCAATGGCGGGAGGATGAACTGCAACTGCGCAGCAGGAAATGGCTTCTCTAGACGCTGAAGAGGCTGCTGAGCAACTCCCCCAGTGGCGGGAGAATGGACTGCAACTGTGCAGCAGGAAATGGCATCTCTAGACACTGAAGAGGATGCTGAGCAGCTCCCCCAGTGGCGGGAGGATGAACTGCAACTGCGCAGCAGGAAATGGCTTCTCTAGATGCTGAAGAGGCTGCTGAGCAGCTCTATAGATGCTGAAGAGGCTGCTGAGCATTGCGCAGCAGGAAATGGGTTCTCTCAGCAGTGATGAGGCTGCTGAGCAGCTCCCCCAGTGGTGGGAGGATGGACTGCAACTGCGCAGCAGGAAATGGCTTCTCTAGACGCTGAAGAGGCTGCTGAGCAGCTCCCCCAGTGGCGGGAGGATGTACTGCAACTGCGCAGCAGGAAATGGGTTCTCTCAGCAGTGATGAGGCTGCTGAGCAGCTCCTCCAGTGGCAGGAGGATGGATTGCAACTGTGCAGCAGGAAATGGCTGATCTAGACGCTGAAGAGGCTGCTGAGCAGCTCCCCCAGTGGAGGGAGGATGGACTGCAACTGTGCAGCAGGAAATGGCTTCTCTAGACGCTGAAGAGGCTACTGAGCAGCTCCCCCAGTGGCGGGAGGATGGACTGCAACTGCACAGCAGGAAATGGCTTCTCTAGACGCTGAAGAGGCTGCTGAGCAGCTCTCCCAGTGGCGGGAGGATGGACTACAACTGCGCAGCAGGAAATGGCTTCTCTAGACACTGAAGAGGCTGCTGAGCAGCTCCCCCAGTGGCGGGAGGATGGACTGCAACTGCGCAGCAGGAAATGGCTTCTCTAGACGCTGAAGTGGCTGCTGAGCAGCTCCCCAGCTCCCCCAGTGGCAGGAGGATGGACTTCAACTGCGCAGCAGGAAATGGCTTCTCTAGACGCTGAAGAGGCTGTTGAGCAGCTCCCCCAGTGGCGGGAGGATGGACTGCAGCTGCGCAGCAGGAAATGGCTTCTATAGATGCTGAAGAGACTGCTGAGCAGCTCCCCAGCTCCCCCAGTAGGCTGCTGAGCAGCTCCCCAGTGGCGGGAGGATGGACTGCAACTGCGCAGCAGGAAATGGTTTCTCTAGACACTGAAGAGGCTACCGAGCAACTCCCCCAGTGGCGGGAGGATGGACTGCAACTGTGCAGCAGGAAATGGCATCTCTAGACACTGAAGAGGATGCTGAGCAGCTCCCCCAGTGGCGGGAGGATGTACTGCAACTGCGCAGCAGGAAATGGGTTCTCTAGACGATGAAGAGGCTGCTGAGCATCTCCCCCAGTGGCGGGAGGATGTACTGCAACTGCGCAGCAGGAAATGGCTTCTCTAGATGCTGAAGAGGCTGCTGAGCAGCTCTCCCAGTGGCGGAAGGATGTACTACAACTGCGCAGCAGGAAATTGGTTTTTTCAGCAGTGATGAGGCTGCTGAGCAGCTCCCCCAATGGCGGGAGGATGAACTGCAACTGCGCAGCAGGAAATGGCTTCTCTAGACGCTGAAGAGGCTGCTGAGCAGCTCCCCCAGTGGCGGGAGGATGTACTGCAACTGCGCAGCAGGAAATGGGTTCTCTAGACGATGAAGAGGCTGCTGAGCATCTCCCCCAGTGGCGGGAGGATGTACTGCAACTGCGCAGCAGGAAATGGCTTCTCTAGATGCTGAAGAGGCTGCTGAGCAGCTCTCCCAGTGGCGGAAGGATGGACTGCAACTGCGCAGCAGGAAATGGCTTCTCTAGACACTGAAAAGGCTGCTGAGCATTGCGCAGCAGGAAATGGGTTCTCTCAGCAGTGATGAGGCTGCTGAGCAGCTCCAGCAGTGGCGAGAGGATGGACTGCAACTGCGCAGCAGGAAATGGGTTCTCTCAGCAGTGATGAGGCTGCTGAGCAGCTCCCCCAGTGGAGGGAGGATGCACTGCAACTGCGCAGCAGGAAATGGCTTCTCTAGACGCTGAAGCGGCTGCTGAGCAGCTCCCCCAGTGGTGGCAGGTGGTACTGCAGCTGCGCAGCAGGAAATGGGTTCTCTCAGCGGTAATGAGGCTGCTGAGCAGCTCTCTAGAGGCTGAAGAGGCTGCTGAGCTTTGCGCAGCAGGAAATGGGTTCTCTCAGCAGTGATGAGGCTGCTGAGCAGCTCCCCCAGTGGCGGGAGGATGGACTGCAACTGCGCAGCAGGAAATGGCTTCTCTAGACACTGAAGAGCCTGCTGAGCAGCTCCCCCAGTGGCAGGAGGATGTACTGCAACTGCGCAGCAGGAAATGGGTTCTCTCAGCAGTGATGAGGCTGCTGAGCATCTCCCCCAGTGGCAGGAGGATGGACTGCAACTGTGCAGCAGGAAATGGCTGATCTAGACGCTGAAGAGGCTGCTGAGCAGCTCCCCCAGTGGCGGGAGGATGGACTGCAACTGCTCAGCAGGAAATGGCTTCTCTAGACGCTAAAGAGGATGCTGAGCAGCTCTCCCAGTGGCGGGAGTCTGGACTGCAACTGCGCAGCAGAAAATGGGTTCTCTCAGCGGTGATGAGGCTGCTGAGCAGCTCCCCCAGTGGCGGGAGGATGGACTTCAACTGCGCAGCAGAAAATGGCTTCTCTAGACGCTGAAGAGGCTGCTGAGCAGCTCCCCCAGTGGCGGGAGGATGGACTGCAACTGCGCAGCAGAAAATGGGTTCTCTCAGCGGTGATGAGGCTGCTGAGCAGCTCCCCCAGTGGCAGGAGGATGGACTTCAACTGCGCAGCAGGAAATGGCTTCTCTAGACGCTGAAGAGGCTGCTGAGCAGCTCCCCCAGTGGCGGGAGGATGGACTGCAGCTGCGCAGCAGGAAATGGCTTCTATAGACGCTGAAGAGACTGCTGAGCAGCTGCCCAGCTCCCCCAGTAGGCTGCTGAGCAGCTCCCCAGTGGCGGGAGGATGGACTGCAACTGCGCAGCAGGAAATGGTTTCTCTAGACACTGAAGAGGCTACCGAGCAGATCCCCAGTGGCGGGAGGATGGACTACAACTGCGCAGCAGGAAATGGCATCTCTAGATGCAGGAAATGGCTTCTCTAGACGCTGAATAGGCTGCTGAGCAGCTCCCCCAGTGGCGGGAGGATGGACTGCAACTGCGCAGCAGGAAATGGCCTCTCTAGATGCTGAAGAGGCTGCTGAGCAGCTCCCCCAGTGGCCGGAGGATGGACTGCAACTGCGCAGCAGGAAATGGCTTCTCTAGACGCTGAAGAGGCTGCTGAGCAGCTCCCCCAGTGGCGGGAGGATGGACTGCAACTGCGCAGCAGGAAATGGCTTCTCTAGATGCTCTAAACGCTGAAGAGGCTGCTGAGCAGCTCTCTAGATGCTGAAGAGGCTGCTGAGCATTGCGCAGCAGGAAATGCGTTCTCTCAGCATTGATGAGGCTGCTGAGTAGCTCGCCCAGTGGCGGGAGGATGGACTGCAACTGCGCAGCAAGAAATGGCTTCTCTAGACGCTGAAGAGGCTGCTAAGCAGCTCCCCCAGTGGCCGGAGGATGGACTGCAACCGAACAGCACGAAATGGCTTCTCTAGACGCTGAAGAGGCTGCTGAGCAGCTCCCCCAGTGACGGGAGGATGGACTGCAACTGTGCAGAAGGAAATGGCTTCTCTAGATGCTGAAGAGGCTGCTGAGCAGCTCTCTAGATGCTGAAGAGGCTGCTGAGCATTGCGCAGCAGGAAATGGGTTCTCTCAGCAGTGATGAGGCTGCTGAGCAGCTCCCCCAGTGGTGGGAGGATGGACTGCAACTGCGCAGCAGGAAATGGCTTCTCTAGACGCTGAAGAGGCTCCTGAGCAGCTCCCCCAGTGGCGGCAGGATGGACTGCAACTGCGCAGCACGAAATAGGTTCTCTCAGCGGTGATGAGGCTGCTGAGCAGCTCCCCAAGTGGCGGGAGGATGGACTGCAACAGCACAGCAGGAAATGGCTTCTCTAGATGCTGAAGAGGCTGCTGAGCAGCTCCCCAGCTCCCCCAGTGACGGGAGGATGGACTGCAACTGTGCAGCAGGAAATGGTTTCTCTAGACACTGAAGAGGCTGCTGAGCAGCTCCCCAGTGGCGGGAGGATGGACTGCAACTGCGCAGCAGGAAATGGCTTTTCTAGATGCAGGAAATGGCTTCTCTACATGCTGAAGAGGCTGCTGAGAAGCTTTGCAGGAAATGGCCTCTCTAGACGCTGAAGAGGCTGCTGAGCAGCTCCTCCAGTGGAGGGAGGATGGACTGCAACTGCGCACCAGAAAATGGCCTCTCTAGACGCTGAAGAGGCACTGACCAACTCCCCCAGTGGCGGGAGGATGGACTGCAACAGCACAGCAGGAAATGGCTTCTCTAGACGCTGAAGAGGCTGCTGAGCAGCTCCCCCAGTGGCGGGAGGATGGACTGCAACTGCGCAGCAGGAAATGACTTCTCTAGACACTGAAGAGGCTGCTGAGCAGCTCTCTAAGAGCTGAAGAGGCTGCTGAGCATTGCGCAGCAGGAAATGCGTTCTCTCAGCAGTGATGAGGCTGCTGAGCCGCTCCCCCAGTGGCAGGAGGATGGACTACAACTGCGCAGCAGGAAATGGCTTCTCTAGACGCTGAAGAGGCTGCTGAGCAACTCCCCCAGTGGCGGGAGGATGGACTGCAACTGTGCAGCAGGAAATGGCATCTCTAGACACTGAAGAGGATGCTGAGCAGCTCCCCCAGTGGCGGGAGGATGGACTGCAACTGCGCAGCAGGAAATGGCTTCTATAGACGCTGAAGAGGCTGCTGAGCAGCTCTCCCAGTGGCGGGAGGATGGACTACAACTGCGCAGCAGGAAATGGGTTCTCTCAGCGGTGATGAGGCTGCTGAGCAGCTCCCCCAGTGGCGGGAGGATGGACTGCAACTGCGCAGCAGGAAATGGCTTCTATAGACACTGAAGAGGCTGCTGAGCAGCTCCCCAGCTCCCTCAGTGGTGGGAGGATGGACTGCAACTGCGCAGCAGGAAATGGCTTCTCTAGACGCTGAAGAGGCTGCTGAGCAGCTCCCCCAGCGGCGGGAGGATGGACTGCAGTTGTGCAGCTTGAAATGGCTTCTATAGACGCTTAAGAGACTGCTGAGCAGCTCCCCAGCTCCCCAAGTAGGCTGCTGAGCAGCTCCCCAGTGGCGGGAGGATGGACTGCAACTGCGCAGAAGGAAAGGTTTCTCTAGACGCTGAAGAGGCTGCTGAGCAGCTCCCCCAGTGGCGGGAGGATGGACTACACTACGCAGCAGGAAATGGCCTCTCTAGATACAGGAAATGGCTTCTCTAGACGCTGAATAGGCTGCTGAGCAGCTCCCCCATTGGCGGGAGGATGGACTGCAACTGAGCAGCAGGAAATGGGTTCTCTAGACGCTGAAGAGGCTGCTAAGCATCTCCCCCAGTGGTGGGAGGATGTACTGCAACTGCGCAGCAGGAAATGGCTTCTCTAGACGCTGAAGAGGCTGCTGAGCAGCTCTCCCAGTGGCGGGAGGATGGACTGCAACTGCGCAGCAGGAAATGGCTTCTCTAGATGCTGAAAAGGCTGCTGAGCATTGCGCAGCAGGAAATGGGTTCCCTCAGCAGTGATGAGGCTGCTGAGCAGCTCCAGCAGTGGCGAGAGGATGGACTGCAACTGCGCAGCAGGCAATGGGTTCTCTCAGCAGTGATGAGGCTGCTGAGCAGCTCCCCCAATGGCGGGAGGATGGACTGCAACTGCGCAGCAGGAAATGGCTTCTCTAGACGCTGAAGCGGCTGCTGAGCAGCTCCCCTAGTGGTGGCAGGGTGTACTGCAACTGCGCAGCAGGAAATGGGTTCTATCAGTGGTGATGAGGTTGCTGAGCAGCTCCCCCAGTGGCGGGAGGATGTACTGCAACTGTGCTGCAGGAAATGGGTTCTCTCAGCGGTGACGACGCTGCTGAGCAGCTCCCCCAGAGGCAGGAGGATGTACTGCAACTGCGCAGCAGGAAATGGGTTTTCTCAGCAGTGATGAGGCTGCTGAGCAGCTCACCAGCTCCCCCAGTGGCGGGAGGATGGACTGCAGCTGTGCAGCAGGAAATGGCTTCTATAGACGCTGAAGAGACTGCTGAGCAGCTCCCCAGCTCCCACAGTAGGCTGCTGAGCAGCTCCCCAGTGGCGGGAGGATGGACTGCAACTGCGCAGAAGGAAATGGTTTCTCTAGACGCTGAAGAGGCTGCTGAGCAGCTCCCCCAGTGGCGGGAGGATGGACTACAACTGCGCAGCAGGAAATGGCCTCTCTAGATACAGAAAATGGCTTCTCTAGACGCTGAATAGGCTGCTGAGCAGCTCCCCCAGTGGCGGGAGGATGGACTGCAACTGCGCAGCAGGAAATGGCCTCTCTAGACGCTAAAGAGGCTGCTGAGCAGCTCCCCCAGTGGCGGGAGGATGGACTGCAACTGCGCAGCAGGAAATGGCTTCTCTAGACGCTGAAGAGGCTGCTGAGCATCTCCTCCAGTGGCGGGAGGATGGACTGCAACTGCGCAGCAGGAAATGACTTCTCTAGACACTGAAGAGGCTGCTGAGCAGCTCTCTATGAGCTGAAGAGGCTGCTGAGCATTGCGCAGCAGGAAATACGTTCTCCCAGCAGTGATGAGGCTGCTGAGCCGCTTCCCCAGTGGCAGGAGGATGGACTGCAACTGCGCAGCAGGAAATGGCTTCTCTAGACGCTGAAGAGGCTACTGAGCAGCTCCCCCAGTGGCGGGAGGATGGACTGCAGCTGCGCAGCTTGAAATGGCTTCTATAGACGCTGAAGAGACTGCTGAGCAGCTCCCCAGCTCCCCAAGTAGGCTGCTGAGCAGCTCCCCAGTGGCGGGAGGATGGACTGCAACTGCGCAGAAGGAAAGGTTTCTCTAGACGCTGAAGAGGCTGCTGAGCAGCTCCCCCAGTGGCGGTAGGATGGACTACACTACGCAGCAGGAAATGGCCTCTCTAGATACAGGAAATGGCTTCTCTAGACGCTGAATAGGCTGCTGATCAGCTCCCCCAGTGGCGGGAGGATGGACTGCAACTGAGCAGCAGGAAATGGGTTCTCAAGACGCTGAAGAGGCTGCTAAGCATCTCCCCCAGTGGTGGAAGGATGTACTGCAACTGCGCAGCAGGAAATGGCTTCTCTAGACGCTGAAAAGGCTGCTGAGCATTGCGCAGCAGGAAATGGGTTCTCTCAGCAGTGATGAGGCTGCTGAGCAGCTCCAGCAGTGGCGAGAGGATGGACTGCAACTGCGCAGCAGGAAATGGGTTCTCTCAGCAGTGATGAGGCTGCTGAGCAGCTCCCCCAATGGCGGGAGGATGGACTGCAACTGCGCAGCAGGAAATGGCTTCTCTAGACGCTGAAGCGGCTGCTGAGCAGCTCCCCTAGTGGTGGCAGGGTGTACTGCAACTGCGCAGCAGGAAATGGGTTCTATCAGTGGTGATGAGGCTGCTGAGCAGCTCCCCCAGTGGCAGGAGGATGTACTGCAACTGCGCAGCAGGAAATGGGTTTTCTCAGCAGTGATGAGGCTGCTGAGCAGCTCCCCAGCTCCCCCAGTGGCGGGAGGATGGACTGCAGCTGCGCAGCAAGAAATGGCTTCTATAGACGCTGAAGAGACTGCTGAGCAGCTCCCCAGCTCCCACAGTAGGCTGCTGAGCAGCTCCCCAGTGGCGGGAGGATGGACTGCAACTGCGCAGAAGGAAATGGTTTCTCTAGACGCTGAAGAGGCTGCTGAGCAGCTCCCCCAGTGGCGGGAGGATGGACTACAACTGCGCAGCAGGAAATGGCCTCTCTAGATACAGGAAATGGCTTCTCTAGACGCTGAATAGGCTGCTGAGCAGCTCCCCCAGTGGCGGGAGGATGGACTCCAACTGCGCAGCAGGAAATGGCCTCTCTAGACGCTAAAGAGGCTGCTGAACAGCTCCCCCAGTGGCCGGAGGATGGACTGCAACTGCGCAGCAGGTAATGGCTTCTCTAGACGCTGAAGAGGCTGCTGAGCAGCTCCCCCAGTGGCGGGAGGATGGACTGCAACTGAGCAGCAGGAAATGGCTTCTCTAGACGCTAAAGAGGCTGCTGAGCATCTCCCCCAGTGGCGGGAGGATGGACTGCAACTGCACAGCAGGAAATTACTTCTCTAGACACTGAAGAGGCTGCTGAGCAGCTCTCTAAGAGCTGAAGAGGCTGCTGAGCATTGCGCAGCAGGAAATGCGTTCTACCAGCAGTGATGAGGCTGCTGAGCCGCTCCCCCAGTGGCAGGAGGATGGACTGCAACTGCGCAGCAGGAAATGACTTCTCTAGACACTGAAGAGGCTGCTGAGCAGCTCTCTAAGAGCTGAAGAGGCTGCTGAGCATTGCGCAGCAGGAAATGCGTTCTCTCAGCAGTGATGAGGCTGCTGAGCCGCTCCCCCAGTGGCAGGAGGATGGACTGCAACTGCGCAGCAGGAAATTGCTTCTCTAGACGCTGAAGAGGCTGCTGAGCAACTCCCCCAGTGGCGGGAGGATGGACTGCAACTGTGCAGCAGGAAATGGCATCTCTAAACACTGAAGAGGATGCTGAGCAGCTCCCCCAGTGGCGGGAGGATGGACTGCAACTGCATAGCAGGAAATGGCTTCTCTAGACGCTGAAGAGGCTGCTGAGCAGCTCTCCCAGTGGCGGGAGGATGGACTACAACTGCGCAGCAGGAAATGGGTTCCCTCAGCGGTGATGAGGCTGCTGAGCAGCTCCGCCAGTGGCGGGAGGATGGACTGCAACTGCGCAGCAGGAAATGGCTTCTATAGACACTGAAGAGGCTGCTGAGCAGCTCCCCTGCTCCCTCAGTGGTGGGAGGATGGACTGCAACTGCGCAGCAGGAAATGGCTTCTCTAGACGCTGAAGAGGCTGCTGAGCAGCTCCCCCAGTGGCGGGAGGATGGACTGCAGCTGCACAGCTTGAAATGGCTTCTATAGACGCTGAAGAGACTGCTGAGCAGCTCCCCAGCTCCCCAAGTAGGCTGCTGAGCAGCTCCCCAGTGGCGGGAGGATGGACTGCAACTGCGCAGAAGGAAATGGTTTCTCTAGATGCTGAAGAGGCTGCTGAGCAGCTCCCCCAGTGGCGGGAGGATGGACTATACTGCGCAGCAGGAAATGGCCTCTCTAGATACAGGAAATGGCTTCTCTAAACGCTGAATAGGCTGCTGAGCACCTCCCCCAGTGGCGGGAGGATGGACTGCAACTGTGCAGCAGGAAATGGGTTCTCTCAGCAGTGAAAAGCCTGCTGAGCAGCTCCCCCAGTGGCCGGAGGATGGACTGCAACTAAGCAGCAGGAAATGGGTTCTCTAGACGCTGAAGAGGCTGCTGAGCATCTCCCCCAGTGGTGGGAGGATGTACTGCAACTGCGCAGCAGGAAATGGCTTCTCTAGACGCTGAAGAGGCTGCTGAGCAGCTCTCCCAGTGGCGGGAGGATGGACTGCAACTGCGCAGCAGGAAATGGCTTCTCTAGACGCTGAAAAGGCTGCTGAGCATTGCACAGCAGGAAATGGGTTCTCTCAGCAGTGATGAGGCTGCTGAGCAGCTCCAGCAGTGGCGAGAGGATGGACTGCAACTGCGCAGCAGGAAATGGGTTCTCTCAGCAGTGATGAGGCTGCTGAGCAGCTCCCCCAATGGCGGGAGGATGGACTGCAACTGCGCAGCAGGAAATGGCTTCTCTAGACGCTGAAGCGGCTGCTGAGCAGTTCCCCCAGTGGTGGCAGGGTGTACTGCAACTGCGCAGCAGGAAATGGGTTCTATCAGCGGTGATGAGGCTGCTGAGCAGCTCCCCCAGTGGCGGGAGGATGTACTGCAACTGTGCTGCAGGAAATGGGTTCTCTCAGCGGTGACGAGGCTGCTGAGCAGCTCCCCCAATGGCGGGAGGATGGACTGCAACTGCGCAGCAGGAAATGGCTTCTATAGACGCTGAAGAGACTGCTGAGCAGCTCCCCAGCTCCCCCAGTAGGCTGCTGAGCAGCTCCCCATTGGCGGGAGGATGGACTGCAACTGCGCAGAAGGAAATGGTTTCTCTAGACGCTGAAGAGGCTGCTGAGCAGCTCCCCCAGTGGCGGGAGGACGGACTACAACTGCGCAGCAGGAAATGGCCTCTCTAGATACAGGAAATGGCTTCTCTAGACGCTGAATAGGCTGCTGAGCAGCTCCCCCAGTGGCCGGAGGATGGACTGCAACTGCGCAGCAGGAAATGACTTCTCTAGATGCTGAAGAGGCTGCTGAGCAGCTCCCCCAGTGGCCGGAGGATGGACTGCAACTGCCCAGCAGGAAATGGCTTCTCTAGACGCTGAAGAGGCTGCTGAGTAGCTCTCTAGATGCTGAAGAGGCTGCTGAGCATTGCGCAGCAGGAAATGCATTATCTCAGCAGTGATGAGGCTGCTGAGCAGCTCGCCCAGTGGCGGGAGGATGGACTGCAACTGCGCAGCAAGAAATGGCTTCTCTAGACGCTGAAGAGGCTGCTGAGCAGCTCCCCCTGTGGTGGGAGGATGGACTGCAACTGAGCAGCAGGAAATGGCTTCTCTAGACGCTGAAGAGGCTGATGAGCAGCTCCCGCAGTGGCGGGAGGATGGACAGCAACTGCGCAGCAGGAAATGGCTTCTCTAGACGCTGAAGAGGCTGCTGAGCATCTCCCCCAGTGGCGGGAGGATGGACTGCAACTGCGCATCAGGAAATGACTTCTCTAGACACTGAAGAGGCTGCTGAGCATTGCGCAGCAGGAAATGCGTTCTCTCAGCAGTGATGAGGCTGCTGAGCCGCTCCCCCAGTGGCAGGAGGATGGACTGCAACTGCGCAGCAGGAAATGGCTTCTCTAGACGCTGAAGAGGCTGCTGAGCAACTCCCCCAGTGGCGGGAGAATGGACTGCAACTGTGCAGCAGGAAATGGCATCTCTAGACACTGAAGAGGATGCTGAGCAGCTCCCCCAGTGGCGGGAGGATGAACTGACTCTGCGCAGCAGGAACTGGCTTCTCTAGATGCTGAAGAGGCTGCTGAGCAGCTCTCTAGATGCTGAAGAGGCTGCTGAGCATTGCGCAGCAGGAAATGGGTTCTCTCAGCAGTGATGAGGCTGCTGAGCAGCTCCGCCAGTGGTGGGAGGATGGACTGCAACTGCGCAGCAGGAAATGGCTTCTCTAGACACTGAGGAGGCTGCTGAGCAGCTCCCCCAGTGGCGGGAGGATGTACTGCAACTGTGCAGCAGGAAATGGGTTCTCTCAGCAGTGATGAGGCTGCTGAGCAGCTCCTCCAGTGGCAGGAGGATGGACTGCAACTGTGCAGCAGGAAATGGCTGATCTAGACGCTGAAGAGGCTGCTGAGCAGCTCCCCCAGTGGAGGAAGGATGGACTGCAACTGTGCAGCAGGAAATGGCTTCTCTAGATGCTGAAGAGGCTACTGAGCAGCTCCCCCAGTGGCGGGAGGATGGACTGCAACTGCACAGCAGGAAATGGCTTCTCTAGACGCTGAAGAGGCTGCTGAGCAGCTCTCCCAGTGGCGGGAGGATGGACTACAACTGCGCAGCAGGAAATGGGTTCTCTCAGCGGTGATGAGGCTGCTGAGCAGCTCCCCCAGTGGAGGGAGGTTGGACTGCAACTGTGCAGCAGGAAATGGCTTCTCTAGATGCTGAAGAGGCTACTGAGCAGCTCCCCCAGTGGCGGGAGGATGGACTGCAACTGCACAGCAGGAAATGGCTTCTCTAGACACTGAAGAGGCTGCTGAGCAGCTCCCCCAGTGGCGGGAGGATGGACTGCAGCTGCGCAGCAGGAAATGGCTTCTCTAGACGCTGAAGAGGCTGCTGAGCATCTCCCCCAGTGGCGGGAGGATGGACTGCAACTGCGCAGCAGGAAATGACTTCTCTAGACACTGAAGAGGCTGCTGAGCAGCTCTCTAAGAGCTG
The DNA here is from genome assembly GCF_040938575.1 of Ambystoma mexicanum. Taxonomy (NCBI): domain Eukaryota; kingdom Metazoa; phylum Chordata; class Amphibia; order Caudata; family Ambystomatidae; genus Ambystoma; species Ambystoma mexicanum. The sequence continues at coordinate 1,605,060,599 of NC_090937.1, forward strand.
AAGAGGCTGCTGAGCATTGCGCAGCAGGAAATGCGTTCTCTCAGCAGTGATGAGGCTGCTGAGCCGCTCCCCCAGTGGCAGGAGGATGGACTGCAACTGCGCAGCAGGAAATGGCTTCTCGAGACACTGAAGAGGCTGCTGAACAACTCCCCCAGTGGCGGGAGAATGGACTGCAACTGTGCAGCAGGAAATGGCATCTCTAGACACTGAAGAGGATGCTGAGCAGCTCCCCCAGTGGCGAGGGGATGGACTGCAACTGCGCAGCAGGAAATGGCTTCTCTAGACGCTGAAGAGGCTGCTGAGCAGCTCTCCCAGTGGCGGGAGGATGGACTACAACTGCGCAGCAGGAAATGGGTTCCCTCAGCGGTGATGAGGCTGCTGAGCAGCTCCGCCAGTGGCGGGAGGATGGACTGCAACTGCGCAGCAGGAAATGGCTTCTATAGACACTGAAGAGGCTGCTGAGCAGCTCCCCTGCTCCCTCAGTGGTGGGAGGATGGACTGCAACTGCGCAGCAGGCAATGGCTTCTCTAGACGCTGAAGAGGCTGCTGAGCAGCTCCCCCAGTGGCGGGAGGATGGACTGCAGCTGCACAGCTTGAAATGGCTTCTATAGACGCTGAAGAGACTGCTGAGCAGCTCCCCAGCTCCCCAAGTAGGCTGCTGAGCAGCTCCCCAGTGGCGGGAGGATGGACTGCAACTGCGCAGAAGGAAATGGTTTCTCTAGATGCTGAAGAGGCTGCTGAGCAGCTCCCCCAGTGGCGGGAGGATGGACTATACTGCGCAGCAGGAAATGGCCTCTCTAGATACAGGAAATGGCTTCTCTAAACGCTGAATAGGCTGCTGAGCACCTCCCCCAGTGGCGGGAGGATGGACTGCAACTGTGCAGCAGGAAATGGGTTCTCTCAGCAGTGAAAAGCCTGCTGAGCAGCTCCCCCAGTGGCCGGAGGATGGACTGCAACTAAGCAGCAGGAAATGGGTTCTCTAGACGCTGAAGAGGCTGCTGAGCATCTCCCCCAGTGGTGGGAGGATGTACTGCAACTGCGCAGCAGGAAATGGCTTCTCTAGACGCTGAAGAGGCTGCTGAGCAGCTCTCCCAGTGGCGGGAGGATGGACTGCAACTGCGCAGCAGGAAATGGCTTCTCTAGACGCTGAAAAGGCTGCTGAGCATTGCACAGCAGGAAATGGGTTCTCTCAGCAGTGATGAGGCTGCTGAGCAGCTCCAGCAGTGGCGAGAGGATGGACTGCAACTGCGCAGCAGGAAATGGGTTCTCTCAGCAGTGATGAAGCTGCTGAGCAGCTCCCCCAATGGCGGGAGGATGGACTGCAACTGCGCAGCAGGAAATGGCTTCTCTAGACGCTGAAGCGGCTGCTGAGCAGTTCCCCCAGTGGTGGCAGGGTGTACTGCAACTGCGCAGCAGGAAATGGGTTCTATCAGCGGTGATGAGGCTGCTGAGCAGCTCCCCCAGTGGCGGGAGGATGTACTGCAACTGTGCTGCAGGAAATGGGTTCTCTCAGCGGTGACGAGGCTGCTGAGCAGCTCCCCCAATGGCGGGAGGATGGACTGCAACTGCGCAGCAGGAAATGGCTTCTATAGACGCTGAAGAGACTGCTGAGCAGCTCCCCAGCTCCCCCAGTAGGCTGCTGAGCAGCTCCCCATTGGCGGGAGGATGGACTGCAACTGCGCAGAAGGAAATGGTTTCTCTAGACGCTGAAGAGGCTGCTGAGCAGCTCCCCCAGTGGCGGGAGGACGGACTACAACTGCGCAGCAGGAAATGGCCTCTCTAGATACAGGAAATGGCTTCTCTAGACGCTGAATAGGCTGCTGAGCAGCTCCCCCAGTGGCCGGAGGATGGACTGCAACTGCGCAGCAGGAAATGACTTCTCTAGATGCTGAAGAGGCTGCTGAGCAGCTCCCCCAGTGGCCGGAGGATGGACTGCAACTGCCCAGCAGGAAATGGCTTCTCTAGACGCTGAAGAGGCTGCTGAGTAGCTCTCTAGATGCTGAAGAGGCTGCTGAGCATTGCGCAGCAGGAAATGCATTATCTCAGCAGTGATGAGGCTGCTGAGCAGCTCGCCCAGTGGCGGGAGGATGGACTGCAACTGCGCAGCAAGAAATGGCTTCTCTAGACGCTGAAGAGGCTGCTGAGCAGCTCCCCCTGTGGTGGGAGGATGGACTGCAACTGAGCAGCAGGAAATGGCTTCTCTAGACGCTGAAGAGGCTGATGAGCAGCTCCCGCAGTGGCGGGAGGATGGACAGCAACTGCGCAGCAGGAAATGGCTTCTCTAGACGCTGAAGAGGCTGCTGAGCATCTCCCCCAGTGGCGGGAGGATGGACTGCAACTGCGCATCAGGAAATGACTTCTCTAGACACTGAAGAGGCTGCTGAGCATTGCGCAGCAGGAAATGCGTTCTCTCAGCAGTGATGAGGCTGCTGAACCGCTCCCCCAGTGGCAGGAGGATGGACTGCAACTGCGCAGCAGGAAATGGCTTCTCTAGACGCTGAAGAGGCTGCTGAGCAACTCCCCCAGTGGCGGGAGAATGGACTGCAACTGTGCAGCAGGAAATGGCATCTCTAGACACTGAAGAGGATGCTGAGCAGCTCCCCCAGTGGCGGGAGGATGAACTGACTCTGCGCAGCAGGAACTGGCTTCTCTAGATGCTGAAGAGGCTGCTGAGCAGCTCTCTAGGTGCTGAAGAGGCTGCTGAGCATTGCGCAGCAGGAAATGGGTTCTCTCAGCAGTGATAAGGCTGCTGAGCAGCTCCGCCAGTGGTGGGAGGATGGACTGCAACTGCGCAGCAGGAAATGGCTTCTCTAGACGCTGAAGAGGCTGCTGAGCAGCTCCCCCAGTGGCGGGAGGATGTACTGCAACTGCGCAGCAGGAAATGGGTTCTCTCAGCAGTGATGAGGCTGCTGAGCAGCTCCTCCAGTGGCAGGAGGATGGACTGCAACTGTGCAGCAGGAAATGGCTGATCTAGACGCTGAAGAGGCTGCTGAGCAGCTCCCCCAGTGGAGGAAGGATGGACTGCAACTGTGCAGCAGGAAATGGCTTCTCTAGATGCTGAAGAGGCTACTGAGCAGCTCCCCCAGTGGCGGGAGGATGGACTGCAACTGCACAGCAGGAAATGGCTTCTCTAGACGCTGAAGAGGCTGCTGAGCAGCTCTCCCAGTGGCGGGAGGATGGACTACAACTGCGCAGCAGGAAATGGGTTCTCTCAGCGGTGATGAGGCTGCTGAGCAGCTCCCCCAGTGGAGGGAGGTTGGACTGCAACTGTGCAGCAGGAAATGGCTTCTCTAGATGCTGAAGAGGCTACTGAGCAGCTCCCCCAGTGGCGGGAGGATGGACTGCAACTGCACAGCAGGAAATGGCTTCTCTAGACACTGAAGAGGCTGCTGAGCAGCTCCCCCAGTGGCGGGAGGATGGACTGCAGCTGCGCAGCAGGAAATGGCTTCTCTAGACGCTGAAGAGGCTGCTGAGCATCTCCCCCAGTGGCGGGAGGATGGACTGCAACTGCGCAGCAGGAAATGACTTCTCTAGACACTGAAGAGGCTGCTGAGCAGCTCTCTAAGAGCTGAAGAGGCTGCTGAGCATTGCGCAGCAGGAAATGCGTTCTCTCAGCAGTGATGAGGCTGCTGAGCCGCTCCCCCAGTGGCAGGAGGATGGACTGCAACTGCGCAGCAGGAAATGGCTTCTCGAGACACTGAAGAGGCTGCTGAACAACTCCCCCAGTGGCGGGAGAATGGACTGCAACTGTGCAGCAGGAAATGGCATCTCTAGACACTGAAGAGGATGCTGAGCAGCTCCCCCAGTGGCGAGGGGATGGACTGCAACTGCGCAGCAGGAAATGGCTTCTCTAGACGCTGAAGAGGCTGCTGAGCATTGCGCAGCAGGAAATGGGTTCTCTCAGCAGTGATGAGGCTGCCGAGCAGCTCCCCCAGTGGTGGGAGGATGGACTGCAACTGCACAGCAGGAAATGGCTTCTCTAGATGCTGAAGAGGCTGCTGAGCAGCTCCCCCAGTGGCGGGAGGATGTACTGCAACTGCGCAGCAGGAAATTGGTTCTCTCAGCAATGATGAGGCTGCTGAGCAGCTCCTCCAGTGGCAGGAGGATGGACTGCAACTGTGCAGCAGGAAATGGCTGATCTAGACGCTGAAGAGGCTACTGAGCAGCTCCCCCAGTGGCGGGAGGATGGACTGCAACTGCACAGCAGGAAATGGCTTCTCTAGACACTGAAGAGGCTGCTGAGCAGCTCCCCCAGTGGCGGGAGGATGGACTGCAGCTGCGCAGCAGGAAATGGCTTCTCTAGACGCTGAAGAGGCTGCTGAGCATCTCCCCCAGTGGCGGGAGGATGGACTGCAACTGCGCAGCAGGAAATGACTTCTCTAGACACGGAAGAGGCTGCTCAGCAGCTCTCTAAGAGCTGAAGAGGCTGCTGAGCTTTGCGCAGCAGGAAATGCGTTCTCTCAGCAGTAATGAGGCTGCTGAGCCGCTCCCCCAGTGGCAGGAGGATGGACTGCAACTGCGCAGCAGGAAATGTCTTCTCTAGACGCTGAAGATGCTGCTGAGCAACTCCCCCAGTGGCGGGAGAATGGACTGCAACTGTGCAGCAGGAAATGGCATCTCTAGACACTGAAGAGGATGCTGAGCAGCTCTCTAGATGCTGAAGAGGCTGCTGAGCATTGCGCAGCAGGAAATGGGTTCTCTCAGCAGTGATGAGGCTGCTGAGCAGCTCCCCCAGTGGTGGGAGGATGGACATCAACTGCACAGCAGGAAATGGCTTCTCTAGACGCTGAAGAGGGTGCTGAGCAGCTCCCCCAGTGGCGGGAGGATGGACTACACTGCGCAGCAGGAAATGGCCTCTCTAGATACAGGAAATGGCTTCTCTAGACGCTGAAGAGGCTGCTGAGCAGCTCCCCCAGTGGCGGGAGGATGTACTGCAACTGCGCAGCAGGAAATTGGTTCTCTCAGCAATGATGAGGCTGCTGAGCAGCTCCTCCAGTGGCAGGAGGATGGACTGCAACTGTGCAGCAGGAAATGGCTGATCTAGACGCTGAAGAGGCTACTGAGCAGCTCCCCCAGTGGCGGGAGGATGGACTGCAACTGCACAGCAGGAAATGGCTTCTCTAGACACTGAAGAGGCTGCTGAGCAGCTCCCCCAGTGGCGGGAGGATGGACTGCAGCTGCGCAGCAGGAAATGGCTTCTCTAGACGCTGAAGAGGCTGCTGAGCATCTCCCCCAGTGGCGGGAGGATGGACTGCAACTGCGCAGCAGGAAATGACTTCTCTAGACACGGAAGAGGCTGCTCAGTAGCTCTCTAAGAGCTGAAGAGGCTGCTGAGCTTTGCGCAGCAGGAAATGCGTTCTCTCAGCAGTAATGAGGCTGCTGAGCCACTCCCCCAGTGGCAGGAGGATGGACTGCAACTGCGCAGCAGGAAATGTCTTCTCTAGACGCTGAAGATGCTGCTGAGCAACTCCCCCAGTGGCTGGCGGGAGAATGGACTGCAACTGTGCAGCAGGAAATGGCATCTCTAGACACTGAAGAGGATGCTGAGCAGCTCCCCCAGTGGCGGGAGGATGAACTGCAACTGCGCAGCAGGAAATGGCTTCTCTAGATGCTGAAGAGGCTGCTGAGCAGCTCTCTAGATGCTGAAGAGGCTGCTGAGCATTGCGCAGCAGGAAATGGGTTCTCTCAGCAGTGATGAGGCTGCTGAGCAGCTCCCCCAGTGGTGGGAGGATGGACATCAACTGCACAGCAGGAAATGGCTTCTCTAGACGCTGAAGAGGGTGCTGAGCAGCTCCCCCAGTGGCGGGAGGATGGACTACACTGCGCAGCAGGAAATGGCCTCTCTAGATACAGGAAATGGCTTCTCTAGACGCTGAATAGGCTGCTGAGCAGCTCCCCCAGTGGCGGGAGGATGGACTGCAACTTTGCAGCAGGAAATGGGTTCTCTCAGCAGTGAAAAGGCTGCTGAGCAGCTCCCCCAGTGGCCGGAGGATGGACTGCAACTGAGCAGCAGGAAATGGGTTCTCTAGACGCTGAAGAGGCTGCTGAGCATCTCCCCCAGTGGTGGGAGGATGTACTGCAACTGCGCAGCAGGAAATGGCTTCTCTAGACGCTGAAGAGGCTGCTGAGCAGCTCTCCCAGTGGCGGGAGGATGGACTGCAACTGCGCAGCAGGAAATGGCTTCTCTAGACGCTGAAAAGGCTGCTGAGTATTGCACAGCAGGAAATGGGTTCTCTCAGCAGTGATGAGGCTGCTGAGCAGCTCCAGCAGTGGCGAGAGGATGGACTGCAGCTGCGCAGCTTGAAATGGGTTCTCTCAGCAGTGATGAGGCTGCTGAGCAGCTCCCCCAATGGTGGGAGGATGGACTGCAACTGCGCAGCAGGAAATGGCTTCTCTAAACGCTGAAGCGGCTGCTAAGCAGCTCCCCCAGTGGTGGCAGGGTGTACTGCAACTGCGCAGCAGGAAATGGGTTCTATCAGCGGTGATGAGGCTGCTGAGCAGCTCCCCCAGTGGCGGGAGGATGTACTGCAACTGTGCTGCAGGAAATGGGTTCTCTCAGCGGTGACGAGGCTGCTGAGCAGCTCCCCCAGTGGCAGGAGGATGTACTGCAACTGCGCAGCAGGAAATGGGTTTTCTCAGCAGTGATGAGGCTGCTGAGCAGCTACCCAGCTCCCCCAGTGGCGGGAGTATGGACTGCAGCTGCGCAGCAGGAAATGGCTTCTATAGACGCTGAAGAGACTGCTGAGCAGCTCCCCAGCTCCCCCAGTAGGCTGCTGAGCAGCTCCCGAGTGGCGGGAGGATGGACTGCAACTGCGCAGAAGGAAATGGTTTCTCTAGACGCTGAAGAGGCTGCTGAGCAGCTCCCCCAGTGGCCGGAGGATGGACTGCAACTGCGCAGCAGAAAATGGCTTCTCTAGACGCTGAAGAGGCTGCTGAGCAGCTCCCCCAGTGGCCGGAGGATGGACTGCAACTGCGCAGCAGGAAATGGCTTCTCTAGACGCTGAAGAGGCTGCTGAGCAGCTCCCCCAGTGGCGGGAGGATGGACTGCAACTGTGCAGAAGGAAATGGCTTCTCTAGACGCTGAAGAGGCTGCTGAGTAGCTCTCTAGATGCTGAAGAGGCTGCTGAGCATTGCGCAGCAGGAAATGCATTATCTCAGCAGTGATGAGGCTGCTGAGCAGCTCGCCCAGTGGCGGGAGGATGGACTACAACTGCGCAGCAGGAAATGGCCTCTCTAGATACAGGAAATGGCTTCTCTAGACGCTGAATAGGCTGCTGAGCAGCTCCCCCAGTGGCCGGAGGATGGACTGCAACTGCGCAGCAGAAAATGGCTTCTCTAGACGCTGAAGAGGCTGCTGAGCAGCTCCCCCAGTGGTCGGAGGATGGACTGCAACTGCGCAGCAGGAAATGGCTTCTCTAGACGCTGAAGAGGCTGCTGAGCAGCTCCCCCAGTGGCGGGAGGATGGACTGCAACTGTGCAGAAGGAAATGGCTTCTCTAGACGCTGAAGAGGCTGCTGAGTAGCTCTCTAGATGCTGAAGAGGCTGCTGAGCATTGCGCAGCAGGAAATGCATTATCTCAGCAGTGATGAGGCTGCTGAGCAGCTCGCCCAGTGGCGGGAGGATGGACTGCAACTGCGCAGCAAGAAATGGCTTCTCTAGACGCTGAAGAGGCTGCTGAGCAGCTCCCCCTGTGGCGGGAGGATGGACTGCAACTGAGCAGCAGGAAATGGCTTCTCTAGACGCTGAAGAGGCTGATGAGCAGCTCCCGCAGTGGCGGGAGGATGGACAGCAACTGCGCAGCAGGAAATGGCTTCTCTAGACGCTGAAGAGGCTGCTGAGCATCTCCCCCAGTGGCGGGAGGATGGACTGCAACTGCGCATCAGGAAATTACTTCTCTAGACACTGAAGAGGCTGCTGAGCAGCTCTCTAAGAGCTGAAGAGGCTGCTGAGCATTGCGCAGCAGGAAATGCGTTCTCTCAGCAGTGATGAGGCTGCTGAGCCGCTCCCCCAGTGGCAGGAGGATGGACTGCAACTGCGCAGCAGGAAATGTCTTCTCTAGACGCTGAAGATGCTGCTGAGCAACTCCCCCAGTGGCGGGAGAATGGACTGCAACTGTGCAGCAGGAAATGGCATCTCTAGACACTGAAGAGGATGCTGAGCAGCTCCCCCAGTGGCGGGAGGATGAACTGCAACTGCGCAGCAGGAAATGGCTTCTCTAGATGCTGAAGAGGCTGCTGAGCAGCTCTATAGATGCTGAAGAGGCTGCTGAGCATTGCGCAGCAGGAAATGGGTTCTCTCAGCAGTGATGAGGCTGCTGAGCAGCTCCCCCAGTGGTGGGAGGATGGACTGCAACTGCGCAGCAGGAAATGGCTTCTCTAGACGCTGAAGAGGCTGCTGAGCAGCTCCCCCAGTGGCGGGAGGATGTACTGCAACTGCGCAGCAGGAAATGGGTTCTCTCAGCAGTGATGAGGCTGCTGAGCAGCTCCTCCAGTGGCAGGAGGATGGACTGCAACTGTGCAGCAGGAAATGGCTGATCTAGACGCTGAAGAGGCTGCTGAGCAGCTCCCCCAGTGGAGGGAGGATGGACTGCAACTGTGCAGCAGGAAATGGCTTCTCTAGACGCTGAAGAGGCTACTGAGCAGCTCACCCAGTGGCGGGAGGATGGACTGCAACTGCACAGCAGGAAATGGCTTCTCTAGACGCTGAAGAGGCTGCTGAGCAGCTCTCCCAGTGGCGGGAGGATGGACTACAACTGCGCAGCAGGAAATGGCTTCTCTAGACACTGAAGAGGCTGCTGACCAGCTCCCCCAGTGGCGGGAGGATGGACTGCAGCTGCGCAGCAGGAAATGGCTTCTCTAGACGCTGAAGAGGCTGCTGAGCATCTCCCCCAGTGGCGGGAGGATGGACTGCAACTGCGCAGCAGGAAATGACTTCTCTAGACACTGAAGAGGCTGCTGAGCAGCTCTCTAAGAGCTGAAGAGGCTGCTGAGCATTGCGCAGCAGGAAATGCGTTCTGTCAGCAGTGATGAGGCTGCTGAGCCGCTCCCCCAGTGGCAGGAGGATGGACTGCAACTGCGCAGCAGGAAATGGCTTCTCGAGACACTGAAGAGGCTGCTGAACAACTCCCCCAGTGGCGGGAGAATGGACTGCAACTGTGCAGCAGGAAATGGCATCTCTAGACACTGAAGAGGATGCTGAGCAGCTCCCCCAGTGGCGAGGGGATGGACTGCAACTGCGCAGCAGGAAATGGCTTCTCTAGACGCTGAAGAGGCTGCTGAGCATTGCGCAGCAGGAAATGGGTTCTCTCAGCAGTGATGAGGCTGCCGAGCAGCTCCCCCAGTGGTGGGAGGATGGACTGCAACTGCACAGCAGGAAATGGCTTCTCTAGATGCTGAAGAGGCTGCTGAGCAGCTCCCCCAGTGGCGGGAGGATGTACTGCAACTGCGCAGCAGGAAATGGGTTCTCTCAGCGGTGATGAGGCTGCTGAGCAGCTCCCCCAGTGGAGGGAGGATGGACTGCAACTGTGCAGCAGGAAATGGCTTCTCTAGATGCTGAAGAGGCTACTGAGCAGCTCCCCCAGTGGCGGGAGGATGGACTGCAACTGCACAGCAGGAAATGGCTTCTCTAGACACTGAAGAGGCTGCTGACCAGCTCCCCCAGTGGTGGGAGGATGGACTGCAGCTGCGCAGCAGGAAATGGCTTCTCTAGACGCTGAAGAGGCTGCTGAGCATCTCCCCCAGTGGCGGGAGGATGGACTGCAACTGCGCAGCAGGAAATGACTTCTCTAGACACTGAAGAGGCTGCTGAGCAGCTCTCTAAGAGCTGAAGAGGCTGCTGAGCATTGCGCAGCAGGAAATGCGTTCTCTCAGCAGTGATGAGGCTGCTGAGCCGCTCCCCCAGTGGCAGGAGGATGGACTGCAACTGCGCAGCAGGAAATGGCTTCTCGAGACGCTGAAGAGGCTGCTGAGCAACTCCTCCAGTGGCGGGAGAATGGACTGCAACTGTGCAGCAGGAAATGGCATCTCTAGACACTGAAGAGGATGCTGAGCAGCTCCCCCAGTGGCGGGGGGATGGACTGCAACTGCGCAGCAGGAAATGGCTTCTCTAGACGCTGAAGAGGCTGCTGAGCAGCTCTCTAGATGCTGAAGAGGCTGCTGAGCATTGCGCAGCAGGAAATGGGTTCTCTCAGCAGTGATGAGGCTGCGGAGCAGCTCCCCCAGTGGTGGGAGGATGGACTGCAACTGCACAGCAGGAAATGGCTTCTCTAGACGCTGAAGAGGCTGCTGAGCAGCTCCCCCAGTGGCGGGAGGATGTACTGCAACTGCGCAGCAGGAAATTGGTTCTCTCAGCAATGATGAGGCTGCTGAGCAGCTCCTCCAGTGGCAGGAGGATGGACTGCAACTGTGCAGCAGGAAATGGCTGATCTAGATGCTGAAGAGGCTACTGAGCAGCTCCCCCAGTGGCGGGAGGATGGACTGCAACTGCACAGCAGGAAATGGCTTCTCTAGACACTGAAGAGGCTGCTGAGCAGCTCCCCCAGTGGCGGGAGGATGGACTGCAGCTGCGCAGCAGGAAATGGCTTCTCTAGACGCTGAAGAGGCTGCTGAGCATCTCCCCCAGTGGCGGGAGGATGGACTGCAACTGCGCAGCAGGAAATGACTTCTCTAGACACTGAAGAGGCTGCTCAGCAGCTCTCTAAGAGCTGAAGAGGCTGCTGAGCTTTGCGCAGCAGGAAATGCGTTCTCTCAGCAGTGATGAGGCTGCTGAGCCGCTCCCCCAGTGGCAGGAGGATGGACTGCAACTGCGCAGCAGGAAATGGCTTCTCTAGACGCTGAAGAGGCTGCTGAGCAACTCCCCCAGTGGCGGGAGAATGGACTGCAACTGTGCAGCAGGAAATGGCATCTCTAGACACTGAAGAGGGTGCTGAGCAGCTCCCCCAGTGGTGGGAGGATGGACATCAACTGCACAGCAGGAAATGGCTTCTCTAGACGCTGAAGAGGGTGCTGAGCAGCTCTCCCAGTGGCGGGAGGATGTACTGCAACTGCGCAGCAGGAAATGGGTTCTCTCAGCAGTGATGAGGCTGCTGAGCAGCTCCTCCAGTGGCAGGAGGATGGACTGCAACTGTGCAGCAGGAAATGGCTGATCTAGACGCTGAAGAGGCTGCTGAGAAGCTCCCCCAGTGGAGGGAGGATGGACTGCAACTGTGCAGCAGGAAATGGCTTCTCTAGACGCTGAAGAGGCTACTGAGCAGCTCCCCCAGTGGCGGGAGGATGGACTGCAACTGCAAAGCAGGAAATGGCTTCTCTAGACGCTGAAGAGGCTGCTGAGCATCTCCCCCAGTGGCGGGAGGATGAACTGCAACTGCGCAGCAGGAAATGGGTTCTCTCAGCGGTGATGAGGCTGCTGAGCAGCTCCCCCAGTGGCGGGAGGATGGACTGCAACTGCGCAGCAGGAAATGGCTTCTCTAGACACTGAAGAGGGTGCTGAGCAGCTCCCCAGCTCCCCCAGTGGTGGGAGGATGGACTGCAACTGCGCAGCAGGAAATGGCTTCTCTAGACGCTGAAGAGGCTGCTGAGCAGCTCCCCCAGTGGCGGAAGGATGGACTGCAGCTGCGCAGCAGGAAATGGCTTCTATAGATGCTGAAGAGACTGCTGAGCAGCTCCCCAGCTCCCCCAGTAGGCTGCTGAGCAGCTCCCCAGTGGCGGGAGGATGGACTGCAACTGCGCAGAAGGAAATGGTTTCTCTAGACGCTGAAGAGGCTGCTGAGCAGCTCCCCCAGTGGTGGGAGTATGGACTACACTGCGCAGCAGGAAATGGCCTCTCTAGATACAGGAAATGGCTTCTCTAGACGCTGAATAGGCTGCTGAGCAGCTCCCCCAGTGGCGGGAGGATGGACTGCAACTGCGCAGCAGGAAATGGGTTCTCTCAGCAGTGAAGAAGCTGCTGAGCAGCTCCCCCAGTGGTGGGAGGATGGACTGCAACTGAGCAGCAGGAAATGGGTTCTCTAGACACTGAAGAGGCTGCTGAGCATCTCCCCCAGTGGCGGGAGGATGTACTGCAACTGCGCAGCAGGAAATGGCTTCTCTAGACGCTGAAGAGGCTGCTGAGCAGCTCTGCCAGTGGTGGGAGGATGGACTGCAACTGCACAGCAGGAAATGGCTTCTCTAGACGCTGAAAAGGCTGCTGAGCATTGCGCAGCAGGAAATGGGTTCTCTCAGCAGTGATGAGGCTGCTGAGCAGCTCCAGCAGTGGCGAGAGGATGGACTGCAACTGCGCAGCAGGAAATGGCTTCTCTAGACGCTGAAGCGGCTGCTGAGCAGCTCCCCCAGTGGTGGCAGAGTGTACTGCAACTGCGCAGCAGGAATTGGGTTCTATCAGCGGTGATGAGGCTGCTGAGCAGCTCCCCCAGTGGTGGGAGGATGGACTGTAACTGCGCAGCAGGAAATGGGTTCTATCAGCGGTGATGAGGCTGCTGAGCAGCTCCCCCAATGGCGGGAGGATGAACTGCAACTGCGCAGCAGGAAATGGCTTCTCTAGACGCTGAAGAGGCTGCTGAGCAGCTCCCCCAGTGGCGGGAGGATGTACTGCAACTGCACAGCAGGAAATGGGTTCTCTAGACAATGAAGAGGCTGCTGAGCATCTCCCCCAGTGGCGGGAGGATGTACTGCAACTGCACAGCAGGAAATGGCTTCTCTAGATGCTGAAGAGGCTGCTGAGCAGCTCTCCCAGTGGCGGAAGGATGGACTGCAACTGCGCAGCAGGAAATGGCTTCTCTAGACACTGAAAAGGCTGCTGAGCATTGCGCAGCAGGAAATGGGTTCTCTCAGCAGTGATGAGGCTGCTGAGCAGCTCCCCCAGTGGAGGGAGGATGCACTGCAACTGCGCAGCAGGAAATGGCTTCTCTAGACGCTGAGGCGGCTGCTGAGCAGCTCCCCCAGTGGTGGCAGGTGGTACTGCAACTGCGCAGCAGGAAATGGGTTCTCTCAGCGGTAATGAGGCTGCTGAGCAGCTCTCTAGAGGCTGAAGAGGCTGCTGAGCTTTGCGCAGCAGGAAATGGGTTCTCTCAGCAGTGATGAGGCTGCTGAGCAGCTCCCCCAGTGGCGGGAGGATGGACTGCAACTGCGCAGCAGGAAATGGCTTCTCTAGACACTGAAGAGGCTGCTGAGCAGCTCCCCCAGTGGCCGGAGGATGGACTGCAACTGCGCAGCAGGAAATGGCTTCTCTAGACGCTGAAGAGGCTGCTGAGCAGCTCCCCCAGTGGCGGGAGGATGGACTGCAACTGTGCAGAAGGAAATGGCTTCTCTAGACGCTGAAGAGGCTGCTGAGTAGCTCTCTAGATGCTGAAGAGGCTGCTGAGCATTGCGCAGCAGGAAATGCATTATCTCAGCAGTGATGAGGCTGCTGAGCAGCTCGCCCAGTGGCGGGAGGATGGACTACAACTGCGCAGCAGGAAATGGCCTCTCTAGATACAGGAAATGGCTTCTCTAGACGCTGAATAGGCTGCTGAGCAGCTCCCCCAGTGGCCGGAGGATGGACTGCAACTGCGCAGCAGAAAATGGCTTCTCTAGACGCTGAAGAGGCTGCTGAGCAGCTCCCCCAGTGGCCGGAGGATGGACTGCAACTGCGCAGCAGGAAATGGCTTCTCTAGACGCTGAAGAGGCTGCTGAGCAGCTCCCCCAGTGGCGGGAGGATGGACTGCAACTGTGCAGAAGGAAATGGCTTCTCTAGACGCTGAAGAGGCTGCTGAGTAGCTCTCTAGATGCTGAAGAGGCTGCTGAGCATTGCGCAGCAGGAAATGCATTATCTCAGCAGTGATGAGGCTGCTGAGCAGCTCGCCCAGTGGCGGGAGGATGGACTGCAACTGCGCAGCAAGAAATGGCTTCTCTAGACGCTGAAGAGGCTGCTGAGCAGCTCCCCCTGTGGCGGGAGGATGGACTGCAACTGAGCAGCAGGAAATGGCTTCTCTAGACGCTGAAGAGGCTGATGAGCAGCTCCCGCAGTGGCGGGAGGATGGACAGCAACTGCGCAGCAGGAAATGGCTTCTCTAGACGCTGAAGAGGCTGCTGAGCATCTCCCCCAGTGGCGGGAGGATGGACTGCAACTGCGCATCAGGAAATTACTTCTCTAGACACTGAAGAGGCTGCTGAGCAGCTCTCTAAGAGCTGAAGAGGCTGCTGAGCATTGCGCAGCAGGAAATGCGTTCTCTCAGCAGTGATGAGGCTGCTGAGCCGCTCCCCCAGTGGCAGGAGGATGGACTGCAACTGCGCAGCAGGAAATGTCTTCTCTAGACGCTGAAGATGCTGCTGAGCAACTCCCCCAGTGGCGGGAGAATGGACTGCAACTGTGCAGCAGGAAATGGCATCTCTAGACACTGAAGAGGATGCTGAGCAGCTCCCCCAGTGGCGGGAGGATGAACTGCAACTGCGCAGCAGGAAATGGCTTCTCTAGATGCTGAAGAGGCTGCTGAGCAGCTCTATAGATGCTGAAGAGGCTGCTGAGCATTGCGCAGCAGGAAATGGGTTCTCTCAGCAGTGATGAGGCTGCTGAGCAGCTCCCCCAGTGGTGGGAGGATGGACTGCAACTGCGCAGCAGGAAATGGCTTCTCTAGACGCTGAAGAGGCTGCTGAGCAGCTCCCCCAGTGGCGGGAGGATGTACTGCAACTGCGCAGCAGGAAATGGGTTCTCTCAGCAGTGATGAGGCTGCTGAGCAGCTCCTCCAGTGGCAGGAGGATGGACTGCAACTGTGCAGCAGGAAATGGCTGATCTAGACGCTGAAGAGGCTGCTGAGCAGCTGCCCCAGTGGAGGGAGGATGGACTGCAACTGTGCAGCAGGAAATGGCTTCTCTAGACGCTGAAGAGGCTACTGAGCAGCTCACCCAGTGGCGGGAGGATGGACTGCAACTGCACAGCAGGAAATGGCTTCTCTAGACGCTGAAGAGGCTGCTGAGCAGCTCTCCCAGTGGCGGGAGGATGGACTACAACTGCGCAGCAGGAAATGGCTTCTCTAGACACTGAAGAGGCTGCTGACCAGCTCCCCCAGTGGCGGGAGGATGGACTGCAGCTGCGCAGCAGGAAATGGCTTCTCTAGACGCTGAAGAGGCTGCTGAGCATCTCCCCCAGTGGCGGGAGGATGGACTGCAACTGCGCAGCAGGAAATGACTTCTCTAGACACTGAAGAGGCTGCTGAGCAGCTCTCTAAGAGCTGAAGAGGCTGCTGAGCATTGCGCAGCAGGAAATGCGTTCTGTCAGCAGTGATGAGGCTGCTGAGCCGCTCCCCCAGTGGCAGGAGGATGGACTGCAACTGCGCAGCAGGAAATGGCTTCTCGAGACACTGAAGAGGCTGCTGAACAACTCCCCCAGTGGCGGGAGAATGGACTGCAACTGTGCAGCAGGAAATGGCATCTCTAGACACTGAAGAGGATGCTGAGCAGCTCCCCCAGTGGTGAGGGGATGGACTGCAACTGCGCAGCAGGAAATGGCTTCTCTAGACGCTGAAGAGGCTGCTGAGCATTGCGCAGCAGGAAATGGGTTCTCTCAGCAGTGATGAGGCTGCCGAGCAGCTCCCCCAGTGGTGGGAGGATGGACTGCAACTGCACAGCAGGAAATGGCTTCTCTAGATGCTGAAGAGGCTGCTGAGCAGCTCCCCCAGTGGCGGGAGGATGTACTGCAACTGCGCAGCAGGAAATGGGTTCTCTCAGCGGTGATGAGGCTGCTGAGCAGCTCCCCCAGTGGAGGGAGGATGGACTGCAACTGTGCAGCAGGAAATGGCTTCTCTAGATGCTGAAGAGGCTACTGAGCAGCTCCCCCAGTGGCGGGAGGATGGACTGCAACTGCACAGGAGGAAATGGCTTCTCTAGACACTGAAGAGGCTGCTGACCAGCTCCCCCAGTGGTGGGAGGATGGACTGCAGCTGCGCAGCAGGAAATGGCTTCTCTAGAGGCTGAAGAGGCTGCTGAGCATCTCCCCCAGTGGCGGGAGGATGGACTGCAACTGCGCAGCAGGAAATGACTTCTCTAGACACTGAAGAGGCTGCTGAGCAGCTCTCTAAGAGCTGAAGAGGCTGCTGAGCATTGCGCAGCAGGAAATGCGTTCTCTCAGCAGTGATGAGGCTGCTGAGCCGCTCCCCCAGTGGCAGGAGGATGGACTGCAACTGCGCAGCAGGAAATGGCTTCTCGAGACGCTGAAGAGGCTGCTGAGCAACTCCTCCAGTGGCGGGAGAATGGACTGCAACTGTGCAGCAGGAAATGGCATCTCTAGACACTGAAGAGGATGCTGAGCAGCTCCCCCAGTGGCGGGGGGATGGACTGCAACTGCGCAGCAGGAAATGGCTTCTCTAGACGCTGAAGAGGCTGCTGAGCAGCTCTCTAGATGCTGAAGAGGCTGCTGAGCATTGCGCAGCAGGAAATGGGTTCTCTCAGCAGTGATGAGGCTGCGGAGCAGCTCCCCCAGTGGTGGGAGGATGGACTGCAACTGCACAGCAGGAAATGGCTTCTCTAGACGCTGAAGAGGCTGCTGAGCAGCTCCCCCAGTGGCGGGAGGATGTACTGCAACTGCGCAGCAGGAAATTGGTTCTCTCAGCAATGATGAGGCTGCTGAGCAGCTCCTCCAGTGGCAGGAGGATGGACTGCAACTGTGCAGCAGGAAATGGCTGATCTAGACGCTGAAGAGGCTACTGAGCAGCTCCCCCAGTGGCGGGAGGATGGACTGCAACTGCACAGCAGGAAATGGCTTCTCTAGACACTGAAGAGGCTGCTGAGCAGCTCCCCCAGTGGCGGGAGGATGGACTGCAGCTGCGCAGCAGGAAATGGCTTCTCTAGACGCTGAAGAGGCTGCTGAGCATCTCCCCCAGTGGCGGGAGGATGGACTGCAACTGCGCAGCAGGAAATGACTTCTCTAGACACTGAAGAGGCTGCTCAGCAGCTCTCTAAGAGCTGAAGAGGCTGCTGAGCTTTGCGCAGCAGGAAATGCGTTCTCTCAGCAGTGATGAGGCTGCTGAGCCGCTCCCCCAGTGGCAGGAGGATGGACTGCAACTGCGCAGCAGGAAATGGCTTCTCTAGACGCTGAAGAGGCTGCTGAGCAACTCCCCCAGTGGCGGGAGAATGGACTGCAACTGTGCAGCAGGAAATGGCATCTCTAGACACTGAAGAGGATGCTGAGCAGCTCCCCCAGTGGCGGGAGGATGGACTGCAACTGCGCAGCAGGAAATGGCTTCTCTAGACGCTGAAGAGGCTGCTGAGCAGCTCTCTAGATGCTGAAGAGGCTGCTGAGCATTGCGCAGCAGGAAATGGGTTCTCTCAGCAGTGATGAGGCTGCTGAGCAGCTCCCCCAGTGGTGGGAGGATGGACATCAACTGCACAGCAGGAAATGGCTTCTCTAGACGCTGAAGAGGGTGCTGAGCAGCTCTCCCAGTGGCGGGAGGATGTACTGCAACTGCGCAGCAGGAAATGGGTTCTCTCAGCAGTGATGAGGCTGCTGAGCAGCTCCTCCAGTGGCAGGAGGATGGACTGCAACTGTGCAGCAGGAAATGGCTGATCTAGACGCTGAAGAGGCTGCTGAGAAGCTCCCCCAGTGGAGGGAGGATGGACTGCAACTGTGCAGCAGGAAATGGCTTCTCTAGACGCTGAAGAGGCTACTGAGCAGCTCCCCCAGTGGCGGGAGGATGGACTGCAACTGCAAAGCAGGAAATGGCTTCTCTAGACGCTGAAGAGGCTGCTGAGCATCTCCCCCAGTGGCGGGAGGATGAACTGCAACTGCGCAGCAGGAAATGGGTTCTCTCAGCGGTGATGAGGCTGCTGAGCAGCTCCCCCAGTGGCGGGAGGATGGACTGCAACTGCGCAGCAGGAAATGGCTTCTCTAGACACTGAAGAGGGTGCTGAGCAGCTCCCCAGCTCCCCCAGTGGTGGGAGGATGGACTGCAACTGCGCAGCAGGAAATGGCTTCTCTAGACGCTGAAGAGGCTGCTGAGCAGCTCCCCCAGTGGCGGAAGGATGGACTGCAGCTGCGCAGCAGGAAATGGCTTCTATAGATGCTGAAGAGACTGCTGAGCAGCTCCCCAGCTCCCCCAGTAGGCTGCTGAGCAGCTCCCCAGTGGCGGGAGGATGGACTGCAACTGCGCAGAAGGAAATGGTTTCTCTAGACGCTGAAGAGGCTGCTGAGCAGCTCCCCCAGTGGTGGGAGTATGGACTACACTGCGCAGCAGGAAATGGCCTCTCTAGATACAGGAAATGGCTTCTCTAGACGCTGAATAGGCTGCTGAGCAGCTCCCCCAGTGGCGGGAGGATGGACTGCAACTGCGCAGCAGGAAATGGGTTCTCTCAGCAGTGAAGAAGCTGCTGAGCAGCTCCCCCAGTGGCGGGAGGATGGACTGCAACTGAGCAGCAGGAAATGGGTTCTCTAGACACTGAAGAGGCTGCTGAGCATCTCCCCCAGTGGCGGGAGGATGTACTGCAACTGCGCAGCAGGAAATGGCTTCTCTAGACGCTGAAGAGGCTGCTGAGCAGCTCTGCCAGTGGTGGGAGGATGGACTGCAACTGCACAGCAGGAAATGGCTTCTCTAGACGCTGAAAAGGCTGCTGAGCATTGCGCAGCAGGAAATGGGTTCTCTCAGCAGTGATGAGGCTGCTGAGCAGCTCCAGCAGTGGCGAGAGGATGGACTGCAACTGCGCAGCAGGAAATGGCTTCTCTAGACGCTGAAGCGGCTGCTGAGCAGCTCCCCCAGTGGTGGCAGAGTGTACTGCAACTGCGCAGCAGGAATTGGGTTCTATCAGCGGTGATGAGGCTGCTGAGCAGCTCCCCCAGTGGTGGGAGGATGGACTGTAACTGCGCAGCAGGAAATGGGTTCTATCAGCGGTGATGAGGCTGCTGAGCAGCTCCCCCAATGGCGGGAGGATGAACTGCAACTGCGCAGCAGGAAATGGCTTCTCTAGACGCTGAAGAGGCTGCTGAGCAGCTCCCCCAGTGGCGGGAGGATGTACTGCAACTGCACAGCAGGAAATGGGTTCTCTAGACAATGAAGAGGCTGCTGAGCATCTCCCCCAGTGGCGGGAGGATGTACTGCAACTGCACAGCAGGAAATGGCTTCTCTAGATGCTGAAGAGGCTGCTGAGCAGCTCTCCCAGTGGCGGAAGGATGGACTGCAACTGCGCAGCAGGAAATGGCTTCTCTAGACACTGAAAAGGCTGCTGAGCATTGCGCAGCAGGAAATGGGTTCTCTCAGCAGTGATGAGGCTGCTGAGCAGCTCCCCCAGTGGAGGGAGGATGCACTGCAACTGCGCAGCAGGAAATGGCTTCTCTAGACGCTGAGGCGGCTGCTGAGCAGCTCCCCCAGTGGTGGCAGGTGGTACTGCAACTGCGCAGCAGGAAATGGGTTCTCTCAGCGGTAATGAGGCTGCTGAGCAGCTCTCTAGAGGCTGAAGAGGCTGCTGAGCTTTGCGCAGCAGGAAATGGGTTCTCTCAGCAGTGATGAGGCTGCTGAGCAGCTCCCCCAGTGGCGGGAGGATGGACTGCAACTGCGCAGCAGGAAATGGCTTCTCTAGACACTGAAGAGGCTGCTGAGCAGCTCCCCCAGTGGCAGGAGGATGTACTGCAACTGCGCAGCAGGAAATGGGTTCTCTCAGCAGTGATGAGGCTGCTGAGCATCTCCCCCAGTGGCAGGAGGATGGACTGCAACTGTGCAGCAGGAAATGGCTGATCTAGACGCTGAAGAGGCTGCTGAGCAGCTCCCCCAGTGGAGGGAGGATGGACTGCAACTGCGCAGCAGGAAATGGCTTCTCTAGACGCTGAAGAGGCTACTGAGCAGCTCCCCCAGTGGCGGGAGGATGGACTGCAACTGCTCAGCAGGAAATGGCTTCTCTAGACGCTAAAGAGGATGCTGAGCAGCTCTCCCAGTGGCGGGAGTCTGGACTGCAACTGCGCAGCAGAAAATGGGTTCTCTCAGCGGTGATGAGGCTGCTGAGCAGCTCCCCCAGTGGCGGGAGGATGGACTGCAACTGCGCAGCAGGAAATGGCTTCTCTAGACGCTGAAGTGGCTGCTGAGCAGCTCCCCAGCTCCCCCAGTGGCAGGAGGATGGACTTCAACTGCGCAGCAGGAAATGGCTTCTCTAGACGCTGAAGAGGCTGCTGAGCAGCTCCCCCAGTGGCGGGAGGATGGACTGCAGCTGCGCAGCAGGAAATGGCTTCTATAGACGCTGAAGAGACTGCTGAGCAGCTCCCCAGCTCCCCCAGTAGGCTGCTGAGCAGCTCCCCAGTGGCGGGAGGATGGACTGCAACTGCGCAGCAGGAAATGGTTTCTCTAGACACTGAAGAGGCTACCGAGCAGATCCCCAGTGGCGGGAGGATGGACTACAACTGCGCAGCAGGAAATGGCATCTCTAGATGCAGGAAATGGCTTCTCTAGACGCTGAATAGGCTGCTGAGCAGCTCCCCCAGTGGCGGGAGGATGGACTGCAACTGCGCAGCAGGAAATGGCCTCTCTAGATGCTGAAGAGGCTGCTGAGCAGCTCCCCCAGTGGCCGGAGGATGGACTGCAACTGCGCAGCAGGAAATGGCTTCTCTAGACGCTGAAGAGGCTGCTGAGCAGCTCCCCCAGTGGCGGGAGGATGGACTGCAACTGCGCAGCAGGAAATGGCTTCTCTAGATGCTCTAGACGCTGAAGAGGCTGCTGAGCAGCTCTCTAGATGCTGAAGAGGCTGCTGAGCATTGCGCAGCAGGAAATGCGTTCTCTCAGCATTGATGAGGCTGCTGAGCAGCTCGCCCAGTGGCGGGAGGATGGACTGCAACTGCGCAGCAAGAAATGGCTTCTCTAGACGCTGAAGAGGCTGCTAAGCAGCTCCCCCAGTGGCTGGAGGATGGACTGCAACTGCACAGCACGAAATGGCTTCTCTAGACGCTGAAGAGGCTGCTGAGCAGCTCCCCCAGTGACGGGAGGATGGACTGCAACTGTGCAGAAGGAAATGGCTTCTCTAGACGCTGAAGAGGCTGCTGAGCAGCTCTCTAGATGCTGAAGAGGCTGCTGAGCATTGCGCAGCAGGAAATGGGTTCTCTCAGCAGTGATGAGGCTGCTGAGCAGCTCTCCCAGTGGTGGGAGGATGGACTGCAACTGCGCAGCAGGAAATGGCTTCTCTAGACGCTGAAGAGGCTCCTGAGCAGCTCCCCCAGTGGCGGCAGGATGGACTGCAACTGCGCAGCACGAAATAGGTTCTCTCAGCGGTGATGAGGCTGCTGAGCAGCTCCCCAAGTGGCGGGAGGATGGACTGCAACAGCACAGCAGGAAATGGCTTCTCTAGATGCTGAAGAGGCTGCTGAGCAGCTCCCCAGCTCCCCCAGTGACGGGAGGATGGACTGCAACTGTGCAGCAGGAAATGGTTTCTCTAGACACTGAAGAGGCTGCTGAGCAGCTCCCCAGTGGCGGGAGGATGGACTGCAACTGCGCAGCAGGAAATGGCTTTTCTAGATGCAGGAAATGGCTTCTCTACATGCTGGAAATGCTGCTGAGAAGCTTTGCAGGAAATGGCCTCTCTAGACGCTGAAGAGGCTGCTGAGCAGCTCCTCCAGTGGAGGGAGGATGGACTGCAACTGCGCACCAGACAATGGCCTCTCTAGGCGCTGAAGAGGCACTGACCAACTCCCCCAGTGGCGGGAGGATGGACTGCAACAGCACAGCAGGAAATGGCTTCTCTAGACGCTAAAGAGGCTGCTGAGCAGCTCCCCCAGTGGCGGGAGGATGGACTGCAACTGCGCAGCAGGAAATGACTTCTCTAGACACTGAAGAGGCTGCTGAGCAGCTCTCTAAGAGCTGAAGAGGCTGCTGAGCATTGCGCAGCAGGAAATGCGTTCTCTCAGCAGTGATGAGGCTGCTGAGCCGCTCC
Source organism: Ambystoma mexicanum (assembly GCF_040938575.1). Lineage (NCBI taxonomy): Eukaryota > Metazoa > Chordata > Amphibia > Caudata > Ambystomatidae > Ambystoma > Ambystoma mexicanum. Next base: position 1,605,082,465 of record NC_090937.1, read on the forward strand.
CCCAGTGGCAGGAGGATGGACTACAACTGCGCAGCAGGAAATGGCTTCTCTAGACGCTGAAGAGGCTGCTGAGCAACTCCCCCAGTGGCGGGAGGATGGACTGCAACTGTGCAGCAGGAAATGGCATCTCTAGACACTGAAGAGGATGCTGAGCAGCTCCCCCAGTGGCGGGAGGATGGACTGCAACTGCGCAGCAGGAAATGGCTTCTATAGACGCTGAAGAGGCTGCTGAGCAGCTCTCCCAGTGGCGGGAGGATGGACTACAACTGCGCAGCAGGAAATTGGTTCTCTCAGCGGTGATGAGGCTGCTGAGCAGCTCCCCCAGTGGCGGGAGGATGGACTGCAACTGCGCAGCAGGAAATGGCTTCTATTGACACTGAAGAGGCTGCTGAGCAGCTCCCCAGCTCCCTCAGTGGTGGGAGGATGGACTGCAACTGCGCAGCAGGAAATGGCTTCTCTAGACGCTGAAGAGGCTGCTGAGCAGCTCCCCCAGCGGCGGGAGGATGGACTGCAGTTGCGCAGCTTGAAATGGCTTCTATAGACGCTGATGAGACTGCTGAGCAGCTCCCCAGCTCCCCAAGTAGGCTGCTGAGCAGCTCCCCAGTGGCGGGAGGATGGACTGCAACTGCGCAGAAGGAAAGGTTTCTCTAGACGCTGAAGAGGCTGCTGAGCAGCTCCCCCAGTGGCGGGAGGATGGACTACACTACGCAGCAGGAAATGGCCTCTCTAGATACAGGAAATGACTTCTCTAGACGCTGAATAGGCTGCTGAGCAGCTCCCCCATTGGCGGGAGGATGGACTGCAACTGAGCAGCAGGAAATGGGTTCTCTAGACGCTGAAGAGGCTGCTAAGCATCTCCCCCAGTGGTGGGAGGATGTACTGCAACTGCGCAGCAGGAAATGGCTTCTCTAGACGCTGAAGAGGCTGCTGAGCAGCTCTCCCAGTGGCGGGAGGATGGACTGCAACTGCGCAGCAGGAAATGGCTTCTCTAGACGCTGAAAAGGCTGCTGAGCATTGCGCAGCAGGAAATGGGTTCCCTCAGCAGTGATGAGGCTGCTGAGCAGCTCCAGCAGTGGCGAGAGGATGGACTGCAACTGCGCAGCAGGAAATGGGTTCTCTCAGCAGTGATGAGGCTGCTGAGCAGCTCCCCCAATGGCGGGAGGATGGACTGCAACTGCGCAGCAGGAAATGGCTTCTCTAGACGCTGAAGCGGCTGCTGAGCAGCTCCCCTAGTGGTGGCAGGGTGTACTGCAACTGCGCAGCAGGAAATGGGTTCTATCAGTGGTGATGAGGCTGCTGAGCAGCTCCCCCAGAGGCAGGAGGATGTACTGCAACTGCGCAGCAGGAAATGGGTTTTCTCAGCAGTGATGAGGCTGCTGAGCAGCTCACCAGCTCCCCCAGTGGCGGGAGGATGGACTGCAGCTGTGCAGCAGGAAATGGCTTCTATAGACGCTGAAGAGACTGCTGAGCAGCTCCCCAGCTCCCACAGTAGGCTGCTGAGCAGCTCCCCAGTGGCGGGAGGATGGACTGCAACTGCGCAGAAGGAAATGGTTTCTCTAGACGCTGAAGAGGCTGCTGAGCAGCTCCCCCAGTGGCGGGAGGATGGACTACAACTGCGCAGCAGGAAATGGCCTCTCTAGATACAGAAAATGGCTTCTCTAGACGCTGAATAGGCTGCTGAGCAGCTCCCCCAGTGGCGGGAGGATGGACTGCAACTGCGCAGCAGGAAATGGCCTCTCTAGACGCTAAAGAGGCTGCTGAGCAGCTCCCCCAGTGGCGGGAGGATGGACTGCAACTGCGCAGCAGGAAATGGCTTCTCTAGATGCTGAAGAGGCTGCTGAGCATCTCCCCCAGTGGCGGGAGGATGGACTGCGACTGCGCAGCAGGAAATGACTTCTCTAGACACTGAAGAGGCTGCTGAGCAGCTCTCTATGAGCTGAAGAGGCTGCTGAGCATTGCGCAGCAGGAAATGCGTTCTCCCAGCAGTGATGAGGCTGCTGAGCCGCTCCCCCAGTGGCAGGAGGATGGACTGCAACTGCGCAGCAGGAAATGGCTTCTCTAGATGCTGAAGAGGCTACTGAGCAGCTCCCCCAGTGGCGGGAGGATGGACTGCAGCTGCGCAGCTTGAAATGGCTTCTATAGACGCTGAAGAGACTTCTGAGCAGCTCCCCAGCTCCCCAAGTAGGCTGCTGAGCAGCTCCCCAGTGGCGGGAGGATGGACTACACTACGCAGCAGGAAATGGCCTCTCTAGATACAGGAAATGGCTTCTCTAGACGCTGAATAGGCTGCTGATCAGCTCCCCCAGTGGCGGGAGGATGGACTGCAACTGAGCAGCAGGAAATGGGTTCTCTAGACGCTGAAGAGGCTGCTAAGCATCTCCCCCAGTGGTGGAAGGATGTACTGCAACTGCGCAGCAGGAAATGGCTTCTCTAGACGCTGAAAAGGCTGCTGAGCATTGCGCAGCAGGAAATGGGTTCTCTCAGCAGTGATGAGGCTGCTGAGCAGCTCCAGCAGTGGCGAGAGGATGGACTGCAACTGCGCAGCAGGAAATGGGTTCTCTCAGCAGTGATGAGGCTGCTGAGCAGCTCCCCCAATGGCGGGAGGATGGACTGCAACTGCGCAGCAGGAAATGGCTTCTCTAGACGCTGAAGCGGCTGCTGAGCAGCTCCCCTAGTGGTGGCAGGGTGTACTGCAACTGCGCAGCAGGAAATGGGTTCTATCAGTGGTGATGAGGCTGCTGAGCAGCTCCCCCAGTGGCAGGAGGATGTACTGCAACTGCGCAGCAGGAAATGGGTTTTCTCAGCAGTGATGAGGCTGCTGAGCAGCTCCCCAGCTCCCCCAGTGGCGGGAGGATGGACTGCAGCTGCGCAGCAAGAAATGGCTTCTATAGACGCTGAAGAGACTGCTGAGCAGCTCCCCAGCTCCCACAGTAGGCTGCTGAGCAGCTCCCCAGTGGCGGGAGGATGGACTGCAACTGCGCAGAAGGAAATGGTTTCTCTAGACGCTGAAGAGGCTGCTGAGCAGCTCCCCCAGTGGCGGGAGGATGGACTACAACTGCGCAGCAGGAAATGGCCTCTCTAGATACAGGAAATGGCTTCTCTAGACGCTGAATAGGCTGCTGAGCAGCTCCCCCAGTGGCGGGAGGATGGACTCCAACTGCGCAGCAGGAAATGGCCTCTCTAGACGCTAAAGAGGCTGCTGAGCAGCTCCCCCAGTGGCCGGAGGATGGACTGCAACTGCGCAGCAGGTAATGGCTTCTCTAGACGCTGAAGAGGCTGCTGAGCAGCTCCCCCAGTGGCGGGAGGATGGACTGCAACTGAGCAGCAGGAAATGGCTTCTCTAGACGCTGAAGAGGCTGCTGAGCAGCTCCCCCAGTGGCGGGAGGATGGACTGCAACTGCGCAGCAGGAAATGGCTTCTCTAGACGCTAAAGAGGCTGCTGAGCATCTCCCCCAGTGGCGGGAGGATGGACTGCAACTGCACAGCAGGAAATTACTTCTCTAGACACTGAAGAGGCTGCTGAGCAGCTCTCTAAGAGCTGAAGAGGCTGCTGATCATTGCGCAGCAGGAAATGCGTTCTACCAGCAGTGATGAGGCTGCTGAGCCGCTCCCCCAGTGGCAGGAGGATGGACTGCAACTGCGCAGCAGGAAATGACTTCTCTAGACACTGAAGAGGCTGCTGAGCAGCTCTCTAAGAGCTGAAGAGGCTGCTGAGCATTGCGCAGCAGGAAATGCGTTCTCTCAGCAGTGATGAGGCTGCTGAGCCGCTCCCCCAGTGGCAGGAGGATGGACTGCAACTGCGCAGCAGGAAATTGCTTCTCTAGACGCTGAAGAGGCTGCTGAGCAACTCCCCCAGTGGCGGGAGGATGGACTGCAACTGTGCAGCAGGAAATGGCATCTCTAGACACTGAAGAGGATGCTGAGCAGCTCCCCCAGTGGCGGGAGGATGGACTGCAACTGCATAGCAGGAAATGGCTTCTCTAGACGCTGAAGAGGCTGCTGAGCAGCTCTCCCAGTGGCGGGAGGATGGACTACAACTGCGCAGCAGGAAATGGGTTCTCTCAGCGGTGATGAGGCTGCTGAGCAGCTCCGCCAGTGGCGGGAGGATGGACTGCAACTGCGCAGCAGGAAATGGCTTCTATAGACACTGAAGAGGCTGTTGAGCAGCTCCCCTGCTCCCTCAGTGGTGGGAGGATGGACTGCAACTGCGCAGCAGGAAATGGCTTCTCTAGACGCTGAAGAGGCTGCTGAGCAGCTCCCCCAGTGGCGGGAGGATGGACTGCAGCTGCGCAGCTTGAAATGGCTTCTATAGACGCTGAAGAGACTGCTGAGCAGCTCCCCAGCTCCCCAAGTAGGCTGCTGAGCAGCTCCCCAGTGGCGGGAGGATGGACTGCAACTGCGCAGAAGGAAATGGTTTCTCTAGACGCTGAAGAGGCTGCTGAGCAGCTCCCCCAGTGGCGGGAGGATGGACTACACTGCGCAGCAGGAAATGGCCTCTCTAGATACAGGAAATGGCTTCTCTAGACGCTGAATAGGCTGCTGAGCACCTCCCCCAGTGGCGGGAGGATGGACTGCAACTGACAAGCAGGAAATGGGTTCTCTCAGCAGTGAAAAGGCTGCTGAGCAGCTCCCCCAGTGGCCGGAGGATGGACTGCAACTGAGCAGCAGGAAATGGGTTCTCTAGACGCTGAAGAGGCTGCTGAGCATCTCCCCCAGTGGTGGGAGGATGTACTGCAACTGCGCAGCAGGAAATGGCTTCTCTAGACGCTGAAGAGGCTGCTGAGCAGCTCTCCCAGTGGCGGGAGGATGGACTGCAACTGCGCAGCAGGAAATGGCTTCTCTAGACGCTGAAAAGGCTGCTGAGCATTGCACAGCAGGAAATGGGTTCTCTCAGCAGTGATGAGGCTGCTGAGCAGCTCCAGCAGTGGCGAGAGGATGGACTGCAACTGCGCAGCAGGAAATGGGTTCTCTCAGCAGTGATGAGGCTGCTGAGCAGCTCCCCCAATGGCGGGAGGATGGACTGCAACTGCGCAGCAGGAAATGGCTTCTCTAGACGCTGAAGCGGCTGCTGAGCAGCTCCCCCAGTGGTGGCAGGGTGTACTGCAACTGCGCAGCAGGAAATGGGTTCTATCAGCGGTGATGAGGCTGCTGAGCAGCTCCCCCAGTGGCGGGAGGATGTACTGCAACTGTGCTGCAGGAAATGGGTTCTCTCAGCGGTGACGAGGCTGCTGAGCAGCTCCCCCAATGGCGGGAGGATGGACTGCAACTGCGCAGCAGGAAATGGCTTCTATAGACGCTGAAGAGACTGCTGAGCAGCTCCCCAGCTCCCCCAGTAGGCTGCTGAGCAGCTCCCCATTGGCGGGAGGATGGACTGCAACTGCGCAGAAGGAAATGGTTTCTCTAGACGCTGAAGAGGCTGCTGAGCAGCTCCCCCAGTGGCGGGAGGACGGACTACAACTGCGCAGCAGGAAATGGCCTCTCTAGATACAGGAAATGGCTTCTCTAGACGCTGAATAGGCTGCTGAGCAGCTCCCCCAGTGGCCGGAGGATGGACTGCAACTGCGCAGCAAGAAATGACTTCTCTAGACGCTGAAGAGGCTGCTGAGCAGCTCCCCCAGTGGCCGGAGGATGGACTGCAACTGCCCAGCAGGAAATGGCTTCTCTAGACGCTGAAGAGGCTGCTGAGTAGCTCTCTAGATGCTGAAGAGGCTGCTGAGCATTGCGCAGCAGGAAATGCATTATCTCAGCAGTGATGAGGCTGCTGAGCAGCTCGCCCAGTGGCGGGAGGATGGACTGCAACTGCGCAGCAAGAAATGGCTTCTCTAGACGCTGAAGAGGCTGCTGAGCAGCTCCCCGTGTGGCGGGAGGATGGACTGCAACTGAGCAGCAGGAAATGGCTTCTCTAGACGCTGAAGAGGCTGATGAGCAGCTCCCGCAGTGGCGGGAGGATGGACAGCAACTGTGCAGCAGGAAATGGCTTCTCTAGACATTGAAGAGGCTGCTGAGCATCTCCCCCAGTGGCGGGAGGATGGACTGCAACTGCGCATCAGGAAATGACTTCTCTAGACACTGAAGAGGCTGCTGAGCATTGCGCAGCAGGAAATGCGTTCTCTCAGCAGTGATGAGGCTGCTGAGCCGCTCCCCCAGTGGCAGGAGGATGGACTGCAACTGCGCAGCAGGAAATGGCTTCTCTAGACGCTGAAGAGGCTGCTGAGCAACTCCCCCAGTGGCGGGAGAATGGACTGCAACTGTGCAGCAGGAAATGGCATCTCTAGACACTGAAGAGGATGCTGAGCAGCTCCCCCAGTGGCGGGAGGATGAACTGCAACTGCGCAGCAGGAACTGGCTTCTCTAGATGCTGAAGAGGCTGCTGAGCAGCTCTCTAGATGCTGAAGAGGCTGCTGAGCATTGCGCAGCAGGAAATGGGTTCTCTCAGCAGTGATGACGCTGCTGAGCAGCTCCCCCAGTGGTGGGAGGATGGACTGCAACTGCGCAGCAGGAAATGGCTTCTCTAGACGCTGAAGAGGCTGCTGAGCAGCTCCTCCAGTGGCGGGAGGATGTACTGCAACTGCGCAGCAGGAAATGGGTTCTCTCAGCAGTGATGAGGCTGCTGAGCAGCTCCTCCAGTGGCAGGAGGATGGACTGCAACTGTGCAGCAGGAAATGGCTGATCTAGACGCTGAAGAGGCTGCTGAGCAGCTCCCCCAGTGGAGGAAGGATGGACTGCAACTGTGCAGCAGGAAATGGCTTCTCTAGATGCTGAAGAGGCTACTGAGCAGCTCCCCCAGTGGCAGGAGGATGGACTGCAACTGCACAGCAGGAAATGCCTTCTCTAGACGCTGAAGAGGCTGCTGAGCAGCTCTCCCAGTGGCGGGAGGATGGACTACAACTGCGCAGCAGGAAATGGGTTCTCTCAGCGGTGATGAGGCTGCTGAGCAGCTCCCCCAGTGGAGGGAGGTTGGACTGCAACTGTGCAGCAGGAAATGGCTTCTCTAGATGCTGAAGAGGCTACTGAGCAGCTCCCCCAGTGGCGGGAGGATGGACTGCAACTGCACAGCAGGAAATGGCTTCTCTAGACACTGAAGAGGCTGCTGAGCAGCTCCCCCAGTGGCAGGAGGATGGACTGCAACTGCGCAGCAGGAAATGGCTTCTCTAGACGCTGAAGAGGCTGCTGAGCAACTCCCCCAGTGGCGGGAGAATGGACTGCAACTGTGCAGCAGGAAATGGCATCTCTAGACACTGAAGAGGATGCTGAGCAGCTCCCCCAGTGGCGGGAGGATGAACTGCAACTGCGCAGCAGGAACTGGCTTCTCTAGATGCTGAAGAGGCTGCTGAGCAGCTCTCTAGATGCTGAAGAGGCTGCTGAGCATTGCGCAGCAGGAAATGGGTTCTCTCAGCAGTGATGAGGCTGCTGAGCAGCTCCCCCAGTGGTGGGAGGATGGACTGCAACTGCGCAGCAGGAAATGGCTTCTCTAGACGCTGAAGAGGCTGCTGAGCAGCTCCCCCAGTGGCGGGAGGATGTACTGCAACTGCGCAGCAGGAAATGGGTTCTCTCAGCAGTGATGAGGCTGCTGAGCAGCTCCTCCAGTGGCAGGAGGATGGACTGCAACTGTGCAGCAGGAAATGGCTGATCGAGACGCTGAAGAGGCTGCTGAGCAGCTCCCCCAGTGGAGGAAGGATGGACTGCAACTGTGCAGCAGGAAATGGCTTCTCTAGATGCTGAAGAGGCTACTGAGCAGCTCCCCCAGTGGCGGGAGGATGGACTGCAACTGCACAGCAGGAAATGGCTTCTCTAGACGCTGAAGAGGCTGCTGAGCAGCTCTCCCAGAGGCGGGAGGATGGACTACAACTGCGCAGCAGGAAATGGGTTCTCTCAGCGGTGATGAGGCTGCTGAGCAGCTCCCCCAGTGGAGGGAGGTTGGACTGCAACTGTGCAGCAGGAAATGGCTTCTCTAGATGCTGAAGAGGCTACTGAGCAGCTCCCCCAGTGGCGGGAGGATGGACTGCAACTGCACAGCAGGAAATGGCTTCTCTAGACACTGAAGAGGCTGCTGAGCAGCTCCCCCAGTGGCGGGAGGATGGACTGCAGCTGCGCAGCAGGAAATGGCTTCTCTAGACGCTGAAGAGGCTGCTGAGCATCTCCCCCAGTGGCGGGAGGATGGACTGCAACTGCGCAGCAGGAAATGACTTCTCTAGACACTGAAGAGGCTGCTGAGCAGCTCTCTAAGAGCTGAAGAGGCTGCTGAGCATTGCGCAGCAGGAAATGCGTTCTCTCAGCAGTGATGAGGCTGCTGAGCCGCTCCCCCAGTGGCAGGAGGATGGACTGCAACTGCGCAGCAGGAAATGGCTTCTCGAGACACTGAAGAGGCTGCTGAACAACTCCCCCAGTGGCAGGAGAATGGACTGGAACTGTGCAGCAGGAAATGGCATCTCTAGACACTGAAGAGGATGCTGAGCAGCTCCCCCAGTGGCGAGGGGATGGACTGCAACTGCGCAGCAGGAAATGGCTTCGCTAGACGCTGAAGAGGCTGCTGAGCAGCTCTCTAGATGCTGAAGAGGCTGCTGAGCATTGCGCAGCAGGAAATGGGTTCTCTCAGCAGTGACGAGGCTGCCGAGCAGCTCCCCCAGTGGTGGGAGGATGGACTGCAACTGCACAGCAGGAAATGGCTTCTCTAGATGCTGAAGAGGCTGCTGAGCAGCTCCCCCAGTGGCGGGAGGATGTACTGCAACTGCGCAGCAGGAAATTGGTTCTCTCAGCAATGATGAGGCTGCTGAGCAGCTCCTCCAGTGGCAGGAGGATGGACTGCAACTGTGCAGCAGGAAATGGCTGATCTAGACGCTGAAGAGGCTACTGAGCAGCTCCCCCAGTGGCGGGAGGATGGACTGCAACTGCACAGCAGGAAATGGCTTCTCTAGACACTGAAGAGGCTGCTGAGCAGCTCCCCCAGTGGCGGGAGGATGGACTGCAGCTGCGCAGCAGGAAATGGCTTCTCTAGACGCTGAGGAGGCTGCTGAGCATCTCCACCAGTGGCGGGAGGATGGACTGCAACTGCGCATTAGGAAATGACTTCTCTAGACACTGAAGAGGCTGCTCAGCAGCTCTCTAAGAGCTGAAGAGGCTGCTGAGCTTTGCGCAGCAGGAAATGCGTTCTCTCAGCAGTGATGAGGCTGCTGAGCCGCTCCCCCAGTGGCAGGAGGATGGACTGCAACTGCGCAGCAGGAAATGGCTTCTCTAGACGCTGAAGAGGCTGCTGAGCAACTCCCCCAGTGGCGGGAGAATGGACTGCAACTGTGCAGCAGGAAATGGCATCTCTAGACACTGAAGAGGATGCTGAGCAGCTCCCCCAGTGGCGGGAGGATGGACTGCAACTCCGCAGCAGGAAATGGCTTCTCTAGACGCTGAAGAGGCTGCTGAGCAGCTCTCTAGATGCTGAAGAGGCTGCTGAGCATTGCGCAGCAGGAAATGGGTTCTCTCAGCAGTGATGAGGCTGCTGAGCAGCTCCCCCAGTGGTGGGAGGATGGATATCAACTGCACAGCAGGAAATGGCTTCTCTAGACGCTGAAGAGGGTGCTGAGCAGCTCCCCCAGTGGCGGGAGGATGGACTACACTGCGCAGCAGGAAATGGCCTCTCTAGATACAGGAAATGGCTTCTCTAGACGCTGAATAGGCTGCTGAGCAGCTCCCCCAGTGGCGGGAGGATGGACTGCAACTGTGCAGCAGGAAATGGGTTCTCTCAGCAGTGAAAAGGCTGCTGAGCAGCTCCCCCAGTGGCCGGAGGATGGACTGCAACTGAGCAGCAGGAAATGGGTTCTCTAGACGCTGAAGAGGCTGCTGAGCATCTCCCCCAGTGGTGGGAGGATGTACTGCAACTGCGCAGCAGGAAATGGCTTCTCTAGACGCTGAAGAGGCTGCTGAGCAGCTCTCCCAGTGGCGGGAGGATGGACTGCAACTGCGCAGCAGGAAATGGCTTCTCTAGACGCTGAAAAGGCTGCTGAGTATTGCACAGCAGGAAATGGGTTCTCTCAGCAGTGATGAGGCTGCTGAGCAGCTCCAGCAGTGGCGAGAGGATGGACTGCAACTGCGCAGCAGGAAATGGGTTCTCTCAGCAGTGATGAGGCTGCTGAGCAGCTCCCCCAATGGTGGGAGGATGGACTGCAACTGCGCAGCAGGAAATGGCTTCTCTAGATGCTGAAGCGGCTGCTGAGCAGCTCCCCCAGTGGTGGCAGGGTGTACTGCAACTGCGCAGCAGGAAATGGGTTCTATCAGCGGTGATGAGGCTGCTGAGCAGCTCCCCCAGTGGCGGGAGGATGTACTGCAACTGTGCTGCAGGAAATGGGTTCTCTCAGCGGTGACGAGGCTGCTGAGCAGCTCCCCCAGTGGCGGGAGGATGGACTGCAGCTGCGCAGCAGGAAATGGCTTTTATAGACGCTGAAGAGACTGCTGAGCAGCTCCCCAGCTCCCCCAGTAGGCTGCTGAGCAGCTCCCCAGTGGCGGGAGGATGGACTGCAACTGCGCAGAAGGAAATGGTTTCTCTAGACGCTGAAGAGGCTGCTGAACAGCTCCCCCAGTGGTGGGAGGATGGACTACAACTGCGCAGCAGGAAATGCATTCTCTCAGCAGTGATGAGGCTGCTGAGCCGCTCCCCCAGTGGCAGGAGGATGGACTGCAACTGCGCAGCAGGAAATGTCTTCTCTAGACCCTGAAGATGCTGCTGAGCAACTCCCCCCTTGGCGGGAGAATGGACTGCAAATGTGCAGCAGAATATGGCATCTCTAGACACTGAAGAGGATGCTGAGCAGCTCCCCCAGTGGCGGGAGGATGAACTGCAACTGCGCAGCAGGAAATGGCTTCTCTAGATGCTGAAGAGGCTGCTGAGCAGCTCTCTAGATGCTGAAGAGGCTGCTGAGCATTGCGCAGCAGGAAATGGGTTCTCTCAGCAGTGATGAGGCTGCTGAGCAGCTCCCCCAGTGGTGGGAGGATGGACTGCAACTGCGCAGCAGGAAATGGCTTCTCTAGACGCTGAAGAGGCTGCTGAGCAGCTCCCCCAGTGGCGGGAGGATGTACTGCAACTGCGCAGCAGGAAATGGGTTCTCTCAGCAGTGATGAGGCTGCTGAGCAGCTCCTCCAGTGGCAGGAGGATGGACTGCAACTGTGCAGCAGGAAATGGCTGATCTAGACGCTGAAGAGGCTGCTGAGCAGCTCCCCCAGTGGAGGGAGGATGGACTGCAACTGTGCAGCAGGAAATGGCTTCTCTAGACGCTGAAGAGGCTACTGAGCAGCTCCCCCAGTGGCGGGAGGATGGACTGCAACTGCACAGCAGGAAATGGCTTCTCTAGACGCTGAAGAGGCTGCTGAGCAGCTCTCCCAGTGGCGGGAGGATGGACTACAACTGCGCAGCAGGAAATGGGTTCTCTCAGCGGTGATGAGGCTGCTGAGCAGCTCCCCCAGTGGAGGGAGGATGGACTGCAACTGTGCAGCAGGAAATGGCTTCTCTAGATGCTGAAGAGGCTACTGAGCAGCTCCCCCAGTGGCGGGAGGATGGACTGCAACTGCACAGCAGGAAATGGCTTCTCTAGACACTGAAGAGGCTGCTGACCAGCTCCCCCAGTGGCGGGAGGATGGACTACAACTGCGCAGCAGGAAATGGCCTCTCTAGATACAGGAAATGGCTTCTCTAGACGCTGAATAGGCTGCTGAGCAGCTCCCCCAGTGGCCGGAGGATGGACTGCAACTGCGCAGCAGAAAATGGCTTCTCTAGACGCTGAAGAGGCTGCTGAGCAGCTCCCCCAGTGGCCGGAGGATGGACTGCAACTGCGCAGCAGGAAATGGCTTCTCTAGACGCTGAAGAGGCTGCTGAGCAGCTCCCCCAGTGGCGGGAGGATGGACTGCAACTGTGCAGAAGGAAATGGCTTCTCTAGACGCTGAAGAGGCTGCTGAGTAGCTCTCTAGATGCTGAAGAGGCTGCTGAGCATTGCGCAGCAGGAAATGCATTATCTCAGCAGTTATGAGGCTGCTGAGCAGCTCGCCCAGTGGCGGGAGGATGGACTGCAACTGCGCAGCAAGAAATGGCTTCTCTAGACGCTGAAGAGGCTGCTGAGCAGCTCCCCCTGTGGCGGGAGGATGGACTGCAACTGAGCAGCAGGAAATGGCTTCTCTAGACGCTGAAGAGGCTGATGAGCAGCTCCCGCAGTGGCGGGAGGATGGACAGCAACTGCGCAGCAGGAAATGGCTTCTCTAGACGCTGAAGAGGCTGCTGAGCATCTCCCCCAGTGGCGGGAGGATGGACTGCAACTGCGCATCAGGCAATGACTTCTCTAGACACTGAAGAGGCTGCTGAGCAGCTCTCTAAGAGCTGAAGAGGCTGCTGAGCATTGCGCAGCAGGAAATGCATTCTCTCAGCAGTGATGAGGCTGCTGAGCCGCTCCCCCAGTGGCAGGAGGATGGACTGCAACTGCGCAGCAGGAAATGTCTTCTCTAGACGCTGAAGATGCTGCTGAGCAACTCCCCCAGTGGCGGGAGAATGGACTGCAACTGTGCAGCAGAATATGGCATCTCTAGACACTGAAGAGGATGCTGAGCAGCTCCCCCAGTGGCGGGAGGATGAACTGCAACTGCGCAGCAGGAAATGGCTTCTCTAGATGCTGAAGAGGCTGCTGAGCAGCTCTCTAGATGCTGAAGAGGCTGCTGAGCATTGCGCAGCAGGAAATGGGTTCTCTCAGCAGTGATGAGGCTGCTGAGCAGCTCCCCCAGTGGTGGGAGGATGGACTGCAACTGCGCAGCAGGAAATGGCTTCTCTAGACGCTGAAGAGGCTGCTGAGCAGCTCCCCCAGTGGCGGGAGGATGTACTGCAACTGCGCAGCAGGAAATGGGTTCTCTCAGCAGTGATGAGGCTGCTGAGCAGCTCCTCCAGTGGCAGAAGGATGGACTGCAACTGTGCAGCAGGAAATGGCTGATCTAGACGCTGAAGAGGCTGCTGAGCAGCTCCCCCAGTGGAGGGAGGATGGACTGCAACTGTGCAGCAGGAAATGGCTTCTCTAGACGCTGAAGAGGCTGCTGAGCAGCTCTCCCAGTGGCGGGAGGATGGACTACAACTGCGCAGCAGGAAATGGGTTCTCTCAGCGGTGATGAGGCTGCTGAGCAGCTCCCCCAGTGGAGGGAGGATGGACTGCAACTGTGCAGCAGGAAATGGCTTCTCTAGATGCTGAAGAGGCTACTGAGCAGCTCCCCCAGTGGCGGGAGGATGGACTGCAACTGCACAGCAGGAAATGGCTTCTCTAGACACTGAAGAGGCTGCTGACCAGCTCCCCCAGTGGCGGGAGGATGGACTGCAGCTGCGCAGCAGGAAATGGCTTCTCTAGACGCTGAAGAGGCTGCTGAGCATCTCCCCCAGTGGCGGGAGGATGGACTGCAACTGCGCAGCAGGAAATGACTTCTCTAGACACTGAAGAGGCTGCTGAGCAGCTCTCTAAGAGCTGAAGAGGCTGCTGAGCATTGCGCAGCAGGAAATGCGTTCTCTCAGCAGTGATGAGGCTGCTGAGCCGCTCCCCCAGTGGCAGGAGGATGGACTGCAACTGCGCAGCAGGAAATGGCTTCTCGAGACGCTGAAGAGGCTGCTGAGCAACTCCTCCAGTGGCGGGAGAATGGACTGCAACTGTGCAGCAGGAAATGGCATCTCTAGACACTGAAGAGGATGCTGAGCAGCTCCCCCAGTGGCGGGGGGATGGACTGCAACTGCGCAGCAGGAAATGGCTTCTCTAGACGCTGAAGAGGCTGCTGAGCAGCTCTCTAGATGCTGAAGAGGCTGCTGAGCATTGCGCAGCAGGAAATGGGTTCTCTCAGCAGTGATGAGGCTGCGGAGCAGCTCCCCCAGTGGTGGGAGGATGGACTGCAACTGCACAGCAGGAAATGGCTTCTCTAGACGCTGAAGAGGCTGCTGAGCAGCTCCCCCAGTGGCGGGAGGATGTACTGCAACTGCGCAGCAGGAAATTGGTTCTCTCAGCAATGATGAGGCTGCTAAGCAGCTCCTCCAGTGGCAGGAGGATGGACTGCAACTGTGCAGCAGGAAATGGCTGATCTAGATGCTGAAGAGGCTACTGAGCAGCTCCCCCAGTGGCGGGAGGATGGACTGCAACTGCAGAGCAGGAAATGGCTTCTCTAGACACTGAAGAGGCTGCTGAGCAGCTCCCCCAGTGGCGGGAGGATGGACTGCAGCTGCGCAGCAGGAAATGGCTTCTCTAGACGCTGAAGAGGCTGCTGAGCATCTCCCCCAGTGGCGGGAGGATGGACTGCAACTGCGCAGCAGGAAATGACTTCTCTAGACACTGAAGAGGCTGCTCAGCAGCTCTCTAAGAGCTGAAGAGGCTGCTGAGCTTTGCGCAGCAGGAAATGCGTTCTCTCAGCAGTGATGAGGCTGCTGAGCCGCTCCCCCAGTGGCAGGAGGATGGACTGCAACTGCGCAGCAGGAAATGGCTTCTCTAGACGCTGAAGAGGCTGCTGAGCAACTCCCCCAGTGGCGGGAGAATGGACTGCAACTGTGCAGCAGGAAATGGCATCTCTAGACACTGAAGAGGATGCTGAGCAGCTCCCCCAGTGGCGGGAGGATGGACTGCAACTGCGCAGCAGGAAATGGCTTCTCTAGACGCTGAAGAGGATGCCGAGCAGCTCTCTAGATGCTGAAGAGGCTGCTGAGCATTGCGCAGCAGGAAATGGGTTCTCTCAGCAGTGATGAGGCTGCTGAGCAGCTCCCCCAGTGGTGGGAGGATGGACATCAACTGCACAGCAGGAAATGGCTTCTCTAGACGCTGAAGAGGGTGCTGAGCAGCTCCCCCAGTGGCGGGAGGATGTACTGCAACTGCGCAGCAGGAAATGGGTTCTCTCAGCAGTGATGAGGCTGCTGAGCAGCTCCTCCAGTGGCAGGAGGATGGACTGCAACTGTGCAGCAGGAAATGGCTGATCTAGACGCTGAAGAGGCTGCTGAGAAGCTCCCCCAGTGGAGGGAGGATGGACTGCAACTGTGCAGCAGGAAATGGCTTCTCTAGACGCTGAAGAGGCTACTGAGCAGCTCCCCCAGTGGCGGGAGGATGGACTGCAACTGCACAGCAGGAAATGGCTTCTCTAGACGCTGAAGAGGCTGCTGAGCATCTCCCCCAGTGGCAGGAGGATGAACTGCAACTGCGCAGCAGGAAATGGGTTCTCTCAGCGGTGATGAGGCTGCTGAGCAGCTCCCCCAGTGGCGGGAGGATGGACTGCAACTGCGCAGCAGGAAATGGCTTCTCTAGACACTGAAGAGGGTGCTGAGCAGCTCCCCAGCTCCCCCAGTGGTGGGAGGATGGACTGCAACTGCGCAGCAGGAAATGGCTTCTCTAGACGCTGAAGAGGCTGCTGAGCAGCTCCCCCAGTGGCGGAAGGATGGACTGCAGCTGCGCAGCAGGAAATGGCTTCTATAGATGCTGAAGAGACTGCTGAGCAGCTCCCCAGCTCCCCCAGTAGGCTGCTGAGCAGCTCCCCAGTGGCGGGAGGATGGACTGCAACTGCGCAGAAGGAAATGGTTTCTCTAAACGCTGAAGAGGCTGCTGAGCAGCTCCCCCAGTGGTGGGAGTATGGACTACACTGCGCAGCAGCAAATGGCCTCTCTAGATACAGGAAATGGCTTCTCTAGACGCTGAATAGGCTGCTGAGCAGCTCCCCCAGTGGCGGGAGGATGGACTGCAACTGCGCAGCAGGAAATGGGTTCTCTCAGCAGTGAAGAAGCTGCTGAGCAGCTCCCCCAGTGGCGGGAGGATGGACTGCAACTGAGCAGCAGGAAATGGGTTCTCTAGACACTGAAGAGGCTGCTGAGCAACTCCCCCAGTGGCGGGAGGATGTACTGCAACTGCGCAGCAGGAAATGGCTTCTCTAGACGCTGAAGAGGCTGCTGAGCAGCTCTGCCAGTGGTGGGAGGATGGACTGCAACTGCACAGCAGGAAATGGCTTCTCTAGTCGCTGAAAAGGCTGCTGAGCATTGCGCAGCAGGAAATGGGTTCTCTCAGCAGTGATGAGGCTGCTGAGCAGCTCCAGCAGTGGCGAGAGGATGGACTGCAACTGCGCAGCAGGAAATGGCTTCTCTAGACGCTGAAGCGGCTGCTGAGCAGCTCCCCCAGTGGTGGCAGAGTGTACTGCAACTGTGCAGCAGGAATTGGGTTCTATCAGCGGTGATGAGGCTGCTGAGCAGCTCCCCCAGTGGTGGGAGGATGGACTGTAACTGCGCAGCAGGAAATGGGTTCTCTCAGCGGTAATGAGGCTGCTGAGCAGCTCCCCCAGTGGCGGGAGGATGTACTGCAACTGTGCTGCAGGAAATGGGTTCTCTCAGCGGTGACGAGGCTGCTGAGCAGCTCCCCCAGTGGCAGGAGGATGTACTGCAACTGCGCAGCAGGAAATGGGTTTTCTCAGCAGTGATGAGGCTGCTGAGCAGCTCCCCAGCTCCCCCAGTGGCGGGAGGATGGACTGCAGCTGCGCAGCAGGAAATGGCTTCTATAGACGCTGAAGAGACTGCTGAGCAGCTCCCCAGCTCCCCCAGTGGCGGGAGGCTGGACTACAACTGCGCAGCAGGAAATGGCCTCTCTAGATACAGGAAAGCGCTTCTCTAGACGCTGAATAGGCTGCTGAGCAGCTCCACCAGTGGCGGGAGGATGGACTGCAACTGCGCAGCAAGAAACGGCTTCTCTAGACGCTGAAGAGGCTGCTGAGTAGCTCCCCCAGTGGCGGGAGGATGGACTGCAACTGAGCAGCAGGAAATGGCTTCTCTAGACGCTGAAGAGGCTGCTGAGCAGCTCCCCCAGTGGCGGGAGGATGGACTGCAACTGCGCAGCAGGAAATGGCTTCTTTAGACGCTGAAGAGGCTGCTGAGCATCTTCCCCAGTGGCGGGAGGATGGACTGCAACTGCGCAGCAAGAAATGGCTTCTTTAGACGCTGAAAAGGCTGCTGAGCAGCTCTCTAGACGCTGAAGAGGCTGCTGAGCATTGCGCAGCAGGAAATGTGTTCTCTCAGGAGTGATGAGGCTGCTGAGTAGCTCCCCCAGTGGCAGGAGGATGGACTGCAACTGTGCAGAAGGAAATGGCTTCTCTAGACGCTGAAGAGGCTGCTGAGCAGCTCCCCCAGTGGCGGGAGGATGTACTGCAACTGCGCAGCAGGAAATGGGTTCTCTCAGCAGTGATGAGGCTGCTGAGCAACTCCCACAGTGGCGGGAGGATGGAATGCAACTGCGCAGCAGGAAATGGCTTCTCTAGAGGCTGAAGAGGCTG
Source organism: Ambystoma mexicanum (assembly GCF_040938575.1). NCBI lineage: Eukaryota > Metazoa > Chordata > Amphibia > Caudata > Ambystomatidae > Ambystoma > Ambystoma mexicanum. The sequence goes on from NC_090937.1 coordinate 1,605,099,745, forward strand.
CTGAGCAGCTCCTCCAGTGGCGGGAGGATGGACTGCAACTGCGCAGCAGGAAATGGCTTATCTAGACGCTGAAGAGGCTGCTGAGCAGCTCCCCCAGTGGCAGGAGGATGTACTGCAACTGCGCAGCAGGAAATGGGTTTTCTCAGCAGTGATGAGGCTGCTGAGCAGCTCCCCCAATGGCGGGAGGATGAACTGCAACTGCGCAGCAGGAAATGGCCTCTCTAGGCGCTGAAGAGGCTGCTGAGCAGCTCCCAAAGTGGCGGGAGGATGTACTGCCACCTCTACAGCCCACTAGCATCATATTGCTTGCCGCTGCACAGAAGGAAATGGGTTTTCTGGACAGTGGGGTCTTGTCTCCCGCTGAATAGGGCGCTGAGTAGCTCCCCCTGTGGCAGGAGGACGTTCTGCAGCCTCTACAGAGCACTAGCATCAGACCAGTGCTTGCCACTGCCCTTGTCTCCAGCTGAACAGGCTGCTGACCTGCTCCCCCAGTGGTGTGAGGATGTACTGCAGTCGCCACAGCCGCGCTAGCATCTGATCAGTGTTTGCCACTGCGCAGCAGGAAATGGGTTCTCTAGACAGTGGGGCCTTCTCCAGCGGAAGGGGCAGCTGAACAGCTCCCCTTGTGGTGGGAGGCTGCACTGCAGCCACTACAGAGCACTAGCATCTCAGTGCTTGCTGCTGCACAGCAGTAAATGGGTTTGCTGGACGGTGGGGCCTTATCTCCCGCTGAAGAGGCTTCTGAGCAGCTCCCCCAGTGGTGGGAGGATGTACTGCAGCCCCTACAGCGGCACTAGCATCTGACCAGTGCTTGCCGCTGCGCAGTAGGAAATGGGTTCTCTAGATGGTGGGCCCTTGTCTCCTGCTGAAGAGGCTGGTGAGCTGCTGAGCTGCTCCCCCAGTAGTGGAAGGATGTACTGCAGCCGCTACAGCCACTACAGCCGCATTAGCATCTGACCAGCGTTTGCCGCTGCGCAGAAGGAAATGGGTTCTCTAGATGGCAGGGCCTTGTCTCCCGCTGAAGAGACTACGATCAGCTCCCCCAGTGGTAGAAGGATGTACTGCAGTCGCTACAGCCGCACTAGCATCTGACCAGTGCTTGCGGCTTCGCAGAAGGAAATGGGTTCTCTTGACGGGGGGCCTTGCCGCCCGCTGAAGAGGCTGCTGCGCAGCTCCCCCAATGGTGGGAGGATGTACTGCAGCCGCTACAGCCGCAGTAGCATATGACCAGTCCTTGCCGCTGCCCTTGTCTCAAGCTGAAGGGGCTGCTGAGAAGCTCCCCTAGTGGTGGGAGGATGTATTGCAGCTGCTGCAGCCGCACTAGCATCTTACCAGTGCTTGCCGGTGCGCAGAAGGAAATGGGTCCTCTAGATAGTGGGCCCTTGTCTCCCGCTGAAGAGACTGCAGAGCAGCTCCCCCTGTGGTGGGAGGATGTACTGCAGCCCCTACAGCCACACTAGCATCTGACCAGTGCTTGCCGCTGCGCAGCAGGAAATGGGTTCTCTAGATGGTGGGCCCTTGTCTCCTGCTGAAGAGGCTGCTGAGCTGCTCCCCCAGTAGTGGAATGATTTACTTCAGCCGCTACAGCCACTACAGCCGCATTAGCATCTGACGAGTGTTTGCCGCTGCGCAGAAGGAAATGGGTTCTCTAGACGGTCAGGCATTGTCTACAGCTGAAGAGGCTGCTGAGCAGCTCCCCCTGTGGTGGGAGGATGTATTGCAGCCCCTCCAGCCGCACTAGCATCTGAACAGTGCTTGCCGCTGTGCAGAAGAAAATTAGTTCTCTAGACAGCAGGGCCTTGTCTCCCGCTGAAGAGACTACTGATCAGCTCCCCCTGTGGGAGGAGGAAGTACTGCAGTCTCTACAGCGCACTAGCATCTAACCAGTGCTTGCCGCTGCGCAGCAGGAAATGCGTTCTCTAGACGGTGGGGCCTTGTCTCCTGCTGAAGAGGCTGCTGAGCTGCAGAGCTGCTCCCCCAGTAGTGGAAGGATGTACTGCAGCCGCTACAGCCACTACAGCCGCATTAGCATCTGACCAGTGTTTATGGCTGCGCAGAAGGAAATGGGTTCTCTAGACGGTCGGGCCATGTCTACAGCTGAAGAGGCTGCTGAGCAGCTACCCCCCGTGGTGGAAGGATGTACTGCAGCTGCTACAACCGCACTAGCAGCTGCTCAGAAGGAAATGGGTGCTCTAGGCGGTGAGCCGTTGTCCCCGCGGAAGAGGCTGCTGAGCAGGTCTCCCCATGGTGGAAGGATGTACTGCAGCCCCTACAGCGCACTAGCATCTGACCAGTGCTTGCCGCTGCCCTTGTCTGCAGCTGTAGAGGCTGCTGAGCAGCTCCCCCAGTGGTAGAAGGATGTACTGCAGTCGCTACAGCCGCACTAGCATCTGACCAGTGCTTGCCACTTCGCAGAGGAAATGGGTTCTCTTGACGTGGGGCCTTGCCTCCCGCTGAAGAGGCTGCTGAGCAGCTCCCCCAATGGTGGGAATATGTACTGCAGCTGCTACAGCCGCAGTAGCATATGACCAGTGCTTGCCGCTGCCCTTGCTCCAGCTGAAGGGGCTGCTGAGCAGCTCCCCCAGTGGTGGGAGGATGTATTGCAGCTGCTGCAGCCACACTGGCATCTGACCAGTGCTTGCCGGTGCACAGAAGGAAATGGGTCCTCTAGATAGTGGGCCCTTGTTTCCCACTGAAAAGGCTGCTGAGCAGCTCCCCCAGTAGTGGAAGGATGTACTGTGGCCGCTACAGCCGCTACAGCCGCACTAGCATCTGACCAGAGCTTGCTGCTGCGCAGCAGGAAATGGGTTCTCTAGACATGGAGGCTGCAGAGCAGCTCCCCCTGTGGTGGGAGGATGTACTGCAGCTCCTACAGCCGCACTAGCATCTGACCAGTGCTTGCCGCTGCACAGCAGGAAATGGGTTCTCTAGATGGTGGGTCCTTGTCTCCTGCTGAAGAGGCTGCTGAGCTGCTCCCCCAGTAGTGGAAGGATGTACTGCAGCCGCTACAGCCACTACAGCCGCATTAGCATCTGACCAGTGTTTGCCGCTGCGCAGAAGGAAATGGGTTCTCTAGACGGTCAGGCCTTGTCTACAGCTGAAGAGGCTGCTGAGCAGCTCCCCCTGTGGTGGGAGGATGTATTGCAGCCCCTCCAGCCGCACTAGCATCTGAACAGTGCTTGCCGCTGTGCAGAAGAATATTAGTTCTCTAGACAGCAGGGCCTTGTCTCCCGCTGAAGAGACTACTGATCAGCTCCCCCTGTGGTAGGAGGAAGTACTGCAGTCTCTACAGCGCACTAGCATCTGACCAGTGCTTGCCGCTGCACAGCAGGAAATGCGTTCTCTAGACGGTGGGGCGTTGTCTCCCGCTGATGAGACTACTGAGCAGCTCGCCCTGTGTTGGGAGGATGTAGTGCACCTTCTACAGCGCACTAGCATCTGACCAGTGCTTGCCGCTATTCAGAAGGAAATGGGTTCTCTAGACGGTGGGCCCTTGTCTCCCGCTTAAGAGGCTGATGAGTTGCTCCTCCTGTGGTGGAAGGATGTACAGCAGCCTCTACAGCGCACTAGCATCTGACCTTTGCTTGCCGCTGCGCAGAAGGGAATGAGTTCACTAGATGGTGGGCTCTTGTCTCCTGCTGAACAGGCTGCTGAGCTGCTCCTTCTGTGGTGGGAGGATGTTCTGCAGCTCCTACAGCCGCATTAGCATCTGTCCAGTGCTTGCCGCTGCGCAGAAGGAAATGGGCCCTCTAGATCGTGGGCCCTTGGCTCCAGCTGAAGAGGCTACTGAGCAGCTCCCCCAGTGGTGGAAGGATGTACTGCAGCCTCTACAGCACACGAACATCTGTCCAGTGCTTGCAACTGCGCAGAAGGAAATGGGTTCTCTAGACGGTGGGCCCTTGTCTCCTGCTGAAGAGGCTGCTGAGCAGCTCCCACTGTGGTGGGAGGATGTACTGCCACCTCTACAGCCCACTAGCATCACATTGCTTGCCGCTGCACAGAAGAAAATGGGCTTTCTGGACAGTGGGGTCTTGTCTCCGCTGAAGAGGGCGCTGAGCAGCTCCCCCTGTGGCGGGAGGACGTTCTACAGCCTCTACAGAGCACTAGCATCAGACCAGTGCTTGCCAATGCCCTTGTCTCCAGCTGAAGAGGCTGCTGACCTGCTCCCTCAGTGGCGGGAGGATGTACTGCAGTCGCTACAGCCGCGCTAGCATCTGATCAGTGATTGCCACTGCGCAGCAGGAAATGGGTTCTCTAGACGGTGGGGCCTTGTCTCCAGCGGAAGGGGCTGCTGAACAGCTCCCCTTGTGGTGGGAGGATGCACTGCAGCCACTACAGAGCACTAGCATCTCTGTGCTTGCTGCTGCACAGCAGTAAATGGGTTTGCTGGAGGGTGGGGCCTTATCTCCCGCTGAAGAGGCTTCTGAGCAGCTCCCCCAGTGGTTGGAGGATGAACTTCAGCCACTACAGCCGCACCAGCTGCTGCGCTGAAGGAAATGGGTTCTCTAGACGGTGGGCCCTTGTCTCCCGCTGAGGAGCTCCCCCCGTGGTGGGAGGATGTACTGCAGCCCCTACAGCCGCACTAGCATCTGACCAGTGCTTGCCGCTGCACAGCAGGAAATGGGTTCTCTAGATGGTGGGCCCTTGTCTCCTGCTGAAGAGGCTGCTGAGCTGCTCCCCCAGTAGTGGAAGGATGTATTGCAGTAGCTACAGCCACTACAGCCGCATTAGCATCTGACCAGTGTTTGCCGCTGCGCAGAAGGAGACGGGTTCTCTAGACGGCAGGGCCTTGTCTCCCGCTGAAGAGACTACTGATCAGCTCCCACTGTGGTAGGAGAATGTACTGCAGTCTCTACAGCGCACTAGCATCTGACCAGTGCTTGCCGCTGCGCAGCAGGAAATGGGTTCTCTAGACGGTGGGCCCTTGTCTCCCGCTGAAGAGTCTGATGAGTTGCTCCTACTGTGGTGGAAGGATGTACTGCAGCCTCTACAGCGCACTAGCATCTGACCAGTGCTTGCTGCTGCGCAGAAGGGAATGAGTTCTCTAGATGGTGGGCCCTTGTCTCCTGCTGAAGAGGCTGCTAAGCTGCTGAGCTGCTCCCCCAGTAGTGGAAGGATGTACTGCAGCCGCTACAGCCACTACAGCCGCATTAGCATCTGACCAGTGTTTGTCGCTGCACAGAAGTGAACAGGTTCTCTAGATGGTCGGGCCTTGTCTACAGCTGAAGAGGCTGCTGAGCAGCTCCCCCTGTGGTGGGAGGATGTACTGCAGCCCCTCCAGCCGCACAAGCATCTGACCAGTGCTTGCCACTGTGCAGAAGAAAATGAGTTCTCTAGACAGCAGGGCCTTGTCTCCCGCTGAAGAAACTACTGATCAGCTCCCCCTGTGGTAGGAGGATGTACTGCATTATCTACAGCGCACTAGCATCTGACCAGTGCTTGCCGCAGCGCAGCAGGAAATGGGTTCTCTAGACGGTGGGGCGTTGTCTCCCGCTGATGAGACTACTGAGCAGCTCGCCCTGTGTTGGGAGGATGTAGTGCACCTTCTACAGCGCACTAGCATGTGACCAGTGCTTGCCGCTGTTCAGAAGGAAATGGGTTCTCTAGACGGTGCGCCCTTGTCTCCAGCTGAAGAGTCTGATGAGTTGCTCCTCCTGTGGTGGAAGGATGTACTGCAGCCTCTACAGCGCACTAGCATCTGACCAGTGCTTGCTGCTGCGCAGAAGAGAATGGGTTCTCTAGATGGTGGGCTCTTGTCTCCTGCTGAACAGGCTGCTGAGCTGCTCCTCCTGTGGTGGGAGGATGTTCTGCAGCCTCTACAGCCGCACTAGCATCTGACCAGTGCTTGCCACTGCGCAGAAGGAAATGGGTTCTCTAGGCGGTGGGCACTTGTCTCATGCTGAAGAGGCTGCTGAGCAGCTCCCCCTGTGGCGGGAGGACGTACTGCAGCCTCTACAGAGCACTAGCATCAGACCAGTGCTTGCCACTGCCCTTGTCTCCAGCTGAAGAGGCTGCTGACCTGCTCCCCCAGTGGTGGGAGGATGCACTGCAGTCGCTACAGCCGCACTAGCATCTGATCAGTGCTTGCCGCTGCGCAGCAGGAAATGGGTTCTCTAGATGGTGGGGCCTTGCCTCCAGCGGAAGGGGCTGCTGAACAACTCCCCTTGTGGTGGGAGGATGCACTGCAGCCACTACAGAGCACTAGTATCTCAGTGCTTGCTGCTGCACAGCAGTAAATGGGTTTGCTGGCGGGTGGGGCCTTATCTCCCGCTGAAGAGGCTTCTGAGCAGCTCCCCCAGTGGTTGGAGGATGTACTGAACCCGCTACAACCGCACCAGCTGCTGCGCTGAAGGGAATGGGTTCTCTAGACGGTGGGCCCTTGTCTCCCGCTGAGGAGGCTGCTGAGGAGCTCCCCTTGTGGTGGGAGGATGTACTGCAGCTGCTACAACCGCACTAGACTCTGACCAGTGCTTGCTGCTGCGCAGCAGGAAAGAGGTTCTCTAAGAGGTGGTGCATTGTCTACCGCTGAAGAGGCTGCTCAGCAGCTCCCTCAGTGGTGGGAGGATGTACTGCAGTCGCTACAGTGCACTAGCATCTGACCAGTGCTTGCCGCTTCGTAGAAAGAAATGGGTTCTCTATACGGTGGGCCCTTGTCTCCCACTGAGGAGGCTGCTGAGGAGCTCCCCCAGTGGTATGAGGACGTACTGCAGCCTCTACAGAGAACTAGCATCTGACCAGTGCTTGCAGCTGCCCTTGTCTCCAGCTGAAGAGGCTGCTGAGCTGCTCCCCCAGTGGTGGGAGGATGTACAGCAGCTGCTACAGCCGCACTAGCATCTGACCAGTGCTTGCCGCTGGGCACCAGGAAATGGGCTCTCTAGACTGTGGGGCCTTGTCTCCAGCTGAAGGGGTTGCTGAGCAGCTCCCCTCGTGGATGTACTGCAGCCACTACAGAGCACTAGCATCTCAGTGCTTGCCGCTGCACAGCACGAAATGGGTTTTCTGGATGGTGGGGCCCTTTCTCCTGCTGAAGAGGCTGCTGAGCAGCTCCCCCAGTGGCAGGAGGATGTCCTGCAGCCGCTACATCCGCTCTAGCTGCTGCACAGAAGGAAATGGGTTTTCTAGACGCTGGGCCCTTGTCTCCTGCTGAAGAGGCTGCTGAGCAGCTCCCCCAGTGGCAGGAGGATGTCCTGCAGTCGCTACATCCGCTCTAGCTGCTGCACAGAAGGAAATGGGTTCTCTAGACGGTGGGTCCTTGTCTCCTGCTGAAGCCGTTGCTGAGCAGCTCCCCCAGTGGCACTATGATGTACTGCAGCCGCTACAGCTGCACTAGCAGCTGCGCAGAAGGAAATGGGTTCTCTAGACGGTGGACCCTTGTCTCCCGCTGAAGAGGCTGCTGAGCTGCTCCCCCAGTGGTGGGAGGATGTACTGCAGCCGCTACAGCCGCACTAGCAGATGCTCAGAAAGAAATGGGTTCTCTAGACGGTGAGCCCTTGTCTCCCGCTGAAGATGCTGCTGAGCAGCTCCCCCTGTGGTGGAAGGATGTACTGCAAGCCCTACAGCCGCACTAGCATCTGACCAGTGCTTGCCGCTGCGCAGCAGGAAATGGGTTCTCTAGGCGGTGGTGCCTTGTCTCCCCTTGAAGAGGCTGCTGAGCAGCTCTCTCAGTGGTGGGAGGATGTACTTCAGTCACGACAGTGCACTAGCATATGAGAAGTGCTTGCCGCTTCGCAGAAGGAAATGTGTTCTCTAGACGGTGGGCCCTTGTCTCCCGCTGAAGAGGCTGCTGAGCAGCTCCCCCAGTGGCAGGAGGATGTCCTGCAGCCGCTACATCCGCTCTAGCTGCTGCACAGAAGGAAATGGGTTCTCTAGATGGTGGGTCCTTGTCTCCTGCTGAAGGCGTTGCTGAGCAGCTCCCCCAGTGGCGGGATGATGTACTGCAGCCGCTACAGCTGCACTAGCAGCTGCGCAGAAGGAAATGGGTTCTCTAGACGGTGGGCCCTTGTCTCCCGCTGAAGAGGCTGCTGAGCTGCTCCCCCAGTGGTGGGAGGATGTACTGCAGCCGCTACAGCCGCACTAGCAGCTGCTCAGAAGGAAATGGGTTCTCTAGACGGTGAGCCCTTGTCTCACGCTGAAGAGGCTGCTGAGCAGCTCCCCCTGTGGTGGAAGGATGTACTGCAACCCCTACAGCCGCACTAGCATCTGACCAGTGCTTGCCGCTGCGCAGCAGGAAATGGGTTCTCTGGGCGGTGGTGCCTTGTCTCCCGCTGAAGAGGCTGCTGAGCAGCTCCCCCAGTGGTGGAAGGATGTACTGCAGTCGCTACAACCGCACTAGCATCTGACCAGTGCTTGCCGCTTCGCAGAAGGAAATGGGTTCTCTTGACGTGGGGCCTTGTCTCCCCCTGAAGAGGCTGCTGAGCAGCTCCCCAATAGTGGAAGGATGTACTGCGGCCGCTACAGAAGCTACAGCCACACTAGCATCTGACCAGTGCTTGCCGCTGCGCAGAAGGAAATTGGTTCTATAGACGGTCGGGCCTTGTCTCCAGCTGAAGAGGCTGCTGTGCAGCTCCCCATGTGGTGGGAGGATGTACTGCAGCCGACACAGCCGCTAAAACCCGCCCTAGCATCTGACCAGTGCTTGCCGCTGCGCAGAAGGAAATTGGTTCTATAGACGGTGGGGCCTTGTCTCCAGCTGAAGAGGCTGCTGTGCAGCTCCCCATGTGGTGGGAGGATGTACTGCAGCCCCTATAGCCGCACTAGCATCTGACCAGTGCTTGCCGCTGCGCAGCAGGAAATGGGTTCTCTAGATGGTGGGCCCTTGTCTCCTGCTTTAAGAAGCTGCTGAGCTGCTCCCCCTGTGGTAGGAGGATGTACTGCAGCCTCTACAGCGCACTAGCATCTGACCAGTGCTTGCCGCTGCACAGCAGTAAATGGATTCTCTAGGTGGGGCCTTGTCTCCCGCTGAAGAGACTACTGAGCAGCCCCCCCTGTGGTGGGAGGATGTACTGCAGCCTCTACAGCACACTAACATCTTACCAATGCTTGCTGCTGCAGAGAAGGAAATGGGTTCTCTAGACGGTGGGCCCTTTTCTCCCACTGACGAGGTTGCTGAGCAGCTCCCCCCGTGGTGGGAGGATGTACTGCAGCTGCTACAACCACACAAGACTCTGACGAGTGCTTGCTTCTGCGTAGCAGGAAATGGTTCTCCAAGAGGTGGTGCCTTGTCTACTGCTGAACAGGCTGCTGAGCAGCTCCCTCAGTGGTGGGAGGATGCACTGCAGTCGCTACAGTGCACTAGCATCTGACCAGTGCTTGCGGCTTCGTAGAAGGAAATGGGTTCTCTAGACGGTGGGCCCTTGTCTCCCACTGACGAGTCTGCTGAGGAGCTCCACCTGTGGTGGGAGGATGTACTGCAGCTGCTACAACCGTACTAGCAGCTGCTCAGAAGGAAATGGGTGCTCTAGACGGTGAGCCCTTGTCCCCCGCGGAAGAGGCTGCTGAGCAGCTCCCCCAATGGTGGAAGGATGTATTGCAGCCCCTACAGCCGCACTAGCATCTGACCAGTGCTTGCCGCTGCCCTTGTCTCCAGCTGTAGAGGCTGCTGAGCAGCTCCCCCTGTGGTAGAAGGATGTACTGCAGTCGCTAGAGCCGCACTAGCATCTGACCAGTGCTTGCCGCTTCGCAGAAGAAAATGGGTTCTCTTGACGTGGGGCCTTGCCTCCCGCTGAAGAAGCTGCTGAGCAGCTCCCCCAATGGTGGGAGGATGTACTGCAGCCGCTACAGCCTCAGTAGCATATGACCAGTGCTTGCCGCTGCCCTTGTCTCCAGCTGAAAGGGCTGCTGAGCATCTCCCCCAATGGTGGGAGGATGTACTGCAGCTGCTACAGCCTCAGTAGCATATGACCAGTGCTTGCCGCTGCCCTTGGCTCCAGCTGAAAGGGCTGCTGAGCAGCTCCCCCAGTGGTGAGAGGATGTACTGCAGCCACTACAGAGCACGAGCATCTCAGTGCTTGCCGCTGCACAGCAGGAAATGGGTTTTCTGGATGGTGGGGCCCTTTCTCCTGCTGAAGAGGCTGCTGAGCAGCTCCCCCAGTGGCAGGAGGATGTCCTGCAGCTGCTACATCCGCTCTAGCTGCTGCACAGAAGGAAATGGGTTCTCTAGACGCTGGGCCCTTGTCTCCCGCTGAAGAGGCTGCTGAGCAGCTCCCCCAGTGGCAGGAGGATGTCCTGCAGCTGCTACATCCGCTCTAGCTGCTGCACAGAAGGAAATGGGTTCTCTAGACGGTGGGTCCTTGTCTCCTGCTGAAGAGGCTGCTGAGCAGCTCCCACTGTGGTGGGAGGATGTACTGCCACTGCACAGAAGGAAATGGGTTTTCTGGACGGTGGGGTCTTGTCTCCCGCTGAAGAGGGCGCTGAGCAGCTCCCCCTCTGGTGGGAGGATGTACTGCAGCCTCTACAGAGCACTAGCATCAGACCAGTGCTTGCCACTGCCCTTGTCTCCAGCTGAAGAGGCTGCTGACCTGCTCCCCCAGTGGTGGGAGGATGTACTGCAGTCGCTACAGCCGCGCTAGCATCTGATCAGTGCTTGCCACTGCGCAGCAGGAAATGGGTTCTCTAGATGGTGGGGCCTTGTCTCCAGCGGAAGGGGCTGCTGAACAGCTCCCCTTGTGGTGGGAGGATGCACTGCAGCCACTACAGAGCACTAGCATCTCAGTGCTTGCTGCTGCACAGCAGTAAATGGGTTTGCTGGACGGTGGGGCCTTATCTCCCACTGAGGAGGCTGCTGAGCAGCTCCCCCAGTGGTGGGAGGATGTATTGCAGCCCCTACAGCCGCACTAGCATCTGACCAATGCTTGCTGCTGCGCAGCAGGAAATGGGTTCTCTAGACATGGGCCCTTGCCTCCCGCTGAAGAGGCAGCAGAGCAGCTCCCCCTGTGGTGGGAGGATGTACTGCAGCCCCTACAGCCGCACTAGCATCTGACCAGTGCTTGCCGCTGCGCAGCAGGAAATGGGTTCTCTAGATGGTGGGCCCTTGTCTCCTGCTGAAGAGGCTGCTGAGCTGCTCCCCCAGTAGAAGAAGGATGTACTGCAGCCGCTACAGCCACTACAGCCGCATTAGCATCGGACCAGTGTTTACCGCTGCGCAGAAGGAAATGGGTTCTCTAGACGGTCGGGCCTTGTCTACAGCTGAAGAGGCTGCTGAGCAGCTACCCCCGTGGTGGGAGGATGTACTGCAGCTGCTACAACCGCACTAGCAGCTGCTCAGAAGGAAATGGGTGCTCTAGGCTTGTCCCCCGCAGAAGAGGCTGCTGAGCAGCTCCCCCAATGGTGGAAGGATGTACTGCAGCCCCTACAGCGCACTAGCATCTGACCAGTGCTTGCCGCTGCCTTTGTCTGCAGCTGTAGAGGCTGCTGAGCAGCTCCCCCAGAGGTAGAAGGATGTACTGCAGTCGCTACAGCCGCACTAGCATCTGACCAGTGCTTGTCGGTGCGCAGAAGGAAATGGGTCCTCTAGATAGTGGGCCCTTGTTTCCCACTGAAGAGGCTGCTGTGCAGCTCCCCCGTGGTGGGAAGATGTATTGCAGCTGCTACAACCGTACTAGCAGCTGCTCAGAAGGAAATGGGTGCTTTAGACGGTGAGCCCTTGTCCCCCCCGGAAGAGTCTGCTGAGCAGCTCCCCAAATGGTGGAAGGATGTACTGCAGCCCCTACAGCCGCACTAGCATCTGACCAGTGCTTGCCGCTGCCCTTGTCTCCAGCTGTAGAGGCTGCTGAGCAGCTCCCCCAGTGGTAGAAGGATGTACTGCAGTCGCTACAGACGCACTAGCATCTGACCACTGCTTGCCGCTTCGCAGAAGGAAATGGGTTCTCTTGACGTGGGGCCTTGCCTCCCGCTGAAGAGGCTGCTGAGCAGCTCCCCCAATGGTGGGAGGATGTACTGCAGCCGCTACAGTCGCAGTAGCATAGGACCAGTGCTTGCCGCTGCCCTTGTCTCCAGCTGAACGGGCTGCTGAGCAGCTCCCCCAGTGGTGGGAGGATGTATTGCAGCTGCTGCAGCCGCACTAGCATCTGACCAGTGCTTGCCAATGCGCAGAAGGAAATGGGTCCTCTAGATAGTGGGCCCTTGTTTCTCACTGAAGAGGCTGCTGAGCAGCTCCCCCTGTGGTGGGAGGATGTACTGCAGCCCCTCCAGCCGCACTAGCATCTGAACATTGCTTGCCGCTGTGCAGAAGAAAATTAGTTCTCTAGACGGCAGGGCCTTGTCTCCTGCCGAAGAGACTACTGATCAGCTTCCCCTGTGGTAGGAGGACATACTGCAGCCTCTACAGAGCACTAGCAGCAGACCAGTGCTTGCCACTGCCCTTGTCTCCAGCTGAAGAGGCTGCTGACCTGCTCCCCCAGTGGTGGGAGGATGTTCTGCAGCCAGCCCCTACAGCCGCATTACCATCTGACCAGTGCTTGCCGCTGCGCAGAAGGAAATGGGTTCTCTAGACGGTGGGGCCTTGTCTCCAGCGGAAGGGGCTGCTGAGCAGCTCCACTTGTGGTGGGAGGATGCAATGCAGCCACTACAGAGCACTAGCATCTCAGTGCCTGCTGCTGCACAGCAGTAAATGGGTTTGCTGGACGGTGGGGCCTTATCTCCCGCTGAAGAGGCTTTTGAGCAGCTCCCCCAGTGGTGGGAGGATGTACTGCAGCCGCTACAGCTGCACCAGCTGCTGCGCTGAAGGAAATGGATTCTCTAGACGGTGGGCTCTTGTCTCCCGCTGAGGAGGCAGCTGAGGAGCTCCCCCCGTGGTGGGAGGATGTACTGCAGCCCCTACAGCCGCACTAGCATCTGACCAGCGCTTGCCGCTGCGCAGCAGGAAATGGGTTCTCTAGATGGTGGGCCCTTGTCTCCTGCTGAAGAGGCTGCTGAGCTGCTGAGCTGCTCCCCCAGTAGTGGAAGGATGTACTGCAGTCGCTACAGCCACTACAGCCGCATTAGCATCTGACCAGTGTTTACCGCTGCGCAGAAGGAAATGGGTTCTCTAGATGGTGGGCCCTTGTCTCCTGCTGAAGAGGCTGCTGAGCTGCTCCCCCAGTAGTGGAAGGATGTACTGCAGCCGCTACAGCCACTACAGCCGCATTAGCATCTGACCAGTGTTTGCTGCTGCGCAGAAGGAGATGGGTTCTCTAGACGGTCGGGCCTTGTCTACAGCTGAAGAGGCTGCTGAGCAGCTCCCCCTGTGGTGGGAGGATGTACTGCAGCCCCTCCAGCTGCACTAGCATATGACCAGTGCTTGCCGCTGTGCAGCAGGAAATGGGTTCTCTAGATGGTGGGCCCTTGTCTCCTGCTGAAGAGGCTGCTGAGCTGCTCCCCCAGTAGTGGAAGGATTTACTGCAGCCGCTACAGCCACTACAGCCGCATTAGCATCTGACCAGTGTTTGCCGCTGCGCAGAAGGAAATGGGTTCTCTAGACGGTCGGGCCTTGTCTACAGCTGAAGAGGCTGCTGAGCAGCTCCCCCTGTGGTGGGAGGATGTACTGCAGCCCCTCCAGCCGCACTAGCATCTGAACAGTGCTTGCCGCTGTGCAGAAGAAAATGAGTTCTCTAGACGGCAGGGCCTTGTCTCCTGCCGAAGAGACTACTGATCAGCTCCCCCTGTGGTAGGAGGACGTACTGCAGCCTCTACAGAGCACTAGCATCAGACCAGTGCTTGCCACTACCCTTGTCTCCAGCTGAAGAGGCTGCTGACCTGCTCCCCCAGTGGTGGGAGGATGTTCTGCAGCCAGCCCCTACAGCCGCATTACCATCTGACCAGTGCTTGCCGCTGCGCAGAAGGAAATGGGCCCTCTAGATGGTGGGCCCTTGGCTCCAGCTGAAGAGGCTACTGAGCAGCTCCCCCAGTGGTAAAAGGATGTACTGCAGCCTCTACAGCGCACGAACATCTGTCCAGTGTTTGCCACTGCTCAGAAGGAAATGGGTTCTCTAGACGGTGGGCCCTTGTCTCCTGCTGAAGAGGCTGCTGAGCAGCTCCCACTGTGGTGGGAGGATGTACTTCCACCTCTACAGCCCACTAGCATCACATTGCTTGCCGCTGCACAGAAGGAAATGGGTTTTCTGGACAGTGGGGTCTTGTCTCCCGCTGAAGAGGGCGCTGAGCAGCTCCCCCTGTGGTGGGAGGATGTACTGCAGCCTCTACAGAGCACTAGCATCAGACCAGTGCTTGCCACTGCCCCTGTCTCCAGCCGAAGAGGCTGCTGACCTGCTCCCCCAGTGGTGGGAGGATGTACTGCAGTCGCTACAGCCGCGCTAGCATCTGATCACTGCTTGCCACTGCGCAGCAAGAAATGGGTTCTCTAGACGGTGGGGCCTTGTCTCCAGCGGAAGGGGCTGCTGAACAGCTCCACTTGTGGTGGGAGGATGCAATGCAGCCACTACAGAGCACTAGCATCTCAGTGCTTGCTGCTGCACAGCAGTAAATGGGTTTGCTGGACGGTGGGGCCTTATCTCCCGCTGAAGAGGCTTTTGAGCAGCTCCCCCAGTGGTGGGAGGATGTACTGCAGCCGCTACAGCCGCACCAGCTGCTGCGCTGAAGGAAATGGATTCTCTAGACGGTGGGCTCTTGTCTCCCGCTGAGGAGGCAGCTGAGGAGCTCCCCCCGTGGTGGGAGGATGTACTGCAGCCCCTACAGCCGCACTAGCATCTGACCAGTGATTGCCGCTGCGCAGCAGGAAATGGGTTCTCTAGATGGTGGGCCCTTGTCTCCTGCTGAAGAGGCTGCTGAGCTGCTCCCCCAGTAGTGGAAGGATGTACTGCAGCCGCTACAGCCACTACAGCCGCATTAGCATCTGACCAGTGTTTACCGCTGCGCAGAAGGAAATGGGTTCTCTAGATGGTGGGCCCTTGTCTCCTGCTGAAGAGGCTGCTGAGCTGCTCCCCCAGTAGTGGAAGGATGTACTGCAGCCGCTACAGCCACTACAGCCGCATTAGCATCTGACCAGTGTTTGCTGCTGCGCAGAAGGAGATGGGTTCTCTAGACGGTCGGGCCTTGTCTACAGCTGAAGAGGCTGCTGAGCAGCTCCCCCTGTGGTGGGAGGATGTACTGCAGCCCCTCCAGCTGCACTAGCATATGACCAGTGCTTGCCGCTGTGCAGAATAAAATGAGTTCTCTAGACGGCAGGGTCTTGTCTCCCGCTGAAGAGACTACTGATCAGCTCCCCCTGTGGTAGGAGAATGTACTGCAGTCTCTACAGCGCACTAGCATCTGACCAGTGCTTGCCGCTGCGCAGCAGGAAATGCGTTCTCTAGATGGTGGGGCTTTGTCTCCCGCTGATGAGACTACTGAGCAGCTTGCCCTGTGTTGGGAGGATTTAGTGCACCTTCTACAGCGCACTAGCATCTGACCAGTGCTTACCGCTGTTCAGAAGGAAATGGGTTCTCTAGACGGTGGGCCCTTGTCTCCTGCTGAAGAGGCTGCTGAGCTGCTCCCCCAGTAGTGGAAGGATGTACTGCAGCCGCTACAGCCACTACAGCCGCATTAGCATCTGACCAGTGTGTACGGCTGCGCAGAAGGAAATGGGTTCTCTAGACGGTCGGGCCTTGTCTACAGCTGAAGAGGCTGCTGAGCAGCTACCCCCCGTGGTGGGAGGATGTACTGCAGCAGCTACAACCGCACTAGCAGCTGCTCAGAAGGAAATGGGTGCTCTAGGCGGTGAGCCCTTGTCCCCCGCGGAAGAGGCTGCTGAGCAGCTCTCCCAATGGTGGAAGGATGTACTGCAGCCCCTACAGCGCATTAGCATCTGACCAGTGCTTGCCGCTGCCCTTGTCTGCAGCTGTAGAGGCTGCTGAGCAGCTCCCCCAATGGTGGGAGGATGTACTGCAGCTGCTACAGCCGCAGTAGCATATGAACAGTGCTTGCCGCTGCCCTTGCTCCAGCTGAAGGGGCTGTTGAGCAGCTCCCCCAGTGGAAGGAAGATGTATTGCAGCTGCTGCAGCCGCACTGGCATCTGACCAGTGCTTGCCGGTGCGCAGAAGGAAATGGGTCCTCTAGATAGTGGGACCTTGTTTCCCACTGAAGAGGCTGCTGAGCAGCTCCCCAGTAGTGGAAGGATGTACTGTGGCCGCTACAGCCGCTACAGCCGCACTAGCATCTGACCAGTGTTTGCCGCTGCGCAGAAGGAAATGGGTTCTCTAGACGGTCAGGCCTTGTCTACAGCTGAAGAGGCTGCTGAGCAGCTCCCCCTGTGGTGGGAGGATGTATTGCAGCCCCTCCAGCCGCACTAGCATCTGAACAGTGCTTGCCGCTGTGCAGAAGAAAATTAGTTCTCTAGACAGCAGGGCCTTGTCTCCCGCTGAAGAGACTACTGATCAGCTCCCCCTGTGGTAGGAGGAAGTACTGCAGTCTCTACAGCGCACTAGCATCTGACCAGTGCTTGCCGCTGCGCAGTAGGAAATGCGTTCTCTAGACGGTGGGGCGTTGTCTCCCGCTGATGAGACTACTGAGCAGCTCACCCTGTGTTGGGAGGATGTAGTGCACCTTCTACAACGCACTAGCATCTGACCAGTGCTTGCCGCTGTTCAGAAGGAAATGGGTTCTCTAGACGGTGGGCCCTTGTCTCCCGCTTAAGAGGCTGATGAGTTGCTCCTCCTGTGGTGGAAGGATGTACTGCAGCCTCTACAGCGCACTAGCATCTGAGCAGTGCTTGCCGCTGCGCAGAAGGGAATGAGTTCACTAGATGGTGGTCTCTTGTCTCCTGCTAAACAGGCTGCTGAGCTGCTCCTCCTGTGGTGGGAGGATGTTCTGCAGCCCCTACACCCGCATTAGCATCTGTCCAGTGCTTGCCGCTGTTCAGAAGGAAATGGGCCCTCTAGATCGTGGGCCCTTGGCTCCAGCTGAAGAGGCTACTGAGCAGCTCCCCCAGTGGTGGAAGGATGTACTGCAGCCTCTACAGCGCACGAACATCTGTCCAGTGCTTGCCACTGCGCAGAAGGAAATGGGTTCTCTAGACGGTGGGCTCTTGTCTCCTGCTGAAGAGGCTGCTGAGCAGCTCCCACTGTGGTGGGAGGATGTACTGCCACCTCTACAGCCCACTAGCATCACATTGCTTGCCGCTGCACAGAAGAAAATGGGTTTTCTGGACAGTGGGGTCTTGTCTCCCGCTGAAGAGGGCGCTGAGCAGCTCCCCCTGTGGCGGGAGGACATTCTGCAGCCTCTACAGAGCACTAGCATCAGACCAGTGCTTGCGAATGCCCTTGTCTCCAGCTGAAGAGGCTGCTGACCTGCTCCCCCAGTGGCGGGAGGATGTACTGCAGTCGCTACAGCCGCTCTAGCATCTGATCAGTGCTTGCCACTGCGCAGCAGGAAATGGGTTCTCTAGACGGTGGGGCCTTGTCTCCAGCGAAAGGGGCTGCTGAACAGCTCCCCTTGTGGTGGGAGGATGCACTGCAGCCACTATAGAGCACTAGCATCTCAGTGCTTGCTGCTGCACAGCAGTAAATGGGTTTGCTTTAGGGTGGGGCCTTATCTCCAGCTGAAGAGGCTTCTGAGCAGCTCCCCCAGTGGTTGGAGGATGTACTGCAGCCGCTACAGCCGCACCAGCTTCTGCGCTGAAGGAAATGGGTTCTCTAGACGGTGGGCCCTTGTCTCCCGCTGAGGAGCTCCCCCCGTGGTGGGAGGATGTACTGCAACCCCTACAGCCGCACTAGCATCTGACCAGTGCTTGCCGCTGCGCAGCAGGAAATGAGTTCTCTAGATGGTGGGCCCTTGTCTCCTGCTGAAGAGGCTGCTGAGCTGCTCCCCCAGTAGTGGAAGGATGTACTGCAGCCGCTACAGCCACTACAGCCGCATTAGCATCTGACCAGTGTTTGCCGCTGCGCAGAAGGAGACGGGTTCTCTAGACGGCAGGGCCTTGTCTCCCGCTGAAGAGACTACTGATCAGCTCCCCCTGTGGTAGGAGAATGTACTGCGGTCTCTACAGCGCACCAGCATCTGACCAGTGCTTGCCGCTGCGCAGCAGGAAATGGGTTCTCCAGACGGTGGGGCTTTATCTCCCGCTGATGAGACTACTGAGCAGCTTGCCCTGTGTTGGGAGGATTTAGTGCACCTTCTACAGCGCACTAGCATCTGACCAGTGCTTACCGCTGTTCAGAAGGAAATGGGTTCTCTAGACGGTGGGCCCTTGTCTCCCGCTGAAGAGTCTGATGAGTTGCTCCTACTGTGGTGGAAGGATGTACTGCAGCCTCTACAGCGCACTAGCATCTGACCAGTGCTTGCTGCTGCGCAGAAGGGAATGAGTTCTCTAGATGGTGGGCTCTTGTCTCCTGCTGAACAGGCTGCTGAGCTGCTCCTCCTGTGGTGGGAGGATGTTCTGCAGCCTCTACAGCCGCACTAGCATCTGAGCAGTGCATGCCACTGCGCAGAAGGAAATGGGTTCTAAAGGCGGTGGGCCCTTGTCTCATGCTGAAGAGGCTGCTGAGCAGCTCCCCCTGTGGCGGGAGGACGTACTGCAGCCTCTACAGAGCACTAGCATCAGACCAGTGCTTGCCACTGCCCTTGTCTCCTGCTGAAGAGGCTGCTGTCCTGCTCCCCCAGTGGTGGGAGGATGTACTGCAGTCGCTACAGCCGCACTAGCATCTGATCAGTGCTTGCTGCTGCGCAGCAGGAACTGGGTTCTCTAGATGGTGGGGCCTTGCCTCCAGCGGAAGGGGCTGCTGAACAGCTCCCCTTGTGGTGGGAGGATGCACTGCAGCCACTACAGAGCACTAGCATCTCAGTGCTTGCTGCTGCACAGCAGTAAATGGGTTTGCTGGAGGGTGGGGCCTTATCTCCCGCTGAAGAGGCTTCTGAGCAGCTCCCCCAGTGGTTGGAGGATGTACTGCAGCCTCTACAGCGCACAAACATCTGTCCAGTGCTTGCCACTACGCAGAAGGAAATGGGTTCTCTAGACGGTGGGGCCTTGTCTCCAGCGGAAGGGGCAGATGAACAGCTCCCCTTGTGGTGGGAGGATGCACTGCAGCCACTACAGAGCACTAGCATCTCAGTGCTTGCTGCTGCACAGCAGTAAATGGGTTTGCTGGACGGTGGGGCCTTATCTCCCGCTGAAGAGGCTTCTGAGCAGCTTCCCCAGTGGTGGGAGGATGTACTGCAGCCGCTGCAGCCGCACCAGCTGCTGCGCTGAAGGAAATGTGTTCTCTAGACGGTAGGCCCTTGTCTCCCGCTGAAGAGCTCCCCCCGTGGTGGGAGGATGTACTGCAGCCCCTACAGCCGCACTAGCATCTCAGCAGTGCTTGCCACTGCGCAGCAGGAAATGGGTTCTCTAGATGGTGGGCCCTTGTCTCCTGCTGAAGAGGCTGCTAAGTTGCTGAGCTGCTCCCCCAGTAGTGGAAGGATGTACTGCAGCCGCTACAGCCACTACAGCCGCATTAGCATCTGACCAGTGTTTGTCGCTGCACAGAAGGAAACAGGTTCTCTAGATGGTCGGGCCTTGTCTACAGCTGAAGAGGCTGCTGAGCAGCTCCCCCTGTGGTGGGAGGATGTACTGCAGCCCCTCCAGCCGCACAAGCATCTGACCAGTGCTTGCCGCTGTGCAGAAGAAAATGAGTTCTCTAGACGGCAGGGCCTTGTCTCCCGCTGAAGAAACTACTGATCAGCTACCCCTGTGGTAGGAGGATGTACTGCAGTATCTACAGCACACTAGCATCTGACCAGTGCTTGCCGCTGCGCAGCAGGAAATGAGTTCTCTAGATGGTGGGCCCTTGTCTCCTGCTGAAGAGGCTGCTGAGCTGCTCCCCCAGTAGTGGAAGGATGTACTGCAGCCGCTACAGCCACTACAGCCGCATTAGCATCTGACCAGTGTTTGCCACTGCGCAGAAGGAGACGGGTTCTCTAGACGGCAGGGCCTTGTCTCCCGCTGAAGAGACTACTGATCAGCTCCCCCTGTGGTAGGAGAATGTACTGCGGTCTCTACAGCGCACCAGCATCTGACCAGTGCTTGCCGCTGCGCAGCAGGAAATGGGTTCTCCAGACGGTGGGGCTTTATCTCCCGCTGATGAGACTACTGAGCAGCTTGCCCTGTGTTGGGAGGATTTAGTGCACCTTCTACAGCGCACTAGCATCTGACCAGTGCTTACCGCTGTTCAGAAGGAAATGGGTTCTCTAGACGGTGGGCCCTTGTCTCCCGCTGAAGAGTCTGATGAGTTGCTCCTACTGTGGTGGAAGGATGTACTGCAGCCTCTACAGCGCACTAGCATCTGACCAGTGCTTGCTGCTGCGCAGAAGGGAATGAGTTCTCTAGATGGTGGGCTCTTGTCTCCTGCTGAACAGGCTGCTGAGCTGCTCCTCCTGTGGTGGGAGGATGTTCTGCAGCCTCTACAGCCGCACTAGCATCTGAGCAGTGCATGCCACTGCGCAGAAGGAAATGGGTTCTAAAGGCGGTGGGCCCTTGTCTCATGCTGAAGAGGCTGCTGAGCAGCTCCCCCTGTGGCGGGAGGACGTACTGCAGCCTCTACAGAGCACTAGCATCAGACCAGTGCTTGCCACTGCCCTTGTCTCCTGCTGAAGAGGCTGCTGTCCTGCTCCCCCAGTGGTGGGAGGATGTACTGCAGTCGCTACAGCCGCACTAGCATCTGATCAGTGCTTGCTGCTGCGCAGCAGGAACTGGGTTCTCTAGATGGTGGGGCCTTGCCTCCAGCGGAAGGGGCTGCTGAACAGCTCCCCTTGTGGTGGGAGGATGCACTGCAGCCACTACAGAGCACTAGCATCTCAGTGCTTGCTGCTGCACAGCAGTAAATGGGTTTGCTGGAGGGTGGGGCCTTATCTCCCGCTGAAGAGGCTTCTGAGCAGCTCCCCCAGTGGTTGGAGGATGTACTGCAGCCTCTACAGCGCACAAACATCTGTCCAGTGCTTGCCACTACGCAGAAGGAAATGGGTTCTCTAGACGGTGGGGCCTTGTCTCCAGCGGAAGGGGCAGATGAACAGCTCCCCTTGTGGTGGGAGGATGCACTGCAGCCACTACAGAGCACTAGCATCTCAGTGCTTGCTGCTGCACAGCAGTAAATGGGTTTGCTGGACGGTGGGGCCTTATCTCCCGCTGAAGAGGCTTCTGAGCAGCTTCCCCAGTGGTGGGAGGATGTACTGCAGCCGCTGCAGCCGCACCAGCTGCTGCGCTGAAGGAAATGTGTTCTCTAGACGGTAGGCCCTTGTCTCCCGCTGAAGAGCTCCCCCCGTGGTGGGAGGATGTACTGCAGCCCCTACAGCCGCACTAGCATCTCAGCAGTGCTTGCCACTGCGCAGCAGGAAATGGGTTCTCTAGATGGTGGGCCCTTGTCTCCTGCTGAAGAGGCTGCTAAGTTGCTGAGCTGCTCCCCCAGTAGTGGAAGGATGTACTGCAGCCGCTACAGCCACTACAGCCGCATTAGCATCTGACCAGTGTTTGTCGCTGCACAGAAGGAAACAGGTTCTCTAGATGGTCGGGCCTTGTCTACAGCTGAAGAGGCTGCTGAGCAGCTCCCCCTGTGGTGGGAGGATGTACTGCAGCCCCTCCAGCCGCACAAGCATCTGACCAGTGCTTGCCGCTGTGCAGAAGAAAATGAGTTCTCTAGACGGCAGGGCCTTGTCTCCCGCTGAAGAAACTACTGATCAGCTACCCCTGTGGTAGGAGGATGTACTGCAGTATCTACAGCACACTAGCATCTGACCAGTGCTTGCCGCTGCGCAGCAGGAAATGAGTTCTCTAGATGGTGGGCCCTTGTCTCCTGCTGAAGAGGCTGCTGAGCTGCTCCCCCAGTAGTGGAAGGATGTACTGCAGCCGCTACAGCCACTACAGCCGCATTAGCATCTGACCAGTGTTTGCCACTGCGCAGAAGGAGACGGGTTCTCTAGACGGCAGGGCCTTGTCTCCCGCTGAAGAGACTACTGATCAGCTCCCCCTGTGGTAGGAGAATGTACTGCGGTCTCTACAGCGCACCAGCATCTGACCAGTGCTTGCCGCTGCGCAGCAGGAAATGGGTTCTCCAGACGGTGGGGCTTTATCTCCCGCTGA
The DNA here is from genome assembly GCF_040938575.1 of Ambystoma mexicanum. Lineage (NCBI taxonomy): Eukaryota > Metazoa > Chordata > Amphibia > Caudata > Ambystomatidae > Ambystoma > Ambystoma mexicanum. The sequence continues at coordinate 1,605,121,763 of NC_090937.1, forward strand.
TGAGACTACTGAGCAGCTTGCCCTGTGTTGGGAGGATTTAGTGCACCTTCTACAGCGCACTAGCATCTGACCAGTGCTTACCGCTGTTCAGAAGGAAATGGGTTCTCTAGACGGTGGGCCCTTGTCTCCCGCTGAAGAGTCTGATGAGTTGCTCCTACTGTGGTGGAAGGATGTACTGCAGCCTCTACAGCGCACTAGCATCTGACCAGTGCTTGCTGCTGCGCAGAAGGGAATGAGTTCTCTAGATGGTGGGCTCTTGTCTCCTGCTGAACAGGCTGCTGAGCTGCTCCTCCTGTGGTGGGAGGATGTTCTGCAGCCTCTACAGCCGCACTAGCATCTGAGCAGTGCATGCCACTGCGCAGAAGGAAATGGGTTCTAAAGGCGGTGGGCCCTTGTCTCATGCTGAAGAGGCTGCTGAGCAGCTCCCCCTGTGGCGGGAGGACGTACTGCAGCCTCTACAGAGCACTAGCATCAGACCAGTGCTTGCCACTGCCCTTGTCTCCTGCTGAAGAGGCTGCTGTCCTGCTCCCCCAGTGGTGGGAGGATGTACTGCAGTCGCTACAGCCGCACTAGCATCTGATCAGTGCTTGCTGCTGCGCAGCAGGAACTGGGTTCTCTAGATGGTGGGGCCTTGCCTCCAGCGGAAGGGGCTGCTGAACAGCTCCCCTTGTGGTGGGAGGATGCACTGCAGCCACTACAGAGCACTAGCATCTCAGTGCTTGCTGCTGCACAGCAGTAAATGGGTTTGCTGGAGGGTGGGGCCTTATCTCCCGCTGAAGAGGCTTCTGAGCAGCTCCCCCAGTGGTTGGAGGATGTACTGCAGCCTCTACAGCGCACAAACATCTGTCCAGTGCTTGCCACTACGCAGAAGGAAATGGGTTCTCTAGACGGTGGGGCCTTGTCTCCAGCGGAAGGGGCAGATGAACAGCTCCCCTTGTGGTGGGAGGATGCACTGCAGCCACTACAGAGCACTAGCATCTCAGTGCTTGCTGCTGCACAGCAGTAAATGGGTTTGCTGGACGGTGGGGCCTTATCTCCCGCTGAAGAGGCTTCTGAGCAGCTTCCCCAGTGGTGGGAGGATGTACTGCAGCAGCTGCAGCCGCACCAGCTGCTGCGCTGAAGGAAATGTGTTCTCTAGACGGTAGGCCCTTGTCTCCCGCTGAAGAGCTCCCCCCGTGGTGGGAGGATGTACTGCAGCCCCTACAGCCGCACTAGCATCTCAGCAGTGCTTGCCACTGCGCAGCAGGAAATGGGTTCTCTAGATGGTGGGCCCTTGTCTCCTGCTGAAGAGGCTGCTAAGTTGCTGAGCTGCTCCCCCACTAGTGGAAGGATGTACTGCAGCCGCTACAGCCACTACAGCCGCATTAGCATCTGACCAGTGTTTGTCGCTGCACAGAAGGAAACAGGTTCTCTAGATGGTCGGGCCTTGTCTACAGCTGAAGAGGCTGCTGAGCAGCTCCCCCTGTGGTGGGAGGATGTACTGCAGCCCCTCCAGCCGCACAAGCATCTGACCAGTGCTTGCCGCTGTGCAGAAGAAAATGAGTTCTCTAGACGGCAGGGCCTTGTCTCCCGCTGAAGAAACTACTGATCAGCTCCCCCTGTGGTAGGAGGATGTACTGCAGTATCTACAGCACACTAGCATCTGACCAGTGCTTGCCGCTGTTCAGAAGGAAATGGGTTCTCTAGACGGTGGGCCCTTGTCTCCAGCTGAAGAGTCTGATGAGTTTCTCCTCCTGTGGTGGAAGGATGTACTGCAGCCTCTACAGCGCACTAGCATCTGACAAGTGCTTGCTGCTGCGCAGAAGAGAATGAGTTCTCTAGATGGTGGGCTCTTGTCTCTGCTGAACAGGCTGCTGAGCTGCTCCTCCTGTGGTGGGAGGATGTTCTGCAGCCTCTACAGCCGCACTAGCATCTGACCAGTGCATGCCACTGCGCAGAAGGAAATGGGTTCTAAAGGCGGTGGGCCCTTGTCTCATGCTGAAGAGGCTGCTGAGCAGCTCCCCCTGTGGCGGGAGGACGTACTGCAGCCTCTACAGAGCACTAGCATCAGACCAGTGCTTGCCACTGCCCTTGTCTCCTGCTGAAGAGGCTGCTGTCCTGCTCCCCCAGTGGTGGGAGGATGTACTGCAGTCGCTACAGCCGCACTAGCTTCTGATCAGTGCTTGCTGCTGCGCAGCAGGAACTGGGTTCTCTAGATGGTGGGGCCTTGCCTCCAGCGGAAGGGGCTGCTGAACAGCTCCCCTTGTGGTGGGAGGATGCACTGCAGCCACTACAGGGCACTAGCATCTCAGTGCTTGCTGCTGCACAGCAGTAAATGGGTTTGCTGGAGGGTGGGGCCTTATCTCCTGCCGAAGAGGCTTCTGAGCAGCTCCCCCAGTGGTTGGAGGATGTACTGCAGCCGCTACAGCCGCACCAGCTGCTGCGCTGAAGGAAATGTGTTCTCTAGACGGTGGGCCCTTGTCTCCCGCTGAAGAGCTCCCCCCGTGGTGGGAGGATGTACTGCAGCCCCTACAGCCGCACTAGCATCTCAGCAGTGCTTGCCACTGCGCAGCAGGAAATGGGTTCTCTAGATGGTGGGCCCTTGTCTCCTGTTGAAGAGGCTGCTAAGTTGCTGAGCTGCTCCCCCAGTAGTGGAAGGATGTACTGCAGCCGCTACAGCCACTACAGCCGCATTAGCATCTGACCAGTGTTTGTCGCTGCACAGAAGGAAACAGGTTCTCTAGATGGTCGGGCCTTGTCTACAGCTGAAGAGGCTGCTGAGCAGCTCCCCCTGTGGTGGGAGGATGTACTGCAGCCCCTCCAGCCGCACAAGCATCTGACCAGTGCTTGCCGCTGTGCAGAAGAAAATGAGTTCTCTAGACGGCAGGGCCTTGTCTCCCGCTGAAGAAACTACTGATCAGCTCCCCCTGTGGTAGGAGGATGTACTGCAGTATCTACAGCACACTAGCATCTGACCAGTGCTTGCCGCTGCGCAGCAGGAAATTGGTTCTCTAGACGGTGGGGCGTTGTCTCCCGCTGATGAGACTACTGAGCAGCTCGCCCTGTGTTGGGAGGATGTAGTGCACCTTCTAAAGCGCACTAGCATCTGACCAGTGCTTGCCGCTGTTCAGAAGGAAATGGGTTCTCTAGACGGTGGGCCCTTGTCTCCAGCTGAAGAGTCTGATGAGTTTCTCCTCCTGTGGTGGAAGGATGTACTGCAGCCTCTACAGCGCACTAGCATCTGACAAGTGCTTGCTGCTGCGCAGAAGAGAATGAGTTCTCTAGATGGTGGGCTCTTGTCTCTGCTGAACAGGCTGCTGAGCTGCTCCTCCTGTGGTGGGAGGATGTTCTGCAGCCTCTACAGCCGCACTAGCATCTGACCAGTGCTTGCCACTGCGCAGAAGGAAATGGGTTCTCTAGGCGGTGGGCCCTTGTCTCATGCTGAAGAGGCTGCTGAGCAGCTCCCCCTGTGGCGGGAGGACGTACTGCAGCCTCTACAGAGCACAAGCATCAGACCAGTGCTTGCCACTGCCCTTGTCTCCAGCTGAAGAGGCTGCTGACCTGCTCCGCCAGTGGTGGGAGGATGCACTGCAGTCGCTACAGCCGCACTAGCATCTGATCAGTGCTTGCCGCTGCGCAGCAGGAAATGGGTTCTCTAGATGGTGGGGCCTTGCCTCCAGCGGAAGGGGCTGCTGAACAACTCCTCTTGTGGTGGGAGGATGCACTGCAGCCACTACAGAGCACTAGTATCTCAGTGCTTGCTGCTGCACAGCAGTAAATGGGTTTGCTGGCGGGTGGGGCCTTATCTCCCGCTGAAGAGGCTTCTGAGCAGCTCCCCCAGTGGTTGGAGTATGTACTGAAGCCGCTACAACCGCACCAGCTGCTGCGCTGAAGGAAATGGGTTCTCTAGACAGTGGGCCCTTGTCTCCCGCTGAGGAGGATGCTGAGGAGCTCCCCCTGTGGTGGAAGGATGTACTGCAGCTTCTACAACCGCACTAGACTCTGACCAGTGCTTGCTGCTGCGCAGCAGGAAATAGGTTCTCTAAGAGGTGGTGCATTGTCTACCGCTGAAGGGGTTGCTGAGCAGCTCCCCTCGTGGTGAGAGGATGTACTGCAGCCACTACAGAGCACTAGCATCTCAGTGCTTGCCGCTGCACAGCACGAAATGGGTTTTCTGGATGGTGGGGCCCTTTTTCCTGCTGAAGAGGCTGCTGAGCAGCTCCCCCAGTGGCAGGAGGATGTCCTGCAGCCGCTACATCCGCTCTAGCTGCTGCACAGAAGGAAATGGGTTCTCTAGACGCTGGGCCCTTGTCTACCGCTGAAGAGGCTGCTGAGCAGCTCCCCCAGTGGCAGGAGGATGTCCTGCAGCCGCTACATCCGCTCTAGCTGCTGCACAGAAGGAAATGGGTTCTCTAGACGGTGGACCCTTGTCTCCCGCTGAAGAGGCTGCTGAGCTGCTCCCCCAGTGGTGGGAGGATGTACTGCAGCAGTTACAGCCGCACTAGCAGATGCTCAGAAGGAAATAGGTTCTCTAGACATTGAGCTCTTCTCTCCCGCTGAAGAGGCTGCTGAGCAGCTCCCCCTGTGGTGGAAGGATGTACTGCAACCCCTACAGCCGCACTAGCATCTGACCAGTGCTTGCGGCTGCGCAGCAGGAAATGGGTTCTCTAGACGGTGGGGCCTTGTCTCCAGCTGAAGGGGTTGCTGAGCAGCTCCTCTCGTGGTGAGAGGATGTACTGCAGCCACTACAGAGCACTAGCATCTCAGTGCTTGCCGCTGCACAGCAGGAAATGGGTTTTCTGGATGGTGGGGCCCTTTCTCCTGCTGAAGAGGCTGCTGAGCAGCTCCCCCAGTGGCAGGAGGATGTCCTGCAGCCGCTACATCCGCTCTAGCTGCTGCACAGAAGGAAATGGTTTCTCTAGACGCTGGGCCCTTGTCTCCCGCTGAAGAGGCTGCTGAGCAGCTCCCCCAGTGGCAGGAGGATGTCCTGCAGCCGCTACATCCGCTCTAGCTGCTGCACAGAAGGAAATGGGTTCTCTAGACGGTGGGTCCTTGTCTCCTGCTGAAGCCGTTGCTGAGGAGCTCCCCCAGTGGCAGGATGATGTACTGCAGCCGCTGCAGCTGCACTAGCAGCTGCGCAGAAGGAAATGGGTTCTCTAGACGGTGGACCCTTGTCTCCCGCTGAAGAGGCTGCTGAGCTGCTCCCCCAGTGGTGGGAGGATGTACTGCAGCCGCTACAGCCGCACTAGCAGATGCTCAGAAGGAAATGGGTTCTCTAGACGGTGAGCCCTTGTCTCCCGCTGAAGAGGCTGCTGAGCAGCTCCCCCTGTGGTGGAAGGATGTACTGCAACCCCTACAGCCGCACTAGCATCTGACCGGTGCTTGCCGCTGCGCAGCAGGAAATGGGTTCTCTAGGCGGTGGTGCCTTGTCTCCCCTTGAAGAGGCTGCTGAGCAGCTCTCTCAGTGGTGGGAGGATGTACTGCAGTCACGACAGTGCACTAGCATATGAGAAGTGCTTGCCGCTTCGCAGAAGGAAATGGGTTCTCTAGACGGTGGGCCCTTGTCTCCCGCTGAAGAGGCTGCTGAGCTGCTCCCCCAGTGGTGGGAGGATGTACTGCAGCCGCTACAGCCGCACTAGCAGATGCTCAGAAGGAAATGGGTTCTCTAGACGGTGAGCCCTTGTCTCCCGCTGAAGAGGCTGCTGAGCAGCTCCCCCTGTGGTGGAAGGATGTACTGCAACCCCTACAGCCGCACTAGCATCTGACCAGTGCTTGCCGCTGCGCAGCAGGAAATGGGTTCTCTAGGCGGTGGTGCCTTGTCTCCCCTTGAAGAGGCTGCTGAGCAGCTCTCTCAGTGGTGGGAGGATGTACTGCAGTCACGACAACCGCACTAGCATCTGACCAGTGCTTGCCGCTTCGCAGAAGGAAATGGGCTCTCTTGACGTGGGGCCTTGTCTCCCCTTGAAGAGGCTGCTGAGCAGCTCCCCCAGTGGGAGGAGGATGTCCTGCAGCCGCTACATCCGCTCTAGCTGCTGCACAGAAGGAAATGGGTTCTCTAGATGGTGGGTCCTTGTCTCCTGCTGAAGGCGTTGCTGAGCAGCTCCCCCAGTGGCGGGATGATGTACTGCAGCCGCTACAGCTGCACTAGCAGCTGCGCAGAAGGAAATGGGTTGTCTAGACGGTGGGCCCTTGTCTCCAGCTGAAGAGGCTGCTGAGCTGCTCCCCCAGTGGTGGGAGGATGTACTGCAGCCGCTACAGCCGCACTAGCAGCTGCTCAGAAGGAAATGGGTTCTCTAGACGGTGAGCCCTTGTCTCCCCCTGAAGAGGCTGCTGAGCAGCGCCCCCTGTGGTGGAAGGATGTACTGCAACCCCTACAGCCGCACTAGCATCTGACCAGTGCTTGCCGCTGCGCAGCAGGAAATGGGTTCTCTAGGCGGTGGTGCCTTGTCTCCCGCTGAAGAGGCTGCTGAGCAGCTCCCCCAGTGGTGGAAGGATGTACTGCAGTCGCTACAACCGCACTAGCATCTGACCAGTGCTTGCCGCTTCGCAGAAGGAAATGGGCTCTCTTGACGTGGGGCCTTGTCTCCCCCTGAAGAGGCTGCTGAGCAGCTCCCCAATAGTGGAAGGATGTATTGCGGCCGCTACAGCCACACTAGCATCTGACCAGTGTTTGCTCCTGCTCAGCAGGAAATGGGTTCTCTAGACATGGGCCCTTGTCTCCCGCTGAAGAGGCTGCAGAGCAGCTCCCCCTGTGGTGGGAGAATGTACTGAAGCCCCTCCAGCCGCACTAGCATCTGAACAGTGCTTGCCGCTGTGCAGAAGAAAATTAGTTCTCTAGATGGCAGGGCCTTGTCTCCCGCCGAAGAGACTACTGATCAGCTCCCCCTGTGGTAGGAGAATGTACTGCAGTCTCTACAGCGCACTAGCATCTGACCAGTGCTTGCCGCTGCGCAGCAGGAAATGCGTTCTCTACACGGTGGGGCTTTGTCTCCCGCTGATGAGACTACTGAGCAGCTTGCCCTGTGTTGGGAGGATTTAGTGCACCTTCTACAGCGCACTAGCATCTGACCAGTGCTTACCGCTGTTCAGAAGGAAATGGGTTCTCTAGACGGTGGGCCCTTGTCTCCTGCTGAAGAGGCTGCTGAGCTGCAGAGCTGTCCCCCAGTAGTGGAAGGATGTACTGCAGCCGCTACAGCCACTACAGCCGCATTAGCATCTGACCAGTGTTTGCTGCTGCGCAGAAGGAGATGGGTTCTCTAGACGGTCGGGCCTTGTCTACAGCTGAAGAGGCTGCTGAGCAGCTCCCCCTGTGGTGGGAGGATGTACTGCAGCCCCTCCAGCTGCACTAGCATCTGACCAGTGCTTGCCGCTGCGCAGCAGGAAATGCGTTCTCTACACGGTGAGCCCTTGTCTCCCGCTGAAGAGGCTGCTGAGCAGTTCCCCCAGTAGTGGGAAGATGTACTGCAACCGACACAGCCGCTAAAGCCGCCCTAGCATCTGACCAGTGCTTGCCGCTGCGCAGAAGGAAATTGGTTCTATAGACGGTGGGGCCTTGTCTCCAGCTGAAGAGGCTGCTGTACAGCTCCCCCATGTGGTGGGAGGATGTACTGCAGCCCCTATAGCCGCACTAGCATCTGACCAGTGCTTGCCGCTGCGCAGCAGGAAATGGGTTCTCTAGATGGTGGGCCCTTGTATCCTGCTTTAAGAAGCTGCTGAGCTGCTCCCCCTGTGGTAGGAGGATGTACTGCAGCCTCTACAGCGCACTAGCAACTGACCAGTGCTTGCCGCTGCACAGCAGTAAATGGATTCTCTAGGTGGGGCCTTGTCTCCCGCTGAAGAGACTACTGAGCAGCCCCCCCTGTGGTGGGAGGATGTACTGCAGCCTCTACAGCACACTAACATCTGACCAATGCTTGCTGCTGCACAGAAGGAAATGGGTTCTCTAGACGGTGGGCCCTTGTCTCCCGCTGAAGAGGTTGCTGAGCTGCTCCTCCTCTGTTGGGAGGATGTACTGCAGCCTCTACAGCGCACTAGCATCTGACTAGTGCTTGCCACTGTGCAACAGGAAATGGGTTCTCTAGACGTTGTGGCCTTGTCTCCTGCTGAAGAGACTACTGAGCAGCTCCCCCTGTGGTGGGAGGATGTACTGCAGCCTCTACAGCGCACTAGCATCTGACCAGTGCTTGCTGCTGCGCAGCAGGAAATGGGTTCTCTAGACGGTGGGGCCTTGTCTCCAGAGGAAGAGCTGCTGAGGAGCTCCCCCAGTGGCGGGAGGATGTACTGCAGCCGCAACAGCCTCAGTAGGAGCTGCACAGAAGTAAATAGGTTCTCTAGACAGTGGTCCCTTGTCTCCCGATGAAGAGTCTGCTGAGCAGCTCCCCCCGTGGTGGGAGGATGTACTGCAGCTGCTACAACCACACAAGACTCTGACGAGTGCTTGCTTCTTCGTAGCAGGAATAGGTTCTCTAAGAGGTGGTGCCTTGTCTACTGCTGAAGAGGCTGCTGAGCAGCTCCCTCAGTGGTGGGAGGATGCACTGCAGTCGCTACAGTGCACTAGCATCTGACCAGTGTTTGCGGCTTCGTAGAAGGAAATGGGTTCTCTAGACGGTGGGCCCTTGTCTCCCACTGACGAGGCTGCTGAGGAGCTGCCCCAGTGGCGGAAGGATGTACTGCAGCCGCTACAACCTCACTAGGAGCTGCACAGAAGTGAATAGGTTCTCTATACAGTGGTCCCTTGTCTCCCGCTGAAGAGTCTGCTGAGCAGCTCCCCCCGTGGTGGGAGGATGTACTGCAGCTGCTACAACCGCACTAGCAGCTGCTCAGAAGGAAATGGGTGCTCTAGACGGTGAGCCCTTGTCCCGCGCGGAAGAGGCTGCTGAGCAGCTCCCCCAATGGTGGAAGGATGTACTGCAGCCCCTACAGCCGCACTAGCATCTGACCAGTGCTTGCCGCTGCCCTTGTCTCCAGCTGTAGAGGCTGCTGAGCAGCTCCCCCTGTGGCGGGAGGACGTACTGCAGCCTCTACAGAGACTAGCATCAGACCAGTGCTTGCCACTGCCCTTGTCTCCAGCTGAAGAGGCTGCTGACCTGCTCCCCCAGTGGTGGGAGGATGCACTGCAGTCGCTACAGCCGCACTAGCATCTGATCAGTGCTTGCTGCTGCGCAGCAGGAAATGGGTTCTCTAGACGGTGGGGCCTTGTCTCCAGAGGAAGGGGCTACTGAGGAGCTCCCCCAGTGGCGGGAGGATGTACTGCAGCCGCTACAGCCTCAGTAGGAGCTGCACAGAAGTAAATAGGTTCTCTAGACAGTGGTCCCTTGTCTCCCAATGAAGAGTCTGCTGAGCAGCTCCCCCCGTGGTGGGAGGATGTACTGCAGCTGCTACAACCACACAAGACTCTGACGAGTGCTTGCTTCTGCGTAGCAGGAAATGGTTCTCTAAGAGGTGGTGCCTTGTCTACTGCTGAAGATGCTGCTGAGCAGCTCCCTCAGTGGTGGGAGGATGCACTGCAGTCGCTACAGTGCACTAGCATCTGACCAGTGCTTGCGGCTTCGTAGAAGGAAATGGGTTCTCTAGACGGTGGGCCCTTGTCTCCCACTGACGAGGCTGCTGAGGAGCTGCCCCAGTGGTGGGAGGATGTACTGCAGCCGCTACAACCTCACTAGGAGCTGCACAGAAGTAAAGAGGTTCTCTATACAGTGGTCCCTTGTCTCCCGCTGAAGAGTCTGCTGAGCAGCTCCCCCTGTGGTGGGAGGATGTACTGCAGCTGCTACAACCGCACTAGCAGCTGCTCAGAAGGAAATTGGTGGTCTAGACGGTGAGCCCTTGTCCCCCGCGGAAGAGGCTGCTGAGCAGCTCCCCCAATGGTGGAAGGATGTACTGCAGCCCCTACAGCCGCACTAGCATCTGACCAGTGCTTGCCGCTGCCCTTGTCTCCAGCTGTAGAGGCTGCTGAGCAGCTCCCCCTGTGGTAGAAGGATGTACTGCAGTCGCTAGAGCTGCACTAGCATCTGACCAGTGCTTGCCGTTTCGCAGAAGAAAATGGGTTCTCTTGACGTGGGGCCTTGCCTCCCGCTGAAGAAGCTGCTGAGCAGCTCACCCAATGGTGGGAGGATGTACTGCAACCGCTACAGCCTCAGTAGCATATGACCAGTGCTTGCCGCTGCCCTTGTCTCCAGCTGAAAGGGCTGCTGAACAGCTCCCCCAGTGGTGGGAGGATGTATTGCAGCTGCTGCAGCCGCACTAGCATCTGACCAGTAGTTGCCGGTGCGCAGAAGGAAATGGGTCCTCTAGATAGTGGGCCCTTGTTTCCACCTGAAGAGGCTGCTGAGCAGCTCCCCCAGTAGTGGAAGGATGTACTGTGGCCGCTACAACCACTACAGCCGCACTAGCATCTGACCAATGCTTGCTGCTGCGCAGCAGGAAATGGGTTCTCTAGACATGGGCCCTTGTCTCCCGCTGAAGAGGCTGCTGAACTGCTGAGCTGCTCCCCCAGTAGTGGAAGGATGTACTGCAGCCCCTACAGCCGCACTAGGATCTGACCAGTGCTTGCCGCTGCGCAGCAGGAAATGGGTTCTCTAGACGGTGGGCCCTTGTCTCCCGCTGAAGAGCTCCCCCCGTGGTGGGAGGATGTACTGCAGCCCCTACAGCCGCACTAGCATCTCAGCAGTGCTTGCCACTGCGCAGCAGGAAATGGGTTCTCTAGATGGTGGGCCCTTGTCTCCTGCTGAAGAGGCTGCTAAGTTGCTGAGCTGCTCCCCCAGTAGTGGAAGGATGTACTGCAGCCGCTACAGCCACTACAGCCGCATTAGCATCTGACCAGTGTTTGTCGCTGCACAGAAGGAAACAGGTTCTCTAGATGGTCGGGCCTTGTCTACAGCTGAAGAGGCTGCTGAGCAGCTCCCCCTGTGGTGGGAGGATGTACTGCAGCCCCTCCAGCCGCACAAGCATCTGACCAGTGCTTGCCGCTGTGCAGAAGAAAATGAGTTCTCTAGACGGCAGGGCCTTGTCTCCCGCTGAAGAAACTACTGATCAGCTCCCCCTGTGGTAGGAGGATGTACTGCAGTATCTACAGCACACTAGCATCTGACCAGTGCTTGCCGCTGCGCAGCAGGAAATTGGTTCTCTAGACGGTGGGGCGTTGTCTCCCGCTGATGAGACTACTGAGCAGCTCGCCCTGTGTTGGGAGGATGTAGTGCACCTTCTAAAGCGCACTAGCATCTGACCAGTGCTTGCCGCTGTTCAGAAGGAAATGGGTTCTCTAGACGGTGGGCCCTTGTCTCCAGCTGAAGAGTCTGATGAGTTTCTCCTCCTGTGGTGGAAGGATGTACTGCAGCCTCTACAGCGCACTAGCATCTGACAAGTGCTTGCTGCTGCGCAGAAGAGAATGAGTTCTCTAGATGGTGGGCTCTTGTCTCTGCTGAACAGGCTGCTGAGCTGCTCCTCCTGTGGTGGGAGGATGTTCTGCAGCCTCTACAGCCGCACTAGCATCTGACCAGTGCTTGCCACTGCGCAGAAGGAAATGGGTTCTCTAGGCGGTGGGCCCTTGTCTCATGCTGAAGAGGCTGCTGAGCAGCTCCCCCTGTGGCGGGAGGACGTACTGCAGCCTCTACAGAGCACAAGCATCAGACCAGTGCTTGCCACTGCCCTTGTCTCCAGCTGAAGAGGCTGCTGACCTGCTCCGCCAGTGGTGGGAGGATGCACTGCAGTCGCTACAGCCGCACTAGCATCTGATCAGTGCTTGCCGCTGCGCAGCAGGAAATGGGTTCTCTAGATGGTGGGGCCTTGCCTCCAGCGGAAGGGGCTGCTGAACAACTCCTCTTGTGGTGGGAGAATGCACTGCAGCCACTACAGAGCACTAGTATCTCAGTGCTTGCTGCTGCACAGCAGTAAATGGGTTTGCTGGCGGGTGGGGCCTTATCTCCCGCTGAAGAGGCTTCTGAGCAGCTCCCCCAGTGGTTGGAGTATGTACTGAAGCCGCTACAACCGCACCAGCTGCTGCGCTGAAGGAAATGGGTTCTCTAGACAGTGGGCCCTTGTCTCCCGCTGAGGAGGCTGCTGAGGAGCTCCCCCTGTGGTGGAAGGATGTACTGCAGCTTCTACAACCGCACTAGACTCTGACCAGTGCTTGCTGCTGCGCAGCAGGAAATAGGTTCTCTAAGAGGTGGTGCATTGTCTACCGCTGAAGGGGTTGCTGAGCAGCTCCCCTCGTGGTGAGAGGATGTACTGCAGCCACTACAGAGCACTAGCATCTCAGTGCTTGCCGCTGCACAGCACGAAATGGGTTTTCTGGATGGTGGGGCCCTTTCTCCTGTTGAAGAGGCTGCTGAGCAGCTCCCCCAGTGGCAGGAGGATGTCCTGCAGCCGCTACATCCGCTCTAGCTGCTGCACAGAAGGAAATGGGTTCTCTAGACGCTGGGCCCTTGTCTCCCGCTGAAGAGGCTGCTGAGCAGCTCCCCCAGTGGCAGGAGGATGTCCTGCAGCCGCTACATCCGCTCTAGCTGCTGCACAGAAGGAAATGGGTTCTCTAGACGGTGGGTCCTTGTCTCCTGCTGAAGGCGTTGCTGAGCAGCTCCCCCAGTGGCGGGATGATGTACTGCAGCCGCTACAGCTGCACTAGCAGCTGCGCAGAAAGAAATGGGTTCTCTAGACGGTGGACCCTTGTCTCCCGCTGAAGAGGCTGCTGAGCTGCTCCCCCAGTGGTGGGAGGATGTACTGCAGCAGTTACAGCCGCACTAGCAGATGCTCAGAAGGAAATGGGTTCTCTAGACATTGAGCCCTTCTCTCCCGCTGAAGAGGCTGCTGAGCAGCTCCCCCTGTGGTGGAAGGATGTACTGCAACCCCTACAGCCGCACTAGCATCTGACCAGTGCTTGCGGCTGCGCAGCAGGAAATGGGTTCTCTAGACGGTGGGGCCTTGTCTCCAGCTGAAGGGGTTGCTGAGCAGCTCCTCTCGTGATGAGAGGATGTACTGCAGCCACTACAGAGCACTAGCATCTCAGTGCTTGCCGCTGCACAGCAGGAAATGGGTTTTCTGGATGGTGGGGCCCTTTCTCCTGCTGAAGAAGCTGCTGAGCAGCTCCCCCAGTGGCAGGAGGATGTCCTGCAGCCGCTACATCCGCTCTAGCTGCTGCACAGAAGGAAATGGTTTCTCTAGACGCTGGGCCCTTGTCTCCCGCTGAAGAGGCTGCTGAGCAGCTCCCCCAGTGGCAGGAGGATGTCCTGCAGCCGCTACATCCGCTCTAGCTGCTGCACAGAAGGAAATGGGTTCTCTAGACGGTGGGTCCTTGTCTCCTGCTGAAGCCGTTGCTGAGCAGCTCCCCCAGTGGCAGGATGATGTACTGCAGCCGCTGCAGCTGCACTAGCAGCTGCGCAGAAGGAAATGGGTTCTCTAGACGGTGGACCCTTGTCTCCCGCTGAAGAGGCTGCTGAGCTGCTCCCCCAGTGGTGGGAGGATGTACTGCAGCCGCTACAGCCGCACTAGCAGATGCTCAGAAGGAAATGGGTTCTCTAGACGGTGAGCCCTTGTCTCCCGCTGAAGAGGCTGCTGAGCAGCTCCCCCTGTGGTGGAAGGATGTACTGCAACCCCTACAGCCGCACTAGCATCTGACCGGTGCTTGCCGCTGCGCAGCAGGAAATGGGTGCTCTAGGCGGTGGTGCCTTGTCTCCCCTTGAAGAGGCTGCTGAGCAGCTCTCTCAGTGGTGGGAGGATGTACTGCAGTCACGACAGTGCACTAGCATATGAGAAGTGCTTGCCGCTTCGCAGAAGGAAATGGGTTCTCTAGACGGTGGGCCCTTGTCTCCCGCTGAAGAGGCTGCCGAGCTGCTCCCCCAGTGGTGGGAGGATGTACTGCAGCCGCTACAGCCGCACTAGCAGATGCTCAGAAGGAAATGGGTTCTCTAGACGGTGAGCCCTTGTCTCCCGCTGAAGAGGCTGCTGAGCAGCTCCCCCTGTGGTGGAAGGATGTACTGCAACCCCTACAGCCGCACTAGCATCTGACCAGTGCTTGCCGCTGCGCAGCAGGAAATGGGTTCTCTAGGCGGTGGTGCCTTGTCTCCCCTTGAAGAGGCTGCTGAGCAGCTCTCTCAGTGGTGGGAGGATGTACTGCAGTCACGACAACCGCACTAGCATCTGACCAGTGCTTGCCGCTTCGCAGAAGGAAATGGGCTCTCTTGACGTGGGGCCTTGTCTCCCCTTGAAGAGGCTGCTGAGCAGCTCCCCCAGTGGGAGGAGGATGTCCTGCAGCCGCTACATCCGCTCTAGCTGCTGCACAGAAGGAAATGGGTTCTCTAGATGGTGGGTCCTTGTCTCCTGCTGAAGGCGTTGCTGAGCAGCTCCCCCAGTGGCGGGATGATGTACTGCAGCCGCTACAGCTGCACTAGCAGCTGCGCAGAAGGAAATGGGTTGTCTAGACGGTGGGCCCTTGTCTCCAGCTGAAGAGGCTGCTGAGCTGCCCCCCAGTGGTGGGAGGATGTACTGCAGCCGCTACAGCCGCACTAGCAGCTGCTCAGAAGGAAATGGGTTCTCTAGACGGTGAGCCCTTGTCTCCCCCTGAAGAGGCTGCTGAGCAGCGCCCCCTGTGGTGGAAGGATGTACTGCAACCCCTACAGCCGCACTAGCATCTGACCAGTGCTTGCCGCTTCGCAGAAGGAAATGGGCTCTCTTGACGTGGGGCCTTGTCTCCCCCTGAAGAGGCTGCTGAGCAGCTCCCCAATAGTGGAAGGATGTATTGCGGCCGCTACAGCCACACTAGCATCTGACCAGTGTTTGCTCCTGCTCAGCAGGAAATGGGTTCTCTAGACATGGGCCCTTGTCTCCCGCTGAAGAGGCTGCAGAGCAGCTCCCCCTGTGGTGGGAGAATGTACTGAAGCCCCTCCAGCCGCACTAGCATCTGAACAGTGCTTGCCGCTGTGCAGAAGAAAATTAGTTCTCTAGATGGCAGGGCCTTGTCTCCCGCCGAAGAGACTACTGATCAGCTCCCCCTGTGGTAGGAGAATGTACTGCAGTCTCTACAGCGCACTAGCATCTGACCAGTGCTTGCCGCTGCGCAGCAGGAAATGCGTTCTCTACACGGTGGGGCTTTGTCTCCCGCTGATGAGACTACTGAGCAGCTTGCACTGTGTTGGGAGGATTTAGTGCACCTTCTACAGCGCACTAGCATCTGACCAGTGCTTACCGCTGTTCAGAAGGAAATGGGTTCTCTAGACGGTGGGCCCTTGTCTCCTGCTGAAGAGGCTGCTGAGCTGCAGAGCTGTCCCCCAGTAGTGGAAGGATGTACTGCAGCCGCTACAGCCACTACAGCCGCATTAGCATCTGACCAGTGTTTGCTGCTGCGCAGAAGGAGATGGGTTCTCTAGACGGTCGGGCCTTGTCTACAGCTGAAGAGGCTGCTGAGCAGCTCCCCCTGTGGTGGGAGGATGTACTGCAGCCCCTCCAGCTGCACTAGCATCTGACCAGTGCTTGCCGCTGCGCAGCAGGAAATGCGTTCTCTACACGGTGAGCCCTTGTCTCCCGCTGAAGAGGCTGCTGAGCAGTTCCCCCAGTAGTGGGAAGATGTACTGCAACCGACACAGCCGCTAAAGCCGCCCTAGCATCTGACCAGTGCTTGCCGCTGCGCAGAAGGAAATTGGTTCTATAGACGGTGGGGCCTTGTCTCCAGCTGAAGAGGCTGCTGTACAGCTCCCCCATGTGGTGGGAGGATGTACTGCAGCCCCTATAGCCGCACTAGCATCTGACCAGTGCTTGCCGCTGCGCAGCAGGAAATGGGTTCTCTAGATGGTGGGCCCTTGTATCCTGCTTTAAGAAGCTGCTGAGCTGCTCCCCCTGTGGTAGGAGGATGTACTGCAGCCTCTACAGCGCACTAGCATCTGACCAGTGCTTGCCGCTGCACAGCAGTAAATGGATTCTCTAGGTGGGGCCTTGTCTCCCGCTGAAGAGACTACTGAGCAGCCCCCCCTGTGGTGGGAGGATGTACTGCAGCCTCTACAGCACACTAACATTTGACCAATGCTTGCTGCTGCACAGAAGGAAATGGGTTCTCTAGACGGTGGGCCCTTGTCTCCCGCTGAAGAGGTTGCTGAGCTGCTCCTCCTCTGTTGGGAGGATGTACTGCAGCCTCTACAGCGCACTAGCATCTGACTAGTGCTTGCCACTGTGCAACAGGAAATGGGTTCTCTAGACGTTGTGGCCTTGTCTCCTGCTGAAGAGACTACTGAGCAGCTCCCCCTGTGGTGGGAGGATGTACTGCAGCCTCTACAGCGCACTAGCATCTGACCAGTGCTTGCTGCTGCGCAGCAGGAAATGGGTTCTCTAGACGGTGGGGCCTTGTCTCCAGAGGAAGAGCTGCTGAGGAGCTCCCCCAGTGGCGGGAGGATGTACTGCAGCCGCAACAGCCTCAGTAGGAGCTGCACAGAAGTAAATAGGTTCTCTAGACAGTGGTCCCTTGTCTCCCGATGAAGAGTCTGCTGAGCAGCTCCCCCCGTGGTGGGAGGATGTACTGCAGCTGCTACAACCACACAAGACTCTGACGAGTGCTTGCTTCTTCGTAGCAGGAATAGGTTCTCTAAGAGGTGGTGCCTTGTCTACTGCTGAAGAGGCTGCTGAGCAGCTCCCTCAGTGGTGGGAGGATGCACTGCAGTCGCTACAGTGCACTAGCATCTGACCAGTGTTTGCGGCTTCGTAGAAGGAAATGGGTTCTCTAGACGGTGGGCCCTTGTCTCCCACTGACGAGGCTGCTGAGGAGCTGCCCCAGTGGCGGAAGGATGTACTGCAGCCGCTACAACCTCACTAGGAGCTGCACAGAAGTGAATAGGTTCTCTATACAGTGGTCCCTTGTCTCCCGCTGAAGAGTCTGCTGAGCAGCTCCCCCCGTGGTGGGAGGATGTACTGCAGCTGCTACAACCGCACTAGCAGCTGCTCAGAAGGAAATGGGTGCTCTAGACGGTGAGCCCTTGTCCCCCGCGGAAGAGGCTGCTGAGCAGCTCCCCCAATGGTGGAAGGATGTACTGCAGCCCCTACAGCCGCACTAGCATCTGACCAGTGCTTGCCGCTGCCCTTGTCTCCAGCTGTAGAGGCTGCTGAGCAGCTCCCCCTGTGGCGGGAGGACGTACTGCAGCCTCTACAGAGACTAGCATCAGACCAGTGCTTGCCACTGCCCTTGTCTCCAGCTGAAGAGGCTGCTGACCTGCTCCCCCAGTGGTGGGAGGATGCACTGCAGTCGCTACAGCCGCACTAGCATCTGATCAGTGCTTGCTGCTGCGCAGCAGGAAATGGGTTCTCTAGACGGTGGGGCCTTGTCTCCAGAGGAAGGGGCTACTGAGGAGCTCCCCCAGTGGCGGGAGGATGTACTGCAGCCGCTACAGCCTCAGTAGGAGCTGCACAGAAGTAAATAGGTTCTCTAGACAGTGGTCCCTTGTCTCCCAATGAAGAGTCTGCTGAGCAGCTCCCCCCGTGGTGGGAGGATGTACTGCAGCTGCTACAACCACACAAGACTCTGACGAGTGCTTGCTTCTGCGTAGCAGGAAATTGTTCTCTAAGAGGTGGTGCCTTGTCTACTGCTGAAGATGCTGCTGAGCAGCTCCCTCAGTGGTGGGAGGATGCACTGCAGTCGCTACAGTGCACTAGCATCTGACCAGTGCTTGCGGCTTCGTAGAAGGAAATGGGTTCTCTAGACGGTGGGCCCTTGTCTCCCACTGACGAGGCTGCTGAGGAGCTGCCCCAGTGGTGGGAGGATGTACTGCAGCCGCTACAACCTCACTAGGAGCTGCACAGAAGTAAAGAGGTTCTCTATACAGTGGTCCCTTGTCTCTCGCTGAAGAGTCTGCTGAGCAGCTCCCCCTGTGGTGGGAGGATGTACTGCAGCTGCTACAACCGCACTAGCAGCTGCTCAGAAGGAAATGGGTGCTCTAGACGGTGAGCCCTTGTCCCCCGCGGAAGAGGCTGCTGAGCAGCTCCCCCAATGGTGGAAGGATGTACTGCAGCCCCTACAGCCGCACTAGCATCTGACCAGTGCTTGCCGCTGCCCTTGTCTCCAGCTGTAGAGGCTGCTGAGCAGCTCCCCCTGTGGTAGAAGGATGTACTGCAGTCGCTAGAGCCGCACTAGCATCTGACCAGTGCTTGCCGCTTCGCAGAAGAAAATGGGTTCTCTTGACGTGGGGCCTTGCCTCCCGCTGAAGAAGCTGCTGAGCAGCTCACCCAATGGTGGGAGGATGTACTGCAGCCGCTACAGCCTCAGTAGCATATGACCAGTGCTTGCCGCTGCCCTTGTCTCCAGCTGAAAGGGCTGCTGAACAGCTCCCCCAGTGGTGGGAGGATGTATTGCAGCTGCTGCAGCCGCACTAGCATCTGACCAGTAGTTGCCGGTGCGCAGAAGGAAATGGGTCCTCTAGATAGTGGGCCCTTGTTTCCAACTGAAGAGGCTGCTGAGCAGCTCCCCCAGTAGTGGAAGGATGTACTGTGGCCGCTACAACCACTACAGCCGCACTAGCATCTGACCAATGCTTGCTGCTGCGCAGCAGGAAATGGGTTCTCTAGACATGGGCCCTTGTCTCCCGCTGAAGAGGCTGCTGAAATGCTGAGCTGCTCCCCCAGTAGTGGAAGGATGTACTGCAGCCCCTACAGCCGCACTAGGATCTGACCAGTGCTTGCCGCTGCGCAGCAGGAAATGGGTTCTCTAGATGGTGGGCCCTTGTCTCCTGCTGAAGAGGCTGCTGAACTGCTGAGCTGCTCCCCCAGTAGTGGAAGGATGTACTGTGGCCGCTACAGCCACTACAGCCGCACTAGCATCTGACCAATGCTTGCTGCTGCGCAGCAGGAAATGGGTTCTCTAGACAAGGCCTCTTGTCTCCCGCTGAAGAGGCTGCAGAGCAGCTCCCCCTGTGGTGGGAGAATGTACTGAAGCCCCTCCAGCCGCACTAGCATCTGAACAGTGCTTGCCGCTGTGCAGAAGAAAATTAGTTCTCTAGATGGCAGGGCCTTGTCTCCCGCCGAAGAGACGACTGATCAGCTCCCCCTGTGGTAGGAGGACGTACTGCAGCCTCTACAGAGCACTAGCAGCAGACGAGTGCTTGCCACTGCCCTTGTCTCCAGCTGAAGAGGCTGCTGACCTGCTCCCCAGTGGTGGGAGGATGTTCTGCAGCCCC
The DNA here is from genome assembly GCF_040938575.1 of Ambystoma mexicanum. Classification (NCBI taxonomy): domain Eukaryota; kingdom Metazoa; phylum Chordata; class Amphibia; order Caudata; family Ambystomatidae; genus Ambystoma; species Ambystoma mexicanum. The sequence continues at coordinate 1,605,140,878 of NC_090937.1, forward strand.
TACAGCCGCATTAGCATCTGACAAGTACTTGCTGCTGCGCAGAAGGAAAAGGGCCCTCTAGATGGTGGGCCCTTGTCTCCTGCTGAAGAGGCTGCTGAGCAGCTCCCACTGTGGTGGGAGGATGTACTGCCACCTCTATAGCCCACTAGCATCACATTGCTTGCCGCTGCACAGAAGGAAATGGGTTTTCTGGACAGTGGGGTCTTGTCTCCCGCTGAAGAGGGCGCTGAGCAGCTCCCCCTGTGGTGGGAGGATGTACTGCAGCCTCTACAGAGCACTAGCATCAGACCAGTGCTTGCCACTGCCCTTGTCTCCTGCTGAAGAGGCTGCTGAGCAGCTCCCACTGTGGTGGGAGGATGTACTGCCACCTCTATAGTCCACTAGCATCACATTGCTTGCCGCTGCACAGAAGGAAATGGGTTTTCTGGACAGTGGGGTCTTGTCTCCCGCTGAAGAGGACGCTGACCTGCTCCCCCAGTGGTGGGAGGATGTACTGCAGTCGCTACAGCCGCGCTAGCATCTGATCAGTGCTTGCCACTGCGCAGCAGGAAATGGGTTCTCTAGACGATGGGGCCTTGTCTCCAGCGGAAGGGGCTGATGAACAGCTCCCCTTGTGGTGGGAGGATGCACTGCAGCCACTACAGAGCACTAGCATCTCAGTGCTTGCTGCTGCACAGCAGTAAATGGGTTTGCTGGACGGTGGGGCCTTATCTCCCGCTGAAGAGGCTTCTGAGCAGCTCCCCCAGTGGTGGGAGGATGTACTACAGCCGCACCAGCTGCTGCGCTGAAGGAAATGGGTTCTCTAGACGGTGGGCTCTTGTCTCCCGCTGAGGAGGCTGCTGAGGAGCTCCCCCCATGGTGGGAGGATGTACTGCAGCCCCTACAGCCGCACTAGCATCTGACCAGTGCTTGCCGCTGCGCAGCAGGAAATGGGTTCTCTAGATGGTGGGCCCTTGTCTCCTGCTGAAGAGGCTGCTGAGCTGCTGAGCTGCTCCCCCAGTAGTGGAAGGATGTACTGCAGCCGCTACAGCCACTACAGCCGCATTAGCATCTGACCAGTGTTTACCGCTGCACAGAGGAAATGGGTTCTCTAGACGGTCAGGCCTTGTCTTGGGATGAAGAGGCTGCTGAGCAGCTACCCCCGGGGTGGGAGGATGTACTGCAGCTGCTACAACTGCTCTAGCAGCTGCTCAGAAGGAAATGGGTGCTCTAGACGGTGAGCCCTTGTCCCCCGCGGAAGAGGCTGCTGAGCAGCTTCCCCAATGGTGGAAGGATGTACTGCAGCCCCTACAGCGCACTAGCATCTGACCAGTGCTTGCCGCTTCGCAGAAGGAAATGGGTTCTCTTGACGTGGGGCCTTGCCTCCCGCTGAAGAGGCTGTTGAGCAGCTCCCCCAATGGTGGGAGGATGTACTGCAGCTGCTACAGCCGCAGTAGCATATGACCAGTGCTTGCCGCTACCCTTGCTCCAGCTGAAGGGGCTGCTAAGCAGCTCCCCCAGTGGTGGGAGGATGTATTGCAGCTGCTGCACCCGCACAGGCATCTGACCAGTGGTTGCAGGTGCGCAGCAGGAAATGGGTCGTCTAGATAGTGGGCCCTTGTTTCCCACTGAAGAGGCTGCTGAGCAGCTCCCCCGTGGTGGGAGGATGTACTGCAGCTGCTACAATCGCACTAGCAGCTGCTCAGAAGGAAATGGGTGCTCTAGACGGTGAGCCTTTGTCCCCCGCGGAAGAGGCTGCTGAGCAGCTCCCCAAATGGTGGAAGGATGTACTGCAGCCCTTACAGCCGCACTAGCATCTGACCAGTGCTTGCCGCTGCCGTTGTCTCCAGCTGTAGAGGCTGCTGAGCAGCTCCCCCAGTGGTAGAAGGATGTACTGCAGTCGCTACAGCCGCACTAGCATCTGACCACTGCTTGCCGCTTCGCAGAAGGAAATGGGTTCTCTTGACGTGGGGCCTTGCCTCCCACTGAAGAGGCTGCTGAGCAGCTCCCCAAATGGTGGGAGGATGTACTGCAGCCGCTACAGCCGCAGTAGCATATGACCAGTGCTTGCCGCTGCCCTTGTCTCCAGCTGAAGGGGCTGCTGAGCAGCTCCCCCAGTGGTGGGAGGATGTATTGCAGCTGCTGCAGACGCACTAGCATCTGACCAGTGCTTGCCGATGCGCAGAAGGAAATGGGTCCTCTAGATAGTGGGCCCTTGTCTCCCGCTGAAGAGGCTGCAGAGCAGCTCCCCCTGTGGTGGGAGGATGTACTGCAGCCCCTACAGCCGCACTAGCATCTGACCAGTGCTTGCCGCTGCGCAGCAGGAAATGGGTTCTCTAGATGGTGGGCCCTTTTCTCCTGCTGAGGAGGCTGCTGAGCAGCTCCCCCAGTGGTGGGAGGATGTATTGCAGCCCCTACAGCCGCACTAGCATCTGACCAGTGCTTGCCGCTGCGCAGCAGGAAATGGGTTCTCTAGATGGTGGGCCCTTCTCTCCTGCTGAAGAGGCTGCTGAGCACCTCCCCCAGAAGTGGAAGGATGTACTGTGGCCGCTACAGCCGCTACAGCCGCACTAGCATCTGACCAATGCTTGCTGCTGCGCAGCAGGAAATGGGTTCTCTAGACATGGGCCCTTGTCTCCCGCTGAAGAGGCAGCAGAGCAGCTCCCCCTGTGGTGGGAGGATGTACTGCAGCCCCTACAGCCGCACTAGCATCTGACCAGTGCATGCCGCTGCGCAGCAGGAAATGGGTTCTCTAGATGGTGGGCCCTTGCCTCCTGCTGAAGAGGCTGCTGAGCTGCTCCCCCAGTAGTGGAAGGATTTACTGCAGCCGCTACAGCCGCATTAGCATCTGACCAGTGTTTGCCGCTGCGCAGAAGGAAATGGGTTCTCTAGACGGTCGGGCCTTGTCTACAGCTGAAGAGGCTGCTGAGCAGCTCCCCCTGTGGTGGGACGATGTACTGCAGCCCCTCCAGCCGCACTAGCATCTGAACAGTGCTTGCCGCTGTGCAGAAGAAAATGAGTTCTCTAGACGGCAGGGCCTTGTCTCCTGCCGAAGAGACTACTGATCAGCTCCCCCTGTGGTAGGAGGACGTACTGCAGCCTCTACAGAGCACTAGCATCAGACCAGTGCTTGCCACTGCCCTTGTCTCCAGCTGAAGAGGCTGCTGACCTGCTCCCCCAGTGGTGGGAGGACGTTCTGCAGCCAGCCCCTACAGCCGCATTACCATCTGACCCCTGCGCAGAAGGAAATGGGCCCTCTAGATGGTGGGCCCTTGGCTCCAGCTGAAGAGGCTACTGAGCAGCTCCCCCAGTGGTAAAAGGATGTACTGCAGCCTCTACAGCGCACGAACATCTGTCCAGTGCTTGCCACTGCTCAGAAGGAAATGGGTTCTCTAGACGGTGGGCCCTTGTCTCCTGCTGAAGAGGCTGCTGAGCAGCTCCCACTGTGGTGGGAGGATGTACTGCCACCTCTACAGCCCACTAGCATCACATTGCTTGCCGCTGCACAGAAGGAAATGGGTTTTCTGGACAGTGGGGTCTTGTCTCCCGCTGAAGAGGGCGCTGAGCAGCTCCCCCAGTGGTGGGAGGATGTACTGCAGTCGCTACAGCCGCGCTAGCATCTGATCAGTGCTTGCCACTGCGCAGCAGGAAATGGGTTCTCTAGACGGTGGGGCCTTGTCTCCAGCGGAAGGGGCTGCTGAACAGCTCCACTTGTGGTGGGAGGATGCAATGCAGCCACTACAGAGCACTAGCATCTCAGTGCTTGCTGCTGCACAGCAGTAAATGGGTTTGCTGGACGGTGGGGCCTTATCTCCCGCTGAAGAGGCTTTTGAGCAGCTCCCCCAGTGGTGGGAGGATGTACTGCAGCCGCTACAGCCGCACCAGCTGCTGCGCTGAAGGAAATGGATTCTCTAGACGGTGGGCTCTTGTCTCCCGCTGAGGAGGCAGCTGAGGAGCTCCCCCCGTGGTGGGAGGATGTACTGCAGCCCCTACAGCCGCACTAGCATCTGACCAGTGCTTGCCGCTGCGCAGCAGGAAATGGGTTCTCTAGATGGTGGGCCCTTGTCTCCTGCTGAAGAGGCTGCTGAGCAGCTCCCCCGTGGTGGGAGGATGTACTGCAGCTGCTACAACCACCTCTACAGCCCACTAGCATCACATTGCTTGCCGCTGCACAGAAGGAAATGGGTTTTCTGGACGGTGGGGTCTTGTTTTCCGCTGAAGAGGGCGCTGAGCAGCTCCCCCTGTGGTGGGAGGATGTACTGCAGCCTCTACAGAGCACTAGCATCAGACCAGTACTTGCCACTGCCCTTGTCTCCAGCTGAAGAGGCTGCTGAACTGCTCCCACAGTGGTGGGAGGATGTACTGCAGTCGCTACAGCCGCGCTAGCATCTGATCAGTGCTTGCCACTGCGCAGCAGGAAATGGGTTCTCTAGATGGTGGGGCCTTGTCTCCAGCGGAAGGGGCTGCTGAACAGCTCCCCTTGTGGTGGGAGGATGCACTGCAGCCACTACAGAGCACTAGCATCTCAGTGCTTGCTGCTGCACAGCAGTAAATGGGTTTGCTGGACGGTGGGGCCTTATCTCCCGCTGAGGAGGCTGCTGAGCAGCTCCCCCAGTGGTGGGAGGATGTATTGCAGCCCCTACAGCCGCACTAGCAGCTGCTCAGAAGGAAATGGGTGCTCTAGACGGTGAGCCTTTGTCCCCCGCGGAAGAGGCTGCTGAGCAGCTCCCCAAATGGTGGAAGGATGTACTGCAGCCCTTACAGCCGCACTAGCATCTGACCAGTGCTTGCCGCTGCCGTTGTCTCCAGCTGTAGAGGCTGCTGAGCAGCTCCCCCAGTGGTAGAAGGATGTACTGCAGTCGCTACAGCCGCACTAGCATCTGACCACTGCTTGCCGCTTCGCAGAAGGAAATGGGTTCTCTTGACGTGGGGCCTTGCCTCCCACTGAAGAGGCTGCTGAGCAGCTCCCCAAATGGTGGGAGGATGTACTGCAGCCGCTACAGCCACAGTAGCATATGACCAGTGCTTGCCGCTGCCCTTGTCTCCAGCTGAAGGGGCTGCTGAGCAGCTCCCCCAGTGGTGGGAGGATGTATTGCAGCTGCTGCAGACGCACTAGCATCTGACCAGTGCTTGCCGATGCGCAGAAGGAAATGGGTCCTCTAGATAGTGGGCCCTTGTCTCCCGCTGAAGAGGCTGCAGAGCAGCTCCCCCTGTGGTGGGAGGATGTACTGCAGCCCCTACAGCCGCACTAGCATCTGACCAGTGCTTGCCGCTGCGCAGCAGGAAATGGGTTCTCTAGATGGTGGGCCCTTGTCTCCTGCTGAAGAGGCTGCTGAGCTGCTGAGCTGCTCCCCCAGTAGTGGAAGGATGTACTGCAGCCGCTACAGCCACTACAGCCGCATTAGCATCTGACCAGTGTTTGCCGCTGCGCAGAAGGAAATGGGTTCTCTAGAAGGTCGGATCTTGTCTACAGCTGAAGAGACTACTGATCAGCTCCCCCTGTGGTGGGAGGATGTACTGCAGCCCCTCCAGCCACACTAGCATCTGAACAGTGCTTGTCGCTGTGCAGAAGAAAACGAGTTCTCTAGATGGCAGGGCCTTGTCTCCCACCGAAGAGACTACTGATCAGCTCCCCCTGTGGTAGGAGGACATACTGCAGCCTCTACAGAGCACTAGCATCAGACCAGTGCTTGCCACTGCCCTTGTCTCCAGCTGAAGAGGCTGCTGACCTGCTCCCCCATTGGTGGGAGGATGTTCTGCAGCCCCTACAGCCGCATTAGCATCTGACCAGTGCTTGCCGCTGCGCAGAAGGAAATGGGCCCTCCAGATGGTGGACCCTTGGCTCCAGCTGAAGAGGCTACTGAGCAGCTCCCCCAGTGGTGAAAGGATGGACTGCAGCCTCTACAGCGCACAAATATCTGTCCAGTGTTTGCCACTGCCCAGAAGGAAATGGGTTCTCTAGACGGTGGGCCCTTGTCTCCTGCTGAAGAGGCTGCTGAGCAGCTCCCACTGTGGTGGGAGGATGCACTGCCACCTCTACAACCCACTAGCATCACATTGCTTGCCGCTGCACAGAAGGAAATGGGTTTTCTGGACGGTGGGGTCTTGTTTTCCGCTGAAGAGGGCGCTGAGCAGCTCCCCCTGTGGTGGGAGGATGTACTGCAGCCTCTACAGAGCACTAGCATCAGACCAGTACTTGCCACTGCCCTTGTCTCCAGCTGAAGAGGCTGCTGAACTGCTCCCACAGTGGTGGGAGGATGTACTGCAGTCGCTACAGCCGCACTAGCATCTGATCAGTGCTTGCCACTGCGCAGCAGGAAATGGGTTCTCTAGATGGTGGGGCCTTGTCTCCAGCGGAAGGGGCTGCTGAACAGCTCCCCTTGTGGTGGGAGGATGCACTGCAGCCACTACAGAGCACTAGCATCTCAGTGCTTGCTGCTGCACAGCAGTAAAGGGGTTTGCTGGACGGTGGGGCCTTTTCTCTCGCTGAGGAGGCTGCTGAGCAGCTCCCCCAGTGGTGGGAGGATGTATTGCAGCCCCTACAGCCGCACTAGCATCTGACCAGTGCTTGCCGCTGCGCAGCAGGAAATGGGTTCTCTAGATGGTGGGCCCTTCTCTCCTGCTGAAGAGGCTGCTGAGCAGCTCCCCCAGTAGTGGAAGGATGTACTGTGGCCGCTACAGCCGCACTAGCATCTGACCAATGCTTGCTGCTGCGCAGCAGGAAATGGGTTCTCTAGACATGGGCCCTTGTCTCCCGCTGAAGAGGCAGCAGAGCAGCTCCCCCTGTGGTGGGAGGATGTACTGCAGCCCCTACAGCCGCACTAGCATCTGACCAGTGCATGCCGCTGCGCAGCAGGAAATGGGTTCTCTAGATGGTGGGCCCTTGTCTCCTGCTGAAGAGGCTGCTGAGCTGCTCCCCCAGTAGTGGAAGGATTTACTGCAGCCGCTACAGCCACTACAGCCGCATTAGCATCTGACCAGTGTTTGCCGCTGCGCAGAAGGAAATGGGTTCTCTAGACGGCCGGGCCTTGTCTACAGCTGAAGAGGCTGCTGAGCAGCTCCCCCTGTGGTGGGAGGATGTACTGCAGCCCCACCAGCCGCACTAGCATCTGAACAGTGCTTGCCGCTGTGCAGAAGAAAATGAGTTCTCTAGACGGCAGGGCCTTGTCTCTTGCCGAAAAGACTACTGATCAGCTCCCCCTGTGGTAGGAGGACGTACTGCAGCCTCTACAGAGCACTAGCATCAGACCAGTGCTTGCCACTGCCCTTGTCTCCAGCTGAAGAGGCTGCTGACCTGCTCCCCCAGTGGTGGGAGGACGTTCTGCAGCCAGCCCCTACAGCCGCATACCATCTGACCAGTGCTTGCCGCTGCGCAGAAGGAAATGGGCCCTCTAGATGGTGGGCCCTTGGCTCCAGCTGAAGAGGCTACTGAGCAGCTCCCCCAGTGGTAAAAGGATGTACTGCAGCCTCTACAGCGCACGAACATCTGTCCAGTGCTTGCCACTGCTCAGAAGGAAATGGGTTCTCTAGACGGTGGGCCCTTGTCTCCTGCTGAAGAGGCTGCTGAGCAGCTCCCACTGTGGTGGGAGGATGTACTGCCACCTCTACAGCCCACTAGCATCACATTGCTTGCCGCTGCACAGAAGGAAATGGGTTTTCTGGACAGTGGGGTCTTGTCTCCCGCTGAAGAGGGCGCTGAGCAGCTCCCCCTGTGGTGGGAGGATGTACTGCAGCCTCTACAGAGCACTAGCATCAGACCAGTGCTTGCCACTGCCCCTGTCTCCAGCTGAAGAGGCTGCTGACCTTCTCCCCCAGTGGTGGGAGGATGTACTGCAGTCGCTACAGCCGCGCTAGCATCTGATCAGTGCTTGCCACTGCGCAGCAGGAAATGGGTTCTCTAGACGGTGGGGCCTTGTCTCCAGTGGAAGGGGCTGCTGAACAGCTCCACTTGTGGTGGGAGGATGCAATGCAGCCACTACAGAGCACTAGCATCTCAGTGCTTGCTGCTGCACAGCAGTAAATGGGTTTGCTGGACGGTGGGGCCTTATCTCCCGCTGAATAGGCTTTTGAGCAGCTCCCCCAGTGGTGGGAGGATGTACTGCAGCCGCTACAGCCGCACCAGCTGCTGCGCTGAAGGAAATGGATTCTCTAGACGGTGGGCTCTTGTCTCCCGCTGAGGAGGCAGCTGAGGAGCTCCCCCCGTGGTGGGAGGATGTACTGCAGCCCCTACAGCCGCACTAGCATCTGACCAGTGCTTGCCGCTGCGCAGCAGGAAATGGGTTCTCTAGATGGTGGGCCCTTGTCTCCTGCTGAAGAGGCTGCTGAGCTGCTGAGCTGCTCCCCCAGTAGTGGAAGGATGTACTGCAGTCGCTACAGCCACTACAGCCGCATTAGCATCTGACCAGTGTTTACCGCTGCGCAGAAGGAAATGGGTTCTCTAGATGGTGGGCCCTTGTCTCCTGCTGAAGAGGCTGCTGAGCTGCTCCCCCAGTAGTGGAAGGATGTACTGCAGCCGCTACAGCCACTACAGCCGCATTAGCATCTGACCAGTGTTTGCTGCTGCGCAGAAGGAGATGGGTTCTCTAGACGGTCGGGCCTTGTCTACAGCTGAAGAGGCTGCTGAGCAGCTCCCCCTGTGGTGGGAGGATGTACTGCAGCCCCTCCAGCTGCACTAGCATATGACCAGTGCTTGCCGCTGTGCAGAAGAAAATGAGTTCTCTAGACGGCAGGGCCTTGTCTCCCGCTGAAGAGACTACTGATCAGCTCCCCCTGTGGTAGGAGAATGTACTGCAGTCTCTACAGCGCACTAGCATCTGACCAGTGCTTGCCGCTGCGCAGCAGGAAATGCGTTCTCTACACGGTGGGGCTTTGTCTCCCGCTGATGAGACTACTGAGCAGCTTGCCCTGTGTTGGGAGGATTTAGTGCACCTTCTACAGCGCACTAGCATCTGACCAGTGCTTACCGCTGTTCAGAAGGAAATGGGTTCTCTAGACGGTGGGCCCTTGTCTCCTGCTGAAGAGGCTGCTGAGCTGCAGAGCTGTCCCCCAGTAGTGGAAGGATGTACTGCAGCCGCTACAGCCACTACAGCCGCATTAGCATCTGACCAGTGTTTGCTGCTGCGCAGAAGGAGATGGGTTCTCTAGACGGTCGGGCCTTGTCTACAGCTGAAGAGGCTGCTGAGCAGCTCCCCCTGTGGTGGGAGGATGTACTGCAGCCCCTCCAGCTGCACTAGCATATGACCAGTGCTTGCCGCTGTGCAGAAGAAAATGAGTTATCTAGACGGCAGGGCCTTGTCTCCCGCTGAAGAGACTACTGATCAGCTCCCCCTGTGGTAGGAGAATGTACTGCAGTCTCTACAGCGCACTAGCATCTGACCAGTGCTTGCCGCTGCGCAGCAGGAAATACGTTCTCTACACGGTGGGGCTTTGTCTCCCGCTGATGAGACTACTGAGCAGCTTGCCCTGTGTTGGGAGGATTTAGTGCACCTTCTACAGCGCACTAGCATCTGACCAATGCTTACCGCTGTTCAGAAGGAAATGGGTTCTCTAGACGGTGGGCCCTTGTCTCCTGCTGAAGAGGCTGCTGAGCTGCGGAGCTGTCCCCCAGTAGTAGAAGGATGTACTGCAGCCGCTACAGCCACTACAGCCGCATTAGCATCTGACCAGTGTTTACAGCTGCGCAGAAGGAAATGGGTTCTCTAGACGGTCGGGCCTTGTCTACAGCTGAAGAGGCTGCTGAGCAGCTCCCCCTGTGGTGGGACGATGTACTGCAGCCCCTCCAGCCGCACTAGCATCTGAACAGTGCTTGCCGCTGTGCAGAAGAAAATGAGTTCTCTAGACGGCAGGGCCTTGTCTCCTGCCGAAGAGACTACTGATCAGCTCCCCCTGTGGTAGGAGGACGTACTGCAGCCTCTACAGAGCACTAGCATCAGACCAGTGCTTGCCACTGCCCTTGTCTCCAGCTGAAGAGGCTGCTGACCTGCTCCCCCAGTGGTGGGAGGACGTTCTGCAGCCAGCCCCTACAGCCGCATTACCATCTGACCAGTGCTTGCCGCTGCGCAGAAGGAAATGGGCCCTCTAGATGGTGGGCCCTTGGCTCCAGCTGAAGAGGCTACTGAGCAGCTCCCCCAGTGGTAAAAGGATGTACTGCAGCCTCTACAGCGCACGAACATCTGTCCAGTGCTTGCCACTGCTCAGAAGGAAATGGGTTCTCTAGACGGTGGGCCCTTGTCTCCTGCTGAAGAGGCTGCTGAGCAGCTCCCACTGTGGTGGGAGGATGTACTGCCACCTCTACAGCCCACTAGCATCACATTGCTTGCCGCTGCACAGAAGGAAATGGGTTTTCTGGACAGTGGGGTCTTGTCTCCCGCTGAAGAGGGCGCTGAGCAGCTCCCCCAGTGGTGGGAGGATGTACTGCAGTCGCTACAGCCGCGCTAGCATCTGATCAGTGCTTGCCACTGCGCAGCAGTAAATGGGTTTGCTGGACGGTGGGGCCTTATCTCCCGCTGAAGAGGCTTTTGAGCAGCTCCCCCAGTGGTGGGAGGATGTACTGCAGCCGCTACAGCCGCACCAGCTGCTGCGCTGAAGGAAATGGATTCTCTAGACGGTGGGCTCTTGTCTCCCGCTGAGGAGGCAGCTGAGGAGCTCCCCCCGTGGTGGGAGGATGTACTGCAGCCCCTACAGCCGCACTAGCATCTGACCAGTGCTTGCCGCTGCGCAGCAGGAAATGGGTTCTCTAGATGGTGGGCCCTTGTCTCCTGCTGAAGAGGCTGCTGAGCAGCTCCCCCGTGGTGGGAGGATGTACTGCAGCTGCTACAACCGCACTAGCAGCTGCTCAGAAGGAAATGGGTGCTCTAGACGGTGAGCCTTTGTCCCCCGCGGAAGAGGCTGCTGAGCAGCTCCCCAAATGGTGGAAGGATGTACTGCAGCCCTTACAGCCGCACTAGCATCTGACCAGTGCTTGCCGCTGCCGTTGTCTCCAGCTGTAGAGGCTGCTGAGCAGCTCCCCCAGTGGTAGAAGGATGTACTGCAGTCGCTACAGCCGCACTAGCATCTGACCACTGCTTGCCGCTTCGCAGAAGGAAATGGGTTCTCTTGACGTGGGGCCTTGCCTCCCACTGAAGAGGCTGCTGAGCAGCTCCCCAAATGGTGGGAGGATGTACTGCAGCCGCTACAGCCACAGTAGCATATGACCAGTGCTTGCCGCTGCCCTTGTCTCCAGCTGAAGGGGCTGCTGAGCAGCTCCCCCAGTGGTGGGAGGATGTATTGCAGCTGCTGCAGACGCACTAGCATCTGACCAGTGCTTGCCGATGCGCAGAAGGAAATGGGTCCTCTAGATAGTGGGCCCTTGTCTCCCGCTGAAGAGGCTGCAGAGCAGCTCCCCCTGTGGTGGGAGGATGTACTGCAGCCCCTACAGCCGCACTAGCATCTGACCAGTGCTTGCCGCTGCGCAGCAGGAAATGGGTTCTCTAGATGGTGGGCCCTTGTCTCCTGCTGAAGAGGCTGCTGAGCTGCTGAGCTGCTCCCCCAGTAGTGGAAGGATGTACTGCAGCCGCTACAGCCACTACAGCCGCATTAGCATCTGACCAGTGTTTGCCGCTGCGCAGAAGGAAATGGGTTCTCTAGACGGTCGGATCTTGTCTACAGCTGAAGAGACTACTGATCAGCTCCCCCTGTGGTGGGAGGATGTACTGCAGCCCCTCCAGCCACACTAGCATCTGAACAGTGCTTGTCGCTGTGCAGAAGAAAACGAGTTCTCTAGATGGCAGGGCCTTGTCTCCCACCGAAGAGACTACTGATCAGCTCCCCCTGTGGTAGGAGGACATACTGCAGCCTCTACAGAGCACTAGCATCAGACCAGTGCTTGCCACTGCCCTTGTCTCCAGCTGAAGAGGCTGCTGACCTGCTCCCCCATTGGTGGGAGGATGTTCTGCAGCCCCTACAGCCGCATTAGCATCTGACCAGTGCTTGCCGCTGCGCAGAAGGAAATGGGCCCTCCAGATGGTGGACCCTTGGCTCCAGCTGAAGAGGCTACTGAGCAGCTCCCCCAGTGGTGAAAGGATGGACTGCAGCCTCTACAGCGCACAAATATCTGTCCAGTGTTTGCCACTGCCCAGAAGGAAATGGGTTCTCTAGACGGTGGGCCCTTGTCTCCTGCTGAAGAGGCTGCTGAGCAGCTCCCACTGTGGTGGGAGGATGCACTGCCACCTCTACAACCCACTAGCATCACATTGCTTGCCGCTGCACAGAAGGAAATGGGTTTTCTGGACGGTGGGGTCTTGTTTTCCGCTGAAGAGGGCGCTGAGCAGCTCCCCCTGTGGTGGGAGGATGTACTGCAGCCTCTACAGAGCACTAGCATCAGACCAGTACTTGCCACTGCCCTTGTCTCCAGCTGAAGAGGCTGCTGAACTGCTCCCACAGTGGTGGGAGGATGTACTGCAGTCGCTACAGCCGCACTAGCATCTGATCAGTGCTTGCCACTGCGCAGCAGGAAATGGGTTCTCTAGATGGTGGGGCCTTGTCTCCAGCGGAAGGGGCTGCTGAACAGCTCCCCTTGTGGTGGGAGGATGCACTGCAGCCACTACAGAGCACTAGCATCTCAGTGCTTGCTGCTGCACAGCAGTAAAGGGGTTTGCTGGACGGTGGGGCCTTTTCTCTCGCTGAGGAGGCTGCTGAGCAGCTCCCCCAGTGGTGGGAGGATGTATTGCAGCCCCTACAGCCGCACTAGCATCTGACCAGTGCTTGCCGCTGCGCAGCAGGAAATGGGTTCTCTAGATGGTGGGCCCTTCTCTCCTGCTGAAGAGGCTGCTGAGCAGCTCCCCCAGTAGTGGAAGGATGTACTGTGGCCGCTACAGCCGCACTAGCATCTGACCAATGCTTGCTGCTGCGCAGCAGGAAATGGGTTCTCTAGACATGGGCCCTTGTCTCCCGCTGAAGAGGCAGCAGAGCAGCTCCCCCTGTGGTGGGAGGATGTACTGCAGCCCCTACAGCCGCACTAGCATCTGACCAGTGCATGCCGCTGCGCAGCAGGAAATGGGTTCTCTAGATGGTGGGCCCTTGTCTCCTGCTGAAGAGGCTGCTGAGCTGCTCCCCCAGTAGTGGAAGGATTTACTGCAGCCGCTACAGCCACTACAGCCGCATTAGCATCTGACCAGTGTTTGCCGCTGCGCAGAAGGAAATGGGTTCTCTAGACGGCCGGGCCTTGTCTACAGCTGAAGAGGCTGCTGAGCAGCTCCCCCTGTGGTGGGAGGATGTACTGCAGCCCCACCAGCCGCACTAGCATCTGAACAGTGCTTGCCGCTGTGCAGAAGAAAATGAGTTCTCTAGACGGCAGGGCCTTGTCTCTTGCCGAAAAGACTACTGATCAGCTCCCCCTGTGGTAGGAGGACGTACTGCAGCCTCTACAGAGCACTAGCATCAGACCAGTGCTTGCCACTGCCCTTGTCTCCAGCTGAAGAGGCTGCTGACCTGCTCCCCCAGTGGTGGGAGGACGTTCTGCAGCCAGCCCCTACAGCCGCATACCATCTGACCAGTGCTTGCCGCTGCGCAGAAGGAAATGGGCCCTCTAGATGGTGGGCCCTTGGCTCCAGCTGAAGAGGCTACTGAGCAGCTCCCCCAGTGGTAAAAGGATGTACTGCAGCCTCTACAGCGCACGAACATCTGTCCAGTGCTTGCCACTGCTCAGAAGGAAATGGGTTCTCTAGACGGTGGGCCCTTGTCTCCTGCTGAAGAGGCTGCTGAGCAGCTCCCACTGTGGTGGGAGGATGTACTGCCACCTCTACAGCCCACTAGCATCACATTGCTTGCCGCTGCACAGAAGGAAATGGGTTTTCTGGACAGTGGGGTCTTGTCTCCCGCTGAAGAGGGCGCTGAGCAGCTCCCCCTGTGGTGGGAGGATGTACTGCAGCCTCTACAGAGCACTAGCATCAGACCAGTGCTTGCCACTGCCCCTGTCTCCAGCTGAAGAGGCTGCTGACCTTCTCCCCCAGTGGTGGGAGGATGTACTGCAGTCGCTACAGCCGCGCTAGCATCTGATCAGTGCTTGCCACTGCGCAACAGGAAATGGGTTCTCTAGACGGTGGGGCCTTGTCTCCAGTGGAAGGGGCTGCTGAACAGCTCCACTTGTGGTGGGAGGATGCAATGCAGCCACTACAGAGCACTAGCATCTCAGTGCTTGCTGCTGCACAGCAGTAAATGGGTTTGCTGGACGGTGGGGCCTTATCTCCCGCTGAATAGGCTTTTGAGCAGCTCCCCCAGTGGTGGGAGGATGTACTGCAGCCGCTACAGCCGCACCAGCTGCTGCGCTGAAGGAAATGGATTCTCTAGACGGTGGGCTCTTGTCTCCCGCTGAGGAGGCAGCTGAGGAGCTCCCCCCGTGGTGGGAGGATGTACTGCAGCCCCTACAGCCGCACTAGCATCTGACCAGTGCTTGCCGCTGCGCAGCAGGAAATGGGTTCTCTAGATGGTGGGCCCTTGTCTCCTGCTGAAGAGGCTGCTGAGCTGCTGAGCTGCTCCCCCAGTAGTGGAAGGATGTACTGCAGTCGCTACAGCCACTACAGCCGCATTAGCATCTGACCAGTGTTTACCGCTGCGCAGAAGGAAATGGGTTCTCTAGATGGTGGGCCCTTGTCTCCTGCTGAAGAGGCTGCTGAGCTGCTCCCCCAGTAGTGGAAGGATGTACTGCAGCCGCTACAGCCACTACAGCCGCATTAGCATCTGACCAGTGTTTGCTGCTGCGCAGAAGGAGATGGGTTCTCTAGACGGTCGGGCCTTGTCTACAGCTGAAGAGGCTGCTGAGCAGCTCCCCCTGTGGTGGGAGGATGTACTGCAGCCCCTCCAGCTGCACTAGCATATGACCAGTGCTTGCCGCTGTGCAGAAGAAAATGAGTTCTCTAGACGGCAGGGCCTTGTCTCCCGCTGAAGAGACTACTGATCAGCTCCCCCTGTGGTAGGAGAATGTACTGCAGTCTCTACAGCGCACTAGCATCTGACCAGTGCTTGCCGCTGCGCAGCAGGAAATGCGTTCTCTACACGGTGGGGCTTTGTCTCCCGCTGATGAGACTACTGAGCAGCTTGCCCTGTGTTGGGAGGATTTAGTGCACCTTCTACAGCGCACTAGCATCTGACCAGTGGTTACCGCTGTTCAGAAGGAAATGGGTTCTCTAGACGGTGGGCCCTTGTCTCCTGCTGAAGAGGCTGCTGAGCTGCAGAGCTGTCCCCCAGTAGTGGAAGGATGTACTGCAGCCGCTACAGCCACTACAGCCGCATTAGCATCTGACCAGTGTTTGCTGCTGCGCAGAAGGAGATGGGTTCTCTAGACGGTCGGGCCTTGTCTACAGCTGAAGAGGCTGCTGAGCAGCTCCCCCTGTGGTGGGAGGATGTACTGCAGCCCCTCCAGCTGCACTAGCATATGACCAGTGCTTGCCGCTGTGCAGAAGAAAATGAGTTATCTAGACGGCAGGGCCTTGTCTCCCGCTGAAGAGACTACTGATCAGCTCCCCCTGTGGTAGGAGAATGTACTGCAGTCTCTACAGCGCACTAGCATCTGACCAGTGCTTGCCGCTGCGCAGCAGGAAATGCGTTCTCTACACGGTGGGGCTTTGTCTCCCGCTGATGAGACTACTGAGCAGCTTGCCCTGTGTTGGGAGGATTTAGTGCACCTTCTACAGCGCACTAGCATCTGACCAATGCTTACCGCTGTTCAGAAGGAAATGGGTTCTCTAGACGGTGGGCCCTTGTCTCCTGCTGAAGAGGCTGCTGAGCTGCGGAGCTGTCCCCCAGTAGTGGAAGGATGTACTGCAGCCGCTACAGCCACTACAGCCGCATTAGCATCTGACCAGTGTTTACAGCTGCGCAGAAGGAAATGGGTTCTCTAGACGGTCGGGCCTTGTCTACAGCTGAAGAGGCTGCTGAGCAGCTACCCCCCGTGGTGGGAGGATGTACTGCAGCTGCTACAACCGCACTAGCAGCTGCTCAGAAGGAAATGGGTGCTCTAGGCGGTGAGCCCTTGTCCCCCGCGGAAGAGGCTGCTGAGCAGCTCTCCCAATGGTGGAAGGATGTACTGCAGCCCCTACAGCGCACTAGAATCTGACCAGTGCTTGCCGCTGCCCTTGTCTGCAGCTGTAGAGGCTGCTGAGCAGCTCCCCCAGTGGTAGAAGGATGTACTGCAGTCGCTACAGCCGCACTAGCATTTGACCAGTGCTTGCCACTTCGCAGAAGGAAATGGGTTCTCTTGACGTGGGGCCTTGCCTCCCGCTGAAGAGGCTGCTGAGCAGCTCCCCCAATGGTGGGAGGATGTACTGCAGCTGCTACAGCCGCAGTAGCATATGACCAGTGCTTGCCGCTGCCCTTGCTCCAGCTGAAGGGGCTGCTGAGCAGCTCCCCCAGTGGTAGGAGGATGTATTGCAGCTGCTGCAGCCGCACTGGCATCTGACCAGTGCTTGCCGGTGCGCAGAAGGAAATGGGTCCTCTAGATGGTGGGCCCTTGTCTCCTGCTGAAGAGGCTGCTGAGCTGCTGAGCTGCTCCCCCAGTAGTGGAAGGATGTAGTGCAGTCGCTACAGCCACTACAGCCGCATTAGCATCTGACCAGTGTTTACCGCTGCGCAGAAGGAAATGGGTTCTCTAGATGGTGGGCCCTTGTCTCCTGCTGAAGAGGCTGCTGAGCTGCTCCCCCAGTAGTGGAAGGATGTACTGCAGCCGCTACAGCCACTACAGCCGCATTAGCATCTGACCAGTGTTTGCTGCTGCGCAGAAGGAGATGGGTTCTCTAGACGGTCGGGCCTTGTCTACAGCTGAAGAGGCTGCTGAGCAGCTCCCCCTGTGGTGGGAGGATGTACTGCAGCCCCTCCAGCTGCACTAGCATATGACCAGTGCTTGCCGCTGTGCAGAAGAAAATGAGTTCTCTAGACGGCAGGGCCTTGTCTCCCGCTGAAGAGACTACTGATCAGCTCCCCCTGTGGTAGGAGAATGTACTGCAGTCTCTACAGCGCACTAGCATCTGACCAGTGCTTGCCGCTGCGCAGCAGGAAATGCGTTCTCTACACGGTGGGGCTTTGTCTCCCGCTGATGAGACTACTGAGCAGCTTGCCCTGTGTTGGGAGGATTTAGTGCACCTTCTACAGCGCACTAGCATCTGACCAGTGCTTACCGCTGTTCAGAAGGAAATGGGTTCTCTAGACGGTGGGCCCTTGTCTCCTGCTGAAGAGGCTGCTGAGCTGCAGAGCTGTCCCCCAGTAGTGGAAGGATGTACTGCAGCCGCTACAGCCACTACAGCCGCATTAGCATCTGACCAGTGTTTGCTGCTGCGCAGAAGGAGATGGGTTCTCTAGACGGTCGGGCCTTGTCTACAGCTGAAGAGGCTGCTGAGCAGCTCCCCCTGTGGTGGGAGGATGTACTGCAGCCCCTCCAGCTGCACTAGCATATGACCAGTGCTTGCCGCTGTGCAGAAGAAAATGAGTTATCTAGACGGCAGGGCCTTGTCTCCCGCTGAAGAGACTACTGATCAGCTCCCCCTGTGGTAGGAGAATGTACTGCAGTCTCTACAGCGCACTAGCATCTGACCAGTGCTTGCCGCTGCGCAGCAGGAAATGCGTTCTCTACACGGTGGGGCTTTGTCTCCCGCTGATGAGACTACTGAGCAGCTTGCCCTGTGTTGGGAGGATTTAGTGCACCTTCTACAGCGCACTAGCATCTGACCAATGCTTACCGCTGTTCAGAAGGAAATGGGTTCTCTAGACGGTGGGCCCTTGTCTCCTGCTGAAGAGGCTGCTGAGCTGCGGAGCTGTCCCCCAGTAGTGGAAGGATGTACTGCAGCCGCTACAGCCACTACAGCCGCATTAGCATCTGACCAGTGTTTACAGCTGCGCAGAAGGAAATGGGTTCTCTAGACGGTCGGGCCTTGTCTACAGCTGAAGAGGCTGCTGAGCAGCTACCCCCCGTGGTGGGAGGATGTACTGCAGCTGCTACAACCGCACTAGCAGCTGCTCAGAAGGAAATGGGTGCTCTAGGCGGTGAGCCCTTGTCCCCCGCGGAAGAGGCTGCTGAGCAGCTCTCCCAATGGTGGAAGGATGTACTGCAGCCCCTACAGCGCACTAGAATCTGACCAGTGCTTGCCGCTGCCCTTGTCTGCAGCTGTAGAGGCTGCTGAGCAGCTCCCCCAGTGGTAGAAGGATGTACTGCAGTCGCTACAGCCGCACTAGCATTTGACCAGTGCTTGCCACTTCGCAGAAGGAAATGGGTTCTCTTGACGTGGGGCCTTGCCTCCCGCTGAAGAGGCTGCTGAGCAGCTCCCCCAATGGTGGGAGGATGTACTGCAGCTGCTACAGCCGCAGTAGCATATGACCAGTGCTTGCCGCTGCCCTTGCTCCAGCTGAAGGGGCTGCTGAGCAGCTCCCCCAGTGGTAGGAGGATGTATTGCAGCTGCTGCAGCCGCACTGGCATCTGACCAGTGCTTGCCGGTGCGCAGAAGGAAATGGGTCCTCTAGATAGTGGGCCCTTGTTTCCCACTGAAGAGGCTGCTGAGCAGGTCCCGCAGTAGTGGAAGGATGTACTGTGGCCGCTTCACCGCTACAGCCGCACTAGCATCTGACCAGTCCTTGCTGCTGCGCAGCAGGAAATGGGTTCTCTAGACATGGGCCCTTGTCTCCCGCTGAAGAGGCTGCAGAGCAGCTCCCCCTGTGGTGGGAGGATGTACTGCAGCCCCTACAGCCGCACTAGCATCTGACCAGTGCTTGCCGCTGCGCAGCAGGAAATGGGTTGTCTAGATGGTGGGCCCTTGTCTCCTGCTGAAGAGGCTGCTGAGCTGCTCCCCCAGTGGTGGAAGGATGTACTGCAGCCGCTACAGCCACTACAGCCGCATTAGCATCTGACCAGTGTTTGCCGCTGCGCAGAAGGAAATGGGTTCTCTAGATGGTCAGGCCTTGTCTACAGCTGAAGAGGCTGCTGAGCAGCTCCCCCTGTGGTGGTAGGATGTATTGCAGCCCCTCCAGCCGCACTAGCATCTGAACAGTGCTTGCCGCTGTGCAGAAGAAAATTAGTTCTCTAGACAGCAGGGCCTTGTCTCCCGCTGAAGAGACTACTGATCAGCTCCCCCTGTGGTAGGAGGAAGTACTGCAGTCTCTACAGCGCACTAGCATTTGACCAGTGCTTGCCGCTGCGCAGTAGGAAATGCGTTCTCTAGACGGTGGGGGGTTGTCTCCCGCTGATGACACTACTGAGCAGCTCGCCCTGTGTTGGGAGGATGTAGTGCACCTTCTACAGCGCACTAGCATCTGACCAGTGCTTGCCGCTGTTCAGAAGGAAATGGGTTCTCTAGAGGTGGGCCCTTGTCTCCTGCTTAAGAGGCTGATGAGTTGCTCCTCCTGTGGTGGAAGGATGTACAGCAGCCTCTACAGCGCACTAGCATCTGACCAGTGCTTGCCGCTGCGCAGAAGGGAATGAGTTCACTAGATGGTGGGCTCTTGTCTCCTGCTGAACAGGCTGCTGAGCTGCTCCTCCTGTGGTGGGAGGATGTTCTGCAGCCCCTACAGCCGCATTAGCATCTGTCCAGTGCTTGCCGCTGCGCAGAAGGAAATGGGCCCTCTAGATCGTGGGCCCTTGGCTCCAGCTGAAGAGGCTACTGAGCAGCTCCCCCAGTGGTGGAAGGATGTACTGCAGCCTCTACAGCGCACGAACATCTGTCCAGTGCTTGCCACTGCGCAGAAGGAAATGGGTTCTCTAGACGGTGGGCCCTTGTCTCCTGCTGAAGAGGCTGCTGCGCAGCTCCCACTGTGGTGGGAGGATGTACTGCCACCTCTACAGCCCACTAGCATCACATTGCTTGCCGCTGCACAGAAGAAAATGGGTTTTCTGGACAGTGGGGTCTTGTCTCCCGCTGAAGAGGGCGCTGAGCAGCTCCCCCTGTGGCGGGAGGACGTTCTGCAGCCTCTACAGAGCACTAGCATCAGACCAGTGCTTGCCAATGCCCTTGTCTCCAGCTGAAGAGGCTGCTGACCTGCTCCCCCATTGGCGGGAGGATGTACTGCAGTCGCTACAGCCGCGCTAGCATCTGATCAGTGCTTGCCACTGCGCAGCAGGAAATGGGTTCTCTAGACGGTGGGGCCTTGTCTCCAGCGGAAGGGGCTGCTGAACAGCTCACCCAGTGGTTGGAGGATGTACTGCAGCCGCTACAGCCGCACCAGCTGCTGCGCTGAAGGAAATGGGTTCTCTAGACGGTGGGCCCTTATCTCCCGCTGAGGAGCTCCCCCCGTGGTGGGAGGATGTACTGCAGCCCCTACAGCCGCACTAGCATCTGACCAGTGCTTGCCGCTGCGCAGCAGGAAATGGGTTTGCTGGAGGGTGGGGCCTTATCTCCCGCTGAAGAGGCTTCTGAGCAGCTCACCCAGTGGTTGGAGGATGTACTGCAGCCGCTACAGCCGCACCAGCTGCTGCGCTGAAGGAAATGGGTTCTCTAGACGGTGGGCCCTTATCTCCCGCTGAGGAGCTCCCCCCGTGGTGGGAGGATGTACTGCAGCCCCTACAGCCGCACTAGCATCTGACCAGTGCTTGCCGCTGCGCAGCAGGAAATGGGTTCTCTAGATGGTGGGCCCTTGTCTCCTGCTGAAGAGGCTGCTGAGCTGCTCCCCCAGTAGTGGAAGGATGTACTGCAGCCGTTACAGCCACTACAGCCGCATTAGCATCTGACCAGTGTTTGCCGCTGCGCAGAAGGAGACGGGTTCTCTAGACGGCAGGGCCTTGTCTCCCGCTGAAGAGACTACTGATCAGCTCCCCCTGTAGTAGGAGAATGTACTGCAGTCTCTACAGCGCACTAGCATCTGACCAGTGCTTGCCGCTGCGCAGCAGGAAATGGGTTCTCTAGACGGTGGGGCTTTGTCTCCCGCTGATGAGACTACTGAGCAGCTTGCCCTGTGTTGGGAGGATTTAGTGCACCTTCTACAGCGCACTAGCATCTGACCAGTGCTTACCGCTGTTCAGAAGGAAATGGGTTCTCTAGACGGTGGGCCCTTGTCTCCCGCTGAAGAGTCTGATGAGTTGCTCCTACTGTAGTGGAAGGATGTACTGCAGCCTCTACAGCGCACTAGCATCTGACCAGTGCTTGCTGCTGCGCAGAAGGGAATGAGTTCTCTAGATGGTGGGCTCTTGTCTCCTGCTGAACAGGCTGCTGAGCTGCTCCTCCTGTGGTGGGAGGATGTTCTGCAGCCTCTACAGCCGCACTAGCATCTGACCAGTGCTTGCCACTGTGCAGAAGGAAATGGGTTCTAAAGGCGGTGGGCCCTTGTCTCATGCTGAAGAGGCTGCTGAGCAGCTCCCCCTGTGGCGTGAGGACGTACTGCAGCCTCTACAGAGCACTAGCATCAGACCAGCGCTTGCCACTGCCCTTGTCTCCTGCTGAAGAGGCTGCTGTCCTGCTCCCCCAGTGGTGGGAGGATGTACTGCAGTCGCTACAGCCGCACTAGCTTCTGATCAGTGCTTGCTGCTGCGCAGCAGGAACTGGGTTCTCTAGATGGTGGGGCCTTGCCTCCAGCGGAAGGGGCTGCTGAACAGCTCCCCTTGTGGTGGGAGGATGCACTGCAGCCACTACAGAGCACTAGCATCTCAGTGCTTGCTGCTGCACAGCAGTAAATGGGTTTGCTGGAGGGTGGGGCCTTATCTCCCGCTGAAGAGGCTTCTGAGCAGCTCCCCCAGTGGTTGGAGGATGTACTGCAGCCGCTACAGCCGCACCAGCTGCTGCGCTGAAGGAAACGGGTTCTCTAGACGGTGGGCCCTTGTCTCCCGCTGAAGAGCTCCCCCCGTGGTGGGAGGATGTACTGCAGCCCCTACAGCCGCACTAGCATCTCACCAGTGCTTGCCGCTGCGCAGCAGGAAATGGGTTCTCTAGATGGTGGGCCCTTGTCTCCTGCTGAAGAGGCTGCTAAGCTGCTCCCCCAGTAGGGGAAGGATGTACTGCAGCCGCTAGAGCCACTAAAGCCGCATTAGCATCTGACCAGTGTTTGTCGCTGCACAGAAGGAAACAGGTTCTCTAGATGGTCGGGCCTTGTCTACAGCTGAAGAGGCTGCTGAGCAGCTCCCCCTGTGGTGGGAGGATGTACTGCAGCCCCTCCAGCCGCACAAGCATCTGACCAGTGCTTGCCGCTGTGCAGAAGAAAATGAGTTCTCTAGACGGCAGGGCCTTGTCTCCCGCTGAAGAAACTACTGATCAGCTCCCCCCGTGGTGGGAAGATGTACTGCAGCTGCTACAACCGCACTAGCAGCTGCTCAGAAGGAAATGGGTGCTCTAGACGGTGAGCCCTTGTCCCCCGCGGAAGAGGCTGCTGAGCAGCTCCCCCAATGGTGGAAGGATGTACTGCAGCCCCTACAGCCGCACTAGCATCTGACCAGTGCTTGCCGCTGCCCTTGTCTCCAGCTGTAGAGGCTGCTGAGCAGCTCCCCCTGTGGCGGGAGGACGTACTGCAGCCTCTACAGAGACTTGCATCAGACCAGTGCTTGCCACTGCCCTTGTCTCCAGCTGAAGAGGCTGCTGACCTGCTCCCCCAGTGGTGGGAGGATGCACTGCAGTCGCTACAGCCGCACTAGCATCTGATCAGTGCTTGCTGCTGCGCAGCAGGAAATGGGTTCTCTAGACGGTGGGGCCTTGTCTCCAGAGGAAGGGGCTGCTGAGGAGCTCCCCCAGTGGCGGGAGGATGTACTGCAGCCGCTACAGCCTCAGTAGGAGCTGCACAGAAGTAAATAGGTTCTCTAGACAGTGGTCCCTTGTCTCCCGATGAAGAGTCTGCTGAGCAGCTCCCCCCGTGGTGGGAGGATGTACTGCAGCTGCTACAACCACACAAGACTCTGACGAGTGCTTGCTTCTGCGTAGCAGGAAATGGTTCTCTAAGAGGTGTTGCCTTGTCTACTGCTGAAGAGGCTGCTGAGCAGCTCCCTCAGTGGTGGGAGGATGCACTGCAGTCGCTACAGTGCACTAGCATCTGACCAGTGCTTGCGGCTTCGTAGAAGGAAATGGGTTCTCTAGACGGTGGGCCCTTGTCTCCCACTGACGAGGCTGCTGAGGAGCTGCCCCAGTGGTGGGAGGATGTACTGCAGCCGCTACAACCTCACTAGGAGCTGCACAGAAGTAAAGAGGTTCTCTATACAGTGGTCCCTTGTCTCCCGCTGAAGAGTCTGCTGAGCAGCTCCCCCTGTGGTGGGAGGATGTACTGCAGCTGCTACAACCGCACTAGCAGCTGCTCAGAAGGAAATGGGTGCTCTAGACGGTGAGCCCTTGTCCCCCGCGGAAGAGGCTGCTGAGCAGCTCCCCCAATGGTGGAAGGATGTACTGCAGCCCCTACAGCCGCACTAGCATCTGACCAGTGCTTGCCGCTGCCCTTGTCTCCAGCTGTAGAGGCTGGTGAGCAGCTCCCCCTGTGGTAGAAGGATGTACTGCAGTCGCTAGAGCCGCACTAGCATCTGACCAGTGCTTGCCGCTTCGCAGAAGAAAATGGGTTCTCTTGATGTGGGGCCTTGCCTCCCGCTGAAGAAGCTGCTGAGCAGCTCCCCCAATGGTGGGAGGATGTACTGCAGCCGCTACAGCCTCAGTAGCATATGACCAGTGCTTGCCGCTGCCCTTGTCTCCAGCTGAAAGGGCTGCTGAACAGCTCCCCCAGTGGTGGGAGGATGTATTGCAGCTGCTGCAGCCGCACTAGCATCTGACCAGTAGTTGCCGGTGCGCAGAAGGAAATGGGTCCTCTAGATAGTAGGCCCTTGTTTCCAACTGAAGAGGCTGCTGAGCAGCTCCCCCAGTAGTGGAAGGATGTACTGTGGCCGCTACAGACACTACAGCCGCACTAGCATCTGACCAATGCTTGCTGCTGCGCAGCAGGAAATGGGTTCTCTAGACATGGGCCCTTGTCTCCCGCTGAAGAGGCTGCAGAGCAGCTCCCCCTGTGGTGGGAGAATGTACTGAAGCCCCTCCAGCCGCACTAGCATCTGAACAGTGCTTGCCGCTGTGCAGAAGAAAATTAGTTCTCTAGATGGCAGGGCCTTGTCTCCCGCCGAAGAGACTACTGATCAGCTCCCCCTGTGGTAGGAGGACGTACTGCAGCCTCTACAGAGCACTAACAGCAGACGAGTGCTTGCCACTGCCCTTGTCTCCAGCTGAAGAGGCTGCTGACCTGCTCCCCCAGTGGTGGGAGGATGTTCTGCAGCCCCTACAGCCGCATTAGCATCTGACAAGTGCTTGCCGCTGCGCAGAAGGAAAAGGGCCCTCTAGATGGTGGGCCCTTGTCTCCTGCTGAAGAGGCTGCTGAGCAGCTCCCACTGTGGTGGGAGGATGTACTGCCACCTCTATAGCTCACTAGCATCACATTGCTTGCCGCTGCACAGAAGGAAATGGGTTTTCTGGACAGTGGGGTCTTGTCTCCCGCTGAAGAGGGCACTGAGCAGCTCCCCCTGTGGTGGGAGGATGTACTGCAGCCTCTACAGAGCACTAGCATCAGACCAGTGCTTGCCACTGCCCTTGTCTCCAGCTGAAGTGTCTGCTGACCTGCTCCCCCAGTGGTGGGAGGATGTACTGCAGTCGCTACAGCCGCGCTAGCATCTGATCAGTGCTTGCCACTGCGCAGCAGGAAATGGGTTCTCTAGACGATGGGGCCTTGTCTCCAGCGGAAGGGGCTGATGAACAGCTCCTCTTGTGGTGGGAGGATGCACTGCAGCCACTACAGAGCACTAGCATCTCAGTGCTTGCTGCTGCACAGCAGTAAATGGGTTTGCTGGACGGTGGGGCCTTATCTCCCGCTGAAGAGGCTTCTGAGCAGCTCCCCCAGTGGTGGGAGGATGTACTACAGCCACTACAGCTGCACCAGCTGCTGCGCTGAAGGAAATGGGTTCTCTAGACGGTGGGCTCTTGTCTCCCGCTGAGGAGGCTGCTGATGAGTTCACCCCATGGTGGCAGGATGTACTGCAGCCCCTACAGCCGCACTAGCATCTGACCAGTGCTTGCCGCTGCGCAGCAGGAAATGGGTTCTCTAGATGGTGGGCCCTTGTCTCCTGCTGAAGAGGCTGCTGAGCTGCTCCCCCAGTAGTGGAAGGATGTACTGCAGCCGCTACAGCCACTACAGCCGCATTAGCATCTGACCAGTGTTTGCCGCTGCGCAGAAGGAAATGGGTTCTCTAGATGGTCAGGCCTTGTCTACAGCTGAAGAGGCTGCTGAGCAGCTCCCCCTGTGGTGGGAGGATATATTGCAGCCCCTCCAGCCGCACTAGCATCTGAACAGTGCTTGCCGCTGTGCAGAAGAAAATTAGTTCTCTAGACAGCAGGGCCTTGTCTCCCGCTGAAGAGACTACTGATCAGCTCCCCCTGTGGTAGGAGGAAGTACTGCAGTCTCTACAGCGCACTAGCATTTGACCAGTGCTTGCTGCTGCGCAGTAGGAAATGCGTCCTCTAGACGGTGGGGGGTTGTCTCCCGCTGATGACACTACTGAGCAGCTCGCCCTGTGTTGGGAGGATGTAGTGCACCTTCTACAGCGCGCTAGCATCTGACCAGTGCTTGCCGCTGTTCAGAAGGAAATGGGTTCTCTAGAGGTGGGCCCTTGTCTCCTGCTTAAGAGGCTGATGAGTTGCTCCTCCTGTGGTGGAAGGATGTACAGCAGCCTCTACAGCGCACTAGCATCTGACCAGTGCTTGCCGCTGCGCAGAAGGGAATGAGTTCACTAGATGGTGGGCTCTTGTCTCCTGCTGAACAGGCTGCTGAGCTGCTCCTCCTGTGGTGGGAGGATGTTCTGCAGCCCCTACAGCCGCATTAGCATCTGTCCAGTGCTTGCCGCTGCGCAGAAGGAAATGGGCCCTCTAGATCGTGGGCCCTTGGCTCCAGCTGAAGAGGCTACTGAGCAGCTCCCCCAGTGGTGGAAGGATGTACTGCAGCCTCTACAGCGCACGAACATCTGTCCAGTGCTTGCCACTGCGCAGAAGGAAATGGGTTCTCTAGACGGTGGGCCCTTGTCTCCTGCTGAAGAGGCTGCTGCGCAGCTCCCACTGTGGTGGGAGGATGTACTGCCACCTCTACAGCCCACTAGCATCACATTGCTTGCCGCTGCACAGAAGAAAATGGGTTTTCTGGACAGTGGGGTCTTGTCTCCCGCTGAAGAGGGCGCTAAGCAGCTCCCCCTGTGGCGGGAGGACGTTCTGCAGCCTCTACAGAGCACTAGCATCAGACCAGTGCTTGCCAATGCCCTTGTCTCCAGCTGAAGAGGCTGCTGACCTGCTCCCCCAGTGGCGGGAGGATGTACTGCAGTCGCTACAGCCGCGCTAGCATCTGATCAGTGCTTGCCACTGCGCAGCAGGAAATGGGTTCTCTAGACGGTGGGGCCTTGTCTCCAGCGGAAGGGGCTGCTGAACAGCTCCCCTTGTGGTGGGAGGATGCACTGCAGCCACTACAGAGCACTAGCATCTCAGTGCTTGCTGCTGCACAGCAGTAAATGGGTTTGCTGGAGGGTGGGGCCTTATCTCCCGCTGAAGAGGCTTCTGAGCAGCTCACCCAGTGGTTGGAGGATGTACTGCAGCCGCTACAGCCGCACCAGCTGCTGCGCTGAAGGAAATGGGTTCTCTAGACGGTGGGCCCTTATCTCCCGCTGAGGAGCTCCCCCCGTGGTGGGAGGATGTACTGCAGCCCCTACAGCCGCACTAGCATCTGACCAGTGCTTGCCGCTGCGCAGCAGGAAATGGGTTCTCTAGATGGTGGGCCCTTGTCTCCTGCTGAAGAGGCTGCTGAGCTGCTCCCCCAGTAGTGGAAGGATGTACTGCAGCCGCTACAGCCACTACAGCAGCATTAGCATCTGACCAGTGTTTGCCGCTGCGCAGAAGGAGACGGGTTCTCTAGACGGCAGGGCCTTGTCTCCCGCTGAAGAGACTACTGATCAGCTCCCCCTGTAGTAGGAGAATGTACTGCAGTCTCTACAGCGCACTAGCATCTGACCAGTGCTTGCCGCTGCGCAGCAGGAAATGGGTTCTCTAGACGGTGGGGCTTTGTCTCCCGCTGATGAGACTACTGAGCAGCTTGCCCTGTGTTGGGAGGATTTAGTGCACCTTCTACAGCGCACTAGCATCTGACCAGTGCTTACCGCTGTTCAGAAGGAAATGGGTTCTCTAGACGGTGGGCCCTTGTCTCCCGCTGAAGAGTCTGATGAGTTGCTCCTACTGTAGTGGAAGGATGTACTGCAGCCTCTACAGCGCACTAGCATCTGACCAGTGCTTGCTGCTGCGCAGAAGGGAATGAGTTCTCTAGATGGTGGGCTCTTGTCTCCTGCTGAACAGGCTGCTGAGCTGCTCCTCCTGTGGTGGGAGGATGTTCTGCAGCCTCTACAGCCGCACTAGCATCTGACCAGTGCTTGCCACTGTGCAGAAGGAAATGGGTTCTAAAGGCGGTGGGCCCTTGTCTCATGCTGAAGAGGCTGCTGAGCAGCTCCCCCTGTGGCGGGAGGACGTACTGCAGCCTCTACAGAGCACTAGCATCAGACCAGCGCTTGCCACTGCCCTTGTCTCCTGCTGAAGAGGCTGCTGTCCTGCTCCCCCAGTGGTGGGAGGATGTACTGCAGTCGCTACAGCCGCACTAGCTTCTGATCAGTGCTTGCTGCTGCGCAGCAGGAACTGGGTTCTCTAGATGGTGGGGCTTTGCCTCCAGCGGAAGGGGCTGCTGAACAGCTCCCCTTGTGGTGGGAGGATGCACTGCAGCCACTACAGAGCACTAGCATCTCAGTGCTTGCTGCTGCACAGCAGTAAATGGGTTTGCTGGAGGGTGGGGCCTTATCTCCCGCTGAAGAGGCGTCTGAGCAGCTCCCCCAGTGGTTGGAGGATGTACTGCAGCCGCTACAGCCGCACCAGCTGCTGCGCTGAAGGAAATGGGTTCTCTAGACGGTGGGCCCTTGTCTCCCGCTGAAGAGCTCCCCCCGTGGTGGGAGGATGTACTGCAGCCCCTACAGCCGCACTAGCATCTCACCAGTGCTTGCCGCTGCGCAGCAGGAAATGGGTTCTCTAGATGGTGGGCCCTTGTCTCCTGCTGAAGAGGCTGCTAAACTGCTGAGCTGCTCCCCCAGTAGGGGAAGGATGTACTGCAGCCGCTACAGCCACTAAAGCCGCATTAGCATCTGACCAGTGTTTGTCGCTGAACAGAAGGAAACAGGTTCTCTAGATGGTCGGGCCTTGTCTACAGCTGAAGAGGCTGCTGAGCAGCTCCCCCTGTGGTGGGAGGATGTACTGCAGCCCCTCCAGCCGCACAAGCATCTGACCAGTGCTTGGCGCTGTGCAGAAGAAAATGAGTTCTCTAGACGGCAGGGCCTTGTCTCCCGCTGAAGAAACTACTGATCAGCTACCCCCGTGGTGGGAAGATGTACTGCAGCTGCTACAACCGCACTAGCAGCTGCTCAGAAGGAAATGGGTGCTCTAGACGGTGAGCCCTTGTCACCCGCGGAAGAGGCTGCTGAGCAGCTCCCCCAATGGTGGAAGGATGTACTGCAGCCCCTACAGCCGCACTAGCATCTGACCAGTGCTTGCCGCTGCCCTTGTCTCCAGCTGTAGAGGCTGCTGAGCAGCTCCCCCTGTGGCGGGAGGACGTACTGCAGCCTCTACAGAGACTTGCATCAGACCAGTGCTTGCCACTGCCCTTGTCTCCAGCTGAAGAGGCTGCTGACCTGCTCCCCCAGTGGTGGGAGGATGCACTGCAGTCGCTACAGCCGCACTAGCATCTGATCAGTGCTTGCTGCTGCGCAGCAGGAAATGGGTTCTCTAGACGGTGGGGCCTTGTCGCCAGAGGAAGGGGCTGCTGAGGAGCTCCCCCAGTGGCGGGAGGATGTACTGCAGCCGCTACAGCCTCAGTAGGAGCTGCACAGAAGTAAATAGGTTCTCTAGACAGTGGTCCCTTGTCTCCCGATGAAGAGTCTGCTGAGCAGCTCCCCCCGTGGTGGGAGGATGTACTGCAGCTGCTACAACCACACAAGACTCTGACGAGTGCTTGCTTCTGCGTAGCAGGAAATGGTTCTCTAAGAGGTGGTGCCTTGTCTACTGCTGAAGAGGCTGCTGAGCAGCTCCCTCAGTGGTGGGAGGATGCACTGCAGTCGCTACAGTGCACTAGCATCTGACCAGTGCCTTCGTAGAAGGAAATGGGTTCTCTAGACGGTGGGCCCTTGTCTCCCACTGACGAGGCTGCTGAGGAGCTGCCCCAGTGGTGGGAGGATGTACTGCAGCCGCTACAACCTCACTAGGAGCTACACAGAAGTAAAGAGGTTCTCTATACAGTGGTCCCTTGTCTCCCGCTGAAGAGTCTGCTGAGCAGCTCCCCCTGTGGTGGGAGGATGTACTGCAGCTGCTACAACCGCACTAGCAGCAGCTCAGAAGGAAATGGGTGCTCTAGACGGTGAGCCCTTGTCCCCCGCGGAAGAGGCTGCTGAGCAGCTCCCCCAATGGTGGAAGGATGTACTGCAGCCCCTACAGCCGCACTAGCATCTGACCAGTGCTTGCTGCTGCCCTTGTCTCCAGCTGTAGAGGCTGCTGAGCAGCTCCCCCTGTGGTAGAAGGATGTACTGCAGTCGCTAGAGCCGCACTAGCATCTGACCAGTGCTTGCCGCTTCGCAGAAGAAAATGGGTTCTCTTGACGTGGGGCCTTGCCTCCCGCTGAAGAAGCTGCTGAGCAGCTCCCCCAATGGTGGGAGGATGTACTGCAGCCGCTACAGCCTCAGTAGCATATGACCAGTGCTTGCCGCTGCCCTTGTCTCCAGCTGAAAGGGCTGCTGAACAGCTCCCCCAGTGGTGGGAGGATGTATTGCAGCTGCTGCAGCCGCACTAGCATCTGACCAGTAGTTGCCGGTGCGCAGAAGGAAATGGGTCCTCTAGATAGTAGGCCCTTGTTTCCAACTGAAGAGGCTGCTGAGCAGCTCCCCCAGTAGTGGAAGGATGTAGTGTGGCCGCTACAGCCACTACAGCCGCACTAGCATCTGACCAATGCTTGCTGCTGCGCAGCAGGAAATGGGTTCTCTAGACATGGGCCCTTGTCTCCCACTGAAGAGGCTGCAGAGCAGCTCCCCCTGTGGTGGGAGAATGTACTGAAGCCCCTCCAGCCGCACTAGCATCTGAACAGTGCTTGCCGCTGTGCAGAAGAAAATTAGTTCTCTAGATGGCAGGGCCTTGTCTCCCGCCGAAGAGACTACTGATCAGCTCCCCCTGTGGTAGGAGGACGTACTGCAGCCTCTACAGAGCACTAACAGCAGACGAGTGCTTGCCACTGCCCTTGTCTCCAGCTGAAGAGGCTGCTGACCTGCTCCCCCAGTGGTGGGAGGATGTTCTGCAGCCCCTACAGCCGCATTAGCATCTGACAAGTGCCTGCCGCTGCGCAGAAGGAAAAGGGCCCTCTAGATGGTGGGCCCTTGTCTCCTGCTGAAGAGGCTGCTGAGCAGCTCCCACTGTGGTGGGAGGATGTACTGCCACCTCTATAGCCCACTAGCATCACATTGCTTGCCGCTGCACAGAAGGAAATGGGTTTTCTGGACAGTGGGGTCTTGTCTCCCGCTGAAGAGGGCACTGAGCAGCTCCCCCTGTGGTGGGAGGATGTACTGCAGCCTCTACAGAGCACTAGCATCAGACCAGTGCTTGCCACTGCCCTTGTCTCCAGCTGAAGTGTCTGCTGACCTGCTCCCCCAGTGGTGGGAGGATGTACTGCAGTCGCTACAGCCGCGCTAGCATCTGATCAGTGCTTGCCACTGCGCAGCAGGAAATGGGTTCTCTAGACGATGGGGCCTTGTCTCCAGCGGAAGGGGCTGATGAACAGCTCCCCTTGTGGTGGGAGGATGCACTGCAGCCACTACAGAGCACTAGCATCTCAGTGCTTGCTGCAGCACAGCAGTAAATGGGTTTGCTGGACGGTGGGGCCTTATCTCCCGCTGAAGAGGCTTCTGAGCAGCTCCCCCAGTGGTGGGAGGATGTACTACAGCCACTACAGCCGCACCAGCTGCTGCGCTGAAGGAAATGGGTTCTCTAGACGGTGGGCTCTTGTCTCCCGCTGAGGAGGCTGCTGAGGAGCTCACCCCATGGTGGCAGGATGTACTGCAGCCCCTACAGCCGCACTAGCATCTGACCAGTGCTTGCCGCTGCGCAGCAGGAAATGGGTTCTCTAGATGGTGGGCCCTTGTCTCCTGCTGAAGAGGCTGCTGAGCTGCTGAGCTGCTCCCCCAGTAGTGGAAGGATGTACTGCAGCCGCTACAGCCACTACAGCCGCATTAGCATCTCACCAGTGTTTACCGCTGCACAGAGGAAATGGGTTCTCTAGACGGTCAGGCCTTGTCTTGGGCTGAAGAGGCTGCTGAGCAGCTACCCCCGGGGTGGGAGGATGTACTGCAGCTGCTACAACTGCACTAGCAGCTGCTCAGAAGGAAATGGGTGCTCTAGGCGGTGAGCCCTTGTCCCCCGCGGAAGAGGCTGCTGAGCAGCTTCCCCAATGGTGGAAGGATGTACTGCAGCCCCTACAGCGCACTAGCATCTGACCAGTGCTTGCCGCTGCCCTTGTCTGCAGCTGTAGAGGCTGCTGAGCAGCTCCCGCAATGGTAGAAGGATGTGCTGCAGTTGCTACAGCCGCACTAGTATCTGACCAGTGCTTGCCGCTTCGCAGAAGGAAATGGGTTCTCTTGACGTGGGGCCTTGCCTCCCGCTGAAGAGGCTGTTGAGCAGCTCCCCCAATGGTGGGAGGATGTACTGCAGCTGCTACAGCCGCAGTAGCATATGACCAGTGCTTGCCGCTACCCTTGCTCCAGCTGAAGGGGCTGCAAAGCAGCTCCCCCAGTGGTGGGAGGATGTATTGCAGCTCCTGCACCCGCACAGGCATCTGACCAATGGTTGCAGGTGCCCAGCAGGAAATGGGTCGTCTAGATAGTGGGCCCTTGTTTCCCACTGAAGAGGCTGCTGAGCAGCTCCCCCGTGGTGGGAGGATGTACTGCAGCCCTTACAGCCGCACTAACATCTGACCAGTGCTTGCCGCTGCCGTTGTCTCCAGCTGTAGAGACTGCTGAGCAGCTCCCCCAGTGGTAGAAGGATGTACTGCAGTCGCTACAGCCGCAGTAGCATATGACCAGTGCTTGCCGCTGCCCTTGTCTCCAGCTGAAGGGGCTGCTGAGCAGCTCCCCCAGTGGTGGGAGGATGTATTGCAGCTGCTGCAGACGCACTAGCATCTGACCAGTGCTTGCCGATGCGCAGAAGGAAATGGGTCCTCTAGATAGTGGGCCCTTGTCTCCCGCTGAAGAGGCTGCAGAGCAGCTCCCCCTGTGGTGGGAGGATGTACTGCAGCCCCTACAGCCGCACTAGCATCTGACCAGTGCTTGCCGCTGCGCAGCAGGAAATGGGTTCTCTAGATGGTGGGCCCTTGTCTCCTGCTGAAGAGGCTGCTGAGCTGCTGAGCTGCTCCCCCAGTAGTGGAAGGATGTACTGCAGCCGCTACAGCCACTACAGCCGCATTAGCATCTGACCAGTGTTTGCCGCTGCGCAGAAGGAAATGGGTTCTCTAGACGGTCGGGTCTTGTCTACAGCTGAAGAGACTACTGATCAGCTCCCCCTGTGGTGGGAGGATGTACTGCAGCCCCTCCAGCCGCACTAGCATCTCAACAGTGCTTGTCGCTGTGCAGAAGAAAATGAGTTCTCTAGATGGCAGGGCCTTGTCTCCCACCGAAGAGACTACTGATCAGCTCCCCCTGTGGTAGGAGGACGTACTGCAGCCTCTACAGAGCACTAGCATCAGACCAGTGCTTGCCACTGCCCTTGTCTCCAGCTGAAGAGGCTGCTGACCTGCTCCCCCATTGGTGGGAGGATGTTCTGCAGCCCCTACAGCCGCATTAGCATCTGACCAGTGCTTGCCGCTGCGCAGAAGGAAATGGGCCCTCCAGATGGTGGACCCTTGGCTCCAGCTGAAGAGGCTACTGAGCAGCTCCCCCAGTGGTGAAAGGATGGACTGCAGCCTCTACAGCGCACAAACATCTGTCCAGTGCTTGCCACTGCCCAGAAGGAAATGGGTTCTCTAGACGGTGGGCCCTTGTCTCCTGCTGAAGAGGCTGCTCGGCAGCTCCCACTGTGGTGGGAGGATGCACTGCCACCTCTACAGCCCACTAGCATCACATTGCTTGCCGCTGCACAGAAGGAAATGGGTTTTCTGGACGGTGGGGTCTTGTCTCCCGCTGAAGAGGGCGCTGAGCAGCTCCCCCTGTGGTGGGAGGATGTACTGCAGCCTCTACAGAGCACTCGCATCAGACCAGTGCTTGCCACTGCCCTAGTCTCCAGCTGAAGAGGCTGCTGAACTGCTCTCACAGTGGTGGGAGGATATACTGCAGTCGCTACAGCCGCGCTAGCATCTGATCAGTGCTTGCCACTGCACAGCAGGAAATGGGTTCTCTAGATGGTGGGGCCTTGTCTCCAGTGGAAGGGGCTGCTGAACAGCTCCGCTTGTGGTGGGAGGATGCACTGCAGCCACTACAGAGCACTAGCATCTCAGTGCTTGCTGCTGCACAGCAGTAAATGGGTTTGCTGGACGGTGGGGCCTTATCTCCCGCTGAGGAGGCTGCTGAGCAGCTCCCCCAGTGGTGGGAGGATGTATTGCAGCCCCTACAGCCGCACTAGCATCTGACCAGTGCTTGCCGCTGCGCAGCAGGAAATGGGTTCTCTAGATGGTGGGCCCTTGTCTCCTGCTGAAGAGGCTGCTGAGCAGCTCCCCCAGTAGTGGAAGGATGTACTGTGGCCGCTACAGCCGCTACAGCCGCACTAGCATCTGACCAATGCTTGCTGCTGCGCAGCAGGAAATGGGTTCTCTAGACATGGGCCCTTGCCTCCCGCTGAAGAGGCAGCAGAGCAGCTCCCCCTGTGGTGGGAGGATGTACTGCAGCCCCTACAGCCGCACTAGCATCTGACCAGTGCTTGCCGCTGCGCAGCAGGAAATGGGTTCTCTAGATGGTGGGCCCTTGTCTCCTGCTGAAGAGGCTGCTGAGCTGCTCCCCCAGTAGTGGAAGGATTTACTGCAGCCGCTACAGCCACTACAGCCGCATTAGCATCTGACCAGTGTTTGCCGCTGCGCAGAAGGAAATGGGTTCTCTAGACGGTCGGGCCTTGTCTACAGCTGAAGAGGCTGCTGAGCAGCTCCCCCTGTGGTGGAAGGATGTACTGCAGCCCCTCCAGCCGCACTAGCATCTGAACAGTGCTTGCCGCTGTGCAAAAGAAAATGAGTTCTCTAGACGGCAGGGCCTTGTCTCCTGCCGAAGAGACTACTGATCAGCTCCCCCTGTGGTAGGAGGATGTACTGCAGCCTCTACAGAGCACTAGCATCAGACCAGTGCTTGCCACTGCCCTTGTCTCCAGCTGAAAAGGCTGCTGACCTGCTCCCCCAGTGGTGGGAGGATGTTCTGCAGCCAGCCCCTACAGCCGCATTACCATCTGACCAGTGCTTGCCGCTGCGCAGAAGGAAATGGGCCCTCTAGATGGTGGGCCCTTGGCTCCAGCTGAAGAGGCTACTGAGCAGCTCCCCCAGTGGTAAAAGGATGTACTGCAGCCTCTACAGCGCACGAACATCTGTCCAGTGCTTGCCACTGCTCAGAAGGAAATGGGTTCTCTAGACGGTGGGCCCGTGTCTCCTGCTGAAGAGGCTGCTGAGCAGCTCCCACTGTGGTGGGAGGATGTACTGCCACCTCTACAGACCACTAGCATCACATTGCTTGCCGCTGCACAGAAGGAAATGGGTTTTCTGGACAGTGGGGTCTTGTCTCCCGCTGAAGAGGGCGCTGAGCAGCTCCCCCTGTGGTGGGAGGATGTACTGCAGCCTCTACAGAGCACTAGCATCAGACCAGTGCTTGCCACTGCCCCTGTCTCCAGCTGAAGAGGCTGCTGACCTGCTCCCCCAGTGGTGGGAGGATGTACTGCAGTCGCTACAGCCGCGCTAGCATCTGATCAGTGCTTGCCACTGCGCAGCAGGAAATGGGTTCTCTAGACGGTGGGGCCTTGTCTCCAGCGGAAGGGGCTGCTGAACAGCTCCACTTGTGGTGGGAGGATGCAATGCAGCCACTACAGAGCACTAGCATCTCAGTGCTTGCTGCTGCACAGCAGTAAATGGGTTTGCTGGACGGTGGGGCCTTATCTCCCGCTGAAGAGGCTTTTGAGCAGCTCCCCCAGTGGTGGGAGGATGTACTGCAGCCGCTACAGCCGCACCAGCTGCTGCGCTGAAGGAAATGGATTCTCTAGACGGTGGGCTCTTGTCTCCCGCTGAGGAGGCAGCTGAGGAGCTCCCCCCATGGTGGGAGGATGTACTGCAGCCCCTACAGCCGCACTAGCATCTGACCAGTGCTTGCCGCTGCGCAGCAGGAAATGGGTTCTCTAGATGGTGGGCCCTTGTCTCCTGCTGAAGAGGCTGCTGAGCTGCTCCCCCAGTAGTGGAAGGATGTACTGCAGTCGCTACAGCCACTACAGCCGCATTAGCATCTGACCAGTGTTTACCGCTGCGCAGAAGGAAATGGGTTCTCTAGATGGTGGGCCCTTGTCTCCTGCTGAAGAGGCTGCTGAGCTGCTCCCCCAGTAGTGGAAGGATGTACTGCAGCCGCTACAGCCACTACAGCCGCATTAGCATCTGACCAGTGTTTGCTGCTGCGCAGAAGGAGATGGGTTCTCTAGACGGTCGGGCCTTGTCTACAGCTGAAGAGGCTGCTGAGCAGCTCCCCCTGTGGTGGGAGGATGTACTGCAGCCCCTCCAGCTGCACTAGCATATGACCAGTGCTTGCCGCTGTGCAGAAGAAAATGAGTTCTCTAGACGGCAGGGCCTTGTCTCCCGCTGAAGAGACTACTGATCAGCTCACCCTGTGGTAGGAGGATGTACTGCAGTCTCTACAGCACACTAGCATCTGACCTGTGCTTGCTGCTGCGCAGCAGGAAATGGGTTCTCTAGACGGTGGGACGTTGTCTCCCGCTGATGAGACTACTGAGCAGCTCGCCCTGTGTTGGGAGGATGTAGTGCACCTTCTACAGCGCACTAGCATCTGACCAGTGCTTGCCGCTGTTCAGAAGGAAATGGGTTCTCTAGACGGTGGGCCCTTGTCTCCCGCTGAAGAGTCTGATGAGTTGCTCCTTCTGTGGTGGATGGATGTACTGCAGCCTCTACAGCGCACTAGCATCTGACCAGTGCTTGCTGCTGCGCAGAAGGGAATGAGTTCTCTAGATGGTGGGCTCTTCTCTCCTGCTGAACAGGCTGCTGAGCTGCTCCTCCTGTGGTGGGAGGATGTTCTGCAGCCTCTACAGCCGCACTAGCATCTGACCAGTGCTTGCCACTGCGCAGAAGGAAATGGGTTCTCTAGACGGTGGGCCCTTGTCTCCCGCTGAAGAGCTCCCCCGTGGTGGGAGGATGTACTGCAGCCCCTACAGCCGCACTAGCATCTCACCAGTGCTTGCCGCTGCGCAGCAGGAAATGGGTTCTCTAGATGGTGGGCCCTTGTCTCCTGCTGAAGAGGCTGCTAAGCTGCTGAGCTGCTCCCCCAGTAGTGGAAGGATGTACTGCAGCCGCTACAGCCACTACAGCCGCATTAGCATCTGACCAGTGTTTGTCGCTGCACAGAAGGAAACGGGTTCTCTAGATGGTCGGGCTTTGTCTACAGCTGAAGAGGCTGCTGAGCAGCTCCCCCTGTGGTGGGAGGATGTACTGCAGCCCCTCCAGCCGCACAAGCATCTGACCAGTGCTTGCCGCTGTGCAGAAGAAAATGAGTTCTCTAGACGGCAGGGCCTTGTCTCCCGCTGAAGAAACTACTGATCAGCTCCCCCTGTGGTAGGAGGATGTACTGCAGTATCTACAGCACACTAGCATCTGACCAGTGCTTGCCGCTGCGCAGCCGGAAATGGGTTCTCTAGACGGTGGGGCATTGTCTCCGGCTGATGAGACTACTGAGCAGCTCGCCCTGTGTTGGGAGGATGTAGTGCACCTTCTACAGCGCACTAGCATCTGACCAGTGCTTGCCGCTGTTCAGAAGGAAATGGGTTCTCTAAACGGTGGGCCCTTGTCTCCAGCTGAAGAGACTGATGAGTTGCTCCTCCTGTGGTGGAAGGATGTACTGCAGCCTCTACAGCGCACTAGCATCTGACCAGTGCTTGCTGCTGCGCAGAAGAGAATGAGTTCGATAGATGGTGGGCTCTTGTCTCTGCTGAACAGGCTGCTGAGCTGCTCCTCCTGTGGTGGGAGGATGTTCTGCAGCCTCTACAGCCGCACTAGCATCTGACCAGTGCTTGCCACTGCGCAGAAGCAAATGGGTTCTCTAGGCGGTGGGCCCTTGTCTCATGCTGAAGAGGCTGCTGAGCAGCTCCCCCTGTGGCGGGAGGACGTACTGCAGCCTCTACAGAGCACTAGCATCAGACCAGTGCTTGCCACTGCCCTTGTCTCCAGCTGAAGAGGCTGCTGACCTGCTCCGCCAGTGGTGGGAGGATGCACTGCAGTCGCTACAGTCACACTAGCATCTGATCAGTGCTTGCCGCTGCGCAGCAGGAAATGGGTTCTCTAGATGGTGGGGCCTTGCCTCCAGCGGAAGGGGCTGCTGAACAACTCCCCTTGTGGTGGGAGGATGCACTGCAGCCACTACAGAGCACTAGTATCTCAGTGCTTGCTGCTGCACAGCAGTAAATGGGTTTGCTGGCGGGTGGGGCCCTTTCTCCTGCTGAAGAGGCTTCTGAGCAGCTCCCCCATTGGTTGGAGGATGTACTGAAGCCGCTACAACCGCACCAGCTGCTGCGCTGAAGGAAATGGGTTCTCTAGACAGTGGGCCCTTGTCTCCCGCTGAGGAGGCTGCTGAGGAGCTCCCCCTGTGGTGGGAGGATGTACTGCAGCTGCTACAACCGCACTAGACTCTGACCAGTGCTTGCTGCTGCGCAGCAGGAAATAGGTTCTCTAAGAGGTGGTGCATTGTCTACCGCTGAAGGGGTTGCTGAGCAGCTCCCCTCGTGGTGAGAGGATGTACTGCAGCCACTACAGAGCACTAGCATCTCAGTGCTTGCTGCTGCACAGCAGTAAATGGGTTTGCTGGCGGGTGGGGCCCTTTCTCCTGCTGAAGAGGCTGCTGAGCAGCTCCCCCAGTGGCAGGAGGATGTCCTGCAGCCGCTACATCCGCTCTAGCTGCTGCACAGAAGGAAATGGGTTCTCTAGATGCTGGGCCCTTGTCTCCCGCTGAAGAGGCTGCTGAGCAGCTCCCCCAGTGGCGGGATGATGTACTGCAGCCGCTACAGCTGCACTAGCAGCTGCGCAGAAAGAAATGGGTTCTCTAGATGGTGGACCCTTGTCTCCCGCTGAAGAGGCTGCTGAGCTACTCCCCCAGTGGTGGGAGGATGTACTGCAGCAGCTACAGCCGCACTAGCAGATGCTCAGAAGGAAATGGGTTCTCTAGACATTGAGCCCTTGTCTCCCGCTGAAGAGGCTGCTGAGCAGCTCCCCCTGTGGTGGAAGGATGTACTGCAACCCCTACAGCCGCACTAGCATCTGACCAGTGCTTGCCGCTGCGCAGCAGGAAATGGGTTCTCTAGACGGTGGGGCCTTGTCTCCAGCTGAAGGAGTTGCTGAGCAGCTCCTCTCGTGGTGAGAGGATGTACTGCAGCCACTACAGAGCACTAGCATCTCAGTGCTTGCCGCTGCACAGCAGGAAATGGGTTTTCTGGATGGTGGGGCCCTTTCTCCTGCTGAAGAGGCTGCTGAGCAGCTCCCCCAGTGGCAGGAGGATGTCCTGCAGCGCTACATCCGCTCTAGCTGCTGCACAGAAGGAAATGGGTTCTCTAGACGCTGGGCCCTTGTCTCCCGCTGAAGAGGCTGCTGAGCAGCTCCCCCAGTGGCAGGAGGATGTCCTGCAGCCGCTACATCCGCTCTAGCTGCTGCACAGAAGGAAATGGGTTCTCTAGACGGTGGGTCCTTGTCTCCTGCTGAAGCTGTTGCTGAGCAGCTCCCCCAGTGGCAGGATGATGTACTGCAGCCGCTACAACTGCACTAGCAGCTGCGCAGAAGGAAATGGGTTCTCTAGACGGTGGACCCTTGTCTCCCGCTGAAGAGGCTGCTGAGCTGCTCCCCCAGTGGTGGGAGGATGTACTGCAGCCGCTACAGCCGCACTAGCAGATGCTCAGAAGGAAATGGGTTCTCTAGACGGTGAGCCCTTGTCTCCCGCTGAAGAGGCTGCTGAGCAGCTCCCCCTGTGGTGGAAGGATGTACTGCAACCCCTACAGCCTCACTAGCATCTGACCAGTGCTTGCCGCTGAGCAGCAGAATATGGGTTCTCTAGGCGGTGGTGCCTTGTCTCCCCTTGAAGAGGCTGCTGAGCAGCTCTCTCAGTGGTGGGAGGATGTACTGCAGTCACGACAGTGCACTAGCATATAAGAAGTGCTTGCCGCTTCGCAGAAAAAAAATGTGTTCTCTAGACGGTGGGCCCTTGTCTCCCGCTGAAGAGGCTGCTGAGCTGCTCCCCCAGTGGTGGGAGGATGTACAGCAGCCGCTACAGCCGCACTAGCAGATGCTCAGAAGGAAATGGGTTCTCTAGACAGTGAGCCCTTGTCTCCCGCTGAGAGGCTGCTGAGCAGCTCCCCCTGTGGTGGAAGGATGTACTGCAACCCCTACAGCCGCACTAGCATCTGACCAGTGCTTGCCGCTGCGCAGCAGGAAATGGGTTCTCTAGGCGGTGGTGCCTTGTCTCCCCTTGAAGAGGCTGCTGAGCAGCTCTCTCAGTGGTGGGAGGATGTACTGCAGTCACGACAGTGCACTAGCATATCAGAAGTGCTTGCCGCTTCGCAGAAGGAAATGGGTTCTCTAGACGGTGGGCCCTTGTCTCCTGCTGAAGAGGCTGCTAAGCTGCTGAGCTGCTCCCCCAGTAGTGGAAGGATGTACTGCAGCCGCTACAGCCGCACTAGCAGATGCTCAGAAGGAAATGGGTTCTCTAGACGGTGAGCCCTTGTCTCCCGCTGAAGAGGCTGCTGAGCAGCTCCCCCTGTGGTTGAAGGATATACTGCAACCCCTACAGCTGCACTAGCATCTGACCAGTGCTTGCCGCTGCGCAGCAGGAAATTGGTTCTCTAGGCGGTGGTGCCTTGTCTCCCCTTGAAGAGGCTGCTGAGCAGCTCTCTCAGTGGTGGGAGGATGTACTGCAGTCACGACAGTGCACTAGCATATCAGAAGTGCTTGCCGCTTCGCAGAAGGAAATGGGTTCTCTAGACGGTGGGCCCTTGTCTCCTGCTGAAGAGGCTGCTAAGCTGCTGAGCTGCTCCCCCAGTAGTGGAAGGATGTACTGCAGCCGCTACAGCCACTACAGCCGCATTAGCATCTGACCAGTGTTTGTCGCTGCACAGAAGGAAACAGGTTCTCTAGATGGTCGGGCCTTGTCTCCAGCTGAAGAGGCTGCTGAGCATCTCCCCCTGTGGTGGGAGGATGTACTGCAGCCCCTCCAGCCGCACAAGCATCTGACCAGTGCTTGCCGCTGTGCAGAAGAAAATGAGTTCTCTAGACGGCAGGGCCTTGTCCCCCGCTGAAGAAACTACTGATCAGCTCCCCCTGTGGTAGGAGGATGTACTGCAGTATCTACAGCACACTAGCATCTGACCAGTGCTTGCCGCTGCGCAGCAGGAAATGGGTTCTCTAGACGGTGGGGCGTTGTCTCCCGCTGATGAGACTACTGAGCAGCTCGCCCTGTGTTGGGAGGATGTAGTGCACCTTCTACAGCGCACTAGCATCTGACCAGTGCTTGCCGCTGTTCAGAAGGAAATAGGTTCTCTAGACGGTGGGCCCTTGTCTCCAGCTGAAGAGTCTGATGAGTTGCTCCTCCTGTGGTGGAAGGATGTACTGCAGCCGCTACAGCCGCACTAGCAGATGCTCAGAAGGAAATGGGTTCTCTAGACGGTGAGCCCTTGTCTCCCGCTGAAGAGGCTGCTGAGCAGCTCCCCCTGTGGTGGAAGGATGTACTGCAACCCCTACAGCCGCACTAGCATCTGACCAGTGCTTGCCGCTGAGCAGCAGGAAATGGGTTCTCTAGGCGGTGGTGCCTTGTCTCCCCTTGAAGAGGCTGCTGAGCAGCTCTCTCAGTGGTGGGAGGATGTACTGCAGTCACGACAGTGCACTAGCATATGAGAAGTGCTTGCCGCTTCGCAGAAGGAAATGGGTTCTCCAGACGGTGGGCCCTTGTTTCCCGCTGAAGAGGCTGCTGAGCTGCTCCCCCAGTGGTGGGAGGATGTACTGCAGCCGCTACAGCCGCACTAGCAGATGCTCAGAAGGAAATGGGTTCTCTAGACGGTGAGCCCTTGTCTCCCGCTGAAGAGGCTGCTGAGCAGCTCCCCCTGTGGTTGAAGGATGTACTGCAACCCCTACAGCTGCACTAGCATCTGACCAGTGCTTGCCGCTGCACAGCAGGAAATTGGTTCTCTAGGCGGTGGTGCCTTGTCTCCCCTTGAAGAGGCTGCTGAGCAGCTCTCTCAGTGGTGGGAGGATGTACTGCAGTCACGACAGTGCACTAGCATATCAGAAGTGCTTGCCGCTTCGCAGAAGGAAATGAGTTCTCTAGACGGTGGGCCCTTGTCTCCTGCTGAAGAGGCTGCTAAGCTGCTGAGCTGCTCCCCCAGTAGTGGAAGGATGTACTGCAGCCGCTACAGCCACTACAGCCGCATTAGCATCTGACCAGTGTTTGTCGCTACACAGAAGGAAACAGGTTCTCTAGATGGTCGGGCCTTGTCTACAGCTGAAGAGGCTGCTGAGCAGCTCCCCCTGTGGTGGGAGGATGTACTGCAGCCCCTCCAGCCGCACAAGCATCTGACCAGTGCTTGCCGCTGTGCAGAAGAAAATGAGTTCTCTAGACGGCAGGGCCTTGTCTCCCGCTGAAGAAACTACTGATCAGCTCCCCCTGTGGTAGGAGGATGTACTGCAGTATCTACAGCACACTAGCATCTGACCAGTGCTTGCCGCTGCGCAGCAGGAAATGGGTTCTCTAGACGGTGGGGCGTTGTCTCCCGCTGATGAGACTACTGAGCAGCTCGCCCTGTGTTGGGAGGATGTAGTGCACCTTCTACAGCGCACTAGCATCTGACCAGTGCTTGCCGCTGTTCAGAAGGAAATGGGTTCTCTAGACGGTGGGCCCTTGTCTCCAGCTGAAGAGTCTGATGAGTTGCTCCTCCTTTGGTGGAAGGATGTACTGCAGCCTCTACAGCGCACTAGCATCTGACCAGTGCTTGCTGCTGCGCAGAAGAGAATGAGTTTGCTAGATGGTGGGCTCTTGTCTCTGCTGAACAGGCTGCTGAGCTGCTCCTCCTGTGGTGGGAGGATGTTCTGCAGCCTCTACAGCCGCACTAGCATCTGACCAGTGCTTGCCACTGCGCAGAAGGAAATGGGTTCTCTAGGCGGTGGGCCCTTGTCTCATGCTGAAGAGGCTGCTGAGCATCTCCCCCTGTGGCGGGAGGACGTACTGCAGCCTCTACAGAGCACTAGCATCAGACCAGTGCTTGCCACTGCCCTTGTCTCCAGCTGAAGAGGCTGCTGACCTGCTCCGCCAGTGGTGGGAGGATGCACTGCAGTCGCTACAGCCGCACTAGCATCTGATCAGTGCTTGCCGCTGCGCAGCAGGAAATGGGTTCTCTAGATGGTGGGGCCTTGCCTCCAGCGGAAGGGGCTGCTGAACAACTCCCCTTGTGGTGGGAGGATGCACTGCAGCCACTACAGAGCACTAGTATCTCAGTGCTTGCTGCTGCACAGCAGTAAATGGGTTTGCAGGCGGGTGGGGCCTTATCTCCCGCTGAAGAGGCTTCTGAGCAGCTCCCCCAGTGGTTGGAGGATGTACTGAAGCCGCTACAACCGCACTAGCTGCTGCGCTGAAGGAAATGGGTTCTCTAGACAGTGGGCCCTTGTCTCCCGCTGAGGAGGCTGCTGAGGAGCTCCCCCTGTGGTGGGAGGATGTACTGCAGCTGCTACAACCGCACTAGACTCTGACCAGTGCTTGCTGCTGCGCAGCAGGAAATAGGTTCTCTAAGAGGTGGTGCATTGTCTACCGCTGAAGGGGTTGCTGAGCAGCTCCCCTCGTGGTGAGAGGATGTACTGCAGCCTCTACAGAGTACTAGCATCTCAGTGCTTGCCGCTGCACAGCACGAAATGGGTTTTCTAGATGGTGGGGCCCTTTC
Organism: Ambystoma mexicanum; assembly: GCF_040938575.1. NCBI lineage: Eukaryota > Metazoa > Chordata > Amphibia > Caudata > Ambystomatidae > Ambystoma > Ambystoma mexicanum. The sequence continues at coordinate 1,605,183,990 of NC_090937.1, forward strand.
TCCTGCTGAAGAGGCTGCTGAGCAGCTCCCCCAGTGGCAGGAGGATGGCCTGCAGCCGCTACATCCGCTCTAGCTGCTGCACAGAAGGAAATGGGTTCTCTAGATGCTGGGCCCTTGTCTCCCGCTGAAGAGGCTGCTGAGCAGCTCCCCCAGTGGTGGGATGATGTACTGCAGCCGCTACAGCTGCACTAGCAGCTGCGCAGAAAGAAATGGGTTCTCTAGATGGTGGACCCTTGTCTCCCGCTGAAGAGGCTGCTGAGCTGCTCCCCCAGTGGTGGGAGGATGTACTGCAGCAGCTACAGCCGCACTAGCAGATGCTCAGAAGGAAATGGGTTCTCTAGACATTGAGCCCTTGTCTCCCGCTGAAGAGGCTGCTGAGCAGCTCCCCCTGTGGTGGAAGGATGTACTGCAACCCCTACAGCCGCACTAGCATCTGACCAGTGCTTGCCGCTGCGCAGCAGGAAATGGGTTCTCTAGACGGTGGGGCCTTGTCTCCAGCTGAAGGGGTTGCTGAGCAGCTCCTCTCGTGGTGAGAGGATGTACTGCAGCCACTACAGAGCACTAGCATCTCAGTGCTTGCCGCTGCACAGCAGGAAATGGGTTTTCTGGATGGTGGGGCCCTTTCTCCTGCTGCAGAGGCTGCTGAGCAGCTCCCCCAGTGGCAGGAGGAGGTCCTGCAGCCGCTACATCCGCTCTAGCTGCTGCACAGAAGGAAATGGGTTCTCTAGACGCTGGGCCCTTGTCTCCCGCTGAAGAGGCTGCTGAGCAGCTCCCCCAGTGGCAGGAGGATGTCCTGCAGCCGCTACATCCGCTCTAGCTGCTGCACAGAACGAAATGGGTTCTCTAGACGGTGGGTCCTTGTCTCCTGCTGAAGCCGTTGCTGAGCAGCTCCCCCAGTGGCAGGATGATGTACTGCAGCCGCTACACCTGCACTAGCAGCTGCGCAGAAGGAAATGGGTTCTCTAGACGGTGGACCCTTGTCTCCCGCTGAAGAGGCTGCTGAGCTGCTCCCCCAGTGGTGGGAGGATGTACTGCAGCCGCTACAGCCGCACTAGCAGATGCTCAGAAGGAAATGGGTTCTCTAGACGGTGAGCCCTTGTCTCCCGCTGAAGAGGCTGCTGAGCAGCTCCCCCTGTGGTGGAAGGATGTACTGCAACCCCTACAGCCGCACTAGCATCTGACCAGTGCTTGCCGCTGAGCAGCAGGAAATGGGTTCTCTAGGCGGTGGTGCCTTGTCTCCCCTTGAAGAGGCTGCTGAGCAGCTCTCTCAGTGGTGGGAGGATGTACTGCAGTCACGACAGTGCACTAGCATATGAGAAGTGCTTGCCGCTTCGCAGAAGGAAATGGGTTCTCTAGACGGTGGGCCCTTGTCTCCCGCTGAAGAGGCTGCTGAGCTGCTCCCCCAGTGGTGGGAGGATGTACTGCAGCCGCTACAGCCGCACTAGCAGATGCTCAGAAGGAAATGGGTTCTCTAGACGGTGAGCCCTTGTCTCCCGCTGAAGAGGCTGCTGAGCAGCTCCCCCGTGGTGGAAGGATGTACTGCAACCCCTACAGCCGCACTAGCATCTGACCAGTGCTTGCCGCTGCGCAGCAGGAAATGGGTTCTCTAGGCGGTGGTGCCTTGTCTCCCCTTGAAGAGGCTGCTGAGCAGCTCTCTCAGTGGTGGGAGGATGTACTGCAGTCACGACAGTGCACTAGCATATCAGAAGTGCTTGCCGCTTCGCAGAAGGAAATGGGTTCTCTAGACGGTGGGCCCTTGTCTCCCGCTGAAGAGGCTGCTGAGCAGCTCCCCCAGTGGCAGGAGGATGTCCTGCAGCCACTACAGCTGCACTAGCAGCTGCGCAGAAGGAAATGGGTTCTCTAGACGGTTGGCCCTTGTCTCCAGCTGAAGAGGCTGCTGAGCTGCTCCCCCAGTGGTGGGAGGATGTACTGCAGCCGCTACATCCGCTCTAGCTGCTGCACAGAAGGAAATGGGTTCTCTAGATGGTGGGTCCTTGTCCCCTGCTGAAGGCGTTGCTGAGCAGCTCCCCCAGTGGCGGGATGATGTACTGCAGCCACTACAGCTGCACTAGCAGCTGCGCAGAAGGAAATGGGTTCTCTAGACGGTTGGCCCTTGTCTCCAGCTGAAGAGGCTGCTGAGCTGCTCCCCCAGTGGTGGGAGGATGTACTGCAGCCGCTACAGCCGTACTAGCAGCTGCTCAGAAGGAAATGGGTTCTCTAGGCGGTGGTGCCTTGTCTCCCGCTGAAGAGGCTGCTGAGCAGCTCCCCCAGTGGTGGAAGGATGTACTGCAGTCACTACAACCGCACTAGCATCTGACCAGTGCTTGCCGCTTCGCAGAAGGAAATGGGTTCTCTTGACGTGGGGCCTTGTCTCCCCCTGAAGAGGCTGCTGAGCAGCTCCCCAATAGTGGAAGGATGTATTGCGGCCGCTACAGACGCTACAGCCACACTAGCATCTGACCAGTGCTTGCTCCTGCTCAGCAGGAAATGGGTTCTCTAGACATGGGCCCTTGTCTCCATCTGAAGAGGCTGCTGTGCTGCTCCCCCATGTGGTGGGAGGATGTACTGCAGCCCCTATAGCCGCACTAGCATCTGACCAGTGCTTGCCGCTGCGCAGCAGGAAATGGGTTCTCTAGATGGTGGGCCCTTGTCTCCTGCTTTAAGAAGCTGCTGAGCTGCTCCCCCTGTGGTAGGAGGATGTACTGCAGCCTCTACAGCGCACTAGCATCTGACCAGTGCTTGCCGCTGCACAGCAGTAAATGGATTCTCTAGGTGGGGCCTTGTCTCCCGCTGAAGAGACTACTGAGCAGCCCCCCCTGTGGTGGGAGGATGTACTGCAGCCTCTACAGCGCACTAGCATCTGCCTAGTGCTTGCCACTGTGCAGCAGGAAATGGGTTCTCTAGACGTTGTGGCCTTGTCTCCTGCTGAAGAGACTACTGAGCAGCTCCCCCTGTGGTGGGAGGATGTACTGCAGCCTCTACAGCGCACTAGCATCTGACCAGTGCTTGCTGCTGCGCAGAAGGGAATGAGTTCTTTAGATGGTGGGCTCTTGTCTCCTGCTGAAAAGGCTGCTGACCTGCTCCCCCAGTGGTGGGAGGATGCACTGCAGTCGCTACAGCCGCACTAGCATCTGATCAGTGCTTGCTGCTGGGCAGCAGGAAATGGGTTCTCTAGACGGTGGGGCCTTGTCTCCAGAGGAAGGGGCTGCTGAGGAGCTCCCCCAGTGGCGGGAGGATGTACTGCAGCCGCTACAGCCTCAGTAGGAGCTGCACAGAAGTAAATAGGTTCTCTAGACAGTGGTCCCTTGTCTCCCGATGAAGAGTCTGCTGAGCAGCTCCCCCCGTGGTGGGAGGATGTACTGCAGCTGCTACAACCACACAAGACTCTGACGAGTGCTTGCTTCTGCGTAGCAGGAATAGGTTCTCTAAGAGGTGGTGCCTTGTCTACTGCTGAAGAGGCTGCTGAGCAGCTCCCTCAGTGGTGGGAGGATGCACTGCAGTCGCTACAGTGCACTAGCATCTGACCAGTGCTTGCGGCTTCGTAGAAGGAAATGGGTTCTCTAGACGGTGGGCCCTTGTCTCCCACTGACGAGGCTGCTGAGGAGCTGCCCCAGTGGCGGGAGGATGTACGGCAGCCGCTACAACCTCACTAGGAGCTGCACAGAAGTAAATAGGTTCTCTATACAGTGGTCCCTTGACTCCCGCTGAAGAGTCTGCTGAGCAGCTCCCCCCGTGGTGGGAGGATGTACTGCAGCTGCTACAACCGCACTAGCAGCTGCTCAGAAGGAAATGGGTGCTCTAGACGGTGAGCCCTTGTCCCCCGCGGAAGAGGCTGCTGAGCAGCTCCCCCAATGGTGGAAGGATGTACTGCAGCCCTTACAGCCGCACTAGCATCTGACCAGTGCTTGCCGCTGCCCTTGTCTCCAGCTGTAGAGGCTGCTGAGCTGCTCCGCCTGTGGTAGAAGGATGTACTGCAGTCGCTAGAGCCGCACTAGCATCTGACCAGTGCTTGCCGCTTCGCAGAAGAAAATGGGTTCTCTTGACGTGGGGCCTTGCCTCCCGCTGAAGAGGCTGCTGAGCAGCTCCCCCAATGGTGGGAGGATGTACTGCAGCCGCTACAGCCACAGTAGCATATGACCAGTGCTTGCAGCTGCCCTTGTCTCCAGCTGAAAGGGCTGCTGCAGCCGCACTAGCATCTGACCAGTAGTTGCCGGTGCGCAGAAGGAAATGGGTCCTCTAGATAGTGGGCCTTTGTTTCCCCACTGAAGAGGCTGCAGAGCAGCTCCCCCTGTGGTGGGAGGATGTACTGCAGCCCCTACAGCCGCACTAGGATCTGACCAGTGCTTGCCGCTGCACAGCAGGAAATGGGTTCTCTAGATGGTGGGCCCTTGTCTCCTGCTTTAGAGGCTGCTGAACTGCTGAGCTGCTCCCCCAGTAGTGGAAGGATGTACTGCAGCCGCTACAGCCACTACAGCCGCATTAGCATCTGACCAATGCTTGCTGCTGCGCAGCAGGAAATGGGTTCTCTAGACATGGGCCCTTGTCTCCCACTGAAGAGGCTGCAGAGCAGCTCCCCCTGTGGTGGGAGGATGTACTGCAGCCCCTACAGCCGCACTAGGATCTGACCAGTGCTTGCCGCTGCGCAGCAGGAAATGGGTTCTCTAGATGGTGGGCCCTTGTCTCCTGCTGAAGAGGCTGCTGAACTGCTGAGCTGCTCCCCCAGTAGTGGAAGGATGTACTGGAGCCCGCACAGCCACTACAGCCGCATTAGCATCTGACCAGTGTTTGCCGCTGCGCAGAAGGAAATGGGTTCTCTAGACGGTCGGGCCTTGTCTACAGCTGAAGAGGCTGCTGAGCAGCTCCCCCTGTGGTGGGAGGATGTACTGAAGCCCCTCCAGCCGCACTAGCATCTGAACAGTGCTTGCCGCTGTGCAGAAGAAAATGAGTTCTCTAGACGGCAGGGCCTTGTCTCCCGCCGAAGAGACTACTGATCAGCTCCCCCTGTGGTAGGAGGACGTACTGCAGCCTCTACAGAGCACTAGCATCAGATGAGTGCTTGCCACTGCCCTTGTCTCCAGCTGAAGAGGCTGCTGACCTGCTCCCCCAGTGGTGGCAGGATGTTCTGCAGCCCCTACAGCCGCATTAGCATCTGACAAGTGCTTGCCGCTGCGCAGAAGGAAATGGGCCCTCTAGATGGTGGGCCCTTGTCTCCTGCTGAAGAGGCTGCTGAGCAGCTCCCACTGTGGTGGGAGAATGTACTGCCACCTCTATAGTCCACTAGCATCACATTGCTTGCCGCTGCACAGAAGGAAATGGGTTTTCTGGACAGTGGGGTCTTGTCTCCCGCTGAAGAGGGCGCTGAGCAGCTCCCCCTGTGGTGGGAGGATGTACTGCAGCCTCTACAGAGCACTAGCATCAGACCAGTGCTTGCCACTGCCCTTGTCTCCAGCTGAAGAGTCTGCTGACCTGCTCCCCCAGTGGTGGGAGGATGTACTGCAGTCGCTACAGCAACGCTAGCATCTGATCAGTGCTTGCCACTGCGCAGCAGTAAATGGGTTCTCTAGACGATGGGGCCTTGTCTCCAGCTGAAGGGGCTGCTGAACAGCTCCCCTTATGGTGGGAGGATGCACTGCAGCCACTACAGAGCACTAGCATCTCAGTGCTTGCTGCTGCACAGCAGTAAATGGGTTTGCTGGACGGTGGGGCCTTATCTCCCGCTGAAGAGGCTTCTGAGCAGCTCCCCCAGTGGTGGGAGGATGTACTGCAGCCACTACAGCCGCACCAGCTGCTGCGCTGAAGGAAATGGGTTCTCTAACGGTGGGCTCTTGTCTCCCGCTGAGGAGGCTGCTGAGGAGCTCCCCCGTGGGGGGAGGATGTACTGCAGCCCCTACACCCGCACTAGCATCTGGCCAGTGCTTGCCGCTGCGCAGAAGGAAATGGGTTCTCTAGATGGTGGGCCCTTGTCTCCTGCTGAAGAGGCTGCTGAGCTGCTGAGCTGCTCCCCCAGTAGTGGAAGGATGTACTGCAGCCGTTACAGCCACTACAGCCGCATTAGCATCTGACCAGTGTTTACCACTGCACAGAAGGAAATGGGTTCTCTAGACGGTCAGGCCTTGTCTACAGCTGAAGAGGCTGCTGAGCAGCTACCCCCGTGGTGGGAGGATGTACTGCAGCTGCTACAACTGCACTAGCAGCTGCTCAGAAGGAAATGGGTGCTCTAGGCGGTGAGCCCTTGTCCCCCGCGGAAGAGGCTGCTGAGCAGCTCCCGCAGTGGTAGAAGGATGTACTGCAGTCGCTACAGCCGCACTAGCATCTGACCAGTGCTTGCCGCTTCGCAGAAGGAAATGGGTTCTCTTGACGTGGGGCCTTGCCTCCCGCTGAAGAGGCTGTTGAGCAGCTCCACCAATGGTGGGAGGATGTACTGCAGCTGCTACAGCCGCAGTAGCATATGACCAGTGCTTGCCGCTACCCTTGCTCCAGCTGAAGGGGCTGCTAAGCAGCTCCCCCAGTGGTGGGAGGATGTATTGCAGCTGCTGCACCCGCACAGGCATCTGACCAGTGGTTGCCGGTGCGCAGAAGGAAATGGGTCCTCTAGATAGTGGGCCCTTGTTTCCAACTGAAGAGGCTGCTGAGCAGCTCCCCCGTGGTGGGAGGATGTACTGAAGCTGCTACAACTGCACTAGCAGCTGCTCAGAAGGAAATGGGTGCTCTAGACGGTGAGCCCTTGTCCCCCGCGGAAGAGGCTGCTGAGCAGCTCCCCAAATGGTGGAAGGATGTACTGCAGCCCCTACAGCCGCACTAGCATCTGACCAGTGCTTGCCGCTGCCCTTGTCTCCAGCTGTAGAGGCTGCTGAGCAGCCCCCCCAGTGGTAGAAGGATGTACTGCAGTCGCTACAGCCGCACTAGCATCTGACCACTGCTTGCCGCTTCGCAGAAGCAAATGGGTTCTTTTGACGTGGGGCCTTGCCTCCCACTGAAGAGGCTGCTGAACAGCTCCCCAAATGGTGGGAGGATGTACTGCAGCCGCTACAGCCGCAGTAGCATATGACCAGTGCTTGCCGCTGCCCTTGTCTCCAGCTGAAGGGGCTGCTGAGCAGCTCCCCCAGTGGTGGGAGGATGTATTGCAGCTGCTGCAAACGCACTAGCATCTGACCAGTGCTTGCCGATGCGCAGAAAGAAATGGGTCCCCTAGATAGTGGGCCCTTGTTTCCCACTGAAGAGGCTGCTGAGCAGCTCCCCCAGTAGTGGAAGCATGTACTGTGGCCGCTACAGCCGCTACAGCCGCTACAGCCGCACTAGCATCTGACCAGTGCTTGCTGCTGCGCAGTAGGAAATGGGTTCTCTAGACATGGGCCCTTGTCTCCCGCTGAAGAGGCTGCAGAGCAGCTCCCCCTGTGGTGGAAGGATGTACTGCAGCCCCTACAGCCGCACTAGCATCTGACCAGTGCTTGCCGCTGCGCAGCAGGAAATGGGTTCTCTAGATGGTGGGCCCTTGTCTCCTGCTGAAGAGGCTGCTGAGCTGCTCCCCCAGTAGTGGAAGGATGTACTGCAGCCGCTACAGCCACTACAGCCGCATTAGCATCTGACCAGTGTTTGCCGCTGCGCAGAAGGAAATGGGTTCTCTAGACAGTCGGGCCTTGTCTACAGCTGAAGAGACTACTGATCAGCTCCCCCTGTGGTGGGAGGATGTACTGCAGCCCCTCCAGCTGCACTAGCATCTGAACAGTGCTTGTCGCTGTGCAGAAGAAAATGAGTTCTCTAGACGGCAGGGCCTTGTCTCCCTCCGAAGAGACTACTGATCAGCTCCCCCTGTGGTAGGAGGACGTACTGCAGCCTCTACAGAGCACTAGCATCAGACCAGTGCTTGCCACTGCCCTTGTCTCCAGCTGAAGAGGCTGCTGACCTGCACCCCCATTGGTGGGAGGATGTTCTGCAGCCCCTACAGCCGCATTAGCATCTGACCAGTGCTTGCCGCTGCGCAGAAGGAAATGGGCCCTCCAGATGGTGGGCCCTTGGCTCCAGCTGAAGAGGCTACTGAGCAGCTCCCACAGTGGTGAAAGGATGTACTGCAGCCTCTACAGCGCACGAACATCTGTCCAGTGCTTGCCACTGCGCAGAAGGAAATGGGTTCTCTAGACGGTGGGCCCTTGTGTCCTGCTGAAGAGGCTGCTGAGCAGCTCCCAATGTGGTGGGAGGATGTACTGCCACCTCTACAGCCCACTAGCATCACATTGCTTGCCGCTGCACAGAAGGAAATGGGTTTTCTGGACGGTGGGGTCTTGTCTCCCGCTGAAGAGGGCGCTGAGCAGCTCCCCCTGTGGTGGGAGGATGTACTGCAGCCTCTACAGAGCACTAGCATCAGACCAGTGCTTGCCACTGCCCTTGTCTCCAGCTGAAGAGGCTGCTGACCTGCTCCCCCAGTGGTGGGAGGATGTACTGCAGTCGCGACAGCCGCGCTAGCATCTGATCAGTGCTTGCCACTGCGCAGCAGGAAATGGGTTCTCTAGATGGTGGGGCCTTGTCTCCAGCGGAAGGGGCTGCTGAACAGCTCCTCTTGTGGTGGGAGGATGCACTGCAGCCACTACAGAGCACTAGCAACTCAGTGCTTGCTGCTGCACAGCAGTAAATGGGTTTGCTGGACGGTGGGGCCTTATCTCCCGCTGAGGAGGCTGCTGAGCAGCTCCCCCAGTGGTGGGAGGATGTACTGCAGCCCCTACAGCCGCACTAGCATCTGACCAGTGCTTGCCGCTGCGCAGCAGGAAATGGGTTCTCTAGATGGTGGGCCCTTGTCTCCTGCTGAAGAGGCTGCTGAGCTGCTCCCCCAGTAGTGGAAGGATGTACTGCAGCTGCTACAGCCACTACAGCCGCATTAGCATCGGACCAGTGTTTACCGCTGCGCAGAAGGAAATGGGTTCTCTAGACGGTCGGGCCTTGTCTACAGCTGAAGAGGCTGCTGAGCAGCTACCCCCGTGGTGGGAGGATGTACTGCAGCTGCTACAACCGCACTAGCAGCTGCTCAGAAGGAAATGGGTGCTCTAGGCGGTGAGCCCTTGTCCCCCGCGGAAGAGGCTGCTGAGCAGCTCCCCCAATGGTGGAAGGATGTACTGCAGCCCCTACAGAGCACTAGCATCTGACCAGTGCTTGCCTCTGCCTTTGTCTGCAGCTGTAGAGGCTGCTGAGCAGCTCCCCCAGAGGTAGAAGGATGTTCTGCACTCGCTACAGCCGCACTAGCATCTGACCAGTGCTTGCCGCTTCGCAGAAGGAAATGGGTTCTCTTGACGTGGGGCCTTGCCTCCTGCTGAAGAGGCTGCTGAGCACCTCCCCCAATGGTGGGAGGATGTACTGCAGCCGCTACAGCCACAGTAGCATATGACCAGTACTTGCCGCTACCCTTGCTCCAGCTGAAGGGGCTGCTGAGCAGCTCCCCCAGTGGTGGGAGGATGTATTGCAGCTGCTGCACCCGCACTGGCATCTGACCAGTGCTTGTCGGTGCGCAGAAGGAAATGGGTCCTCTAGATAGTGGGCCCTTGTTTCCCACTGAAGAGGCTGCTGTGCAGCTACCCCCGTGGTGGGAGGATGTACTGCAGCTGCTACAACCGCACTAGCAGCTGCTCAGAAGGAAATGGGTGCTCTAGGCGGTGAGCCCTTGTCCCCCGCGGAAGAGGCTGCTGAGCAGCTCCCCCAATGGTGGAAGGATGTACTGCAGCCCCTACAGAGCACTAGCATCTGACCAGTGCTTGCCTCTGCCTTTGTCTGCAGCTGTAGAGGCTGCTGAGCAGCTCCCCCAGAGGTAGAAGGATGTACTGCACTCGCTACAGCCGCACTAGCATCTGACCAGTGCTTGCCGCTTCGCAGAAGGAAATGGGTTCTCTTGACGTGGGGCCTTGCCTCCTGCTGAAGAGGCTGCTGAGCAGCTCCCCCAATGGTGGGAGGATGTACTGCAGCCGCTACAGCCGCAGTAGCATATGACCAATACTTGCCGCTACCCTTGCTCCAGCTGAAGGGGCTGCTGAGCAGCTCCCCCAGTGGTGGGAGGATGTATTGCAGCTGCTGCACCCGCACTGGCATCTGACCAGTGCTTGTCGGTGCGCAGAAGGAAATTGGTCCTCTAGATAGTGGGCCCTTGTTTCCCACTGAAGAGGCTGCTGTGCAGCTCCCCCGTGGTGGGAGGATGTACTGCAGCTGCTACAACCGCACTAGCAGCTGCTCAGAAGGAAATGGGTGCTCTAGACGGTGAGCCCTTGTCCCCCGCGGAAGAGTCTGCTGAGCAGCTCCCCAAATGGTGGAAGGATGTACTGCAGCCCCTACAGCCGCACTAGCATCTGACCAGTGCTTGCCGCTGCCCTTGTCTCCAGCTGTAGAGACTGCTGAGCAGCTCCCCCAGTGGTAGAAGGATGTACTGCAGTCGCTACAGACGCACTAGCATCTGACCACTGCTTGCCGCTTCGCAGAAGGAAATGGGTTCTCTTGACGTGGGGCCTTGCCTCCCGCTGAAGAGGCTGCTGAGCAGCTCCCCCAATGGTGGGAGGATGTACTGCAGCCACTACAGCCGCAGTAGCATATGACCAGTGCTTGCCGCTGCCCTTGTCTCCAGCTGAAGGGGCTGCTGAGCAGCTCCCCCAGTGGTGGGAGGATGTATTGCAGCTGCTGCAGCCGCACTAGCATCTGACCAGAAGGAAATGGGTCCTCTAGATAGTGGGCCCTTGTTTCTCACTGAAGAGGCTGCTGAGCAGCTCCCCCCCAGTAGTGGAAGGATGTACTGTGGCCGCTACAGCCGCTACAGCCGCACTAGCATCTGACCAATGCTTGCTGCTGCGCAGCAGGAAATGGGTTCTCTAGACATGGGCCCTTGTCTCCCGCTGAAGAGGCTGCAGAGCAGCTCCCCCTGTGGTGGGAGGATGTACTGCAGCCCCTACAGACGCACTAGCATCTGACCAGTGCTTGCCGCTGCGCAGCAGGGAGTGGGTTCTCTAGATGGTGGGCCCTTGTCTCCTGCTGAAGAGGCTGCTGAGCTGCTGAGCTGCTCACCCAGTAGTGGAAGGATTTACTGCAGCCGCTACAGCCACTACAGCCGCATTAGCATCTGACTAGTGTTTGCCGCTGCGCAGAAGGAAATGGGTTCTTTAGACGGTCGGGCCTTGTCTACAGCTCAAGAGGCTGCTGAGCAGCTCCCCCTGTGGTGGGAGGATGTACTGCAGCCCCTCCAGCCGCACTAGCATCTGAACAGTGCTTGCCGCTGTGCAGAAGAAAATGAGTTCTCTAGACGGCAGGGCCTTGTCTCCTGCCGAAGAGACTACTGATCAGCTCCCCCTGTGGTAGGAGGACGTACTGCAGCCTCTACAGAGCACTAGCATCAGACCAGTGCTTGCCACTGCCCTTGTCTCCAGCTGAAGAGGCTGCTGACCTGCTCCCCCAGTGGTGGGAGGATGTTCTGCAGCCCCTACAGCCGCATTAGCATCTGACCAGTGCTTGCCGCTGCGCAGAAGGAAATGAATGCGCCCTGTAGATGGTGGGCCCTTGGCTCCAGCTGAAGAGGCTACTGAGCAGCTCCCCCAGTGGTAAAAGGATGTACTGCAGCCTCTACAGCGCACGAACATCTGTCCAGTGCTTGCCACTGCTTAGAAGGAAATGGGTTCTCTAGACGGTGGGCCCTTGTCTCCTGCTGAAGAGGCTGCTGAGCAGCTCCCACTGTGGTGGGAGGATGTACTGCCATCTCTACAGCCCACTAGCATCACATTGCTTGCCGCTGCACAGAAGGAAATGGGTTTACTGGACAGTGGGGTCTTGTCTCCCGCTGAAAAGGGCGCTGAGCAGCTCCCCCTGTGGTGGGAGGATGTACTGCAGCCTCTACAGAGCACTAGCATCAGACCAGTGCTTGCCACTGCCCTTGTCTCAAACAAAGTGTACGGGAGGGAAAGCCCAAATTGAGCTCAGGACAAAGGGCTATCTAAACAAAAATACACAAGGGGGATTGTCCTGACTTGAACAGTCCAAGCTAATTGCAATTAATTCGAATGCAAATAAAATTAGATGTAGATCTGCTCCCCTGTTATATCTCTTATTTATACATATCCAGGGGGAAGATGGGGGAGCACCAAGGAGAAAAGATATATATACCACAAACACTTGGTTAATATGAAACTGGGAGTATTTTTTATTTTACTCTCCTCAGTAACATGTACACTTCTAAACACATAGAAATTGCATGGACCCATAAATTGTACAAGAATTATACTATACAATTCAACAAAACAGAAACAGATTGATGCATAAGTGTATCAACAGGTGTCATTCTTAACATATTAAGTACATTCCATGTTCTTCTCATAAAAAACACCTTAGATGGATGAAAGGTAAATAGCACTTATCCCTCAATTTAATGGGGCTAACAGAACACTTAATTGTTCTATCACAAAACCTTGGATAGGTCTGACAGAAGCCAGGCTAAAGGGTGACCAAAATGGATCATCCAAAGAACTCTGTGAGGGTGGTAGCCTCTCCTTTCCAGATAAAGATGATATCGTCAATATACCTGTGCCATAGTATGATGCTGTCGAGGAATGGATTGCATGTGTTTAGGACATGATTGTATTCATACTCTGCCATGAATATGACTGCCATACTGGGGGCGAAGGCTGCCCCCATGGCTGTGCCACGAATTTGCAGGTAGAAGGTTTCTTCAAATTGAAAGAAGTTGTTCGTGAGAGCCAGTTCCAGTAGTTCAACTATGAAATTAATCGGAACTCTTGTTTGTGACATGTGATGGGTGAGATGGTGTCTGATGCATTCGACCGCTGCTTCTTGAGGAATGCTAGTATAGAGGCTATTGATATCCATGGTCACCAAAATATCTTCTGCTGGATTAAATGGTTGATGTTCAAATTTGTTTATGGTTGCCATTGTGTCGCGTAGGTATGTTGGAGTTTTCTGACTCAGAGGTTTTAAGAAGAAGTCAATGAATTGGCAAATAGGTTCAAGCACTGAACCGCAACCTGACACGATGGGTCTGCCGGGTGGTGTGGTCTGGTTTTTATGAAGGTTGGGTAATGCATAGAACGCCGGAATACGTCCCTCAGAATTGTTGAGAAAGATTTCTTCTCTATCCGAAATCCAATTATTCATCATGGCAAAGTCAGTTGTCTCTTTGATCTTCATTTTGATTTCTGCTGTAGGATCCTTACGGAGTTTTTTATAGTTATCCTCTACATTAAGAAGTAGCAGCACCATATCCTTATATTGTTCTTTGCTTTGGACAACTACTCCCAGTGCCTTAAGTGGCACTACAAATCGAGCCGGGGCTCATCGAGGGGGCGTGGCCTAACAGCGGGGGTCTTGATGGCCCGTTAGGCCACGCCCCCTTAACGAGCCCGGGCTCAATGGGCTACTGCCACCCCTGCCAGGCAGCCTTTCGTAGAGATTAGCACCCATCCCCTATGGGGGAGAGGGTGCTGATCTCTGCATTTATTTTGTTTAGGCTTGCCTGGCAGGGGACAGCGCCTGCCTATTAAGCCTTAATGGTGGTGCTGCCCCTCGCCAGCTGGGGAGGGGCAGCACCACCATTAAGGCTGAAAGGGTGAGGCCACTGGAAGCAGAGGCCTTTTTCCTAAATACTGAAACTCTCGCGAATGCGCGGCAGCTCCAGTATTTAGAAAGCAAGGCCTCTGCTTTCAGCGGCCTCACGTTTTTTCCATAATGGTGGCGCCGGCCGACGGGAATCTCTGGATTAAAGGGATGCCTCGCAGGTGCGGCGCCACCATTATGGCTGAAAGGCATTTTTTTCTGTAGCCTGAAGCTCTCGCAAACGAGCGAGCGCTTCAGGCTGTAGAAAAAAATGCCTTTTCGTGTAGTGGCCGGGGCTGCCAGGGGAGATTACTGGGCCCCGGCAGGGCCCCGCCTCAAAACGAAATTTCGGAGCCTGCCGGGGCCCAGCCCCGGCAGGCCCCGGCCCACTTAAAGCCCTGACTACTCCTCCTCCTTTGTCCGCTGCTTTGATTACAATGGAAGAGTTTTCTGACAGTTTTTTAAGGGCCTGTTGTTCTCCCTGTGAGAGATTGTTTCTTTTGTGTGCAGGCATGAGTTGGGCTTTTAACATTTCTTGCTTAATGCATTTTTCAAAAGCGAGGACAGATGCCCTTGTCTCAAGCTGAAGAGGCTGCTGACCTGCTCCCCCAGTGGTGGGAGGATGTACTGCAGTCGCTACAGCCGCGCTAGCATCTGATCAGTGCTTGCCACTGCGCAGCAGGAAATGGGTTCTCTAGATGGTGGGGCCTTGTCTCCAGCGGAAGGGGCTGCTGAACAGCTCCCCTTGTGGTGGGAGGATGCACTGCAGCCACTACGGAGCACTAGCATCTCAGTGCTTGCTGCTGCACAGCAGTAAATGGGTTTGCTGGACGGTGGGGCCTTATCTCCCGCTGAAGAGGTTTCTGAGCAGCTCCCCCAGTGGTGGGAGGATGTACTGCAGCCGCTACAGCCACACCAGCTGCTGCGCTGAAGGAAATGGGTTCTCTAGACGGTAGGCTCTTGATCCCCGCTGAGGAGGCAGCTGAGGAGCTCCCCCCCTTGGTGGGAGGATGTACTGCAGCCCCTACAGCCGAACTAGCATCTGACCAGTGCTTACCGCTGCGCAGAAGGAAATGGGTTCTCTAGACGGTCGGGCCTTGTCTACAGCTGAAGAGGCTGCTGAGCAGCTCCCCCGTGGTGGGAGGATGTACTGCAGCTGCTACAACCACACTAGCAGCTGCTCAGAAGGAAATGGGTGCTCTAGACGGTGAGCCCTTGTCCCCCGCGGAAGAGGCTGCTGAGCAGCTCCCCAAATGGTGGACGGATGTACTGCAGCCCCTACAGCCGCACTAGCATCTGACCAGTGCTTGCCGCTGCCCTTGTCTCCAGCTGTAGAGGCTGCTGAGCAGCTCCCCCAGTGGTAGAAGGATGTACTGCAGTCGCTACAGCCGCACTAGCATCTGACCACTGCTTGCCGCTTCGGAGAAGGAAATGGGTTCTCTTGACGTGGGGCCTTGCCTCCCGCTGAAGAGGCTGCTTAGCAGCTCCCCCAATGGTGGGAGGATGTACTGCAGCCGCTACAGCCGCAGTAGCATATGACCAGTGTTTGCCGCTGCCCTTGTCTCCAGCTGAAGGGGCTGCTGAGCAGCTCCCACAGTGGTGGGAGGATGTATTGCAGCTGCTGCAGCCGCACTAGCATCTGACCAGTGCTTGCCGATGCGCAGAAGGAAATGGGTCCTCTAGATAGTGGTCCCTTGTTTCCCACTGAAGAGGCTGCTGAGCAGCTTCCCCAGTAGTGGAAGGATGTACTGTGGCCGCTACAGCCGCTACAGCCGCACTAGCATCTGACCAGTGCTTGCTGCTTCGCAGCAGGAAATGGGTTCTCTAGACATGGGCCCTTGTCTCCCGCTGAAGAGGCTGCAGAGCAGCTCCCCCTGTGGTGTGAGGATGTAGATGTACTGCAGCCCCTACAGCCGCACTAGCATCTGACCAGTGCTTGCCGCTGCGCAGCAGGAAATGGGTTCTCTAGATGGTGGGCCCTTGTCTCCTGCTGAAGAGGCTGCTGAGCTGCTCCCCCAGTAGTGGAAGGATGTACTGCAGCCGCTACAGCCATTACAGCCACATTAGCATCTGACCAGTGTTTGCCGCTGCGCAGAAGGAAATGGGTTCTCTAGACGGTCGGGCCTTGTCGACAGCTGAAGAGGCTGCTGAGCAGCTCCCCCTGTGGTGGGAGGATGTACTGCAGCCCCTCAAGCCGCACTAGCATCTGAACAGTGCTTGCCGCTGTGCAGAAGAAAATGAGATCTCTAGAGGGCAGGGCCTTGTCTCCCGCTGAAGAGACTACTGATCAGCTCCCCCTGTGGTAGGAGGAAGTACTGCAGTCTCTACAGCGCACTCGAATCTGATCAGTGCTTGCCGCTGCGCAGCAGGAAATGGGTTCTCTAGACGGTGGGGCGTTGTCTCCCGCTGATGAGACTACTGAGCAGCTCGCCCTGTGTTGGAAGGATGTAGTGCACCTTCGACAGCGCACTAGCATCGGACCAGTGCTTGCCGCTATTCAGAAGGAAATGGGTTCTCTAGACGGTGGGCCCTTGTCTCCCGCTTAAGAGGCTGATGAGTTGCTCCTCCTGTGGTGGAAGGATGTACTGCAGCCTCTACAGCCGCACTAGCAGATGCTCAGAAGGAAATGGGTTCTCTAGACGGTGAGCCCTTGTCTCCCGCTGAAGAGGCTGCTGAGCAGCTCCCCCTGTGGTGGAAGGATGTACTGCAACCCCTACAGCCGCACTAGCATCTGACCAGTGCTTGCCGCTGAGCAGCAGGAAATGGGTTCTCTAGGCGGTGGTGCCTTGTCTCCCCTTGAAGAGGCTGCTGAGCAGCTCTCTCAGTGGTGGGAGGATGTACTGCAGTCACGACAGTGCACTAGCATATGAGAAGTGCTTGCCGCTTCGCAGAAGGAAATGGGTTCTCTAGACGGTGGGCCCTTGTTTCCCGCTGAAGAGGCTGCTGAGCTGCTCCCCCAGTGGTGGGAGGATGTACTGCAGCCGCTACAGCCGCACTAGCAGATGCTCAGAAGGAAATGGGTTCTCTAGACGGTGAGCCCTTGTCTCCCGCTGAAGAGGCTGCTGAGCAGCTCCCCCTGTGGTGGAAGGATGTACTGCAACCCCTACAGCCGCACTAGCATCTGACCAGTGCTTGCCGCTGCGCAGCAGGAAATTGGTTCTCTAGGCGGTGGTGCCTTGTCTCCCCTTGAAGAGGCTGCTGAGCAGCTCTCTCAGTGGTGGGAGGATGTACTGCAGTCACGACAGTGCACTAGCATATCAGAAGTGCTTGCCGCTTCGCAGAAGGAAATGGGTTCTCTAGACGGTGGGCCCTTGTCTCCTGCTGAAGAGGCTGCTAAGCTGCTGAGCTGCTCCCCCAGTAGTGGAAGGATGTACGGCAGCCGCTACAGCCACTACAGCCGCATTAGCATCTGACCAGTGTTTGTCGCTACACAGAAGGAAACAGGTTCTCTAGATGGTCGGGCCTTGTCTACAGCTGAAGAGGCTGCTGAGCAGCTCCCCCTGTGGTGGGAGGATGTACTGCTGCCCCTCCAGCCGCACAAGCATCTGACCAGTGCTTGCCGCTGTGCAGAAGAAAATGAGTTCTCTAGACGGCAGGGCCTTGTCTCCCGCTGAAGAAACTACTGATCAGCTCCCCCTGTGGTAGGAGGATGTACTGCAGTATCTACAGCACACTAGCATCTGACCAGTGCTTGCCGCTGCGCAGCAGGAAATGGGTTCTCTAGACGGTGGGGCGTTGTCTCCCGCTGATGAGACTACTGAGCAGCTCGCCCTGTGTTGGGAGGATGTAGTGCACCTTCTACAGCGCACTAGCATCTGACCAGTGCTTGCCGCTGTTCAGAAGGAAATGGGTTCTCTAGACGGTGGGCCCTTGTCTCCAGCTGAAGAGTCTGATGAGTTGCTCCTCCTGTGGTGGAAGGATGTACTGCAGCCTCTACAGCGCACTAGCATCTGACCAGTGCTTGCTGCTGCGCAGAAGAGAATGAGTTCGCTAGATGGTGGGCTCTTGTCTCTGCTGAACAGGCTGCTGAGCTGCTCCTCCTGTGGTGGGAGGATGTTCTGCAGCCTCTACAGCCGCACTAGCATCTGACCAGTGCTTGCCACTGCGCAGAAGGAAATGGGTTCTCTAGGCGGTGGGCCCTTGTCTCATGCTGAAGAGGCTGCTGAGCAGCTCCCCCTGTGGCGGGAGTACGTACTGCAGCCTCTACAGAGCACTAGCATCAGACCAGTGCTTGCCACTGCCCTTGTCTCCAGCTGAAGAGGCTGCTGACCTGCTCGGCCAGTGGTGGGAGGATGCACTGCAGTCGCTACAGCCGCACTAGAATCTGATCAGTGCTTGCCGCTGCGCAGCAGGAAATGGGTTCTCTAGATGGTGGGGCCTTGCCTCCAGCGGAAGGGGCTGCTGAACAACTCCCCTTGTGGTGGGAGGATGCACTGCAGCCACTACAGAGCACTAGTATCTCAGTGCTTGCTGCTGCACAGCAGTAAATGGGTTTGCTGGCGGGTGGGGCCTTATCTCCCGCTGAAGAGGCTTCTGAGCAGCTCCCCCAGTGGTTGGAGGATGTACTGAAGCCGCTACAACCGCACCAGCTGCTGCGCTGAAGGAAATGGGTTCTCTAGACAGTGGGCCCTTGTCTCCCGCTGAGGAGGCTGCTGAGGAGCTCCCCCTGTGGTGGGAGGATGTACTGCAGCTGCTACAACCGCACTAGACTCTGACCAGTGCTTGCTGCTGCGCAGCAGGAAATAGGTTCTAAGAGGTGGTTCATTATCTACCGCTGAAGGGGTTGCTGAGCAGCTCCCCTCGTGGTGAGAGGATGTACTGCAGCCACTACAGAGTACTAGCATCTCAGTGCTTGCCGCTGCACAGCACGAAATGGGTTTTCTAGATGGTGGGGCCCTTTCTCTTGCTGAAGAGGCTGCTGAGCAGCTCCCCCAGTGGCAGGAGGATGTCCTGCAGCCGCTACATCCGCTCTAGCTGCTGCACAGAAGGAAATGGGTTCTCTAGATGCTGGGCCCTTGTCTCCCGCTGAAGAGGCTGCTGAGCAGCTCCCCCAGTGGCGGGATGATGTACTGCAGCCGCTACAGCTGCACTAGCAGCTGCGCAGAAAGAAATGGGTTCTCTAGATGGTGGACCCTTGTCTCCCGCTGAAGAGGCTGCTGAGCTGCTCCCCCAGTGGTGGGAGGATGTACTGCAGCAGCTACAGTCGCACTAGCAGATGCTCAGAAGGAAATGGGTTCTCTAGACATTGAGCCCTTGTCTCCCGCTGAAGAGGCTGCTGAGCAGCTCCCCCTGTGGTGGAAGGATGTACTGCAACCCCTACAGCCGCACTAGCATCTGACCAGTGCTTGCCGCTGCGCAGCAGGAAATGGGTTCTCTAGACGGTGGGGCCTTGTCTCCAGCTGAAGGGGTTGCTGAGCAGCTCCTCTCGTGGTGAGAGGATGTACTGCAGCCACTACAGAGCACTAGCATCTCAGTGCTTGCCGCTGCACAGCAGGAAATGGGTTTTCTGGATGGTGGGGCCCTTTCTCCTGCTGCAGAGGCTGCTGAGCAGCTCCCCCAGTGGCAGGAGGATGTCCTGCAGCCGCTACATCCGCTCTAGCTGCTGCACAGAAGGAAATGGGTTCTCTAGACGCTGGGCCCTTGTCTCCCGCTGAAGAGGCTGCTGAGCAGCTCCCCCAGTGGCAGGAGGATGTCCTGCAGCCGCTACATCCGCTCTAGCTGCTGCACAGAAGGAAATGGGTTCTCTAGACGGTGGGTCCTTGTCTCCTGCTGAAGCCGTTGCTGAGCAGCTCCCCCAGTGGCTGGATGATGTACTGCAGCCGCTACACCTGCACTAGCAGCTGCGCAGAAGGAAATGGGTTCTCTAGACGGTGGACCCTTGTCTCCCGCTGAAGAGGCTGCTGAGCTGCTCCCCCAGTGGTGGGAGGATGTACTGCAGCCGCTACAGCCGCACTAGCAGATGCTCAGAAGGAAATGGGTTCTCTAGACGGTGAGCCCTTGTCTCCCGCTGAAGAGGCTGCTGAGCAGCTCCCCCTGTGGTGGAAGGATGTACTGCAACCCCTACAGCCGCACTAGCATCTGACCAGTGCTTGCCGCTGAGCAGCAGGAAATGGGTTCTCTAGGCGGTGGTGCCTTGTCTCCCCTTGAAGAGGCTGCTGAGCAGCTCTCTCAGTGGTGGGAGGATGTACTGCAGTCACGACAGTGCACTAGCATATGAGAAGTGCTTGCCGCTTCGCAGAAGGAAATGGGTTCTCTAGACGGTGGGCCCTTGTCTCCCGCTGAAGAGGCTGCTGAGCAGCTCCCCCAGTGGCAGGAGGATGTCCTGCAGCCGCTACATCCGCTCTAGCTGCTGCACAGAAGGAAATGGGTTCTCTAGGTGGTGGGTCCTTGTCTCCTGCTGAAGGCGTTGCTGAGCAGCTCCCCCAGTGGCGGGATGATGTACTGCAGCCACTACAGCTGCACTAGCAGCTGCGCAGAAGGAAATGGGTTCTCTAGACGGTTGGCCCTTGTCTCCAGCTGAAGAGGCTGCTGAGCTGCTCCCCCAGTGGTGGGAGGATGTACTGCAGCCGCTACAGCCGCACTAGCAGATGCTCAGAAGGAAATGGGTTCTCTAGACGGTGAGCCCTTGTCTCCCGCTGAAGAGGCTGCTGAGCAGCTCCCCCTGTCGTGGAAGGATGACCTGCAACCCCTACAGCCGCACTAGCTTCTGACCAGTGCTTGCCGCTGCGCAGCAGGAAATGGGTTCTCTAGGCGGTGGTGCCTTGTCTCCCACTGAAGAGGCTGCTGAGCAGCTCCCCCAGTGGTGGAAGGATGTACTGCAGTCGCTATAACCGCACTAGCATCTGACCAGTGCTTGCCGCTGCTCAGAAGGAAATGGGTTCTCTTGACGTGGGGCCTTGTCTCCCCCTGAAGAGGCTGCTGAGCAGCTCCCCAATAGTGGAAGGATGTATTGCGGCCGCTAGAGACGCTACAGCCACACTAGCATCTGACCAGTGCTTGCTCCTGCTCAGCAGGAAATGGGTTCTCTAGACATGGGCCCTTGTCTCCTGCTGAAGAGGCTGCTGAGCAGCTCCCCCAGTAGTGGGAAGATGTACTGCAACCGACACAGCCGCTAAAGCCGCCCTAGCATCTGACCAGTGCTTGCCGCTGCGCAGAAGGATATTGGTTCTATAGACGGTGGGGCCTTGTCTCCATCTGAAGAGGCTGCTGAGCAGCTCCCCCAGTAGTGGGAAGATGTACTGCAACCGACACAGCCGCTAAAGCCGCCCTAGCATCTGACCAGTGCTTGCCGCTGCGCAGCAGGAAATGGGTTCTCTAGATGGTGGGCCCTTGTCTCCTGCTTTAAGAAGCTGCTGAGCTGCTCCCCCTGTGGTAGGAGGATGTACTGCAGCCTCTACAGCACACTAACATCTGACCAATGCTTCCTGCTGCACAGAAGGAAATGGGTTCTCTAGACGGTGGGCCCTTGTCTCCCGCTGAAGAGGTTGCTGAGCTGCTCCTCCTCTGTTGGGAGGATGTACTGCAGCCTCTACAGCGCACTAGCATCTGCCTAGTGCTTGCCACTGTGCAGCAGGAAATGGGTTCTCTAGACGTTGTGGCCTTGTCTCCTGCTGAAGAGACTACTGAGCAGCTCGCCCTGTGGTGGGAGGATGTACTGCAGCCTCTACAGCGCACTAGCATCTGACCAGTGCTTGCTGCTGCGCAGAAGGGAATGAGTTCTTTAGATGGTGGGCTCTTGTCTCCTGCTGAAAAGGCTGCTGACCTGCTCCCCCAGTGGTGGGAGGATGCACTGCAGTCGCTACAGCCGCACTAGCATCTGATCAGTGCTTGCTGCTGGGCAGCAGGAAATGGACTCTAGACGGTGGGGCCTTGTCTCCAGAGGAAGGGGCTGCTGAGGAGCTCCCCCAGTAGCGGGAGGATGTACTGCAGCCGCTACAGCCTCAGTAGGAGCTGCACAGAAGTAAATAGGTTCTCTATACAGTGGTCCCTTGACTCCCGCTGAAGAGTCTGCTGAGCAGCTCCCCCCGTGGTGGGAGGATGTACTGCAGCTGCTACAACCGCACTAGCAGCTGCTCAGAAGGAAATGGGTGCTCTAGACGGTGAGCCCTTGTCCCCCGCGGAAGAGGCTGCTGAGCAGCTCCCCCAATGGTGGAAGGATGTACTGCAGCCCTTACAGCCGCACTAGCATCTGACCAGTGCTTGCCGCTGCCCTTGTCTCCAGCTGTAGAGGCTGCTGAGCAGCTCCGCCTGTGGTAGAAGGATGTACTGCAGTCGCTAGAGCCGCATTAGCATCTGACCAGTGCTTGCCGCTTCGCAGAAGAATGGGTTCTCTTGACGTGGGGCCTTGCCTCCCGCTGAAGAGGCTGCTGAGCAGCTCCCCCAATGGTGGGAGGATGTACTGCAGCCGCTACAGCCTCAGTAGCATATGACCAGTGCTTGCCGCTGCCCTTGTCTCCAGCTGAAAGGGCTGCTGAGCAGCTCCCCAGTGGTGGGAGGATGTATTGCAGCTGCTGCAGCCGCACTAGCATCCGACTAGTAGTTGCCGGTGCGCAGAAGGAAATGGGTCCTCTAGATAGTGGGCCTTTGTTTCCCACTGAAGAGGCTGCAGAGCAGCTCCCCCTGTGGTGGGAGGATGTACTGCTGCCCCTACAGCCGCACTAGGATCTGACCAGTGCTTGCCGCTGCGCAGCAGGAAATGGGTTCTCTAGATGGTGGGCCCTTGTCTCCTGCTTTAGAGGCTGCTGAACTGCTGAGCTGCTCCCCCAGTAGTGGAAGGATGTACTGCAGCCGCTACAGCCACTACAGCCGCATTAGCATCTGACCAATGCTTGCTACTGCGCAGCAGGAAATGGGTTCTCTAGACATGGGCCCTTGTCTCCCACTGAAGAGGCTGCAGAGCAGCTCCCCCTGTGGTGGGAGGATGTACTGCAGCCCCTACAGCCGCACTAGGATCTGACCAGTGCTTGCCGCTGCGCAGCAGGAAATGGGTTCTCTAGATGGTGGGCCCTTGTCTCCTGCTGAAGAGGCTGCTGAACTGCTGAGCTGCTCCCCCAGTAGTGGAAGGATGTACTGCAGCCGCTACAGCCACTACAGCCGCATTAGCATCTAACCAGTGTTTGCCGCTGCGCAGAAGGAAATGGGTTCTCTAGACGGTCGGGCCTTGTCTACAGCTGAAGAGGCTGCTGAGCAGCTCCCCCTGTGGTGGGAGGATGTACTGCAGCCCCTCCAGCCGCACTAGCATCTGAACAGTGCTTGCCGCTGTGCAGAAGAAAATGAGTTCTCTAGACGGCAGGGCCTTGTCTCCCGCCGAAGAGACTACTGATCAGCTCCTGCTGTGGTAGGAGGACGTACTGCAGCCTCTACAGAGCACTAGCATCAGACGAGTGCTTGCCACTGCCCTTGTCTCCAGCTGAAGAGGCTGCTGACCTGCTTCCCCAGTGGTGGCAGGATGTTCTGCAGCCCCTACAGCCGCATTAGCATCTGACAAGTGCTTGCCGCTGCGCAGAAGGAAATGGGCCCTCTAGATGGTGGGCCCTTGTCTCCTGCTGAAGAGGCTGCTGAGCAGCTCCCACTGTGGTGGGAGAATGTACTGCCACCTCTATAGCCCACTAGCATCACATTGCTTGCCGCTGCACAGAAGGAAATGGGTTTTCTGGACAGTGGGGTCTTGTCTCCCGCTGAAGAGGGCGCTGAGCAGCTCCCCCTGTGGTGGGAGGATGTACTGCAGCCTCTACAGAGCACTAGCATCAGACCAGTGCTTGCCACTGCCCTTGTCTCCAGCTGAAGAGTCTGCTGACCTGCTCCCCCAGTGGTGGGAGGATGTACTGCAGTCGCTACAGCCGCGCTAGCATCTGATCAGTGCTTGCCACTGCGCAGCAGGAAATGGGTTCTCTAGACGATGGGGCCTTGTCTCCAGCTGAAGGGGCTGCTGAACAGCTCCCCTTGTGGTGGGAGGATGCACTGCAGCCACTACAGAGCACTAGCATCTCAGTGCTTGCTGCTGCGCAGCAGTAAATGGGTTTGCTGGACGGTGGGGCCTTATCTCCCGCTGAAGAGGCTTCTGAGCAGCTCCCCCAGTGGTGGGAGGATGTACTGCAGCCACTACAGCCGCACCAGCTGCTGCGCTGAAGGAAATGGGTTCTCTAGACGGTGGGCTCTTGTCTCCCGCTGAGGAGGCTGCTGAGGAGCTCCCCCGTGGGGGGATGATGTACTGCAGCCCCTACACCCGCACTAGCATCTGACCAGTGCTTGCCGCTGCGCAGAAGGAAATGGGTTCTCTAGATGGTGGGCCCTTGTCTCCTGCTGAAGAGGCTGCTGAGCTGCTGAGCTGCTCCCCCATTAGTGGAAGGATGTACTGCAGCCGTTACAGCCACTACAGCCGCATTAGCATCTGACCAGTGTTTACCGCTGCACAGAAGGAAATGGGTTCTCTAGACGGTGAGCCCTTGTCTCCCGCTGAAGAGGCTGCTGAGCAGCTCCCCCTGTGGTGGAAGGATGTACTGCAACCCCTACAGCCGCACTAGCATCTGACCAGTGCTTGCCGCTGCGCAGCAGGAAATTGGTTCTCTAGGCGGTGGTGCCTTGTCTCCCCTTGAAGAGGCTGCTGAGCAGCTCTCTCAGTGGTGGGAGGATGTACTGCAGTCACGACAGTGCACTAGCATATCAGAAGTGCTTGCCGCTTCGCAGAAGGAAATGGGTTCTCTAGACGGTGGGCCCTTGTCTCCTGCTGAAGAGGCTGCTAAGCTGCTGAGCTGCTCCCCCAGTAGTGGAAGGATGTACTGCAGCCGCTACAGCCACTACAGCCGCATTAGCATCTGACCAGTGTTTGTCGCTACACAGAAGGAAACAGGTTCTCTAGATGGTCGGGCCTTGTCTACAGCTGAAGAGGCTGCTGAGCAGCTCCCCCTGTGGTGGGAGGATGTACTGCTGCCCCTCCAGCCGCACAAGCATCTGACCAGTGCTTGCCGCTGTGCAGAAGAAAATGAGTTCTCTAGACGGCAGGGCCTTGTCTCCCGCTGAAGAAACTACTGATCAGCTCCCCCTGTGGTAGGAGGATGTACTGCAGTATCTACAGCACACTAGCATCTGACCAGTGCTTGCCGCTGCGCAGCAGGAAATGGGTTCTCTAGACGGTGGGGCGTTGTCTCCCGCTGATGAGACTACTGAGCAGCTCGCCCTGTGTTGGGAGGATGTAGTGCACCTTCTACAGCGCACTAGCATCTGACCAGTGCTTGCCGCTGTTCAGAAGGAAATGGGTTCTCTAGACGGTGGGCCCTTGTCTCCAGCTGAAGAGTCTGATGAGTTGCTCCTCCTGTGGTGGAAGGATGTACTGCAGCCTCTACAGCGCACTAGCATCTGACCAGTGCTTGCTGCTGCGCAGAAGAGAATGAGTTCGCTAGATGGTGGGCTCTTGTCTCTGCTGAACAGGCTGCTGAGCTGCTCCTCCTGTGGTGGGAGGATGTTCTGCAGCCTCTACAGCCGCACTAGCATCTGACCAGTGCTTGCCACTGCGCAGAAGGAAATGGGTTCTCTAGGCGGTGGGCCCTTGTCTCATGCTGAAGAGGCTGCTGAGCAGCTCCCCCTGTGGCGGGAGTACGTACTGCAGCCTCTACAGAGCACTAGCATCAGACCAGTGCTTGCCACTGCCCTTGTCTCCAGCTGAAGAGGCTGCTGACCTGCTCCGCCAGTGGTGGGAGGATGCACTGCAGTCGCTACAGCCGCACTAGAATCTGATCAGTGCTTGCCGCTGCGCAGCAGGAAATGGGTTCTCTAGATGGTGGGGCCTTGCCTCCAGCGGAAGGGGCTGCTGAACAACTCCCCTTGTGGTGGGAGGATGCACTGCAGCCACTACAGAGCACTAGTATCTCAGTGCTTGCTGCTGCACAGCAGTAAATGGGTTTGCTGGCGGGTGGGGCCTTATCTCCCGCTGAAGAGGCTTCTGAGCAGCTCCCCCAGTGGTTGGAGGATGTACTGAAGCCGCTACAACCGCACCAGCTGCTGCGCTGAAGGAAATGGGTTCTCTAGACAGTGGGCCCTTGTCTCCCGCTGAGGAGGCTGCTGAGGAGCTCCCCCTGTGGTGGGAGGATGTACTGCAGCTGCTACAACCGCACTAGACTCTGACCAGTGCTTGCTGCTGCGCAGCAGGAAATAGGTTCTAAGAGGTGGTTCATTGTCTACCGCTGAAGGGGTTGCTGAGCAGCTCCCCTCGTGGTGAGAGGATGTACTGCAGCCACTACAGAGTACTAGCATCTCAGTGCTTGCCGCTGCACAGCACGAAATGGGTTTTCTAGATGGTGGGGCCCTTTCCCTTGCTGAAGAGGCTGCTGAGCAGCTCCCCCAGTGGCAGGAGGATGTCCTGCAGCCGCTACATCCGCTCTAGCTGCTGCACAGAAGGAAATGGGTTCTCTAGATGCTGGGCCCTTGTCTCCCGCTGAAGAGGCTGCTGAGCAGCTCCCCCAGTGGCGGGATGATGTACTGCAGCCGCTACAGCTGCACTAGCAGCTGTGCAGAAAGAAATGGGTTCTCTAGATGGTGGACCCTTGTCTCCCGCTGAAGAGGCTGCTGAGCTGCTCCCCCAGTGGTGGGAGGATGTACTGCAGCAGCTACAGTCGCACTAGCAGATGCTCAGAAGGAAATGGGTTCTCTAGACATTGAGCCCTTGTCTCCCGCTGAAGAGGCTGCTGAGCAGCTCCCCCTGTGGTGGAAGGATGTACTGCAACCCCTACAGCCGCACTAGCATCTGACCAGTGCTTGCCGCTGCGCAGCAGGAAATGGGTTCTCTAGACGGTGGGGCCTTGTCTCCAGCTGAAGGGGTTGCTGAGCAGCTCCCCCAATGGTGGAAGGATGTACTGCAGCCCTTACAGCCGCACTAGCATCTGACCAGTGCTTGCCGCTGCCCTTGTCTCCAGCTGTAGAGGCTGCTGAGCAGCTCCGCCTGTGGTAGAAGGATGTACTGCAGTCGCTAGAGCCGCATTAGCATCTGACCAGTGCTTGCCGCTTCGCAGAAGAATGGGTTCTCTTGACGTGGGGCCTTGCCTCCCGCTGAAGAGGCTGCTGAGCAGCTCCCCCAATGGTGGGAGGATGTACTGCAGCCGCTACAGCCTCAGTAGCATATGACCAGTGCTTGCCGCTGCCCTTGTCTCCAGCTGAAAGGGCTGCTGAGCAGCTCCCCAGTGGTGGGAGGATGTATTGCAGCTGCTGCAGCCGCACTAGCATCCGACTAGTAGTTGCCGGTGCGCAGAAGGAAATGGGTCCTCTAGATAGTGGGCCTTTGTTTCCCACTGAAGAGGCTGCAGAGCAGCTCCCCCTGTGGTGGGAGGATGTACTGCTGCCCCTACAGCCGCACTAGGATCTGACCAGTGCTTGCCGCTGCGCAGCAGGAAATGGGTTCTCTAGATGGTGGGCCCTTGTCTCCTGCTTTAGAGGCTGCTGAACTGCTGAGCTGCTCCCCCAGTAGTGGAAGGATGTACTGCAGCCGCTACAGCCACTACAGCCGCATTAGCATCTGACCAATGCTTGCTACTGCGCAGCAGGAAATGGGTTCTCTAGACATGGGCCCTTGTCTCCCACTGAAGAGGCTGCAGAGCAGCTCCCCCTGTGGTGGGAGGATGTACTGCAGCCCCTACAGCCGCACTAGGATCTGACCAGTGCTTGCCGCTGCGCAGCAGGAAATGGGTTCTCTAGATGGTGGGCCCTTGTCTCCTGCTGAAGAGGCTGCTGAACTGCTGAGCTGCTCCCCCAGTAGTGGAAGGATGTACTGCAGCCGCTACAGCCACTACAGCCGCATTAGCATATAACCAGTGTTTGCCGCTGCGCAGAAGGAAATGGGTTCTCTAGACGGTCGGGCCTTGTCTACAGCTGAAGAGGCTGCTGAGCAGCTCCCCCTGTGGTGGGAGGATGTACTGCAGCCCCTCCAGCCGCACTAGCATCTGAACAGTGCTTGCCGCTGTGCAGAAGAAAATGAGTTCTCTAGATGGCAGGGCCTTGTCTCCCGCCGAAGAGACTACTGATCAGCTCCTGCTGTGGTAGGAGGACGTACTGCAGCCTCTACAGAGCACTAGCATCAGACGAGTGCTTGCCACTGCCCTTGTCTCCAGCTGAAGAGGCTGCTGACCTGCTTCCCCAGTGGTGGCAGGATGTTCTGCAGCCCCTACAGCCGCATTAGCATCTGACAAGTGCTTGCCGCTGCGCAGAAGGAAATGGGCCCTCTAGATGGTGGGCCCTTGTCTCCTGCTGAAGAGGCTGCTGAGCAGCTCCCACTGTGGTGGGAGAATGTACTGCCACCTCTATAGCCCACTAGCATCACATTGCTTGCCGCTGCACAGAAGGAAATGGGTTTTCTGGACAGTGGGGTCTTGTCTCCCGCTGAAGAGGGCGCTGAGCAGCTCCCCCTGTGGTGGGAGGATGTACTGCAGCCTCTACAGAGCACTAGCATCAGACCAGTGCTTGCCACTGCCCTTGTCTCCAGCTGAAGAGTCTGCTGACCTGCTCCCCCAGTGGTGGGAGGATGTACTGCAGTCGCTACAGCCGCGCTAGCATCTGATCAGTGCTTGCCACTGCGCAGCAGGAAATGGGTTCTCTAGACGATGGGGCCTTGTCTCCAGCTGAAGGGGCTGCTGAACAGCTCCCCTTGTGGTGGGAGGATGCACTGCAGCCACTACAGAGCACTAGCATCTCAGTGCTTGCTGCTGCACAGCAGTAAATGGGTTTGCTGGACGGTGGGGCCTTATCTCCCGCTGAAGAGGCTTCTGAGCAGCTCCCCCAGTGGTGGGAGGATGTACTGCAGCCACTACAGCCGCACCAGCTGCTGCGCTGAAGGAAATGGGTTCTCTAGACGGTGGGCTCTTGTCTCCCGCTGAGGAGGCTGCTGAGGAGCTCCCCCGTGGGGGGATGATGTACTGCAGCCCCTACACCCGCACTAGCATCTGACCAGTGCTTGCCGCTGCGCAGAAGGAAATGGGTTCTCTAGATGGTGGGCCCTTGTCTCCTGCTGAAGAGGCTGCTGAGCTGCTGAGCTGCTCCCCCATTAGTGGAAGGATGTACTGCAGCCGTTACAGCCACTACAGCCGCATTAGCATCTGACCAGTGTTTACCGCTGCACAGAAGGAAATGGGTTCTCTAGACGGTCAGGCCTTGTCTACAGCTGAAGAGGCTGCTGAGCAGCTACCCCCGTGGTGGGAGGATGTATTGCAGCTGCTGCACCCGCACAGGCATCTGACCAGTGGTTGCCGGTGCGCAGAAGGAAATGGGTCCTCTAGATAGTGGGCCCTTGTTTCCAACTGAAGAGGCTGCTGAGCAGCTCCCCCGTGGTGGGAGGATGTACTGCAGCTGCTACAACTGCACTAGCAGCTGCTCAGAAAGAAATGGGTGCTCTAGACGGTGAGCCCTTGTCCCCCGCGGAAGAGGCTGCTGAGCAGCTCCCCAAATGGTGGAAGGATGTACTGCAGCCCCTACAGCCGCAGTAGCATATGACCAGTGCTTGCCGCTACCCTTGCTCCAGCTGAAGGGGCTGCTAAGCAGCTCCCCCAGTGGTGGGAGGATGTATTGCAGCTGCGGCACCCGCACAGGCATCTGACCAGTGGTTGCCGGTGCGCAGAAGGAAATGGGTCCTCTAGATAGTGGGCCCTTGTTTCCAACTGAAGAGGCTGCTGAGCAGCTCCCCCGTGGTGGGAGGATGTACTGCAGCTGCTAATAACTGCACTAGCAGCTGCTCAGAAAGAAATGGGTGCTCTAGACGGTGAGCCCTTGTCCCCCGCGGAAGAGGCTGCTGAGCAGCTCCCCAAATGGTGGAAGGATGTACTGCAGCCCCTACAGCCGCACTAGCATCTGACCAGTGCTTGCCGCTGCCCTTGTCTCCAGCTGTAGAGGCTGCTGAGCAGCCCCCCCAGTGGTAGAAGGATGTACTGCAGTCGCTACAGCCGCACTAGCATTTGACCACTGCTTGCCGCTTCGCAGAAGGAAATGGGTTCTTTTGACGTGGGGCCTTGCCTCCCACTGAAGAGGCTGCTGAGCAGCTCCCCAAATGGTGGGAGGATGTACTGCAGCCGCTACAGCCGCAGTAGCATATGACCAGTGCTTGCCGCTGCCCTTGTCTCCAGCTGAAGGGGCTGCTGAGCAGCTCCCCCAGTGGTGGGAGGATGTATTGCAGCTGCTGCAGACGCACTAGCATCTGACCAGTGCTTGCCGATGCGCAGAAGGAAATGGGTCCTCTAGATAGTGGGCCCTTGTTTCCCACTGAAGAGGCTGCTGAGCAGCTCCCCCAGTAGTGGAAGGATGTACTGTGGCTGCTACAGCCGCTACAGCCGCTACAGCCGCACTAGCATCTGACCAGTGCTTGCTGTGCTGCGCAGCAGGAAATGGGTTCTCTAGACATGGGCCCTTGTCTCCCGCTGAAGAGGCTGCAGAGCAGCTCCCCCTGTGGTGGAAGGATGTACTGCAGCCCCTACAGCCGCACTAGCATCTGACCAGTGCTTGCCGCTGCGCAGCAGGAAATGAGTTCTCTAGATGGTGGGCCCTTGTCTCCTGCTGAAGAGGCTGCTGAGCTGCTCCCCCTGTGGTGGGAGGATGTACTGCAGCCGCTACAGCCGCAGTAGCATATGACCAGTGCTTGCCGCTGCCCTTGTCTCCAGCTGAAGGGGCTGCTGAGCAGCTCCCCCAGTGGTGGGAGGATGTATTGCAGCTGCTGCAGACGCACTAGCATCTGACCAGTGCTTGCCAATGCGCAGAAGGAAATGGGTCCTCTAGATAGTGGGCCCTTGTTTCCCACTGAAGAGGCTGCTGAGCAGCTCCCCCAGTAGTGGAAGGATGTACTGTGCCCGCTACAGCCGCTACAGCCGCTACAGCTGCACTAGCATCTGACCAGTGCTTGCTGCTGCGCAGCAGGAAATGGGTTCTCTAGACATGGGCCCTTGTCTCCCGCTGAAGAGGCTGCAGAGCAGCTCCCCCAGTAGTGGAAGGATGTACTGCAGCCGCTACAGCCACTACAGCCGCATTAGCATCTGACCAGTGTTTGCCGCTGCGCAGAAGGAAATGGGTTCTCTAGACGGTCGGGCCTTGTCTACAGCTGAAGAGACTACTGATCAGCTCCCCCTGTGGTGGGAGGATGTACTGCAGCCCCTCCAGCTGCACTAGCATCTGAACAGTGCTTGTCGCTGTGCAGAAGAAAATCGGTTCTCTAGACGGCAGGGCCTTGTCTCCTGCCGAAGAGACTACTGATCAGCTCCCCCTGTGGTAGGAGGACGTACTGCAGCCTCTACAGAGCACTAGCATCAGACCAGTGCTTGCCACTGCCCTTGTCTCCAGCTGAAGAGGCTGCTGACCTGCTCCCCCATTGGTGGGAGGATGTTCTGCAGCCCCTACAGCCGCATTAGCATCTGACCAGTGCTTGCCGCTGCGCAGAAGGAAATGGGCCCTCCAGATGGTGGGCCCTTGGCTCCAGCTGAAGAGGCTACTGAGCAGCTCCCCCAGTGGTGAAAGGATGTACTGCAGCCTCTACAGCGCACGAATATCTGTCCAGTGCTTGCCACTGCGCAGAAGGAAATGGGTTCTCTAGACGGCGGGCCCTTGTGTCCAGCTGAAGAGGCTGCTGAGCAGCTCCCACTGTGGTGGGAGGATGTACTGCCACCTCTACAGCCCACTAGCATCACATTGCTTGCCGCTGCACAGAAGGAAATGGGTTTTCTGGACGGTGGGGTCTTGTCTCCCGCTCAAGAGGGCGCTGAGCAGCTCACCCTGTGGTGGGAGGATGTACTGCAGCCTCTACAGAGCACGAGCATCAGACCAGTGCTTGCCACTGCCCTTGTCTCCAGCTGAAGAGGCTGCTGACCTGCTCCCCCAGTGGTGGGAGGATGTACTGCAGTCGCGACAGCCGCGCTAGCATCTGATCAATTCTTGCCACTGCGCAGCTGGAAATGGGTTCTCTAGATGGTGGGGCCTTGTCTCCAGCGGAAGGGGCTGCTGAACAGCTCCCCTTGTGGTGGGAGGATGCACTGCAGCCACTACAGAGCACTAGCAACTCAGTGCTTGCTGCTGCACAGCAGTAAATGGGTTTGCTGGACGGTGGGGCCTTATCTCCCGCTGAGGAGGCTGCTGAGCAGCTCCCCCAGTGGTGGGAGGATGTACTGCAGCCCCTACAGCCGCACTAGCATCTGACCAGTGCTTGCCGCTGCGCAGCAGGAAATGGGTTCTCTAGATGGTGGGCCCTTGTCTCCTGCTGAAGAGGCTGCTGAGCTGCTCCCCCAGTAGTGGAAGGATGTACTGCAGCTGCTACAGCCACTACAGCCGCATTAGCATCGGACCAGTGTTTACCGCTGCGCAGAAGGAAATGGGTTCTCTAGACGGTCGGGCCTTGTCTACAGCTGAAGAGGCTGCTGAGCAGCTACCCCCGTGGTGGGAGGATGTACTGCAGCTGCTACAACCGCACTAGCAGCTGCTCAGAAGGAAATGGGTGCTCTAGGCGGTGAGCCCTTGTCCCCCGCGGAAGAGGCTGCTGAGCAGCTCCCCCAATGGTGGAAGGATGTACTGCAGCCCCTACAGAGCACTAGCATCTGACCAGTGCTTGCCTCTGCCTTTGTCTGCAGCTGTAGAGGCTGCTGAGCAGCTCCCCCAGAGGTAGAAGGATGTACTGCACTCGCTACAGCCGCACTAGCATCTGACCAGTGCTTGCCGCTTCGCAGAAGGAAATGGGTTCTCTTGACGTGGGGCCTTGCCTCCTGCTGAAGAGGCTGCTGAGCAGCTCCCCCAATGGTGGGAGGATGTACTGCAGCCGCTACAGCCGCAGTAGCATATGACCAGTACTTGCCGCTACCCTTGCTCCAGCTGAAGGGGCTGCTGAGCAGCTCCCCCAGTGGTGGGAGGATGTATTGCAGCTGCTGCACCCGCACTGGCATCTGACCAGTGCTTGTCGGTGCGCAGAAGGAAATGGGTCCTCTAGATAGTGGGCCCTTGTTTCCCACTGAAGAGGCTGCTGTGCAGCTCCCCCGTGGTGGGAGGATGTACTGCAGCTGCTACAACCGCACTAGCAGCTGCTCAGAAGAAAATGGGTGCTCTAGACGGTGAGCCCTTGTCCCCCGCGGAAGAGTCTGCTGAGCAGCTCCCCAAATGGTGGAAGGATGTACTGCAGCCCCTACAGCCGCACTAGCATCTGACCAGTGCTTGCCGCTGCCCTTGTCTCCAGCTGTAGAGGCTGCTGAGCAGCTCCCCCAGTGGTAGAAGGATGTACTGCAGTCGCTACAGACGCACTAGCTTCTGACCACTGCTTGCCGCTTCGCAGAAAGAAATGGGTTCTCTTGACGTGGGGCCTTGCCTCCCGCTGAAGAGGCTGCTGAGCAGCTCCCGCAATGGTGGGAGGATGTACTGCAGCCACTACAGCCGCAGTAGCATATGACCAGTGCTTGCCGCTGCCCTTGTCTCTAGCTGAAGGGGCTGCTGAGCAGCTCCCCCAGTGGTGGGAGGATGTATTGCAGCTGCTGCAGCCGCACTAGCATCTGACCAGTGCTTGCAGATGCGCAGAAGGAAATGGGTCCTCTAGATAGTGGGCCCTTGTTTCTCACTGAAGAGGCTGCTGAGCAGCTCCCCCCCAGTAGTGGAAGGATGTACTGTGGCCACTACAGCCGCTACAGCCGCACTAGCATCTGACCAATGCTTGCCGCTTCGCAGAAGGAAATGGGTTCTCTTGACGTGGGGCCTTGCCTCCCGCTGAAGAGGCTGTTGAGCAGCTCCACCAATGGTGGGAGGATGTACTGCAGCTGCTACAGCCGCAGTAGCATATGACCAGTGCTTGCCGCTTCGCAGAAGGAAATGGGTTCTCTTGACGTGGGGCCTTGCCTCCTGCTGAAGAGGCTGCTGAGCAGCTCCCCCAATGGTGGGAGGATGTACTGCAGCTGCTACAGCCGCAGTAGCATATGACCAGTGCTTGCCGCTACCCTTGCTCCAGCTGAAGGGGCTGCTAAGCAGCTCCCCCAGTGGTGGGAGGATGTATTGCAGCTGCTGCACCCGCACTGGCATCTGACCAATGCTTGTCGGTGCGCAGAAGGAAATGGGTCCTCTAGATAGTGGGCCCTTGTTTCCAACTGAAGAGGCTGCTGAAAAGCTCCCCCGTGGTGGGAGGATGTACTGCAGCTGCTACAACCGCACTAGCAGCTGCTCAGAAGGAAATGGGTGCTCTAGACGGTGAGCCCTTGTCCCCCGCGGAAGAGGCTGCTGAGCAGCTCCCCAAATGGTGGAAGGATGTACTGCAGCCCCTACAGCCGCACTAGCATCTGACCAGTGCTTGCCGCTGCCCTTGTCTCCAGCTGTAGAGGCTGCTGAGCAGCCCCCCCCAGTGGTAGAAGGATGTACTGCAGTCGCTACAGCCGCACTAGCATCTGACCACTGCTTGCCGCTTCGCAGAAGGAAATGGGTTCTTTTGACGTGGGGTATTGCCTCCCACTGAAGAGGCTGCTGAGCAGCTCCCCAAATGGTGGGAGGATGTACTGCAGCCGCTACAGCCGCAGTAGCATATGACCAGTGCTTGCAGCTGCCCTTGTCTCCAGCTGAAGGGGCTGCTGAGCAGCTCCCCCAGTGGTGGGAGGATGTTTTGCAGCTGCTGCAGACGCACTAGCATCTGACCAGTGCTTGCCGATGCGCAGAAGGAAATGGGTCCTCTAGATAGTGGGCCCTTGTTTCCCACTGAAGAGGCTGCTGAGCAGCTCCCCCAGTAGTGGAAGGATGTACTGTGGCCGCTACAGCCGCTACAGCCACTACAGCCGCACTAGCATCTGACCAGTGCTTGCTGCTGCGCAGCAGGAAATGGGTTCTCTAGACATGGGCCCTTGTCTCCCGCTGAAGAGGCTGCAGAGCAGCTCCCCCTGTGGTGGAAGGATGTACTGCAGCCCCTACAGCCGCACTAGCATCTGACCAGTGCTTGCCACTGCGCAGCAGGAAATGGGTTATCTAGATGGTGGGCCCTTGTCTCCTGCTGAAGAGGCTGCTGAGCTGCTCCACCAGTAGTGGAAGGATGTACTGCAGCCGCTACAGCCACTACAGCCGCATTAGCATCTGACCAGTGTTTGCCGCTGCGCAGAAGGAAATGGGTTCTCTAGACGGTCGGGCCTTGTCTACAGCTGAAGAGACTACTGATCAGCTCCCCCTGTGGTGGGAGGATGTACTGCAGCCCCTCCAGCCGCACTAGCATCTGAACAGTGCTTGTCGCTGTGCAGAAGAAAATGAGTTCTCTAGACGGCAGGACCTTGTCTCCTGCCGAAGAGACTACTGATCAGCTCCCCCTGTGGTAGGAGGACGTACTGCAGTCGCTACAGACGCACTAGCATCTGACCACTGCTTGCCGCTTCGCAGAAGGAAATGGGTTCTCTTGACGTGGGGCCTTGCCTCCCGCTGAAGAGGCTGCTGAGCAGCTCCCCCAATGGTGGGAGGATGTACTGCAGCCACTACAGCCGCAGTAGCATATGACCAGTGCTTGCCGCTGCCCTTGTCTCCAGCTGAAGGGGCTGCTGAGCAGCTCCCCCAGTGGTGGGAGGATGTATTGCAGCTGCTGCAGCCGCACTAGCATCTGACCAGTGCTTGCAGATGCGCAGAAGGAAATGGGTCCTCTAGATAGTGGGCCCTTGTTTCTCACTGAAGAGGCTGCTGAGCAGCTCCCCCCCAGTAGTGGAAGGATGTACTGTGGCCGCTACAGCCGCACTAGCATCTGACCAATGCTTGCTGCTGCGCAGCAGGAAATGGGTTCTCTAGACATGGGCCCTTGTCTCCCGCTGAAGAGGCTGCAGAGCAGCTCCCCCTGTGGTGGGAGGATGTACTGCAGCCCCTACAGACGCACTAGCATCTGACCAGTGCTTGCCGCTGCGCAGCAGGAAATGGGTTCTCTAGATGGTGGGCCCTTGTCTCCTGCCGAAGAGACTACTGATCAGCTCCCCCTGTGGTAGGAGGACGTACTGCAGCCTCTACAGAGCACTAGCATCAGACCAGTGCTTGCCACTGCCCTTGTCTCCAGCTGAAGAGGCTGCTGACCTGCTCCCCCAGTGGTGGGAGGATGTTCTGCAGCCAGCCCCTACAGCCGCATTAGCATCTGACCAGTGCTTGCCGCTGCGCAGAAGGAAATGGGCCCTCTAGATGGTGGGCCCTTGGCTCCAGCTGAAGAGGCTACTGAGCAGCTCCCCCAGTGGTAAAAGGATGTACTGCAGCCTCTACAGCGCACAAACATCTGTCAAGTGCTTGCCACTGCTCAGAAGGAAATGGGCTCTCTAGACGGTAGGCCCTTGTCTCCTGCTGAAGAGGCTGCTGAGCAGCTCCCACTGTGGTGGGAGGATGTACTGCCACCTCTACACCCCACTAGCATCACATTGCTTGCCGCTGCACAGAAGGAAATGGGTTTTCTGGACAGTGGGGTCTTGTCTCCCGCTGAAGAGGGCGCTGAGCAGCTACCCCAGTAGTGGGAGGATGTACTGCAGTCGCTATAGCCGCACTAGCATCTGATCAGTGCTTGCCACTGCGCAGCAGCAAATGGGTTCTCTAGACGGTGGGGCCTTGTCTCTAGCGGAAGGGGCTGCTGAACAGCTCCACTTGTGGTGGGAGGATGCAATGCAGCCACTACAGAGCACTAGCATCTCAGTGCTTGCTGCTGCACAGCAGTAAATGGGTTTGCTGGACGGTGGGGCCTTATCTCCCGCTGAAGAGGCTTTTGAGCAGCTCCCCCAGTGGTGGTAGGATGTACTGCAGCCGCTACAGCCGCACCAGCTGCTGCGCTGAAGGAAATGGGTTCTCTAGACGGTGGGGCCTTGTCTCCAGCGGAAGGGGCTGCTGAACAGCTCCACTTGTGGTGGGAGGATGCAATGCAGCCACCACAGAGCACTAGCATCTCAGTGCTTGCTGCTGCACAGCAGTAAATGGGATTGCTGGACGGTGGGGTCTTGTCTCCCGCTGAAGGGGGCGCTGAGCAGCTCCCCCAGTGGTGGGAGGATGTACTGCAGTTGCTACAGTCGCGCTAGCATCTGATCAGTGCTTGCCACTGCGCAGCAGCAAATGGGTTCTCTAGACGGTGGGGCCTTGTCTCCAGCGGAAGGGGCTGCTGAACAGCTCCACTTGTGGTGGGAGGATGCAATGCAGCCACTACAGAGCACTAGCATCTCAGTGCTTGCTGCTGCACAGCAGTAAATGGGTTTGCTGGATGGTGGGGCCTTATCTCCCGCTGAGGAGGCAGCTGAGGAGCTCGCCCCGTGGTGGGAGGATGTACTGCAGCCCCTACAGCCGCACTAGCATCTGACCAGTGCTTGCCGCTGCGCAGCAGGAAATGGGTTCTCTAGATGGTGGGCCCTTGTCTCCTACTGAAGAGGCTGCTGAGCTGCTGAGCTGCTCCCCCAGTAGTGGAAGGATGTACTGCAGCCGCTACAGCCACTACAGCCGCATTAGCATCTGACCAGTGTTTACCGCTGCGCAGAAGGAAATGGGTTCTCTAGACATGGGCCTTTGTCTCCCGCTTAAGAGGCTGCAGAGCAGCTCCCCCTGTGGTGGGAGGATGTACTGCAGCCCCTACAGCCGCACTAGCATCTTACCACTGCTTGCCGCTGCGCAGAAGGAAATGGGTTCTCTAGACGGTCGGGCCTTGTCTACAGCTGAAGAGGCTGCTGAGCAGCTCCCCCTGTGGTGGGAGGATGTACTGCAGCCCCTCCAGCCGCACTAGCATCTGAACAGTGCTTGCCGCTGTGCAGAAGAAAATGAGTTCTCTAGACGGCAGGGCCTTGTCTCCTGCCGAAGAGACTACTGATCAGCTCCCCCTGTGGTAGGAGGACGTACTGCAGCCTCTACAGAGCACTAGCATCAGACCAGTGCTTGCCACTGCTCTTGTCTCCAGCTGAAGAGGCTGCTGACCTGCTCCCCCAGTGGTGGGAGGATGTTCTGCAGCCCCTACAGCCGCATTAGCATCTGACCAGTGCTTGCCGCTGCGCAGAAGGAAATGAATGCGCCCTCTAGATGGTGGGCCCTTGGCTCCAGCTGAAGAGGGTACTGAGCAGCTCCCCCAGTGGTATAACGATGTACTGCAGCCTCTACAGCGCACGAATATCTGTCCAGTGCTTGCCACTGCTCAGAAGGAAATGGGTTCTCTAGACGGTGGGCCCTTGTCTCCTGCTGAAGAGGCTGCTGAGCATCTCCCACTGTAGTGGGAGGATGTACTGCCACCTCTACAGCCCACTAGCATCACATTGCTTGCCGCTGCACAGAAGGAAATGGGTTTTCTGGACAGTGGGGTCTTGTCCCCCGCTGAAGAGGGCGCTGAGCAGCTCCCCCTGTGGTGGGAGGATGTACTGCAGCCTCTACAGAGCACTAGCATCAGACCAGTGCTTGCCACTGCCCTTGTCTCCAGCTGAAGAGGCTGCTGACCTGCTCCCCCAGTGGTGGGAGGATGTACAGCAGTCACTACAGCCGCGCTAGCATCTGATCAGTGCTTGCCACTGCGCAGAAGGAAATGGGTTGTCTAGACGGTGGGGCCTTGTCTCCAGTAGAAGGGGATGCTGATCAGCTCCCCTTGTGGTGGGAGGATGCACTGCAGCCACTACAGAGCACTAGCATCTCAGTGCTTGCTGCTGCACAGCAGTAAATGGGTTTGCTGGATGGTGGGGCCTTATCTCCCGCTGAAGAGGCTTCTGAGCAGCTCCCCCAGTGGTGGGAGGATGTTTTGCAGCCGGTACAGCCACACCAGCTGCCGCGCTGAAGGAAATGGGTTCTCTAGATGGTGGGCCCTTGTCTCCTGCTGAAGAGGCTGCTGAGCTGCTGAGCTGCTCCCCCAGTAGTGGAAGGATTTACTGCAGCCGCTACAGCCACTACAGCCGCATTAGCATCTGACCAGTGTTTGCCGCTGCGCAGAAGGAAATGGGTTCTCTAGACGGTCGGGCCTTGTCTACAGCTGAAGAGGCTGCTGAGCAGCTCCCCCTGTGGTGGGAGGATGTACTGCAGCCCCTCCAGCCGCACTAGCATCTGAACAGTGCTTGCTGCTGCACAGCAGTAAATGGGTTTGCTGGACGGTGGGGCCTTATCTCCCGCTGAAGAGGCTTCTGAGCAGCTCCCCCAGTGGTGGGAGGATGTACTGCAGCCGCTACAGCCACTACAGCCGCATTAGCATCTGACCAGTGTTTGCCGCTGCGCAGAAGGAAATGGGTTCTCTAGACGGTCGGGCCTTGTCTACAGCTGAAGAGGCTGCTGAGCAGCTCCCCTTGTGGTGGGAGGATGCACTGCAGCCACTACAGAGCACTAGCATCTCAGTGCTTGCTGCTGCACAGCAGTAAATGGGTTTGCTGGACGGTGGGGCCTTATCTCCCGCTGAAGAGGCTTCTGAGCAGCTCCCCCAGTGGTGGGAGGATGTACTGCAGCCGCTACAGCCACACCAGCTGCTGCGCTGAAGGAAATGGGTTCTCTAGACGGTGGGCTCTTGATCCCCGCTGAGGAGGCAGCTGAGGAGCTCCGCCCTTGGTGGGAGGATGTACTGCAGCCCCTACAGCCGCACTAGCATCTGACCAGTGCTTACCGCTGCGCAGAAGGAAATGGGTTCTCTAGACGGTCGGGCCTTGTCTACAGCTGAAGAGGCTGCTGAGCAGCTCCCCCGTGGTGGGAGGATGCACTGCAGCTGCTACAACCACACTAGCAGCTGCTCAGAAGGAAATGGGTGCTCTAGACGGTGAGCCCTTGTCCCCCGCGGAAGAGGCTGCTGAGCAGCTCCCCAAATGGTGGAAGGATGTACTGCAGCCCCTACAGCCGCACTAGCATCTGACCAGTGCTTGCCGCTGCCCTTGTCTCCAGCTGTAGAGGCTGCTGAGCAGCTCCCCCAGTGGTAGAAGGATGTACTGCAGTCGCTACAGCCGCACTAGCATCTGACCACTGCTTGCCGCTTCGCAGAAGGAAATGGGTTCTCTGGACGGTCGGGCCTTGTCGACAGCTGAAGAGGCTGCTGAGCAGCTCCCCCTGTGGTGGGAGGATGTACTGCAGCCCCTCAAGCCGCACTAGCATCTGAACAGTGCTTGCCGCTGTGCAGAAGAAAATGAGTTCTCTAGAGGGCAGGGCCTTGTCTCCCGCTGAAGAGACTACTGATCAGCTCCCCCTGTGGTAGGAGGGAGTACTGCAGTCTCTACAGCGCACTAGAATCTGACCAGTGCTTGCGGCTGCGCAGCAGGAAATGGGTTCTCTAGACGGTGGGGCGTTGTCTCCCGCTGATGAGACTACTGAGCAGCTCGACCTGTGTTGGAAGGATGTAGTGCACCTTCTACAGCGCACTAGCATCTGACCAGTGCTTGCCGCTATTCAGAAGGACATGGGTTCTCTAGACGGTGGGCCCTTGTCTCCCGCTTAAGAGGCTGATGAGTTGCTCCTCCTGTGGTGGAAGGATGTACTGCAGCCTCTACAGCGCACTAGCATCTGACCAGTGCTTGCCGCTGCGCAGAAGGGAATGAGTTCTCTAGATGGTGGGCTCTTGTCTCCTGCTGAACAGGCTGCTGAGCTGCTCCTCCTGTGGTGGGAGGATGTTCTGCAGCCCCTACAGCCGCATTAGCATCTGTCCAGTGCTTGCCACTGCGCAGAAGGAAATGGGTTCTCTAGACGGTGGGCCCTTGTCTCCTACTGAAGAGGCTGCTGAGCAGCTCCCACTGTGGTCGGAGGATGTACTGCCACCTCTACAGCCCACTAGCATCACATTGCTTGCCGCTGCACAGAAGGAAATGGGTTTTCTGGACAGTGGGGTCTTGTCTCCCGCTGAATAGGGCGCTGCGCAGCTCCCCCTGTGGCAAGAGGACGTTCTGCAGCCTCTACAGAGCACTAGCATCAGACCAGTGCTTGCCACTGCCTTTGTCTCCAGCTGAAGAGGCTGCTGACCTGCTCCCCCAGTGGTGGGAGGATGTACTGCAGTCTCTACAGCGCACTAGCATCTGACCAGTGCTTGCCGCTGCGCAGCAGGAAATGGGTTCTCTAGACGGTGGGGCGTTGTCTCCCGCTGATGAGACTACTGAGCAGCTCGCCCTGTGTTGGGAGGATGTAGTGCACCTTCCACAGCGCACTAGCATCTGACCAGTGCTTGCCGCTGTTCAGAAGGAAATGGGTTCTCTGGACGGTCGGGCCTTGTCGACAGCTGAAGAGGCTGCTGAGCAGCTCCCCCTGTGGTGGGAGGATGTACTGCAGCCCCTCAAGCCGCACTAGCATCTGAACAGTGCTTGCCGCTGTGCAGAAGAAAATGAGTTCTCTAGAGGGCAGGGCCTTGTCTCCCGCTGAAGAGACTACTGATCAGCTCCCCCTGTGGTAGGAGGGAGTACTGCAGTCTCTACAGCGCACTAGAATCTGACCAGTGCTTGCGGCTGCGCAGCAGGAAATGGGTTCTCTAGACGGTGGGGCGTTGTCTCCCGCTGATGAGACTACTGAGCAGCTCGACCTGTGTTGGAAGGATGTAGTGCACCTTCTACAGCGCACTAGCATCTGACCAGTGCTTGCCGCTATTCAGAAGGACATGGGTTCTCTAGACGGTGGGCCCTTGTCTCCCGCTTAAGAGGCTGATGAGTTGCTCCTCCTGTGGTGGAAGGATGTACTGCAGCCTCTACAGCGCACTAGCATCTGACCAGTGCTTGCCGCTGCGCAGAAGGGAATGAGTTCTCTAGATGGTGGGCTCTTGTCTCCTGCTGAACAGGCTGCTGAGCTGCTCCTCCTGTGGTGGGAGGATGTTCTGCAGCCCCTACAGCCGCATTAGCATCTGTCCAGTGCTTGCCACTGCGCAGAAGGAAATGGGTTCTCTAGACGGTGGGCCCTTGTCTCCTACTGAAGAGGCTGCTGAGCAGCTCCCACTGTGGTCGGAGGATGTACTGCCACCTCTACAGCCCACTAGCATCACATTGCTTGCCGCTGCACAGAAGGAAATGGGTTTTCTGGACAGTGGGGTCTTGTCTCCCGCTGAATAGGGCGCTGCGCAGCTCCCCCTGTGGCAAGAGGACGTTCTGCAGCCTCTACAGAGCACTAGCATCAGACCAGTGCTTGCCACTGCCTTTGTCTCCAGCTGAAGAGGCTGCTGACCTGCTCCCCCAGTGGTGGGAGGATGTACTGCAGTCTCTACAGCGCACTAGCATCTGACCAGTGCTTGCCGCTGCGCAGCAGGAAATGGGTTCTCTAGACGGTGGGGCGTTGTCTCCCGCTGATGAGACTACTGAGCAGCTCGCCCTGTGTTGGGAGGATGTAGTGCACCTTCCACAGCGCACTAGCATCTGACCAGTGCTTGCCGCTGTTCAGAAGGAAATGGGTTCTCTAGACGGTGGGCACTTGTCTCCCGCTGAAGAGTCTGATGAGTTGCTCCTCCTGTGGTGGGAGGATGTTCTGCAGCCTCTACAGCCGCACTAGCATCTGACCAGTGCTTGCCACTTCGCAGAAGGAAATGGGTTCTCTAGGCGTTGGGCCCTTGTCTCCTGCTGAACAGGCTGCTGAGGAGCTCCCCCTGTGGCGGGAGGATGAACTGCACTCAATACAGTGCACTAGCATCAGACCAGTGCTTGCCACTGCCCTTGTTTCCAGCTGAAGAGGCTGCTGACCTGCTCCCCCAGTGGTGGGAGGATGTACTGAAGTCGCTACAGCAGCGCTAGCATCTGATCAGTGCTTGCCACTGCGCAGCAGGAAATGGGTTCTCTAGACGGTGGGGCCTTGTCTCCAGCGAAAGGGGCTGCTGAACAGCTCCCCTTGTGGTGGGAGGATGCACTGCAGCCACTACAGAGCACTAGCATCTCAGTGCTTGCTGCTGCACAGCAGTAAATGGGTTTGCTGGACAGTGGGGCCTTATCTCCCGCTGAAGGAAATGGGTTCTCTAGACAGTTGGGCCTTGTCTACAACTGAAGAGGCTGCTGAGCAGCTCCCACAGTGGTGGGAGGATGTATTGCAGCTGCTGCAGCCGCACTAGCATCTGACCAGTGCTTACCGGTGCGCAGAAGGAAATGGGTCCTCTAAATAGTGGGCCCTTGTTTCCCACTGAAGAGGCTGCTGAGCAGCTCCCCCCGTGGTGGGAGGATGTACTGCAGCGGCTACAACCGCACTAGCAGCTTCTCAGAAGGAAATGGGTGCTCTAGAGGGTGAGCCCTTGTCCCCCGTGGAAGAGGCTGCTGAGCAGCTCCCGCAATCGTGGAAGGATGTACTGCAGCCCCTACAGCCGCACTAGCATCTGACCAGTGCTTGCCGCTGCCCTTGTCTCCAGCTGTAGAGGCTGCTGAGCAGCTCCCCCAGTGGTAGAAGGATGTACTGCAGTCGCTACAGCCGCACTAGCATCTGACCAGTGCTTGCCGCTTCGCAGAAGGAAATGGGTTCTCTTGACGTGGGGCCTTGCCTCCCGCTGAAGAGGCTGCTGAGCAGCTCCCCCAATGGTGGGAGGATGTACTGCAGCTGCTACAGCCGCAGAAGAGTATGACCAGTTCTTGCCGCTGCCCTTGTCTCCAGCTGAAGGTGCTGCTGAGCAGCTCCCCCAGTGGTGGGAGGATGTATTGCAGCTGCTGCAGCCGCACTAGCATCTGACCAGTGTTTCCTGCTGCGCAGAAGGAAATGGGTTCTCTAGACGGTCGGGCCTTGTTTCCCACTGAAGAGGCTGCTGAGCAGCACCCCCAGTAGTGGAAGGATGTACTGCAGCCGCTACAGCCACTACAGCCGCATTAGCATCTGACCAGTGTTTGCTGCTGCGCAAAAGGAGATGGGTTCTCTAGACGGTCGGACCTTGTCTACAGCTGCAGAGGCTGCTGAGCAGCTCCCCCTGTGGTGGGAGGGTGTACTGCAGCCCCTCCAGCCGCACTAGCATCTGAAGAGTGCTTGCCGCTGTGCAGAAGAAAATGAGTTCTCTAGACGGCAGGGCCTTGTCTGCCGCTGAAGAGACTATTGATCAGCTCCCCCTGCGGTAGGAGGAAGTACTGCAGTCTCTACAGCGCACTAGCATCTGACCAGTGCTTGCCGCTGCACAGCAGGAAATGGGTTCTCTAGACGGTGGGGCGTTGTCTCCCGCTGATGAGACTACTGAGCAGCTCGCCCTGTGTTGGGAGGATGTAGTGCACATTCTACAGCGCTCTAGCATCTGACCAGTGCTTGCCGCTGTTCAGAAGGAAATAGGTTCTCTAGACGGTGGGCCCTTGTCTCCCGCTTAAGAGGCTGATGAGTTGCTCCTCCTGTGGTGGAAGGATGTACTGCAGCCCCTACAGCCGCATTAGCATCTGACCAGTGCTTGCTGCTGCGCAGAAGGAAATGGGCCCTCTAGAGGTGGGCCCTTGGCTCCTGCTGAAGAGGCTGCTGAGCAGCTCCCACTGTGGTGGGAGGATGTACTGCCACCTCTACAGCCCACTAGCCTCACATTGCTTGCCGCTACACAGAAGGAAATTGGTTTTCTGGACAGTGGGGTCTTGTCTCCCGCTGAAGAGGGCGCTGAGCAGCT
This sequence comes from Ambystoma mexicanum, assembly GCF_040938575.1. Lineage (NCBI taxonomy): Eukaryota > Metazoa > Chordata > Amphibia > Caudata > Ambystomatidae > Ambystoma > Ambystoma mexicanum. The sequence continues at coordinate 1,605,227,959 of NC_090937.1, forward strand.
CCCCCTGTGGCGGGAGGACGTTCTGCAGCCTCTACAGAGCACTAGCATCAGACCAGTGCTTGCCACTGCCCTTGTCACCAGCTGAAGAGGCTGCTGACCTGCTCCTCCAGTGGTGGGAGGATCTACTGCAGTTGCTACAGCGCGCTAGCATCTGATCAGTGCTTGCCGCTGCGCAGCAGGAAACGGGTTCTCTAGACGGTGGGGCCTTGTCTCCAGCGGAAGGGGCTGCTGAACAGCTCCCCTTGTGGTGGGAGGATGCACTGCAGCCACTACAGAGCACTAGCATCTCAGTGCTTGCTGCTGCACAGCAGTAAATAGGTTTGCTGGACGGTGGGGACTTATCTCCCGCTGTAGAGGCTTCTGAGCAGCTCCCCCAGTGGTGGGAGGATGTACTGCAGCCGCTACAGCGGCACCAGCTGCTGCGCTGAAGGAAATGGGTTCTCTAGACGGTGGGCCCTTGTCTCCCGCTGAGGAGGCTGCTGAGGAGGTCCCCCCGTGGTGGGAGGATGTACTGCAGCCCCTACAGCCGCACTAGCATCTGACCAGTGCTTGCTGCGCAGCAGGAAATGGGTTCTCTAGATGGTGGGCCCTTGTCTCCTGCTGAAGAGGTTGCTGAGCTGCTGAGCTGCTCCCCCAGTAGTGGAAGGATGTACTGCAGCCGCTACAGCCACTACAGCCGCATTAGCATCTGACCAGTGTTTCCCGCTGTGCAGAAGGAAATGGGTTCGCTAGACGGTCGGGCCTTGTCGACAGCTGAAGAGGCTGCTGAGCAGCTCCCCTGTGGTGGGAGGTTGTACTGCAGCCCGTCCAGCCGCACTAGCATCTGACCAGTGCTTGCCGCTGAGCAGAAGAAAATGAGTTCTCTAGACGGCAGGGCCTTGTCGCCCGCTGAAGAGACTACTGTTCAGCTCCCCCTGTGGTAGGAGGATGTACTGCAGTCTCTACAGCGCACTAGCATCTGATCAGTGCTTGCCGCTGCGCAGCAGGAAATGGGTTCTCTAGATGGTGGGGCCTTGTCTCCAGCGGAAGGGGCTGCTGAACAGCTCCTCTTGTGGTGGGAGGATGCACTGCAGCCACTACAGAGCACTAGCATCTCAGTGCTTGCTGCTGCACAGCAGTAAATGGATTTGCTGGACGGTGGGGCCTTATCTCCCGCTGAAGAGGCTTCTGAGCAGCTCCCCCAGTAGTGGGAGGATGTACTGCAGCCGCTAGAGCTGCACCAGCTGCTGCGCTGAAGGAAATGGGTTCTCTAGACGGTGGGCCCTTGTCTCCCGCTGAGGAGCTCCCCCTGTGGTGGGAGGATGTACTGCAGCTACTACAACCACACTAGACCCTGACCAGTGCTTGCTGCTGCGCAGCAGGAAATAGGTTCTCTAAGAGGTGGTGCCTTGTCTACCGCTGAAGAGGCTGCTGAGCAGCTCCCTCATTGGTGGGAGGATGTACTGCAGCCGCTACAGCCTCACTAGGAGCTGCACAGAAGTAAATAGGTTCTCTAGACAGTGGTCCCTTGTCTCCTGCTAAAGAGTCTGCTCTGCAAGAGTCTACAACCGCACTAGCAGCTGCTGAGAAGGAAATGGGTGCTCTAGATGGTGGGCCCTTGTCCCCTGCTGAAGAGGCTGCTGAGCAGCTCCCCCAATGGTGGGAGGATGTACTGCAGCCCCTACAGCCGCATTCGCATCTGACCAGTGCTTGCCGCTGCCCTTGTCTTCAGCTGTAGAGGCTGCTGAGCAGCTCCCCCAGTGGTAGAAGGATGTACTGCAGTCGCTACAGCCGTACTAGCATCTGACCAGTGTTTGCCACTTCGCAGACGGAAATGGGTTCTCTTGACGTGGGACCTTGTCTCCCGCTGAAGAGGCTGCTGAGCAGCTCCCCCAGTGGTGGGAGGATGTACTGCAGCCGCTACAGCCGCAGTAATATCTGACCAGTGCTTGCTACTGCGCAGAAGGAAATGGGTTTTCTGGACGGTGGGGCCTTATCTCCCGCTGAAGAGGCTTCTGAGCAGCTCCCCCAGTGGGGGGAGGATGTACTGCAGCCGCTACAGCCGCAATAATATCTGACCAGTGCTTGCTACTGTGCAGAAGGAAATGGGTTCTCTGGATGGTGGGGCCTTGTCTTCTGCTGAAGGGATTGCTGAGCAGCTACCCCAGTGGCGGGATGATGTACTGCAGCCACTACAGCTGCACTAGCAGCTGCGCTGAAGGAAATGGGTTCTCTAGACGGTGGGCCCTTGTCTCCCACTGAAGAGGCTGCTGAGCTGCTCCCCCAGTGGTGGGAGGATGTACTGCAGCCGCTACAGCCGCACTAGCAGCTGCTCAGAAGGAAATGGGTTCTCTAGACGGTGAGCCCTTGTCTCCCACTGAAGAGGCTGCTGAGCAGCTCGCCCTGCGGTGGAAGGATGTACTGCAACCGCTACAGCCGCACTAGCATCTGACCAGTGCTTGCCGCTGCGCAGCAGGAAATGGGTTCTCTAGGCGGTGGTGCCTTGTCTCCCCCTGAAGAGGCTGCTGAGCAGCTCCCCCAGTGGTGGGAGGATGTACTGCAGCTGCTACAACCGCACTAGCAGCTGCTCAGAAGGAAATGGGTGCTCTAGACGGTGGGCCCTTGTCCCCCTGCTGAAGAGGCTGCTGAGCAGCTCCGCCAATGGTGGGAAGATGTACTGCAGCCCCTACAGCCGCATAAGCATCTGACCAGTGCTTGCCGCTGTCCTTGTATCCAGCTGTAGAGGCTGCTGAGCAGCTCCCCCAGTGGTGGAAGGATGTACTGCAGTCGCTACAGTCGCACTAGCATCTGACCAGTGCTTGCCGCTTCGCAGAAGGAAATGGGTTCTCTTGACGTGGGGCATAGTCTCCCCCTGAAGAGGCTGCTGAGCAGCTCCCCAGTAGTGGAAGGATGTACTGCGGCCGCTACAGCCGCTACCGCCGCACTAGCATCTCACCAATGCTTGCTGCTGCGCAGCAGGAAATGGGTTCTCTAGACATGTGCCCTTGTCTCCCGCTGAAGAGGCTGCTGAGCAGCTCCTCCCCAGTAGTGGGAGGATGTACTGCAGCCGACACAGCCGCTAAAGCCGCACTAGCATCTTACCAGTGCTTGCCGCTGCGCAGAAGGAAATTGGTTCTATAGACGGTGGGGCGTTGTCTCCCGCTGATGAGACTACTGAGCAGCTCGCCCTGTGTTAGGAGGATGTAGTGCACCTTCTACAGCGCACTAGCATCTGACCAGTGCTTGCCGCTGTTCAGAAGGAAATGGGTTCTCTAGACGGTGGGCCCTTGTCTCATGCTTAAGAGGCTGATGAGTTGCTCCTCCTGTGGTGGAAGGATGTACTGCAGCCTCTACAGCGCACTAGCATCTGACCAGTGCTTGCCGCTGCGCAGAAGGGAATGAGTTCTCTAGATGGTGGGCTCTTGTATCCTGCTGAACAGGCTGCTGAGCTGCTCCTCCTGTGGTGGGAGGATGTTCTGCAGCCCCTACAGCCGCATTAGCATCTGACCAGTGCTTGCCGCTGCGCAGAAGGAAATGGGCCCTTGTCTCCTGCTGAAGAGGCTGCTGAGCAGCTCCCACTGTGGTGGGAGGAGGTACTGCCACCTCTACAGCCCACTAGCATCACATTGCTTGCTGCTGCACAGAAGGAAATGTGTTTTCTGGACAGTGGGGTCTTGTCTCCAGCTGAAGAGGGCGCTGAGCAGCTACCCCTGTGGCGGGAGGACGTACTGCAGCCTCTACAGAACACTAGCATCAGACCAGTGCTTGCCACTGCCCTTGTCTCCAGCTGAAGAGGCTGCTGACCTGCTCCCCCAGTGGTGGGAGGATGTACTGCAGTCGCTAAAGCCACGCTAGCATCTGATCAGTGCTTGCCACTGCGCAGCAGGAAATGGGTTCTCTAGACAGTGGGGCCTTGTCTCCAGCGGAAGGGGCTGCTGAACAACTCCTTTTGTGGTGGGAGGATGCACTGCAGCCACTACAGAGCACTAGCATCTCAGTGCTTGCTGCTGCACAGCAGCAAATGGGTTTGCTGGACGGCGGGGCCTTATCTCCCACTGAAGAGGCTTCTGAGCAGCTATGCCAGTGGTGGGAGGATGTACTGCAGCCCCTACAGCCGCACTAGCATCTGACCAGTGCTTGCTTGCGACTGCGCAGCAGGAAATGGGTTCTCTAGATGGTGGACCCTTGTCTCCTGCTGAAGAGGCTGCTGAGCTGCTGAGCTGTTACACCAGTAGTGGAAGGATGTACTGCAGCCGCTACAGCCACTACAGCTGCATTAGCATCTGACCAGTGTTTACCGCTGCGCAGAAGGAAATGGGTTCTCTAGACGGTCGGGCCTTGTCTACAGCTGAAGAGGCTGCTGAGGAGCTCCCCCCGTGGTGGGAGGATGTACTGCAGCTGCTACAACCGCACTAGCAGCTGCTCAGAAGGAAATGGGTTCTCTAGACGGTGGGCCCTTGTCTCCCACTGAAGAGGCTGCTGAGCTGCTCCCCCAGTGGTGGGAGGATGTACTGCAGCCGCTACAGCCGCACTAGCAGCTGCTCAGAAGGAAATGGGTTCTCTAGACGGTGAGCCCTTGTCTCCCACTGAAGAGGCTGCTGAGCAGCTCGCCCTGCGGTGGAAGGATGTACTGCAACCGCTACAGCCGCACTAGCATCTGACCAGTGCTTGCCGCTGCGCAGCAGGAAATGGGTTCTCTAGGCGGTGGTGCCTTGTCTCCCCCTGAAGAGGCTGCTGAGCAGCTCCCCCAGTGGTGTGAGGATGTACTGCAGCTGCTACAACCGCACTAGCAGCTGCTCAGAAGGAAATGGGTGCTCTAGACGGTGGGCCCTTGTCCCCCTGCTGAAGAGGCTGCTGAGCAGCTCCGCCAATGGTGGGAAGATGTACTGCAGCCCCTACAGCCGCATAAGCATCTGACCAGTGCTTGCCGCTGTCCTTGTATCCAGCTGTAGAGGCTGCTGAGCAGCTCCCCCAGTGGTGGAAGGATGTACTGCAGTCGCTACAGTCGCACTAGCATCTGACCAGTGCTTGCCGCTTCGCAGAAGGAAATGGGTTCTCTTGACGTGGGGCATAGTCTCCCCCTGAAGAGGCTGCTGAGCAGCTCCCCAGTAGTGGAAGGATGTACTGCGGCCGCTACAGCCGCTACCGCCGCACTAGCATCTCACCAATGCTTGCTGCTGCGCAGCAGGAAATGGGTTCTCTAGACATGTGCCCTTGTCTCCCGCTGAAGAGGCTGCTGAGCAGCTCCTCCCCAGTAGTGGGAGGATGTACTGCAGCCGACACAGCCGCTAAAGCCGCACTAGCATCTTACCAGTGCTTGCCGCTGCGCAGAAGGAAATTGGTTCTATAGACGGTGGGGCGTTGTCTCCCGCTGATGAGACTACTGAGCAGCTCGCCCTGTGTTAGGAGGATGTAGTGCACCTTCTACAGCGCACTAGCATCTGACCAGTGCTTGCCGCTGTTCAGAAGGAAATGGGTTCTCTAGACGGTGGGCCCTTGTCTCATGCTTAAGAGGCTGATGAGTTGCTCCTCCTGTGGTGGAAGGATGTACTGCAGCCTCTACAGCGCACTAGCATCTGACCAGTGCTTGCCGCTGCGCAGAAGGGAATGAGTTCTCTAGATGGTGGGCTCTTGTATCCTGCTGAACAGGCTGCTGAGCTGCTCCTCCTGTGGTGGGAGGATGTTCTGCAGCCCCTACAGCCGCATTAGCATCTGACCAGTGCTTGCCGCTGCGCAGAAGGAAATGGGCCCTTGTCTCCTGCTGAAGAGGCTGCTGAGCAGCTCCCACTGTGGTGGGAGGAGGTACTGCCACCTCTACAGCCCACTAGCATCACATTGCTTGCTGCTGCACAGAAGGAAATGTGTTTTCTGGACAGTGGGGTCTTGTCTCCAGCTGAAGAGGGCGCTGAGCAGCTCCCCCTGTGGCGGGAGGACGTACTGCAGCCTCTACAGAACACTAGCATCAGACCAGTGCTTGCCACTGCCCTTGTCTCCAGCTGAAGAGGCTGCTGACCTGCTCCCCCAGTGGTGGGAGGATGTACTGCAGTCGCTAAAGCCACGCTAGCATCTGATCAGTGCTTGCCACTGCGCAGCAGGAAATGGGTTCTCTAGACAGTGGGGCCTTGTCTCCAGCGGAAGGGGCTGCTGAACAACTCCTTTTGTGGTGGGAGGATGCACTGCAGCCACTACAGAGCACTAGCATCTCAGTGCTTGCTGCTGCACAGCAGCAAATGGGTTTGCTGGACGGCGGGGCCTTATCTCCCGCTGAAGAGGCTTCTGAGCAGCTATCCCAGTGGTGGGAGGATGTACTGCAGCCCCTACAGCCGCACTAGCATGTGACCAGTGCTTGCTTGCGACTGCGCAGCAGGAAATGGGTTCTCTAGATGGTGGGCCCTTGTCTCCTGCTGAAGAGGCTGCTGAGCTGCTGAGCTGTTACACCAGTAGTGGAAGGATGTACTGCAGGCGCTACAGCCACTACAGCTGCATTAGCATCTGACCAGTGTTTACCGCTGCGCAGAAGGAAATGGGTTCTCTAGACGGTCGGGCCTTGTCTACAGCTGAAGAGGCTGCTGAGGAGCTCCCCCCGTGGTGGGAGGATGTACTGCAGCTGCTACAACCGCACTAGCAGCTGCTCAGAAGGAAATGGGTACTCTAGACGGTGAGCCCTTGTACCCCGCGGAAGAGGCTGCTGAGCAGCTACCCCAATGGTGGAACGATGTACTGCAGCCCCTACAGCCGCACTAGCATCTGACCAGTGCTTGCCGCTGCCCTTGTCTCCAGCTGTAGAGGCTGCTGAGCAGCTACCCCAGTTGTAGAAGGATGTACTGCAGTCGCTACAGCCACACTAGCATCTGACCAGTGCTTGCCGCTTCGCAGAAGGAAATGGGTTCTCTTGACGTGGGGCCTTGCCTCCCGCTGAAGAGGCTGCTGAGCAGCTCCCCAATGGTGGGAGGATTTACTGCAGCCACTACAGCCGCAGTAGCATATGACCAGTGCTTGCCGCTGCCCTTGTCTCCAGCTTAAGGGGCTGCTGAGCAGCTCCCCCAGTGGTGGGAGGATGTATTGCAGCTGATGCAGCCGCACTTGCATCTGACCAGTGCTTGCCGGTGCGCAGAAGGAAATGGGTACTCTAGATAGTGGGCCCTTGTTTCTCACTGAAGAGGCTGCTGAGCAGCTCCCCCCATGGTGGGAGGATGTTTGGCAGCTGCTACAACCGCACTAGCAGCTGCTCAGAAGGAAATGGGTGCTATAGACGGTGAGCCCTTGTCCCCCGCGGAAGAGGCTGCTGAGCAGCTCTCCCAATGGTGGAAGGATGTACTGCAGCCCCTACAGCCGCACTAGCATCTGACCAATGCTTGCTGCTGTTTTGTCTCCAGCTGTAGAGGCTGTTGAGCAGCTCCCCCAGTGGTAGAAGGATGTCCTGCAGTCGCTACAGCCGCACTCGCATCTGACCAGTGCTTGGCGTTTCGCAGAAGGAAATGGGTTCTCTTGATGTGGAGCCTTGCCTCCCGCTGAAGAGGCTGCTGAGCAGCTCCCCCAATGGTGGGAGGATGTACTGCATCCGCTACAGCCGCAGTAGCATATGACCAGTGCTTGCCGCTGCCCTTTTCTCCAGCTGAAGGGGCTGCTGAGCTGCTCCCCCAGTGGTGGGAGGATGTATAGCAGCTGCTGCAGCCGCACTACCATCTGACCAGTGCTTGCCGGTGCGCAGAAGGAAATGGGTCCTCTAGATAATGGGCCCTTGTTTCCCACTGAAGAGGCTGCTGAGCAATTCCCCCAGTAGTGGAAGGATGTACTGTGGCCGCTACAGCCGCTACAGCCGCACTAGCATCTGACCAGTGCTTGCTGCTGTGCAGCAGGAAATGGGTTCTCTAGACATGGGCCCTTGTCTCCCGCTGAAGAGGCTGCAGAGCAGCTCCCCCTGTGGTGGAAGGATGTGCTGCAGCCTCTACAGCGAACTAGCAACTGACCAGTCCTTGCCGCTGCGCAGAAGGGAATGGGTTCTCTAGACGGTGGGCCCTTGTCTCCTTCTGAAGAGGCTGCTGAGCAGCTCCCACTGTGGTGGGACGATGTACTGCCACCTCTACAGCCCAGAACCATCACATTGCTTGCCGCTGCACAGAAGGAAATGAGTTTTCTGGACAATGGGGTCTTGTCTCCCGCTGAAGAGGGCGCTGAGCAGCTCCCCTTGTGGCGGGACGACGTTCTGCAGCCTCTACAGAGCACTAGCATCAGACCAGTGCTTGCCACTGCCCTTGTCTCCAGCTGAAGAGGCTGCTGGCCTGCTCCCCAAGTGGTGGGAGGATGTACTACAGTCGCAACAGCCACGCTAGCATATGATCAGTGCTTGCCACTGCGCAGCAGGAAATGGGTTCTCTAGACGGTGGGGCCTTGTCTCCAGCGGAAGGGGCTGCTGAACAGCTCTCCTTGTGGTGGGGGGATGCACTGCAGCCACTACAGAGCACTACCATCTCAGTGTTTGCTGCTGCACAGCAGTAAATGGGTTTGCTGGACGGTGGGGCCTTATCTCCCGCTGAAGAGGCTTCTGAGCAGCTTCCTCAGTGATGGGAGGATGTACTGCAGCCGCTGCAGCCGCACCAGCTGCTGCGCTGAAGGAAATGGGTTCTCTAGACGGTGGGCCCTTGTCTCCTGCTGAAGAGGCTGCTGAGCAGTCCCACTGTGGTGGGAGGATGTACTGCCACCTCTACAGCCCACTAGCATCACATTGCTTGCCGCTGCACAGAAGGAAATGGGTTTTCTGGACAGTGGGGTCTTGTCTCCCGCTGAAGAGGGCGCTGAGCAGCTCCCTCTGTGGCGGGAGGACGTTCTGCAGCCTCTACAGAGCACTAGCATCAGACCAGTGCTTGCCACTGCCCTTGTCTCCAGCTGAAGAGGCTGCTGACCTGCTCCCCCAGTGGTGGGAGGATGTACTGCAGTCGCTACAGCCGCGCTAGCATCTGATAAGTGCTTGCCACTGCGCAGCAGGAAATGGGTTCTCTAGACGGCAGGGCCTTGTCTCCCGCTGAAGAGACTACTGATCAGCTCCCCCTGTGGTAGGAGGTTGTACTAGAGTCTCTACAGCGCACTAGCATCTGACCAGTGCTTGCTGCTGCGCAGCAGGAAATGGGTTCTCTAGACGGTGGGGCGTTGTCTCCCACTGATGAGACTACTGAGCAGCTCGCCTTGTGTTGGGAGGATGTAGTGCACCTTCTACAGCGCACTAGCATCTGACCAGTGCTTGCCGCTGTTCAGAAGGAAATGGGTTCTCTAGACGGTGGGCCCTTGTCTCCCGCTGAAGAGTCTGATGAGTTGCTCCTTCTGTGGTGGAAGGATGTACTGCAGCCTCTACAGCGCACTAGCATCTGACCAGTGCTTGCTGCTGCGCAGAAGGGAATGAGTTCTCTAGATGGTGGGCTCTTGTCTCCTGCTGAACAGGCTGCTGAGCTGCTCCTCCTGTGGAGGGAGGATATTCTGCAGCCCCTACAGCCGCATTAGCATCTGACCAGTGCTTGCAACTGTGCAGAAGGAAATGGGCCCTCTAGACGGTGGGCCCTTGTTTCCTTCTGAAGAGGCTGCTGAGCAACTCCCACTGTGGTGGGAGGAGGTACTGCCACCTCTACAGCCCACTAGCATCACATTGCTTGCTGCTGCACAGAAGGAAATGGGTTTTCTGGACAGTGGGGTCTTGTCTCCCGCTGAAGAGGACGCTGAGCAGCTCCCCCTATGGCGGGAGGACGTACTGCAGCTTCTACAGAACACTAGCATCAGACCAGTGCTTGCCACTGCCCTTGTCTCCAGCTGAAGAGGCTGCTGACCTGCTCCCCCAGTGGTGGGAGGATGTACTGCAGCCACTACAGCCGCAGTAGCATATGACCAGTGCTTGCCGCTGCCCTTGTCTCCAGCTTAAGGGACTGCTGAGCAGCTCCCCCAGTGGTGGGAGGATGTATTGCAGCTGCTGCAGCCGCACTAGCATCTGACCAGTGCTTGCCGGTGCGCAGAAGGAAATGGGTACTCTAGATAGTGGGCCCTTCTTTCCCACTGAAGAGACTGCTGAGCCGCTCCCCCTGTGGTGGGAGGATGTACTGCAGCTGCTACAACCGCATTAGCATCTGACCAGTGCTTGCCGCTGCGCAGAAGGAAATGGGCCCTCTAGATGGTGGGCCCTTGGCTCCAGCTGAAGAGGCTACTGAGCAGCTCCCCCAGTGGTGGAAGGATGTACTGCAGCCTCTACAGCGCACAAACATCTGTCCAGTGCTTGCCAATACGCAGAAGGAAATGGGTTCTCTAGACGGTGGGCCCTTGTCTCCTGCTGAAGAGGCTGCTGAGCAACTCCCACTGTGGTGGGAGGATGTACTGCCACCTCTACAGCCCACTAGCATCACATTGCTTGCTGCTGCACAGAAGGAAATGGGTTTTCTGGACAGTGGGGTCTTGTCTCCCGCTGAAGAGGACGCTGAGTAGCTCCCCCTATGGCGGGAGGACGTACTACAGCTTCTACAGAACACTAGCATCAGACCAGTGCTTGCCACTGCCCTTGTCTCCAGCTGAAGAGGCTGCTGACCTGCTCCCCCAGTGGTGGGAGGATGTACTGCAGTCGCTAAAGCCACGCTAGCATCTGATCAGTGCTTGCCACTGCGCAGTAGGAAATGGGTTCTCTTGACGTGGGGCCTTGCCTCCCGCTGAAGAGGCTGCTGAGCAGCTCCCCAATGGTGGGAGGATGTACTGCAGCCACTACAGCCGCAGTAGCATATGACCAGTGCTTGCCGCTGCCCTTGTCTCCAGCTTAAGGGACTGCTGAGCAGCTCCCCCAGTGGTGGGAGGATGCACTGCAGCCACTACAGAGCACTAGCATCTCAATGCTTGCTGCTGCACAGCAGTAAATGGGTTTTCTGGACGGTGGGGCCTTATCTCCCGCTGAAGAGGCTTCTGAGCAGCTTCCCCAGTGGTGGGAGGATGTACTGCAGTCGCTACAGCCACGCTAGCATCTGATAAGTGCTTGCCACTGCGTAGCAGGAAATGAGTTCTCTAGACGGTGGGGCCTTGTCTCCAGCGCAAGGGGCTGCTGAACAGCTCCCCGTGTTGTGTGTGGATGCACTGCAGCCACTACAGAGCACTAGCATCTCAGTGCTTGCTGCTGCACAGCAGTAAATGGGTTTGCTGGACGGTGGGGCCTTATCTCCGGCTGAAGAGGCTTCTGAGCAGCTCCCCCAGTGGTGGGAGGATGTACTGCAGCCACTACAGAGCACTAGCATCTCAGTGCTTGCTGCTGCACAGCAGTAAATGGGTTTGCTGGCCGGTGGGGTCTTATCTCCTGCTGAAGAGGCTTCTGAGCAGCTCCCCCAGTGGTGGGAGGATGTACTGCAGCCGCTACAGCCGCACCAGCTGCTGCGCTGAAGGAAATGGGTTCTCTAGACGGTGGGCCCTTGTCTCCCCATGAGGAGGCTGCTGAGGAGCTCCCCCGTGGTGGGAGGATTTACTGCAGCCCCTACAGCCGCACTAGCATCTGACCAGTGCCTGCTGCTGCGCAGCAGAAAATGGGTTCTCTAGATGGTGGGCCCTTGTCTCCTGCTGAAGAGGCTGCTGAGCTGCTCCCCCAGTAGTGGAAGGATGTACTGCAGCCGCTACAGCCACTACAGCCGCATTAGCATCTGACCAGTGTTTGCCGCTGCGCAGAAGGAAATGGGTTCTCTAGACGGTCGGGTCTTGTCTACAGCTGAAGAGGCTGATGAGCAGCTCCCCCTGTGGTGGGAGGATGTACTGCAGCACCTCCAGCCGCACTAGCATCTGACCACTGCTTGCCGCTGTGCAGAAAAAAATGAGTTCTCTAGACGGCAGGGCCTTGTCTCCCGCTGAAGAGACTACTGATCAGCTCCCCCTGTGGAAGGAGGATGTACTGCAGTCTCTACAGCGCACTAGCATCTGACCTGTGCTTGCTGCTGCGCAGCAGGAAATGGGTTCTCTAGACGGTGGGGCGTTGTCTCCCGCTGATGAGACTACTGAGCAGCTTGCCCTGTGTTGGGAGGATGTAGTGCACCTTCTACAGCGCACTAGCATCTGACCAGTGCTTGCCGCTGTTCAGAAGGAAATGGGCTCTCTAGATGGTGGGCCCTTGTCTCCCGCTGAAGAGTCTGATGAGTTGCTCCTTCTGTGGTGGATGGATGTACTGCAGCCTCTATAGCGCACTAGCATCTGACCAGTGCTTGCTGCTGCGCAGAAGGGAATGAGTTCTCTAGATGGTGGGCTCTTGTCTCCTGCTGAACAGGCTGCTGAGCTGCTCCTTCTGTGGTGGAAGGATGTACTGCAGCCTCTACAGCGCACTAGCATCTGACCAGTGCTTACTGCTGCGCAGAAGGGAATGAGTTCTCTAGATGGTGGGCTCTTGTCTCCTGCTGAACAGGCTGCTGAGCTGCTCCTCCTGTGGTGGGAGGATGTTCTGCAGCCCCTACAGCCGCATTAGCATCTGACCAGTGCTTGCCGCTGCGCAGAAGTAAATGGGCCCTCTAGACGGTGGGCCCTTGTCTCCCGCTGAAGAGGGTGCTGAGCAGCTCCCCCTGTGGCGAGAGGACGTACTGCAGCTTCTACAGAACACTAGCATCAGACCAGTGCTTGCCACTGCCCTTGTCTCCAGCTGAAGAGGCTGCTGACCTGCTCCCCCAGTGGTGGGAGGATGTACTGCAGTCGCTAAAGCCATGCTAGCATCTGATCAGTGCTTGCCACTGCGCAGCAGGAAATGGGTTCTCTAGACGGTGGGGCCTTGTCTCCAGCGGAAGGTGCTGCTGAACAGCTCCCCTTGTTGTGGGAGGATGCACTGCAGCCACTACAGAGCACTAGCATCTCAGTGCTTGCTGCTGCACAGCAGTAAATGGGTTTGCTGGACGGTGGGGCCTTATCTCCAGCTGAAGAGGCTTCTGAGCAGCTATCCCAGTGGTGGGAGGATGTACTGCAGCCGCTACAGCCGCACCAGCTGCTGCGCTGAAGGAAATGGGTTCTCTAGACGGTGGGCCCCTGTCTCCCGCTGAGGAGGCTGCTGAGGAGCTCCCCCCGTGGTGGGAGGATGTACTGCAGCTGCTACAACCGCACTAGCAGCTGCTCAGAAGGAAATGGGTGCTCTAGACGGTGAGCCCTTGTCCCCCGCGGAAGAGGCTGCTGAGCAGCTCCCCAATGGTGGAAGGATGTACTGCAGCCCCTACAGCCGCACTAGCATTTGACCAGTGCTTGCCGCTGTTTTGTCTCCATCTGTAGAGGCTGCTGAGCAGCTCCCCCAGTGGTAGAAGGATGTCCTGCAGTCGCTACAGCCGCACTAGCATCTGACCAGTGCTTGCCGTTTCGCAGAAGGAAATGGGTTCTCTTGACGTGGGGCCTTGCCTCCCGCTGAAGAGGCTGCTGAGCAGCTCCCCCAATGGTGGGAGGATGTACTGCAGCCGCTACAGCCGCAGTAGCATATGACCAGTGCTTGCCGCTGCCCTTGTCTCCAGCTAAAGGGGCTGCTGAGCAGCTCCCCCAGTGGTGGGAGGACGTATTGCAGTTGCTGCAGCCGCACTAGCATATGACCAGTGCTTGCCGGTGCGCAGAAGGAAATGGGTCCTCTAGATAGTGGGCCCTTGTTTCCCACTGAAGAGGCTGCTGAGCAACTCCCCCAGTAGTGGAAGGATGTACTGTGGCCGCTACAGCCGCTACAGCCGCACTAGCATCTGACCAGTGCTTGCTGCTGTGCAGCAGGAAATGGGTTCTCTAGACATGGGCCCTTGTCTCCCGGTGAAGAGGCTTCAGAGCAGCTCCCCCTGTGGTGGGAGGATGTACTGCAGCCCCTACAGCCGCACTAGCATCTGACCAGTGCTTGCCGCTGCGCAGCAGGAAATGGGTTCTCTAGATGGTGGGCCCTTGTCTCCTGCTGAAGAGGCTGCTGAGCTGCTCCCCCAGTAGTGGAAGGATGTACTGCAGCCACGACAGCCACTACAGCCCCATTAGCATCTGACCATTGTTTCCTGCTGCACAGAAGGAATTGGGTTCTCTAGACGGTCGGGCCTTGTCTGCAGCTGAAGAGGCTGCTGAGCAGCTCCCCCTGTGGTGGGAGGATGTACTGCAGCCCCTCCAGCCGCACTAGCATCTGAACAGTGCTTGCCGTTGTGCAGAAGAAAATGAGTTCTCTAGACGGCAGGGCCTTGTCTCCCGCTGAAGAGACTACTGATCAGCTCCCCCTCTGGTAGGAGGAAGTACTGCAGTCTCTACAGTGCACTAGCATCTGACCAGTGCTTGCCGCTGCGCAGCAGGAAATGGGTTCTCTAGATGGTGGGGCGTTGTCTCCCGCTGATGAGACTACTGAGCAGCTCGCCTTGTGTTGGGAGGATGTAGTGCACCTTCTACAGCGCACTAGCATCGGACCAGTGCTTGCGGCTGTTCAGAAGGAAATGGGTTCTCTAGACGGTGGGCCCTTGTCTCCCACTTAAGAGGCTAATGAGTTGCTCCTCCTGTGGTGGAAGGATGTGCTGCAGCCTCTACAGCGCACTAGCATCTGACCAGTGCTTGCCGCGGCGCCGAAGGGAATGAGTTCTCTAGATGGTGGGCTCTTGTCTACTGCTGAACAGGCTGCTGAGCTGCTCCTCTTGTGGTGGGAGGATGTTCTGCAGCCCCTACAGCCGTATTAGCATCTGACCAGTGCTTGCCGCTGCGCAGAAGGAAATGGGCCCTCTAGATGGTGGGCCCTTGGCTCCAGCTGAAGAGGCTACTGAGCAGCTCCCCCAGTGGTGGAAGGATGTACTGCAGCCTCTACAGCGCACAAACATCTGTCCAGTGCTTGCCACTACGCAGAAGGAAATAGGTTCTCTAGACGGTGGGCCCTTGTCTCCTGCTGAAGAGGCTGCTGAGCAACTCCCACTGTGGTGGGACGATGTACTGCCACCTCTACAGCCCAGAACCATCACATTGCTTGCAGCTGCACAGAAGGAAATGAGTTTTCTGGACAGTGGGGTCTTGTCTCCCGCTGAAGAGGGCGCTGAGCAGCTCCCCTTGTGGCGGGACGACGTACTGCAGCCTCTACAGAACACTAGCATCAGACCAGTGCTTGCCACTGCCCTTGTCTCCAGCTGAAGAGGCTGCTGACCTGCTCTCCCAGTGGTGGGAGGATGTACTGCAGTCGCTACAGCCACGCTAGCATATGATCAGTGCTTGCCACTGCGCAGCAGGAAATGGGTTCTCTAGACTGTGGGGCCTTGTCTCCAGCGGAAGGGGCTGCTGAACAGCTCTCCTTGTGGTGGGAGGATGCACTGCAGCCACTACAGAGCACTAGCATCTCAGTGCTTGCTGCTGCACAGCAGTAAATAGGTTTGCTGGACGGTGGGGCCTTATCTCCCGCTGAAGAGGCTTCTGAGCAGCTTCCCCAGTGGTGGGAGGATGTACTGCAGCTGCTGCAGCCGCACCAGCTGCTGCGCTGAAGGAAATGGGTTCTCTAGACGGTGGGCCCATGTCTCCTGCTGAAGAGGCTGCTGAGCAGCTCCCACTGTGGTGGGAGGATGTACTGCCACCTCTACAGCCCACTAGCATCACATTGCTTGCCGCTGCACAGAAGGAAATGGGTTTTCTGGACAGTGGGGTCTTGTCTCCCGCTGAAGAGGGCGCTGAGCAGCTCCCCCTGTGCAGGAGGACGTTCTGCAGCCTCTACAGAGCACTAGCATCAGACCAGTGCTTGCCACTGCCCTTGTCTCCAGCTGAAGAGGCTGCTGACCTGCTCCCCCAGTGGTGGGAGGATGTACTGCAGTCGCTACAGCCACGCTAGCATCTGATAAGTGCTTGCCACTGCGCAGCAGGAAATGGGTT
This sequence comes from Ambystoma mexicanum, assembly GCF_040938575.1. NCBI lineage: Eukaryota > Metazoa > Chordata > Amphibia > Caudata > Ambystomatidae > Ambystoma > Ambystoma mexicanum. The sequence goes on from NC_090937.1 coordinate 1,605,243,751, forward strand.
CTCTAGGCGGTGGGGACTTGTCTCCAGCGCAAGGGGCTGCTAAACAGCTCCCCTTGTGGTGGGTGAATGCACTGCAGCCACTACAGAGCACTAGCATCTCAGTGCTTGCTGCTGCACAGCAGTAAATGGGTTTGCTGGACGGTGGGGCCTTATCTCCCGCTGAAGAGGCTTCTGAGCAGCTTCCCCAGTGGTGGGAGGATGTACTGCAGCCGCTGCAGCCGCACCAGCTGCTGCGCTGAAGGAAATGGGTTCTCTAGATGGTGGGCCCTTGTCTCCTGCTGAAGAGGCTGCTGAGCAGCTCCCACTGTGGTGGGAGGATGTACTGCCACCTCTACCGCCCACTAGCATCACATTGCTTGCCGCTGCACAGAAGGAAATGGGTTCTCTATACGGTGGGGCGTTGTCTCCCGCTGATGAGACTACTGAGCAGCTCGCCTTGTGTTGGGAGGATGTAGTGCACCTTCTACAGCGCACTAGCATCTGACCATTGTCTCCCACTTAAGAGGCTAATGAGTTGCTCCTCCTGTGGTGGAAGGATGTGCTGCAGCCTCTACAGCCCACTAGCATCTGACCAGTGCTTGCCGCGGCGCAGAAGGGAATGAGTTCTCTAGATGGTGGGCTCTTGTCTCCTGCTGAACAGGCTGCTGAGCTGCTCCTCCTGTGGTGGGAGGATGTTCTGCAGCCCCTACAGCCGCATTAGCATCTGACCAGTGCTTGCGCTGCGCAGAAGGAAATGGGCCCTCTAGATGGTGGGCCCTTGGCTCCAGCTGAAGAGGCTACTGAGCAGCTCCCCCAGTGGTGGAAGGATGTACTGCAGCCTCTACAGCGCACAAACATCTGTCCAGTGCTTGCCACTACGCAGAAGGAAATGGGTTCTCTGGACGGTGGGGCCTTGTCTCCCGCGGAAGGGGCAGATGAACAGCTCCCCTTGTGGTGGGAGGATGCACTGCAGCCACTACAGAGCACTAGCATCTCAGTGCTTGCTGCTGCACAGCAGTAAATGGGTTTGCTGGACGGTGGGGCCTTATCTCCCGCTGAAGAGGCTTCTGAGCAGCTTCCCCAGTGGTGGGAGGATGTACTGCAGCCGCTGCAGCCGCACCAGCTGCTGCGCTGAAGGAAATGGGTTCTCTAGATGGTGGGCCCTTGTCTCCTGCTGAAGAGGCTGCTGAGAAGCTCCCACTGTGGTGGGAGGATGTACTGCCACCTCTACCGCCCACTAGCATCACATTGCTTGCCGCTGCACAGAAGGAAATGGGTTTTCTGGACAGTGGGGTCTTGTCTCCCGCTGAAGAGGGCACTGAGCAGCTCCCCCTGTGGCGGGAGGACGTTCTGCAGCCTCTACAGAGCACTAGCATCAGACCAGTGCTTGCCACTGCCCTTGTCTCCAGCTGAAGAGGCTGCTGACCTGCTCCCCCAGTGGTGGGAGGATGTACTGCAGCCACTACAGAGCACTAGCATCTCAGTGCTTGCTGCTGCACAGCAGTAAATGGGTTTGCTGGACGGTGGGGTCTTATCTCCTGCTGAAGAGGCTTCTGAGCAGCTCCCCCAGTGGTGGGAGGATGTACTGCAGCCGCTACAGCCGCACCAGCTGCTGCGCTGAAGGAAATGGGTTCTCTAGACGGTGGGCCCTTGTCTCCCCATGAGGAGGCTGCTGAGGAGCTCCCCCGTGGTGGGAGGATTTACTGCAGCCCCTACAGCCGCACTAGCATCTGACCAGTGCCTGCTGCTGCGCAGCAGAAAATGGGTTCTCTAGATGGTGGGCCCTTGTCTCCTGCTGAAGAGGCTGCTGAGCTGCTCCCCCAGTAGTGGAAGGATGTACTGCAGCCGCTACAGCCACTACAGCCGCATTAGCATCTGACCAGTGTTTGCCGCTGCGCAGAAGGAAATGGGTTCTCTAGACGGTCGGGTCTTGTCTACAGCTGAAGAGGCTGATGAGCAGCTCCCCCTGTGGTGGGAGGATGTACTGCAGCCCCTCCAGCCGCACTAGCATCTGACCACTGCTTGCCGCTGTGCAGAAAAAAATGAGTTCTCTAGACGGCAGGGCCTTGTCTCCCGCTGAAGAGACTACTGATCAGCTCCCCCTGTGGAAGGAGGATGTACTGCAGTCTCTACAGCGCACTAGCATCTGACCTGTGCTTGCTGCTGCGCAGCAGGAAATGGGTTCTCTAGACGGTGGGGCGTTGTCTCCCGCTGATGAGACTACTGAGCAGCTTGCCCTGTGTTGGGAGGATGTAGTGCACCTTCTACAGCGCACTAGCATCTGACCAGTGCTTGCCGCTGTTCAGAAGGAAATGGGTTCTCTAGACGGTGGGCCCTTGTCTCCCGCTGAAGAGTCTGATGAGTTGCTCCTTCTGTGGTGGATGGATGTACTGCAGCCTCTACAGCGCACTAGCATCTGACCAGTGCTTGCTGCTGCGCAGAAGGGAATGAGTTCTCTAGATGGTGGGCTCTTCTCTCCTGCTGAACAGGCTGCTGAGCTGCTCCTCCTGTGGTGGGAGGATGTTCTGCAGCCTCTACAGCCGCACTAGCATCTGACCAGTGCTTGCCACTGCGCAGAAGGAAATGGGTTCTCTAGACGGTGGGCCCTTGTCTCCCGCTGAAGAGCTCCCCCGTGGTGGGAGGATGTACTGCAGCCCCTACAGCCGCACTAGCATCTCACCAGTGCTTGCCGCTGCGCAGAAGGAAATGGGCCCTCTAGACGGTGGGCCCTTGTCTCCTGCTGAAGAGGCTGCTGAGCAGCTCCCACTGTGGTGGGAGGAGGTACTGCCACCTCTACAGCCCACTAGCATCACATTGCTTGCTGCTGCACAGAAGGAAATGGGTTTTCTGGACAGTGGGGTCTTGTCTCCCGCTGAAGAGGGTGCTGAGCAGCTCCCCCTGTGGCGAGAGGACGTACTGCAGCTTCTACAGAACACTAGCATCAGACCAGTGCTTGCCACTGCCCTTGTCTCCAGCTGAAGAGGCTGCTGACCTGCTCCCCCAGTGGTGGGAGGATGTACTGCAGTCGCTAAAGCCACGCTAGCATCTGATCAGTGCTTGCCACTGCGCAGCAGGAAATGGGTTCTCTAGACGATGGGGCCTTGTCTCCAGCGGAAGGGGCTGCTGAACAGCTCCCCTTGTTGTGGGAGGATGCACTGCAGCCACTACAGAGCACTAGCATCTCAGTGCTTGCTGCTGCACAGCAGTAAATGGGTTTGCTGGACGGTGGGGCCTTATCTCCCGCTGAAGAGGCTTCTGAGCAGCTATCCCAGTGGTGGGAGGATGTACTGCAGCCGCTACAGCCGCACCAGCTGCTGCGCTGAAGGAAATGGGTTCTCTAGATGGTGGGCCCTTGTCTCCCGCTGAGGAGGCTGCTGAGGAGCTCCCCCCGTGGTGGGAGGATGTACTGCAGCTGCTACAACCGCACTAGCAGCTGCTCAGAAGGAAATGGGTGCTCTAGACGGTGAGCCCTTGTCCCCCGCGGAAGAGGCTGCTGAGCAGCTCCCCAATGGTGGAAGGATGTACTGCAGCCCCTACAGCCGCACTAGCATTTGACCAGTGCTTGCCGCTGTTTTGTCTCCATCTGTAGAGGCTGCTGAGCAGCTCCCCCAGTGGTAGAAGGATGTCCTGCAGTCGCTACAGCCGCACTAGCATCTGACCAGTGCTTGCCGTTTCGCAGAAGGAAATGGGTTCTCTTGACGTGGGGCCTTGCCTCCCGCTGAAGAGGCTGCTGAGCAGCTCCCCCAATGGTGGGAGGATGTACTGCAGCCGCTACAGCCGCAGTAGCATATGACCAGTGCTTGCCGCTGCCCTTGTCTCCAGCTAAAGGGGCTGCTGAGCAGCTCCCCCAGTGGTGGGAGAACGTATTGCAGTTGCTGCAGCCGCACTAGCATATGACCAGTGCTTGCCGGTGCGCAGAAGGAAATGGGTCCTCTAGATAGTGGGCCCTTGTTTCCCACTGAAGAGGCTGCTGAGCAACTCCCCCAGTAGTGGAAGGATGTACTGTGGCCGCTACAGCCGCTACAGCCGCACTAGCATCTGACCAGTGCTTGCTGCTGTGCAGCAGGAAATGGCTTCTCTAGACATGGGCCCTTGTCTCCCGGTGAAGAGGCTTCAGAGCAGCTCCCCCTGTGGTGGGAGGATGTACTGCAGCCCCTACACCCGCACTAGCATCTGACCAGTGCTTGCCGCTGCGCAGCAGGAAATGGGTTCTCTAGATGGTGGGCCCTTGTCTCCTGCTGAAGAGGCTGCTGAGCTGCTCCCCCAGTAGTGGAAGGATGTACTGCAGCCACGACAGCCACTACAGCCGCATTAGCATCTGACCATTGTTTCCTGCTGCACAGAAGGAATTGGGTTCTCTAGACGGTCGGGCCTTGTCTGCAGCTGAAGAGGCTGCTGAGCAGCTCCCCCTGTGGTGGGAGGATGTACTGCAGCCCCTCCAGCCGCACTAGCATCTGAACAGTGCTTGCCGTTGTGCAGAAGAAAATGAGTTCTCTAGACGGCAGGGCCTTGTCTCCCGCTGAAGAGACTACTGATCAGCTCCCCCTCTGGTAGGAGGAAGTACTGCAGTCTCTACAGCGCACTAGCATCTGACCAGTGCTTGCCGCTGCGCAGCAGGAAATGGGTTCTCTAGATGGTGGGGCGTTGTCTCCCGCTGATGAGACTACTGAGCAGCTCGCCTTGTGTTGGGAGGATGTAGTGCACCTTCTACAGCGCACTAGCATCGGACCAGTGCTTGCGGCTGTTCAGAAGGAAATGGGTTCTCTAGACGGTGGGCCCTTGTCTCCCACTTAAGAGGCTAATGAGTTGCTCCTCCTGTGGTGGAAGGATGTGCTGCAGCCTCTACAGCGCAGTAGCATCTGACCAGTGCTTGCCGCGGCGCCGAAGGGAATGAGTTCTCTAGATGGTGGGCTCTTGTCTACTGCTGAACAGGCTGCTGAGCTGCTCCTCCTGTGGTGGGAGGATGTTCTGCAGCCCCTACAGCCGTATTAGCATCTGACCAGTGCTTGCCGCTGCGCAGAAGGAAATGGGCCCTCTAGATGGTGGGCCCTTGGCTCCAGCTGAAGAGGCTACTGAGCAGCTCCCCCAGTGGTGGAAGGATGTACTGCAGCCTCTACAGCGCACAAACATCTGTCCAGTGCTTGCCACTACGCAGAAGGAAATAGGTTCTCTAGACGGTGGGCCCTTGGCTCCAGCTGAAGAGGCTACTGAGCAGCTTCCCCAGTGGTGGGAGAATGTACTGCAGCCGCTGCAGCCGCACCAGCTGCTGCGCTGAAGGAAATGGGTTCTCTAGACGGTGGGCCCATGTCTCCTGCTGAAGAGGCTGCTGAGCAGCTCCCACTGTGGTGGGAGGATGTACTGCCACCTCTACAGCCCACTAGCATCACATTGCTTGCCGCTGCACAGAAGGAAATGGGTTTTCTGGACAGTGGGGTCTTGTCTCCCGCTGAAGAGGGCGCTGAGCAGCTCCCCCTGTGGCGGGAGGACGTTCTGCAGCCTCTACAGAGCACTAGCATCAGACCAGTGCTTGCCACTGCCCTTGTCTCCAGCTGAAGAGGCTGCTGACCTGCTCCCCCAGTGGTGGGAGGATGTACTGCAGTCGCTACAGCCACGCTAGCATCTGATAAGTGCTTGCCACTGCGCAGCAGGAAATGGGTTCTCTAGGCGGTGGGGACTTGTCTCCAGCGCAAGGGGCTGCTAAACAGCTCCCCTTGTGGTGGGTGGGTGAATGCACTGCAGCCACTGCAGAGCACTAGCATCTCAGTGCTTGCTGCTGCACAGCAGTAAATGGGTTTGCTGGACGGTGGGGCCTTATCTCACGCTGAAGAGGATTCTGAGCAGCTCTCCCAGTGGTGGGAGGATGTACTGCAGCCGCTACAGCCGCACCAGCTGCTGCGCTGAAGGAAATGGGTTCTCTAGACGGTGGGCCCTTGTCTCCCCATGAGGAGGCTGCTGAGGAGCTCCCCCCGTAGTGGGAGGATGTACTGCAGCCCCTACAGCCGCACTAGCATCTGACCAGTGCCTGCGGCTGCGCAGCAGAAAATGGGTTCTCTAGATGGTGGGCCCTTGTCTCCTGCTGAAGAGGCTGCTGAGCTGCTCCCCCAGTAGTGGAAGGATGCACTGCAGCCGCTACAGCCACTACAGCCGCATTAGCATCTGACCAGTGTTTGCCGCTGCGCAGAAGGAAATGGGTTCTCTAGGCGGTCGGGCCTTGTCTACAGCTGAAGAGGCTACTGATCAGCTCCCCCTGTGGTAGAAGGATGTACTGCAGTCTCTACAGCGCACTAGCATCTGACCAGTGCTTGCTGCTGCGCAGCAGGAAATGGGTTCTCTAGACGGTGGGGAGTTGTCTCCCGCTGATGAGACTACTGAGCAGCTCGCCCTGTGTTGGGAGGATGTAGTGCACCTTCTACAGCGCACTAGCATCTGACCAGTGCTTGCTGCTGCGCAGAAGGGAATGAGTTCTCTAGATGGTGGGCTCTTGTCTCCTGCTGAACAGGCTGCTGAGCTGCTCCTCCTGTGGTGGGAGAATGTTCTGCAGCCCCTACAGCCGCATTAGCATCTGATCAGTGCTTGCCGCTGCGCAGAAGGAAATGGGCCCTCTAGACGGTGGGCCCTTGTTTCCTGCTGAAGAGGCTGCTGAGCAGCTCCCACTGTGGTGGGAGGAGGTACTGCCACCTCTACAGCCCACTAGCATCACATTGCTTGCTGCTGCACAGAAGGAAATGGGTTTTCTGGACAGTGGGGTCTTGTCTCCCGTTGAAGAGGGCGCTGAGCAGCTCCCCCTGTGGCGGGAGGACGTACTGCAGCTTCTACAGAACACTAGCATCAGACCAGTGCTTGCCACTGCCCTTGTCTCCATCTGAAGAGGCTGCTGACCTGCTCCCCCAGTGGTGGGAGGATGTACTGCAGCCGCTACAGCCGCACCAGCTGCTGCGCCGAAGGAAATGGGTTCTCTAGACAGTGGGCCCTTGTCTCCCGCTGAGGAGGCTGCTGAGGAGCTCCCCCCGTGGTGGGAGGATGTACTGCAGCCCCTAGAGCCGCACTAGCATCTGACCAGTGCTTGCTTGCGACTGCGCAGCAGGAAATGAGTTCTCTAGATGGTGGGCCCTTGTCTCCTTCTGAAGAGGCTGCTGAGCTGCTCCACCAGTAGTGGAAGGATGTACTGCAGCCGCTACAGCCACTACAGCCGCATTAGCATCTGACCAGTGTTTAACGCTGCGCAGAAGGAAATGGGTTCTCTAGACGGTCGGGCCTTGTCTACAGCTGAAGAGGCTGCTGAGCAGCTACCCCAATGGTGGAAGGATGTACTGCAGCCCCTACAGCCGCATTAGCATCTGACCAGTGCTTGCCGCTGCCCTTGTCTCCAGCTTAAGGGGCTGCTGAGCAGCTCCCCCAGTGGTGGGAGGATGTATTGCAGCTGCTGCAGCCGCATTAGCATCTGACCAGTGCTTGCCGGTGCGCAGAAGGAAATGGGTACTCTAGATAGTGGGCCCTTGTTTCCCACTGAAGAGGCTGCTGAGCAGCTCCCCCCGTGGTGGGAGGATGTACTGCAGCTGCTACAACCGCACTAGCAGCTGCTCAGAAGGAAATGGGTGCTCTAGACGGTGAGCCCTTGTCTCCCGTGGAAGAGGCTGCTGAGCAGCTCCCCCAATGGTGGAAGGATGTAATGCAGCCCCTACAGCCGCACTAGCATCTGACCAGTGCTTGCCGCTGTTTTGTCTACAGCTGTAGAGGCTGCTGAGCAGCTCCCCCCGTGGTGGGAGGATGTACTGCAGCTGCTACAACCCCACTAGCAGCTGCTCAGAAGGAAATGGGTGCTCTAGACGGTGAGCCCTTGTTTCCCACTGAAGAGGCTGTTGAGCAACTCCCCCAGTAGTGGAAGGATGTACTGTGGCCGCTACAGCCGCTACAGCCGCACTAGCATCTGACCAGTGCTTGCTGCTGTGCAGCAGGAAATGGGTTCTCTAGACATGGGCCCTTGTCTCCTGCCGAAGAGGCGGCAGAGCAGCTCCCCCTGTGGTGGGAGGATGTACTGCAGCCCCTACAGCCGCACTAGCATCTGACCAGTGCTTGCCGCTGCGCAGCAGGAAATGGGTTCTCTAGATGGTGGGCCCTTGTCTCCTGCTGAAGAGTCTGCTGAGCTGCTCCCCCAGTAGTGGAAGGATGTACTGCAGCCGCTACAGCCACTACAGCCGCATTAGCATCTGAACAGTGTTTCCTGCTGCGCAGAAGGAAATGGGTTCTCTAGACGGTCGGGCCTTGTCTGCAGCTGAAGAGGCTGCTGAGCAGCTCCCCCTGTGGTGGGAGGATGTACTGCAGCCCCTCCAGCCGCACTAGCATCTGAACAGTGCTTGCCGTTGTGCAGAAGAAAATGAGTTCTCTAGACGGCAGGGCCTTGTCTCCCGCTGAAGAGACTACTGATCAGCTCCCCCTCTGGTAGGAGGAAGTACTGCAGCCCCTCCAGCCGCACTAGCATCTGACCAGTGCTTGCCGCTGCGCAGCAGGAAATGGGTTCTCTAGACGGTGGGGCGTTGTCTCCCGCTGATGAGACTACTGAGCAGCTCGCCTTGTGTTGGGAGGATGTAGTGCACCTTCTACAGCCGCACTAGCATCTGACCAGTGCCTGCCGCTGTGCAGCAGAAAATGGGTTCTCTAGATGGTGGGCCCTTGTCTCCTGCTGAAGAGGCTGCTGAGCTGCTCCCCCAGTAGTGGAAGGATGTACTGCAGCCGCTACAGCCACTACAGCCGCATTAGCATCTGACCAGTGTTTGCCGCTGCGCAGAAGGAAATGGGTTCTCTAGACGGTCGGGCCTTGTCTACAGCTGAAGAGGCTGCTGAGCAGCTCCCACTGTGGTGGGAGGTTGTACTGCAGCCCCTCCAGCCGCACTAGCATCTGACCACTGCTAGCCGCTGTGCAGAAGAAAATGAGTTCTCTAGACGGCAGGGCCTTGTCTCACGCTGAAGAGACTACTGATCAGCTCCCCCTGTGGTAGGAGGATGCACTGCAGTCTCTACAGCGCACTAGCATCTGATCAGTGCTTGCCGCTGCGCAGCAGGAAATGGGTTCTCTTGACGTGGGGCCTTGTCTCCCGCTGAAGAGGCTGCTGAGCAGCTCCCCCAGTGGCGGGAGGATGTACTGCAGCCACTACAGCCTCACTAGGAGCTGCACAGAAGTAAATGGGTTCTCTAGACAGTGGTCCCTTGTCTCCCGCTGAAGAGGCTGCTGAGCAGCTCCCCACGTGGTGGGAGGATGTACTGCAGCTGCTACAACCGCACTAACAGCTGTGCAGAAGGAAATTGGTTCTCTAGACGGTGGGCCCTTGTCCCCCCGCTGAAGAGGCTGCTGAGCAGCTCCCGCAATGGTGGGAGGATGTACTGCAGCCCCTACAACCGCACAAGCATCTGACCAGTGCTTGCCGCTGCCCTTGTATCCAGCTGTAGAGGCTGCTGAGCAGCTCCCCCAGTGGTGGAAGGATGTACTGCAGTCTCTACAGCCGCACTAGCATCTGACCAGTGCTTGCCGCTTCGCAGAAGGAAATGGGTTCTCTTGACGTGGGGCCTTGTCTCACCCCCCAAAGAGGCTGCTGAGCAGCTCCCCAGTAATGGAAGGATGTACTGCGGCCGCTACAGCCGCTACAGCCGCACTAGCATCTGACCAGTGCTTGCCGCTACGCAGAAGGAAATTGGTTCTATAGACGGTGGGACCTTGTCTCCAGCTAAAGAGGCTGCTGAGCAGCTCCCCCATGTGGTTGGAGGATGTACTGCAGCCCCTACAGCCGCACTAGCATCTGACCAGTGCTTGCCTCTGCGCAGCAGGAAATGGGTTCTCTAGATAGTGGGCCCTTATCTCCTGCTTTAAGAAGCTGCTGAGCTGCTCCCCCTGTGGTAGGAGGATGTACTGCAGCCTCTACAGCGCACTAGCATCTGACCAGTGCTTGCCGCTGCACAGCAGTAAATGGATTGTCTAGGTGGGGCCTTGTCTCCCGCTGAAGAGACTACTGAGCAGCCCCCCCTATGGTGGGAGGATGTACTGCAGCCTCTGCAGCGCACTAACATCTGACCAATGCTTGCTGCTGCACAGAAGTAAATGGGTTCTCTAGACAGTGGGCCCTTGTCTCCCGCTGAAGAGGTTGCTGAGCTGCTCCTCCTGTGGTGGGAGGATGTACTGCAGCCTCTACAGCACACTAGCATCTGACTAGTGCTTGCCGCTGTGCAGCAGGAAATAGGTTCTCTAGACGTTGGGGCCTTGTCTCCTGCTGAAGAGACTACTGAGCAGCTCCCCCTGTGGTGGGAGGATGTACTGCAGCCTCTACAGCGCCATAGCATCTGACCAGTGCTTGCTGCTGCGCAGAAGGGAATGAGTTCTTTAAATGGTGGGCTCTTGTCTCCTTCTGAACAGGCTGCTGAGCTGCTCCTCCTGTGGTGGGAGGATGTTCTGCAGCCCCTACAGCCGCACTAGCATCTGACCAGTGCTTGCCGCTGCGCAGTAGGAAATGGGCCCTCTAGATGCTGGGCCCTTGTCTCCAGCTGAAGAGGCTACTGAGCAGCTCCCCCAGTGGTGCAAGGATGTACTGCAGCCTCTACAGCGCACGAACATCTGACCAGTGCTTGCCACTGCGCAGAAGGAAATGGGTTCTCTAGACGGTGGGGCCTTGTCTCCAGCGGAAGGGGCTGCTGAGGAGCTCCCCCAGGGCTGTGAGGATGAACTGCAGCCGCTACAGCCTCACTAGGTGCTGCACAGAAGTAAATAGTTTCTCTAGACAGTGGTCCCTTGTCTCCCGCTGAAGAGTCTGCTGAGCAGCTCCCCCCGTGGTGGGAGGATGTACTGCAGCTGCTACAACCGCACTAGACTCTGACCAGTGCTTGCTGCTGCGTAGCAGGAATAGGTTCTCTAAGAGGTGGTGCCTTGTCTACTGCTGAAGAGGCTGCTGAGCAGCTCCCTCAGTGGTGGGAGGATGCACTGCGGTCGCTACAGTGCACAAGCATCTGAACAGTGCTTGCCGCTTCGCAGAAGGAAATGGGTTCTCTAGACGGTGGGCCCTTGTCTCCCGCTTAGCAGCTCCCCCCGTGGTGGGAGGATGTACTGCATCTGCTACAACCGCACTAGCAGCTGCTCAGAAGGAAATGGGTGCTCTAGACGGTGGGCTCTTGTCCCCCGCGGAAGAGGCTGCTGAGCAGCTCCCCAAATGGTGGAAGGATGTACTGCAGCCCCTACAGCCGCACTAGCATCTGACCAGTGCTTGCCGCTGCCCTTGACTCCAGCTGTAGAGGCTGCTGAGCAGCTTCCCCAGTGGTAGAAGCATGTACTGCAGTCGCTACAGCCGCACTAGCATCTGACCAGTGCTTGCCGCTTCGCAGAAAGAAATGGGTTCTCTTGACGTGGGGCCTTGCCTCCCGCTGAAGAGGCTGCTGAGCAGCTCCCCCAATGGTGGGAGGATGTACTGCAGCCGCTACAGCCGCAGTAGCATATGACCAGTGCTTCCCGCTGCCCTTGTCTCCATCTGAAGGGGCTGCTGAGCAGCTCTCCCAGTGGTGGGAGGATGTATTGAAGCTGCTGCAGCCGCACTAGCATCTGACCAGTGCTTGCCAGTGCGCAGAAGGAAATGGGTCCTCTAGATAGTGGGCCCTTGTTTCCCACTGAAGAGGCTGCTGAGCAGCTCCCCCAGTAGTGGAAGGATGTACTGTGGCCGCTACAGCCGCACTAGCATCTGACCAGTGCTTGCTGCTGCACAGCAGGAAATGGGTTCTCTAGACATGGGCCCTTGTCTCCCGCTGAAGAGGCTGCAGAGCAGCTCCCCCTATGGTGGGAGGATGTACTGCAGCCCCTACAGCTGCACTAGCATCTGACCAGTGCTTGCTGCTGCACAGCAGGAAATGGGTTCTCTAGATGGTGGGCCCTTGTCTCCTGCTGAAGAGGCTGCTGAGCTGCTGAGCTGCTCCCCCAGTAGTGGAAGGATGTACTGCAGCCGCTACAGCCACTGCAGCCGCATTAGCATCTGACCAGTGTTTGCCGCTGCGCAGAAGGAAATGGGTTCTCTAGACGGTTGGGCCTTGTCTACAGCTGAAGAGGCTGCTGACCAGCTCCCCCTGTGGTGGGAGGATGTACTGCAGCCCCTCCAGCCGCACTAGCATCGGACCAGTGCTTGCCGCTGTGCAGAAGAAAATGAGTTCTCTAGACGGCAGGGCCTTGTCTCCCGCTGAAGAGACTACTGAGCAGCTCCCACTGTGGTGGGAGGATGTACTGCCACCTCTACAGCGCACTAGCATCACATTGCTTGCCGCTGCACAGAAGGAAATGGGTTTTCTGGACAGGGGGGTCTTGTCTCCCACTGAAGAGGTTGCTGAGCTGCTCCTCCTGTGGTGGGAGGATGTACTGCAGCCTCTACAGCGCACTAGCATCTGACTAGTGCTTGCCACTGCGCAGCAGGAAATGGGTTCTCTAGACGTTGGGGCCTTGTCTCCTGCTGAAGAGACTACTGAGCAGCTCCCCCTGTGGTGGGAGGATGTACTGCAGCCTCTACAGCGCACTAGCATCTGACCAGTGCTTGCTGCTGCACAGAAGGGAATGAGTTCTTTAAATGGTGGGCTCTTGTCTCCTTCTGAACAGGCTGCTGAGCTGCTCCTCCTGTGGTGGGAGGATGTTCTGCAGCCCCTACAGCCGCACTAGCATCTGACCAGTGCTTGCCGCTGCGCAATAGGAAATGGGCCCTCTAGATGCTTGGCCCTTGGCTCCAGCTGAAGAGGCTACTGAGCAGCTCCCCCAGTGGTGGAAGGATGTACTGCAGCCTCTACAGCGCACGAACATCTGACCAGTGCTTGCCACTGCGCAGAAGGAAATGGGTTCTCTAGACGGTGGGGCCTTGTCTCCAGCGGAAGCGGCTGCTGAGGAGCTCCCCCAGGGCTGGGAGGATGTACTGCAGCCGCTACAGCCTCACTAGGAGCTGCACAGAAGTAAATAGGTTCTCTAGACAGTGGTCCCTTGTCTCCCGTTGAAGAGTCTGCTGAGCAGCTCCCCCCGTGGTGGGAGGATGTACTGCAGCTGCTACAACCGCACTAGACTCTGACCAGTGCTTGCTGCTGCGTAGCAGGAATAGGTTCTCTAAGAGGTGGTGCCTTGTCTACTGCTGAAGAGGCTGCTGAGCAGCTCCCTCAGTGGTGGGAGGATGCACTGCGGTCGCTACAGTGCACTAGCATCTGACCAGTGCTTGCCGCTTCACAGAAGGAAATAGGTTCTCTAGACAGTGGTCCCTTGTCTCCCGCTGAAGAGGCTGCTGAGCAGCTCCCACTGTGGTGGGAGGATGTACTGCCACCTCTACAGCCCACTAGCATCACATTGCTTGCCGCTGCACAGAAGGAAATGGGTTTTCTGGACAGTGGGGTCTTGTCTCCCGCTGAAGATGGCGCTGAGCAGCTCCCCCAATGGTGGAAGGATGTACTGCAGCCCCTACAGCCGCACTAGCATTTGACCAGTGCTTGCGGCTGCCCTTGTCTCCAGCTGTAGAGGCTGCTGAGCAGCGTCCCCAGTGGTAGAAGGATGTACTGCAGTCGCTACAGCCGCAGTAGCATATGACCAGTGCTTCCCGCTGCCGTTGTCTCAATCTGAAGGGGCTGCTGAGCAGCTCTCCCAGTGGTGGGAGGATGTATTGCAGCTGCTGCAGCCGCACTAGCATCTGGCCAGTGCTTGCCGGTGCGCAGAAGGAAATGGGTCCTCTAGATAGTGGGCCCTTGTTTCCCACTGAAGAGGCTGCTGATCAGCTCCCCCAGTAGTGGAAGGATGTACTGTGGCCGCTACAGCCGCACTAGCATCTGACCAGTGCTTGCTGCTGCACAGCAGGAAATGGGTTCTCTAGATGGTGGGCCCTTGTCTCCTGCTGAAGAGGCTGCTGAGCTGCTGAGCTGCTCCCCCAGTAGTGGAAGGATGTACTGCAGCCACTACAGCCACTGCAGCCGCATTAGCATCTGACCAGTGTTTGCCGCTGCGCAGAAGGAAATGGGTTCTCTAGACGGTTGGGCCTTGTCTACAGCTGAAGAGGCTGCTGACCAGCTCCCCCTGTGGTGGGAGGATGTACTGCAGCCCCTCCAGCCGCACTAGCATCGGACCAGTGCTTGCCGCTGTGCAGAAGAAAATGAGTTCTCTAGACGGCAGGGCCTTGTCTCCCGCTGAAGAGACTACTGAGCAGCTCCCACTGTGGTGGGAGGATGTACTGCCACCTCTACAGCGCACTAGCATCACATAGCTTGCCGCTGCACAGAAGGAAATGGGTTTTCTGGACAGGGGGGTCTTGTCTCCCACTGAAGAGGTTGCTGAGCTGCTCCTCCTGTGGTGGGAGGATGTACTGCAGCCTCTACAGCGCACTAGCATCTGACTAGTGCTTGCCACTGCGCAGCAGGAAATGGGTTCTCTAGACGTTGGGGCCTTGTCTCCTGCTGAAGAGACTACTGAGCAGCTCCCCCTGTGGTGGGAGGATGTACTGCAGCCTCTACAGCGCACTAGCATCTGACCAGTGCTTGCTGCTGCACAGAAGGGAATGAGTTCTTTAAATGGTGGGCTCTTGTCTCCTTCTGAACAGGCTGCTGAGCTGCTCCTCCTGTGGTGGGAGGATGTTCTGCAGCCCCTACAGCCGCACTAGCATCTGACCAGTGCTTGCCACTGCGCAATAGGAAATGGGCCCTCTAGATGCTGGGCCCTTGGCTCCAGCTGAAGAGGCTACTGAGCAGCTCCCCCAGTGGTGGAAGGATGTACTGCAGCCTCTACAGCGCACGAACATCTGACCAGTGCTTGCCACTGCGCAGAAGGAAATGGGTTCTCTAGACGGTGGGGCCTTGTCTCCAGCGGAAGCGGCTGCTGAGGAGCTCCCCCAGGGCTGGGAGGATGTACTGCAGCCGCTACAGCCTCACTAGGAGCTGCACAGAAGTAAATAGGTTCTCTAGACAGTGGTCCCTTGTCTCCCGTTGAAGAGTCTGCTGAGCAGCTCCCCCCGTGGTGGGAGGATGTACTGCAGCTGCTACAACCGCACTAGACTCTGACCAGTGCTTGCTGCGGCGTAGCAGGAATAGGTTCTCTAAGAGGTGGTGCCTTGTCTACTGCTGAAGAGGCTGCTGAGCAGCTCCCTCAGTGGTGGGAGGATGCACTGCGGTCGCTACAGTGCACTAGCATCTGACCAGTGCTTGCCGCTTCACAGAAGGAAATAGGTTCTCTAGACAGTGGTCCCTTGTCTCCCGCTGAAGAGGCTGCTGAGCAGCTCCCACTGTGGTGGGAGGATGTACTGCCACCTCTACAGCCCACTAGCATCACATTGCTTGCCGCTGCACAGAAGGAAATGGGTTTTCTGGACAGTGGGGTCTTGTCTCCCGCTGAAGACGGCGCTGAGCAGCTCCCCCAATGGTGGAAGGATGTACTGCAGCCCCTACAGCCGCACTAG
Source organism: Ambystoma mexicanum (assembly GCF_040938575.1). Lineage (NCBI taxonomy): Eukaryota > Metazoa > Chordata > Amphibia > Caudata > Ambystomatidae > Ambystoma > Ambystoma mexicanum. Next base: position 1,605,259,155 of record NC_090937.1, read on the forward strand.
CATTTGACCAGTGCTTGCGGCTGCCCTTGTCTCCAGCTGTAGAGGCTGCTGAGCAGCGTCCCCAGTGGTAGAAGGATGTACTGCAGTCGCTACAGCCGCAGTAGCATATGACCAGTGCTTCCCGCTGCCCTTGTCTCAATCTGAAGGGGCTGCTGACCAGCTCTCCCAGTGGTGGGAGGATGTATTGCAGCTGCTGCAGCCGCACTAGCATCTGGCCAGTGCTTGCCGGTGCGCAGAAGGAAATGGGTCCTCTAGATAGTGGGCCCTTGTTTCCCACTGAAGAGGCTGCTGATCAGCTCCCCCAGTAGTGGAAGGATGTACTGTGGCCGCTACAGCCGCACTAGCATCTGACCAGTGCTTGCTGCTGCACAGCAGGAAATGGGTTCTCTAGATGGTGGGCCCTTGTCTCCTGCTGAAGAGGCTGCTGAGCTGCTGAGCTGCTCCCCCAGTAGTGGAAGGATGTACTGCAGCCGCTACAGCCACTGCAGCCGCATTAGCATCTGACCAGTGTTTGCAGCTGCGCAGAAGGAAATGGGTTCTCTAGACGGTTGGGCCTTGTCTACAGCTGAAGAGGCTGCTGAGCAGCTCCCCCTGTGGTGGGAGGATGTACTGCAGCCCCTCCAGCCGCACTAGCATCTGACCAGTGCTTGCCGCTGTGCAGAAGAAAATGAGTTCTCTAGACGGCAGGGGCTTGTCTCCCGCTGAAGAGACTACTGAGCAGCTCCCACTGTGGTGGGAGAATGTACTGCCACCTCTACAGCGCACTAGCATCACATTGCTTGCCGCTGAACAGAAGGAAATGGGTTTTCTGGACAGTGGGGTCTTGTCTCACGCTGAAGAGGGCGCTGAGCAGCTCCCCCTGTGGCGGGAGGACGTACTGCAGCCTCTACAGAGCACTAGCATCAGACCAGTGCTTGCCACTGCTCTTGTCTCCAGCTGAAGAGGCTGCTGACCTGCTCCCCCAGTGGTGGGAGGATGTACTGCAGTCGCTACAGCCGCGCTGGCATCTGATCAGTGCTTGCCACTGCGCAGCAGGAAATGGGTTCTCTAGACGGTGGGGCCTTGTCTCCAGCGGAAGGGGCTGCTGAACAGCTCCCCTTGTGGTGGGAGGATGCACTGCAGCCACTACAGAGCACTAGCATCTCAGTGCTTGCCGCTGCGCAGCAGGAAATGGGTTCTCTAGACTGTGGGGCGTTGTCTCCCGCTGATGAGACTACTGAGCAGGTCGCCCTGTGTTGGGAGGATGTAGTGCACCTTCTACAGCGCACTAGCATCTGACCAGTGCTTGCCGCTGTTCAGAAGGAAATGGGTTCTCTAGACGGTGGGCCCTTGTCTCCCACTGAAGAGTCTGATGAGTTGCTCCTCCTGTGGTGGAAGCATGTACTGCAGCCTCTACAGCGCACTAGCATCTGACAAGTCCTTGCTGCTGCGCAGAAGGGAATGGGTTCTCTAGATGGTGGGCTCTTGTCTCCTGCTGAACAGGCTGCTGAGCTGCTCCTCCTGTGGTGGGAGGATGTTCTGCAGCCTCTACAGCCGCACTAGCATCTGACCAGTGCTTGCCACTGCGCAGAAGGAAATGGGTTCTCTAGGCGGTGGGCCCTTGTCTCCTGCTGAAGAGGCTGCTGAGCATCTCCCCCTGTGGCGGGAGGACGTACTGCAGCCTCTAAAGAGCACTAGCATCAGACCAGTGCTTGCCACTGCCCTTGTCTCCAGCTGAAGAGGCTAGTGACCTGCTCCCCCAGTGGTGGGAGGATGTACTGCAGTCGCTACAGCCGCACTAGCATCTGATCAGTGCTTGCCGCTGCGCAGCAGGAAATGGGTTCTCTAGATGGTGGGGCCTGGTCTCCAGCGGAAAGGGCTTTTGATCAGCTCCCCTTGTGGTGGGAGGATGCACTGCAGCCACTACAGAGCACTAGCATCTCAGTGCTTGCTGCTGCACAGCAGTAAATGGATTTGCTGGACGGTGGGGCCTTATCTCCTGCTGAAGAGGCTTCTGAGCAGCTCCCCCAGTGGTGGGAGGATGTACTGCTGCCGCTACAGCCGCACCAGCTGCTGCGCTGTAGGAAATGGGTTCTCTAGACGGTGGGCCCTTGTCTCCCGCTGAGGAGGCTGCTGATGAGCTCCCCCTGTGGGGGGGAGGATGTACTGCAGCTGCTACAACCGCACTAGACTCTGACCAGTGCTTGCTGCTGTGCAGCAGGAAATAGGTTCTCTAAGAGGTGGTGCCTTGTCTACCGCTGAAGAGGCTGCTGAGCAGCTCCCTCAGTGGTGGGAGGATATACTGCAGTCGCTACAGTGCACTAGCAACTGACCAGTGCTTGCCGCTGCCCTTGTCTCCAGCTGAAGGGGCTGCTGAGCAGCTCCCCCAGTGGTGTGAGGATGTATTGCAGCCGCTGCAATCGCACTAGCATCTGACCAGTGCTTGCCGCTGCGCAGAAGGAAATGGGTTCTCTAGATAGTGGGCCCTGTCTCCCGCTGAAGAGGCTGCTGAGCAGCTTCCCCAGTAGTGGAAGGTTGTACTGCAGCCGCTATAGCTGCTACAGCCGCACTAGCTTCTGACCAGTTCTTGCTGCAGGAAATGGGTTCTCTAGACGGTGGGCCCTTGTCTTCCGCTGAAGAGGCTGCTGAGCAGCTCCCATTGTGGTGGGAGGATGTACTGCCGCCTCTACAGCCCACTAGCATCACATTGCTTGCTGCTGCACAGAAGGAAATGGGTTTTCTGGACAGTGGGGTCTTGTCTCCCGCTGAATAGGGCGCTGAGCAGCTCCCCCAGTGATGGGAGGATGTACTGCAGTCGCTACAGCACACTCGCATCTAACCAGTGCTTGCCGCTGCGCAGCAAGAAATGGCTTCTATGGATGGTGGGGCCTTATCTCCCGCTGAAGAGGCTGCTGAGCAGCTCCCCTAGTGGCGGGATGATGTACTGCAGCAGCTACAGCCGCACTAGCATCTGACAAGTGCTTGCTGCTGCACATCAGGAAATTGGTTGCCTGGACGGTGAGGCCTTATCTCCCTCTGAAGAGGCTGCTGAGCAGCTCCCCCAGTGGTGGGAGGACGTACTGCAGCCTCTACAGAGCACTAGCATCTGACCAGTGCTTGTCGCTGCCCTTGTCTCCAGCTGAAGGGGCTGCTGAGCAGCTCCCCTCGTGGTGAGAGGATGTACTGCAGCCACTACAGAGCACTAGCATCTCAGTGCTTGCCGCTGCACAGCAGGAAATGGGTTTTCTGGATGGTTGGGCCTTATCTCCTGCTGAAGAGGCTTCTGAGCAGTTCCCCCAGTCGTGGGAGGATGTACTGCAGTCGCTACAGCGCAATAGAATCTGACTAGTGCTTGCCACTGCGCAGAAGGAAATGGGTTCTCTAGACGGTGGGGCCCCGTCTCCCGCTGAAGAGGCTCCTGAGCAGCTCCCCCAGCAGCAGGAGAATGTACTGCAGCCGCTACAGCCGCACTAGCAGCTGCGCAGAAGGAAATGGATTCTCTAGACGGTGGGTCCTTGTCTCCTGCTGAAGAGGTTGCTGAGCAGCTCCCCCAGTGGCGGGATACTGTACTGCAGCCGCTACAGCTGCACTAGCAGCTGCGCAGAAGGAAATGGGTTCTCTAGATGGTGGGCCCTTGTCTCCCGCTGAAGAGGCTGCTGAACTGCTCCCCCAGTGGTGGGAGGATGTACTGCAGCCGCTACAGCCGCACTCGCAGCTGCTCAGAAGGAAATGGGTTCTCTAGACGGTGAGCCCTTGTCGCCCGCTGAAGAGGCTGCTGAGCAACTCCCCCTGTGGTGGTAGGATATACTGCACCCGCTACGGCCGCACTAGCATCTGACCAGTGCTTGCCGCTGTGCAGCAGGAAATGGGTTCTCGAGGCAGTGGTGTCTTGTCTCCCCCTGAAGAGGCTGCTGAGCAGCTCCCTCAGTGGTGGGAGGATGTACTGCAGTCACGACAGTGCACTAGCATCTGACCAGTGCTTGCCGCTTCGCAGAAGGAAATGGGTTCTCTAGACGGTGGGCCCTTGTCTCCCGCTGAAGAGGCAGCTGGGCAGCTCCCCCAGTGGCGGGAGGATGTACTGCAGCCGCTACAGCCTCACCAGGAGCTGCGCAGAAGTAAATGGGTTCTCTAGACAGTGGTCCCTTGTCCCCCACTGAAGAGGCTGCTGAGCAGCTCCCCCAGTGGCAGGAGGAGGTCCTGCAGCCGCTACAGCCGCTCTAGCTCTGCACAGAATGAAATGGGTTCTCTAGACGGTGGGCCCTTGTCTCGGGCTGAAGAGGCTGCTGAGCTGCTCCCCAGTGGTAGGAGGATGTACTGCAGCCGCTACAGCCGCACTAGCAGCTGCTCAGAAGGAAATAGGTTCTCTAGACGGTGAGCCCTTGTCTCCCGCTGAAGAGGCTGCTGAGCAGCGCCCCCTGTGGTGGAAGGATGTACTGCACCCACTACAGCCGCACTAGCATCTGACCAGTGCTTGCCGCTGTGCAGCAGGAAATGGGTTCTCCAGGCAGTGGTGCCTTGTCTACCCCTGAAGAGGCTGCTGAGCAGCTCCTTCAGTGGTGGGAGGATGTACTGCAGTCACGACAGTGCACTAGCATCTGACCAGTGCTTGCCGCTTCGCAGAAGGAAATTGGTTCTATAGACGGTGGGCCCTTGTCTCCCGCTGAAGAGGCAGCTGAGCAGCTCCCTCAGTGGCGGGAGGATGTACTGCAGCCGCTATAACCTCACTAGGAGATGCACAGAAGTAAATGGGTTCTCTAGACGGTTGGCCCTTGTCTCGAGCTGAAGAGGCTGCTGAGCTGCTCCCCCAGTGGTGGGAGGATGTACTGCAGCCGCTACAGCCGCACTAGCAGTTGCTCAGAAGTAAATGGGTGCTCTAGACGGTGGGCCCTTGTCCCCCCGCTGAAGAGGCTGCTGAGCAGCTCCCCCAATGGTGGGAGGATGTACTGCAGCCCCTACAGTCGCACTAGCATCTGACCAGTGCTTGCCGCTGCCCTTGTATCCAGCTGTAGCGGCTGCTGAGCAGCTCCCCCAGTAGTGGAAGGATGTACTGCGGCCGCTACAGCCGCACTAGCATCTGACCAGTGCTTGCTGCTGCGCAGCAGAAAAGGGGTTCTCTAGACATAGGCCCATGTCTCCCGCTGAAGAGGCTGCTGAGCAGCTCTCCCATTAGTGGGAGGATGTACTGCAGTCGACACAGCCGCTAAAGCCGCCCTAGCATCTGACCAGTGCTTGCCGCTGCACAGAAGGAAATTGGTTCTATAGACGGTGGGGCCTTGTCTCCAGCTGAAGAGGCTGCTGAGCAGCTCCCCCCTGTGGTGGGAGGATGTACTGCAGCCCCTACAGCCGCATTAGCATCTGACCAGTGCCTCCCGCTGCGCAGCAGGAAATGGGTTCTCTGGTCGGTGGGGCCTTGTCTCCCACTGAAGAGGCTGCTGAGCAGTTCCCCCAGTCGTGGGAGGATGTACTGCAGCCGCTACAGCCGCACTAGCAGCTGCGCAGAAGGAAATGGGTTCTCTAGACGGTGGGCCCTTGTGTCCCGCTGAAGAGGCTCCTGAGCAGCTCCCCCAACAGCAGGAGGATGTACTGTAGCCGCTACAGCCGCACTAGCAGCTGCGCAGAAGGAAATGGGTTCTCTAGACGGTGGGCGCTTGTCTCCCGTTGAAGAGGCTGCTGAGCAGCTCCCCCAGTGGCAGGAGCATGTCCTGCAGCCGCTACAGCCGCTCTAGCTGCTGCACAGAAGGAAATGGATTCTCTAGACAGTGGGTCCTTGTCTCCTGCTGAAGAGGTTGCTGAGCAGCTCCCCCAGTGGCGGGATGATGTACTGCAGCCGCTACAGCTGCACTAGCAGCTGCGCAGAAGGAAATCGGTTCTCTAGATGGTGGGCCCTTTTCTCCCGCTGAAGAGGCTGCTGAGCTGCTCCCCCAGTGGTGGGAGGATGTACTGCAGCTGCTCCAGCCGCACTAGCAGCTGCTCAGAAGGAAATGGGTTCTCTAGACAGTGAGCCCTTGTCTCCCGCTGAAGAGGCTGCTGAGCAGCTCCCCCTGTGGTGGAAGAATGTACTGCACCGGCTACGGCCGCACTAGCATCTGACCAGTGCTTGCCGCTGCGCAGCAGGAAATGGGTTCTCGAGGCGGTGGTGCCTTGTCTCCCCCTGAAGAGGCTGCTGAGCAGCTCCCTCAGTGGTGGGAGGATGTACTGCAGTCACGACAGTGCACTAGCATCTGACCAGTGTTTGCCGCTTCGCAGAAGGAAACGGGTTCTCTAGATGGTGGTCCCTTGTCTCCCACTGAAGAGGCTGCTGAGCAGCTCCCCCAGTGGCAGGAGGAGGTCCTGCAGCCGCTACAGCCGCTCTAGCTGCTGCACAGAATGAAATGGGTTCTCTAGACGGTGGGCCCTTGTCTCCCGCTGAAGAAGCCACAGAGCTGCTCCCCCAGTGGTGGGAGGATGTACTGCACCCGCTACAGCCGCACTAGCAGCTGCTCAGGAAGAAATGGGTTCTCTAGGCGGTTGGCCCTTGTCTCGAGCTGAAGAAAATGGGTTCTCTAGACGGTGAGCCCTTGTCTCCCGCTGAAGAGGCTGCTGAGCAGCTCCCCCTGTGGTGGAAGGATGTACTGCAGCCCCTACAGCCGCACTAGCATCTGACCAGTGCTTGCCGCTGCGCAGCAGGAAATGGGTTCTCGAGGCGGTGGTGCCTTGTCTCCCCCTGAAGAAGCTGCTGAGCAGCTCCCTCAGTGGTGGGAGGATGTACTGCAGTCATGACAGTGCACTAGCATCTGACTAGTATTTGCCGCTTCGCAGCAGGAAATGGGTTCTCTAGACGTTGGGGTCTTGTCTCCCCTTGAAGAGGCTGCTGAGCAGCTCCCCCCGTGGTGGGAGGATGTACTGCAGCTGCTACAGCCGCACTAGCAGCTGCGCAGAAGGAAATGGGTGCTCTAGACGGTGGGCCCTTGTCCCCCCGCTGAAGAGGCTGCTGAGCAGCTCCCCCAATGGTGTGAGGATGTACTGCAGCCCCTAAAGCCCCACTAGCATCTGACCAGTGCTTGCCGCTGCCCTTGTATCCAGCTGTAGAAGCTGATGAGCTGCTCCCCCAGTGGTGGAAGGATGTACTGCAGTCGCTACAGCCGCACTAGCATCTGACCAGTGCTTGCCGCTTCACAGAAGGAAATGGGTTCTCTTGATGTGGGGCCTTGTCTCCCCCTGAAGACGCTGCTGAGCAGCTCCTCCAGTAGTGGAAGGATGTACTGCAGCCGACACAGCCGCTAAAGCCGCCCTAGCAAGTGACCATTGCTTGCCGCTGCGCAGAAGGAAATTGATTCTATAGACGGTGGGGCCTTGTCTCCAGCTGAAGAGGCTGCTGAGCAGCTCCCCCCTGTGGTGGGAGGATGTACTGCAGCCCCTACAGCCGCACTAGCATCTGACCAGTGCTTGCCGCTGCGCAGCAGGAAATGGGTTCTCTAGATGGTGGGCACTTGTCTCCTGCTTCAAGAAGCTGCTGAGCTGCTCTCCCTGTGGTAGGAGGATGTACTGCAGCCTCTACAGCGCACTAGCATCTGACCAGTGCTTGCCGCTGCGCAGCAGTAAATGGATTCGCTAGGTGGGGCCTTGTCTCCCACTGAAGAGGTTGCTGAGCTTCTCCTCCTGTGGTGGGAGGATGTACTGCAGCCTCTACAGCGCACTAGCATCTGACTAGTGCTTGCCACTGCGCAGCGGGAAATGGGTTCTCTAGACGTTGGGGTCTTGTCTCCTGCTGAAGAGACTACTGAGCAGCTCCCCCTGTGGTGGGAGGATGTACTGCAGCCTCTACAGCGCACTAGCATCTGACCAGTGCTTGCCGCTGCGCAGAAGGGAATGAGTTCTTTAGATGGTGGGCTCTTGTCTTCTGCTGAACAGGCTGCTGAGCTGCTCCTCCTGTGGTGGGAGGATGTTCTGCAGCCTCTACAGCCGCACTAGCATCTGACCAGTGCCTGCCGCAGAGCAGAAGGAAATGGGCCCTCTAGATTGTGTGCCCTTGGCTCCAGGTGAAGAGGCTACTGAGCAGCTCCCCCAGTGGTGGAAGGATGTACTGCAGCCTCAACAGAGCACTAGCATCAGACCAGTGCTTGCCACTGCCCTTGTCTCCAGCTGAAGAGGCTGCTGACCTGCTCCCCCAGTGGTGGGAAGATGTACTGCAGTCGCTACAGCCGCACTAGCTTCTGATCAGTGCTTGCCGCTGCGCAGCAGGAAATGGGTTCTCTAGACGGTGGGGCCCTGTCTCCAGCGGAAGGGGCTGCTGACCTGCTCCCCCAGTGGTGGGAGGATGTACTGCAGTCGCTACAGCCGCACTAGCATCTGATCAGTGCTTGCCGCTGCACAGTAGCAAATGGGTTCTCTAGACGGTGGTGCCTTGTCTCCAGCGGAAGGGGCTGCTGAGGAGCTCCCCCAGTGGGGGGAGGATGTACTGCAGCCGCTACAGCCTCACTAGGAGCTGCACAGAAGTAAATCGATTCTCTAGATAGTGGTCCCTTGTCTCCTGCTGAAGAGTCTGCTGAGCAGCTCCCCCCGTGGTGGGAGGATGTACTGCAGCTGCTACAACCGCACTAGCAGCTGCTCAGAAGGAAATGGGTGCTGTAGACGGTGGGCCCTTGTCCCCCGCTGAAGAGGTTGCTGAGCAGCTCCCCCAATGGTGGCAGGATGTACTTCAGCCCCTACAGCCGCACTAGCATCTGACCAGTGCTTGCCGCTGCCCTTGTCTCCAGCTGTAGAGGCTGCTGAGCAGCTCCCCCAGTGGTAGAAGGATGTACTGCAGTCGCTACAGCCGCACTAGCTTCTGACCAGTGCTTGCCGCTTCGCAGACGGAAATGGGTTCTCTTGACGTGGGGCCTTGTCTCCCGCTGAAGAGGCTGCTGAGCAGCTCCCTCAATGGTGGGAGGATGTACTGCAGCCGCTACAGCCGCAGTAGCATATGACCAGTGCTTGCCGCTGCCCTTGTCTCCAGCTGAAGGGGCTGCTGAGCAGCTCCCCCAGTGGTGGGAGGATGTATTGCAGCTGCTGCAGCCGCACTAGCATCTGACCAGTGCTTGCCGGTGCGCAGAAGGAAATGGGTCCTCTAGATACTGGGCCCTTGTTTCCCACTGAAGAGGCTGCTGAGGATCTCCCTCAATGGTGGGAGGATGTACTGCAGCCCCTCCGGCCGCACTAGGAAATGCACAGAAGTAAATAGGTTCTCTAGACAGTGGTCCCTTGTCTCCCGCTGAAGAGTCTGCTGAGCAGCTCCCCCTGTGGTGGGAGGATGTACTGCAGCTGCTACAACTGCACTAGCAGCTGCTCAGAACGAAATGGATGCTCTAGACGGTGGGCACTTGCCCCCCGATGAAGAGGCTGCTGAGCAGCCCCTTCAGCGGGGAGAGGATGTACTGCAGCCCCTACAGCCGCACTAGCATCTGACCACTGCTTGCCGCTGCCCTTGTCTCCAGCTGTAGAGGCTCCTGAGCAGCCCCCCCAATGGTGGGAGGATGTACTGCAGCCCCTACAGCCAAGCTAGCATCTGACCAGTGCTTGCCGCTGCGCAGCAGGAAATGGATTCTCTAGATGGTGGGCCCTTGTCTCCTGCTGACGAGGCTGCTGAGCTGCTGAGCTGCTCCCCCAGTAGTGGAAGGATGTACTGCAGCCGCTACAGCCACTACAGCCACATTAGCATCTGACCAGTGTTTGCCGCTGCGCAGAAGGAAATGGGTTCTCTAGACGGTCGGGCCTTGTATACAGCTGAAGAGGCTGCTGAGCAGCTCCCCCTGTGGTGGGAGGATGTACTGCAGCCCCTCCAGCCGCACTAGCATCTGACCAGTGCTTGCCGCTGTGCAGAAGAAAATGAGTTCTCTAGACGGCAGGGCCTTGTCTCCCGCTGAAGAGACTACTGATCAGCTTCCCCTGTGGTAGGAGGATGTACAGCAGTCTCTACAGCGCACTAGCATCTGACCAATGCTTGCCGCTGCGCAGCAGGAAATGGGTTCGCTAGACGGTGGGGCGTTGTCTCCCGCTGAAGAGACTGCTGAACAGCTCGCCCTGTGTTGGGAGGATGTATTGTAGCCGCTACAGCCTCACTAGGAGCTGCACAGAAGTAAATCATTTCTCTAGACAGTGGTCCCTTGTCTCCCGCTGAAGAGTCTGCTGAGCAGCTCCCCCCGTGGTGGGAGGATGTACTGCAGCTGCTACAACCGCACTAGACTCTGACCAGAGCTTGCTGCTGCGCAGCAGGAAATGGGTTCTCTAGACGGTGGGCCCTTGTCTCCCACTAAGGAGGCTGCTGAGGATCTCCCCCAGTGGCGGGAGGATGTACTGCAGCTGCTACAGCCTCACTAGGAGCTGCACAGAAGTAAATAGGTTCTCTAGACAGTGGTCCCTTGTCTCCAGCTGAAGAGTCTGCTGAGCACCTCCCCCCGTGGTGGGAGGATGTACTGCAGCTGCTACAACTGCACTAGCAGCTGCTCAGAACGAAATGGGTGCTCTAGACGGTGGGCCCTTGTCCCCCGCTGAAGAGGCTGCTGAGCAGCCCCGCTATGGTGGGAGGATGTACTGCAACCCCTACAGCCGCACTAGCATCTGACCACTGCTTGCCGCTGCCCTTGTCTCCAACTGTAGAGGCTCCTGAGCAGCCCCCCCAATGGTGGGAGGATGTACTGCAGCCACTACAGCCGCATTAGCATCTGACCAGTGTTTGCCGCTGCGCAGAAGGAAATGGGTTCTCTAGATGGTTGGGCCTTGTATACAGCTGAAGAGGCTGCTGAGCAGCTCCCCCAGTACTGGAAGGATGTACTGCAGCCGCTACAGCTGCTACAGCCGCACTAGCATCTGACCAGTTCTTGCTGCAGGAAATGGGTTCTCTAGACAGTGGGCCCTTGTCTTCCGCTGAAGAGGCTGCTGAGCAGCTCCCACTGTGGTGGGAGGATGTACTGCCGCCTCTACAGCCCACTAGCATCACATTGCTTGCCGCTGCACAGAAGGAAATGGGTTTACTGGACAGTGGGGTCTTGTCTCCCGCTGAAGAGGGCCTGAGCAGCTCCCACAGTGATGGGAGGATGTACTGCAGTCGTTACAGCGCACTCGCATCTAACCAGTGCTTGCCGCTGCGCAGCAAGAAATGGCTTCTATGGATGGTGGGGCCTTATCTCCCCTGAAGAGGCTGCTGAGCAGCTCCCCCAGTGGCTGGATGATGTACTGCAGCTGCTACAGCCGCACTAGCATCTAACAAGTGCTTTCTGCTGCACAGCAGGAAATGGGTTGCCTGGACGGTGAGACCTTATCTCCCTCTGAAGAGGCTGCTGAGCTGCTCCCCCAGTGGTGTGAGGACGTACTGCAGCCTCTACAGAGAACTAGCATCTGACCAGTGCTTGCCGCTGTGCAGAAGGAAATGGGTTCTCTAGACAGTGGGCCCGTTGTCTCCCGCTGAAGGGGTTGCTGAGCAGTTCCCCCGGTAGTGGAAGGATGTACTGCAGCCCCTACAGCCACACAAGAGACTCTCCTCAAATCTGAGAAGTGTGTGCCGCCTCACCACAACCTGCCTATTCCATTGTAATTGTTTATTTGTAAAGGACTTATACATAAGTGAAGTGCTTCAAAGCGTTCAAGGAGGGAAGGGAAAGGGGATGTCCTGTCATTCTTAGGCTTTGAAGATTCTGAATGATCTTACAGCAATAACTAGCATACTAGGCCAGGGTATTTCTTCTAGTATAAGTGGTTGACAAAGAGTGGGGAGAAGTGGAGGGGGGAGAGGAACATACAAGACAAAAAGGTTGGTCATCAATGCGCCTATGCGTGCACGCACATCCAGCTAGGGAGTGCAGATAGACGAGGACATGACAGACAAACATGCTAAGCCTAGTACATTCAAGGTCATGCAAGTGCGCAGACAGAAGTTCGAGGGAGGCAGACAAGTGCGCCCAGTCCAGCAGGGGCCAGGATTAAGTGCAGAGTAAGGGCCACTCCCATGGAACATATTCCGAGTGCAGTAAGGCAAGGCAGAGTGCGGAGGCCCGGAGGCAAGTGCAGGGCTGGCGGGGGAGCCTGGGACCTATGAGGCTATGTAGGTGTACTAGGCGACCAGTCAGCGGGTTACAGTCTTTTCATTGAAATATTTTCCATCAAAAGATTTTCCATCAAAAATGTCAATTGAAAAATATTTCCATTGAAAAAATCTTTCAATGCATATTTTTCCATCGAAAATGTATCTATGTGTATTTGGGTGGGCCAAAGGGTTAAAGGGTTATATGTTTGAATTGGGACAACAGTGGTTTGGGAGGCACAACCCAATATAAAAAACATTATTATTTTTATTTGGGAATGGGTGTTTTAAACGGCGAAAAAATAGGCGGTATCCCCCAATTAAAATAAATGAATTAATAAAAAAAATTCTTATACAGGTTTTCGATGGAAAGTGGTATTAAAACACATCAGATGAAAAAACAATTAATTGGAAAACATTTGATGGAAAATCTATTCAATTAAAAAAATTTGATGGAAAGACTAGTCACTCCAGGCAGCTGACTGAACAGGTTGGGGATGAGAACGAAGGAAGGAAGCAGGAGAGAAGAGAAAGGAGGTTTGCAAGGGGGAGGGAGAGAGAAAGAGGAAGAGTAGAGGAAGGTCTTCAGGATTTTCCCGAACTTAAGGCGGTCCGGCTGAAGGCAGAGAGAGGCTGGTAGACTGTTCCAGAGGGAGGCACCTGCAGAGGATAAGGATCTATCCCCAAATCTCTGTTTGGAAAAACGGCTCACCCGCAGATAGTTGGAGGAGGCCGAGCAGTGGGCTCTGTAAGGAGAGTATTTAGGAAGAGATAATAGGATCCCCGGCCGGAGAAAGCATTGTGGACTATGCAGAGGGACTTGAACTTTATCCTTGCAGCCACGGAAAGCCAGTGGAGGGGTTTCAGCACTGAAGAGAAGCAGTCCCTGGGCTTGAGGCCAAGGATAGGTCTCTTGGTTCGGTTCTGGATAAGTTGAAGAGGTTGAAGAGTAGAGGTAGGAAGATAGAGAAAGATAGAGAAAGAGACTGCTGCAGTAGTCCAGTCTGGAGAGAACCAAGGCTCTGGACACAGTGAGCCTCTGGGGGAAGGTGAGACAGGGTAGAATATCTCTGAGGAGGTGCAGCTGGGAGTGGGACTTTTTGGACAAGTCCAAGATGTGAGAAGTGAAGTAGAGAGTAGAGTCGAAGATGAACCCCAGGTTTTTTGCCTCACTAGTGGGTGAGGGTGCAAGACCAAGGGTGGTCGGCCAGAGTGAAAGTGGGAAAACAGGTGCAGGGGTCCCATTGAGGACGATCTCTGTCTTACTGGCCTTAAGGCAACGATCATTACCAGCACACCAGGGCCAAACTGCTGACAGACAGTCCAGGATGAGCAAGGAATAGGAAGAGGCCGAGGGTAGCCTGAAAGAGAGCTGCGTGTATTCTGCATAACACTGAAAGCTGGAGGTGAAGGCAGAGATCATGTGGGCCAAAGGGGCCATGTAGACATTGAAAAACCAGGGGAATAGTTTAGATCCGTGGTGGACACCACAAGTAGAAAGAGTGATGGCAGAAAGAAAGGAATCAAGTTCTACCTGGGAAGAACGGTCAGAAAGAAAGGATGCCAGCCACATTAGGGCTTGATCAGTTAAGCCAAGGGTCTCACGGAGACAGGAGATCAGAATGTTGTTTACCATATCAAAGGCAGAGGAGAGGTCAAGAAGAATGAGGACAGAGGGAGAGTTAGAGTCAAGGTTTGAGAGCAGGTCGTTACAGGTGTTCAGAAGAGCAGTTTCAGTGCCTCTGGATGCTCTAAAGGCAGACATATGGTTATGGAGACAACCATCAGATTCAGTGTGGCGGGTCAGCTGAGAGATAGCCAACTTCTTCAGGAGTTTGCCGGAATAGTAGGGTCGGCAGAGGGCTTTTTGAGCAATGCGTTCACAAGAGAGTGCTTGAGAGAAGTGGGGAAGACTCCAGTGGTGAAGGAAAGGTTGCAGAGGTCTGCCAAGGCTGGAGCTAGCGAGTCATTGTTGTCCTTGATGGTTTCGGAGGGGCAGGAGGCCACCTGTTTGGAAGAAGCTTACACAGACCGGACTTGTCTAGAGATCTCCTTTGGGTGTGACAGGGGAGAGGTGTAAAGACGGGAATGGGGTTATCTGTACTCCTGCCCTCTATATGGCCGAGTAGAAGTTCAGAGCACCCCAGCTAAGATTCTCTATTGATTGGTAGCAATGGAAGAGCAATCAAGGCTTAAGCTCACGGGAGGTGATGCAGGCTGGTCCTTAAGTACAGTGTAGTCCCCTATCCCCCACAAAAAGAATGTCCACACACTATGTTAGTGATAACACAGTTCTTTATATAAATAAAGTTCAAGTAATATATACATATACACAATAACACACTTTGTGCTCAGGCAATATTAAAATGATTAATATACACAATATCTATGTGGCACCACAGTTAACTTTTGACTCCATTAAAATGCATCAACTACAGACAGTTGCAATGGCATACAAGTCTAATACTAATGTGAACCAACACTAGACACAGGAGGAAAACAAGTGGTTAAACAATTGGGAGAATACTGGGTCCTTCCAAAGACACAACTGTGTGAGGATCTGCCCACCTGGGCAACCGGTAAATAAAGTATATTGACAAGCCCAGTCCATATATTGTTTAGCAGAGTCTTGATCCCTTCTATAAATATTATAATAATAAAATAATAATAATAATAATAATTAGGCTTTTATATAGCGCTACAAACCCTCAGGTATCTGAGCGCTGCTTATTATTACCCACGGTGTGTGGTGCTCATTTATCGACCTCGGAAGGATGAAAGGCTGAGTTTGGCCCCGCCGGGATTCGAACCTGCGTTAACAGGCTCTGCACGGGTGTCAAAGCGGGCGCTCTACTCGCTGTGCCACTTGACCGGCTTATACCACTCTCATGTACCTGGTTTAGCAGAGTTCGTCGAAGGATCCCTCTTGAGTGAACTCCATTTAAGGCAGGAGCCACAGATCATAGAGATTCCTTGAAGAAAAGGGTGAATAATGTTGTCGAGGCAGTAGCTTCGGTCCTGGCGGTGCTCATCGGCGATTGATCGTCCTGTGAAGATGAGGCGTGCGGTGCACCTCGTCGATTATCTTTCGTTGCCGCAAAGCAGAGTCAATGAAGAACATAGGCCAAGCAAGTGCGTCGGGTCGTTGGCGGTTGGCGTCGGCGATCTGAACTCGACCGCTGCTGGATTTCAGATCTTCATCGGAGTCTTTGAGGACTTTGGGTGGCATAACACCCACCGGCAGATTCTCCTCGGTTCTTCATCGACCATGACTTTCTCCGGCAGGACAAAGCGGTTGACGGTGATGAGCAATGGAGTCCTTGATTTCAAAGTGTCTTAGGCAATGGAACGTTGCAGCCCCAGTCAATGAGGTAACAGTGGTCCTCCGAACCTCGGTCGACGGTGATGGTTTTCAAAGGCCTCAATGTCCTGGCGCTTCACTTCAGATTCCTCAGCGGACCCCATCTCCGGTCGGCAGCCTTTCGAGGACTAACTTCCAGGGAGCCTTGGTGAAGGATAGCTGGTGCACAATGTTCCCTCGTAGCTCGGAAAGGGTCTACTAGCCAGGTCCTCTCTTGGATCAGTTCTCGGAGACACAACAGCTTTCAGATTGCATTGAAGGAAAGCAGCCACAAAGCCTTCTTCTTCCAGCTGGGCTTCAAAAGTAATCATCAAGTTTCGACTTCGGCTTCTAAACAATTCTAGTAAGCGAGAGGTCCCCATATATACTGTTCTGTCTCTCATTCACACTGCTGAGCCAGGCCCAGGCAGCCAATCATTCAGAAGGGCATTCAGCTGGCCGTCAGCCAATCAGGCTCACAGTGCTTTAAGGCCCTTCTTCTGCATCCAGACACTCACAGCAAGGAATGTGGATTAAGACAAGCGCCCAGCCATTCAGCACTCCACACCGCATTCATACAAGTTTCGGGCATGGCGGCCTCAGTCATTGTGTCACACACCAGAAACCAGACACCCATAACATGAAATGTATATTGGTCACACACTCCATTCACCCAGTTCCCACCCTAAGGATGTACCCACAACATACAGTCATTGGGAAGGCCCCAGCCAGTCAGGCTTGGACTTCCCCACAAAACCATATATGTAACTTCCACCCAACAGCCAATCAGGAGAAGGGACAGAGTCATGGGATTCCCAGGACTTTGGGAAAACAAGGTAACGCAACAGAAAGCAAGGGGCCATCTTGTCTCCTATTAGGAATCAACTGATTCCAATGGCAGTGCCTGGGTATCGCAAAATGGAGGATACTCGGAGCACCTGTCAAATTCAGCATGGAGCTGCCATTAGCCCATACCCTGCTCTGTGGGCCAGACACAGGTGCCCAAAAACATACACTAGGGGTACAGGGTTGTACACCAACCGATGGGTGCCATAAAAGCATCTCAAGGGTCTGTTCACCAAACCATAAAGAGGAAGAGCTGCACTTCCAGGAATCCACATGGACTTCTGTGCAGAAAATAACACAGAACACACATGTTAAAAGAAGGACAGGACAAGTTCCCTCCCTCATATCCTGCCTACCCAGACTTTCAGGCGCCTTAAGGAGGGCTTCTGTGCAGAAGCCCCACGAAAAGACGGCGAACAAAGGAATCAACCCCGGTTTGGCGCGCAGAGTAAAACACGAGAAAGACTTTAACAAAAAGAAATGGCGAATAAACCTAGCTGGAGCCAAAATAAAATGTATTTGGTCAAGCAGGTTTATGTTTGAGGCTAATATAATAGCCTAAAACAATACCATGGTTATATAAGATAACTGAGGTAGGAAAACTAGGGTAGTTACCACTGCCACCAGCCAAGTCTTGATGAAAAGGGAGCGAAACAGTGCTCCAAGAGAAACAGACAAAAAGGGATAGGAATTAACCCTTTCAAATACTCCATGTAAGATGGGGTGTACTGGGTCTGAGGTTTAAAGAGACTACATAAAGTTAATGGCAACTTTACATGTTTCTGGGAGACAGTAGTCAGTCCAAGAAAAATTGATCAGTGGGGAGTCTAAAAGACAACCCTGTGTCACTGCACTGAAGGTGCTGTGTAACACACAAAAAAGGATGCTCATGGAGTAGGTGAGGCCCCAGAGCCCAAGATCACACAAATGGTAAAAATACAACTAGTAAACCACATGTAAGAGTGGGGAAAAGGCTCACACTCTTACCAGGTGAAAAAAATAAACCCTAGAAATCCAGCAAAGCTGCTGAGGGAATCATAAAGTAAGGGAAATTATAAAATTTATGAGAATTCTACCTAACACTCGCCCTCCCCCTCCAGACTAAGGGACAGGAGGATTTAATCTCTACCTCTAGTCGGTTAAAAACATCCTAGAGAGACCATCAGCATTTTGGTGGTGACATCCTTTATTTGCAGACTATATGACCTACAAACCTGCTGTGGTACATCTCTCTTTTTTTAATGTATAGGGGATCTGTTCTAACAGTCCCTCAGAAGTTGTAACAACCTCTGGGCCTACAATAGGCTTTTTCAAGGGGTCCTTGGAAAGGAATCCCTTAGATCTAGAGGGGCCTCCATGGTACTTCACCACCTCTATGACAAGAGCCCGTTGGATCCCAGGTATCTTGGTTGGAGGGGTTGTGCTCAAGCAAGGTACATGCTGCCACTTCCTCTGAGAGCTGACCTTACCTATTTTAGAAGCTTCCCTCCTAATACTAGGATTAACATTGGAGTCTTCAGTAGAAGCTCCAACAGTCTTAAGGTTTTTAACCATAGACCCATTTTTGCTGGTTTTCCACCAATTTTGAGAATTACCAATTCTCACAGGCCTGGAGAGGGGTCCAATTTGTCTATCCACCTCTTCCCCAGAAGCAGGGGGAGTCAAAGACTTTACAATTGGATGGGCCATGGTGGAACTTGGTTGAGGCTCCCATTTTCCTTCTATACTAGCCTGGGTTAGAGGTCGATTTACTAACACCAGGGCTTGCAGCGGGGTTCTCTGTAGAGGTTCCCACAGGCTCAGAGTGCTCTCTTAAGGTTGCCTCTCTAGCCAATTTGGTTTGGTTCTGTTTTCGCTCACTGGGAGGCCTGGGGATACTGGATACTATTCCTAGAGCTTTTAGATCATTCCCCAACAGGACTCTCCCAGGCACCTCATTCTGCACACTGAAAGGGATCCTCACTGTCATATTATTACACTGAATGAGAGCTGGCAGAATTGGAACCAACTGGACAGGGCCTCCAGATTATTTAGTGGGACCCTTGGGTGCCTTAGCAACATACTCAG
Organism: Ambystoma mexicanum; assembly: GCF_040938575.1. Classification (NCBI taxonomy): domain Eukaryota; kingdom Metazoa; phylum Chordata; class Amphibia; order Caudata; family Ambystomatidae; genus Ambystoma; species Ambystoma mexicanum. Next base: position 1,605,277,421 of record NC_090937.1, read on the forward strand.
ACTTGAAAAAGCTCTCATCCACTACTGTTCTGCTGGCCCCAGTGTCTCTCCTTGCAGGAGTATCCTGGCCATTGAGAAGAACACTGTCAATGTAATACACTTTAGAGTTTTCTGGAATAGAGTTGTACACATCCATATTCGGTTTCTTACCCAGACCCATGGACTCTAAGGATACAGTTGCCTAAAGACCCAAGGGTGCTTCAGCAAATAGTTCAAAGTGGGCACTAGCCATTTGTACTTCTCCCTCTGCGGAGAAGTCTTAGGAGGCAGTGCTGATCCCTGCAGGTTTACCCTTGCACCTGGGATCTCCTTTGACACTTTGACATGGTCAGTTGACCCACAAACATAGCAGTTACCAAATGCTCTCTGGAATGGGGGCCTCTGCTGACCTCCCTCTGGTTGAGCACCAGAGGCTTCAATAGCCCTATTTGGTTTCCCATGTGGCTTACCCTGGTTATGTTTGGGGACCTCTTCTGGATGGGAGGTATTTGAACTCTCCTTGTTATCTTTCTTTGGCTGTTTTCCCTCATCCTTTTTCTGAGTAGCCCCAGAATCCGTGTGAGTTGCACTGTTGGCAAGCCACAAGTCAGCAGCCTTAGCTAGCTTCTTTGGATCTATCTCCTTAGAATCAGCCAAGTGCTGTCTGAGCTCAGGAGAGCAGACATCAAAAATAGACTCCAACATAAAAGATTTCTCATTCCTTCATAACTGTTTACTCTGTAACCCCTAATCCAACCATCTACGTTTTTCAAACACTCACATATCCAAGTAGCCCATCATGCTTTTTGAGGGTCTTAAACCTCTTAAAGTACTGGGAGGGGGTCTTCCCAAATCTAGCAATTAAAGCAAGCTTCACACACTCATAATCCATCCTATCCACCTCCCCCAACTCCATTACAACATCATATGCAACAGTGGGTAGCCTTGAGAAGAGCCAGGGAAGCAATTGATTCCCTGTAAGGCTTTGAATACCATGGTTATATTCAAACATTGCTAACCAATACAATACACACAGCAAAACACATGTAAGAGTGGGAAAAGGCTCAAAACCCTAGAAATCCAGCAAAGCTGCTGAGGGACTCATTAGGGAAATCAGCCATTTATGAGAATTCTCCCTATCAGTTTCAATTTCTCTGTTCATGCCTGTGACGTCAAGAGAGTTCTGTGTTTAGATTAGCCTGCCCATTGCAAGGGCTAATGACTAGCTAATGCATGTTTTATTGAGGCTTGTGACCTGGAGGTCAGAAGTGCGGCAGAGCAGAACTCCTTATCTGGTCTTCCACCACAAATTTGATCTCTAAAATGTTAAAGTTGTATTTTTAAGGAGAGGTACTTGATGGATGAAGGGAGCCAGGCCTACATCCCCATGACAACAAAGACCTTGGAATCCAGTTTCACATCTTGGAGAAATGGCCAGCAGCAAACCTAAATTCATTAAAATGGCATCTTATAAAATACACAGTTTCAGACTATGCAAGTTACTTGAACATTGTCCATGTTGTGAGCCTGTGCATGGCAGAAACCTTATTCACTTCTTGAAAGTCTGACAAGCATTTTGCTGTACATATTTTTAGTTTAAAAGGGAATAAGAAATTACATACATGTGTTTATTTCACAGTAAAAAGGCTTTGTTTCACTGCACCGGCTTGAAACACAATCTTGGCATTTGGGGCGCTACAATTCCTGGAATTGTCATTTCAGCTTTCAATAGATTTTGTAACCTATTATGTACATGTGTGTTTCTGTCCCTTCATGAGGGGCAGTTTGCCTCCACTATCTCTACTTTTTGCTCGAGTTCACTAGGCCTCATGTCCAACATTATTTCTGTACACGCCTGGAAATTTGGTGATTTTGGGAATCCTCATAACTGACTCTGGCCTCTTTATTTCTTGCATCCAGGGGCCATTTCAACCCACATCCTCCAGGACCTGGATTTGATCCTGTATCAGACGGGGTAACAGTGGTAACAGACCCACAGGAATCCAGTGAGGGAAGTGGTGGTGAGGACACTGCTGCTGGGGGGTTATGCTTACCCTCTTTTGGAGAAGGCCCACACTTTTCCAATTTTCAGCTGCTGTATATGTTAATCACACCCGATCTACTAACTTTATTGGACCCTGTTGGGGGATCTATAGCGGGGCCTAGGTTGGCAAAGTTGACCCCGCCATCCTCAGTACCACCCGTACTACCAGTACAACCAGCACCACCAGTACTAACAGTTCTCAGTGGAACATATGCCTGGGAAGAGGATGCAGATGAGTCCTATCAAATAAATCGACCCTAGAAGCTCTGGAGCACTCTATAGACAGGCTATAGGAAGAGAGATGTGTAGGTGTATCGACATCTACCCCAGCTCCAGTCCGCTCTGTAGCCACACAGGAGGACGGGTTGACCACCCACCAGGGGACCAAGACGCATGGGCGTAGAGTGATAAATCTGCTATCCCCTATTTCGGCTACACTGGTGATGGATGCCTCAGCTACATCCCAGAAAGCCCATCTAGTGGAGGGGGAACCGGGGGACTTATTCGAGGTGGTATTGAGTTCTGGCGAGGTTTTGCCATTCTCATCTTCAGTCGCACTTATAGCTGCAACCTTTCGTCCAATCCTGGAGGCTGCTGGAGTGATCTACAATATACCAGGGAGTGACTAGAGCGACAAGAGGTACAAGGTACTGGAAAATGTGTGAGGAAGGTCCCTGACAATGGTCATTATGGGGGGTATGGTGATTAATATCCACCCGGAGTGATGTGAACTCGCAGCACAGCAAACTAGGCACAGCGGATAATGTTCTAATGTCAAATATTATCAAAGGACTGGTGAGCCTGGAAAACATGTGCAAGGGACTCAGGGTTCTAATATCAATAGAAAGGGCTGATCGGGCCACTTGCCTGGGGTTTATAGACAACTTGGCTGATCGGATACCACTCCCACCTGGCCCCAGGTCAAAAACCGGACTCTCAAGGATGTGTTGTATGGGGTTGGGCCTGAGACTTCCCAGGTCGGGTTGGGGCTGGTATTGTCAAAGGTAGGCTGCCTGAAACACAGAATGGTCAGAATGCTGAATGTCCTACCCACCCGGCAGCCCAAGGCGGTGAGCGAATACAATCTGGGGAAAAGCCCGGTCCAGTGGCTGGTTTGGATTGACAATAACACATTTATGGAAAAGCCCTGCTCATGAAGGACAGGGTCCTGTGGGGCCAATTGGTCAAGTCAATGTTACAGCCTGTATCCAACTGAAAAAGGTTGACTTGAGTACAAAACAAATTGAGAAAGAGGCAGGCCCAGCCGAGGGTCGGGCTTTGGTAAGTTTGATCGTCCCAAACCAAGGCGGCCTCTAGAGCCGATGCTATGATTTCACAACCAATTCCCTTGGTTCAATCAACCTTGCTTATGAAGCCTACCCCGGCGCCGGCTGTCCACCCGGCAATTTTAAACAACGAAAATTTAAGGTCTGATCCCCTAGAGGACTGGAAGCAGTTGAAGTTAATTTGTACTTTTAGAGGAAAGACCCATGGTAATAAAAACACATCCAAGAGACAATTGGTTGGAGCACTGGGGACTATTTTAGGTGTAGAAGGTTTCTCGTTTAAAATCCTTTCCCATGCCTGCATTTTGTCAGACTGTTCTGTGGTGGATATAACTTGCGCATAAGATTTAACAGCCCATATATCAGAGATTGCGTGATCTAGTGCAGAGATTTGCTGGCTGACATGGGTATCGAGATCTTTGTGTACTCTTTGGCAAATATAATGCCATCAACACAAGACGTGGCACGAGGCCATTGTACCGGAGGTGGACTGGAACAGGGAATGAGAGGGAGATGGGGAGGTGTGGGATGTTGAAAAGAGCACTGAACTAAACCGCATATCAGTGAGTGCTGCACACCTCCCCATATCCCTCCATATTGACAAGGGGCTCCCAACGAACGCAACACCATTTATAATGATCTTTAGGAAAGCCAAGGGCAGTGTGTATGGCTGTGCCCCAGACAATTTTCATCCTACAAGCGGAAGGCAGACCTGCCTCTATGGGTCACAGCGCGGGTCGAGAGCAGCAATTTTAAATTGATTTCCTGGGAAGTAGCCGGGTTAAATGGCAAAATTATTGATGAGGAATGGATCACTTTTATTTCCAGATATGATATGATCTGCCTACAAGAAACATGGGTTAAGGCTGCCCGACAATTAAAAATTATAATAGTTTTGCACTAGACGCAAAAGGTGTAGGTAGAGGGAGGATGAGTGGGGGGTGCTTACTTATATAAAGTGGTCCCCACTCTCGTCAGTCGAAAGGGTGGCGGTAGGTAACGGTTTTGCAGTGGTTGTTCTGCTGAAAACTGGGACAGGTATAATGGACCTGCTGGTGGTGAATGTGTACATACCACCAAATAACTGTAAATCAGGGAATGTTTGTGGAGCAAGCTGTTGGGGGAACTTCTGGAGCATAAAATCCCATGTAATGTTCTTATTGTGGGTGACTTTAACGCCAAACTGGGATCAACAGTGAGTGACAGAGTGGACTGTTGTCACCTGGAGTTAGAGTATGGGATACTAGACGGATGTCAATTGAAGACACAGGAAGATAAAGAATCAAGCACTTTCATGAAGGAATACCAATTGGTCGAGTTAAATGGGAGATGCAAAGGAGACCACCCCCCAAACCGTACCTGTAGTCGGGGTAAATATGGGTCTGTTATAGACTACTGTTTGACAGACGGATATTCCTTTGCAAGTATAATCGGATTCAAGGTGGTAGCCCGCTAGGACAGTGACCATTTCCCTCTGGTTATGGCTATTGAGTTTTCTGGGCAGGCCTATGTCTCAGGAGAGGAAAATGCTAGGAGGGAATCCCAACGCCTATCACGTATAAATCAGGACCACTGGGAGAAGACTCTGAGGGTACTTAGGGTCGTAGAAAAGGTGCTAGAGTTCTATGACACCTGATTGGATGGCGAAGCATGTATCAACAGCTATGAAGACTTACTAGAGCTATTAGTTGTTGAATGCAGTAAACTGCTCCTGAGTTGGAACCACCCAAAAGGTGTTACCGTGGAGGTGCAGATTGGTTCGATCAAGATTGTAGGGCACTGAAATGGAAGATCATTGGGGCAAAGAAACATGGAGACATGAATTCCGGTCAATTATATTCTCTTAAATCTGAGAAAGCTGCTGAATACTAAGAGGATGGAACACAAAGTGAAACAGTGGGAAAGGTTAGAGCAAGCAGTTTTAAATAATAACTACAAGCTCTTCTGGATCTTAGTTAGCAGAGGGTTTGACACTCCAAATAAGGCTAATCCCTGCCGCATCCCAGGTGATAAGTGTGTGTCCCGCTGCAATAACATCCTATGGGAAGTCGGAGAGAAGGGTGTCCCCCTGCAGTGCGACCAGGGTGAAGTGGGGAACCTATAGTCTTCATACAGGGGGAGATCTTGGAGTGCATCGCTGACCTTAGAATGAGAACAGTGGCGGGCTCTGATGGTCTTCAGTCGTACCTCTTGAAGTGGAGTCCTGCTTGGTGGGCCACTATTTTAGAAAAACCTTTTAACACTATTGCAAACTCTAACGTGGTCACCAGTTCTTAGAAAAAAGCTATAATTGTCACCATGTTTAAGACGGGCATATCTAATGACCCCCCATTGTTACCGCCAAATCTTGCTCCTTGACATTCCCAGTAAGATCTTCAACAAATGTATAAAGACGAGAGTTGAAGAGTGGGCAGATAGTCATGCAGTGCTACCTACCTCCCAAGCAGGGTTCTGCAGCAGGTTTTCAACCAGGGACCACCACTTGGTTTTACATATCCTATTTGAGTAGTACTGTTTGATAAGAGGGGGTAACCTATACGTGGCTTTTTTAGACCTTGAAAAGGCATTCAATAAAATTAGCAGGGGAATTTTAAGGCAGAAACTTATGAACATGAGTATACCTCTAAATCTGTTGCAGTCGATTTCATGCAGCTACCAAGGTAGCACAGCCGCTGTAAGAGTAAATATCCAATGTCGGCTAATTGAGGAATTCTTTACAAATCAAGGAGTTGTTTCCTGACCCTGTTGTTGTTCCTCCTATTCTTAGCTGACTTTAACCCTGCAGAAGCCAGCTCAATAATCATTCGGCCCCATTTGGGTGGCAGGTCTTTCGATGCACTGTTATATGCGGATGACAGCTCTGATCGACCTGAACCCCACGGGGCTACAAGCAAGTCTTGACTATGCTGCTGAGTATTTTAAGGATAATAAGTTAACCTTGAATAAGGACAACACAAAGATTTTAGTGTTTAGAATCAATGGTGAGAAAATTGAGGTAGTGGATTCATTTTGTTATCTGGGGTTGACCTTTTACAGTAATGGGAGGTGGGGAAAACATTTGGACTCGGTATGTCTAAAGGCCAGGTCCAGGTTCAATGGGTTAATTTGATTCTACCGCAAATTAGGTGGGCGCATGCTGGGTAAGGCAATAGAGGCCTATAAGTGCAAAGTGGGGACTATGCTATTGTATGGCAGTGAAATCTTGAGAAGCTGGAGGGCGCACAAAATAAAATTATAAAAAGGCTGACATGTCTTCCCATGGGAACCCAAAATTGCACCCGCATTTACAGCTGGTGATCACAAGGATAGCCACACAAGCTTAATTGAGACAATGTGCCTTCTTTTCGTAGGTTGTGCAGGATCCCCAGAAAAATGATAATATGCAGTTCCTGTTGTCGGAGATGGCATCTTGGGTTTATCTTTAAGATTCAAGTGATTTTGAGAGGGTTTTAACACACTGTTGACAGCAGGGATTGAGCCCCTCTCCTCAGCAAGAGACCTGAGCCTGACAGAGTTAAAATCAAGGGTCAAAGAGGGGATACTTAGTAGGGAACTAATTCAGGAGTGGAATGTGTTAGGCGGAATCATATGCAGTACCCTTTGGGAACACCACACACAATTAAGACTACAAGTGACAGTACAAATTCACCTTTGGTACAAGGCTGTACTATACAGTAAAGTGATAGCGATGGCTGAGCAGCCAGACTTATCTCAAGAGTAAAGTGAGCAGTATCAATAGGTCCACAAAGGACAGCAATTACTATGGTTCAAACAAACACTGACTCAAGGTTTCTGAGTAAAAGAATATACATTTATATATACAGTAATAACAATTCACTAAGTAAAGCAGCAGACAAATCACACTGTTAATATACTACACAACCCCCAATCAATTCTGGACAAGTTTGGCTCAAAATGAAGTGTGAGCAAAATGGCACTCCAATAATTTAAAAGGGAGGGAAAGACAAAGTTAAACAAAATTAAGCAGCACCAACGAGTAAGTAGGCAGGGCAATTTAGAAAAGGCTTGCTACAATGAGGATTCATATCAATAGGCCTGGGCCAATGTTAATGGCTCAGAGTCTTTGCAGAGGATCACCCAGTTCAGAGTAGTTTGCATTTAAGTCTTTGCCAAGAGTTTGAGACGAAGTTGATCGAAGGAAAAGTTATTTAAAAGAGTAAAGAAGGACATGCCCTGGGATTGGCGAAAGATTTCAAACACTTTCACGGCGGGCGGACGGAACAAACAACCGGGTTAGGACAGTACCTTAAATGAAGAAGAAGGCTCTAGGTGAGGCAGACGTTCCTGGCAGATCCTGCAGGCTCGTGGTTCCTGAAGCGACTGTCGGACTGACACGAAGTAGGAAGACTGAAGGGTCCTGCACTGCACAGGGAAAAAACCAGCAGCAGAGCAAAGCAACTAATAAAAGGTGCGCTCCTTAAAACCCAAACAGGGTCCGGTCCTCCTGGCTATCCGGTTCACTGCAGCTGTGCACAGCAAATTCGACCAGGGGAGGCAGGCCTTGCTTGGTGTTTGGCGAACGGGTTGGTCCCACCAGCTCAAGGGAAGAAGATTCCTTGCAGATCTTCTCTGTCATCAAAGTTTGGAGATTCGGACCCGCAGCAGGGCTTCACCGGGAGGTTCAGTCGTGGTAGTGGTCCTCTTCTTTCAGCTTCTCTTCGGTTCTCGCGATCCAGTGGCGACTCTGCTTTCCAAGCCCCAGTTTTCCCCCATTCACACAGCCTAGCTGTCAATCACACAGCAGGGTGGCTGTCCTGGCGGGACAGTCACCACAGCCAATCATACAGAGTGCGACATGGGTCTCCAAGAAGACCCTTTGCAGGGAGTCTCAAACCCCTCCCTCACATCCTGTCCCCCTCAGACATTCAGGCGCCTAAGGAGGGCTTCTGTGCAGAAGCCCACCAAAGGACGCCAAACAAAGGAACCCAACCTGGTTTGGCGCGCAGAGTAAAACACGAGAAAGACCTTTACAAAAAGAAATGGTGAATAAACCCAGCCAGAACCAAATAAAAGTAAATGGGGTCCAGCCGATTTAAGTTTGAGGCCACTAACGTAGCCTAAAACAGTACCAAGGTTATTTACATAGACCGTGGTAGGAAAAATAGGGTAGATACCACTGCCACCAGCCAAATCTTAACAAAAAGGGAACGAAATAATGTTCCATGAGAATCAGACAAAAAGGGATAACTATTAACCCTTTTCAGTACTCTATGGAAGATAGTTTGTACTGGGTCTGTGAATTTAAAAAGACTAATAAAGTCAATGGCAACTTTACATGTTCTGAGAGACAGTAGTCAGTCCCAGAATATGGAGTTTAAAGTGGGAAGTCTGAAAAAGACAACCCTCTGTCACTGCACTAAGGGTGCTGTGTAACACACAGTAAAAAGATGATGCCTGTGGAGTAGGTGAAGCTCCACAGTCTATGAACACAAAAATATTAAACACACACAGGAAAACACATGTAAGAGTGGGAAAATAGCCTCACACTCTTACCAGGTGAAACAAATAAATCCTAGAAATCCAGCAAAGCTGCTGACTCAGTAGGTAAGGGAAATTAGCCATTCTGGACAATTCTCCCTAGCAGAATGAGGTTCAGGTCGTAGGCTCTCTGAATCTGTGTTCGTCTATGAGATTCAATGCCGAAATTGGGGGTAGTGTGTGTATTATCTCCTTGCCCAACTGTAGGTACTCTATTTTATTAGTATTTTTAAATATGTTACCACTAAAAGCCTGTACCAAAGGGGGACTGGGAAACCCATCGAAAAACTGTACGCGTGGGCTAAAAGTAAGGGGGGACCTTAAGCATTTTTTGCTACTAGGTAGGTGGTACTTAGATCTGCAAATATATCTGTTAACGCCCTTCTTTTCAGAAAATCAGATAAGGGACGGTAAAGTGGCAGTGTATTATATGTGGAACTGGCCAGACTTTGATTTTATTTTTTTATCTTGGGTACCTACGTGAGCAAGACCCTGATAAGACGTTCAAAGAAAGTTCTAAATTGAAACTGAAGTGGGGAGAATTCCCTTTTTAACATTGTGTTTTAAATGATTTGAAATGTTGTATAAAATGTTTCCTTTTTGTTTTACAATGGTAAATGGTACAATGGTACAATGGGCCTCATTACGACCCAGGCGGTAAGTTACCGCCTGGGCCGTGACTTTACCACCATGGCGTAAACTACGTTTACGCCATGGTGGTTGGCGGACTTACCGCCCCATTCCGAGGTCGGCGGGGCGGTAAGTCCCCAATCCCCATTTACCCTTCCCCATTCCCATTTTTGCCCCATAGGGCATAATGGGAGTGGGGAAGGCGTTAATTACGCCACCGTAAATTACGGTGGCGTAATTAACTCCATGGTCCCTTAGCGCCATGGATTTTAACACCTGCTAAAAGCAGGTGTTAAAAGCGCCATGGCGCTAAGGGACCTCGTAGTTGGCGGTAAGGGGTCGGCGCAGCTAACGCTGGCGTTAACCCCTTACCGCCAGGGTCGTAATGAGGCCCAATGTGTTAAATGGTGTATGTTAAAGGAGAAATCCGATCAATAACGTTTACTTACAGTTTTGTTGTTGAGTGTATTCAAATCTTCAAAATTGCAACAATTAAGACTGGCCCATGTGGACTGCCATGTATAATGGAAAGATCTTTTTTTGAATATCACCCAATGGGCCTCATTACGAGGTGGGCTGTAAGGTATTACCGGCACCGGTAAGGGCACTGGTGCCGGTAATCCCTTACCGCCCTACTACGAGTTCCCTTTGCGGGTCCTCCCTTAACGCCTGGTTTTTCCAGGCGTTAAGGACAGGACCTGCAAAGGGACTTTGGTGCTAATAACGGTACCGCAATTTGCGGTACCGTTATTAGCGCCTTCCCCATTCCCATTGAGCCCTATGGGCGCTCAAATGGGAATGGGGAAGGGCCCTGGAGAATGGGGAATTACCGCCCCTGCCAACATTGGAATGGGGCGGTAATAGCTCCATTCACCAGGGCGGAGTCGGTAAGGATTTGAGGGCAGCCATGGTGCTAGTAGCGCCATGTTTACCTCCAAACTCCTAATGAGGCCCAATGACTTTTTACAAACATTGTCACGTTGGTTTAGTATGTGCTTTGTGTACTTTCCATGACAGGTCTATAACACAAGTATTATTTTAGTATATGTATTTCAGACATTCACAAATTGAATCTTGCTGCATGACAAGAACTGGGAAAGAAAGTAGTCCAGGGTCAAAACCATAGATTGGGCTAAAACCCCAGCTTCACGTCAAGTGTATGATCCTGGCCAACGTGTTTAGTGTCAGTCTCTAACCAGTTATGAATTCCAGTCCTTAAATATATCAACATTTCAGTCAGTCATTTCGAGGTATTTAGTTCTCAGAGTAAGCTCTTCAAAGGAGCTTCACACTGGCTGTATTTTTGTATTTTTTTGTAATTTATTTTACATTCATTAAGCACTTTACACCAAAGCGTTGCACAACATTTTTTTACAGTACAATTAAAATCTAACAATGTCATAGATCAAGAAAAATGTATAAGAATGGAGAAGATGATTTTTAAGAGAAGAGCAAAACATTGGGTAAGAAGTCAAAGAACGAAGAGGCAGAGTAAGGTGTTCCTATGCAATGGAGCAAGCAAGGAAAAGGAATGAAAGTGCAGGGAGGACGAGGTACAGATAAAAGAAAAGTGATTGGGAATGTAAAGAGCATCATATGATATGAGATGATAAGGCATTTATAACGCGCCTATAAACAAATGTTTCAAGGCGCGACAAGGCAAGGGAGGGGGAACAGAGGGACGACAAAGGCAACGATTCTACTAGGCCGGGTGTCATTCCGATTGCGCAAGTGCATGGGAAGGGAGAAGTGCGGGGGGAGGGGACAGTGCATCTCATGGGATAAGAATAAATAACAGTAGGTAAAAAGTGGTTAGCTGGTAGCAAGTGCAAGGGTAAGTGCGGACATCAGGTGTCAAGTGCTGGAAGTGGGACTGAAGGGATACAGAAGACAGTCCCCAAGTGCGGGGTTGCCCGAAGGCAGTGCAGGAGTGAAGCTGGCAGGGGTGGGGGGCATGGGCCCAAGATCAGAGGGTGGCCAGGTAACCAGTGAAGTTTCATTTTCAGCCGGGAATTCAGCAGGGGAGAGGAGGAGAAAAAGCAGAAGCAACGAGAAAGTTTTTGAGGTGCTTCCGGAACCGGAGATGATTCTCTTCAAGTTTCAGGGAGGCAGAGAGGCTGTTCCAGATGGAGGCCCCAGCCGAAGAAAGAGATCTCACACCAACTCGTTGCTTGGAGAAGCGACTGACCCTGAGGGAGTTGGAGGCAGATGACCAAAGAGCTCAAGACGGTTGATATTTAGGAAGAGAGAATTGAAGGTATTGAGGCTCCAGGCCCGCAAAGGCCTTGTGGACAATGCAGAGGGTTTTGAACTTAATCCTCGCAGCCACAGGGAGCCAGTATAGAGATTTCAGTCCTACAGAAGAATATAAAGGTACTAAAGATGAAAGATATGGAGGAGCCAAGCGCAATTAAAGAAAATTCAATTTAAGACGAGAATGAAAAGACAGTCATTCAGGTTAGAGCAGTGATGAAGAAATGAACAGAAAATGGAATCACAAGGTGAAAGAAAACATAAAAGACGAACCGAGGAAGTGAACACAGATCTAAGAGGAGCCAGTTGTGAAATAGGGAGTCCAAAAACGGTCCACAAACAATAAAACAAACAACAAAAGAAGAAATCAGGAGCTTAATTGCTCTGAAAGGAAAGGCCTTGCAAATATTAATGATGAAAATGACGTGAAAGTAGGAAAATATGATGGGCAAAAGAAAGATCAGTATTAAAGTGAAGGTCAAGGTTACAAATAGTACAAGAAATAGGAAGCAAAGAAGGAGGAAAAGAGATAGAAACGGGGAGTAAGAGGACGAATAGTAGCAGCGGGAAAGAAGAGAATTTAGCAATATTTAAAAAAAGAAAGTGGTCTGTCATCCAGGATTTAATAACAAGAAGGCAAGACGTCAATGTGTCCTGAATAGAATAAGTAAAGGAAGAGAAAGAAAGAAAGATGGGTATCATCAGCATGAAAATGATGATGTATCGCAAATGAAGAAATAAGAGGCAAGAGGAGAAGTATAAATAGAAAAAAGAAACGCCCCAAGACAGAACCTTGCAAAACACCCCCTTGTGACTGTCTTTTTTTAATATAATGGTTTTGTAGCTTAAGAGGCAGAGAATAAGAAATGGTCCCAGCTCAAGATACTTAGTATGTACAGTTAGACAGATAAGAATGAAACCAGAAAAGAATAGATACAGAAAATCCGAAAGGAGAGAAAGAAGACAAGAGTGAGGTATGATCCACAGTGTCGAATGCAGCAGATAAATCGAGTAGAATAAGAAGAGATGGCAGTTTAGAACAAGGGGCCAAAAGTAAAGAGACACAGACTGAAAGAAGTACAATTTCAGTAGAAACGACGACCAGATTGAAAATGTGGGTGGAAGGAGTTGTCGGACACAAAAGAAGAAACTTGGGAATAAACAAAATGTTCTAAGAGCTTAGAAAGACAAGGAAGACAGTAAATAGGCCTACAATTAGAAGGAGGTCTAGGGTCCAAAGATGGCTTTATCAGAATAGGAAAAGTCCTGTAGTGTTGCTTCCTGAATTTCCTGAATTTCTTCAATGACCATTCATTTATTGCTCACCCCAAAGTCCTTTGCGTCTTCGTTCACTCATGGCAACAGCATTTGAACGGTTTATAGTCAAAAAAATCGAAAACAAAAAGGTCGAAAGTCAAAATATCAACAAAATAAAAGTCGAAAAAAAGTCGAATTTCTTTTTTATTACGTTTTGTATTCGAAATGGGGTGTTTCCCCCCTACCCCCCTTTTTTTGTTTCTACCTTTTTTTTTTACATGCGAGAGCCAAAATAAATAAATAAATAAATATTCGACTTTTTTTCGGCGTTATGTTTTCGTTTTTATTTTGTCTTTCAACACTTTTTTTTCGATATTTTGACTGCACACCCATTTGAACGCATAGGCAGTACAAGGCTGGAAGGGACATTATAGGTAGTGTTGCAGGTTAATTGCATAGGCATCACAAGGCTGGATGAGTCATAATAGGTAGTTACAGGTAAATTGCTTAGGCAGTACAAGGCTGGACGGGTCATAATAGGTAGTTACAGGTAATTTGCATAGACATCAAAAGGCTGGACGAGCCATAATAGGTAGTTACAGGTAAATTGCATAGTCAGCACAGGCTTGCACGAGTCATAATAGGTAGTTACAGGTAAATTGCCTAGGCAGCACAAGGCTGGATGAGTCATAGTACATAGTTACAGGTAAATTGCATAGGCAGCACAAGGCTAGATGAGTCGTAATAGGTAGTTACAGGTAACTTGCATAGTCATCAAAAGGCTGGACGAACCAAAATAGGTAGTTACAGGTAAATTGCATAGGCAGCACAGGGCTGCACGAGTCATAGTAGGTCACAAATACATGTGAAAAGCACACCGAGATTCGAAATTCAAAATACACGTGAAGATCACACCTAAATTCGTAATTCAAATTACATATGAAAAACATCTAGATTCGAGTGAACAAGTGGGAACGACACGGAAGAAGAGTGGTCAAGTACAGTCTTGAGTGAGGCCAGTAGCTACAGGTGGAACGATAATCAGGTTAGTAATAATGCCTGTGCGGCATAAACATGGGCAGTTGGTGTGGGCATAGATTGCATTCGAGCGTGCAGCAGCGAGAGATGCACAGGCGTGAAAAGAAATCCTAGATAGCAGTATATGAGAATAAATACTTCTAGAAAACTGGACATCCTTCATTGTAATGTATATCATACGCAAATTATGAATACAACTCCCGTAATACATTTAATTAGGGTTCTTGCAAATATAAAATGAAATGGAGAGTCCATGAGTCTCCTGCTGATTTTGCGCTGGTCCAGTGCAAGAAATAATAACCGGGCCTCGCCAAAGGGTTTTCCCTCGGGCTCACAGCATCCCGTGACAGCCCTGCTCCTAAACTATTTACTTAAGAGAGCGTCAGAGACAGGTGCCTTTGACAAACAACCACACAAGGACATTGCCAGAGGCTGTTGGTTCGAAGCTCTTGAGAACTAAAATAAGCAAACAATGCGTGCTTCGGATTGAGAAGTTACAGTCAGCAGTTCCATTTTCTGCATAATGTGGCAGATCAGAAGAGGGGCAAGGACTCTGGTCTTCCATGAATACCTTGCTTTATTGAAGGAAAATGTGTAAAACTCCTGACTGTCCCTAGACCAGTGGTCTTCAAACTTTTTTGGCCAGGGCCCCCCTGAGCAAAATTTGGGCAGGTCGGGACCCCCCAGAAATGCCAAATGGACAGTATATATTGCGCGCCGTCACCTGCTCCCATCAAAGTCGCTGGGCTCCCTCATCCCACTCCTACCCAGTCGCTGGTCTCTCCCCACCCCATCACACACCCAGGGCTCTCCCCACTCTGCTCCCATCACTATCCCATGGTTCCCGCCCATTGTGCTCCCACCATAGTCCCTCGGTTCCCCCATCCCGTTCCCAACACAGTCTGAGGGCCAGTGGCGGCTGGTGAATCTTTTTTAAGTGGAGGGGCATTAAGGGGAGGCTCGGGGGGGTTTCCCCCTGTGAATTTTTTTCTAAATAATAGGTTAAAATGTTGCATTGTAGAGCATACTTTTAACAAAAAATGGGTAAATAGCCAAACAGTTTGCAATTGTTGCTGGGAGTCTAGGGGGCAGGCATTGATATTTTATTTCTATCGCGCTCGTACACAAGTGTTTCAGAGCGTGACAAGGCAAGGGAGGGGAACAGAGGAGAATAAAACAGCGATCTTACTAGGCCCAGTGACATTGAGAACGCGCAAGTGTGAGGGGAAAAGTGCATGGAAGGGGGGAGAAGTGGAAAGTGCGAAGCAGAGGAGAAACAGATAAATAACAATAAATAAATAATAAAGGCAACAAACAGTGGTAGTGCAGCCAGCAATTTGCAAGTGCTACGTTTAAGGGAGCAGACAGAGTAGGTCTGATAAGTGCAGGAAGAAAGATGGTTCTCCTCAAGTTTTAGAGTGGCAGGGCGCTGTTCCAGAGGGAGGCCCCAGCCGAAGACGGAGATCTACCCCCAGCTCGTTTCTTTGATAAACGACTGACACTGAGGGAGTTGGAGGTAGAGGAGTGAAGAGCTCGAGAGGGGAGGTATTTGCGGAGGAATAGCTGAAGGTATTTTGGACCCAGGCCCCAGAAAGCCTTGTGGACAAGGCAGAGGGTTTTGAATGATAGATGTCCGGTAAAAAGATACCATCCCTGTCCCCTGGGCTCCACTGGTCCTAACACAATGAACATGATTATGTGTATATGCAAGGCGCTGCACATTCATACAGCAATCACTCTATCATTCACATGAGCATCCATCACCATACACTCACTCATAACGCATCCATACACATGTTTAAATAAAAACAATGAACATAAACGTACCTTCTGCATTGGCCTGTGTGTGGGTGCTGAAACGGCCTGCTCCAGCTGCTCTGTCCGTATGTGCGAGGAGGCGCAGGAGCTCCCCCTCGGACATACAGACATGCAGTGCCCCAGCCAGCATTTCCAATGAGCTATGCAATGCTGGCGAAGCAAAACGCCCCAGCACTTGCATGGATCAGTGAGCATGTGCGGCTGGGGAACTAAACTGAACTGTCAAAGGGAAACAGTGTTTCCCTTTGACAGTTCAGCCAGCCCAGGAGCACTCCATTAGCTGGATAAAGCAGCTGAGGGAGTGCTCACTGTTTCACTGGGCTGGCTCCTTAGCTCCTCCATAATGGGTGAGGGGCCACTGGGTGGGCGCCTCTTGCCATTATGGATGAGCCGCCAGGCTCGGACAGGCCTGTAGGGCAATGCCTGTACCAAAAATGTAAAATGCTAGTTTGGGCCAATCAAAATGGGCCACCATTTTGGCCAATGTGGACCATTTTGATGAGTTACTTAACTATGCAGTTAGTAATGTTGACCATTGTTGCTGAATATATCACAATTTACTTACATTTTAACACAAAGCACCCCTTTGGGTACTATTGAAACAGTGGGCTTCATAAACTCTGGCGGTAGCTGTGCCGGTAAAACCGGCACGGCTGCCACTGGAGTTGCATCCGGGTCTGGCACCCGCGAATGGGCAATTACTAGGTCATGCCGAGTTAGGCGGACATGATAATTGCCCTTTCGAAGGTGCCGGTAGATCCCCATTCCCATTTGAGCCCCATATGGCTCAAATGGGAATGGGGAGCTCGGATGCACCAGCACCGTTAATAACGGTGCTGGTGCATCCGACGAGCTGAGGTCAGACCTGGCGGGGGCTGTCAAGCAGCCACGAGCACAACTCTTACTATGGCGGAACGGTAGCAACGGTGCCGGTAGCTTACCAGCACCGTTGTTACTGGTCCGGCATAGTAGTAATGAGGCCCAGTCTGTGACTAAAGGAATGAATATCCATTTACAACTGTGGGCCACTTTTTCATTGTTGCCTGAGACAGTTTCATGCTTCAGCCCGCCCATGTGGGCCACCCCTGCCCATTTCTTCCAATCTAAAAAAAAAAAAAAATCTTTTTTCATGCTGAGCTCTCAGGGCCCCCCTGGGATGCACCCGCGGACCCCTAGGGGGTCGCGACCCACAGTTTGAATACCACTGCCCTAGACGAAGGGTTGACCCTACCTAACCAAAACTAACTAGGGTGCTCGTCAGTAAGTCCAACAGGAACAGCTATCCTCTGTCCAAAACAATCTATTCTGTCCCTGCCACTATACAAAAAAACCAATGCAAAGCAGAATGACTCCCTTCTCCTATGAGCTGCTTCTTAGTAAGTTCCCTTGAATAAAGTGTTCTTTGTGATTTCTTCGATCAAATTGTATAGTTCAAATAAATGGCTCTTCGCTTTCGCCAAGTTATCCTTTCCACATTGGTTCCTTCTCTCTGTTTTATTCTTCTCTCTTGTAATCTTGTTTCTTTGTACTCCTCTTTCTCAGAGTAATTCTCTTCTTCTCTTCTTGTCTTCTTGTATGAACTCAAGGCTTTAGCTCTACTTATTGTCCAACTCTTTTAGCAGAAATAGAACAGTCACAATTATGAATCCCACGTGTCTTCAGTATGCCCGAGGTTTGATCTTTTCCTAGGGCCAGTGTGATTGTTCCAATAATGTTTATCTTCTAGTAATGACTCTCACTCTTTTTCACACACTATTACTGGGACTAGTAAAAATGTTCCAACTAGTATGAATGTTCCAGTAATGATTATCATGCTTCTCCAACACTTCACTATTACTGGGACGAGTATGACGTTCCAGTAATGATTACCATGCTTCTCCAACACTTTACTATTACTGGAACTAGTATGAATGTTCCAGTAATGATTATCATGCTTCTCCAACACTTCACTATTACTGGGACGAGTATGAGGCCTCCAGTAACGCTTTTCATTCTTTTTATATACTTCTGATAATTGTTCGTTACTGGGCAAGTATGAACAGTTACTTCGTTATTTTCGGTTCCTACCCGGGTCTCTCGGTGTGCCTGTTAACTTCTTGTCTCAGGGATCGTGTCACCAGGCTTGCAGTTTGCATAGGCTAGCCTTTGGTGATTGTAGGCTGGCTTCTTCACTTTTTGTCTACTTTTCACTCTGCCCACTAGCTGGGGCCTTTAGGTAAGTAACATCAGCATTGTTAATACACTTCCTAGTTCACTGGGCTTCGGTCATGCCACCACCTTTCTTTCGGTCACTCCATGGACCTTCTGTCACTCGCTCAGCTACTCCTGTTTAAGATAATCTCGAGTGTGAATTACCCGGCCTCACATGCCAACTTCCTCTTTCCCTCTGAAACCATGTGTCACCATCTCCTTCAGCTACGCCTTGGAAGCTGATTCAAATCTCCTGTGCTTCTCTTCTTCCCAGGTTGCCTCCTTTTCGTATTTATGGGGCTGGCGTGGGACTACACCAGCAAAGCGCTCAACTCCTTCTACTCTGTAATGAGTGTACTCAGTACTGTTTCAGTCATCTTCTTCGTCTCAGTACTACACAAGTACATCCACTCAGGTTTATTCAAGGATTCTACATGACAATAACTCTGAGTGTGTTCTTCATGTTTTCCTCTGGAAGGTTTTTGCAACGGATGGGTTGCATGTGGGTTGGTTAGCGACGTCTCATTGGAATGGGATTCCTTGATTCCAAGGGCGGAGTCTCTCCTGGTGAGATCCCGCATGCCTCTACCCCTGGGGAGGGTATTGCATAGCGGGGCTCCCCTCCCTAGCCTCACAGGAAAAGGTTCTCCCTGGGGATAAGTGACAAAACCCTGTGATTCATCACAATACCCTTCAATATGAAGACATGCTCCCCTTTGAGTGTGTGTCCACGTTTGCTGCTATATCTACCTGCCCCAATCTGTACTCATTTGTACATCGTTTGCCGTTGACTGACAGAGACCAAATATCTTTCTCATCATGTCTAGAGCAGACAACCATGCATATCATTCTGTTCTTTTCCTGTCAGTTTAGTTCTCTATGTACATTTCTTTGTGATCTTCAATTACTAATAGATTCAGAATTCGCTTTTATACACTCTTTGCACTTATATTTGTTCTTCCTTTTTGAATAAATGTTAGTAGTTCTTAGGACATAAAATGAAGCAAGTATCTTTACAGTCTACAATCAGTGGTGGGCTGGTCTACAAGGAAGACTGCATATGTCCCAGTAGGTCTCCACCATGGGCCTCTTTAGTGTGGGTACCCTGCTTTACTTCTCTTTGTACCCTCTCTCCTAGTTGCTCTTCTTACACTCTCCGGTCTGCAAGTTACATCCATCGTATTCCTGAGACTTCAGGTTGCAGCAATTTTTAATACTTATTACAGAAGTTCCGCTATTGAGATCAGATGTAGTCCTGACCTTTGCGGATTGAGGGTTGCATCTATAACTATATGTCTTATGCACATTGCTTGCACAGTCTTGCAGTTCTGTATAATGCCTTAAATAAGATAAGGGGTTGCTACTACTCACTTCAATGCTAATATAAATGGTGTATTTGTAAAATGAATGTTCACCCAAAGGTATTGATGTTTGTCCAATCAACCCAACTCATCATGACTCATGTTATCAACCTCCGAAAGATGAAGGGCTGAGAGAACATGGGAGTCAAACCTCTGTGAACATGAGGTCAAACACAAATTCATCTGCGTGAGCCTTTAGCCACAGACCCAACTACACTGGTACTCAAGTTGTCCGCTCCAGAGCACGGACTGATTTGAGACATAGGACCCAAAGGTAGGTTTTGAGTTGCTAGTGGTTGGCTTCGATTTACATGCAACAATGATGAACTTTTGAGATGCATTGCCTGATTCCCAGAGCGTTTTCCTATGGGATTGCGCCACTATAAAACACTTCTGTGAATCAGGCCCACAGTGTTTATTTTTAAGTGCAATTTTTTCACATTTGGAATTTAGTGTCCTAAAGCTTTGCCATTTTGCAAGCATACTGTGCACAATATAAATTATAATTCCATTCCGTCACAAGCACTTTTTGATGGGGAAAATATCAAGCTGCAAGAATCTATAGCAGCAGGAGCAAGAACAACAGAAAGTAGATGAGGTATCAAGCGCTGATATACTAATGTTAGTGCATGGACTATCCTTTGCTAGTTCCTCTTCCATTTAAGTTTATAAAAGACCATATTGGTTCACTAGCTGAAGACCTATCAATTTTATTTATTTATTTATTTTTATAGTTGTGTTTAGTTCCAAATAATTTTTACAACTGTTACAATTTCACTTACATTAAAACTAAACAAATTCATAAAAACAGTCAGTCATTCTATATACATCTAAAATCATTTCATAATCCTCACAGTGCATACACACATTTACTATTCATTTTCTATTAAATTTATAAGCTCAAGAATACATATCAGTACATTTTAAATACATACCAATAATTAATAATTATTAATTTCCTATCAAACATATCAACAAACTCCAATGATCACAGGTATTAATGACACATTATCAGACTATAGCTGAAGTATCTAGAGCACAATCATTGTGAGTCTGCACAAGAGACCCACATTTTTAAATGTTAGCTGTTTAGCATTATTATGTATTATATACTATTAATAAAGCAGGACACTCGGTCAGAATCGGTCTAACTGTCTGCAGCATTGCAAATTCGGCATTTTAGGGAGGCACACCCAGAGTCGGCAGAGCCAGCTAATGTCAGATTTTGCTCCATTGAATCTCCACTTCCATTTTCTTGTCTTCTAGCCTTGGCTCTCGCCCAGTGCCAGTGGCCGGGAATCTTGATGTATTCTTTGAGAGTCAACTCTCTTTTTCACAACAAATGAATGCAGTTGTTAAATACATACATGTTCCCCTCTGCAATATTAGTCAATGCAATAAATGATTAGACAAAGGACATTTTAAGATCATAATCCAGGTGGTGGAATTATTTGGATTATACTCAATTTATCTAGGTTTCTAAAAAGAAATCATGACTAAAACTTCAAGCTCTACATAATCATGCTGTGAGAATAATATTTGGCCTGAGAAAATTGGCTCACATTTCTTTTCTTCTTCAATGCAGCACATTTATTTATTTATTTATGTATACAGTTAAGAACCATGCACGTTTGATCGCAACACAACTTACAATAGCTGACACATGAGATGTGATGGGAATGGGGGGAGTTTGAGGGGCATTCTGATCAGGCTGCGGTGGGGAGTAAATGGAACAGTCAACTGGGACAATACATGGGTGTTGACACGGCTTCACCGTGCTCTGCGAGGCGGTAGCACGAGCCTCTCGCCCCCAACACGGTTTTGCGTTTGGAATTGTTAGTACAGAGACAGGGCTCTGCAACCCGAGCAGGGAGGGAGGATATGTAGGGGGTGTTAGGTTTACCGGCTAGATCGTTAGGAAGAAGCGATGGATAGGTATTGCGGGGAAGGCCGGGGTGGAGGGAAGGTTTTGCTCCTCGGCTCTTGCGCACCCTTTTTTGGTGCCGTGGCATCACATGCACTCTCTCAAACACACTGGGCCTCATTAGGACCCTGGCGGAATGGGTTTATCGGCGCTGGTAAAGGTGCCGGCGCCGTTAAACCCATTCCGCCCTATTACGAGGTCCCCTAGCAGGACCGCTCTGGACGTCTGGCTTTACCAGACGTCCAGAGCGGTTCCCGCGAGGGGACCATGGAGCTAACAACGGGCCCGTCATTAAAGGGCCCGTTGTTAGCTCCCTCCGCATTCCCATTGAGCACTATGGGGGCTCGAATGAGAATGGAGATGATCGGGGTCCGGGTTCCCTGAAAGGGGAAATACCGGGCCCTCCAAAGTCGGGATGGCCTGGTATTTCCCCATTCAGGGACCACGGACCCGGAACCGAGTTTGGAGGCAGCCATTTCCTTATTAAGGGCATGGCTACCTCCAAACTCGTAAGGAGGCCCACTGGCAAACACACTTTGCAATAACCGCTGTATTGTACATCAAGTGCACCAGTGATAACGCAACATGGCTTTCCTTTTCCCCATCAAGGGAACACTACCACGTATATATCTTAAAACCAAAACAAGCAGTAGGAGGTTCCTTTTCTCAGTATGCTCTAGGCTGCAAGAAAGAAACCATTAGAGCGTGTTTGCGAATTGTCTCCTTTCACAGTATTAGTAATCAGTTATTAGCACTGGTTAGGGAGTTGGGCTTGTAGCACATGGACTGCGCCTTCGCTGACACGAGTAAGCAGGCGGCGCCCTTAAGTTATGAGGCGTTATTTAGTCAGATGTGCCGTTAGTAGTTCGGATGCGCCATTAGGTTTCTCTGCCCCCACACCCTCAGGTACATGGCTTTGCTCTGGTTAGGGGCTGGCATGTAATGCGGTGGGGTTTAGCATCATGCAAGCAGGGTCGGACTGGGCCATACAATTGTCTCGTGCACCAATGAAAAAGTGGCCCACAGTTGTAAATGTCTATTCATTCCTTTTATAACTGTGTTTGAAAAGTACCCAGAAGTTGTTTGATCAAATGTGATGCAAATTGTACATTTTAAAGAATATTTATTCAGCATCTCTGGTCAAATCTATCAGGGACACAGTGAAGTAACTCATCAAACTGGCCCACCTTGGCCACAAAAGTGCCCACTTTGACCCAGAAAACTGGCCCACACCAGAGTTTTGCGTTTTTGGTTCGGCCATGGGCCTATTGCCCGATAGGCCAGTCTGAGCCTGCATGCACAGCTTCTGTGTGCCAAAGCACGCTCTAAACGATCCAGTACTTAGCTTGCAAGGGGCGAGGGGCCGGTGAAGCAATCCAGTAGGGGGTGGCCCCTACGTGTGCTCCGGGAGGCAGAGCTCTTCAAAACAAGTCTTGTCATGCTGGTATCTCAAGCGCAAGACCTGTGCTGCGCTGCTTGAGGAACGTTGTGATGTTGCTTGCCCAAAATGGCCGCCGGATAGTAGTTTTGCTGCCCTGTAGGTGATTGGGTGTAGGAGGCCAGGACCCCGAGAGACACATCAGAGCCATGGTCAACCAATCTCAGAAGCTGTAAGGCTTAGCAGAGAAGGGAGGAAGGGAAGGAGGTAGTGAAAAGGTATGTCTTGGGGAGCTTCTGGAATTTAAGGAGATCCGGCTCAAGACGAAGAGGAAGGGGTAGGCTGTTCCATAGGAGGGAGCAGAGATCGGCAACCAGCACGCTGTTTAGCGAAGCGTTTAACACACAGAGAGTTAGTGCCAGAGGAACGTAAATATCTGGAGGCAGAGTATTTAGTGAGAGCAAGTTACAGACAGCATGGTCCCCAGTCCCAGACAGCCTTGTGGATGATGCAGAGGGATTTGAATTTGATTCTTGCAGCAACCGGGAGCCAGTGGAGAGAATTTAGCATTGGAGAGATGCGGTCCCTGGGCTTGAGGCCAAGGATAAGTCTTGCAGACCTATTCTGGATTAGCTGCAGGGGTCATGTCAGAGCAAGTTGCAGATAGCGTGGTCCCGGGCCTGAATGATGCTGTGCCTTTTGTTGCCCAATAAATGGCTAATGCCACATGCCCATGCCTGTCCCCATTATGCTTTTGCTTCTGGTTTAGTACAGTCCAGGCCTTATTCCTGACAGGTGTACTTACATAGTTTAAGGACAATCGGCATTAGACATTAGTAAGTGCACGCAAGTGGTACGGACAGCTATGTTAGGGTTGTGACCATGATGGAAGAAGTGTTAGAGTTAAGGCAGAGAATGTGAGGGACACATGCGGGCTAGATGCGAGGGACGAAAATGTTAGCTCTTAAGCAGATGAGGGGTAGGTCAAAAGGATAACTTGGAGGCAGGGAAGTGGACATTTCCACGGATGTCGTGGGGAAGAGAATTACATACAAGTTGAGCAAGAAGAGAGAAAGAGAGTAACGGAGAGTAAGCAAAGGGATGGTGAGGTGCTACAGGGGTAGTCAAGGAGGAAGAGCAGAGATTCCGAGATGGCTTGTAGAAGTGGATAGAGGAGGATAGATACACTGCTGCTTTACAGTAGATAGATGTGAACCAGGAGAGGACATTGAAATCTGGCCCTGTTTTGCACTGTCAGCCATCCAGCCTGGTGAAGGTAAGACGAAGTAGGGTAAAGTGAGGGAGTTCAAAGAGAGTCCTGGTAGCAAAGTCAATGATATTGTTTAGGGGACAGAAAGAATGGTTGTGGAGAAAAAGGAGAATGCTGGCATAGTAGAGGACAAGAGTGGTTAAGCAATGCTTGGCAGGGTTGAAAGGAAGAAGGTGCCTGATTTTCCTAATATTTAGGAGGTTGGGGCGAGCTGCCTTTGCAGTTTTAGAGATTAAAGTAGAGGTGTGCGAGATCTCATAAATGAGACTGAGGTTTCTAGCTGAAGAGGAGTAGGGGAGAGTGTCAGGTGGGAACTGGATAGGCAGTGGAGGAGAGGAGAGAATATTTGCATGGAGCACAACTGTTTTTGAAGAGTTTAACATCAGTGAGTGTGAAGCCCTCCAATACTTAATGGCAAAGAGGCAGTTTAAAACTTTGATAGAGAGCTCAGAGGAGAGTTCCGGAAATTAGAAGATCTGGGTGTCACCTGCAAAGAGTTGGTAGAAGAACCCAAAGGAGGCAAATAGTGCCCCAAGAGCAGAAGTGTCGAGTATAAAGAGGAAGGAACCCAAGCTTAGCTTTGTGGAACACCAATAGTTGCAGGAGTGAGTTGAGAGGTGTTGTTCTAGGAGACAGAGAATTGGCAAGATGTCAGGTAGGATTGAATCCGGGCAAGATCTTGATACAGAATTCCAAGAAGAGAGAGTATTAAGGAGATCAGAGTGATCGACAGTGTCAAAGTCAGTGAACAGGTGAAGGAAAGGTAGGACAGACAGAGGAGTGCTTAGCAGAAGCGATGAAGCTGGAGACATTCATGAGAGCCGTTTACGTGAGGTGACATGAGCAGAAACCTGCTTGTAATGGGTATCGAAGGGTGTCCAGTCATTTGGTCGACTGAAAACTGGTCGAATGACATTTGGTCGACGCAATTTGGTCGAAAACCAAATGGTCGATTTTTTTTTTATTTATATATTTATTTTTCGGGTTTTCGTTTTTTAAAAAAAGGGGTTTTTAGAGAAAAAAAGAGGGTTCGGGGGGACCCCCCCAAAAAAATAAAAAAAAGGGGTGAAAATAATAAAAAAAAAAAAATTCGACCATTTGGTTTTCGACCAAATTGGTTCGACCATTTGTCTGGTCGACCAATTGTTTTCGACCAAATGTCTGGTAACCGTATCGAAGGTTGTGGATGCCTAAGAAATTGGTAAGACAGTTCATCACAAATCTTTCCAGCACTTTAGAGTAGTGCGGAAGGAGAAACACAGGGTGAAAGTTAACCAGCAGGTTCGGGTCAGCTCCTTGCTTTTTTAGGAGAGGGATGACCTTGTTTGTTTTCACAATAGAGGGAAAGCAAGCAGAGTCGAAGGACACGTTGAAGTGTGCAGCAAGGGTAAAGGACACTAATGGGGCAATAGGCCTGACTTGCAGAGGAGCAGGAGGGTCTCAAGGTGCAATTGGTCCTTGTTAATGTCTTCCCAGCATGGAGACCTCCAGTGGTATCACTACAAAATATCCCCACCAAAAATATTGCTGTACATATGGCCGTTTGTCTCGCCATAGGCAATATTTTTGGGGAGGATATTTCGTGGGAGCGGGAGTTGAGGGGGTGCCCCCCGCACATTTTAAAATAATGCAGGGGTTGCGGGGGTGTCCCCTGCAGGGTCCATGGGTCAATATCGCCGTGAAAATTTGGCGATATTTTTGTATCAGCATATTTTTGCGGGGATATTAACACATGGAACCCCTCCAGGCAGCACATTAAAAAGGGCAAACGCATCAACAGTGACGATTTCGTACAAGACAAAAGTTATGCAGCTGGTTGGGGGGAGACAAAGTGTGGCCTACTCCATATGGGATGCCAGGTGCTAATTGGCCGCTGCTTCCCTGTCGATCTTTGTGCACGTGGGCCAGCTGTGCTCATCTACACAGTGAAGGTCGGGTCATGCAAGTGATACATTCTAACTAATCTAAGCTAAACAACAGGAACTGATAATTCATGAGCAATGGCAGATACCTGAACATCATGTGAAAGGGGGTACTTTGAGGAAAGAGAATAATATATAGACATGCCGATCTCCACATGCAGGACGTCATCGATACCGCAGTTCACGCACCCAGGTATCTCCCCCGTGGGTTTGATCTACTGTCTGCCCTCCCTCGTGCCTCATGATACGAACAGATGTGTGTTGCTATTTGGGAGAATATATTGCTGCATAGGCTAAGACCTGTGGTGGGTAATCTAAAATGGTAAAGGGGAGTGGGTTAGATGTTTATCGGCATGAAAGGAATTGGGGGGTCGGAACAGAGAGGCCAGAGGGGCTCTGGCCTGGCGAGGTGGCGGTCGAGAGGACACAGGCAGTTTAGTGGAGATGGATGGACATTTGTGCCGGGCCTGTTTTTGTCTCACGCTCTCCGCAGAGCGCATTCTTTGTAAAACGATACTAGGTATTTGCAACATTGAGAGGACAGGGAATGGATGAAATTCCGTGGGAACAAAGCTTGTGCAGAGCTGGCCTGATGTGTTGAAGGCTTGGTCCTTCTGTGTGAGAGGACGGAGATGCGAATGCCACAGCCTCACAGTGTGGTGGTTTTTGGGTTAAGTAAAAAATGGCGTCTAGGCTTGATACAAAATGGAGTCTTAGTGTGAAGACATGGGTGATGTGATTCATCTAGTTTGCTATGTTATAGGTCTACTACACGTACCATGGAGGTGCTCGTCATCCCTTTGT
This sequence comes from Ambystoma mexicanum, assembly GCF_040938575.1. Taxonomy (NCBI): domain Eukaryota; kingdom Metazoa; phylum Chordata; class Amphibia; order Caudata; family Ambystomatidae; genus Ambystoma; species Ambystoma mexicanum. The sequence goes on from NC_090937.1 coordinate 1,605,304,074, forward strand.
TTCGATGGAGTTTATTTACCTTGGCTGCGGCTAGGGGGGGTGGGAGAAGACTATTTCCTTCCCAACAGTATGATAGAATTGGTGCAGGTATTTAAAGTGGATTAGCTTATATATCGCATTCAGAGTCACTTTCCTCGTTCCTTCGCAACAGTACCTCAAGATCTCATCTGATATTTCACACCCTAGTGAGACTTCCCATTTCCTCAGGGGGGAGGTACCCATCCCCCATTTGGTATTAAGACACATAGCGTACATAGCTGAGACCACTCTGTTATTATAGTCACCCTGGAGCACTTTAAGAATAACTGCCTTGCAGAATTGCATAGCCTAAAGTACAAAAGCATATCTAGGGCTTTTGCCCATCTATAAAAAGGTCTTGAAAACAAGTCACCTTCAATTGCTTCATAAAGGTGACATAGCTTCTTTCCCTAGTGAATGGGATCCCAGGTATATAAATGACCGGTAACTCTGGGGAATATATGACCACAACCTTGAATTTATGCTCAATTCGGTTCCATGCCCTGCAGGTCAGTTCCACCATGTTATCTACACTGGACATCCTGTTGGGTGCTGTCAGGAAATCAAACGTCAGGAAAGACACATAGCGTACATAGCTGAGACCACTCTGTTATTATAGTCACCCTGGAGCACTTTAAGAATAACTGCCTTGCAGAATTGCATAGCCTAAAGTACAAAAGCATATCTAGGGCTTTTGCCCATCTATAAAAAGGTCTTGAAAACAAGTCACCTTCAATTGCTTCATAAAGGTGACATAGCTTCTTTCCCTAGTGAATGGGATCCCAGGTATATAAATGACCGGTAACTCTGGGGAATATATGACCACAACCTTGAATTTATGCTCAATTCGGTTCCATGCCCTGCAGGTCAGTTCCACCATGTTATCTACACTGGACACCCTGTTGGGTGCTGTCAGGAAATCAAACGTAAAAGGAATGGTGTCGCTATTCCTCTCTCCACCTATACATGGCTTCTATCCCTCTGGATACCGAATCAGTATAAGAGGAATCCTGCTTGAGCCAGGTTGTAGTAAGTCCCACAATCAGGCAGTGCTAAACCCCCCTTGTGTATTGGTGCCACCATCTTGTCCTACGAGACTCTTGCTTGCTCCTCGGCCCAAATGAACCGCAAAGTCATAGATCTTATATCCAGAAAATATTCTCTGGGTAGTGCCAGCAGGACATTAAGAAACATGTATAGAAACTGGGGTAGTAGCACCATTTTAACTAGGGAGATTCTACCATGGAGATTATGGTGTAGATTCCCCCACCTATTCATCGCGCCTTGGGCTTGTTCCAGTACTTTCTGATAATTATACTTGTATAAGACACTGAGGATTTGGACAATATTAACCCCTAAATATCGAGTGAGGTCAACATGCCACTGAAACTCCCACAGACCCACATATTGTTCCACACTGTCCGTTAGTGGGAAAAGGACCAACTTTGTGGCATTGATTCTGAGCTCTGAAAAATCCCCAAATGTCAGTATATCACGCATAATTGGGCTAAAAAGGACGTTATTATCGATTTGTCTTGCCACACCATGGACATCAGCCCAAACATCCTAAGTAGTCCATAGGAAGTGGAGCGCCCGGGTATAAATCCAGATTGATCTGCCTTTACCATTCTCTGCATCAGGGGTGCCAGCCTGGACGCCAGCATTTTGGCGAGGATCTTATAATCCAGTTTGATGAGGGATGTAGGCCGATAGGAGGAACAGTCGTCTAGAGCGTTTTCCGGTTTGAGCAACACAACCACCACCACCGTTTCTCTCAGGGACTCAGTTAATTGCCCATCCTTCAGATTTTGATAGAACATCTGCAGTAGACAGGGGGCGAGTCTCACCTGCATCGTATTTACAAAGCTCATATGTAAATCCGTCCAGCTCGGGGGATTTCCCGGATGGGAGAGATCTAACAGCCTTGAGCACCTCCTCAAGAGACACTGGACAACCCAACCTCTCCCACTCCTCATCTGTGCACCAATATAAGGCCACTTGATCCAGATAGTTATTTACCTAATGTTGAGAGAGACCAGCATATGAGAAGAGTATAGTTGACCATAAAACTGACAGAATTCTTCTCTAAATCTGCAAATCTCTACTCCTTGTGTGTCTTTTATTGACAGTACTCAATCCCTGAGATTATCCAAACTTGCAGCCCTTGCCAGCAATCTACCCAGCCTCGGCCCTTCTCCATATTGCCGTACCGCATCTTTCCCAGGGAGAAACTTACCCTCGCTATGCGCTAGTTCATTAAACAACTGCAAATGTTTCTTAATCTCTGCTTGTTCTAGGAGTGCTGGTGTGGGCATTCCCAGCTGTAGTTCATGTATCTGGGCCTCAGTATTGGCAAATACTTTGTATGTGTTTTGATACCCCCCGTTTCTCTCGAGATACACTCCCCCTTAACTGCACATTTGAAGCTTGCCCACAGGGTCACAGCCGACTCCACCGTTCCTTCATTGATTTAAAAAAAAAAAATGTCTATTACCCTGAACAGGCCCTCTCGAAACACACATCTGTCAACCCCTCGCTTTTAAATACCCAAGGCATGCCCTTCACCCGATCTGTTCATTCTACAACTAATAGTACTGAGGCATGGTCCAATAGTGTGCGCGCTGGGATGGACACTTTTGTCACTTTACCCATTAATGTATGGGAGACCAGGAAGTAGTCTAGCCGGGTCACCGAGTTGTGGATGGAGGAGTAGTATGTTAATTTCTACAGACATCGTTAAAATCCCATGCCAAGCACATGCCTTTCAATTTACCAGTCACTTTGGGTACCAGGCAGTGAACCCACGAGTGTGATCCCGGTCCAGCTCCATGACCGTGTTAAAATCTCCAGCCCAAATTATTTCCCCAGGTGACAATTCCCCAGTGTCTCCACAGTGTCTTGATTTTAGCCGTAGTAGTTAACCAAAGTGTACAATCGAACCTGTATGGTTCCCTGCACCACCAGACCCCTTCCCTCTTGATCTTTGACCATGGTAATCAGGCGAAACCCAATGGAGTAATGGATAAGAATACACACCCCTCTGGAATATGAGGAGTAAGAGGAGAAGTAACGGTGGCATTGCCAGCTTTTCCCAAATTTCGATTCTGCATCCAATGTTAGATGCGTCTCTTGTAGAAATGCTACTTCCACTTGGTGTCTCTGCATGTATAGTAATACCTTACAACACTTAGACAGACAATTCAGACCCCTCACATGTCATGTAACACTCTGAATCCTAAGTGACCTGGTCATTGCCTACCCATGTCAGCATTCGTACCACGTATCGCTCATTGGGCATAGTACACATCAACGTGACACTCTGTTGTCCAATAGAGTAATGTAACCCTCGATTCCTCTGCATGTCTGTAACCTTAACCCCTTTAACAAACCCACCTCTGCAACCACCCTCACCAACCTCTCCAACCTGCCTATTACCCGCCTCCTCCGCCTTAAAATCTGGGAGTTTAAGTTGTGATATTTCAGCGACCCGTCGTTCAGGGAGGCAGCATGGCTTATGACCCCACTGTACAGTCCAACTTGCGACCCTGAACCCCCACTAGCAACCCCAACCTGCCAGTTCTCCCCTGCCCCCCAACCTAGTAACACACACATGCTAACACCTGGGGGCTCACCAAGACCCAGCTATCCCAGCAAACCAGTCCATGGATAACGTCCCAACTGCCATGGCATAACGAAAGTCACTGCCATTCTTGCTCTGAAGTTGCACCATAGAATTCTGCTATCGAGACCCTCACTCAGTCATTGTTGCCTCTGCCACGTAGAGCCCTCAGCAGGGACTCAAGGAAGGAACTTGCCTCCTCCGGAGTGTGAAAAAACGGCACTCTTCCATCGTGTTCTATTCTGAGATTAGCCGGAAACAGCATTGCACATTTAATGCCACTCTCCCTGAGTCTCCTTTTCACATCGATAAAGGTATTCCTGGATGACTGTACCTTATCCGAAAAGTCTGGAAAAAGATGGATCTGCGCATCGTGGTATTTTATGGAGCCTTATTACCTGGCCTTCCGCAGTGCTATGTCCCTGTTACGATAGTTCAGCAGTCTAGCTATCAGCGGACAAGCAGGTGCCACCGGTATTGGTTTCCTACCACTCGGTATTCGGTGGGCTTTCTCCACAATAAATACTGTTGAGAATTCCTCATTGCCTAGAACTTCTTTCAGCAGATTCTCCACCATGATCTCTGTGTTGTTCTGTTCCACTGCCTCCAGCGCTCTTATTACCAGCAGATTGTTTCATTGTCTTGTTTATCAATCAGTTCTTTTACAGCACTCCTGAGCACTGCTTGATCTCTCACTGCAGTATTAGCTCGGTCTTTAAATGAAGATATTCTTCTCTCGGCTTCATCCAACCGTTCACCATGTCTATCCAGCCGAACCTGCATGTAGTCCACTTTGCATGCAAATGTGTCCATCTTGCCGAATATTCGCTTGTACCTGGACGAGCATCATTTTAATATATGATATGATATTTTATTTATAGCATGCCTATACACAAGTGTTTCACGGCACAACGAGGCATGGGAAGGGAACAAGGGGAAACAAGAACGATCTTACTAGGCCCAGTGACATTGAGAACGCGCAAGTGCAGGGAGGGCTGAGGGGGAGACGTGCCAGTGGAAGGGGAGGGGGGAAGTACAGGACATAGGATCAAGAAGCACAAACAAAACTTGAAAAAGAAGTGCGGCCAGCAGGTGGCAATGCAAGGGTTAAGTGCAGGCAGCAGATGATTAGGAAGTGCAGGTTCGGGGACTGTAGGGTAACAGATACAGCCCCAAGTGCAGGGTTGCAAGGCAGCGGTGCAGGTGTTTTACTGGGGGAGGCAGGAACCTGTGCCCGAGGTTCAGAGGGTAGCCAGGTAACCAGTGCAGTACAGACAGGAGATCAGCTGGGAAGAGGAAGAGAGAAGGAAGAAGCAAAGAGGAAAGTCTGCAGCAGCTTCTGGAACCGGAGATGGTTCAGCTCAAGTTTCAGAGAGGCAGGGAGGCTGTTTTAGAGGGAGGTGCGAGCAGAAAAGAGAGACCTGCCTCCAGCTCTTTGGGGTTGGAGATGGAGTTGGAGATGGAAGAGCGAAGAGCTTGAGTAGGGAGATACTTCAGGAGAGAAAGCTGGAGATATTTTGGCCCCAGAAGGCTTTGTGAACAATGCAAAGGGTCTTGCATTTGATTATTGCAGCCACTGAGAGCCAATGAAGAGATTTCAGTGCTGGAGAGATACGATCCCTGGGCTTGAGGCCGAAGACAAGTCTTGCAGCTCTGTTCTGGATGAGCTTCTGGGAGAAGGGAGGAAAAGAAGAATACCTCTAAGAGGTGAAGATGGTAGTTTGCCTTCTTAGAGACGTCAGAGATGCGAGTAGAGAAGGAGAGAGTGGAGTCAAAGATGACCCTGAGGTACTTAGCCACACAGGTGGGTGCAGGAAGAGGGTCAAGGAAGGCCAGCCATAGAGTGCAGGAAAAGAGGTGTAGGTGCGCCGATAAGGAGGACCTCCGTCTCACTGCCGTTCAGGCAGAGATCATTGCCAGCGCAGCATTCTTAGATTGCGGACAATCAGGGATGAGAGATGGAGAGGACGCGGCAGAGGCAAGCCTGAAAACAAACTGGGTGTCGTCCGCACAGCACTGGACGTTGGAGCAGAGTGCAGCAATACAGTGGGCGAGAGGTGCCAAGTATTGGTTGAACAACCAGGGAGATAAGTAAGTTCCCTAGGGAACACCGCAGGTGGAGTGAGAGACAGAGGAGAGGAAGGATCCAAGTTGGACCTGGGAGGGTCGGTCAGAGAGGAGAGAGGTCAGCCAGGCCAGAGCCTGATCTGTGATACCCAGGTTATCACAGAGCTGGTTGAGCAGGATGGCACGGTTGACCATGTCAATGTCAGAGAAGAGATCAAGTAGGATGAGGATAGAGGGGAGATTAGAATCAAGGTCAGAGAGTAGGTCTTTGCAGATGTTCAAGGGAGCAGTTTCCGTGCTTCTGGCTGCTCTGAAGCCAGACTGATGGTCATGGAGACAACCAACAGATAGATACAGTGTGAAGATTAAGCTGGGAGATGGCCAGCTTTTCCAGGAGTTTGCCCAGAAAAGAAGTGATGAGAATCGGGTGGTAATTAGCTGGAAGGGAGGGGTCGGCTGAGGGTTTCTTGAGAAGAGGGTGCACAAGAGTGCTTCAGTGGAGGGGAAGGTTCCAGCGGAGAAAGAGTGGTTGCAGAAGTCGGCCAAGGCTGGAGCAGGAGTGTTAATGTGGTCCTTACTGGTTTTTGAAGATCAGGGAAGAACCTGTTTTGATGAGGTTTCATAGATCGGACTTATCTAGAGACCTCGTTGGGGGAGAAGAGAGGAAAACCAGAGAAGGGAGGGGGGATGGCCGCAGGCGGGCCAGAGGAAGATGGGAGACTGGAGGGAGAGCAAGAGAGGTTGAGAGGGTGAACAGGATGTCCTGGGTTTTAGAGGTGAAGTGAGAAGCCAGGGCAGTACAGAGGGCACGGGACAGGAGAGGTAGAGACTGCAGCAGGACTGGCTAACTCCTTGCAGATTTTAAAGAGTTTGGCCAAATTGTTTAGATGCAGCCGAGATGTGGGTTTGTATGTGACCTCTCTTCTTAGTGAGGACAGAGAATCGGTATTGCCTTTGGAGCATACTGCAGGCCATTTTGTCAGAGGATGTAGAAGATGCCAAACATTTCCTCTTAGACACCCTACACTTGTGTTTAAGAGTGACGAAATCTGAGTTGAACCAGGAGTTACACTTGGCTATAGGTTTCATGTGGATCCTCATGACAAGGGTAAGTGCATCGAGAGTATCAGAGATAGCAGTGTGGAGCATGGAGAGAGCTGTGTCAGTGTTTGAGTCAACCAGAGGTGCAGGAGGGGGAGAGAAAGAGGCGGTGAAAGCCTCAACTAAGGGTGGGTCGAATGACTGAGAAGGTGGGTGGCAGTGTGGGGGTAGGCTTGGACTGGGGGTGGAGAGAGAGATGAGAGGAGGAGAAAATGGTCACTCCAGGAGAGAGAACTGGTGAGAGAGTTAGAGAGGGGGAGATTTGAGGAAATGAGAACATAGAGAGTGTGCCCTGCAGAGTGAGTTGGGCTAGAAGGAAGAAAAGAGAGAGTCGCAAGGTTGCAAAAGAGTCCAGTGGCGGGACTGGAAGCATCCAGGTTGATGATGAAGTCTCCAAGGAAGAGGAGTTAGTGGTTGAAGCTGGGAGGGAAGAAGAAAGGTCCGCCCACTCGGAGAGGAAGGGGGAGATCTGCCCAGGTGGCCGGGAGATAGTAGCCACTGTGAGAGAGTGGCCAGGAGAGAGAGAAAGCCTACAGACCAGGCATTCAAAAGAGTAGCACTGCGTAGGAATGATAGAGGCACAAATCCACTCCAGGAAGATCGTTGCTAAATCCCCACCGGAGCGGTTGGGTCTGGGCGCTGACAATATTTTGTAGCCATCAGGAAGGAGTGTGTCAAAGCTTGTAACAGAGCTGGCCGTGAACCATGTCTCAGTGAGACCAAGAACGTCAAGGTTGAGTTCTTCCAGGAGACGGCAGATGTCAGAGGAGTATTTGATGGCTGAGCGAGAGTTAAGAGAGGCGAGGTGGAGATGGTTGCCAACCTTGAAAGACTTCCGAGGAGGGTGTTATTATGCGTACCCCCGGGGACCCGGACCAAGTCCAGCAACCCCGGAAGCAGGCATCAAGTTATTCCAAGCAAGCCCAACAATCCCTGCTAGGGGCTACTTGGGTGCAGTCCTGGCGTCTATGGCGCCAGGCTCATATGGAGAGTCAGTCCTGGCGACATAGGTGCCAGGCTCATAGATTAAAACTTACCTGATGCAGACCATGCTGCAAACTTACCTGATGCAGACCATGCTGCTAGAGCTCCAAGGCAGAAGAAGCTTGGAAGGGACTACTTTTCGTAGGGACTATTTTTTTACTCGGGTGGGGCTGGGGAGGAATACTTACCTGGGACTACTTTGGGGGCTATATAAACCACGCCCGAAGAGCAGCTCACGCTTCGCGTTATTCTGCATCCAGCAGTGTAACGCTAACCGTGCTGCAAGCCTGAGTCCTGTCTTCTGCCACGCCCGCCTCGAGTCTGGAGCTCCTAGAAGAAGGAGAAAAGGTTAGAACAAGAGCAATACCATTGATCCTTACCTGAATTCCCGATCCACCGCGCCTTCGAGCTGGAAGACAGAACGTATTTAAAGCGCGTCGCTTCGCCTGCTGCAGCGCTGCGCTGAACTCACCGGCCTTCGCAGCATCTTCACTATTCACTGCATCCTTCTGCATGTTCTCGCCGCACTCCGGCACCTAAGGGGAACACAAGAAAAGCAATGTGAGCCAAGGGAATAAACAGAGGCAATATTAGTTACCCCCATAGACTTACCTGATTTTACCACCGGGGGTACTATTCCTCTTCACGGGTCGGCGCAGCCTCCACTGCATCCTCGCCGTACCCCGGCCCCTAAGGGGAAACAAAAGGACAAACAAGGGGAAAAAACCTCGCCACAATAGACTTACCTGATTTTACCGCCGGAGGCATTATTCCCCGAGACTTCATACTTTCTCACAGCGCCTGAATAAAGGAGAAAGCAACAGGTTACATACTGACATTATTTTATCGAACTGAGTTGGATAATACAAATCCTTACCTGAATATTACCGGTTGCCACGAGGAACTCTTCGCTAGGGTCAAGCTGCAACCTGCAAGGAATCGGACAAGAGTGAAAGTCAGACATTTGAACTCTTACGAACTACATACTTACGGCGTCTTGCCGGAAATCTCAGAGTCAAACTTGTTCTGGAACTCACCAATTCCTTCGAGCCAGTGAAGCAACTGGTTATCTGCACACCCCTGCGCTCAATGCAGGATGGAGAGCTCATCTTTCCAAACCATCAGGTGAGACTACAAGAGGGGACATCAAAGGAGATCAGTGGGGAGAACAGCGGGGGCGGGGGGATTTACGCTCAACTCCACGGGTGGTTAATTCCCTTTCTTCATTTGCAGAAGAATATTCCTACGGGCCAAGCTAACGAAGCTAGGTAGGCCAGTACAGTCCGTCATCTCGGCACTACGAGTCACATTGGTGGAGACCGCAGCTGTCCAGTTCAGATCGACGCCCCTGTGAGAGCCAGGTGAACGTAACAGAGGGGTACAAATCAGAGGTACTCCCTGCAGAGGTATAGAAGGAGCCTGAGGGAGGGCAGAGGAGAGGGCAATGTAGCCGAGGAGGAGGAAGAGGGTGCCATAGTGGTGGCAGATGGTGGAGGCAAGGAAGCCAAAGAAGTGAGAGAAGGGATAGCGGGAGAGGAAAGGAAATTGATAAGGCGCGGAAGCATCTAACAAAGAGGAGGGCGTTGGACGAAAACGATGCCATTGTGGTAAACATTGATGATGACCTTAGAGGAGTGGAAGGAAGCTGGGAGGGCCACCCACCGGGTACCACCATTAATAGGAGAGGAAGTAAAAGGAGAGAGCACAGAGACTGTGTAAAGAGTCCATATGTCTGGCGAAGGAACGGCAAAGTGGATGTCGGTGAGGGTCTGTCTGGAGGAAACGCTAGTGTAGGTATCTGCGATAGGGAGGCCTGGGTTGGAGAACAGGATATCCTTTTTGAAGGGCAGGATAGTCAATAGTGAAGCAGTTAGAGAAAATAGGAGCGACGGTGAGCACCATAGGTGAAGAGGAAGAGGGGGAAGAGGAGAGAGAGGGGGTTGGGAGTGGACTGAAGGGGAGAGCGGAATGGGGGTGCAAGCAGAAGAGACGGAACAAGGAAGGTACAGCAGGACAGATGACAACACAGCAGGGCTAGGCACAAGCAAGTTCAAATATGCAGGGCAGCTGGAAAAGCACATTGAGCCACTGGGCACAGGCACGTTAAAAAATGCAGGGCATCTGGAAAAACACAGTCAGACACTGGGCACAATTCAAGTTCAAATATTCAGGGCAGCTGGAAAAACACATTGAGCCACTGGGCACAGGCAGGTTCAAATACGCAGGGCAGCTGGAAAAACACAGTGAGCCATTAGGTGACTTTAATTTAGGCTATAATGACACTAAGGATATCCAATCTACAGCGATTGCCCTGACTCTGAAGGAGCTGGGATTCTCCCAGAAAGTTAACTTGCCCACCCACAATAAGGGTCGAATCCTTGATTGGATAGCGGAACACAACTGCAAAGTAAATATCACAGATTCTGTACCCCAGATTGGGACTGACCACCACCTGCTATTATTCACAGTGACGACCAACCCTGCCACCACCCAGTCCTCACTTGCCCCACCCATGCCCACGAGGAACATAAAACTCATGACGGCTGAAACATTGTAGCCCGTCATATTACCTAAACTGAACTCACTCTCAAACATTATGGATCCTAATGTGTTAGTTGAACAGTATTATGAAGCTATGAACTCAGCCCTCGACCACATAGCTCCGCTCAAATTAAGGAAAAGCAAACCGAAAAAGCATCTCAACTCATGGTTCACTCCTCATCTAAAAAACCTTAGGTTGACTAAAAGAAAACTTGAAACCGCTTGGAGACTCTCCCCATCAGTCGAAAATAAACTTAACCTTTCCAAAGCCTCCTCCCAATACAAGAAAGAAATACTATTAGCCAAATAGGAAACTTATAATACCAGAATATCTCAATCGAAATCTAGTGTCAGAGAATTGTTCAGCATTCTGAAAGAATTGGAAACTCCTATTGTGCCTCAAGAAAACTGCACCAAGGACAAAAATGGTGCTCTAGTATACAACTTGCCTTAACAAATAAAGTAGCTAATTTACAAACTAAAATTGCTCTCAAGAAGGCATCTCTAACGCCTCACATCCCTCAGAGCTTAGCGCCACCACCACAGCCGAATCAAAAAGTCTGATTCTGCTTTGTTAAGGTATCGACCATTGAGGTAGAAAAGGTCATTCTGGGACTTAAACCGTCCAACTGTAAAGGCGATCAATGGCCAGCACAACTTATCAAGGATGCTGCGAGAGAACTATCGCCATTTATAACCAAACGCATCAACTCCTCCTTTACCACAGGCACGGTACCGAATAATTTAAAAGAGTCCTGGGTACTACCACTATTAAAGAAACAAACCCTCGACCCTGCCATTCCCACAAACCTCAGGCCCATCACAACTCTGCCCTTTCTTCTAAAAATTCTAGACAAAGTGGTTTACATGCAAATACAAAACTTCCTAGAATCCAACCACCTTCTCGGAACCCGCCAATCAGGATTCCGCCCGCATCATGGGACTGAGACAGCTCTAATAGATCTTAAGGCCCAAATAGATGAACGTAGAGACAATGGCCAAGCAGCCCTACTCCTCCTTCTGGACCTATCAGCTGCATTCGACTTAGTTGACCATACAGTCTTATGTAGCCACCTAGACTCTGCAGCCCATTTCTCAAAAGAGGCTATAATATGGATCAAGTCATTTCTGAGTAACCGGACTATGAGAGTCTTCTCTCCATCAGCCTCGGCAGATCCGATCCCTATAACCTGCGGTGTACCACAAGGATCTTGTGTGTCACCTACTCTTTACAATGTTTTCACGAAGCCCCTCTTTGACGAAATGGATCATCTGGGTATCGCCTACACTAACTACGCAGACGATACCGAGATCCTCCTCCCACTCTCAGGAGTTTACGCCAAGGATCTGACACTAGTGAATAGAATTTATAGCATCGTTCAGGCATGGATGGCCACCCACGGCCTATGCCTGAACGATGATAAAACTGAGTTTATCATCCTAGGCACCCCAACCTATATATCCAAACTCAGCCCTGACTATGACAACTTCATTATTGATGGGAACAACATAAAAGTAGCCAACAAAGTGAAAACCCTCAGATTTTACCTAGATGCCACCATGAACTTTGCTAAACAATTTAACTCTCTAGCCTCTGCTACGGCATACACATGCAAACTTATCAGAGCTAGCAAACAATTCCTCTCCACAGACAGCTGCATTATACTTGCCAGAGCCCTTATACTATCCAAACTGGATTATTGTAACAGACTCTACATTGGGGCAAATAAACAGACCATTCACAAAATTCAAGTCCTCCAGAACAATGCCTTGAAAGCAGCACTCAAGATTAACAGAAAGGAGCATATATCCTCTGTAAGAAGAAAATACAAATGGCTATGCACCTTCGATAAAATTCATCTCAAGATTGCTTCCCTCACACACAAGTGCCTCAACAATAAAGCACCACCCTACCTCATGGACAGGTAATGTAAAAGAACCTCATCCAGACCAACAAGAACAGCCAACAAAAACTGCCTCCAAGTTCCGCGTTTCAAACTCTCCACTATAGGAGGAAATAGCTTCCCAGTCAAGGCTGCGCAGTTGTGGAACTCCCGACCCCCATGGCATCAGAGAACCTCAGCCTTTTCCCAACTTCAGGCAGAACCTGACCAGGTGGCTGAGATCCAATGACATCTTACTACTCTAACCTGCATGACCCTTTAGATGCACCTCCCTTGACTCCCACCCTTTGCTCCTGGAGCTTACTCACTATGTGATTGAAGTTCCGTGTGCATCACATCACTATGATACTGGAGCCACTTGACTTGATATGACACACTATATATTACTGTATATTATAACCCTATGACTATGTACGTAACATGCACCCTATTACCTCATTGTTCCTTGACCCTGCTTTGTACATACCTGCCTACTCTAACATCGTTGATGTCTGTATTTTCCCACCTATCGTGTACTTGTAACTAAGTTGAGCATATTCTTGTCTGTTTGCACCCTGATGCCCCAGGGCATGGTGCGCTATATAAATAATAAACTAAACTAAACTAAACTAGAACACTGCAAACATATCATTCAGCAGTAAAATGAAAAGGCTGTGCGTCTTCGCTCACAGGTTCTACTATTCAAATACAAGAGTCAATATTTCTCAGAGAATAACCCAAATGCCCATCAGCATACAAATAACAGACCAGTCCCTTATTCACTTATATAACCTCCTGGCTCACACTGGTGGGAGCCCTCTTAATCTCCTTTTCCTATCCTCCATCTTGTACTAATCTGCCATTTCTATTGCCCCAGCTCCCTTCGATCATTCACTCATTCGCTTTTCCTTTCAGCCCTCCCCACTCAGAGTTAAGCCCCCTTGCCCCTCACTAAAAGGAAGTCCAAACAGCAGGCAGGGCTCTCCTGTGAAAGACAATCACTGCTTAAATAACAGAGAAAATGGGTAATGGAGCTAAATAACATTATTCTAAAGGGGCTCTGTTTAACAACATAGTAGCAACCTGGTGAAATTGCTGGATCTAAGGGATCTATAATTAATGGTCTTACATAAATAATTAAAAAAGCAAAATTATGACAACTAATTCTGAATGGCTATAGGGCGTTGCCCCTGCCTTCCATTGTGGAAGATCAGTGCAGGCTGCTCATCCTCAGCCAGCATTGAGCAGCTGTCCAGAACAGACCTCATGTGAGCAAGACATTGGCCCTCACTATAACTCTGGCGGTAGCGGGCTGCCGCCGGAGTTGTTTTTTTGCTGGCACCCGCGAATGGGCAGTAACCGGGTCATGCCGAGTTTGGCAGACCCGGTAATAGCCCATTTGCGGGTGCATTTATGGCCGGCCTACCTATCCCCATTCTGCCCTATAGGGCAGAATGGGGGTCGGGAGCATGGTTGCCATCATTTATAACAGTGCTGGTGCAATCATGAGTTCTGCTCACGGGTGCCAGTATGCACGCCTGGTCAGACCAGGCGTGCAGTCCGGCACCGGCGAGCAGAACTCGTAGTGTGGTGGAGAGGTAAAAACGGCGCCTTTCTGCCACACTCATAATAAGGCCCATTGTGCGACTGTTGTTAGTCAAATGCTGCATATTCCCATGTATGGTGGGGCACAATGGTGACCCAACAAGTGATTGGTGAATGCACCGTGAATGAGACTAACCATAGCCAGCGGCTGACATGACAAATAGCGGTAAAGTATCTCATGTGAACTTTGAAGCTGCATGTCACATGTGTATCTGAATTTGCATCTTGGATTGGTGACATCTCTTCCTGCGGCCATCTTGGTTCAGGACAATCTCCAGCAAAAGCCACAACATGCTCCACTGTGAACACCAATCAGGAAATAATTGTCTCACCCCAGCAACACCACAGACAATACCAGAGACCAACCACTCATGAACTAAGAGATCTGTTGACAAGAGCATGTGTCATCCCTTCTAACCACCTGAAACGCAACCATCCAAAGGCATCCCAGTTAAGGGCTGAACTGTGAAGGGTGAAGACCACCAGTTGACCAGCATCTTTGCTTTGTAGTCTATGAGCATTTGTCTGTTAGTATCCTTTAATGTTTCTTCTCATCTTCACACTCGCCATCCACTTCTCATGCTATATCTTCCTTTCCCTCCTACTTCTCTCTTTACTCTTCTGTTCAGAACCATCTGAACTCTCTTAACATCCCTATCATCTCTTCTCCTCAACGCCACTTCTCTTCTAGCTCCACTACTTTTTCTATTCACAAAACCTACATCAACCCACACTTACATTGCACTTCCTCTTCTCGCATCTATCCCCAGTGCCTCTTTATTTCCCAGACTCAATGTCGCTTTGCTTCTATATCTCAATCGCTTCCTTTTGCTCTTTGGAATGCAAAGTTTGTCTGCAATAAAAACCTCTTTTACCTCTGTCTTCTACCTTTCTCATTCTCCCTTTCTTGACCTTATTGCCCTTACTGAAACTTGGATCTTTCTCTCTGGCTCTGTAACCCTTGCTGTCATTCATGACCCTGCCTACACCTTCACTCACTCTCACTGCCCCACTGGCAGTGGTGGTTTAGGACTGTTTTTATCCCTCAATCTTCCTCTTTCTCCTACTCCCCTATCTCCCGCTAATTCTCCCTCATTCGAATACACTATCTCCAAAATCTTGCCATAAATATTATCTCTCCGGTCTGGCAAGTCAATTCTTCGACCACATCCTCCAACTAATTGACTCTCTCGATCACCAACTCATTATCATTGGGGACCTCAACCTCTCTCTGCTGCTCTATCCACTGACTTTGACTCTCTTCTACTTAACAACTCTCTCTTCTGTCCACTCTTGGCCCAATCATTCAAATGGAAACTCCCTTGATCGTATTCTCATATCCTCTCAACTCTCTGCCTCCAATATCTCAAATGCACCTTCCCCCTTCAATCACTCTATCATCTTTTCCTCTATCTCCACTTTACCACTTCTTCCTCACTCTCTTCATCTACTACAACGATTAATAAGCGCATGTTTCCCTCCTGCAAACTCCCTGATTACCTCTCTGACCTTTACCACTCTCTCCTCCGATGCTGAACTCAACTTTACATTCACTGAAGAAGCCTTCACTAACTTTAACACTGCTCTTTATGCTCCCTTTTCCCTCACAGCCCTCTTACTACACTAACTCCTAAATCCTCACCCCACTGCCATGGATTACACCTCTGCTCTGCAACCTGAAAAAAAATAGTGCAAAAAAAGCTATGCACTTGGAAAAGCTCAAGACACACCTCCGATCTCCAACTATATGGCACTGCTATTCATAACTATTCCTATACTCATGAGTCTGCCAAATGTGATTTCTATCCCTCTCATTTCATCTCAATCCTCCCCCCATCAGCCCTGATGAGATTGGTGCCTACGCCTCAAAGCTATCCCTTCCTGTGTCCCCACTGACCCACTATCCTCGCACATTATGAAGCACATAGATCCCAGTGTTGCTCCACATTTTACTTCTCTCTCCAACTCTTCTCTTGAAATGCCACTTTTCTCTCCTCCTTTAAGACAGCTGCTGTGATCCCTCTCCTTAAGAAGCCTGCTCTAGATCCTAACTGTCCTGCCAACTTTTGTCCTGTCTCTCTTAAACCACACTATTCCCAAATCCTAGAATTAATATTCATTCGGTTCACTGATTTGTTTGATACAACCTCCGGGACCCTCTTCAATCTGGCTTCTGACCTCTGCAATTTGGCGAGAAAGCGTTCCTCAATGTCAGCAACTTCATCTCTTCTGCTTAGCTTGCAACCCTGGCATCTATTCTTATGCTTCTTGACTTCTCTGCTGCCTTTGATATTGTCAACCAAGTTGATCTTTTCTCTACATTACCTCTCCTTGACATCAAAGATAAGACCCTCACTTGGTTGGCTTCATACTTTACCCCCAGACACATTCAGGTGTCTTGAAACAGCTTTACCGCCCAACTCACCTCCCTTACTGTTGGAGTTCCCCCAGGTTATGCCCTTGGTCCACTTCTCTTCCCTGTCTATACTTCAGATCTTGTTGTCCTGATCTCATTTTATGGGTCTCCTATCAACTCTGCGCTGACGACACTCAGATCTTCTCCTTTCACGATTTATCCGATGAGGTGTTGTCAAAAATGTCACACTGCCATCGAACATTGGATGGAGTCTCACTTGCTCATGCTCAACTCCACAAGCACTGAAGTTCTCTACTTCCCAGCCAAACAGGTTATCTCTTCCTCTCCCAGTCTTCTTCCCTTCTCTCCTGACTACCTTTGTTACTCTGTTTCTGCTCGTAACCTTGGTGTCATCTTTGACCCAATACACAACTTCTTGCTCTTCATCTCCGAACCTGTCACTGCAGCCAGACTCAACCTCCTCAATATCATAAAAATCAGTCATCTTATTCCTTTCAATACTGCTAACCAGGTAATCTCCTCCTTAGTCCTTTGTAGATCGGATTACTGTGCCATTCTCCTCTATGGCCTGCCCAACTATGCTTTTTCACCTCAGGAGAAAGACATCAACATCATAGGCCTCACACTTTTCATCCTTTCTCATTTTACCTCTACCTCGCCGGATTGTCTGGCTATCTATGAAACAAAGGGCTAAGCATAAACATCTTCTCATAATCTTCAAAGCTGTACATGGATTATCTCCACCCTACCTATCTACTCGTCTCACTCCCTACTCTCCGTCTTGCTCATTAAGCTCAACCTCTTTGCCACCACTCGAGCCCCCTGTGCGCCCTCTCATTTCTGCTCTCTCTCTCACTCCTTGCTCCCCTACTCTGGAATGTTCCTCCTATCCCTCGCCCTACTACTCCAACTCTCCCACTACTTAAATCCAACACCAAACCTCTCCTCCTTTCTGAAGAACCTGTTTCCTAGCACTCCACTGTATTGCATCACCCTGTTTGCCTTTCTCCCTGTCCTTCATGGACAAATTTACAGCACTTTTCCGTCACCCCTAAATCCTTAATTCAGTACTTCCTCCACCATCCCGTTCCTATGTCATTCTGTCCTGTCCTCGTCCCTGGTTTAAGTTTCCACCTTCCACTGCAACATCTGGTCTTCAAGTTACATTCTCTCACCCCATTGTAAAGGACCCATGGGCTCCGCTCTGTTATCAACGGTTAATTCTGCAAGTGTTTTTGTGCCAAAAATGAACTGCTTTCCCTTTAATTTTTATAAATAAATAAATGTGGCCCTTTAACCTATCAGCTGCTGGTGTGTCATTGGATTGGGCACAGACAAAGAATATGTGTATCCACTATATGGATAGCAGTGATTATGTCACCCAGTGACTTGCAGACAAAACATTTTGAAGCGTCAGATTCACCTTCCAACCAAAAGTACCCCGTGGGGCCATGACTGTTGAATTCTGATCTAGGCATGTGTTGCCCATATTCAAACTCTCTTGGGATATGACATAATGAAAACACCTAGGAATTCCCTTCATGGATAGCCCATGGTACTCAGGCTTGTGTCCTTATTGCGCTGAGATTGTCTTGAAGCACTTGTTTCAGATTGAACAGGTCATCTTCCCAAGGGAGACTGAATACAGCAATGGAAGATAGGCAGGCAATAGGGAAGTCCTATAGTATCTTCATCAGTAAGTCTTCATCGTGGCCTGATTTTCCATCCTTTGAAATGTTGCAGGTGTTTTCAATATGCCAAGCGCCTTATAGTTAATTGGAATTACCCTGCTGGTTTGCATAATACTCTCATTTGAGCCATTTTAGGAGGCCCACTTGCCAATACCCATCCATGGAGTCCAAAGTACTCATGTTTTTGGCAACACTCAACCAACACATCACTGAGCATGTCGGATCTGGATCTGGAAAGTGCATCCGTCTTGGTTCTATGTCATTTCATTGATGGGTGAAATTTAGATGGGTTTTTTCCCCCAAGTATTTTCTGCTGAAAAAACTAATTGAAATAGATTATTTTTTATGTTTGGGGGGGGTTCCACCCCAAACCCCCATCCCCTATTGTTTTTTTACCCATTCCCGACCACCCCACCCCTTATATACTTTACCAACCATCCCGCCCACCTATATATTCCGATGAGTTTTTCCGGTAAAATGTACTCGGAAAAAAACCCATCGAAATTTCACCCATCGATGAAAGAACACTATACCCTTAATAATAAAGCTGTACACTCCACAGAAGTAAACATTTTAAATGTTGTTTTTGGCACTCTTTCTTGGAAATCAGATCCAAATGACACATACTCCATCTTTGAGCTGTAAGCCCCATTCATAGCTCTTTTTAACTCCTATGACCGTTTCTTTTGCTCCACTTCTTTACTCTGTCACCCACTGTCACCCCAGCTATCCCTCTACACCCTGTTAATGTTTCTCTTCCTCCTCCAGTAGGTACACCCCATCCTGTTAATTACTCACACCTGCCTGCTACTACTCAACTGTATGCATGCAATTGCCTATCATTGAGAGTGAGGCCTCTCCAGCACCTCCTCCACCCTAAACCAATTCCTCCGTCCATCCCTGCCCTCTTATCTCTATTCTGTAACTGTTTTTTTGGTTGCCTCTGGCCCTCAATACCCTGATTAAATTCTGAATTTGTAACAGCATTTTGATCACTTATGCCCATACAATCACTATATGCACCACCATTATACTGGACACTTGTCTCACAGTTTATTATCTGATAGCACCTGCCTATTGAACTGGTTGCTCCCTTACCTGCAATATTTTGACCCCTAAACATCACCCTGGCCTTTCATCTCTCCCACGCACTCACACTCTAAGCTGATCTTTCATGTCTGTCATCCCGCAGCCACACTCCCATGCACCCCCTCAATGTCCTTCGTCTCCCACTAACCTCATCCAATCCAGCTGCAGAAAAACCCTTTCTTCACTTACCACTTTAACTCGCACCACCCTAACTTTCCGCAATGGCCATCACTCATCTCCATGATGACACAGGACCTCTAGATGTGATACGCACTGATCTTGCTACCTTTTCACACTCTCCTAGAGTCTCAAAAAAAGATGGCAGTGCTGGTCACATTGTCAGCAAGAACATATGCCGCACTTCCCCTACTCAGGTTAACCCCTGAGTATATGTCAAACTCCTTGCCCACACCCGACCCCTCGCAACATCCCCCTGCTAGTGCCCAATTGTCTACTCCAATCTCTTTTACTCAGGACTGAACCTTCTACTCGAGTCATTCCAAGACAATGGGTTGTTGGCCATGATTGTCAACCTCAATCTTCCCACTATATCTAGTACACATAAATTACAATTGCAGAGTGTTGGAGAGTGTTGGATCCAGTAACTGCCAATAACTGCAAATTGCTGCCTCGTACCTGTCTCCTGGACAGAGCACCATCTGTAGCACACCGGACATTGGAGTTAATTAGGAAATAAAACAACTCCCTCTGCACGGAGTGCACGCAGCGTGTTGGAGAGTGTCGAGTGATAGAATGCTGGAGTAACGTTCCTTTCTACGATGATGAGTGCAGGGTGACAGTGAGTATCCTTTGACATGAAACTATTTTTTCACAATTGCCTGTAATTTGATATTCTTATGAGCCGTCTCTGTGAAACAGGAGCAGCTCTACTCTCCTATCAGAATACTTAACGGCTTTGGGAAGGAGCACAAAAGTCAAATTTAAACATTTGCGCGTGTGCTAACAAAGCAGACACATATACATACATTTTTTGTATTTATTGTGAATTTGATAAAAAATGTGATCTTAAACACAAATACTAAATTCATACGAAATCATAACACATCCTTCTTAAAGAGTTAACATCCCTAAAATATGCTAAGACACATGCCATACCCACTATCTAAGTAAGCCTAACTCATCCAGCATTTGTACAGCTGCATATGTTAAAAATAGTTCGGATCCCGCAGACATGCGGTCCCAGAAATCATCCAAATTTACAAAATCATTTATAGTGCAAATAAATCAACCCATATATTTTGTTCTCACTGGTGCCAGAGTTGGACATTCCACCAATATATGTCGGAGTGTTTCTGGTTTTCATACAGAATTACACTGTGGGCAAATGTTGTAGGCCTCGTCCTTTTGTTCTCTACGAGCGTATGATACTACTCCAGTCAGTAAAGAGTTCAGTCGAAATATTTAGAATTGGATTCTTGTAATGGGCACGGATTTTGATAGAGGTAATTTGGTAAATGTCCAAAGGGTTTATCGATTATCGAAAAGGTTGAACCGTTAAATGCAGTTTATGTGTGGTGATAATCGTGTCCTTTATATTCAGAACCTTCTTTACACTCATTGGGTTGCCCACCAAATCATCTAAAAGTGTATCAGCCAAGGATAACATCTTGTTCAGAAATGGTGATGCATTTTCCTTCAGACAGTTTGAGAGATTCACGTATAGGGAGTTTTTCGTAGGCAACAAAACCTTACCAAACCCTTACCGAGCCCTCTGGTGGGGCGGAGGAGACCGCTCTCCCTACGGTAAGCGCTGCTTGGAGACTGTGCGCGCCCGTGCCAGCTATCACTGCAGAACCTGCCAAGGTGGAACGATAAATGCTCACCATAGGCGCGCACACCCTGAGGACTTCACCGCTGCCCCGCTGGATCCCTCACCGCTGTGCACACCCCGTGGTCTCTGAATACAAAACGGCAATAACACATGCAATAACCAGTGGGAATCAAAAAAGGGCAAAAAAAGAAACTTTCAGGCCCCGAATAAGGGACAGCATCAGACTGTGGTAGCCGCCCTCGGGGAGCACCAATTCCCATCCCATACAAGCTGAGAAGCCCCATCCCGCAGTGGCACTGGACAAAAAAGGGGACAGAAACCGCCCCCAAAAATAAAGTCATATATAACACGCAACCCGGAGAGAGATAATGGCAAAACTGCATGGAGCCACCGAGGTACGGATCTAGGGGGTCCTAACCAACCCATGACACATAGTAAGTGGAAGCAAGCCTGCAATACCGTGGCAGAAGGCAGGTCAACCCGCGAAAAACGTGATTAACTCATTCCTAACTGGCACAACTGCTTGGAGAACCTGCCCCTCCCCCAGAGCGTGACAGAGGGAGAAAATCGATACAGTGAAGAGATCTCCTCCCCAGAGCGGGGAACTATAAGGAGCACAGATATTACGGACTGTCTGAGGAAATAAACCTGCAAAGGTCACTTCACAACCCACTGCGCACTCTACAGTAACAATAACTCTGCAAGTGGAGAAGACCTCCAAAGGGTCAGAGGCGAAGGGAACGATACCAGGAGCTGCACCCCGGACACATGATAAAATAATGGGTGCCCCCCAACTCAGATACTCTCTCCCACCACCGAAGGTCTGAATCACAATCTTATCAATTTAGGGGAGTAAAAGGTGATAGCAGTGCAGCATACCAGAGCAACGCAAAAGGTACATCATCACGGCCATAACTAACGCAATAACCAGCGAAATAACCCCGCAAGAGCTGGTGATACATGAGCAACAACCATACAAGAAGAGGGGGAAGACATCCACCTCCAGGTGGGGAGGTGGTGACCGGGGGTGTATCCTGTTAACCCTGATAACAAAAATAAGGACAGTAAAGGCCCGTTGCCCTAATCCAACATCGGTACTCCAGGGACAAATGTTTCAGCACAGCGGAAATCTACTAGCCGAAATTACCAGAAGTGCCAATAAATACCATAACTAGGGCCACCAGCAGTGACAACCAGGGGAAGCCCAACTGGAACACAGCTCTACCATGGTCAACCCAAAGAAACAGGCCAGAAAGAAGCAATTTGCGCAGGTTTATCAGCAGCAGCCAACACCATCTCGGGGCAGATTCAAGCACCATCCCAGATAGACGTAGAAGCTCTGAACCAGACCCTACTAGCCCTGAAAAGCAGCACTGACAACCTAGGGGCAAAAATGGATGCCCTGACGTGTAAGGTGGATGTATCTGCCATACAAATTGACAAGCTCTGCAGGTGCATGTCTGAAGGCGAACAGCGGATAGGAGATGGAGAGGACAAGGTGGCACCCCTGCAGCGCAAAGTGGCGGAACTAAAACAATCTGTCAAGAAAATAACATCCAAGAATGAGGATTTAGAACGTTGATCGAGACAGAATAATATCTGGATCCTAGGGGTTCCAGAGTCAACCCCGATTGGCACAGAGAAGTTTGTGGAAACCCTACTGGTGGAAATCCTAGGCAAACCTTCCCCCCTCACGGCTATATTTATGGTGGAGCCAGCACACTGATCGCACCCCCCAATCCCCTCCGGCAGCCCAGAACGCCCAATCATAGCAAAAATATTCAGCTACAGAGATTGAGATATCCTGCTTCGTACAGCTAGGGGGAAGGGGGAACTATGATGGGGATCCTCAACAATCCGGCTGATCCCAGACTTCAGCCCTTTGGTACAAGAGCAACGTATAACTTTCCGGGCTGTCAAGAACATTCTGCGTAAAAAAGAAATACAATATGCAATGCTATATCCAGCCAAGCTTGGGGTGTAGCACAATGGTTCGACCGTCTTCTTTCCCTCACCGGAGTCAGCAGAGAGATTTTCGATGAACCTCCCCAACCCCGGGGATCACTGTGACACTTGCCCCGACACCCATAACATTAGGTCGCATTGAAATATATCAAGTCACAGAGTCCCAAACCAAAATGTTGAATAGTCTCCTGGGGGGCTGGATGGGGGCAAGGCAAGGCGTGGTACACAATGGACATAGCCAATTGGAGTGTACTGGTCACCCTTAGCGCCCCCTTCCAGCAAGCACTGCAGAGTTGTTACTTAATGTTATATTTGAGAAGTTTTGGAATGGGGAGCATTGAGGGCTGGTAGGTTTTTGTTTCTGGCGTGGGAGGGTGAGCGAGGGCTACGACAGCTGCAAGGCACTACAGCGGAGGCTTGGGGGCTCACATATGGTATACACTTCAAAAGTACGTGGCAAAACATAACGGCATACAACCAGAGTCCATCTACAAGTTTCAATCAGGCTCCCCTAACGCTGACATGAGGGCTGATACACAACACACAGTACTGGTACGCCTACTGTAGGAGACAAGACTGACAGGGCAATGTTAATACTGTCCTGGAACTGTAGGAGACAAGACTGACAGGGCAATGTCAATACTGTCCTGGAACATAGGGGGGCTCACCAACCAGAAAGAAAACCTGCTTAATAGCAAACTATGGCCGAAACCACAAGTTAAACATACTATGCCTACAGGAGACCCACTTTGCCTGGGGAGCACCTCTCCCCAGGCTGGCCGGATGGGGAATCCATAGATACGACTCCTCTTATACCACACACTCCCCCGGAGTGGCTATTTACATACACAGGGCCCTGCAATATAAACTACACAAGCAGATTACGCATGAAGCATACTTCATACAGCATACTGGCGGGAGAGGTGCATGGCCCAAAATTCCTACTCGTAAACATTTACACACCCAACAAGGGTTCCACGTAGTTCTTCCTATAGTGTGCTAAGCACATTCATAAATTTCCCAGTTATGGAATTATGTGGGTTGGGGACTTCAACATGGCCCTCACGCAGGATATGGATAGATCCTTGACCACTCAACAATCCCCTCCCCAAAGCAGTCAAAACATGGATTTCCACTGCCGAATACCACCGTCTACATGATATATGGTGTGGAGTGCACCCGCTTAAAAGAGAATACACATTCTCAGCGGTACGCAGCAGCTCATCCAGGATAGACTACATCATGGCCACCCCCCAATTACTCAAAAGGTCTCGGAAGCTACCATACTGCCTCAGACCCTATGTGACCACGCACCTGTGCTGGTCGGCATCACCAGCCTCATGAGACCCCAGGGGCAACTCCGATGATGGTTCAGAGCCACAGCCCTGGAGGACGTAGATTTCCACTCTGAAATCGGACAGGATATACAGACCTTTTTTCAGGCCAATGCAGGGTCGGTCCCGGACCCAGGCATGATATGGGAAGCATTTAAAGTTTATGTAAGAGGGTGTTACATCTCTATGGAGGACGGAGTGCTGAATTCACTGAGAGGGTCCATGCGGGCACTGGAAGAGTCCATCCGGAAACTAGAGAACAAACAGGGGACCAGAGATACACCCGAGCTACGTCGTGAACAGAGGCCTCATAGAGAAGACTTGCGCCGGGTGGCAATGGGTTAGGAGAGATCACTGGGTGACCCAATAGTAGTAGCAAAGTACAGGGAGGGGGACCACCTTAGTAAAACGCTAACCTGGGCCATTAGACCGGAACACCAGCCCACATCCATAATGGAGACTGAGGACCCTAATGGGGATTCCATTATAGATCTCGAGGGGATCAATAATGTATTCCGTGAATATTATAATCAGCTCTATGCATCGAGACCCAGTGCTGGACACGATGCTCTGACACAATACCTTGATGAGATTGCCCTAGGCTGGATTGATCAGCAAGAGGGGGGCCCACTGAATGTTCCTATCTCCAAAGAAGAGGTCTTCAAAGCAATAGTGTCCCTACCCAATGGTAAAGCCCCCGGAAGAACTATATAGATCTACTAATTCCCATCCTCCTGAACATGTACGAGAACGCACTCTCCGGGGGGAACCTCCTGGAATCTACATGGTCGGCGCTAGTAACAGAACCTTTAAAACCCGAAAAGAACCCCCGACAACTGTCGTTAAATAGACCGTTGTCATTGATCAACATCAACAACAAAATAATCGCCAAGATACCAGCAGATCGTGTCCTCCCACACATGCCTGCCTTAGTCCTTTCGGACCAGGCTGTATTCAGCCCAGGCTGGTCAACCAAGAACAATCTGAGACGACTATTCCCCCTAATGCATAATGTGAACCCAGAGGTACCGATGGCAGTGGGGGCCCTCGAAGCAGAGAAGGCCTTTGACTCTGTCGAGTGGCCCTTCCTTTTCGAGGTCCTCCGACCTTCTGGATTTGGTCTTACATATATCCACTGGGTTAAACTACTGTACAAAGCTCCCTGAGCGGCAGTGAATACAAACATAGTCGTCTCGGAGTTTACTTACCCGTCTAGGGACACTCGCCAGGGCTGCCCCTTCTTCCCTATCCTATTCACCCTCACAATGGAACCCCTGGCCTGTCATATCCGAGAACTACTACCGCAGGATCTGAGTGCACTCACACCTCTCCATTGTGTCATTATATGCTGACAATATTCTGCTCTATGTCAAACATCCCAGGCAGAACCTTCCCCCATTGACGCAAGATGTTATTAGATTCAGGGAACTCTCAGGATTAAAAATTAATTGGTCCAAATCCAAAGTATTCCCCTTGACACCTGGGGTACAGCAGACAGACGTGGGATGCTATCTGGGCATTATTTTTTCCACAAGGGTGGGCGACCTATACGGGGATAACTATCTGAAAGTGCTAGATATGTTGGAACAAAAAGTGGAATCATGTATTCTACTGCCAATATCCCAGGTGCCCGTATAGCCTTAGCCAAAATGGTAAATTTACCTAAACTATTCTACATTTTCAATAACGTTCCACTATGGGCTCCATCACACTTCTGGTCCCCGGTCAGGGGAAGGATGACTCGACTGGTTTGGGCGGGTAGACAAGCCTGAGTAGCATACAACACCCTCACAAGTTCCTACGAACAGGGCGGGTTGATATACCCCAACATGTACCTATACTGCCTGGCAGCACAGGTCCAATATATAGCAGAGTGGAAGTCCCCCATGGCTGACTCCCCACACTCTCACCTGGCCAAAGCAATTCAGAGTCCGAATAATCTGATGGGAGTGATCTGGGGAAATGGAGGGGCGGTACCCCGTCATGAGATCCAACCATTATCAATGACATGCAATGCCTGGGAAAGATCGGACCGACTCTTAGAGACCGAAATCTGCTATCTCCCTGACCTACCAGTGTACAAAGTGGTTGTAATCCCACTCACACATGTAAGATCTTTCCAACTGCACTTTCAGGCCCTGGGGATCCGGGTCATGGAGGACTTGGTACCTGATGGTCAATTTATTAAGTGGGAGATACTTCGGACGAGGGGGGTACACAACGCTGTGACACTACTTCTGTATTACACCCCGCACAACAGTACCTGATTAACCCATTATACACCAACAAACTAGTCTCCATCATCTACAGGCCGGATAGGGAGGGGAAGCGGCAAAGAAGTGGCCTCATAGAAACGCATGGGAGGACTCACTGGGAACGTCATTTAGTGAAGAACACTGGAAAATTGTCTGTATGCAGACCCGGAGACTATCCTTCAACGGTCGGTTCAGGCTACATTACAAGTTCCTTCACCAAACATACTATACCCCCTTCAAACTAAACAGGTTTTTTCCGGAGAGATCACCTTTGTGTAAAAGATACGGCACAGAAACAGCAGTCTTTTACCATGTAGCATGGTCCTGTCCAAACATTGGGACCTTCTGGGAGAAGATTGAAAGGGCTATGACTACAATGCTCCCCACAATGCTATACACCAAAACTGTGGCTCCTGGGGCTGATCACAGAAGAAACCTGCACCGAAAGGAAGCTACTGGGAATGGCGGCAGTCACGGCCAGATACCTAGAGGCAAGGTCATGGGGAAAAATACTGCACCCACATTCGCGAGATGGTTGGAAACTATGAACACATGTGAGAAAAGAGAGACCAGATACGCTTCAACGCTCCAAGTGAATAGCCGCATGTTTGACTACTGGCCCCCTTTCCGTCAATACTACTTGGAAACGCAACAAGGGGCAACATCCCCAGACCGAGATTACGATGCCCAGCGCTGTCCCGGGCATGGAGGAAGAGGTTCCTGTAACATCAGCCAACTTCGGTAGAAAAGGACTAAAGTATCAAATATTATGCCATGTTTGGAACTGCCATGAGCCGGGTGAGAGGGCGAAGGAGGGGTGGGATACGTTTGGGAAGAGATAATGAGTTGTTGTTTACTTGTTGTAATAAAAATGAATAAAGAAAGTTTTTTTTAAAATGATGGACAGAATAAGCCTATTAAGAATCATTGATTGCCCCTTTCTGAAACCACATTGGTTCCTAAGTAAGATAAAGCAAACACATGCTAACTGTAACAAATACTAATTAACAGGAGGTTTCCAACCCCTTTATGTGGCATTTCTCACACTCTTGGCCTGAACGCTTGTGAGAACAAGCATTGGCAAAGCCAACAGTTTTGGCTTGTTTATAGCTATTAAGCCCCTTATGCATCCTCAGGGCCTCTGACCATTCACACCCAATCTCTCCAGTATCTGTCTTTCTTCAGCACTTGCTTTGGCACACCATCCACACTGGAGACTTGCACTTCCCACTCAATGCGACTCCTGGCTGCATAGCACTTACCTTGCACTTCACTTGCGGCTCACCCTCGAGCACGGCTACGAGCTATGTGCCGAAAATCAAAACAGACAGTTCTGAGATGATATGTTCTCAAATATAACTTTTCTGACCGGAAATTGCAAGCAGACAACACATGTTGTCAGCAGTCATTTCAGGCATGAGAAAGTATTGATGACATTTGCATGGGTGTTTGGATTTGACCAGATCATTTGTATGAACATTGTGAACTTTCATGAACCAGAACACATCATAGAAGATGTTGTATAGTCAGTGAAAGAACTTGAGGTGAATTGATGTTAACGTGGCAGTTTAACACAGCAAACCCCCTAAAATGAGCCTAGTGCTGGAAGTGATGCCACCTTAACCATGTGCCCTTTTTCACAGGCCATGAGAACATTCCAACAACACAAATAGCATCACATTTCTGCATAACATACGACATCCTCAATGTCATCACAGCAACATAGAGCACTAATAGAGCGGATTACATCTAAAAGTGTGAGGGATGGGATATTTTGGGATTATTATGGATACTACACATAAATACTAGCTGCTCACTATCTGCATTCACAATGATGAACGAGAGAACGCGTGTGTGTGTGTGTTTAGTACAATAGATAGTCAATACAATATACTGGTCGCAATACATGTGTTAAAATATATAATAATTAGCATCAGGGTCCCTCAAGAGAGTTCGGTGCATTTCTTTAATACTGTGCAGTTTAAACAACAGCTTTCAAATGATTTGGATTCACTATTATGCATGTAAAATCTTTTGCGGTTGTTTTAGAAGGAAATTCCATGCCTGGTGGAAATACCTGCTTTATGCCAATACATACATCAAGCTGCTTTCAGTATTACAAATCTATGTAGAAAAAAAAACATCCTGCATCTTTTTCTCCGGTGTAGAGAAGGGGGACGGTCAATCTGTTGAACTTGGCACCAAAGGCAAAACAGCAGGGCTTCAATCGTGTTCAAATATATAATGATTAGCCCCATAGTCTCTTGTGCACTTATGTAACAAACAACTTTCTCATTATTTGCTTTAAATAGTACGAATGTGAAATCTTTTGTGGTAGTATTAGAAATACATTCTATCTATTTATTTATTTATTTATTGTTCACTTACACAGGAAGCAAATTCTGTTTACAAGCGCCCACATCGCAAAAAGGAGAGGACAGGGGATGATAGACAAAGCACTTACAGCACTGCTAAATACTTAAATACAACAATATAAGAAGAGACAGTGAGGGGGACAAACCTACTAGGGTAGACAAACCTACTATGCCTTATGAGTGTTCAGAAAGTGCAAGTTCAGAGGGGAGGTGGATATGAGATAGGTGATTTGGTGCTCATGGAGAGCAGCAGGTGAAGTGCTATGAAGAAGGTACGTGCAAACCTCCCGTGGTGGAGGATGAGCCGAGGCAAGTGCCGAGGATAGACAGCAGCTGGGATGATAAGATGTGGGGGTTCAGGGCCCCAAGGATGCATAAGGGTCCTCACACCAATCAAGCTACTGTGCAATTAGCAGGGGAGAGAGAGGGAAGGTAGATTAAGGAGGAGGCCTTTGCAGTAGTCAATCCTAGAGAGAACCAGAGCCCGAGTAACAATGAGTCTCTGGGGGAAGGTGAGGAAAGGAAGAATTCCTTTCAGAAGGAAGAGCTGAAAGTAGGACTTCTTGACAATGTCCTGAGTGTAAGGGAGGAAGGAGAAAGAGTAGTCGAAGATGACTCGGAGGTTTCTGCCTTCCAAAGAGGGAGCAGGGGGGAGCCCAATGAGAAAGGCCACAGTGAAGGGAAGAAGTAGGGTGCCGCGGTCCCAATAGGGAGGGTCTCTGTTTTGCTTTGAGGCAGAGATCATTAGAAGTACACCAGGCCCGGATGGCTGAGAAGCAGTCAGGGATGATGGAGGGTGCAAGGGCATCTGAAGGAAGTTTGAAGAAGAGTTGTGTATCGTCAGCATAGCACTAGAAGTTGGGGGAGAAGGAGGAAATGAGGCTTGCCAGCAGAATAAGGTAGATGTTAAAGATCCAAGAGAAAGAATGGAGCCCTGGGGGACACCACAGGTGGAGAAGGAAGCAGGGGAGGAGAAGGTGCCCAGTATGACTTTGGAAGAATGGTCAGTTAGGAAGGAGGTAAGCCAGTCCAGTGCCCTCTCTGAGATACCAAGGGTGTCATGGGGCCTTTTTATGAGGATTGTATGGTTCACTGTGTCAAATGCAGAAGAGAGATCAAGGAGGATGAGGACAGCAGGGTAGTTGGAATCAAGGGATGCAAGCAGTTCTCCACGGGTGTTCAGAAGAGCGGTTTCCATGCCTCTGAAAGCTCGGGATCCAGATTGATGGTTGTGGAGACCGCCAACAAGTTCAGCGTGGGAGTTAGGCTGGGGCAGGACCAACTTCTCGAGCAGTTTACCCAGGAGAGGGGTGATGGAGATGGGGCGATAGTTGTCTGGGTAGGAAGGGTCTGCTGATGGTTTTTTAAGAAGGGGGTGCACACGGGGGTACTTGAGGGAAGATGGAAAGGAACCAGTAGCAAAGGAGTGGTTGAAAAGATCAGCGAGAGCAGGGGCGAGAGATAAAATGTCCTTCATGGTTCTGGATGAGCAAGGGGCAACCTCTGTGGAAGAGACCTTTATGGAGATGACAATTCTGGTGACTTCTTCCGGAGAGACAGAGGCGAAGGAGGAAAAAGAGGAAGGAGGATGATGAGTGGTCAGGGGAGGCAAGTGGGGCAGGGATGGGTTGGTAGAGTGCCTGACAAGGCTGTACAATATGCCCTGGGTTTTGGAGGTGAAGTAAGTGGCAAGTGCATTGCAGAGGGCCCTGGAAGGAATGTGGACAGAGGATACTGCGGAAGGGTTGGCAAGTTCCTTGCAGATTTTGAAGAGTTCAGCCATGTTGGTGGACACGCCAGATACTTGTGCCTTAATGTGGGCCCTTTCTTTGCATGGATAGAGAGTCTGTAATGCCTTTGGAGCAAGCGACAGGCCAGTTTGTCAGAGGGTGAAGCTGAGGTTTGCCACTTCCATTCTGCAGCACTGCACTTACGTTTCATGTGTGTAAGTTCAGAGTCGTACCAGGTGTTCAGAGTCGGAGGCAGGTTTCAGGCGGATCCTCATGACTGGGGCAAGGATGTCAGGGGTGTTGGTAATGGAAAGATAGAGGTTGCTAAGAGCAGAATCTGAGGTAGAGTCTGAGTTGGGTGGGCAAGGGGGAACGAAGGTGGAGGTGAAGGCAGCAGCTGACACTAGTTTCATCAGACGGATGTTCATGAACGAGGTTGGCAGGGCTTTTGGAGGAGTTGTCATAAAGCTATAAGGAACCAGGTCGGCGGAGAGAAGTGAGGGGTCAGACCAAGAGGGAGGGGTGACCAGAGGAGATGAGAGAGGGAGGTCGGAGTGGATAATGGTGCCCAGCGTGTCCCCAGCAGAGTGGGTTTGATCAGAAGGAAGAATGGAGAGGGATAGGGAAGTGCAGAGGTCAATGAAGAGGGTATTTGCTGAGCATGGGGAGTCTAATTGGATGTTAAAGTCACCCAGGAGTAGCAGATTGGAGGTGGTTGAGAGTAAGGAGGAACAGAGGTCAGCCCACTCAGAGAGAAACAGAGAGGAAGCGCCTGGAGGCTGGTAAATGGTAGCAATGGTCATGGTGGAGGAGGGAGGGATGAACAATTTACATACTAGGCTCTCAAAGGATGAATAGAGCTGAGTGGGTAGGATGGAAGAAGGAATCCACTCGGGGAAGATTAATGCAACCCCCCGCCAGTACATTGGGGTCAAGGTTTGGAGCTGATCATAAAGCCGTCGGGTAAGAGAGTGTCAAAGGAAGTGACTGAGTTGGCATTGAACTAAGTCTCAGTGAGTGCAAGTATGTCAAGATCAGTGTCTTCAAGGAGAAGGCAGATGTCAGCAGAGTGTTTGTTGTCTGAGCGTGGTTTGAGGGTCGCTAGGTGGAGACAATCACTGCCGTTGAAAGTTTTTTGGCGCTGGTGTACAGAGGTGGGGTATGTCAGTCAGAGGTGGTGGAGCATGGGGGAAAGTAGAAGGAGAAGCAGCAGAAGGAAGGATGTTGATGAGTAATGGCAGGATCTAGTCAAAGAGAAGGAGGTTGGCCTGAGGGCCTAACCGGGATTGTGCCCATGAAGTAGACATTAATTCAGCAGCGAGATGAGAAGAAACCCGCCAAGAGGACTTCCCTCATAATAGGAGAGTAAGAGTAAGAGGAGAGAGTAGAGATGAGATGCGAAGCCAATAGGTCTGGAGATGGGATAGAGAAAAGGATGTCAGTGAAGATATTTCTGGTGG
Source organism: Ambystoma mexicanum (assembly GCF_040938575.1). NCBI lineage: Eukaryota > Metazoa > Chordata > Amphibia > Caudata > Ambystomatidae > Ambystoma > Ambystoma mexicanum. Next base: position 1,605,335,960 of record NC_090937.1, read on the forward strand.
ATGCACTGACATAGGTGTCTGCAATAGGGAGGCCAGGGTTTGCAGCAAGGATGAATTTTTATTGCTTTTTCCGTCGAGATTCTGTGAGAGATGGTGGATACGTGATAGTGCAGCAGTTTGAGTAAGTTGGAGAGATGAAGAGTGCCATTTCAGAGCAAGACGAAAGAAGCGAGAGGCTGAGAGATAAAGAGGGGAAGGGGGTTCTGCAGTGCACAGTTCTGACCTTAACTCACAGGCGGCCAAGTGGGTATTAAGAGTAACAGACACAAGCAATGACATGATATGATATGCTATTTGTAACGTGCCTATACACAAGTGTTTCAAGGCGCGCCGAGGTAAGGGAGGGGGAAACAGAAGGTGGACAGAGAGAACGATCTTACTAGGCCAAGTGACAGTGAGATTGCGCAAGTGCATGGGAGGGGGAGGGGAAAAGTGCCAGGGGAAAGGGGAGAGGGCATTGCTGTACATGGGATAAAAACAATAACAAAAAGTGTGGCGAGCAGGTGGCAGTTACAAGGGTAAGTGCAGACAGCAGGTGTCCAAAAGTGCAGGTAGGGGGACTATAGGGTTACAAATACAGACCCAAGTGCAATGGTTGCCGGGAGGCAGTGGGAGTGTGCAACTGGGTGGTTAGGGACTTGGGCCCAAAATCAGAGGGTAGCCAGGTGACCAGTGCAGTATCAGACAGGAAATCAGCAGGATGTGAACACACATAGGTGTGATTTTAAAAGGCAACAGTCACAACCAATGCAGGATGTGAGCACACCTGGGTGCGATTTTAAAAGGCAACAGTCACAAGCAATGTAGGATGTGAGCACACCTAAGTGCGATTTCAAAAGGCAACAGTCACAAGCAATGCATGATGTGAGCACAACTATGAGCGATTTTAAAAGGCAGCAGTCACAAGCAAGGCAGGATATGAGCACACCTAGGTGCAATCTTAAAAGGCATCGGTCACAAGCAATACAGAATGTGAGCACACCTAGATGCGATTTTAAAAGGCTGCAGTCACAAGCAATGCAGGATATGAGCACACCTAGGTGCTATTTTAATAGGCAGCCGTCACAAGCAATGCAGGATGTGAGCACACCTAGGTGTGATTTTAAAAGGCAACAGTCACAAGCAATGCAGGATGAGAGCACACCTAGGTGCAATCTTAAAAGGCAACAGTCACAAGCAATACAGAATGTGGGACCACCTAGATGAGATCTTAAAAGGCTGAAGTCACAAGCAATGCAGGATGTGAGCACAATTGGGAGCGAATTTAAAGGCAGCAGTCACAAGCAAGGCAGGATGTGAGCACACCAAGGTGCAATTTTTAAAAGACAAGTATTGCAGCACTGCAGTACAAAAGTGGAAGGAGTGGTAGTGTGAGCTCAGGAAATGAAGATAATTTAACCACTTTTGACCATGAAGTACAAGAGAAGACGAGCCAGCTGAGATAGTTCAAAGAAAATGTCAGGAGTGGCACAGGCACTAAGTGTCAGGATAGCTGAAGCAGGTAAACGGAGCAAACAGACTGCACTCACGTTATAGCAGAAGGAGGGAGGCCATAGTCCTATGGGGAGTGGTGGAAGTGCCCAATATCATAGCACATTATTTGCCTGTAGTAGGGTAGGGGGGCCAGCCGAGCCCAGTCAGGCCTGGACAGGGCCTTAGATGTGGGCTTTCTTTGTAGGTGACGGCTACTGCCTCCCGGTGACCCTGATTGGAACAAGTAGATGTGTGGCAGCCAATCACAGGGAATGAGTCTTAGATAAAGAGGATTGCTCCACTGCCCTAGGTAGGGGTGGCAATCTTGGAGTGTGAGCACGAGCAATTGTAATTAATCCAGTAATTTTGAAAAATGTCCCTTGAGTTAACACAGACCACACGGATGCAACAGCATAGTAGTGGTTATGCTGAAATAAACCTTTTGCCTCACTTGCTCTATTTTCATAATTTTGAAAAAGCACAATTGATGTTGATAATCAATACATGTAATGCCAAATATGCAGCGGAAGCTATCGGCTGATTTTTCAGAGCCAAATTCGGCTTACCTTACTGGATAAATGCTCACAATGAGGGAGGAGGCAGAGGGGCTGGAGGGAAGCATGATGTTCTGCTGCTGCAAGCATAATTCCATGCACTGGTCGAAGTACCTGTTTTATGCAAATAAAATGAGTTGTTTGTAGTATTACAAATCTATGTAGAACAAGCAAAAATTGCGCATAAGAAATGCCTATCACTTTCACCTTTTATAAAAAAGGTCAGAGGTTGACCGGCCCCCGCAGGGGGTGCTAGAGGGACATCCCACATAGCTGTCTCCTCTGGCCACCTCCTTCCAGGGGTGGCCAACCTATAATCTTCCTCCGCAGTGAAGCGGAAGAGGCGTCCCCTATATCCTGACTTCTGGTGGCAGGCACTTGGGGAAGCTTATAAGGTGGGGGCTGCTGCGGGCCAGTCACTTTTTCAGCAGCCCTCGACATTTTGACCATCATTAAAGTACTGCAGGAAGGTCGTCGTGTTTGTTGATTTCTGGGTTGTTTTGAGTTTACTGGAAACGCTTGTAAGTATAGCTTGCACGGCAGTGACCGCAGACAGCTGGCAGGGGTATTCAATCGCCCGATTTTACCTTGGTTTCCCGGTTCGAATGCCACCGCTCTGATAATCAAGAGGTTGTTATGTTCAGCTGCCGAGCCGCATCCTTGAACCGTTATGGGAATTTAATGTTATGCTTTTGGTGTGTTATCGTCTCGATGCATGTGCAGACTTTGTTTTTGCAATGCCGCTGTTGATATGTGCATGGCGGTCGCTGAAGCGGTATAGATAAAGGATGATTAGATGTGTTTCGGAGTAGGAGTTATGGTGTTGGGGTTCGGTTTACATTTTGTTTTCCATCATACAGCTTCAGCCGCAGAAAACAGACTCATAGGATTTGTTTCCCACTCGATGTGCTCCGATGTGCCATGGCTACGGGTCAGGGAGATGGCCCATGTGGAGGCATTTCCGAGGCAGCCTTAGCATCCGGGGTATGGTAGGAACAGCGGCATCAAAAGTAGATTTACCGCGGCCCACTGTAGAGTCTGTTGCTTTACAATGCATGTTTTTCTTGATGCCTTTTTGTTTGTTTGTTTGTTTTATTTATTTCTATAGCGCACCTGACCCAGAGGTATCTAGGCGCATTAAGTCAGAGTAAACATTACTACAGGCATAGTCAAGAATAATTACATTGCAGTTACATTAGATACATACATAGTCAAAATAGTTACATAACAGTTACATTTCTAGAATCCCAGAGGGTGAGGATACAGTTGATGAGGACAAGAGCAGGTAGTAAAGAAACAATTACACTTGTATAAGGAACAGTCGGGTGGAAGATCCTAATCTCAGTTAGTATTTAGTAATTAGCCAGGAAATGGTGTTTCTCCTGAAGTTAGAGAATGTCTCGGTAGTTTTGATGGTAAGTGGGAGGTTGTTCCATAATTGGGCCACCATGACAGGGAAACTGCTCTCTCCTGATTTTTTTAGTTTATATCTTGGGATCATCAGGCAAGATATGTTAGCTGATCTAGTGATCTTTGTGGAAGAGAGTGGATTTTTTTTCCGTTAGGTAAGGTGGGGCAGTGTGGTTCAAGGATTTAAAGGTAAGACGCAGGGTTTTCAACTCAATCTTTTCCTTTATGGATAGCCATTTCTGTTGTATTCTTATTGCAGAGATGTGCGCTCTCCTAGGTATATTTAATGCAGCTCTAATTGCATTGTTCTGCATAATTTGTAGTTTGTTTAGCACAAACTTAATAGCAGCCAGGTATAGACTGTTACAATAGTCCAGTTTGGACAATATGAGTGATCTGGCTAGTAAGAGGTAGATTTCTGTTGAGAGCAATGGTCTGCAGGCCCTTATTAGTTTGTCCATGTGGGCGGTAGCAGAGGCAGCCATGTTCTCTTGTTTGCGTAGGTTAGATGAGGAGTCCAGGTATAAACCTAGTGTTTTTACTGCTTTGGCCACTGGGATGTTATTCCCATCTATATTGAAGGTGGCATAGTTTGGGCCGACGGTTTAGGTTGGCTGGAGAGCCTACCAGCAGCAGTTCTGTTTGATCATCATTCAGGCAGAGGCCATGGGTGGCCTTCCATGCCTGAATGATTAGATAAATATTGTTCACAAGCCGAACATCAGTGTCATAGATGCCTGTTAGGGGGAGGAGGATCTGGGTGTCATCAGCGTAATTTGTGTAGGTGACACCCAGACGGTCCAGTTTATCAACCAGTGGCTTTGTGAAGATATCATACAGGGTGGGGGACTCACCCGAACCCTGAGGCACTCCACAAGAGATAGGCATGGGGTGAGAAGACCTGCATGGTCCTGTTGTTTAGGAAAGATTCAATCCAAGTGATTGCCGTCTGGGAGAAGTGGGCTGCTGTGGCAAGGCTGCTTTTTGCTTTGTGTATTCATGTGTTGCCCGTGGCATCCGTGCCACATGTTGCATTCAGGGTCGGCTGCAACCATTTCTCAAACACGTGTCTTTTTATATATGCGAGGTGTTGAGCAAGTGTTTTTGCTTGGCGGCGTATCTGCCATTTCCCCGTCTTAAAATGATGTACACACAGGGACTGAATGATCAAGGCCTCCGTGCCCAAGTTTCATCTCAATGTATTGGGATTTATTCATACATTTGTTCATGGCCGCGGCGCCGCACGTTTCGTTGCTTTGTTGCAGGTAACAATTATTTTTTTTTCAAAATGTGTACATTGATTGAAAGGCGACTGGTCTTATGGCATGGTCGCCACGCTGAATTTTTCATTTCATGGATGTTGTAATATGCATTCTTGTGCCCGTGTATGACGGGCCCTCAATTTTCAACCCCTGTGCCTCTATGTATTAACACATGCACTTCATCGCAGTGATCACTGGCTTAGGGCCTACTTGCTGCATCTGTGAAAACGCTGTTAAAATGATGACAAATAGGAGCAGCTGATTTCCATGTGTCAGCCTGAGGGGAATGATGCTAAACGGGTTTGTTGTCACTACTGGGAAACCATGAATTTGTTCGGTTCCAGCACGCAATAAATGTATTTACAATTACATCAGCTGCTCTGTGTTTTCACGTGGCAGCAGCGGGTGTTTTCGCTCTCAGTTTTACAAGGTTTGCCTAGCTGTGGCTGGCTTCCATCACGTACGAAAGGTACTGTGGGTGGAGTAATACCAGTGGTCGAAGTGAGTGGAGCGGACGGGAGCGGTACTCCTCTACTTTTTTTTATTAAGTTTTACAGCTCCTATACTTATATTTTAAAAAGAACTTTCCGGAACGGTTTTGTTTTAAAATAACAGTGTAGGAAGAGGTTCAAACTTGCACTTTCAGTGCACCGCACTGGACCTTCCCTTAAACAGCAGGCACATGTGGTTGGGGGTTTGTATTGTGTGTGGGAGAGGGCAGAGCGATGGGGTTTCTGAGGAGCGGGGCAGGCTAGCAGGGAACATAGTTCCACTACTTCTTTTATTACACTTCGACCACTGACATACGTTATTGGGCATTAGGTCACAGGCAGAGGGTGAACGGGGTTCCAAGGGGGCCCTCAGATTCCATTTATTTAAGCTACAAGCTGCGCAAGTGGATGCTATTACTCAGATGGCTTTCATTTGATGATGTGTAAGGAATAGGAGATGAGTGCATTATCAACTAATGTTTTCTGTACTAAAATGCAGGTCATCCACCGAAGTGAGCGAAGCAACCGTACAGATTCTCTAGCTTTCCAGAGGGAAGACAAGAAAGTTGGTAAGACATGCGGGCCAGTGTTTTGTACACAGTTAAAGCGACTCTGGTCAGGTGAAAAGGGGGTGGGTATAAGGATGAACGGCCTCAGCGGCTTCACCATAGGGTCCTGCTTGGTGTATTAATTTTCAGTTTTGTGCCCACACTTGTAGGGCCCAATGTCTGTGGAAGGATCACAGGATATGTTTCACAATATTGTCGAGGTTCCCAAACAGCCCCAGTGCAAGCGAGGATGAGGGCGAAGGTGCACTTTGGGCCCTGTTTCAGAAAAAAATGCACAGTGAGGGAAAGGGCTGGGCAAAGAAGTAATGCGGGGTGAACAGGCACCACCCACACAGCCCTTGGTCATCCAGGCACATATTTGTCCGCCTCCCGATTTTGGATTCCCCACCTCCGAGCGAGGAACCCCTGAAGGCACAACCCGCCAAAAGGAAGCACCAACCCAAGAGTAAGAAACCACAAGCAGGTGTCCAAGAGTTGGTGTTACCGCAGGTGGCAGTGAGCACTTGCGGTGGTACAAAGTGCAGAGAAGCCCACCGCAGAGGCCAGCACGCTGCGTGGGATGGGTCGCTGGGTACAGAACCAGCTCCCACACCGGCGCAAGGGGCGGCAGGGTGCGCAGCCCTGGTGCTCCCCACTGGCAATGTGCTGGCAAAAGAGAGATTTGGTATGGCTTTGGAGGAAATGCTGAGGATGATCAGGGGAGGAGAATGCACACCCGCTGCGACAGCCACTGGTCAGGTGGCAAGGGGTGTTAGGGAGGGTCTACTTGGACCACCACCATGCTTAGGTTTAGAGATGGCATCAGCGTCTACAGCCAGTACCACTGTTGCAATACTTAGCCAAGGAGACAAGGCCTTGCCTGTCTCACCTAATCTGGCCCTGGTATCAGCATGATCTGCGAAAGCAGGTTGCAGTAGTTGTGGGCGGCACATTCCTCGGGGCCACCCACACCACCACTTATCACCATTTCCCCCCTGCTTTCTGGCAGATCATCCTTGGCATGGCACATCCCCCTTCAGATGAAAGAGCGTATTTGGGCAAGGGAGTATTTTGATTTATTGTCCTTGTTGTCGGTCGAAGGTGCTGGTCCTGATATATCTATCAGCCAGGAGGAGGACAAAGTGGCAGAAAAAGTATACAGCTGAGGAAAATATTTCTAATTGGGACAAACTTTTCACCTTGTTGGCTGTGGTATGGATGGAGAAATTTCCTGAGGACGGACCGGCCCTGTTGAAATATATGACGACAATTGTAAGTGAGCAAAAGAAATATGGCCCTGATCCCTGAAATGACATGGGATCAGAAAGACATGGAGGGGTGGGTATCCTTCATCGGAGGCAAAGAGAGGTCCAGCTTTGTGTGGAGTGAGGCACACAAGTGCGAACCGAGGTCATGGTAGAGGAAACATGACCAGAAGGCAAATGGCCGGCTCTTTCACAACAGCCCCCATGGATCTAACAGTCCTAGCTCAGGTGGAGCCCAGGGAGGGCAGAAAACAGGCAGCTACCCATGCCGATCCTTGAACAAAAGCAACTGCACTTGGGGACCCAAGTGCAGGGACCCCCACGAGAGCGCAAAATGTGGCAGCAGCCACCCGATGGCGAAATGCATCAAGGCAAAGGGTGGCGGCAGGGGCATGGGCCAGCGCAAAGTGGGCCAGTAGTGGGATGCAGGTCAATGGCCCCTCCCCTGTCAATTTACATGTTTTGATGGAATATGTGGGTGATTATCCAAGGCATTATGAGAGGGATTTACTTTTTGGGGGTTTTATGGAAGGATTCCACATTCCCTATGAGGGCCCCCTGACCGTCCCGTTATCCAAAAACCTACCCTCTGCTGATCAGCCCTCATGTAGGAAAGAAGATATGTAAGGAACTGGAGTTAGGAAGAATTGCTGGTCCCTTCTCCCTACCCCCCTCTCCCACCTCACTGTATCGCCTCTAGGTATAGCGCCCAAAAAGGAATCGGGTAAGTTCAGGTTAATACACCCCTTGTCATACCCCAGGGGTGAGTCAGTGAATGACTGGCTCAACCCCGAGCAGTGTTCTGTGCACTATGCCTCTTTTGATCAGGCCATGGTGGGGGTGGCCGGCATGGGCAGGGGAGCACTGCTGGCCAAGTTGGACATCGAAACAGCTTTTTGCTTATTGCTAATGCACCCAGACAGCTTTCATTTACTAGGTTTCCAATGGGAGGGAAGCTTTTATGTCGACAAATGTATGCCTGTGGGTTGCTAAGTGTCTTGCTCATTGTTTGAGGCATTCAGCACCTTTTTGGAATGGGCAGCTCGCAGGGAAGAGCAAAGAGAGGCCATTGTCCATTACTTAGATGATTTTACGTTTTCTGGCAGGGATGGGTCGGAGGACTGTGCTTTAGCACGGCCTTCCTTCCAAAACTTGATGAACAGAATGGGCATACAATTGGCTCCTGAGAAGACCCAGGGTCCCTGCAGGATTTTGACTTTTTTAGGCATAGAAATTGAAACTGTGGATGGCACTTGCAGGTTGCCCCAGGAGAAGGTCAGAGGAGTGGCAGCAGAGATTGAGAACAACTTGGCTAAGGACAGGACCACTCTATAAAAAATTCAGCAACTCTTGGGAAAGCTTCATTTTGCAGCCAAGGTGATTCTGGGGGCAGGTTCTTTGTGCGCAGGCTAGCTAGGGCAACTGCAGGGGTCTCACCAAAGCAATACCACATCTGCCTCAGTGCAGCCCTAAAGGAGGATTTAAGGTTGTGGCTCACATTCTTGGAGAATTTCAATGGGGTTCAGATTTGGAGGACGCCCTGGGAAACTAGTGTGGAGCTACAAATGTATTCTGACGCTGCAGGGAGCGAGGGACTTGGCGAGATCCTGGTGCCGGAGTGGTGTGCCCAGCGCTGGCCGCAGCAATGGCACAAAAAGGGTAGGACAAGAAACATCATGGTGTTGGAATTGTTTCCCATTTTGGTGGCACTCATTTTGTGGTCCAAGGAATTGGGCAACAAGAGAGTGCGTTTCTGGTCTGACAACAAGGCCGTTGTGCAGGCCCTTAATCTACAGTATACATCATGCCCGGCGGTACTTAGCCTGCTGAGGAAATTGGATGAGGTGTGTCTGTACAGTAATATTGAGTTTATGGCCCGGCACGTGCCGGGCACAGTAAATTTTGCTGCTGACGCTTTTTCTAGATTTCAGTGGACCAAGTTTCGGTGGGCCTATCCGGCAGCCAAGCTGAAGGGAGCGCAGTTCCAAAAGGAGTGGTGGCAGTTGGTAGCTTGGACAAGGTGCTCTGTGATTTAGGTGAACGATCGCTCACACCAGGTGTCAAGTGTAGATACCAGCAAAGCTACGGTAAGTTCAGTGTAGCTGTGGCATTACAATGTATTGAGAGCACTGCTGAGGAACAGGTACACGCATTTGTGGCATGGACTCACAGGGAAGGAAAATCTAAAAGCTGGGCAGCAGCTCATCTGACAGCGGTGGCTTTCTATTGCAAATCGGGAGGCAAAGCAAATCCCACCAAAGGATTCCTGGTGCGCACCGGATAAAAGGGCTGGAGGATACCAAAAAAAGATGGGCACAAGCACATTATTGGTGAGGTTGCCATCTGCCTTGGCTGGAGTGTGTTTTGATGCGTATGAATTGTCCCTATTTAGGCCTGCATTTGCATGGACATTTTGCAGGGCCTTTAGGATTAGTGAGTTGGTCTCGGCTTCTAAGAAAGACATATTCGGTAGGGCCATTGCCTTAGGTGATGTTTTCTTGTTCAGCAAGGGCCCCAGCGAGGGGTTCTGATTAGGGTGAGGAAATGCAAAACTGACCAGATAGGCAAGGGCACAAGTATAGAGATGCATGGGTCCCCACTAAAGGACAGCTGCCCGATTCATCACCTCAAGCTCTTTCTAACAAACAGTACCAAGGAAGTCGGTCCCCTTCCTTGGTGGACGCCATAGCCCTCTGTGTTCCAATTCAGGAAGGTTTTGTTGGTGGCGTTGAGGACACCGGGCATCCATGGCGAGGGTTGGTCCCCCCCACAGTTTCAGGATTGACGTGGTCACCACAGCATTTCTATAGGGCATGTCAGCACCGGCTATCATGAAGGTAGGCATTTGGGAATCTGGCCTCTACAGGCTTTATGTACGACCACAGATGGGCCCCACCCCTCGAGGTAATTGACATGGGGACCCTAACAACGGGTGCCCTCCCCAGGCTCTGGGGTGTCGAGCAGTATCAAAGGTGGGTGGGGGGTAGGAGCAAAGTAAGTATGTTTTTTGACACTCAGATTTATTCCAACAGATGATGCAGTAAGGATGATTAGTCATTCATTTAGAACACGGCAGAGAAGAAGGATCTGCAATGGAAGGTTGGCCCCAAACTAGGATTTAGGGGGACAAAGGTGGTATGGCTTGAAACCCCAGGCATGAGGTTGCACTCCCGACATACATTGGCAATTACAGTGGAGGCGGGCACCAAGGACGATGGTGATCTATTTGGGCGGTAACGACCTTGCAAAGTTGGGTTGGGGTCACTTGTTGGCCCAGGTACAGGTGGCCCTGTGCATAGCAGCCCAGGAGCTATCCGGGACAGACATTTCATGGTCTGAGATTGCACCAAGGCAGCTCTGGTATGGCACTCTGTAAAGACCGGTAGGGGGGTCTGTACTTCTGCTCTCTAGATGGTAGAGGAGAGGCACAGAGGACCCCAGCCAAGATTCTCTATTATTGGTAAACGTGGTCGAGCAATCAAGGCCTAGCTTCTCAGGAGGTGATGCAGGCTGGTTCTTAAGTACAGTGTAGTCCCCAAGCCCCCACAAAGGAATATCCACACACTGTATTACTGAAAACACAGTCTTTATATAATTAATATTCAAAGGTTATGTACACTTATCACAATAACACACTTTGTTCTCAGGAAAATCAACAATGATAAATATCTACAATTCTAAAGTGGTGCCACTAATATTAGATCTCATTAAAGTGCATCAACCCTACTGTAGCAATGTCACACAGATCAATAAGGGAAACCAGCAGTAGAGAAAGGAGGAAAAGCAAGGTAGTTAAAACAATAGGCAGATTACTGGCCCCTGCAACTGGACACAGTTCTGTGTGGAGATCTCCCCACCTGGACAACCTGTAAAGCAAAGATGTATCACAAGGCCGGTCCATATATTGTTCATTCAGTCTTACTTTCTTCTATAATGTTTTTACCCCCCCAATGTACCTGGTGGAGTCGAGTTTGTCGAAGAGGCGTCGACAGATCCTCCTGGAGTGACCCCTTTAAAGCAGGAGTCACGGATCGTCGAGAGGCGTCGAGAAGCATCGAGGAACTCGGTGTGCTGCGTCGGGGAATTTACGGCCCTTCTTGAGTGCCTTCCCTTTAAAGTGGGAGACAGGGGTCGTCGAACGTCTGACAGTGAACGGGGTAGAACGGCGTCGATGAGGTGGCAGGCTTCAATCCGAGCGGTGCTCGTCGGCGTCGGAGCGTCGGGTCCTGCAAGGAAGAGGCGTGCGGGTCCCTTGGTGGCACTAGTTCTGGACCGCAAAGATTGTGAAGGACGGGGGCCCGGCAAGGGCGTCGAGTCGATCGAGTCTTTGTGGTCGTGAGGTGGCGGGAAACCCACCGGCAGATTCTCCTCGGCACGTTGGTCGTCCTCGACTTTCTCCGGCAGGATAAAGCGATCGACAATGCGGACGAGGGAGTCCTTCGATTCAAATGTACTTAGGCAAAGGAGCGCGTGGCTCCGGTCGTCAGCGGCACGGCGTCAAGCAGTTCCCTCTTCTGGGACGACACGGCTTCGACGGGCCTCCAGCGGTTACACAAACCTGTGAACCCTGGTCGACGGCAATGGACTTCGATGGCGTCGAGGTCCAGGTGCTTCACTTGGATCTCCTCGCCGGTCCCCTTCTCCGGTCGGAAGCCTTTCGAGGGTCTGGCATCCAGGGAGCTTCAGCGAAGATTCAGCGGTGCTCGATGGTCCCTCGGAGCACGGGAAGAGGGCGCCTAGCCAGGTCCTCTCTCGGGTCAGTCCGAGATCGAACACGGCAGCCTTCGGATCGGGTCGAAGCAAAAGCAACAGCAAGGCTTCTTCTTCCAGCTGGGCCTCGAGGGTCAGCAGTTCCAGTTACTCTTAACGTGGAGACTCAGCTTCTGAACAATTTCCAGTGGTGAGAGGTCCCAAGATATACAATTTGGTCTCCCATCCACACTGCTGGCACACACTCAGCAGCCAATCATACAGAAGGGCATTCATGCAGTCAGTCAGCCAATCAGGCACACAGTGCATTCAGGCCATCCTCCTCCCTCTCAGACACTCACAACAAGGAATGTGGATTGGGACAAGTGCCCAGCCATTCAACACTACACACTGCATTCAGCCAGTTTCGGGTAGGGTTGTCTCAGTCTTTGTCTCTCATGCCAGAAACCAGACAGCCACAACAAGGAGTGCATATTGGTCACACACTCTTTTCACCCAGGGCCCACCCACAGAAGGTACCCACAACATACAGTAATTGAGAAGGCTCCAGCCAGTCTAGGCAGCACTTCACAACAACACCATATATGGAACTTCCACCCCACAGCCAGTCAGGGGGAAGGGGCAGAGTCAGGGCTTCCCTGGACTTTGGGAAAACAAGGTAAGAGGCAATAGAAAGCAAGAGGCCACAGGGACCATCTTGTTTTCCATCAGGAATCAACTGATTCCAATGGCAGGGCCTGGGTATCCCAAAATGGAGGACACCCAGAGCACCTGTCAAATTCAGCATGGTGCTGCCACCAGCCTATACCCTGCTCTGTGGGTCACACACAGGTGCCCATAAAACATACACTAGGGGCACAGGGTTGCACCCCCACCCATGGGTGCCATAAAGGTATCCCATGGGTCCGTACACCAAACCAAAAAGAGGAAGAGTTGCACTGCCAGGAGTCCCACATGGACTCCTGGGCAGAAAACAACACAGAACACAATATGAAAAAGGACTACCGGACAAGGACAGGGAGGCCCTGTCCCTCCAATGCATTTCCAGAATCACACACTCTTTCCCAGGAGGGGACAGAGAGGTCCAGGAAGCGTTTTAATAGGAGCGTGGAAAAATTTGTAAAAGCTAAAGGTCTGGACTTTGTGGGACATTGCTGTTTGAATTCTCTCTCATCACATTTTGCTGTAGACGGTGTTCACCTGTCTGATTAGGCAGTGGATGTCTTCCTGATGGCAATACAAGTGGCATTGAGAAGGGCTTGCTGCAGATAGGAGTATTGGTGAGTATGTCCTAGTTGTGTGGGGCATTGGGAGCAGCGGGGAAGCCACCCCCAAAGCACGGCGGAGTGTCGGGGTGGCCCTAGCCAGTGAGGGATTTTGAAGCTGTGGCATTCAGCTGTGAGTGGTTCAGAAGTGGCTGGGCTCGAGCCAAATCCAAGTGACAGGCACTGACTCCTCTCCGGGGCACTTTAGGCTACAGCATCTCTTGTCAGTGGTCCCGGAAATGTTTACTGACTGGCAGTCACAACCAGAAGCGTATTATGCCTCTGGGCAGACAGGTAATGACATGGGTCATCCTATATATGTAATTCTTTAGTATGTGGCTGGGTCAGTCCCATTTTTTATGTTGCTCCAAAATAAAACTGTGACCTTGTTTTCCAAATACTTTACAAAGTTGAGTTGTCTCTGTTTATTGCGTGATGTGATTATGACTTACTGTGGCTATGAGATGGGGGGGTAGGCGGTCAATGGGGGATGGCCCTGCTATGCCTTTCAGTACATTAGCCGTTTTCCCTAAGACGAAAGCGCCAATAGCAATCTTTGCACAGTACAGTCTTTTATGAAGTGATTTACCTTGTCACTAAAATCTATCCCAGATCTTAATATTGCTGAGAACAGCTAACCTTCGCTGATCTTCAGGACAATATACTTCTGCGCTTTAGAACTAGCTACTGAAAATCTGTAAAGTTTAGATGCCGGCAATAGCGTTTATACAAATTCTGCCGCATTAGCAGCTAAGGAAACCTACTTTCTCCCTGCCCGCACAACGTTTTGCTCGCAAATGGAGTTAACACCCAGTTAAATGTTTAGACGCCCCATGGCATAGTGAGGCACGATAGCCCGGGCACAGAGTCGTCATTATTGTTAACCTTGCCACAAGTTCCGGGGCCTTATTCACAACTAGGAACTCTTGTTCCAACACCCTTTGCTTTACCCACTGTACTATAGTGGTGACCTAAAAGAAGACTCGTAATACAGGCGCCGAGCCTGCCAGCATCATCCAAGCCTGTGTTGCTCTGCTTTGCGCTGCCACTCAGGCAAACGTGTTGCCTAACAGCAAAAAGGCAATCCCTTGCACAGGCGCAGAGTGCCAGGTAACAGCATCACCTGTTCACCTTTGCTGCACGCAGAGCGGGCCTGCCCACCAAAGAAATCAAACGCACACCTAAAACCATTCTTCCCAAAGCAGGCACACATTTTGCTATAAATTAAAACTGTGTCGTGAGCCAGTCTGCAGTGGAGACAGCAAAGCCTTTCCACGTTGTTTGTGAAGGGGGAGGTGTCTATATCAACCCCGATACACCGCTGAGCGGTGAGCGGAGCTGGTGAGCCGAGGTCGTGAGCCAGTCTGCAGCAGTCCGCTGCAGACGCGGAGCCGGATGGACCCCGACGTGAAACCGCTTAAACAACAAATGCTAATACCAGCACGCTTTATGTCTCATGCTCGGAAAAAGCAAAGCAGGCAGAAATACAAAGTCCAACAGATTCTGATGCAGCACAGTACCCGGTCCAGGAAAATGTTGGATCCACGATGGACCGGGACCTGGACATGGAAGGTGGACCGGAAGAAAGGCTAAAAAATGCCCAAGTCGAAGAAGCATAAGAAGTAGCAGCACCGCCCTTACCTGAGCCGGCTGTAGCGGTCCGAGAGGAGCGAAGACCTTTCACAACCGGAAGAACGCGATCAAAACACGGAGGTCAGACACGGCCAGCAGGCGAGGCAGAGCTCCGCTCACCCCACCCTCACAGCTGTTCGCAATCCGCCTTCCGCCATTGAGACGAGTAGGGTTCGGGCGAGAGCGGTCGGAGGACAGCTCCCGCAGGACCCAAAGCGGTGCGCGAGCAGCAAAGAGGGTCACAAAGTAAGGAGTGAAGCGGAGGAAGTCCCTAAAAAGTCAGAGAAAGAAAGGAGATCACCTCTCCGGAAAGAGGCGCAGACAAGCGAGGGCGCAGCCAGCGCAAACTCAGTGGATGCAGAAAAGGTTTCAAACGCCCGCGATCAAAATGAAGAGGAGGGTCAGGTGGATGGAAACAGGGGAAATCCAGTAAGTCAAGAGGTAGATAAACAGGGAAAAAAGAAATTAAACTGACTTAAAAGGGGACTGGCCAATCTATCAGGACAAACCAATATCCTCCAAAAGAAAATAAATATCACAGCAATGGTGCATAAAAACAACATGGAGGAGGACGATGACCAGTTAGGTCGGGTCAAACCACCCGTAAGGGGGACAAGCACAGAAAAAGAGGAGGAAAACATCATTGACTTAAATGATAGTGACATGGAGACAGACAGTGAAAAGGAGGAAGAATCACATGAGCCAAAGATGGAAACGGACGGAGAACAACTCAAGACTCCAAGCAAAGAGAAAGAAAAAAAATAATAATAAGTCAATAATGAAAGCGAAACTAAGAAAACAAGGGACAAAACGCCCTTTGAAATTGAAAGTAACAAACAAATTTCATGGGATGTAGCAGAAACCAAAAAAGGCCAAACCAAAAGGAGGGGAGGGTCCGAATGCGATCAAAAGAAGGGGACCCACATCAAAAGGGTTGCCAAACCCGCTGTTATCGTGCACACTAAAGGCTTTCTTCACACAACAACAAAAAAGAAAATTAATCATGGAGACAGAAGTGTCAGATGCAGAAATGCTGGAAGTGGCTCACAAATCCCTACCAGCAACAAAACAGAGAAAAACAGACGCAGCCGTCATATTAGAACCAAAGTGTCACGACCCTCGCCCAAAACCCCCTCTGGCAAACCCATTGGCCAAATGGAGTCAGGACTCAGGCCTCTAGAGCCTGGCATCCTTTTCCAAAACCCTCTTGGGCCCACTCTTGGCGCCTATGGCGCCAGGCTCATACACCATGAAAAACAATGTGCTTGGGAACTACTTAATGTGTTGTCAGCCAACATGGAGGCATCCACATAGCTTGGTTCCCAGGAACCAAGCTATGCGGTCTAGTGTTTTGGTTGTGGTAGCCTAGGGACTACTTTACCTGGACTATTTTGTTGGGGCTATTTAAACCACACCCGCAAGACAACACACTTTGCGTTACTTTGCAGCTTGCAACGTGATGCTCACCGTGTCCAGCTATTCCCTCGAACCTCGGAGAAGCAGAACCTGCAAGGAGACAAAAGGAACATCATTAGCAGCAGCATCTTACCTGCAGTCTTCATCTTTAAACACTTGCAGGTACTGAGAACAGCTTCCTCGAATCTGCACGCCTCCCCGGCAGAACTACCTAAAAGAGGAAGATAGAGTCAACATTAAAGAAAGCAGTAGAGACATTGCAAATTACGAACTGCTCAAAAGGCTTACCTGGCTGGTCGCCTCTCGGCTGGCACCACTCCGGACATTCCACTCGCGCTGAAGAACACCGCGACCTACAAGGAAGGAAAACGCAGGTCAGCAAAGGCAAGAATTTGCAGCGCTACGCATAGCGCTTACTTACTGCATCATAGCGCTCTTAATGCGCCATCATTTACCAGTGGGGCTCAACCAAGCCAGTTCGCCGCGCTTAAGCTCTGCATACCAAAGGGAGAAAAAGAGACATTTTAAACAAAGAAACGCATGCAGGATAGCAACAAAACTAAAGAACAGCAATAAGACCTACCTGAACAATATCAAACGGGCCGGCGTCATTGAAGTAACTGGACCGCACACGCCCTTGAAAGACAACGAGCCCCTGCAAAGAAGGCAGGACGGAGAGAATGCCTAACTCTACCACAAGGTGAGGAGAGCGCGCCAGAGGGACTGAAATCATAAGGGTGTGGAGGGAGGATACTTACCCCAGTCGGTCAGTCTTGAACACAGTCCTCCTGTATTTTCAGGCAGAACCTTCCCCGCAGACCACATCAGGGCAAAGCTGAGAAGCATACCAGCGAGTAACCCAGCTGGGTGGCGTCCCTGTGGATACCAGGTGAGCGTGACACAAAGGCCGCCGAGGCAAAGGCCCGACCCCAAGCTAAACCCACTTGCGGTAAAATGGAGGCGAGCAAAAAACATGAGGAGATCGAACGGCTAGCGGAACAGAGGAGTAACCAAGTGGCCAATAGCAGTGAGTCCCGCCCCAAAGAAGACAGTGAGCAGAAAAAACAAATGAAGAAATGGGGTTTGCAGAACATAGGTGAAAGTGAAGGAAGGCAGGAGAGGCAGATGCGGGACATAATACAGGCTGAGCCAATCACTATAGGAGCGCAAGGAAAGGCACAATCATAAGCAGAAAGGGAAAATCGTCTCACCTGGACAAAGCCCCATTTGAATAAGGCTCAGATAATACTTACACCCACAAAAGAAATGGAAGGTGAAACAGCAAACCAGGACCAACAGGAAAAAAATAGGAGGCCATCAGAGTCCATAAGAATAATGGAACGAAGACAAAGTTCATTGATGGATTTTTCAGCAATGGAAACACCGCGGGTCTCTAAGAGAACAGAAAAAACCCAATTATCACCGAAGAACAGACGCCTAAGTGATATCTCCTCAATAATGCAAAAAGAATCCCCAAATAAAAAAACGGACATGTTAGCAATTATGTCTGCAATGACCATTGCATTAGCATCATTCTGTAAATTATATCAAGTAATTAAAGAGGAGATTCAAGACAATACCGCGATTCTGACGAATATGATAACGAAAATGTCCCATGTGGAGGGATACATAACAGCGGTGGAAGAAAGAGCAAGTAACGAGCAAAAAAATTGGGAAAGTAAAATCGAATCCCTGGAGAGAAAGATTGAATCCATGGAAACGACGAATATAAAAGTAACGGAACAAATGAACGCGCTAAATTGTCAAAACAAATTACAAGACAGGGGAAATGTGTCAGTGAAATCCCCGCCTGTACAATACCAGTTGATGGACAAGGAAAAGTACATGGCAAAACCTGCAGCAGTA
The DNA here is from genome assembly GCF_040938575.1 of Ambystoma mexicanum. Classification (NCBI taxonomy): domain Eukaryota; kingdom Metazoa; phylum Chordata; class Amphibia; order Caudata; family Ambystomatidae; genus Ambystoma; species Ambystoma mexicanum. Next base: position 1,605,353,852 of record NC_090937.1, read on the forward strand.
CATATAGAAAGTGATCAGCTAACATATCAAAAAAAGACTCGCCAAACATAACACTGCTAGAAGTAGAAAATATTAAATCCAAAGAAACAAAAAAGGCGATCCCTAAACCAATGGAAATAATAAAGAATCTAACTGGGCCCCAAACCAATGAACAGCAGGAGTGTGACAGTTACTGTCAAGTTGATAAGAACGCAATAAGATCGCCTAGAACAGTGGAGGAATTCATGACAAATTCCGATCTAATGAATATATCACAATATCTGGAAAATTACTCGACCGAGACAAAGGAGGAGGATGTAAAGAAGACCACGAAAAACAGACAGTAGCCAAAAGTAAGGTGAAAACTCTGCACAAAACCAAAGAAAAGAAGAAACTCAATACCATTCTGATCGAAGAAGTTCGCCAACGGGGAAAAAAATCGACCGCCATCACAAAAGTAAACGTTCCCCAAGTGAAGAGCGATACGAGGAGAAAACAAAAAGGAACAAAATTAGATGGAGTCCACGAAACCATAGAACACCTAGAAAGGATGACGATAAGCAAAAACAAAAAACCAGGTGGAATGAAGAGATACGTCTATTTAAGTTAGAACAAGTGGAAAAAACAGAAGGCCACTTAATACTAAATCGACCGACAGTGCTGAAGATTACTAAGCAAACGAAAACACTAAGGAAAATTAGAAAAGAAGATATTAAATTGGTGTAACCGTATCACCGTGAGAAGATGGCCAAAGCATACCTCCATGTAAAATCGGCGGGAATTAAATATATAGACCAATTCGCATTCGAGGAAATAAATCAAATGGGCTTTCGCCTGACAGAATTAAAAAAGATCAAGAGTCCTCACAGCCCCTTTTTGCCTTGTGACTCCAATTTGTATGCTGTTCCTCCTGCTGCATTTTCCTGCTTTGATCCAGTGCTCTTTCGGGGCTGCCTGCCTTGCAGCCTGCTACACCCTGCTGCCTACAGCCCTAGGGCTCCCTGCCTTGCAGCCTGCAACCCTCTGCTGCCTACAGCCCTGGTCCTCTGGTCTCCCTGCCTTACAGCCTTTTACACTCTGCTGCCTTCAGCCCTAGCCTTCTGGGCTCTCTGCCTCACAGCCCTGCTCCTCTGGGCTCTCTGCCTTGCAGCCTGTTACACTCTGCTGCCTAAAGCCATAGCCTCCAGGGCTCCCTGCCTCGCTGCCCTGCTCCTCTGGGCTCCCTGCCTTGCAGCCTGCAATCCTCCGCTGCCTACAGCCCGGGTCCTCTGGACTCCCTGCCTTGCAGCCTGCTACTCTCTTCTGCTTTCAGCCCTGACCCTCTGGTTTCCCTGCCTCGACACCTTGTTCCTTTGGGTTCGCTCCTTGCTGCCCTACTCCTCTGGGCTCTCTGCCGCCTACTACAGCTCTCAGTCCTGCTCCTCTGAACTCTCTGCCTTGCAGCCTACTACAGTACTCTGCAATCCACTACAGTTTTTCTGCCCCTTGTGCCATCCGGTACTGCAACCCTGCTTTCTTGTTTGCAGCCCCCCTATTTCCTGGCTGCTGCTCCCTCGCTCTCTTCCTTGTTTGCAACCCATTGTTCTTGATCCCTGTCCTTCTCTTCCTTGAGTCTTTTGTCCTCCCTTTGGTTATCCATTTCAGTTATACTGTTTCTGTACAGACAACCACAGCTGTTGTTCCCAGCCTTGAGCACACAGAGTGGGATCCTGTAATAGCAATCTGTGCAGAAGGCTTGAGTTTCCAAAGAAGTTCCTTCACAGTTGCAGCATCTTCTTCGCAGCAGTCTTCGTTCGCGGTCGCAGTGCCTTCATTCCGAAGTTTCCTCAGCAGATTGTGCATCGTCCAAAGGAATTTCATCTACAGCTTTCCAAAAAAACCTGCAAACAAAAGTCCGCCTTCGCTTACCAGTGATTCTACGTGCTACGTGCTACAAAAGTACCGCGCAGGCGCGGAGCGCGGCGCGGTGTGCGGAGAAGTGTGTCTTGGGAGGAGTGAGGACAGGACTCTGCTGGTTAAACTCTGATTTTCTTTCCAGACCGCCTTCGCTTACCAGTGATTCTACGTGCTACGTGCTACAAAAGCACTGTGCAGGCGCGGAGCGCAGCGCGGTGTGCGGAGCAGTGTGTCTTGTGAGGAGTGAGGACAGGACTCTGCTGGTTACACTCTGATTTTCTTTCCAGTCCGCCTTCGCTTACCAGTGATTCTACGTGCTACGTGCTACAAAAGCACCGCACAGGCTCGGAGCGCGGCGCAGTGTGGGGAGCAGTGTGTCTTGTGTCTGGTGTCGGGAGTTGGGTTGGATTGGAGGTAAGATACTACCCGTTCCGCCTCCCTCAAACCCGCTGCCACTCACCCATCATAGATGGCTCCACTATCACCCACGGACGACGACATCAGCCGACGTCTACGCAGTAGCAAAACAGGCCAAGACCTACATCCAGACTATCAAGACCTTACAAAAGTGCCTGATAGGGCCTGGAATTGCGAGAAAGGGCTTTCAACAACAGCTACCCCCGCCAGTAGGGAAAGAGCCCTGCATAAAATTTCCACGGGCGTGCTCCCCTCTCCCGCTCCCTCAGGATCCCGTCGGACGAAGAAAACTGGGCGGGCAGGGGCGCCGGAAGACGCTGTTTCATCCAAAAACTCCTCACCATCGGTGGCTGGTACGAACAGCCCATCTAGCCCGGTTGCAAGAAGGTCCTCTATGCCCGGTCCGATCACCGTCTCGACAAATGATTCCTCGCCGGAGGCCGTCAAGACCGAGAGAAATCTAAAGGACCCGTTGGCCAGCGTACCAGCAGCAGCCGAGACTGGGCAAACGGACACCCGTCCCATAGCTACTACAGTTCAGATCCAAGTACATCACACAGGCCTCTCAAGGGGGTTGCATCATTACAGGCCGAAACCTACCACCCGAAAAATTAGTCCGATTGACTCGTGGGACACGGAATCGGAGGACGAGGTCTTTGCGCCTAACACACAGCCGGAGGTGTCGGAGGTGTCGGAGGTGTCAGAGGTGGATGCCGAACCAAAAGCGGCTAGCACCACGGACCCCGAGTCGGCCAAAGACCCCCAAGTCAACACCGAGACCTCAAGGTCAAAAGTGACGAGTGAACCTCCAGTCCAGGATCGGGACTCAGTTATGAGAACTCGTACACCTAACCCGGCTGTAGGCATGCCTCCAGTTGTGATCGAAGCACAGCTGAGTGACACTGAGCAGTGGGGACAAGCCCCTAAGAAATCACTTCCGGTCCCAAAGACTCTGTTCAATAATGGGAGCTCAAATCAGAACCAAACAATGGGGAAAACTAGGTCAAAGAAACAGAAAAAAATCGCTGCACAGTACCAAGGGGAGCACAAAGGCAGTTTGAGTTCGACGAACCTGAAAACTCTCAAGGAATATTTTCTGAAGCAACATAAAAGAAAATTAGGCCAAGAACCTGAACTGTCAGACGCGGAAATCTTGGAGGCTATCCAAGATAACTCACCATCGAGCAAAGCCAGAAAAACCGACTCAACTCTCCAAAGGCGAATACAGACGGCACCACCACGCGAAAAACTCGCCACTGCACCATTGCGGGGCTTAGATTCAATGAGACCAACACCATCAAAAGTCTTACATCAAGAAATAAGCCAACAGGACTCGCCTGAAAAGGAAGCAGATCTTGCCAATAAGTTAGTCGAAGACCCCCCAAGTCTGTCAAAGACATCAAATGCAACTCTTCCAAACCTTTTGACCACCCCAAGCTTACCTAAGCCGACCCAAAAATTCCGCTTCAACCAGCAGACAGATAACTTCGCGTGGACCCGGCCACATATTCAAGGAAACCTGAATCAAATGTTCCCAATACATTAACTTCAGAAAGAAGGCTCTCGGAAAGATTCACTGTACTCCAGGGTTCCAAAGAATCAAATACCCCGCTTAAAAACAGATGCCCTACTAATGCATCAATCACGTCGGAAAGTGACTCCCCCTCGAAAAAGAAAAAAGACCTTCTGTCGGTGATGTCGGCATTCTCAATCGCCTTAAATCCCTTTGGAAAGCTGTATGAATCGATACATGAGGCCTTGAAAGACAATACGTCAATGATCAGCGAACTAAAGGACAAGCTGATTTTTGTTGAAGGCTATCTAACAGCCACTGAAAGAAATTCAAACTACATATATGCAAAATTAGAGGAAAAAATTTACAATCTGACCACAGAACTGCAAAAGAAAGGTGGTCTTTCAAACAAAAGCATAGAACTCTTGATGAAAGCCACACAGACCACCCAGACTGAGAAGAATAAAGAAGTAGCCCCTATCTTCGCAAAAATGCCCCCAAAGACCAAACTGCATTCGGTCACAGCAGTGCTACTGTCCCCGCCAAAGTCTTTACCCAGGGGGAAGGCGAAAGAAAAACTGCACTAAAGCGTCCGTGCTCCTATGTGCGGAGGAATCACCGCCAGAAACTTCGCCTACACAGAGCTCTATCAGGGGAACGGAGATGTCACTAAACCAAGGGGAAGCTGCTAAAAATTCAACGTCTATAAACTTGGAGCAGACGGATATGGCAGACACACCTAGAATAAGTGTGGACTCAAACTCATCCTCAGAACTGCAAAACATATCACAGTATTCAAATGCTAGGGAACTAGATTCACCATCTCCGACGAAGCGAGATGACCTACCAAAACAGTCCCAAGAAATCCACCCACAAGATCTTGACCCTACCCAGGAAGGGGGGAAAAAAAAGCATGACAAGGTGTCTAGCGACTACACTGACCAACGAGTACGCTCAAACTCCCCGTCTACTGCACTAGAAGCTTTAAGAAATCTTAAGAATATGAATGAAAATTTTAAACACGAGTCACGAAAAGATCAAGACCAAAAATACAACAGATCACATCACGCCGATAGACCGCGACTTCATTCTAGGAAGGAGCCGAGACGTTTCCACGAGGCTGTCGCAAATAAAGACAGAAAACTCGAAGGGGTACTACTCTTCAAACTGGAACAAATTTCGGCCAAGGACAGCTACCTGGTTCTAAATCGCAGAACAGTCTTAAATAGACTGGGAAAAATAGACAAGCTCCATCACCTAAGATCGGACGACTTAATATTGGTCGAACCTTACCATCGTGAACATAGAGCGAAAGCTTACCTCCACGTAAGAAGTAAAGTAGTGATGGAGCTCACAACGGAAGTCCAAAAAGACCTTCACAAACTGGGCCTCAAACTACATCTCCTCCAGAAGCCACAAAAGGACAATCCTGACAGAACGAGAGACAAAAGGGAATGCTCAAACCAGGGCATGGAACGACGCAGAGAAAGATACGCACAGAAGACCCAGAGAAGTGAAAACCTGACATATGGCACCGAACAGCGATGGCGATATAACCGAACCATGTTACATTAAAAACCCAAGAAAATCAGGAGAAAAGAGATCAAAGAGAGTCTAGGACTGAAAATACAAGAGAGATTAGATCCACAAAAGAACTGATTGCGCCATCTGCACCCAAACCATGGAGATGGATCACGGACACCTTCTCTCGAAACCAAAAGAAATAGCAACAAACACAGGGACCGAATTCCACAAAGAAGCTCAATACCGGTCCCTCAAATCTTCGAAAAAAGAGCACCCTACACATGGCATCCTGGAACACGAGAGGGTACCGGCACCTAACTACGCCAAGTGATGTAAACCTGAGCCCTTTCGAGCTGATATGCTTACAAGAAACATGGTTGGTTCATAAACCCTCCATGGACGGCTATGTAATAGAAGCCTCTGCAGCATCCAAGTCTATCCTAGGCCGCCCCTCTGGAGGCGTATTAACAGCAATCCGTCTAGGCTCTGGGATCACACCCAAGGGAAAAATAGCAGAGGCCTACGGAATGCTAACTACGCTGACTTCATGGTTCCACCAAGATCAAACCAGAGACATTTGGATAAACTCGGAACTAGGCATAATACATTTGTACAGGAACCCCGCTAAAACTAGTACTACTGAGTTTTGTACCATGGTTGCCAACCAAATTGATGACCTGACGGTGGAGCGAAAACTTCCAGATATCATAATCGGTGGCGACCTGAACGCCAAATGCGAAGGAAAAATGAAAGACGAACAAAGTCCCAAATCAACGATGGATGAAAGAGGACGGGCATGGTGCCTCCTAATGAAAATGAGAAAGTTCGATAACGTGTCATCTCTTCGAGACCAAGGGTCCCAAATTCCAACGTGGGAAAGATTGAGTTCGGCCGCCACTCTGGATTATATTTTTATCACAGAAGGGCTGATACCTTATTTCAGCGACTTCACAGTTATAAAAACAAAGGAAAGTGATCACAATCTTCTCAAAATGTCGTGGAACGGGAAAGCTGTAACAAGATCTCTTTACCCAGCAGCCATTGAGTCAAACCTGTGACAAAACAGACTTTGCCTAATATCCGACAATCTAAGATCCTTTGCGTCCAATATTTCCATGAAATTTGCTCAAGCAAGGGATGAGAAATGCAACAAAAGACCGGAGTACGTCTCTCTCCTGGCCCCCCACAAAGTGAACTTTGAGGGGAAAAATCCCGGTCAGCCCACGCACACGCACTCATTCAATAAAGAAGTGGCGACAAAAAGGCAGAGAGTAAACAAACTAAAAAAAATGGCTCTAAAAACAGACTCCCCAGAAACCTGGACCGCATATCTATCAGAATGTAGGCTCTACAAATCGTGGCTAAAACAGCAGCGACTGCAAATGTACCAGAACGATGCCGAAGCAATGCTACACACTTTGGCTACAAGAAACACTTGTGAATTTTGGTCGCTATTAAAATCAATAAATGGACAAAGGGCAAATTCACTCTCTAGCTGCGTCCCTGAGCAAAAGTGTATCCAGCATTTCACGGAGCTATACCGCAGTCCCTCAACCTCATCTCTGTCACAAGCAGCTCTCCCTGATTCTCCATGGATCCCCTTATCATCTACCGACGACATTAGGGAAGTGATCATGAATCTCAAATCTTCGAGGGCCCCGGGGCCAGACGGCCTGACAAATACCGACCTGAAGAAACATCCACTGGCGTGGGCACGAGCTAGTGGTGAAATATTCAATCAAGCCCAAAAAATCAAACAAATTCCCAAAACCTGGACAGAGGCAATACTGGTGCCCATCTACAAAAAAGGCGACAGAAGTACCCCGGCCAACTACAGACCCATAGTCTTACTTGATATCATAGGGAAGATTTATGCATCGCTGCTACTACGCCGCTTTATGGACTGGGCAAGCTCCTTCCCAGCAGCCGACATCTTCCAAACAGGCTTCCAGAAGGGAGCTGGGACGGCGATCAATCTGCTAATCTTGAACATAATCAAAGCAAAAGCAAAGAGAGGAGCACCGAAGGTCCACATGGCAATGGTGGACCTTTCCCAGGCCTTTGACTTAGTAGATCGGGGAAAACAGTGGAAAAGGCTATCTACCTGGAAATGTCCGGCTCCGATTCTTGCACCGATAATGGCACTTTACGCAACCACTTCCCTCAGAGTCCGCCTAAACCAGCAAGGAGTACTTTCGGATCAGATCTTCACAGAACGCTGTGTAAAACAGGGCTGCCCCCTGGCCCCAGCCCTGTTTCTTGCCTTCATCGGGGACTTCCAAGACTCGGAAAAAACACTAAGATCTTTTCCCCCTCAAGTGGGCACATCGAAAGTCTCAAGAATCTGGTACGCATTTGACCTGATCTTGATGGACCAGACTGCGATTGGCCTCCAAAGACAACTAACAAATCTGTCCAAATACATGGAAGAAAACAACCTCCAAATTAACAAAAACAAAACGAAAATCTTGTCCTTCTCAAAAAACGCAAAAAAAGCCAAGATAAGTCCCAGCTGGTTCCTTGAGGAAACAAAAATCGAAGTGGTCGATGAATTTAAATATCTGGGCATGCAATTAGACAACTCTCTGAATGAAAACTCACTTCAAGCCTCACTATGTGCAAAAATGAGAAACCTAACAGCCCAATCTCGAGCAGTAGACAGAAAATTCGGCCAGTTCTCATGGACACCTGTACTACAATTCTACAAAACCAAGGTAGTCCCTGCAATAACATACGGCATGGCAGCCAATCTAAACCTACCTGAGGAATTCTGGTCGAGACTTGAAGGCTATCTTTGGAAATCGGTTTTGGGTCTTCCAGCTTCAGCCCCCATGTCAGCCATTCGTCGCGACCTTGGCCTCCAATCACTAGCCTCTGTAGTACTCCAAAGTGCAATTCTACTCTACAGAAAAATACGGACTTCTGACACCCTCCCGATCTTTCGAATAGTAGAAGCTGAATTGAACAAAGGAACCTGCTTACCTCTAATGAATTGGGCAAAAAAAATTGAGGAAAAACTAGATGAAGTCCTCTGCAGCGAAGACCTCCTCATCTCAAACCCTGGACGAGTCAAGCTAAAACTTTCACAACAAGACTGGATACATACCAACGAAAAAATACTCCAGTATAAATCTCTAAAAGATCTGCCACCTACTCACAACCGGCCAAAGGTCCCGCTGAGATACTGTGAAAAATTCCCTGAGAAAAAGCTGAGAAAATTACTTAGGCGGGCCGGCTTAAACCTACTTCACACTAGAGAAATCCTGGCCACCAGAGCACTTACAGAAACATCAAACTGCCGGGTTTGTGGCCTAGCTGACCAAAAAGAGTCAGTCCGACATCTCCTCACCTCCTGCGCAGGACCCGCGGCAGAAAGCCGGGCTCACCTGGCACCACTCGTCACCTGCCCTACGACACTTGATGAAGAAACAATATGGTTTCGACTGATTGCGGGCTATTCTACGAGATGGTCTAGAGCGGCAGCCAAAGTTCTCGAAGTAGCCCTTGCGAAAGCAAGTGCTCTTGGCCCCGCTTCTTCCATTTCGTCAAAGCTGACGCCCGAACCTGAACGTTAAACCGGACCTGCGGACCTTTGAGTGGTGTCCTGAGTAGCCTCGATAAGATGAAATACAGTTTGCCATGGCACTTCGATTTTGTAAAAAACCCAAATTGGGTTAATAAACAAAAAAAAAATAAATAAAAAAAAAAAAAGAAGAGGGGTCACAACGACCAGGAGAGAGAAAAAAAAGATGAAAAAAATATTTAACGCACTATCGCTCACAAACGGAGGAATTATACCGTTAGAAACTCGGGGTGGAAACCAGTACAGGCGCAGAGAAGAAAATTGGGTTGCAACGAAAATTAACAAATTTGGCGAGATACGTGGATGATAATAACCTGGAGATAAATAAAACGAAAACCAAAATTCTGGTCCTGGAGAAAGTACCCAGAACTCGGAACAAACAGCAGAACTGGTTCCTGGATAACTCTGTAATTGAAAAGGTAAAGAACATCAAATACCTAGGAGTCAAAATATACAGCTCAGGAACGGACAAGAACATGCAAGACCTACTGTGGGACAAAGCGAAAAGACTAACCTCACAAACAAGAGCAGTTGATAAAAAGTTTGGAAAATATTCTCTAATACCAGCAATATATACATGTTGGCTCCCTTGCAATTACTCTTCACGTCTCATTCTCTTGTGGGGTGCGTACTTTATTCTGTCTGTCAGGACACATGTATGATACGGTGCTAGCCTTCACCAGTCCCATTAATCCATTTTCTTTTAAAATATTTATTTCAGTGTCTCAAACCCAGTGTATCTCTTAAGATCAGGGTGTTAGTTAATGAGGTAAAAACAGGCATTGTTTAAACTGTGAAAGTTAACATTTCCTCTACTACAGGATTAGGCATCTCTTGATGTTGTCCTAACATTTTCAACAGGGGACATAAGGGATCGGATTTGGACATAATGTTAAAGGTCCCACACTACTGCATCACCGGACAGTTGAGTGAGACCACCCCAGTTCTAGGCGCAGATATTCCATAGGTGCGGAGGAAGGAAGATTCAACATTTTCCACCAAAAGTACCCTTCTAATACATCCAACCATTTAAATTCTTTCATCGCAAGAGCATCCAGCCTGTATAAAATGGTGGGGTAGAAACTCTATTTCTACAGAATACTGATGCCTTCAATTGAGTAACCGCAGTTTATTTTGCACATTTACTAATAGCAGCTGTCATACTATTAGCTTTCCTTTTTTTCACCTCTTCACTATTAAAATGGTCCCCTTGATTATTCAATTCCAATCCCAGATAGGGATATTGCTCCATGTACTCGATGGACCCGAGTTGAGAACCCAGGGTGGTACGATGAAATTTGCGATTAGACACCACCATACCCTTAGTCTTGGTTATATTTATTGATAGATAACTTGCTTTCACACCCCCATAGTACGATCCATCAATGCAAGATCATCAGCAGATAACATACCTGCCACAGGCGTATTGTCAATTTTTACCGGGCAACCATCAGTTCCCAAAAAGAGGGGAAGTAGGTCAAACATGAATAAATTAAACAAAAGGCGGGCCAGAACGCACCCTTGCTTGACCCCATTGTTAATTCTGATTGCTTTAGACAGAGAACCCACCCCGTCCATCCAGACCTGGATGCCTGTATCAGTATGCAGCATTTCTATGATCGTTAATAACCAAGCTGGACACCTTAAAGTTCTCAACTTCTGCCAAGGGCTTAGGCGGTTTACCGAATCGATTGCTGCAGAGAAATCTAAAAAATCAGGTATAACCCTGGATTTCCCTGTGTAGTAGCCTCGTGGATCCTCTTATCCACCAACCTATTGTTATAGGTTGTGGCCGACCCTGGTCTAAAGCCTGTATGCATTGGGTCTAGTATGCTCTCAGTAATCACCCATTTTTCCAGAGATAAAAGTCTGTCATTTTCTGGGAGTTCTCTATATCCCTTTTTGTATACTGGGATCAATATTACCTTTATGTCGTTGAATACCTGTGGATTCGGACATTTGATGGGATCCAGAGAATCATTGGCCCTGCTGTTGAGGAATCATGCGTTCATTCTGCAAGAGACTTGGCTGACATTGAAACTTCTCATTGATGGCTACACTACTTTTTAAACTATGGCCAGAAAGGGCTTTAAGGGCAGACCCTTTGGTGGCTTGTTCACAGGAATAAAAAATACATGTATGGCCAGAGTGGTCAATGTAGCAGATTGGCAGGAATATCTATTAGTAGTAGAGTTAGAGGAGTGGGTTTGAGGCCAGAGAGTCGGATTCTGATTATTAACATCTAAGACCCCCCAGGCTCCTCCGTCACAGAACACATTTCCAAAATCCTGACTGTCCTTCTGGCAGACTGGTGCCGATGTAATGGCTATTGAAGTCACCCACTAATAGGATGAGGTCACCGTTGGACACTTTACACCAAAAAAAATGGGGACTATCCTGGGGTAAAAAATAAAAGTAATATGACCCAGACAAACTCTAATGCGAAGGGCAGAATGTGGACTAAGTTCACTGACGACTGGGACCTAATCATATTTAATGGGTGAACAAAGGGTGATTTTCCGGGCAGATATACCTGGCAATCTGGTAATAAGATAGTGACATTGGACTACATTTTTGTTAATGCATCTATGTTTTGCTTATGCCAAAGCCTGAAGATGGTCTCAAATTTGGCTATCATGATACTGTCTCTTTATCACTTGCCAGTGACACTATGGATAACTATCAACATAAAATTGTGGTGATAGAAATGAACCGCACAGGCAACCATATAAATTGTCCCCCAAAATATAATGAGAGCGAATAAGTTGATCAGTGAATTTGAAAGACACCAAAACTCGTGGCCCAAACTATTAGACGCTGAAGGTATAGAATGTTGGTTCTTGGAAATCACCAGAAATATAGCAATGCATAAAACCACACATATATTTAGGATCGATAATAAATATCTAGAGTTTTACAGAACCATAAGGGATATGAGGAAAATGCGTTACTTAATTTGTTTAGTTAAAAACGGTGGATAAACCCTTCAAAACGCTTTAGTAAGAAATTAAGAAGATCCAAAACAAATATCATAATTGGGTGAGGTGGTGGTGGTCATCACATCAAAGTGTACAATGGAAGTGAATGGTGACAGCCCACACCTCCAGAAACACAAGCAGCATATGGGCATTTTTGGGCAAGGTCAAAGGAAACCGCAGTACTAAGATCATTAATCCCATAAATGAGATCCAATGGTGCCAGCAAATAGAGGCCACATTTTTCCATAGAAAAACTGAAAACTCACATTTGCGAAGGAACAACAGCTTTAATGATATGCCTGAGATCAAAAGGGGTAAAAAAAAAAATGTAATTGGTAGGCTAAAAACATTAAAATCCCAGGAATAGCGAGCATAGTTTTAATTTAAAGTCTGACCCCGAATCCTGGGCGGAAATCCTAGAAATCTTTTTTGCAAAGGTAATAAACACAGGCAAAATTTTGAGATTGGCAAACAGTGATTCTGATACCTGTATATAATAAGAAAGGAGACCATACAGTTCCAGTAATCTATAGACTATTGTCTATCCTAGACATCAGAGGTAATATATTTGCCTCTTTTATACTCCAAGACCTTCAGAAATGGTCAGAGGTGCAGGCCTACTCGATAGGTTTCAAACAGGGTTCAGATCAAGATCATCAACCCAACACAATTTAAAGCTTATGGACCTATTAACGGAAATAGCAAAGATAAAAACAAATCCATGCTTGAGTGCTCTTTTCATTGATTTCTAAGAGGCCTTAGATTCAGTGAGCGAAAAACCTATGGCTGAAACTTGAGTCCTATGGATGCCCAATGTATATTATGCACTTTTTTAAGACACATTTGTGAGAATAAAACGGTCCAGGTCAGATTGGATGGGGCAGGGGCATTGACTGGCCCCATTCTGATAGCAAGAGGGGTCAAAAAGGGCTGTGTCTTGGCCCCACACCTATTCAATTTGTTCCCGGTGTACCTCCCGAAATTCTTGCATAAGGCGATGTGCTACCGACCAAAGATAAGTAGACACCACTGCATATGCCTAGCATATGTGGACGATCTGGTAGTCTTTGAATGCACTTTCTCTGGCTTAGTTAGAACAACCAGAGAACTGTGGAAGAATGCGGAAGAAGAAAACTTAATCATAAACAGAGAAAAAACCCAGATTGTCCGGTTCGGTGGCAGGCAAATAAGGAGACCTTTATTGACAGTGATGGGAAATATCAATTATACCCAGTTCTATAGATACCTGGGACTGGAGGTAAAGGCCCGTTCAGTATATGAGGAATATATAAACTCACAAAACAGAAATGTGCTACAACTTACGGCCCTCATAAAGAAATCCACTGGAAGGACAGGCAGGATCACCTTAGAGGGCACGAGGCACCTTTACAAACAATGCTTTACTCCCGCGATAGTACATGGGCTTGAAAGTCTCACCAGTATGGCCATGACGTGGTTGCAGAGAATGGAGGGTCTTTTATGGAAACAAATCCTGGGGCTTGTAATGTATATTTTGATAGAAATACTATGACTCGAATTGGGTCTAATTTCCTTGGAAGCCACTGCTCTGCAGAAACGAGCCCTACTATACCTTAAGGCCATGATAGATCCTAAGTGACAACTCCTGCAGCCTCTAGGCTTAGAGATGAAAACTAAGAGTCCTGAGAAATATGTGAGTACGATCCTAGAACTATTCACTACAGTTGACACGCACCCAGATTGGAAAAAAATCTATAACAAGTTAAAGGCTAGTTGTGCAAGAAAATCAGAGGAGTGGGACTGCTGCTCGAAACTTCACCCATCTAATGACAATGAAATCTTACGCTCACATATTGGAAATGTCAGACATATACACCAAGCCTCAAACATACTATGTTCCTCCAAGAACCTCAGCAGATTAATTGTATTACAACGTATAAGCAGACTCCCATTACTTTCAGTGCTGGGACCTGCATGAAAACTGCCTGTGGAAGACAAATGCTACAGAATATGTAGATCCCCAAAGATTTTAGAATCAACCAAGTACGTACTAACAGAGTGCAGCATACTAGGATCAATATATATATGAGACCTAGGGAAATACGTACATGACCTAGGTTCTATTAAAGATATAACATTTTGGAGATTCTGCATCAATGCCAAAAGCAATAGTCTCCACATTGCTCTATACCGAGTACGGTTGACCGTGTCTCAATACTTAGATTAGAATGTGGTGGATCATCAGCTAGTTGATAGATTATAGCTTAATAATAGTTCTGTTTATGATTACACTGAAGTCGACAATAAAATTAAAATTATGTGTGTGAGAAATGAAGAGGGAATTATGAATTATAGATCTATATTGAATAACATTTTATGAGCTAAGAATTTTGACCAATTTTAAGAAAGTTATTGTCTGCTAATGTATTTATACGTAATGCTTTAAACTGTAACCCATTAATAATAAATACAAAAATAAATAAATTACAATTGAACCCAATTCTCTCTGAGCACCTCCTTAGAAGATTACAAAACCTCCCGACTCACACTGGTGGGAACCTCCTTTATCCCTTCTTGCAAGGCAGACTCCTCCACTTATGTACCATGTCTATTGCTCTGTCATCTTCTGATCATTCACTTCACTATTTCGGTTCCTCGCCCACTCACGCTCAACCTGGCCTATCATTAGAAGGAAGTTGAAACCACACTTCCTGGGTCCTAGCTTGCAAACTGCATCTTCCTATCACTCCTTTTGTGTTTCCCTCTCATGTGTTAACTTCCCTTAACTGAAAAACCAAAGAGGTGCTGCAGTCTTTGGGAGCAAGCTGTCTAGCTGCTGGTTAAAGTCGAGTCTGCCTTTGCTGGTAACTGTGAAGGAAGAGCCTCATTATAAAACCTGCTTCGCTACGTGCAGCGTACCACGGAGCTACTGCAGAGGTGCTGCAGTCTTTGGGAGCAAGCTGTCTCGCTGCTGGTGAAAGTCGAGTCTACCTTTGCTGGTAACTGTGAAGGAGGAGCCTCATCATAAAACCTGCTACGCTACGCAGAGCGTACCGCAGAGCTACCGCAGAGGCTTGAAGGTGATTCACGAAGAATACTTTAAAAACTTGTCACTAACACTTGGAAAGTTGCGTTTTACACATCTTGTGAGTGTTCTTTTGTTTTGGCGCCGAAGGTTTGAGTGAGGGTGTGGTCACTTTTTGCCATCTAGCCCGCCCTCCTTTCTCTTATTTTGCAAAACTGGTCACCACTAAGGTAAGAGATTAAGTCTTCATTGATTGTACATAAGCAAAGTAATGCCTTGAAAAGCTACACTACGCAGCATCGCAGTACATAATAAACGCTATGCCAAACATAAAAGTGTAAAACAGGACTCTACCCCCGTCAAGCTCCTCAACTAAGCATACAAGCAGTTATTACATCCCTTTTTGAATCCAAGCTTCCCCCGACTTGAGCCGTTCCCCGGTACATACGAATGAAGAAGTAGATCTATCATTATCTGAGGCTTTTGACAACAACTCATTATTAAAGCTTGTTGTCAATCTAAAGAGGGCTTCACTGGGGGTGAGCAACATTAGATTATGTAAAAAAACATGGATGACGCTATTGACATTAACTTGTCGAATACTCCAGATATGGCTCAGACTCTTCGATCTCAGATGAATCCAGTATTGTGGGTGAAGATTCACATTTAAATGAAATTTCTATGCAATGCAAAGCGGAGCACAATAGAAACTTCAGTAGCAAAGATACAAGCCCAATCACAGTCTAGGTCATCACTTATATATGAACAATGTGCAGCCAAAGCCCTAATGATGCAAATGTTCGTTCTATTTGATGTGCTAGTAAAAAAAGTAACAGAGTCACAGTGGCAGAGGTCAACCAGGGAGCGGCCCAAAATGACCAAGGAAGCAAACAGACAAACTAGCGGCAAAGAAAATAACCTGGCAGTAAAAACAGACCAAATAGAAAACAAAGTTTTGGTGGGCACTTTGAGGAGATACATATTCCCCTCCCCCCCCCAACAGAGCTAAGAAATGCTATAAAGGATAAAAGACGTTCGCCAGCAAGACAGCCTCATATTGAATCGACCAACCCTGCACCTAAAACATTAAAGCCAAAATCAATTGATTCTCAGGAAATAAAGGCTGACCACAGTGTAAAGTGATTCTTGGTTCAAAAGCGCACCCCTGACAGCCATATTCGGCAAGCCCATCTGAAAGGTCCACTGACGATTGGCTGCAAGAAAACCCATGTGTTGAAGACAACAGAGCAGCCTTTGCAAAAGAAAGTGACGCAAAGTAAAGATTTGTTTACAGAAACATCTGACCTAACTCCAACATCTCATGGACCTGTTATAAATGGGTTGCAATTTGATCAGCCAATATTACTGGGGAATATGATATCTGTTCCTCAGATCAAGATTCCAATTATACATCCTAATGCCCTAAAAGATATTGGCACTTGGATTATTGTGAAGGAAAACTGTCCGTCGACCAACAGCACTTTCTTTTATAGGCCCACTCTTCTGTCTATCTTCCAACAGATATCATACTTTTACTTTACAGTAATACAATCCACGGATATCTTGAAAATCGAACTACCCTTGTGGAACAGTTCAACAAATTGGGCATTGGTGGAATTCGCCTCGCCACTGATGGTGGCATTGCTGACTTAGGTTATACTTTAATTGCCTTTAGGAAAATTAAAAGGACCATTAACCAATCGCAGGAAAATGTTCTACAGTCGGCCAAACGGGTCCTCTCTCTCTTAATAAAAGGGATTTGCATTTGGAGGATGCACTTGTAATTCGGGACCCTGATTCTTGGCTTAAAATCGAGGATTAATTTGACCTAATATTCCTGGATGCCTCTGTGCTTGAAGGTCAGAAAGCCAATTATACCTGGGCTAATGGCATCTCGCAGTCCTTTACTGATTACGTTAGTCCTGCTTTGTATACAAGCTCTAGCCACATCACGATAGCTCATAATAAGCTGGGTGACCATGGGGTACTCGGATGGAACACTTATCTGAAAATCTATCCGTTGGTAGCTCAGAGTCTTATTACACCTACTTGAAATTTTTAAGGCAACCGACTCAGATGGTCGGCCGATAACATCAAATTCACTAATTCATTATTGGCGCAGGACCTTGTTGGATTGACAGATGCATTTGGCGCCACAGCGTGGGACATGGAAAAAATGCTCATTACAACGGTAGATACTTTGATAAATAGAAAATGGAGACCAAAGAGTAATAATATTACCAGTACTCTGCTCCTTATGATCATGTTATTGCAGAGTGGAACAGCTTGTACCGAAAAGAGCTTAAGAAAGTCAGAGCAAATTGTCAATTAGATATAGCATAAAAGAATCTGTTAACTAAATATAGGAATTAGCACACGAATCACAAACATTCTATAAGAAATGTTAGCTTGCAGAAACTGTTGTTTTGGTTAAAAACTCATAATGCGTCCAAATGTTTGCAGGACTACAACGACTTTCGCAAGTGAGTTGAATCCAATCTTGCAGCAGGTCTGGACACGTTATATTCAGGACCTATATTACGTGCCACTAACGTTTTCTCCACAACAGAATTATGAGGATTATAACGAATGTTGGGTTGTTAGCTCTTATTTTCAGAATAATATCAAAGATAACATCCTCAAGAAAATCCTGTTAGATTGATCGTGAAATCGATGTCATCAAGGGCAGCTGGCCCTGACGGTATTCCCAATATCATATTTAAAAAAAATCCTACTGTGTGGGCAAGGGTTTTGAATATTCTCTTCCAGTACATAGTTCTGTCTGGCAACATTCCTGCTAGCTGGCGAAAAGCCACACTAGTACCTGTTTTTAAAAGGGGTGACAGACTGGAGCCGTCAAATGATCGCCCATTGGCAATGATGGAATTCAGTCAAAAATGATTTGGCAATTTACTTCTTGAGCAATTGTCTGATTGGCTAGAAGACAATAAAATCTTAGTCACCTTTCAAACAGGTTTTAGAAAATCATATAATACTTTAACAAATACCGCCACTTTGCAATTTCTGATTTCCTCACGGGTTAAAGGGAAAGGATCGGGTTAATATTTCAGTTATGTGGACCTTTTCAAGGTTTTTGACAGGATTCAAAGATCTGAATTGTGGGGAAAACTGAAGAAATGGGGCATAGACCTGCATTTGCTCTATTTTATCCAATCTCTGTACACAAAAACCTTAATGACTGTATGTCTCAGTTCTAATGGGTACCAATCAAAATACACATCTGCAAATCGAGGTCTAAAGCAGGGCTGCATCTTGGGCCCAATACTGTACAACGCTTTCATTGCTGATATGAATGCTTTTCTACTTACAACACGTAACTTCCCTCCAAAAATAAATTTAATTAAGATCACTAGCATGTCCTATGCAGATGACATTATAATTTATGGTCAGACTTGCATTGGCCTGCAGTGATCACTGACAGCGCTTGTAGAGTTACACCAGGGAAAACGAGATGGTAATCAACATATCAAAGACTAGTACAATGTCCTTGGTAGTAGACGTACAGTCACTGAAAAGCACAAATGGCAATTGGACAATTCAGCACTAGAGAACATACAAGAATGTATATATTTGGGATTCCCAGTGAAAAGAAAGCCAACCTGCTCACATTATGCAGATTTTGTGTATGAAAAAGTTGGAAAACAATTGTTGGGTATTAAGAATTTTATTGAGAATAGTGGGTGGGAATATTGATGGATTTATAGAGATCTATAAAGTAAGTATAGTACCATAAATATTATACGCACTTGAGGTATTATCCTTGGATTAGGTCAAGTGGCTGGGAAAATTGGAAGCAAAGTTGTTGCGATCCATATTTAATCTCCCGAAAGCAGTCCCAGTAGAAGCCTTGAGGCAGGCGTATGGTCTTCCATCGTTGTATTCGCTTTGGTGTTTTATGAGAGTAATGTTATGTGCGAAGCTGAAAGAATCAGATCTTAGCTCTAATACACTTCTACAGCCGTTGGGTAATGGAATGTCTATATATTTGAATCAATTTGTTGCAGACTTAAAGTGCTTCACAGAAAAACATTTGTTAATATTGGGTCTTGATCAGGATTGTTTAGAAACTCGCCATGATTACGAATAAATAATCAAATTAAAGACCCAACAATGGGACACATATTCTAATATTGAGAAACTTCACCAAAGTAAAAGATAAAAAGAATACTCGTAACAAATTTTCAAAGGAAATACCCCACACAGCTACTTAATTAAAAGTAGCTGTTCTGAGCAAAAGCACTTTATTCTCTATCTCCGTTTTAACATTCTCCCCACCAATGAATGTATTAATTGTTGGCATGATATTGTTCCGCAAGATGTTGTATGCAGATGTTGCAATTCAGAGATAGAGACTGCACAACATATTTTAACATTGTGCACCGTTTTAGAGGACTTATACAAGAATGGCTTTAGTCGTTTTGGAAATTCCCTGTATAACATAAGAGGATCAATTTTGGTCAACAATCGTGGGTGCTCAATCTATTGTGGTTAGTGCTGTCTTTGACATTTGGAATTTGTTTAAAAGAATTGTAGAGATGTGAAAGAGTCTAAAAAGCATTTTAGGTACGACCAATTGAGGTCTTACTTTATTTTAATTGAAGATGATTTTAAACTTGTTTGGTTGTTCTTAATTGTCTGGAATAATTTTGATTGATTTAAGGTGATTTTAAAATATGAAGATTAACTGTAACTTTATTTTAATTTTGTAAAGTGCTTAATGTTTGTTTCAATAAACTAATGCACAGTAAATAAAAATAAAAAATAAAAATATAATATGTATATGCCTCACGATTGGTCATGGGGCATCTGGAAGTGACCATTAAAGAGGAAAAAGTAGTCAGGTCAAGAGGGAAACAAGTGGCAGTACCTGAAGAATGAAAAGGAATGCTGGATGGTACGGTGCACTCTGTACTAATCTGTATGACAATGCAGTAACCTATATTAAGGTCTGCATACACTGCATTATCCTGGCTATTCATCTTCCATTTTGTAACTTACCGAAAAAGAACAGACTTGCAACAAAATCTCCAGAACATTCATCTGGGCAGGATAATGATAGTGAGGCGTGTGTATGTATCCAGCGTACCTTTGTCTATGCATCACCTTGTTATTTTTTTGATGGTCTTTCGCCCTTCAGCACTTCCCTGCTTTGCTCCGGTTCCTCCCTCTGTGCATCATGGCAAGCAGCATCTTCTGCCTGCATCGCCTCTGGAGGATAGTGTTCTCAGGACTTCCTAACGGCTGCATAGAACGGGGGAAAGATTGCTAATGCACTTTTGCTCCCCAAATCTGACAAGATTTCAATACGTTTCCATCTTATTGAGGTAATAATGCTGGCATACTTGAATGTCACAAAATATTAACAATAACTACTTTGACTTGAGTACACCTACATTAAAAAGTTTCAACAGCATAAAAAAAGAGGTGTTAAACCTTTTAAATCCATCTACATTATTAAAAGAGGAACTTCTCTCCTTCATCATGTGTGATGCTGAGAATACAGGATCAGCCACATTCGACAGTCCACTTCCTTTGGATCTAAGTGGGGTAAATGGATGAGCTGGTTTGAGAAATTTCTTGAGGTTCAAAATGATGACATTTCAGACAAATCTGCTTGTCATCTGATTATCTGTGTGCGCACATCTGGTGAATTGATGAACACATTGAGAGACAAGCACCTTTTTCAGCACCACCACCCCCTCCTTATGTACGGCCACCACCTCTGACAGTCCAGTCACAGCTACCATCCCCAGAGATAAGCTCTGAATATTGGCCCCCAACCCGTTCTCTACCAGAATCACCTGAGATCTCACAACCAACATCCGCTGCCACGTCTGACACTCCTCTACTTGAATACCACAATTCCCTCAGTAACCAGAGAACTGTGACTCGTAGTACAGTATCCACTGAGCGAAAAAGAATATAGGAAAATGTGCAGACCAATATATACAGGAGGACAACCAAACAGCCGAATCCAGCTCTCTTAGTGATCATCAAAGAAGACCTGAACAGAAAGGTTCCTAGAACAGATGGGACAATACCTGGTCCAGATTTGGGGCGATCTTACCAACACCGTTGTCCCACAAGATTTGCAAGATTTGAATTTTATAGCCTGTACTCGAGTTACACCACTAGAAGTACACAGGCACATGGTGAAGTTATTTTTCTTCAAGCGAGAAATGGATCAGCAACACCAATTCAAGCTAGATAAAACAGCTGGTACCGCTCGACTTGCATCCTATGTCCAAAAAAAGCACATTACCCATATGCATTACAGACACCGAAGAAATGCGCATCATCACATAGATGCCACCAGGTGGATTTCAGATGTCTCTCGCTCCCCTATATATATATCCATGACACCTCTGTTCAATATTCCCCAGCAATGCAGAAATAGGTGTTACAGATAATGGCAGAATTCTTACATGACGAATGTCTTAAACGAAAATTATGTTGCGCAGGAGATATTATGAATATAAATAACACACCTTTGCATACCACATTCCACCCACTTCACTATCTCTTGATTTGGCTGTATTTTGAAATAACAGATTGGTATTGAAAGGAAGGTGTTGGAATGTCTGAAGGGCATCAGGAGGGAGATGGGCTTGTGTTGTTGACTAAAATGGCAATGTCACTATCCATTATTTCTATTATTGTTACTATTAAGGGATTTATTGAGCACATACCTAGCTTCGAGAAGCAACAGATCCGAGGGGGAAGGATACAGTGACGCAAGTGAAAATACAAGGGACAGGGGAGGAGTAGGGGGGGCAATTTGGCAGCAAGGGATCTTCAAGCAACCAGGGGAGGAAACGGTGGGGAGCTGATCATCCAGTCTCAGGCAGGGTGGGGAGTGGAGGGTGTGGACCTATGTGTTAGGGTGGAGCCATTCCTTGAAGAGGGGGGTCTTCAGCTCCTTCCTGAAATGTAAAAACGAGGGGGCGGGTCTGGTGTTGACAGGGAGGAGGATCAAGAGTCTTGGGGCACAGACAGAGAAGGCCTTCTGGTTCTTTCAAATAAAAACGAGAATAATGAGAAATGGTAGCAAAGTCAGAGTACATGGCTATGCGTGCAGCTGTATCAGGCGGTGGAATGTATGTTTCAGCAACAGCCATCAGAGTAGGATGGTGGTGGCAGGGCTCAATGTGCCTGATAAGAAAGGATATTAAGCTTTTTGTACATCTTTAAAAAATAAATCTGATCCAAATTAGAGTAAGATAGAAGGAGCTTTGGCAATAAACGTGGGATACAACATGAAAATAAAACCCTAAGCATCATTCAAATTATTACAAGAGGTTTTTTGAATCCAAGCATTTTGGGGTCTTGAGTAGACTAAACTATGTGGCCTTGATGATTAGGCTCAATTGTTCTCGGAGTGCACATTCAAGGCTGATTTGCATATGTTTGGTGCCACCTGGAATAGCAAACATAAGAGAAAAAGAGTTGGAAAAGGTTGCTACTAATATCAATTCTGAGTTATCAATATGCCTTTTAGCTCAAGCATTTCCATCCATCGTCTTTTACTAAGACCCCCAGGTTTACCATAGGGTTCTGATGAGCGCTCAAAAAAAGTGGGATACTTCCCTAAACCTGGGCATACCAGGTAGGCATAGTAGCTATCCTATTGGAATCTGTGGTCTAGATCTTAGGTTGACAGTGGGATGGTGTGATGCTGGCAATGCCTTTTCGAGGGACACAGCCTCTCAGTCCTTGGGTTTTCTGTATGTTTTCTGCAACTGATGTCCAG
Source organism: Ambystoma mexicanum (assembly GCF_040938575.1). Classification (NCBI taxonomy): domain Eukaryota; kingdom Metazoa; phylum Chordata; class Amphibia; order Caudata; family Ambystomatidae; genus Ambystoma; species Ambystoma mexicanum. Next base: position 1,605,376,517 of record NC_090937.1, read on the forward strand.
CCTGGATCTCTGGCAGGGCGGCTCTTCATTTTTCCTTTTGGTGAAAACACGCATGGGATACCTTTATGGCACCCATTGGTAGGGGTACAACCTTGTTGCCCTAGTGTATGTTTTGGGGTCCTGTGTGTTGCCCAGAGAGCAGGGTATGGGCTGGTGGCAGCTACATGCTGACTTGACAATGGCTCTGAGTGTCCTCCATTTTTGGGACACCCAGGCTCCGCCAATGGAATTCATGGATTCTTGAACAAAGACAAGATGGCCACTGTAGCCTCTTTGTTTCTATTGCCTTTACCCCTTCATTCCCAACGTCCTGGGAAGCCCTGACTCTGTCCCTTCCCCTGAATGGCTGTTGGGTGGAAGGACTATACATGGCTCAGGGGCTGCCTCCTGCCAGACTGGCTGGAGCCTTTCCAGTGGCTCTGTGTTGTGGGTACACCCTTGGGGTGGAACATGTAAGATTGGAGTATAGAATCAACTCACATTCTGTGTTGTGGGTGTCTAGTTTGTGTGACACAATGCCTGGGCCAGCCCTGACTAAAACTGGCATGAATGCACTGTAGTGTCCTGAATGGCTGGGTGTTCACTCCAATCCATATACTGTGATATGGGTGTCTGGATTTTGGTGAATGGCCTGAATGCCTGTGAGCCTGATTGATTGACTGCCTGCAAGAATGCACTTGTGTGTGATTGTCTGACTGAGCCCGGCTGGAACTGATGCTAAAATCGAAACCTCAAGCTAGTATCCTGGGTCCAGTTGAAGGAAGTCTGCTGATGCATTTCCTCAAGGTATCCGAAGACTGTCGAGCTGACCAAAGGACAGAATCAAGGAGAGGACCTGGATAGGCAATCTCTTTCTGAGCTACGAAGGATCATCATGCAACTGCTGCTCTTCATCCAAAGTAGCCCGGAAGCCAGTCCTGTGTGCCTGCCATCCGGAGAAGGGGTCTCCATGAGTCCAGAAGAGGAGTGCCTGGACATCTTCTGCCAAAGAAGTCCTGTGGTATCACCTAGGGACCAGAGGAATGTTCATGACTGCTGGAAGCCAGATTGCTGCATATCACCCAGAGGAGGGGGTACCCTGGCGTAGTGCTGCTTTACACCCAGAGCTGCAAAAGGTCCAACTGAGTATACTTCAAGGGACATCTTTGCCACCACATCTGACCACCTTTCCACACGGAAGAGGCTCCAGGGTTGCTGGGTTCAAAGGAGTATATTTAGGATTGCAGTGGTTTCAGCTTTGAGTCTCCCAGGCTCCCCCAGTACGGGGGAGCAGGAGAGACTCAAAGCTGAAGCCACCGCCATCATAAATACAACGTTGTTGTATTTATGATTTCTGTGGTTTTCTAACCACAGCAATCATAAATACATTGTTGTATTTTTAATTGCTGCTCTTTTTCTTGTAGACAAGTCCAGGCAATTATTAATAATTCACTGGCATCCGGCACAGTATTCATAATTGCTGCAACTTTCTTTTCTAGTTTCCAGCGCACGGAAAACTAGAAATGAAAGTAGCAGCACTTATGAAAACTCAGCCGGCAGCCGGCAAAGTATTTATAATTGCTCTGCCTTTCATTTTACGTTTTCTGTGTAACCCTTGGCTTGGGGAGCACAGAAAATGTAAAATGAAAGTGAAGGCAGCCTTCTCTCTACGTTAAGCTCTGCTCTGACTGCAGTAAGCAAATGCTCCCAGTCGGGGCTTTTGCTGCTTGATTAGTGCCGCCAGAGCAGAGCTTAACATGCACAGAGGAGGCTGCTTGAAATTACAAAATGGATGCCCCCATGCACTCATTTGCTCAAAATTTTACATAGGAACTTTCTTTAAAAAATATGTTTTACACATATTTTTGATTATTGCCCATCTTTTGGGAGTGAGAGTGAACTATCCCTTCAATGTAAATTCTTTTTAAAATCTGTCAGCGGTTATTATAGAGGGCAGAAGTAAAGATACCCTCCTCCAGTCTTTATAGTTGGACAAGAACACACCTAGGGCAGCACAGTATTTACTGCATTCAGAGCACTTGTTGTGCTTATAGATATATGTTATGAAAGACAAGTAAGGTGTTAATGATGGAGTCAGCATGACAATCTCAGCTCAGAAAGTCTCACATCTTAAAGATGACATTCTTAGATCATCACCCTGTTTTCTAGGGTCAAACTCATGGTCCATGGTGACTGGGTCGGAGGAAGATGCATTTATCATACAGTGCCCTGGGGTAACACAGGACCACTATTCATTCAACCAGTGCTTAGTCTCTCATAACAAATAGTGGAAGGATTGGATGGGCTTCTGTATCACTAAAGGGGATACTGGGCCTGATGCTGCATGGTACTCAATGCTAAGTAGGGGTCTAAAGTTACAGATAGTGGTGTGCTTTGGACCACTTAGGTGCATTTAAAAAGGTGTGCCAAGTGGTGAGAAGCTTGTAATCAGGTATCTCTTTAATGTGCCAGCGAGTCATATGGGTTATAACGTTGTTTCATAGCTATTTGTCAGCTCTGCTCAAACCCATCAAGCTGTCCAGTGCTCTCACTTCTTTATGTGAAGTCTGGCCTATTCCCATAGGCGTGGAACTCAGCGGGTACTCCTGAGTCAAGTGAATGCAGGGAGCAATGCCTCTTGGTCTGCCTCTCGGTGTGAAGCAGACCTTCGCCATCACATAGAGTCTTGGCAGAGTGCAGGTGCTGACTGAGATTCCCTATGCACGGACTCTAGCTGGGTGGTATCGCCCTTGCTAAGAATTGCATGCCCAATTTTTTATATAACATTATAGAGCAGTCAATGATCATTTAAAGGATATTGTGGGAGGAGGCCCAAGGCCCAATCACATAATTGCATGAATGCAGGTATTCTGGCAGTCGGCCATTCAGTGGGGCTGCTTCTGGTTTTAGAGGGTTCATTCTGGCTTGAATGCCAGTCTCCATTAACACAACTAGTAACATCCTTCTCTGGAAACTGTAGTCCACATTCTCCAACGCAGGTATTATCCTTCTCACTCAATGACAGGAACAGTGCCGAGCCATTGGACTCAGAAATGCCCTTGGTTTCCTGGTAGGGATACCCCTCAGGTACAGCTGCCTGTATCCTAATATTTATGTAAGGATTGCCACCCACCAGTGAAGCCCATAAAGGCAGTTGTATGAGGCGCTTCATACAAGAGAGCAGGGTTCTTGGTGAACACTGGCCTTAAGGGACGTAGTGCCACATTATAACATTGGCGGTTTGTGTAGTTGTAATACCTCCAAATTGAACTCCTGTTACCACTGGTGTTAATTGTGCCATCTCTTCCTAATTATGGGATGCTAGTTTTCCCTCTTTAGAAGTCCCATTAGATGTCAGTGTGGAATTGTGGGATTACTGAATGTGGTAATACCACCATCACCTTTACAGCCATTCGCTCTGTAGCTAATGCCACCATTCACAAGCAGTGAATAACCCATACTCTGGTCACTACTGCCTATCCCACTATTACTGCAAACTCATAAAGACGACCCTAATGACTATCCGATAGGCCAAATCAGCCTAAGATAAGTACTTACCAGGCAAAATGTTTTGGAAAAAAGTTGGCCCTCATTAGGAGTTTCCGATAATGTGCGGCAATTCCGTGATGCTGGTGGCACCGTTCCAGCAACTGCAAACAGGGAATAACCGACACATCACAACCCCGCTGGAGCACGCAAACCAGCATTACGGAAACACTGGCACAGACCACTAAAGGCGGTGGCACTGTCAACAAAAAATGCTAGTGGCCCATTACCAGCATGCATCCAACGGAAACACCGGCAACAGAAACACTGGGACCGGAAACAACGTCATCACAGGAACTGGAGGCTCGAAGGCGGATATTTTGGAAAACTCCTTCCATTTAAAATCACCAACTTCCTGTTGCCATCCGGTCACTGTGATACCAGCATCCTGACTGCAGCCATAAAATCGAGAGTCCCTGTGTGTGCCAGCGGAAGCCACGCTTCATGGAACAGGAATTGATCGTACTGACAGAAACCATTTATTTTATTTTATTTATTTATTTGTAATGCGTCGGTAGCCCGCAGGCATCAGGGCGTAGAGAGACAGATTCATGTTAGGCGGACAGAGAATAGAAGGCTAGGGAGTGGCACATTATTTAAAGAGGTGGGTCTTCAGATTTTTCCTGAAAATTGTAAGGTTTGGTTCTGCTCTCAGAGCTGCTGGAAGGTTGTTCCACTGCCGAGCTGCCCAAACCGGTAAAGATTTCCCGGCACCCATAGTTCGGGATGCCTGGGGTATCTGTAACTTGCCTAATGTTTGAGATCTTAAGGCCCTGTTTGGGGTGTATCGTGTGAACTTGGATCTAAGGTAAGGTGGGGCCACTCCATACAAACATCTGTGTACTAGAGTCATAGATTTAAAGAGGATTCTCTCAACTCTAAGCCAGTGAAGGGATCTTCTGGCCTCTGTCACGTGGCTTCTTCTGTTGATGCCTTTTATGACCCGAACTGCATTGTTCTCCATTATCTGACATTTACTGATGCATTTTTTAGATGCTCCCAGCAAAAGTGAGTTGCCGTAGTCAAGGCGCGCCAGTATAATAGCCCTGGCTATTGTGGCCGCATTGTTCTCTGTTAGAAGAGGGCGTATAGCTCTCAGGAGCCTGATATAATATGCATTATTTTTGTGAAGGTAATTTATTTGAGATTCTGATCCCAAGGCGCCTCCAACATCATCCCAAGTGTTTTAACATGGGAGACCACCTTAATACATGAGTCTTTAATAGTGAACTCTTTGAATTCTTTACCGAGCTTACCCCTTGCTTGATTGGAGCCGAAAATCATAAGCTCCGTTTTTTTTGCTGTTCAAGCACATCCAGCGGTCTTCCATCCATTTGTCTATCAGATTGTAGATGATTATAATCGGTTCCTTATCTAATTGATAGTCACCCTCCAGTTCAAACACTAGCTGTGTATCATCGGCGTAGTTGGTAAAAGGAACGCCGATGGATTCCAAGAGTACACACAGGTATTTCATGAATAGATTAAAGAGAAGAGGGGAAATACTGGCTCCCTGTGGTACACTTGCACTTATAGGGGTAGGTGTTGAGAACTTCTCTTCCCAGTGTATGCTAGCTACACGGTCTGTAAGGAAAGATGCTAACCATGCCAGGGCTGCCTTTGAGCATCCTGCGGTTTCCTCCAAGACTTGTTGTAACAGTTTATGGTCAACAAGGTCAAAAGTAGCACTTAGGTCCAAAAGCATTAGAATCCCTGTTTTGCCCTTGTCTGCTATGGAAAGCATGCGCGTTTGAAGATCTAACATTGCAGTTTCTGTGCTATGGGCAGCACGGAAGCCTGACTGCTGCTCAAGCAGGATGTTATTGGCTTCCACGTGTGCCTGCCTGCAATTGTCCTGTAGCAATTTTGTCCATGATTTTTAAAACAAAATTGGTATTAGTGATTGGGCGCATGTTACTTGGATCTTTAGGATCCAGACCCGGTTTTTTTAACAGTGGTATAATGGTCACCTTTTTTATGGCTTTAGGAATCCTACCATCGTAGAAGGATGCGTTGATTATCTTGGACAGCACTGGGGCAAACAGTTCTTCGTTTTCCACGATAATTTTGGGAGGGATTAGAGGATGGTTTCATCTTGGCTAGCACCTTCACCATCTCAGCTTCTGAGATCGGTTGAAAGTTAAAATTATCTAGTTCGTAGGGCTGTAAATTAGCCACATTGGGAAGATGGATCTCCTTAGCGGTTTCTCTGGCCAGGATGATGGCTTCTCTGGCTTTTTGAGTTTTATCTTCAAGGGCCTCTTTTACAATTTCGCAGTCCTACTCCATTGGAGTACATGGGGGGTACATAGAAATAGCGGTATCAGGTAATATTTTCGCCACCAAAAATATCGCCGTACATATGGTCATCGGGAACGGCCATAGGCGATATTTTTGGTGGTGTGCAGTCATAATGTCGACATCAATAATGTCGACAGTCAAAATGTCGACAAATTAATGTCGAAAAACAATAATGTCGACAAACAAAAATGTCGACATTTTTCGATATTTTTTCGAAATTTAATTTAGTGTATGCATAAATAAATAAATAAATATATATATGATGTGTTGAGTATGAGGGGTGGTTGGGGGTGTGGGGGGGGTGGCAGGGGGGTGTTGGGTGAGGGGGGGTTGGGGGGGACCCCCCCATAGTAAATACAATTTTTATTTATTTAATTATTGAATAAATAAATAAATAAATAATTGGTATGTGTTGAGTATGAGGGGTGAAAGGGTGGTTGGGGGGGTGTGGGGGGGTGGCAGGGGGGTGTTGGGTGAGGGGGGGTTTAGGGGGGGACCCCCCCATAGTAAATGATCCTTTTTTAGGTTATTTATTTATTGAATAAATAAATAAATAAATAAATAATTGGTATGTGTTGAGTATGAGGGGTGAAAGGGTGGTTGGGGGGTGTGGGGGGGGTGGCAGGGGGGTGTTGGGTGAGGTGTTGATAGTTTTAAGGGTTTATAGTCATAATGTCACAAAAAAAAATGTCGACATTTTTTTTTCGAAAAAATGACTTTTTACACAATAAGTATAGGATGTCGACATTATTATTTTCGACATTTTTGTCTGTCGACATTTTTGTCTGTCGACATTTTTTTTTCGACATTATGACTATAAACCATTTTTGGTGTCAAAAATATTAGGTGCGGGGGTTGCAGGGGTGTCCCCCGTACATAAAAAAATGATGCATCGGTTGCGGGGATGTCCACCACAGGGTCAATGTGTTATTTTCGTATGGCGATATTTTTGCGGCGAAAATATCACATGGAACCGAAAAAGCACCATAGTGGACAACGTTCGTCACTGATCACAGCCAACTCCACAAAAATGCCATATGGGAGGAGGTGGCAACGAAGGTGTCGGCTGTGGGCCCCGTCCCACATACCCAAAAGGATTGCCATAAGCGGTGGGATGACCTGCGCATGAGGATCCACAACCTGCTCTTGGCCCACAGGAAGGAGTGTATGGCCACTCGTGGTGGGACGGCCTCCCCAATCAAGCTGATGCCGTGGGAGGAGGAATGCAGCAGTGTGCTGCACCTGGAATGAATAGAGGGAGTTGGCGCTGTGCCCGTTCCCTGGACCGCTCCACCTGCACAACGGTCCTTCTGGAACAGAGGGTCCATCAGGGGAAAGAGGCCATCACCCTTTCCCTGCAGGTGGTCCTGGGGCGCAGGGAGAAGGCTGGTACTGACCTCCACTCTACCGTCACCACGCCTTGCAAATCCCAACAGAGCAACCCAAGGCGCCGCTCCCTGCGCCTGTCAGGTTCACCTAAAAAGGGCAAGTCCGGGGACAAGAGGCCACGTAAGTGACCCTTAACAATAGTTCATGTGACACAACTGCATCCTAGGGGGTGTTTTGGGGAGGGTATGCTAGGGAGGGTGTTTTGGGGAGGGTGTGTTGGGGGTTGGGGCATTCGGAAGGGGGTGGTGGGAAGGGTCAGTTGGGGAGGATGTGGTGAGTCACACATTTAGTGATGCTTGTTTCCTTCAAAATACACATAGTAGTGCAAAGGCATTTAAGTATGGACATTCATTTTGTGAAGTGGTCTGCTTTATTATTTCGCTGCATCACATGCCAAGGCTGAGGCTAATTACACCCTGTGGGCACTCTTTATGTAACACTACCTAACTACCCAAGGTACTGTCCATGGGGTTAATTTTATTAAATGTGTTTATGCGTTACACATGTCTTTTGCTGATCATGAAAATAAATACAATTTCTATTTTTATGAATTGTCTGAACTCAGGGGCGTTGCTAGGAGGGGGTTAGGAGGGCTATAGCCCCTGATCTTTTGGTTGTAGCCCCGGATAGAATCTCAGGAGCTACAGCCAAAAGACTAGCTAGCCCCCAGTCTCAACAGCTCCGACATCAGTTTAGCCCCGGGTCTTTTCCAGACCTATCAACTAACTGGTCATTGTTCGTGCTGTATTTGATTTTTAGGTGGTCATGACACCTAGGCCATTGATTAGGATATCAGGTACAGATACCCGACCTTATGGAATCAAAATGATAAAGTAAATTTAATATGCCCAACGGTGGAATTCTTTTTCGTGCACAAGTACATTATTACCCCAGCCACCATTGGACAAAGGGGTTAACCCTGCTTTAGTTCACATGCAGTGTGTGCCACTGATATCCTGGTGGGCATGCACGCCCATCCCTCACATTCCTGTGTTGGTGCTGTGCATGTCTACGTCTCCTCTCCACCCCTGTCACCATCGCCATCAGCGTCCGCTGGAGGCATGTCCATGTCCGTGGGCAGGGGAATGCTCCGCATGATGCACATAGTGTGCAGCATTGCACATGCCAGGACTATCTTCCCCACCTTCACTGGCCTGTAAATGAGTGCCCCACCTGAACAGTGATGACACAGGAAACATGCCTTCAACAGTCCAAAGGTCTGCTCTATTGCCATCCGTGTTCGGATGTGAGCCCGATTGCATGCTGTTTCCTACAGAGTCTGGGGATCTCTCAGCCATGGTAGTAAAGGATAACCGGAATCACCTGCCAGGAATGGGACACATGGAGGACCATTAGATTCAAGTGAGTGGACAGTGCATACATCTAGCAATGTGAGCGAGTCACACAGGCATTTGGGTCTGTGCAGTTGCGGGCCATCATTCGCCTCAATGCACCCTGTGACAGGCAATGCTGGTCAGGCCATGTGTAGGGTCTGTCTAGCAAGGATGGGTTTATGGGTGTGGGAGGGGCTGAGGCGGGATATGGTGGGCATTGTGACATGCCAGTGATGCAATCTGGTACCTGTAGTGCATTGCATGCGTCTGTCCATCTGTGCTCAGATTGTAATGGCGTGTCCATCCATTGACACATGTGGTAGTTGCCAGTCGTGGCCACCCACTTAAGTAGCCAATTGTGTTCCTGCATTGGCATAGTGGCTGTGGGACATGCATTGGTGCCAGTGAACGAACCCCCACCCCCTCGTGCCCTGGTTCCAATTCAACTAGGTGTGTGTGTTGATGCTTTCACTCACCCAATAGCCAAGTCTGCTGTCATCCATAGTGTTCCATAGACGCAGGCAGGGTGCTGTTCCGCAGGACCACAGAGTTGTGTGTTGATCCTGGGAAGCGGGCGCAGCAGTGGGTGATTGTTAGGTTTGCATCTGTAAGAGGATTCAATTCAACACTACAGCTAAGTCAAAGCCTAGTCTAGAATACTGAATGAAAACCCTTATTGATATATCTTTATGTCCAGTTCATGCGTTCTGGATGACTACCCCTATATAACACCCCTCTCTTGGAATCCCCATGACCCCACTGAGCCACGAAGTAGTTCTGTTTTGCAAGTTAAAAGGTTTATTTGAGAATTGAAACAATATATATATATATCACACTTTATAATAAATTAATAATTGAATATCACACTTAATCTGAGCAGTAATCAATAATGGATAGTCTGGCACTAGCACACTTGTGAATAGGAACAGAAGAATAATGTGCTAGAGAATGCTTTATATAAGTTCAGATGGATGTAATGTTGAATGAAAATGCAGTACAGAAAATACTCAATATGATTTCAACAAAACAATGTAATCACTTTTCTCTGGCAATCCCCTCCCCCCTTTATGCAATGCAAGGAAATGGAAGGAAAGCACACAGTTCTCAGAAATGCAATCAAATGTAATTCAGTTCACCCCAGCAAGCTTAGACTACAGAAGTTTGAAACACAGGCCCAAAATGCTTTTATATGTGATAGCAATATATTGGAAAATGTGCTAAAATGATTTTAATTCCCTCTGGAGGTTCAGGTTGAGGATTAGTTGGTTTAAATTAGTTCAGGCTTACTTTAGCAATGTTCTAGGAATGATTGACAGGTTTAAACGAATTTTTGGCAATGAAAGCAAGGAAGCTGCTGTTTTCACACGTGGAGAAATTTGCAAATCGCGGTAAAATTCGCGAGTGCGTTTTTCGCGATTGCGGCAAAAGTATAGGGAATAGGTTCGTTGAAAAGCCACGATTCCCAGCTTTCAGAGGAAAGTTACTACAAGTCTCTAAGACAAACGGTCACGGAGATATGAGCGATATGGTAAAGGTCGTTTTTCAGATTTGAAATTTTAAAGTTCAAACTGACAAGTGACAGCTAGCAACTAGAAAATGACAGGTGACAGTTTTGCAAAATGACAGGTGACAGTTAGGAGACAGTTCTGGTTAGATTAAAATAGATTGAATTATATTATTTTAACTAAGAGATTGGTTCTGCACAGTTCTGCTAGGTACTCACAATATATTTAGAAATAGAATGGGCCTCGCCACGGATCTGGTCAGGTTTTCTTCACTCGCCACGGACGGTCTCTGCGCACAGCGTCTGGGTCAGCTCTGCTCTGCCTCTGGTTCTGGATACTGCTCTGCTTTCTCTGGGTACAGCACCGCTTCTGGATCTTTCTGCACAGCTTTCTCTGGGTACAGCACTGCTTCTGGATCTTTCTGCACAGCTTTCTCTGGACCCAGCGCTGATCTGCAAGGCTCCTGGAAGCTGCTATCGCTGTTAGGTTTGCTGGATGCTGAGGCCCACTGAGAAGAGTTCTCAGTTTGTGGGTTTAGGCCCTTGCTTTGAGTTCTGAATCAAGTTCTTTGGAGTTTTAAAGTCTAAGTGTTGAATCTAGTATCTTCTGGATGTTGTGTGGTCCGGCAGAGCGCGTTGCAGCAAATGGAATTGAATGTCCCTATCTGTCCTGACTGTCTGCTTTTATGTGTTTTGAAAGTGGGTGGAAAGGCTAGCTTCCTAGGCCCTACCCCTCTCCACTTGTCATTGGCCACTTCATCCTCTTCCCCTTGATTGGGGGAATGAAATGAAGTGTCATCATGATAAGGTCTGTTTATGATACAGAGAACCCACCCCTGTCAAATTACACACAATCTATATTTGATCAAAAAGACATATTTCATAGCTACACAGTGGTTTGAAATTACATGCACCCATCATGCATTTACTGATGTATACCTTGTCCAAATCTGCTCTTCCTGGGAGCTTGCATTCAGAAATGGCAACCTTTTTCACTTTTTGGTCAGGTTACCAATATCAGATTCTTACTCAAATTTACCCAAATGTGTGCAAGGCATGCAGGCATTAATTGATGAAGTATCAGACTTTTCACATGCAGACATTTTAAGTAATACCCTCTTAACTGCTAGTTTGCCCCCAGATCATGCCACCGGTTCTAAAAACCTCTTAAAATGTGGGCAGAAAAATCACAAGAATTATGGTATCATTTAAATAATTATGACAAGTCCGTACTATGAGTTATTCATCTTTTTCTAAAACCATATTCTGGCTACAGGGGTGTGGTTTCCCAAGTCACATGGTGTAGAAACCAGTTTGTCCAGTTTCTGCCAGGCTCAGCCTCTGTCTCCAGTTTCTCCCCCTCCCAGTTTCTGCCAAGAGGAAGCCATTTTTATGACCCCTGCAATAAACCATCTGCCTGGGCCCTGGAAGGCCCATTGTTCAAGAGGAAGCCATTTATGGCCACTTCAATAAACCCTCTGCCTGGGTCCTATGTTTAGTCTCTAGCAGTCCCTTGGTAATTCAATCAGAGAAGTGTCATATCCCTTTTGGTGGGAACAGCAAAAGGCAGCTAGGCCTGGGAACACAGCAGTTGTGCAAGTCTCAACTCCTGTCGGGGGTAGCTGGTGGGCAGAATTCAGTTCCTTAAGCCAGGCCCCAGCTAATTTCACTTTTAGTTACCCAGTTTTCTGCATTCAAATAAAAGTAACCATTTTTACATATGCAGCTAGAATGCTGATTCTAAGTTTCAAACTATGACATTTAAACAATTTCAACCTATGTGACACTCAAAAGTAGGTCACTCATTTCTTTTAAACATTTAGATTTTTAGTGTCTTTCAGTCCAAATTTACTTAAACTGCTGAAATCCACAGCTCAGCCAGTCTTGTTATAAACCTTCAAGTCACTTCAGAATATAACTTTACATTGTATCCACCTCTCAGTAAGTCTTTCTTTGGCCTGCTTTGGGTTCATTTATTCAGTTTTACACAATGTCTGGTGTTTTAAAACGCCGGCTTTCTGATAGTGGTGAGTACTGGTAATGCACCCATTTTTGGGATTTAAGAAAATGAATTCCCCACAATTCTAGGTTGCTTTTGGCAATCAGCATTGCCATTCCCAATGGTTTCAGACTACTGTGTGGGTAGTCCAATGGTGGTTTTAGGCAGTGCCCTTCTGTGCCCATAACATCGGCAAAAATGAGTGGCAGCCTATTCTTCATGCATTTTCTGGGAAGCTCTGGCCATCATGATGTTTTCCATGTCAGTACTGCACAGTTTTGAGGTAGGGCTCGGATGCATGGGTAAAAACATCCCACACATCACAGACGACCTACACATTCAATGAGTGGTGCTGCTTTCTGTTTCTAAACACCTCTTCTGTGGCAGAGGCAGCCACAAGCTCTATATGTGGGCAGTCCACTGCTCCCAAAACATTAGGCATGCCCACAAGTGCATGGAAGTGGACCTTGGGGGCATTGACCTGTGCCTGTGTGGTTGGTAGGGCTATGCGCTGGGACAAAGGGTGCCGGAGGACATCCAGAACCTGCACCAGAACAGAGGAGAAATGCAGACTGCGAGATGCCAGGCATCTCGCAGACTGAGTGCTGGAATATGCCCCTGGCAAATAAGTGTAGCACTGACACCACCTTGAACAGGGGTGGCATGGCAGTCTGGATGCCTATGATGCTCTGGATGTCGTCCTTGATGAGTGCCACAAATTCCAGGATGGTCTCCATGTTCAGGTGGTATAGTGTATGAATCTGCCTGTCAGTCAGGGCCCAATATGTGGCCCTTGTGCAGGGTAATAGTGCACACCTCAGGTGCACTACTTGCATACATTTGTTGATCCGCTTTCTCCTTCTCATCTTCCTACGCTGCCAGCCAGCCTGTTGCCACTGATGCAGTTCCTGCTCTTAAAGCTGCACTCCTGCATGCAGCACCGCCAGGTCCATGACTACTGCTACGTAAAACAGCATGCTTGAGTTAGAAAGTGTGTGGAGTGTGGGTGCGGCCCTTTTCAGCAGTCCCAGTGCTCATTTTGTGCAGCTGGGTGCATTGGGTGCACCTGTGGCCTGTTGCTCCACACCTGGGCCTTGTTACCGCATGCTTCGCAGAGCCATTGTTTCCAGCACGGGTTTATGTGCCAGTATTTCTGGGAAAACCTCTGTCATGATGCTGCCTTGTTTCTGTGGAGCCAGTGTTTTCAGCGCTGCTTCCGGGCGGTCACGTTGTTTGATTTCAATGTGCCACCGGCAATGGTAGCACAGTGTGCACTGTTATCAGCACTGTTGTTACCGGCATTGCCTCTCGTAGTGCTACGGTCCGGAAAGAGTGCTGGTAATAGGAATTACCGGAACGTTATTTCCGAACTGCCACACTTGTAATGAGGCCCAACGCTGGAAAAGTAAAAAAATGCACAGTCCCTGACAGCAGAGTTGCAGGAGGGTGTTTTGGTTACACACTGAGCCAGCACACTATAACAGCATCATATGGGAGATTTATTTAAGTCCTTGCTTCTTTCTCTGCGCCACCCAGAAGAACGGACCCTAAAGTCGCCATTCCATGACCTTAATCATAACCTGTCCTGTAACCCTGACACTGACAGAAGGATAGCCAGACCTTACACCCCGAGTCTTCATCTTGCACCAATAGGCCTTGTGACCCCTAAACCCTTCCACTGCTGCCGGGAAACAGGCCTTTTATTTAAAATGCTGAAAGTTCTATCGTAGCAAGTCTGGGGGGTTCCTGTGTTGCAGCCAGAGAGGCACAGAAGAGCTGAAAAAAGTGCTGGGGTGGTTTTCAGCCCAAATGTGCTCAGTGTGATATGGCAGCATTAGCGTAATTATTTCTACGCAACACGTGTTGGTGTTCTTAATGTTGCCGTCACTTGTTCTCAGCATGTTGGCACACACCCTCACCACTTTCCCACATGCATTTTGGAAATGCTGTATTCTATTGGCCATATAATAGTTTTGTCTTTTGTGTAGGCATGGGGAAGGCATTTGGCAGCCAGTAAGTACCTTAGTGGTATTAACTGGCCATCGATGGTAGTAGCTGCAAAATGGTGCAAGTACCCGGGCATTTAATAGCAGTGCCTGGCAAATACCTACTATCTAGCCACAAGCCAAAACTGTTGACTTTGCCAATGCTTGTTTTTAACAGGACTTCAGTGAAAGACACACATAGTGCTTATAAATCAACGGACTGAAGGCAGACATGGAAAGGCAATGGTGGGTAAATAACCAAACAACACTCACAAGGTGCAACAACAAAACGAACCACACATAGCCTCGCACAACAGCACATGATGGCTACCAACCGAAAAACACACCAAAGCTCAGCAAACGGTGTAAACCAAACTGGAGCAGCCAACAGCACATCACAGCTCTTTTGCTCTTTTCTCCCTCTCAGTTCTACTAACCATAGCACCAGGGGACCAATCCGCGCATGGTATAAATATCCCTTAACATAGCATAACATAACATAACAAGTGGCACTGAAACATCACCTAATAGCCAAAACTAAAAATTCACGTGGGGCAATCAACATTTTCAGCCAATCAGATGGCTGGAAGCGTGGCGAGAACACACAGCGTACCGCCACAAGTGCTGCCGGCTTGATTTTTACCAAACAGCACGTGCAAGCCTTGTGTCGCGCCTCATATGCCATTTCTCCTTAGCTGTACTGTAAAGCACTAGTACCTAATAGCCAAAACTAAAACATACACCAGCCAGCTTCGAAATGCTCGTAATCATAGTTTGTGTGGAATAGGAATTGAGGACATGTGGATGGTAAGTGCAAGATGGAACCAGCACACACGTCTGCTCTAATCAACTCAAAAGAGCAACAGAGATTGGCCCAGAGCAGCTCGGAGCCCTATTTCAGCAACTTTCAAGGCAAGGCCTTTCACTGCTACACAGCCTGTCCCTGGAGCAAGTTACCAATGCAGATCAGGTTGACCACCCACTCTCCTCCCTACACTTCAGGAAAGACCGGAAGACACTACTCCATCCTATTGTCCCTCACCTCTGGCAGTTCCACCTTCCCTTCTGCCCTTCCCCATCCCAGGTACATCAGTTACCATTGCCCCCCGCCCCTCCCAGGCTGCACCCCACTGCTCCCAGCCAGGGATGGCGTTGTAAATCTCATACATACATACACACACACACACACACACACACACGGAAGCATGGGATGCAAAGGCGGCACAGGTATTACCATCTTGAGCAGATCGACTTGATTGTTGCGAATCCCAGCCCTGAGCAGGACACCAGCAATGAAAGTCATGCCGGCTCGGTCACACGTAAACATCGTGACTCTCTGTCGGTAGCAGCGAATGTGTGCTCTCAGGCCTGGAGGGGTCAGCGCCTCATGGAGCGCGTGCTTGGGTTCACACGCTGAAACTTGACACCCTTGCCTAATTAATGGTGCATTTCTCTCTATAAATACCGCATAATACACCTTACAGCACACACTGGCAACCAGCCCACCTCGCTGTGCAGTAATTCCTCTGAGAAGACCGACGAGACGAGATACGGACCAACCATGTCGAAGTCTGGTAAATGATGGCAATATTTTATCCTGACAGTCACTTGGCATTTTACTTTTTTGATTTATTTCCAATGTACTTCTTAAACTAGGTAACTGAAAAATAAAATCAAACTCACAATATCTGTCTTCGTGAAAATGCTGAGTGCAGTGACTACCTTCAGAGGAATAGGGGAGAGAGGCACTGAGGGCAGTGACTACCTCCAGAGAAACAGGGGAGAGGGGCACTGAGGGCAGTGACTACCTCCAGAGAAACAGGGGAGAGAGGCACTGAAGGCTGTGACTACCTCCAGAGAAACAGGGGAGAGGGGCACTGAAGGCTGTGACTACCTTCAGAGAAACAGGGGAGAGAGGCACTGAGGGCAGTGACTACCTCCAGAGAAACAGGGGAGAGGGGCACTGAGGGCAGTGACTACATCCAGAGAAAAAGGGGAGAGGGGCACTGAGGGCAGTGACTACCTCCAGAGAAACAGGGGAGAGAGGCACTGAGGGCAGTGACTACCTCCAGAGAAACAGGGGAGGGGGGCACTGAAGGCTGTGACTACCTCCAGAGAAACAGGGGAGAGGGGCACTGAAGGCTGTGACTACCTTCAGAGAAACAGGGGAGAGAGGCACTGAGGCAGTGACTACCTCCAGAGAAACAGGGGAGAGGGGCACTGAAGCCTGTGACTACCTTCAGAGAAACAGGGGAGAGGGGCACTGAAGCCAGGGTCCACCTTCAGAGAAGAAAGGGAGAGGGGCACTGAGTGCAGTGACTCCCTTTATAGAAATAGGGGAGAAAGCACAGAAGGCAGTGACTACCTTCAGGGGAATATGGCAGAGGGGCACTGAGGGCTGTGACTACCTTCAGAGAAACAGGGGAGAGGGGCACTGAGGGCAGTGATTCCCTTCAAAGAAACAGGGGAGAGGGACAGTGAAGCTAGGGTCCACCTTCAGAGAAACAGGGGAGAAGGGCACTGAGGGCTGTGACTACCTTCAGGGAAACAGGGGAGAGGGGCACTGAAGCTAGGGTCCACCTTCAGAGAAACAGGGGAGAGGGGCACTGAAGCTAGGGTCCACCTTCAGAGAAACAGGGGAGAGGGGCACTGAGGGCAGTGACTACCTTCAGAGAAATAGGGGAGAGGGCATCTGGAGGCAGGCCCTGTAATTAAAAAGATAGAGGAGGGGGGAATAGAAGCCAGGTGTGTAAATACAGTGATAGAGGAGGGGGAACTGAAGCTAGGGTCCTCCACCTTCAGAGAAGAAAGGGAAAGGGGCACTGAGGAGAAGGTCACCAAAGTCATGCTCTGTAATTGAACAAATAGAGAGGGGCATAGACCCAAGGGTATGTAAATAAGGTGTGGGGGTTAGGGTGGGGGGGCTGATGCTAGGCTCTGTAATTACAAAGATCAAGGAGAGGGGACATAGGAGCCAGGCTCTGCAGTCAGGGCAATAGGGGCGAGGGCACTGGGGCAATTCTCTGTAACTAAAGCCATGAAAGAGATGGCTGCACATAGCAGGGTCAGCAGCCAGAGGAGTAGAGGACGGTGGAACTCAGGCTAAGCTCTGACATTAAAATAAGTGTGAATATTGTCACTGGGGTCAGTCTCTGTAGTCAGGGCAATAAGGGAGATAGGCACAGAGGCCAGGATATTCCATAAGTGCTGTAGGGGAGAGGGGCATACAGGAAACGCTCTACGGTTACTCCCATAGGCCTAGCGGATACTGAGACAAGGGGCAGCAGCAAATGCTGTAGAGGGGGGGCTGCAGCCACTCTGTGATCAACTCAATGAGGAGAGGGGCATAGGACCTTGAACCTGTAACCAATCAGTGCAAGAGGGTAATAGTCTGGAGCACCACAGAAGTGCGTGCTAGGTTGGCATAATATGGGTGAGTGGCACAGAGGCCAGAGTATATGGTTGGTGCAATAGGGTAACAATTGGAGCAAAGATGGAACATACTTATTAGATGAGACAGGGGGGCATCTAATTTGCAATCATTGTAAATGTATTAATGAATTTATTAAACGGTATTATAAACCGCACCACATGCGTGCAAGGGTTGTGGTAAGTGAAATAAGTGAGAGGGTCAGTGAGTTCATGCTCTGTGAAGTACCGCCTACACTGTCTCCATTCGATGCCTCATTCAAACGGGAGAGTCAATGTAGGCTCCGCCTGCCCTTCAGCGATACCGCCAGTGAATTACCAGGGCAACTGAAGTATATGTGAAACACTGGGTAAGGCTATTCCCAAGTGTGCTTGCGGCACTTTTAGGTGGGCAAGACACTTCGAAGCGCTACAAAAGGAACACACTGGGGATAGGGACGAACAGTGCAGCAAGTGGAAGTCAAGAGATTGTGAATCAACTAGAATAGTTGGGTTATAAAACCTTGTCAGAGCTTTATTCAGGACTTCGTTACAACCTGGGCGGATTTTCTGGTGATATAATCCAACTAATCTGCCCCATTACAGCATTACCACTGTGAATTGTAGTGATTTTCCCGGAATACCGCTGCACTTCAAATATTTTTGTTTTACTTTCAATTTCCAACGTTATTCTGAGGATAGGAATCTAGTGTAAAGTAGCGGTGCATCGCATGACTGTACGTTTTATGTTAATGAACACAATGATTGACTCAGACTAGTGTATGCATTTCAGGGCAAAGGTGGACAGAGGATGCGCTCTTCTAATGTCCGGATTCAGAAAGATGTGAAGTGAGTGTACTTTCTAACCTGTAAATGGAAAATACTATTAAAAACGTCTGCGGATAGTACACATTTTACTTCCACTTACAGTTTAGAGGTAAACATTGGCCGATTTTCAAGGCAAAATACCACATTGTGCGTGTGGCATTCACTTGCACTACCACCTTTGGTATTTATTTA
Organism: Ambystoma mexicanum; assembly: GCF_040938575.1. Taxonomy (NCBI): domain Eukaryota; kingdom Metazoa; phylum Chordata; class Amphibia; order Caudata; family Ambystomatidae; genus Ambystoma; species Ambystoma mexicanum. The sequence continues at coordinate 1,605,394,982 of NC_090937.1, forward strand.
GCATTTGTATTGCGCCTATACATCAAAAAGTATTTCCAGGCACCACACGACAAGCGGGGGGAGGTACAGGGGAGAAAATAACAGTGACGGCCCTACCAGGCCTTGTGATATTAGGATCGTGCAAGTGCAATAACAGGGAGTGCAAGGGGCGGGGGAGGGAGAAGTGCAAAAGGGGGTGGGGGAGGGGTAATAGCCAAGGCACTGCGAAAGTGCTAACGGAGGCCCCGCAGGCCAAGTGCTAAGGCAAGGGGATAGGTTCAACTAGTGCCAGGGAGGGCAGGTGGACCAGGCTCAGTAGGATGGTCAGGGACGGGTGCCGAGGGCAAGTGCTGGTAAGGGGTAAGGGGGAGGCTGGCGGAAGGAGGACCGGCCCTAATAAGGATTCTGAGGGAAATAGGGCACCAGACCGGGTGGTGGCACGCTCAGTCTGATGTTGCACCCATGCTCTTTTACAACACCCCTTTCCTCGTTTTCAACATTCATTTTAAACAGCCCTTATTCCTGAAATCAAGGAGTAAGTAAAACAATTACACCACCCTTATGTTTGAAAATGTCATACCTTCTGTACTGCACTATTATTTTAACAACGCAAAAGTCACTATTTCCAAAAGCATTTTGTGGATAGCATTTCCAAGCATGGATTATTAACACACTGATTTCGTAAGTAACAGTTACTACATAAACAGGTTTATGTAGTAAACTCACAGGATGAGGGGCTTTAGGGTGGTAAAGCCCTCTTCCCAGTGAGCTGTGACTTCACAAAGAGGGGAGGAGGCCTTAGCACTCCCCATTTCGCACTTGTGTCTGTGCCAGCCCAGTAATAAATGATAAGGCTTGAAAGAAACAGACATGGGGAATGTCCTGGGGACCATGAAGCCAGGCTTTTACTTTGGCCTGCAGATATACAAGCACAACCCTTTTGTTAGGATTTCATGGCGGCAGAACTCTGTGTTTTACCAGGCCCGGCTCCAGCAGGAGGGGTAGGGGGGGCAGGCCCTGCCAAGGCCAGCCCCTGGCCCCCCTAGAAAGCAGGGCCAGACTGGGAACCAGAATAGGCCCTGAAAAATGTGATCAAAGTGGCCCCATTATTCGCTGTACGAGCGAGCAATATTTGTGCACAGTAAAATATAACTGCACCAAGGGGCACTACTGCAAAATAGGGCTAGTCGATTCCATCATATTGAGAACAATCATTGGCAATGCCAACAGTTTGTGTAGGCATGGGAAGCGCAATTTCCAAGAACCGCCGTATTGGTATTAAGTGGCCATTAATGGTAGCAGATGCAAAATGGTGTGTGAGTACCTAGGCACCTATAAGCAGTGCCTGGCAAATGCCTAATATTTATAGACAAGCCAAAACTGCTGGCTTTACCAATGTTTATTTTTAACAGGACTTAAGTGAAGGGCATGCAAATTGCTTATAAATCGAGTGGCTAAAAGCAGACCTGGTGAAGACATTTTTATTACACCAGTAGTAGGTTTACAACTCCAATTAAGTCATTAAGTCTCAGAAGGCTGCTTCGACAAAATACTGGCAGGCACTTTGAGTGCAAAGTTTGATGGTGAGGCTTGATTAAAGCAAAGTTAAAAAGTTCTCTGGAGGAGGTGTTTTTGGCAGGGAGGGACGAGTACTGGGTGGGAATAGCCATAGAGATTATCATGGGCAGTCAACGGGTGAGCAAATAACCAAACAACACCTACACGCTGGGTGTCCCTCCTAATAGCTGATTTCTCCCCATCTATACTTTAATGCAATAGTTTTGATTTATAGCTGGTGCAAGCGCCATCTAGAAGCCCAAACTAATAAAAATCAGCACAGAGATGTGGATAAGAGAGCCTGTAGTGAATATTACAGCAGAGGAATCCGACAGCATGGGGGTGTGATGGCAAATGTGATTGTTAAAGCAGAGGGTGAAATATTACATCACAGGACTGGACGATTTTGGCACAAATACATATTATGTCATGGGTGGTAAAAAATCAATAACCACACTAATACCAACACCGGAAGCAGTCCCCTTTGTGTGTTCCTAACATTACTTTTGCCCGTTCTTCTGCCAGTCCATCAGGGCACCCATTTTTGTTTGTTTAATAATGGGTAGGTCATGCTACAGAACAGGGCTGGCTTCATGCAGGACAAAGGAATTACATAATATGGAATAGAATTTTTCTTATGCAGAAGAAATATTCCAGCATGGGGCTGGGGTTTTACACACCAGGGGAACCATCGAACAGTGGTGGGCTGGAGGATTAAACAGCATGTGCAAGCTGTGGGGTGGGGTGCTCAGCGCAGCGAGAAGAAAACAGCATATGCAGGCAGGCACCCTTGAATCGGCCCAAGCAGATATGAAATTACCATCACAGTCCGATTGGGGAGGTGGAGGGGAGGACAGAGTGTGTGGAGCAAGGGGGTGGGCAAGGCATAAAGTACTAGCCGACGATTGCTGAGCTAGGAGAGATTTAGTGCAGGTGTTTTTGGGAAATCACACCACACTGATATATTACAGAACACAGGGTGGGGGCGTTAAAGTACAGAAACAGAGGTGCACACCACAGGGCGCGACTGTACCAGCAGAAGAGGCCAATGTTACAGCAGGAAGTGGATGCTGCAGCAGACAGTGAGACTTTTACAGCATGTGGCTGGAAGAGTACAGCACTAGGAGAGCACACCGCCCCCACTGAAAATGTTACAGCACAAGGCAGTCAGCACCTTGCGTAGTGCCACCTGCGGGCCCGAGCCATCATTTGCACGCCCTGCAGCCCCCCCTCTGCAGCCAGAGAAAGTTTGGAATTACCGGAATTTGTTATTGTTCTCGCAGAGACAGAGGGGCCCAGAAGCAGAGATGCCATGTTAAGGCACCCAAAATACAACCGGATAAGATAAGGGGCTGGCAGAGGGGGATGCTGTAACACCCCCTCCAACCTCCCACATACACAACTCCTCCCTGTCTAGAAACAGCATAACCTTAGACCTGGTTATCAGAGCCAACTCCGGCGGCATGCAGACCTCACCACCAAGCATGAAAGATCAGGCAGCAGTTGGCCAGGATTGAGGTGCATTGGCAGAGCTTTGTGAGCGTGAGTGTGATGGAAGAATGGGGGTTGCTTCTAGCCAGGGTTGAGTTACACTGGTAGAGCTGCGTGTGAAGTAGGCACTGACTGTAGTGGAACAACAGGAGGTGTTGCAGGCCAGGATGGAGGGTCCATTGGCAGATATGTGTGTGAGCCACTGAAATGGAACATAGGTTGCAGCTAGCCAGGATTGAGGTTCATTAGTAGAGCTTTATGCGAGCCACTGTTCTGGAACAACAGTGGTTGCTGCTGGCTAGGATTGAGGTCCATTAGCACAGTTTTGTGAATAGCTGTAATAGAAGCAATGGGGTTACTGCTGGTAAGGGTGGAGTAGTAGTGACAGTCAGATGAGCTTTGCGTTAATTGCTGTAATGGAACAGCAGGCGTCAATGGAGGTCAGTGCTGAGGCACACTGGCAGAGCAGTGTATGTCTCTAATGTACTGGAATTGCGGGGGGTGGGAGGTCAGGATTGGGAAGAGGTGCATTAGCACAGCAGTGTGTCAGCCTCTATAATGACATGGGAAGGGGCTTTTTAGCTCATGGTAAGGTACATTTGTATTTGTAGAGGTGGGTGTGAGTGGCAGTACTGGATTAGCAGTTTAGTTTGGTCTTGCATAGCAGAGCTGAAGTGCATTTTAATAGGTCTACAGGTTGCCAGTATTCGCACGACACCCTGATAACCATCCCCATTCAGTTCGGGGCCAGGGGATCACCACACAAGGAGCAGATATTAGGTAAACCGGGTGCTGTTTTACAGTATAGCTCAGGCAGGTAACATTAAAGCACAGGAAGGGGAATGTTAGAGCTCATGGAGAACATATTCGAACATATTACACGACCCGGCCGGTTAATGATTACAGCACAGGGGGAACACATTGCAGCAGAGGTGGAGAATATTACAGTCCATGGAATCACAGTAAGAAAAAGTTCAGCACTTGCAGGCAGGATAGCAACACAAGGAAAACATTGTAGCATGATGGCTAGAAAATATTACAGCACATTGGAAAAGTTTTACCGCATAGGGGGAGAGTGAAGGTCAGAAGCACTCGCAGAATGGGAGAGGGCCATGCACGTACACATAATCCCTTACTTTTCAGGTCTGGCTACTGCCATCAGCTGCTCTCAGCCACAGCCTCACTTGGGTCACCCGCTGCTGTCTGCTGATGGAGGCAGTGCGGCCAGCCTCACCTGGTTGGTTGGCTGTCTTTCATGAATCTGTCAGAGCACACTGTGAACACGGGCACAGCACACGGCATGGGCCCGGTACCAGCACAGCACTCAGACTGTCTGTCGGCAGTGTCTCTCAGGTGGAAATGGCACGTTCAATCACAGGCCCAACAACACCAGCGCATGCGACTCGACAGCACAGAGCATGCTAGGGCACGGGCAGTTTCAATGTGCACGCACCCTAGTGCGACGAGAGCGCAAGCCCAAAAATCCATGGGCTGGGGCTGGCCTGGCAGGCAAACAAATCATGCAGCGAATGGACACACCCCGGCTGGCCTGTATGGATACATATCCCCGAATGGCGAGTTATAGTTTAATTTTGAGTCCCCATGTATCCTTCCCCCAAGAAAAGAGGCCCTATGGCCAGAGGCCTACCGGGGACGGTGTCCTGTTGGGTCAGTCTAGCCCTGCTAGAACGGAGGGCATGTCAATGGTTTGAAGTTTTCTTCCTTTTTTTTTTATCAAAAGGTTGAATGTATTTTAACTATATGCAATAAAAATTAAAAAAATGTTAACGGCCACTGGGACGTGGAGGGGGAGACTAAAGGGGTAAAAATAGGCTGGGGGAATGTTATAGTTAGCATTCTGAGGGGCTTAACCACAGGAGGCTCAGTCAGGATCTGTTTGCTTGCTCTGAACAATGATTTATGCCCCACGGCCATGAAAGCAGAAATTACCTGGGATATGGAGGGCATTCACACCTCTAAGTAAGGTAGCACACTTGCTCAAGCAGGCAGGTTACAACTATCTAGCAAGATCCTGCGTTGCTTTTTTAACTGCACTTTTAATCTTACTTTCATTTCAAACCTCTCATTTATATGGTAGCTATTGTTTCAAACCTATAAAGTAGATTTCTATAATTGAATGGAGGTTTTTATGTGTGGGAATATAACTGTTGTTCCAATCATGCCTAATAAGATGGTTCCCTGTAGAAAACAATAAATGGCAAATGATGATGCTTGGACACAGATTTCTACACCAGGTATATAAACGGCCGAGGACCCTGACAAATTACGTTCACTGGAACGGAAGATACTGCACGCATTTTTAGGCTTTGCGGTCCAGCAATTTGGGCAGGGCTGCTCAGATTAGTGGCAGGGAGGCCAAGGCTGATTTGTAAATAACGGTATGGAAGCCTGACCGAAGAAATGGAAGTGGTTAAGATTGATTCGGAGACTTACATCCATCAGACTGAGAGCCCTTATAAATTCCGTTCAAAGTATATATTCTGCTGCATGAACTACTTGAGTATAAGTGAAACAATCAGGTTGGTAGTAAGAACAATGTAATTCGGGAGGGGAGAGAGTAGTAAAATCAAAGTCATTTGATGTAAGGCGTTGAAGTAGGCTATTAGGTGTAAGCCAGAACAATTGCATTGGACCACAGATAGGCTGGAGAAAGGATGTTAGGAGGGATACACATTCAATGGACGTGTTTGGTCATTTACCCATCCATTGCCATGTTAATATCTTTGGTATTCCCGTCAACTACCTGCCCCTCCCTGCTGAAACATATCCTCTTGGGTTCTCTTTGAGCTAGCTCTGTCACAAAGTAAAATCTAACACTGTGCTGTATTGGGCCTGCTTCTGTTATATCCAAGCATTCTTTTGTGTGTTCAATGACTTAATTGCCTCTGTAAATGAGCTCCTGTTGTGATAAAAAATCCTTGCACTGAAATCCTAAAACAAGCAATCGCAAAGTAAACCATTTTGACATGTGTATAAGTATTACACAGGCATTTTCCAGACAATTACATCATATGCCTAGGTACTCGCACAATTTTCTACATGGTTCCACCTTATTGCCAGGTGGTACCCGTATGACAGTGCCTGGCAAATGCCTTTGCCATGTTTATTCAAAAGCCATACCTGTTGGCTTTGCCAATATGTGTTGGTTTCAGTTTATCTCCCTAGGTGATAGTATATATGCCCTGATGTGGGAGCCTTGTATGCAATGCCTAGGGACTCAAACTTGGAGGATTGTTCCCACTTCCCCCCAAAAAAAATTGTCTCTAAGACGATTGATCATGAAACCTTGAAAATAACTCAAGAAAAGAGCATTTCGTAATATGTTTCTGTCAACATATAAACTGTGCACATCTGTTAAATTTTAAAAAAGGGTACTGAAATATTTCCTGCAGAGTGAAATCAGAGGTGGATTTAACAGTCAGACAATGGACAAATGTCTGTGGGGCCCCCTTGCTCTGTCTTTCTCCCCTCCAAGTCAGTCAGGGCTGCATAGGTCCTACCAGTGATGCCTTATCTTTTTAATATGTATCAGATGCAGATTATTTAGAACAGGAAGTGATTAGTGATAAAGGGCACTTTTTCCTTTAAATACGCTTTTAATAAGCTATTTAAGTGTGGCTGTTGGGTGATTAGAAATGATGGGGGTACAGAAAAAGCTGTGTGAAACAATGACCATGTTATGCATTTCATTTCACTGTGTGCCTGTGTGGGATTTAGTGTAAATTCAGATTAATTGGCATTCTGGAGCTTATAGGCTTCCAGTCAGAAAAGGGAAAATAAAGCTACAATCAAAAATCATTTTACCGCCACTTTTCCCACTCCACAGGACTTGGAAAATTGCCACCTATGATTGTACCTTTATTGGTAAAAGCAAACAGATTCCAAATCGTTAATTGTGGGAGAGATTTATACTTTTACAGACACATAGTGCAAAAGTGAAGTGAGAAGGCGATTTTGTCTATGTTTGCTATTTACTTTTCCAGTACTTTGTAGAAACAATTGAAATTGCCTCTAGGGGCCCTTTTGCAAAGAAGTGCAAACAGTAGCAGTCCCCTCTATGCAATATAGGATTCAAAACAAAATTGCCCCAATACTCTTTTTCATCAACCCGATTCTACAGTGATGAACACATGGACGGGTTGATTTATCATGTGACTTGTGCATTTTTTAAAGCAATCTGTATAAAAGTGAGCATTATTATTTGTTATTGTTTATGGATTATTACAAACCTTTACAAAAAAGCCAGCAAAGAAAGAAACTAAATAAATGTAAAAAGAAAAGTAAAGAGAAAAATCAAATACATGAATTTACAAACTTACAAATTACATTTTTTTTATTTTCATGGCTTACAATCATTTGTATAAAAGTATGCAATTCATAACAAAATATCTTTCCTATAAATCAGCCCTATCACTTAAGGTGTAATTTATATACAGAGTAACAGCTATGATAAGCAGGGTATAAGTACCATTTCAAAATCTGTACAAAAAGTGACTTGTGTGCAAAGACCCAGAATTGTTATATTTTAGGTATTTAAAACCAAACTTCAATACATATTTGTACCAACTTTAGCTGGGAAGATGTGTGGTCTAGTACCTGCATTTCAGGCTATGATGACATTCTGGCTTTACCACGTAACCAAAGCGTGTAATCCTGGGAAAATCAATTAATCTCACTGTGTGCTTCCTGCCAAAATTAGAAGTGATCCAGTTTGCAGTATGGGTTAATAGATGGACAGCGCGGGGGTCAGGGTCAGGGCTAGCCAAGGAGACATACACACATCTTTCTTTGGAAAATATAAAGCCACATTTATTGATCAAAATTGTGACATTTAAAATAGCAAAGTAAACATGTCAACTAGGACGTCATCATGGACAATTGCATATTATAAACAGTAAAGAAACAGTATATACCAGACAATGATGTATAGGGAGTAGCATGGGAGCGGCGGCCCCTCTTTCCTGCCACATCCAACCGGGAGTGATGCCAGGAGGCCGTAAACCCTTCAACCTCCACTGTCTACCTCCTGATCCCACTCTCACCTGCATGCTAGCACTCCCACACACCCTCAACTCAATTAAAATTAGCTGCAAAATTGCAACAAAAATACAATGTTATTCTACAAAATGTCATTTGTAAGAAACTAAATATCCTATTCCTTGCTTCAATATTTATAGAGGAGGAGGGGCTGTCTTTCCCAAGAATATGGCTGGACCAAAAGCACCTCTTACGTTTGGCTCCTGGGAGTTGCCACAGTATTCATGAATACGTACTGGCATCCTCGTTGCTCAGCCCCTGCAGTGGAGGGGGTGGCACCATCCTCGATTCTCCACAGCCAGGACAAGAAGACATGTGGCGGGAAGGGTGGGAATGGCAGTCAGGGGGAGCTGATGGAAGGTGACAGCGGGTGATATTGCCACACAATTTCTTCTGCTTCTCTTTTGCTCTGTACTGTTTTTTTATATCTCAATTATAGCAGTATGTTGAAAAAAGATACAAAACATATTTCATAGGGCATGAATAATTGGGTTTTATCTCTCAACTCTTGTTAAGGGCAGTATACAGCTTTCATTTTTAATTTTTGGCAAACGTTTTCCATATGGAGATGGGGAGCATATGGAAGATGAAGTGAGTAGCCAATGGCAGTTGAAAGTAGTGAGGGAGCTTATGGAAGGAAACAAAGGAGAAAAAGGAAGAAGGAGCAGAAGACTATGAAGGGGTACTGGAGAGCCTGTGATTTTGGGATGAGCAAGTGGAAGGCGAGAGCAGGTTTCCCATTTGAACAAATTGAGTGAACCTGGGCAAATCACCTCATGTCAGCAAAACCTGATGAGGTGAACAGGCTGAGTCATACATCTAAACTCACAGCTCCAATAGTAGAAGAAGACAACTTCAAAAACATGCAACATTTGTTGCACTCATGACAGAGATTAACGACTCCCACCATAAGCTCCACACCCATGCCCCATTACCCGGGACCATCTGTCAGCCTTACCCAAGAATTCATTTGGCTTAAATCTGCCAGGGAGTGCAATCCCAACAAGCATCTTTATCAGGCATTCAAGGCATTCAAGTAGTCTTGCAGGTAAATATGTCAATCCTGGTCCTAACAACCTGGGTTTGAATCCAGGCTTCTGCCTTAAGCAGTTTAACAGACTAAAGACCTTAAAAGGGTAAATTAAGGGCAAATTGATTTTTCAGATCCAGGAAGACATTTTTGGCCAGATTATGAATCTGAGGAAAGTTTGGCCCCCTCGATCACAAACCTGCCCACCCAGATAAAAATTCCTGGAGCCGGGCCTGTCCGTTTTACACTTCAAAATAGCACAATTTTTGGCATTTTTAGGGACGAGGATGCTTACCTCAAATCAGTTCAAGTGCCAACACCAGGCCACCAGACATAGAGGCTGGTGGAACTAGCCGACGAGGGGAGGGAGCAAGGAGGAGGAGAAAAGGAAGGTCTTCAGAAGCTTCCGGAATGTACGGAGATCCAGCTCAAGACAGAGAGGAGCAGGATCTACCCCCCACTCTCAGCTGAGAGAAGCGTCTGATATGCAGAGAGTTAGAGCTAGAAGAACGAAGAGCTATAGCATGGATGTATTTAGGGAGAGAGTTGGAGTAAGTGTGATCCCAGGCCCCAGAAAGCCTTGTGGATGTTGCAGAGGGTCTTGAATTTGATACTTGCAGCAACTGAGAGCCAGTGGAGAGATTTTAGGGCTGGAGAAAGCCAGTCGCTGGGCTTGAAGACAAGGATAAGTCTTGCATTCTTATTCTGGATTAGTTGAAGAGGGTGGAGGGAGGAAAGAGGCAGATTAAGGAAGAGGCTGTTGCAGTAGTCAAGCCTGGAGAGAACCAGAGCTCTGGAGATTTAAAACCCTGGCTGTAACAGGGAAGGTGCCTAAGCATCATTTTACAAATGCATGTTTTAGTGTTACTTCCCAGGCTGTTGTGTGGTACTTCGGTCTAGATTCAGGTGGAGAAATAGGGAACGAGAGATACATCCTGTAAAGTGTGCATATGATACCATAATACTGTCCAGAAAAAGCAGAAGAGAGAGCAAAGGGTATATGTACTCTGCCAAAACGTGTACGCCAAATCAGCTCAGTGATGTTTCAGTCATACATGCAAAACGGACAGAGAAATATATCCCTTCGCCTTTATATTGGCAGCAAGGGTCAAGGGCAGGCACTAGCAGTGCGGTAAGTAACTATACAAAGAAATGTCCAATCAAGGCTTCATAAAAGTTGCAGTCTATAGTAAAAACACAGCATCCTTAAACCCACTAATCACCCCATTCTACCACAATAGAAATGCACAAAGTCCCACAAGTTGAATACATACCATAGGCCGACAGGTAAACTGAGAATGATCCTGCAGGGTGTATAGCAAACATTTGGCAAATTGTGCATGTAAAAGCAAAAATGACGGCTTTTGCTTTCATCATCAGCTTCATGCCCTATGGGAATATTGCTGTGCCTTGTGCCACCAGGGAGTTTCAGTGCCATCTCCAATAGTGGCAATTGTTGTTTAGGTAGGAGGTCTCTGAGCATGTGTTTTGAGGCTTCTGAGGTGTGCTGGCTCTCTGAAAGAGGTTCAGAGCATGAAGCAGGGTGAAGGGTGAAGAAGGCAAGCTCATGATTTGTGTAGCTAGTACACACCATTGAAGGGCCACGCAGAGTGGTGTTGGAGACCCCTCCTCGATTCCCGCATAGGGCAGTTTAAGGACCCTCAACTAGGAGGCCGGAGGTCCCGGCTGCCCCAGACCCAGCCAGTAGAGTTGAAAGCTGTACCTGAGCCACTAGTTTACACACTACTGCATAGGACTATGGGCGCCTACCACCAGAGGACTCTGACTGCGCTGCGGGAGGCGAGTGCAGGTCTTTTTTTTCATGGTACATATTTGGGCTGAGCCCTCAGGCAGACAGAACGGGCAAGTGCCAAAAAGGGGAGTTGTTTCTACCGTGTTCACCAAACCCACAAAGGGTGTTGATACAGTGGAGAGGGCCATTACAGGTGTTGAGACATGCCTTGGGAAGGGGCCAAGGCTCTTGAAGGGAAGAAGAAGAGATATGGCCGTGTTGGGGACCCACCTGGAAGGCCTGGATGTGTAGGTTTCTACTGCTGAATCATACCTACAGGAAACTATGCAGATCCAGTGGAATACAGGAACCTCAATGTGTCTCCTGGACAGAGAATGGGGTGAGAACTTTCACTATGCGACGAATGTGAGGGATTTGGGGGTTCCAGCAATGAATCAATCTGACAAACTAGTGTCCTTATTGCAGTCAAATCCATTGTAAACACTAGAGGGGGGTTCTGTGACAGTAATGAGCCCTTTCCCATACTCAAGGCATGCAGACTCCCATATCGTAATGCTAGTGATTGTCTGCAAGGACCAGGCTGCGGGGAAGGAGCTGCTACCAATGTCTGCAAGGAACAAGTCATTGGAATCTAGGGTGACAGATTTGACTGTTTCTAGACTACAGAAAGGTGTAAACAGTTAAGGTTAATAGCCGGCGATTTTCAGGAGACGGCATCCAGCAAAGAGCATAATCACTGCTCACTGAACAGCTGTAAACCTCGCTTTGGCGGTGGAGGAACCAGTGTTAGAAGGCAGTAAGGTGATAACACTTCAGTATATCCTGGGTATCCCTACATATTATCCCCACCAAAAATATCGCCATACATATGGTCGTTTGTCTCGCCATAGGTGATATTTTTGGGGGTGATAATTTGTGGGAGCGGAAGTTGCAAGGGTGTCCTCCACAAATTTAAAAATAATGCGAGGTTTGCAGGGTTGTCCCCTGCAGGGTACATGGCTCAATATCGCTCAAAAAATATGGTGATATTTTTGTATCACAATATTTTTGCGGGGCTATTAACACATGGAACCATATCCTGTGGGAAGAGAGAACACAGTGTGTAATGCGAGTGCAGCAAAGCCTACATTTTAAGCCCCAGAACTAGAAATTAATATTTTGCTGTGTTACAGGACTGCTCACTGGCAACATGGGGGCAGTTGCTGGGGTCCCGGAGGCTCGAGGCCACCTCCTTTTGCACATTTGGTTTCACTATACAAAAGTTCAAAAAGGTGCTTAGGGTTCCCTTCCCCAAGCATAAGGTACTGGTTCACAAAACAATGTCCCAAAGGAGCTCAGGGGCTCTTTTCCCCAAGCTTCAAGCACTGGCGCACAAAACAATGTCCCAAAGGAGCTCAGGGGTTCCCTTCTCCAAGCTTCATATACTAGTCCTCACACTGTTCATCTTAATTCAGAATTGCTTTCACTCTGCTTGGGGCGTCCTAGTCTAGGTGTAGTTCACAGGCTGCATCGCCCCACCCATTACAGGTCTCGCAACCAGTTGCCCTTTTCCAGCTTTCTGCCTCTGCGGCGGTTCAAGATTCACAAGTTCATAGATTGAGGGTTTGCCTTCCTTGATGATACTGTGTCTCTCTTTTCTATACTGTACTTGGTTAGCTTTCATTTATAGTTTTTATCTCGGCTTATTTAGCTTAGTTCTGCCCATTCAGCATTTTACTCACACTCCACTGGCTTCCCCAGGATTGCTTGTTTACTCTGATACAATGTTTCTGCATAATCCATTTCAAACATTGCATTTGTCTCCATTCGGTCTTCTATTTCGATCAGAGACTTTTGAGAACGTACTGCCCGCATGAGACCACTCTGACACAATGCAATTCATTCACTTTCATACACCACTGGGTTTCCTCGCATTCTCATGAAACTCAACGGTTGCAGCAGACCTTTCTTCGATTTCTTCGGTAAGATGCTTTCTGGGATTTGAGGTCAGGGTCTCACCGCCTGCCCCTCAGACGCCTCTGGATTGTTCTTCCATTCAGGGAAACAAGCAGTTCTTGGCCACAGCGAAGGGACTGACACTTTCCACGGCTACTTTCCCCCACCTTCTCCGGCTACCTGGAGACACCACTCCCTCACCACCCAATGACACCCTGTTTCACTGGGCCATCCTTCAGCATCTCGGTCTCCTCCAGCTTCTCACGGACTGGCCCTCCTGCTGCTCATTCCTCGCCCAGGCTACTTTGCCCTGGCCTCTTCGCACAGACTATCTCTCCACAGCTTCTCCACGCCGGCGTCTTGCTACTCACTCTTTTATGCACCTATGAGCCTCTAACAGGCTGCAGGTGTACAGTCTCAGGCTCAATTGCCTGACCACAATCAATCCAATTAACAGGAAATGCCTGACCTTCAGCCCTGTAGTTTACAGAATCCCTCTTCTTCGTCCCAGTAATATAGAAGTGTGTCCCAGTACTATAGTGGTGTTTCCTATAGGTAATGTGTACTACTCTTGGAGGCATCTTCCTCCTCTGAGTACTTTAGGTAATTTCAGGGGAAACATTAGGCTATGGACAACAATATCCTACAAAGGATGAGGCAGAGTTGGGTAAGTCAATTTCAGGAAAGTGAGGATACTGTGTCTCGCCCTCTGGCACTCTCTCTCCAATCACTAAGGACCCTCTTCCCAGGTGATCCTCCCTTGCTAGTCCACCCCCAGGGTCAGGATTCAAAAGCGATGGACCTTTCCTTGCCACCTGGACCGAAGGTCCCTGGGGTGTACGAGGGAGAATACCGTCAGATTTCTCACACCTACTGCTGACAGTGAAAAGTGCAACTAGTGCCTCAAGAACTGTTGTGGAGCACCAGAAAATCTAAACCAGGAGTACCCAGATCTGGAAGCACAAGAAGTAGTCAGACATATGTGAGCGGGGTACTACACACAACTCACAACTTTGTTTTGGAGCTACAAAAGTTCTGTACTGCCATCTTTGCTCATAACAAGATTCCTGCCTCAAGATAGCAACAGAGGACCAATAGATATGTACTCATAATGGCTTAGTCCCTCCAAAAAGCAAGTGCACTAGAAAATATAGACCACAAGTAAAACAGGAAGGAACTATGGTTTATGACTGTGACTGCAGTAGTCCAATGTTAGTTACAGACCTTGTTCGTGTCAAATCTCTTCAACGGCTGGGTTTAGCGAGATGCAGGCGTCTCCCTAATTGATAAAGATCCTAGAATATAATACGATAGTTATCCCTTGACTGAAAAACTTGACCTTTATCTTTGTAGAACCAGCATCATTGTGTATACTGTTTCCGCTGCCATTGCTCTGTTGGAGCTTGAGTTGTTATTGCTCAAACTTAGTTCCCATAGGTACGTAAGTAAGTAAAATCCTTATTTCGGTGACATCACACCATAAAAGATAACACAAAACAAGCACAAATGTAACAATTATAAAACAGATACAAAAATCATAAATAGTTTAAAAACTTTAGGCCAAACAGCACTGTTTCCTAAAAGCATTAAAAAGTTACAATAGCTTTGATCTCTACTAATAAAAGAATGCATTTCACTGATTCAGGCGCAGCAGAAGAAGATTTTACATCTCGGCACAACCAGATTGGTTTCAGCCAATGGTTCTTTCCCTTGCATGGGAAGTAAAAAAATAGAAGAAATGCATCTCTTCCTCCACTGGAGCAGGGCAGCAGGGCCAGACCGAAGACAAGTTCTCCCCCCATTTACAGCAAAATGCCGAGTCTTAATTTCGAAAAAGTGCTCTTTCCTTTCGCATTCAAATGGAGGTCCAAATACTGCTCAACGCCCCAGATCTTTTTAATCGACAAATATTTAGCCGCCCGTTTACTCATGAGGCAAATGTCAACCATCCTAGCCCATGCCCATAGGTAAATCCAGGAAGTTGCATAGCCCTGTCAGACAAATGGCCTGACTCCAGACCCAGGGTCAGGCCCGGCCGTACTACTTGAAAAGACTGCCAGTTACCCTCTCAAGATACCACACTTGGAGATAAGCCTGACAGCAGGCATGTCTGTATTTGCACTATCAGGATCAGAGTGGGCAAGCGGCTAGAACATTACCTATCTTAGTGTTAGCTGACTGAGGAAAAGAAAGCTCCACCTAAAGTGTTCTTAGGCTCACACAGGGGAAGGTAAGCCGACACCTTCAGACAGTATGGAAGAACAAGTCATGATCAGTTCAGAATGCACAACGGGTATGTTTAAAATAACATAATGCCCAAAACATACATCTTTGATATTATAATTGACCCAAATGTCAGCCACTAGCAATGCCCAACATTAAACATCTTGGGGAAAGGGAGAACATCTTTTGAACGTTCCCTATTAAAGTCAAATGTGCCAACCACTGTTATGGGATTCAACGGCACCACGGTTAGTGCTGGTCAATGTGTAAATGCAGTTAATTTCATTTTCGGCCAAGTAGTGGGAGTCCTAGGCCATCCTAACTTAAAAGATGAGAGCAGGTGGTCTATGACACAACCAAAATTAGCAGATTAATTTTGAGAGCTCAACAGAGCCAAGTGGGAGCTGTTAAAGTTGGCGTCTGAAGCTGGCAGTCGTGGTAAGGTAAAGAAAAGCCATACTTTGGAGAGGGTTACTGCAGAGGCCAAATTGCAAGCGGGAGACCTCCGACACATGCAGAAAGGTTCCTTCTTGGGTTGTCTGAGTATATTGGTTCCAGAGATTAGATTCCTCAGAGGCAGCGGCTGCTGGCAC
Source organism: Ambystoma mexicanum (assembly GCF_040938575.1). NCBI lineage: Eukaryota > Metazoa > Chordata > Amphibia > Caudata > Ambystomatidae > Ambystoma > Ambystoma mexicanum. The sequence continues at coordinate 1,605,410,601 of NC_090937.1, forward strand.
AGTCTCACAAGAGTTGTGCAGCATTTGGTGTACCTGAGAGAGACCACAGTAAAGCACCTTTGCTATGCAGTAATTGTTCATAGCAGAAATACACACCTTGTGTCAGGGATGGCACTCTATAAAGAGTGGCACAGGACACCCAGAAGGGTTTGGGTGCCAAAATAAAGTGGACAGATAAGTACACACACAGCAGAGAGGAAAGAGAACGAAGAGTAGGCCAGAGTAGCAAAGGAAAAGGTACAGAATGAATTCCCTCTTGGGGTGTATGCAGATCTAGGAAAAGAGTATTCCACTAATCTTAGGAAATACTCTAGCCTTCTGCACAGTTTGCTATAACAGAGGCCCACGCTGTTTGCTCATGGCTTGGAACAGCAGCTATGGGTGTCTGTAATGTAGAAACGAGACAAGGGAAGGGGCAGAGGTTGACTGATGGGAACCAACAGACAAGCTCTGTACAAAAGGGTCTACAAACAGTACAAGAGAAAATACTACAGACAAATCCAGGAAAGGAGGTTATAGCAAACTAGCAGAAGGAAATGAAGAGAAAGTTGTGTAACAGAATAGGATAGCAGAGGACAGTAAGAAATAAAGGTTGAGAGCTCAGAGGAGCAGGAAAGCAATGAGCAAGCCCCAGGAGCAGGGCTGTAAGGTAGAGAGCCCAGAGGAAGAGGGCTTAGGGCAGCAGAGTATAGCAGGCTGCACGGCAAGGAACCCAGAAGGGCCGGGCAGCAAGGAGTGGACCTTGAGGGGCAGGGCCGCTGAACGTAGAAGGTTGCAGAGGACTGTAGAGGGCTGCTAGGCCGAGAACCCAGCGGAAAAAAGGTAGGTAGTAGGCAGCGGAGCGTAATAAGCTGCAAAGTAGAAAGCCCAGAGGACAAGGGCTGTAGGCAGCCGGAGAGAGGTAGGCTGCAGAGCAGGGAGCCCAGAGGACAAAGGCTGAAGGCAGCCGGAGTGAGGCAGGCTGCAGAGCAGGGAGCCCAGAGGACAAGGGCTGAGGCTGGAAAGCAGCAGAGCGTGATCAGCTGCAATGTAGAGAGCCCGGCAGGGCAAGGGCAGAGGCTGGAAGGCAGCAGAGCGTGATTGGCTACAATGTGGAGAGCCCAGAGGAGCAGGGCTGTGAGGCAGGGAGCCTGGAAGGCTATGGCTGTAGGCAGCGAAGTGTAACAGGCTGCAAGGCAGGAAGCCCAGAGGAGCTGGACTGAGGCAGGGAGCCCAGAAGGCAAGGGCTGTAGGCAGCAGGGTGTAGCAAGCTGCAAGGCAGGAAGCCCAGAGGAGCTGGACTGAGGCAGGGAGCCCAGAAGGCTAGGCTGTAGGCAGCAGGGTGTAGCAAGCTGCAAGGCAGGGTCCAAACAGGAGTGATGGTAAACAGCATACAAAGATCCGTAGAAAGACGCGAAAGGTGGAGGAAGGACTCTCAATACAAGAGGCTGAGCCACTGCAGGCAGCAGCCTTATATACTGCCTAGCCCAGCACAGAGGCAGGCTAATTGGTTGCACCTGGCTAAGCACACCTGCAGACAATCGGCCACCTCCCTTTCTGTTCCTGGGCTGGTGGAAGCAGGGCAAATCCCTAGGGCTTCTGGGGGGTGTAGTTCCTTTGATGACCAATAGGAACAGCCAGGAATCGATGCTTGTAGCCAAGTGCATTGTGGTATGCGTAGTTTGTTGGAAAAAATAATAAAGCACCAAAGTCTCGCAAATGGGAAATAAAGTCCCCAAAGTAAATATAGATTGATCCAAGAGTCTGTTGTAAATAAATGATAAACAAATAGTCCATATTGAGCGTAAATGGATGCGCCCATGGTGCAGGCATGACACCTTGGAGTGACGAAAGAGGTATGGGCATACAAAGGATTCCCTTTGGCGAGTTGCTCCACTTGCTTCTTTGAAGACACTGGTTTCAGATCACAGTCCTCTTCAGACAGGAGTTAGCCACCGATGCTGCCAGGTGTGTCCCCGCAGACGTTGGCAAAATTTACACTAAAATATGCCTCTATGATGGAGCCCTCAGTGTTGTGGATTTTGGGGCAAATTCTTTGGCATTCCAGTTCCTTGCATGGTGGATTGGGGAGGTTAAAACTCAAGACGCCTTGCGTATGCTCTTGTTTTCAGTTAAGTTGCCAGGTGTGTAGGAAGATGGGCTTGAATACCGAATTTGCCAGAGAATGTCTGGTCTGGAAACTGCTGTGTTTTGCCATTGCGTCCTGGAAAATCGATTTCAACCCCTTGGTTAATTGAGGCTGTGTGACCTTTGGCGGGTTGTCTGATGAGGAAGTGTTTTCTCCTTTCAATGCAATGTATGCTCCATATAATGTAAACACCATTCACTAGGATGATCAAGTCTGCCAAAGGGACATGGCAATCCCAAAGATGTCCAGCCTGTTCACAACCATACTCTGCTTTGAGACTGGCTCCCATACAGAGGCATGGCTTCAGAGAGGGATTTACGCAGACCGTGGTCTTTTCTGAACTGGAAATGCCAGGGTTACCAGAGACACGCGTAACTAGATTTTACTGGCTCAGAATGTGCACTTCAAGTTTCATTGTCAAGCAGGTTTCGCTTGGTGCCAATTCAGGAAGTTCAATGTAATATTATATATAGAGTTTAGAGGATCCCCTGTGACCAAGGACATCCTCGCCCAGTCCCTTTCTTCAGAACGTCATGGGTATAAAGCAACCAGGGAAATGTGTTCATCATTTCTGGGCTTTCCCAGTCATATATATCCAGTTTCTGGGCCTTGATAGAAAGGGAAATGGAGAGATAGGTTGCATCCTCTGGTGCCCGCCTGCTTTCATCATCCCAATCCAGTACATTGAAATACAAGATTGCTCATTTCAGGTTCCTTGTGGCCACACCTCCAATTACATGTAAGTGCCTGGCTTCCTCAGCACCTGCTCTTTCTGCCTGGACTTCAGGGATAACCCTGGCCACATGAGGCTCTAGAGGCATGATACATAATGGAAGGAACAGCCTGTATTCCATATAAAATGTTTACCTAAACCCTTTCCCTTCAATAAGGATCTTCTCAACCCACTTCTCTTATCAACTTCACCCTAGTATTTCAAGATTTCGATTCTCTATTTCTCTGACAAGTATGCTACATTTTTGAATGTACACATCTGATTTTCGTTTAATATTTGTTTGAATTGAATCCTTCATATAATGTGAAACTTAATAGGATGAGTATATACCCTGCTTTTACAAACTCAACAACCATTTTCATCTTTACAATTTTTTTCTATCTCTGTTTGCTAAATTTTTCTAGTACAAGAAACTTATGGTAAAACCAAATATTTGCTTAGTTAAAAAAGAAATACAAAAGGTTTGATGACTCAGAAAAGCTCTGCCTATTCTATGAATATTGTTCGGTGCTAAGTCAGTTGACAGAGTGATTACTTGGAAACATTTGTAGTTTTGGCCATTAGGTTATGCTTAAGCGCCACATGTAAGCTGAAACTATTGCAATGGTGTACATCTAGGAGGGAGATGCCATGCAAGGATGGACACAGAGCAAATGGGTGTTGTTTGATTATTTGCCCACTTATTGATGGCCAATGACCATGCTAAACCCTATGGCAAGTCCCACCCATGACCTGATACTACCTGCCCAAAACGGTTCTATGTCATTCCTTCGCCTGTTTTTATTTTTCTCTGCGTTTTTTGCCACCGATTTTTTGCCGCAAAAACTCAGCGAATTTATGAATTTATTTTTATTTATATTGGGGGGTTACCCCCCGAAACGCCTCGTCCCACCCATTTCTAACCTAGGCCCCACACATCCCCTAAACCTTATATGCCTTTACCCATCCCCACATATTTTTTGATGTGTTTTTGCGGTAATGAATCAGCGCAAAAAATGCTGTGAAACAAAACGGGCGTTGAATGGACGTCATACCCCCAAAACTACATCCTCCTGTGAACTACTTAAGCTTGATCTATCAAGCAGAAATATCAAATCTCAATATCAAAAGTTGGCCTACCCGTGTTATTTCTAAACAGTCTGCTGAGAGGCATTGGCTTAAGTGCAGCTGTAAATTGGCTACTTCGGTTTTACAAAACGTCTAAACCCTTCATTATCAGTGTTGAACGACACAAGTACGCAGGAGACGCTGCTCGACGGCACATAGCACGTTTGCTACATTCACGCCTCCGAGCCTATAAAATCCAAGGTTCGGACCCTCCGTGGCAAAGCCATCGCAGGACAAGGCTGTGGTGTTGAACGACGCAGTTTTGCAGGTGACGCTGCCTGACGAAACGTAGCACGTTTGCTTCATCCACGCTTCTGAGCCTATAAAATCCGAGGTTCAGACCCTCTGTGGCAAAACTCTCGCAGGATAAGTCTGCAGTGTTGAACGACTCAGGTTCGAAGGAGATGCTGGCCGACGACATGTAGCACGTTTGCCATGTCCACACTTCCGAGCCTATAAAATCCAAGGTTCGGACCCTCTGTGGCAAAGCCCTCGCAGGAGTAGGCCCCAATGATGAATGACGCAGGTTTGCAGGAAATGCTGCCTGACGACACGTAGCACATTTACTACGTCCACGCTTCTGAGCTTATAAAATCTGAGGTTCTGAGTGTGGATGACACACGCCTTTTTGCTGCCCCAGCTAAGAAGTTGTGGGGTGTTAGCTTGCTCTGCGCTTCTTAGCCCTTCCGACTTAGCCTCTCCCCTGACTTCATCCCCCTTCCCCTATGACCTGCCCCTCTGCCCTTGGCCCTTGGCTGGGTGTGCCCCTACCCTGTTGATTCTTACCTGTCTGCCCCCTCTCGCCCCTCCTTGAGTTCACCTCTCGCCCCTTCATTCCTGGTCTCCCGCCCTGTCTCCTCTCCCTGCACAGTTCTCCTGCGTTCCCGGATCGCATGCTCTCTGCGCTTCTTCCATCCTTGCCCGTTCGTGCTGCGACTCCGACTAACGTGGTCCCTTGCAATCCTTGATAGCGTGTGCCTCTGCACCTTACATATGTGGCTACACTCGCACCTATGCGTCTTCAGCCCATTGGCTCCTCGTAATCGCTTGTGCTGCGCAATCCTTCCACCCTCAGTTACGCTTGCACCTTAGCAGCCTTCACCCACGCGGTTCACTCGCTATCCATGATCGCGTGTGCGTCGGACCCTTCCATCTTGGGCTCGTTAGCACCCACACACCCCCTGCCTTGCTCCCCAGCAGGCCTCCCCAAAACCCCCCACCCATTTTTCCCCTCGGAGACCCTGTTACTACGCTGTGTTGCTCTGTGTTTCCTCTTTTGGGCCCCTTTTTGCTTATTTCACTGTTCCTGTTTTTGCTTTCTTCGACTATTGTTATTTGTATTGCCTACCTTCATTTGTTTTTCTCTCTTCTCCGTATTTTCCCTTTGATCACTGCTCATTATCCCTTTGATAACTGTTCATTTATTTAGTACTCGCTCTGCCTTGCTGTTCCCTGCTGTGTCCTTCTCTTTCAGGTTCCCTCAGCCTGCTGTATACTTGTACTGCCTACTTTGTTTTTGTTCATGGACTCCCTTGATTGATCGTTCTGTTCTAGCCCCTGCTCTGCCTGGTTGTTCCCTTGTTATGTCCTTTTTTCTTTCAGGTTCCCTCTCTATTACTCTGTTACTGGGTTGTTTGTCCACTTCTACTTGACTGCGCCTCTTTGTCCCTTGAGCCCATCGTCTAGTTAACTTTATTTTAATAACATGTTATTATCTCATTCGTTCTCGTCTGCTTGCACCCCTCCTCTTGTGCGCTACCCTAAGTGTCTCCCCCCTTACTTTGTCTCCTCCCCCTCCGCATCTCTCCTCTTTCCCCCACCTCTGCATCCTCTATGGTGCTCCCTGTTTCTGCTATTTTCTCTAACTGCTTCTCTATGATATGATATGATATTTTATTTCTATTGCGCTCGTACACAAGTGTTTCAGAGCGCGACAAGGCAAGGGAGGGGAACAGGGGAGAACAAAACAGCAATCGTACTAGGCCCAGTGACATTGAGAACGCGCAAGTGCATGGGAGAGGAGGAGGGGAAAAGTGCATGGAAGGGGGGAGAAGTGGAAAGTGCGAAGCAGAGGAGAAACAGATAAATAACAATAAATAAATAATAAAGGCAATAGTTTTAGTGCAGCCAGCAATTTGCAAGTGCTAGGTTTAGGGCAGCAGACAGGGTAGGTCTGATAAGTGCAGGAAGAAAAAGGGGCGGCTGTATGGATACAGATACAGACCCCAGTGCAAGGGGTGGCCCGGAGGCAGTGCGGGAGGGTGGCACGGTGAGCAGGTACCTGGGCCCGGAGGACAGAGGGTGGCCAGGTGCACAGTGCCAAGAGAGAACAGATCAGCAGAGGAGAAGGGGAGCGAAACGCAGAAGAAAAGAGGAAGATCTTGAGGAGCTTCCAGAACCGGAGATGGTTCTCCTCAAGTTTTAGAGTGGCAGGGAGGCTGTTCCAGAGGGAGGCCCCAGCCGAAGACAGAGATCTACCCCCAGCTCGTTTCTTTGAAAAACGACTGACCCTGAGGGAGTTGGAGGTAGAGGAGCGAAGAGCTGAAGAGGGGAGGTATTTGCATAGGGATAGCTGAAGGCATCACTGGATTACAGGATTACTATCCTGTCCTTCTCACTAAGTCTGGTAGGAAGAAGCACAAAAAGGATATACTGGTCTTTAACCCAGGCCTCCCGATTGCAGATACCTATACCAGCACTTTCTCCAGACAGACCCTCACTGACATCCTCTTTGTCATTCCTTTGCCAGACCTATGGACTCCACATATGGTCTCTGTGCGCTCTCCTTTTTCTTCCTCTCCTATTAATGGTGGGAGGCCCTCCTGGTCCCCTTCCATTCCTCTAAGATCATCATTAATGTTTACCTAAATGGCACTGTCTTGGTCCAAGGCCCTCAGGCCAACCTCCTCCTCTTTGATAGGCACGTTCCGCGGCTTATGAACTTCCTTTCCTCTGCTGCTGTCCCTTCCCACCCTACTCCAACTACCTTGCCCCTTCCTCTGCCACTTCTCTGGCACCCTCAGCCTCCTCCTTGTCTACCTTTTCCTCTCCTCCTTCCTCTTCTGCCTTCCCTTGGGAGTCTTCTACACTTCCGCAGCGAGTACCTCTGACATTTACACCTCCCCGGAAGTCTTTCAAGCTTGGCAACCTTCTCTGCATTGCCACTCTCAACTCTTGCTCAGCTGTCAAACACTCCTCTGACATCTGCCGCCTCCTGGAAGAACTTGACCTTGATGTTCTCGGTTTCACCGAGACATAGTTCAGGGCCAGCTCTGTCATGAGTTTTGACACTCTGCTCCCTGATGGCTACAAGATCCTCTCTATGCCCAGATCCAACCGTTCCGGTGGAGGTGTAGCCTTGATCTACCCAGAGTGGATTCCTGCCTCCATCATTCCTATGCGGGCCTACACCTCCTTTGAATGTCTGGTCTGCAGGCTCTCTCTCTCTCTCCTGGCATCTCTCTCACTGTGGCCACTATCTACCAGCCACTGGTCAGGTAACATCCTTCCTCTCCAAGTGGGCAGACCTCTCCTTCTCCCTCCTGGGCTCGACCACTCCTCCTCCTTGGAGACCTCAACATCCACCTGGATGCTTCCTGTCCCTCTTGTGGACTCTTTCGCGACCTCTGTGACTCTCTTTCTCTCTCTATTCTTCCCCCTGGCCCTACTTACTTTGCAGGGCACACTCCAGATGTTCTGATCTCATCAGACCTCCCCCTCTCTAACCCTCTCTCCTGGAGTGACCACTTTCTCTTCTATCATCTCTCTCTCTCTACCCCTCAGGCCGAGCCTACCCCCACACTGCCACCTACCTCCTTCTCAGTCATCCGACCCATGAAGCGTGTGTCAGTTGAGGGTTTCGCCACCACTTTCCCTCCCTCATCTGCACCTCTGGCTGACTCACATCCTGACACAGCTCTTCCCAACCTCCACTCTTCTATCTCTGACACTCTTGATGTATTTGCCCCTGTCATGAGGATCCGCTTGAAGCCAAAATCCATGTGCAACTCTTGGTACGACTCAGACCTCGTCACCCTTAAACGCAAGTGTAGGGTGGCTGAGAGGAAATGGCGGCCATCATGTCACCCTCTGACAAAATGGCCTGCCGTCTAATCCAAAGGCAATACAGACTCTCTGTCCTCACTAAGAAGAGAGCTCACATCCAAGCCAGCGTCTCTGGGGCATCTAACAACTCAGCCGAACTCTTTAAAATATGCAAGGAGCTGGCCAATCCTGCTGCAATCTCTACATCTTCTGTCCCCTCCCAGTCCCTCTGCACATCTTTGGCTTCACATTTCCTGTCCACCCTCTCGTCCTCTTCTTCTCCCTCTACTCTCTCCTCTACCTCTGGACTCCCTGCTGCCACCTCTCCTCCTCCCTTCTCTGCCTTTCCTCTGTTCACCCCTTCCAAGGTTTCTAGACAAGTCCGATCTATGAAAGTCTCATCAAAACAGGTTCTTCCGGTTCATCCAAAACCATCAAGGACCACATTGACACTCTCGCTCCAGCCTTGGCCGACTTTTGCAATCACTCTTTCACCACTGGAACCTTCCATTCCCCCTGAAGAAATCTCTTGTGCACCCTCTTCTTCAGAAACCCTCAGCCGACCCTGAATATGTTGGTTGTTTCCATGACCATCAGTCTGGCTTCATAGCAGCCAGAAGCACGGAAACTACTCTCCTGAACACCCGTGAACACCTGATCTCTAACGTAGATACCAATCACCCCTCTTTCCTCATCTTACTCAATCTCTCTTCTGCTTTTTGACACTGTCAACCATGCCATCCTGCTCAACTGGCTCTGTGATAACCTTGTTATCACTGATCAGGCCCTGGCCCGGCTGACCTCTTTTCTCTCTGACCGACCCTCCCAGGTCCAACTTTGGTCCTTCCTCTCCTCTATCTCACTCTCTACCTGTGGTGTTCCCCAGGAGTCTAACCTTTCTCCCTGGCTGTTCAACCAATACCCAGTACCTCTCACCCACTGCAGGAGTGGTGTGCCGCTAATGATCCCTGCCTTAATGGCAGTAAGACGGAGAACCTCCTCATCGGCACACCTGCACTTCCACTCTCTGGCCGGCCACTCTGGGCCCTCTTCCTGCTCCCATCTCCAAGGCTAAGAACCTAGGGCTCATCTTAGACTACACACTCTTCTTCTCTCCTCACATCTCTGACGTCTCTAAGAAGTCAAACTACAAGCTGCACCTCCTCAGAGGCATTCTTCCTTTCCTCACCTTTCCCTAGAAGCTCACTGTCTCCGGAGCTCTGGTTCTCTCAAGGCTGGACTACTGCAACAGCCTCTTCCTAAATCTGCCTGCCTCTACTGTCCGTCCTCTATAACTCATCGAGAACAGGACTGAAAGACTGTCCTTAGCCTCAGGTCCAGGGATCGTATCTCTCCAGCCCTGAAATCTCTCCATTGGCTCCCAGTGGCAGCAAGGATTAAGTTCAAGACCTTCTGCATTGTCCACAAGGCCTTTTGGGCCTGGGACTGCAATACCTCCAACTCTCTCTTCGGAAATATCTTCCAACTCAAGCTCTTTGCTCCTCCACCTCCAACTCCTTGAGGATCAGTCGCTTCTCCAAGCAATGAGTTGGGGCAGATCTCTTTCTTCGGCTGGCACCTCCTTCTGGAACAGCCTCTCTGAAACCTGAGCAGAACCATCTCCGGTTCTGGAAGCACCTCAAGACCTTCCCATTTGCTTCTGCCTTCTCTCTTCCTCTCCCCTGCTGATTTCCTGGCCTAGTAAGATCATTGTCTCTGTCCTCCCTCTGTTCCCCCTTTCTTACCTCGTTGTGCCTTGAAACACTTCTGTATAAGCACATAACAAATGCCATATCTAATCATATTCTGTGAAAAATGGGCAGCAGCGGCTGATGTCTGTTTAGATGCTTTCTTTGTTGTACATAGAGCTTCCAATGCTGCTACTTCTGTACAATGCAAATTACAGAGACATTTACTCAAGGACTTATTAATAAGGTTAGAATATTCGACCATTCTTCAACTTTTTTGGTCGCTTTCTGGGTCTGGGGGGCTTTTTTGCACTGGTTGAGGGACAGTCACACTCATTTCTTTGTTATGGCCAAGAGTAAGGTTACAGTGAACTAGTTACTTTATTTTGGTCAGGTGGAGATTACTGTGTAGGTCCTATACTAGAAGCTGGGTTAGCGAATTTCTAACCAAATGTTTTATTTGATATTGTAGAGACTCTTGCAGCGCTTACAGGGATACTTTAATGTCACTCAGCTGTATTGTGTGCACTGTTACCTCTAACTTGATGTTTTTGGTAAGTGAGACAAAAGAACTAAGCACTAGGTTTATGGCAGAGATTGACAGGGGAGAAAGCTTGACTTGGCTGTCCATATCCCTTAGCGTGTGATGTAACTCATGTTGCAAACTGGTGCTTACTGAAGAAAGAGAATTAGAAAAGGAACTAAAATGATGCTCAGTCGTGAAAGACGGAATGTCTTCCAAATCAAGTCAAGTCAAGCTCATAACTCTTTTGAATTCACCATCTCTACTCGTGCACTGCCTCACTGGGTTCACATCATCTCCATCTACCGCCCTCCTGGTCCCATTGCATCCAGCCCAGGAGCAGGAGCTCCTTCCGAGCTGGACCCGCCACTGCAGGAGCAGTCGGCGTCCCAGCTCCAAGCCCAGCTGATCCAAAGTCATTTTGGACGCGTGCGGTAAGCGATGTGCTCACCCTTCCTATTGCACTGAAACTGCACGTCATATTCACTTTTCCTTTACAACTGGTGAATCCGGAAGAAAAGCCTACTTACATTTGCAACAACAGCAAATACTGCCTCTGATCGCAGCATTCGCCATCAAGGTACACGTGGTACCTACCCTCTCCAAGATGGCCGCCCGTCCACACTGGGACTCCTCCAGAGCCTAAACAGGCCCATCAGCCTCCGCCTTTGCCCCATTGGCCCACCTGCATTTATTGTTGTGATTGGTGGCCGGCAGGCATAGCCGGCCCACCACTGACGAAGGACCATCTGAATAAGGCCATCGCCTGTTTGCAGCCTGTTTCTGCCGAGGCTGCCGTCTGCCAGTCCCCCTGGCCCAGCACCGCCTCGCCACTAAGGTAACCCACTAGCACTCCGCACCTTGCATTTATACGGTAACTGCCCGTGGCTCTCACACACTCGCCGTACATAACGAACGTTCCTTTCAAGAGAAACTGACTGCCACACGTGACGCCGCACAAACGGCCTCGAGGCACTCCTGGCAAAGTAATCCCCGCTACAGCCATCCGCATATTATCCGCAACCCAGCTCGAACTATTAACTACTACTCTACCGCTGCACTGGCAACATAGAGCCTTGTCACTGGCATACTCCTTCCTCCCTGCCCAGTACGCCCACCCAAATACATATAGTGCTACAAGTTATCGATGCTGTGCCACAAGCAGACTTGTATCATCTGTTTCATCTTGTATCATCTGCACTAAACGTCTTAATCGGCCGTGTCCGACCTCTCCTTGATTTCTTATTATGCTTGCATCTGATATTCCTATGCTGTAATCTATCTGTAAATGTGCCTAGTTTCTGCCTGCCTGACCTCTTTTCGATACGAGCTGCGCCTACACTGTTCACGCCGTCACCGCAACTTGTTTTCAAATGTGCTTAATGTTTTCATGTGACTCAGCAACTGCATGATCATGCGCGCTGTGCAACACCCAACCCGTTGCGTCCCACCGTCCTGCACTGTGCCCCACTCATGATGCCCTGCTCCCCATGTGTTCTGTCTACATTGGATGCTAGCCACAGTGTATCTGCCGCCTCTCCTCCAACTGCCTACGCTGATTGTCTAATGGCGCTGAAAGGTCCAAGTTACTCCCTATTAGCACACTCTCTACTCCCTGATTGCTGCATTTAGCCTTTTTCGCCTAATACCTTGGTCACTGCATTTAGTCTATCTTTGCCTAGTATTTGATTGACTAGTATGTGACTGTTGCATTTAGCCCAGTATTTGATTGCTGCTTTTAGCTTATTTTTGCCCATTATTTGACTGTTACATTTAGCCCAGTATTTGATTGTTGCTTCTAGCTTATTTTTGCCCATTATTTGATTGCTGCATTTAGCCCAGTATTGAATCACTGTTTTTATCTTATTTTTGCCCATTATTCAACTGCTGCATCTAGCACAGTATTGTTGATTTTAGCCTATTTCGCCTACACCTTGGTTTCTGCCTAGTATTTGATGGCTGTACTTAGCCTACTTTGCCCAGTATCCAACTGCTGCATTTAGTCTATTTTCCCTAATACCCAGCCCACCCTGCCGAACATCTAGCCTTATGCTGACTAATATCCGATCATTGCAGGTAATAACAGGCCCTAGCTCATCTAGTAGTAACACTATGTACTCTTACCTGCCTACCCTAGTCCTCCGAGCATTATTCACTAATCTGATAGTTATACTAAGCACTACTGTCCACATCACCATGCCAATATTTCTGCCCCTAGAGGGCCCAGGAGCCCACATACAACTTATCCCCAAATCCCCTTGTAACTTAGCACAGAGGAACCATAGACTCCGGGCACGACTACCCAAAATATTCGAACCTATTAATAAATATAACATTAATCTGGATCACCTTCGAACAAAACTTCTTCCAAAACTGGAAACCACCGTCCATCCTAGCCGCAAACCCTATCCTAAAAGAAATAAGCCCACTGCTAACCTGCCTCATTCAGTGCAGTCAGAACCTGAACTTAAAGCTGCTTTAATCAATGCCAGATCATTAGTCGCTCATGCTATAGACATAGCAGACGTTATCCGGGAAAATGACCTTGACTTCATCGCCATTACTGAATTATGGCTCCACGAGGCAGCAGGTCCTGCACTTACACTAGCAGTCCCAGACAATTATACTATCCTCAGAGCTGACAGACCAGATGCACAAGGTGGAGAATAGCAATTATTGCCAAAACCAATCTCTTCATGAGAATCACCTCCACACCCAACCTTAAATCCTGTGAGTTTCTATCTATCAAACTACCTACCGCTAATTCTCAAACACTAAACATCCATCTCCTCTATAGACCCCCAGGCCCTATCAGCACTTTCAATGAAGATATCACCACTGCTATCTCTGAGAAGCTAAAAAACTCCTCACAAACCTTAGTGTTAGGAGATTTTAACCCAGGGTACAATGATATTAATGATCACCAGGCCACTGCCGTAGCCAATACTCTGTCAGAACTAGGTTTCACGCAAAAGGTGAATATTCCCACCCATTCCAAAGGGAGAACTCTCGATTGTATTGCCAGTCACAACTGTAACCCCTCCATAACAGCCATTGCCCCCCAAATATGGACGGACCACCATCTAATCTCCTTTACCCTCAACACTAAAAGACCCATAGCTCTAACACCCCCCCGCCGTACCCACTTTAACTAGAAACAAGTAAAATATCAAAGCAGACAATATCTTGCCCCACATCCTACCTAAACTTAACTCTTTACCAGACCATACTGACCCAGGCCTTCTAGTGCTGGAATTCAATAATGCTATGACCATCGCTCTTGACAGCGCTGCTCCGCTTAAACTTAGGAACAGTAAACCAAAAAAGCACCTGAACTCTTGGTTTACACCCCAACTAAAAAACCTAAGACTACAGAAAAGAAAATGCAAAACGGTATGGAACCTACATCCTACTGCTGAAAATAAAACCAATCTGATAAACATCTCTACGCAATACAAAAAGGATATCATCCTGGCCAAACAAGAAACGTTTAATAACAGGATCACCCAAGCCAATTCCAGTATGAATGAGCTGTTCTCCATCCTAAAAGAACTGGAAACACCTATCGCAGTACAGGATGACTCCATTAAAGATAAAACCTGGTGCACAGACATACAGCTGGCACTAACCAGCAAAGTGTCCAACCTCCAAACTAAAATTGCCCTAAAGAAAGCCTCATTACCAGCCCAAACCCAAACTCCCTTGGACAAAACTCCTATACCCAAACCTAAAGAATTTACCCAATTCAGTTTCTCTAAGGTCTCAGTGACGGAGGTAGAGAAAACTATTCTGGCTCTTAAACCATCTAATTGTAAAGGTGACCAATGCCCTGCACAACTGATCAAGGACGCTGCTAGAGATCTAGCTCCCTTCATCACAAAACTTATCAATGCCTCCTTTACTACGGGTACCCTTCCACGTAACCTAAAGGAATCCTGGGTACTCCCCCTTCTGAAAAAACAAACATTGGACCCCAACATTCCCTCAAACTACAGGCCCATCACCACAGTGCCCTTCTTACTAAAAATACTAGACAAGGTAGCTTACACCCAAATTCAGAACTTCCTTGAGGTGAACCATCTCCTTGGCGTCCGCCAATCCGGTTTCCGACCTCAACATGGCACATAGACTTCCCTTATTGACTTAAAGGCCCAAATAGACCTACTCAGAGACGAGGGTAAATTAGCTCTCCTCCTCCAACTAGACCTCTCAGCTGCCTTTGACTTGGTGGACCATAGAGTCCTATGTAATCACTTGGACACTACGGCCCATTTCTCAGGGGAGGCTATAGTCTGGATACAGTCATTCCTTAGTGACAGGACCATGAGGGTGTTCTCCCCCTCAGCAGCAGCAGACCCAATACCCATCACCTGCGGAGTGCCCCAGGGATCTTGTGTCTCGCCAACACTCTACAATATCTTCACCATGCCACTCTTTGACGATCTTGACAATCTGGGTATCACCTATACCAACTACGCAGACGATACCCAGATTCTCCTACCACTTACCGGGGATTATGGGGAAGATCTGGCTTTGGTGAACAGAGTCTATAGCATCGTTCAAGCATGGATGGCCAACCACAGCCTATGCTTGAACGATGACAAAACAGAGCTCATCATCCTGGGCACTGCAGCTCGCATCTCTAAACTCAACCGAAATTACTCAGCATTTAACATCGATGGGAACACTATTAAGGTCGCCAGAGAAGTAAAAACCCTAGGTTTTTACCTTGACTCGACACTATCCCTCACCAAACAGGTGAATTCACTGGCCTCATCCACGGCCTATACATGCAAATTAATACGAGCCGGGAAACAATTCTTATCAGATGACAGTTGTCATATCCTAGCCAGAGCCCTTATCTTATAAAAATTCGACTATTCTAACTTCCTCTACATAGGGACAACTAAACATATTATCAACAGAATACAAGTGCTCCAAAACAATGCACTTAGAGCGGCCCTAAGTATCCCTAGAAGAGCACATATTTCTGAAATAAGACGCAAACACAAATGGCTTTCCACCCAAGAAAAAATCAACCTTAAATCTGCCTCCCTCATCCACAAATGCTTAAATAGCAAAGCCCCCCGCTACCTAATAGAACGATTTAATAGAAAAAATCCTACTAGACTCACAAGAACAGTCAGCCTTAACTGCCTTCTAGTGCCCAGATTTAAACTAACCACTATTGGAGGATCCAGTTTCACAGTCAAGGCAGCTCAATTGTGGAACGCCCTACCTCATGCACTTAGATCTGACCAAACGTTCAACAACTTCAGAAAGAACACAATAAAATGGCTCACTGAGATTGCTATATAACCGGCACGCTCCCCACGTACCTCTACTTGTATTGCACCTGATATAGACTGACCTGCTATTATGTAAACGCTAGTCATATGCTGACTGCTTGGCTGCCTATCATCTGCACTTGTACTTGTCTCACCTTGTAGAGCCAAGAAATTCTTGTTTTTCTTCCATGTTCTGTAACCGGTAACTTCTGTAACAAAGCTGAAAATCTCCTTGTCTTATGTGCCCTGCTACCTCAGGGTCCGGCGCGCACAGTAAATAAATAAACAAACAAACAAACAAACTGGGCCAATCTTTGATGATCTTGGGAAACTCCTTAATTCACTTTCCACTAAACATCACCTCATTCTCTTAGGTAACTTTAGCCTTCCCTCTCCAACCACTTCTCAGAAAACAGAAATTCAGTCTCTTCTTAGTGACCATGCTTTCCACTCTAGCCATAAGCTACCTACCCACACAATGGGTAGCTCTTTGGATCTCTTATTCATTTCCACCTCTCTCTCAGCCACTAACACTACTGTTACACCATCCATATCTAATCACTCAATTGTTTCCACTACTACCTCCTTTTCACCCTCTGGCGTTCCCTCACCACTTGCTTCAAATAATACTAAAAGGAAATGTAAACCTTCAGCCATTCCTCCCTTTCTCTCTGACCTATAGTTCTCACTCTCCTCCTTCACACCTGATGCCTCTTCCACCAACACTGCCTTCTCCAGCTTCCAATCCCTACTAGATGACTAATTCTCCCCGCACTTGCCACTGCTTACTTTCACCCCTAGATCTCAGCATCCTCAACCATGGGTCACCCAATTCATACGCTCGCTCCGCCTAGACAGATGTCAGCAGCTGCGCAAATGGAGGCGTATCCACTCACTTGAAGATCTGCAACTGTACCTCTCTGCCCTAAACTTTCTCAAGTACACTCTTGATAGAGCAAAAATAGAATTCTACCTAACCCTTATTGACTCTTACTCCAACCATCCTCGCCGGCTACAGGCCACCCTAAACTCACTCCTCCTAAGTCTATGAAACCTACAGGCTAACATTTGCCCTGTGTCTCTCCTTCTGCACAACTCTAAAGTGCTCAAAAGTGTTGTGTTCAACCATCTTACCAACTTCTTCAATATCCACAATCTTTGAGACCACCTACAAGCAGGTTTCCCTCCTGTCACTGCACTGAAACTGATCTCATTAATGTGTCCAACTTTATTGCCTCTGCTAAGCACTCCAACCTGTTCTCTAACCTATTCTATATCCTACCTAATTCTCATTGAGCTATTTGCTGCCATTGAAACTGTAGATCTCTCCGATCTCCTTAGTTCTTGTTCTTGGGATTCTCAATTGATCCGTTGCTTGGACTGGATCCTATCTTTCACCTCACAAATTCTCTGTCTCCTGGAGCAGCACCTGTCAACTCAGCACTCTTTTGGATCCACTCCTCTTTACTCTCTACTCCTCTGCTCTTTGGGCACTAATCTCCTCATTTGGCTTCTCATATCAACTCTTTGCCAATGACACCCAAATCTTCTTCTCTCTTCCTGGACTCTACTCTGATATCTCTATCCACAATGTCCAAATGTCTCTCTGCCAGTAAATATTGGGTGGCTTTGCACTCTCTGATGTTAACCTGTACCAAAACAGAGGTCCTCTTCTTCTCTGCCGAACAGCTCTCTCTCATCTGTTCCTCTGCCTATTCAGTTTCAACCTGACACTGTCCCCTACTTTTCTTCAGCTAAAAACCTCTGCATCAGCTATGAACCTTTTCACACCTTCTCTACTTTAATCTCCAAAACAGAAACAGCAGCTCGCCTAAACCTCCTAAATATTATGAAAATCATAAACCTCCTACCTTTCGGCACCGCCAAGAATCTCTTAACAACGCTTGTTTTCTCTAAACTGGACTACTGTGCCAGCATTCTCTTTGGTCTCCCCAACTATGCTTTCTGTCCTCTCAACAATATCATTAACCGCTACCATGACTTTCTTTGAACTCTCTCACTTCACATCTACTTCCTCAGACCGTCACCAGGCTGGATGGCAGACAATGCAAAACAAGTCCAGATTTCAATGTCTTCTCCTCGTTAAAAAAGCTATCCACAGTTTGGCACCACAGTTTCTATCCTCCTCTATCCAACTCTACAAGCCTTCCCATAATCTCCACTTTGCCTCCTTGACTACCCTTGTGGCTCCTCACCCTACCTGTGCTTCCTCTTGCATTCCGCACTTTATCTCTTCTTGCTCGATTTGAATGGAATTCACTTTCCCTGGACATCTGATTAAACAGTCCCCATGGATTTGTTCAAAACCAAACTTAAAGCCTACCTCTTTGCCTTCAAGATACCCTCTTTCCCTACCTCTCATCTGCCTGCTAGCTAACATTTCTCCCTCGCCTCTAACCTGCCTCTGTCCCTCACTTCCTCTGCCTCCACTCTACCACTTCACACATCATGGTCACATCCCGAGCACAGCTGGCCGTTCCGCCTACCTGCACTTAAAAAAGCCCAATGTTCGTTGCCCTTAATCTAGGTGTGTCCACTTATGTATTGTCCCCGGTGACTGTTCCTGTGCACAACTTGGTCAGAAAGTCTCTCAAACTCACCCCATTTTAAGAATCTCGCTGCTTCCCCTCAAATCTGATTTCTTATCTATTGTACATTCTTTTGTGATCAAAACAGCATTGTTCCTCCTGTATATAGATAAATAAATAAATCTAAAGCAGTAGTAGACGGCGCTGGTAAGCTTGTTTCCTTAGTCACCTCATTAGCTGCCATGTTGGCTTGTTGTATATTGTGGTCGCCCAATAGGTCTAACTCCATTTTATTGCCGTCAGTGATGACATTGCTTTCCCGCTTCAGTGGAGTCTGCTTTTAACACACTGCCTCAGTCGGTAGTGGTACCCGCCAAAGATTAAAAGTCCTTAATCTTTTTCTGAATTGCCACTTGGCTCAAGGGATGACTCGAGGGAGTGTTCAATCACAGGCAATGACGGGTCAACGGTCCACTGGAGACTCGACTGCCCTAGGGCTGTGGCCATTTGGGGCCGTTTCAATGTCAACTGTTTACTACCACTCAAGATATGATCCAAATGCAGAGCGCTAGTTTGCACAACGGGAGAGAAAACCTCTGTCCCGGGTGGAATCGGAGAAGAGATCAAAGTTATTGGGTTGTTGGCGAGGTGTTCTGGCCCAGCAACCTCAATAGGCCAGATACCCTCTGACTTCATGTTCTTAAAAAAAAAAGTGGGGAATTCATTAACATATCAATTGAATGTGGCGTCACCAGAAATTAGCATATAAAGGTGCCCTCTGAAAAAAGTGGGAGGGCTCCTGAAAAATGTGGTGGGACACCGTCCACCCGCATGTACCCTCTACTTGAGCCCTGCCTCTGACTGCATAGCCCCCGTCACTAACACCAGCAAATTTATAGATGAAGAATCTGTAGTCGGTTCAACCAATATTGGTTTACCTCTTAGATTATACATATTGGTGGCAATGCGGGACGCTAATAACAGAGCTTTATTACCCACACAAGAAGTTTTGGTACTGAAGAAACCAAGAAAGACCGGCAGACTGCAGTTGCGCACTCCATGCAGGTGAGCGTCCGATAAGGCACTGAAGAATCCAAGAAAGACTGGCGGACTGCAGTCGCACACTCCATGCAGGTGAGCATCCGATAAGGCACTGAACACACACCATGCAGGTGAGCGTCCGATAAGGCGCTGAAGAAACAAAGAAAGACTGGCGGACTGCAGTCGCACACTCCATGCAGGTGAGCGTCCGATAAAGCACTGAACACACTCCATGCAGGTGAGCGTCCGCTAAGGCGCTTTACACACACCATGCAGGTGAGCGTCCGATAAGGTGCTGAAGAAACCAAGAAAGACTGGCAGACTGCAGTCGCGCACTCCATGCAGGTGAGCGTCCGATAAGGCACTGAAGAAACCAAGAAAGACTGGCGGACTGCAATCGCACACTCCATGCAGGTGAGCATCCGATAAGGCACTGAACACACACCATGCAGGTGAGCGTCCAATAAGGCGCTGAAGAAACCAAGAAAGACTGGCGGACTGCAGTCGCACACTCCATGCAGGTGAGCGTCCGATAAGGCACTGAACAAACTCCATGCAGGTGAGCGTCCGATAAGGCGCTGAAGAAACCAAGAAAGACTGGCGGACTGCAGTCGCACACTCCATGCAGGTGAGCGTCTGATAAGGCACTGAACACACTCCATGCAGGTGAGCGTCCGATAAGGCGCTGAAGAAACCAAGAAAGACTGACAGACTGCAGTCGCACACTCCATGCAGGTGAGCGTCCGATAAGGCACTGAAGAAACCAAGAAAGACTGGTGGACTGCAGTTGCACACTCCATGCAGGTGAGCGTCCGATAAGGCACTGAACACACTCCATGCAGGTGAGTATCTGATAAGGCGCTGAAGAAACCAAGAAAGACTGGCGGACTGCAGTCGCACACTCCATGCAGGTGAGCATCCGATAAGGCACTGAACACACACCATGCAGGTGAGCGTCCGATAAGGCGCTAAAGAAACCAAGAAAGACTGGTGGACTGCAGTCGCACACTCCATGCAGGTGAGTGTCCGATAAAGCACTGAACACACTCCATGCAGGTGAGCGTCCGCTAAGGCGCTTTACACACACCATGCAGGTGAGCGTCCGATAAGGTGCTGAAGAAACCAAGAAAGACTGGCAGACTGCAGTCGTGCACTCCATGCAGGTGAGCGTCCGATAAGGCACTGAAGAAACCAAGAAAGACTGGCGGACTGCAATCGCACACTCCATGCAGGTGAGCATCCGATAAGGCACTGAACACACACCATGCAGGTGAGCGTCCAATAAGGCGCTGAAGAAACCAAGAAAGACTGGCGGACTGCAGTCGCACACTCCATGCAGGTGAGTGTCCGATAAGGCACTGAACACACTCCATGCAGGTGAGCGTCCGATAAGGCGCTGAAGAAACCAAGAAAGACTGGCGGACTGCAGTCGCACACTCCATGCAGGTGAGCGTCTGATAAGGCACTGAACACACTCCATGCAGGTGAGCGTCCGATAAGGCGCTGAAGAAACCAAGAAAGACTGACAGACTGCAGTCGCACACTCCATGCAGGTGAGCGTCCGATAAGGCACTGAAGAAACCAAGAAAGACTGACAGACTGCAGTCGCACACTCCATGCAGGTGAGCGTCCGATAAGGCACTGAACACACTCCATGCAGGTGAGTATCTGATAAGGCGCTGAAGAAACCAAGAAAGACTGGCGGACTGCAGTCGCACACTCCATGCAGGTGAGTGTCCGATAAGGCACTGAACACACTCCATACAGGTGAGCGCCCGATAAGGCGCTGAAGAAACCAAGAAAGACTGGCGTACTGCAGTCGCACACTCCATGCAGGTGAGCATCCGATAAGGCACTGAACACACTTCATGCAGGTGAGCGCCCGATAAGGCTCTGAAGAAACCAAGACTGACTGGCGGACTGCAGTCGCACACTCCATGCAGGTGAGCATCCGATAAGGCACTGAACACACTCCATGCAGGTAAGCGTCCGATAAGACGCTGAAGAAACCAAGAAAGACTGGTGGACTGCAGTCGCACAATCCATGCAGGTGAGCGTCTGATAAGGCACTGAAGAAAGCAAGAAAGACTGGCGGACTGCAGTCACACACTCCATGTAGGTGAGCGTCCGATAAGGTGCTGAAGAAACAAAGAAAGACTGGCGTACTGTAGTCGCACACTCCATGCAGGTGAGCGTCCGATAAGGTACTGAACACCCTCCATGCAGGTGAGCGCCCGATAAGGCTCTGAAGAAACCAAGAAAGACTGGTGGACTGCAGTCGCACACTCGATGCAGGTGAGCGTCCGATAAGGCTCTGAAGAAACCAAGAAAGACTGGCGGACTGCAGTTGCACACTCCATGCAGGTGACCGTCCGATAAGGCACTGAACACACTCCATGCAGGTGAACGTCCGATAAGGCTCAGAAGAAACCAAGAAGGACTGGCGGACTGCAGTCGCACACTCCATGCAGGTGAGCGTCCGATAAGGCACTGAACACACTCCATGCAGAAGATCGTCCGATAAGGCGCTGAAGAAACCAAGAAAGACTGGCAGACTGCAGTCGCACACTCCATGCAGGTGAGCGTCCAATAAGGCACTGAACACACTACATGCAGTTGAGCGCCCGATAAGGCACTGAAGAAACCAAGAAAGACTGGCGGACTGCAATCGCATACTCCATGCAGTTGAGCGTCCGATAAGGCAGTGAACACACTCCATGCAGTTGAGCGTCCCATAAGGTGCTGAAGAAACCAAGAAAGACTGGCGGACTGCAGTCGCACACTCCATGCAGGTGAGCGTCCGATAAGGCACTGAACACACTCCATGCAGGAGAGCGTCCGATAAGGCTCTGTAGAAACCAAGAAAGACTGGTGGACTGCAGTTGCACACTCCATGCAGGTGAGCGTCCGATAAGGTACTGAACACACTCCATGCAGGTGAGCGTCCGATAAGGCGCTGAAGAAACCAAGAAAGACTGGCGGACTGCAGTCGCACACTCCATGCAGGTGAGCATCCGATAAGGCACTGAACACACTCCATACAGGTGAGCGTCCGATAAGGCGCTTAAGAAACCAAGAAAGACTGGCAGATTGCAGTCGCACACTCCATGCAGGTGAGCGTCCGAGAAGGTACTGAAGAAACCAAGAAAGAATGGCAGACTGCCAATCTTCGGACCTTATCGGACGTTCACTCCATGCAGGTGAACGTCCGATAAGGCACTGAACACACTCAATGCAGGTGAGCGTTTGATAAGGCACTGTAAAAACCACTCCGATAAGGTACTGAAGAAACCAAGAAAGACTGGCAGACTGCAGTCGCACACTCCATGCAGGTGAGCGTCTGATAAGGCACTGAACACACTTCATGCAGGAGAGCGTCCGATAAGGCGCTGAAGAAACCAAGAAAGACTGGCAGACTGCAGTCGCACACTCCATGCAGGTGAGCGTCCGATAAGGCACTGAACACACTCCATGCAGATGAGCGTCCGATAAGGCTCTGTAGAAACCAAGAAAGACTGGCGGACTGTAGTCGCACACTCCATGCAGGTGAGCATCCGATAAGGCACTGAACACACTCCATACAGGTGAGCGTCCGATAAGGCGCTTAAGAAACCAAGAAAGACTGGCGGACTGCAGTCGCACACTCCATGCAGGTGAGCATCCGACAAGGCACTGATGAAACCAAGAAAGATTGGCAGACTGCCAATCTTCGGACCTTATCGGACGTTCACTCCATGCAGGTGAACGTCCGATAAGGCACTGAACACACTCCATGCAGGTGAACGTCCGATAAGGCACTGAACACACTCCATGCAGGTGAGCCTCCGATAAGGTACTCAAGAAACCAAGAAAGACTGGCGGACTGCAGTTGCACACTCCGTGCAGTTGAGCGTCCGATAAGGTACTGAAGAAACCAAGAAAGACTGGCAGACTGCAGTCGCACACTCCATGCAGGTGAGCGTCCGATAAGGCACTGAACACACTTCATGCAGGAGAGCGTCCGATAAGGAGCTGAAGAAACCAAGAAAGACTGGCAGACTGCAGTCGCACACTCCATGCAGGTGAGCGTCCGATAAGGCACTGAACACACTCCATGCAGGTGAGCATTCGATAAGGCTCTGTAGAAACCAAGAAAGACTGGTGGACTGCAGTCGCACACTCCATGCAGGTGAGCGTCCGATAAGGCACTGAACACACTCCATACAGGTGAGCATCCGATAAGGCGCTTAAGAAACCAAGAAAGACTGGCAGACTGCAGTCACACACTCCATGCAGGTTAACGTCCGATAAGGCACTGAACACACTCCATGCAGGTGAGCGTCCGATAAGGCGCTGAAGAAACCAAGAAAGACTGGCAGACTGCAGTCGCACACTCCATGCAGGTGAGCGTCCGAGAAGGCGCTGTAGAAACCAAGAAAGACTGGCCGACTGCAGTCGCACACTCCATGCAGGTGAGCGTCCGATAAGGCACTGAACACACTCCATGCAGGTGAGTGACTAATAAGGCGCTGAAGAAACCAAGAGAGACCGGCGGACTGCAGTCGCACCCCACCGCACACTTCTTTTCCTTTACCTTTCAACTTTAGAATACACGTTTTAGAAAATGGACACTTCTCAGTCCGATGTAATGATCAGAAAAATGGGCTTCATAATGAAGCAGTGATATAACGTTGACCATACGCAATAATCAAAGAGTCCACTTAACGCGAAGCTAAACGTGCACTGGATGGGGAAAACAACTGCACAACTTCACAGCTATTATTGGGGATAACACCACCGATGTAATTCTAAGAATTAAACTGTATCTAAATCATGCACATGATTAAGTGCGGTTCATTTTTCATCTACATGGGTCTCCTACGCCCCAGCATAACTGTGGACACCCAGGCTGTCCTAACACTCATCATCATTCTTGTAATGTAGGTAACACACAAGAGCCTTTTGACACCAATAGGAAACTCAAACGGGTGTGAACCAGTTTTTTTTAGCACACCAGCCCGAACAGATTATAAATCTTCCAACTGTATTTAGCATTCACAGATAACATGAGTTTGCAGAACCAAGTTTAGTTTGAGATTTGAGACTAAGCATTACGATTCTAGAGCCTTGACATGCATTCTGTGCTTAAATGAACCCATTAAGAAAAAATAATAATTGATATGTTGCTGCTCACTTTAGAGAGTAACGAGGCAAGGAAATAGTCTTTTGTGTCAGAAGCAGAAGGAATAAAAAGAAAAATAAACATAATGGAAGAAGCGGCATAACAGACATTGGAGCATTTGACGATACAATGAAAGCTTCCAAGACTTTGATTAAATCATGGACGCACACATATAATTAACTCTCAGAGGTGGCATTCGATGGCAAAGCGACCAATTTTCACTTTTTGTGTGGGCATGGGGTCTGCATTTTCCAGGCGCTGGCATAATAGTGCTAGCACCATTTCCCATCCTATGCCCAGGTAGTATCGAAACATATTATTGCAGTGCCTGGCAAATGCCTATGCAATGCCTATGCATAAACCAAAACTGTTGGCTCTGGCAATGCTTGTTGTATGATGGATTCAGTTTGGGTTCCCCTTTCTCCATAGTTTGTGTTCAGTATAAATCTATAGGTATAATACACGTACAACAAGCCCACAACATAGAGTTTAGCATAAGCCATGTTAGCCTATTTTCGTAATAGATGCTCTCTATTGCTCAGCCACTCCTTGAAAAGTGCCTCTCTGCATTGCTACAATCTTTGAGGAAACCTTACAATAAAATATGCAACTAACACATTGCTTTGTCAAGCATCTACAGTGAATGTTTTGCTTTTGTTGGATTTCAGATATGCTTCTGTTCACGGTGGATAACGGAAACAACTGCAGGGCAGGTTTGCCACCATTCAATTTAATGGATGACTTTGATAAAAGATCCCGACGAGTTGGAATGCTCCCGAATGTGAGCAAGATTGCCTTCAGTCCAGATGACAGGCTGTATGCCATACGCGGAAGTGAGCTGTACCAAGGGACCATGCCAAGCGCCGAGGGATTGAACTGGTTCGATGGAGCCAAACGTGTTGGTAAAACTGACTGGGAAAAGATGAAACATATTTTCTTCAGCCCTCAGGGGATTCTCTATGTGGTCACCAATGGCGGCGAGTTCTTTAAAGCTCCCCCACCAACCAATGAGAATGTCCCTGGCTGTTTAGCCAAGCCAAGAAAATTGGCACTGCTGGATGGCATAACTTCTATGCCCTCTTTTTTGATCCTGACGGAGTGTTGTATGGAGTCACAGCGGATAAGTTTGTAAAAGCCCTCCCTCCAACTGAAGCAGAACAAAACTGGGTCGATCATGCAACAGAGATTGGTTACGGAGGGGCCTGGGCACAATTAACCCACTACATGGGTTTCACCCCAGACGGAAACCTGTGGGCGGTTGACAGAGGTAACGGCAACATCTACACAGGTCCACCCCCTACTCACAGAGAAGAAAACTGGCAAGCGAGAGCCCAACAATTGGGATTCAAGTACAACATTTACAAACTCCTATCGTTTACAAGGGATAAAACCATCATGAAGGTTGTGTCGCTTGAGTTTGAGGCTGAGAATGGAAAAATCACTAACGAGGGGGTGGAGATTGTGGCGGAGCAGAAATACAATAACAAGGAGAGCTCTACGCCCTTGAACTCCACCTTTGAGTAAGTAGAGTGCCAAAACTATTTGTGATCACTAATGGGTCATGTAATGCTCAGTGTTGAAGGTTCCTGTTTGAGTTCAAATTAGAACTCGTATGTTATTTGCATCAGATATAATCCTCGTAGTTTTGTGTGTCATTTCACCTTCCATTTTTAGATGCAGCCACCAGATCGGAGATAGAAATGTCAAAATTACGAACAATGAGATGAAAATGCTTGAGCTAATGTTTTTAGCCCAATGGTGCTAACTTGGGCAGCCTTTGTATAACACTTCACATCAATGTGCCATTTCACAAGGTGGCCACTCTCATGCCGCCTAGACAACAACCACCTTTAGGAATTTCCAGTCAGGATTCATGACATGACGCTGGCCGAAATCCATGCTACTGAAGTCTTAGAATGATATTGTGACGGTGAGGTATAATGATCCTGCCTCCTCATCACATGAGCAATCACCTTTTACATGTGTCTCCTTCACATGCCTAGATCAGCCCCCTCTGCTCTCTCCACCCTACATCTGTCTTAATATGAGACGACTACAAAACTCGTCCACAGTAGCACCCGGTCTTCTAGCAGAAACCTCGGAACGAGTAGCCATCACCATTCCCTAGGCTGCCTATCACGTGTCTGTCCAAAGTACCAACCAAGGATGGAGCTGTCATGCCTGATGGGTAGTCCCTACACCTTAAGGGGGCAGGCTGGGAGTGTCTTCCGAACTATGGCAACAGGGCTTGATACACCTTAGCAAGACATTCTACTCCATGACTGGTTGATCAATTAGTAGAATGCTCATTAGAAACACAACTGAAGAATAAACCATCTCAAGACTAATCAATGGTTGTGAACTGTATTGGACAAGCCTGGGCCATAAGCATCTGTGCAAATGAGACCCTGCATTCACAAACCACAAAAACACCTAATCTGTCCCCAACCTTTTTCTTATGCACTTATTTAGTTATTTAGTTAACATAAGTAAAAGGCACAAACTAGCTCAAAAGCAGCAACAAAGCACTGTACAACATAAAAGAAGATGCGACATCGAAGTATAACTGCATTTGAAACATTTAAATCAGTCATCAACCAACATTACAACATACACATTGCACAGACACTAGCTCCCACTCTCATCTGCATAGAAATCGCTCCTTGATCGCCCCAGTGTTTGCTTCCATCTCAAATCTCCCAGGCCAATGAACAATATTAAGAACGCATCTCAGAGTCCTGGAATTGCACATGTGCACCCATTTTCACTACGGTCTAGAACAATAGCAACGTCGAGTGCAGGCTGAGCTTACACAAGGATACCACCTCCAGGGCCTGCCAAGCGCCAACCCTGTCAGTCCTAATCCTCTATTCTGTCAGGAAGTCTTGTTCAGCATCCCAATCCATCTGGGGCCCTCTGTGCCAATGTCAAGAGCAGAGACACACAGGCTCAATGATTCTATAAGAACATTGCCTTTCTCTTGGTGGGGTCTGACAGGTGATGTACCACATTGACAAGGCACATCACATCCATGTGCCCCATTTACTTAGTACGGGGACCTGAGACGTGTGCAGCCAAAACTTTCCTTCAGTTCTGTAAATCATGCAACTCTTGCCCCACACCCTGTTACATGGCCGTCTTGGACACTGCATACATTTGCCTAGCCTCGGGCATTGTCCTACATATGTCAGTGGAAAAGCACACTGTCACCACTGCGTTCCTGCATAGCTTCTTTGCATCTATCCAACATTTTATTCTAGAGTCAGGGGCTAGCAAACAGAACACACCACATGTGCCTTTACTCCTGCCGGTTGAGGGGTTAGTTAGTAAACAACATATGTTGATGCTTGTACAACCAGGAGGATGTGGTGTCTGTGCGCGTCTACTTTCTAAGTGTGCTTTGATTGAGTACACTGGCTTGATGTGTCTGGAGGGGTAAGACCCAGTGTCTCGGATTGTTTT